>NC_044037.1:78076123-80678449 GCF_901765095.1 Microcaecilia unicolor | reverse complement strand
TAACAGTAG
Organism: Microcaecilia unicolor; assembly: GCF_901765095.1. Taxonomy (NCBI): domain Eukaryota; kingdom Metazoa; phylum Chordata; class Amphibia; order Gymnophiona; family Siphonopidae; genus Microcaecilia; species Microcaecilia unicolor. The sequence goes on along the minus strand of NC_044037.1, from coordinate 80,678,440 downwards.
GCATGCGGTACTACTGGTAGGGAGAGAATGACCTTTAGTGGTAGACCGCTAGAGGTTATGGTGGCCATTTTGAACAGAAGCCGCAAGGGGCAGGAAAGAGTGGAGTTCACATTTGCCTCAACCACCACTAGATCACCAGGCTTATTAAAGTAGGCCGGGTGTAGCCTGCTGCAACTTGGTGGTGGTGCTGGGGGGGCGGGGATCAGACTTGGCTTGGGGGGAGGGTCAACAAGAAGGAACTAGAGACTCTACTTATGCGGGTCATGGTCAATATTCGGTCAGGACCCACATAAGCTGGAACACTGTTAACCCCCCCTCCCAAAAAAAACAACTACTGCCGAGACAAAATATTGACTGATTAACTCATAAATTTAGGAGCATAAACAGTAGGTGGTAACAGGGGCAGATTTAAGGTGGGGGAAAGTTAGTAGCTTAGCACTGTGTTTCAAATTAGGCTCATAAATCTAGGCAAATGAATGGCAGGCCTAAATGTAGAAGCATATGGGTCGATATTCATCTGGCGGTGCACTACATTTTGCTGACAGCCACTGGCTTTATACCTGGAAATTCAATGCTGGGCCATGTCAGAGCTTTGGCATTGAATTTCCTGGTTTCCAGATATGGCTACACCATAGCTGGTTAAGGGGTCCTTTTACTAAGCTGAGGCAATTTTGACGCATGCAGAGACCCCCTTTTACCGCAGTGAATAAAAGGCTGGTTTTTTTGCGCCTATTTTGGGTGAGAGCACTTACCACCACCCACTGAGGTGGCAGTAAGGGCTCCCGCGCTATTGTGACGATAACTGTGCAGCGCGCGGCACTTCTTGATTACTGCCAGGTAAATACTGGAGCAACAAAAATTAAAATAATTTTGTAGCACAGGAAATGGCGCATGCTGAGGGTGGAAGCTACCACCAGGTTGCTGTGGTAGCCCTGCGTTACTTCCGGTTTAGCGAGCGGTAAGCCCGCTTTGGGCTTTCCGTCGCTTTGTAAAAGACCCCCCCCCCAAGTGCAATATTCTGTACTTAACTGGCTATGGGGTACTGCATAAAGATAGGAAAGCATAAAAAAAGTCAGTCCTATTCATGTGGTGAACTTGGCCAATTAAGTGCTGAATATCGGCACTTAACCAGCCAAGTGCTGACTCTGCTCCCAAAACAGCCAGTTATGCTTTAAGCGCTATGGTCAATTTCAGTGGCACTAACCAGTTAAGTTCCATTGAAAATGTATGTATTTATTTATTAATTTTTACATTTGTACCCCGCGCTTTCCCACTCAAAGCAGGTTCAATGCGGCTTACATAATAATATGTATTACAGAGTATTGATAGAGAAAAAATAGGTTACTTATGGCAGAATAATAAAAGAGAGAGGTAGGTAAAGATGGGGAAAGGTGAAGGGAGTAGGAAAGGTATGAGCAAGGGGTAGATGAGTATTGGAGGAGGGGTGGGAGGGGGTTGGGACAAGGGAAAAGTATAGGGAAATTAGGTGGGAGATGTAGTCTGAATCATTGTCATTGAAAATGACTGGTTAGCCCCAAACAGGAGATTTAAACTGGCCAGGAGCCATTTCTGGCCAGTTAGATCGCTTTGAATATTGACCCAATAATTTTTAAACTCCTAAATTAAGATGAATTTGTATCAGAAAACTCCTAAGTTTGATAAGAAGCAGAGATACGTAATCAAACTTATGTTCTGAACTATGCGTAACTTTTTTAAAAAAATGGAATGTTCACATCATTGTATAAAGAATTGCAGTATTCAGTGTGACTCAAAACGAGTGCATGGGTAAGATTATGAAGGATGATGCCAATTTAGATGACTGTGATTGGTTTTAGTCCAGCAATAAGTGTGAACACTTGGTTGCTACTTATCTATACAGTCTAGCATTATCACTGGGACAACAGTTGTACACTACCTTTGGTAAATCTCTTCATGAAAACAGTTAATAAATTCCAATAAATAAATAAACATCTCTGAGGAATTTAAAGGGACACTATTAGTTTTTCCCTCTACACAGCAGGAAGATAGTACAAGCTCTTTTAAATTAAAAAAAAATATAGCAGACAATAAAATGGCATGAAGATTGAATATCAGCATCCACACAGGCTCTAATGTGTCATTTGTTTCTGATGGACATGATTAACTATTACATGATGTACAATAATCCCAGAAAAAAAATTGGCTGTGATAGATTTGTGCTATCATATTGATCATTTTCATTATGTAGGTGATAGATGTTGTGTAGAAGTGTAGAAAGCACTTAAATTCTGCCTGCTAAAAACAGCTCAGCAGAGACCTCTAGTGTCTGTACTAGTACTAGGTGTGTGAACTTTTGACTTGGAAAGAGCGAGAGCTGGCTTTCTTGCCTGACAGTGGTAGGAAAAGACACCCTTTAGAGGGAAAATCTGTGGTGCTATACGTACAAGACTAGGAAGAGGTTTTTGTCTTTGGCTGTGCGCTCCCCTGGCCACTGTACCATTAATTAAGGTTGAGTTTGTGACTGACTAACACAGCCAGTGCACAGGGGAAGGTAAAGAGTGTAGTGTTAGCATGCTGCACTGAATACAGGTGGAATTTAGAGTGGGGTTCAGTCCTCCAGCACTGCTTTCACAGGAGAATAAAGAGAGGGGCAATAAAAAAATCAAGCTTGAAGGGCCAAGAGAGGGTGCTTTAGCATCGGGAAGGATAAAGAAACTGGAAGCATAGTTCCATCTGGAGAGATCCCATCTCTAAAGAACTTTGTACCCGAAAGCTCAAGGAACCTTACTACAATATAAATGGACTTACAGCCGGCTGACCATCTGAGGAGTGGCGCGCAGCTAAGTAAATACTATGCCAGGCGCTTCTATCCCAAGAGGCCTATACTGAATCTGACTCCATACTGTTAAGTGTTGAAGCTATGTTCTCATGACTCTTTACCTGTCTAAAGTTACCATTCAGCATTGTCCCAAGTTCCTCCTACCACATTGCTCCCTTTCCTTCCCAGTCCCGCAAAGCTCTCACAATTCCCTCCCTCCCCCTGTTCCCCCCACCTTAAAATCACATTTAGTGTTTGCCTGGACAGTAACACTCATAGGTTGCTTGTGGCCTGCACCGGAGCTTTCTCTCTGAACTGTCCCACCCTTCAGAATACAGGAAGTTGTGTCAGAAGGGATGGGACGGTTCATAGAAGAAGCCTCGGTGCTGGCATTGCACGGGTGAAGACTGGAGGTGATTTTAAGGCACGGGAGGAGCAGGGGGAGGGAGGGATTTATGAGACCTTTGTGGGGCTGGGAAGTGAAGGGAGAGATGCAGTAGGAGGGAGAAGGGAGGGAAATGCAGCACCACCCCCTGTTGAAAATTCCTGGCTATGCCACTGCATCTTTTATACATCCTGTCTGAAACATTCAACCAAGCTACACAGGACAAAGAAACAGCAGCAAAACGAACACATGACAGGCTTTTATCAGTGTCTTCCCCTCGCTCCCCCCCCCCCAAAAAAAAAAAATAGGAGCAGTTATTTAGCATTCTACAAAATATTTATTTTTAGTATTTATATACCACCTAGACCTAAGTGGTTTAAAATTTTCTTTTTCAGATGATGGTACTGTCCTTAATGGGTTCACAATCTAGTATTATATTGTAGCTGGGGCAGTGGGGGACTAAGTGACTTGCCTAGGGTCACATGGAGCTACAGAGGGAACTGAACCTGGTTCTCCAGGATCTCAACCCACTGCTGACTGTTAGGCAGCAGTAGGAATTGAACCCAGTTCCCCAGGTCTGCAACCTGCTGCAGTAAACATTAGGCCACTCCTCCACTTCACTATAGTTAGCTCCTAATGTAGAAGCTCACCATATCTCTCTATATAAAAAGCAACACCAACGTTCTATGAAGCCTCCAGCCGGAAGTGTGAAGGGGGCGAGATATCCGGTTTCCCTATGAGTGTCTGCCCCGCCCTCTCTGTAACACAGTCAGTGAAGGAAAACAGCAGAGCACGAAATCAAATTGCTGGCTCTGTAACAGTGAAGGACTCAGAGGGGGGAGGGGAGAGAGGCCAGAGGGCAGGGACACACACACTCCCACATGCACACAGAAGAAAACATTGCTAGCCCCCGTTTCATTTGCATCAGAAACGGGGCTTTTTTTACTAGTGTCTAAATATTTAATTTGTTTAAAACAATGTGGTTACCAAGGAAGGAAGGAATGGATCCACAGAATCTTAGTGGAGATTAGGTGGCGACGCTGGTAATTGGGAAGCATAACCAGTGCTGGGTGGACTTCTACGGTTTACGCCCTGATCATGAGTGAATAGATATGGATGGACTGGAGCGTAAATTTTAAGGGGTTTCGACGTTAGCTTCAGAACTTAGTACAAGAACAGTGCTGGGCAGACTTCTAAGGCCTGTGCCCTGAGAATGTCAAGGACAAATCAAACAGGTATAAAGTATCACATACCATGTAAAATGAGTTTATCTTGTTGTGCAGACTGGATGGACCGTACAGGTCTTTATCTGCTGCCATTTACTATGTTACTATGGTTACCACTTTACCAAAAACACCCCCCTCCAATCAGTCTACTCCTTTAATGTTTTCCCATAACTTGCCAAGTGGCTATTCTTCATAGTCTCCTTGCCAGATTTATATAGGATGATTTGACCAGTTTTGCAATTTTATATTTTTTCCACCCTAAGCCTGTTCCATGGTCCTTTCTTTACTTAATAAAGGGGCCCTTTTACTAAAGCTTAGTGTGCACTAAATGTTGCACATCCTATTTTATACCTATGGGCCATATGGCACTTAGCGCACGCTAAGCTTTAGTAAAAGCGCTCCGAAATAAATGAAAATCGATAGCTATCTTTTATCCCCTTAACCTTGTTTGTATGTAGATGTCCAAACATTTTATGCCTCACTGGGTAACATACCCTTGTAGAGTCATGATCTGTGCTGAGGCATAACACAGTCTCAACAGTGGAAAAAGGACTCCTTCTGCATAATAGTTTGAGCAGTTACAGGTTTTGGTTTGCTTAGGCAGATAACCGTGATCTAATTTTTTGTATAGTTTTGGCTGAAAATGCAAGAGCAGTCTTATTTTTATGTATTTAAACAGAAGTTTTGATGACACAGTGAACAATACAAATCCCCTAGTCCAGTCAATTTGTTTTAACAAGTCACAAGTTTTAGTTTAGTTATGCTAAATTTATCAAATCATAGAACTTTGGAATAAAATAGAAAAAGGTTATAGTATGGATGTGGTTTGCAGCAAACCAAATGTGATAATGTTGCATTTTAACAATTTTAATAAATCCCAATTCTAAGTAGAACAGGCACTTGTGTTAAAAAATAATGTATTTTAAATATCATCTTTTCAATAGACTAGGAGTGGGCTGTCCTAGTTGTGCAATATACTGTTACACAGAATTTTCATGAAAACAGTTTGTGCTCTTTCTGGGCCCACACGCTAAGGCCACTTTTAGCCACAGCTGGCAAATGTCCGATTTTCTATTTTCGGCATTAATAGCCACTCAGTAAAGTTGTAGTTCATGGGCCCTTACCATGTGTAATCAATTAGTGTACAGCAATGTGACTTCCCTAACTGAGTAGGCCAAGGGGTGATGTCTGGGGTTGGAGAGTGGACATGTCTGCCCAGTCTCCACCTTTATTATTTAGCTTTTGAGTAGCATGCACACATCATGATTTTACCGCTGGATGCCTCAGTGTGCCCCACTGTAAGCCCCTTTAAGCTGCATCAAGCATGCTTTAGTGCTTACTGCAGCTTGGTAAAAAGACCCCTGTGTGAGCCAAAGCTAGTACATATGTACATAAGTATTGCCATACTGGGACAGACCAATGGTCCATCAAGCCCAGCATCCTGTTTCCAACAGTGGCCAATCCAGGTCACAAATACCTGGCACGATCCCAAAAAAGTACAAAACATTTTATACTGCTTATCCCAGAAATAGTAGATTTTCCCCAAGTCCAATTTAATAATGGTCTATGGACTTTTCCTTTAGGAAGCTAGCCAAACCTTTATTAAGCTCTGCTAAGCTAACCGCCTTTAACACATTCTCTGGCAACGATTTCCAGAGCTTAATTATTATTTATTTATTTTATTTATTGCATTTGCATCCCACATTTTCCTACCTCTTTGCAGGCTCAATGTGGCTTACAATACATCATGAATGGTGGAGAAGTATAAGAAATAAACATTTAGTATTACAGAGGATTCTGAGTAACATGATAGTGAAAAAGCATGATATTAGTATAGTAAGCAAATGTTATGAGACATTTCTGTGGAGGGGTTCACATTTGTTACTCTTTGTGGTATGCCTTGTTAAAGAGATGTCTTCAGTAGTTTGCAGAAGTTAGTTGAGTGAAGAAAAGATTTCTACGATTCATTTTAAATTTACTACTTTGTAGCTTCATCGCATGCCCCCTAGTCCTAGTACTGTATAGACCTCTATCATACCTCCCCTCAGCCGCCTTTTCTCCAAGCTGAAAAACCCTAGCTGCTTTAGCCTTTCCTCATTTTCGTCACCCTTCTCTGCACTTTTTCTAATTCCACTATATCTTTTTTGAGATGCGGCGACCAGAATTGAACACAATATTCGAGTTGCGGTTGCACCATGGAGCCATACAAAGGCATTATAATGTCCTTATTTTTGTTTTCCATTCCTTTCCTAATAATACCTAACATTCTATTTGCTTACTTATCCGCAGCAGCACACTGAGCAGAAGGTTTCAACGTATCATCAACGACACCACCTAGATCCCTTTCTTGGTCAGTGACTCCTAATGTGGAACCTTGCATGATGTAGCTATAATTCAGGTGCCTCTTTCCTACATGCATCACTTTGCACTTACTCACATTAAATGTCATCTGCCATTTAGACGCCCAGTCTCCCAGTCTCGTAATGTCCTTTTGTAATTTTTCACAGTCCTCCTGCGATTTAACGACTTTTAATAACTTTGTGTCATCAGCAAATTTAATTACCTCTCTAGTTACTCCCATCTCTAGATCATTTATAAATATGTTAAAAAACAGCGGTCCCAGCACAGAGCCCTGGGAAGCCCCACTAACTACCCTTCTCCATTGAGAATACTGACCATTTAACCCTACTCTCTGTTTTCTATATTTTAGCCAGTTTTTAATCCACAGTAGGACAGTACATCCTATCCCATTACTCTCCAATTTCCTCTGGAGTCTTTCATGAGGTACTTTGTCAAACGCCTTCTGAAAATCCAGATACACAATATCAACCGGCTCACCTTTATCCACGTTTGTTCACCCCTTCATAAAAATGTAATAGATTGGTGAGGCAAGATTTCCCTTCACTAAATCCATGTTGGCTTTGTCTCATTAATCCATGCTTTTTAATATGCTTTGTAATTTTGATCTTTATAATAGTCTGTACCATTTTGCCTGGTACCGACATCAGACTCACCGGTCTATAATTTCCCGGACCTCTACTGGAACCTTTTTTAAAAATCAGCGTTACATTGGCCACTCTCCAATCTTCCGGTACCATGCTCGATTTTAAGGATAAATTACATATTACTAAGAATTACTTTGCAAGTTAATTTTTCAGTTCTGTCAGTACTTTGGGATGAATACCATCCGGTCCAGGAGATTTGCTACTCTTCAATTTGTAGAACTGCCCCATTACATCCTCCAGGTTTATAGAGAATTCATTCAGTTTCTCTGACTCGTCAGCTTCGAATACCATTTCTGGCACTGGTATCTCTCCCAAATCTTCCTTGGTGAAGACCGAAGCAAAAAATTCATTTAATCTCTCCACTATGGCTTTGTCTTCCCTGATCGCCCCTTTTACCCCTCGGTCATCTAGCAGTCCAACCGACTCTTTTGCCAGCTTCCTGCTTTTAATGTACCTAAAACATTTTTACTATGTGTTTTGTGCCTCTTAGCCTTCCTTATCAGCGCTTTGCATTTGACTTGACATTCCCTTTGCTGTTTCTTATTATTTTTAGTCGGTTCCTTCTTCTATTTTCTGAAGGATTTTCTTTAAACTCAAATGGCTTCCTTCACCTTACTTTTTAACCATGCTGACTGTTGTTTGGTCTTTCGTCCTCCTTTTTTAATACGCAGAATATATTTGGCCTGGGCTTCCAGGATGGTGTTTTTGAACAGCATTCATGCCTGATGTAAATTTTTAACCCTCGCAGCCGCTCCTCTAAGTTTGTTTTTCACACTGTTCTTCTCCACCAATTCGATCCACCCTATCACTGATATAATTTGTACCCTGGTATGACAGTGTCCCACTGGTTATCCTCCTTCAACCAGGTCTCAGAGATACCTATTATATCTAAGTTTTCATTTAGTGCGATATATTCTAACTCTCCCATCTTATTTCTTAGGCTCCTGGCATTTGCATATAGACATTACAAACTATGTTTGTTGTTCCTGTTTACATCATGCTCAGTACTTGACAGTATTAATTTGCAATCTTTTGTCTGTTTTTTATTTTTATTTAAGGACACCTGATCTACTACAGTCTCTTTTGCAACCTCACTATCAGGATACCCTATCTTCCCTGTTTTGGTGATATCTTTGAAAGATACCTTATCCCGAACCATGCACTTTTGAACGACTGTCGGCCTTCCCCCAGTTTCTAGTTTAAAAGCTGCTCTAGCTCCTTTTTAAATGTCGATGCCAGCAGTTTGGTCCCACCCTGGTTAAGGTGGAGCCCATCCTTTCGGAATAGGCTCCCTCTTCCCCAGAATGTTGCCCAGTTCCTAACAAATCTAAAAACCCTCCTCCCTGCACCATCGTCTCATCCGCGCATTGAGACTTCGGAGCTTTGCCTGTCTATTGGACCCTCTGCTAGGACCTCCATAAAGGCTATTGTCAGCGTTGCTGGAATGTAGGCTTAATGTGGTAGACACTGTACATTGGCCATGCATGTGTTTGCCCTCTGCCTTTGGGGTTGTTAGCCCCTGACTTGACCTACCTGTATTAGGTCACAGAGACTGTTATTGCTTGTTATTTTGCCAGCAATAAAGTATTGCTTCTGTTATAACTGGTGAATGCCTCAGCATTTCATTGAACTCTTGCAGTGCTGCTAAAATATTTAAAACTGCATCAAGTCAGAGCAAACAGATAATAACCCTGGTAATGAACAAGATGTCTGATTGCTATGGAAAATGATTCTGGTAAATGAAAGGGAGGGAGTCTCAAAAGAAAAATGAGAAAATATTTTTTTTTACTAATGGGTTTAGCTTTACTTGGAGCAGACCTGGCAGACCAGGCAGCAGCAGAACCAATGATACAATTCTAGCACACTTAGGGCAGACAGAAGGACTTTAGTGGCGGGACAAGAGAGGGAGGAGATACGAGAGATCAAAGAAGATCTTTTGGAGTACTGTTAGCAGGAAGAAATGCACAGACCCATGGGTATGGAATGGTGGTCTGTGGAGATTCCGAAAATCTACTGGGTTATAGAATACACCTGCTCTGTGCCTAACTTAGAAGCCAGTATTTGCACCAAGTTTTGCTTGGTGTAAATGGACATGCCTAGAGTTAGGCTCAGGCATGGCCGCTAAGCATATTTTATAAACCGTGCGTAAATCGAGGCGTGGTGTATAGAATACGCCTAGTGGGTGTATAGATCTAGGCATGGTTTGCAGAACACACCTAGATGGAAATATTTTTGGTGCCGATTTTTCAGGCACCATATATAGAATCTAGTCCTTAATGTTTTACTTACCTGGGGGCTTTGTTCACTCATCCCTGACAATCCTAGTTTAAAGCCTTATTTACAGTGGGGTTTATTTATTAATAATGCTTGTTAATCACATTAACCCGTGTTAAATGTAAAACAATTCACATTAGTAAACGTGTCCTTAGGTTATTAACAGCTCTCTGTTATTTTGTATAATGTGTGCTCTAAACAATTAAGGGTTGATATTCAAAGAGGGGCATAATCTAACGCGAACGCCTATCTCCATGGGCGTCTATGTCCAAAAACGGGTACGTGAAGAGGCGGGACAGACTGTATTTTCGAAAAAATGGACGTTTTTCAGCTGGGCGTTTGTTTCTTTTAGCGATAATGGAAACTAAAAACGCCCAGCTGAAAAACGTCCTAATTCGAGCCATTTGGTCATGGGAGGGGCCACGATTCGTAGTACACTCGCCCCCCTGACATGCCAGGACACCAACTGGGCACCCTAGAGGTCAGTGCGGTGGACTTCAGACAACGCTCCCACATGCATAGCTCCCTTACCACGGGTGCTGAGCACCCAACCCCCCCCCCCAAAAAAAACCACACTACCCCCAACTGTACATGACTACCATAGCCCTTACAGGTGAAGGGAGGCACCTATATGTGGGTACAGTAGGTTTGTGGTGAGTTTTGGAGAGCTCGCTGTTTCCTTCACAAATGTAACATGTAGGGGGGTATGAACCTGTGTCCACCTGTCTGAAGTGCACTGCAGTACCCACTAAAAGTGCTCCTGTGACCTGCATGCGCTGTCATGGACCTGAGTATGACATCTGAGACTGGCACGACATATTTTTAAAGATGTTTTTTGAGGGTGGGAGGGGGTTAGTGACTACTAGGGGAGTAACGGGAGGTCATCCCCCATTCTCTCCAGTGGTCATCTGGTCATTTATGGCACCTTTTTGTGCCTTATTCGTTAAAAAAACACACCGGGTGAAAACGTCCAAGTGTTCATCAGGGACGTCCTTGTTTTTTTCGATTATGGGTCAAAGATGTCCAAGTGTTAGGCACACCCAAGTCCCACCTTTGCTAGGCCTTTGACAAGCCCCCTTGAACTTTGGACCTCCTTGTGATGGACTGCAGTTGGAAACTATTTGGGATTCTACCAGTTACTTGTGACCTGTATTGGCCACTGCTGGAAGCAGGATACTGGACTAGATGAACTATCAGTCTACCCCAATATGGCTATTCTTATGTTTTCATTTCCAACCACCAGATTCATGGTTAACCATGTCAAACACAGCTGAGATATCCAAGAGAACAAGAATATAAAATGTCCCTAGTTCGAACCCCTTGACAGATTATATCAAAACTGGTCAATGAAATAGTATTTGTATTGTGATTTGGATGTATGTGAATTGAGAACACATTATGGAGATCAATATATTTCTGTAGCTGGCTCAGCAACACTCTTTCAACAATCTTTGTAGTTTGCAAACATTTTGTGAATTAAAATCTGTTTTGAATTTGCTAGTTTAATGAATTGGAAATTTAATTTATTGCACATTCTTAATTCTTGCTTAAAAGCACTAACAATCTACTTATATCCTTTTGTCTGTCACTGAAGATATGATGCAAGGAACTGCTATTTGGACCCATTTAGCCTGATATTTGTGTTCCTGTTGGTTTCATTGAAGCATGGAAGGAAGGTGAATTGAGATTTTCACACAGACAGGTTAAATACAGGGAGCATAAGTGTTTTTCTGGCAGTCATTGAGTAGAAGATTAAATTGGGATTTCACTCATTGATACCAAGTTTCACATATTTCTGAACTTTTTTTTTATGTGCCTGGTCTTACACTGGATATTGAATATGCAGAGAAAACTTTATTACATAGAAACATAGTAGATGACGGCAGATAAAGACCTGTATGATCCATCCAGTCTGCCCAACCAGATAAACTCATTGTATGAGCTACTTTATATGTATACCTGACCTTGATTTGTCCTTGCCATTTTCAGGGCACAGACTGTAGAAGTCTGCCCAGAACTAGCTTTGCTTCCCAATTACCGGTGTTGCCACCCAATCTCTGCTAAGCTTTTGTGGATCCATTGCTTCTGAACAGGATTTCTTTGTGTTTATCCCACACATTTTTTAATTCTGTTACCATTTTCATTTCCACCACCTCCTGTGGATGGGCATTCCAAGTATCCACCACTCTCTCCGTGAAAAAATACTTTCTGACATTTTTCCTGAGTCTTCCCCGCTTCAACCTCAGTTCATGTCCTATACATCCCAGTGGCTTGATTTTCTACATTTTTCACTTGGACACTTTTTTTTTTTTTTGAAGAATAGCCCAAAAGGATAAACACACAGAGAATGAAAACATCCTGCATGTAGCCATTTTTGAAAGAAAAAAAGATGTCACACTTAGACATCATATCACTCCGTATGTTTATATTATTCAAATAATTGTTCTCTGTTTCAGCTCTGAGAGGTAAGAACATATTTATTTCTACAAAGAGATTATTACCAAAGCCTTCTTAAAACTTGTGACTTCAGATAGTATTTTGTGTTATTTACAATATTTCTAAAAACTTTATAATAAGCATACGAGAAAAAGTTAATTGGATTAGAATGTTATATTTGTGGTATCAAATGCAAGATAATGTCAAATACAGTCTTGTTAAACTGCTTTTATAGCTTAGATATATACAAGTAACCAACTAAAACAAATTTAATGGACACAATATTGAACGGGAAATGTTTGGATAATATCTTCAGCAGTTATCTAGTTATTTCTCTTAGCCATGTCTGAATTTCATTGCAGACCATCTTGGCACTATCAGGATAGTGCTGGTGTGGTATGTGGATGGTCCTCAAAATAAACTGGTTAGTGGCAATATTCAGGGCACCATCTGGAGAGGTACAGTCTTAATAATGCAACTAACCGGATAACACCAGCTCTGAATATCTCTGCTTTCTGGATAACTCTGGCACTGACCTCTGCATCCAGATATTAAGAGGGGCATTTTTGAAAGGGACGTCTACATTTCGATTTGGTCGTCCTTGCAAAATGTCCCTATCCAGGGGTAGGGAAACCCGTATTTTCGAAACAAGATGGACGTCCATCTTTCGTTTCAAAAATACTGTCAGGGACGTCCAAATCCTTAAATTTGGTCGTCTTTACAGATGGACATCCCTAGATATGGACGTTTCTGATTTTCAGCAATTTTCAAAACCAAAGATGTCCATGTCAGAAACAACCAGATGCAAGCCATTTGGTCGTGGGAGGAGCTAGCATTTCTAGTGCACTGGTCTCCCTGACACGCCAGGACACCAACCGGGCACTCTAGGGGCACTGCAGTGGACTTCATAAATTGCTCCCAGGTACATAGTTCCCTTACCTTGTGTGCTGAGCCCCCCAAACCCCACTACCCACAACTGTACACCACTACCATAGCCCTTACGGGTGAAGGGGGGCACCTATATATTGGTACAGTGGGTTTGTAGTGAGTTTTGGAGAGCTCGCTGTTTCATACACAGATGTAACAGGTAGGGGGGGGGGGGGTATGAGCCTTTGTCCACCTGTCTGAAGTGCACTGCAGTACCCACTAAAACTGCTCCTGGGACCTTCATGCGCTGTCATGGACCTGAGCATGACATTGGAGACTGGCATAGAGGCTGGCACAACATATTTTTAAAGATGTTTTTTGAGGGTGGGAGGCGGTTAATGACCACCGGGGGAGTAATGGGAGGTCATCCCCGATTCTCTCCGGTGGTCATCTGGTCAGTTTGGGCACCTTTTTGTGCCTTAGTCATAATAAAAACAGGTGAAAACGTCCAATTGTTCATCGGGGACATTCTTCTTTTTTTCGATCATGGGTCAAGGACATCCACGTGTTAGGCATGCACAAGTTCCGCCTTCGCTATGCTTCCGACACACCCTCTTGAACTTTGGCCGTCCCTGTGATGGAGTGCAGTTGGGGACAGCCAAAATCGGCTTTCAATTATACCGATTTGGACGTTTCTGAGAGAAGGATATCCATCTTCCGATTTATGTCGAAAGATGGGCGTCCTTCTCTTTCGAAAATGAGCTCATAAGTGTCCCTCACTATCTGATTACTGGCGCTGAATATCCAGATATTATTGAAATGCTGTGGACAGAGTTTAAAAGAAGGTGTCAACTATGAAGTTTAAATATTGACTCAATTATTACAACTTATACAACTTTGAAGGGTTGTGTGCACTAATACTGAGAAATATTTTTCTGGACCAAGACAGTTATATGCATTTTCCCTAGGATTCCTTATATGGCAGCTAAAATTGCATGCAGAAATCAGTGCGCCATGCTGATTTGCGCACACAGCTTTATTGAGTAATGAGCCAATCAGTGCCAGTAATTGGTGTTGATGTTAATTGGCCTTATTGGAGTTATGTGTACATCATATTCTACAACGATTTGCGTGGAACTCTTATAGCACATAATTTCAAGGCGGCATGGATAGAGGAGTTTCTGGGGCATTCCCAAAATTTACTTGCATTGTTACAGAATAAACTCGATTGGCGACGAACTTAGGTGCCAGAATTTACACCTGCTTTCCAGCAGGCATAATTGCTGGCACCTAAATTTAGGCACTGTTTATGTGCTTAGTACTATTCTATAAAGGTCGCAGATCCTTTATAAAATAGTACTCAGTGTACATTTCTTTTCAGCGACGATTTTTGGCACCATTATTGAATCTAGTCCTTTATGTAGAATAGCAGCTAGGAAATGTATTATTATGTTTGCAATATGAGTATCAAAGTAATTATCTATTCAGGTAAAATTAATTTGGTCCTGTAAAGTGTCAACTGGGTAATTACTTCAAGGTAAATTAATTACCTTGCAAATTATTTCATTGTATTGCATGTCTGCTTATCATGTCTTATTTCTGAAAATGATTGTGTCTTCAAAATTAACTTATACTGTGTGGTGATCAAATTATGTGAGACAAATATTGCTGGAAAATAAATTACATATTTGCATGGTAAGATTTTAAACATAATATAATATGTAGTTTTGCATGTAACACGTGTCACCGAATACAGTGTAATTAATGTATGGTAAGTTTGAAACCTATTTGAAATTAGAACCTGTGGAATGTTCAAGTACTATTTGAAAGTGTCATTTTAACAGTGGACTGCTTCAGATAAGGACCCAATTGTTCTATCCAGGCAGGATTAGTGGTTAGCGCAGCAGACTTTGATCCTGGGGAACTGGGTTTGATTCCTACTGCAGCTCTTTGTGACTCTGGACAAGTCACTTAACCCTTCATTTCCCCAAGAACAAATAAGTACCTGTATATACTATGTAAACCGCTTTGAATATAGTTGCAAAATCCATAGAAAGACGGTATATCAAGTCTCATTTCCATTTCCCTTTCATAAATTCTCCTAGAAAACCTCCCATCAGCTCCTGTCTCATGTCCTCCATAGCAATGCTTATGGAAGGAACCCTTTGAATCCTCACTATCCCAGGAAACTCCTGGCAGTTAGAGCAGTGAGCAGAAGTCCGTCTGTTACAGCATCCCCTGCTGGCATAGCTGCAATGGTGCTGTCCAAGCCAATACAAGCTACAGACCCTTAGAAGACTGTGTGGTTGATCTGTGGTCTGGCTGTGGTTATCCTGTTTTTACTTGTATGTTTTTTTGTCTTATGATGACAAAGGAGAAAATAACACAAGAGATCTCTTTAACTTACAGCAGCAAAATAGAAGACAAGGTATGAAGCTACACAAGAATATAAACTTGCCAACAAAAAATAGCTGGAAACTAATGAGCACAAATGCTCACAATTTTAAGCAGCGAAGTTCCAGATCTGCAAGCCCTAATAGCGGAAGTGGACTTGGATATTGTTGCTATTGCAGCCACATGTTTCAGTGAGTCCCATTATGGGATACTGCCATATTGGGCCATGATCTCTATTCAGGGAGGACAGAAATGAAGAAAAGGGAGCAAGAGTAGTTCTTTGTGTCAAAAACAATAATAAAAGATACCTTAAGACCCAGCAATAACTCAAAGTACCTGAAATGCATTGGATGTGGAGAAAAGAGGAAGCACTGTGCATTGTCTGGGATAGAGATGGCAATTGCATCTACATTGATGTTTTCTACAGACCTACTACTTCTAATCATTTCTGTAGTGCTACTGGACGTACGCAGCGCTGTATTCTTGAACATGACGAGAGAGTCCCTGCTCGACAGAGCTTACAATCTAATCAGGGCAGACAAACAGGACAAATAAGGGATAAGGGAATTACTAGGGTGGGAATGATAAAAGACATGGGTACTGAACAAGTGAATAGGTTAGGAGTTAAAAAAACAGCATCAAAAAGGTGGACTTGAAGACGGCCAGAGATGGAGCTTAACGTACTGGCTCAAGAAGTCTATTCCAGGCATATGGTGCAGCAAGATAAAAGGAATGGAATCTGGAGTTAGCAGTGGACCTCTGAATCAGATGGAGGCACTTGATAGAAATTTAGTCAAATACACAAAATAAAGGGAGAATGTGTGTTTCTAGGAGACATCAATCTGCCAGATGTGGTTTGGAGTATGTCATCTTCAGAGTTGGTAAAAAGAAGAAAGATCATGGATGCCTCTCACAGGGCTCTGCTCAGACAAATACCTATGGATATCATGAAGGAATACACAGCCCTGGCCTTAGTACTTACAAATGGGGACAGTATGTCTAATGTGCTGGAGAGTGCCCACATGTGCACCAGTGATTATCAGATTGGTTTGATGTAAAAACTAAGGGGTCCTTTTACAAAGGCACGCTGAAAAATGGCTTGCAGTAGTGTAGGCACGGGTTTTGGGCGTGCGTGTTGATCCATTTTTCAGCGTGCCTGTAAAAAAGGCCTTTTTTGCCGAAAATGGACGTGTGGCAAAATCAAAATTGCCGCGCGTCCATTTTGGGTCTAAGACCTTACCGCCAGCCATTGACCTAGCAGTAAAGAATCCGGGTGGTAATGACCTACATTCATTAAATGCCATGTGGTGCACTTCCATTACGCGCGCCCCAAAATAAAAAAATATTTTTCAGACACACGTATCGGAAGCTCACCAAAAATGAAATTACCACAAGAGCCACATGGTAGTCGGGTGGTAACTCCATTTTGGCGTGTGTTGGGCATGTGTAGACGCTTACACAGCTTAGTAAAAGGGCCCCTAAGGTGGAATACAGACACACAAAGCTCAAAGTCTTGGATTTCAAAAATTGCTGGCAGGGTGTGAATAGTTAGGGGAAATGCAAGAACACTGGGCTAAACTGAAAGGACCCTGAAAAATGGAACCACATCTCTAGGTAAGGAAAATAGGTAAAAGCATGAGGGAAAGGAAACTTGTAGAATTCTGTAAGGATGTGGCTGAAGAAATAACAGCAAAAGATTTAGCATTCAAAAAGTATAATGATCTCAACTAGGTAAGGGACAGGATTTTGGATTTAGTTACTCAAAGAACACAAAGAAGAATACCAGGTAAAGCAAAAAAAATATGATGAAAGAAAGCAGGAGAGCAAAAGCATTAATGGAGGGAAATATAGCTAAAAACACATCATAGAGTGATAAGAATTTTTTTCAGTTATATCAGGAAAAAGAGAAAGATCAGAGGTAGAATTTTAGGATTGAAAGGTGCCAAGCAGCAATGTATAGAGAGTGAGGAGGGAAAGGGAACCCTAAACAAACACTTCCATTTAGTGTTTACAGAAGAAGGCCCTGGAGAAGGAGATCATAGTTAACAGTGGGAGCAGCCCTGTTTCAGTGAGCCCAACTGCTGCTGATGTGATCACATTTGCATTGTTCGCTCAGTGCCCCTTTTACCAAGCTGTGCAAAAGGGGGTCTGCACTGGCATCAGCATGTTTTTGACATGCGCTGAGGCCCTCTTTTACCACAGCGGGTAAAAGATAGTTCTTTTTTTAGATTGCAGAAGTGTGTGGGATGTCCTATACCGTGGGCTCCATTATATTTTCTTTTCCCTAAGAAAGTGCCAGGTTTGAGGTCGTCGCAAGCCACTTTGGTGAGGTATGCCATCTGTGCAGCTAGGATGGTAGTGGCTGCTCATTGGAAAAAGCTGACACCTCTTCCCATAGCGAAATGGCTGAATAAGTTGTGATATATCTGTGCAATGGAGCGACTAGGGGCAGAACGTAGACACCAGAGGTGTAAGTGGGAATCCGTGTGGGAACCCTTTATTTTACATTGTTCAGTGTAATTAGTTGTGGGTGGGTGGGGGGGATGTCTGGATGTTCTTAACCATATGAGTGGGGAAGGGTGGGTGTGGGGGAGTGGGGGGGGTCACTTTCAGCCTTATTTTCGAAAGTGATGGGCGCCCATATTTCAGCCCAAATTGGGAGATGGGCGCCCATCTCGCAAAGGCGCCCAAATCGGTATAATTGAAAGCCGATTTTGGGCGTCTTCAACTGCACTCTGTCGCGGGAACGAACAAAGTTGACGGGGGCGTGTCGGAGGCGTGGTGAAGGCGGGACTGGGGCGTGTTTATCGGCCGAGGAGAGATGGGCTCCCTCGGCCGATAATCGAAAAAAGAAAGGCGTTCTTACCGTGAATTTGGGTCACTTTTTTTGGACCCTTTTTTTCATGAACAAGTCCCAAAAAAGTGCCCTAAATGACCAGATGACCACCGGAGGGAATCGGGGATCACCACCCCTGACTTCCCCAGTGGTCACTAACCCCCTCCCACCAAAACAAAATAACTTTAATAACTTTTTTTTCCAGCCTGTATGCCAGCCTCAAATGCCATACCCAGCTCCATCACAGCAGTATGCAGGTTCCTGGAGCAGTTGTTAGTAGGTGCAGTGGACTTCAGGCAGGTGGACCCAGGCCCATCCCACCCCCTACCTGTTACACTTGTGGTGGTAAATGGGAGCGCTCCAAACCGCACCCAAGGGAAGGGAGCTATGGACTAGGGAGGTATTTAATTTTTTTTTACTTGTTACAAGTGCCCCCTAGGGTGCCCGGTTGGTGTCCTGGCATGTGAGGGGGACCAGTGCACTACGAATCCTGTCCCCTCCCACGACCAAATGCCTTGGATTTGTTCGTTTTTGAGCTGGGCACCTTCCGTTTCCATTATCGCTGAAAAACGAAATCGCCCAGCTCAAATCCACACAAATCTGATGCATTTGGCTGGCACAAACCGTATTATCGAAAAAAAAATGGACGCCCATTTTTTTTCGAAAATACGGTCTGTCCCGCCCCTTCAAGTACCCGTTCTCGGAGATAGACGCCCATGGAGATGGGTGTTTGCATTTGATTATGCCCCTCTTTGGGTACTAAGTACTGTTTATTAAAAGTTGAAGTTTATTTTGCCTTAACAAGTGTGGGCTGGATAGAGTGTTGTTGGTTGCATATGTCTTCGCCTTTGGTAAAATGCTTATATATTGTTACAGAATTGAAGTTACTGATGTATTATGTAAGCTTTCTATCCATGCTTATGCTGCTAATAAAGACTGCTTACAAATTAAAAAAAATAGTTCTTTTTTTAAAGAAATGGTCATGCGGCAAGTGAAGCACTTGCCACACGGCCATTTCGTGGGGGGGGGGGGGGGGGGGGGGGGGGGGGAGAGGGAGTCCCTACCGCCACCCATTGAGGTGGCGATAAGGGCTTCTACTCTAACCTAGTGGTAACTGGGCAGCATGCGGCACTGCCTGATTACCGCCGGATACACACCGGCGCTACAAAAATAAATATATTTTTGTAGTGCCGGATATGATGGCATGCTGGGTTGGGAAGTACCACCGGGCTGCTGCGATAGCCTGGTGGTACTTTCTTTTTAGCTAGTGGTAAGCCTGCGTTGGGCTTACCACCACTTTGTAAAAGGGGTCCTCAAAGCTCTGTGTGTGCACACAAATCTTGAGTTCTGTGCACTTGGCTAAACATAGTGTGCACAAAAGTATATAATAGGTGTTGTAAAGCTACACAGAGAAACTGACATATTTAATATTTTCTAATTATTTAAAACAAATTGTATGCTAAAATTATAATGTAGAATTACTTTCATTATAACAATTACTTAAGTAGCACTTTGAAAATCCCAATATTTGCATTATACCTTCCAAGATACACTTGGCTTATAGCGCACAAATGTGAATTCCGCCCATAAAAAAAGTTGCACACAAGAAAATGTTTGCACAAAATTTAGAGGGAACATTGCCCATTTAGGGCCTTGACCCACTGTTTGGATGTGCTTTCATATAGTCTCTAGTGAATCAGATAATATTCTCACTTGTTAGATCACTGTTAGTGAGGTAGGAAAATATGGTTCCCTAAATTAAAAAAAAAGAAAAATATTTGCAATTCCCTGTGGATGAAGAAGGAACAGGTGAAGGCAGGTGTAAACGAGCCATTTCAATTTTCATGGAAAGAAACATAGGAGTGTCTGAATCTTAATCTGTATTCCACAGGACTGTTGTTTTGGAAAAAAAAAATATATATATATATATATTCACATGGATACAACTTATTTTACTTTATCCAAGGAATGCTCAGAAGACAAACTAGAATGGACTTCATAAATAAAGAAGAAAGAAAGGAAATACAGTGGCATGCTGGATGCTAATAAACACAAAGGCAGCAGATTAGGGTGGGTCACTGTGTCCATGGACCAACCAGTATTTTGACTAACACAGCATCAGCAACCAGAGAGCTTGGGGGAGGGGGCCACATATTTGTTTGTTTGGCCCCTCTAACCAAAAAGATGCTGTTCTGCCTCTGAACAAATGGGAATTCCAAGTTTAATCTCCAACACTGGCTTTTGTTTCTCAGCCCAGCGGAGGCCAGGGTTGTTATAAACATACTACATGTGGAGGGGCATTTTTGATATGAGGTCTAAGTTGGACTTTGGATGTTTTGCGCTAAACGGCCCAAATCCGAATGCAAAACGTCTGTCTTTTTTTTTTTTTCTAAAATACTGTTTATAACAAGGTTTTGTGCTCTGTATATTTATCTTTACAGGCCATTAAAAAAAAGCTTGTACAAGTGAAAAACGTAGAAAATCAAGCCATTGGGGTATAGGAGGGGCCAGCATTTTTAGCAGACTGGTCTTCCAGACATCCCAGGAGAACAATGGGGCAACCTAGGTGGTACTGCTGTGTATTTCATATAAATGCTTCCAGATACACATCTCATCATTCCTCCCTTATCTGTCTGCTGAACCCTCCAAAACCCACTTCCCCCAACTATACACCACTGTAGTAGCCCTCATGGGTGAAAAAGGCACCTATATGTGGGTACAGTTAGTTTTTGTTGAGTTTTGGAGAGCTCACAATTTTCACCACAAGTGTAACAGGTAGGGATAGGTATGGGCCTGGGCTCACCTGTCTACAGTGCACTGCACCCACCACTGCCCTACACTACTCCAGGGACCTGCAAGCTGTTTTAATAGAGCTGGCTATAACATCTGAGGCTGTTATAGAGGCTGGTGAGTAATACTTTTATTCACATTTTGTGGGGGTTGGAGGAGGTCAGTGACCACTGGGGGAGTAGGAGGGTTCATCCCTGAATCTCTCCAGTGGTCACCTGGTCATTTAGGACACTTTTTGTGTCTTATTCATTCTAAAAACAGATCTAGACCAAAACATTGAAGTTTTTGCACTAGATGTATTCATTTTGTTCCATTATGGCTGTAAAATGTCTCCCGTGTTAGGCACACCCTAAGCTCACCCTAATCCCGCCTTTGAAATGTCCTCAATATGCTCCCTTGTGATTTGGACACACTGCAGATGAATTGCATAGTTAACTTGTGCAAAATAGGTTTTGAAATTGCTAATTTGGGCATTTTGAGAAGAAATCTGCCCAAATGTTGCTTTATAACACTTTTTGGACATTTTTCTCTTTCGAAAATGAGTCCACCAGTGTCTTCGAGAGTGTGACTTAGCCACTGAACTAAAACCATGCCAGGTGTCCAGACTTAGCATACAGAAGTAATAGGTTCTGTAATATACCATGGTACTTGGCAATTTGTTGGACTGTCACTGTGATGGCCAAACTAGGCGAGAAGAGGAGATATAGGGAATTCATTCCTCTTCCCCCAATGTAGCTGCAAATAAAAACTTACAGTGCCAGCCATAGCCTAGTAAAGAGAAATTACAATTGAACTGGAAACCCAAAATACCCTCAATAATTGAAGCTGGGCAGGGATGGAAAGACAGCTGTGTGTAAAAAGAATGGGACTACTCATATCCAATGAAAATGAGAAATAAAGAGTGCAGAAATGAATCCACAGTGGTCATATCCTGATAGTTCATAAACTGTGGTGTTACATGATTGATTATGTTGAGAATGATAATAAAATAAATTGGAGCAGCTGGTTAAATCAATAAACTGGCATAATGAATTCAGAAAAGTAGTTTGATAGCATCCAGATTCTGGTTTGAAAGAGCCATAATCAGCTTCTGAACAGTATTCCTGAAGAACAGTATTCTAAACTCATACAAATGGATTTCAAAGAATAACTGAATGCTGTACATCTGCTGTTGAAAAAGATGTTGCGCTGTACTGAGGGGCTTCATGTAATTAAGAACTGCGATTGTATAATTTGGTAATTGTATCTGTGTTCCTGTGAGTGTAGCACATATTACAGCTGGCCTAATAGATAAAAGTTGTATTCTTTGCTGATTTTGAATGATAGAATTTATATTTAATTGTGGAAATATTCCTGGTTACAGTTAAATATTAATAAGACTAATGCCCTCAATTAATGAAAGAGTATTATGTGTTTTGTTTGTGTGATATACGTTCTCTTCTAAGAAATATGGAAGACTGCAAAAAATGGGCACAACAGAACCAAATACCCCTCAAGCCAGAAAGATACCTTTTATAGTATGAGGGGGAAAAGTGCTATGGGCTGTACTGTAGAGTTGCCATGTAAATACCTTTATTAACTTGTAGTGTGGCACGTGACAAAGTATACACTGATCCTTGAAAGCTCATACCTCAATAAATGAGTTAGTTCATAAGGTAGGCCAGGAGAAACCAGAAAAAAAGGCCCCATGCAGAAAACTGTCCATCACTATTGTCTTTTAGTCCATAAAGTGCCACCTGCCGTTGGCAGTTTTGTTATCATGTGGTGTAACAGTCTTCCAGGGGTTATATTTCAAACATAAGATGGAATCTGCTATAATTTTTTATTTATTGAGTTTCAAAATAATTCACAAAGAAAGCTTTGCACAGAAATTTGTCAAACTATGTAAGCCACATTGAGCCTGCAACTTGTGGGAAAACGCGGGGTACAAATGAAATAAATAAATAAATAAACAAACAAACAAACATTTTGATAGGAAATAAAATATTTATAAATGTAAAACATAAATAACTAACTAAGTAGTCCAAAATTAGAAGGGGGTGCAGGAGAAGCTGTAAACCAAAAAGGAAAAATGAATAGTACAACATCCTTTAATAACATACCTAGTAGCAGGTCTATACGCATCTGAGAGGGTTAAAAAATGATCACACTTTTGCAAGGGAATTGTAATTGAAACTTTACACCTAGCAAGCAGAAACCTTTTCCTCCTCTCCTGCATCCAACAAGAAATATTAAGAAGTATTTGTATTCTGTTACCAAGAAACCTAACCTCAGATGCCCTAAAATATAATCTCAAAAATGCCTCTTTATCTTGGAGAAACATAAAAGAAACTAATAAAGTAGTTCTCCTTGAGACCTCTTCATGTGACCTATCCAAGATAACAGCCACATTCAAACTATCCGAGGATTGCTCTTCATGGACTGGTTCTTGCCATACTTCAGATTTTTTGAGGAAAGTTGGTAAATAATATAACCTTTGGAAAGACCAGTCTGCCATCTTTGGTTACTTAAAGACCTCACTTAAAAATTTAAAGAAGGTTTTTTGAGGTGTAGCATGTTTCAAAATAGGAAAATTTAGTAATCTCAAGTTCAGTGATTTCATACTATTCCCCAAATTTTCAATCTTACAAATCAGGTCATATTTGTCTTGAACTAAGTTTGATTGAACGTGATTAATCTGAGTCATAGTCTTTTCAATATCCGAGATATTCTTTTCTTGAAGAGATAAACTATTTTCAATTTCTTTAATCTTAGTACAGTTTCCCATAGTGGCAGAGACAACAGTTATACAGACTCCAAAATGATCTCTGAGATCTTCTGCAAAGACAGTAGCATACTGATATGTAGTGAAATTCCTTCTCCTGCTCTTTTTAATGTTCCTTCATGCTATGCAGCACTGTGAGCAGCATGACTGAGGAAAGCTGAAGTCAAAGATGGTAAGAACCCATTACCAGGGTAGAAGTTTCCAACAGTATTTCACTCACTCATTGGTGACTGAGAACGCACGCTCAGCTAAGCTACCATCTCTGCCATCTCAGCTCTCAGCATGTTCTGCGGACATAGAAGGGAGCAAGTTCTCCATGGGCTTAGAGACATTTGCCCTCTGGGCAAAGGTACTTTTCTGCCTTGACCACTGCAGAGTCACACACATGAATGGGTGCTGGTCTCGCGAAGGAGGTAATTGAGACCTGCTTCATCATCGGGATTGCCGGTTTAGGGGAGTGTGGATGTCCCTTTAACTTTGATTTTCACGTAGGTATTGAGATAGATACAGTGAAAATAAGGTAATGCGAAGCAACCTTCAGAAGCATCCTATTCCAGTGCCATCTTGGTTACTGTCCCTCGCTACAACTTATTAAGAACAGAGGATGCTCAAGTCAGTCTGGCAGAGATGTGTCATAGTTTAATTTGAACTCTTTTATACCACTAATACAAGCTTCAGAGCCTGTTCAAAGCAGTGTACATAAAAATACCTTTTCAGCTGATGTATAGTTCGAAAGCAATTAAAAAAAACATAATTACAACATAACAACAAATACATGCTGTGCATCTATATAAAAAGAAAAGATTTTTAGGTTCTAATTTCCCACTATTAGATTGAACTGTTCCTTAAATGAACAAACAACTGTAGTGCCTAAGTATCCCTGCTCCCGTATTCTCTGATTCTACAGAACACTTATACAACTCCATGTGAAATACTGTAGTGACTAAGGAGAAGATGGTCAGAAATAATTGAGAAACAAACATATCTAAAGCCAAAAGAATTGAAAACATTTACTAGGAGAGAAGGCCTATTACATAGATTAGTAACAACACTGCCTTGAGTGAATTCCTTCAAAAAGGCGGTCAATAAATCCTAATAAATAAATAGTAGATGATGGCAGATAAAGACCTGTACAGTCTATCCACTCTGCCCAAGAAGATAAACTCATTACATATGGTAGGATGTGATACTTCATATGTATACCTGATGTTGATTTGTCCTTGCCATTTTCAGGGCATAGACCGTAGAAGTCTGCCCGGCACTGTCCTTGTTCTAAATTTCTGAAGTTGTCGAAGCCCCTGAAAAGCTCCACTACAGCCTATCCAAATCTATTCAGCCACGATCAGGGAACAGACCGTAGAAGTCATCTGCATTATAATGTACACTTAAATTTTGTTTAGAACACTACCCTAACTGAGTTAATCCTGCTCAAAGTTGTTTATCCTTGTTTGTTAAAACTCGGATGCTAAATTGTTCTTTGTTTCAAATACTGTTTCTAGCAGAGAACTTTTATTATGGTAACACTGGCCTAACAAAAATGACCAGTAGGTAACAAAAAGTGCCTCATCTTACCACAGTGTAGTCTTTTACATTATACAATAATGACAAGTATAGGTGTACCAAGCAGTGTTTGTATTTACTAAGGTCACTGTTTCACTGATAGCAGCTACACATGATTTTCTTCATGACTGCATGATATAATTTTTTCATCCATTCAGGGAGCCACCTGCAGGGGATGAAGAGCAGGAGCAATTAGTGATGGAACCCACCCCACCTGCAGCATTTGCAGATGGCCCAATAGAGACAGGAGGCTGATGAGGATCCATAGCCAGCATGTGGATCCTCGTCAGTGCAGAATCTAGTGCACTGCTGCTTAGGGGCTCCAAGTCCAACAGGAATGCAGGTAGCTGCTGTGGACCATGCAGCAGGAGAGCTGTGAGGCAGCACAAAATATTTAGCAGCTGCTTCTATTGTCAGGATTACACGGCGGCCTTGGTTAGCACACTGCCCACACAAAACATACCTGAACCTCCAACTGGAAACAGTGAGGCCAGTAGTCCTGCAACAACCTTTTCAGGGTTGTAGAGGATCTCCCCTCTGGAATGGTCCATACATCTGAAGCGATTATTGAGCTGGCCAGAGGTCTGTTCTATGATGGTGCAGGTGCTTCATTGTAGAATACAGACTACACTCTATGGTGCAGCTTTCCATATCAGCAGCCTCATTTATAAAAAGCTACTTTTGGTATTTTGTACAATAAGAGATCAACCAGACACCACACATTTGCTGGACTTCTGATGCAGGCAGAAACACCAAAACATGGCACTATGTTGATTCTCAGAAGTGTATAAAGTCTCAGAAGCATATATACTACAATACACTTTCTACCTTATTGGTTTTGACATCTTTTTCTTGCGGTTGGAATTGCCATCAGGCACTCTTCTCTGTTGTTTTTTATGACTTTTCATAGTGGTGTCTTTGTTCCTCCACCTTGGTGGTTTTTTTTGGCAGGTGCTCTCATTCCTCTTGTACTCGTCCACCTAATTTTTTTTTTTTTGGGGGGGGGGGTTGGACTAGGGGAGTCCTGAGTCAGGTTCATGGGGAGTAGCCTTTGTCACCTGTGTGAGGAAACAGAATCACAGACATAGGTGTGTATTGGCTGGTATGATGACTTTGTGGAGGTAGGTTAATGGTTGTGGATTCTGGGGGCATCTAGAGGGGAGTGAGTATGTTGAAGGTTAGAAGGGAAGGAGGGGGAGGGGGTTTTGGAATTCCTGTACTGCTTACCTAGGAGCCAGTTGCCAGTGATCTCCCCTCAGTCAAACCTGCAGTAGATTCCTGAATGCTGGAGGATGTAGGCATCATGGGTGGAGCCTGGGTAGTGGGCACACATATTCACAATCTTCCCCTGGGCATCTCACATGATCTGCATGTTCATGGAGTGATATGATTTTCTATTTCTTTAGGTGTCCTTGTGTGCCTGGTGAATGTAATATAGTATGAAGTGTGGGTGAGGAAGGCATCAAGGAGCTGGGCAAGACAGTTGGAGATGACAGTTGGGTGAGGCTGGCATTTATTGCTAGCACTGACTGGAAAGTGCCAGTGGCCAGAAAGACGAGGAAGGCAGTAACCTTCAAGTGGATTGGCCCAGAATTATTCATGTGTGTCCTGGACTGGAGGAGGGGTTGTAGCTGGTCACAGAGGGGCTGTATTGCAGTCCCGTAAAAGCAGTACCTAGTAAGGTATTCCTGGTCTGTGAGGTCCAGGAAGCGGGTGCGGGGCCTAAAGACTCTCTGATAGGGATATCTTCTCCAGGACCTTCCCTTCAAGTTCTTACCCATCTCTAGCAAGGCATGAGCCACCAAAGCATTCATCATATCCATGACTGGTGTGCAGGTGTCCCACCACCAAAGGTCCAACCCACTGACCCCAGAAACACCACTATGCACACCTCCTCCTACTGTATTTCGAGATTCAGCACTAGCACCTGCACCAGCACATAGTCATGAGACACACAACAGCCGCCCAAAACACTCACCCCCCCAGCTCCAGCACACAGTCCTGACACAAACAGCTGCAGCACTAAGTACTCACTCTTCCTCCATCAGCCAACAGTCGTCACATACCCAGCTGCAACACAGAGTACAGTGACAAACTGGGAATGGACAAACAGAGGAACAATGAGAGACAGAAAACAAGCAGGTAGGAAGGTATAATGGGAGGTGTGGGGTTTGGGGACAGTGAGGGTTTTGTGGGGTAAGGGGACCAGATACAGAGGAAGGGATGGATGTGGCCGGGGGGGGGGGGGGGGCTAGCAGGTGTGGTCAAGGAGTTGAAGGGGTGAGGCACAGAGGAGACAAGGCAGGAAATGTAAGGGTCAATAGGTTCAGACTGGGACAAACACAGCGGTGCTCATTTGCAAAGCACATGGACTTATAAAGTTACATAGAGAGGCATTTTCGATATGACATCTAAGTCGGACTTTGAATGTTTTTTTGCTAAACGTCCCAAATCCAAGTAGAAAATATGGCCATTTTTGAAATAGCAAAACATCTTTTTTTTTTTTTTTAATGGCCGCATGCAGGATGTTTTTCTGCTCTCTTTGTTTATCTTTTTGGACCAATTAAAAAAAAAAGTTCAAGTGAAAAATGTAGAAAATCAAGCAAGTAGTAGGAGCCAGCATTCTTAGTAGACTAGCCATAGAGACATCCCAGGAGAGCAATGGGGCACCCTAGGAGATGCTGCAGTGGACTTCATATAAAAGTTCCCAGGTAAACATCCCACCGTTACCCCCTTAAACTGTATGCTGAGTCCTCTAAAACCCACAAAAAACCTACTGTACTCACTGTATACCATGACAATAGCTCTTATGGGTGGAAGAGTCTTAAGACGCTGCTGTTTCTAGCAGCATTTTACTAAGATTTTCGTTATCTAATTCTTGCTTGTTTACATCAGCTTGTGTTCTATTTTAATGAAGAATGGTTTTGTTTTATTGTTTTTATGTAAAAATTTTTTAACAAATACAAAAAAAGCTCCCAGGTGCATAGGTCCCTTACCTTGGGTGCTGAGCCCCCCAAATCCCCCCCCCCAAACCCTCTCCCCACAACTCTACACCATTACCATAGCCCTTATGTGGAAGGGGGCACCTACATGTGGGTACAGTGGTTTTTTGGGGGGGGTTTGGAGGGCTTAACATTTACCACCACAGGTGTAACGTGGGGGGGGGGGGGGATGGACCTGGGTCTGCCTGCCTGAAGTGCACTGCACCCATTAAAAACTGCTCCAGGGACTTGCATACTGCAGTCAGGGAGCTGGGTATGACATTTGAGGCTGGCATACAGGCTGGTAAAAAAAGGTTTTTATTTATTTTTTTTTTAGTGTGGGAGGGGGTTGGTGACCACTGGGGGCTATGGGGAGGTCATCCCCCATTCCCTCCGGTGGTCATCTGGTGAGTTTTGAGGCTTGGTCATGAAAATAAAAGGACCAAGTAAACCCGGCGA
Source organism: Microcaecilia unicolor (assembly GCF_901765095.1). NCBI lineage: Eukaryota > Metazoa > Chordata > Amphibia > Gymnophiona > Siphonopidae > Microcaecilia > Microcaecilia unicolor. Next base: position 80,649,666 of record NC_044037.1, on the reverse strand, counting down.
AATACTGCTTAACGCTGCTTTTTTTTCCATTATCCGTGTAAGCCAGCCATCTGGTAGCCACGCCAATGCCCGCCCATGTCCCGCCTTCGCTACACCAACGACACACCCCCTTGAACTTTCGCCGGTGAGGCGACGGGAAAGCGGCAATGCTGTCAAGCCACTTTCGATTATACCGATTTCACCACTTTTGAGAGATCGCCGGCCATCTCCTGATTTATGTTGGGAAATGGCCGGCGATCACTTTCAAAAATAAGCCTGTATACGGTTGACATTTTTAGAGCATCTTTTTGGTAATAGCGGCGGCTTTTTTATGTTGGCTACTGAGATGCGTGTTTCTTTTTTTATTTTTATTTTTTTAAAGATTATTACTAAAAGAAAAGTCCATAAGCCATTATTAGGATGGACTTGGGGAAAACCCACTGCTTATTTCTAGGATAAGGAGCATAAAATGTATTGTACTGTTTTGGGATCTTGTCAGATACTTGTAACCTGGATTGGCCACTGTTGGAAACAGGCTGCTGAGCTTGATGGACCTTCGTTCTGTCTCAGTATGGCAACACTTATATACTAATGTACTTATGTAGAGAGTCATTTTGCCCCCAGACTGATAAATGGGCAGACAGCTTTGAGCTGCAAAGGAGTCCTCTGCTGGTGTTTCTGGTGAGGGTGAGATGCAGTGACATTATGTTTTCAGTTTCAAAGGACAGGCAGAGAAGTACTCCCATGCAACTCAAAGCTGCATAGCAGGAACCCTGACAGATATTTTTGACCCCGTATATATAATTTCTTTCCAACATTCATTTGGATTCGATAGACTAGTTTCTCTAAAACATCTCATGAATATGATTCTTAAAAGTTATTTTTGATAATAAGCTGTGCTAGTGATTAGTGGTGCGCCAAACGCGGTGAAGCCCATTTAATTCCTGTGGGCTTTGCCACATTTGTTGCATGGGAATTACTGCTGCGGCTTTGTAAAAGGAGCCCTTAATATGCTAGCTAAGCACATTAAAATCCATCACATTGCTATAAGAATCTATTAAGTTACTTAACCTTCCATTGCCTCAGGTGTAAGCATAAGCCCTCCAGGAATGGAAAAATACCTACTGTTCCTGAATGTCCACTTCTTTGATAGCTTTTGGGCTTGCAGGTGTGTATATAATAAAATAATTAAAAAAACCATAATCCACCTTCCTGTAATGTACTCTCTAATGTAAGATTCAGATGCCTTGAACATATGATTCACCTTCATGTTCTTTTCAGGTTCAGTAGGTTATTATTTTTTTTGTAACTTTATTGGTATTCTTTAACTGAGCCCTATAACTATGAAAGATTAAACCATAATTAGGACATATAAAACACTCTAACGTTTCTCTTATTTATACCTTAATAGGAAGACATGAACTTGAACGAGGAACGTAAAGCTCCTTTAAGATATAAGGACTTGGCCACAAAACGTGAGATGGTTGTCCAGTACATTTCTGCAACTGCCAAATCTGTAAGTAATAAGAAAGCCTTTCTTAGACAAACCTGAATGATAAGCTTAAGATGACCTGCTTCCTGCTTTTTTGGGATGGAATCTTCAGATTGCTGATGAAGTGTAGATTTATGGAGGATTTAAAGCTCACGCCTTGTAATGCACATATACTCCCAGATTCTATATAGATGCAAATCTGGTCATATTTTGGATTTGCGCATGCAACTTAACTAGCGTAACAAGCCAATCAGTGCTGATAATTGAACTTAAGCAATTATTTACACTAATTAGTCAATTATTTATTTATTGCATTTGTATCCCACATTTTCCCAATTATGGCAGGTTCAATGTGGCTTACATATTGCTATAAAGGCGGTTATAAAATTTAGAAGTCTAGTACATAATACAGAAGTACAATAAACGCTTAGGTTGTTATATTAGCATTTATGTGCACAAATGTCTAAGCATATTTTATAAAGTGATACGTGTAAATTCTAAGATGTGGATCTGAAAAAGGGGTGTGGCCGTGGGTGGGTCATAGGTGAGTCGTCAGCATTCCTAGAATTTACGCAAATTGAAAACAGGTATTGGGCATATTCCATAAACTATGCCTAAATTTAGGCGTATTTTATCAACCACACCTAAATTTAGGTGTAGTTTATAGAATATGCCTAGGCATTTTTTTCAGCACCAATTTTTTAGGCGTGATATATAGAATCTAGCTCATATTGCCTTCAACGGTTCCTTAGAGGGGCGTCTACATCAATAATCTGAAATATGACAAGTTTTCATTGCCACAGTCTAAACCAAGAGGGCTTCCGAATTTATGGCACTGGGAAGGTCCTTTTACCAAGCTGCGGGAAAAAGGACCCTGCAGTAGCGGCTGGGGTCATTTTTCCTGCACACCAGTGCCCTCCTTACTGCAGTGGGTAAAAAGTCCCCAAAATAAAAATGGCCATGTGATAAGAAAACTCTTACCATGTGGCCATGCAGCGGAGAGCCCTTACCGCCACCCATTGAGGTGGCAGTAAGGGCTCCCGCAGTAACCTGACAGAGCACATCGATGCCCGATTACTGCTTCGTTACTGCCGCGCTAACTGTTTCTGGGTTCCCCCCCCCCCAGAAATGGCATGTGCTTGACCCGGAACTACCACCAGCGGCTGCATTGGGCCAATGGTAATCCTGGAATAGTGAGTGGTAAGCCCTGTTGGGCTTACTGCCGCTTTGTAAAAGGGCCCCTGGGATAATCTATAGAATTTGACTGCATAACTTGTGTATAGTTTATTATACAGACCCATTGAGATTTTGATGTTACTTTGGAAATTAGATGAAAAAAGCTGTTAAACTCTGTATTTGCAGGAGGATGTCAGTGGATAATAGGCAATAATAGCAAAGATAATTACAGAAAATCCAAATGAGGCAAAGAGTGAAATCTAGGACCTGGCAGACCCCTAAGTGCTGCATTGCAGAGTGGCTCTAAAAATTAACTACATGTTTCAAATCACAGGAAGGGTTCAGTAACATTGCAGACCTTTGAAAATACTCCTTAATAGAACTTTAATGCTTTTGCTATTGTACAAAGTGCTTAGCACCAAGAAATGCCCTTCCCCCCCTTCCTGCATAAAGAACGTGGATCTGCTAATGTTATTTGAATGCTGCATGAAACATATATAAGTGTAGTCATTGCAGAGAAAATTACAAATGAGTGTTGCTGTGAAAGCTGGTACCATATTTGTTCTGTATTGTACTTTAAGGAAGCTGGAGCTGAATGTCAAACAATTTATACATAACGCATTGCAGCACTGCCAGGGCAGAGGAGCAGCATGTTTTTTAATTTGCTTTTGGTATCCAAGGGCAGAAATATGTTTCAAATGATAAGTGAAATTTGCCATGAGCATTGAGCGGTCATCGTTTTCAATAGAATTAGGCGATGCATAAGGTTTTACTTTGAAATTCTGATGAACCTTTTCCCTTTTTGCACTCAAGCTATTGTTCAAACTAAAATGCCTAGGGAGCACGCTGTCTGTCTTTTCAATATAATTTTTTTGCCAATGCTGAAAGGCTAAAACACTAGTGACTCCACCTAATGAAATCTGAGTGCAAAGCACAGATAACAGTGCATGGATAATTGTATTATTTAATACAAAAAATAAACTGGTAAATAAAATTTGACGTCTAAGCCCACTTTGTTTACCTCTGCTGCTGCCAGAACTGAAAGTGATTTAGATGTTCCTTTTTTTATTTTCTTTTTATCTTTATCATCTTCTTGTCACAATATCATCCACATTTCACTGTCTCCCCACTTCCCAAAGGCCGACCACATAAGATTAGTTTTCTAAGCTAATTTGTTCCTTTAATCATATTTGTGATTTGAGAAATGTTATGGCTGCCATGGTGGAACTACAGCAGTACTGAAAGGAAGTGACATCTGCAGTTTTTCATTATTAAATAGATTTGAAAACATTCTAGCATGTCTTAAAATAAAAAATACAGAGTTAGAGGCATTATATTTCATTGCAAGCAAGCAATTATCCAAAGCACAAGGATTAATAATATCAAAGTCCAAAGGTTATGAATTAATTTGTAAACATCTTGTACGTATCAACTTTAAAGTTCCAGGAGTAAGACTGATTTGAATACTTTAATGCATTCCTGTCTTCAGCTGACATTATTACAGACTACGTTCTTGGATTATTCCTAATAGAATGGAAATAATGGATACTAATTTCTTGTTTTCTGATATATTTAGTAGGTAGAAATGGCACTGCTTAATGCGGGATTCTGCGCATGATAAATTCAGAATTATCACCGGGTGCACGCTCTACCTTGACAGTAGTGCGATTTGGCACATGCTACCCATGTGTTAGCTCCCCCATGGCTTTATAAAAGAGCCCCTAATTGTTTCCGTGTTAACTGGTAGCAGGTATGTGCATTAATCTGAATGTTAACGTATGACCTGCAAATGATGCAGCATTATTTAAAAATTTTGTGTTATAGCACATTTATCCCAAAACTTAATAAATTTTTGTAGAAGGGCCCCTTAATAATTTTAAAAAATCTATATTTTTATATGGTGTTATAGAACACATCAAAATGGTATAAAAAACATATATATATATATATATATATATATATATATATATATATATATATATATATATATATACAGATGTGCTTATTTCAATGTTTTAAGTAATACAATGGACAAGATTATCATGTTTAAATAGCATGTATGATACATCATTGATGCTTTTCTTGCACGTTTTGGTAATTAAAGGACAATATAAAATAACAGTAGTAGCTGTTTGCTAATTATTAACACTTCATTAGCTGTGGGAAATGCTTAAGCCTACTAATAACTTGTGCTGTGTTTATTTTTTTGTACCCCTGCATGCAGATAACTGGAAGTAAAGTTTTGGTGAGTACTAATATATTTGGGATTGCTTTTAAACTGGTTTACTTTCTTACAATGCATGCAAGTTTTCAATTCTGTAGCTGAATGCCGTCTTGCACTCACTCTGTGTTCCCTCTAGTTTTACCTCATTAACATGGCATGATGCACAGTGCTTACTATATAATCAGGGTCACTGGAAAATGATTTGCAAATTTGGGGAAAATAGCTGGTAGTTAGTCTAATTTATTGCAGAAAATTGCAAAGCAGATATGCAGATTAGGGGTTTGGATGCTGGATTGATTAAGTGTTTTGTTTTCTGCTACCATGTATTAACAATGTAGTAATTTCCTGAGCTCCATACAAATGGTAGAACCTTTGCTGTGCTTTTATTTGTTCTTTTTTCATTTCTTCCATTCTTTTCAAATATCATTTCTGTTCAGTTCACTGGTTTTCGTTTGGCATATTTTTCTGCTTTTCTTTCTTTGTACATCTGTGCTTCCCTTCTTTTTTATATCTCCCTGTTCCAGGACTTCCCTCTCTCATCTCCATTTTTTATTTCCTTTTATTCCTGCTAGACCAGTCCAGATTAGTGGACTGTGCCTCTCAACCAGCAGGTGGAGGTAGAGAACACAATACTTCAGTGACATTACCACCACTGTAAAGATTGGTGCAGTCCTGTAATACTCTAGCATTCTCTGCCTCCAGTAGGTGGTAGCACCCTCAGTATTGAGCAAGCTCCTTAATTTGTCCAGAGGGTTAATTTGTATTCTATTTGACACTTCCAATCATTTTGAAAATTTGGCACAAGGATGATTGACTCTTGGGGGATGATGAGGAAGTTGCCTGTTCCCCCAGTAGCACGTTCCCTGAAGAAGGGGAGATTTTATAGAAAATGGTGCTGAAGTAATGGGAAAACCCAGACTTGGTTCTCAGAGCAGTAAAGTCATAGTGAGGCTTTATTCTCATCCATGGGAGGATTTGGATCAGCTTTTTAAGCTTTCTAAGGTGGATCAGCTTTTTAAGCTTTCTAAGGTGGATGCATATGTGACCACACTCATGAAGAAGACAGCGTTCCTGGTGGAGGGTGGTGCGGCTCTGAAGGATATACAAGACAGAAGAGTTGAGTTGCTCCTTAAGCATATTTTTAATGTCCTTTACTATAGAGATCCAGACAGCTATATGTATGGGTTATGTGGTCCAAACCCTTCTCCACTGTGTCCAGCAGCTCCTATAGTTGCTGAAGGTGGTACGTTTAGAGTTGGGAGCGACCTTTTTGGCAAATGCACTCTATGTTCTCATTTGAATTGGGGCTAGGTCAGAGGCCATGGTGGTTGTTGCATTGCAAGGAATTGGGCCATGTGTTGAGCATCAAAGCTGAAACTCAGCATGCTCCTTTTCAGAGGCAGGCTACTCTTTGAGGAGGAACGGAAAAAGGTGGTTAAAGACTTAGGTGTGAAGCCCAGCCATAGATGCTTTCAGAGGACCACACAAGGACAGTTGTGACAGTTTATTATGTTCTATTGAGCATCTATTGAGTAGTAACTGGCGATCACTGCAAACTAATACAGCTCCAAAGAGTTGGAGTTGTATTAGTTTGCAGTGATCGCCAGTTTCTCTATCTCTGATTTTGACTTTGTGTTATTTTTAGTGCTCCAGTAGTATCATATGCTCAATAGAACATCAGCATATTGACCCCTGATGAAGGCTTTATAGCCGAAACACGGACCGTGTAGGGTCCTAATAAACTCTAATTGGAGTTCTCATTCCGTGAGTTCTGACTGGTTTCTTGGATTAGATTTTCTTCCACTCTGCATTTGTTTTCCTTGTTGGATTTGAGGAAGGTGTGAACCCCTTCTTTTTTTTCTTTGATATTGTGAATGACAAGGTGTTCATGGCCATGGACAAAGAACAGGAGTTCCTCTCTCAGCTGTTGGAGTTTTTAATGTAGGCATCCAAGAGACCCTAGGATTATCTAAAATTACTAGGCTCCATGATGGTAACCATGGATCTGGTGCCCTGGACATGGGTTAGTATGAGCCCACTTCAGTGCTCTTTGCTTTCTTGGTGATCTCCATGATCACAGGAATACTGGATACAGCTGCAGCTGAACTACAGAGATTGTTGGAGTGATGGAGATGTCCTCAGCATCTGCTCAGTGTATGTCACTCAAGCCCTCCCCCTCTTGGGTCGTGTTCACAACACATACCTCCTTCTGCCAAGGTCAGATGGTCTAGGGGACTTGGACATGGTAGGAAGTCTCCAGGTCCATCAACAAACTGGAAGCCTGAGCAGGAAGGCTAGTGGTGTTGGCCTTTCACAGTCACCAGGAAAGGACAATGGTAAGGGTGTTGTGGACAGCATAATTACTGTAGCATACATCAACAAACAGAGTGTACCAAGTAGTGCAGCAGCAATTGTAGATATTGTCCTTCTGTTTCAGTGGCCATCTGCTGGCCATATTGGCTGTGCATATTGTGAGCATGCAAAATGTGCAGGTGGAGTTCATTAGCCAGAATACCTTAGTCCCCAGATAGTGGTAGCTGGGAGACTGAGCCTTCCAAATGTTGGTGGATTGATGCGGCACGCTGGTGTTTGACCTCATGGCCTTTGAGCAAAATGCCAGAACTCTTAATTTCTTGGTTAGTATTTGATCTGGCAGGACTCAAGAAAAGAAAATTATCAGCTAAGACCAAATTTCACATTCTTTCTTGCAGAGGATATTATACTAAGCCATGATGTACAAACTCTGTCCCTCAGTGAAGTACTTTTGTTCTCAGGAATTGTAATCATGCAATCATCAAATGTATTGTACATTAATATTTTAATTCTGTGATAATCAATGTAATGGGAAGCCATGTGTATTTTTAGAACTTGGTATTATTCAAAAGTATTTTAGGATAAGAATTATCCTGCCCTCCTTTTACATTTTATTGATGTTTCTGGAAGTACAGATGTAAAGTATGTTTGCTACAAAAGCCAATTGAATTTGTCTTTGTTTTAGAAGATAACAGCAATCCCCCTTCTTTCTATAGTTTCACACAAATATTTACATACCTTGGGTGCACATTTGCACATGTAAGTTATAGAATAGTATGTAGGGGGTCCTTACTCTTATTAAAGTGCGCTGAAAAATGGCCTGCGTTAATGCAGGCATGTGTTTTGTGCGCTCGCAGATCCATTCTTTAGTGTACCTGTAAAAAATGCCTTTTTAAAAATTTTGCTGAAAATGGACATGCGGCAAAATAAAATTTGGCGCATGTCCATTTTGGGTTTGAGACCTTACCGCCACCCATTGACTTAGCGGTAAGATCTCACGCAGTAACTGGGTAGTATGGTCTATGCACGCCAAATGCCGATTACCGCCCATTTTTGACGCGTATCAGAAAATAAAAATTATTTTTCGGACGCGCGTAAAAAATGAAATTACCACCCAGGCCACGCGGTAGCTGGGTGGTAACTCCAAATTGGCGCATGTTGGGCACAAATAGGCGCCTACACGTCTTAGTAAAAGGGCCCCTATGTTAATTGCTTAACTGGGTGCAAATTAGCACTGAACCAATAATCAGCAATAATTGGTGTTAATTGACACTAATTGGCATTAATTGACACTAATTTCCAGTTATTCAGGTAGCTATACTTTGGCACTATTCTATAATGTTAGCATGTAAATTCTATAGCAAGAGAGGCATGGAAGTGGGAGTGACATGCCATACACTTATTCACTGAGGTTTTAGAATACTGATCTTGTGATAATCAGAGTCAGTCTCAGCTGCAGAAGACTCTCTATTTACAGACTGGGATTACTCAAAATCTCGGACAGTTCATTTCAGAGCAATTAAGAGCGTAATTACCGTTATATAATCCACATAGTGCATACACTTTTTGCGACCTGTACAGATTGAATTACCCCCTAATATGGCTTTAGTGAAACTAAACATTGCTACTTTTTTCAATACTTTATGTAAGACATTTTGGTACAGTCTAGCTAGTATGGAGAACCTGCGATACTGATGGTATATTTTACTTCTGTGTAACTAAATCAAAATCAGCCAACAAGTACAAGAGATAAATGTTTCTTGTCAGGAACTGTGTCCTTAATCAAAATAGTTCTCTTCTTGTTAGTTAGATAATATTGTAATGTGCCATTTAAAATCTAGAAAACTAAAATATATATTTAGATAATATCAGTTATGTCGCCTTTGCCTTCTACTTGTACATGAGCAGTCTCAGTTGGTGGGATGTTCTGTTAAGGTCATGGCTTTGCCAGCTGTTGAGCAAGCACTGAGTGGATTTTCCAAAACAAAGAAATTATAGTCTGAGAACTGCAGCTAGCTTTTGGCCATTTTTCCAGTCCAGACCAAATAGTACAGCGACAGCTACATCAAGAAAAGGTGTCATCACATCACAGGGGTTCTTAGCAAGTGGTGCCCGCATCCCCAAGGGGTGTAAGAAGGGGTCAAATAGGGTGCAGAGAAGGGTCTTCAAATCTGAAGGCAATTATTAGGACAATTATTGTTAGTATAACTGTGAACTACTATAATTTAAGTGATATGTAATTTATTTGTTAGCAGTTAACACAGAATGGGGCAGAGAATAGATGGGGACTGTGCTTAACAGGAAACACAAGGAGGCTACCCTGTGCTACCTGTTAATGTGGCAGATATCACAGTACAGTTAATGCCACTGAATAGATGTAGCTACCTGCATTACATTGTATGATATTTAGTCTATGTGCAGTAGCAAACCTTTCTCTGTAAACTCAATGGTAAATCTGAGGAAAACACTCGTAAACAGTTAATTGGTTATTTAAAAGCCCTATTTGTGATTTACACATGCAAATACTGGCACACATACATGTATCTGAGTTGCACATAGAAACCCCAGATTTTGAAAGCTAGTATTTACACGTTTAAAGCTGCACTACATGCAGATGACAAGAGAGCAGTGCCTAGATATGCTTATTAAGAGCATATCATTAAGAGCTCATTAAGAGCATATCTAGTCAACCATGTGCAATCCCATTTCAGAAAGGGATTGCACATGGTTGCCTCAATTTATCAACATATACGCACCCCCCCATATTGAAAGTCTAGAAAGATTGTGGCCTCTCTGCTTTAATTAGGAGTGTTTACACATGTAGGATTTTAAAATGGCAGACTTACATGAATAAATGTTGTCACATATGCGTTATGAAATACCCTTCTACACGTGTAACTTGCCAAGTTCCCTCTGTTGATGTTTTCCACATTGATAATTATAAAATGAATGCTCCCTCAGGACTTAGCTACAACATAAGTATGCATTCATGCATGTATTTTAAAAAAGGCTCTGTTTTGGCAGATCCTTCTCTAATTGCTAACAGAATTGTACACATCGTGACCTGGTCACATCAGTTCTAATTTCTGTGTTCTAACTAAAATGTGCCTTCACACATGGAAGCTTTACAGTTACCATATGTCAATATTGACTGTTAACCCATGGTAAGTGCAAAATCTTGCCATTCTTTAGTAAACAAGGTTCTTAATGAGCATAACCAGCACTAAGTCAACCTTTTCTGAAAAACAAATTGAGCTGTTTGTGTGGTTTCTCATTGGTATAGGCACCAGAGGAACATACTTATCTATTTATTTATTTAAAATATTTCTATTCCAGTTTGTCCACGGTTCTAGGTGGAGCACATGCTTACATTCACAATATTTATCAAAAAGGGACATGCAAGACAATGCAATTGATGTATAGACATCCCTTTCCATCATAGCATGTTAATAACTGCAGAACCATCAGTACACAGGCTCAGGTGGCAAAAGCTTGATTGACTAAAGATGCTTTCAAATGTTTTCTAAAAGTACAGAAACTGTTCACAAGCCTAACCTCCAATGGCACTCTATTCTATTCAAATCCTGCAGCCAGTATAAATGGTCTTTTATGAGTTTCGTTATAATGGTATTCTTGAGAAGCAGGTAATTGAAGTCTCAGATCACAGAGTGTGAAGGAGCATATAGTTGTAGTAAGAAAGGAAATAAGAGGGGGCATCCCCTAAAAGAATTTTGTAAATAAGACAAAGTATCTTGAACTTGACTTGCAAATTATTTGGGAGCCATTGCAAAGAGGACAATATTGTACTGATATAATTAAAGTGACATGAGATAGTCAACAGTTTGGTGGCTGAATTGTTAAAGGCATACCTAAAATGGTGAATTACAGTAATCTAGTTGTGCCAGTATCAATTCCTATAAGACCATTTGAAACTCAGATTAAGATAAAATAATTTTCAATTTATGACACAGTTGTAATCTGTGAAATAAGATACAGATTAAAGTTTTAATAAAAGGCTTCTTCGAACTTGATGAATCTGAGATCACCCCTAAAAGGTTTGTTTGTGTACGAAGAGGAATAGAGACATTTTCAAATTTGAGAAATTCAGGAAGCTTAGACAATGGTGAACTACTACAGATAAAGGTTTCTATGTTTGCAAGGTTTAGACCCAATTATTTGTCATCCATAACTGTATTTTTTGGAGGCTAATTTTTGCCCTAGAGAAGGCATCATCTAGACTATCCTTAAAAGGGAAACAGAATAATATGTCATCAGCATACAGTGTATAAACTGCACCCATTTTCTTCAAAAGAGTGCAGAGAGTCTGCATATAAATATTAAAGTAGCTGAAAGTATGAAGCCTTGCAGAACATCTGTAAAAACAGGTAACAATTTAGACGTTGATTTTTCAAGAATTATTCTTTGAGCCCTATCAGAAAGATATGATCAAAAGCAAGTAATCACTGAATGACCTAAACCTATAGCCACCAATCTATCAAGAAGGATTTTGTGATCTAAAGTATTAAATGGTGCTGTTACATCTAGAGAAGCTATCAAAAACATTTTGCCTGTATTAAATCTCTATCAAATAACATCTATAGTGGACAATAAGGGGAAATGGGACTTGATTTACCACCTTTCTTAGGTTTTTGCAACTACATTCAAAGCAGTTTACATATATTCAGGTACTTATTTTGTACTAGGAGTAATGGAGGGTTAAGTGACTTGCCCAGAGTCACAAGGAGCTGCCGTGGGAATCAAACTCAGTTCCCCAGGATCAAAGTCCACTGCACTAACCACTAGGCTACTCCTCCACAGGTCTCAGTACTGTGTACATATCCAAGAAATCCAATAACTGAGTCTGTACAGCCTTCCGTAATATTTTTGTGAGAAGGGATGAGGAAAATATTTGACAAAGTCTATTAGGGCCATTTTGGTCAAACAACCAACGATATAAGTTGTGAAGGATTATTTCATGATTGTAGGGATATGTTACCCAACCTTGTCAGAAAAGAAACAATTTTGTCCTTCATTTCCTTAAGGATTGTAGGAGAAGACACATCTATAGCTGATGATTTGGAATTAACTGATTGTAAAATAGATAGTCATTTCCAAGTCTGACGATAAAAAAGCTGTGCAGATTGATTTAAAGAATCAGTGATTTTCTTTGGGAAGTAAGTAGACCATACTAACTTGGCAGATTGCTTATAATCTTCTATTACAGATCTAACTTGTAATAGATCAACTTCCGATTTTGATTTTCTTCATTTCTATTCTGCAGCTCAAACCAGTCTTTTGTTTTCCTGTAAATTAGCATTAAAACCGTGGAGCAATAATAATACACATTGTTTCACACTTTTAAGCAATATTGTCCAAAGATTCACTTTTAGATCTAAGCCATATATCAACATATATCATCAAATGACAGGCTGCAAAGATGGTAACCAATTGTTCTTAAGTGATTGAATCTCATATGACCCTCTGACATATGATTCCAATACTTCCACCGTAAAATATGAAGTAGTATCTTCAATGAAAATCTTAAAACATATTTTAAAATGATTTGTGCAGACAACAGGCTTAGTATTAAAATTCAAAATGGTAAAAGTTTGCAAACTCTTCCCCACAAATATCAAATCTAGTGTTTTGCCACTAATGCCACTTTGAACACATAAATTCCCATATGCAAACCAACTCTCCTGCCTTCCATTTTCTCTTTTTCCTGATCTCTAAATAACATCCCAACACTATCTGTCCTAGTAATATTATTTATTTATTTATTTGTTGCATTTGTATCCCACATTTTCCCACCTATTTACAGGCTCAATGTGGCTTACATTATTCCATAATGGCGATCACCATTTCCAGGATGAGAAATACAAAGTGGTATTGCATTAAAGTTCATTAGTGACAAAGTAAATGACGCAGTCAGGTATAGAGAGTTCGGTTTTGTGCAGTTCTGGTGTATGTTTCATTGTCTAGTATTTAGGATGGATCATTATGGTATGCCTTATTGAACAGGTTGGCTTTTAGTGATTTTCGGAAGTTTGTTAGGTTGTGCATTGTTTTTATGGCGTATGGTAGTGCATTCCATAGTTGCGTGCTTATATAGGAAAAGCTGGATGCATATGTTGATTTATATTTTAGTCCTTTCCAGCTGGGGTAGTGGAGATTCAGGAATGTGCGTGCTGACCTTTTTGTGTTCCCGGTTGGTAAGTCTATGAGATCTGACATGTAGACCGGGGCCTCGCCATGAATGCTTTTATGAACCAGGGTGCAGATTTGGAATGCAATACGTTTTTTAAGTGGGAGCCAGTGTAGTTTTTCTCTTAGGGGTTTGGCACTTTCGTATTTCATTTTTCCAAATATGAGTCTGGCTGCTGTGTTTTGGGTAGTTTGGAGTTTCTTAATGATTTGTTCTTTGCATCCGGCATAGATTGCATTGCAGTAGTCTAGGTGGCTTAGCACCATTGATTGTACCAGGCTGCGGAATATTTCCCTTGGGAAGAATGATTTTACTCTTTTGAGTTTCCACATTGAGTGGAACATTTTCTTTGTTGTATTTTTCACATGGCTTTCTAGTGTGAGATTTCGGTCAATTGTAACTCTGAGAATTTTCAGGCTATCTGAAACAGGAAGGGTGTTCTGGGGTGTTTATAGCGGTGGATTTGTTTGTGTTATATTGTGATGAGAGGATGAGACATTGTGTTTTTTCTGAGTTAAGTTTTAATTGAAATGCATCCGCCCAAGAATTCATGATTTGGAGGCTGTGTTTGATTTCATTTGTGATTTCTGTTAGATCATGTTTGAACGGGATGTAGATCGTGACATCGTCTGCGTAGATGTAAGGATTAAGGCCATGGTTGGATATTTTATTTATTTATTTAATGCATTTGTATCCCACATTTTCCCACCTCTTTGCAGGCTCAATGTGGCTTACAGTACATCATGAATAGTGGAAATATATTAGAAAATAGACTTTAGTGTTACAGTAGGATCTTGGGCAGCATAATAATGATGAAACATAATAGTAGAATAACAAGCAGATATTGTAAGACAGTTCTGAATATATGTGAAGGAGTTGTGTATATTCACATTGGTTGATCTTTGTGGTATGCCTTGTTAAACAGATGGGTCTTCAGTAGTTTGCGGAAGTTCATTAATTCGCTAATCGTTTTTAATTTGCGCGGCAATGCGTTCCATAACTGTGTGCTCAAGTAGGTAAAGTTTGACGCGTGCATTAGTTTGTATCTTAGACCTTTGCAGTTAGAGAAGTGCAGATTAAGGAATGTGCAGGATGATCTTTTGGCATTCCTGGGTGGTAAGTCTATCAGGTCTGACATGTAGGCTGGTGCATCTCCGTGAATGATTTTGTGAACTAAGGAGCATATTTTGAACATGATGCATTCTTTAAGTGGAAGCCAGTGTAGTTTTTCTCTTAGGGGTTTAGCACTTTCATATTTTGTTTTACCGAATATGAGTCTAGTGATTTGGCTAGAGGTGTCATCATTAGGTTGAAAAGGGTCGGTGAAAGCGGAGATCCTTGGGGTACTCCGCATTCTGGTTTCCATGGTGATGATGTATTCAAATTTGATATCACTTGGTATGTTCTTGTGGTTAGGAAGCCTTTGACCCAGCTAAGTACGCTTCCTCCGATCCTGAAGTATTCTAGGATGTTGAATAGTATTTTGTGGTTTACCATGTCGAACCCGCTGGACATGTCGAATTGTAGGAGAAATACACTATTGCCAGTTGCAATTGCTTGTTTGAATAATATCAAAAGTTTATCTCTGTTGCTAGGCTGATTAAGTCCATTTCATCTTTCTTTTTGATTCTTACCAAAGCAATACTTTAACACCCCGGCCTCTCTTTTTCTAATTTAGCTGTAATCTCCAAAACCATACAAAATTAATGAAGCTGTTTAAAAAAAGAAATAAAATAAAAATACATCCTTCCTATGTTTGTATTTTAAGCATGCTACCCTAGCCTTTTTAAAAGTCCAATGAAGTCATACTACTGCTATTTAGGTCTGTAAAAACTATTTCATGCAAGATACTTCAATGCCTTCTTGAAAGCCTGATGTTTTCTTGTTGAAATTTTAGGTGTTAATGTAGCAAGAGAAACTAGAGATGTTCATTTTTTGGAATAATGTGGGAAATGTGAACATTTTCTTTGTCGTTTTTAACCCCAAATGACAGCTAACCCACCAAAATTTCCTTTTTTTCCTGTCTTCAATAGTGTGCAGTTGCTCAAATAGAGGTTCATTATTGCTTATTAGAGCACCCTACTGCTCAATAATGCACACAGTTTCTCAATAGACACAGTATTTAATAGTAACGGGCACTATTAATGCTCCTGAACAAAACAAGAAAAAATCCTATGAACAACATTGAAAACAAAGCAAAATTAACATTTTCGGCCTACACGCCTCTAGGAGGAACTTAAGTCAACAACATAAACAACAACAAAAAAAGAAATAGAAAATTCTTCTTTGATTAGTACTACATTACATATAAAGTTCATTATAATGGATTTTCAAATTATTTCTTGTTTTGCAAGCTCAAGTATGCAATTTTAAAGAGAACCTATTCCAGTTGATTCACTGTATTGTTTGCAATACTGAAAAGTTGTCGAACTGACAGCAAATAATGAAATGATTGATGATAGTTTTTGAAATTAAATATATTAGAAAGCTGTGGATGACAGGATTCTGACATTTTGTCAATCAGATATATTGGTTGATTAACATGTAGGTAACATGCTTCTAAATATGAAGCAGATGAGATGACATAACATAGCCTGATATGTCACTGAAAGTTTGTGCATGTCCTGACTTTGCTCTTCAGTGAGTGACACAGGGTGGTACATGTTCTCACAGTGCTATGGAAGGGAAAGGGAATGGGTCTTGATATACCACCTTTCTGTGGTTTTTGCACCTACATTCAGAGCGGTTTACATAGTATATACAGCTACTTATTTGTACCTGGGGCAATGTAGGGTTAAGTGACTTGCCCAGGGTCATAAGGAGCTGCATTGGGAATTGAACTCACTTCCCCAGGATCAAAGCCCGCTGCACTAACCACTAGGGTATTCCTCCATTCTGCTGGATCACAGTGTTAGTGTTCCGTCACCTGCTTTGTTGGATTGGAGACATGACACTTTTGTTCTTCCTTCCTACAAGACAATCTTTTGCATATTTATTATAGATTTCCTGAAAACCAGATTGGCTGGAGCAATAGTTTCAAAACTGTGGATTGAGACCCCAAATAGGGTTATATCATCAGTGGATAGGGGCACAGAAACGTGGCCACTCATCTTTCCTTTGGACCTCCACTATGATCTGTGCCCAGTATTAGTAGTCGGCATGTGGCCTGTAAGCTGATGAACATTCACAGGCGAGGTCTGTGAATGACACTGATTCACAGGCCCTGCCCTGACTTCTGTCACTGTTGCCATCACAACTGCTGCTGCAGCCTTCCTGCTCTGGCCGAGTAGGGAGGGAAGGAATTGGATCAACGTGGAGTAGGGTGGAGACATGCTATGTTGCGTTCAAATGGGGTCATGTGAAGTTTCAATTCTTAAAATGGGGTCATATAGGATAAAAGTTTGAGAAGCACCTAAGCTGGAGGATACTCCAGGGCTAGCTTAAGAAATACTGCTCTAAGGCTGGCATTTATATATTTAAAATTGGCTATGATCTCTGGTTTTCGCTTTGGATTTCATGTAATGAAGTTCTGACCCTGAGGTGAGATTGCTGAGCCTTTCCAATCCTATGCTATAACTGACAACCTTTGCTTTATATAGCCTATATCATGATGCTACACTTCTATATTACGTATTTAGAGTGAGTGATTACTTCTCATGTGCTCTCTCTCTCTCTCTCTCAGACTTTTAGAATGGAATCCCAATGGATAGTGAGTGTAGCATTTCAGATATGTATTTCACTATATCCTGATTCATAATGTAATTTTCTTCAGTTTTTAGATAACTAGGATAGAAATGCCCTTTTGTAAGGTTAATAAATAATTTTTTTCTTGTTAGTAATATAATCACTTCAACAGTTAGGTCACTGTTAGATTTAAAGATTATTCAAATTTAACAATGCTGGACACAGGCTGAGTGTGCTGATTGAGAATCTGAGCTATTCAGCATACTAAACAGAGCTGAATGTGTGCCATATGTCTGTGCGTGTTTTCTATTCCTTTTGTATCTCATGAGAGAGCTAAACAAAACTGATCTTCTAGAACAAAAAGTTTTAAAGGCATGAATTAAGGGAATAATGCACTTGCCATTGTAGAAACATGAGTAAGATGTAACTTGAATGGCAGGTCAAAGGGACTTGACAGAATGGAGGAGTAGTCTAGTGGTTAGTGCAGCAGACTGATTCTGGGGAACTGGGTTCAATTCCCACTGCAGCTCCTTGTGACTCTGCAAGTCACTTAACCCTCCATTTACCCAGGTACAAATATGTATATACTATGTAAACTGCTTTGAATGTAGTTGCAAAAAACACAGAAAGGCAGTTTATCAAGTCCCATTCCCTAAGTGGCAGTGTACAATGGCATAGGCTGTTTTTGCTAAATACAATAATTAAAGTTAGGTTTAACTTATACTATCAATTGAAATTTTTTCCTCAGAGTCAGCTTTGGTGAGTTAAAGAGGGATGTGAAGTACATTAGAGGCAGGTAACTTTGAGGTGGCAAACAGCAACAGCATAATAACATTTTCATTAAAGGGGACAAGTTGTAAATTCAAGTGTAGATGTGGAGGGGCATTTTCGATGACATTCAAGTGGTGAAATAAATGTTTAGTGGAAAACATGTAGTTTTAAAAACCAAAGTCCATAATGGAAGAAAAACTAAATGTTTTCCGATATTCGAAAATACAAAAAAAAAATGTTTTACAAGAGGACATACCAAAAACATCAAAGACATTCGGAGATAAACATTTCCACCAATTGAAAATACACTACTCAAAATGTGCGACGGCGGTACTGGTCCCAGCATTGAGAAAACATCAGCGGCAGTGGCAGGATCTTCCCTCTGTGTGCAAAATGTGCATATATATATCTCTGCATGTGGAGGAATGTTCCTCAGTGGGCATGGCTATGTCTCTGAGAAGGGAGCCAAACTTCTCTGTACGTGGCTTAGTAAAAGGGCCCCTTAATCTTAAATGCTTTTTTTTTTAAAAGGTGTCATCTTGTATTTTGTTGCAGAATTTTTGTTTTATATGTATGTTGCTTTGTGTTCTTATATATATTTTCTATGTTCACCATGAATTGTTTTGCTACATCTGTATTTGTCAGTGTAATGAGCGGTCCAAGCCATGTGCTAAGGTACTTCTTTTTAGGAGTGGTCACTGTTGTATAGCTCAGGATGTTGGTCAGTAAAACCCAAAGTATTCTGGCCACGGGGTTGGAGCTGGTAAAAGGAAGAGGAAGAAGACTAATGTCCTACTTCCAGTATTTGTCAGAGTGTTTTGAAGCAAAGAAGGAGAAGGTCAGTTTATTTTCTTTAGTTTAAGTGAGCTGGAGAGGGAGGAACCATAAGCACATAAAGCACATAAACAGCGCCATACTGGGAAAAGACCAAGGGTCCATCAAGCCCAGCATCCTGTTTCCGACAGCGGCCAATCCAGGCTCCAAGAACCCGGCAACCCCCCCCCCCCCCAAAAAAAAAAAAAATTAATAATGTTTAATGGACTTTTCCTTCAGGAATCTGTCCAAACCCCCCTTAAACTCTGTAAGGCCAGCGGCTGTAACTACATTCTCCAGCAACGAGTTCCAGAGTCCAACTACACGCTGAGTAAAGAAAAACTTTCTCCTATTTGTTTTAAATCTACCATATTCTAGCTTCATCTTGTGTCCCCTGGTTCTATTACTGTTTGAAAGTGTAAACAAACGCTTCACATCTGTCAGCTCTACTCCGCTCATTATCTTGTAGGCTTCTATCATATCACCCCTCAGACGCCTTTTCTCCAAGCTAAAGAGCCCTAACTGTCTTAGCCTTTCCTCATAGGGAAGTTGTTCCACCCCTTTTATCATTTTCGTTGCCCTTCTCTGCACCTTCTCCAATTCCTTTATATCTTTTGTGAGATGCGGCGACCAGAATTGGACACAATATTCGAGGTGTGGTCACACCATGGAGTGATACAATGGCATTATAACATCCTCATGTTTGTTTTCCATCCCTTTCTGAATAATACTCAACATTCTGTGCGCTTTCTTAGCCGCTACAACACTCTGAGATCTTGTAGTGGATGCAGAACGCTATACAGTTTAGTCCCTGCAGTGAAGCTTCTGACATTCCTCTGTAGGTATTCCTGAGTGCAGGGCCATAAGTAGGGGTGTATGAGATAGGCAGCTACCCAAGGTGCAAAGCCCTTTGGAGTGGAAGAATAACTGAAATGCAAGTGTGGTTTGGTAGCAAGTGCAAAGCCATGAAGTGCGCAGCTCTCCTCCTATCATCTAGATTGGAAAGAAGAAGGGAGAGAGTAAAACAATTATTGGATATTAGAGTGGAAGTATAGAAGGAGAGAGAAACAGAGATTAAGATAGTTGCTCAAGAGTACAAATATGCTTGCCCTCTCCCAAAATGCCTAGTTATGGCCCTGTATGAGGGATCCAGCAGAGCATTGTGAAATATTGACACTTGGAGGGAGTAACCCTCTCAATCTGGGTCTGCCTTTCATGGGAGAAAAGGACCCTGATCTTTGCAGGAGTTGTGAGAGCAGATGCCTGTATACAAAGTTACCTTATTGTGTTTGAAATGAAAGAGAGTAAAGAGGAAGCTACCCATTTGATGCATTGTGAAGGAGTTCAAAGGAGTCCAGAGAAACAAAGGGTAAAAAGAGAAAAGGAGAGAGATTTGGAGAAACAAGTACAAGAAGGGTCATAAAGGAGTCATGAAACCAAACATCCATTACAACAGGTATAGTGAGACCAGCCATGTTTTGGCCTATACAGCCTGCCTAAGGATTCATCAAAGGATGTTTGTAGAGTAATGTACTAGATCCTCAGAGTTAGGGTTACCATATGGCTCCAGAAAAAGGAGGATAGATTAAGCCAGTATGGGTTTTACTTCCATTTCTTTCAATGGAAGCAAAATGTGTCCTCCTTTTTCTGGAGCCATATGGTAACCCTAGTTAGAGTTGATCTAAGGTGTTCGAAGTAGCTTTTTTCTAGAGACATACGTTTTCCGGTGGGATAAAGCTTCAGGCAAACTAGTTAAGGACAACAGCAAAGTTTTCCATTTTGTTCTATAAACCACAAGGTGTATTACTTTACAAACATTCTTTGAAGACTCTTGAGGCAGGCCATATAGGCCGAAACATGGCTCGTGTTGAGTCCTGGATGTTGATCAACAAATTTTTAAGTCTTTTGGAACATCATCTCAACACTCTTTTAGTTGAGTGTTTTAGTTTGCTGTGTTTGGCGTGTCTTTGCATCTGTGAGGGCTTTTGTTCTTTTACTGAGTTGCTGCTCTCAATTTGCAGAAGTCCTTACTTCCTCCTACTCTATCTTCAAGGGTGAGTTGATAAATAAGTTTCAAAACTTAGCAGCAGCACCGTCACCACCAAGCAATATTATTGGTTTGAAGTCTCCAACCTTCTTGTACCTCACAAAATAACCCAAAACATATAATTTATAGAAACTCCTTAATGAATGTGCAAATGAAGTCCAGAAGTAGCAGATCCCTGTTTTTCTGATCTCAATACAGCCAACAGTTACTCTCAACCATCCCCTGCTGTAGCAATACCCACAATATTCTTTTATAGCAAAAAATGCTGTCTTCAGTTTCCTTTTTAAAAGGCTTCAATCCACATCCACTTCCTAAGCAGTGTTTATTTCTCTAGACTTTCTTCACACTTTCACTAGTGCCTAAGGTTTATCAGCTTCTTAGCTTATAAACCTCTGACAGCCTCTTCCCATAGGATAGGTTCACTCTAACAATTGAGTACTATCCTTCAACCTAAGGCTAGCAAAGCACTAGTGGAAATCTTTCAGGCTTCCAGTTTTACTCCTTCTATAATTCTTTTTATATCTCCATACTTTGTAGAGTAGTCTCTGACTCCAGGTCTATATAATCTATATGCTCAGGCTCAAGCTCCTCAGCTTGGTTCTCAGCATCTCCTATTTCCATAGGGTGGGCTCCTCTAGCCTCTTAGAGCTAGGCTGGAACTCCACCTCTGCGGTCTTGCTGAGAGCCTTTATGCAGTACCTGTGGAGCCAGGGCAAACCTGCGTTCCATAGCCCCTCCCCTCCCCTCAGCTGACTTCTTTTTGGGGCTGCTGTTAGGTAGCTTATGACTAGTTTCCCTTCCAGTTCTGGTCTGGGTTGGGATTTCTTCCTTTCCTTTGGTTCCAGCCTTGTCAGGAGAACCTGCTTTCCTTCTGGTAGGGTCTTCTAAGCCTGGATCTGGGTTCTGGGGCATGACCCTATCCTCTTGGTTATTACAGAGTTCAAAGTGAGCCTAAAGGCCAGAGAAGGGAAAGCATGATCCTTGAAAAGTATATGAACAAAGCTCAGAAATCTTTATTCTGTTTTGTAACCTGTTACAAATTCCACTGTTTTGCTTTGAAGACAGATTCCCTGTTATGGTAGTCAGTCAGATAAGATGGGTGGGCTCTGGTGAACCTGGGAAATGGGTTAAGAGTGGTTGGATGCCACTAGACACCAAGGATTTAATTGTTTTTTTTTCTACTCATGAAAGGGTGGGTCAGAGGGGGAAGGAGTGGGATCCACTAGAATAACAGGGAAATGTTTGAAGTGGGGGTGGGTGGATCAGGTTGGATAGGAAAGGGGCCACTAGACTAACAGGGAAATGTTTTGAACTGTTAGTGGGGGGGGGGGGGGGGGGGGGAGGAAGGAGCCAGGCCATACAAGAGGAGAAAGAGTGGACCACTAAACCACCAGGGATTGGAGGTTCAGGAAAGAGGAGGGGGCTGATGACGGTGCTTTTTGTTTAATGTCACTCTTCCTGTTGGTGCATTAGCCAATCACTGCTCACACACTGACAGGAAGGGTGACATTTACCAATGAGCTGTGCGTGGATTCCTGTTATGACTTTAATATGGCAGTAATATGCATGCCCATTGTTTGCAGCATACCGCATTATTTTATGATTGGTAATTTCGCAGTAGAGCTGCAGCTGTATAGCGAGGCTTTCTGTGTCCTCCCACTAAACTCTTTAAGGTAGTGTTTTATTTAAATTGTTTTAGATCCATTTTCTTGTATAAGTGTCAAAAGTGAACTGCATTTAATGCTGTAATATTTAGTCACACAAGGGCTAGGGTTACTAAAAGTTCATTAACACACATTTTTTTTCATAAAATGAGACCTGCAGTAAATAACCTGTTAGAGGGAAAATTGTTAGGTACGGTAAAAGTTGGGCTTTTACTGCATTTTAATGTCCCTTGGGAGTGACTAACCTGCAATATCCAAGTACCTTAGGTTATCCACTTCCATGGTATATGAATAACAATTACAATTAACCTCACAAGCTGCGCTATTCATAATTCTAGGAAGTATCAGGCCACTTCTTAAAGGGTCCATTGCTCAAGATCAGGAGCTGTTCCCTCTTCCCCCAATGCTCTCTCCCAAGTCACATATTCCTCCCCTGATGTCTACCCCCAATGAACTCCCAAATCCAATACACCCTACCCTAATTGCCAAACCCTCACATAGGCCCTCCCCTTGCAAAATCCCTGGGGTCAGGCACTCCTGCCCTTAATGGTTCTGAGTTAAAAATGGCCCTGGTGACCCCTAGTGGTAGTCTTTCAGTACTATTGATAGGGATCTAGCTGCTGTATAAGATCAAGTGGCATTAATCAATTTATGTAGTAACGAGGTGTTTTCCATATTTTGCATCTCATTACTATATATCCCATATTATCTTAAATTAATATGCATTATAGTAATATAATATGTTATTGCCCTTTAACACTCTTTAAGGGGAAATAACGTTATAAGGAGTGACACACTTCCCTTTAATGTGCTTTTGCATATTCTAACCTTGTCGTGTACTATAGTAATTCTAACCTAGAGAGTTTAATATTTCTGGTAAAGTTTGTAAAAAAAAAGATATAAATTCTCAAACATCCTGGAGGCAATTTTCAAACTGTCTGCAATGGAGCAAAGAACATGCATACTGTTTACAAACATACTTTGCACCCATTTTAAAATGAAAGCATGTACAGTGGGGGAAATAAGTATTTGATCCCTTGCTGATTTTGTACGTTTGCCCACTGACAAAGACATGAGCAGCCCATAATTGAAGGGTAGGTTATTGGTAACAGTGAGAGATAGCACATCACAAATTAAATCCGGAAAATCACATTGTGGAAAGTATATGAATTTATTTGCATTCTGCAGAGGGAAATAAGTATTTAATCCCTCTGGCAAACAAGACCTAATACTTGGTGGCAAAACCCTTGTTGGCAAGCACAGCGGTCAGACGTCTTCTGTAGTTGATGATGAGGTTTGCACACATGTCAGGAGGAATTTTGGTCCACTCCTCTTTGCAGATCATCTCTAAATCATTAAGAGTTCTGGGCTGTCGCTTGGCAACTCGCAGCTTCAGCTCCCTCCATAAGTTTTCAATGGGATTAAGGTCTGGTGACTGGCTAGGCCACTCCATGACCCTAATGTGCTTCTTCCTGAGCCACTCCTTTGTTGCCTTGGCTGTATGTTTTGGGTCATTGTCGTGCTGGAAGACCCAGCCACGACCCATTTTTAAGGCCCTGGCGGAGGGAAGGAGGTTGTCACTCAGAATTGTACGGTACATGGCCCCATCCATTCTCCCATTGATGCGGTGAAGTAGTCCTGTGCCCTTAGCAGAGAAACACCCCCAAAACATAACATTTCCACCTCCATGCTTGACAGTGGGGACGGTGTTCTTTGGGTCATAGGCAGCATTTCTCTTCCTCCAAACACGGCGAGTTGAGTTCATGCCAAAGAGCTCAATTTTTGTCTCATCTGACCACAGCACCTTCTCCCAATCACTCTCGGCATCATCCAGGTGTTCACTGGCAAACTTCAGACGGGCCGTCACATGTGCCTTCCGGAGCAGGGGGACCTTGCGGGCACTGCAGGATTGCACTCCGTTATGTCGTAATGTGTTACCAATGGTTTTCGTGGTGACAGTGGTCCCAGCTGCCTTGAGATCATTGACAAGTTCCCCCCTTGTAGTTGTAGGCTGATTTCTAACCTTCCTCATGATCAAGGATACCCCACGAGGTGAGATTTTGCGTGGAGCCCCAGATCTTTGTCGATTGACAGTCATTTTGTACTTCTTCCATTTTCTTACTATGGCACCAACAGTTGTCTCCTTCTCGCCCAGCGTCTTACTGATGGTTTTGTAGCCCATTCCAGCCTTGTGCAGGTGTATGATCTTGTCCCTGACATCCTTAGACAGCTCCTTGCTCTTGGCCATTTTGTAGAGGTTAGAGTCTGACTGATTCACTGAGTCTGTGGACAGGTGTCTTTCATACAGGTGACCATTGCCGACAGCTGTCTGTCATGCAGGTAACGAGTTGATTTGGAGCATCTACCTGCTCTGTAGGGGCCAGATCTCTTACTGGTTGGTGGGGGATCAAATACTTATTTCCCTCTGCAGAATGCAAATAAATTCATATACTTTCCACAATGTGATTTTCCGGATTTAATTTGTGATGTGCTATCTCTCACTGTTACCAATAACCTACCCTTCAATTATGGGCTGCTCATGTCTTTGTCAGTGGGCAAACTTACAAAATCAGCAAGGGATCAAATACTTATTTCCCCCACTGTACATACTTTTGCTTTGAAATTTGCCCCATGTATAGATATTCTGTTCCTACCTGTTTTTTTCTTTGAAGATAAAAAACATGCATGGAATTGAAAGTATAAAGCATGTGTGTTACTTTCTCTTCCTCATCCTAAACATTCCCTCAGTAATGTTTCCTTTCAGCATCGTTAAAAGGTGACCGCCCAATATTCAGCCACATGATAAATTGTGTCTGAGCTTTTCATTGTTGCAGGCTGAACTGACCCCAAATATTCAATACCAAGGCATGCACGGCTCCCAGCATTGAATATCCGGGTACCAACAGTCATCTGGAAGTTAACAGGGCACCAATCAATATTTAGGCTAGTGCCTGGTTAACTTTATATGGTTACTTAGCCGCTTAGCATACTGGAAATCCACGCTAATGAGCTAAATAGGCGCTTCACCCCCGGCCCAGCCCCATCATAACCAGTTAGGAGATGGCCGGTTAATGGTAATATTCAATGGAACTAACTGTGTTGTGTTGTTCAGTGGGGTTTAACCAGGAAGGAGCCTCTCCTGTCTGGTTAAACCTTTGTGAATATCGGCAGTGAATTTTCAGACAGCCAATTAACATGCCACACCATGTAACACATACAACTCCCCCCCACAAATTATCTTAATAATATGTCCACAAATCCTATATAATAATTCTCACCTCCAACGCTCTAATGTGCCTGGTACCGTGGCTCCCTCGGAGGTGGTCTGCTAGGCAGTTTAGAATGCACTGACATCAGTGATGTCACTGACAGCTGATTCCAAGGCAAGGGGAGGAGTAGGGAAACACGCTCCGCATGTTTCCCTACTCCTCCCCCTGCCTACCAATCAGCTCTCAGTGCCCCCCCCCTCGGCGCAACACCCAAGACCTTCCGCCCCGGCGCAGCACCCAAGCCCCTACCCCCCCTCGATGCATCACCCAAGACCCTCCCCCTGGCGCATCACCAAAGCCCCTACCCCCCCTCGGGCACATCAACTCCCTCGCCACCCGCAGCTGCCAATACTAACGCTGTCCGGCCGCTGCTGCTTCTCCTGTGGAGCAGCAGCGGCCAGTACAAAAAGAAAAAAGCCAAAAAAAGATTTTTAACCTGAAACGCGGCTCCATAGACAGCCATCTGGCATTGGCTGTCGTCACTGCAGCCGCTCCTCCTCTCCCCTCCACGTCACTGCCCCTGCAGGAAGACCCCGGAGGAGCGCAGCAATGTCAGAGGGGAGAGGAGGAGCTGCTGCAGAGATGACAGCCAATGCCAGATGGCTGTCTACGGAGCCGTGTTTCAGGTTTAAAATCTTTTTTGGGGGCTTTTTTCTTTTTGTACTGGCCGCTGCTGCTCAACAGGAGATGCAGCAGCGGACGGACAGCGTTAGTATTGGCGGCTGTGGGTGGCGAGGGGGTTGATGTGCCCGGGGGGGGGGGGGGTAGGGGCTTGGGTGATGCGCTGAGGGGTAGGGGTTTGGGTGATCTGCCAAGGGGGGAGGGGAGGGTCGCTGGACATGGGTGGCTGAAGGGGGGAGGGGAGGGGCGTTGGACATGGGTGGCTGAAGGGGGGCAGGGGGAGGGGAGGGTCGCTGGACATGGGTGGCTGCAGGGGGAGAGGAGGGTCACTGGACATGGATGGCTGCGGGGGGGGGGCAGGGAAGAGGGAGGTGGGGAGGAGTCCTGAGATCAGATGGGTGGCTGCAGGGGAGACAGAAGGGACGCTGCAGGGGGGGCAGGGGGAGAGGAGGCTCACTGGACATGGGGGGGGCAGGGGAGAGAGGTGGGTCGCTGGACATGGGTGGCTACAGGGGGGGCAAGGGGAAAGGAGAGGAGGGTTGTTGGACATGGGTGGCTGCAGGGGGCAGGGGAGAGGAGGGTCGCTGGACATGGGTAGCTGCAGGGGGAGAGGAGGGTTGCTGGACATGGGTGGCTGCAGGGGGAGAGGAGGGTTGCTGGACATGGGTGGCTGCAGGGGGGGCAGGGGGAGAGGAGAGTCGCTGGACATGAGTGGCTGCAGGGGGGGCAGGGGGAGAGGAGAGTCGCTGGACATGAGTGGCTGCAGGGGGAGCAGGGGGAGAAGAGGGTCACTGGACATGGGTGGCTGCAGGGGGGGCAAGGGGAAAGGAGAGGAGGGTCGTTGGACATGGGTGGTTGCAGGGGGCAGGGGAGAGGAGGGTCGCTGGACATGGGTAGCTGCAGGGGGAGAGGAGGGTTGCTGGACATGGGTGGCTGCAGGGGGGCACGGGGAGAGGAGAGTCGCTGGATATGGGTGGCTGCAGGGGGAGCAGGGGAGAGAGGAGGACCACTGCACATGCGTGGCTGCAGGGGCAGGGGAGGGTTGGTGGGGAGTGGCTCCTGAGACCAGATGGGTGGCAGCAGGGGGGGCAGGGGAGACAGGAAGGACGCTGCAGGGGGGGTATTACCTTGCTAGCGCCCATTTCATTGCCTACCGAAACGGGCCTTTTATACTAGTTATCTTAATAATATGTAGAACAACAGAAAGTGTCTTAACTAAGTGTAATACCCCTTTGGGTATTACTAGAACAGTAGTGATAGATTTTTCCAGTGGCCCTTGGGGGAGAGAGGTCCTTGCCAGTGGGCTACAAAGAGAGTTTGGGAGGCCTGCCCAGGGGAGGGGTTGGCAGAGAAGTTGCGGAGATAATGTGCTTCCCTGTAGTGAGTGACAGCAGGGGTGGAGTTTGGGAATTAATAAAAGGGATTGTAGTGGGGAACACAAGGTCTTTGGTTGCCTGTACCCCCCCCCCCCCCCACCAGGACCCTTGGAAGTATTGGGGGATCCTTAAGTGCAAAATAAACTTGGACTGGAACAAAGGAGCGAGGCCGCCGAGGGGGGGGGGGGGGGGGAGGCAGGGGGTCAAAATTCCATGGGCCCAGTACCGGCAAGCATCTTCCTGGCTGCCAGCTTTCGGGTTTGTTTTATCTAACCTCCTTGCTCTCCTGCTTCTGCTGAGTGCTGCCCAGGACCCAGATGATTCCATTAACATATCACGTTAATGCAATCATCCGGGTCCTGACTCCAGTCCCAACACACAGGAGCAGCAGTCAGAGACTCAAAGGTAAGGGTGAGTATGGGGGATGGCCCGGCATGGTGGTGGTGATGGCAGCCCAGGTTAGGGGGGCGCGGTGGTCCGGTCCTGCCTCAGGCCCAGCTGGGTCTTTCGGTGGCCCTGCAAAGGAGTAGCTGCTGCCCCTATAAGCGGCGAATGAGAAGGAGTCAGAGTTTCAGGTGGACGAGGGGAGTCCAGCCTGAACGCAGGATCCAGAACAGGAGGAGCCTGTTGAGGGCCGGGATGCAGCACACAAGGTGAATTTGCAGAAAGGAGGACAGCCAAAAGGCTCTGTGCCGGAGGGAGTTGGATTGATATCAGAAGTAATGGGAGCAGCCTTTGATTATTCTTACCCCAACAGAATAGGTAGATGGACTGGTGAAGATGTAAATATATAACTATCGAAGTGAAGTGGAGTGTCTAAGACTGTCATAAATGGTCTCAGGTGGAACAGCGTTGCATACAGTATAATATCCTGTAAATAGAAAGAGTTTTGAAATATTGACTGCCAGTTGCAGAATATGCCAGTAAAGTTACCTTTAATTAAATATAATCCTTGGAGTGCCATTTGGTCTTTGGTATGAGAGCAATGACACTCCCGGACTAAGATAAGAACCACTATACAGTTCATCCTAATCTCCCAATACCCCAGATCGCTATTCAGGACCATTGACCCACTCCCAAGCTTGGATGACTGGCAAACTGGATCTCTGAGTGCGGTGTGTGTGGTCCCCTGTGATACCGTGATGAAGTTTAGCTTGTGGTCTGGGTTGGACTCAGTGTGAAATGGAGCCGAGGTATTGGGTCATGAGACCCAGGTCACATAATCATCTGCATAAATATGGTAAGTTCCTTATTTGATATATAGACTATTCCATATTGAAATCTATGACAGAAAATAAATTAATCTGAGTGACAGAGCTTTTCAGTAAATACTAGAAAGACAGCATTCTGAACTACCAATTTGTAATCATCACTATGTGTTTGGGGTTTGTCACATTTAATTAGATAATTTGAATTAATTTTTTTTTCATTTGGTTGGTTTTATAATAGGACTGTCATTCTGTTTGCTTTTTGTACTGTAAGTTGCCTCTAAAATCAATTTAAATATCCAGAAGGGGGAGACACAACCTTAGTTATCATTGAATTCAATATTTTTTTCTTTAAATGGTTCCTTTTGGGTTTTGGTTCCTGGTCTCTGCTATAATTTGCATATTTATAGTCTTGTTGACTATGTGTGGCATAGCTAACTACTGTACAATGAACATGTAAAATCTAAAGCACATAATAAAATTAGAATAAACGAGTATGCAAATGGTTGGATGGCACTGATAATGCTAATCTTACACTTAAACATATGTATTTATTGATAAGGCAGTGCTATAGAAAATTAGTAGTTTAAGTACAATTAATAGGCATTTTATATGACAGTGTGATGCTTTTTGTTTTGTGTAGTCTATAAGGTTTAATTGAGTGAGGAAGAAATTTAGAATAATTACTTTTTTCTGCTCCTGTCTTAACAATTTACATGAGAATTATACAACATTGTTGCTGATGAGGCATTTATCAAGTTAAAAAAAGTGATTTTTTTATAGTATCTTTGTTGACTGTCATAAAATTTAGGGTTTCACAGAGGCACGCATCTTTCTTGTGTAATAGACAAAGTTAATACAACATTGCAACACAAGAGCAAAGATTTCAGTTAGGTGAGGGTTAAAGATGCTATGGTAACTAGCTTCTGTTTTCGCTTACTCGTTAATCTACTCACAATATCGTGAAACAGAACCACCTATAATTCTCAAGCTTTTATTATGGGGGGGGGGGGGAAGAATCCATGTTCATTATTTTCCTTGCCTTCTTAGAATGCAGGTGTTAAGAAGTATTTAGCAACTGCGTATTTCAAACATATATATATATATATATATATGGTTCTTCTATGTTTAGATGTTTCACTGTATATTATTTTTTTACCATCTTTGAGACAGCTGTGGTGTCAAATGAGGTTTTCCATAGATAGTTGAATTTTATTTCATGTTTACAGCTAATTTTGTAGTTCTCATTTGACTATCTGATAAAACAACAAGTCAGATGGTTTGCAGGATCCAATGTGGGGTAGTAAAGAAGAGCAGGCCATATGTAATGCTACTTTAGCTTCCAGATTCTAAACATACGTGTTCGAGATGACCATGTTTTACACAAGAGGCTGCTTCAGGGGTGAGTGGTTACCAATCGTACGAAAGTCCAAGCTTCACCAAACTGGTAAATACAGTTCCCCCGATATTCAACAAGTAGTGGTGAGCATTTTGCTGCTGGTGTTATTCCTGGATATTCCATGCCGGGCAGGCTTCGGCACTGAATATCTTTTTGTTTTTTTTGTGCTTTCTAAGTCTTGACTGCATAAGCCAAACCTCTTAGGACTGCTATTTATGCGGCCCGATTTAAGAGGTTTACTTATGCGATGAGGGGCTGAATATCAGCATTTAACACAACTCAATCCCTGGAACACCCACAAGTCAGCCGCTTGTGAATTTGGTGCTAACCGGTCATTTTTAGAGAAGATAACTGGTTAAGTGCCACTGAGAATGACCGGATAACCGTGAACAAGCAATTTAACTGGTCAGCAGCCGTTTCCAGCCAGTTAAATCGTTTTGAATATCTCTTCCAAGTAGTGAATCAGGCCAGAGATACTTGTACCCTAATTGTTACTGGCCTATTTCTACATTACCCTTCTTTCTTTTTTAATTAAGGATTTTATTAAATAATCAAAAATGAAACACAGCAATATCAATGAGCAACACATACCACAACCTACCCCACCCCCCATCCCTCCCTCTCCCACTGACAGTACATTACCATTCTTAACCAAGATGATTGAATATGCAGTGTACTTACAGATGAGAGACCATATTGATGCCCATGCTTGATTCATGAACGTAAGTATGGGGCTTGAGAATGGTACAGTCTTGAAACTTTATTGGTTAGTTTGATGGATCACTGGTTATTATTATTTTCAGCACTTGATATACCACAAGTGATCCTTACAGTAACTCTGTGGTTTACAGTTTCTGTTACAGGTACATATCACTGTCCCTAATGGGCTCACAGTCTAAGTTATATATTGTACCTGGGACAATGGAGGGCTAAGTGCCTTGTCCAGGGTCACACAGAGCTGCTGAGGGAACTGAACCTGGTTCCCCAGGATCTCAACCCACTGCTGACCGTCAAGTAGCAGCAGGAATCAAACCCAGTTCCCCAGATATGAAAGCCACTGCACTAACCATTAAGTTACTCCTCCCCAACGGCTGGAAGTTGATGTGGCTGTTGTGGCAGTGTTCTTCAACATCTCAGCTGCCTTTGCGTAAGACATAATATTCTCCAGGGTTTACGAAAGGTTATATTTAGATATGCTGTTTTGATGTGGTTTGTATCATATGTGACCATCTCTGGGAAATATGACTAAAGTCTGGTGACACAGTCATGTTTTCCTAGAGATGGTCACATATCTTTGGGGGAGGACAGAGAGAGTACAGTGAGGTTCTGACAGTTGTAAATGGTTTGATACAACACAGGGAATCCCTTAGGGATTGGTTTTGTCTGCTTATCTGTTTAGAAGCCCTTTTACAAAACCATGATAAAATTTACAATTGCTGCAGATTAACGTGGGATTTTACCATATGGTATCTCAAATGTAGAGTGGCAACAATTGGGGGCATTCCCAGCATTTGCTCTTACAGATGGCATGTTAAATGTCCAGATGCCTTATGATACTGTGCATGGAGTTAGCATGGAAGCATATAGCACTTACTACCGTAAAGCCCTTTAAAGCAGTTGTGTGCTAGCAGTTACTGCATGATAAAACACATGGTAATTTCTACCTTCAGCTTCTCTGCATTGAATTTGAGAAATATGGAGTATCATTTAAAGTGTATGCTGATAATGTCATGCTCTATCTTCTCTGTAAAAATAATGTATACACTGCCTTCTCTAAGCTGGAAGAAATATCTGTGAGATCTGGATGGCTGTTCTCCATACATGCTGCTGTTGTTACCTCTGAGTCATTTATGGTTGCTGGCAGGGGCGTAGTTACATGGGGCCACAGGGGCAAGGTCCCCCCCCCCCACAGATTATGCCCTGGCCCCCTCTACATTTGACCCCCCCCCCAGCTGCCGCCACCCTGCCGCATCATCAGGTACCTTGTTTGCTGGCGGGGTCCCCAATTCCTGCCAGCCGAAGAGTTTTCTTCAGCGCCGGTCGACTCCAGCGCCTTCGTTTTGTGATCATCTGTTTCTGGGGCGTTATGTCCTGCATGGGGCTACATGCATGGGTGCAGGACGTAAGGCGTCAGAAACATGATCACAAAACGAAGGCGCCAGAGTTGACCGGCGCTGAAGAAATCTCTTTGGCTGGCGGGGATTGGGGACCCCCGCAAGGTAACTGATGCGGGGGCGGGTGGCAGGGAGGGGGGTTGCAGTGGAGGTAGTGGCAGCGGGGAGGGTGTTTGCGGATGCGGCGGGGGGTCCAAAGTGGGGGGGGGGAGGCGGGGGGGAGGCAGCTAAACAGTGCTCCCCCCACCTTGGGCTCTGGCCCCTCCTCCCGCCAATGTCTGGCTATGCCCCCGGTTTCTAGTAACGTGCTACGGATTGTTCCTGGGATCCTATACCTGAGAATGTTGTTGGACATAAAACTGACCTTTCAAGCACTGATTAGACAACTTCTGGCTGATATCCAGCTAGCGATGGACAGCGTTTTTTGTCCATCACTGGTGCTAAAATCGGAAATTCAATCCTGGGCCCTCTGCAGGTTTTAGCATTGGATTTCTGTTTTTTTAAAAGCTGGCTAGCGCATACCTGGTTAAGTCAATATTCAGACTTAAACGGCCACAGGCTAGTGCATAAAGATAGAACTGCTACTTATGCACTAAACATGGCCGTTAGCTCTGAATATTGTGAGCTAACCATACTCTACCCCTGGAATGCCCCCAGAATGCTCCCGATGTAGCCAACTCCCACTTCAGCGCTAACTGGTCAATTTTTACTAAGCTGCGCTATAAAGCGGGCATAGTGTGCCCATATGTGGGGTTTTCCCATGCATTAAGGCCATTTTTACTGCAGCAGTAAAGTGGACAATTTTCCTTTTTTTTTTTTTTTGCATCAATGGGCGTATGCGATGGGCAAACGTATTTTGTAGGCAGTAAATGCTCGTGGTAATTCTGCACTAATTAGTTAGCACCTGATAATGTAACTGCGCTAACTGATTAGCTCAGAAACGTCCACCCTCCACTTCCCAGATGTGCCCCTCTATGCAAAAATAAAAAATATATTTTAGCACATGGGTAATGTGTGCAGATTAGGAACTTCCCGCAGGATTCCTAAGCACAGCTTAGTAAAAGGACCCCAAACTGATTTAGGGCCCTGTTTACTAAGCTGTGCTGTAGGCGCGCTATCATTTTTAGCAGGTGCTAAAAATTAGCGCACACTAATGCTAGAAACACCCATAGGAACATATGGGTGTCTGTAGCATTAGCGCGTGCTACATTTTAACACGCTCTAAAAATACTAGTATGACTTAGTAAACAGGGCCCTTAGAGTGACACTTTTTGTTTGGATTTAGATGTCGTTCAAAAAGAGCTACCTAGTACA
Source organism: Microcaecilia unicolor (assembly GCF_901765095.1). Taxonomy (NCBI): domain Eukaryota; kingdom Metazoa; phylum Chordata; class Amphibia; order Gymnophiona; family Siphonopidae; genus Microcaecilia; species Microcaecilia unicolor. The sequence goes on along the minus strand of NC_044037.1, from coordinate 80,615,997 downwards.
AAATAAATCATTTTAATAACTAAAAAGAACCCCCAGAATATAAATAATAGGTGATCAGCAATCAACCAGCATTGGACAGCTCCCAGCACAATTACCGGTCATACCCAGTAGATATACACAGGGACATCACCTGATCCTCAAACTCTGCACACCAGATTGTTCAAAAATATGAAAAATAGAAATGTATGTAAAAATTTCAAAAACTAGTATCAAATCACTTCAGTATCCAGTTCATTTCAATACACAGTCAGTATACCATATGCTATTCCATATTAGCATAACAAGCCCACTTAACATAAGTTGTTAGTGGTGCCTGTAAGTATGCACCAGAAGGTCATAGAATCATAGAAAAATGAAGCAGATAAAGATCATATGGCCTATCCAGTCTGCCCATCCATGCCAACTACTCTCCCTTTCACTCCCTTAGATATCCTATGTACTCAAGCTTAATTCAGGTACAGTTTTTGTCTCAACCATCTTCATTAGGAGGCCATTCCACAGATTTACCACCGTACCCATGAAGAATTATTTCCTCAGGTTACTTCTGAATCAGTCTCCTTTCACCTTCATCACAAAATGCTGACTGACACAGCCTCAAAGAACCCAAACATAGTCCATATTTCAAGAAATAATCTCTGTTTCAGGGGGAAAAGCTGTTCCTGGATCTTCCAGTCGTTATGCACTGCCTTCTTGAATACTCTACAATATAAAAGCAGACAAAGTGTCACATGACAAAATTCAGCCATAGATATTCAGGGCAATGTAGACTGCTCAGCTTTGGAATTTAAACCCATAGGCACCGAGGCATTCAAATTAAATATCTAAAATTGTTTCTGAAAATTGAGTAAGGACAACAAATACCCACCCTCTACCACTCTATGAACTGACACTTCAAGTCGGAAAAAATCCCAATTAAATTGAAGACAATGAGCAATCATGGGAATCTGTAGGTAAACTTTTGCTATATGGTACAATGTTCTGCTAATCTGGTTTTAACCTTATGAATGGTAGATCCCGCAAAAATCTTAAGACAAGGGCAGATCAAAATGTAAATAACTGCCGTTGATTCACAGTTAGTGATGGCATCAAGTAAAAAATCCCTGCTATCTATTGGATGTTATCAAGAAGATTGTTCCTACGTCTGTGCACAGAATGCGTACTGTCCATATGATTTAGGTGTAATAGGAATCTTCTTATGATTCTATGTTATTATTGTGTATGTTCTTGTTCTGTTAATGTATGTGATTCCTATGTTTTATTGCTGTCTATATAAATTGTAAAAAACAAACAAACAGAGGATTATCTTGTATCATATTATCTACCATTCTTATAGGGCCCTTCTACTAAACTGTGGTAAATTTTGTACTTACTACACAGTTAACACAAAAACTATTGTGTGGTAAATGCAGGGGGGCATGACATTTACCACACAGGGCAGAAGCTTACTGCAAAGGCACCGAATTACATGCAGTGCCTGATAGTGCAGGTAGTAGTAGTAGTAGTAGTAGTAGTAGCATCAGTGTTATCAGGCACCACATGTAACACTGTGTAGTCCAGTGTAAAACTAAATAACTCAGAAGGCACCAAGATTTGGAGATGGTGTACCCTACTTCCCCCAAACCCATTTTCCTTTGTCAGCATCCCCCGACCCCCGACATAAGCAATGGCTCCAACCATATCAGTCACCATGATCCTCTCAGTGCTGGCAGTAAGTGGAGGGCAATTCTATGAAGAGGCACCTACATTTAGGCACCTAGGGGGTAATTCTGTAAAATAGGTTCTAATGTCAAATAGGGGCCTGTCACAAAACACCTAGCCACCTGCCTGGGGTTACCTTGCGGACACTTATTAGGTCTATTTCCAGCATGGCAAAGGTCTGCCTATACCTGCTGCTTATGCTCTACACTAGCACCCTCCTTCCACCGACTGGGTCACAACTGCCTCTGTGCGAGTCTCCCGCTCTCCAATTATCTCCATTGATTTCTATGGTCCCACAGTTCCCAGAAAGCACTCACAGACCCAACACACAAACCACCAGGATTCTTTATCAGTCCAGACAGAGTGAACAAACAATTGTGTTTATTCTCATAAAAATATTGAACAGTGGAACAAAATAGTACAAATAGCAAACAATAACAGGTAACTGAAATATGGATCAATTATAACACTAACTAAACACTTGCATACTTCCTAGAAAGTACCTTGGGAGATCACGGCATATATCTGTTCACAGAACTTCAGCAAAAGAGATATATATCTCTCTCTCTCTCTCTCTCTCCTTCTCCCGGGCTGAAACTGAAGCAATAGCCAGCATCTGCTGGGTAATTTCAAACCTCCAGGCCAATCAGAGCCAGAACAGTCAAGTTTCAAATAAAAACTGGTTTCATCACCACAAGGCACTTCCTATTATCTGTGTGTCAAATAAAAGAAAGAGAAGTTGGTTTTCTATAACAGCTTTAAGCATAAACATGCACCATTTGCTGGCCAAATAGGAGAAATACACTTCAGACATATTTAAGACGGGAAAGTATCCAATACATTTACAGTATAGGCTTGAAACACACTGTTTCTTCACAGTGCCTAAATGATTAGAATACTGGCATATACCTATGTGCAGCGTATTCTGTAGCCAGGTATACACACACTCATATGTTAGGCATTACTACTTAATGCTATAGTGCTAATGCCTAACATATGAGTGTGTGTATACCCGGTTACAGAATACGCTGCATATATGAGTATACATCCCATGGTCTCACCCCTGTTCTAAAACAATGCCCTAGAAGTGAGCAATTAATTAAATAAACATTTGGGTTGAAAGTACATGAGCAGTGGACTAATTTTTATTAGCAGTTACAGATTCATGGGCAAAGATGACACCCCAGGTCCTTGGTCCTTCTGCTTCTGAAGAAACGCAATGTGCAATTTTCAGAATGAATTATTCCAATTTTGAGCACAGCATCATGGGCAGTTGCTGCTTTTTGTTCTGTTATTGGTAAAGTTATATTAACCATTGATAAATGAGGATAATTCTCAAAACTGTTTGGTAGTTTGATATGCTTTACATCAGTTATACTTTCTTATTGACTTATTATCTTAGCACATAAACTTTTGTTTTCATCTTTGTAACCATCAAATTAATGATGCTTTGGATTACAAAGGCAAAATAAGTATTGTAATGTTGGCATTTCATTCTTGTTTAGATTTACCAGATCAATAAAGCATTTTCCTTATGTTAAGAAAACCCAAGGACAATATATTAAATATTGATTAACTTACCTTTTTAATAACCAGGAAGGTCATGTTACAATTCCAGAGTGTGTTTCTTTCCTCTTAATTGAGGCATCTTAAAACGGATAATCAGCTTTGTGAGACAGTAGAGCTGCATGTTCATAGCATTCAGTGAACGGAAATAACATTTAGACACCCCCCCATTCATCACTATAGATTATTTGCAATATTATTGCCTTACATTTCACTTATGTGTGTAAAAGCGAACTTAGCATACTAAACCAGATCGCATATAGTACAGTACGAAATGGGCATGTGATAAATTCTGTATAGAGAAACCTTCTTGTTTTAAAAAGTTAAATCTGATAAATGCTATCCAAGCTTCGCCTTGCAATAAAGATGAACTCCAGTATAAGTTTCAAAATATTTACTGTGCCAATATCTGATCTGAACTTGCTGAGTGCTATCAAGTTTCAAACTTATTATAATTTGTTTTAACACTTATCAGGGGACTTTAAGAGAGGTTTATATCAAAGCAATATCATTAAGATCACTAGGAGGGGCATTTTCAAAAGAAACATCCAAGTAGCGATTTGGACGTCCTTGCAAAATGGCAAAATCCAGGGGCGGGGAAACCCGTTTTTTTCAAAATAAGATGGACGTCCATCTTTCGTTTCGAAAATACCGTCAGAGACGTCTAAATCCTTCAATTTGGACGTCCCTAGACATGGACGTTTCTGAATTTTGGCGATTTTTGAAACCAAAGACGTTCATGTCAAAAACGTCCAAATGCAAGCCATTTGGGCATGGGAGGAGCCAGCATTTGTAGTGCACTGGTTCCCCTGACATGCCAGGACAGCAACCGGACACCCTAGGGGGCACTGCAGTGGACTTCATAAAATACTCCTAGGAACATAGCTTCCTTACCTTGTGTGCTGAGCCCCCCAAGACCCCCCAACCCCCCCCCCACAAACCCACTACCCACAACTGTACACCACTACCATAGCCCTTACAGGTGAAGGGGGCACCTATATATGGGTATAGTGGGTTTGTGGTGGGTTTTGGAGAGCTTGCTGTTTCCTCCACAAATGTAACAGGTAGGGGGGGTATGGGCCTGGGTCCGCCTGTGTGAAGTGCACTTCAGTACCCACTAAAACTGCTCCTGGGACCTGCATGCGCTGTCATGACATGTGAGGCTGGCACAACATATTTTTAAAGATGTCTTTTGAGGGTGGGAGGGGGTTAGTGACCACTGGGGGAGTAAGGAGAGGTCATCCCCAATTCTCTCCGGTGGTCATCTGGTCATTTCAGGCTCCTTTTTGTGCCTTATTCGTAACAAAAACACGTCCGGGTGAAAACTTCCAAGTGTTGGACATCCTTGTTTTTTTCGATTATGGGTCAAAGACGTCCAAGTGTTAGGCATGCGTAAGTCCCGCCTTTGCTACACGATCGACACGCCCCCTTGAAATGCAGTTGGAGACGTCCAAAATTGGGTTTCTATTATACAATTTGGATGTCTCTGGGAGAAGGACGTCCATCTTCTGATTTATGTCGAAAGATGGACGTCCTCTTTCGAAAATGAGCCTGTAGGGGACCCTTTTACAAAGCAGTGCTAAAAAGTGGCCTTAGCGCACCGTTTTGTAGGTTTTTCCTGTACGCAGTGACCATTTTTAGAGTAGCAGTAAAATAGTCATAAAAAAGATCAGCACGTGAGCCCTTACCACGACCTATTTTGTAGAAATTCTATTTATTAGACAATGAGATTAAAACCATTAAAATAAACCAAACATATATATGCTTTAACACATGCTGCCTGCATTAGGGATCATAGAACGTCTGCATACAATGCACCTTCAAATAAACACAGAAAAATGACACTTTGATATAAGCCTTTTTTATTTTTAATCTATAAAATCCATTAGTCATATTAAGACTCCATGAGAACCAGGACTGGAATATCAAAATGATCCTATGTAAAAAAAAAAAAAAAAAAAAAAAAAAAATATATATATATATATATATATATGTATTCAATCTGACACCTCTTACTCTAAGTAATTATTTCTGGTAGTTTGACCTCTGATAAATAGGCTCCTTGTAAGTGAAATCTGATTTTTAATTAGCATTTTGCTGAGGCCTTTCAAATTAAACCATGGGTTAGAATAATTTGCTGATAATACAAAACAGCAAACTGTGGATATATGAGAACTCACTCAAGAAATATAAATGCAAATGAGGTGGAGGGAAAGCCTCAGAAATTGATTGGTGAAACAAAATTCCTATCCCTGGTTTGGGAACTAATCAAAATGTCACCACTATATTCACTGGCTGAAAAACCTCCACCTCTTCTGTTTATTTAACCTGAATAATGAAAGTAGGATTGACTGGCAATCCCAATGGGGCCCGTTTCACCAATGACTTCGTCAGGGATTCTAATAGCCTGCATTCAAAATATATGCAGTCTGTGGCAGGTGTGAAGAGGACCATGAAGAGGACTGTGTATACTTTGAATGCAGGCTGTTACCAGATCCCCTGATGAAGCCATGGGTTAAACGGGCCCCGTCGGGATCACCAGCATTACAAGTCGATCCCACTTTCATTATTCAGGTTAAATACACATAAGCATTGTTTAAAGCTTCAAGTAACATGTGGAGGGGCATGATCGAACGAAAACGTCTATCTCCATGGGCGTTTATCTCCGAGAACGGGTCTGTGAAGGGGCAGACCGAACCGTATTTTCGAAAAAAATAGACGTCCATGTTTTATTCGACAATATGTGAGCTGGGCGTTTTTGTTTTTCAGCGATAATGGAAAATGAAAGCGCCCGGCTCAAAAACGAATAAATCCAAGGCATTTGTTCGTGGGAGGGGCCAGGATTCGTAGTGCACTGGTCCCCCTCACATGCCAGGACACCAACCGGGCACCCTAGGGGGCACTTTTACAAAAACAAAAAAAAAGGTAAAAGAGCTCCCAGGTGCATAGCCCCCCAAATCCCCCTCAAAACCCACTGCCCACAAATCTACACCATTACTATAGCCCTAAGAGGTGAAGGGGGGCACCTACATGTGGGTACAGTGGGTTGGGGGGGGGGGTTGGACGACTAAGCATTAAGCAGCACAATTGTAACAGGTAGGGGGGGGGGGATGGGCCTGGGTCCACCTGCCTGAAGTCCACTGCACCCCCTAACAACTGCTCCAGGGACCTGCATACTGCTGCCAGGGAGGTGGGTATGACATTTGAGGGTGAAAATAAAAAGTTATGAAACATCATTTTTTTGTGGTGGGAGGGGGTTAGTGACCACTGGGGGAGTCAGGGGAGGTCATCCCCGATTCCCTCTGGGGGTAATCTGGTCATTTAGGGCACTTTTTGGGGCCTTATTCGTGAAAAAACAGGGTCCAGGAAAAGTGCCCTAAATTCTAGCTACAAACGCATACTTTTTTTCCATTATCGGGGAAAGGCGCCCATCTCTGTTCGGGTGCTAACCATGCCCCAGTCCCGCCTTCACCACGCCTCCAACACGCCCCCGTCAACTTTGTACGCTTCCGCGATGGAGTGCAGTTGAAAACGTCCAAGTTCTGCTTTCGATTATACCGTGTTATTCGTTTTTGTGAGATAAACGTCCATCTCCCGATTTAGGTCGGAACTTGGGCGTTTTTCTCGTTCGATTATAAGCAGGATAGTAACATAGTAGATGACGGCAGAAAAAGACCTGCACGGTCCATCCAGTCTGCCCAACAAGATAAACTCACATGTGCTACTTTTTGTGTATACCCTACCTTGATTTGTACCTGTTCTCTTCAGGGCACAGACCGTACAAGTCTGCCCAGCACTATCCCTGCTTCCCAACCACCAGGCCCGCCTCCCACCAGCAGCTCTGGCACAGACCGTATAAGTCTGCCCAGCACTATCCCCGCCTCCCAACCACCAGCCCTGCCTCCCACCACTGGCTCTGCCACCCAATCTCGGCTAAGTGATTATAGTTGTGACATTTTGATTAGTCCCTAAAACAGGGACGGAAATTTAGTTTCGCCAATCAATTTCTGAGGCTTTCCCACCACCTAGTTCACATATATATTCATTGAGTGAGTTCTCGTATATCCCCAGTTTGTTTTCTTTTGTCAGTGTTAAGCACCAGTGGAAGTGCAATTTTCCTTGTGGTAGTTTATTTAGAATGGTTTGCTGCCATTGCCATAATAATAAAAAAGTACAAAGCATTCTGCACTTCTCAGTGAAAGAAAATAAAAAGTTGCATGCAGCATAGATAACAGATGGTAAAAATGTCAAAACATTTCCATTACTACAAGAGAACAAGATGGATCTTTTCTAACCTTTCTGATTGGAAACTGCTGATCACCCGATAACTTTTTGGAGTGTTAAGAATTACATTGGAGTGATGAATATGTTAGGCTTCTGGCTGCCATTTAAAAAAATCATCCAGCACAGTTATGAAACTGGAGAGTAATGGATGATTAACTCAGGATGCTATTGATATGATTTTTATCTCCCTTGGTTGCAGGCTACTTCTCTCACATTGCAAGCTGAAATGATTAATTTAATGAAAGTTTAGCAGTGCTATTTTATTGTTAAAAAAATCCTATGAAATGTGTGCATGTGTGTACTTTTTAATTTAAAGCTTTTTAAAAACATCTTAGGTGCATATGTGGCAGCTGAGTTCTTTTGTATCATCATTCAAAGTTCTCTGAATACTCTTACATATTTCCAATAGGGTCAGGGCCAGAGCTTCCCACTGTGCAAACAGTATACTTGCATTGGGTGGCCCGATTGGCACAGAATGCTGCCCAGGTCCAGCTTTAGGCAGATGGTGAGCGGTAGTTAGCAGACTGAAATGTATACCGGAAGGGAAAAAAAACTGTGGCAATCCTGTAAGCCCATGTGCATACTGTGAGTCTGACATATATCTGCCCCTCTGAAGCAAACTTCCTGTTATAGAGGGCCAGGAATGCATTGGACCTGCAGTGTATGCATGGACTTGAAGGCTGTCTACTACTTTTTCCTTTTGTGGTGTTGGCAGTTGCAAGGTAGGAGGAGGGAAAGTGAAGAGGGAAGTGTTAGATCAAGGAGTGATGAGGGCAAGAAAGGACATGAAACTGCTGGACTATGATGGGAAGAGAGAGAAAGAGAGAATAAGATGGAATTAGAGGGAGAGGAAGAAAAAAAGAGTCAGATGCTGGATCAAAGGGGTATAGGGGAAGGGAGAGAGGGCTGGGGAAGGAACGGTGCTGGACTGGTGAGAGAGAGGAGAGATGCTGGGCTACAAGGGGGAGAGAGAGAGAGAGAGAGGAGATACTAGGCCATGGTAACAGGGGAGAAGACAAGAAGATGCTGATCAACAGGCTGGGGTAAGAGAAGAGACATGTGCAGAAAAGAAAGGAGATGCTGGACCATGGGGAGGTGCTGGGCTGTGGAGAGACAAATAGAAAAAAGGGAAATGCTGAACATGGTGGACGTGCCCGTATAGGGAGGAGGCTGGCAAGGAGGTGAGTGAGAGGAGAATAGTGAGTACAGAGGGTGGAAATATGATAATGGAGAGTGGGTGAAAGAATGGAAAAAGAGGCTGGAGAAGTAGTGAGACAGGGGAAATGGGAGAGCTAGGGAAGATGGGCTGGACAGAAGATGAGAATAATAGATGGAAAGTTATAAACCGAAAATTAAAAAGAGAAGATTAAGGACTGAAGGGTGAGAAAGAGGATGAAATTTCAATGGATAGAGAAGCAGACAAGAAAGTAATTGAAGAAATAGTTAAAAGGGAATAATCAATATGTTGAACACAGATGCAAGGAGGAAATGGAAGAAGACAGGTGGTGTGGGGGGGGGGGGGAGGGAGGGAGAAGTAGCAAATGGTCAGCAGACCCTTGAAACAGAGAAGACAGAGGAAAGTAGAAATGAGATACCGGAACCAATGTGATAGGACTGATAAAATGCCCAGACAACAAAGGTAGAAAAAGTATTCTGATTTATTTAACACAATAACACATTAATGCTGGGGTTTACAAAGCTGCTAACGCAGCTGGCTGTGTGCTAGTGCCAACACAGCCCATTCACTTTGAATGGGCTGTGTTGGCAATGCTGCGCAGAAGCCGCTAGCGCGACTTAGTACACAGACCCCTAAATGACGGCAGATAAAAACTTGCATGGTTCATCCAGTCTGCCCAATAAGGCAGCCAGAGCCGCATCCGCCACTCTGTGCAGCTTATAGTCATTCATGATTAAACACTGGTTGGCAATTTTCCATCATGCCAACAACATATAGGCAGTTAAATGTGATGCAGTCTTGGAACAATATATATGTCTAAATCAAAAGTATTGCTAACAATGTTTAACTTGTTAATTTCAACATTGAGATGCTCCCCCTCCTTCTGAGATGCACAGCACATCCACTCATAGCATATAATTGCATGTCTGTTATTTCTGTAGTGTTGCAGTACATGCTGAGGTCTTGGGGTTTTAATTCAATTTTTTACTTCATTTTTCTATTTTTAATTTGTGGCCCCTTTTTTTGTATTTGGTTTGGATTTGTATGTGTTTTGCCTATGTGACAGACATGCGGTACACATATACCACGTAGTTCTGTGTAGAGATCTATAGCAGTAGAAATATGTAGTAGGCATCTATAGCAGTAGAAATATGTAGTAGGCAATGGATTCAAGGCCAAATATAATATCTGCAGTGCTGCCAGTTTCTCCCTTATATGGCAAATTGGCCCCGCCTGGTGCATCCCAGGACGCACTAGATGTAGTAGAGGCTGCCATTTTGGAAATGACAGTCTGGAGGCAGGAATGAGTGGGCATCGCTTCTGCCTCATTCAAGGTCTGGTGTACTGTGAGGGCTTGAACAGGGGTTTGGAGGTGGGTGGGGTGCCACTAGACACTAAGGATTTCTTTTTTTTTTTTTAAATTCTGGTTGGGTGGGAGGGGTGCCATTAGGCACCAGGGAAACATTTTTTGTGTTTTGTCAGGAGGGAGGAGGCTGATTATGTCGAAGGGGGAGGGGTGCCACAGGGGATTTTTTTAAAATATTGCAGGGAGTGGCAGGTAGGAGGGAATTGGGTTAGGTGATTTCAGGGGATGGGATAAAGCTGGAGTGAGCAGAGGAGAAGGAAATGGGGCCGATGCCGACTTCAGGGGCTCTACACTAGCTTCAGAACTGGAGGTAGGTTTCTGGTGTTGAGCTCCTGTGGTAGACATCAGTGCAGAGCCCTGCTGCTGATCAGCTCTTTAGCATGTGTTTTAATATGCTGTATGCTGATATCTACTGCAGGAGCGCTGAAACCCTTTTAGCATACAGTGACCACGGTAGCTTTCTGCATTGGCCCCAGATGGCGCCTATTGGGTCACCTACTTTCCTTTATAGAATACTAGTGTGACTGGGTATGTACCTACCTATGTATTTAGGCATGAACATCTATGGCAGCCATAGAGCTGCTGTAAATGCTAGTGGCTAGATTCAGGATTTATAATTTTTTGACACATAAATGTGAGCCCTGTCTATGCTCCACCCTAACGCTGCCCATGTGAATACCCACTTGAAACTACACACAATCGAAGATATGCTTGAAGTTACAGAATAATGCTTAGATGGATTGTCATTTACACTTATATGTCTTCACGTATGTTTGTAAATTAATTGAATGCAGCATTTATGCGCGTACTTGCCACCTAATTTTTGACATCTACTTATAGAATGGCCTCCTATACTGTGCGCTGCCCACTTAAATTGCCTGTCACTGCCTACCTCCTGATATTCAGCAGCATTAAATCAAGCAGTGCCACAGAATATCAATCTGACTGCTGCCAAAAAAAGTGGGCAGGTCTGGGGTGGCACAGGGGGCAGCATTAGGGAAGAGTCTGGGGTTATGCAGGTGTGGCAGTATTCAGTGCCGGCATCTACATAGCTAAGCAGCTTAATTTAGGACAGCTCAGAAGTACTACTGTGAGCTGCTGTAACAGGTCGAGGCAGACATTTTCACTTAGCAGCTGCAAGGGGAGGAGCGAGATGTGATATTTTCATAAAAATAAATTTTTTGATAGAGGAAATAATTGGTGAAACATGAGTCTTGTGTGAAAAATACTATCTTAAATGAGAGAAGAAACGGCACATAACAAACTCTCTATCTTAGCTATCTCACACAATATGCTAGCAGTTTTCCAGAACAAATGTGAAAATAAATTTAATGAGAATGGATTTAAGCATCATAGAGTAGATTCTAGACACACTGAGTTGTTTGGTGGCACTTGAATTCTTTATTAAAGGTTCAAGATTAATTGTTTCCTTTCATTGAAAGAAGCAGATGGGTTTATCTATCAAGTTTCATGACACGCCTATTTAAAATTTGTCACCTTGGTGCTATCGGATTTAGCCTATTCCCTTCTTCTGAAGCTTGCTTCAATCAATTTGCATTGTCTTTCATGATTCAGATATCGTTTATCTCAGGTCTGGGCTGTTTTTCATTGTCAGGAAAATCAAGATAATCAAATAAATGTTGTGAATTTGTTTATGAATCTTTTAATCAATACTATTGGGTGCCCTGGCTTTTAGATTTTCATTTTTTTTAATCAATTTTACTGCTTACTCTGGCTTCAGTGTTTTGATTTTTCAGGCTAATCACTGAATGTTAAATGCATATTTTCTAAATATTATTAGTAAACAAATGTAACATATTTTTGTGATTTATTTCTTCGTCTGCTTCTAAAAGGCTGCTGGGATTTTGAAGTACTTTTTATACTCTCCATCCTTAGGGCCCTGTTTACTAAGCTGCACTGTAGGCATGCAAACTTTTTAGCTTGTACTAAAACTTAGCATGCACTAATGCTAGAGACCCCCATAGGAATATAATAGATGTTTCTATCATTAGTGTGCGCTAATTTTTAGCACACACTAAATGTTAGCGTGCCTACAGTGCATCTTAGTATACAGGGCCCTTAGTGAGATAATAACTTGGATGAAATCAGATGCAGTGTATGTAGGGCTCTTTTTTTAAAAAAACAGCTCGACATGTAAATAGAGGCACTTGCAGGAGCAAATTGTGATTTTAGAAAACAGCTATTCACACATAAATAGAGATGTACACCATGTCCAGATTTCAAGAGGGCACATGGAAATCTGCATAGTTTGAAGGGGGTTAGGGCAAACCCAAAATCTACATGTCAGCTTTTACAGCTGCTTAATGACACATATAGGTTTAGCAAAAGCGATCACATCAGCCAGGTCTTCCCACAAAAGATTAAGGGGTCCTTTTATTAAGGTGTGCTAACAGATTTTGTGTGCGCTGATGATTAGCATGTGCTAAATGATAAGATGCCCATTATATTCCTGTGGGCATCTTTATGTTTTTTCACCATTTCCAAAATGGTGAAAAAACCATGAGCCCCTTTTACAAAGGTACTAGCATTTTTAGCACGCGCTAAAAATAAGCATGTGCTAAATGCTAGAGATGCCCATATATTCCTGCGTCCCAGAAAACAGCAAGGCAAACGATCTGCAAAATCCAACGTGGAAAATGAGCCAGCAGATCAGTGTAATGTCCAAAATATTTTATTACAGATACCGTATGTTAGACAGTTGCCTGACACAGGCCGTGTTTTGCCCAAAAAAGGGCTGCGCCAGGGGCTATAATAAACACACATATTAAATTTTAAAATCTGTACGTTATAAAAACAAGCAATGATATGAAACATTAAAAACCAAACCAGAAGAATATTTCTATAAAATGTACAATATACATGTAAAGCATCAACATGAATAATAAAATATCAACATGAATAATAAAATGTACATGTAAAAATATACATAAATTATTAACATTGTGAGTCCCTTTAAAAAAGATATTAAAAAATAAAATAAATCCATAAATTTAAAACTACAATATAACAAATGAATTGAATTACACATTAACTAATATATAAAAATATAACATAAAAATGCATATATATATATATATATATATATATATATATATATGCATTTTTATGTTAAATCATAAAAAACCATATGAAAGAGAGTAAGGACACATACCTAGTCTGTATCTTTTTAAATACGAACAACTAAAAAGAGAACAAATATAACAGCACTATATCGTAGAATATTAAAGGAATTTCTGATTACGTTGGCGATAACGAAGAGCATGAATGGATTAAGAGTGGACTTTTGAATCACACACATGGGCAAGTTTGTGTCCTCAAGGGAAGTGACCATAATATTCTATGATATAGTGCTGTTATATTTCATCCGGGTCACACATATGTGGGATCACAGAACCTGTAGCACGGATTATTATTACATACCTCCCTATACTTTGTTCCTAGGCAGCTGTGGATGCATTAACTTATATATATGTGATTATATTGAGACAGTTATCAGTAGGGTGGAGCAATATATGCATATATTTAAGATTAAGTAATTGTGAATGCTATACTTAGTAGGTTGCATTGAGATTTTCGATACTAAGTACACTCAGCTGTTTAGATGTATGTACATACACCATAAGGAGGCGGAACATTCAATGTGCTATGATGGTTCCATCTGTGACACTACCACATATTTCTTTTGGGGATATAATGGTTGTAATGGGTATGGACTGAGCAGATTTATAACACATTTATAAATTGAAATTTAAGGTAAAAAAAGGTAGCAGTGACTTTTTGGTGTGTATGGATTATTGTATTTGATCTAAGGTATAATAGTTGTATTTGGTTTTGACTTAGATAGTCTATAATAGTTCTTCCATTTATATACATACTTAAAATTTAACGCCAAGAAGTACAGAAACCCAAAACAGAGATACCGAATAGCAGGGGAGAGATTAATAAGCTTGATTCAGGAGAGAGACCTCGGGGTGTTGGTGTCAGAGGATATGAAGGTGAAGAAATAATGTGACATGGAGATGGCTGTGGCCAGAAGGATTCTAGGCTGCATAGAGAGGGGTATAACCAGCAGAAGAAAGGAGGTGTGGATGGCTCTCTACAAGTTGTTGATGAGGCCCACTTGGAGTATTGTGTTCAGTTTTGGAGGCCATATCTTAATAAAGATGTAAAAAGACTGGAAGCGGTGCAAAGAAAAGCTAAAAACATGGTATGGGATATGCTTTGCAAACCGTAAGAGGAGAGGCTTGCTGACCTGAACACGTACACCTTGAAGGAAAGGAGAAACAGGGGTGACATGAAAAAGACATTCAAATATTTGAAAGGTATTAATCCTCAAATAAACCTTTTCCGGAGACGGAAAGGGGTAGAACTAGAAGACATGAATTGAGGTTGAAAGGGGCCGACTCAGGAGTAATGTCAGGAAGTATTTTTTCAAGGAAAGGGTGGTAAATACGTGGAATGCCCTCCCGCAGGAGGTGGTGGAGATGAAAATGGTAATGGAATTCAAACATGTGTGGGATAAACACAAAGGAATCCTGTTTTGAAGGAATGGATCTACGGAATCTTAGTGGAGATTGGGTGGCAACGCCGGTAATTGGGAAGCAAAACCAGTGCTGGGCAGACTTCTATGATCTACGCCCTATGGTAACTGAATAGATACGGATGGTCTGGAGTGTAACTTTTAAGGGGCTTCAATATTAGCTTCAGAACTTTTAGTGCAAGAACAGTGTTGGGCAGACCATAACAAGGGGTCTATTTTTTGTTTTTGGTTTAGAGTATAGAATCTCAATACAATCCAGTATTTTCATTTAAATTATAGTAGTGAAAACAAAGAGCTTTCAAGTGTTTCTCACTTAGGGGTCCTTTTACAAAGGCTTGCTAGCATTTTTAGCATGCTTTAAAAATAAGCATGCTCTGGAGATGCCCATATATTCCTATGGGCATCTCTAGGGTTTAGGTTGCACTAAAAATGCTAACACACCTGTATAAAAGATCCCCTTAGTGATTTCCTTCTAGCAGAAAGTATAAAATTGTACAGTGAAAAACCTCTCTCTCTGCGTCTATGAAGTTGGAGACAGCATTTCTACAAATAAAGGCCAGTCTGGACATATTTGGAATTCTCTCTTTCACTGAAAGTCAAAATATTTGAAAGTCTAAAACAATCGCATTTTGAATAATTTCAGGCACAGTTTATTCCCTGTACATTTTTAGCTTACATTTGGATACCTCTGAAAAAACAGGTATTGCATTTAAGTATTCAGAATCCTCTGGCAGGACGTAAACATGATGAGGATCAAGTAACTTAAAAGTCATCAGAATATTCAAGCCTGGTTGTCCAAATGACAAATATTTGACACGTTTTTCAGAAGCTTCCTGGAATGCCTTTTTAAAAAGGGCTATACAGGCGAGTCTTTCAACAGGACATGTTTTTAGCCTCCCCAAATTGGAAAAGTTCAGAGGTGCTTTCCGAAAGAAGATCTAGATGTGAACTGAAATGTATCTGCAGTTCTTTCAGAAGGTCAAAAGCTTTAACAGTACAAGACTTCCTACTCTCAAAGTTCAGAAAGGATGGGACAAAGTTTGGTGATGTTATAAAGAAAGAAAGACAGACAGGTTTTAGCAGTCTGTTGGATATG
Source organism: Microcaecilia unicolor (assembly GCF_901765095.1). Classification (NCBI taxonomy): domain Eukaryota; kingdom Metazoa; phylum Chordata; class Amphibia; order Gymnophiona; family Siphonopidae; genus Microcaecilia; species Microcaecilia unicolor. Next base: position 80,600,249 of record NC_044037.1, on the reverse strand, counting down.
TGCAGAGAAAAAAGAGAGCGAGAGAGAGAGAGAGAGAGAGAGAGAAGTCAAAGATGACCCCAAGGTTATGAGCTGATGAGACAGGGATGATGAGAGTGTTATCCTCGGAGATAGAGAATGGAGGAAGAGGAGAGGTGGGTTTAGGGGGAAAAATAAGAAGTTCAGTCTTGGCCATGTTTAGTTTCAGATGACGTTGAGACATCCAAGCGACAGTGTCAGACAGGAAAGCTGAGATGGGCCTGGATTTCTGCTGAAATTTCTGGCGTGGAGAGGTAAATCTGGGTATCATCAGCATAAATGTGATACTGAAAATTATGGGTGAGATTAGAGCACCAAGACAAGACAAGATGTATAGATGGAGAAAAAAAGAGGTCCTAAGACAGAGCCCTGAGGTACACCAATCGATAGTGGGATAGAAGTGGAGGAAGATCCATCAGAGCATTACACTAAAAGTGTGATGGGAGAGATAACAAGAAAACCAAGAAAGAACAGAGCCCTTTAATGCAAGTGAGGGCAGCGTATCAAGAGTAGATGGTGATCAACATTGTCAAAATGGGATTGGGGGGGGGGGAGGTTAAGTGTGAAGGTTATCAGATGACAGAGAGGGGAAGAACTGAGGTGCAGAAGCTGGAGAGTAAGCAATTGTAAAAAAGGCAAGATAAGACAGTGGCCATTCTGGTGAGTAGGGAAAGTGGAGCACAGCTGAAGATTGAAGGAGGATATTAAAGCAAGAAACTGAGAGGCATAAAAGTCAGAGGGATCATTAGCATGGATGTTAAAATCCACAAGAATGAGGGAAGGTGATAAGGGTTAGAGAAAGAAGAAAACCCAGGCGTCAAAGTCTGTGAGAAATGAACACAGGGACTTATCAGGGGGTCGATAAATGACTGCTACTCAGAGAGGCAGAGGAGTGAATAGACGATGGAGTGGACTTTGAAGGAAGAAAAGCAGTGAGACCAGTGTGGAAGAAGAGGTTGAAATCTACAAGAGGGTGAGAGTAGCAGCCCGACACCTCCTCCGTAGCCAACTTGGCGAGATGTATGGGAGAAAATGTAACCTCCATGACTCAGGGCAGTAGCTGAAGCAGAGTATTCAGGGCAAAGTCAAGTCTCAGTTAGTGCAAGCCGATGGAGAGTATGAGAGATAAAGAGGTCGTGGATGTAGGAAAACTTGTTGGAGATAGTATATTTTTTTCTTTTTCAAAATATTCTTGATCAAATCATTTTAATTGGAAAAAAATGATGGAAAGAGGGCATTTTCAACGTAACAACTTGCCTTTAAACCATGACCTGCCTTTAACTGTTGCTCAGTAGTCAAGAACAACTACAGGACTAAAGAGCTGCAGGAAGACAGGTCTGCTCCCAGGTTTCTTACTTTTAAAATGTAGCAATGCTACACTCCCTTGAGATACCAGGGTATTCCATCTTCAGGAGATATTCTAAATACAGGCTGGCTTTAAACATCATGCAACAACCGTAAATACTCGTTTCTAATTGTATTCTGTCGAGTGTAGCACCCTTAGCATCAAACTCAAACAGCATTCTTGTCTGGCATCCTCTTCAAGTATTATAACTCAGCTTTTATATACTTGCCCTGTCTGCTCAAGCCTCTGTTGTGTAGTATTTGCTTCTCTGGTCAACCCTGTGTAACACTATCCTTTTGCTAGATAAGCCTGATCAACTTCACCCGGCTGCCTCCCTCCTCTGCTATCCTATTCTTTCTTCCAGCTGAATTTATAGCATGTCTTCCTTAGGCAGCTATTTCAAGCTATCATCTTCCCCTCACCTCTCTCTTTCTGAAGGGTATACTACTTATTTTGCCTCCATCTTTCCCTCTAGGGTTTTTTCAACAGTACCCTCTCTGTCTATGGCTGGCTACTTTCTCAACATTTCTGAACTGTTTCCAGTTTTACAAGGTGCCAAATCACACTGATTTCTTAAAGAATTTTCTTTCTGTTGGAAGAATTCTTAGTACATCGGACCTTTTATTCATTGTTTCCTGCTAATTGTTTTTGATCGATTTTTTTTCCAAACCAGTAAATGTGCTTCAACTTTGTCTTTCTCTGTTCTCATCATTCATGCCCTTTTTTGTAGTAATTGCTTGTGTTGAGAAGAAAATATTCATCAGAGTTATAACATTCTTCAAGACATTTCTGTCACTGGATTGTTGTGCTCTAGTGGGCTGTGATCTAGTTGCATAAACTTTTTCAAGAATGAACACATAAATCATTAAGGGATTTGTTTTCTGATAATCATTTGCACATCATAATCCTTGCAAAATAATTCCATTTACAATAGAATGCTTGAGATGATTAAAGACCCAAGGGTTCATTAAGTTCACATGTCTGCTTTCCAGCTTAAGCTGTCTGCATGAACCATCAGTTTGAACTAGCACTATACATAAAGTTATCCAAACTTAACTTGCATCCTCTTAAAGGATTTTATTTGTATACTATGCAATATTTGAAAAAAATATATAAAAAGAAAAAAATATATAATTTTATTCAAGAAGGTGCTTTCAGACTTTTGAACGGAACACCACTAATCTTTAGACATATTTCATACTTTTCTACAAGTACTCAATACATACTACAGGAAAGCAAAATCATTTAAAACAATTGTACAACCACCTATACAAAGCAATTCCTTGCAAAAACAACAAGCTAGGTATAAAGTTTTGTCTAACTGATAGAAGCCTTGGTTTGCCTTTTTGATGGTAAACCATCTTCCATAACAGGCTTTGAATTTTTGTTCACCTGTAATGATGTCAATGGGAGAAGGTTGGACCACAGAGCACGGCACAGCAGCAAAGAGCAGCCATGAATCTGAACGTCTCAATCACAGGGCTCAAATCAATGGCAATCCTTTTTTCTTCCTGGTCATCTTGACCTTATTTGACAGCTTGAACCCTAGTAGTAATAGAGGTAGAGGCTCCTGCCTGGTTAAATCATGCTGGCCTGCTCAGCCGCTAATGTTCAGTAGCACTTAACTGTATAGTGCCGATAAATATTAGCACTGACTGCTGCAGCACTGTCTGGTTAGTTATGGGGTGGTCTGGAGACAGAGTCGAGCAGACCTGGAAGTTTCTTCGGGCACTATAGATATTCAGTTCTGGTGCCTGGATAACTAGCCAGGCATGTTGGACCACATATAAGATTAAATTCTGTAGATGGCGCTGAAAAATCAGTTCAGAGAGATGGTTAACATATTAGACCCTGTTTACTAAGCAGTGTTGTAGGCGTGTTAAAGTTTTTAACTCACGTTAGCCATGTACGCGCATTTATTTATTTGTTACTTATATTCCACATTTTCCCACTCATGCAGGCGCAATGTGGCTTACAGAGAATTAAATAAGAGTACAAAGTTAAAAGCTTAGGCAAGCATAAAAGAAGCAAATAGGAGGGGAGAAACTAACAGCGTGAACTAGGCAGGGTAAGGGACAAGGGATGCATCAATCAACATGGTAAGTTGGGGGGTAAGTCTTAGCAAAGAGGAAAGTCTTTAACAACTTTTTAAAAAGGGCATGGTCCACTTGAGCTTTAAGGTAACGAGGTAACATGTTCCAGTGTTTGGGACTCCAATAACGGAAGGACGTGGCAAAGATTTTCTTGTACTTGACACCCTTACAATTCGGAAAATGGAGGTGGAGATAGGACCGAGCAGCAGGGTTGGCATTTCTAGGTGGAAGGTCGATCAAGGGGAGCATGTAATCCGGGGCAGCCCCATAGATGATTTTATGTGTTAGGGAGCAGATCTTAAAAGCAATGCGCTCCTGTACAGGCAGCCAATGAAGTTTAAAGCGCAGGGGTTCGGCGTGTGCAAAACGCCTTTCTCTAAGGATGAGCCTCGCCGCAGTGTTCTGAGCCGTTTGGAACGTTTTCAATAAGGAGGCCTGGCAACCCACATAAATACCACTAATGTAATCCAGATGGGATAGGACAAGCCAGTGGACAAGGGTACGAAACAAGTCTCTGGGAAGGAGGTATCTGATGCGCCGAAGCCTCCACATGGCCTGGAACATTTTTTTGGAGACCAAGTGTACATGGTCAACCAGCTGGAGATGTGAGTCCAGATGCAGTCCTAAAAGCCGCAGGCTGTTGGCAATCGGGAGGGCAGAGCCCAGAACTGGAAGCATTGTGTCAGATACATGAGCGTGTATGGACGAGAGGATGAGACAATGAGTTTTTTTCCCTGTTTAGCCTGAAGCGGAACACCCTGGCCCAATGTTCTAAAGTGGAGAAACAGGCATCTATGAGGTTGGCAACTTCTGATACCGCATAGATGAAAGGGTTGAGGTCCAGGTTTGCAAGTGCTGTGGCTAAAGGCATCATCATAATATTAAATAGGGTAGGTGAAAGGGGAGAGCCCTGAGGGACCCCACAGGAAGCATTCCATGGTTCAGAAGTGTAGGAGTTCACCATGACCTGGTAGGACCTTGAAGTCAAGAAACCCTTGAACCAATGCAAAACTGGCCCTCCTATACCAAAAGAGTCCAGTAGCTGGAGCAGGAGTTCATGATCCACCATGTCGAAAGCGCTAGACATGTCAAATTGCAGCAGAAGAATCTTCCATCCAACAGATAGTTCTCGTCGAAAGTTAGATAAGAGGGTGACCAGGACAGTCTCCGTGCTGTAATGAACTCGAAAACCTGATTGCGAATGGTGGAGGATATCAAAATTAGTCAAAAATTCGTTGAGCTGAACATTGACCAGACTCTCCATCAGCTTGATAACTAGAGGTATCGAAGCCACTGGGCGATAGTTAGAGATGACATCTGGCTTGATCTTTAAATTCTTTGGGATCGGAGTGAGAAGGATGTTTCCATGACCTGGCGGGAAAAATCCTGTGCTTAACATATAGTTGAGGTAACAAGTCAGATCTTCAATGTAACATTTTGGTGCGACTTTTAGGAGATGGGTCGGACAAACATCTAATCTACAGCTTTTATTTGTGAATTTACTTAAAGCAGCAGCTACCTTGTTGGGCAACAGGCGATTAAATTTGATCCAAAAGTGGTCAGCAGGGCAAGCACCCGAAGGCACGGCCAAGGATACCAGGAAGTCGTCCACATCAGAGAGGCAGCTGACGGTTGAAGACCGCAGGGTAAGAATTTTCTCCTTGAAGTAAGATCCAAGTTGTGTAGCTGAAGGAGGATCAACACTGGAGCGTTCTATCTTGCGAGTATCTAGAAAGGTGTTTAGCAGCTGACATATCTGTCGGATGTCCCGGCCAACCGCCTGCATCTTAGATGAAAAGTAGGTGCGCTTTGCGAATCGGATGGCGTATTTATACTTCCGGTGACTACTTTTCCGGGCCTCCCGAGCCAGATCAGATTTGCATTTACGCCAAGTTCTTTCCATACGTCGTACCTCACATTTCAAAGCTCTCAGATCTGTTGAGAACCAGGGTGATAATCTACGAATGTACGAGGATTTGAGACGCAGGGGTGCAATTGTATCCAGCACGGCATTGCAAGTGTGGTCCCAGTCAGAGAGGTAGGTGGGCGAGGATGGTTGCAGATCCAAGCCGTGACTATAGAGAGACCTCCAGAACAAGCTGGGGTCGATGACACCTCTGGTGTAATATTGGTGAGTCTGACGAGGCCGGAGGAGACCTGAGGTTTGCCAACGCAGGGTGAACTGCAGCTTAAAGTGATCCAACCAAGCCGTTTCCAGCCAGCCAATATCATGAAGAGAAAAGTTCTGATCATCTAAAAATTTAAAAGAGAGGAGGTGAAGTGAATGACCCTTACGGTGAGTTGGACCAGAGATAGGGCATTCAAGGTCACAAAGGTGGAGAAAATCCAGGAACTGGGATACTTCCGGAGAGGTGGGATTATCCAAATGGAGGTTGAGATCACCCAAAAAAAGTACGTTCGAGTTGTTCATGCAGGTATTTGGAGATGAAATCCAGAAGCGCAGATTGACTGCTTGACCAGGTAACCGGAGGCCTGTAAAACAGCACACAGGCCAGCTGACCATGAAGGGAGGAGTGGTGAACCTTGACAGCAGCAACTTCCAGCGACGAGGAGATCAAAACCGAACTTGCATCTACTATGAGGTAGGAGCGGTAAATGAGCGCCAACCCGCCCCCTCGCTTGTCTACTCTATCCCAGTGGATGATCTTGTAGCCTGCCGGGCAGAGATCTAGCACGATGGGGTCTTTAGGTGTTCTAATCCAGGTTTCCGTGATGAACAACATGTCGAGAGCATCAGAGGAGATCCAGTCAGATATCAGTTCGGGATTACTCACTACGGATCTCGCATTTATATAGCCCACATGAAAAGATTGGAATTGCACTTGATTCGCATGCACAAGGGGAACCAGAGTGTGATGATAATGCATGCGAGGATGGGACTCAGAGGTGACTGAGGCAGATAGTAGATCAACTCGAGACGAGTTGTGAGGTGGCATGCCTACAATATCCCTATAGGCGCCTACACGCTAAGTGTAGGCACGCTAAAAACACCAATGCACCTTAGTAAACTGGGCCCTTAGATAGGTAAGAGAGTAAAAGGAGTTAGAAAATAAGGTGGCTAATTTAAAGAAAGGTGTACATGAGGTCAGAGAGATGGTTAAATATTTTCTCAGCTAGGGTAAGAGTGGATAAACATGCTCTGCTGGAGTATGTGCAGCCCGTGTCACTCCTTGTGTGTGTGAGTGAGATTAACAAGTTAGTTACTTCTTCCATCAAAGGCCTATATGAAAAGCCAAGCGTTCACCTACTTCCTGAATTAGAGATAGTCTTGTGTTAAGTGAAGACTTTCAGGGAGTGCATTTCAGAGTGTGGGGGCTACTCCGGAGAAGGCTCGCTTGCAGGTATCACATTCAGGCTTATTTTCAAAAGAGAAGGGCTCCAATCTTTCGACACAAATCGGGAGATGGGCGTCCTTCTCCCAGGGTTGCCCAAATCGGCATAATCGAAAGCCGATTTTGGGCGTCCTCAACTGCTTTCCATCGCAGGGATGACCAAAGTTCATGGTAGCGTGTCGGAAGTGTAGAAAAGGCGGGACTGGGGCGTGCCTAACACATGGGCGTCCTTGACTGATAATGGAAAAAAAGGGCGTCCCTGACAAACACTTGGGCGACTTTACTTGGCCTCAAAAAGGTGCCCAAACTGACCAGATGACCACCGGAGGGAATCGGGGATGACCTCCCCTTACTCCCCAAGTGGTCGCCAACCCCTTCCCATCCTAAAAAAAACTTTTAAATATTTTTGCCATCCTCTATGCTAGCCTCAAATGTCATACCCAGCTCCATGACAACAGTATGCAGGTCCCTGGGGCAGTTTTAGTGGGTGCAGTGCACTTCGGGCAGGCGGACCCAGGCCCATCCCCCCCACCTGTTACACTTGTGGTGGTAAATGTGAGCCCTTCAAAACCCACCAGAAACCCACTGTACCCACATGTAGGTGCTCCCCTTCACCTGTAAGGGCTATGGTAGTGGTGTACAGTTGTGGGGAGTGGGTTTTTGGGGGGGCTCAGCACACAAGGTAAGGGAGCTATGCACTTGGGAGCAAGTTGTGAAGTCCACTGCAGTGCCCCCTAGGGTGCCCAGTTGGTGTCTTGGCATGCGAGGGGGACCAGTGCACAACGAATGCTGGCTCCTCCCATGACCAAATGGCTTGTATTTGGTCAGTTCTGAGATGGGCGTCCTTGGTTTCCATTATCAGCAAAAATCTTGGACGACCATCTCTAAGGACAACCATCTCTAAGGTCAACCTAAATGTCACGTTTTGGGCGTTCCCGACTGTATTATCGAAACGAAAGATGGACTCCCATCTTGTTTCAATAATGCGGGTTTCCCCGCCCCTTCGCCAGGACATCCTGCCAGGACATCCTCAGGAAAACTTGGGCGCCTCTTTCAATTATGCCCCTCGTGTAATGTCTTTTGGAGAGGGTGTGGTTAGTGATAGTCCTTGGGAGGACCTTAGTGTCCTTGGAGGTGTGTAGAGGATCATCCTATTTTTCAAGTACTCAGGGCCATTTCTTTATGGGCCTTGAAGATCAGACATAGAGTTTTAAATTTAGCCCTGTATTGTACTGGTAGCCAGTGAAGTTTTTGCAAAAATGGTGTGATGTGGTCACGTCGCTTGCAACCTTCTATTAGTCTTACTGCAGCATTCTGAATTAATTGGAGCTGGTGCAGGCATTTTGTAGTCAGCCTGTTGTAGAGTGCATTACAGTAATCCTGTCTTGATGTTATTATGGCATGCACAACTGGGATAAGATTTACCTTCTCGATTTAAGGAGAGAGGCAGTGTAGCTGTTGCAAATAGTAGAAGCAGCTCTTGAAGGGTTTATTGGATTTGAAGAATCAGAGTAAGTGTCGAATCTAACAGTATTCCAAGGTTCCTGACGTGATTTGAGGGGGAGTTCGTACTTCCCAAAAAAGATTTTGATGTCTGGTATGTATCCACTTGTGTTAGGGACCCAGAGAAGCTCGGTGTTACTTGTGTTCAGGCAAAGTTTGTTGTGTTTAGCCCATTCTTGAATTGATGTTAGACAAGTGATCAGTTTATTCCAGGCTGTAGTTAAGTCGGGTTCAATGGGTATGAGTAGCTACACATCATCCGCATAGATGTAGAACTGAGTGTCCATTCACCGAATCAGCTCAGCTAGTGGCTTGAGGTAGATATTGAACAGAATAGGTGACAGTATCGATCCTTGAGGTATAGTAAATTGAGTGTGCATAATTTTTATATCCATATATACAATTAGGGGAGTAATTGTACGGGACTACCAGCTCTGGCGCCTCCAGAGATGATTCGACGCTGAGGTAGCGGCAGTGCCGAGAGGAGCGTTCCCCCTAAAAATGTCCTAAAAATGTTTGTGGCTATCTGAATACTACCCTGAATATCGGCAAGTGTGCTTGGTGTTTGCCATTGTGCTGGTACCTGGAGAGGTGCCAGCACTGAATATCAGACTGATTTAGTTGGAGGTAGCTAGTATTGAAAAAAAAAATGCTGACTGTTGATGGTTCAATATTAGTTGGTCAGTTTGTTTTGGAAAATCTCAGCTGTTTCATGAGCCTATGGGCAGTATTATTCTAATCTCATTTACTATACTGTGTACCAAAAAAGGGTAAGTTTCTCTTAAACTATGAGTAAGAAATAATAATAATGACGTCAATATTCAAAAACACTTAATAAGTACTGCTGATCAGGATATCCATACGACTACTTCTGCACTATCCTCCGAATTCTAAATATGGGTGCACAACTTATGGATGCTAATTGGCATTAAATAAAATGTACATGCGCTAATTTACATGGCCGGATCCATGCATTGGAGGTTTCTGGGCATTCCTTTAATTTACGTGCTTTGTTATAGAACAAAGAGGATCTGCGCCTAATTTAGGCACGGGGATTTACACCAAGGTTTTGTTTGTGTAAATGGCCATGCCTAAATGTAGTCCCAATGCTAAGCACTACTCTATAAACAGCGCCAAACTTTAATCACCGTTTATAGAACAGCAGAGTTGGGGGTAGTCCTGGGACTTATTCAGATAGTGGCAATATTCAGTCTGCTATCTGGATAACGTTTTTCAGATAGATTGCTGTCCTGTTACCTGGATAAGTTAAGATCACAGGGAAGTAGAGGGAGACACGACTGTCAGGCAGGAAGAATTCAAGTTGAAATGTTTTATTAGGCACCTGAGCTGAAGACCGGACATGGGCCAGTGTATCGACAGGTAAACCGCCTGTATCAAAGGTCACAGGACTTGAAAGGTAGTCATCTGTGTATGGTACCTAAAAGTGGATATTTCTCTTTCAAAATTGCCACACAGGCAAAGCACCACAGCCTCCTTTGGATGTAGTTGCCTGTGAGTGGCATCTTCCTATTCTCTTGTGGACTTTTACCTGGATATGTTACCAGATAGCAGACTGAAATCTGACCAAGAGAGAGAATCCTTCACAGTCTGCTGGGAAAAAGAATTTATTCTTTTTCTCAGCAGTAGATGAGATAAAATTAGCTTAATTCTGTACAAAGAAAAAAGTCAATTAATACAGTGACAATGGAACCTGATTTCTACTAGATTCTTCTTCTTGTCATATGCTTTTGTTTGGAAAATTACTTATTAAACTACTCATCCTTGCTTTCCACAGATTAGAGGAAGACAACTGAGAAACTTGTTTTTATATTGATAGGAAGAATGTAGCTTAGCTATTTAAATAGGAGGCCTAATTTGTCTTCTGCTCATCCCTTCTTCATTTCACTCAATTAAGACAGAAGGCCTGCATTTTGCCCATCTTCACAGCATCTTAATTGAGAAAATGTTGATATATTTTTTTTATTTCTTTTTAATACTAGAGATAGATATGAATGTTCTTCTCTTTCAATATCTTGTGGTAATAAATATGGGCAGCCCTAATTAAGACAGGTCATAGAAGTAGGAACTGAGATGTGCAGGTCAGTGTGTCTCAAATTTCACCAGTATTTTAGAACAGAATTTGACGACATGGAGCCTATTTTAAAATACAGGACAAATGAATATTTAGTGGCTGGGTGCCTGCAGCACAAACATCCATTTTAGAAAAATACATGTATGTAACACTGAAAGGTTCAAAGCAACCACTTAACTGGTTATGTTGTACAAAGGCAACATAACAGGATATGTGCTGGTACATAACTGGTTATCTTTGCAACCCTAGAAACATAACTGGGTTTTGTTTCTATGCTACCACAGAATAAGGAAATATGATCCCTAGCAGTAGTTAAGCCATTTTGAGGGGTAGCACCGGAAGGGTGGGAGCGACTGTGGATCATTTCTTCTTGGGGTCGCCTTAGACCACCAGGGAATTAAGGTATAGCCATGAGGTTTGGGGAGACTTAACTTCAGGGTGAGCAGATAGAGGGTGTCTGAATAGGGGGTTTGAATTGGTTGGTTAGAAGGGGCCTGGAAGTCATGGCCAGGAGCAACGGGCTGAGGTTTAGCAGCCTGATGCTCTGGGCCACTAGAATAATGGTGCTTGCAGGGTGGCTTGTAAGCGGCATTATTCATTTACCACAGTAGTCAACAATGGGACTGTTATACTGTAGGTTGGTGACTCCCTTGGTAAATCAAGGTTCTGCAAAAGCTCGTCTTTTTTTACTACACCTTTATAATTTCCCCCTAATGATAGCTTGATATTACATTGCCAATCAGAGTCATTGGATAGTTTGATGAGAAAAAAATCCCTGTAGTTCTTAAATTTTCCAGAGGCTAGACTGTTGTTACCAGTGGAATTGTTAAAAAAAAAGTATTTTCTTGGAAACTTTTAATATGCCTGAATTTAATTCTGTGTCTCCAGATCTATTATATAATTAGGGAAAGGGGCTAGGACTTGATAATACTGCCTTTCTGTGGTTATAATCAAAGTGGTTTACATATTATATAGAGGTACTTATTTTGTACCTGGGGCAATGGAGAGTGTTCACTTTCTGTTTTGCCTCTGGGACAAAAGTAACCTTCTGAAGGAGTAAATCTTTACTCCCCCAGACAGAATTCCTGGCAAGAAAACCTCTGGCTACTAAATAAGTATTAGACATAATAAATATTTATTCAAATTGTCAAAGAAGCCAATCAATAGTAACAAATAAACTCCCAATACAGTATAATATGTAGCAAATAAAAACAGAGTTTTCCCTGGGAGCTGTCAATATGTCCACCTGCTAGTGTTGGCACATTGAGGCTCGCCATCCTCAGTTCTGTTTCCTCTTAAATACTTTTTTTTTTTTTCTTTATTTCTTCAGTATCTTAATTATAATTACCCTTCCTACCTAATGAATATGCATCTTTCCAGAATATTCTGTTTCCTGTTATGACATATCATGTTTCAACATGTTCTATCAGATGCTATCATTTATTCCCTTATTATATTGGCAGTTAGGGCCTCTCATGCACATAAGCATAAGTTTTCATTTGATATGGGTAGACCTATGTCCTTGGTATGCACAGTCATCATACTAGCCCTCTCCACCCTCTTGCTAGGGCTATAGTTTTATCCACACCCACTTACTTCTCCTTCTGATTGTTTATCTGGATACAACAGGTGTCATAGGAGTCTCTGGCTCTTAGCTGCTGACCAGCAACTTATCACAAGTTAGCAAAGGTCAAATGTCAAACCAAAAATTTGTACAGCCTTAGAAAGGCAGTTACCAGAAAAAATGCTGCCTTGCAATTCCAGATCTGCTCCCAGCTTAAGAAAAGCAAATAGCAATATTAAAATAAAGACTAGGAATATGTATGGTTTGTACCTTTTCATGGCCTTTATGATATACAAGAGTTAAGGGGGCCTTTTACAATGGTGGGCTGAAAAATGGCTTACGGTAGTGTAGATGCGGGTTTTGGGTGTGTGCCGATCCATTTTTCAGCGCACCTATAAAAAATGCCTTTTTAATATTTTTGCCGAAATTGGACGTGTGGCAAAATGAAAATGAAAACTTGTTTTTGTTTGTGACACTACCACACTGTCCCTACAACTGTTCCTATATTCATATTTGCTTTGCATTTGTTCTAATAAATCTAAATGGTAAGTTCTTTGGTTAAACAGACTTCCCTGTTATTGTGTTAATCAGTTTTTGTGTTCTACAGTGTCCTTGGCAGGTGGTTTTCTGTACCATTTCTAATTCTGCTATATGTCTTTTTTAAGATGTGGCAACCAGAATTGCACACAGTATTCAAGCTGCAGTCGCACCATACAGTTGTACAGATGCATTATAATTGGGTTTTTTTTTTTTGTTTTATTCCTGATAATTTCACAAGTTTTGCCAAAATTTTTGTTTATTTTCTAACTCTTATATCCTCAGCTTATTATTTTGAATGATCTTTTGCACAATCAGTTACTGAACAGAAATAATGACAGTGAAGCTCGGGGTTTGTTTATGTTGTGTCTGACATCAGGCAATAGACTATCATTGTTTGTTGATTTAACCTAACTGCTTGGTGACATCTACAATTTGAAAAGCTCTGCATCTCAAAATATACAAGGAACCTTGATTTAACAGTAGACAAATCTGTAGAAGTGTGACTTTATCTAGCAAAATGAATAGATATGAAAAGAAATTCAAAACAGAATTGAATGAAATCATAAATGTAATTTAATGCACTGATTTATCTCCAGAAGGACTGAATGGAGTAGAGATTTTGCTGGGAGTTACTTATGATAGCTGATTGAATAATAGAAACTATAAGAGTGTAATCTGCCAAAGATTGCCATCTTCCTACTTTTATTGTGGCCTAATTATGCTTCAGAGGGGAAGGCTAATTACTTGGTTGACAGGAAGGTTTGCTGTCATTTGATAGGTACAGCTACTGGATCAGAAGTTTGTTGATTTAATACCAGTTGAGGTGGTTTTTTTTTATCACACTTTGTTCTAGAAATTAAGCCTTTCCTTTTGAGAGAAACATAGAGAAACAACTTAGAAAACATGCAAATTAAAATACAAAATACCAAAATAATCCATTTTATATTACTGATTTTTTTTTCCTAACACAGGGCCTCTTTTACCAAACTGTGCTAGCGATTCCTACGCAGTTTTGCCAACGATGCCCACTGAGAGATGGGATTTGTCAACATTGCCGTGCTGGGAATTGCTAGTGCGGTTTGGTAAAACAGGTCAAGAATCATCCAGTCTTGTGTAAATCAACAAATATCAAAGGGACCCTTTTATCAAATGGCATGGGGCCCTTAACACACAGTTAGTGAGAGAATAGGCTACTGCATAAATGCGTTAAAAGTATTTTGTGACTCCTGATGTGGAACCTTGCATCACGTAGTTATAGTTCACTCCACTCAGTATTTTATATACATCTGTCATATCTCCCCTCAGTTATCTCTTCTCCAAGCTGAAGAGCCCTAGCCACTTTAGCCTTTCCTCATAGGGAAGTTGTCCCATCTTCTTTATCATTTTTGTCACCCTTCTCTGTACCTTTTCTAATTCTACTATATCTTTTTTGAGATGCGTTGACCAGAACTGCACACAGTATTCAAGGTGCAGTCACACCATGGAGCGATACAGAAGTATTATAATATTCCCAGTTTTGTTTTCTATTCCTTTCCTAATAATTCCTAACATAGTAAATGACGGCAGATAAAGACCTATACGGTCCATCCAGTCTTCCCAACAAGATAAACTCATTTTACATAGTATGTGATACTTTATATGTTTGCCCAAGTTTGATTTGTCCTTGCCATTCTCAGGGCATAGACCGTAGAAGTCTGCCCAGCACTCTTCTTGTACTAAGTTCTAAAGCTAACATTGAAGCCCCTTAAAATTTACACTCCAGCCCATCCCTATCCAGTCACGATCAGGGCGTAGACCGTAGAAGTCTGTCCAGCACTGGTTTTGTTTCCCAATTACCTGCTTCGCCAACCAATCTCGGCTAAGTTTCCGTGGATCCATTCCTTCAAAACAGGATTCCTTTGTGTTCATCCCACGCATGTTTGAATTCCGTTACCATTTTCATCTCCACCACCTCCCGCGGGAGGGAATTCCACCTATCCACCACCCTCTCCGTGAAAACTTATCCCTGAGTCTGCCCCCCTTCAACCTCAATTCATGGCCTCTAGTTCTACCGTCTTCCTTTCTATGGAAAAGATGTGTTTGCGGATTAATAACTTTCAAATATTTGAATGTCTGTATCATATTACCCCTGTTTCTCCTTTCCTCAAGGGTATACACGTTCAGGTCAGTAAATCTCTCCTCGTATATCTTGTAACGCAAATTCCATACCATTTTAAAGCTTTTTTTTGCACCGCTTCAAGTCTTTTTACATCCTTAGCAAAATACGGCCTCCAAAACCGAACACAATACTCCAAGTGAGGCCTCACCAACGACTTGTAGAGGGGCATCAATGCCTCCTTTCTCCTTCTGGTTATGCCCCTCTCTATGCAGCCTAGCATCCTTCTGACCACGACCGTCGCCTTGTCTCTTCACCTTCAGATCCTCAGACACCAACACCCCAAGGTCTCTCTCCCGAGTCGAGCTTACTAATCTCTCCCCTCCTATTCGGTATCTCTCTTTAGGGTTGCTGCACCCCAAGTGCATCACTCTACACTTCTTGGCATTAAATCTTAACTATATATAGAAGAATAGAAACCTCAGATATTACCTTACTGTTGCCTATATACCGTGTGTTGTAAAGTAGTGTGCAATAATGTATAATAGTGCTCAGAATTCTATGCATGGATTTCAACCATTAAACAGCTTGTATCATGCCACTGGAAACCACCATCATCACACTACCCTCCCTTCCTACCTGCTGATGGAGCTGGCAGTAAATGACATACAGAAATCCGTTAAACTGGTCACTATTCAATCATAAACAATGTATGCCCTATGAGGTTGATAACAGTAATACTTAGCTCCACTGCATCAGAAGTGTTCCACTAAATTGCTAGGTGTACCAGCGGGTAAAATGGCTATCCGTCAATTCACATTCTTATCTTCATTGTTCTTTTATACTTTTTTTTCTTCTGCTCGTGCTAGTGCTGTAGTGTAGTACTACATGTGTGCTGGTTAATTCTTAATCAGTAGAATGTGGTAAAGGCGGTTAGCTTAGCAGAATTTTAAAAAGGTTTGGACGGCTTCCTAAAGGAAAAGTCCATAGACCATTATTAAATGGACTTGGGGAAAATCCACTATTTCTGGGATAAGCAGTATAAAATGTTTTGTACTTTTTTGGGATCTTGCCAGGTATTTGTGACCTGGATTGGCCACTGCTGGAAACAGGATGCTGGGCTTGATGGACTTTTGATCTTTCCCAGTATGGCAATACTTATGTACTTATGCACTTATTGTTGGTTTATTCATGACTTGATAAAAAATGTGACTTTTCGGCAGACTGGATGGACCATATCTGACATCATCTACTATGTTACAATGTTATTCTTTTGGGGAGGGTTGCGGTACAAATGGGAAATGGGCATGTTGTGCTAACCAGCTAACACATTTTGATTAGTGCGCACTAAGGTCCCAATGCTCAAAAGTAAACGCAAATGAAGGAGACCTTATATTTATAGTGTGGAGATCAATTCAAAATCTAAAGCATATCTCAAACACTAAATAATTTCCCACTTTTAACGATGATATCAGTCGCAGCATACACATTTATACATGGCTACACATTCTATCTTCAACGGGGATCATCAGATTGCTTTGATCATCTGGGGAGTTCCCCGATATTCCATAGGTGACACCCCGTTCTTCATTGATCAACCCAAATATACTGTTCAATATTTTTTTACTATTTGTTTTCTTTTTTTAATATAGTTTTATATCCAAATCTACTTATATATATGTTGAATCAAACAACTACTATCAAGTACTATTTAGTATTTAGTACTTAGCTTATAAAACTTTCGGCAGCGATATTTTTTCGAGACCAGGCCTCCGCCAACATGGCCAGGTTTCGAAAGTCTTCATCAAGGAAGAGGCATGCATCACTAAGTTTGCTTCTGCACATAAAGAAGCCATTTTTTCTTTATGTGCAGGAGCAAACTTAGTGATGCATGCCTCTTCCCTGACGAAGACTTTCGAAACCTGGCCATGTTGGCGGAGGCGTGGTCTGGAAAAAATATCGCTGCCGAAGGTTTTATAAGCTAAGTACTAAATACTAAATAGTACTTGATAGTAGTTGTTTGATTCAACATATATACAGTATAAGTAGATTTGGATATAAAACTATATAAAAAAAAGAAAACAAATAGTAAAAAAATATTGAACAGTATATTTGGGTTGATCAATGAAGAACGGGGTGTCACCTATGGAATATTGGGGAACTCCCCAAATGGTAGTGATGATCAAAGCAATCTGATGATCTCCGTTGAAGATAAGATGTGCAGCCATGTGTAAATGTGTATGCTGTGATTGATATCAAAAGTAAACGCAGGCACTAGAGGCCATTAGTTCTGTAATAGCGCCCACAGTTACCTGCACAGAATGTTAAGAGGGGTTTCGCTGGAAACAATGAGCGTGTCAGGCAATAGCACAGATAGCATGCAAATGTGGTCAAGTTCATGTAAAAGAGGTCATTTTGTATTCCTCCCCAATGCTCAGAAAAGAGCGCCTGAAACAAAACTGCGTTACCTCTGCAAAAAATAACGCCAGTTCAGGTCAAGCATTAGGGTGTTGGAAGAGAGGATTTCTTATGATTCTCTTGATTCTTTCTGCAAACTCTTCCAGTTTTGATTGCGTTTGGAAGCAGAAGGAAGACCGTGCAAGCCCTTAAGGGCCAGATTCTATATTTGGTGTCTAGAAAATCCATGTGGAAAACATTTCTGCATAAGCGTATTCTATAAGCAGCACCTATATTTAGGAACAGTAAATAGCATATGCTTAGTTGAAGTGCTAGTGCCTAAAACTACATGCCTCCATTTACATCAGTGAAAACGTGGCATAAATCCTGGCACGTAGATTTAGGCACAAAGTGAAATATTGTATA
The DNA here is from genome assembly GCF_901765095.1 of Microcaecilia unicolor. NCBI lineage: Eukaryota > Metazoa > Chordata > Amphibia > Gymnophiona > Siphonopidae > Microcaecilia > Microcaecilia unicolor. The sequence continues at coordinate 80,582,823 of NC_044037.1, read as the reverse complement.
ACAATGCACGTAAATTTTGGAACTCTCATGAAATGCCCATTTCCCCGCCCATACCCACGCCCCTCTTTGCCTGCACACATTAAAATGTAGGCATAGTGGGTTACAGAATACACTTATGGAGTTGTGCTTGTAAATTCTAATTATTGCCAATTAGTGCTCATTATTGCTTGTTAAGTGCTGTTATCAACGCTGATTGGCTTGTCAAGCCAATTAAGTTATATGCATTATTACAGAATACGCTTGGATTTTGGCACGGAATGCTAGGTACGCTATATAAAATCTGGGGGAAAGCATTGGTTGTGAGAAACAGCACACCGAAGCAAAAGCACACGTTGGCATCTGTTTCCTGCATCTAAATATAAGCGTCCACGCTAAAAAAAATGAAAACACTTATATTTATGCCTTAGAAAACAGACAGTCCCTAATGCTCAATACTATGAGCTTGCCTATATTTGCATCTCATTAGTGTTGAGCATTAGGGCATTGTTCTGCTCTATTCTGGTGGTATTTTTATGGCACTGTTGCAGACAGCACCAGAGTTTTGAGCATCGGGGCCTAACTGGTTAACACAGACATAATGCAAGAGCAATTAAAGCCTCCTAAATAGGAGGTGCTAAGCTTTTTCAGGTCTCATGTTCTAATGCCAATATTAGCACATAACCTGAAAAACACTAAACGGCAAATAGCACTTTTTAGTAAAAGGGCCTGTGAGGAAGTGGATGGGATCGTGACGAGCACTTCCTCACTGGTGCAGTTCAGCCCCCTTGCAACAGGTGGCGCTAGTCTGCGGAGGCTGAGTCATAAGGGTGGGGCTCAGACCAGGCTGGAGTTAAATGTCATAAAGTTGAATAGATCAGAGAGACCCTGAGTGGAGAGGACTCCCAGGGTGTTCCCATTGGCTGCAGCTCCTGGGGAGATCCTGGGGAGGAGGAGCGACCCTCAGCAGAGATTGTTGCCTTGTAATTGGCAGAAGTAGAGAGTTCAGTGAGGTAGTAGAAGTTTCCTTGAAACCTGACTTACAAGAACCTGAGTTGAGAAGAACCGACTGTGTATCCTGTGGGGGCTGTGTTCAAGGCAAGGTGCAGAGACCCTGAATCAAGAAGGAAAAGTAATATGTATTGTGTGTGGAACCTGTCAGGGACAAGGATCAAAGACTGTTTGAGAGACTTTATTGAGTGTACAAAATCTGTGAGGAAACAGACTTATTTCCCTTTTGTACAGTAATAAAATTTTCCTTTTGACATTGCTATGCCCTCTGTATTTTATGAGGATTACATGCATTTCCATCACTCACACTAGCACAGGGTCCTAATGTCACAAACAGAGGAATTCTATATATAGTGCCCAAAGTTGCATTCCCGAAATTTGGACACATACCCAAGTTGCACACGGGACTTAATTGATCAATGAATCCTTAACTAGCAATAATTGGACACTAACAGCCAATTGTAGTTAATTGGCATCAATTAGAATTTGTATGTGCAACTGGCTGCTATTCTATAAGACTTGACACCTAAAAGCGTGTATCTGAAAAGGGGTGTGTGGCCAGGGGCTTGTCAGGAGTGTTCTGAAAAATTGCTTGCAAAATTTCATAATTTGGCCTAAGCATGCCTAACTTGGGCATTACACCTGATTTTAGCAGGCGTAAGTCCAGCACTCAAATGTTAGGCACTTCATCTGCACCAAAGTGCTATTCTATTTAAGGTGCACACCCTTTATAAAATAGTGCTTAGTGTCAAATTTGTTTGGAACCCAAGTTTTGCTATCATGTATAGAATTTCCCCCTATTTAGAAAACCATTCATGGTGTTATAAGCAAAAAGTAAAGTATGGATACTGAGTAGTCTGTTAAATATATGAAGCTTCACTGTACAGATACAGAAGACAGAGTGCCTGAATAAGGTAGTTATGCTGCAGAATTTTACTGCAGCAAAATTTACCATGTCAGGTTAGTGACTGGCATGATACATTTATTTTCCAGTTAAAAGCATAATTGTATTTTATTGGCATATTAAAGGAGACATTGTTGAGACAGTCAATATGCATGTGCAATTTTATATTTACTTGTAAAAAAAACCCTTTAAATATTGTCTTTGACAAATCTATGTTCCATCTAACATAAGGGGGAATTCTAATGATCTGACTTTCAGAAACATATACTAATCTTAACAGCTGAATTTAGGGGCCCTTTTTACTAAGATGCAGTGAAATCTGAGCTTAACATATTATAATACAGGATTTTACCATGCACTAAGTCCAGATTTTAATGCAGCATTTTTGTAGCACTTTTTCTTTTTGTTTATTTGCAGGTCGTGTGCTAATATTCCTATTATAACATGGTACATGCAGAAAATTAACACAGGAGCACTTACCCCATAATTCTGTAAAAGTCAACAAAAACTGCGCATGCAATTTAATTGAACAAGCTAATTAGGATGAATAATTGGCTTTTTAACAAGCAATTGTTGGCACTAATTAAACTTAATTGAACTTTACACGTGTAAATCTAGGCATGGGATCTGAGCCAAAATTTTATGCATGATTTGAAAAAGAACGTGAAAATGGAAGGGTTATGAGCGGAATGGGGGTGTTTCTAAAATGAATGCACATAACGGACATATGCTCCTAATGTAGGTGCGTACATTTGCAGCATGTTTCAGTTGGCGCACTACCCATGTGCTAAAAAATAAAGGTGTGCTGAAAAATGGCTTGTGGTAATGTAGGCACAGGTTTTGGTGCGTGCCAATTCATTTTTCAGCGCACCTGTAAAAAAGGCCTTTTTTTTTTGCTGAAAATGTATGTGTGGCAAAATCAAAATTGCCACGCGTCCATTTTGGGTCTGAGACCTTACCGCCATATATAGAATCTGGACGGTAATGATCTACACGTGTCAAATGCCACTTGATGCACGTCTGTTAATCATGTCTGAAAATAAAAAATATTTTTTCAGACGCGCGTATCGGATGCGTGCCAAAAATGAAATTATCGCAAGATCCACACGGTAGTCAGGCAGTAACTCCATTTTGGCGCATTGGGCGTGAGTAGACGTTTACGCGGCTTAGTAAAAGGGGCCCTCAATTTGTTTTTTAGAACTGGGGTGGGTCTTGGGGTGGAAAGTGGGCATGTTCTGCACTAATCAGTTAGCGCAGGTTTAGCGCTTGAGTTTCTTCTGCCTACAAAATAGGTCTAGTAGGGGCTAATATGCTAATGGCTGTGCTTAATTGGAAAATTAGCATGTTGCTATTAATAAGAAAAACAGGAAAATAAGCCATTTTACCCCAGTGGCAAAAGCGGCCTTAGTGCGTGAGAATGACCCTTTTAAGGGCATGCAAAGGCCACTTTTTATCGCTGCTTGGTAAAACGGCCCTATATTATTTCATTATTTTTATTGTAAAAATTCCCTATTTTAGTTATCTTTGTATGTCTACAGGTTTCACAGGATATTGTTTGAACATAACAAAAACATACAGGCTGTACAAAACTAATATAATATTTACAAAAGTTTTAATTATTAGCAGAACAGCTACACGTTACTTGTCTAGATAGTTTACTTTTGTATATCATTTGATCAAGCTAAAATGTGTTAATGCTTCTTGGAATTTTTTTATTTTTTTGTAAAAGCCAATAAAAGCTTGAATCTTCAAAGGTTAGTGATAGAATATCTAAAAGGAATTATTATCTCACGCATCCCCCTAGTATTTATTAAAGATAAGCAGGCAAAAGATGATTAAGGTGGCTGCATCACCTTTCAAATTCTCTAAAAAGGAATACTGAATTTTAAATAGTGCCTGCCTTTAGCACTTTATATCGTCATACTTCCCATGATGAAGATGGGAGCAGAATATAATAATAGATAAATTGCTGCTAGCTGAAAGAAATTGGAAGGCAGTCGTGAGTTCTTTAGTATGACATAATTGAAGTATTCAGGTGAAAGTATTTGAGAGTAGATATTAAGCTTACCTTAAGCCTAATATTAAACTTGATATTAAGCTTATCTTTGTGAATTGCCATGAAATAAAGAAAAATCAAGCCTGAACCTGGGAAGGAGGCTTGAATTAATTCTACATGCTTGTAGAGAAACAAGAGTATTAGGATTCTACAAATTATTTAATTATAACAAGAAATAAGTGGTGCATAAAAGTGTTAGTTGAAGTAGGTATGTTTGACCTTGTCTATAATTTTTAATCTTTTATTTCTGCACAGATATATAGATACAATAGGTATATTAATTTCAGAATACCCTTTTAAATAAAGTGAGATTATCAGTATACAGAGGATGTAGTTTATTAACCCCTCACTTGAACCTATGTTGAAAATGTCAATACCATGATTACCAGTCAGTTTTGGCTTTCAACAACATCATTAGTCATTCCCCTAATATAAAATATATGTCCATAAATATGGCAATGAACTACTTTCCAAAACTATATCCAAAATAGTAAGAATTGTGTCATTACATCCATTCCATATATATAAAAAAAAAAAATATATATATATATATATATATATATATATATATATACTTTTTTTAACACCACAACGTCACTATGCCGCATCTGTAACAATAGACAATAACAGTCAGTAGCACTTATCTGGTATACATCATTGCCCACGGTTGACTTTCAAGAAACTTATGATACACTCTGTAAATAAACATTACATTACATGACATTTGTTATTTATATACCACAAATACCTTAACAAGTGTGGTTTACTGCGGTCTACATAAGCAAGAGATGGAACAGTCATCCTGAATTATATCCTTAAAATTACAATTCTATAAAAGGCAAGTACCTATCTTATACCTGCTGCTATAAAAGGGGGCCTTGGCACGCATCAAAAACACACGCCGATTCCAGCGAAGGCCTCATTTTGCCACAGGGGCCCAAAGAAGACAGGAACAAAATTGTTTGTTTGGTTTTTGCAAAAAGTAGATATTTTCAGCTTTTTTCTTATCTGATGTTTATAATTGTCTTATGGTGATCTCTTATGCAAATAAGAAACCTTTTTTTTCATTCTTCTGGTATCATACTCACTGAATTTCTGAACATTGTAAGATCTCTTTTGCAAGTACCATTGCAAGTACCATTTAAATCTTTTTATATTAATGCTCTTCCATGCTGACATGTGAGATTCTTTTTTTTTTTTTTAGTAGCATGGAACTTTATGTTTAAATGGTTTTATTAGAGCATCAACATAGCAACCACAAGATAATATATCATTCCATGCATCTCTGTACAAGTTCTAACAGTGTATTGCTAATATCAGATATGCAAAGGCTGAAACAGCTTTTTTGTTGAATTAACTCCCCATCCCCTCCCCCCCTCCCCATTCCTCTTCCCTCAAATAATCACAACTATAAATAACTTGTAAACTTCTAACTGGAACAGATAAAACAATCTTTAGTGAAGGACCACATTTATCTATAATTGTTAGACCAATCCCATCCAGGCAACCCCCATATCCCAAGATTCAACTCCACCAGGTCCCTCCCAACCTCCATCCCTTCAATCCTCTCCGCTATAAGCTACCGCAGCCTCTGAGGAGTGAGGACTCTGCTTTTTATAGGAGATATCCTTTGATGTGAGATTCTTATAAGCCTTATATCTGAGCTAAGATGGCCCCTTGCTGCTTAACTACACTCAAGTGTTGCAACTTCTTCAGGTAATGCCTAGTTTGTTCTATGCACTCAAGCCATACAGACTCTTAGGCCAAGATGCACTAAAAAATCATTAAAGCCCTTCCCTTACCGATTCCCTTAGCGAATCGGTAAGGAACGGGCATGCATCAAGGAAAAGAAATGCAAATGAGCTACTCGTTGTAGCTCACTTGCATTCTCTATTCCATCGGTAAACAGTGGGCCAGTCGGCTGGTCGAGCATTTGCAGAGCAGGCAAGCATTATGCTGGCTGCTCTGCGCATGCCAAATACGCCTCTGTGCCGCCTGAAAGGAAGACGCCGGAGAGTGCAGTTGAGGACGTCCATCCAAAAAGACGTCCTTTTTGGACATCCTCGCCCCATAATAAAAACGTCCTTTTTGGACGTGCTTCACTCAGCTAAGATACCTTGAAGTCTCTGAGCCAATCACAACGCGTTTAGCTCAGCTAAACGCACTGTGATTGGCTCAGAGACTTCCAGGCCTCTCAGCTGAGTAAAGCATGTCCAAAAAGGACGTTTTTATTATTGCGGGGGGGGGGGGGGATCGTTCTCTATGGACGTCCCTGACGAGCACTTGGCTTTCTTTTTTTTCCCCTTCCACTGCCGCCCCCCCCCCCCCGAGGTCACTGTCGTCGCTCCCCCCTTCCAGCCCGGCCGGTGGCAAACGGAGGGGGGGGGAGTAGCGGCGGCGACGACCTCAACCTCAGGGAGGGAGGCGGGGGTGGGGCCCCGGGGCGTGGAGGGGGCTTGGAGGATGTTGGGGAGGCCGGGGCTGCAGGAAGTTGTGATTTCAATACAGGGGGGAGGGGGAGCGGTGACCTCGGGGGGGGGGGGGCGCAGAGGAAGGGAAAAAAAAAGAAAGCCAAGTGCTCGTCAGGGACGTCCATAGAGAACGTCCCCCCCCCCAATAATAAAAACGTCCTTTTTGGACGTCCACTCAACTGAGAGACCTGGAAGTCTCTGAGCCAATCACAGCGCGTTTAGCTCAGCTAAACGTGTTGTGATTGGCTCAGAGACTTCCAGGTCTTTTAGCTGAGTGAAGCACGTCCAAAAAGGACGTTTTTATTATTGGGGGTGGGGCGTCCAAAAAGGACGTCTTTTTGGATGGACATCCTCAACTGCACTGTATTTTTGAAAGATGACTTTTTGGATGGCCATTTTATTTTTCCAGGTGAAGGACGTCCAAAAAGGATGTCACTGACGACATTTTTTTCTTCCGATTTGCCCCAACGAGAGGTGTAGACCTCCCGTTAGGATTTTTCACAGTAAGGGGATTGGAAAACCGTAGTGCATCTCATTATAATAGCCTTGCAATAGCCTTTGGATCATCCGCATTCTGTTTTCGTTAGCTGCTACCGTGATCGGAACATGGCCTTTAGTGCATGCCAGGGTTTACTACTTGCTCATTAATGGCTCATTAATGGCTCGTTAAGTTTAGTGCATCTGACCCTTAGAATACATTAACTGAAATAGGACTGGTAAATAATATGTGAAAACTTAGTACGGAGGGGGGGGGGGGGGTAGCATAACAGTATTCTCGTTGACAGTCAACAGAAATGTTTGCCATCCACTAAAGCTTTGAAAATGGCCACGTTTGCTATTGGAGTTTCTTGAAAAACATCCAAAATTGAATTTAGGCGTCATATAAAAAATGACCTTTTGCACATGTTATGTTATTCTATGTTATACATTGCTTCTAGTCCATGAATACCTTGATAGTTCTATGTGGATTACAATAAAAAGAGACTGGCCAAATAAAATCGAGGAAATTACATATTCCAAAGCAGTAGTAATCGATTAATTAGATAAAAAATGTTTACCAAATAGCCAAGTTTTTAAAGTTTTTCGAAATGTCAAATAACTAGAATCAATTCATGAACGTAGAGCACAAATTCTTCCTTCGGAAATGTCACTCATGCTGTAGTGAGCCAAGCCTTGCTTTGCCCTAAATAAATTCACTCAGAAACCAATCTAATTTATGCTAACATAAATCAGAGGAAGTAATTTTTTATTTTTTTTCATTTGAAACACTACTAAGCAGTGGAATTTGTTACTGGATGATTTAGTGAAAGCGTTAACATAGATGAGTTTAACAAAAGAATTAGACAAGTTCCTAGAGAAAAAGGTTCATAAATCTTTATTTGACATATAGACTTGGGAAAGCCTGCTGCTTGTTCCTGGGTGTAAGCAACAAAGAATGGATCAAATTTTGGGGATTCTGCCAGATACTTGTGGCCTGGATTGGTCATTGTTGCAAACAGTATTCTGGACTTGATGGACATTTGGTCTGACCCAGTATGACATGTTTTATGTTGTTATCAAAATAGGCATTCCAACACAACAGAAGCCTAAAGAATGCACAGACAGCAAAGTCCCTTTCAAGGAAGAAGTCAGCAGACTGGAACTCTAAAAAGAGTAGGGCAATACCAGAAAATATATCACTACAGGAAGGGTGATGAATGTGTTGAATAACCTTCTTGTGGAGGACATGGGGGCAACATCCAAACCCTAATCATTCCCAAACAGTTGAATGCTCATAGAGAATTGTGGAAACTGGAGACAGCTAATTATTTAATTATTATCATTTAAATTTAACTCACATCTTTTCACTAGTAGCTGAAGGTGAGCTACATTCTGTATTTCCCTTCCTCTTACCTGGCCCACCTGGAATCTACCTGGCAAAGTGCATTTTTCTATATCACTCCTGTGTTCTGGAACTCAGTGGCTTTGGCCCTTTGCACTGAGCCTTCTTTTCACAAGTTTAAGACTGCATTAAAAACATAGGGGCCCTTTCACTAAGCCATGGTAAAAAGTGGCCTGCGGCAGTGTAGGCTCGTGTTTTGGGAGCGTGCCAGGCCAGTTTATACCACGTCTGCAAAAAAGTTTTTTTTTTTAAATGTGACGAGAAAAGGGCATGCGGTAAAACTGAAACTAGCACACATCTAAAACCGGCCTGAGCCCTTAACATCACCCACTGATCTAGCGGTAAGGGCTCATGCGCTACATATGCGGTGATTGGTCAGCACATGCCAACTGTTGATTACCACTGGAAACGGCGTGCATGGGAGGAAATAAATAATTCATCCAGGCGTTAAGTGCACATGCCAAATCTGAAATTACCACCGGGGGGGGAGGGGGGGGGAGGGTGCGCTGGCCTGGCGGTAGTCTCATTTGGGCTCATGCTGCACGCACGTAGAGCCTACCATGGCTTAGTAAAAAGGCCCCATACTTAATTCAACAGGCCTTAGGGCCCTGTTTATTAAGCCGTGCTATAGTCGTGCGCTAGTGCACCTTAGTAAACAGGGCCCTTACTAAGCAGCGGTAAGCCCAACACAAGCTTATCGCTCGCTAAACCGGAAGTACTTCTGAGATATCACAGCAGCCCGGTGGTAGTTCCCACCTCCAGCATGCGCCATTTCTAGTGCTGTGTTTACCATGCGGGGTGGCGGTAAGTGCTCCCCCCCCCCCCGAAATGGCCGTGCAGCAACTGCTTCTCTTTGAAAAAAACAACAGCTTTTTACCTACTGCAGTTAAAGAGGGCCTCAGCATCTGCCAAAACATGTGCTGATGCCAGCGCAGGCCCCCTTTTGCCGCAGCTTAGCAAATCCTCTGTGTCTCTTGAGGAGCAAGTTTGTGGATGAGCAGGTAGTGCATAGTTCTCAGCTTGTGTATACTTGTATGTCTTTTCTCCTTTTGTTTATATTCCTCTTTCCTGTCTTACATTAGAGTTTTTTTCTGTTTTTTTTATTGTTTCTATTTCTCATTTATTTGAATTGTGAACCACTTTTGCTGTGTTTTCACACAACTGGCAGTATATTAAGATGAATAAACCGTAAACCGTAAACCATTTAGGTACACTAGGGGCTCCTTTTACTAAGCTGTGGAAAGTGTTAGTGCATGCTTACCAAAGCTTAAAAGGGCTTACCGTGGGACGTACTAAGGCATCATGCACTAAAAACCCAATGTGCACTTCAAACTAAAATTTTTTTGCTTTAGTTGTCTCGGAGGAGATGTGTTTGGGGGTGGAGAGTGAGCATGACAGTGCGAATCAGTTAGTGCAGGCACATTACCACACACTAAGGGGCGCTTTTACTAAGACACATAGAGGGGCATTTTCGAAAGGGATGTCCACGTTTCGATTTGGACGTCCTCACAAAACGTCCTGTTCCAGGAGCGGGGAAACACGTATTTTTCAAACAAGATGGACATCCTTCTTTTGTTTGAATAATATGGTCAGGAACGTCCAAATCCTGAAATTTAGTCGTCCTTAGAGATGGTCATCCCTATACATGGACGTTTCTGATTTTCAGCGATTTTCGAAACCAAGGACGTCCATCTCAGAAACGGCCAAATGCGAGCCATTTGGTTGTGGGAGGAGCCAGCATTTCTAGTGCACTGGTCCCCCTGACATGCCAGGATACAAACTGGGTACCCTAGGGGGCACTGCAGTGGACTTCATAAATTGCTCCCAGGTACATAGCTCCCTTACCTTGTGTGCTGAGCCCCCCACCCACCCCTAAAACCCACTACCCCAACTATACACCACTACCATAGCCCTTACAGGTGAAGGGGGGCACCTAGATGTGGGTTCAGTGGGTTTCTGGTGGGTTTTGGAGGGCTCGCTGTTTCCTCCATAAATGTAACAGGTGGGGGGGGGGTATGGGCTGGGCCCGCCTGCCTGAACTGCACTGCACCCACTAAAACTGCTCCAGGGACCTGCATACTGCTGTCATGGTCCTGAGTATGACATCTGAGGCTGGCAATCAATATTTTGAAAGATGCTTTTTGAGTGTGGGAGGGGGTTAGTGACCACGGGGGGAGTAAGGGGAGGTCATCCCCGATTCTCTCCGGTGGTCATCTGATCATTTCTGGCACCTTTTTGTGCCTTGGTCGTAAGAAAAACATGACCAGGTAAAGTCATTCAAGTGTTTTTCAGGGACATCCTTGTTTCTTTCGATTATGGGTCAAGGACGTCCAAATGTTAGGCACGCCCAAGTCCCGCCTTTGCTACGCCTCTGACACGCCCCCTTGAACTTTGGCCGTCCCTGCGACGGAAAGCAGTTGAGGACTTCGAAAATCGGGTTTCGATTATACCGATTTGGACAACCCTGGGAGAAGGACATCCATCTTCCGATTTATGTCAAAAGATGGGCGTCCTCTCTTTCGAAAATGAGCCCAATAGGCACCTGCACACGTCAGATTAGAAACCCCGGGTGGTAGTTCTAATTTTGATGCACATCCTAAATGTGTGGCAGAAAATAATTTCTGTTTTCTACCGCATGGCACTAACCGGGTGGTAATTGGCATTATACGCACACAGACGATTACCGCCTGGTTACCGCGTGAGACCTTACCACTCAGTCAATCGATGTCGGTAAGGTCTCGAGCCCAAAATGGATGTGCACTGATTTGCCACACGGCCATTTTCGGCAAAAAAGTCATTTTTTGCAGGCATGCTGAAAAATGGACCTGCGTGCGTCAAATACATGTGCCTATACTACAGGACATTTTTCGATGTGCCTTATTAAAAGGGCCCCTCATTGATTAGCATGGGATTAGTGCATGAGCTTGAACCACCAGCAAACGTGTTGGCAGTAAGGGCTCACCCAGTAATATTTGGTGATGGTCATGTGCTAATGGCAACATTAGCGCATGGCCACTAATTTGGAAATGGAAAATCGGCCATTTTCTGGCCGTGGTAAAAACGGCCTTAGCACATGGAAAATACTTGCATAAGGGTGTGCTAAGGCCACATTTTTTGCAGCTTAGTAAAAGGACCCCAAGGTATCTTTCCTGTTTCTGGAGGGCTTACAGTCTTTTTTTTTCTCTCTTTATAAAATTTTACAATTATAAACAGAAGAGCATAACATCTTGAGAAGAAATTTCCAAAATTAGAAAAAAAAAGTAAATGAAATTACCAGTTACAAAATAGGAACTTTAGATCACAAAAGGGAGAAAAATCCAAGAACAGAAATAACCAAACCAATGTATAATGATAAAATAAAAAAATAGGAAAAAGATTGCATTCATCAATCATTCATTAAATGCCCTGTAAGTTTACACCATACCCATGTACTATACAACACTGTTCACTCCTAGATTTAATAAACACATGCAATTTTGAAGGTTCAAAAAATACGAAAGATACTTCTCAAACCTGGATTATGAATTTGTATGAAATCTTAACAAAAAATGTAGCACCCAGAGATAATACTTCTTGCCACATGGCAAAACAATTTTGTCCTCCATTCTTGAGGTCTTCTACAAACATCCAGATTAATATGAAGCTTTCCCACTGAAATTTAGAATCAAGGAAACTAAAATAATGCTTCTGGACTCCCTGTTGAGTTTGTATTAAACAGTGCTGCCCGATTACCGCCTAGTTCGCAACATGCTAAAAAATACACCCCTATTTTCCCCAGCGCGGGAAATAGCACATGCTGGGGCTGAAACTACTGCCGATACCCGCGTTGGGCTGGCGGTAGCTCCAGATTAGCGTGCTGCATTGATCTTACCACCGCTTTTTAAAAGGGCCCCAAAGTGAATGGGCTGTGTTGGCATTAGCGCACAGCAGCCACTAGTGCGGCTTAGTAAACTGGGGGGGGGGGGGGGGGATAAATACTCTGTGGTACAACATTCTCATAGGCCTTAAATAAAAAGAGGTCTCTTAGGCATTTCTTAAAGGGAAGCAAGCAGGATTAATGTTTAAGCCATGATTTCAGTCTATTCCACTCAATGGGTCCACAGATTGAAGATGTACCAGTCCATGTGACTTCCATAGTAAACAAAAAGGACTTCAATATTTATGCAATTTAAATCCTGCATTTGCCACAATATTCATGACCTAACCTTTTTCTATACTAGATTTCTAACAGATATTCTGCTAAATGGCAGATGATGTTTAATGTGAGCAAGTGCAAGGTGATGCATGTGGGAAAATAGAACCCGAATTATAGCTATGTCATGCAAGGTTCCACGTTAGGAGTTACGGACCAAGAAAGGGATCTGGGTGTCGTCGTCGATAATACACTGAAACATTCTGCTCAGTGTGCTGCTGCGGCTAGGAAAGCGAATAGAATGATGGGTATTATTAGGAAAGGTACGGAAAACAGGAGTGAGGATGTTATAATGCCGTTGTATTGCTCCATGGTGCGACCGCACCTTGAGTAATGTGTTCAATTCTGGTTGCCGCATCTCAAGAAAGATATAGTAGAATTGGAAAAGGTGCAGCGAAGGGTGACTAAAATGATAGCAGGGATGGGACGACTTCCCTATGAAGAAAGACTAAGGAGGCTAGGGCTTTTCAGCTTGAAGAAGAGACGGCTGAGGGGAGATATGATAGAGGTATATAAAATAATGAGTGGAGTGGAACAGGTGGATGTGAAGCGTCTGTTCACGCTTTCCAAAAATACTAGGACTAGGGGACATGCAATGAAACTACAGTGTAGTAAATTTAAAACAAATCGGGGAAACCTTTTCTTCACCCAATGCATAATTAAACTCTGGAATTTGTTGCCGGAGAACGTGGTGAAGGCGGTTAACTTAGCAGAGTTTAAAAAGGGTTTAGACAGTTTCCTAAAGGACAAGTCCATAAACCACTACTAAATGGACTTGGGAAAAATCCACAATTCCAGGAATAACATGTATAGAATGTTTGTACATTTGGGAAGCTCGCCAGGTGCCCTTGGCCTGGATTGCCCGCTGTCATGGACAGGATGCTGGGCTCGATGGACCCTTGGTCTTTTCCCAGTGTTGCATTACTTATGTACTTATGTAACATTGTGTATGTATTCATCAAATCACCTGTTACATATCTGTACACGAGTTTTTAATTATTTTAATTTTCTTTTTTTTAAGTACAGAAGTTAAATAGTAAGGTTCATCATATAATTTGAAAACCAAATTTGATTTACTGAAATTTAATGATCTTTTTAATTAAAATAACATTTTACCTTTTGTGATACTTTGGATCATTGGTGAAATGATGAATATAACAGAACTAGAAATGACATAATTTTGGTATAATCTATAAAAGAGAAACATTTTGAAAAAAAAAGACGATTACACTTGGTGCTCACTGAAACAATTAAAAAAAATTTGTATAAATCCTATAACAGATATGAACGAAGAGGGAAAAGTATATGAAAAATGTCTGACCCAACTTTATTGGATTCAGTTAGGGACCGTCCAAACTAAGGGGCCCTTTTACCAAGCTACGTTTTTCTCGCATGCCAGTGCCCTTTTTACCGTAGCAAGTAAAAAAAAACCCCAGACACACATGGCCATGCGTTAAGAGAACTTTTACTGCGTGGCCATGCGATGGGGAGCCCTAACCACCACCACCCTTTGAGGTGGCTATAAGTCTCCCATGCTAACCCTGCGGTAACCGGGCAGCACACAGCGACGCCCGGTTACCGCCGGATTACTGCCATGGAAGCAATTTCCAGGGGTTTTCTTTTTCCCCTGGAAATGGCGTGCGCTGAGGGCAGGACTACCACCGGCGGCCGCATTGGGCCAGCGGTAGTCCCAGAAGAGTGAGTGGTAAGCCTGCGTTCGGCTTACTACTGCTCTGTAAAAGGGCCCCTAAAGAACTTTGGTTATGATTGATATGCCGTTCTTATTCTTCTGAGATAAACCTATTTCTTGTTACTTATCAGAGCTATGCAGAAGATTAGTCATTCCCTTTGGAAAAGAAATGTTTTACATATTGTTCTGAGTTTTGAACACCATAGCTCTAAAACTGATTAACAGATATTTTAATACCAACATATCTTACTGAATAATGTAGTGTATAGATAGCTATTTCCCCACTAATGCCAAAGTGATAGGGAATTTCTGCATCAGTGGTTTGTTTGGAATTGAGCAAGGAATTTAGGGAGCTATAATGCAGGCCAGATAAAAGAAGCTTGCAAGTTGCAAATAATTTCTACATCATGCAGAAATATTTCTCTTAAATCTCAAGCAACAACTGGTGGATACTAGTTCTATTTTTATGTCACCTTCAATTGCCTGTCTTTTATCTCACCATAAATAAGAAGAATTAGGAAGAAAAACACAGGTAATTCATCATCTTGTTAATGCATAGCATTACTTTTCAAAGGGAAGTACAACAGCAAATTAAGGGGTGGATATCGCAGGAATACTTTAAGTTGCCTCATAATTTTCAGTATTTTCAATTATGTGACAGTGATTGTGAGTATCAGGGCTGTGTGCATCATCCTATGAAAGTTAAGGAAATCCATTCCCAAAATAAACATTTAAAAAGTTTAAAAAAAAAAGAAAAGAAAAGAAAAGAGACTTTTATTTTAGCAATTAAGAGGCCATTCAATTAAGTGTGGAGAGGTTTTGCACTCACTCACTGTCTGATAGTTTGCAAAAACTAGTGCATGGTAACTGCAAAGCCTATGCAATAAATGCAGGGGGTGCTTCCAGCATCTGCACTGCATTACCACACAGGGCAGACAATTGCCACATGGCACCTGTTACATGCAGTGCCAGGTAATGCAGTGCAGTCCCATTCCAAATATCAAAACATACATCACAGCCATGGCAACATACCACCTGACACATCCCATCCAGTCTGATCTCCCACAATAACTACTCCCCTTTGATCTGATCTTCCGACAATATGGATCCTTCCCTGATCTGATTCCCCTTGAAATAATGATTCCTCACCCCCCCCCCCCCCCCACAATTTCAAGTTTCAAGTTTTATTAAAGTTTAGTATCCTGCCTAATGGGAAATATGATCTAGGTAGTGTATAGTCTGAAATCATATCAGGGCTAGACAATCAGACTGGACAATATACATTAGGAATAGGGAGAGAACTCCAATTGTTAATAGGAAAGAGGGGGAGGTTTAAAAAATGTAAGGTATACTACACTTGCTTCCATACTCACAGAGGTCCCTGTTTACTAAGCCACACTAGCGTTTTTAGCACTTGTTAATGATTAGCATGCCCTAAACACTAAGTCGCCCATAGGAACAGGGTGACTCTAACGTTTAATGCAACGCTAATTTTAGCATTCGCTAAAAACACTAGTGTGGCTTAGTAAACAGGGCCTAGAGACTCTATTCACCTTCTCTGAAGGTGCAAAATAAAATAGGAGTCTGTGATAAATAAGAGGCTGTCCTAGCCGGGGCAGGCCACTAGATGGCGCTCGGAGAATAGGTGGAGGTCTCTAGGACCGGGGAGAGCCCTGGGAGGTCCACAGGTGTAGGAGGTTATGGGCTGGGTCCTGTGTAGCTAATTAACCACTTTATACCCCACCTGAGATGTAAAAGGAAAAGAAGAGAGCTGGTAGCTGAAGGGAGAGATTCCCCTGGAAAGAACTGGCTATACCCTATGGTCTTGTGGTGGACTGTGTGCTCAACGAAGAAAAGCAGGCTGGGGTAAGAAGTCCCTAAAGCATTAGTGTTGGACTGTGTAGCCTCAGTACTTAGAGGAACTGTGTGTTCAAAGAAAGGACTGTGAGTCTAAAGAAAGAAAGGACTGGGTGTCCAAGGAAGGAAGGACTGGGTGTCCAAAAGAAGAAGTAGGGCTGTGTGTCCCAGTACTGAGAAGCAGGCTGCAAAGCCTGGGGTTAGAAGTCCCCAAAGTATTGAGGTTAGTGCTGAGCCCAGGAATCTGTGTGGGGAGGCTCAGTGTGAAGATATGTGAATGTATAAAGTAATTAAGCTAGAAGAACTGTGCCCAGGGACTGGAAAAAAGAATTGCCTGAATATGCTGTTGTTAGGACCTGTTTAATTTTGCCTCTGGAGAACCAGGTCACCCTGAGCATGAAAGGATAACATGCTAATCTGCATGCAATTTGCATACTGAGAACCAGCTTACCCTGAGTGGAAAAGGGGCCCAGGAGCTTGAGGTTGGATTGCTCAGGATGCTGGGGAGAGACCAGTTGGAGTCCTGTTCAGAGGCCACAGGCCTGCTGGAGAGTGGGAACAGAAGCCTCAACTTCACAAATCCCGATCATGAAATATTTGAGAATGTATCTCTGAAGAGAAAAGTTTAAAGATCAGATTTAAATGTATCTAAAGAAATACATAAACGCAAATGAGTGGGTAGTGAATTCCAGAACTCCGGAGCCTGAACTGAGAAAATGGCATGTCTAGTATATTCATGATGAATTTTCCTATAGATAGGTAGATTAAGACTTTGAAGTTGTGTAGATCTGAGGGCCCGAGGAGAATAAGGAACTAGATAACATGCTAAATACAACAGTTCGTCAGTGGATCAAATCTTATATGCTAGCAATAACATTTTGTAGGTAATACAGTGTATAATGGGTAACCAATGAGTATTTTTAAGATGATGAGGGACACGATCACATTTTTTTAGACCATTGATAATTTTAATAGCTATGTTCTGGACTATTTGAAGTCTTTGCCAGTCTTTAACTCTTAGACCTATATATATATATATATATATATATATATATATATATATATATATATATATATATATATATATATAGTGAATTACAGTAGTCTAGCTGACTAATTACTAGAGAGTTCATCAGTATATTCAAAGCAGATGGATATATCAGGGATTGACAGGACCTAATTAAATGAAACTTGTGGAAAGAATGCTGTACAACTTGAGATATCTGAGCCTGAAAAGATAGTCTGGAATCCAGAATAAGTCCTAATAGTCTGGTGGTCTGTACTTGAAGGACAGGGGTATCATCAAGATAAATAGGGAAAGGCAAAGAAAGTTGAATCTGATCAGAGAAGTATGAAACCAAGAGGTAATTGCATAAAGTTTTGCATTGATACTAAGAATGTCTTGTAAAATTTCTGCATACACAAATATGTTAAAGCCAAGGCTCTGTGTTAGTGTAAGAAGAAGAGCAAGACAAATATTGAAAAGTGTTGGTGAAAGTATTGAACCTTGATGAACTCAGAGACAGTACCGTTAGAGTAGACTACATAACTCCTGTTGTTTAAAAATGATGTAAACCAGTCAAGAACTGTATCAGTTATCCCTAAGCCATACAGCCGTTTAAGGTTGAATGCAGTGGAAAGATCTAAGGAGATCAAGAGGACTGGTTTAGATTTGTTCACATGTGTATGAATGAGTGTAGTAATTCCTATGAATGCTGTTTCTGTCCTATAGTGGTGTGTGAATCCTGTCTCATTAGGATGTAAAACATTGCTGTTGGAGATATAGTCCAAGACTATAACAGCAGACAAAGGAAACCCTACCCTATTCTGAAAGCCCCTTCTCTAACAGCACCCTTACACACACCCCCCCCGAAAATCCCCAGGATTTACCTGATAGACTAGTGAAACAGGGTAGGAGCAGTCTTTTTTTGCTCATGCCTTTTCTGGATCTGTGTTTAATGTGGTGCTCACTGACCTTTAGCAGTAGTCTTGCAGTACTACTGCTAGGAGTCAGCTTTGACTGCTGTTGTAGAGTAGAAGGAATTGCAGAGAGGATTGGATTGAAGGGAGTTTGGTATTGTGTTGGAGGCTCAGATCAGAAGGGGCTCATTATTTTAGGGAGAATGAATTGGAGAGGGCTCACTACTGAAGGGGGGCAATTGATTGGGGAGGTCACTATTGTGGATGGGGATTGGACTGGGGGAACGGAAGGGAGAATCAGTCATTGCAGTGGAGATGAAAACTGTAATGGAATTCAAAAATGTGTGGGATAAACACGGAAACATCCTGTTTAGAAGGAATCGGTCCAAAAAAGCTTAGCAGAGATTAGGTGGCAACACTGGTAATTGGGAAGCAAAGCCAGTACGGGGCGGACATCTACAGTCTGGTTTGTGCCAGAGTCGGTGGTGGGAGGCGGGGACAGTGCTGGGCAGACTTACACGGTCTGTGCCCTGAAAAGGACAGGCACAAATCAAGGTAAGGTATACACAAAAAGTAGCATATATGAGTTTATCTTGTTGGGCAGACTGGATGGACCGTGCAGGTCTTTTTCTGCCGTCATTTACTATGTCTGTGCCTTGATTGTGGCTGGATAGATTTGGAAGGGCTGGAATGGAGCTTATCAAGGGTTTCGATAACAACTTTAAAAGTTCTTGAACAAGGACAGTGCCAGGCAGACTTATACGGTCTTTGCCCTGAAAATAGCATGGACAAATCAAGTTTAGGTATACATATGTTGTATCACCTTGTATCAACTCATACCTTATGTAATGAGTTTATCTCTTTGGGCAGACTGAATGGATAGTACAGGTCTTTATCTGCTGTCATCTACTATGTTACTCAATATATGGATCAAGTTAAATGCTAGCTCTTATTTATGCTGATGATTACACTGCCTCAAAATCTGCCCCTAAATAAACACAGGTCAGTATTCGGCCCATGGCAGTCAGCTTTAAGACAGGATATTCAGCGCCAGGTCAAATCTGGATGTGGGCACTGAATATCTGGGACGTTGATAGTTGCTGGAAATTACCTGGGTTGGGCCAGTATTCAGTGCCAGTACCCACATAGCTTTCCAGGTAAGTTAGGGCACATTTTTATACAGCCCTGCTTTCTTGGGTAGTTATCTGGTACTGGCACAGACTATCAGCAGTGCCTTCATAACTCCTGGCTCTACCTTTTGCTCTACTGTGGGACCACCCTGGCACTAACCCGAGAGTCTGTGCTGATATTCAGTGGCACTTTCTGGTTGAGTGCTGCTGAATAACAGCACTGGGCTCAGTCAGTATGATTTAACTAGATAGGAGCCCTCCTAGTTAAATAATGCTGAATATCAACCCCATGCTTTTCAATTTGCAAAGGGCAGAGATTCCTATTTGATAATTTCAGATTTATCAACCTGGATATCCTTACCAGGGCTGCTGGGGGGGGGGGGGGGCAGGGGGCAAGATTCCTCTGGTCCCACCTCCAAGGGGGGCCCGATGCTGCCAAGGCTTTCAGAGGCAGGCAGAAGGTTCTGCTCCCTTGATCTGTCTCTCTTCTGCTCCTGTGTGTCAGGACACGGATGATTGCATTAACTCAATAACACTGGGACTTGGCATACAGGTGCAGAAGAGTTACGGTCCAAGGGAGGATCAGATGCAGGAAAAATTAGCACAGGACCTGCAAATAGAAAAAAAAATCCCTATTTTAGGGCAGCATTAAAAATGGGCTTAGGACACAGCAAAGTCCTGGGTTAAAACATGCTAAGGCCATTTTCTAACACATTTTAGTAAAGAGTCCATAAGTGATCTCTGATACTCTCAATTCTGATTCACACTAGCTTTCATCCACACACTTTTGCAGTATATCAGGCTGATGTAATAAACTGCTGTGATCTCAGGGCAGCAGTGTACTTCCGGTTTAGTGTTGATGTTTTGGTGCATTTTCTTATGCGGCCTAGAAAGTTTGTGTTTTAGTGCTTCACACAATACCATTTTAATTTGACAACATAGGCGACAAAAGATTATTGTTTATGTCATGAATATCTTTATGTTTATGTCATTAGAAAGCCAAGTGATTATTTTTTTATGAAATGTGTGTTATTGTGTTTTGAAGGAAAAAGCAGATGAAGATAGCAAGCTGTAATGGTTGTAATATATGCTAAACCGTGTGCTTTGGAAATTTCAGGAAAAGATGTTGGTAGTAACTTAATCAAATCCCGTCTTATTTCTCAATGGATTTGTTTCTGTAATACATCTTAAAGTAAAGGAATTGTAATCTATACATGTAGTTCTTTGTTAGGTAGTTTATTTTATAATATTTCTAGCTGAAAAATATCCCAGAAGATTATCCTTCTGATTAATGTTAGAAGAAATGGGATTTTTTTCCCCGCAGAGTACTGCCCAAAAATCAAAGCAAGATTTTTATAACATTGCCCATATTGTAAATTATAAATAGGATAGTAGATTATTAAGGCCCCTATTTGCTAATGCTTTTTGTACAATACAGATTTTGTCACTTGTGTGATGGTGGTCTACCTCCTATCACATAGAAAAGCTCTGGGAAATGGAAAACTAGTGAAGGCAGAGACCAATATTCAGAAATCAGTTCCATATCCCAACATGGAGTTGCAGAACAAACCTCCATTAAATGTAGAATTGGTCCTTGCTGGACTGATACTGGAAGAAGGCAAAAAAGGAAAACCACCTGAATCCTAGAGGCAGGCACACTAACTCATCCAATAAGGAAAACAGGCAGTTAGGCCTCTCCAACCAGTTACAAGGGCGGGACTTAAGGGAGTCCACTTTAAAAAGATGGAGACAGGAACAGAGAAGAGTCTTCCTGCTTGGGAGGCTGAACTGAGAGAAGCAGAGCCAGAGATCACTGTTAAAGGTACAAAACCTGCTGTTTCTATGTTGTTTTGTTTTGGGGAGCGAACAGGAGTGTTACCTGCCATGGGTGGATATAGCTAAAGGAAGAAGCTTCAAGGGTGATGGCAGGAGGGGAGGCTCTTGTGCTAAGGCTGGCCCAGTGTATATCTGAATGATTAATGTAGCCTGAATTAAAATGGGAGCGCTTATTTATTTGAGAAGATTTTGGGACAAGCTTGTAGTCTTCAGATCCTCTGGGGAGGATGTGATCCATCCCCTAGGAGATCTTCACAGGGGGTTAAGTGAAGGTCGTTAGATATATTCAAGGGCATAACTCTCTTTATTTGGAGAAAATAAGGGCCAGATGCACTAAACTTAACGAGCCAACAACATGGTTCTAGCCAGTTTAGTGCGCAAGTAGTAAACCGGGACATGCACAAAAGGGTTCTCTGAGCCATTTCCTGTCACGGTAGCAGCTAACGAAAACGGAATGCAAATGAGCTAATTACTATTATAATTTTAATGCGATGCGATGCACTACCGTTTCCGACCCCACGCACTGTGGGAAAACCTAACAGAAGGTTTGCACCTCTCGTTGGGGCTGCTATGAGCGGGACCCATGCAGAGGAGGTTGCCCATCGCAAAAATTGGAAGAAAAGAAAACGTCCAAGTGCTCGTCAGGGACATCCTTTCAAGTGCCTAACACTTGGAAGTCCTTCACTAAAAAAAAAAAAGGGCGTCCCTGACGAACACTTGGACTTTTTTTCTTCAGATTTTGTGATGGGCGTCCTTCTCTTGGATGCGTTTTTCTCACGACTAAGGTTCCCGAACCAAAATGACCACCGCCGGAGAGAATCGGGGATTGGGACATCTGAGGACGTCCAAATCAAAGCTATTTGGACGTCCCTTTCGATTATCTTGGGTGGGGGGTGGGGGAGGGAAGAGCTGGTGTGGGACTGGGGCTATGGTTTCAATTTCCACCAAAAATAGACCAGCATTTTTGGCCAAAACCCAAACATGGATTTCTGGTCGGTTTTTAGTGCCGAAACTGAAAGCAAAATTCACTTATATTATGCCAGTGCCTGTTTTTGTGGCATATTCAGTGAAAACTTAAATTCTGTAACATGAAAGAAGATGTTCAGCTATAAGTTGGTTGCATTAGCATCACTTTTACATTTGATAGTCTCTGCAGAAGTACTGGCTATATTATTTAGCTACCTTGAGAAAGTATAGAACTGTTGCTTTAATCACAGTGAATTCCTGTGGGTCCCCTTCTCAAAGCCATGCAGATAATGCATTTCAGCATTTATATAGCACCTAATTAGCACTTTTCACATACAAAAACATCCCACAGGGTCATTCTGAGGAAACATGCCTTAAAGGACATTTGTACATTTTGAGGCATTGTATGAAAAGTGTGGAGCTTGATTTTCAGAAGCAAAAGGCAGTAGAAGAATGTATACCAAAAGTGAAAGAGCTATGGATGGATCTGTGAAAGGAAAATTTTGTATTTGTATGGAAAAGGCCAAACACAAAGAAACAGTTGATCTAGATTGGTATCGGCTACTGATGGGAGAGGTGTTCAAAAACTGTATACCACAAAAAGTGCTTTAGGAACTAAACAAGCCAACTGAATACTAGTCATAAATTTTAAAGAGAGAAAGTCATTATTGAATAATCAACAGCAGGCTGTCAGGGCTTGAGGGTATTACAGAGATGTTCAAACACACACTGACTTTCTTTTGATAATAAAAAGCAGCATATCTGCAGCTAGTTGATAAATATGACTTGATTAAAATTTTGTCACTGCATTGGCAGACTGTTGTCTTGCAGGCTAGAAAAATGTTTGCCGTGCTGAATGAGAAATCTGGTGTTTCATAATTTACACGTTGAAATGTGGAGATTCCTGTGCTTTGTCTTTGTAATCAGATAATATTATAGAAGTGTATTGCTAGAATAAGAAAATAGATTTATTGGACAAGACAGTGCAATTTTGAACATTTTAAACAGAAAGCAAACATAAGGAATAATATATGAATGGGGTTTTAATGCAATATTTGTTTTTTGTTAGCATGTTTTTAAATAGGAAAAGGAGTCCAATAATGTTAGTTTTTTATATCAGTAAATGAGCTTTTTCACTGTTCAGAATATAAAAAGAATCTTCAATTGCTGAAATACCTATGGTGAAGGTTACAGGGTCTTTATTTCTAAAAGCCTGATATAAAATTGTATGGTTGGCGTTGCAAGGACCCTCCCTGTGCACATTCTAGAGACCATAGCATTTGACATTGTATAGACACCAGGGGACTCTCAATTCTTCTTGTACTTTATGCTCTTACAGCAAAAATGTTCCATACTAAAGAACTTCTATCGCTGCATATCTGGGTCCATTTTTTTGTGTGTGTTTTAATTCTAGTCAGAGGAACTCACAATCTAAATGAATTTACATGAAAGAGTTGGTGTTATTTTTCTAATTTTGTATGTAAAATATTTTCTGTTAAAAATATAGGGGGAGATTCTATATATGGCGCTTAAAAAATGGTGCGGAAATCAGTGCCAACTAAACATATTCTGTAAGTGGTGCCTAGATTTAATCACAGCATATAGAATATGCTTAGTTGATATATCAGCGCCTAAAACTATGTGCATCCATTTATACCAACACAGGTAAATTTCAGAACACCCACAAAACACCCATTTCCCCACCCATAACCACGCCCCTTTTGCCTGCATGCTTTAGAAGTAGTTGGCGCACTTCATTACAGAATACGATTAGTGAGTTGTATGCATAAATTCTAATTAGTGCACATTATTGCTTGTTAAGTGCTGTTATCAACGCTCATTAATTTATTAAGCTTGTTAAGTTATGCACATTGTTATAGAATTCGCTTAGATTTCGGCACGGATCTTTAGGTGCGCTATATAGAATCTGGGGGATAATACAAATAAACATTTTGAAGATAGAAATTGCATGTTATTACATTTCCTATCTGCCTCTACCATTAGGTTTAATGTGAAAATAATAAATTTGAGCCCCAAGGAGAGAGAGAGAATTGACATTACTGTGTGGAACCTGATGGCAAGTGGCAAATAGGTGTCCAGCAAAAGAGGCCTAAGTAGGCTAAACCTTCCCAAAACTCAGATGGAGGAGCTGGATAATGCAGCACTGATGGTTTAGGTTGAGAACAAAGCAAACACTAGAAATGGTTATCAATGCAGGAAACTAGAAGAAGCTGTTTTCTTGATGTAGCTGCAATTTCTCTCCTCCTGTCTCTAGTTGATCCTAATTGGAAAATTGAGTGAATCCACAGTCACCGGTGACTAAGCAGAAAGAGCAAGTGAGTGAGGTGGGGGGCACAGAGAGACAGGAGAGAAAACAAGAGAGTGTTTATGTCTGAGAATTCCCTTGGGGACTGGGGGTAGAAAGAAAATCATTGTAGCCCAAGTCCAACCTCATCCCCCTCGCATCAGTCTCCCCAAACAAGTGAGTCACCAGCTGCTTATGAAAGAGGTTCAAGCTTGGGGCAGACACTTTATTTTTTTAATCCTTGCATAGTAAAGTGGACCTTGTGTCACCTGAGTAACAGGTGTGTTGGAGATCAGGGAAGAAAAGTAAATAAAAAGAGAGAGAGTTAAAAAAAGGGCTATAAGTGAATAGAATACTGAGTGTCGACTTATACTGTTCACTTAATGATGAAAAGCAAAAGATGCTTAGAGCTCCATTTTACACAGAATGTCATGATAAGAATTGAGTATTCCAGGTCAGGACACGCTTAGTTGTGATGATATTTTAGAAAAGGACCAGCTGACGCAAATTATTTGGAGAAATGCCAGTGTGTATGCAGCAGGAACAACCATTTTACAAAGATACACAAATGAACAGCAGCTTTCACATGGAGGTGCTGATTTTACAACTCCCATGTGTAAGTGGCACCACTTCCACATGTAGCTGCCTCATTTTACAAATCTACACATAC
Organism: Microcaecilia unicolor; assembly: GCF_901765095.1. Taxonomy (NCBI): domain Eukaryota; kingdom Metazoa; phylum Chordata; class Amphibia; order Gymnophiona; family Siphonopidae; genus Microcaecilia; species Microcaecilia unicolor. The sequence continues at coordinate 80,557,957 of NC_044037.1, read as the reverse complement.
AAGGGCCTCCAATTAAACCGTGTGGTTGCATTGTTATCTTGTTTCATTTTGGGAGCAGGAATAAACTACATGGGATTAAGGAGGATGACTCTTAATCACTTGTGTAAAACTCTGGCTGAAATGAGCACTTCTTACAAACTTATACATAAGTACATAAGTAATGCCACACTGGGAAAAGACCAAGGGTCCATCGAGCCCAGCATCCTGTCCACGACAGTGGCCAATCCAGGCCAAGGGCACCTGGCAAGCTTCCCAAACGTACAAACATTCTATACATGTTATTCCTGGAATTGTGGATTTTTCCCAAGTCCATTTAATAGCGGTTTATGGACTTGTCCTTTAGGAAACCGTCTAACCCCTTTTTAAACTCTGCCAAGCTAACCGCCTTCACCACGTTCTCCGGCAACAAATTCCATGCCTTTGATCTGGTGTAAATCCTGATACGTGAATTTTCCCTCATTGTATATTTCCTTTGTCACTTGCGGAATACACATGTAGAGTTAGTCCCAATTAAGCCAAACCCAAATGACACCCTCTTATAATATGTAAACAGCACATCTCTAAAATTGATATTTTTACATATATGTGATATGTAGCATAAAAGGGGCATACTTATCAGTGTGGACTAGATTCTATATACCACACCTAAAAAATCAACCCCCAAAATATACTCCTAGGCGTATTCTATAAAGTATGTCTAAATTTAGGGGTACTTTCTAGAATACATCTAAATTTCCATACAGTTTACAGAATACACCCAGCGCCCATCCGCATGGCTAAATGTAGTTGAGGACAGTTATGCCAAGTAAAACTTGGTTTAAATACCGATGCCTAAATTAGGTACAGACTGGGTGTATTCTATAACAACGTGCATAGATTTTAGAAAAACCCATGACCTGCCCATTACATACCCATGGCCACGCCCCCTTTTCAACTATGCAACTTAGAATTTACGTGCATCACATCACATTATTTTAGCATAGGTCCCGTTTTATGCAATGAGAACTACTAACTAATAACGGGGTTTACCAGTAAAATAACACATCTTAATGGTAGGCCATGTTGATAACTTCCCTTTTAAATGTCACTATTTACACCTGGATATATTTCTAAAATAATGGCCATAATCTCTTAACCTGCATATAGCTTTGTCAGAATGATGTGTAGATCTTCCAAAATATTATTATTCTCATGTTGTTTCTTGTTAAATGAAAGAACATAGATTTAATTGGTTTTAATGCCTGAATCTTGATTGCTGTAAGATTAGCTAGGGAGAAATCCATCACATTTGATTGCTACTGCATCTCTTGTTTAATAACAAAGTGTTAAGCTTTTATTTTTCACAATAGCTATCTTGAATGGTGAGGTGATAGACCCAGAAGAAAACATTTTGAGTTTCGATGCCAATAACAAGTAACAGTTACAACTATAACCATATGTTGTTTTAAAAAGAGATTGACAGTTCATAAAATTAATGGTAATGCTTTAAAGAACAAATGAAACTAAAGAGATTTTTTGTAAGTGGTGAAGTTTTTTTTTAAACATTTCACTGAATGGTTTACGATCGTTGTGACTTTGGAAACTCTGTTCGTGATTTGGATGTGCATAAACTGGTATTTAGACTTGTATATCGAACATAAATCTAAATCCTGATTTTAGAAAGCTGGGATTTGCACATCCAAATTCATTCTCCATTTCAGAAGTGTCCCCTGAGATCTAGGTCCGGAAATAAAACCACAATGCCATTTCTAAGAATAGGAGAGAGGACAACATTTGTGGACTACAAATGTATCTCATGTGTTATCGTTCTGGCTATCCTGAAAACCTGACTGACTGTGATTCCCCAGGACAGGATTGGGAAGCCCTGTCCTAAGTGCTGGTGAGAAGCCTCTCCGTTGTGTTAAAATTCTAACGATGAATTTGGAAGTGCTCATTGTCTTTCTTCTACATCATGGGATTTGTGTTAGTTGCAGAAGCCCTAGAGTTGGTTTCCAAGGAGGAATATGTGGGTGGTATATGTGGAGGGGCATAATCGTATGGAAACGCCTATCTCCATGGGCGTTTATCTCCGAGAACGGGTCCGTGAAGGGGCGGGCCGAACCGTATTTTCGAAAAAAATGGACGTTTTTGAGCTGGGCGTTTGTTTTTTTTAGCGATAATGGAAACTAAAAACGCCCAGCTCAAAAACGTCCTAATCCGAGCCATTTGGTCGTGGGAGGGGCCAGGATTCATAGTATACTCGCCCCCCTGATATGCCAGGACACCAACTGGGCACCTTAGGTCAGTGCGGTGGACTTCAGAAAAAGCTCCCACATGCATAGCTCCCTTACCACGGGTGCTGAGCTCCCAACCCCCCTCCCCCCAAACCCACTACCCACAAATGTACAACACTACCATAGCTCTTAGGGGTGAAGGGGGCACCTACATGTGGGTACAGTGGGTTTTGGAGGCCTCCCATTTACCAGCACAAGTGTTACAGGTAGGGGGGGATGGGCCTGGGTCCACCTGGCTGAAGTGCACTGCGGTACCCACTAAAAGTGCTCCAGGGACCTGCATACACGCAGGCCTCTAGGACTTGTTACTGCTGTATAACATTGGCATACCAGTTTACACCTGAAGACTAATCTCTCCGAAAACGTTCTTTATTGGAATAAGCACGCTTACTCACAGTTAACTGTAGATCAGAGATTGTGCCCCACCACTGGCAATGAGTCTCCCTAGTAGTGAGATTAGCAGTAGGTCAGAGCTGGTAGAATGCTGTACAATGCCCTCTTTCAGCCACATTCAAGGTAAGAACTAAGTTCTCTAATGTGGCTAACACATGGAAGGGATCTAAAACTGGCTTACAAAAATGGCCACTACCTCATGGACTACTGGAAACACAACAGGGGACACTCTGACCCAGTAGGCAGGGGGAAAGGCACCATGGGAGAAGAGCCTACCAACTACCAACATCGTGAGACTGTAACACAAGCTAATGAAATCACGGAGCCCAATACCCTACACCCACCACAATGCAATGCTGATGTGACCCTATAGTGCACCCGAGAGCCACATCTGACCCAGGGAAAGGCTGTGAGTGGATCGAACATATTCTGCTGTCATGGATGTGGGTACGGAATTTGAGGCTGGCATACAGGCTGGGAAAAAAAGTTTTTAAAGTGATTTTTTTTTGGTGGGAGGGGGTTAGTGACCACTGGGGGAGTCCGGGGAGGTCATCCTCGATTCCCTCCAGTGGTCATCTGGTAAGTTGGGGCACTTTTTAGGGACTTATTAGTGGAAAAAAAGGGTCAAAAAAAGTGACCCAAAATCGCGGTAAAAACGCCTTTTTTTTTTTTCGATTATCAGCTAAAGACGCCCATCTCTCCTCGGCTGCTAACCACGCACCAGTCCCGCCTCCGACATGCCCCCATCAGCTTTATTCATTTCCGCAACGGAGTGCAGTTGGAAACGCCCAAAATCGGCTTTCGATTATACCGATTTGGGTGCCCACGGGAGAAAGACGCCCATCTCCCGATTTGGGTCGCAATATAGGCGTTTTTCTCTTTCGATTATAAGCAGGATAATGTGCTAGAAGATAGTTCATTTAACATGAGAATAATAATATTTTGGAAGATCTACACATCATTCTGCCAAAGCTATATGCAGGTTAAGAAATTCTGGCCATTATTTTAAAAGTATATCTAGATGTAAATAGCAACATTTAGGGGGGAAGTTATCAACACGGAGAACCGTTAAGATGTGTTATTTTTCTGTTAACTCCAGTTATTAGTTAGTAGGTCTCCTTGCATAAAATGGGACCTATGCTAAAATAATATGTCTTAATGGTAGCCTACGATGCTCCTTATATGTTAAATATCATGTATATATCAGCTTTAGAAATGTGCTGTTTAAAGGTGGCTAACCACAACCTGTAGAGATTTGAAGGAAGTGTCATTTGAGTTTGGCTTAATTGGCACTAAGCTCTACATGAGTATTCCACCAGTGACAAAGTGACTAGACGATGGGAGACAATTCTCACATCAGGATTTACACCTGATCAAAGTTTGTATAAGTTTTTAAAAAGTACTCATTTCAGCCAGAGTTTTATACAAGTGATTAAGAGAGTCAGCCTCCTAAATCCCATGTAGTTTATTTCCATTTCCAAAATGAATCAAGATAAAAATGCAGCCACACTGCTTAATTGGTGGCCCTTGCAAGTGCAATGGAAGACCTTGTTGGTTGGAGGGGCCACACAAATTAACCTCTGAACCTGCCCACAAGCTTTTTAGTTGCTGATGCTGTATTGAGCAAATTGTTGGCAGGGCCATTAACTCTAGTAGTCCACTCCATGCTTCTATCTGTGGGTGAGTGGTTAGTCAGCCTACTCTTTTGTACATTTTTCAGCATTACCTGAGGAGTTGGCTGCCTTCAGATTGTGTTCTATTCAGGAATCTTCTGTTGAGGACTTCACTGGTACTGTTGAAGAAAAATTAGAAAACAACTTTACTAGTGGATTCAATGAATTGTGGACATCCTGGCTATTCTGAAACAGGAAATTTAAAAGGGGGCAGGACCCAGCAGGACTTGAGCACATATGGATGCTCAAGGCCTCACTTTGTCTACCATGCCTTCTAATGGCATGCTGACTTCATTGTTGGTGCCATCCCTCCAAATTGTGTGACTCTAGGCAAGCAGTTAGTCTGCCTAGTGATCAAGCCAGCTCTGGGAGTCAGAAAAGAAGTGGTGGAACTACATTCCAGGTTGTTCCCTTAGAAAGGAAGCACCTGTGTAGTAGCAGAGAATTTCACCAAGTAAAATGTGTGAATGGTAATTCTATAATTAGATATCTGCATTTATGCATCCCTTGCACGTGTAAAAAGTATAGAATACTAGCACTTATCTGTAAATATGTCAGAGCGGTGCCTAACTGCTATAAGTGGCAAAGGACTAGATTCTATATGTCATGCCTAAAAATTTGGTGCTGGAATTAAATTTGCTTATGTATATTCTATAAAGTACGCTTTAATTTAGGTGTACTTTATAGAATGAGCTTAAATTTCTTTTTTTTTTTTCAAATTAAATATTACAAAGATAACTTTGCACAGGAAACAACAGATAATAACCAGCATTAAGAAAAATATGCACAAAATTCCCATTCTGCGCAGAGTAATAGTCCACAAAAATGAGGGAGACCAAGTAGAGAAAGTCTAGAAAGATAGATGTGCTAATATGAAAGAAAGCAAAAAAGAACAGTGTGATTAATGCCTTATATAATTCTACACCTAAGCTAAAGATGTTAAATACCAATGATCAAGGTGATACTATCCCTTTACCTTCTAGAAAGAACTGCAACTGAGAGGGCTAAAAAGAAAACCATATTTTCCATTATTAAAGGAAATGATACATTTATAAGAAAATGTAAAAGAAAAAGAAAACTTTTAATTGAAAAGTAGCTCCCAAATCCAAAACTTTTTGGCGGTATGCCAACAAAATTCCTATGTCTAGTTTGAGTCCATTTAGAGACATCATGGAAAATTAAAACTTTTTCCCCCATAAAATTACAGTCCTTCAGTCTAAAGAAAAGGTGCAAAAGAGCTTCTTTGTCCTGTAGAAATGCAAAAGAAACCAAAAAGGTAGCTCAAGATATAATTTCTTCTGCTGAAGTCTCTAAAATGTTAGTTAGGTTTAAACTATCAGAGGAAACATCTTCCTGATCAGGTTTAGCTAGTGAAATATTGTGCTTTTTAGAAGAAACAAGAACAAAATATATTTTATTCAAAGGTGGCAAAGTTGACTCTTCATACTTGAAAACCTCTTTCAGAAATATATAAAATGTCTCTTTAGGAGTAGTTATAAGAACTTGTGGAAAATTCAATAACCTCAAGTTCAATCCTTTAATGTAATTTTCAAATTTTTCAACTAGATGATATAATATCATTTTATCATGCAAAACAATATTTTGAGTAGTTTTCACCTCTTCCAACTGAAGCTCCAATTTTTATCACCTTACCACTAATAGCAGCAGTATTCACCTCCAAAGTCTGAATCCTACAAACATTTTGTTTCAACACAGGGAGGACTTTAGAAGAGTAGGAGGGGCATAATCGAAAGGGACTTCCTCTTTTCGATTTGGACTTCCTTGCAAAATGCCCCCATCCAGCGGTGGGGAAACCCGTATTTTCAAAACAAGATGGACGTCCATCTTTCGTTTCGATAATACGGTCAGGGAAGCCCAAATCCTGAAATTTGGTCATGTGTGCTGAGCCCCCCAACCCCCCCCCCCAAAACCCACTACCCTCCAACTGTATACCATTACCAAAGCCCTTATAAGTGAAGGGGGGCACCTAGATGTGAGTACAGTGGGTTTCTGGTGGGTTTTGGCGAGCTCGCTGTTTCGTCCACAAACATAATAGGTGTGGGGGGGTGGGCCTGGGTCCGCCTGCCTGAAGTGCACTGCAGTACCCACTAAAACTACTTCAGGTACCTGCATACTGCTGTGATCGGACCTGAGTATGACATCTGAGGCTGGCATAGAGGCTGGCAATCAATATTTTTAAAGATGTTTTTTGAGCATGGGAGGGTGTTAGTGACCACTGGGGGAGTAAGGGGAGGTCATCCCTGATTCTCTCTGGTGGTCATCTGGTCATTTCGGGCACCTATTTGTGCCTTAGTCATAAGAAAAACACGCCCGGGTGAAAATAGCCAAGTGTTTGTCAGGGACGTCCTTTCTTTTTTCGATTATGGGTCAAGGACATCCAAGTGTTAGACAAGAAAAACATGACCAGGTAAAGTCGTCCAAGTGTTCATCAGGGATGTCCTTGTTTCTTTCAATTATGGGTCGAGGATGTCCTAGTGTTAGGTATGCCCAAGTCCCGCCTTTGCTGTGCCTCCGACACATCCCCTTGAATTTTGGCCGTCCCTGCGATGGAAAGCAGTTGGGGACGTCCAAAATCGGCTTTCGATTATACCGATTTGGACATCCTGGGAGAAGGACGTCCATCTTTCGATTTATGTCAAATGATGGGTGTACTTCTCTTTCGAAATTGAGCCCAAAAGTTTATAAAGTTTCCAGGACTTGGTATACAGATTCAAGGGTATTTTTCTTTGGCTTGATTAGAACCCTCCAAAGGAGCCACAGCTTTTCCTTCCAGTTTCTCCCCAGCCGACACTTCATCCGAAGACACTTCCAATGATGACATCACTCCAGGGAAACCTCACCCTTCGACCTGCTCACCTCTACCAGGGGCGACGTAGGAGGCGGGGGAGTAATAGGACCTGCAGGGCTAAGTGTAACTTCACTCCCAAAGCTCAGGCTCTTCTCCCCACCTTGAGCAGCCGGTTTGCCCTGAACAGCACTAGTGAATGCCGTGATCTCTACCTGACGTAGTTGAGGGAAAAACACTCGATGAGCAGGCTAAGTCAAGGGCTTCCCACAGCTCTTTATCTTGATAGAAAGTAAATCACAGACTGCAGAGAGAGGTCACACACATTCTCATGCTGGAGCAGCCATCTTGGTCTGAATAAGCCTAAATGTCTGCACGGTTTATAGAATACACTGAGCGCGCCTGTCCACGTGACTAAATTTAGTCACTGCTAATTACACCAAATAAAACCTGTTGTAAATCCCAATGCCTAAATTAGGCATGGAGCACGTGTATTTTATAACAACACGCATAGATTTTAGATATGCCCATGACCCGTTCATTCCACACATATGGCCATGCCTCCTTTTCAACTATGCAACTTACAATTAACATGCACCACATTACAGAATACACTTAGCAAGTAGTGCATGTAAATTCTAATCAATTCCAATTAGTGCTGATAATTGGTTAGGTACACCTATATAAAGTTACAGGTGCCATTCCAGATTAGGCTTTCGCCATGCAGCACTGGAGCTCCAAAACAGAGGCACCAACTTATAGCATTGTGTTTTTGGTGGTCCAGGATATTTTAAACAAAATAGTTATGTTGCCTGTACCCACTGTCAACTGGTTAACTGCTTTTGAATTCTGACCATTAGATAAACATCCATCCTTCATATATACTTATATCAGAGTTTTTTGATATATAAATATATTGGGCCCTGTTTATTAAGGTGCGTTAGTGTTTTTAGTGCGCCAACACTTAGTGCGTGCGCTAACCATTTAGGTGCCTATAGGGATATTGTAGGCACATACACGGTTAACACGCGTACATGGTTAATGCATTTTAAAAATGTTAATGTGCCTATAATGCTGCTATGTAAACAGGGCCCATTATTTGTTAGTACATAACAGTGTCTGCTAATATTACTGATCACACTGTGACAATGGTATTGTTTGTAAGATGATATTAAACTTGCACACAGTAGAGATGTAGTCAATAACTGTGCAATAGAAATTTCTATAAGATTTTCAGTGCTATAGAGAGTAAAACTTTGCAGAATCAGTTTCATCTGGTCAATCCTTTTGCACAGTGAGGGTTCCTCTGTGGCCTGTCAACCCATATAAACAGCTTAAGAGAAATATAGAGGTGTCTTTCTATTCTTCTTGGTTTTCATTTCTTTTTCCTGCCTCTTGCTGGGTTGTGCTCCAATGCGCAGCTGGTACCAGTCTTTCTCCTTGACCAGCATTTATAGAACCTACTTGGGTTCAATTGCTTATTTGTTAAAGAAAAAGGATCAGCGTTCCACTTGAAAATATGTTTTGTTCTTCACAACTCCCAGTCTGTGACTTGCTTACTAAGGGAATAGCAAATCATTTTCTGAATTATTGTTACAAAGAAAATCATGAGTTTGCATCCCAGTAAAAAAAAAAGGCCCACTATTCAAAGCAAATTATGCATTTGATGGTGAGTGACAAATGCATAACTTGTTTATCTGTAGATCATTAAAAATTCTCCTTCAAACAGCCCAATTTTAGATGGATGAGTTGCTAACCTCTGGTAAGGGAATAATGCATGTTTCTTACCAAATAACACACATTAAATGGCAAAACCATGGGTTATTTGCATTAAACATATATATTTTTAGTTCAATTCAAAGTTAAATGAGGAGCAAAGCATACAAATGCAGGCAAAGCAGCTTATTATATGCAAATTGGATAACCCAATTTCCATTTCACCTTGCAGACTACATTATTCATGGAAATATAAGCTGGCATTCTTTCCTCTCTGGGAGTATGGGGTCACTAATGTGTGGCCCAATGTTCCTGGGAAGCCTTTTGAAGGAGCCAGTGATGATAGACTTGCACCTTCTTACCCCCAGTCTCCTGGATCCAGTTTCCCTACCTGTCCCCACTGAATGTTTTCCACTCTCAGAAGAAAGACCACCAACCTTAGATTCAAACACCCATCGCATCCCTTCCAACACATACCCTCCCACAGTACCCAAAATAGCTCTTGGCACCTACCAGTGGTTCCCTGATGGCTTGTGGGAGTTGGGGGGAGGGAGAAGCAATCCCTGGATTATCGTTCTGGTGCCTTGGTTCAAAATGGTACCACTGGACATCTTAATTGTATCTTTGCTATACTACCAATAGAAGTAAGTGCTAAGATTTATAGCATTGTATCTATGAACTTTTATTAGAAGAACATCTCTAGCACCTTCTTCTTTTTTATAATATTATGTAGGGTCTAAGGGGGTGATTCTGTAGGTGAAGGAGAAGGTATCCATGGAAATGCATTTTAATCATTTATGTGCATTTGTGAATGACAATATTCTGGCTATGAGCAATCTTGTAAGTACCATTATTTGATGGTGCTTACTTTGCTGGTGGCTGTTCATATGGGTGGAGTTTAGGTGAGGTGGAAAATTACTCATATAAATTATTGAATACTGTGATTTATGCAACTGCTTTCTGAATATAGGTATTAACGTTTACTCCAGCTCCATGGCTGCTGCAAGTGCTCGTACCAAAATATACACATGTGTATTTGACATATTACACTTTATTTTATAAAGAAAGGTAGGTGCCTAATTTTCTTTATAGGACAGGCTCTAAATAGGCATTTTCTTACCCTTTACATGCTCATGCTAAGTGGCCTGTTATTATCTTGTAGAGGAGTTGCTTAATAATTAGGGAGTGGAGGAATAGCCTAATGGTTAGCGCAGTAGCCTGATAATCTGGGGGGCTGGTTTTGATTCCCACTGCAGCTCCATTGACTCCGGGAAAGTCACTTAACCCTCCATTGCCCCAGGTACATAATAGCTATCTGTATATAATATGGCCTAATAGAAAGAGAATGGAAACACAGCTTGGCTGTTGAGGTGTTATCTTGGGTAAGAGTAGTGGGAACACAGGCCGGTCAGACTTCTACAGTTTGTGTCCCACAAATGGCAAAAGATTGTAAGAAGATTAGCCAAATCCAGCATGGGGGAACCAAGGCCATTGCCAGACAGACTTCTATGGTCTGTGTCCCACAAAAGACAGGTGAATCTTCGGCAACTCCAGTGTTGTAGATCACTTTATTGTCATGTGCTGCAAATGAGGGTACTATGCAGCTTAGGGCAGAGGGAAGGCATCTTGATTGGTAAGTTAAATACTGTCAGCAATACTTGGAAATGATATGTAGTTATAACCAAGACACCATCATTTTTAGATGCCTGCAACCAGCGTTTAAGCATGGGGGACTGAGATCACATAGAGTGGGGGGGGGGGGGGGGCGAGACTGGCCACCTTGTTGGGCAGACTGGATGGACTGTGCGGGTCTTTATCTGCTATCATTTACCGTGTTACTGTGTGTTACTTTGCATGTAAATTGCTTTGATTGTAACCACAGAAATGTGGTATATCAAATCTCATCCCCTTTCCCTTTCTCTTTTGTTGCAGAACTAAGCATACAGGACTACATTCTATATATCACGCCTGAAAAATATGCCTAGGCACCTAAATTTAGGTGTACTTTATAAAATGCACCTAAATTTCTGCACGGTTTATAGAATACTCTGAGCGCCCATCCACGTGACTAAATTTAGTCACAAGCAGTTACACCAAGTAAAACTTGGTGTAAATGTCGATGTCTAAATTAGGTGCGGACCGGGTGTATTCCATAACAATGCACATAGATTTTAGGAACACCCATGGCCACACCCCCTTTTCAACTATGCGACTAAGAATTTACACACATCACATTACAGAATACGCTTAGACAGTTGTGCACGTAAATTCTATTTAATGGCAGTGTCAATAATTGCTTGTTAATTAGCAATTATTGACGCTGATTGGCTTTTTAACTAATTAAGTTGCATGCACAAATCCAGAGTATGACCGGATTTGCGCTCGCAACTTAAGCCATTCTATATCAAATCTGGGGGATAATATTTTAATGGTGAGCAGATTCCTGATCTTTTCTGCCATCACCTTATTAATAGCAACTTAGCCTACTTACATGATACACTGTAGTTCTGTTTTATTTAACCTGTATATTGACTTTTCAGAAATGTTTCAGCAAATGATACTAAATAAATCAAGAGTTAAAGGCCTAATAACTGACAGGTCACTGTGGAAGGCATTTTTCCTCTGTATTTAACATTACCTGTAATGTGTCTTTATGGCACTTTATTTACAGATCTTCTGAGTACATCTTACATGGATTTTAACTGTGCAGTTTTGTCAGTGTGATATGCAGTTAAATTGTTTACTTTATGAAGGAATTATTGGAATGGGAGAATGGAATTTTTCCGGCCTGAACTGTAGTACGGCAGAGAGCGTTGTGATGTTTTAGATGACGACTGATTAGATGAGCATTTTATTATTTTTGTTATAACTTTTATTCCATTGAAATCAAAATTGAAATTTGATTCCATTAAACCTCACCCAGCAGCACTGCCAGAGAACCCCAGGTGGTCTAGTGGGGAAATAGGAAAATGGTTTAATGCAATGCTATTTAGAGCAATTTTTCTTTAATAAAATAGACCTAACATTGTAAACCCAATTTGTGCAAACTTTATTCTTTTAAATTAAATAGAGCTAAAATGCTCCCAGCTGATGGTGGAAATGCATATTTCCCTTGCTAATAGTCCAGGTAGCAAGCAACAATTTACTGTTAAGAGGCATAGTTGTGGAGAAAGGAGGACTAATACATAGAATTTCAATTTGATAGACTGTCACAAATAGTAGATCATTTTGAAAATATTATGAATGGTATGTATAGTCAAAAAACTAAGAAATAAGCTCTAAATAGCTCTATAGAGTGACTATGCTGATGTCCGCATATTTAACAATTTTAAATAAAGAGGCCTCAATAGCCCAGGGTACCAACTCAGTGGTCACACCTGATAAGGCTTTTTATCATTTATTTATTTATTGCATTTGTATCCCACATTTTCCCACCTATTTGCAGGTTCAATGTGGCTTACATAGTTTTGTAAACATTGTCATTCCAGGATATCAGATACAGTTAGTATTGTGCAGAGATTAAGTAAGGGAAGAGAGAAGAAGGAAGGGAATGATTAGGGTAGTTGTAGAGGTGGACTTTCATAACTGGATACAAATGCAATAAATAAATAAACTGAGTAGGTTGGTGAGGTGGATTCGAGAAGTTATCGGTTCTCATTGTAGGCTTTGTTGAAGAAATATGTCTTCAGAGATTTGCGAAAGATAGTTGTTTCGTTGATTGTTTTCAGGTCTGTAGGTAGTGCATTCCATAACTGCGTGCTCATGTAAGAGTAGGTAGTGGCATACATCAGCTTGTATTTTAGTCCTTTACAGCTGGGGAAGTGCAGGTTGAGGAATTTGCGGGATGATCTTGTGGCATTTCTGGGAGGTAGGTCCACGAGGTTTAGCATGTAGATTGGGGCGTCTGCGTGAATGATTTTGGGTACAATCAAGATTAAGAGACTGATTGTGTGTATATCTTCGCAAGTGGAGGCGCCTCCCGTCTGCTTTTTTCCCCAGGTTTAAAGCTAAGTACTCCATTTATTATCGAAGTGTTTTGCAACTTTTTCAGTCAATTTTCTCTTGATATTGTTATTTTTTCTCCCTTCCGATTTATATTTTGTCATCGTTATGCTCTTATATTGTTGACTATGCTAACAATATGGTCCAATATTTAAATCATTAATATCAATATTACAACCTGTCTGTTTTTTTACTACAGATTGTTTGAAGTATTTCACTCTGTAGGTTTTTTCAGAGGGTTGTTGGCCCATGATAAAAAAGCCTTATCAGGTGTGTCCACTGAGTTGGTACCCTGGGCTATTGAGGCCTCTTTATTTAAAATTGTTAAATATGCGGACATCAGCATAGTCACTCTATAGAGCTATTTAGAGCTTATTCCATAGTTTCTTATTATAGTTAGCTCTATGCAGATTTGTTAATTTTTTGACATGTATAGTCAAAAAGCATGGATATTTTATTAGAGACTAACAAAACATGAAAAAAAATATTGCCCTAAGGTAAACATATAAGGCAGCTACTGCATAGCAAATTATTTTGGAGGTAATCATATAAGCCTAGACGTACACATCATTGTTAGGTATGTATATGTACTAGGTGCTATTCTATAAAGCAGCACCTAAGTGCTACAGCACATAAATGCAAGGGGGTGGACGTACACATGGGCAGAGAATGAGTGAGCCATAGACATGCCTCCAGACAGCGTTTACAACTTAGAGCAGGGGTGGGCCATCATGATCCTCGAGGGCCAATAAGATTTCCACAGTGAATATGCTTGAGATTGATTTGCATGTACTGCTTCTAATGTACGCAAATAGATCTCATGCATATTCGTCGTGGAAATCTTGAGAACCCAACTGGGTTGTGACTGTTGAGGTCTGTGATTGCCCATCGCTGACTAAGAGGGGGAATTCATCAAGCAGCGTTAGGGCCTTAATGTGCGTTAAAGGAATTAAATGAGCGGTAAATGCTAAGTACCCCTTTTTATACCTATGGGCTTCTTATAATTTAGCAGAAGTTAATTCCCTTAATGTGCATTAAGGTCCTAACACCTGCTCGAAGGCCCTAATGTTGCTTGATGAATTCCCTCCCCCCTTAGAGAATAGTATTAGATATGTGTGTTGATTGGTGCACTGAGGTGTTCCCACTTACACCAGCCATTGACCTGGCATAAGTGATCCCACCTAACTTTTTGCGTGTCACAACAGGTTTGCGCTAGTATTCTATAATGACTTAGGCACTCTTAAATGCTGTTATAAAATTGGTATTTATAGAATTGCCTCCAAGAACTGATTAATGCACCATCCTTCAGAGTGCACGGATTCCCTCTTGATTCACACCTCCAAATCCCAGTTCCAAAAAAGAAGTTATCCCGGTGTTGTACTTGACTTGGAGCAGGTGTAAATGCTAGGTAAACGTGCCCAGTATATGTTTTGCCCTTACAGCAAAAGACTGCCCAGAGCAAACCTCTTTGAAATTTCTGCATGCTGCCATATAGACAGTATGCACACACTAAGTAGTCACTTTTTTCTCAAATCATTACTTATATGCATATGTCAATTTTACAGGTACAAAACTACTTTTTATATGTGCAAACAGCACCTGCTTCAACTAAAATTTACTCCTTAGCTTTTTGTAGGCTTGAACACTGAAAATGATACATGTGAAAATGTGGGACAAGATTCTTTTTATAGTTTTGAGCTTAGATAGTATGGTTTCTTTAACATTCCAGCCTGACTTTCAAAAAAGCCTTTATAATTTTTTTCAAATAACTATTTGCTAATTTTTGCTTTCTACAAATGTTGCATTTGTTTCAGAATAGTACATTGAGGAACTGTGTGGTTTGTGTTTACCGATATAGTGAAGACCCAGATATGTGGTGTGAAATTGTGAGTGGGTCAAGTCATCCGTCATTTCTAGAAAATTAAAAAGAAGTCTGTTATAGGATAGCTTCTATGTTGTAATAAATAATAGATAGCTTCATAATGTGTTATACTAGAATCTGGCTTTCTTTCAGAAGAATCCTAACCAAGTAATTTGTATTCAGTGTGAGTAATTATAGTCTGCTTTAGTAAGATCATGATCTTGTAGTTGAATTTATTTTCTTGCATGAATAAAGTGTATCAACTTTATAATCAACTAGTTCAAGATAACAAGATTATTTTGAAGTTTGGCTCTGGGGAATATGTGAGGCATAAAGTAAGATTTAACCTTATGTTGACAGAACTTTTGAAAATCATAGTATCAGTTTTTAGTGATTTTTGCTATACTCAGCTCCTATTAAAATCTAGAAGAATTAATTTTTATCCCCCCAACCAGTTAACTTGCACTGAATATCAGGCCCTATAGGTTTGTACTTTACATTCGGTTAAGGTCTGTAAAACGCTGAAAGGATAGTTCTGTGAGCTAATCTTTCAGTTCCTTCAGTAAAACTGCAATATTTGTAACATGTAAAAAGTGTAACATAGTCTTTATCTGCCTTCATTTTTCTATCAGGCTTATTTTCAAATGAGAAGGGCGCCCAATCTTTCGACAGAAATCGCAAGATGGGCATCCTTCTCCCAGGGTCGTCCAAATCGGCATAATCGAAAGCCGATTTGGGGCGTCCTCAACTGCTTTCCGTCACGGGGACGACCAAAGTTCATGGGGGCGTGTCAGAAACATAGCGAAGGCGGGGCTGGGGCGTGCTTAACACATGGGCGTCCATGGCCGATAATGGAAAAAGAAGGGCGTCCCTGTTGAGCACTTGGGCGACTTTACTTGGTCCATTTTTTCTTACGACCAAGCCTCAAAAAGGTGCCTGAACTGACCAGATGACCACCGGAGGGAATTGGGGATGACCTGCCCTTACTCCACCAGTGGTCACTAGCCCCCTCCCACCCTAAAAAAAATTAAAAATATTTTTTCCAGCCTCTATGCCAGCCTCAAATATCATATCCAGCTCCATGACAGCAGTATGCAGGTCCCTGGAGCAGTTTTAGTGGGTACTGCAGTGCACTTAAGGCAGGCGGACCCAGGCCCATCCCCCCCTACTTGTTACACTTGTGGTGGTAAATGTGAGCCCTCCAAAACCCACCAGAAACCCACTGTACCCACATCTAGGTGCCCCCTTTCATCCCTAAGGGCTATGGTAGTGGTGTACAGTTGTGGGGAGTAAGTTGTGGGGGGGTTGGATGGCTCAGCATACAAGGAAGGTAAGGGAGCTATGCACCTGGGAGCTTTTTCTGAAGTCCACTGCAGTGCCCCATAGTGTGCCCGGTTGGTGTCCTGGCATGTCAGGGGGACCAGTGCACTACAAATGCTGGCTCCTCCCATGACCAAATGGCTTGCATTTGGTTGTTTCTGAGATGGGCTACAGTGGCGTTATCCTCGGATAAGGTCTGGATTCTAAAGAAATCCTTTCAGAAAAAGGATAAAACTTTCTGTGGGTTACATATTCATGTTTTCCCAGACCTTGCGAAGGAAACACAGAAACGAAGAAAAAATGAAGCAAGAGATACTTCAATTGGGTGCTACATTCTATCTTAAATACCCGTGTAAATGTGTAATTTATTATCAATCTGGACGCCCATCTTGTTTTGATAATATGGGTTTCCCCACCCCTTCGCGGGGACGTCCTGCGATGACGCCCTCAGGATAACTTGGGCGCCCTGTTCGATTATGCCCCTCCTCATGACCTATCCAATCCGCCTGTCCATGCCATCTACTCTCCCTTTCACTCCCTTAGAGATCCTAATTACTTGTCCCAAGCTTTTCTTTAATTCAGATACAGTTTTTGTCTCTACCACCTCTACCAGGAGGTCGTTCCATGAATTCAGCACCCTTTCTGTTAAGAAGTATTTCCTCAGGTTACTTCTGAGTCTATCCCCTTTCACTTTCATCCTATACCCCCCTCATTTCAGGACTTCCCTTTTCGACTCCTGTGCATTTATGCCACGTAGGTATTTAAATGCCTCTATCCTATCTCCCCTCTCCCAACTTCCAGAGTATACATATTGAGATGTTTAAGTCTGTCCCTATACGCTTTTATGACAAAGCCCACTGACCATTTTAGTAGCCACCCTCTGGACCGATTCCATCCTGTTTATACCTTTTTGAAGGTGCGGTCTCCAGAATTGTACACCATATTCTAAATGAGGCCTCACCAGAGTCTTATACAGGAGCATCTTCACCTCCTTTTTGCTACTGGCCATTCCTCTCCCTATGCACCCAAGCATCGTTCTTGCTTTCACTACAGCTTTTCTGCATGTTTAGCCACCTTAAGATCATCACATACAATCAAACCCAGGTCCTGCTCATCTTTTGTGCACAAAAGTTCTTCAGCGCCCCAATTGTACCATTCCCTTGAGTTTGTGCAGCCCAGATTCAGGACCCTACATTTTTTAGCATTAAATCTTGGCTGTCAAGTTCCAGACTATTTTTCAAGTTTAACTAGGTCCTTCCCCATGTTATCCATATCATCAGGAGTGTCTACACTATTGCAGATTTTGGTCTCATCCTCAAAGAGACAATCCTTACCAGACAGTCCTTCAGCAATATTGCTTACAAAAATGTAAAAAAAAAAACCCAAACAAACCCAAAACTGTCCCAAGAACAAACCTTTCAGCACTGTACTGGTAACATCCCTTTCTTCAGAATGAGTTGCATTTACCACTACACTCTGTTGCCTGCCACTCAACTGGTTCATAATCCAGGCAGTCACTTTAGGGCCTATATTGAGCGCACTAAATGCATTTCACTCAACGAATTGTTAATCTTTAGAACTCATTGCCAGAGGATGCGATAACAGTGGTTAGCATATCTGGATAAAACGTTTGGACAAATTCCTGGAGGAAAAGTGCATCTTCTATTGAGGTAGACATGGGGAAGCCTCTGCTTGTCCTAGGATTGGTAACATGAAATGTTGTTACTAATTGGGTTTCTTCCAGGTACTTGTGAACTGGATTGGCCACTGTTGGAGACAGGATACTAGGATAAATGGGCTATTGGTCTCACCCAGTGTTGCAATTCTTATGCACTTATTTATTAGTCATCTACATGGAACCATATCAAAGGCTTTGCTAGCATTTAAATACACCACATCTAATGCTCTTCCTTGACCCAACTCTCTGGTCACCCAGTCAAAGAAATCAATCAGATTTGTCTGACAAGACCTGCCTCTAATAAGCCTTAATGCAAGGATGCATGGAAACATTTTGTAATTACCTGATTATTTTCTTTCCTTTAGTCCCAAAGGATCAGTCCAGAGCCTGCCCTTCTATGATGGTTTTAGTTTTTACGGGTTCTATGTAATTTTGGGTGTTTGTATTCTTTTGGTTCCATTATTTCTAAGGCACGAGTTTTGCCCTTAATTTCATAGTTCTTTTGCTGTCTAGAAGCTGGAGGTTTTTCTCTGGATGTCACTCTCTTTCACTGCTTTGTTATCGAATACTGGCTTGGTTGCTAAGTGCAGGAGCTAAGAGGCACAACACATTAGAGTTCTCTATTGCCACCTGCTGGCAGATGGTCATCCATTTGTCTGGACTGATCCTTTGGAACTAAAGGAAAGAAAATTATCAGGTAATTAACTAATTTTTCTTTCTTCATCTTATTACTTTTGGAAAGGGTAAACGTTTCCTGTTTACCTGCTCTGCACCACTCAATGTTATATAACTCTGTTAGGTCTCTTCTTAGCTAACTCTTCTTCATGCTGAAGAGCGCTAACCTCTTTGTCTCTCCTATGAAGAAAGGCTATTCTATCCCCTAGATCATTTCAATTGCCTTTCTGTGTGCCTTTTGTATTTCAGTGCTATCTTTTTTTTTCAGATGAGGTGACCAGAACTGCACACAGTACTTAAAAGTACAGCTGCACCATGGATCGATACAGAGGCATTATTCTGTTCTCTGTTCCTTTTCTAATGTTTCCTAACATTTCCATTTGCTTTTTTTGACTGTTACCGCACTCTCATCTTGAGAATTGTCCACAATCATTTTCCTTGATGGTGACTGGTAATATAAAGCCCATTATTGTGCACCATGATTTAGGATCTTTTTTTTTCCTATATGTATCCATTTGCACTTGTCCATATTAGATTTCATCTGCCATTTAAATACCCCTCCCCCAGTTTTTCAAGATCCTCCTGCAGTTCTTCTTAAGCTTCTCCCGATTTAGCCACTTTGAATAATGTTGTTTCATGTACACATTTTATCACCTCACTCATCCCTCAATTTTACAGCTTATTTATAAATATGTTAAAACAGAAGTACAGGCAGTGTAGTAAACCTGAGTAAATGTCATGCATTTATTGGAAAGGACCAAGCAAGTCATTACCCACTCATCAAACTCCAGCCTGTATTGAAATAAAATAGATAATATATGGCATAAAAATTATCTCATAGACGTTATTGCTTTTCATAGTTTTAATGCATCATTTCAACTCTAAAGTTAGCTACATTAAATGCATTGTGGTTGATGGTCACACTTTTGATGTAAAATTATAAATCCACAGACCTCACAAATGACTTTTCTATAATAATACTTTATGCTTCCAGTGATTCTTGTTGTCATAGCTGGGGTTTGATCAGCAATACTGAACTGTTTTTTGCTCTATAAGATTCACTTCTTCCTTTGTTATGGTTGTAAAAAAACATACAATTCATTTTCAGCATCAATTGATTTATTGATTCTTTTTTTTTCAGTACATCTGCAAAGTAACCTGTGAATGGCTTTGCTAGGACTTGTAGACTGATTGAGAAAAACTGTGAAAAGACCCTTTACAGATTTTGGAGGTGTATAAATGGTTTAATTTAATTTGCTATTTTAGTAGTATTTCTATTCCAAAAATAATGCTCTTAGGTTAATACTAATTTCCTTTTGTATTTAACTTATAGAATTTTGTTCTGTAGGTCTCATATATAATCAAGTTTATTTATTGTAGAATTTCCTAGTATAGTGTCTGTGGTTCTTGTCTTATATTTTATATAGCTAGAGTTCAGAAAAGGGTTTGCAGAATAGATTAGTCATTGCCAACCATACCTTAGATTAGTCTTTATTTTAGCTCTCAAGGGGCAAAACTCTGCAGCCACAGCTTCCTAATTTGTCATTTTCATTTTTGTAGGCCAAAGCAGCCATGCTTGGAATTATAATGTAACACTGAGAAAGCATGTATTGGCAACTGGGACTATAACTATGCTGTCATGGCAGTGCTAAGGTTCAGCTAACTGGAATGTTTTGTAGCAAACTAGCATTTTGATCTCTTATTTATTTAGGAGCTCTTTTACTAAAGCTTACTGCACGCTAAATGCCAAGAAGCCTTAGCAGTTAACATAAGTAACTAAGGGGCACTTTAGTTACTCAAACTTGACTTCTCATCTTATCACTTGAGGAACACCCAAGGCAAGCTACAAATAATAATAATACACCATTGTGTAAAATTCATGTAAATGATAATTAGAAATAATAATAGGTAGATAAAAGTACTACACAACAAGGTTGGGCCAAGCCCCTCCTCAAGAATTATTCAACTTGTTCTTTAATTGCTAGGTGCTTCAATAAGTTTAAAATAACTCTATAAGTTATGAAGTGCTTGGACAAAGAGCCAAACCTTTAATTGTTTCCACTAAATATTTGCGAAGAGTCAATTTATTCATTCAGGAACCACATTGTACAACTTAGGGACAATGTAGCAAAATGCAGATTGAGTGACAATCAAGTTGGCCAAATACTTGCAGGAACAAACAACAGAGGGGGTCTTTTACTAAAGCTTAGCTCAAGTTATCTGCAGCAGTGCCCTTTTTTATTCCTATGGGCCCTGCTCCAGATAACTTGAGCTAAGCTTTAGTAAAAGACCCCCAAAGATTGTTATGAAGAGTGCAGGGCTCTGGTGACAGCATATGAAACCAGTAACTCTGTAAGATAGTAACATAGTAGATGACAACAGATAAGACCTGTACGGTCCATCCAGTCTGCCCAACAAGATAAAACTCATAGCATAAAGAATGATGCAGTACTATATATGCATATTTGACCTTGATTTGTCCTTGCCATTTTCAGGACACAGACCATAGAAATCTGCCCGGCACTGGCCTTGTTCTCCAACTACTGAAGCTGTCATCAAAACCCCATTCCAGCCCATCCAAAATTTGTCTAGCCACAATAAAAGCACAGTCCATAGAAGTCTGCCTGGCACTGTCTTTGCTTCCCAATTACTGGAGTTGCCATCTAATCACCACTAAGTTTGTTTGGTTCCATTCTCTCTATATAGGATTCCTTTGTGTTGTCCCATTCATTTTTATCTCCTCCACTTCCCACAGGAGGGCATTTTAGATATCTACCACCCTCTTTGTAGAAAAGTACTTCCTGACATTATCCCTGAGAGCCTCCCTGCAACCTCAATTCATATCCTCTAGTTCTGCCGCCTCCTGTCTCTGGAAAAGGTTTGTTTGTATATTAGTACCTTTCAAATATTGAATGTCTATATCAGATCACCCCTGTCTCTCCTTTCCAACAGGGTATATACATCTTCATGTCATCAAATCTCTCCTTATATATCCTGTGGTACAAACCCCATACCATTTTTGTTGCTTTTCTCTTTTTTTTTTTTTTTTTTAATTTGTACCCCACACTTTCCCACTCATAGCAGGCTCAATGCGGCTTGGGTACTTATTTGTACCTGGGGCAATGGAGGGTTAAGTGACTTGCCCAGAGTCACAAGGAGCTGCCTGTGCCTGCAGTGGAATCGAACCCAGTTCCCCAGGACCAAAGTCCACCACTCTAACCACTAGACCACGCCTCCACTGAACTGGTTCAAGTCTTTTTACATCCATAGCAAGATATGGCCTCCAAAACTGAACATAATATTTCAAGTGGGGCCTCAATGATGACTTGTACAGGGGCATCAACACCTCCTTTCTTCTGCTGGTTTTACCCCTTTCTATGCAGTCTAGCTTCCTTCTGGCCATGGCTGTCACCATCGGGCTTATTTTCGAAAGTGATCACCAGCCAGCTTCCAACATAAATCGGGAGATGGCCGGCGATCTCTCAAAAGCGGCGAAATCGGTATAATCGAAAGCTGCTTTAAAGCTGCTTTTTTGACACCATCGCCGCTTTCCCGTCGCTGAGCCGGCGAAAGTTCAAGAGGGCGTGTCGGCGGCATAGTGAAGGCGGGACATGGGTGGGCATGGGCGTGGCTACCAGATGGCCGGCTTCAGCGCATAATGGAAAAAACAAAAGCGGCATTAATCAGTATTTCGCCGGTTTTACTTGGTCCTTTTATTTTCACGACCAAGCCTCAAAAAGGTGCCCCAACTCACCAGATGACCACCGGAGGAAATGGGGGATGACCTCCCCGTACTCCCCAGTGGTCACCAACCCCCTCCCACACTAAAAAACTTAAAATAAAAACCTTTTTTGCCAGCCTGTATGCTAGCCTCAAATGTCATACCCAGCTCCCTGACAGCAGTATGCAGGTCCCTGGAACAGTTTTTGTTGGTTGCAGTGGACTTCAGGCAGGCGGACCCAGGCCCATCCCCCCCTACCTGTTACACTTGTGGTGGTAAGTATTGAGCCCTACAAACCCCCCAAAACCCACTCTACCCACATGTAGGTGCCCCCCTTCACCCATAAGGGCTATGGTAGTGGTGTAGAGTTGTGGGGAGTGGGTTTGGGGGGGGATTTGGGGGACTCAGCACCCAAGGTAAGGGACCTATGCACCAGGGAGCTATTTGTATATATTTTTTTTAATTTTTAGATGTGCCCTCTAGGGTGCCTGGTTGGTGTCCTGGCATGTCAGGGGGACCAGTGCACTATAAATTCTGGCTCCTCCCACGAACAAATGCCTTGGATTTAGTCGGGGTTGAGATGGCTGCTTTTAGTTTCCATTATCGCTGAAAAACAAAACCGGTCATCTGAAACCCGGCGAACTCTGGCATTTGGCCGGGCCAAACCGTATTATTGAAAGAAAAGATGGCCGGCCATCTTTTTCGATAATATGGTTCCGGCCAGCTGTTTGCAGCGCCACCAAAATAGATCGCCGGCAATCTATTTCGCCGGTGCCGTTCGATTATTCCCCTCCATGTCACATTGTTTTGTGCCCTTGAGATCCTCAGACACCATCACCCTAAGGTCCTTCTTCTGAGCTGTGCTCATTACTCTTGCCTCCTGTCTCATACATCACCTTTGGATTTCTGCACCCCAAGTGCATCACTTTGCATTTCTTCACATTAAATTTTAACTGCGAGACCTTTGACCATTTTTCTAATTTTTGGAGATCTGCAAGACCTTTGACCATTCTTCTAATTTTGGAGATTTCATGAAAAATTTGAAGAATGGTGAAAGGCCTTACAGATCTGTTATCTCTCTCGCAGATCTATTATCTCTTTTATCTCTTCTCTTAGTTTCTGCTTCTTCTGGGGTATCCACTCTATTGGCTATCTTCATGTCATCTGCAAAAAGGCAAACTTTTCCTTCTAACCCTTCAGCAATATCTCTCACAAATATATTAAACAGAGTCAGCCCCAGTAATAAGCCCTGAGCCACTCCACTACTTGCCTTCCTTTCTTCTAAGCAAATTCCATTTACCACTACCTTCTGTTCCCTGTCGGTCAACCAGTTTCCAGTCCAGCTCACCACATTGGGTCCTAAGTTCAGCCCTCTCAGCTTATTCAGGGGTCTCTTATGAGGAACTGTATCAAAGGCTTTGATGAAATCCAAGCAGATTACATCTAGTGCATGTCCTTTATCCAATTCTTTGGTCACCAAAACAAAGAAATCAGTCAGATTTGTTTGACAGGATTTTCCTTTGGTAAAACTATACTGCCTTGCATCCTGCAATCTGTTGGATTCTAGAAAGTTAACTGTCTTTTCCTTCAGCAACAACTCCATTATTTTTCCTACCAATGACATGAGTCTTACTGGTCTGTAGTTTCCCATTTCTTCCCTGACTCTCTCTTTTGTGAAGAGGAACCATATCTGCTCATCTCCAATCTGGTGGAACCTCTCCCATCTCTAAAGATCTATTAAATAAATCCTTAAGAGGGCCTGCCAGGATTTCTTTGAGCTCCCTCAGTATTTTGGATATATCCCATCCGGCCCCATAGCTTTTTAAGTTGTTCATAAACACTTTCTACCTTGAATGGTGCAATGTCCACTCCATTCCCAGATATACCCTCAGCAACTGACCGCGGCCCTTCTCCAGAATTTTTTACCGTGATAGGGCAGGCCCGTGTGATTGAGGCATTTAAAGCTCATCAGTGTTTTTTTTAAATCAAATTTATCATTGTATTGTCAGCCAGTGCAGTGCCTCCAGAATCAGTGGAATATAATCTATGGACCTGGTTCCATGTTAAGCATCATGTGGTCATATTTTGGAGGAGTTAAAGATGTTTCATGGCATTCTGCAATAATCTTTCATATAGTGAATATTCCGGTCTTGGAGTTATGGTTTCCAGGTCTGCCCAAGACAAATGGGGCCAATTTGTCTAATGCAATATAAACACATGCAAGTTTATTTATGTTTATTAAAGCTTTCTTAGTCGCTTTTTTAAAAAGTAAATCAAAGCGATATAGAAATTAAACGTAAACAGTTATGACAGGGAACACCATTGGTTAATAGGAAAGAGCATAATCATATCAATACCTAACACTGTGCCTTGAAATGCTAAGGGGCCACCTGCCTTTCCTAGTAAATCCTCAGTCATCTGAATAAGCCTTAATATAAAGATGGGTTTTTAATATAGTCTTAAATTTTTTAAAAAGATTTCTCACATTGAATTTCTAAAGGAAGCCCATTCCATAAAAAAAGAAGCCATAAAAAGGCACTTTTTCTTGTTACTTCCTGTGACAATGTGTTTTAAACCTGTAAAATTGCCTTTATTAACTCTTGAAATGCATTTATCTAGTTTGGCCAGCATGTGATGCATGTTTATATTAAAGTTGTTATAGAAAAGTGCATTCCCTTTTTTAGTTTCACTTAGTGAAGAAGTGAATCTACAGTACTGTGAGCTGTATACTTTTAAAACTTGACTGGGATCTGATTGGCCTGGAGTTTGAAATTACCCAGCAGTTGTTGCTGGCTGTTGCTTCAGTCTTAGCCCAGGAGAAGAGAGAGACAGATCTCTTTGCTGAAGCTCTGTGAACAGATATGTACCCGATCTCCCCAGGTACTTTCTAGGAAGTATGCAAAAGTTTAGTTAGTGTTATAATTGATCCATATTTCACTTACCTGTTATTGTTTGCTAATTCAACGATTTTGTTCCATTGTTAGATTGTTTAAAAGACAGTAAACAGTATTTAGTTTATTGCCTCTGTCTGGACTGATAAAGAATCCTGGTGGTTTGTGTGTTGGGTCTATGAGTACTTTCTGGGAACTGTGGGACCACAGCAAGTGTGGCCCCAGCAATCTAGAAATCACTGGGGATAATTTGAGAGTGGGAGACTTGCCAAGAGGTGGTTGTGACTCGGTTGGTGGGAGGAGGGTGCTAGTGTAGAGCACAAGTGGCAAGTGCAGGTAGACATAAGCTCTGCTGGGGATAGACCCCAGGCGGGTGGCTAGGCGTTTCATGACACCTCCCAATAAGCCTGTCTGGGGCTGTGGAGGACCAAACTAAAATTATTCATAGATTGGAGATTATGGACGAGTTCGCCTTAATAATGAGAACAAGAACATATGGGAATGAAGCTAAGGTTGAGACGATAAGAAGACTTGGGATTTATATTCGTTCAAAAAGGTGGTAAATAAATCCTAATAAATAAAATACAGAAATAATAGCTTAGCGCTATAACAGATCCAATAGTCATGGCCTCTTGAAGTTTATCTGATGCATTCACATCCATTTTAGATTATTGTTATGCCACAATAACTGGTCTCTTTTTGATTTATTATTTGATCTTGAGGAGCAAGCTACAAAATTGTTCCCCCTGTTTTGTTACTTTTGGGATTCTGTCAGGTAATTGTGACCTGAATTGGCCACTATTGGAAGTAGGGTACTGGGCTAGATGGGCCATTGGTCTGACTCAGTAAAACTATTGTTATGTTCTTATGTACACTAGTATTCTGTAATGGCAATTATGCGCATAATTGCTGGTATAGAATTTGCGCTTTAGCATGTAACATCCCTTTTCCTCACTTTAGGCAGTCTCTACTGAATGACCACCTTTATGTTTAAGATAATTGCATATTAAGCATTTATTATAAGTTACTCCAACCTTTTAGACACTGTCTAAAGTTCATTGGGTAGTCATTTCTGTATTTCACAAATTAGCAACGATGGTGCCAATTTTGTCCTATTAAGGTCTGAGATATCAATAAAGTTTTGATGAAATTAATGAAAAATGTTTCTCAAGCTGCTTGGATTTTGCAAGTAGAAATACTTTACATTGAAGAATGATTCACTGATAGCAGCATCCTTGTTTTGTAACAATCTTGATCTGAGTTGACTGATTTCCCTTGGATACTTTGAAATATAAGGTAATACTGCATATCCATCTAAAGGAGGTTCCTTCAGTCATGTACCTGTCAACATTTCTTTTTTTCACATGGGCTTTCTAGGAATGGTATTTTCCTCCACATGTGGATCTGATTTCTGTGTCTGTGATTCCCAATTTCCATCACAAACTGGTGTCAAGGGGAGATGATATATTGTATTACAAAATGCAGCTTGAGTCATCTTTTTATGGCACCAACACATTAAGTGGCTGATTCACTAAAGAAAGGGAACTTGTGCTTTCATCACTGCAGGTTACTGCAGGGTTTTTTTTTGTGTGTATTGACTCGTTTGAAAATAATGGGGTTCTCATCAATTAATGCACAGAGTAACCTTTGGTAATAGCATAGGTGCCAGCTCTGTAGATGCAAAGAGTGCTGGAGGCTTGAGCACTCCCAGCACTGAGCAAACTCCTTCACTTTTTGTAGGGAGAGGTCATCTGTGCTCAGTTTAGTACCTCCAGTCATTTTGAACATTTGCTGCTATGCATACTAGTAGTGCAATTTACTGTTCTTAGTAAACTGGTGGTCAGTTGGAGTGGCAAAAATGTTTATTAAGCTAATTGTCATGATTTATTTATTATTTATTTCTGGCCTAGTAGTATTCTCCTTCAGGAGTTCAGCTCTGTTGCAATTGGCCTTGAGCTACAGGAGTGTTGGCCTTCGTTTCACAGTTCCCTGGGGATGTTTCTCCCTCTTTTTTTTTTAATTTCCATGCAGCTCCTTAACCCAGCTGCTTCTGTAGCAATCTTTAGCTGGGGATGATACACTGGGGCTCTTTGCAGAAGAATTATGAGTTCTAAATCTTCCTGCTCCCTGTCATTGTTGCTTGATAACTGGGACTCCTTCCTCCCAGCATCCCCAGCACAGGTTGTCCTGAGAGTTTAAAGCTCTGACTTGTGATTTATATCCAAGTCCTCTGTTTTCAAGGGGCGCATAGCATTACTACTGTTTTATGAATTTCTTAATGATTTTTCTTGGTGGCACTGTAAATTAAATTCAAAATAGAACTCATGTAGCCACCATTGTCACCAACAGAACTATCCTCTCCAATAAGTACCATTTTTTATTCTTTACTTAAGAAAATCAGGGTTGCTCATTTTTTTTCTGTTCTATGTGGAATGTTCACCCTTTCCTGACCTCTTGTGTTCTGTCCCCACTACAGTCTGTCTCATCTAAGGATAATGTTCCCTGAGACATTCCACTGATAACTCCCTGTTTGAGGTGAATTCCATTTGACACTACCCTCTGTTGCCTGTTATCAAATCAATTAATAACCCTATAACCCTATATATCATCTTAGAAACCACCACTGATTACTACACTTAATTATGAGATTCCTACCACACACAACCCCTGCCTGTGATCAAACACTTTGAGTATCCGGTCAAAAAAATAGGTTATAGTTGTTGAAGCCCATCACCCACTGATACAACCATTCTCCCTTGCATCCTGTAGTCTGCTAAATGCTAGATAATCTCATTATTCTTTTAATAGAGTCTTCATTCATTTACTCACCATTAAGACCAGCATAATAGGATATGGTTGACATCCCCCTTTCTGTTCCCTCATTTTCTAAAAGGGATACATCTTTCCTTCTCCATGCATGTCTCCAAAGCATGCTTGAACAGAGTCATTAATGAAAATTGCCAGAATTTCTCTAAGGTTGTTTCTTAATATCCTAGGATGTGACCCATCTGGTCCCAGCCTAAAGCAGTACTTAAAATAAATACTTATATTCAATTAAACATGTCGCCTCTACTGTAAAGCAGAAAGTTACTTAAAAAAAATAGAGCAAGATCATCATCAACTTTATATCACAGAGTCAAAAAGTGTATCTAAGTGTTTTACAAGTATTAAATAACGTACCTAGAATTTATACTAAAAAAAGTCTTTATGATGTCCCAAATTGGGCAGAGAAGTCTAAAAATACAGATCTGAAGACAAAAATGCTGTTCTTTAGATTTCTCAGTACCCTTATGTTAACTGAACACTTCTACTGTAATATAATATTGCAGGAGTTTTCCTTGTTGATGTTATGCCTGTAGATTTATACTATTAATAGTTGCCGGCATGCTTTTCTGGCCTGTTTTCTTAATTGCTGGCCCTCTTTATTGTAGAAGAGTGACATCAAAGACGTGCTAAATAAATAAATATACAACATGTACAGAGCATAGGTTGAGGCCTGGCAATGGTTTTTCTGGGGCTTGTCCGGTTTGGGGTCCTCTTTCCATTGGATTTGACATTTGGATGGATTGCTGTGTTTGTCCTTCCTTGGATTGCTGCTGCTGTTTGGTTGACTGTCTGGTTGTTACTAGGGTGGTCCAGGGATGGAGTCAGGGTAGAGCCAGAAAATATTCGAGCACCGATGATATTCAGTTCCAGTATCCACATAACTCATTTGTAAGCACTATCAATGATAAGAAAAATGTGAAATTTCAATTTTTTTCTTTCATTTCAGGAAAAAAAATGACATGAAGTGACATGTTTAACATGAATGTATGCCTTTAATATTTACTTTATAAATCTTTCAAATTAGGTCTTCTATGAAAATTAATTGGAGTTTTTGTATCATAGAATTTTGTGTTCATTGGAAATTCTGTTTGTGTTATTGTTCATAGCAGCCTTAGTTTGACTACTCTGTTTTTTGGCTGCTGTAAGAACTTACATTGACCTCTTTAATTATTTTATTTATTTTATTTTATTAAGGCAACTTAGGTATCTATGAGCCTTTATAAAATATGCCCCCAGAACATACACAATTTCACATGTATAAATTTACACCTGCTCTGAGGCAGGTGTAAATATGTGGGGGTGCTCTATCACTCAAAATCCGTATATAGAGGGAGATTCCATATATAGCGCCTAAAAAATCAGTGCGGAAATCAATGCCGACTAAACATACTCTGTAAGTGGCACCTAGATTTAGGTGCGGTGTATAGAATATGCTTAGTTGACTTCTCAGCACCTAAAACTACATGCTTCCATTTACACCAACAAAGACATGGCGTAAATCCTAGTTGCAGATTTAGGCGCACTGGGCCATTTCCTATAACTATGTGCATAAATTTTGGAATGCCCATTAAATGCCTATTTTCCCACTCATAATCATGCCTGTTTTTGCCTGCACGCATTACAAATTAGGTGCACTGCATTACAGAACGCGCTTAGCGAGTTGTGCACATAAATTCCAATTATTGCCAATTAGTTCTCATTATTGCTTGTTAAGAGCTGTTATTAACACTAATTGGCTTGTTAAGCCAGTTAAGTTATGCATATTGTTATAGAATACACTTGGATTTTAGCTCAGATCTCTAGGCGTGCTATATAGAATCCGGGGATAGTGCACAAAATTGTATGTGTAAACTTGGGTGCGTGCCCTGTACAATTTGAGTAACAAACCAGTTAGCATTATCAATTATCGGTGTTAATGGGCAATAATTAGAATTTACGTGCTTAGCTTGCTAGGTTCTATTCTATAAAGATGTGTGTGTAAATTTGCATGCACGGATCTGAAAAGGGTTGTGGCCATGGGAGAAGCATGGGTATTCCAAGAATTTGTGTACAGTGTTTCAGATCCATGTTTTATTTAGGTAGAGGGGTTTACACCAGGTTTCAGTTGGTGTAAATCTTCGTGCCTTAAAGTTGGGTGCGGATCTTGGTGCTAGGCACTATTCTATAAATGGCATCCAAAATCGGAGCACCGTATATAGAATAGCGCTTAGTGCTCTTTTTTTGGCACCTTATATAGAATTTGGTCCTATGGGGGTAATTCTGTATGGAGTCATCTAGTTTTACTGAAGAAAAAACGCCAGCATGAAACAGTAAAGGAAAGGAACCTCTTGCAGATGGTGTCCAAAAAAAAGTCGTTATTTAGAAGTTCATGTTTTGGCCTAAACGGCTTGCATCTCCATTCGATGGTCTCTCAAAAAGAGAAAAAAATCTCTCAAACACAAATGCAGTGAGAAACACTGTATCCATAGTTGGAAAAAAACCTCAAAACAAATATATGTGTAAATGACTATTTTCTAGCTACACAATGTTCTATAGGTATGAACAAAGATGAGATGGCGTGTAGCTTGTGGTTGCAAATTCTCATGGGTGAAGCTAGGAGGGAACATTAATTCCTGCTCCCCTGCCAATTAAAAAAAATTGTGCCAGATTGCTGTTTTTATTCCACTCATGATGTGGATTATGGCGGAGTGGGAAGGGATGATGGCACCACTGTCCAGATTTTTCATTTTGGTTGCCCGTAGGGGAAGGGCGATCATGGGCTAGCATTATGTGCCGGAGGATGAAGCTACAATTTAAGTGTATGTCCAGTTTTGCTGTTGGAACTCTCAGGTAGATGTGTGAGTTTGTCATACATAGATTTGTTAAAAAAATAATCAAAGGAAGAATGTTGAAGTTTTTTCAAATCATTTTAAAATATAATGATGTTTTACCTGACAGTGTAAAAAGCTAATCAGAAGTGGATGTTTACATCCAAGATGGTTGAAGTTCATTGTTAACAATGTTGAATCTCACACAATCTCTCCTTGAGTACTTTCTGACCTCAGGATGGGGATCCCAGTCAGAAACCATAATCTAAACTTCATGCTGTGTGGCATAAACTTTTGCCTCAGGGCCCTCGGTCTATTCCCTATTTGACATTTATAATTAAATGTTCTAGTTGAGCATTAGTTATAATTTACATTTAAATTTAGCTTTGTACTTTAATGTAATTAAATTTCAAGTGATTTGTTAATAATAAATGATGATTAAATGAATACTAGCTAATTAAGCAAATGAAGAAAAATGAGTAACTGGATTTTTGCATTAGAAGTGTGCTTCAGTTGTGCATTCACACTTTAATAAATACTCCAAGACAGAACTTTTAACAACATAGGGATACCTGCATATGTGAAAGATTTTATAAAAGACTATGTCCATCTAGTAGAAGATGCCACTTTTTAGCATTACGGGAGTGTTAGCATCTTCCCTTTCAAGTCTTGTTTCCTTAGTTCACTGGTCAGTGTGTGCTTGTGTTAATCTCAGACATTGTGCACTCAGTCTGGCTGACAGAAATAAAGAGTTGACAATCAAAGCAATTTAACCAGCCAGAAATGACTCCTGGCTGGTTAAATCTCCTGTTCAGGTCTATCTGCTAATTTTCAGCAGCACCTAACTGGTTACTGCTGCTGAAAATACCGGATAGCGCCGAACTGAAGACTGGCTGTTTTGGGGGTGGAGTCAGTTGGTCAGCACTTGGTCAGTTAAGTGCCAGTGCTGAACATTGCATTTACAACAAAATAAAAAAGCACAACGGGGCCTTCAAGACTGGAACAATAGAGGGTCCTTTATTCATAAAGACCCGACATGGGTTGTTTCATGTAACAACGCCTGCCTCAGGGGTCCAAGTACTCCAATGCTCTCGAAGACACACAAAAAGGGAGGAGGAGATAATCCTAGACCTGTGCCCTCCAGGATACAAAATCACACACTTGACCAGAAAGGAAAAGAGAGGCGAAGGCATAGCACTAATCTATCGATCCCACTCTACCACCGAAACCACTGCCGATTTCATGACATCTCAACTTGAAACTGCCTCAATCAGAATCCATAACAAAACCCTACGCAATCATTTGAATTGTGTCTTGTTTTACAGACCTCCAGGTAATTGGAACGAAGGCCAGACTAACTTCATGGACTTCATTTCAAACACATGTGTAACCAACTCCAATCTACTTAGGAGACATCAACCTTCACTTAGAAGACCCAAACTCAATCAGCGCACGAGAATGTAAGGAATCCTCCACCTATGGGATCTCAAATGGCCACAAATGCAAGCAACCCACGTCAAAGGGCACACACTTAATCTTATCTCACACAAACTTTCAACAGGCCAGAACCTAATAATAGAGATATTAAATGGACAGAAACACCCTGGACTAATCACTACAAATTAAATTTATACCTACACTGGCGGAAGAAGGGATTACACCAAATACAAGAACACACATCCTACAGCACAAGAGGTCAAGTAGACACGAAAACATTCTGGCAACAGATATACAACAGTGAATGGACAGCACAAACAGACTCCATATATTACCTAGTGGAATAGGATACAAGATGCAAATGCATACTAGATGAAATAGCCCAGCATTGAATTTATGAGGTTTAATGGGTTTTAGTGCCAGCAGCAGTCAGCAAACGGCTGAATATCAGACCCGCAGTTATTTCAAAATAACTTTGGGCCTGATATTTAGCTGGCAGCAATCGGTGTTTGCTGACCTGCCCGCCAGTGTTAAAACCCGGAAGACCAGTGGGATCACTTAGATAGTACTTGTTGTTGACTATTATTAGTGAAAAAACAAAAGGGGGAAAGATACCATCGTGGGCTGCCATGAAAACAATGTTATTTTTCTGTTAACTTCAGTTATTAGTACTAGGGTCTCACTGCATAAAATGGGACCTGTGCTAACATAGCATGAGTTAGTGGTAAAATAATCTTAACGTTAGCCCACATTGATACGTTTATAGGGGTCTCATCACAATTGTGTAAACCTCGGTAGAAGCAGGGACTATGAATTAATTTCCACGTTTTGCTGCGACTCCAAAAATCTGGGTAGAGATCCTACAGGTTGTGTTTTCAGGACTGAGAGGCTGCCTCTGGTGTGAAAATGATGCTTGCCCTCTCAGTTTTCTTATTTCCCTATACAAATTGTGGAGGCAAAAGACCTGACTTCATGCAGTTTTTTCTGAATTACAATTACATGAACTGGTCCCTGTCCTAATTAAATGCTACCTATTAATCAACCTTTGAGACTTTAAATCTTATTTTATAATACGGGGCAGAATAAAACATAAGCAATTTACTTGTAGGCATAATGTGAAAACTGTGAATTCTTCTTGGATTGGTGCTGAGAATAAATTTGAGAGATGAAGACAGTTGACTGTTCAAACTGATTTGTCCATTATTATCATGCATAGACCATTTGCATTTGAAAGATACTTAGGATATGCAGGTTATTATGGAGTTGTTACTGCTGTACCATTAAAAATCATACTCTGCCTGTGGAGGGGTGAGAATGAGAGGGGGGGAGCATTGTGCATGTACTAAATACTATATCTATGCACCATCGTTTTGGCTTTCTTAATGATGCATGTGCTTCTCCTCTCCCAGATGTACTCTGATATCTATTATAGACATCGATGTTCCACGGCCAGGAAGTATATTAGAAATCTGCTTTTGCTCATTAAATGTGATGCCAGCCAGTTATATCCATCCCTTAGTACTTCAGTGCACTAAGTTGGCATAGAGTAATATGGCCATAACATTTAAAATATGACATTTTAGAGAAAGGGTCTATTAGCCTAACTTGCTGTAGCTATCAGCTAAATGATAAATCACTGCTTTCAAATATCCCAGGAAGCACTCAAACTTTAATGTTTTAATATAATGCATTTACACCTTTACTGCATGTGTAACTGGAATTAATTACATCAGCATCCTTTTGTTCACACCTATTAATTCTCTGCTAATATTCTGTTACTTGAATATGTAACTTGGTTGATCTCTTATGGTTGCGTATAATATTCAAAAAATGTGCTATTAATTCACCCTTAACCAGGCTGAACTGAAGTGTAGCTTGTCCTTTGTACTTTCTGTGAAATTGTGTTAAAATGCTAAAAAAAAATATTGCTATCCTATAGTACTGTAGAAAGGACAGATTGCTTATTTAGCTTTGCTTTTACTTAAAGAATGAAATGGAAATCTATTGCAGCACTGTTGATCAAGGAGCTCATTTTCGAAAGAAAACAAACATCTAAAAAGTGACATGAAGCAGCATTTGTATGTTTTTCTCACAAAAATGTCCAAATCAGTATTTTCAAAACCTATGTTTCAGACGTTTTTAATGCTGTTCATCTGCAGTGCATCCAAATCTTAAGGGGGTGTGTCGGGGGCGTGTTAAGAATGAGATTTGGACATTCCTAAGACGTTTTTCAGCCATAATAGAACAAATAAAACTAAAACTAAGATGTTTTGAGCTAGACCTGTTTTTATAATGAATAAGGCACAAAAAGGTGCCCTGAATGACCAGATGACCACTGGAGGGAATCAGGGATAATCCCCCCCCAATACTCCCTCAGTGATCACTGACCCTCTCCCACCCCCCAAAAATGTGATTAAAATACGACTTACCAGCCTCTATGACAGCCTCAGATATTATAGCCAGGTCTATTAGAGCAGCATGCAGGTCTCTGGAGTAGTGTAGTAGTCAGT
This sequence comes from Microcaecilia unicolor, assembly GCF_901765095.1. Taxonomy (NCBI): domain Eukaryota; kingdom Metazoa; phylum Chordata; class Amphibia; order Gymnophiona; family Siphonopidae; genus Microcaecilia; species Microcaecilia unicolor. The sequence continues at coordinate 80,523,368 of NC_044037.1, read as the reverse complement.
GCAGTGCACTATGGAGTGGGAGACCAAGGGCCCTATCTCCCTCTACTTGTCACACTTGTGGTAGATGATGTGACCCCTCCCAAAGCCACCAAGACCCTACTGTACCAACATATAGTTTGTCCCCTTCGCCCATAAGGGCTATTGTAGTGCTGTACAGTGGGAGGGCAGTAGATTTTGTTGGTTTTCGGACAGCTCAGGGACAAGATAAGGGAGCAAAAGTGAGATGTGTACCTGGGAGTATTTTTATGAAGTGCACAGAAGTGCCCTCTAGGGTGCCCCATTGCTCTTCTCGGATGTCTGGGGGACCAGTCTGCTAAAAATGCTGGCTCCTCCTCTATCCCAGTGGCTTGATTGTCTACGTTTTGCACTTATTCGGTTTTTTTTGTAAATGGACCAAAAAAACAAAAAGTTCAAAGCACAAACCTTGTTTGAAAACAGTATTAAAAAAAAAAAAACAGATGTTTTTCTTTTTGAAAACGACCTTTTCCTATTCAGATTTTGGACTTTTTTTTTTTGCAAAACATCCAAAGTCAGACTTAGACGTCTTATCAAAATGCCACTTCAATCCTCCTTTTGGGTAAGTATTTACACAATTGAAAAATGAAGCGGAGTCACAGCAAAAATAAGTTGTTAGCTTTCTTCAGTATTAATGCACTTCTTTGTATGGTAGTAGTATATTGGAAAAAGCAAAGATTGATAGAGAAATGAAGGAAATGAATTTATTTCGTTTCACTTCATATGCATCTTATACTCTTTTACATTTCACTAACAAACTGGCCAATATTCAAAATGACTTAACTGGCCAGAAATGACCACGGACCGGTTAAATCACTTGTTCGCAGCTATCTGGTCATTTTCAGCGGCACTTGCCCCACAATCTTTGCTGAAAATGACTGGTTAACTCTGAGCTCAAAAGCGGATAACTTGTGGGTGTTTCCGGGCGGAATCGGTTTTAAGCGCTGGTATTCAGCCCCGCACCGCATAAGTAAACCTCTTAAATCGGGCCACATATATAGCAGTACTATCTTTAAGTGGTTTGGCTTTTGCGGGAAGGGCTGAATATTGACATAGCTGGCTATGTTTTAGCCAGCTCAGAGAAAAACAAACAAACTGATATTCAGTACCAAAGCCTGGATAGGGAATAATGCCAGCAGCGGGCAGCACAGCCTCACTGCCGCTGGCTGAATGTCGGGAGGACAATTCCTTCTTTAACACTTCCATTTGGAAATTACTTTTTGAACTTGGGAACTAAAGATTACCATTTCTATTCAGTTTTGGGAGAATAATTGGAAACACTTCCATTAAGGCAACATGCTCTTATTGGTGGGAGGTGTGTTTGCAGTGCATGAATAAGTTGGGGAGTTGTATCTGCCAAACTTTGCCCTGATCGATGGGCTCTGTCCTTGTGAGTCCTGGCCAAAATGTTCCTAGTTTCTTGCTGTGCTATTTTTAACAAATCCACAAAGAACTGTGTTTTAATGAAAAATTGATTTCACTAACTGCAGAAAAGTCTTTGGCTTGGGGAAGAACTACATCTGATAATTGGTCTGTGACAGGAGTGGATAGACACCTGGAAAACTCAGCTGTGTCCCATGTTGCACCATGTGCAGCTTGATTACCTTTTTTTCTTGATTGGGCCCTTTGTGAATAGAGCAAGAACTATGCGGCTTCTGGTGCAGCGCCTTTATCTCATTGTCAAGTTCAAGTATTCTCTCGAGGTCTGAGCCTTGGAGATTGTGCTATTTGATTTCTTGATTCTCTAAAGCAATGTGCAAAAGAATCACACATGGTGATGATCCCTCAGGAGTCACCTATGACAATCAAAACTCAAGCTGACTAATGGTGGCATAGCGCATGTTATACCCAGGTGAAACAGAGACATCTTATGGTGGCTGGCTTCATTTTGATTTAACTGCAGAGAGGGGAGCTAAGCAGGTAAACAATGAATGACATACTTTGGGAATTTCTTTGTCTCGCAGTGGAGAAAGGATTGAGTCTGTTCGGTAGAACATCAGATCTACATCTTCTGTAAGCATTGACATCTGAGGAATATTGTATTCTGTTAACCTGTAATAAAATGCTAACTGGAGGAATGAATCCTGTAAATTTGTAGGCATATCTTGTTGCTGTGCTACTGTATGTACTACTTATAAACAATTTGGCTCTTTATGTGGAAAAATATTTGGAAAGTGGAGCCTCTGTATACAGCTTTAACATCTATGGCAGATGCAAATAAATTATTCAGTATTTCAGAAAGGTATTTGCATTTGTATGTAATTCAAGCATTACTGTAGCATATACCTAAACTCGGAGCTATTGTGGAAGTTAAAACACGATTGCAGAAAATGCAGAGTGCTTTGCCAATGGAGCCTTTAGAAGTATTAAATAATATATACTTATATTGCTTTACAGAGAATGGACTAAAAATTGTCCGCAGAAGGTTGTTGAAAACAAAAATGGTGACAGAATGTATGGGATACACACAGAGGATCACTGTACAAAAAAATGAATGGAATGCAATTAAGCAAAAACTAAAATGTCCTCACAACTAAGCAGTGGCGTAGCCAGACAGCCATTTTGGGTGGGCCGTCAGCCCAAGTGGGTGGGCACAAATTTTTCTCTCTGCCCCGCCCCTTCCTCCCCCTATTCTCCACCTCTCCCCCCAGTACCTCCCAACTCAAAATAGAAACAGAAACACTTTAGCTCATGAGGAAAGTGACATCCGCTATGCACATTTCTCAAGCTATCATATTTCAGTTACGATTCAAATAAAATAAAATGCCTTTTTCTACCATTGTTGTCTGGTCATTTCATTTTCCATCATGTTGATCCAGGTTCTCTTTTGAACTTTCCAATCTTTCTGCTATTTCTCCTTCAAGCAGCTGCTGTCCATTTGTCTTTTTCTCCTCTCTTGTTCATTCCCTCACTTCACTTGCCTCTGACATAGTGACCTTTCCATTTAGCTCTTTCCTCTTTTTCTTTTCTTTCTCTGTCCACCCAATTTTATCCTAACCCCTTTCCTTGTTTTACTTTTCAGATATCTGTCAGATTTCCATTTCCTTTCCACACACTAGTTCTCCTATTCCCCATCTCTCTACTTCCACAGCCATCCCTTCCCTTCCATCTTCAATCTATTCCCATTACCATAGTTCTTTTCCCTGTAATCACCATCTTCCTCGCGTTTATTTCCTTGCCACCCCTTGGCCTCTCCCACATGGTTCCACCTTTCCCAGTGTCTCTCTCCCTCCACCCTTCTAGCCCAGCATCTGCTCCCTCTCATCTCCCCACCTTCACCCCTCCCAGCATCTTCCTGTCACTTCTCTCTTTCGTCTTGCCCCCCTCTCCTGTGATCAGTGTGGCCAGGATTTCCCCCACTCCTTCCCTGATGCCCACACACACACATCCAGAACCTCTCCCTTCCCTTCAGCCCACTCCCCTTTGTCTTCCTCACCTCCCCCCCCACACGTCCAGAACCTCTCCCTTCCCCCACACACGTCCAGAACCTCTCCCTTCCCTTCAGCCCACTCCCCTTTGCTTCCTCACCCCCCCACACACGTCCAGAACCTCTCCCTTCCCTTCAGCCCACTCCCCTTTGTCTTCCTCACCCCCCACACACGTCCAGAACCTCTCCCTTCCTTTATTCCCCTCCCCTTGCAGGGCGAGCAGACCACTGTCTTCCTCACCCTTTCCCACCCCGCGCGCAGCTTGTATTCGATGCTATCGGCGCTGCCTCCTCCACCTCACAGTCTCTGTATCCCCTCCCCCCCCCCCCCCTGGCAGCGCTTACAATTTGCTACCGGCTGCCTGACATCACAGACGCGGAGCCGACGACCTGCTCCAGGACCTTCCCTCTGCCGCGTGCGTTCTTCTGCCCTGCGTAAACAGGAAGTTGAATCAGCGTGGCAGAGGGAAGGCCCCACCCCTGGAGCAGGACGTTGTGCCACGTCTGTCAGCTATCAGGCAGTGCCGGTAGCAAATCGCAAGCTGCCACGGGAGTGGGAGACGGACTCGGAGACTGTGAGGTGGAGGAGGCAGCGCTGATAGCGTAGAATACAAGCGCTACGGCGGGGTGGGAGAGGGTGAGGAGACACGGTGACATCTGGGTGGGCCTGATTAAAAACTGGGCGGGCCTGGGCCCATCCAGGCCCACCCGTAGCTACTACGCCCCTGAACTACAGTGAACTTTGGCAGCAGCTTCAGAGATTGGGAAGGAAGACCAATGCCAGGCAGGCTTCTATGGTCTGGGTCCAGTAAATGGTAAAAACAGATCAGGATCAAGGCTGGAATGGCTTTGATGGCAACTGCAGTAGTTGGGAAATAGGACTAGTGCTGGGCAGACCTCTATGGTCTGTGGCCAAAATTGGCAGGGAGAGACAGAGATTAAGTAAATGTTAGACACACCAATGGTGGGTTATGCTAGAATTCTGTTGTGGAATCATAGGTACATAAGTATTGCCATACTGGTACAGACCAAATGTCCATCAATCCCAGCATCCTGTTTCTAACAGTGGCCAATCCAGGTCACAAGTACCGGGCAAGATCCCCAGTAAGTACAATACAATTTATGCTGCTTAGCGTAGAAATAAGCAGTGGATTTTCCCCAAGTCCATTTTAATAATTGCATTTTAATCTTGGCAGGCATCAAGATACAGCATCAATATAGAATTGGCTTTCAGTACACATCACTGAGGTACCTAACATGGTGGCACTCAGTTATAGAATTGTCACCTTAGATTGTAAATCTGATGTCTGGGAAAGATCTTATTTACTTGATACATAACTCAGGTGTAAGCTAAAATAAAATAAATAAATAAATAAATACAATAAAATATTGGATATCTTTTGAAAGGATGAACAAGCAAACTCTTGCCTGTCCCTGGAGTTCAGAAGTACAACATCAAATCAAGTAGTGCACCGATAAATCCCAGCTGCAATTAATCCTCAGTGTTCTTACCACTAACAAGATGAGAAAGTCATTAAACTCTTAATAGGCTTCCAAAAGTGTTAACATTAGAACAGACACCAACTGATTGTTAGATTTTAGTATTTCTTAAAATGTTAGCAAAAATTGTTTTAACTTTTTTTTTTTTGTTTTTCTTGTTTATCTTTAAAAAAAAAACAACCTTATGGACAAGATGCTGGTTGAGCTGTCTTGCAACTTTCTTAGGGGTCCTTTACTAAGCTGTGATAAAAAATGGCCTCAGCATGCCCTTACGTGAATTTTTCCTGCACGCTAAGGTCCTTTTTACCACAGCTAGAAATGGCTGTTTTTCTTATTTTTTTGAATTAATGGCCTTGTGAATAGCAGCAGAGCTGGAGCTAGATACAACTAAGGGGAATGTCCTTGAGACAGCCCGAGGGAGGGCGAAACATGCGAGTCGGAAGCTCCTACCCGTGAGCCAGACATAATCCATAAGATGAGTATGGTTATTTAAAGTTACAACAAGTGAAGTAAATGTTTAAATAAAGATTAGAGAGGAGGTAATCGGAAGAGCCAATGAAGATTTGGATGCTATAAACATTAGTTGATAAATGATAGTAATGAGCACCGCTGAGGTTCTTTAACATCATTTGAAGTAAGATTAATATAGTTATTTGTTGAAAGCAACTAATACAAGTGGACAGATAATTTGGAGCTGGTGTATTATAAGGGAGGCATGTATCAATTTTGCCATTAGTGTGTGGCCATTGAAAATATTAGCATGTGACCACTTACCAACACCTATTTTGTTGCTGGTAAGGGCTCGTGCGCTTATCTTGTGCTAATCAGTTAGCACACAGTAATGTACATGTGTTAATTGATTAGTGCAGGAACGCCTACCCTCTTCCTCCCAGAAACACCTCCTTCTGCACAGATTTTAAAATTACTGCAGGACTCCTGAGCACATCCTATGATAAGCCATTTTAAGCTGCGCTAGTGCTTACCATAGCTTAGGAAAAAGATCCCTTAGAGTGAAGTATATCTTTCGCTTTTAAACAGTCTCTGAAAAATAGACATGGCCCATGATATGGCCTGTTAATGATATGTCACGGGTTCCAGTGACAAAAGAAAGGGGCCCTTTTACTAATACACATAAGTGCCTACGCATGTACAGTGCACATCAAATTAGAGCTTCGCCCGGCTATCGTGTGCCCTGGGTGGTAATTCTAATTTTGACGCGCATCTAAAACGCGTAGCAGAAAATAGTTTCTATTTCCTTGTCATCTATACCAGACCAGTCCAGACTAATGGGTTGTGTCCATCTACCAGCGGAAGGAGACAGAGAAATAGTTCCAAGTAAACCGCCCATTAAGGGTATCGTGCAATGTACGCGTGCTGACAATTACCACCCAGTTAACACGTGATACCTTATCACTAAGTCAATGGGTGACAGTAAGGTCTCAGGCTCAAAATGGACGCGCGCTTGTTTTAATTTTGCCAAACGTCCATTTTTGGCCACACAAAAAAGGTCTTTTTTGCAGACATACTGAAATATGGACCTACGTGCGTCCAATACACACACCTACACTAGCGCAGGCCATTTTTTGGCGTGCCTTAGTAAAAAGGCCCCAGAGTGGGTTAAATGCTGTATTTTACAGATTAGATAAGAAATGGGGATAATGAAAATCAAAAATGAAAAGTAATCTGAGAAAGAATATCTTCTAATATTTTTAAAAACATACAGAAATTTCAAAAAATCTAATTCTCATAACCTTTACATATTCTAGATATAAAGGCATATTTTAGATAGATCATTCATCCCCAAATACACACATGAAAGTGACCGTGGGCAGATTTTCCCCATCATTTTACAAATGCAGGAGCTCATGTGTAGGTACCATGTAAAATTGACATATCTCTGCCCCCCCCCCCCCAGAAAAGACATGTTAATTAGGTCACTTCACTGGCTCCCTATCCATTTCCATATTCAGTTCAAGCTTCTCTTATTGACCTATAAGTGTATTCACTCTGCCGCCGCTCCCCAGTACCTCTCCACTCTCGTCTCTCCCTTCGCCGCCCTCGGGTACTCCGTTCTGTAGATAATCTCTCTTATCTGTCCCCTTCTCCTCTACTGCTAATTCTAGACTCCATTCCTTTTATCTTGCTGCACCTCACGCCTGGAATAGACTTCCCGAACCTTTTCTTCCCAGCAGGTCTCAGTCCAAAAAGGCCAATTTCAAAACCAAAATAAATAATAATTAAAAACTTTATCTCAGATAATGACTTTGAAGAATTTTGGAGGTCAAACAATGGACTGCTTTTACTAGGTGGCTGTAAGTTTAACACAGGCTTACTGCTTGGAAACAGGAAGTACCGCCAGGCCACTGCAGCAGCCCAGTGTTACTTCCCACCCCTAGCGTGCCGTCATATCCATCATAAATATATTTTTGTAGCACCGGAGTATACCCGGTGGTAATCAGGCAGTGTGGATCACTGTAATCAGCTGCCATGCTCATAAGCACTTGGACTATTCATTGTGATAAGTCTTTAAAGGACATCTTTGAGACATTTGCTCTGTATCCAGGATATTAACCTTTGACCCCTGAGGCAGTGGCGTAGCCAGACTGCCAATTTTGGATGGGCCTGAACCCAAAGTGGGTGGGCACAAAATTTTCTCTCTACCCCCCCCCCCCCCCAGCAAAATTTAGTCACGCTAATCAGATGCATTTGTCACACAGGGTAAAGTGCTGCTTTTCAGTGCATCAGATTTCAGAAAATTTATTTAATAGCCTAACACCCTTTTCAGTGAGCTTTCAGAGGCCAAAACCTCCTGCCTCAGGTCAGTATAATGCTGTTACGGTATCCTCGCCTGACCTAAGGAAGGAAGTATTGGTCTCTGAAACTTCATTAACACAGGTACCATATTACTTTATCCTAAATTAAAAATAAATTATTTCTTTACCTTTCTTGTATGGCCATTTACTTTTTCTCATTGTGTCGCTCCCAGTGTCTAGATTCTGCTTTCCTTCGTTTTCGCTTAACTCTTCTGCCACGGTTTCCTGGCCATTTCTCATTTTTCTCTCCTTTTTCTTTGCTTTCTTCAATATTTTTTTGCCCTCTCTCTGTCCTGATTTAATTCATTCTTACTATCCATTCTTTAATTTCCTTCATCTACTTATGGCTTTTCATCTTTTTCTCACCCTTGTTCTCCCCATGCCCCTTCCTCTTATTCTCCAGTCTTTCACTACTCTCCTTTTCCATCCAGCAGCTCTCTTCTTTCTCTCCCCATCCTTCCAGTCTCCCCTCTCTCGCCCCATCCTTCCAGTAGTCCTCCCCTCTTTCTTCTCTCTCCCCAGTCCTCTCCTCTCAGTCTCACCTCTTCTCTGCATCCTCCATACCCCTCTTTCTCTACCCTTCCATCCAGCGTCTTCTCTCTTTCTCTGCCATCCTTCCATCCATCTACCCTCTCTCCTGATCCTTCCATCTAATGTCTCTCTCTCCCTCTTTCTAACCAGTGTCTCTGTATCACTCTACCCTTTTCTGTTCAGTGTCCCTTCTCTCTCCACATCCTTCCAGTCTCTCCCCTTTCTCTCCCCATCCTTCCATCCAGAGTCTCTCTCCCCATCCACCCGTTTTCCCTCTTTCTCTCCCCATCCTTCCATCTGTTTTCCCTCTTTCTCTGCCATCCTTCCATCTGTTTTCTATCTTTTCTCCCCATCCTTCCATCTATTTTCCCTCTTTCTCCCCATCCTTGCATGTTTCCCTCTTTCTCTGCCATCCTTCCATCTGTTTCCCTCTTTTCTCCCCATCCTTCCATCTGTTTTCCCTCTTTGTCCCCATCCTTCCATGTTTTCCCTCTTCTCCTCCCCATCCTTCCATGTTTTCCCTCTTTCTCTGCCATCCTTCCATCTGTTTTCCCTCTCTTCCTCCCCATTCTTCCATCTGTTTTCCCTCTTTTCTCTCCCCATCCTTCCATGTTTTCCCTCTTTTCTTCGATGAGGCCTGCCCTGCGTGCCAGCCCCAGCTCCCATTGCCGGCCACTGCTGCTTTTCCTGTTGAGCAGCAGGGCCGGCGCTACAAAAAGAAGAAGCGCTAACGGCGCTAAGGACGAAAAATGTTTTAAAAAAAAAAGTGCGGCACCGGCAGGCACTGTCTAGGCAGCCTTGAGGCATTGGCTGCTGGCTCACAGGCTCCTCCCGTCTCCTACGTCACTGGGCTGAATTGGGTGGCCTGGGCCAGCCAGGCCCACCCGTAGCTACGCCCCTGCCCTGAGGCAGGCACCTGTGGTGCCGAAACATGGCCCGTTTCGGGTCACTTCTATTAAAGTTTGTACCATTGTCTCTATCTTGGAGGCCCTTTTGTTCTTTGTTTCATTGATCACAAAAGTGGGCAAGGTCATGGGTGTTCCTAAAATGTATGCACAGCGTTATAGAATATGCCTGCTCCACACCTAAATTAGATATGGGAATTACACCAAGTTTTACTTGGTGTAAATTGCCAAGCCTACATTTAGTCACCGTTAGGCATATTTTATAAACCATACTGAAAAAAACATGCCTAGGTGTACTCTATAAACTACGCCTAAAGTTAGCGTGGTTTATAGAATATGCCTAGGTGTATTTTTTTTTCAGTGCTGATTTTAGGCATGATATATAGAATCTAGCCATAACTCCTAGGGTAATTTTATAAAAGGCCTTTATGTGAGAAAACCTTTTGAAAACCAGTGGGCCTCATAGTAGATGACAGCAAAAAAGGGCCAGTTTGTCTATCACAACTGTGTGGTTATTCTGCTCTGCACTGATAAATATATCCCAGCTGCCTGCCAGAAAGCTATTTCTTTATATCCAGGACAGTTTTATTTATCTTCTTCCTTTCGTACTCCACCGTATACACTTTGATGAAGCATAGAATGGGGCTGGGATATGTTACCAGTGTGGCACATTTCATTTAAAACCTATAAAGTAATATTTAGTTTGATCAGTGCCGTAAGTGCTTCCTCCTAGTGAGTGGCTGTGGAAAAATGTATGATTTTAACAAGTCAAATATATTCCCTGATACCTAAATGGCAAGAGATGACATCTGGTAGCAGATGGATCTTACATAATGTTACCTTTGAAGGAAATCACATTTTTTTGGCTTTCTTAACTTCCATCTGTTCCTTTGACACTTGTTGCAATGAGTTTTTAAGCCATATAAAATGAAACATCTCTAGAGGTTGTAAGAAACATCTTTCCATTATTAATGTGAGCTTAGTGCAGTACCTTGCTTCTCCAAGGAAAGCAATGTTGGAAATGCTTAACTTATGTTTATTTTCCCTTCTTGAAAGCTGAAATGATATAGGAAGGAAGGAATGAAGCTTGGTAATATAGGACAAAAGCATTTGGAAGTCTATCTACCAAACCACACTATGGCTGCAGTGCATGTTATATTTAATATCAAATTTGTAATGCATTGTTTCAATTACTGATAGTACAGAGTAGATCACATAACATATAATATACAGAAATATACAATAGACATACATCATCAAATCAAACAAAAATATAAGACAATAAAATCAAGGCAACTAAAAATATCTTCAAAGAAACAAGTGCGCACCCATGCTGACTCCGTAACTAGCCTTTCCTTTCTACTTAAATCGCTTTGAATATCACGCCCTATCTTTTTAAGTCAAAGAATTGGGGACAAGAGGCTAGATTCACTAAATGACGCTCAAAAATTGGCTCAATGATGAGCGCCCATTGTAAAATACCATTGAGTGCTGATTTTGTTGCCCAAATTTAGGCTCCAGGACTCCTGCTGAAACCAGGTATAACTGCCGGTATTCTGTAGTACTGTGTGCAAATTTTAGGAGTGCCCATGCACCTTCCATCACCACGCCCCCCCCCTTGGATTGTGTGCTATGGATTTGGGGCACGTTGTTATAGAATAGCAGTAGCAAGATGTGCGTGCAAATTCAAATTGTTGCTAATTATTGTTGATTAGCTCCCAGTTATTGGCACTAATTGATTTGTTAGCCAGCTTAGTTGTGCATACAACTTGTATTGGTGCCATATATAGAATCTGGGTCATGGTGTGTGGTTTTAAATTTTAGCCAGATAAGGGCAATATGCAGCATTTATCTGATTGAAGTTATCGAGATGAGTAAACAGCAGATTAGCAGGCCCAAGATGTTATTTGAATATAATTAACTGACAATATTCAACATACGTTGCTTTTCTGAATATCTTTTAAATACTTGATATCCAGTTATCCTCTAATCTAGAAAGTTGTGCGCCCAAATTTCTGACTAGTATGCAAATTTATGCACACAACTTATAGGCCAAGGTCAGTTGTGGCATAACTTGGGGCTTCTTTTACAAAGCCATGATATTGATTCCCGTGTCGCAAATGAGGAAGCCCATAGCAATTGAATGGGCTTCCTCTCATTTGCCATGCAGTAATCGCTACTGTGGCTTTGTAAAAAAAAAGAATTAATTAGCTGCTAATTGGCCTTAACCGGTTAGCAGCTAAACTTGGTGATAATTGGCAGTTACGGTATAAATGCCCTTAATCGGAATTCTATAAGTTGCACGCTCAAATTCCAGAGCATGCAAATTCAAGGGGGTGTTGACCTTAGAGGTGTAAGGGCACGTTAGGAGCATGCCAGACAGTTATGTGCATGGGCTAGAATACTATCATTCACGAGCCTAACAGCCTACAGTTAGGTGCAGGCATTGACATCGGTCATCAAGCTAGCGTTAAGTGCTCATGTCTCAGGGGTCCCTTTACTAAGGTGTGCTGAAAAATGGCCTGTGGTAGTGTAGGCGCAGGTTTTGGGCGCTCACAGAATCATTTTTCAGTGCACCTGTAAAAAAGGCCTTTTTAAATTTTTTGCCCCGAATGGACGTGCGGTGTCCATTTTGGATTTGAGACCTTACCGCCAGCCATTGATCTAGCAGTAAATTCTCCCGCGGTAACCGGATAGTAATGACCTATGCACCCAACTGCCACTTGGCACGTGTCTGATATGCGTGGCAGAAAATAAAAATTATTTTTTGTCCACGTGTATCGGCTGCGCGGGAAAAAGAAATTAATGCAAGTCACGCGGTAGCCATGTGGTAACTCCATTTTGGTGTGCATTGGCCGCGTGTAGATGCTTACGCGGCTTAGTAAAAGGGCCCCTAAATTTACATGTGTAATACAGACTCATTCTTGTATTCTATAATGGCAGTTGAGCACACCATGCCGGTACCTAACTTTAGGTGCTCTAAAGAGAATTATCTCTATATTGTAGATATCTTGAAAACCAGTCTGGCTGTGCCTGAGGACTCAGTTGGGAATCTCTGGTCTAAACAAAACAGAAGTGGGAATGGTGCAGATGAGTTACTTTAGAACAGTGTTTACAATGAATATGCATGAGATTGATCTGCGTACACTGCTTCCATTGTATGCAAATCGCGTTCATGCATATTCATTACAGTTATCCTGAAACTTGACTGGCAAGGGAGTACTACAGGACCACACTTGGGAAAAACTGCTTTAGAATATTTGAACGTGTTATTATTTCTTGTCTGTGCATTTAGAGTGCTTTTTTTACTCTTTCCTCCCCCATTTCCATCCAAAGAACAAGGAATTCAGTAAGAGGACTGAGATGTTCTAGATATATGTATTTAGCATATGTTGTTACAGTTTCAATAATGAAGATTCTCTATTTTCTGACAGAGGCAAGTTTATGCTATAAGACATTATCTACATTTATCTGTTCCACAGAACTGAACTTTTGACTTCTTCCAGATGAGCTGTTGCATCTAGATGAATGGTGCCTACTTTTTAATTGGAACTTTTGCCCAAGCACTGAATTGTTTCTGTATTGCTTTCAGATTCTGTTTTATCCCAAGTTAATAATAACATTGACAAAAAGCACCATGCTAGGCTGTAGGCTTCTGAAGCCAGTGCAGAACATAAATGATTATAGAAGGCTACCTGCTTGGTAGTTCTAAACATTAAATGCATCCAATTATCTACCTTTTTTTTTACCACCTAACTGCATGAAATGGTAATTACGAACAAAAAACTGTTTCATGCCACTGTAGACTCCAATAAGCAAGTATTATAGCATCACATTCATGTCATAGGTAAAGTTCAGACATGCTTTGTACTAAAGTTCTGCTTTGAAAGGTTTCTAGTCTGTCCGTTTAAAGAACACTGTCATGGCTGGCCACACTGGGATTTTAAAATCTCTAAACAGTAAATCTTGTCTCTCTCTAGGGTTTATTGACTACAATCTGTTTATGTCTTCCATTTCTGTTGCTTTCTTGCTTTAAAAAAATCAGTGGAATTCATACTCCTAAATAAAATAAAAACAGTACAATATACAGTACATTTCACATAATAAACTTTGAAAACACTCTTTAATTGCAACCTTTTCTTTCATATAGGAGCCTATTTATAAAGCTGCATTAGGTGTTTAATATATGTTTTAATCTGTATTAACAGTGTAGGGCTGCATGAAGTTGAAGTGTCGGCACATGCTAACTCAGGGGTGTAACCAGACCTGCCATTTTGGGTGGGTCGAGTTAACCTGGATAGGCTGTTCCCCTTTACTCCCATATTGCTTTCAGATTCTGAGGAGTAGCCTACTGGTTAGTGCAGTGGACTTTGATCCTGGGCACTGAGTTTGATTCGCACTGCAACTCCTTGTGACTCTGGGCAAGTCACTTAACCCTCCATTGCCCCTGGTACAAAATAAATCCCTGATATATGTAAACGCTTTGAATGTAGTGCAAAAACTACAGAAAGGTGGTATATCAAGTCCCATTTCCTGTTCCCTTTATATACAATTTTTTAACCTTTCCCTCCGTCCCTGCGTTTCCCTTTTTCTTCCCTTCCATTTCCTCTTCCCCTACTCACATGTCTTCATCATCTCCCTCTCCTTCACCACAGGCTATCTGCTTCTCCCCCTGCCCACAGTGCGGCATCTGCTCCCATCTACCGCAGAGCCATTACCAGCCACAGTTCCTATAGGCAACCTGTGTCTGCCCTGCATACTTCCCTCTACCACATCCTCACATGTGAAGTAACAGGAAGTGACATCGTTGATGGTGGGACACAGTAGCTGCAGGGCAGATGCAGGTTGCCTATAGGAATTTCCGTAGGCGATGGCTCTGCAGTAGGCAAGGGGGGTGGTTCAGAGAGAGATGGGCAGATGCTGGACTGCGAGTGGAGAAAAGAGAGAGAGAGAGAGAGGGATTGAGGTGCCACCACTGAGGTGTTTTGGGGGCCTCATAGGCCACTGGACTGGGTGGGCCTGAGGAAAGAATGGGTAGGCCTGTGTCCACCCGTAGCTATGTCACTGCTCTAACTACTTAGTTAAGAACCTAACACACAAATACCTGTTGGGGCATAAAATGGGGTTGGAGTGGGTAAGACTATACTTTGCAGTTACCATGCCTTAAGAGCTAATTCTACAAAAACAAACTGGAGCAATAAAGTCAAACCAAAATCTTGTATTTAATATTTAAGTACACAATCAGGCTCATTTTCAAAAGAGATGGACGTCCATCTTTCAACATAAATCGGAACATGGACGTCCATCTCCCAGAGACATCCAAATTGGTATAATTGAAACCCGATTTTGGACGTCTCCAACTGCAGTCCGTCGCAAGGACGTCCAAATTTCAAAGGGACATGTCGGAGGCATGGTGAAGGCAGGACTTGGGCGTGCCTAACACTTGAATGTCTTTGAGACATAATTGAAAAAAGCAGGGACGTCCTAAAGTAAAACTTGGACGTTTTCACCCGGATGTGGTTACGAATAAGACACAAAAAGATGCCCAAAATGACCAGATGACCACGGAAGGAATCGGGGATGACCTCCTGTTACTCCCCCAGTGGTCATTAACCCCCTCCCACCCTCAAAAAACATCTTTAAATATTTTTTGCCAGCCTGTATGCCAGCCTCAGATGTTATACTCAGGTCCATGACTGCGCATGCAGGTCCCTGGAGCAGTTTTAGTGGGTGCAGTGCCCTTCAGACAGGCAGACCCAGGGCCATACCCTCCCTACCTGTTACATTTGTGGAGGAAACAGCGAGACCTCCAAAACCCACTGTATCCACATCTAGGTGCCCCCTTCACCAGTAAGGGCTATGGTAGTGGTGTACAGTTAGGGGTAGTGGGTTTTTTTTGGGGGGGGGGTTAGGGGGCTCAGCACACACAGTAATGGAACTGTGTATCTGGGAGCAATTTATGAAGTCCACTGCAGTGCCCCCTAGGGTGCCCAGTTGGTGTCCTGGCATGTCAGGGGGACCAGTGCACTACAAATGCTGGCTCCTTCCAAGTCCAAATGGCTTGCGTTTGGACGTTTTTGACATGGACGTCTTCGGTTTTGAAAATTGTCGAAAGTTGAAGACATCCATGTCTAAGGACGTCCATGTCTAAGGACATCTTTGGTATTTTCAAAACAAAAGGTGGATGTCCATTTTTTTCGAAAATATGGTTTTCCCCGCCCCCGTATTTGGCTGTTTTACAAAGATGTCCAAATCCCAACTTGGACGTTTCTTTTGAAAATGCCCCTCAAAGTGTAGGAACAATATATATAAAGAATAGAGAAGACTAGGGAAGACCTTCAAAATAAACTCATCCATGCAGCTTGCCAGAATATGGTTGCTAAAGATGGTGGATAAGCTTTCTCATTCACTGGTCTCCATATTGCCATTTCTAAGCCCTTGATCTTAGCCAGCACTCCTCATGGCAGTGTACAAGAATATACAGGGAACAATTTTAAACAATTTTCTATACACTGTGCACTTCTTCTCCTACATTCATACAACAATATAAAAATAATATTCAAAAATAATCAAATGCAATAAAAATCGTGTTTCACTTTCCCATACAATATTCACTTCCCCATACAATAACTGCACAGTCACGTATCAAAACATGTATAAGCTATATGCACTATAAGCATCAAAATATCAAAGTAGAATATTTATAGGAACTTATCTTCTTGCTGCCAGGTAGATAACTTTCACATACTTAATCAAAGCTGGAGAACACTCATCCAGTGGGCAAAAAGAATCATTCACAAATTTCATAATTAATCTTAAATTGTTCATCGAACACTTGTATAACAAACAGATCAAGCAACAGGAGGGTCTCAAGGACATGGTAATTCTTCACATGAAAGTAAAATATTCTTAACTTTTTTGGCAAAAACCAGGGCAAAATAATTGCACAAAATGTTGTTGTGTTCACTATTCAGAGGCTTATCAAGTTCTAGTGTTTCCAGTCTAGAAAGGTACAGCTGGAGGACTGCTGTCTTTTTTGAAATGTGACTGATAATGTGCTTCCATTCATCTTCTTAAATACACCTAAGTGGCATGGTGGCTCTTTGTTTAAATTTGGGGAAGATAGTTTGAAACTTTACACATGTTCAAAGCATTTTACCCACATTAACGTACCTATGCACACTCTACACTCACCACGTCACTTAACCACAAACCTCAATAAAACTATAATCAGATTAATCTTTTATCTTTAATGGCACAACATTGGCCACAGATTTTCTTAACAATAATTTCTGTAAAAAACAAAATTCACAAGATTCAACATCCAACTGACCCATAGCAATCATCCCACAATAGTTTATTATCCCTCCTCCCCCAACCTCACTGTTAGTCAGTAATGATCTAGCTGTCATCAGAACACATTTTCAATAACCTTTAACATAACTTCCCCAAAAAGGCCTATGGTCTTGCCAAGCCTCTGCCAACCCTTGTGGCAGTGTTGCACACGAGACAATGGATAAACACATTTATTTTTCCAAAAATTCTCTTCTAAAACTCCCAAGAAAACTATGTCAGGGATAAACATGTGCCTATTTCTCCCAGGATAAGCGGTTACAGACTGCCTTCTGTTACCGCTCCCCCACCAAACAAGCTGCAGCCAAAGTGTGACCATAGCAAGCCTCTAATAAATGCTGTTTTGCAGTAAGAAAATATCAACATCAGAGAAATGCAGTCCATCAGGCCTATAAAGACCTAGACAAACAGCCATAAAAACTCATGTGAAAGCAACACCCCCCCCCCCCAATGCTACCACAAATCTAGACAAATCCCAATTAACTCTGCAGCAGAGCCACTTAATGGTCTTTGGCTTGCAAGCACTTTGCCCAGTTCTTTGGCTATTCTCTGAAAGATTGACACAAGATGTTCACACTGACCCAACTGATGCACTTGCCCGACAAAAGAATCATCAAGATACTGAACTATACAATCCAAACCCGACACACTTTGCACCACCCAATGCACAAAAAATGGAGAATGCTTCAAAATATGTACAAGAGATGGTTGATCTGAGGTAGATAGTCACAGGGAGCCTGCACATACACAGTCTGGGTAGCTAATCCCTTCCCAGATAGGATTCATAACAGGGTTCTCTTTTCCTGCATATATGGCTTTTGTCCTTAGTTCCTTCTTTGGAGGCAGTGTGGTTGTCCGGTTCCCGTTCAGAACTCAACCTGAGAACTGATGAGCAACTAGTTATGTTCGGTCTCTGTTTCTTCACTGCTTCCCTCCTGTGTGCTCTGGTTGTATTAGGCATTCACAAGCTTTGTTTGCTTCATGGTGAATTGGCCGAGGAGCAGAGCCAAAGCCACTATCCTGGACTACGGTTTATAGTCCCTCAGTTTCCCTCCATAGGGATGTCTCCTCCTACTACTGTTGCTAGGTAGGATTAGCCCTTGTGGTTCTAGAAAGTACAAGAGTTTTCCAAGTTGAAAGTTCACACACATAACCTTTGTAGACACAACAGAGAGATCACTTCCAAGCTGTCTTGTGGCAGACAGAAATCTGTGTGCCCTTTACTAAGGTAAGCTATATGAATTTTTGAAAGCATAGGATCCTTAATTGTACACAGTACTCTAATTCAGGTTTCAGTAGAGACTTATTCAGAGACAGTCTCACCTTCTTTCTCTGATGGCCGTTTCTCTCCCCATGCACCCAAAGATCCTTCTGGTTTCTGCCATCAGCTTTTCTACCTATTTGGCCACATTAAAATAATCAGATATGATCACCCCCAGGTCTTGTTCTTCTTTCATGCACAGCAGTATTACAAACCCTATTGTAGCACTTTTGTCAGCCTAAATGAATAATTCTGCATTTTTTAAACATTGAATCTTAGCTTCCAAATTCCAGACCATTCTTCAAGCTTTGTTAGACCAAATCTAGTGTGTCATACTATTGCAGATGTTGGTATCATCTGCACAGAGACAACCTTACCAAACAGCACTTTTGGAATATTGCTTGCAAATTTGTTAACAAGAACCAGACTGAAAACCGATCCTTGTGGTACACCACTGGTAACCCCCCTTTCTTCAGAATGAACTCCATTTACCAGTTTCTAACCCAGTCAATTTAGGGCCCATACCAAAGGCACTTACCTATGCAGAACCATGTCAAAGATTTTGGTGAAATCTAAATATACTACGGGGCTAATTTTCTAAGGAGAAATGTCCAGGACAAAAGTAAGATGTTTTGAACTAGACCCATTTTATTAAAGACGAAGACATAAAAAAGTACCCCAAATGAACAAATGTCCACTAGAGTAATAAAGGAATGATCCCTCCTTACTCCCTTAGTTGTCACTGAACCCCTCCCACCCCAAACATGTGAAAGAAACAGTACATACCAAACTCTATGACAGCCTCAGATGTTATAGCCGGTCTTATTAGAGCAACAAAGAGGCCTCTAGAGTAGTCTAGTGGTCTGTGCAGTGCACTGTAGAGAAGGGGACCTAGACCCATAGTCCACTCTAACTGGTACACTTGTGGTAGAAAGTGTGAGCCTTCCAAAAACATACTGTATCCACACATAGGTGATACCTGCAGCCATAAGGGCTATTGTAGTGGTTTACAGATGGGTACAGTAGGTTTTTGGTGGGTTTTGGTAAGGTAAGGGTAAGATATGTACCTAGGACCTTTTATGTGAAGTCCACTGCAGTACCCCCTAGGATGCCCCACTGCTCTTCTGGGATGTCTGTGTGTCCAGTCTACTAAGATACTGCCACCCCCCCAATATATCCCAATGGCTTGTTTTTGTGCGTTTTTCCATTGTACTTTTTTTTTAATGGTCCAGAAAGATAGATGCACTGAGCACAAAAAACATCTAGCAAATGGCCATTTTCAAAACAAAAAGATAGATGTTCTTCTGGTTTGAAAATCACTATGTTTGCCACTGGATTTTTTTATGTTTTTAGCAAAACATCCCAAATTGGATTTAGACATCATATTGAAAATGCCCCTCATAGTGTTTTACTTATCTGAAGGTTTTTACTTATCTAGGAGCATTGTTCACCCATCTCTAACTATCTTAGGTGCCCTTTTATTAAGCTGCAGTAAGCAAGAATCTGTGCTTACCGCAGGTTAAAAATCCACTATCAAGGGACATGCTTCCCACGCGCTAAAAAAATACATATTTTAAGCGCTGAGGGCATGTTTTGGGGCAGACAGAGTGTGTGCCCAGTGCTAGTCAGTGCAGCTACATCACTGCATGCTGATAAGCATGTGGTTAGTATGTGAGCCTTTAACGCCTAGAGAATAGCTTTAGTTAAGGGCGCACACACTAATGGCAACACGTGGCCATTATAGCAAAAAGGGAAAATGTGGCCATTTTACAGCCATGCTAAAAGTGAACTCAGGACACGAGAAACCCACACATTTGTCCATAGCGCAGGCCACTTTTTTAGTGCAGCTTAGTAAAAGGGCTCCTTATTTTAAAGCTCTCTTCAGTAGGTTAGCCAGTCTTCTGTGGAAAACAGTATAGGGGTCCTTTTACTAAGCTGCGTAAGGCTCTACGCTCACCGAACGTGCACCAAAATGGAGTTACAGCCTGGCTACCACATGGCTCTTGCGGTCATTTCATTTTTGGGTGCATCCGATATGCGCAGCTGAAAAATAATTTTTGGAAGTGCGTATCAGATGCACACCAAGTGGCATTTGGCGCATAGGTCATTACCGCCCGGTTACTGCTTGAGACTTTACCACTAGGTCACTGGCTGGCAGTAAGGTCGCAGAAGCAAAATGGACGCGTGACAATTTTTATTTTGCTGTGCGTCCATTTTCGGCAAAAATAAAAAAAGGCCTTTTTTACAGGCGCACTGAAAAATGGATCAGCACGTGCCCAAAACCCGTGCCTACACTACCATAAGCCATTTTTCAGCGCATCTTAGTAAAAGGACCCCTATATCCCTTAGTCATTTAGATTTTAAAATGATTGAACTGTCAATTGTTTGAGTAACCCAGTTCTATTAGAGTTTACTGCCAAGTCCAAAATGGAAAACAGTGAAATGTTAGCCTAAAATGGTGCTATGAATTTAAATTCAGTTGCCAAATATCTGGTGTGTCAAGTTAGTGGGTGACTAAACAATGACATTTCATTCTTCTTCCATTAGGAGCTCTTTCTTGAGTACCAATAGATTTGGCGTTGAGCTTCACCTTATCGCTTCTCTCCATAGATTTACTATCATTGTTCAGAAGAGGCTGAACATTATAGACAACTATCTTTATTTAGTTTAACTATCGTCTAATGTTTTTGTCTGTATGCCTTTCTCCAGGGCTGTTTTACAAATTTTCCTTTCTCGAAAAATAAAGGTAAAGACTGCAGCATGTCACATTTGAAACTTTGCTTTCATAACCTGCTTTTTCTTTGAAACAAGAAAACACACAAGTGCTTGTTTCATTTATTTTGATTGCCGATAAAATGAATTTCGCTATCCTAAGTCCAATTGCAAATAAACATGCATTTACACTACAGAAAAAGAAAATGGAATAGTTTGACTTCTTCACACTATGTTGCCAAAATGAAGGTAGGCTAGATTTAAAAACTAATTTCCTGGCAGTAGGGGATACCCAATGAGTTTTTCCTTAAATTATTTTGTTGAACAGGAAACGGAAAAGTACTTTGTGGAACAACTGACCAGACTAGCTGTGATCTTTGGTAGTTTTGCAAAACATGGTGCAATTATAGCAGTAGCAGTGTCAGGATAATAATTTATTCTTTAATTAGCATTGAATTAAGGAATAAAGCTTTTTATTCACCTACATTTGGTACAGCAAGATGTATGCTAACTTCTTTGTGCATTACTTTTAAAGATCAAATGGACACACTAGTAATTTTCATTAATCTCATACAGAGAAGCTAATTAAAATTTCTATTATTAACAATGCATTTTTAGTTGTTTCCTTTCTTCCTTGGAAGAGCAGGATGTTAATATTAATTAAGCTTTTATTATATTACAGCTCTGTTAAATATCTCTAGAATTAGTTTTACTGATTTTATAATAATGTTCATAGATAAGGTTTATGGCTTCTCTAGGCTTGTAGTAACAAGATTTCTAGGGTGACCATTATGGTAATAAAATACTCATTTTCTAGTTTGATTCTATAATTCTAATTATGAGGCTTAGTGAAAACGGGACTGGGGCGTGCCTAACAGATGGGCGTCCTCGAGTGATAATGGAAAAAGAAGGGCGTCCCTGACGAGCACTTGGCCGACTTTACTTGGTCCATTTTTTGTTACGACCAATCCTCAAAAAGGTGCCCGAACTGACCAGATGACCACCGGAGGGAATCGGGAATGACCTCCCCTGACTCCCCCAGTGGTCCCTCCCACCCTGAAAAAAACAAACTTTAATTGCCAGCCTCAAATAGCATACTCAGGTTCATCGCAGCAGTATGCAGGTCCCTCGGGGGGGGGGGGGTGTCAACGGAGGCATGGCGAAGGCATGGACGTCCTTCTTTCAAACATTTTGAATGTTCTGAACTGCCCCCCCACAGGGACAGCCAAATTTCAAGGGAGTGGAGTGGAGGAGTGGCCTAGTGGTTAGAGCACTGGTCTTGCAATTCAGAGGTGGCCAGTTCAAATCTCACTGCTGCTGCTTGTGATCCAAAATCTAAATAAATAAATAAAGGGGGTGTCAGGGGCATAGCAAAGGCATGGATGTCCTTCTTACAGAAACATCTACATTTTGGATGTCCTCAACTACCCGTCGCAGGGACGGAGGCATAGCGAAGGCACCCAACACTTGGACGTCCTTCACCCATACTCAAAAAAATAAAGACATCCCTGACAAGCACTTGGATGTTTTCACCTGGACTTGTGTTTTTTTAAGGTTGTAGACAGCAATATATTTAATTTAAATCTTCAAGACCCTTCTACCATCTCCACTTGCTACCATTGCTATCGCCACTTGTTACCGCTGCCTGCTTTTGCTGTTTCTGGTGGCTTGTCTACCTGCCTTGATGTCACTTCTGCTGGCCATCTACTCGTCTGCCTGCCTGTCCATTGCTACCATCAGTGGTAAGTGTCTTGATATCGGTTCTCAGTTCCGGTCCTGGTCCCCTTCCCTCCCCCAGTGTGGTCCAGCCGGTCCTCTTCCCACCCCCCCCCCAAATACACACATGGAGCCATATCTCTTGTTCTAACAAAAGTCATTATTGTATGCTGGAATTAAATGTGGCCTTCTTAAAAAACTGCAAACTGTTCAAAACATGGCTGCTCAACGAATTTGTTAATCATCGCGCTTTGGTAAAGCTACCCCACTCCTTCATTATCTACACTGGTTACCTATAAAGAGCAGAATTTCATTCAAGCTATGTGCATTAGTCCATCAAATTTTATTTGGTATGTCACCATCCTATATGAATGAACTCATTGATTTACCACCATGCAATGCTTCCGTGTCATCCGGAGAACATCTCATTTTACATTTCACTAGTTGCAGCAATGTATCTTACAAACAATCCACCATGCTAACTTTTCTTATCAATGCACCAACATCTGGATTCTCTTCCTAAACAAATTATATATACCAGTGATTATGGTTTATTTGTAATTTATTGAAAACTTATTTTTTTTAGCTTCAACAATGTTAACCACTCAGTGCTGAATATTATTTAATTCCTTTATATTTCACTTCTTCCTGATTCCCCACTGGACTACTTGCCCTATTTATATTTTTTATGATGTATTCTTTAATGTAACTCTATTTATTTATTTTCTTATATGTTATATGGTAAGCCACATTGAAAACTGAGTTCCACTTGGGCTAATGGGGGATATAAATGCCATAATAAGTAAATAAATGGTAAGAGCGGGCTGGTCCTCTTCCCCTTCCCCATGTGGTCCAGTGGTCCTGGTCCTCTTTCCTCTCTCCAGCGGATGGTCGGACTCCCTTCCCCCGCAAGTTCCGATCATCCTTCCCCCCTGAGGTCTTTGCTGTCAGCCCTGCTCCCCCCTTCCCCCAGAACTGTTTACCATTGTAGGCAGGCAGACAGTCTTTTGGGTGGGGAGGAGGACAGGAGGGAAGAGATGCAGTGAGGTGACCTCATCTCTCCCTCCTGTCTTTCTCCCCCCCCCCCCCCCCCCCCCACTTCCTGCATGCCTGCCTGATCTGAATCTAGACAGGCATGCAGCAGGGTGGAAGACAGAGCCTGTGTTAGAAATTTTCCCAGCTTCTTTTACTTTTTAAATCATGAGATTAATCACAATAAAAACTTGTAATCGAACTGCAGCCCTATGATTATAGAAACACCCACTCTCTGCCCCTCAAACACGCTCCCCGTCATCAAAAAATAAATAAAGTAATTATTAGCACACGGAAGTATGCACAGATTAGGGAATTACCGCACAAGAACATAAGTATTGCCATACTGGACAGACTGAAGGTCCATCAAGCCCAGCATCCTGTTTCCAACAGTGGCCAATCCAGGTCACAAGTACCTGACAAGCTTCCAGACCAGCACAATACATTTTATGCTGCTTATCCTAGAAATAAGCAATAGATTTTCCCCAAGTCCATCTTAATATTGGTTTATGGACTCTTCTTTTAGGAAGTTATCCCAAGCCTGAGCATGTCCCGTGGTAAGCCCTTTTAAACTGCAGTAAGCAAATGCAGCACTTAATGCAACTTAGTAAAAGGACATATTAAAGCAAATATTAAGTACCATTTTACAATGAAAAAATTGTCTTTCCTGAATGAGGTATAATTTCATAGTGGAAGGTTAATTTTATATTTTGGCATTTAAACTTTCATATGCAATGTTTTATTTGAAAAGCATGCCAGCCACAGCAGGAAGTACATGCTGCATCAGTTTGTGACCCGTGTTCACTTTTTTGTAGCCTATCAAGTTAGATTCCCCTGAAATATAAGCTCTTAATTTAACATAATCTGTAAAATAACTTTTTTTTTTCAAGAATAGCTAAACTTGAAGCGAACACATATCACTCACAAAAATTATTATACAAGGGGGAGAGTCATCCCAATGAACCTAGCTGATTCATATATATGCTAGATTTATTATAATGTGCTATCACATTAGTATGTTTGCACCATCAACACATGATTTGTTTTTGTTACATTTCGTACCCCGTGCTTTCCTACTCATGGCAGGCTCAATGTGGCTTACAAGTACTTATTTGTACCTGGGGCAGTGGAGGGTTAGGTGACTTGCCCAGAGTCACAAGGAGCTGCCTGTGCCTGAAGTGGGATTGAACTCAGTTCCCTAGGACAAAGTCCACCACCCTAACCACTAGGTCACTCCTTCATATTAGTAAACAGGCCCTGTTTATTAAAATAGGATGAGCAGTAAATAGTGCCACAATAGTGTGCTATCATACTAAACAGTAGTGCACTTTAGTAAATCTAGCCCATAATTAACTAAAACCTTCACAAATAAACAAATTAATAAACAAGGAAATAGCAAGGCTCATTTTTATTTTTCTGTTTGTGTGTGTGTGTGTATACTACAGCCGTCTCCTCTGCATGTAACTTCCTGTTTCATCAGAGGCCTCAGGTGGCTGCAGTAAAGAGAAGAGGCGGGTGCTGACAACAGGGCAGCATATGGGAATCGTGACAAAATAACAAATGTCATGAACTGGATAGAGGAAGGAAGGGGGCAGAATTTCATCCCGGGAGGAGCAGCATCTTGGCCCGGGGGGGCGGCGGCACCTTAGCTCTGCCTAAAGTATGCCTATATTTATAGAATAGGCTTAAGTTTTTGTGTGGTGTATAGAATACGCCGAGTACCTCTCAATGTGACCAAATTTAGTCATGGCCATTTATGCCATGTTTTACTTGATGGACATCCCGACGCCTAAATTAGGTGCAGAGCAGTGTATCTATAACAACACACATAGAGTTTAGAGACAACCCACACCTGCCTATTGCCACACCCTTTTCAACTATCCTGCTTATTTTCGAATGAGAAGGCTGGCCATTTTCCAACACAAATCGGGAGATGGCCGGACATCTCTCAAGTCCGGTGAAATTGGCATAATCGAAAGCCGATTTTGGCTGGCCTCAACTGCAGTCCAATCGCAGGAGCGGCTAAAGTTTAAGGGGGGGCATGTTGGAGGCATAGCGAAGGCAGGATGGGGGTGTGGTTACACCTGCCGCCCTCAGCCGATAATGGAAAAAAGAAGGCCGGCCGTGACGAGCATTGGCCGGTTTTACTTGGTCCATTTATGTTTTAGGACCAAGCCTCAAAGGTGCCCCAACTCACCAGATGTCCACCGGAGGGAATCGAGGATGACCTCCCCTTACTCCCTGAGTGGTCACCAACCCCTTCCCATCCTAAACAAAAAAACAAAACAAAACCATTTTTTGCCAGCCTCTATGCCAGCCTCAAATGTCATACCCAGCTCCATGACAAGCTATGGTAGTGGTGTACAGTTGGTGGGGAGTGGGTTTTGGGAGGGATTTGGGGGGGCTCAGCACCCAAGGTAAAGGGAGCTATGTACCTGGGAGCTATTAATGAAGTCCACTGCGTGCCTCCTAGGGTGCCCGGTTGGTGTCCTGGCATGTCAGGGGGACCAGTGCACTACCGAATGCTGGCCCCTCCCACGACCAAATGCCTTGGATTTGGCCGGGTTTGAGATGGCTGGCATTGGTTTCCATTATCCATCTCTGACATTTGGCCGGCCCCAGATGGCCCGCCATCTTGTTTCGATAATATGGTTCGGGACACCTCTTTACGGCGCCAGCTTTAGAGATTGCCGCCCATATAGATGGCCGGCGCTGTTCGATTATGCCGCTCTAAGTGACTTAGAAATTGAGTGCACCACGTTACAGAATACACTTGGCGAGTTGTACACGTAAATCTTAATTCCAATTAGTGCTGATATTGCTTGTAAATCCAATTGTTAGCGCTAATTAGCTAGTTAACCAATTAAGTTGTGTGCATTGTTATAGAATACGCTTCGATTTCTGCACGGAATGAAGGAATGATATATAGAATCCTGGGGAATGTACAATTACAGGAAGGCAACAGGTGTTTCTATTGTTCCTGTACCACTAGGACACTGTACGCATCTGGGAAAATTCTATAAATGGCTCCTAAGTTAGGTGCTAATTCTGTGCCCATGTTTTGGTGTGGGCACATGTTTAATGGATGCAAGGCACTGAAATGGGGCTGAAATGGCAGATTGGTACAGAAACACACTTGCGCACCCAGATATAAGGTAGTGCCTTAGGGCTCCTTTTACTAAGCTGCAGTAAAAGGGAGCCTGCGGTAGTTTTGGCACATGTTTTTGATGTGCACTGAGGCCCCTTTATACTGCAGCAGGTAAAAGGCTGGGGTTTTTTCTTTTAAAGGAAATGATCTTGCACTAATCACAGGGATTGATGCATGGCCATTTCTGGGGGAACCCTTACCGCCACCTATTTAGGTAATGGTAAGGACTCCTGAGCTACAAAAATACAAATTTTTTTTGTATCGCTGGAAATTGCGCACGCTGAGGGTGGGAACTACCACAGAGCTCATGCGGTAGCATGGCGGTAGTTAAGAACTGGCGCACCACATACCCTTTGTAAAAGGGCCCCTTATTGTATCTGCATGCAACTGAAAAGGGGGCGTTCCATGGGAGGGGCATGGGTGAGTCAGGGGCATTCCACAAAATTGTACACAGTATTATAGAATTGTATGGATGCTCATCCATTTGGTGTGCCAGGATTTACACCTGGTTTTATTTGGTGTAACTCTTTGTGCCCAAAGTTGGACGCAGAATTTGATGACCAACTCTATTCTATAAAGAGCGCTCATCCTGGAGCACCCTTTTCTAAATAGCGCTGGGTGCCATTTAGTGAATCTGGCCCATAATTACTAATAGCAAATTACATGGTTTGGGGACTAGGTGTCACTGTACATTCAAAATATCACTACTGACACATCGGGCCTTTCACATTGGACTGCCACTTTACCTGAACTCTTCCCTGACTTCCTATTCTCCCTTTCATTCTCTTAAACTCCTGACAAGGCAGTCTTTTGTCTTTTCCTTTCCCCTTTACATATTGGACCAGAACATGGCAAACCTATTGCTTCTCTTGTCACTATTGGGGAGATTCTATATATGGCGCCTAGAAATTTGCATGGAAATCATTTTTGCGTTAACGTATTTTATAAGATTTAGGCGCGGTATGTAGAATACACTTAAGTGATACCTAAGCTCCTAAAACCACACGCCTCCATTTACACCAACTAAAATAAGGTAGATTTACACGGACTGGGCCATATTCTATGACCAGCACATGTAAATTTGGGAACGCCCATGAAATGCCCATTTTCACACCCGTTCCATGCCCATGATCATGCCCCTTTGAACTGAACTGCTTGCTTTAGAATTAGGCACAGTTCATTACAGAATATGCTTAGCAAGTTATACACATACATTCTAATTATTGCCAATTAGTGCTCATTATTGCTTGTTAAGTGCTGTTAACAACACTGATTAGTTTGTTAAGCCAATTAAGTTATGCACGTTGTTATGGAATACATTTGGAATTTGGCACGGAGCTCTAGGTGCGCTATATAGAATCCAGGGGTATCTGTACTGAACAAAAACAGAGAGAAATCATTTGCACTGAATAAAGTACATATAAGTAAGCATCAAGTATTAATTTTTAATTAGATTTGCTATAAGTAAAGGGTGGAATAGAAATGGAATTTTAAAAAACCCTCATTTTAATTTTTATAGCTTTTTCTGACATGTCTGAACGGGGTAGGCACAATAAAGTGGTTGTGATTCATACATTTCAAGACTTTGGGTCTAACATTTAATATCCAGGTATGTCTGCCAACCTGGAAATTAACCAGGCACTGGCCAATATTCAATGCCTGGTTAACTCACCATGGGGCTCTTTCACTAAGGCTTGCCGAAAAACGGCCTGTGCTGGTGTAGGCATGTGTTTTGGTCGCATGCAGGTCCATTTTTTGGCGTGCCTGGAAAGAAGGCCTTTTTATGTGGCCGAAAATGGATGTGCGGCAAAATTAAAAACCAGTTTGCGATCATTTTCGGCCTGAGACCTTACCGCCACCCATTGAGTTAGCGGTAAGTTCTCACACACTAACCGGACGGTAATCATCAGTGCGCGTAAACTGCCGCTTACCACCGGGTAAGCGTCATACGGTAGAAAATTGAACATATTTTCTACCACATGTTTTGGACGTGCATCAAAAATGGAATTACCGCCCGGGGTATGCGGTAGCCGGGCGGTATTTCCATTTGATGCACGTCCAAAACATGCGGTAGAAAATATTTTCAAAGTTAGGGCAGCTGTTTTTCTGTCCTAACTTTATGCAGTTACTTAGCCGATTAGCGGAATGAAAATCGATGCTAACCGGCTAAGTTTCCACCCCAGCCTAACTGCACCTCAACTCCACCCCCTCAAACTAGCCAGTTAGAGGGGATATTCTGTGTCACTATCTCTACTGAATATCCCCGGATAGCCCCACACAAGCAATGTAAATGGCTGGGAGCCCCTCCTGTCCGTTGAACTTGCTTTGAATCTCGACCCCTTTATTTCTAATTTTAAAAAATCTGTATCTGATGTGTTAATCGTGTTTGGGATTTTGATGAAATAAACAAAAAAAGAAAAAAGAAACAAATAAGTTAGAGTCATTGGTGATATTATACATAGTTGATTTATTGCTAATAAATACCCCATGTAGGAACCACATTGGTCTACCCCCTACTTCTTTTTTTGTTTATTTTGTCTTGCTTTGTTGTTTGGGAGACACTTTTTTTTGGTCTAGGATTTCGATGAATAAGAAGTAACTTTCGTGAAAAGTATATCCTTTTCAGGCTCAGCACTACATTAGATAGCGTTGAGTCTGAAATGCAATTGTTCTGAGATTAATAATGCAGTCTTCACTGTTTGGAAGGAGATTGCTTACCTACCATTTGAATCAATTCTTTTGCAAGGGTTCTGCCATAACAGAAGTAGAATATCAGTAATATCCATCTTCAATTGGCAAATCTCATGAAAACTTTATTGCATTGTCAATCATTGTCCTTGCAGTTATTAATACTTAAACCTGATGCAGATGGGTTTTTTTTTAAAGCTATTATTGATAGATTTAGAAGACATGCAGATTTATGAATAATTCTATGAGGTTTTATATCAACAAAAACTTAGTTATATGTTTTGTTACTTTGAACTATGGCAGAATCGTAGCATGGAGGCTACATAGACCCGGAGGAATTGCTTTTTTAAACATAACCCAAAGAAAACATAGTATGCATCAGTTTAGTGTGATGGCTTGCAAAGGATGTATGTAGAATGTTTATTCATGATGACCTGCTGATGTACATATTTTAAAATTCCCTGTGTGATATTGAACAAATTTATCTCTTTGGAATATGAACTGCTGCTGGATAATAATAATAATCTTGACCGCATAATAAAATGTTTAGGAGCAAGACATATTTATTTGTTTGTTTGGATTTTTTTTGGAATAAACATTAAGCTGAGGAAATAGTTACTATACAATGACCGACTGCCTTCTCTGCTCAGTAATTAAGAACTGGAGAAATGTTATTTTCTTTGGCTTAGAGAAGTTTGAGGAAGAACATTATATTTTTAAAGTATTATTTTCCTTTCAAAAAACAATAACAAAGAATGTCTTTGCAAGGAAACACAGTTCAAAGCCACCAAGGAAAACATTCCCTAAACACCCAAAATGTACCCCTGGATTCTATGTATGGCACTTTGAGTTGCGCATGCAATTTTGGATGTGTGTCCAATTTGTGTGTGCAACTGAATTACTTAATAAGCCAATCAGTACTGATAATTATGCAATAACAAGCAATTATTGGCACCGATTGGCAATAGTTAGAATTTACGCACGCTATCTTTTTAGGTGTATTCTATAAAGAGATGCGCGCAATTTTTACTGCGCAGATCCAAAAAGGGAACATGGCCGTGGGAGGGGCATGGGCTGGTGAGGGGCATTCCTAAAATTAATGTGCATTCTTATAGAATTAGCGGGATCTGTACCTAACTTATGCATTGGGATTTACACCAGGTTTTCATGGGTGTAAATTGTTGTGCCTAAATATAGTCACGGTTCCCGGCATTAAGGGAGAGATTCTATATATGGCACCTAAAAAATCGGCACTGATTTTGTATTCTATAATCTATGCGCCGATTTTAGAATACGCTTAGTTGATATTTCAGTGCCTAAATCTACGCGCATCCATTTAAGCCAACAAAAACTTGGCATAATTACCTGCACATACATTTAGATGCACTTGACCATATTCTATAACTAGTCATGTAAATTTTAGAACACCCACAAACTGCCCATTTTCTTGCTCATAAGCACACCCCTTTCTGCCTGTGTGCATTAGAAGTTCGGCGCACATTGTTACAGAATACGCTTAGTGACTTGTGTGCCTAAATTCTAATCAGCGCCAATTAGTGCTCATTATTGCTTCTTAAGTGCTGTTATCAGCGCTCATTAGCTTGTTAAGCTTGTTACTTTACGCACATTGTTATAGAATCGACACGGATCTCTATGCATGCTATATAGAATCTGGGGGTAAGTACTATTCTATGAACCGCACCTAACTGTAAGCATGGTTTATATAATAGTGTGAAGTGCTATTTTTTTCAGTGCTGATTCTTTAGGTGCCATATATAGAATATAGTCTATAATCCAGAAACATATCCCACTATATTGCCTTTTTTGCTTTTTTGGGTAGAAAATCTAAGAACTAGAAGCCACAGGAAGCTGGATTAAAAGAAAGAACAGAAAGAAAAGCAGAGAGTATTTTGTCCTTACCTATTTAAACTACTCACCCTCATCCATGAAAACAATCATACATTAAGTTGAGAACCACCTTTTAGCATCCAGGAAAAAATGGAATTGAGTATGTTCAAAGAAGTGATATGTTCTGTTCTCAAACAACATACTTACAAGGAAGTTGAAATTTGTCACCTAAGGCACAGGTTCCCAAACCTGGTCTTGGAGACATCCCAGCCCGTCAGATTTTCAGGATATCCACAGTGAATATTCATGAGAGAAATTTGCAAGCAGTGAAGTCTCTCATGAATATTCATTTTGGATATCCTGAAAACCTGACAGGCTGGGGTCCAGGACCAGGTTTGGGAACTAATACCCTAGGGATATTACCTCTTGGTATAAAGTTAGGAATTTCTTTCTCCTGTCCTGAGTCCATCTTGACACATTTGGAAAGATTTGGAAATCCCCCTGGATTCTATATAACATGCCTAGCATTTGACATTAAAATCCAAGCATATTCTGTAACAGTGCGTGTAACTTATTTGGTTTCAGCTAATCAGCATTGTTAACAGCACTTAACAAGCAATAATGAGCATTAATTAGTAAAAATTAGAATTTACATACACAACTCCCTAAGTGTATTCTGTAACAC
Source organism: Microcaecilia unicolor (assembly GCF_901765095.1). Taxonomy (NCBI): domain Eukaryota; kingdom Metazoa; phylum Chordata; class Amphibia; order Gymnophiona; family Siphonopidae; genus Microcaecilia; species Microcaecilia unicolor. The sequence continues at coordinate 80,491,734 of NC_044037.1, read as the reverse complement.
ACTACACATAAATTTTAATGTGCACAGGCAAAAAGGGGTGTGGTTATGGGTGGGAAAATGGGTGCTTTGTGGGGGTTCCAAAATTTACGCACGTTGTTATAGAATATGGCCCTCTGCGCCAAACTCTATTGGTATAAATGGAGACACGTAGTTTTAGACGCTAGAATATCAACTAAGTGTATTCTTTTGCTGTGCTTAAATATAGGCATGCTTATAGAATACGCTTAGGTGGAAATGTTTTTCATGTGGATTTTCTAGGCGCCATATATATAGAATCTGGCCCATTATATCCAAGAAAAAGTATTTTAGATATCATATATCTGCAGTAAAGCCTCTTTAAGAAACATGAAGGAAATAAGCAGAGAAGATCTACATAAAATCTTTATTCTTTTATTCTTTGTTCGTGGCCTTGATTTACCATAATTCAAGTACATGTCAAAGTGGTTTTCAATATCAAAATATAGTAATAGTGTTTAAAGAAATAAAAAAAGAAAGAAAGGAAAGTGTCAGTGTTCCCCCATACTTCAGGACTTGTTTAAACCTTAGCAAGAGCTGTACTGAAGAAATGTCTCCTCTTCAGATCTCTCCAGTAGAACAGACATATCAAGGCTATCAGAAGAATAATCCGGAACAGATATATCACTGCCATCAGGCTTTCTTTATGATAATGTTGGTAAATAATATATTTTCTGCAATAGGAAGTCCAGTTTCAGGATATTTCAAAACCTCCTACAAAAATATATGAAAAAGACCACTTATTTATTTATTTGTTACATTTGTATCCCACATTTTCCCACCCATTTGCAGGCTCAATGTGGCTTACATAGTACCGTAAAGGCGTTCGCCAATTCCGGTATGAACAAATACAGTAATGTTGTGGTAGAACAAGGTTCGTGTGTACAGACACATTAGGGAATCGTAGAGAGGAAGAGTTATTATATGTCCATTACGAGCTTTGGTTTTGTTGTGTTGCAGGGTACAGGCATTTAAGTTGGGTCGGTAGGGTATGCCTTTTTGAACAGGTTAGTTTTTAATGATTTCCGGAAGTTTAGGTGATCGTAAGTTGTTTTCACGGCTTTTGGTAATGCGTTCCATAGTTGTGTGCTTATGTAGGGAAAGCTGGATGCATAGGTTGGTTTGTATTTGAGTCCTTTGCAGCTTGGGTAGTGGAGATTTAGGTATGTTCGTGTTGATCCTGTTGTGTTTCTGGTTGGTAGGTCTATGAGGTCTGTCATGTATCCTGGGGCTTCACCATAGATAATTTTATGAACCAGGGTGCAGATTTTGAAAGCAATATGTTCTTTGATTGGGAGCCAGTGCAGTTTTTCTCGGAGGTGTTTGGCGCTTTCGAATCGTGTTTTTCCAAATATAAGCCTGGCTGCCATGTTTTGAGTGGTCTGAAGTTTCTTTATAATTTGTTCTTTACATCCTGCATAAATTCCGTTGCAGTAGTCTACTTAGAGGAGTCATTCTACCATTCAGTAAATTTATTATCCTTAAGTATGGGTGCTTAATATAATTCTCAAAGGGGCCCTTTTACTAAGCCACGTAGGCACCTATGCACGCCCAATTCGAGTCAATTTTGAGTTACCGCCCGGCTACCGCATGTCCCTTGCAGTATTTTCATTTTTGACACGTCTGCTACGCACGCCAAAAAATATTTTAATTTTCTGGCATGCAGGTGGTAATCGGCATTTTACATGCATAGACCATTACTGCCCGGTTACCGCGTGAGACTTTACCACTAGGTCATTGGCTGGTGATAAGGTCTCAGACAATTTTAATTTTGCTGCACGTCCATTTTTGGCAAAAATGTTAAAAAAGGCATTTTTTTACAGGTGCACTGAAAAATGATTCTGTGCATTTACAAAACATGAGTCTACACTACTGCAGGTCATTTTTCAGTGCACCTTTGTAAAAGGCCCCCAAAGATTTTAATATTTCGATATAAACCAATCTATCCTGACATACAGTTGTTTGCACCACTTTAATCTGTGAGGCTGTTGACTCCAGTTCGACTGTTTTAGAGTCTGTCTTTCCCATCTGTAACTGAAGTTCTTTAATCGTGGATGAACTTCCCATAGAAATGGTAAAAAAAAAGACAGAACAGACATTATGAAGAAATTTGAGAGCTGAGTAGATCAAGTCCAGGGTTATTTCATCTGGTCCAGTCAGCTCTTCCAACTGCTGCACCATCTTTGCAGACTCTAGGCCCCTGATGGCGAACCTATGACACGCGTAGCCATTTTCAGTGACACGCGGCCGCATGTGGCCGCATACAGAGAAGCAGCGGAGTTCCTTGCTGACACCAGGGGCGGATCGCCGATGCGCCCCCCCTCCCCCCCGGTGCAGCGCGACCTCCCCCCCCCGGCGAAATCACCCGGTGCATGTTTACCCGCTGGGGGTGTGCCGTGTGCGCTCCTATTGGCTCCCTCCCTGCTGCTCCCTCTGCCCCGGCTCCTCACTTCCGGCCGGCGGAGCAGAGAGCAGCGGAATGCCGTGGGGGACGCATCTCTGAGGGCCCTGTGATCACCATTACCAGCAACCATCATCCAATCTACTGTTCTGGGGTGTCGTGGATTTGTAATTGACCACCATTACTGAGATAGGTGAGGGGGAGGCTGGGAGAGGCGAGGGCATGTGCTATGGGTGCCGTTTCCCGCCATTAGAAATAGCGGCAGCCATCTTAATTTACATAAGGTGGTCAGTTAGGCTAGTTAACCCTTAATTGCCTGCAGGGCTAACAGGCTATCTATAATTCTATCTTCTGTCTCTGCCCCCCTGATGGAGAACTCAAAAAATAAAAAACCAAGGTTAAGTAAAGGAAGTGGTAGTAGCAGTAGCCGACCCTTTCAAGAGACATGGACCGAGATGTATGGCATTATAGAAAAAAATGGCAAATCATTTTGCGTTCTATGTACTGAAACGGTAGTAAGCAGAACGTGGAATATAAATAGACATTTTGAAACTAATCATTCCCAGCTCTTGAAAAAAAGTGAGGATGAACGGAAGGAATACATTTCCAGGCAGCTACACTTTTATAAGAGCCAATCTAAGTCCATCCTTAAATTTGTAAAAGGTTCTACAAATTTAACATCTGCAAGTTTGAGCATTGCTCACTCCATAGCTCAGCATGGAAAAGCACTCAGTGAGGGAGAATTTATTAAAGAAACTCTCCTAAGATGTGCACCAGTTCTATTTCACGATATGCAGAATAAAGATGCAATTATTAAGAGAATATCTGAGTTACCAGGAAATTTGGAGTGCCTGGATCCGATTACCAGACACTTTTAGCACCCTGAAAAATATAGCAATGGCTTTACTCACAATTTTTCCCTCTACGTACTTTTGTGAAACCTTATTCTCAGCGTTTAAATAATATCAAAACCAACAAAAGAAACAGATTGACAGATGAAGTTAGTAGCGCTTGCTTGGGCTTGAAGTGTACAAATACCAACCTTCAATTGAAGATTTAGCCAATGAAATTCAGCAACAAAAAAGTCACTAATAGGCAGATTAGTTAAAGAATTCCCCCTCCCCCTCACTTATCTTAGTTCATGGCACCCCACACAAGTTAAATAATATCAAGACCAACAAAAGAAACCGACTGACAGATGAACAAAGAAGTCACTAAGTAGGTAAGTTAAATAATTAGTTTTTGGTTTATTAAATACAGTTTTATATTACAATTATACATTTTTGTTATTTAAACTATAAATATCGCGAAATTATGGTTTTTTTTCTCGAAGTGACACACCACCCGAGTTATGCTCGGTTTTTTGGCGAATTTTGACACACCAAGCTCAAAAGGTTGCCCATCACTGCTCTAGGCTCTGCACTTCCCAGATCTAACACTCCTCCCGGGTGCCACACAAAAAGTGAAAGTAATGCCATTACAGGATTCTTTTCAAAGGAGGACAGTTGTTGCCTCTCCACAGCAGACCTGGCAATGGAATCATCCTTCCTGCCTTGCAACACAGTCACTGCTTGCTGGGGGCCAACCGGGTGATTGATACCTTGCCCACCTGTTCAGGGATCTTCCCTGATCTGACAATTGTGGATATGTCCAAAGTTAAGAGCTGTGCATAGGTGGTAATTGTGGGTCGTGGTGCAAATTGACTCTCCTGCTTGGGGGAGAGAGGTCTCCTAGGTTTTCCCTTACAGTTGAACATAATTCAGAACAGACAAGTAATTTACGAACTCAAGCAATCAGGAGCTGCAAGGGCAGTCCAGTACAAAGCAACTACAGAGACGTCATCTTGGATCTTATGTCTGGAGCATTAAAAACAAAACAAGCAATCAACAAACAAACAAAAAAGCCTAAGCCAAATGGATAATGAATTATGAAATCATTAAGAGAAAAAAAGCTTATGATTTGTGGTTCCATGTATATTTTAAAGCACAGATTTTGCTATTAACATTTTGTTGTTTAGTTAATGAAGTTTTACTTCCTTTACATCCTTTTTTTTCTGTTTTGTTTTGCCTAGGGTGGATTAAAGAATAGCAAACATGAGTGCACACTGTCTTCACAAGAATATATCCATGAATTACGATCTGGTATTACAGAAGATAAACTGCTGAACTGTCTAGAATCTCTGCGGGTGTCCTTAACCAGCAATCCTGTCAGGTAGGCACTGTTGTCTGTGCTTTATTTGGTCCTAGTAATAGTGATTTGATAAACTAAATTTACTTCCATTATGACTCATTTTCAGCCAATTCCCAGGCATCTAAAATAAGTTACAATCATAGACTAATTTTCAGCTGTCACTTATTTGCTTAAACTTAGCTCATATCTTCACTGCTTCTCCCTTGGGTCCTCTACCTGAAACCAAGGTTCTTCTTTGTTTTCTGCTCTGCTGCTGCTCTGATGTCCTGATTTCATCTGTGGTCTTTTCTGCCATTCAGCTGCTACAAGCATTCGGTGCTATCATTGCTATACCTCAAACCAGAACCTAATTTGGCTCTTCTGCCTACACTCACTTGCACCCTAGGCTGAGAGCCATGTTGAAGATCTGTGGCTGAAATGGACACTGACACAACCTTCTCAGAGCACTGCCCCATAGATACACTTTCTCAAGTAGGTAGTCTCGTATTTCTGAGGCTTAGATTAGTAGAGAGCCTCTTGAAGTTTGAGCGTAGGGGGCCATTTAGAGCATAACAGACAATTACTTTATATTATGTATGATTATAATGTACTCCCACTGAAATCAAATCAAATTAAAATAATTCTTATTGACTGCAATGTCCCCTTTTCAGGGTTCAATGCGGTGTACGGTAGTTCAAAGCACAGTGACATACATACATCAAGCTCAGAACAATATAAAATGAAATAAAAACTATCACTCACATCAGTCAATTACTAGCATTGTCAGGAAACAGCAATGTCTTAGCCTTTTTTCTAAAAAGTACATAGTTTCTCTCTAATTTAATACATTTAGGAAAAGTGTTCTGAGGTTGAACTGCCATAGATGCAAAAGTAGTATTAGCAATTCTTAAAAATTGAACATTTTAAAAATAGGGCTGTTTGTTAATCGCAATTAATGCTGCTATTAGCGTGTTAGTTTTCAGTCACAATTAAAATAATAATCGTGATTGATGATTAACCTCCTTCCCTCCCTCCCTCCCTCCCTCCCCCACTCACCCACCCACCCAGTCAGTCTGGCATCTCTCCCTCCCCTCCTGGACTGATGGCTGCTTTCCCCTCCCTTCCCAGTTTACCTTTGTATTTGCAGTAAGTCTTTGCCCTGCAGCAGCAGTGTATTGAAATGCTGCCTTGGCCTGCACCAGGCCTTTCCTTCTGGCCCATACCGCCCCCTTCTGCTGCAGCTTCCTGTTTTCAGAAGGGGGTGGGTTGGGTCAGAAGGAAAGGTCTGGTGCAGGCTGAGGCAGCATTTCAATACTCTTGCTGCTGCAGGGCGAAGACTTACTGCAAATGAAAAGGTAAATCAGGAGGGGAGGGGAGGGAGAGCTGCTGGCGGTCTGGGAGAGATGCTGGTCCAACCATAAGTGCGAGTGTGCGGGCGACAGAGGCAGGGAGAATGCAAGAGAGAAAGAGAGAGACAGAATGGTTGAAGGCATGGGGGGACATCAGAGAGAGAGAATGAATGAAGGCAGATGAAGGCACATGGGGCACGTGAGAGAGAGAGAGAGAGGGGGAGATAGAGAGAGAATGGGCGAAAGCACAGGGGGCACTTGAAAGACAGAGAAAGAGAGAATGGGTGAAGGCATGGGGGGGGGGGGGCACATGAGAGAGAGAGAGAGAAAAAGCCTAGAAGAAATGCTTAAAGACAGAGTTCCAGTCATTTCTGACCTTTTTTAAAGAGACAATACTATGATCTCTGTAGCACATTAAGGCACTTGCCTGTTGAAAAGTGGCTTTGACAGTCTTTATCAGTTGTGCTTGCATGACAACACGCTATCTACATATGTTCCATGTGCCCCAATCCACCCATTCATATATTTTTCTCACAGTCTCTCATAAGTGCACATTATCAGGACCGACCCTGTATGCAATCATTCACATTCCAGTACTTATATTCATCATTCACATACACAGATCATCAAGGGCACCAAAAGTCAAATCAAAAAAATATTTGTTGTTTAAAAAAAATTGAGAAAAATAGAGGTAATGTTTTGTTGTTCCTTGTCAGGGATTTGCTTATAAAAGTGGGTAAAGCACTTCCAAGGAGGGACTGAGAAGCCTGCCTCTGGAAAATGCTGGCTGCTCCCAGAAATAAAGCAGGAGCATGTTTGGGCAAGGCTGAAAAAGAATTTAAAAACAAAAAAGAGTAACCACTCTGAATACATGTCATACAAGTCAGCAAGTAGCAGATGCAGGAAGGAAGGCAGTTTAAACTACACTTGCAATAGGGAACCTTCTCTGCTCCAGACTGTTCTGCATGAAACACAGTCATGGGTGGCTTCAGCGGTGATTCTTATACATATCCTGGGGAACTACCAGCCAATCAGGTTTTCAGGATATTCTTAATAAATATCCAATAGAAACATCTATATGTAGTAGAGGTAGTAGGCGTGCATATCTATGTTATACATATTTATTGTAGATATCCTGAAAACCTAACTGGCTGGTGGTCCCCCAGGACAGGTTTGAGAACTACTAGGCTACAGGATGTCAACTCTTTGGAGAGCTACTTCATGCTTTGCGGAGTCGGGGCAAACATTAAAAAAAGGAGGTTATAGGTGGAGCTGTACAAAACATTTTAATGCCTAGAGTGCTAGGCATGTATATTTGTGGATACCACTGCCCGTTCCCTGATTCCTACTCATTTCTCTCTCTCTCCCCCTCTCCCCTCCATTCAGATCTTGTCCTCATTCTGTTATTTCCCTTTCTTCCCCTGCTCGTTTACAACCTGGATGGTAGGAGCAAAGCAGTACTCATTCACTTTTGTTCTATACTTGCATTTGAAAAATGTTTCCATCAAAAGTGCTTTTCCCTGTTACAGTTTATTAAAACATTTTTCTATACCACCTAATTTAAAAACAGGTTTAGGTAGTGTACAATTAAATAAAATCATAGTTGAGCATTTAGCTATAGTTTCTTATAATATCAAACAAGATGGTATCACATATTAACCTGCTTAACAGCTAAGAACATTGCGTGAAAGAATTGGGGTTTGATAAGATGCAATGTGATCACAAAAATATGTGATACCATCTTGTTTGATATTATAAGAAAGTTGATGCATGGCTCCTGATGAAGCATGTAAAGTGAAACGGGTTTGGCCACCGTCAAGCCATAGCTAAATGCTCAACTATTTTTTTTATATACAAAAGAAGATAATATTTGAGAATAAAGGAATATCTGGAATTTTAATACATTGTGTTGATTATTTAGACATTTACACTGGACTCTTCACTTGTTGATGTTCATCTTTTGAGTTAGAGTCACAGAAGCCTTCCTCTTTTTGTGGTTACATTCACACTAGGCAAGCACACAAAATAAAACCAAAAGTTTTTTTTTGGTTATCGCCCCAGAAGAGCAACATTCTACTAACATTAGGCAGTTTTATCATATGCCAAATTACAGTGGTAATTCTTCAGCAGCAGCTTAAATTTTTTAAAAGACAACTCAGAACATACAGATAACAGTAAACAATTCCAGAGAGAAGGGCCTAAGTAAAAAAAAGGCACAATGTTGACTGGATTCATAATATGCAAGTTTTAAACCTGGAATGGTAAGTTGAAAGTCATTAAATGGTAGAAGAGAACAAACTGTTGTATATAGAATAATTAAGGTAGATCAGTAAGATGGGATACCCTCGTGCAAGGCCCTAATAATGGGAGCCAGTGAAATTGCCAAAAAAGCAGATTAATATGGTCATACTTATTTGCACAGCAAAGAAAATGTGCAGCTAAATTTTGTAGGGTTTGAAGACATTTTAGAGTCATTTTGTGCAATCCTGAATACATGATATTGCAATAGTCTATATATGAGATTATAAATGCATGTATGATGCATCAAAGTATTTCCTAATGGGTTTCAACCTCTGTAAAGAGCAAAACCTTGTCTCATCTCATTAGAAACCTGAGAAAGAAATGATAACTGGGTGTCAAGAATGATACCCAGGTATCCAAAAGAGTTAACCAGTGTAATAGGTCTACCCAATAAAGTAAGAGTCTGAGCAGGTTGAAATTGATGACCAGTAGTTCAGCAAGCTATAGACTTTTCAAAATTGAGAGATAGATGATTATCATGTAACCAGGATGTAATAGTGTTTAAACCATAGTGAAGAGAATGATGGTCTGGGTTATCTGACAATGAATAATCAACCAGTAAAATGTTTGCATAATAATACGTGCTTATCCCAAGTTCTTGAATTAGAACAGCTAATGGACTTAAAAAGACATTAAAGAACTGAGGTGATAATATTGATCCTTGTGGTACTCCACAGTTAATTGGAAAGACATCAAAAGATTCAGTATGAGATGTTTTTACTATAAAAGTGTGATCATGAAGGAATGAAGAAAACCAATTGGATACCTGTACAAAAAGCCCTAGTGATTTTAACTTACAAAGAAGAATGGAATGATTCACAGTATCAAAGGCATTTGTCAAGTCCAGCAAAATGATTAAGTCATTGAGGCCTTTGTCTAAATTTGCATGGATCTCACTTAATAAAGAGGCCAGGTCTGTCTCAGTGCTGTGTCCAGTCCTGAACCCCAACGAATGGGGATGCAATGTGGAAACTGCTTCTAGATGAGTTGATAATGGAGTAAATATTACTTTTTCTAATAATTTAGAAAGAAAACACAGGTTGGATATTGGATGATAGTGTAGTTATGGCCCTGGCTATGGTAGTACTGAGAAGCATAAAGAAATGCAGAATTCACAAAAGAGAGAAGACAGATAATGGTCCTTGTTTTACAAGCCTGATTTGTGATTTACCCCTGCAAATACCATCATTTACACATGTATATTGCATTCACATGCAAATTCCACTTTTAGAAAGCCAATATTTACAGGTGTATATCTACATTATATGTAGATTTTAACAGGACTATAATCTACATATGTGTTCCCTGTTTCACAAAATGAATATACATGTATGTGGGACAGTTAACACATTGGGATTTCCATCTGCTCTCTTGCAATTAGAGGTATTTCAAAAGTGCACATTTAGCTGGCCCTTTATGGGATAGATTCAGGGATGTATCCTCCGTAATCACTCATTGTTTAATTTCCCCTCCAATATTAGAATTAAATCAAGATTGCAGCTTTGGTGTCTCATTAGCTGTATTCATATATGTAGGTATGAAAAATGGCTGACATGCACATACCTGTGCCGATATACAAGTAGGTTGGTATTTCACAACTTACGCATGCAAGTTTTAGCACTTAACATGCTTAAATTGCTGTGTTTCCTCCATTGATTTTTTTTTGCCACGTTTATATGTGTAAAATGGATGCTCCTGCCACATGTGCCTCCAAATAAAACTACTAGAACTGTACAGGTCCCAACCTGGGCATATCAATTCTGATTTCTGTGTTCTATCTAAAATGGGGCTGAATAGAACTGTTGTCCATTTACTAGATACAGTAAACACGATTTGTTCACCAAAATGCATTATTCTATATGTCTTGACCTGCATTGCCTAAAAGAACCTGCCAACATCATTACAAAATCCAAGTCATCTAACTGCATATTTTCAAGTTATGTGATTCTTGTATTTTTAAATCCTACTGCACTCTAAATTACCAGTCCATGGCAAAATGGAATAACAACGGTGATAATACACAACTTTGCTTGACAGTTACTATTTTAAACCACTCTGATATAGCATTCACTGATCTAATACAGGTGTTTGATAACTCTGATGAACTTGATAGCTTATGGAGTATTAAATCATATGGAATACCTATCTCTTTCAATGCTATTGAATGCGTTTTCAAAATCCACAAAACGTATTATTGTTGGGATTTTATGCTTAATAACATTTCTAACAATCTGCGAATTGTGAAAATTTAATCTATTCAGGATCTGTTGGGCCTGAACCCTACAAGTTCTTCTGGTAGTAAGTTGTCCACTTTAGCCTTAAGCCAGCTAAGAGTCATTTTACTGTAAAGTTTTTTCAGATAGCGATAACAGAACAGTTCTTCTCCAATTATTGCAGTCCAATAAATCCCCTATTTCAGCAGCTTTACAATTATACCTTTCTTCCAGTCATCTGATGTTTTTTTCCCCCTTCCCATGCTGTGTTACACAATTGTAGTAGCCATTCTATCATCTGATTTGATCCTTTCTTCAAGAGTTCTGCACTGATGTTATCTAAGCCTGGCTATTTTCCATTCCTAGTCCCTTAATAGCTTTGATTATCTCATCCATTGTGAATGGCCTGGTGTCTGTCTGCAGGTCTGTTGATATTTCAGCAATTGGCTGGTCTAATGCTGTTTCAGGGTTTGGGTGGTTTAGTATTTCTTTAAAATGTTCTTCCCAACATTGGACTTTTTTGTTATAATGACTTTACCGCCTTTGTCTTTAACAGGTTGTACTTTTCTTCCTTCTGTTCCTGTTAACTGATAGATTATGTGATACACCGTTTTCAAGTCTCCTTTTTGTGCTGCTTTTTCTGCTATTTGAGCATTTTCTTCAGCTCATCTTCTTTTATCTTGTCTTACACTTTTTTAACGTCTTTATCTTGCTGACTATGCTGCTGTAATATAACTTGTTTCTTTTCAGTATCTTTTTGTGATGCAGTTAATGACTGAATTTCTTTTCACTTTTTGTATATATTTCCAAGTTTCTTCACTTATCCACTCTTTCTTTCTTTCTTTCTTTCTTTCTTTCTTTCTTTCTTTCTTTCTTTCTTTCTTTCTTTCTTTCTTGTCTGACCCAGTGTATTCAGTGAAATGTCATGTAGCTCTTCTGTGAACAATTGCCACATATTTTCAACATCTGGCTCGCTGTCTATTTGGTTAACATACTTCTATAAGAACTTTTCTTAAATTTTAGCAGTATTGTTATACTGAAATTTTCAAGAAAATTTCCAGTAACACACAATTACTTTATACATCTTAAAGAAACAACAAAAAAAGTAGCTGTAGATAGGGGTTAGTAAGATAAAGATTTTCAGAGTATAGAGGTATCTAACATTGTTTTACAAGGAACCTAAAGCAGCCCAAAGCAGTGTTTACCGTAATGTATTCCTTAGCTTAAAAATGTATTACATTATTTTCACTACTTTGTTGGTTTTATTTTATTTTATTCTTCTTACAACTTGTGCTTTATTTTTTTTTTTTTACCTCTCAAAAACATATTAACGACCAAGCTTCTCCGAAAATAAAACTCACCTCAGCATTTTTAAAATAATTATAGTTGCCCAATATTTTGTCCAACCTTTAAATGCCAAACACTAGTTTTACATCATCTGTAAGGTGAAGAGCAAGTTATTTTTAATTCATTTCACTATTTTTATATGTTCTGGCATTTTTTTGCTTATTCATTATTAAAGTGATAGCTCCGTTCTTGCGGTAAAAAAATGAAAATAAGTGCAATGTGTGGTCATTGACTGTTTCAGCATTTTCACACTGATAAATAGTGTTCTCGTTTGTTTTGATTAGACACCAGTCATGGATAATCTTACGCTTACAAACAGTAAAGAAGTTATTTCATGTTAACTGCTGCAAAACCCATTTGTATTCAATGGACTTTGCGGCAGATAACAAGCTATTACATAAGGGCCAATGTGTGCAATAGCAATGCAAAATATACTATTTTGTGTCAGTATTTTCAAGGAATAACTGGAATAGGCATCTTTAGTGCTTTGTATGTTCAACCCTATAAGCTTGTGGGATTCTTCTGCGATGATATAGTTTGTGGGAACATTGCTTAGCCAGTTGCTTAAAGCAATACCTAACCTTTAAATTCACTGCAGTTTTATTAGAGATATGTTGTCTAAGCAATAGGATTATTTCCTCTGTGTATACTGAAAAATGTCACATATTTAAAATCTTTAAAAAACTACTGATACAGTGCCCCTGTATGGAAAAATCCATTTTAGAGCATTTAAAGCAAGACAGCTACATAATATATATGTCACTACAAATGTAACTCACAGGAAAGAAGTGTGTTATGTGATTTGGTTCTAAAAGCAGAAGCATATTGGAACTTTCTAAAATAACTTATACTTTAAAGCCTGCTTTCTGGTTTGATTTTCTTTTTAAGCAAGCTCAAAGTTAGTTTTTTTAGATCCTTTTCCAAAGGAAGGGAGTTACTAATTTGTGCTAGGGTAATAACATACGTGGAGGCTTATTTATGTGCCAAATAACTTAAATGTTAAATGGCAAAATAGTGTGTTATTTTACCTTAATGTATATTATTTTATCACGGCACAAATTAAATAATGAGATGCAAATCAAGCAAATGCATGTGAAACCCATCATTATTAGACAAAAAGAATAATGTGACTTGTGTTGAACTTTGCAAGCTGAGTTATTCATGGAAAAGTAATGCTAGCTTTGAGTTGCCATTATTTTTTCCATATTGGAAGTACTGAGCTTCTAACACGTGCTTCTAGGAGCTATTTTAAAGGAGCCAAAATGAATGCTGTGTGGATCCCTACACCTCTCCCAAAGAAAGATCTTCCATCATCCCAAAGACACCCATGCTGGTGTTTAGAGGTGGGGTGGGGCAGGAACAATCCTCAGTCATTCCTGCCGCTTAAGTTGCTGAGTTCAAAATGATACTAGTTGACCAGGGGTTGTACAGTTCCATTTTGACCTCAACAACTTAGAGAGAAGGAGCAACTGGAATTGCTTCTTCTACCCACAACTGGACACCTTGGATTGTGGCAGTAGGTCCAGTGGTGTGTTCTGGGGCTGGATAATCTTTGCTTCTGGTCTGGGTGCTATCTTTAGGAAGTGTTGGTTCCAGAGAGATTCTTTGGGGGTAGATATCTGCAAGTCCTGTCCTTGCCTTTCTCTTCGTCCCCTTTAAGATAGACCTTAGAAGTATCGGACCACATATTAGTGGCCCGATGCTCCAAGGAGGAAAACTAATAGCAGATCAAAGCTAGCATTATTTTTCTACAAATAATGCAGCTTATAAAATTCAATATAAGCTGTACTATTTATGTACCGCAGTAGCTACAAACCTGCAGTACTGAGAGATCCTTTTACAGAGTGGTGATAAGCCCAACATGGCCACTGGCGGTAGTCCCGTCCCGAGTGCGCACCATTTCCGAGGGAAAAAGAAAACCCCTAGAAATGGCCTGCGTGGTGATATCCCAGCTGTAATCGGGCATCGCCGTGTGCTGCCCAGTTGCCGCCGGGTTAGCTTGGGAGCCCTTATCGCCACCTCACTGGGTAGTGGTGAGGGCTCTCCAGGGCTTTTTTACTCACTGTGCTAAAAAGGGCCTTAGCATGCAGGAAAAATGGCCCCTTATGCTAGCGCAGGGCTCTTTTTCCCACAGCTTGGTAAAAGGATCCCTGAGTTACTATAGATGAATGACTTCGGCTCTAAATTTAGCTGTAGTTTAATAACTTCCCCTTAAGTTTCTCATATATCATCATGAATTATCTAACAGCAGTATGGATGGCCTAACTCATCATAAACCTGTGCTAATATTCATTGAAACTGCACTTCCAAAAGTATTGTGTATTAGAGAAAACTCAAGCAGGGGATCGTTAAAATGGAAAAAAAAAACACAAAGTGAGGGACCCAAATCTTATTCCAGAAATAAAGCAAATATTATTTTTTTAAGAGACCAAAGAATAATGGCAACAAAAAGCAGAACAAAGAAAAAAAATTGAGATGACAGTTAAAGAAAATAGTGTCTCTACTTTTAAGAGTGCTTAAAGAAAAATATTCTACACTATATAAAAAGAAAAAACAAAACCTCTAGGTCACTGCATTACCTTTACAAAGTAATTTTATGGCCCTGTCTTCAAATATATTAAAAGCTGAAGATATACATCTGGTTTAGTCTTGTGATGAGTACAGAGTAATAGTAATCTTACATAAATTTTATGTTAGTACTAAATATGTGAATATGTACTTGATGGCATTTTTATTTACTGCAGATATTAATTTAGGATAAAACAGGGTAGCTTTGATTTAAATTTAAATTTAAGTCACAATTTAAATCCCTAGTCTGGAACCAGGGTGAATTTGATTCACATAATGATTTAAATCATTAGGATGATTCTATTTAATCATCATTTTCTTGTAAAAATGCATTATTTTTATGTGTTGAAACCTAGGGGTAATTCTATTAAGTATGTAGTAACATTTATATGCTGATTACTTGTGTAAATCATTAAACTGATGCATATGTCAGCACATATGCATGTAAATGCCAGTTCTATTTAGTAGTTTCCACTATTCCAGAACCTGTGGGGTAGTTGGGTCCATCAGCCAGGTAGAGAACTGAAAACTGAGCAGAGACATCTCTCTCTCTTGGCATTGAATCCAGCTCCTCAGTATTTTCTATCTCAAGCAGGTGGATGGACACACTTTTCAGCCTCTAGTTCTGAGTACATATCCACAGTTGAGCTTTGCAGGTAGCTTGAGTCTGCAGTCAAATCTGGTACCCTACAAGTTTACTTCTTCCCTCCCTTCACCTCTCTCCTGTTTCCTGTGGAGCTCTTCTTTTTCCAGCACAATAACCGATTTAAAAA
Organism: Microcaecilia unicolor; assembly: GCF_901765095.1. Lineage (NCBI taxonomy): Eukaryota > Metazoa > Chordata > Amphibia > Gymnophiona > Siphonopidae > Microcaecilia > Microcaecilia unicolor. The sequence continues at coordinate 80,476,598 of NC_044037.1, read as the reverse complement.
GAAAGGAAGGAAGGAAGGAAGGAAGGAAGGAACTGTACTTCAAGGCATGTTGGAGGCACAGCAGTCATCTTTTCTACATATCTTTCATGCTCTCTATATACTACTACCTCATTACCTTCATTTTTGAATTAACACTTTTGTTTCTCGTGTCTTTTTGCTTATCTACCATCCTCCTCCTTCTTTAATAGCACCCTGTCCTCACTTGGATTCCAGGGCTCTGTCCTTTCCTGGTTCTTTTCCTACCTCTCCCTCCGCACCTTTAGTGTTCACTCTGGTGGATCCTCTTCTACTTCTATCCCTCTGCCTGTCGGCGTACCTCAGGGTTCTGTTCTTGGTCCCCTCCTCTTTTCTATCTACACTTCTTCCCTTGGTTCATTAATCTCATCCCATGGCTTTTCCTACCATCTCTATGCTGATGACTCCCAAATCTACCTTTCTACCCCTGATATCTCACCTTGCATCCAAACCAAAGTTTCAGCGTGCTTGTCTGACATTGCTGTCTGGATGTCTCAACGCCACCTGAAATTAAATATGACCAAAACCGAGCTTCTCATTTTCCCCCCCAAACCCACCTCCCCGCTCCCCCCGTTTTCTATTTCTGTTGATGGCTCTCTCATTCTCCCTGTCTCCTCAGCTCGAAACCTTGGGGTCATCTTTGACTCTTCTCTCTCCTTCTCTGCTCATATCCAGCAGACCCCCAAGACCTGTCGTTTCTTTCTTTACAACATCCGTAAAATCCGCCCCTTTCTTTCCGAGCACTCTACCAAAACCCTCATCCACACCCTTGTCACCTCTCGTTTAGACTACTGCAATCTGCTTCTTGCTGGCCTCCCACTTAGTCACCTCTCCCCTCTTCAGTCGGTTCAAAACTTTGCTGCCCGTCTCATCTTCCGCCAGGGTCGCTTTACTCATACTACCCCTCTCCTCAAGACCCTTCACTGGCTCCCTATCCGTTTTCGCATCCTGTTCAAACTTCTTCTACTTCTTCTACTTCTTCTACTAACCTTCTGTCTCGCTGCACCCTACGCCTGGAATAAACTTCCTGAGCCCCTATGTCTTGCCCCATCCTTGGCCACCTTTAAATCTAGACTGAAAGCCCACCTCTTTAACATTGCTTTTGACTCGTAACCACTTGTAACCACTCGCCTCCACCTACCCTCCTCTCTTCCTTCCCGTTCACATTAATTGATTTGATTTGCTTACTTTATTTATTTTTTGTCTATTAGATTGTAAGCTCTTTGAGCAGGGACTGTCTTTCTTCTATGTTTGTGCAGCGCTGCGTATGCCTTGTAGCGCTATAGAAATGCTAAATAGTAGTAGTAGTAGTAGTAATGGACCTACCTTTGAAAATTATGGATAGATCACTGCATGAATAATAAATATCCGATCATTCTCTGAGACTTCAATATTCACATTGATATTCCTACAGCCCCTTTTTCCCATGACCTTAGTACTTTACTTTCTGATTTAGATTTGAAACCACATGTAATAGGCCCTACACACAAGTATGGACATACATTAGACTTGATTCTTGCACCCACTATACTTAATACCTCTTTACACTTCAAGGCAGCTCATCATTTACCTTGGACAGACTATTCATTACTCCTGTTACATCTTACAGAGCCTCTGTCAATTCGTACTTCCTCTTCTAGGCTCCTTCAATTTAGGGACTTAGGTAGGGTCTCAGCCAGGTCTCTTCTAGCTAGCTCTACTCTTGATATTAATACCTTTTCCAATACACTAATAGATGATCAAATCTCTAGCTGGAATGCCAACTTTAAAAGTGCTTATAAAACTTTAGCATCCCTAAAACTATGGTAGTCTCCACAGCCAAGCATCGAACTGAACCATGATTCACAACTAATCTTTGTCAACTGAAATGCCAGCTAGGTCAAGCAGGACAGAGATGGTGTCTTTCCTCTACTCCTCAGTCATTGGCTAACTATAAGGCGTTAGCATTGACTTATAAATGAGCTTTGCTTGCCTCTAAGAAGAAATATTTCACAGCAAAATGTACAAAAATGCCAAATTTTGCAGTCCTTTATAGAACTCTTAAATCACTTACTGCTTATTGCATGCCCTCAAGCACTCTGACTTCTTCTGTTACAGCTCAATCTTTTGCATCATATTTTGAAAATAAAATAGTGACCCTTCACCATTCTCTCAAATTAGATTATAAGAACCTTGTGCCAAATAACTGTTTTTTAAAAAGCTTTGCATGATTTCTTACCGTCTACACCTTCAACGTTTATCATCCATGGTGTCTTGCAGCACTCTGCTTCACTTCAGAGTCCCTTCTATTTCAGATCTAAATATGATCATCATGAGTATGTGGCCACTACAGCCCCAACTGATCCATTACCATCTACTCTAATTAAAACATTCCTCTGTACACTCATACCTTTCTTAGATCCCATGATCAGTACTACACTTTCTGCAGGCTATGTACCATCAGAACTCAAACTGGCAGTAGTGCATCCCAAGATTAAAGACCCAATCCTTCAAACTACCGACCAATTGTCAATCTTCCATTTATGGCTAAAATCATAGAATATACAACGTACAAACAACTTACGGACTTTATTACTAGCACTAATGTTTTACATCCAAATCAAACAGGTTTTCGTAGTCATCATAGTACTGAGACTGCACTACTAGGTATTACTATATGGATCCATACACATTTGGATAAGTGTAAACAAGTTCTTCTTATATCTTTGGACCTCACAACTGCATTCCATCTAATCACTCTATTTTATTTATTCAGTTACAAGAAATCGAGATTGTCGGTACTGCCTTAGACTGGTTCCACTCTTAATTACATAGCAGAAAATATACAGTACAATTAGATGATACTGTTTCTCATCCCTTCACTGTTCCTTCAGGAGTATCCCAAGGTTCAGTACTCTCTCCGACTCTCTTCTATATTTTCATGGCTCTTTTACTAACACTGACACAAAGTCGAAGTCTCACTGCATTCATATATGCAGATGACATCCAAATTCTTGCCACATTAGATTCTCTACAACAAAACGAAGTATCAGAATTTAATGCAAAACTTCTGCATATTGCCACTTGGTTTCATACAAACAAATTAGTATTAAACCCTCATACATCTAAATGTATTCTTTTCTCAAATCAGGGTCAACCTGTTCTTCCTTTTCATATACTTATTAATGGTATTACAGTTCCTTTAGTGCAGTCCATTCATCTCCTTGGAGTCCTTTTGGATAATAATCTTTCATTTTATTCTCAGATATCAGGAGTCATACAGTGTTCATTTTATAGGCTCAGGCTAATTAGATCAATTCAAACTTTGATATACCCTCCAGCACTAAATATTTTGATGCACTCATTGGTCATAAGTCAATTAGATTACCGTAACTCTTTATAAATGGGTCTCCATGTCAAGGATCGCCAATGATTACAAATTGTCCAAAGACTATATATGTATTAAGAAAATTTGACCAAATTACACCTCACCTGATAAATGCTCACTGGTTGTCAATCACACATTGCATAACATAAAATTTTGTTATTAGTATTCAAAATCTGCACAACAAATGAACCACTTTACTTGGCACGTTACTTAGTTCTGTATGTTCCCTCGCGTTCCCTTAGATCTGCACAACATCATCATCTCAATGCTCCTATTTATAAATAAAGACCATGAACACACTAGACACAGTGGAGTGGAGGAGTGGCCTAGTGGTTAGGGTGGTGGACTTTGGTCCTGAGGAACTGAGTTCAATTCCCACTTCAGGCACAGGCAGCTCCTTGTGACTCTGGGCAAGTCACTTAACCCTCTATTGCCACATTGAGCCTGCCATGAGTGGGAAAGCACGGGGTACAAATGTAACAAAAATAAATTTTCTCAGCTGAATTTCTGGAAATTTGGAACTCTCTGCCAGTCGATTTAAAACAATACGGTTCTTTAGCCACTTTTAATACTGATTTAAAAACATTTGCTTTTAAGGATTCTATACATGTTTGCTCGTCTGGTTAGTGTTAGGTTAGAAACTTGTTTAATGTTGTTGTGTTTATTCTGAATTTCTCCTTACTGCTTGTCTATGTAAATACTGAGGATCTGGACTGAATGCCAAGAGAGGTTTCAGGTCTGTTTTCAGTTCTCTATTTCCACCTACTGGTTGATGGGCACATCTATCCCACAGGTTCATGTGGTTTTGCCACTGCTAGTATTATATAAAGGAAAGTAGTCATCTACATTCATTTATAGACTAGGCTCTTACCAAGTGGGCATTTATCTATTGATGCAGAATTATAGAATTACCTCTTTAATGCATTTTCCTCAGTACTCAAACATAAGTTTCAGTTTTGGATGATATATAGTATGGGGTAGATCTAGGAAAGAGTGAAAAAATTTAGGTGCTGGAATAATGTGCACTAAGCATGAATTCTGTAATGGCAGTTCCATGCAGTCCACGGATATGTGCCTAACCTTAGGCAGAAACACTTATTCCCTGTCAAAGGCTGGCCTAATTGCTTGCTCCTTACTGTTGGCAATTAGGCATGTAACTCCCTGTATTCTGTAAAATATGCGCTTAACTCCTAGGCACGCCCCTGCCTTGCCCTTGTCCCTCCCATATCTGTGCTCCCTCAGAAGTTGGGTGTAGTAGAATTTGTGCATGCAACTTCTAGAATAGCGAATAAGGACAGTTGGGCACACAAATGCTAATTGATGCAAGTTAGCACCAATTAATACTGATGTAAGCCAATAATTGTTTAAGTCCAGTGAACATCCAGTTATTACATTAAGCTCCATGCACAACTGACATTCTATAAATAGTATTGCAAATTTTTTGAAATGTTTTGAAAGAAAGCATGAGTTTGGGGATCAATGCACAGCAAAGCTAATAAGGGTCATTATACCGGGATAAAAAGTTTCAGGAAATTTGTCCTGATATTGACAGAATGATATGGCAAAGGAAATTGGTGAGATTCCAAAAACAACCAGTCATACAGTGTCATATCAGGTTTTTCTTTTTCTTTGAGAGGATGGTCAGTACAAAATGATTTCCAATAGGCAATGCCTACTTGCATTAGTATCAGAAAGAAGATAATGTACCCATGACATGAGAATCATCAGAGTGATCTTTTATAGGTTAAATAGATTCCATTAGGAACCAGAAAAGATGAGATATCAGAAAGTATGAGAATGTACAGACACAGATGTAACCTTTTTTATGCAAATCAGTATCTACTTAGGTTATTGTATTGTAACATTATCCCCCAGATTCTATACGCTGATGCACAATTTATGCACGTTATTAAATTAAGTAGTGAGCCAATCGTCTTGATAATTGGCCAATAATGACCAATTATCAACACTAATTGGGCATAATTGCAATGCATGCACACTTCTTTTTAGGCATATACTAAAAAGCATCATGCATAAATTCCCACACACGTATCCAAAAAGGGGGCACCGTCATGAGAGGATTGTTGGGGCCGTCAGTCACATCTATGCTTGTGGTTACAGAATCTGGGGGAGTGTGCCTAGATTTAAGCATACTAACTTAAGGAGACCACGATTTACATGGTGTGGGGATTAAAACATAATACCACTAATTAAATAGTCCCTAACACCTAGTGTTTAAATCATTTTTAACTATAACCAATATTTTTCACAGTATCTTTTTTCGGGGATATTCAGAATTTTTAACAGCGCAACCATCCAATCATTTTTCAATATAGTGATGGTGCTGTTTAACTCGTCATAATTCCACCCGTTTTCTTATTACTTTTTAATTAACCAAATCTAAAAGTCTTTATATAGTAAGTTCAAACTTCTCAAATGATGAACTGCAAATCAAATAAATCAAATAAATCAAATAAATATAAATATAACTTAGCTTTTAAATAGCTGTATGTAACATTGATTCTCCAACTTCAAACCAACTTCAAATTAGTGGATTAGATTTAAGCATAGGCATTTACACCAACTTTTCACTGGAGTAAATGGCTGCATCCAAATCTAGACACATTCACCCGGCCTATGCGCTATTCTATAAACCGTGTCTGAATGTAGAATGTGGCATATTGAGTACTGCTAGGCACATGAATCAGACACACCTAGATTTTAGTTGCCATATATAGAATCTGTCCTTATATACTTAATTTCAATTATTCAGGGTTCTTGTTCCATTCTACGATTGATCTTCATTTTCTCTGTGCCTTAGAATCCTGGCTATTTTATGCTTTTACATTTTCAAGTGGTCCTTTTTAAACAATTAAATAGAGAGAGAAATCCCCCTCTGAAAATGGGATTTGAATTAAGGCTAGCATTTAATTTCTGGATCTTCTACCCATTTAAAATTTTTTTTCATAAGGATTATATTATACAATTCCAAGGACCATCTTTTAACAGAATTAGGATGGAAATTATTGGGAAAAAAAAAAGAGGAAACAATAATACAATCTGTCCATACAGAGTCCTCTACTAGGAAAACCAAATACGATACACTAAGGATACTACTGGAAGCAGTCTTACATAGTGAAAGAAAACATTCCCACAGAGTAGGAGAGATTTTATTGACTAATGAAGCTAGATTTTAATTGATTGCATGCCTTTTGCTGTCTGTTTTAGTTTTCTTTTAGGGCCCTATTTACTAAGGTGCGCTAGTGTTTTTAGTGCATGCTAAAAATTGGCAGTTGCTAACTGTGTAGATGCCCATAAGAATATTATGGGCATTTACACGATTAGCGCATGTTAAAAACTCTAATGTGCCTCTAGTGCGGCTTAGTAAACAGGGCCCCTAGTTTTTAATTTAATGAATTATTTGGAATTTATTTGTATATTTCTCTTGTGTCTTATTATATATTATATTTATTTATTTTGTAAATTTCCTAGAACCTAGGATTGAGTGGTATATAAGTATTTTTAAATAAAATAAAGTTAAAATAAATAAATAAAATGTTATTGGTGGTTCCACAGTTGGAGATAAAGCTCCTGCTGACCTAGAGTTCATAAAGGTTTATCAAATGGTCTGGCTCATAAAACAAATATTTTACAGAATTAAGATGAATTCTGCAGTTACCTGGATTTGATACTTCATGTTCACCTTTATTCCCAGTGAGAGTACATTATGTACGGTTCCCCACATACTCAAAAAAAATGTTTGGTCACTGTGAAAAACAGCTGCTTCAGGAAAACAATTCAAGATATCCTGAATTCTACTATAATTTCTAAATCAAATGGGACAGCCTTAGTTAGCCTTTAAAATAATAAGGCTTTTGAAAGAAAGACCCTTAAGTGGAGAACATACTTCATTCTGCAGAAGAGAGGGCCGTAAAGGGTGATATGGAAACTAATCTTTTATTTATTTATTTATTGCTTTTATATCCCACATTTCCCCACCTATTTGCGGGCTCAGTGTGGCTTACAATACATTGTGATTGATGGAAGTACAATTTGTTACAATACAATTTTGGGTTACATTGTGAAGAGTTTAGAGAAGACAAAGTCAATTCAGAATATAATTTGGGGATATATCAATGGAGTGTAACAAAGGGGGATGATAAGACGATAGAACAATAGCCTGAGAACGTTAGGGTGTACCAGTTTTATCTGTGGGTAGAGTTTTAGGTGTGGTGAAGGTATGGGGAGGAGAATTCAGAGGAAGTGTATTTATGCATTTCTATTAGTGTGTATGGACTTCATGTGTTTTGATCTTTACAGTAGATTTTCTCAAAGAGATGAGTCTTCAATAATTTGCAGAAGTCGGATAATTCGTAGATCGTTTTCAGGTTGCGTGGTAGTGTGTTCCAGAATTGCATGCTCATATAAGAGAAGGTTGATGCGTGCAGTACTTTGTATTTTATGCCTTTGCACTTAGGGAAGTGGAGATTGAGGAAAGTTCGGGATGATCTTTTAGCGTTTCTGGGAGGCAGGTCTATTAAGTCAGACATGTATGCAGGGGCTTCACCGAGAATGATTTTGTGAACTAAGGTGCATACTTTGAAGGTGATACGTTCCTTGAGTGGGAGCCAGTGTAGTTTCTCACGTAAGGGTTTTGCACTTTCGTATTTTGGTTTTCTGAAGATGAGTCTGGCTGCAGTATTCTGGGCTGTTTGAAGTTGCCTCAATATTTGCTCTTTGCAGCCTGCGTATAGTGAGTTGCAGTAGTCCAGATGGCTGAGTACGAGTGATTGCACTAGGCTGCGGAAGACAGATCTCGGAAAGAATGGTTTAATTCTTTTCAGTTTCCACATGGAGTAGAACATCTTTTTGGTTGTGTTGTTCGCGTGAGTCTCAATCTTCTGAACTATGATCAATAGAGAAATGTTCAAAGCACTAAGATTTCTCAGACTCTGAATATTTTATATAAAAAGGAACCTAGGAATGCCAAGATGACACCTATGTGGAAGAAAGTAATGTTTATGGGACTGTTCTCAAGTTGGAACTTACTAGGACTAAAGTCAGTGAACTAAATGGCTCAGTTTCCTGGCATTAAGTCTTGCCAATAGCACAGCAACCTGAATCATTTTCAGCGATGGAACATTCAAACACCCAAGCTAATGCTATCATATTATCTAGAGATCCTCTTAACATACCTAGCAGAGTAAATGAACATATCGCAGAAATCCTGGCACTGATAATGCATTGCATAGCACTAAAATTCTCTCCAATTCTACACTGAACAATAATGATGTGGTAGGCCTCATAACAGACTGTACATCCCTGATGGTCCTTTAAAGGGAAGAAAAGAAAGGATTGGGGAAGATCCAGGTAAGATCGATGTGGAAGTTAAGCTAACCTCCAAATATACCTTATTTCAAGAGTGCAGAACTTTTGCCATATTTAAACTTTTGGAGTTGTACATCAAGGAATATTTCTGTGTCATCCAAGCTTTCATTCAGGACTCATTCTTTGCTAACTTTAGCTCATCGCATCAATGTTGGATCTCCTGGTCACATTCAGTCATAAAGATTGAGACTTGTCTCAGCTGTAGTGCCTCTCATTGAAGAGGACTAATGAGGCTGAGGACTTATTCATTGAGGCCTGGCCACATGAACAACTGCAGTGTCTTCCCAATCTATGCTTTGAGCCTTTGAAGACAGCTTCTTGGAGCTGAACTTAGTTCTGTGCCTTCCTTTCTGATAAACTTATCCTTCCAAGAGTGAACCACTCTTGGGGCTATGCTGAGGCATATCACAGCCATCAGTCCTTCTCAGGGCAGACACAAAACATTTTGGGAACAATTCTATAAAAGGGCAGCATGTGTAAAGCACCTCACTGGTGCACGTTGAGGGGCAGTTCTATTATGGAAGCTGTGCACATAGATGCCAATATACATTACAGGTATAAACCTGCATTTGTGTGCACAAAGGTATACTCACTTATGCCAAGAAAGTGGCAGGTAAAACTGGATGTACCTATGTTCTGCATGTCATGCACATAACTTACAATATTCTTTACATTACGCATGTATATGACATATATGCTCATATCTTGCTTATGGTCTGGGCTCATATATATGCTCCCATGCATTTATGCACTAATGCACTTATGCTACTTTACAGAATAGCATGTAGTATATGCAGAAGTGCAAATTATCTCTGCACTTGGGTGCATAGTTAAAAAATAGCCCTTCACATGATGATCAATTATATAAATCTTTGATGTGCACTTGCTAGAGAAATTGAAACTGCTTGTTTTCTTTTCTAATGAGGTGAGAAAAAATAACACAGAATCAAAAGATTAAAGTAGTATTCACAGAAAAAAAAACCACTGCCAGGAGAAAAAATGGCAGCAGACCACCATGATTCTTGATTCCTACTGAAAAAGTTGAGAAAGAGTCAATTTTGAGAATGTTGAAGAAGAAATACAAGTTGAAGGTTCAATAAAATGAAACTTAGGGAGCTAAGGGGTCCTTTTACTAAGCTGTGGTAAAAATGGCCTTAGCGTTCTCTTATGCAGGTCATTTCCACATGCTAAGGCCATTTTTACAGTGGCAGTAAAAACTCTGATTTTCTATTTATTTTATTACTGGCCATGTGCTAATGTTGCCATTAGTGTGTGGCCATTAAAAAAAAAATTCCCAGTGCTTATAAACTAAAAAATACTAACACCCACACAAAAAGTTATCCCAGCTAAACACAAAAAAGTGTGGAATACGCACTTTAAAAACCCCCTTATTTCAAGGACTCCTGCACATACTCCATGCAGAAGGTCACAACTAAACCATCTTTATATACTTTTTCTTTATAATAAAAAATGGAGGGGAAAAAGCCTCAACAAACAAAAACTTGAAGTTGCAGCAGAGGTTGCCACTTTGATCTTTGTGCAGTCATTTCACTATTCATTCAGAAACTGCAGCGCTTTGGAACTCAAACCAATCATTGACCAAAAATCTCCTGAATTTTAATTATTATATCCTCAGAATTGTCTTTTTCAATAGCCACTTGTAGACCAAGGGGTTTATTACTGCCTTTAAAAACTGACATGCAGCCGGAAAGCAGAAGCATTTCATTTCCACTTAGCTTTGTAGAAGATCCTGACGGGGACCTGTTTCACCACAGAACAGGCTTCATCAGGGGAATAATTCACAATCCAATTTGCATACTTCTCATAATGACTCACACTGCACCATTAGGCAGTTATGCACTAGTGCACTTAAATTATAATATTTACTAAAATTTTCTACGAGAGTGGTTACCACATCTGTTTTGTAGATAGTAAGGGTTCCCACATTATCCATTTGCTAACCAGTTAGCATCGGGTAATGTAAATGCACAAACTGGTTAGTGCAGGATTGCCCCCTCTCTGTGCCCCTAATACACCCCTAAAAAACAATTTGCCAATGATATAATCACCATGCAGTTTAGCCCCTGTTTCTATAAATGGTGACTAAATCTGCACGCGCAAATCAGCTTGTTTAGCCGATTTGCGCGCTCAATTAGGGGTCCTTTTACTAAGGTGTGCTGAAAAATGACCTGTGGTATTGTAGGTGCAGGTTTTGGGCACGCACAGAGTCATTTTTCAGTGCACTAGTAAAAAAGGCCTTTTTAAAATTTTTGCCAAAAATGGATGTGCGGCAAAATGAAAATTGCCGCATGTCCATTTTGGATTTGAGACCTTACTGCCAGACATTGACTTAATGGTAAAGTCTCAAACGGTAACAGGGCAGTAATGACCTACGCATGCCAAATGCCACTTGGTACGCATAGCTGAGGTGCGCCAGAAAATAAAAATATTTTTCGGACATGCGTAGCAGGCGTTCACCAAAAATGAGATTACCACAAGGGCCACGTGGTAGCTGGGCAGTAACTTGTAATTGGCGCGCAGTGGGCATGCATAGGCACTTACGCGGCTTAGTAAAACAGCCCCTTAATTTTTTAACTAGCTATTCAGCGCCAGTAATTGGCTACTAACGAGCAATTATTAGCACTAATTGACAGAAATGAGAATTTATGCACACAACTTCCTAAGCATATTCTGTAAAGTGGTGCGCATAAATTCTAATGTGGATTACAAAAGGGGTGTGGCCATGGGAGGGCATAAGCAAGTCATGGGCATTTCAGAAAATTACACACACTGTTACATAATATGCCCAGTCTGCACCTACACTGCCTCCCAATCAAAGAACGCATTGCTGTCAAAATCTGCACCCTGGTTCACAAAATCATCTAACATAGTAACATAGTAGATGACGGCAGAAAAAGACCTGCACGGTCCATCCAGTCTGCCCAACAAGACAAACATATGTGTATACCTTACCTTGATTTGTACCTGCCTTATTCAGGGCACATCTATGGTGAAGCCCCGGGATACATGACAGACCTGATCGACTTACCAACCAGAAACATATCCGAATCAACACGAACATTTCTAAATCTTCACTACCCAGGCTGCAAAGGTCTTAAATACGAATCAATCTACGCATCCAGTTTCTCCTACATAAGCACGCAATTATGGAATGCATTACCAAAAGCCTTGAAAACGACGTACAACTAGCTAAACTTCCGGAAATCACTAAAGACTAACCTGTTCCAAAAGGCATACCCTACTGACCCAACTAAATGCCTGAACTCTGCTACAAAACAATACTCAAGTACGTAATGGACATTACTCAACTCCCTAATGTGACAGTGCTACATGAACTCTATCATATCACAACATTACCTTGTATTTGTTCACTGGAGACTTCAAAGCCTCTCCATTACTATGTAAGCCACATTGAGCCTGCAAATAGGTGGGGAAATGTGGGATACAAATAAATAAATAAATAAATAAGATGTGGGCATTTACTCCGGGTTTTAGTTGGCATAAATGGCAGCACCTAAATTTTACTCATGGGACGGCCGCTACACATATTCTATAAAGTGCGCCTAACTTTAGGTGAGGTTTATAGAATAGCACTAAGCATGTTTTCTTTTCAGCCCCAATTTTTTAGCACCCTATAAATAGAATTTGGACCTTAGTTCATGCACATCCCAGCACTAACATGTGACGCTTTAGTGTGTCCTGTGTCAGGTCATGTTTGTTGCGTTAGGCACATGTTAGTGCCTAACACAGCTTAGTAAAGGAAGCCGAAGAAAGCAAAATAATTTATTGTAATAAAGTCAGTTGAAAAGTAGCAGAAATGTTGAAAGAATGTGACTGCAATGTACCCAAAATCTGCCCTGGACACACCTACATCTACGTACTTTTATGCAGGGTAATTTTAAATGCAGTATATAAACACACATACAAAAAAGCAATTATAAAATTGCATCCTATAAGGGCAGTTCAATAACTGGGCACTCACAATTACATACCCCCTGCACATGCAAAGTTATAGAATACTCACACTTAAATGCATAAGTGTTCATTTACCTACAAATGTACTAGCAAGACATTTTAGATTAATGGTCCAGTCTCTAATCTTGACACATATGAGTTATTGCCACTCTGTATATTGGCAGTAACAACTCACTGCTGAATAAAATGCAGGTTTTATAGTCTGCTGCAGCAAAACTAATAAATACAGCAAAGATTTTTTTATACTTTACATTGATCAAAGCACAAATTCTTTGTTTTGATTTTCAAATACTAATGGTTTGGCTCCAGCATATATGTGCACCTTGCTTAATTTTTCACCTTATAATAGATTGCGCCAAAAAAAAACTTAAGGGAAGAGACTGGAAGACCTGGATATATACACCTTAGGGGAAAGGAAGGAGAAGGGAGATATGACATAGATGTTTAAATACTTGAAAGGTATTAATATAGAAACAAATATTTTCCAGAGAAGGGAAATGGTAAAACTAGAGAACATGAAGTGAGGTTGCAGGGTGGTAGACGTAGGGGTAGTGTCAGAAGATTTTTGTTCACAGAGAAGGCAGTTCATACCTGGAATGCCCTCCCGAGGGAGGTGGTGGAGGAAATAACTGTGGCGGATGAACAAGGATCTCTAACTAGAAAATGAATGGTATAAAAAACAAAAAGGGTTGCAAATGTGTTGGCATGTCAGGTGGTGTTTAGATGGTAGCTCTGGCTGTATCAACTAAGGCCGGTGCTGGGCTGGCTTCTACGGTCTGAGTCCTGCATATAGAAATCCGGTTTTTGATGGGCTGTAGAGAACGTTGAAGGAAACTCCAATAATCTGGAATGTGAGGACAGTGCTGAGCAGATATGGTCTGTGTCTCACAATGACAAGACAGATTTGGATAGGCTTTGATGGCAACGCCAGTAGTTGGAGCATAAGGACAGAGCTAGGTGGACTTCTATGGTCTATGTCCCAGAAACAAGAAAGACCATGATGTCACGATTTACATACCGTTCAAACAAGATCTAAACGAAATCACCAACGAGATCAACCAAAGCCTGCAAATCATGCACTCCTGGGCGGATGCATTCCAGCTAAAACTCAACGCAGAAAAAACACAATGTCTTGTACTCACCTCACCTCACAACACAACACAAACAAATACTCCACCATAACCACACCATACTGCTCTCTTCCTGTCTCACAAAATATGAAAATTCTTGGAGTTACCATTGACCGAAACCTCACACTCGATGCCCATGTGAAGAATACAACGAAAAAGATGTTCTATTCCATGTGGAAACTCAAAAGAGTAAAACCTTTCTTCCCGAGATACATCCTCCATACCCTGGTACAATCAATGGTAATAAGTCATCTGGACGACTACAACGCACTATACGCGGGCTGGAAAGAACAGACTATCAAAAAACTCCAAACAGCCCAGAATACTGCCGCCAGACTCATATTTGGAAAAACTAAATATGAAAGTGCAAAACCTCTAAGAGAAAAACTTCACTGGCTCCCACTCAAGGAACGCATTGCGTTCAAGATCTTCACGATGGTACACAAAATCATTCACGCAGATGCCCCAAACTACATGCTAAACCTTGTGGACCTACCTCCCAAAAATGCCATAAGATCATCCCGCAAATTTCTCAATCTGTACTTCCCCAGCTGTAAAGGACTAAAATACAAGCTGATACACTCCACCACCTTCTCTTACATGAGCACGCAGCTGTGGAATGCATTACCTACAGCCCTGAAAACTACCGACAAAATAACTAACTTTCACAAATCTTTGAAGACACATCTCTTCAACAAGGCCTACAAAGAGAACCCATAGCCTTACAAAACTACACCACTAACCCACCCAGCTATGATAGTCTCCCCTTCTATACTATCCTCCCTAACACCTTCCTTCACTCTTCCATTACTCAATCTTTGTACACTACCAATTGTATCTGTTATGTTGTAATGATTATGTCGTAACAAAACTCTGTAAGCCACATTGAGCCTGCAAATAGGTGGGAAAATGTGGGATACAAATGCAATAAATAATAATAATAATAATAATAATAATGATGATCAAGTATGTAATAGATGTTCATTGTTGATTTAATCTAGAATTGAGAATGAATGTGACTGATGGGAAGACAGGATGGATCATTTAGGTCTTTATCTGCCATCACTTACTTAAGGGCCCCTTTACAAAGGCGCGGGAGGTCTAACGCATCGGTAGTACATGCCCAATTGGCACTACCGCTGGGGTAGCACATGTGCCTGGTGGTAATTCAGAATTTGATGCACGCTGAATCCCATGGTAGAAAATAATTTTCTGTTTTCTACCTTGGGTGGAGTTCCTGGTGGTAACTGGCAGTGTGCCCACATTGGTGCGTGTTGCGTGTTTGCTGCATGGGTAGCATGTGAGTCCTTACTGTTAGGTCAATGAGTGACAGTAAGAGCTGAAGCTGTAAATAGGCACACGCTAGTTTTAATATTAGCGCAGACCTATTTCACGGCCCATTAAAAATAGTTGGATTTGGAAGATGAGCATGGTATACCTTGACAGAAAAAGTTGCACTGGCCCTTTAAGACTGACTTACATAGAAATTCTTAGCTAGTATTTAAAACTAAGGGAAGAAGGTGGTGTTATGTGACTGAGATGACGAAAGACTATTACACGTTATCAAAAATAAGAAGACTAATTGCAAAAAAACAAAATTTGCTATGTCAAATTCACTTTCATAGAATGCAAGCTACACAGCAGCAATACTGTTCCCCAGACATTCATTAGTTTTCAAGCAGGAGTAAATATAGACAGGTCTGTGAATTCACAAAGGAATATGAAAGATACATATGTAGCTGGGTAAATCAGTTTTGGTGGACAGATCTGTGGACAGCATGAAAGGCATTAATGGTCTATCTATGGCAATTTTTTTCCTCTCAAACACTCAAAACACTTCTTTTCAAGCTGTAATATTTTTTCTTTCTTTCTTTTCTTCTTTCTTTCTTTTATTCCAAATAGCTGCCAAAACTTAGGGCACTGTTTACTAAGCCCCACTAGCATTTTTAGCGCACACTAAATTCTAGAGTCGCCCATATATTCCTATGGCCAACTTAGCGTTTAGCGTGTGCTATTCATTAGCACATAATAAAAATGCTTATGCGCCCTTAGCTCTGCTTACTAAACAGGGCCCTTAGCTTTTTCAGCTGTTATTTTGGCTGTTGGATCTAATGGCTCTCCTGAAGTTAAAATAAATTTGGGTGAATCAAGTCTATAATCTAAAAAGAATGAGAAAGGGACTTGATATACTGCCTTTCTGAGGTTCTTGCAACTACATTCAAAGTGGTTTACATATATTCAAGTACTTATTTTGTACCAGGGGCAATGGAGGGTTAAGTGACTTGACCAGTGTCACAAGGAGCTGCAGTGGAAATTGAACCCAGTTCCCCAGGACCAAAGTCCACTGCAGTAACCACTAGGCTACTCCTCCACTAGCAGCAGTTCATGTAGAAGCCTGCCCTTGCAAATCAGCAATACGGCCGCGCAGGCTTCTGTTTCTGTGAGTCCATGTGCAGGACGTCAGACTCACATAAACAGAAGTCTGCGCGGCCACGTTGCTGATCTGCAAGGGCAGGCTTCTACATGGAATGTTGCTAGTGGAATAGCAACATTGACATTCCATGTAGAATCTCCAGTAGTAGCAATATTCCATGTAGAATCTGAAATAGGGAAAGGGAAATGGGACTTGATATACCACCTTTCTGAGGTTTTTGCAACTACATTCAAAGTGGTTTACATATATTCAGGTACTTATTTTGTACCAGGGGCAAAGGAGGTTTAAGTGACTTGCCCAGAGTCACAAGGAGCTGCAGTGGGACTGGAACTCAGTTCCCCAGGATCAAAGCCAACTGCACTAACCACTAGGCTACTCCTCCATTCATTGGTTTAAAGCCAAAAGTTATGCACTGTCAATGTGCATGGAGTCAAACAAAAATTTCAGCACCCAGTGCTGACCATACTGGAATATTGCCCCAACCGAGGCCAGTTTTCCCTGCAGAGCTTTCATGCCTACACATGTGCAAGCTGATTATGGACCTGCAGAATTTGCAAGTGCTAACTCTGTACTAGGAAGTACATGTGAGGATTTTAAAATAAAATTATTATTCCTATCATGCTAGTCTGGCCCAGGTTCAACCACTGCCCACAGCACCTAATATTTTCCCTGTGGAGGAAGGATTAATTTTCAAAGAGCCCTTTTTTTATGGATAATAGCCCATCTTCCCATGTAAAATCCATTTTAAAATTGCTCCATTGATACAAATCTTCTGGTATTATATTCCATGGGTACTTAATAATAAAAAAATATATTCACAATTTCACATTAAAACATTTGTTGTATTAATGCATGGATTTAAAAAATGGACAAATTTGCTTTCATAAGCAAGTTAATATTTGGCTGTATAAAAATATTAAGTAGAAAACTAGCTATTACCTTTTATTTGTTCTGTGACCAATTTGCATATTAATTATAAAACACTGTGAGACTGTTCTAGAAACATTAATTATGTGCTAGCTGATGGCATTCAGAAAGAAACTCATAAATTAATGAATGCTGAAGCTAATGGTACCTACTAAGAAGAAAGATATATAAATAAGTATCATGTGTCATTGAGCTTCCAGATTTTCACACATTATCTTGCATTTTATATAGCTACACATAAACAATACATCTCTAAAAGTTAAATTGATCTCAGCTAATAATTTATAGAGCCTTGTGGGGTAACTGCTATATTCCTAGGTTCAGAACCCAGGTTAGATTCAAGTGAAATGAGTTTAGTATCTCTAATCAAGTTTCTTCGTAAAGCAACTATAACATTTCAAATTTTGGCTCAAGGTAGGCCTAGTTTTCCAAATAGGGAAGTAGGTAAATGGAAGATAAGCCTAATGGTTACAGCAGCAGGCTGAAAACCAGGGAAGCCTGGTTCAAATCCCATTACGGCTCCTTGTGACATTGGGTAAGTCACTTAACATTCCATTTGCTTCAGTTACAAACTTAGGGGTCCTTTTACTACATGAAATTAATCCCTCACTATGGGGTTAATGCATGAAAATCGGCTACCATGTGACCACATTAAGGAGCTTTGTGATACTTTGCACATTACTACGGGGTCCTTTTACTAAGCTGCGTAAGCGTCTACGTGCGCCCAATGTGCACCTAAATGGAGTTGCCGCCCGACTACCATGTGGCTCTTGCGGTAATTTCATTTTTGGTGCGTGTATGAAAAAATATTTTTATTTTTGGACTCGCGCCAAGTGGCATTTGTTGCGCGGAGGTCATTACCGCCCGGATTCTTTACCACTGGGCCAATGGCTGGCGGTAAGGTCTCAGACCCAAAATGGACGTGTGGCAATTTTGATTTTGCTGCACGTCCATTTTCAGCAAAAAAAGAGGCCTTTTTCACAGGTGCGCTGAAAAATGGATTGGCACGCGCCCAAAACCTGCACCTATGCTACCGCGTGCCATTTTTCAGCAAGCCTTTGTAAAAGGACCCCTAAAGTTTCCATCATTTTTTATTTAGGGAGTGTGGAATGGGTAAAGAGTGGGTGTGGAAGCAGGGGCGTAGCCAGACACCCAAATTTGGGTGGGCCTGGGCCCAAGATGGGTGGGCAGAAGAACTCCACCTTGTCCCACAAGTGATTTGGTCTCTCCCTCTCTTGCCTGCATCCATATGGTCTCTCAAACATCCGCCCTTCCCTGAATACTTTTTAAATAGCAGATTTTCACCAACAGCGAGCACAACTAATACACACTGCTCATGCTGGCCCCACAGCCTTTCCTCTGATGCAACTTCATGTTTCCGCATAGGTGGGAATACATCAGAGGGAAGGCCTCGGGGCCGGTGCGAACAGTATGTATCAGTCACTGCTTGCTGCAGGCAGAAATCTGCTATTTAAAAGGTATGCAGGAGGGACAGTTGGGAGTTTTCTGCTGCTGGGGCTTGAGAATCCCTGCCAGCCACATTTTTTTTGTTACATTTGTACCCCACGCTTTCCCACTCATGGCAGGCTCAATGCGGCTTACATATTATATACAGGTACATATTTGTACCAGGGGCAATGGAGGGTTAAGTGACTTGCCCAGAGTCACAAGGAGCTGCCTGTGCCTGCAGTGGGAATCAAACTCAGTTCCTCAGGACCAAAGTCCACCACACTAACCACTAGGCCACTCCGCCACTCATTATAGATGTGCTGCTACTGGGTGGGCCTGAACCCAAAGTGGATGGGCCTGGGCCCACCCGAGCCCACCCTTGGCTACGCCACTGTGTGGAAGGAGTGGCCTAGTGGTTAGAGCACTGGTCTTGCAATCCAGAGGTGGCTGGTTCAAATCTTGCTGCTGCTCCTTGTGATCTTGGGCAAGTCACTTAACCCTCCATTGCCTCCAGTACAAACTTAGATTGTGAGCCCTCCTGGGACGGAGAAATATCCAGTGTACTTGAATGTAACTCACCTTCAGCTACAGTGGTGGAAATAAGTATTTGATCCCTTGCTGATTTTGTAAGTTTGCCCACTGACAAAGACATGAGCAGCCCATAATTGAAGGGTAGGTTATTGGTAACAGTGAGAGATAGCACATCACAAATTAAATCCGGAAAATCACATTGTGGAAAGTATATGAATTTATTTGCATTCTGCAGGGGGAAATAAGTATTTGATCCCCCACCAACCAGTAAGAGATCTGGCCCCTACAGACCAGGTAGATGCTCCAAATCAACTCGTTACCTGCATGACAGACAGCTGTCGGCAATGGTCACCTGTATGAAAGACACCTGTCCACAGACTCAGTGAATCAGTCAGACTCTAACCTCTACAAAATGGCCAAGAGCAAGGAGCTGTCTAAGGATGTCAGGGACAAGATCATACACCTGCACAAGGCTGGAATGGGCTACAAAACCATCAGTAAGACGCTGGGCGAGAAGGAGACAACTGTTGGTGCCATAGTAAGAAAATGGAAGAAGTACAAAATGACTGTCAATCGACAAAGATCTGGGGCTCCACGCAAAATCTCACCTCGTGGGGTATCCTTGATCATGAGGAAGGTTAGAAATCAGCCTACAACTACAAGGGGGGAACTTGTCAATGATCTCAAGGCAGCTGGGACCACTGTCACCACGAAAACCATTGGTAACACATTACGACATAACGGATTGCAATCCTGCAGTGCCCGCAAGGTCCCCCTGCTCCGGAAGGCACATGTGACGGCCCGTCTGAAGTTTGCCAGTGAACACCTGGATGATGCCGAGAGTGATTGGGAGAAGGTGCTGTGGTCAGATGAGACAAAAATTGAGCTCTTTGGCATGAACTCAACTCGCCGTGTTTGGAGGAAGAGAAATGCTGCCTATGACCCAAAGAACACCGTCCCCACTGTCAAGCATGGAGGTGGAAATGTTATGTTTTGGGGGTGTTTCTCTGCTAAGGGCACAGGACTACTTCACCGCATCAATGGGAGAATGGATGGGGCCATGTACCGTACAATTCTGAGTGACAACCTCCTTCCCTCCGCCAGGGCCTTAAAAATGGGTCGTGGCTGGGTCTTCCAGCACGACAATGACCCAAAACATACAGCCAAGGCAACAAAGGAGTGGCTCAGGAAGAAGCACATTAGGGTCATGGAGTGGCCTAGCCAGTCACCAGACCTTAATCCCATTGAAAACTTATGGAGGGAGCTGAAGCTGCGAGTTGCCAAGCGACAGCCCAGAACTCTTAATGATTTAGAGATGATCTGCAAAGAGGAGTGGACCAAAATTCCTCCTGACATGTGTGCAAACCTCATCATCAACTACAGAAGACGTCTGACCGCTGTGCTTGCCAACAAGGGTTTTGCCACCAAGTATTAGGTCTTGTTTGCCAGAGGGATTAAATACTTATTTCCCTCTGCAGAATGCAAATAAATTCATATACTTTCCACAATGTGATTTTCCGGATTTAATTTGTGATGTGCTATCTCTCACTGTTACTAATAACCTACCCTTCAATTATGGGCTGCTCATGTCTTTGTCAGTGGGCAAACTTACAAAATCAGCAAGGGATCAAATACTTATTTCCACCACTGTACTACTGAAAAAAGTGTGAGCAAAATAATAATTAAAAAAAAAACTAGTGTGTTATACTTACTGTGTTCTAATTAGCTAATGAGCTGTTAACAGAGGAGCACTGTGCACCTTCTAAATAGGAGGTGGTAAATACTCTTGTGTTAAACTGGAGCAGATAGTGCACGTTAATTGAAATGTTAACATATGACCTACAATAGAAAATGGTGGGAATGCTCTTTCTTGATACAGCGTTCATTTTGGGCTTGCTACGCATTAACATTTCATGCTATAGGCAGTGTGCCTTTCTAAAATACTAGCCCAAATCTCGCAGAAATCATAGTTAAAATGAAGCTGCAGATGCTTGCACCTATTTGGAATCAATGTAAATGTTCTTGTGCAAAGTACACACATAAATTGTGACTCAGCCTGAAATCCACCCCAGAATATGCTTACATTAAAGTCATTTACAACTACATGTATTCTTGTCACCATGTATACTGGTAAGCATGGGGTAATTTTATAAGACCCTCACCCTGTTAGACTGTCACTGAAATGCTTTGATGTTTCACTTATATATAGTCATCTATCAACATTTGCTTATTTCTGATCTGAAGAAGAAGGGCTACCTTCGAAAGCTAATCAAAAAATGTATTGTTAGTCCAATAAAAATGGGTATCATCTTATTTTCTTTTCTATGTTTTATTTTATTCTATTGATTACTTTTGGAAGTGGACTAACATGGCTACCACATCTCTCTACTCAGGTAATTATGAAAAAGAGGAAAAGAAATATCATCATGTAGGGGGTCATTTACTAAGCTGCAGTAGAAATCAGCTGGCAGTAAATGCTGAGACACCTATAGTGGGCGTCTCAGTGTTTACCGTCAGCTTAAAATGCTACCATGGCTTAGTAAAATACCCCCTGAATAAGCTAACATACACAGTGCAGCTCAAAAGTTCTAAACCACATTAGGGGGAGACAAAAACCAAATTATCAAAGGAAGATGGCACTATGGGGTGGGGGGTGAGGGGACAGAAAAACAAAGGGCCTCTTTTATCAAGCTGTGCTAGTGGTCCCCGGTGCGGTAATGCAGAAAAAGCGAATTCACTGTGAATGGGCTTCATCGGCATTGCTGCGTGGCTTTATAAAAGAGGATCAACCCATTTTTTTTTTCTTTTTAATTTCTTTATTAAATTGTTTTTTCAAATTTACAAGATAAACACTTATAAATCGGTAACCCAGCAATATAATTACAGAGATTGCATTATTCCTGATATACAAAAGAAAATATTCCCAACTTCACTTAGTTTTGCATTCTCAAGAAATATTATAAACAATAAGAAAATATAAGTTGCTTTCTTAGACCACAATCCTAAATGGGGGTAAGGAGAAAACTATTTTAAGGAGAAATAAGGCATTTGTTACAGATGTAAATGGCCTGGCTCAAAAATCCCCTATTATTATACTATTACTTAATACTCCACAAGCTCTAACTGGTCAGTTTCTTGCTATCTATAAATGCTTTAAGCTAGTCTGGCTCAAAAAAGATATATTTATTTCCCAGATATTTGATACAGCATTTGCATGGATAAGCTAACACAAATGTAGCGCCCATTGTTTTAATCTCCTCTCTATAAACTAGAAAAGCTTTCCTACGATCTTGTGTAGACCTTATCACATCTGGAAAAATCCAGATTTTTTGTCCGCAAAAAGTTCTATTTGAATTCTTAACATAGAGTCTAAGTAGCGCCTTCGCGTCTTGCTCGAAGACAAATGATACCAAAAGCGTCCTTCGGGTAGGTACTTCTGACAAAGACTCTTCCAAAAAGGCCGATATATCTTGCAAATTCAATTCAGGAGTCTGATTATTTACTGTTGGATTCACCTTGGGTTGTTTGGATTCAGGCAAGTAGTAAATGTTATTAATCGGTGGAATGGCAGATTGAGGATAAGCAAGAACTTCCAGAAGGTATTTTTTTAGGAAATCAATCGGAGCAATTCCACTTGAAACAGCAAAATTCAATATCCGTAGGTTTAGATGTCTATTATAATTCTCAAGGTGTTCCAACTTTAAAGAGACCTTCAACTTATCTTTTACCAAGGTATCTGTTACTACATTAAGGGAGGAGATTGTAGCTTTCTGAGTAGATGTTTTACATTTTCAAGGGTTAACGATAAAGAATCAAATTTGATCAAACCATTCTTAAACCCAGATCGCTAACTGCTTTTGCCACATCCTCTGGTAACTAGTTCCAGAGTTTAACTATTCATTGAGTTAAGAAAATATTTTTTTCCTATACATTTTAAAAGTATTACCATGTAGCTTCATGAAGTGCCCTTCGTCTTAGTATTTTTTGAAAGAGTAAACAATCGATTCATGTTTACTTTTTCTACTCTACTCAGGATTTTGTAGACTTCTATCCCCTCTAAGTCATCTTTTCTCCAAACTGAAGAGCCGTAACCTCTTAAACCTTCCTTCATATTGCATTTTCTTGTTGCATTATAAACTGTTTTCATTGAGAAGACGGAAGCTGTTGTGATCATTTACATTGTAAGGTTGCGTCTCAGCATATCCTCTTGAAGATCTGTATCCAGACCCAAGCTCTTTGAGCAGGGACTGTCTTTCTTCTATGTTTGTGCAGCGCTGCGTACGCCTTGTAGCACTATAGAAATGCTAAATAGTAGTAGTAGTAGTAGTAGTAGTAGTAGTAGAATTCTCTCCTCCACTAGGATTGGAAGACCAGAGTAGGCAGCTTTATTTTGACCTCTTGGTAGCCTGAATTTGTGTGTTTTTGTAGTGGTGGCCGTCTTAATTGGTGTAACTCTGCATATGGGAATGGAAGTGGCAGGTAGTTAACAACTAAAAATTAAATAAAATTCATCTGATACTTAACGTTTACCAAAATATAAAGCAAAATTTCTGTGCCACATAAGTGTGAAATGTGGAAATCCAAATACTGTTTGGGAATCAGAATATTCTAATGCATTTAATTTTTTGTGTTTAATTTTTCTCTGCCTTTCCTACTCTGAGCTGAAAAAGAGAGTGTCATTGCTTAAGAGAGTAAAGTTCTACATGAACTGTAGAAAAAAACTGAGCATGCACATAAATCAGCACTTAACTGTGCATGAACAATCCAACAATCTTATATTGTTGGGTTGCAACTCAACTACCATATTTTCAGGACTATAAGACGCACTTTTCCCCCCCAAATTTGGGAGGAAAATGGGGGGGGGGTGCGTCTTATAGTCCGAAGGTAGAGATTTCCCTCCCTCCCTCCCTCCAAGTTCGGGATCGCCCTCCCCCCGGCCCTGTCACCACTTCTCCCTACTCACGTCACGCGATCTTCCCTGGTGGTCTAGTGACGTCGGGGCAGGAAAGAGCCCCCTTTTTCCTGCCCAGCGCGCTGCTCTCTGTCCTCCTGTATGCAGCCTGACGGTCTCGGCGAGATTCAAAATGGCCGCCGAGACTTCAATTCTTTCCTGCCCCGATGTCACTAGACCACCAGGGAAGATCGCGTGATGTGAGTAGGGAGAAGTGGTGACAGGGCCGGGGGGAGGGCGATCCCGAACTCAGAGGGAGGGATTTGGACAAGACGCACCGGAGCACCTAGGTTTTAGAGGAGGGAAAAAGGAAAAACTTTTTTTTCCTATTTCCCTCCTCTAAAACCTAGGTGCGTCTTATGGTCCGGTGCGTCTTATAGTCCGAAAAATACGGTATTTGCTTAACCCCCCCCCCCCCCCGTTTACTAAGCCACGCAGCAATGCCAACACAGCATTTGCGCATGTCAGCCGCTAGCGTGGCTTAGTAAATGGGGGGAAGTAAATAATGTAATTCTATTGCATATTTTAGTTAAACCTCTGCATTCTTATTGTGCATCTCCTCTATATGCAAATGTCTAAAACACAAAAGCTTCAAAATTTTTGCATAAATGTGGAATCAAAGAGCAATTAACATCACATTAGTATGAGTTAAAAAGGTAATTTGCACTTACCTAAAATCTGATGAAAATGTCTTAACACCTAAGTGTCATAAAAAATATCTAAATCATTATTGTATACAGCTTAAAATATGTATCACTTCCATCCAAATCATACAAAGTTAACATGAAAGATATTCCCATTAGAAAGAAGATATATCATGTTGGAGTAGAAATGTAAAATTTCATATTGCAAACTTTGAATGACCTTAAATCTAGTTCAGCTTTACTGTGAATCACCAAACAAAGGGGTCTGTTTAGGAAGCTGCGCTAGCGGCTGTCCATGTGCTGGTGATGGCCCATTCAGAGTGATTGGGTCATGTCGACACTAGGCATGGACAGCCACTGGCACTGCTTAGTAAACCGGAACGAAAGTTTGAACTTAATATGGATACAACATAGGATGGTGATGAACTAGGTTTAAATATCCCATTAACAATGACATCATGTGATCCTGTGAGCAGAATGGACGGTGTTCTGTGAAGCCCTGGAAGTCCCCTGCTCTTTGATGTGAATTACTCTGGAACGGAGCCACCTCAGGAAGCTAAATTGAGCAATATAATTGTCATTGTTTATGGACAACTTTATTGTAAAATCTGGGTCACCCATGTCATCTCGAGCAGCCAAGAAAGTTGAAAAAAAGACCTGAAGTGGGAAGGACAAGATTGCGGAGAAGGCGGGCCCAGCGCCTAGTGAGTTTTCAGAAACTCACATTGGGCAAATGTCCCCTGCAGAGTGGGAAAACTCTGGAGCCGTGATTTGATAAACTTTAAATTCAACAATTTGAGGCACTTGTTAACAGAGACGTTAACAGAGACTCAGCGCCGAACTGGAGAGCTTTAACAAAGAGTGTCTGACATTGAAGAGGCAACAAACATGGATAGCAAAAAAACTGGCTGCGTTGCGGTCTAAAATTGCAGAAAAAGCACAGTTGCTAGATGATCTGGAAAACAGATCACTGAGAAACAATATCAGATTTGTGGGTCTGCCGGAAACACTGTCAGAGACCCAGCTTCCTAATTTATTAGAATACTGGGTATCTGAATGTATGCCTTAGTTTGGAAATAAAGATCCACTGAGGTTAGAATGAGTGCACCGCATGGGCAGATTGAAAATCAGGCAGATCTATCCGTGTATGGTGATTGCGAGACTCAAACTATGCTCATAAGGTGGAATTGCTTCAGCTCTACCGGAATCATTGGGAGAAATTTTGTTATGAGGGGGTTCAAATTCTACTTTTTCAGGATTATTCTTCTGCCTTGCTGGAAAAAAGGCGGCATTTTACACATATTTGCAATTTGCTGTCTGACTGCAAGATGCGTTTTCTATTTTTGTATCCGGTACTTTTAAAAGTTTATGTTGATGGCCAGTAGAGAACCTTTAACACAGGTCAAGCTGCACAGGACTTTGTGAACACACTCTCTGGGACTCCACCTACCTAACGCCTGACACCAGAGAGATTTTCCTGGATTCTGTTATTACTTTGGAACATGTACGCTTGTCTCTCTGTGGACATGCAGACCTATATGGAGGAAGGTGAACTAGGCTAATCGTGAGAAATACTCTCCACTGGACATTACTTTTTGTTCCTTTCTGCTAATTGGCTGAATGCTTGTGAATGTGACTAGCTGGGAGTGGGGGACCTCCTGGCCAATTAGGTGACCTCTTACACCACGTGTCTGGGAATGTGCTTATTACCGAAGCAATGGGGAAGGGGAAGGAGAAGGGGAGAGGATTGGGTGGGGGAATGAGTGGGTAGTTTTCTTTTTGGGGAGGTGATCCACCTGACTCTTCCCTTGTTGGGCTGACAGCAGGATGTGTATGGTTCCCTTCCTGTAACTCCTCTCTCTTTCTTTTTCAATAATTCTGAATTTTTTAAGGTTTTGGATTAACATAAATTAAAGAAAATGTATCATTTTAATTCTAGAAGCATTTTTTTTTTATTTTGGCTTAATTTACATTTCATTCAAATCTCCTACATAAATTCTACTGTTAAGAGGCAATGAACTGCTTTTAAATAAGACTAAATGGAAAGGTAAGTGTAGGTTAATGTGTAAGTAAATGGAGCCCTGAAGAGTATTTAAAACTGGGCAGAGAGAATGATTTTTTTTTTTAAGATTAGAACACTGTGATCCAAATGTTAAGCCTGTTATCATTTGCAGCCTTCATGTGAAAGTTAAATTTTAGAAGAGAAATGAGAAGCATGGATATGTGGTATTTTCTTTTCTCTGTGAGAATATGTGCTTGTTATATCTACTGAAAGCTCCATCTATGCAGTACATCATACACAAGTCCACAGTAATCACTGGATATTTGAAGACCTATGACAACCTACTTTGAGGGTAATTTCATAAAGCTTTTTCTGTATTTAAAGAGGCCCTTTTACCAAACTGCAGTAAAAAGTGGCCTTTGTTCTTCCTTATGCGGGTCATTCTATCTTTCTAAGGCCATTTTACCTGATGGGTAATATGGCCGCTTTCTCTATTTTTTAAATTAATGACCACATGCTAATTTTCCCATACTAATTTTCCCATTCCAAAAAGTAAAATCTATTTTTTTGGTGTGTGGGAAGCAAATGCCGATTCCAAAATTACCATGGGATGCGTGAGCGTGGCCAATGGTAAGGCATTTTAAAATGCAGTAA
This sequence comes from Microcaecilia unicolor, assembly GCF_901765095.1. Lineage (NCBI taxonomy): Eukaryota > Metazoa > Chordata > Amphibia > Gymnophiona > Siphonopidae > Microcaecilia > Microcaecilia unicolor. The sequence goes on along the minus strand of NC_044037.1, from coordinate 80,449,110 downwards.
ACATATGTTAATGATTACCTCAGCTTGCACTGGCTTCCGCTCACTTACTGCATTCAGTTTAAAGTCATTTGTTTAACACACAAGGAGTTGTATTTTCCAAAGCACTTAGGGCCCTGTTTACAAAGGCATGTTAGCGTTTTTAGCGTGTGCTAACCATGTAGATGACCATAATATTCCTATGAGTGTCTACATGGTTAGTGCAACCAAAAACGCCAGCGTGTTTGTAAACAGGGCCCTTGGGCTTACAAAGTTACAGGGGGCCCCTTTTACCAAGCTGCGGCAAAAGGGGGCCTGCACCGGCGTTGGCACATATTTTTGACACGCGCCAAGGGCCCCTTTTACTGCAGTGGGTAAAAGGTAGGTCTTTCTTTTTTTGAGGAAATGGCTATGTGACAAGTGAAGCACTTGCCGCATGGCCATTTTGAGGGGGGAGCCCTTACTACCACCCATTGAGGTGGCGGTAAGGGCTTCGGCACTGCCTGATTACTGCCGGGTAAACACCGGCACTACATATATATATATAGTTTTTTTTTTTTAGCGCCAGATATGATGGCACCCTGGGGGTGGGAACTACTGCCAGGCTGCTGTGGTAGCCTGGTGGTACTTTCTATTTAGTGAGCAGTAAGCCCGCATTGGGCTTACTGCCGCTTTGTAAAGGAGGACCTCGCAAGACTGGGGGATTGGGCGTCCAAGTGGCAGATGAAGTTCAACATTGACAAGTGCAAAGTAATGCATGTGGGTAATAGGAACCCGAATTACAGCTATGTCATGCAAGGTTCCGTGTTAGGAGTCACAGACCTAGAAAGGGATCTGGGAGTCATCGTTGATAAGACGTTGAAAACTTCTGCTCAGTGTGCTGTGGCGGCTAAGAAAGCACACAGAATGTTGAGTATTATTAGGAAAGTGATGGAAAACAAACACAAGGATGTTATAATGCCGTTGTATCGCTCCATGGTGCGACCGCACCTCGAATATTGTGTCCAATTCTGGTCGCCGCATCTCAAAAAGATATAAAGGAATTGGAGAAGGTGCAGAGAAGGGTGACAAAAATGATAAAAGGGATGGAACAACTTCTCTATGAGGAAAGGCTGAGAAGGTTAGGGCTCTTCAGCTTGGAGAAAAGGCGGCTGAGGGGTGATATGATAGAAGTCTACAAGACAATGAGCGGAGTAGAGCGGACAGATGTGAAGCGTTTGTTTACACTTTCAAACAATAATAGAACTAGGGGACACAAGATGAAGCTAGAATATGGTAGATTTAAAACAAATAAGAGAAAGTTTTTCTTTACTCAGCGTGTAGTTGGACTCTGGAACTCGTTGCCGGAGAATGTAGTGACAGCAGCTGGCCTTACGGAGTTTAAGGGGGGTTTGGACAGATTCCTGAAGGAAAAATCCATTGAACGTTATTCAATTTTTTGTGGAAGGGGGGGGGGGGGGGGGTTGCCGGCTTGAAGCCTAGATTGGCCACTGTTGGAGACAGGATGCTGGGCGTGATGGACCCTTGCTCTTTTCCCAGTTTGGCAGTGCTTATGTGCTTATGTAAAAGAGGCTTACAGTAAACTATGGAACTTTGTAAGTCTAAATGTATTGAAAATGAGCCCCAAGGCTTATTACCTCAATATCCCTTCTTTCATCCTTCATAATATTATATACACCATCCAGGAATCTGAGGTCCCTTGATGCCCACCGTTTTGTTCTATCTGCTCCTGAGAAGGCTCGTTGTGAGTCTACAAGACACTCGACTTTTTATTTTTTGGGCTTCATGTTTTGGAACAGTTTACCACCCTCCTTGCGTTCAGAGCAGAGATTTCAGATATTTAAAGGACAGTCAAAGACTCTTTTTTTTTCCAAGCAGCCTTTGGTTTGCAGTCATTGGTATGAGTGACTAACCTCCACACTGTATTTTATCTACTGTCTTATTTGGTTGTGTGATTCTTGTGTGATTGTAAAATGTACACCTCTCGGACAGCGATATATCAAGTTAATAAACATAAAGATAAAAGGACCCCTATGTGTTTTATGTGCAGAAAATGACTGTTACAAAACATGTGTGTGCCTCTATAAAATAAAGTCCCATATTCAGCCCCAATAGCACTCAAATGTGAATGTACAAATTTACACCTACCCTGAAAAAGATATAAATGGTGTAAATCTGTGCACGTGTATGCATCATGTACATATATTTTATAAAATAAACATATGTGCTGCAAATCCATCTCTGCTTCATCCAAACTGTGCCTTAGGAATGTCTATTCACAGATGATATAAAAGTGGAAGAGCAGTTTCTGTTCTCGCCCTAATTTAATTTAATACATACTTTTATAGCTTGCCACTTGCAACCAACCAGCTATACAGAGCGGATTACAATTAAAAATTAAAATCAATAATACAGTCATACACAAAATTTAAACCCTTCCCTTCTCCCCCCCATTTCAGTAAAAATACCCAGTAACAGATCCATGTTTTTAATTGCTATATGGCCACACAGTTTTATACAAGCCCTTCTCTCTGTGTAACACAGGCTTTACAAAATTATCCCCAAAGCAAATAAAAAATAATTAAAAATCCCTTCCAATTGCAGGTTCTGTGCCTCCCTAGTATGACAGGGGGAGTCCCTAAGGCACATTCGATCAGCAGTTAAATCAATCCAAATCTTGGCTATAGTCTCAAGAAAAAAAAAAGACAAAACTCATTATATAATTTCTCTGACCCACTTATACCACCCAGCACAAAGACCCCGGGGATAAACTTTTCACTACCAGAAATCATTCTCAAGGCTTATTTTGGGATGCCTGAACAACAGCAGCTCTATAACACTACTTAGCTGCTAATTAAATTGCTGCTGCTGGAGAAATTGTTTCAGAAATCAGAGAAGATATGCTTGTCATAAAGAAAAGAACATACTGCAAATTCACCATAGACACATGTATATGGAAACAGACATGCTTTAAGTATATAGTTTAATCACAGCTTTGTTTTCTTGAGGCTGAAGCCATTTTGTTGTTCAAAATGGCACCAGATTCAGGTCTCTGGTATCGTTTTGAGAAACAGCACTGCAGGCAATGTTCTTTCTAAGGGGCCATTTTATTAAGTGGCACCAAAAAGTGGCTTGCACTATTTTTAGAGTGTACGTTTCCCATGCGCCGAGGTCATTTTTACTGTGGCATTAAAATGGCTGCAATTTCTATTTTCCCCTTAATGGCCACGTGCTAATTTCTCAATTAGCATGTGGCCATTAGCGTTATGAGCTCTTGCTGCCACCTATTTACTAGGCGGTAGGAGCTTCTGCACTAGCCCCTTGCTAATGGGGCAGAGTGTAGTGATTTACTGCTCGATTAGCACAGGGCACACCTGCTTTCCAGCTCCAAACATGCCCCCCAATGCTAAAAAATATTTTTAGCACGGGATTAGCACACACCAATCCCAGAACTACCATGGAATGCCAGAGCACATTTATTTATTTATTTATTTTTTTTTTTTGTAGCATTTGTATCCCACATTTTCCCACCTATTTGCAGGCTCAATGTGGCTTACATTTGCCGTTATGGCTATTGCCATTTCTGGACTTTAGATATGCACATGATTTTGCAATCAAGTGCGTACATACATGGTAGAAGAATGCATTGTGTACGTGTATACTTGTTAACACGTGGTTTGCAAATAAGTGCGTATATGTGTAGTAGAAGAATACATTGTGGTCTTGTGTAGGTGTCGGCTTTATGTAGTTGCTCAGGTGATGGTATTATGGTGAGAGTAATAGTATAGGGCAGTGGTTATGTCGTTTCGGTCTCAGTCTTCGTTGTTGTTGTTTAGAAGTTAGGACGGTTGTTTGTTGTATGCTTTTTTGAATAGTTCCTTTTTCAGTAGTTTGCGAAAGATGGTTAGATCTTGTGTTGTCTTTATGGTCTTCGGGAGCGCGTTCCATAGCTGTGTGCAAATGTAGGAGAAGCTGGTTGCATAGGTGGACTTATATTTTAATCCTTTGCAGTTGGGGTAGTGGAGGCTAAGGAATGTACGTGCTGACCTTTTAGCATTCCTAGCAGGTAGGTCTATGAGGTCTGACATGTAGGCCGGAGCTTCTCCATTTATAATTTTATGGACCATGGTGCATACTTTGAACGCAATTCGTTCCTTTAGTGGAAGCCAGTGTAGTTTCTCTCTTAGCGGTTTGGTGCTTTTGTATTTTGCTTTCCCGAATATGTCTGGCTGCCGTGTTTTGGGCTGTCTGAAGCTTCTTAATGACTTGTTCTTTGCAACCCGCGTATATTGCGTTGCAGTAGTCTAGGTGACTTAACACCATTGACTGTACTAGGCTGCAGAATGTGTCTCTTGGGAAGTAGGGTTTGATTCTTTTAAGTTTCCACATGGCGTAGAACATTTTCTTTGTTATATTTTTTGCTTGGTCTTCTAGTGTGAGGTTTTGATCAATCGTTACTCCCAGGATTTCCAAGCTATCGGAAACCGTAAGAGTGTATTCTGGGGTGTATATAGTGTTGTCTTTTTTTGAGTTGTATTGTGAGGATAGGATGAGACACTGTCCTGCTTATAATCAAAATAGAAAAACGCCTATATTGTGACCCAAATTGGGAGATAGACGTTTATCTCACAAAAACGAATAAAGCAGTATAATCGAAAGCTGAATTTGGACGTTTTCAACCACTCCGTCGCGGATGCGGACAAAGTTGATGGGGGCGTGTCGAAGGCGTGGTGAAGGCGGAACTGGGGCGTGGTTATCGGGCGATCAGAGATGGGCGCCTTTCGCCAATAATGGAAAAATGCGTTTTTAGCGAGAATTTAGGGCACTTTTCCTGGACCCTGTTTTTCCACGAATAAGGCCCCAAAAAGTGCCCTAAATGACCAGATGACCACTGGAGGGAATCAGGGATGACCTCCCCTGACTCCCCCAGTGGTCACAAACCCCCTCTCACCACAAAATATGCCAATTCACAACTTTTTATTTTCACCCTCAAATGTCATATCCACCTCCCTGGCAGCAGTATGCAGGTCACTGGAGCAGTTATTAGGGGGTGCAGTGGACTTCAGGCAGGTGGACCCAGGCCCATCCCCCCCCCCCACCTGTTACACTTGTGCTGGTAAATGGGAACCCTCCAAACCGCCCCCCCAAACCCACTGTACCCACATGTAGGTGCCCCCCTTCACCCCTTAGGGCTATAGTAATGGTGTAGAGTTGTGGGCAGTGGGTTTTGAGGGGGATTTGGGGGGCTCAACACCCAAGGGAAGGGTGCTAGGGTGCCCAGTTGGTGTCCTGGCATGTGAGGGGGACCAGTGCACTATGAATCCTGGCCCCTCCCACGAATAAATGTCTTGGAGTTATTCGTTTTTGAGCTGGGCGCTTTTGGTTTCCATTATCGCTGAAAAACAAAAACGCCCAGCTCAAAAAAAGATAAACGTCCATGTTTTTCGAAACTACGGTTCGGTCCGCCCCTTCACGGACCTATTCTCGGAGATAAACGCCCATGGAGATAGACGTTTCCGTTCGATTATGCCCCTTCACGTCTTTTCTGCGTTTAATTTCAGTTGAAATGCATCCGCCCATGAATTCATTATTTGGAGGCTACGTTGGATTACTTGTGCAATTTCTGTTAGGTCATGCTTGAACGGGATGTATATCGTGACATCATCTGCATAGATATACGGATTGAGACCTTGGTTGGATAGCGACTTAGCTAGAGGTGTCATCATTAGGTTGAATAAGGTTGGTGACAACGGTGATCCTTGTGGAACACCACATTCTGGTGTCCATGGTACTGACGTTTTTGATTTTGAGATCACTTGGTAGGTTCTAGCTTTTAGGAATCCTTGGAACCACTTTAGTACGTTTCCTCTAATCTCGAAGTAGTCAAAGATGTTCGAGAGTATTTGGTGACTAACCATATCAAATGCGCTGGACATGTCGAATTGGAGGAGTTGTACACTGTGTCCTGTTGCCATTAGTTGTTTGAATTTAGTTATGAGGGTGGTTATCACTGTTTCTGTACTGTGGTTGGATCTGAATCCCGACTGTAATTCATGCAGTATTGTGAATTTGTCTAAGTAGTTGGTGAGTTGTTGTGTTACCATACTTTCCATAGTTTTGACAATCAGGGGGATGGATGCCACTGGTCGTGTCGTTTAGTTTTTTCTTTAGGTCTTTGGGTATCGGTGTGAGTAATATGTTTCCTTTGTCTTTGGGGAAGAGTCCGTGTTGTAGCATGTAGTTCAGGTATGTTGTAAGTTCTGTTATGAAGTGTTTGGGGGCGGACCTTACTAGATAACTGGAACAGGTGTCCAATTTGGAGTGGGTTCTGGAAAATTTGTTGATTGCTTGAGAAATAGTGTTTTTGGTTAGTAAATCGAAGCTGTTCCAAATTCGATCCGCTGGGTATTCACCGGGGGTTGGGTCTAAGCAGTCCATAAATTTTTCGTGGTCAATGGTGTTAAGTGGTAAAGTGGACCGTAATTTTATGATTTTCTCGTTGAAGTACTTGGCAAGGTTGTCAGCCGTTGGGATACCTGTGCTAGTTGTAGTAATTGGTGTAGTGTCTATTAGTTTATTTACAATTTGGTATAGCTTGTGTGTGTCCTTGTAGTTAGGCCCTATTTTGGTTTTATAGTATCCTCTTTTGGTTTGCCTTATTGCATATTTGTATTTTCTTTGATGTTGTTTCCATTCATTAAGTGTCTGTTCATCTTTCCTTTTCTTCCACATCCGTTCAAGTCTTCTGGCCTGTGTAGGCCTGTCCCAGAGTAGTGCCTTTTTTATTGTTCGGTACTGCCATTTTGTAAAAGGGACCTTAAGTTTTGCTGGCTCATATGTGCATGATCAGAAGAGTCCGCAATGCAACGGAGAACTCGAACGCCCCACGGGAAAACAAAAAGTGCAGATAAAAGTGGGATGTTTGACAACAGAAAAACAAATCCTGGAAAAAATAATCTTGAAAATGCTTGTTTATTTGTTAAAAAGACTCGACACAACTGTTGTGCGCACTATCTTTGTACGCACATTATTTAACTTATATTTTGTTTATTTATATGTATTTTAGCATATGTATTTTTCTTGCAACATTAGTACTTTAATAAGGTATTGTTTTTTTCATTGTTGTTTTTTTAATTGCTGTTTTTTTTCGTAATGCTTACTATCTTTGTACACACATTATGTAACTTGTATATTATTGTTTATTTATATGTCTTTTAGCATATGTATATTTTTGTAACATTAGTACTTTAATAAGAACATTGCAACAAGTGCACACTTTTATATATTGCATTTTGGATGTTAAAAAATGGTTTGATTTCCATATATGTTTGTTGTTTGTATATATTTTTATACATTTTTTATTATACGTTTCTATGCACTTTTTAATCTATACATATTTTTAAACTTTCATTTGTATATGTATGTTTTTTATAGACTCCTGATGCAGGCCTGACGGCCGAAACACAACAGTTGTGTCGAGTCTTTTTAACAAATAAACAAGCGTTTTCAAGATTATTGTTTCCAGGATTTATTTTTCCGTGGTCAAACATCCCACTTTTATCTGCACTCATATGTGCATGAAAAACATTGTATTTATTTATTTATTTGTTGCATTTGTATCCCACATTTTCCCACCTATTTGCAGGCTCATTGTGGCTTCCATAGTGCTGTAGAGGCGTTTGCCAGTACGGTTGTTAGCAGATATAAAGTTATATTGTGGTCAGATGAGGTGGGGTCAAAGGTGTGAAGATTATAGGTTGTCCGGTACGATCATTAGTTATGCTGTGTTGCTTGGTGCAGGGATCTATGTTGGATCGGTGAGATAGGCCTTTTTGAAGAGGTGAGTTTTGAGTGATTCCTGAAGTTTAAGTGGTCATGGATTGTTCTCACAGCATTTGGGAGCCCGTTCCATAGTTGTGTGCTTATGTAGGAGAAGCTGGATGTGTAAGTTATTTTGTATCTTAGTCCTTTACAATTTGGATAGTGTAGATTTAGGTATGATCGTGATGATTTGATTCTGTTTCTGGTTGGTAAGTCTACTAGGTCTGTCATGTATCCAGGTACTATGCCGTAGATAATTTTGTGTACCAGGGTACAGATTTTGAAGATGGTCCGTTCTTTGATTGGGAGCCAATGCAGCTTTTCTCGGAGGGGTTTGGCACTTTTTAGACTCAACTATGTTGGGCACCAAAATAAAAAAGCGCACTAAGCACTATACTTTAAAGAGCCGTTTATAGAATAGTTCTTTGTGCCAGAATCCATGCTCAATTTTGGGCATGGGGATTTACACCTACTGAACCCTGATGTAAATCCCTACTCCTAAATTATTTATTTATTTATTTGTTACATTTGTATCCCAAAATTAGGCACAGATCCTCCAAATTCTTTAACACTGCACACAAATCCTAGAAATGTCCCTGACCCTCCCATGGCCATGCTCTGTCTTCAGATACATGCAGAAAACTTTAGGCACACATCTTTATAGATAGAGACTATAAAGATGCGCTCGTAAATTTTCATTATTGCCAATTAGCGACAATAATTGATAGTGCCAATTATTGGCACTAAGTGACTTGTTAAGTAATTAAATTGTTCACATAATTTGGGCATGAACCCAAATTTGCATGCACAATTTTGAGTACTGCATATAGACTTAGGGGTTTTGTGTTCAAGTTTTCAGCCTTGACTAGATATGTACAGTATAGCCTGTGTTCACAAAAAAGAAAGCCAGTAACATTTTGTGTGCATATTTGCTAGACATGTGCGTTCCCTTTCTTAGCCATGTGCACACACACACGTATCTTAGTGGGGAATATTGCTGGCAGGGCCAAAATTATTAGGGATTGTTCTAGGCTTTTGAAGATAGCAAAGATAGGATAAGAAACTAGACTAGGGCTGGGGGAGGGTGTTGCCTGCCTTTTTATGATGAGGGAAGGAACAAGGAGCTAGATCTGATATTTGTTCTATTCCCATCACTAGATCTGACTCCTCTGGTTCTTGTGACATGCAGAACAGAGATTGTGGCTAGCTTCAATACATTAACTCATTTAGACCTTGTATTCACAATGAGATTTATTGAGTGAAAATGAATTACAGTTGGTGCCATATAGAGTGTGAGAGAATCTATAGGATGGTTCCACTTTCCCTTAAAAACACTCCTTCACAGTGTCAGGGCCACCTTAAAACCCTAGTTTCATAGATCTGAGCCTTGTAGGACTGGTACACAGAACCAATGCCTGGAGAAAGAGGGAACCTTTAAGGAGTTTAGTAAGAGCTGGACAGTCAGGTTTTCTTTTTGTTCCAGTTCTCGCACAGTGCATCATTAGCATCATAGCTATGTTAGCTGAATGTTCTAATGCATGCTTATTGGGTGTATCATTAGTATTATGCTAACATTGTATTCTATCTCAGGCAATTGAATTCCAGTGCTGATAAAAGTGTATAATTTTGGTACTGTTTCACGGTAGTTCTATTATTAGTTTTCAATTTACTGTTTTCAAGTTTACGTCATTTATTATATTTATGTTTATACTTGGTTATTTTACTATTGGTATGCTGTTAACAAAATTGTAAGTGTTATGTTAAACTGTACCTGCTGTACACCACCTTCGGTGAATCTCTTCATAAAGGCGCTTAATAAATACCAATAAATAAATAAATAAAATGCTGTGGGCATACTTAAAACATGGAGAAACTGATCCAAGCCCTATTGGAAGGCAACAACACCAACAGTTCATGCAAGCTCAGTGTGAGTAGCGATAGCAACAGCAGCAGCAGCAAAGTCTCCAAGCTCAGTGTGAGCAGCAAAAGCAACAGCAGTAGCAATTTAGGCAAGCCTATTTTGAACAACAGTGGAACAGGTGCAGCAACAAATGGTAGAGCTGCAACAGTGCTCTCTAGAATAGGCAACCTCAGCAGGCTAGGCAACCCTGACCCTCCAAGCACCCAGGCTAGGAGCCACTCCTGTAGTTCCTTTGCTAAAATAAATGGTACCAGACAGGGCCGTCAAGAGACAAAGCCCGGCCTGGGGCAAACACTCCCCCAGTCTGCACCCCCCTCCGGGCCTGCCCCCTCCAGACCTGCCCCTCCTGGGCCCACCCCGCTTACTTGTTGCCCTCTGGGCCCGCCCCACTTATTTATCCTGCTCCTGTCACTTCTCGGCAAAATTTCCCAGGGCCTGGTGCTAGCATGGCTCTCCTGTTCCTGTTCATGGCAGTGCCACAGAGTAGAGTCCTTCCTTTCATCCTGCTACATCCAAAGAGGCTGTTTGTATGCGGCAGGAAGAAGGTACTCTGCACCAATGCCATGCACAGGAGCGGGAGAGCAGTGCTAGTGCCGGGCAGGCTCCCCCTTGGATGCTGGGCCCTGGGGAATTTTGTCCCTCCTGTCCTCCCTTTTGGTGGCCCTGGTACCAGAAGATGGCCTAAACTAATTTTTAACAAACTTTTCTGTAAGTCCTGCCCAATCTGCCATCTGAATAGCTCTGCAAGTTTTCCACCTGCCTCTCTCATGCCTATGCCCATCATCGATACCCCATTTGACCGAATGGCTATGGACTTGTGGGGCTACTGGAACAAACAATGCGTGGCAACAAGTACATTTTTGATTATGCCATGTGTTACCCAGATGCCATTACACTGTGTAATATGAAGATTACCACTCTGGCCAGTGTTCCATAGTTGGTCTTCTCCCACATGGGAATCCACGCTGAGATACTGACTGACCAAGGTACCACTTTTATGTCCCGAGTTTTGAAACAAGTGTGTGCCTTGCTAAGAGTAAAGACCTTGCAAACATTGGTATATCATCCACAGTCAAATGGTCTGGTGGAACGCTTCAGTAAAACTCTCAAGCTAATGCTGAGGAAGTTTGTGGTGGAAGATGGGGAGGACTGGGACATCATATATCTGTATGTACTGTTTGCCATCTGGGAGGTGCCCCAGAGTTCAACAGGATTCTCTCCGTTTGAACTGTTCTGCTTCGATTTCCGTAAGATGACTGCTATCTCCAAACTGGAGATTTACCTAATGCCAAGGGTCTAGAACTCATTGAGAGGCTGGGAGGAGCACAGTTCATTTTGACCCTAGACTTGACCAAAGGATATTGGCACGTACCCCTTACACTGGCTGACAAAGCGAAGCCAGCCTTTTCTACACCCCAAGGTCTCTTTCAGTTCATGGTATTACCTTTTGTTCTTCATGGAGCTCCAGCTACTTTCCAATACCTTGTTGACTGTCTAGTTAAGCTGTATGATGACTACACAGCTGCCTACTTAGATGACATCATCATCTACAATTCAGACTAGAGGATCCATCTCATCCAGGTAGAAGCGGTACTGGATAGTTTATGGACTGCTGGATTGATTGTGAATCCAAAAAGTGCTTCCTAGGAGGATAGGAGGTCCAATACATTGGGTAATATATCAGAAGAGGGCTTATGAAATCCCAGGTCCAGAAGGTAGAATGATCATATAGGTGCTAGTACCCCAGACCAAGAAGCTGGTGTGAGCCTTTCTTGGGCTGATTGGGTACTACTGGCAATTTTTCCCCAGGCAGAACCACTGGCCCACCTCCTGCAGAAGAAAGCCCCTTTAAAGGTGCTATGGACATCAGAACTGAATATTGATTTCCAAATATTGAAGCAGAACGTTTGTTTGGAGTTGGAGCTGGTGCTGGTCAGCCCGGACTTCAACTGGCCCTTCATGGTGCAGACAGATGTGTCGGATGTAGGACTCGGGGCTGTGCTGGCCAAAGAAGTGAAAGGCAAAGAACACACTGTGGCCTACATTAGCCTACATAAGCTGTTTCCTAGAGAGAGGAACTATGTTTTGATTGACAAGGAAGCCCTAGCTGTCAAGTGAGCAATGGAGACATTTCAGAATTATCTGCTGGGATGTCACTTCTTGCTTATTACAGACCACAAACCCCTCAAGTGGATGGCTTGCCACAATGATTCCAATACCTGCATCATGTGGTGGTTCCTCACCCCCAGCACTTCAGTTTTGAGAGTTGACATCGAGTAGGTCGAGATCATACCAATGCTCATTCCTTGTCATATGACAGGTGCTCCACCAAGCAGGGTTGAGCTGAGGGGAAAGGTATATGAGGGACTCTCTAGGGCGCTGCAACTTTCTTTTAAGAGCACACCCTCACAGTGTCAGAACCACATTAAAACCCAAGTCCCGCGTAAGGGGGAAGTGACATGAGAGGGGTGGAGCCAGGATGGCATGGTCTGGGAAGTAGAAAAGACTGGGCCAGAGCTGGTTAAGGAGGCTGAGAGGGAAGCAGCAACGCTCACCACAGATGTCTCCACCTCAAAGCAGAGAACCTGCAACCACTAACATTCAGGTAGACCAAATTCAACTTGGAACCTTGAAGAGTTTGTGGTTTGACCTGACCAACTGTAGGCCTGCCTTGTGTACCTGCTAGAGACTGGTAACTCTGGATCCAGGAACCAGGCCAGAAACCAGTAAGAACTGCTGCTTAGCTAAGAAACATTCTTGTATGCTGTGGCCGTGAAGGAGCAGACCACCCAAGGACACTGTTATGTTTACAGAAATAGTTTTGAGCTTTATTACCTTCCTTTCTGTGAAGTGAACAGGTGCAATATAATTAATATTATTTATTTTTACCACAACTTGCTGATTGTGACTTATTTTACCTGGCTTCATGGCCTGTCTTCGCTTACGTTACCACATTGAGTAACAAATATGTGCTGCCAGATTAGAGTGCACTAACAGCATTAAAGCGTGTTGTCTAAAATTAGGCTCCATTGTAGAAATGAGACTTGTGATAAAAGAACACACATTAAATGGTTATTTTACAAGTTCTATTTGTGATTTACACCTGCAGTTGCTAGCATTTATATGTATAACTTGGCTACATATAGAAAAAACAGATTTTAAGAAAGTCAGGATTTACATATATAAATCTTCAATGTGTGCATATGACCAGGGGACATGGTTTGCACGTGCTAGGGAGTGGTCAACAAATTCTCTGTTTCAGAATGCAAATGCAGGTCTATGATCTCTGAGATCAAAGTCAGGATTTATAGCTGCTACTCGGGACATCTAGATTTTATAAAATTACTCAGTTTGGCCAGTACTCTGCAGGAGAAAATAGGGGTACTTGCAACCTTACTACTCCCCCCCACCACCCCGTATCCTCCCCAACTCCCACACAAATTGATAGTGTTCAATGATTGCAGGCTCTGTACCTAATAGGGAGAATTGCCGGAGGATGTGATAACAGCGGTTAGTGTATCTGGGTTTAAAAAAAAGTTGGACAAGTTCCTGGAGGAAAAGTCCACAGTCTGCTATTGAAACAAACATGGGGAAGCAACTGCTTGCCCTGGTATTTGTAACATGGAATGTTGCCATGATTTGGGTTTCTGTCAGGTTCTTGTGATCTGGCTTGGCCACTGGAAACAGGATACTGGGCTAGATGGACCATTGGTCTGACCCAGTATGGATACTCTTATGTTCTTAATTTAGAGTGTAGATTGCAAAAATGGCATTTACACTCTACATGTAAGTGTCAACACTTAGGAGCAAATATTCAGACTGTGAGTGTTAGACCTGCTAACTCCCGCGGTCTGGTACTGAGCCCGGATATTCAATGCCAGGCTGTTCTTGGTGACCAGCATTGAATATTGGGTTTATTTTTGGCTGGTTTAATATTCAGACTAGCTGGTTATCTTTAAAGTGAGCAAAGATATCCCATGTTTTCATGCAGCCAAATATGGCCACTAAACCGGCTTTAAAAATGAGTGGATAGCCGATTAGATCAGGTGATATAATCGGCTATCTGCTGGCTGCTAACCGGGGATATTCAGTAGGGGAAAGCTGCTTATCCTCCACTGAATATCAATGGATAGCCATTTAAGCACTATTTAACCAGTCAGCAGCCATTCTTGCCAGTTAAATAACTCTGAATATTGGGGGGTTAGATGTGTTTGTTGCTGACTTTCCTCTGATGATGTTTTAGATATCAACAAATGTAAAATGGTTTCTGTTGTCACTTGTAACTGGTATATACATGTGCATTCCTGCCTGTATTTTGGAAAGGGCTCTATGTCACCAGATCTTGTTCTAATATACTATTGGATTTTGACATATCCCAACACGGACTTCTCAATTCTGATTTGTATATTCTGTCTAAAATGTGCCTTTAAATATGTTGGCATACACTAATGCAATAGTAGATATTAATAACTCTAGCTGTGATTGCCAATTTTCAGACAAGATCATGTGTGATGACTGAACTGGACTTTAAACCTAAAAAAATGTACCTTTGGTCATACTTTGTTGCAAACTTTAATTTATATTAATCCTAATGGAATTCAGTCCCTACTTTAGAAAATGCATTGTGCAGTCAAGTTGCTTGAAGGTGACCTTGCATTATGACAAAATTTGTCTGCCGTGTAACTGATTTCAATACAGGTATTGCTACAGTAAAAAGCAAGTAGAATGCTGCCAAAAGAATACAATAGGAGGAATATGAATGAGCTGTAGAAAGTATTTGAAATTGGTTTAAAGAGGGTGACATTCATCAATTTTAGATTGGTAACTGAAAATGCTAATTGATGTTAATAGAAGGAAATCAACTACAAATGGAATCCATTTTTCTTTATTAACATTGCTTTTTAACATTGTTGAAAACTGAGTCAATGCATTTAGCATTTGCTTATGTTCACTCAGTTATTTTCAGAAGTACGATCATTTTGAATCAAGTTGTTTCTCCTTGGATTAAGCATTGATTTTAGTTTTCTCCTTGTTTCTCTCTCTCATTCTTTTGTATATTATAAATGTATCTGCAGATAACTGAAATGGAAAGTCTGTGGTTTATGACATTGAACCAGGAGTAGAAATGAGCATTCTAGACCGACAATAAGGCCCTTATCTGCAATCTTATTGTTAATTTCTTATGTTGTATCTAGTGGACCTTTGGGGTAAATAATAGGGAAATGGAAGTTGCTTTTTTAATGGATTTCAGATTCTGCCTTCTCTGTGGCACAATGAAAGTGGTTTACAAAGTATATTCAAGTACTTCTTTCATTTCATTGTTGGGAGTTTCCACTTTGTGGAGGAGTAGTATAATGGTTGGGATAGCGTACTAAAAACCAGGAAGCCTGGTTCAAATCTTGCATCTCCTTGTGATTTGGGGCAACTCACATACCCCTGGATTCTATATATGGCACCCAGAATTGGGTGTTGATCCAAGATGCGTGCCCAATTAAAGGTCTCTTTTATCAAGCCGCACTAGTGGTTCCAGCATGGCAATTCTGAGGTAGCCCATTCAAAGTAAATGGACTTTGTAGGGATTACCGCACCAGGAGCCACTAGTGTGGCTTGATAAAAGAGGTCCTATATTGACAAAACGGGCCAATCAATGCCAGTAATAGGGTGCTAATTGGCACTAATTTGAATTTGCATGTGCATCTTGTTATGCACTATTCTATAAAAATATACACCCAAACTCCATAGTGTGCAACCCAAACACTGGTGTGGCTATGGGAGGTGCATGGGCGGGTCGGGAGTGTTCTTAAAATTTATGTTCAGTAATTTAGAATAATGGGAATGTGTGCCCAAATTGGACACCGGGAATTACACCTGGTTTCAGTACTGGTGATCAAATTTGGGTGTCAAATGGGGCACTCAATGCTATTCTATAATGGGTGCTCATCTTTGAGTGCTGATTTTTGAGCACCATTACCAGAATCTAGCCCTTAATCCTCCAGTGCCTGATGTCCAGTCTTAGACTGTAAGCTGTCCTTTATTTTGCTTTCTAGTGGTAGGGCTAGTTTAATGCCCATTATTTTCCAAGAATAGACACTAAAATAATTTAGTTCATGTGGAGGGGCATATTCGAACGCGAACACCCATCTCCATGGGCGTCTATATCCGAGAACAGGTACATGAAGGGGCGGGACAGACCGTATTTTTGAAAAAGAATGGGCACCCATCTTTTTTTTTTCGATAATACGGTTTGTGCCCGGCAAATGCATCGGATATGTGCAGATTTGAGCTGGGCAGTATCGGTTTTCAGCGATAATGGAAATTGAAGGCGCCCAGCTCAAAAATGAACAAATCCAAGGCATTGGGTCATGGGAGGGGCCAGGACTCGTAGTGCACTGGTCCCCCTCACATGCCAGGACACCAACCGGGCACCCTAGGGGGCACATGTAACAATTAGAAAAAAAAAATTAAATACCTCCCAAGTCCATAGCTCCCATCCCTTGGGTGCTGAGCCCCTCAAATCCCCCCCCCCCCAAACCCACTGCCCACAACTCTACACCATTACCATAGCCCTTATGGCTGAAGTGGGGCACCTACATGTCGGTATAGTGGGTTTTGGGGGCGGTTTGGAGGGCTCCCATTTACCACCACAAGTGTAACAGGTAGGGGGGGATGGGCCTGGGTCCACCTGGTGTGATATCCCCCTTCTTACTCAGGGTGACCTGGTTCTCAATATGCAGATCATATGCAAATTAGTGTGCTACCCCTTCTCGCTCAGAGTGACCTGGTTCCCACTAAGCAGATTAAACAGGTCTCACCAACTGCATATTCCTCAGGCAACTCTTTATTCCAGCCCCTGGGCACACTTCTTCTAGCTTAATACTTTATGCTTTCACACTGAGCCTCCCCACACAGAGATACATGGGCTCAGTACTAGCTTCAATACTTTGGGGACTTCTAACCCCAGGCTTTGCAGCCTGCCTGGACACACAGTCCTTCCTTCTTTGGACACACAGTCCCCTCTTTGAACACACAGTTCTGGACACACAGTCCTTCCTTCCTTTGAACACACAGTTCTATAAGTACTGAGGACACACAGTCAAACACCAATGCTTTAGGGACTTCTTACCCCAGGATTTTCAGCCTGCTAATCTCCTTTGGACACCCAGTCCACCACAAGTCCATAAGGTTAGCCAGTATCTTCCAGGGGGATCTCTCTTCTTCTGCTGCCAGCTCACTTCTCTTCCTTTCTCAACTCAGGTGGGGTATAAAGTGGTTAATTAGCTACACAGGACCCAGCCCACAACCTCCTACACCTGTGGACATCCCAGAGCTCTCCCCAGTCCTAGCGACCTCCACCTATTCTCCTACTAGCGCCCTCTAGTGGCCTACCCCGGAATACTTATCACACTGGGTGAAGTCCACTGCACCCACTAACAACCCGCTCCAGGGACCTGCATTCTGCTGTGATGGAGCTGGGTATGGCATTTGAGGCTAGCATACAGGCTTGAAAACAAAGTTGTTAAAGTTGTTTTTTTTTATGCTGGGAGGGGGGTTAGTGACCACTGGGGGAGTCAGGGGTGATCATCCCCGATTCCCTTCGGTGGTCATCTGGTCATTTAGGGCACTTTTTGGGACTTGTTTATGAACAAAAAGGGTCCAATAAAAATGACCCAAATTCACGCTAAAAACGCCTTTCTTTTTTCAATTATCGGCCAAAGGCGCCCATCTCTCCTCAGCCGATAAACATGCCCCAGTCCCGCCTTCACCACGCCTCCGACACCCCCCCGTCAACTTTGCCCGTTTCCGCGACAGATTGCAGTTGAAGACGCCCAAAATCGTTTTCAATTATACCGATTTGTGCCTTTGCGAGATGGACGCCTGTCTCCCGATTTGGGTCAAAATCTGGGCGCCCATCACTTTCAAAAATAAGGCTGATTGTTTGTCAGTAGCATGCATTAAAACCTATATTTTGTACGTTGATAGCAGTGTGTGCCATCTGTCTTTCCCCCTCACTAAGCCCCCCCCCCCCCAAACTTATAAAATGTGCGTCCCGCCTATCTTGTTTCAATAATACGGGTTTCCCCGCTCCTCCTTGGGGACACCCTGCGAGGACTCCCTCAGGAAAACTTGGGCGCCCCCGTTCGATTATGCCCCTCTTTGTGTATATCCCAGCGTCTAAAACTACGTGCATCCATTTATGCCAATGAAAACATGATATAAATCCCAGCATGTAGATTTAGATGCACTGGGCCATATTCTATAACTACGCATGTACATTTTGGAATGCCCATGAAACACCCATGTCCCCACCCATAACCATGCCCCTTTTTGCCTGGACACATTAGATATTAGACACAGTGTATTACAGACTTGAGCGTGTAAATATTAATTATTGCCAATTAGCGCTCATTATTGCTTGTTAAGAGCTGTTATCAATAGTGATGAGCTTGTTAAGGCAATTAAATTACATGCTTTGTTATAGAATATGCTTGGATTTCGGCGCAGATCTCTAGGCGTGCTCTACAGAATCTGGGGGAGAATGTACTTCTATTCCCATAACACTGTTTTCTAAAAAAAAGAAGAGAAAATGAAAAATAAATCTCTAGGTTGCAGTAGAATCCTTGATTTTTTTCTTGTAGGCCTCATAACTACTATTCAGATGGTCATCCTTCACAGTACCCTCCTCCCCCCCCCCCCTGAAATCCTCAGCCTATGGTGGAGAGTGGTTTTAAAGCTGCTGACTGCTGCAGGCTGAATCTAACATGGATATTCAGTGGCAGGGCCATGTCTAGATACTGACATTGAATATCTGGGTCAGCCTGCAACCCAGAGGGCTGCTTTTCATGCAGTTCTTTCTGCCTGGTTAGCTATGTGGACACCAGCACTGAATATGGCCGGTGTCCTTACAACTGCTGACTCCTCCTCTACTTTGGCCCTGCACTAACTGCACAGTGCTGTGGCAGTCAGTGAGGATATTCAACAGCACTGTGTGGTTAACTGTTGATGAATATCCAAGGTTGAGCATTGTTTAAGCAGACAGGGGCTTCCTTCTCCTGCCCGCTTAAACCACGCTGAATATTAATCACATAAGGGCCTTTACAAAAGTCTGTTAGGGCTACTTCTGCGCCAAATCGGCCCAGTGCCGGAGTGGCACAGGAGCCTGGCAGTAGTTCCGAAGTTGGCACGTGCACTTTCTCATGGTAGAAAATAATTTTCTATTTTCTAAAGCAAGGGGCGTTCCCGGCGGTAATCAGCAGTACGGCCACATTGCCGCACACTACCCAATTACCGTAGGGTTAGCACATGAGCCCTTACTGCCAAATAAACAGGAAGTGGTAAGTGTTCATGTGGTAAATGGCCAGGCACTAATTTTGGACTTAGCACCAGGCCATTTCCATAAATAGAAATTTGGCTTTTTGATAAGCTAAGAGGTGACCCGAGCGCATAGGAAAATCACCCACTAAAAGTAACGCAGGTCACTTTTTAGCGCGTCTTTGTAAAAGGATCCCATAGATTTTTAAACAAAATTTTTATTGTAGCCTTAGTGCCCTTTGTTTTACTTTTATCATTTTTCCAGCTGAACTTTGATGTAGTCTACAACAACACAGCTAAGATATAATCCTTTATAGTTCTACAGGCAGGCATTGCTGAGTTACATGATAATCGAGCCTAGTCAGATTTAATTTAAAAAATGAAGTCAGGCTTTTAAATTGAAGTCAGTTTGCATGATTGCAGTTTTGGGGCCAATGCTTTTATTATTAAGCACTTTTGGCATATGGTTGTCAGTAATGCTTCATCGTACCAAATGAGTTTTTAGTGCATGTTCGGATACAAATTTGGTTTGATTCTGATTATTAAAATTAGAAGGTTCATACCAGTGGTGCAGTTGCTTATGTCTGAATGGAAAACAAAGTATGTTTGTAAATAAAATGTGATGAAAAGGAGACAAATTAATAGAGACATTTAAATAGCAAGCTGATTAAATAAATGTAATATTTTACATTTTTAAATATTTTGTTTTAAATTTTTTGAAACATAAAAGGCTGGAGCTAGTTCAGTAGCACCGTGGCAACTCTTCTTCATTTCTGTAGCATTCCTGTTGATTTTCAGTTCAAGTTTCTGTTCTTAGTATCTGGTATGAGTATGATATACAGTGAAAAGTTGAAATCCTAAGGAGTCCTTTTACTAAGGTACGCTAACGGTTTTAGCGTGAGCTAAAAGCCACGCAGCTCATTGTATGCCTATGGGCTGATTGACACTTAACTTACACTAATTTGTTAGTGCTCACTGAATCCGTCAATTCACGTTAGTAGAAGGACCTTTAAGTGTGGATAAGTTAGATTTCTTAGAAATCCTGAGTTAGATTTCTGTATTCAGCAGAACTAAATTTAGAAGCCTGTATCTTATGGGACTAAGGGGGGAATTTGTCAAGCAGCCTCAATGCATTTTAAACACGCGTTAAGGGAATTAGTGTGTTCTAAATCCTAAAAGCCCATACAGTAGATATAGAATGAGCTTTTAGCATTTAGGGCCAGATTCTGTATATGGTGCTTAAAAACTCTGCAATATATAGAATACGCATAATTGATATCTCAGGCCCCGATATTCAGACCACGGAAGATAGCTGGGCTGTCTCCCGTGGTCGGCACTAAACCCGGATATTCATTGCTGGTCCATTTCCGGTGACTGGCATTAATGTGGCTGGTCTGAATTTAAACGATCATGCTGATATTCAGCGCTGGCTGTTTAAAGTGAGACCAGCCACAGTTATTCCACCTATTGTGTGGCCGCTCTTACTTTAAAATTCAGCTGATAGCTGGTAAGACTTAGACATTTTTCAGCCATAATGGAACAAAACAAAAACGTTCAGGACTAAAACTAAGACTTTTTGAGCTAGACCTGTTTTTATAAGGAATTAGGCACAAAAAGGTGCCCTAAATAACCATATGACCACTGGAGGGAATCAGGGATGACCTCCTCTTATTCCCCCTGTGGTCACTAACCTACCCCCCACCCCCAAAATGTGATGCAAAGCATTACTTGCCAGCCTCAGATGTTATACTCAGGTCCATTAGAACCAGTGGCATAGCTACGTGGGACCTGGCCCCCGTAGATTTGGCCCTGGCCCCCTGGCAACGATCCCGTTGAACCCCCCTTCTGCCACAAACCCTCCCCCGCCGCCGTCGTCGCCGTCCACCCCGCCACCGCATCAGAATGATACCTTTGCTGCAACTGAAGAGAGTCTTCAGTTCAGCGCCGTAGCGCCTTCGTTCAAGGAAGTTTCTGCAGTGGTCAGCTGTTTCTGATGCTTACGTGCGGACGTAAGCGTCAGAAACAGCTGATCACTACAGGAACTTCCTTGAACGAAGGCCCCCCCAAAACTCACCAGAAACCCACTGTACCAACATATAGGTGCCCCCTTCACCCATAAGGGCTATGGTAGTGGTGTACAGTTGGGGTTAGTGGGTTTTGGGGGGGCCTTCGTTCAAGGAAGTTCCTGCAGTGATCATCTGTTTCTGATGCTTACGTGCGGACGTAAGCGTCAGAAACAGCTGATCACTGCAGGAACTTCCTTGAACGAAAGCCCCCCCAAAACTCACCAGAAACCCACTGTACCAACATATAGGTGCCCCTTCACCCATAAGGGCTATGGTAGTGGTGTACAGTTGGGGTTAGTGGGTTTTGGGGGGCTCAGCACACAAGGTAAGGGAGCAATGGTGAGATGTGTACCTGGGAGCATTTTATAAACTCCACTGCAGTGCCCTCTAGGGTGCCCTATTGCTATCCTGGGACCAGTCTACTAAAAATGCTGGCTCCTCCTACACCCCAATGGCTTGATTTTGTGCGTTTTGCACTTGTATGTTTTTTTTTTTTGAAAATGGACCAAATCACAAAATGTCTAAATCATAAAATTTTGTTCAAAACAGTATTTTCGAAAAAAAGGTAGACATTTTTCTTTTTTGAAAATCACGTTCTTTCCTTTTTAGATTTTGGACGTTTTTTGCAAAACATCCAAAGTCAGACTTAGACATCATATTGAAAATGTCCCTCTAGGTCTCTTCAGTTTGAAGGGGACAATCCAGAATGTGATGTGCCATGAGTGATGCACCTTCTAACCCAATTTGGTACTTTTTCCAGATGAAAAATTAATTTAGACATCAGAAATTTTATATGATGATTTATAGACTCTACCTTACAAGAAAACAAGGTTGCAAAATAAAGCTGTGTGGTAGAGATACTTGTCTTTAATGTAAACGATACACATGTTCTTGGCTACACACTTTTTTGGAGTGTCCACAACTGGGTACAGTAAGGACTCAGGCTATAGCTGCTATCGAGACAACTATCAAGGCAGCTACCCAATACTTATAGTCTGTTAATATTAGGAGACAGGGAGAGAGAACCTGAGGCTCAACTCATGGTTAGACTATCAGTGGCTCATCAAAATTTTGTTTCGTATGCCTTACTGGAGTGCACAAAGTGATTTTACATTACTGGAAACGAGAAGAGCCTCCAAGATACCAGATGAGCTTAATCTGCAGGGCTAGTGCTAGGGTTTCTGGCGCCCCCTGCAGCCTATTAGTTGGTGCCCCCTACCCATGCAGCATCTCCTCTTTCTCCTTCCAACCACTCCCCTCCCCCCATCTAGCACCTTCTCTCTCCTCTCCCCTCCCCTCAGACACCTGCCTCAAGTGCTTTTTTTAAGGAAAAAAGTACTGGTACTCATTATGGATAACCTTAAGGGTGGGATCACTATGGCTCCGCCCTTACAGTAGTCACACCCACAGTAGCCACACCCCTTTTACCAGCATTTCTTCTCTCTCTCTCTCTCCTCCCCTCCTTCCATGTTCATCTCATTTCCTCTCTCTTCCCTCCCCTCTGTCCATGTCCAGCAATTCTTCTCGCCCCTCCTCTCCAACCATGTGCATTTCCTTCCTCTCTTTTCCCTCCCCTCCATCCATGTCCAGCATTTCTCCCCTCCTCCATCCATGTGCATCTATTTCCTCTGTCTTCCTTCCCCTCCATGTCTAGCATTTCTCCTCTCTGCCCTGCCCTCCTTCCATGTGAATCTCCTTCCTCTGTCTTCCCTCCCCTCTATCCATGCCCAGCATTTCTCCTCTCTCCCCTCCCCTCCATCCATGTGCATCTCCTTCCTCTGTCTTCCCTCTCCTCCATGCATGTCCAGCAATTCTCCTCTCTCCCCCACCCGCCCCTCCATCCATGTCCAGTGATTCTCCTCTCTCCTCTCCATCTATGTCCAGTGATTCTCCTCTTTCCCCTGCCTCCCGTCCATCCATCCATGTCCAGCAATTCTCTTCTCCCCCTTCCATTCCCTCCTATCTATGTACAGCTATTCTCCTCTCTCCCCTCCATCCTTGTCCAACAATTTTCCTTTCTCCCCTGCCGTTCCCTCCCATCCGCGTCCAGCAATTCTCCTCTGCCCTCACCTCTCATCCATGCCCAGTGATTCTCCTTTGTTCCCTGTTCTCCCCTCCCCTCCCATCCATGTCCAGCGATTCACCCCAGTCCCAGTCCCCACCTGCCCCCCCTTTTCAGCCCCCATGTTACTACTACTACTATTTAGCATTTTTATAGCACTACAAGGCATACGCAGCGCTGCACAAACATAGAAGAAAGACAGTCCCTGCTCAAAGAGCTTACAATCTAATAGACAAAAAAATAAATAAAGTAAGCAAATCAAATCAATGTGAACGGGAAGGAAGAGAGGAGGGTAGGTGGAGGCGAGTGGTTACAAGTGGTTATGAGTCAAAAGCAATGTTAAAGAGGTGGGCTTTCAGTCTAGATTTAAAGGTGGCCAAGGATGGGGCAAGACGTAGGGGCTCAGGAAGTTTATTCCAGGCGTAGGATGCAGCGAGACAGAAGGCGCGAAGTCTGGAGTTGGCAGTAGTGGAGAAGGGAACAGATAAGAAGGATTTATCCATGGAGCAGAGTGCACGGGAAGGGGTGTAGGGAAGGACGAGTGTGGAGAGATACTGGGGAGCAGCAGAGTGAGTACATTTATAGGTTAGTAGAAGAAGTTTGAACAGGATGCGAAAACGGATAGGGAGCCAGTGAAGGGTCTTGAGGAGAGGGGTAGTATGAGTAAAGCGACCCTGGCGGAAGATGAGACGGGCAGCAGAGTTTTGAACTGACTGGAGAGGGGAGAGGTGACTAAGTGGGAGGCCAGGAAGAAGCAGATTGCAGTAGTCTAAACGAGAGGTGACAAGGGTGTGGATGAGGGTTTTGGTAGAGTGCTCGGAAAGAAAGGGGCGGATTTTACGGATGTTGTAAAGAAAGAAACGACAGGTCTTGGCAATCTGCTGGATATGAGCAGAGAAGGAGAGAGAAGAGTCAAAGATGACCCCAAGGTTTCGAGCTGAGGAGACAGGGAGAATGAGAGAGCCATCGACAGAAATAGAAAATGGGTGGAGCGGGGAGGTGGGTTTGGGGGGGAAAATGAGAAGCTCAGTTTTGGTCATATTTAATTTCAGGTGGCATTGAGACATCCAGACAGCGATGTCAGACAAGCACGCTGAAACTTTGGTTTGGATGCAAGGTGAGATATCAGGGGTAGAAAGGTAGATTTGGGAGTCATCAGCATAGAGATGGTAGGAAAAGCCATGGGATGAGATTAATGAGCCAAGGGAAGAAGTGTAGATAGAAAAGAGGAGGGGACCAAGAACAGAACCCTGAGGTACGCCGACAGGCAGAGGGATAGAAGTAGAAGAGGATCCACCAGAGTGAACACTAAAGGTGCGGAGGGAGAGGTAGGAAGAGAACCAGGAAAGGACAGAGCCCTGGAATCCAAGTGAGGACAGGGTATCGAGAAGTATGCTGTGATCGACAGTGTCAAACGCAGCGGAAAGATCAAGAAGAATGAGGATGGAATATTGACCTCTGGATTTAGCCAGTAATAGGTCATTGGAGACTTTAGTAAGCGCAGTTTCGGTTGAGTGGAGAGGGCGAAAACCAGATTGTAGTGGGTCAAGAATAGCATGTGAGGAGAGAAAATCAAGGCAGCGGCGGTGAACAGCACGCTCAAGTAATTTGGAGAGAAAAGGGAGGAGGGAGATGGGTCGGTAATTAGAGGGATAAGTAGGGTCGAGTGAAGGCTTCTTAAGGAGAGGTGTGACCACAGCATGTTTAAAGGCAGCAGGGACAGTCGCAGTGGAAAGTGAGAGGTTGAGAATGTGACAGATAAAAGGAATAACAGTAGGAGAGATGGCATTAAGAAGGTGGGTGGGAATGGGATCAGAGGAACAGGTGGTACATTTTGAGGAAGAAAGGAGAAGTGTAGTTTCCTCAATAGTAACTTCAGGAAAGGAGGAAAGGGAATGAGGGGAAGGAGAGAGAGGGGAACGGACTAGTGGAGGGAGAGCTGGTGAGGTAGAGAAAGCAAGGTTTATCTTTTGAACCTTGTTGTGAAAGAATTCAGCAAGGGTCTGAGGAGATAATGAAGGGGGAGTTGGGGGAGGGGGCACCTTGAGGAGAGAGTTCAATGTGGTGAAGAGAAGTCGAGGATTAGAGCCAAGAGAGTTGGTCAGTTGGGTATAATAATCCTGTTTGGCACGTAAAAGAGCAGTTTGGAAGGAGGTCAGCATGAACTTAAAGTGTAAGAAATCAGCAAGGGCCCGAGATTTCCGCCAGAGGCGTTCGGCGGAGCGGGTACAGGAATGTAGGTAGCGGATATTAGAAGTCAGCCAAGGTTGGGGTTTTGTACGCCTTACAGGGCGGGTCATCAAAGGTGCAAGAGTGTCTAAGGCAGAGGATAGAGTATTGTTGTAAGAAGAAACAGCCTCGTTGACAGACGTGGATGGTGCTACAGTAGAGAGGAGGTTTGAAACATGGGAGGATAGAGATGAAGGGTCAATATCGTGAAGATTCCTAGATAAATTAGATAGGATAGGACGGGACTGGGAGGGAGGAGATTTAAGTGTGAAAGTTATAAGATGGTGATCAGAGGAGGGATGATCAGAGGCAAGGAAACTAGAAGGAGAACAGTTGGAGGAGAAGATGAGATCAAGACAGTGACCATTTTGATGAGTGGGGGAGGTGGAGCATAGTTGGAGATTAAAGGACGACTTTAAAGCGAGTAACTTGGAAATATAAGAGTTGGAAGGATCATTAGCAGGAATATTAAAGTCACCAAGGATGAGAGAGGGGGAGGAAGGATCATGGAAGAAGGCAAGCCAGGCGTCAAAGTCACTGAGAAAGGATGAAAGGGACTTATCAGGGGGACGATAAATGACCGCTATTCGAAGAGGCAGAGGAGAGAAAAGGCGGATAGAGTGGAATTCAAAGGAGGAAAAACAGTGAGATTGAGGTGGAAGAAGGGGTTGAAATCTGGAGGAGGGAGAGAGAAGTAGTCCAACACCACCCCCACGGCCAGCAGGGCGAGGAGTATGTGAAAATAGATAACCGCCAAGGCACAGGGCTGCGACTGAAGCAGAGTCATCAGGGCAGAGCCAGGTTTCTGTTATAGCGAGCAGATGGAGGTGACGCGAGATAAAGAGGTCCTGGATATAGGGGAGTTTGTTACAGATAGAGCGGGCATTCCATAGGGCGCAAGAGAAGGGCAGAGAAGAGGAGGGGAGTAGAGGAATAGAGATGAGGTTAGAGAGGTCACGGTGAGATCTGTATAGTTTGGATAATAGTTGGTGAGGAGGGCCAGGATTGGGATTGATGTCACCAGCTGAGAGTAAGAGAAGGAGTAAAAGAGAGCGGAGGAGAGTAGGAGAGGTGTGGCCACGAAGGCGTCGAAGGCGAGAGGTATTTAGGTGGAATGGG
The DNA here is from genome assembly GCF_901765095.1 of Microcaecilia unicolor. Classification (NCBI taxonomy): domain Eukaryota; kingdom Metazoa; phylum Chordata; class Amphibia; order Gymnophiona; family Siphonopidae; genus Microcaecilia; species Microcaecilia unicolor. Next base: position 80,422,607 of record NC_044037.1, on the reverse strand, counting down.
GAAGGCAAAATGGAGGGAAGAAAGAGACGGAGATTAAAAGCCAAGAGGGAGGAAGAGGGTAGGAGAGAAGGTGAGGTGATGAAGTCAATGGATGGGAAGTGAGTTCCTGTAGCGGAGAGAGGTAGGGGGTGAGGGAAAAGATTAGGAAGGGACAGAGCTAGGAAGAGAATGTGAATAGGGGCCATAAACGATTAAGGTACTTTAGCAACTGGAAAAATATTAGATACAAAGAGAAAAATGCCCCTGAAAGGCAGCCGGTGGTAGAGCTGGGCACCTCTCAGCTGAGGAAAGGCTTACCAGGGGTTAGGCCGAAGCCAGCATTCCTCCCCCTGAGGGTCGCCTGATCCTAGCCAAAAAGCACCTGGAAACTCTGTGCACTTGGAGAGAAGGCCCCGGGAAGATCGGGGTGGAACTGGAGTCACCCCGGATACAGCTGTGAGGAAATGCAGAAGGGCTGCAAGTCCTCCACAGCACCTGGTGGGAGCGCTGGGCACCTAGAGCGGAGGCCCTGAGTGGATCGGAGTGGACCTGGGTGTCACCCCGGAGAAGGCTGTAAGGATATGCAGATGAGCTGCAAGTCCTCCACAGCACCTGAAAGGCAGCCGGTGGTAGAGCTGGGCACCTCTCAGCTGAGGAAAGGCTTACCAGGGGTTAGGCCGAAGCCAGCATTCCTCCCAGCCTTTAGCCCTCTTCTCAGCTGCTGCTAGTTCCGGTTCCAACCCCAGCCTCCCAACTGCCTACCCTCTTCTCCTGTGACAGCCCCTTTTTGTTCCTGCTGCCCTGTGTTTAAATCTGTTTTACTTCAAAGTCAAAGCAGCAGTGGCAGCAGCAGTGAAAGAAGCAGGCTCGCTTCAGGCCTTTCCTTCCCTCACAGTGTGCCGCCCTCAAAGAAACAGGAAATTACATCAGAGGAAGGCTTCTTTCACTGCTGCTGCCACTTTGACTTTGAGATAAAACAGATTTAAATTCAGCGCGGCAGGAACAAAAAGGGGGCTGTCATGGGAGCTGAGGGCAGGACCAGGGGCTGCACCTGGGGCTGGAACTGTGAGCCGGCGGTGGCCGTAAGCATGGCTTGTGGCGCCCTCCAGAGGTCGGCATCCCCTACCATTCTTACCGCGCTTACCGAGTTGTGCCGGTCCTGTTAATCCGCATGACAGCTTTGGCCCATCTTGTTCTTCGATCTTATTGGGTGACTAACAACTTAAGACTACTCTGATATGAAGTATTTTTTACAACATTATGGAGGCGACATACCATCCTAGATTACTTAGATATTCATCTCACCTGTCAAGTTGTACTGATCTAAGAGACTTGTGAATGAATTTGTATGCTAGGGAGGGTTTGTGGGTGGGTAGGGGATTGTTTGAATGTTGATATGTATGATGTCATGGTTATTGTCAGACATTTCCTGGTTATGAAAAATCAACAGTCTTGGATATCAATCTGACCACCTGTGGATCGGAACCCACCATGGAGGGGAGTTATTTGTACTCTGTACATTACGTTGTTCTGTTATTTGTGGATCATGTTGTGATTCTATGGCTGTCTAATAAACAGAATAAAAAAAAGAAAAGAACATTGAATATGCTAAATTGCATATTTTCCTGACATATTTAAAAAAAGAAACCCAGGAGAGTTGAAAACAGTTCCTCACCATGCGGCATGAGGTTCTCGCTCTGGGGGCTAAATTTTTCCAGTATTTTCTTTGTAAATACATGATACAGTTGAGAGAGGCCTCTTGTATTTTTTGATCCTGTTAATTAAGATAATTCATTCAGAGTCATTCATCTAGCAATGCTGGAATAAGTAATATTACGCAAATACAATGTATGTTATGTGAGTTAGCAGCTTTATTTGCTTTGTGGTTATAATATTTCTTTAGAAATTCTCTGAATTCTAGGTTCCCCCTTCACATTATGGACTAAGATTTCCTTTTTCCTTTGCATTGTTGCTATTTCTTTTCTGTTAGATAGACATGGTTTTATAAGTTTTATTACTTTAGTTGGAAAACTTCTGGTCAACGTTGTAATGTCTTGTTAATAAAATTATAAATGCTTAAATCTTTTTTAAAAAGTGTATGTCCCACTAGAGGGTTGCCAGCAGCTGCAGCAGTTAATATACACTGCCTATGGCCAGCCCTGGATCCTTCCCTTTGCCGCATCCCACCCCCTCTGACATTACTTCATGTTTCCAAATGGGTGGGGTGCGGCAGAGGGAAGGTGCCTGGGTTGGCTGCTGGCAGCGTATGTGTTATCAGTGCCGCTAATGGTGATCTCTAAAGGGAAAAACATGTTTAAAAGTAGATGGGGGGGGGGGGGGGGTTGAGAGAAGGGGTAGATGCCAGATTGGGGGTTCAGGAAGGGAGTTTATAGAAGGGGGAAGATGCTGGACCCAGGGACGGAGGCAAAGGAGAGATAAATGCTAAACATGGGGTCTGGGGCACTGGGCCTCCTACTGTTCTCGGCCCTCAGACACTGCCCAGTTGCCCAAATGGACAGTCTGCCCCTGCGTAGCGGAAATGCTGCTGCTAGCTAGGAGGAAGGAGTGGGGTTCTGCAGAGGAGCCAGTAAGTTAGGCTTTTGGTGTCCCTGAGACTTGGTGCCCTAAGCCAGTGCCTCTCCTGGCTCATGTCTTGAACTGACTCTGAGTTCATACATGCTATTTAACTTCCCAAACCTGAACACCCCTGGGAATGTGTGCTGTAAAAGTATCTCAAAATGTGTGCTTTCTGAATCGATGCATGTAGTTTTAGCTACATTGAGGAGATCAGTTTTCAGACAACTGATATACATAGATAGAAAGCATTCTACCTATGTAAATTGCTTTGAAAATGTACACTGAATGTTCCGATCTCAATTTATTTAGAGGAATATAGTATAGGACATTTCTAAATAAAAAGAACATTTTGTTTTCCTGTGATTCTTGATATATAATCTTGTTTAACACTGTTTAATCTAAAGCATCTTGAAAAATATGTGCTTTTTGTTATATTACGAAGGAATTGACATAATTTTATTCTGTAGAATAGTGATAGTCATAGCTTGCCTTTTGTATTATTGACAGCCTCTTCTGAATAAGGCAAGCTAGTAATACCATTTGGAGGCATTTACTTTAGATTACTTTTTTAATAGAGATTATCACTAAATCTTCAGGGAATATGTTTATCTGAAATGAGTCATTATTGTCCTTTGATATACTTTGGTTTATATTTGATTATCTTTATAACTCCATATTGATTTCTGCTTGCTTCTGTGACAGAAATGTAAATTGTACATTTAGAGTTCCTACGAGAATTTCCTGCCTTGTATTTTATGATTTGCACTGGTTGATTTTTAAATTTATCTTATCTTGGGGTAGAAGCATGCTTCTCTATAAGGTAAGAGGTGAACACAATTGTAATAGATGCTGATTTTACACCAATAATTTCATAACAGAAGAATTATTAGGATATTTTATGAAAGTTAAGGCAGTCAACAGTAAAAATAGAAACAGAAACAGAGACAAATGAAGGCAGATAAAGACCATGTGGCCTATCCAGTCTGCCCATCCATGCCATCTACTATCCCTTCTTCTCCCTTAGAGATCCTGTGTATTTGTCCCAAGCTTTATTGTATTCAGATACAGTTTTCATCTTCACCACCCATTCCATGAAGAAGTATTTTCTCAGGTCACTTCTGAGTCTGTCCCCTTTCACCTTCATCCTACATCCCCTATTTCAGAGTTACCTTGCAATTAAAAGAGACTCGCTTCCTGTGTATTTATGCCATGTAGGTATTTAAACATTTCTATCATATCTCCCCTCTCCTGTCTTTCTTCCAAAGTATACATATTAAAATCTTTAAGTCTGTCCCCAGAATTGTACACAGTATTCTAAATGAAGTCTCATCAGAGTCTCATACTGGAGCATCCTTTTTCCTGCTGGCCACTCCTGTCCTTATGCACTCAAGCATCCTTCTAGCTTTCACTGCCACATTTTGATCTGATTTGTTTTGATTTATTAACTTGATATACTGCATTACACAAAATGCGGGAGCGGTTTACAATAAAATATAAGCAACACATAACACAAATATTTTAAACACACAATCCAGTTTATTTTCGAAAGAGAAAGACGCCCATATTTCGACCCAAATCGGGAGATGGGCGCCTTTCTCTCATGGGCGCCCAAATTGGTATAATCGAAAGCCGATTTTGGGCACTTCCAACTGCATTCTGTCGCAGGAACGGACAAAGTTGACAGGGGCATGTCGGAGGAGAGATGGGCGCGCTCGGCCGATAATGGAAAAAAGAAGGGCCCAAAAGCGAGAATTTGGGTCACTTTTTTTGGACCCTTTTTTTTCACGAACAAGTCCCCAAAAAGTGCCCCAACTGCCGAGATGACCACCGGAGGGAATCGGGGATGACCTCCCCTGACTCCTCCAGTGGTCACTAACCCCCTCCCACCAAAAAAAAAGAACTTTAAAAACTTTTTTTTCCAGCCTGTAAGTCAGCCTCAAATGTCATACCCAGCTCCATCACAGCAGTATGCAGGTCCCTGCAGCAGTTGTCAGTGGGTGCAGTGGACTTCAGGCAGGTGGACCCAGGCCCATCCCCCCTACCTGTTACGTTTGTGCTGCTAAATGGGAGCGCTCCAAACCGCCCCCAAAACCCACTGTACCCACATCTAGGTGCCCCCCTTCAGCCATAAGTGCTATGGTAATGGTGTAGAGTTGTGGGCAGTGGGTTTTGGGGGGATTTGGGGGGCTCAGCATCCAAGGTAAGGGAGCTATGGACTTGGGAGGTATTTAAATTTTTTTTTAATTGTTACAAGTGCCCCCTAGGGTGCCCGGTTGGTGTCCTGGCATGTGAGGGGGACCAGTGCACTACGAATCCTGGCCCCTCCCATGACCAAATGCCTTGGATTTGTTTGTTTTTGAGCTGGGCGCCCTCGGTTTCCATTATCGCTGAAAACCGTTACCGCCAAGCTCAAATCCGCCCAAATGCGATGCATTTGCCCGGCACAAACCGTATTATCGAAACAAAAGATGGACACCCATCTTTTTCGAAAATATGGTCTGGCCCGCCCCTTCGTGGAACCATCCTCGGAGATAAATGCCAATGGAGATGGACGTTCGTGTTCGATTATGCCCCTTAATATGTAATTTTTCCTTGACTGCCTAAAAGAACTTGCCTAAAACTAAGGGGTTCTTTTACTAAGTTGCACCTAAATGTGGTCTGCACTGGTGTAGGCACGTGTTTTGGATGCGCGCAGGTCATTTTTTCAGCACGCCTGGAAAAAAAGGCATTTTTTTAATGCCAGAAAATGGATGTGCGGCAAAATTAAAACCAGCGTGTGTCCATTTCAACCTGAGACCTTACCACCACCCAATGACTTAGCGGTAAGGTCTCATGCGTTAACCAGGTGGTAAGCAGTCAGTGCGCATAAACTGTTGATTACCACTGGGTAAGCGTCACGTGGTAGAAAATAGAAAATATTTTCTGCCACATGTTTTGGACTCACGTAAAAAATGGAATTACCACACTGGGCACATGGTAGCCGGGCAGTAGTTCCAATTTGACATGCGTTGGACGCGCATAGGTGTCAGCGCACCTTAGTAAAAGGGCCTCTAAATTACCAAAACTTTACAAAACATTGAATAACACCCAATGTACCATTTTTTCTCCAGCATTTGTATAAATACTAAGGGGCCCTTTTATTAAGGCGTTCTCAAAAGTGGCCTGCGCTAGTGTAGGCGCATGTTTTGGATGCATGCTGGTCCATTTTCTAAGCACCCCCGGAAAAAAGGGGATTTTTTAATGTGTTGGAAAATGGACATGTGGCAAAATGAAAACCAGCGCATGTCCATTTTCGGCCTGAGACCTTAACGCCACCCACTGACTTAGCGGTAAGGTCCCATGCGCTAACTGGGTGGTAAGCATGCAGTGCACGCCAACTGCCGATTACCGCTGAGTAACAGCCCAGCGGTAGAAAATAGAAAATATTTTCTACTGTGTGTTTTGGATGCATGCCAAAAATGGAATTACCATCCAGGGTAGCCGGGTGGTACTGCCAATTTGATGCATGTTGGGCACATGTAGGCACCTACAGTGGTGGAAATAAGTATTTGATCCCTTGCTGATTTTGTAAGTTTGCCCACTGACAAAGACATGAGCAGCCCATAATTGAAGGGTAGGTTATTGGTAACAGTGAGAGATAGCACATCACAAATTAAATCCGGAAAATCACATTGTGGAAAGTATATGAATTTATTTGCATTCTGCAGAGGGAAATAAGTATTTGATCCCCCACCAACCAGTAAGAGATCTGGCCCCTACAGACCAGGTAGATGCTCCAAATCAACTCGTTACCTGCATGACAGACAGCTGTCGGCAATGGTCACCTGTATGAAAGACACCTGTCCACAGACTCAGTGAATCAGTCAGACTCTAACCTCTACAAAATGGCCAAGAGCAAGGAGCTGTCTAAGGATGTCAGGGACAAGATCATACACCTGCACAAGGCTGGAATGGGCTACAAAACCATCAGTAAGACGCTGGGCGAGAAGGAGACAACTGTTGGTGCCATAGTAAGAAAATGGAAGAAGTACAAAATGACTGTCAATCGACAAAGATCTGGGGCTCCACGCAAAATCTCACCTCGTGGGGTATCCTTGATCATGAGGAAGGTTAGAAATCAGCCTACAACTACAAGGGGGGAACTTGTCAATGATCTCAAGGCAGCTGGGACCACTGTCACCACGAAAACCATTGGTAACACATTACGACATAACGGATTGCAATCCTGCAGTGCCCGCAAGGTCCCCCTGCTCCGGAAGGCACATGTGACGGCCCGTCTGAAGTTTGCCAGTGAACACCTGGATGATGCCGAGAGTGATTGGGAGAAGGTGCTGTGGTCAGATGAGACAAAAATTGAGCTCTTTGGCATGAACTCAACTCGCCGTGTTTGGAGGAAGAGAAATGCTGCCTATGACCCAAAGAACACCGTCCCCACTGTCAAGCATGGAGGTGGAAATGTTATGTTTTGGGGGTGTTTCTCTGCTAAGGGCACAGGACTACTTCACCGCATCAATGGGAGAATGGATGGGGCCATGTACCGTACAATTCTGAGTGACAACCTCCTTCCCTCCGCCAGGGCCTTAAAAATGGGTCGTGGCTGGGTCTTCCAGCACGACAATGACCCAAAACATACAGCCAAGGCAACAAAGGAGTGGCTCAGGAAGAAGCACATTAGGGTCATGGAGTGGCCTAGCCAGTCACCAGACCTTAATCCCATTGAAAACTTATGGAGGGAGCTGAAGCTGCGAGTTGCCAAGCGACAGCCCAGAACTCTTAATGATTTAGAGATGATCTGCAAAGAGGAGTGGACCAAAATTCCTCCTGACATGTGTGCAAATGTCATCATCAACTACAGAAGACGTCTGACCGCTGTGCTTGCCAACAAGGGTTTTGCCACCAAGTATTAGGTCTTGTTTGCCAGAGGGATTAAATACTTATTTCCCTCTGCAGAATGCAAATAAATTCATATACTTTCCACAATGTGATTTTCCGGATTTAATTTGTGATGTGCTATCTCTCACTGTTACCAATAACCTACCCTTCAATTATGGGCTGCTCATGTCTTTGTCAGTGGGCAAACTTACAAAATCAGCAAGGGATCAAATACTTATTTCCACCACTGTATATGCCTTTGTAAAGGCCCCTAAAATGGCATTCTTCATGACTGCCCAAGAAAGCTCATGTAAAGCCACATTTTCAAGGCTTTACAAAACATTAAATAACTGTTAGTGCTTCTAATTGCCTCTGGCAAAGAATTCCACAAATAAGTACCAGAATAACAAAAAACACAGTCCATAGTGGAAGATAATTTAACGAAAGATAATGGAGGAAGTTCCAGTAAAATTTCCCGAGAACAGCATAATTGCCTCATGGGAATACACCTTTTTAACCGTATCAGAAAGATACTTTGGAACTCCCAAATGAAAAGCTTTGAACACCAAACATAATATTTTGAAGGCTATTGATGCTGATATAGGCAACCAGTGTAATTCCACCAGAAGTGTTGTTATATGATCAGTCCTTTTCTTTCCAGAGTTCAATCGTGCTGCAGTGTTTTGTAGTAGTTGCAATGTTTTCAAACTGATCAGAGACAATCCTTGAAAAAGTGAGTTGCAGTAGTCCAATCTATCTGTTTGGCCATCTTAAGAGCATCACATGCTATCACACCCAAGTTCGCTTCTCTTTCGTGCACAAAAGTTCTTCACCACCTAAACTGTACCGATCCCTCGAGATTTTGCAACCCAAATGCATGATCCTGCATTTTTTTAGCATTACATCTTAACTGCCAAATTCTAGACTTTGCTTGGTCCTTCCTCATGTTATCCACACAATCAGAGGTGTCTCCCCTATTGCAGATTTTGGTATCATCTGCAAAGAGGCAAACCTTACCAAACAGCCCTTCAGCAATATCACTTACAAAAATGTTAAAATGAGCAAGTCCAAGAACCAAACCTTCTGGCGCACTACTGGTGACATCCCTTTCCTTAGAGTGAACTCCATTTACCACCACCCTCTCTCACCTTCCACTCCATCAAATCAAATCAAATCAAATCAATTCTTCTATACTGCTAATATCCCCTTTCCAGGGTTCAGTGCAATTTACATTCTAACTCAGTCAGTCATTTTAGGGTCTTACCGAGGGCACTCAGTGTATTTATTAGTCATCTGTTCGGAACTGTGTCAAAGGAGGCTTTACAAGAAAAGATAGCTACCTCCCATAAATGCTTAAATGACATTTGCACAAATTAGGAACATCTTGAATAAGTGATCATGCATACAGTATCAATTTATAGTCATTGATGTTGGTGTATGGAGTTGTCCAGAAAATATGAAAAAGATGCTGAATTTATAGTGTTTTGAATTTTTTTTTCAGGTGAAGATCCCTTTCCAAAACAGTTTTCACGTACTGGCATTTGCTGACTTATACATTAATGAGGTGCTTTGAATGTTCTTAATGTAGACTGTTAGAGGTTGGCTAGTATCATTTTGAAACTGTCAGCCAGTGTGGTATGAGCAACTGGAGGTTACTTCTGCCCTGCCACTAGACACCAGGGGAACTCTTGGTAGGTTCTGGATGAATTAGGGGTTAGGTGGCTCAACCTATATAAGGTAATGGGGATTGGGGTTTGCTTTTTTGGCATTGGCCCCTTTTGTGAGATTGACTGGAAGCATCAGACCGTGTGTTAGCAGCTCAGTGTTCCCAGGGAGAAAAGATAACAGCAAGTCAAAGTTGGCATCATCTTTCAAGGAATAATGCAGCTTGCATGCTTAAACAAGCTGTATTATTCAATTTGCATTATAATGAAGAGCTTGCTGGAAAGAATGTTGTTCTATTACTAAGGAATTAAGAAACTAATTTTGAGAAGCTGACAAGCGAGCAGTGTGATGTGCAAGGTCCTGAACAAAAGCTGTAGGAGGAACATCCAGCTATTAGTATGAAAGTACCTGGGCAGGCAGTCTGTGCTGAGGGGCAGAGAAAACCACCATTTGAAATAGACCAAGGTTTAAAATTGTGCCAAGTGAATGTATATGGGCTAGAAATATTACCAGGGGTCTTGGGAAAATAACCTAATTAGATGAATCTCAATGGTAGGGTTTGTTCTGTATAGAGACGAGTCAAGAGCTACAGAATTGCGGGGAAGCTGTGATTAGGGAAACTTTATTGCCTATTTGGTTGACACACTTTGGATTAAGTTGTACAAGGATCTGCAAGTTTGCTCTCGAAATTTACAATAGGTCATCTAGATAGGAGGAGGAGAAGACAAGAAGGTGCCTAATTTTAGCCTGTTTTATAAAGACACATGGGTGTCTATTGGGCTCATTTTCGAAAGAGAAAGGCGCCCATCTTTCGACACAGATCAGAAGATGGACGTCCTTCTCCCAGGGTCGTCCGTCCTTCTCCTAGGGTCATCCGTCCTTCTCCCAGGGTCGTCCAAATCGGTATAATCGAAAGCCGATTTTGGACGTCCCCAACTCCTTTTCGTCGCAGGGATGGCCAAAGTTCAAGGGGGTGGGTTGGAGGCATAGCGAAGGTGGGGCTTAGGCATGCCTAACACATGGACGTCCTCGACCCATAATGGAAAAAAAAAAGGGCGTCCCTGACGAGCACTTGGACGACTTTACCTGGTCATGTTTTTCTTATGACCAAGGCACAAAAAGGTGCCCAAAATGACCAGATGACCACTGAAGAGAATCGGGGATGGCCTCCCTTACTCCCCCAGTGGTCACTAACCCCCTCCCACCCTCAAAAAACATCTTTTAAAATATTTTTTGCCAGCGTCTATGCCAGCCTCAGATGTCATACTCAGGTCCATCACAGAAGTATGCAGGTACTTGGAGCAGTTTTAATGGGTTCAGTGCACTTCAGGGAGGCAGACCCAGGCCCACCCCCTTACTACCTGTTATGTTTGTGGAGGAAACAGCGAGCCCTCCAAAACCCACCCGAAACCCACTGTACCCACATGTAGGTGCCCCCCTTCACCCAAAAGGGCTATGGTAGTGTTGTACAGTTGGGGGTTGGGGGTCTTAGGGGGGGTTTGGGAGGCTCAGCAGACAAAAGGGAGCTATGTTCCTGGGAGCATTTCATGAAGTCTACTGCAGTGCCCCCTAGGGTGCCTGGTTGGTGTCCTGGCATGTCAGGGGGACCAGTGCAGTACAAATGCTGGCTCCTCCCACGACCAAAGGGCTTGCATTTGGTCGTTTCTGAGATGGGTGTCCTTGGTTTCCATTATCGCCGAAAAATCAGAAACGACCAAGTCTAGGGATGACCATCTCTAAGGACGACCAAAATTTCAAGATTTAGGCGTCTCCGACCGTATTATCGAAACGAAAGATGGACGTCCATCTTGTTTCGATAATACGGGTTACTGTTTTTAATCTACCCCTCTCTAGACCCCCGCGGGATCCTTCCACACGGAGGGGTATAGAGGGTTTGTTCTTCTAGGATCTTTTTAACCGCCTCCCTGAATTCCAGTGACACCCCTTCCCATGGGTATCTGCGCTGGGGAGGCATCAGAAGGCGCAGTTCAAATCTTATTCCCATGACCACAGCTTTCTGTCTATTTGGATCTAAGTGAATCTTTGGCCATTTATGTTCCCACATAAAATCTATAAGACTGTTTCCATGAGGAATCTTACTTGTGTGTATGTGTTACTTTGTAAAATAGAAGGCAGATAGAGAATAAATTGAAACAAAGACAGAAAACAGCTTAGTAACAGAAATAGTCTTTTATTCTTACCAAAGTCAAGCTTTAATGTGGTACATTCAATGGACAGATTCTGGATCCAACCGGCCAGAGCTCTGCTCCCTCAGATGCGTTGGGGAAATCTTCCGAAGATTGCTCGGATGCCCACTTCTTATATAGTATCTGGTCCCCATACAAGTCTATGGACAGGGACTTTTTTTTCTAATCTTGCTTAATCAGTGAATCATACTTAACCGCCGGTCAGGTGCCCACCTGCCCCTCCTCTCAAAGATTGCTTAATAGTGCCAATTTCAACACTTTCACTTCCTCTTTTCAAATCCTAAGAGAGAGATCTATGTCTTTATATCTTGTGATACTGAGAGCCATTTTATAAAGACATTCTCCATCTTAAAAACCAAACTCTTTACCATTTTTGTCTCTAATTTCCTCATCTTGAGTGTTACACTCAATTTGAAAGTTGTACCAGGTTTCCTTAAGACTCACCAAGCAGTCCTGCTCATGCAGGCTCTCTGCTATAAGGCCATCAGCTGGTTATCAGGCCTAGTCAGTGCTTTTCAGCTGGTTAGAGCCGTGGAGCTTGGCCCACCACCATTCCAGTGGATAGGTCTCAAGCTAGAACACATATTAACATTCCCCTCTTCACCCTATCTCATAGGGTGACACCAGGATTAACGTACCATGGTACCATCCATTCCAGAAGGTATCCTATAAATTTAACGAATTTAAAGAGTCTAATTGAAAACCGGTATAGTCAAATTTGTTTGAATTACGGTTACAGCATAGGCACTACTTCAGTCATTTCAATCCTTCTTGGGGCTTACCCATATCTGCGATTAAGTAACATACTATAATTACAACAATACTTTTCTTCCACCCTATTAATATGCAGGTTCAATTTTACTCTTACATATGTAGGTATATATATATATTGCTAACAATCATTAATTCTTTGGTTATATACTGATTGTATCTTGAGTATATATTTGCATGGATTACATAGTCATATTGATTATTGATCACATCTTTTTATAAAGCTTTACGTTATTATATTGCATCCCTGTGTGCTATTACCTGATTATACAGTTGCAGACATTTCTACATTGTCTCTAGCATTTGCATAGCGATTGGTCCATCTCATAGGGAGATAGTCCAACGTATTATCCCCTGTGGTGTTGGGAAGGAGATTTTCATACAGGGCATATTGTTCTGCGGTTGTCTTTTTTGTTATGGCGGTTTCAATTAAGCGTTCTACTAAGCCTCTAGCACAAGGGATTATGCAGCATCCTACTAATACAAAAATTGCAACCACTATGATTATGGTGGTGGCCGCAGAAATGATAAATGTCTTCCATTTACCAAAAGCTTTATCCATCCAACCAGTCCAAGATGTATCGACACCAGAGTTCTCTGCCAACTCCTGTGACAGTGAGGTAAGACCTTTCAAAGCTCTGGTAATTGATCCATCTGGAGCCGTATTGTTGGGGATAAAGGTGCAACATTGTGTACCTATTTTATGGCACACCCCGCCATCTGCTGCCAGCATCTGGTCAAGCACTAATCGATTTTCCAACGTCATTCTGCTAGTGGCGTCTAATTGCGCAGCAATTCCTTGAACCACATCTCTAGTATAATTTACAAATCTCTGCTGGTTGTAATATATATAGTTAATCCAGTCTACGTTCTTGTTAAACGTAGCCCACCAAAAGAAGGCAGATTCAAACCCTGCAGCAATCTGGTTTCTGGCTTTGAACTCATCAGGGACCCCTCTTGGAACTCCAATTGCATCTATATAGACCCGATCATCAAAGGATCCTGGCATTGCATGTCTCTTCACTCATGAGGAAGAGCTGCTATGAGGGAGCAAAGATGCTATAATGATTGGAATTACCAATTTAACCAAGGCACATCTGCCTGTCCAACTTCTGTGAAGTGTATGGTGGATAGTGTGGGTTCCACAATACCACCATACATCTGCTCTAGCTTGTGAGAAGTCTGTGAGGTTCAGACCCCTCAGAGCTCCTTTTGCTAGAGTAGTATTGCAATTGGTCAAATTTCCCAGAAACCGTGAATTTTTCACTCCATATCGTTCCAGACAAGTATGATATCTGGTAGCAGGATCTGGAATCCTGAATGCAGGTGGAACCCTCATCCGAGGGGGTAAGTAGGGGTGGTGTTTGTCAAGATGTTGACAAGACTGGTTAATTTCAGTTGTTACCTGTAGTAGCTCTAACATACACCAAAAACCATCTGGATCGTTGTAAAGATCTAAAGGAAAGGGGACTACTGTTGGTTCTGCCCTTGCATGGGCACAAAGATAACAATTAGAAACATTCAAACTCTTTGTAGTATAATGGGCCCACTCGAGCCACAGATTAGTATCCCCAAACCCTGTCTCTAGTGCCATTAAATCTTTGGAATTATTAATTGGTACAATCTGATAGGGAATGGTTACTTCTGGGATCTTGGTGGGCATCAAGGGGTTCTTTTCTGGTTGGGGAGGGGGAATAATCTGAAATTTTCCAATTGAGTCTCTGCCTGTAGTATCAATTCCTAAGGAATAGGTTCTGTACGTTACAGCTGTTACTCCTCTGAAAGTGATAGCCACCTGATTACATTTGGTCATCGGACAAAGGTTAGACACTCGTAGTTTCATAATAGAAATACTCTTTTTAAGATCTGGAATTTCATCACCTGAATAGGGAACCCATGAACCTGTGTACCACCATACTTGTGCCCAACTTCCGCAGTTGGAAAAGGGACACAGGTATATCTCCGAAGCTGACAGATATTGTTGCACAGGATGTTCACCACACATAGTGTAGGCACACACATCAAGGGTTATTGTAGTCGTGTCCTTAGTAGTGGGTAATGTTATTTTGTAGTTGGGTATAAATTTCTGCAGAAAACTTTCTAAATTCTGTGTTCCTTGTACAATGGGCATGGTGAACACACACAAGAGGAGGACTGGGCACATCATGTTGTTAGTTTTCATGATGAAAACACTGTATCAGGACTGTACAAAGGGCAAGTGACGGCTAAGGATTAAGGTGAGTAACAGAATTAGCCCTAGGGTTTTAGCAAGAGCTGCAATCACAACAATCACTATTCCAAAATATACCAAGGCTTGATATATCATTAGGGATTACTTGTGTAAGGGGGGTAAATTCTGATAGCTCCTTTTTCTGTGGGATTGGGGACTTCAAAAAGGCTAAATACTTCCAAAGATCCCAATCCAACCTCTCTAATGAATAGAAAAGGTATCCAATCGCTGTTAAGTACGGCGTATGTTATTAACCAGAAATCCACTACGTCACCACTTTCTGGTCTCACTAGGAGCACTTCAGTCTGCTCCACTTGTAACCCCAAGCTTCCTCCAAACAATGCCAGGGTGTGAGTAACGATTCGACTGGGGCCCAATGTCCAACTCTCAAGTAAAGGTTCACACAGCGTGTGGTACCGGGTGAGGGGATCCCAATTGGGATTGTCTTCCGGAGCAGGGTCCCAATGGGGATATCCTAACTCTCGAGGATCAAAAAGGTAATTCGGGGGTTCAGGGATTACTTGATCACCTATATTGAAAGGTGACAACGGTGGGGATTCAAGGGAAGGAACGGTTTGTGGCGGTGAATGCTGGTTATTTAGTCTTCTATGGGACATATATTGATATGTCACGGGTATAAACGGACTGCGGCAAATGAACCTTTGCCGTCTGGTGAATTGCAATATTTCTACTATCTGGGAGGACGTGTAGCTGGGACTTTGATATTTGGAGTGGTTAAGGAAGTATTCGTGGGAGGAGGAACGTCACTATTAGGCACCAGAGGATAAGGAGGAGGGGTGGGTCGCAATTCAGGTAAGGTAATATTATCCCCAAAAGTAGTTGTAGAATTGGGGACTATATTGTCCGAGCTACTGTTAGTATTGGAAACACTTGTAGGAGGCAAAATAGAAGAATTAGTGAGGACAGGAGTAGGCGCAGAATTTTCAACAGGCACTGTAAGATTGCCAGTTGAAAAGTCTGTCGCGGCAGATGTGTCTGCCAAGAGGATGGTATTACTGGTGGCAATGGAACTGATCCTTTTGATTGTGTGGAGGGATGTGTGTCCAAAGAGGCGTGTTAATGTGGTATTCTGTTGGGGCGTTGTGTAGGCTGCTGGAGTAGTTGCAAGTACAGAAGTAGTTGCAAGTTCCGTGGCGTTTCCAACGGGCAAGGTAAAGTTGCCAGAGGGAGAGGCACTGAGTGTGAACCAATGATCAGCAAGGTTTCTGTCAGCAGTATAGGTAAACAGTGTAGTGAAAAACAACACCAAACCTATGCAAAGTATGATAAAACACGTGAGTCCAACTGCAAACAAACGAGCAGATGGGAAGCAGAAGAAGAGGGTGTACTGGTGTACCACCGCGACTTCTGCTGAAGCAACACTTGCAACGGTGCTGTCTTCGTCTGTGTCCTCTGGAACAGTGTCGTCTTCAAGAAAGGTATCGTCAAAATCGTTGGACCAATGAGTGTTGGTGTCAGATAACTGCTCAGAGTTACACTTGTCAACAGAATACAGTTCAGTTTTATGTGGGTCTGGTTCCTTGATGTCGTCGAGGGCAGCAAGGTTCTCTGCGGTTGGTTCCCTGCGGAGGACTACACCAACTGAAGAGGCTGAGGGAGGTGGTAAGGGGATTGAAACTTTCTGTAAAGGAATAGTCTGTAAGGGAATAGTCTCTTCTGGAGTGGACTGTGGCTGGACTTGCTGTGGCATTTATCTGGCTTGATTCGGGAAATACAAATGTAAAATGTCGAGCAGATCGGTGATGTTGCGGTACAAATCCTGCAGTGTAGAAAAGTCTGCAGACTCTGGTTCACCCAAATCCAAATCTCCGGCTAAGTTGCGGATTCGGATGAGACGGATACGGAGATCAACGTAGGGAAGTGGGAATTCTGGAACACTGGAGGGTGGAGGAGAGGATGGCCACTCAAAGGCGGGTTCAAGTAACGGTGGTAGCTCAGGTGGTGACTCTGGGGACTCAGCGATCGTTTGGATGGTGATATCAGCGAGATCGATTAGCTGCGATTCAGGAGATGGTTGGTCTTGTTGAATTAAGTGATTAAGTCTCAGGTCGAGTTGATCAAGGTGATTAAAAAGTGTTGGGTGCGGTGTCGGTGGTCTTGGGCTCAGTGGCGGTGGAGATGGGGTCCGTGGTGGGGCAGGTTTCTCCAGTGGCTGCTGAGCTGGAAACATCAAGGAGGCCTGATTCGATATTCGGATAGGCTCGTATATCTTTCAGATGGACCCAGGATGTGTGGTCCTCGAGCTTAGCAGCTGTAGCTGACAGTGCTTCAATCTTGAAAGGGCCAATGTAGATGGGATCTCGCCAGGTCTTGTGCGTATAATAGCGCCGGTGCACTAGATCACCCACTTTAAAAGGGGGGGATCTATTGGCATCACAATCCCCTCTTCTGTCCGAAATAGCCTGTGGAATTGAGGACAGAGAACTTACTATGGTCTGCAAGATATCCCAATATACCGAATATTGATCAGGCATAAGAGTGTCTGGATTGCCAGGGAGGAGTCGCATCGGGCGACCTGTGCATAATTGGAAGGGTGTCAGTTTAAGGGAAGCGGATGGAGTGGCACGAAGAGATAAGAGTGCCCACGGGAGGGCATCAAGCCAATTTTTAATCCCATTTGCCATAAGATGACGCAATTTGGTCTTAAGCAATCCATTGTATCTTTCAACCAAACCATTACTGGTGGGTTTGTAGACACAGACAGTTCTGTGAGTAATGCCAAGTGCTGGAAGGAGGTTCTGTAAAAGGTCATTCACAAAGTGTGTACCATTATCCGTGGTAATTTTGCCAGGGATACCAAATCGTGGGATAATTTCATTGCAAAGTGATTGTGCCATAATTTGTGCGGTTTCTCTAGAGCAAGGGAAAGCTTCCACCCCACTTAGAGAAAGCGTCCACGCAGACAAGCAGATACCGTTTACCACGAACAGGTGTCTGCATATCAGTGAAATCAATATACCAATGTTGGCCGGGCCCTTGGACAACGGGCAAATGACCTGAAGGGATAACGGGTCCCCGTTTGGGTGTATACAAGAAACATTTGTAACAATTGTGAACTACAGTGTGACACATGGGCATCAATTGGGGAGCCCATAATTTGGAAGATAGTTGATCGTACAGTGTAGTAGCATTCAAATGTAAAGGGTAATGGAGGGCATGCAGAAGGAGAGACAAAACATGCTGTGAAACACATAATTGACCATTGGGATGGGTCCAAATACCATTTGGATTAAGGAAACATCCCGCTTGCTTCCACAAGGTGAGTTCTGCTTGTGTGAGGGAGGAGGTGAGGGTGTTAGAAAAGTCTGAAATGAGGGATTCAGAGAAAACAGGAGACGCAACAGGAGAAGAATGCTCGTTCAAAGGAGGTTCTGTTACAGGAGATGAGGGGGGAGTAATGACGGGAGGAGCATGAAAAAGGGGAGGGGTACTTGGAGAAGAAGAATCAGAGTGCGTGGAATCCGATGGAGTAGAAGGAGGCGTGTCAAAAAGGGGCGCTGAGGACGCAATTACAGGAAGCATGGCATTTACAGCGGAACCGGAAGATAGGAGGGAAGTGGAAGTGACCTCACGGGCCAGCTCATCAGCAGCATGGTTACCATTGATGGCGAAAGAAAAGACCGTCTCCTGATGTGCCTTAATCCAGGAGATACTGGTGTGGAGACCTTTATGATGGCGCTGTTCCAGCGCATCAAAAAGTGCAGTCCACAAAGGTAAATGACTTAAAGGTTGGCCAGTAGAGGAAATCGTACCCCTCTGGTTCCATTTACGAACGTGGGAGTGTAGAGAAGCAAAAACATAGTCAGCTTATGTATTCTACTCTAATAATGCTGCCCTTCAGAGTATGCTTCTATAGAAATTGACCATGGGATTACACTCGCCATGAATTTGGCATGGGATTACACTCGCCATACTGAAACCCCAAAAAGCGGGGGAAGCAAAAACTCCTGAAAAATGTTAGAGAACAGCGAAAATAAGTCCCCTAAAATCAAAGGGCAGTGATCCAATGGGTCTTCGCCGGTTAGGAAAATGGGAATACACTCGCCAAATTGTCACTAACCCCCAATGAATGCTTAAATATATGTCTAAATAAAAAAAATTAAGAGGCCCTAGTCAACCTGTACACATTTGCAACTCAAGGCATTAGACGTCTCTTTATTGCCCCAGCGTGCACCTGTACTAGGTAACTCCTATGTGGGCAATAGTCCAGAATAGTGAAAGCAGGCCACTCCTAAAATGGAATGGAAATTCTGCTCAAAATCTAATAATAGAGTGTGAAAAACATGATCCTCCCCTCCGCCTGAGGGTCCTCGGGATCTCCCCTTCACCCTTGCAGCCCAACCTCCTGGTTCACTGCAGTCCACAGGGCAGGGCTCAAAGAAATTAACTTCAAAGCAAACTTAACAAGTTCTTTATTTTGCTGGGGATCCAACAGTCCAGCAGTGCAAAAAGACACAATACTTGCATCAACAAAAAAACCTCACAATTCCCCCTGTTGCTCCTCTCAGGGGTAAAAACACCGCAGGGAAAAAAAAACAACTTTTAACTCCCAGGCTTCCAGCACCCAGCTGGGCTCCTTTTAGACAGTTTTATAGCCCTGGGTCTCTTCCTGCGGGGCTCAGCCCACTCCGGGAAACTCTCTCATCCCTCTTCAACCAGAACTCTTTAACTCCAAGTTCATTCACAGCCTGAGCTCTGGAAAATGAAAAGGCCCCACCCATCTGGGTCACTCTCTCTAAGCACTGACCCATCCTCCCACATGGCCTTTCCTCTTCCCTCACTTAGCCCAGTTATCACACCATGGAGTTACCTGGTCCCTTAGTTTGTTACCTAAGGAGTGAGCCCAGGCTGAGAGGTCCATAGGCTCTTCCTTGCCCTCCTCTCTTTCACTCTGCCCAGCTTCTTGATACTCCATGGGCTCCCCGTCCCACCCACTTGCAGCTGTTCCTCTTTCCCTTGATTACCCTGCAGGGGCACCACCCTTTCCTTGTTAGAGTTTTCCCCCTGTTCCTGCTGGGGAAGGTAATCTCTGTACCAGGCTTTGCCCCGAGGTTGCTGGGAAATGTAGTCTCTTCCTCTCCTCCATTTTACAGGGGTCACGAACCTCTCTGCTCTCTCTCGGGGAATGCTGGGTAATGTAGTCTTTTTCCCTCCCCCCTTTTCTAGGGGGCATTACTACTTCTCTCGCTCTCTGGGGATGGAATGGAGGCCAGGCTCTGTTCTGCTTATGTCTGCTCGTGAGCCGCCTCCCTTCTTCCTCTTCCACTTCCATCTTATCTACCCCCAGGGCCTCTCCTTCACAAGAGATACCGTCATCCATCAAAGGGTCTCCGACCCTCGGATGGGTGTAAGCCCCCAGGCATCGATATCAAAGCCAATGGTTATAGCGTGACACTGGTACATAAGAAAATAATAAAAGTATAGCATATCCCAGGGAAGAGCCCCTAAAACCTACTACCGAGGTGGTAAAATAAAAGAAGAAAAAAAAAAAGAAATAAATATTTAACAACAAAACAAAACACATGTAAGCTCATTGGGGAAGGCACAACCATAAGAAAACCTTTAGTTGGAACACGTTAGCCAGAACCAAAAATGTGAAAAAAAATTCCACATTCATCATTCACTAGACAATATATTTTCCACTCAAGAAACCACAAGAGGGAAACTCAAAAGCATTAAAGCGGAATAGTGACAAGAAGAAAGCCTGCAATGCAGGAGCCAACAGTATATATGAATTTAGTCATACAGTAATGCTAGTAGTACAACAGGAAAGCAATTTAATTTTAAAATAAAATAGGGAAAGAAAAAGGTGGTGCAGCTACGACCACAAATTAAATTACAAAACGGGAGCACTGCAATGCGAGCACGAACATCTGAAAGAAAAGTGACATACACTAAATGGGGAAGTGGGTAGGACATCAAAATAGATAGACAAGCCTTAGAACCAATGAGCAAACAGCTTGATATGTCCCCTGAATCGGAGAAAGCAACGAGGAACAAACAATGTCAATATAACGTAAAAACAAAGAGATAAAACAGGCTGTAGGTTACTGTTCAAGAGTTTGTAATATCCTACTGCAGAAGCAAAGCCTATATTAAGAAAGTAACAATCCTGTGCAGCACTCATAAAAGTGAAAATGAAAGGCATTCAAGCACCGCTGCTTGTGGGGAAGTACACAATGAACGAACCCAGAAGACCAATAAATGAATCAACAAAAGTAATATAACAAAGTAGGTATCTATTAAATATGAATATTACATTGCATGCAGAGAAAAGGTACTATAAAATCTGGTTAAACTTGCATAAAGCTGAACGTGTAATAAAACTGGAAACAATGCCATGCACACTTCAATTATAAAGGCAAAACATAGTACCGTGGCACAAAAACAAGACCCCTGCTTCCCACGGAGGAGCAAATGTGTGATATAAGGACTAACTTGTATCCACTAAAGTAAAGTTTAGAAGCAGAGCCCAATATAAATTATGTATATGACTAGCAGGCAAAAAGTTTCACAGGAAGTGAGTGCATATCAATCATGCCAAAGACAAACAATCTAATAAGCAAAAGTGCCCTAATCTTTCAGGATTGGAGATAAAAAAACCTAAATAACAAGAACAAAGGATAAATGAATCAAAAGGTGAAGGAGGGTTTAAAAAAAATAAAATAAAATAAAATAAATTTGCTTCTAAATCCTGCCACCATAAAGCTCCATTGTAAATTATCAATTCAGTTACCCCTTCAAGGTTAAACATGTGCAGCTCTGAAAACTGTATCACAAAACTACAAGTAGAGTATAACATGGCCAAGTGTCATTTGTAAGTGTCATAATAAAAATATCTTAAGGGCCAAACATTAGAATGCCAACAATAAATTGCTTGTAGTAATGTCCAAATGATTATCCAATAAATTTATTTCACAATAGAAAGGTAGAAAAGATACAGTAGAAAACACCGTGAATTATGCAAGAATTAAAAAGGATCTGAGGAGGAGGGCAGAGATTGTGACAGGGGTGTGCCCAAAGGGTGGAGTGACACCAGCGGTCACGCCCCGGGCTACGCCCATAGTGGGAGGATAGGTAAGAAAAGAAAAAGTCTTAACAAACCGAAAGATCCTGACAGTCAGTCAAAAGTAAAGGCATAAAGCATTTACATTTCAAAATAGAGAAACGAGCTGGCAATACTTAGAAGACCATGCAACTGGCAACAGACCTGTCACAGGGAATAATTATAGATAGAAGTCAGAGAAATAACTGACAGGGAAGAGAACGGAACCTTACTGACAGATAGCATGTGTATAAGAGAGAGGTGCAAATGTAACGGAGTGGAGGGCAGAGCAGGGAACTTAGCCAGAAGAAAAGGAAGGTGCCGTTCTAGTAACCAACGGAGGCAAATACAGAGTACAGGGCAGGACGTTTATTAAAGAAGATTATTAGAGAAAGGATTTAAGGATAGATTCCAAAGTTAAAGAATAGCAGGAACGAGAGAAAGAAAATGCAAAAAGGAGGAAGGAAGTGGGCACCTCCCAAGGAGCCTGGCCCTTACAGGAAAAAAAAAAAGGGAAGTTAAGTAGCTACGCACTTGTAAATTGAGAGATTCATTGAGAGGGTTTAGGAATCAGAAAAAAAATGAGGCTGCAAAAGAGACAAAGATAGGAAAAAAAAAAGATCTAGATAGAGTTGAAGGGGAGAATGACACTGAAAAGAGCAAGGAACAGCAAAAAGGGTGCTGAGGAAAAAACCACAGCCGTAGATAGGAAATAGGCAGTTCCTTTATCTATGGCGCAGTGAAAAAAAGGAAAGCAGAAGTAAGAAGGATAATGCCAGTAAGTGGCTAGAATGGTGAGCGCCGTTAACCGGAGCTTTCAGACAACAGTGAGAGCAAGTTACCCCACTCGTAACACCAGATTTAGTCAGACTTAGACTAAAAGCAGTTGAAGGAAGCATCTTGAAGGTATAAGGGTGAGAATACATATAAAAGAATGCAAGAAAAGAAAGAGAGAGAAAAGGGACATGCCCTGAACATCTGTATATAAGAGATATAAAGACCGTGGAGCGCTAAGAAAAGGAAAAAAAACAGAAGTGTATGGGCAGGACGGAAAGAGCAAAAACGGAGGTGGGGGCAAGCCTGTCAGTTTTGAAGCATAGTTGTGAAAACACACAAACCAGAATGATTTTAAGGGAGAGATAGAAGATGTCAGAGAAGCGCAGAAACAGAAAAGAGGACAGATGATTCAATCTGTGAGCGCAATGCTACACAGAAGTGCACCCAGAGTAAAACAGATAGGTACATAAAGCAAGTATACGCAGGTGACAGAAAAACAGATAAGTAGGAAGATAGACCCTATCACAAGAGCAACAGATAAACCAAATAAGGGGAAGGGGGAAAGGAGAACAGGGAGAAAAGAACTGAAGATACGGGAGGACGGACCGAATTCACTGACTGCAATAGAAAAGGAGAACAGAAGAGAAAGTGGCGGCAGCTTAACCACAGGAAAGGGGGATGGCATAACAGAAATAAAGCAATGCATGCCCTAAATAAACAAAAGAAGCAGGTACAGGTGTATTGAGGGGACATCAAAGAAACCTTACAGGAAAGAAAAGGACAGAAGTAGACAGGGGGGACGAGTAGGAGAGCTAACACCAAAATGACACAAATAGAGACAGAAAATGTAAGTGTGAAAGAGAACAGAGACAAGAATGGGGAAGGGGACAGAAACCCAGCCGAAGAAAACAGAACATCAGGAGTGAGCCAGAGATAAAGAGCAGAAAGCATAGAAAGAACAAGAGAACAGGAATACAAAAGAGGAGGGATGAAGGCAGAGAGTAAGATGGGAAGAAGAAAACACACAACCTCTAAGGACCGTTAAGCAAGAATGCTAGCATTAAGACCGATCCCAAGAATTGAACGTGAGATAAGCGTACAGTAAACACGAGATCGCAGTCTCCTGGTTTCTGAGAAAGTGTTATGAGTTATTGTTTATGGCTTGTTAATAATAATAAAAATGATTTAAACATAGAATAAAGAGGATCTGCGCCTAATTTAGGTATGTGGATTTACACCAAGGTTTTGCAGGTGTAAATGGTCGCACCTAAATGTAGTCATGGTTCCCGGTGCTATATACTATTCTATAAATGGTGCTTAACTTTAAGTGCTCTTTATAGAATATCGCTAAGCACTATTTTTTAGGCACCATTTATAGAATTTAGTCCATAATGTCTGTGCCTTCAATTTAGGTGCAATTTATGCAGAATGTGTGACAGTATTTTAGAAAGTTATATAAGCTTGTACCTTTATAAATAATCAAAAATAGATACCTCCTAGCAACCTAGATGCCTCTTTATAAAATGTCCTTCTTGGTACTCTTTATCTGCTGTGTTGTTTCTGCGTTTCCATGTTTGATCATTTGCTCATCCCCTCTCACTTTTGTTTTCCAATCTTCTAGCTCTTTATTGCCCTATTTCTTAACTATTGGTAGAAGACTATTTTCCTTTTCATCTCACAAATTCAGAAAGCGCTTCTCTTGTGCTTTTGGTGAATGATTCTATTATTTGTTATCAAAGCCCTATTGAAAACTCATTTTCCCCTTGCCTTTCATTCTTTTTTCAGATCTAATCTTCACAGTCAGATTTCAAGGTCATATGCATCTTCTCTTTGATTGTATAAATTATTGTATGGTACCTTTGTATGAATATAATATAATATATTGTATGAAGCCTTTATTTGAATTATTCTATACAAAAATGTACTGTTCAGTACTGATCCCAGGAACGAAGGCTATTGACAAAGCGCGTTCAGGCGTTAGACCCTGTTAAAAAGGCAAGGGTAATAAAGTATGGATTTCAGCAGGTGGTTCTCCTTCTGACCTTCAGCTAAAAGTTTGTATAAATTCTCTCCCTTTCAAACTAAAGTTATTAGTATTCCCTTTTGCAGTCAATATTCCAAATGAGTTATCTGGTTAACTAGAGGAGTTAACCAGAGAAATCATCAGTTCACATTCTGCAAATGAATACTTTTTATGTGGACAACGTGATGTCTGGCTAAAAGTTATCCATTTAAAGAATGGGAGAATTGAAGGTGTGCTGGAGTGGGTTAAACACAAGTCAGACAATTCCAATATTCAGCATAATCTGGTTAATTTGCACTGTATAAACAGTAGGATGTGCAGCCAAGAAAATTGTTTTGTTTAACTTCAGGTGATGTGCATAGAATTTTTCATTGTATTCATTTTTGCTTACATTTTTAAAGGGGAAATAGGACTAGGTTCTGTAAATTGCGCTGAAAAATCTAAGTGCTGAGTGCTGTTCTATAAAGGATCTGTGCCCTTTATGGAATAGCACTAAGGGAGAGATTCTATATATAGTGTCTAAAAAATTAGTGCAGTAATCAGTGCCGACTAAGCATATTCTATAAGCGGCGGCGCCTAGATTTAGGCGCGGTATATAGAATACATTTAGTTGATATCTCAGTGCCTAAAACTGGACACATCCATTTACACCAACAAAAATGTGGCGTAAATCCTGGCATGTAGATTTATGCGCACTGGGCCATACTCTAACTACACATGTAAATTTCAGAACGCCCATGAAATGCCCATTACTCCACCCATAAGCATGCCCCTTTTTGTTTGCGCATGTTAGAAGTTCAGTGCAATTCATTACAGAATATGCTTATGCTTAGTGAGTTGTGCATGTAAATTCCAATTAGTGCCAATTAATTCTTAAGTGCTGTTATCACTGCTCATTAACTTGTCATTAGGTTGCTAAGTTATGTGCATTGTTATAGAAGCTTCTTGGATTGTTTCGCAGATTTCTAGGTACACTATATAGAATCTGGGGGTAAGTGCATTAATGGTGACTACCTGAAAGCAGGTGTAAAATGCCAGCACCTAAATTAGGTGTCGATGGGGTCTATTCTGTAACAATGCGTATAAAATCTGGGGACACCCTTGGAATGATCCTGAAATTCCACTGGCCATGCTCCCTTGAATTGACACAGTATGGGCTAGATTCTATATATAGCACCTGAAAATTCTGCGCAGAAAAAATGCCTAGGCATATTCTCTAAAGTACACTTAAATTTTGTGGACTAGGCTTAAATTTACATGTGGTATGTAGAATACGCTTAGACAGTAGTGCACGGAAATTCTAATTAATGACAGTTAGTGTTGATAATTGCTTGTTAACATCCAATTGTGAGCGTTGATTAGCTTGTTAATAAATTATGTGAATTGTTATGGAATACATTTTGATTTCCGCACGGAAATCTCAGTACAATATATAGGATCTCGGGGTATTGGATTTATGCACGGAGAATTATAGAATATGGTCTGTATGTAAATCCCAATTAAGGCCAATTAACACCAATAATTGGTTGTTAACAGTAAGCTCTGATTTTCATGCACAACTTTAGTCACCATATATAGAATTCCCCAGATAGGGTCTTATTCTATAAAGGTTATGCTTGTAAATGTATGCTCTTAAAATTTATACTCCTAATTTATGAGCATAATTTACGCTTCTAAATCTATGCTCATAAATTAGCATAATTTATTTTGGAGCATAGAGTATGCTCGTAATTTATGAGCATAAATTTTAGGAGCACTCCTAACCACTAGGCCACTCCTCCAGTGGAGGGGTGGCCTAGTGGTTAGTGCAGTGGACTTTGATCCTGGGAAACTGTGTTGAATTCCCACTGCAGCTCCTTGTGACTTTGGGCAAGTCACTTAACCCTCCATTGCCCCTGGTACAAAATAAGTACCTGGATATATGTAAACCGCTTTGAATGTAGTTGCAAAAACCTCAGAAAGGCGGTATATCAAGTCCCATGTCCCTTTGTAGAATAAGGCCCATAGGGGGAGATTCTATATATAGCGCCTAAAAAAATCGGAGCTGAAATCAGGGCCAACTAAACGTATTCTATAATCAGTGCCTAGATTTAGTCGCTGATAATTTAATAAGCTGTTACAGAATATGCTTAGCGACTTGTGCGCCTAAATTCTAATCAGTGCCAAGTAGTGCTTATTATTGCTTGTTAAGTACTGATATCAGCACTCAGCTTGTTAAGCTTGTTATGTGCATTGTTATAGAATCTGTGCTGATTTTGGCGCAGATCTCTTAGGTGCTCTATATAGAATCCAGGAGATAGTGTCTATAATGTGCACTACTGCTCAGTTGGGCACCTGTTTGATTAATAATGTGCATTATTGAGCAATAAGATGCAGGATAACTGTTAAGCAATAGTGCATATTACAGCACAAAAGAACACACTATTATTGTCAGGAAAAAATAAAATTTGGGGTTTTTCCCCCTGTCATTTCAGGAAAATGAATTGAAATAGGAAATGTTGTTTGAAACAAGAGCACATTTTGAATAATAATGATGGGATAGGACTTGATATGCCACCATTCTGTGGTTACAGTCAAAGCGGTTTACATGTTATATACAGACACTTAAGTTGTACCTGGGGCAATAGAGGGTTAAGTGACTTGCTCAGAGTCACAAGGAGCTGCAGTGGGAATCCAACCCAGTTCACCAGGATCAAAGCCCGTTGCACTAACCACTAGACTACTCATCCACTCCTAGCAGGTG
The DNA here is from genome assembly GCF_901765095.1 of Microcaecilia unicolor. Classification (NCBI taxonomy): domain Eukaryota; kingdom Metazoa; phylum Chordata; class Amphibia; order Gymnophiona; family Siphonopidae; genus Microcaecilia; species Microcaecilia unicolor. The sequence continues at coordinate 80,395,697 of NC_044037.1, read as the reverse complement.
TGAGTTAATCAAATGAGATATCTGGACAACTTATTTGATAATATAGAATGGTATCAATTTAATGATTTATGTCTCTGAGGGGCCCTTTTACTAAGCCGCAGTTAAAAGTGGCCTGAGGTAGTGCGAATGCGTCTTTTGGGCATATGCTGGAACATTTTTTTACCGCATCTAGGAAAAAGGGCCTTTTTTGAAGGGGCTGGAAAATGGACGTGCGCTCAAATTGAAACCAATGCGCGTGCATTTTCGGCCTGAGATCTTATCGCCACCCATTGACCTAGTGGTAAGGTCTCACATGCTATCCACGCGGTAAGCATGCAGCACGCAACAACTGCTATTTACCGCCGGATAAGCGGCCCATGATAGAAAATTATTTTCTACCATGGGATTCGTCATGCACCAAATTCAGAATTATCGCCAGGCTCACCCACTAGCAGGGCAGTAGTGCTGATTTGGCACGTGCTGTACTCACGTAGGCCTTTACACAGCTTAGTAAAAGGACCCCTGAATATGCGGTCAAAATTAGCCAGATATCTTAGAGCCTCTTTTATCAAACCGCGCTAGCGGTCCTTGGTGCGGTAATGCTGACAAAGCTCATTCACTGCTGTATGTTAAGCTCTGTATTAGAGTAATTTTGCCCTCATTGTTCAGGTTTTTTGTTAGAGCTTCTTTTACCAAGCTGCAGTAGAAAGTGGTCTTAACGCACCCTTATGCAGGTCTTTCCTGCGTGCTAAGGCTGATTTTCCTTTTTTTCTAATTAATGGCCACGTGCTAATCTTGCAATAGGTATGCAGCCATTATTCAAAATTAGGCCATGATCCCTTACTGACACCTATTTTGAAGGCAGTAAGGGCTCAGACATTATCCCATGCTAATTAGTACATGAAATATAGCTGCTCTAACTGATTAACTAACTGAATAGCGCAGAAATGCCTGCTCTCTGCCCCCCACCCCCAGACATGCCTTCTTCTCAGAAAAATATACTTTTTCTTAGCATGTGGTTTGCGTGCACAGATTGCAGATTTACCATGAGACACCTCAGCGCACCCTGTGGTAAGCCCTTTTAAGCTGCAGTAAACACACACTAGTGTTTACTACAGCTTAGTAAAAGTAGCTCATAGAAAGGTGAATGAGCAGTGATCATTTTTTTGTAAAGGTACCTCATCAGTATATTTCACAATTACATAGGTTGCCTTAATTTAATTGTCTTTTTAGTTGATTATTATGGATTTTACTTTATGTGTATGTACAAAAAAACAAACATAATACATTTTCAGGTTGCTAGCACTGAATATTTTATTTTTGCAAAACATCCTTTGCAATAAAATAAATCACTAATCTCATTGTAAAAACAGAATTTATCCTGTACTAGTAAAGCAGTTATTTCCCTTGAGATACTAAACCTATTTTGGTTGCCTAAATGTGCTTATGTTTATATTCAATTGGAAAACAATTGTAATATTTATGTTATTTTATTTTCAGCTGGGTTAACAACTTTGGACATGAAGGCCTTGGGCTCATGCTGGATGTACTTGAAAAGCTTCTGGACAAGAAACAGTAAGTAGAGAAAAAGAACACTTTGATGGAAATCAGAAAGTTTTATGTTAAGTTCCTGCCGCCACCTTTTTATATCCGTTTCTGTTTCTTTTATTCCAGGCAGGAAATTATTGACAAGAAGAATCAGCATAAACTTATCCAGTGCCTCAAAGCATTTATGAATAACAAGGTAAGGAGATTATCTGACAATAAATAAGCAGGCCATTTTTTTACTTCCTCCTAAAACAGATCATTTGGAAACTATCACAGAAATTAAAGTACCCGTATTCCAAAATTAATATGTCTGTTTCTTGTTTGCATGCCTTCCTTTGATTAGGGGATAATTTTAAAAGGCATTTCTATGCATAAAACAGTTTTTTACATGCAAATATAGTATTGTATTAAATTGGCTAGACTATATGGGAGTAATTTTATATTGGACGTTTTGCACCTTTATCCCTATATAAGCATGTAAAAGGCCTCTTACAGAATAACACCATATATAATGTATGCACAGTGGCAAGAAGGCAGACGGGGCCTTTTTAATGAAGTGCATTAGAATTTGCACTTGGGGGGAAATTATCAACATTGGCTACTGTTGAGTTATTTATCACAGGGTCCCATTTTATGTAGTGAGACCCTATGCTAAAATAACCTGACTTGTGGTAAAATAACTCGACTTAACCGTAGCCCACGTTGATAACTCCCCTATTAGGGGTGAATTCTATATATGACACCAAAAGAAAAGCACTATTCTATAAGCCATGCTTAAAGTTAGGCACGGTTTATTGATTAGTGCTTATGCCCAGCAATCAAGCCTAACTTTAGGCACTGCACCAACTAAAATGTGGTACAAATGAACGCACCTAAATTGGACATCTATCCCCAGCGGACTCTGATCCTGGGGAACTGGGTTCGATTCCCACTGCAGCTCCTTGTGACTCTGGGCAAGTCACTTAACCCTCCATTGTCCTAGGTACAAATAAGTACCTGTATATAATATGTAAACTGCTTTGAATGTAGTTGGAAAAACCACAGAAAGGCGGTATATAAGTCCCATTCCCTTTCCCTTATTCTATACCATCAAATGCTAGGAATGCCTTTGTTCCACCCATGACCCTCCCATTTCTGTGCCCCTTTTGTTTTTATTGTACACCACCTAAATCTACCCATTAGTTAAGGCCATATAGCAATTTTCTTCTAAATAAATAAATTAAATACACAAAATTTAGGCACATAAATTCCAATTAAATGTAATTGGCGCCAGTAATTATTGGCACTAATTAGCTTGTTATTAGCTTACATTGTACGTGCATATGAATTTTAATTTGCCCTCAGCATGGACAAGTAAAGTGCTGTTTTACCACCAAAACGGCTTTCAAAATTCACCTTCATTTGTTTGAGTACCGTATGCTTTCAAAAAATGAACCCCCGAATTCTGTAAAAGTCGCTAAAAATTGCACACACAAATGTGGGCACACACCCAATTTGTAATCACAATTTAACTGAATAATGCTAATTAATACCAATAATTGGCTTGTTAGCAAGCAATTATTGGCACTAATTAGCTTTAATTCAAATATACGCACATACATTTAGGCATGGGATCCATGCCTAAATTTTACGTGCAAGCTCAAAAAGGGGGCATGGAAATTGAGAGGGTCATGGGCGGAAAGGGGGCATTCCTAAAATTTACACAGAAAGTCAAATACGTTAGCGTTTAACTTTAAAAAAGGAGACTATGATAAAATGAGAAGAACGGTAAAAATAAAAACTTAAGGGGGCAACTGAGAGAGTAAAAACTGTACAAGGAGGCGTGGACGCTGTTCAAAAATACCATCCTGGAGGCCCAGGCCATACATATTCCGCGAATTAGAAAAGAAAGACGGAAGTCCAAAAGACACCCGGCCTGGTTGAAAAGTGAGGTGAAGGAAGCTATTAGGGCTAAAAGAAACGCCTTCAGAAAATGGAAGAAGGAACCGTCTGAAAATAACAAGAAACAGCATAAGGAGTGTCAAAGCAAATGCAAGGCGCAGATTAAGAAGGCCAAGAGGGAGTATGAAAAAAAGATAGCATTAGAGGCAAAAAAACATAGTAAAACTTTTTTTCGGTATATTAAAAGCAGGAAGCCGGCAAAAGAATCGGTTGGGCCGCTGGATGACCGAGGGGTAAAAGGGGCGATCAAGGAAGACAAAGACGTAGCGGAGAGACTGAATGAATTCTTTGCTTCGGTCTTCACCGAGGAAGATTTGGGTGGGATACCGGTGTCGGAAATGGTATTTCAAGCGGACGAGTCGGAGAAACTTACTGACTTCACGGTAAACCTGGAGGACGTAATGGGGCAGTTCGGCAAACTGAAGAGTAGCAAATCTCCTGGACCAGATGGTATTCATCCTAGAGTACTGATAGAACTGAAAAACGAGCTTGCGGAGCTACTGCTAGTGATATGCAACTTATCCTTAAAATCGAGCGTGGTACCGGAAGATTGGAGGGTGGCCAATGTAACGCCCATTTTTTAAAAAGGCTCCAGGGGAGATCCGGGAAATTATAGACCGGTGAATCTGACGTCGGTGCCGGGGAAAATGGTAGAGGCTATTATCAAAAACAAAATTACAGAGCACATCCGAGGACATGGATTACTGAGACCAAGTCAGCATGGCTTTTGTGTGGGGAAATCTTGCCTGACCAATTTACTTCAATTCTTTGAAGGAGTGAACAAACATGTGGACAAAGGGGAGTCGGTTGATATTGTGTATCTGGATTTTCAAAAGGTGTTTGACAAGGTACCTCATGAAAGGCTACAGAGGAAATTGGAGGGTCATGGGATAGGAGGAAATGTCCTATTGTGGATTAAAAACTGGTTGAAGGATAGGAAACAGAGAGTGGGGTTAAATGGGCAGTATTCACAATGGAGAAGGGTAGTTAGTGGGGTTCCTCAGGGGTCCGTGCTAGGACCGCTGCTTTTTAATATATTTATAAATGATTTAGAGATGGGAGTAACTAGCGAGGTAATTAAATTTGCTGATGACACAAAGTTATTCAAAGTCGTTAAATCGCGACAGGATTGTGAAAAATTACAAGAGGACCTTACGAGACTGGGAGACTGGGCGGCTAAATGGCAGATGATGTTTAAAGTGAGCAAGTGCAAGGTGATGCATGTGGGAAAAAAGAACCCGAATTATAGCTACGTCATGCAAGGTTCCACGTTAGGAGTTATGGACCAAGAAAGGGATCTGGGTGTCGTCGTCGATAACACACTGAAACCTTCTGCTCAGTGTGCTGCTGCGGCTAAGAAAGCGAATAGAATGTTGGGTATTATCAGGAAAGGTATGGAAAACAGGTGTGAGGATGTTGTAATGCCGTTGTATCGCTCCATGGTGCGACCGCACCTTGAGTATTGTGTTCAATTCTGGTCGCTGCATCTCAAGAAAGATATAGTAGAATTGGAAAAGGTGCAGCGAAGGGCGACTAAAATGATAGCGGGGATGGGACGACTTCCCTATGAAGAAAGACTAAGGAGGCTGGGGCTCTACAGCTTGGAGAAGAGACGGCTAAGGGGAGACATGATAGAGGTATATAAAATAATGAGTGGAGTAGAACAGGTGGATGTGAAGCGTTTGTTCACGCTTTCCAAAAATACTAGGACTAGGGGGCATGCGATGAAACTACAGTGTAGTAAATTTAAAACAAATCGGAGAAAATTTTTCTTCACCCAACGTGTAATTAAACTCTGGAATTCGTTGCTGGAGAAAGTGGTGAAGGCGGTTAGCTTAGCAGAGTTTAAAAAGGGGTTGGACGGTTTCCTAAAGGACAAGTCCATAAACCACTACTAAACGGACTTGGAAAACTCCAAAATTCCAGGAATAACATGTATAGAATGTTTGTACGTTTGGGAAGCTTGCCAGGTGCCCTTGGCCTGGATTGGCCGCTGTCGTGGACAGGATGCTGGGCTCGATGGACCCTTGGTCTTTTCCCAGTATGGCATTACTTATGTACTTATAAAATAATGGGGATATGTGCCTAATTTAGGCACAAAGATTTGTACCACATTTCAGTTTGGTGCAAATGGGCATGCCTAAAATTAGGTATGATTGCCAGGCATAAACACTATTCTATAAACTGTGCCTAACTTTAAGTGCAGTTTATAGAATAGCGGGTTTTTTTGGTGCCAATTTTTTGGGGCGTCACATATAGAATTCACCCCTAGGCGACTAATAACATAAACAATGAAATACAATTTAGAAATGGTATTTTATAAATATGTAAGAATAACATTTAACAGCTGATTCCTTGTCATCAAGCAGATGAAGCCATTACGTATAGGTTGTGTCCATCAACCAGCAGGGGGAGATAGAGAGCACTCAACTTTTCTCAGTGCCTCATGGACAGCTAGCTCCACTGCCTCTTCAGTATTCTCTATCTCCCCAAGCAGGGTGGCTGCAGTTTCTTCGAGCTCCATCAATAATCTGCCTGGGGGTGGCTCCTGGCTTGCCAGTTGTTAGCTGGGGTGTTAGAGGCTATAGCAGCTTCACTTTGAAGGCACATAGGTCAGCGCTTTCCCTGCCTTACCCATGCCCCCGTGGATGTGGACATATTAGCTTGCTTTTCCCTGTCCTTTCCCACTCAGTGGATGCAGGCACATTGGTTCGCCTTTCCCACTTATCTGAGCCTCCGGAGTGTTTTTATTTACCTCTTTTGCCTCTGCTTTCCTCACAGCGTTAAATAAATAAATAAATAATTAAAGTCGAGTCGCGCTTTAGCGCAGCGATCTTGGAAAAGAGTTTTTTTTTTCTTGAGATTCTTCTGCAGGACCGGAGCTTTGATACTCGGTCTAGTGAGGTAAGAGTGTTTTCTGACTCCTCCGGGGTGAGCCTGCGATCGGGACGTTTTTGGCGCGAACCGCCATTTTTGAATTTTACTGCCATTTTTGGCGCTGGCTGCGGAGACTGTAAAGCGCTGTTCTAAATGTGGCAAGCGCAAATCAGCAGCGGGGCTCTGTAATTCGTGCTGTACAGACGGTAGAGCCGGCCCGAGCATGGCGAGCGGCGATCTTTCGTGCTCTGAGCTGGCAGCGGACGCCATTTTGGATTTTCCACATGGCGCGGCCTCCGTTGTGACAGAGGGCCCTGAATCCGGGGGGGGGGGGGGTCCTCTGAGTGAGGCTAATAATAGAGCTGATAGCCCTGGGCAGGATCCGGGCGGTCAGGGAGCGGTTTTCTCCCCTGATTTTGTTTTAATGCTGCATAGGGCATACAGGCTTAAAAGAGCTCTTCCACAGGGATCTTCAGACCCTCTGCCTGCCCTCCCGGTGGATCCTGGCCTTTTGGAGTTGGCTTTGCCTGTTTCTTATCCTCCTGATAAACGCAGAAGGGCTAATTCCCCTTCTGAGTGTGGTGCACCCCCCTTTTCCCCCCCCGTGGTCGGGCTATGAGGATTCTGAGGGGTCTGGCAGAACTTCTTGGGCTGAGGAGCCAGAGTCGGGTGCAGAATTGCCACAGGAGCTTGATGATCCATCTGCGGTGAGGATTTTCCACCGCGATGAGCTGCCAGTGCTTATTTCAGAGGCTTTACAAGCCCTCTCGATTGAAGATCCTGGGAGTGGCACAGCCTCCTCGGTTAATTCAAGGATGGCTAGTACCGGAAAGCCTGCTCGAGCCTTTCCTTTGCATGACTCCATCCAATAGCTTATTTCGGCTCAATGGGGTGACCCCGAGGGACCTTTGAAGGTTGCCAGGGCTATGGAGCAATTATACCCTCTGAGTGAGGAACATTTGGCTCGCTTTGCAATGCCTAAAGTGGATGCCCTGGTCACGGCTGTGACAAAGAGAACTACCCTCCCTGTTGAAGGAGATGTTGCCCTGAAGGATATTCAAGACCGCAGGCTTGATTCAGCTCTGAAGCGGTCCTTTGATTTGGCAGGTCTCACTGTTCGGGCATCTGCATGCAGTTGTTATGCTGCTAGAGTCTGCCTGGCTTGGTTACAGCAGGCAGTGGAACAGCCCGGTGATGGAGCAGAAATCTTATCTGAAGTGGCTCCGCGGATGGAGTCAGCCTTGTCCTTTTTGGCTGACGCCCTTTATGATATGGTCAGAGCTTCGGCTAAACAAATGGCTGTAGCAGTGGCGGCTCGCCGCACTCTTTGGCTACGACATTGGGCGGCTGACATGGCCTCTAAGCAAAGGTTGGTGAAGTTGCCCTTTCAAGGCCTTCTCCTGTTTGGTGAGGAGCTGGAAAACATTGTCAAAGGCCTGGGGGATTCCAAACCTCAGCGCTTGCCCGAAGATAGGCCGAAGCCTTCCTCTAAGGGTCAGGCAGTCCGCTCCTCTTACAGACCTCGCTTCCGTGAAGCTAGAAGGTACCGCCCGGGGTGTGCTGCTGGGTTCACTCCGCGTGCCCGCTTTCAGCAGAGAAACTCCTTTCGCTCGGACAAACGTTCTGCAGCTGCCGGTTCAAGGCCTGGAGTTCAGGGGCGACCCTCTCAATGATGGTGCGCCGGCCCCCTCCTCGTTTCCTGTCATTGGAGGAAGACTTTCCCTCTTTTTCGAGGAGTGGGCCAAAATCTCCGCAGATCAGTGGGTCTTGGACCTGATCAGAGACGGATACCGAATAGAATTCGATGCCCCGGTGAGAGACATGTTTGTGGAGTCCCGATGCGGTTCTGCTGCCAAACAGGCGGCGGTAGAGGAGACTCTGCACAGTCTATGCCAGATAGAGGCTGTGACCCCGTTGCCTCCCGCCGATCAAGGTCTAGGCCGCTACTCCATTTACTTTGTGGTGCCACGAAAAGGAGGGTCTTTTCGCCCGATCCTGGACTTAAAAGAGCTAAACAAGTCCTTAAGAGTGCAGCATTTTCACATGGAAACCCTGCGCTCCGTCATTGTGGTGGTACAGGCAGGAGAGTTTCTCACGTCTCTGGACCTGAAAGAAGCTTACTTGCACATACCAATTTGGCCCCCGCACCAGAAGTTTCTGCGGTTTGCGGTGTTGGGAAAACATTTCCAGTTTTGGGCCTTGCCTTTTGGCCTCGCCACAGCTCCCCGAACCTTCTTCAAGGTAATGGTGGTAGTAGCTGCCTTTCTCAGGCGAGTGGGTATCTGGGTTCACCCATACCTAGACGACTGGCTCATCAGAGCAGACTCAGAAAAAGAGAGTCATCTAGCTACAGCCAGAGTGGTTTCAGTCATTCAGTCTCTGGGCTGGGTCGTCAATATGGCCAAAAGTTACCTGACCCCCCTCGCAATCTCTAGAATATTTGGGGGCCAGGTTCGACACAGCCTCGGGCTATGTGTTTCTTCCCGAGCAAAGGCGGTGCAAGCTTCAGAATCAGGTCCGTCTGCTCCTGAGGATGCCCCGCCCGCGAGTTGGGACATTGTCCAGCTGCTTGGATTGATGACGGCCACCTTGGAAGTGGTGCCATGGGCGAGAGCGCACCTGAGACCTCTATAGTATTCTCTACTTCAACGATGGTCTCCAGTATCTCAGGATTATCAGTGCAGACTTTCTTGGCTCCCTGCGGCCCACCTCAGTATGGAGTGGTGGCTGTCGGACAGCATGTTGCGGCGGGGAATGCCGCTGGCGCTCCCCGATTGGTGCCTAGTGGTGACAGATGCTAGCCTGAAGGGCTGGGGCGCACATTGCCAGGGGAAGCATGCCCAGGTTCTGTGGACGCCCGACGAGTCGGAGTGGTCTATCAACCGCCTGGAGTTGAAAGCGGTGTTTCTGGCTCTTCTGGCCTTTCAAGTGACCCTGGAAGGATTGGTTGTCCGAGTGATGTCGGACAACATGACAGCAGTGGCCTACATAAATCGACAAGGCGGCACTCAGTGCAGAGCTCTAGCCACGCAGGCCGAACAAATTTGCCACTGGGCCGAGCTGCATCTACAGTCCCTGTCAGCAGCTCACATTGCATGTCAGAGCAACGTGCAAGCCAACTATCTAAGCAGGCATCAGATCGATCCAGCGGAGTGGGAACTAGCAGACGATGTATTCCTGCAGATATGTGCCAAATGGGGAAAGCCAGTGATGGATCTTATGGTGACCAGTTCCAATGCAGACGGAGGGATCCTCGCTCTGCCGGGTTGGATGCCTTGGCTCAACCCTGGCCCCTGGGCTTGCTGTATGTCTTCCCTCCGTGGCCCTTGATAGGGCGAGTGCTCCTGCGGATTCGGCTGCATCCAGGAGAAGTGGTGCTCATCACCCCGGATTGGCCCAGGAGGCCTTGGTATGCGGACCTCCGACAGATGCTGTTGGAGGCTCCCTTTCCGTTACCTCTGGTTCCGCACCTGTTGTCACAGGGTCCGGTGGCCAAGGAGGACGCCTGCCGCTTTGGTCTTATGGCATGGCGATTGAGAGGGCGCAATTGAGAGATAAAGGCTACTCAAATAAGGTAATTTCCACTCTCCTGCAGGCCCGTAAGCGCTCTACTTCCGTGGCTTATGCGAGGATTTGGCGCCAGTTTGAAGTCTGGTGTGTTTCAAGAGCGCTTTCTCCGTTGCGGGCTCCTGTCTCACCGATTCTGGACTTTTTGCAGGATGGTGTATACAAAGGCTTGGCCTATAATTCCCTGCGGGTGCAAGTGGCAGCATTGGCCTCCCTGCGTGGCAAGGTTGAAGGCGTGTCCTTAGCTGCTCATCCAGATGTGGCACGGTTTCTTAGAGGGGTGCTTAGGCTCCGTCCTCCCGTGCAGGCACCTTGTCCAGCTTGGAACCTGGGGTTAGTATTGAAGGCCCTTCAGGGGGCTCCCTATGAACCGCTTTGGCGTGCTTCAGAGAAAGATTTGACACTGAAGGCCATCTTTTTAGTGGCCATTACCTCGGCGAGACGGGTGTTAGAGCTCCAGGCGCTGTCCTGTAGAGACCCTTTTCTGCAATTCTCAGAGTCAGGGGTCACGGTTCGGACCGTGCCTTCCTTCATGCCTAAGGTGGTTTCAGCGTTTCACCTAAACCAGCCTGTTTTTCTTCCCTCCTTTGTTGAGGGGGAGTTTCCAGGTTCATTTGGGCAGTTGCACCTTTTGGATGTGCGCAGGACTCTGTTGCAGTATCTGCGATTTACAAATTCTTTCAGGACGTCTGATCATCTTTTTGTGCTGTTTGCAGGTCCTCACAGAGGGTCTTCAGCGTCTAAAGCCACTATTGCCTGTTGGCTCAAAGAAGCTATCTTTTCAGCATATCTGCTGTCTGGCCAGGCTCCGCCTGAAGCCTTTAAGGCGCATTCCACAAGAGCGATTTCCTCTTCCTGGGCGGAAACTAGAGCACTATCTCTTCATGAGATTTGCAGTGCTGCAACATGGGCTTGTAAGCTGTCTTTCGCCCGACATTACAGGCTGGATGTGGCTGCCAGGAGGGATGTGCGTTTTGGAGCACAGGTGCTAGCGCGTGGTGTGGCTTGTTCCCATCCTATTTAGGGATTGCTTTGTTACATCCCATACGTAATGGCTTCATCTGCTTGATGACAAGGAAGGGAAAATTAGGTTCTTACCATGATAATTTTCTTTCCTTTAATCATAGCAGATGAAGCCATGAGCCCTCCCTGTATGATTGTCTGTATTGCAGTGATTCTGATTTTAGGTGCTGTTCTTGTTTCCTGAAGTTATATTCCTTCCTTGGGGAGTCGGAAAACAGTCTTCAGGATTCTTGTTACAGTTATAGGAGGATGAGTTCATTCCCTCCAATTCATGTTTTGGGAGGATGAGTTTATTCCCTCCAGGAGGATGCAAGTATTCCCTCCGTTTATACAAAGTGGAGGACGAGTTTATTCCCTCCAGGAGGATGAGTTCATTCCTTCCTTTTTTGAGTTCATGCCCTTGTTAAGGGGCCATCGTTCGCTATGAGGAAAATTCATGTTATTCCCATTGCGGTTTGCCATACTGCTTTGGAAGCTTCAAATACTGAAGAGGCAGTGGAGCTAGCTGGCCATGAGGCACTGAGAAAAGTTTTGTGCTCTCTATCTCCCCCTGCTGGTTGATGGACACAACCCATCCGTAATGGCTTCATCTGCTATGACTAAAGGAAAGAAAATGATCATGGTAATAACCTAATTTTCCCATATAATAGCTGCTTAAAGATAGAGTTTATATAATGTGGGATTTGTGAATCAGGCATATACAGATCAATTCTATAACTAGGCACATAAGAACATAAGAGTAGCTATACTGGGTCAGACCAATGGTCCATCTAGCCCAGTATCCTGTTTTCCAAACAGTGGCCAAGCCAGGTCACAAGTACCTGGCAAAAACCCAAATCATGTCTAAACCTTAAGAATGTGCAAAGGGCAAGGGGTTGTGGCATGTTTTAGGTGGGACTAGGTGGGAGGGGGGGCTAAAAATGACTATTCATTCCCCTTCTGAAATGGGGAATAAACATCTTTGTCCTAACAGATCAATGTAGGAATTAACACCTGATTTCCATATAATGTTTTATATTAAATGCATGTGTATACTAATTTGAGCATTGCTTTTTTAACATGCATATTAAGGTCTTGTTGTTGCATAGCAGACTGTTTTTTTATAAGCACAAAAATTGCACCATTAGTTTTTTCAATTTATACTTTGATTTTTGTGCTTCTACATAGCTGTCCCACACTCGAAACTAATGGCATTCTCTTACTGTTCCCTATGATGAAACATTTCAATTTTTCCATCCATGAAATGGTAACCTTATAAATTATTGTTAACATCATGTGTGCAGGTAAAAGGAATTTTACCTGCACACCCAACGCATAATTAAACGCTGGAATTCGTTGCCGGAGAACGTGGTGAAGGCGGTTAGCTTAGCAGAATTTAAAAAGAGGTTAGACGGTTTCCTAAAGGACAAGTCCATAAACCACTACCAAATGGACTTGGGAAAAATCCACAATTCCAGGAATAACATGTATAGAATGTGTTTGTACGTTTGGGAAGCTTGCCAGGTGCCCTTGGCCTGGATTGGCTGCTGTTGTTGACAGGATGCTGGGCTCGATGGAACCTTGGTCTTTTCCCAGTGTGGCATTACTTATGTACGTATATGTTACTTGAAAACCACACCCATGTGAAATATTTATATCTAAAAACAACAAAGAGAGTCCAAAATCTCCTGCAAAAAACACAAGAAAACAACAACACGGACCGTGTTGGTTCGTAATAAATTATTTTGGTTTCCAACATCTGTGGCTTCAGTCTGGTCCTTCTGGATATCTTCCGCTTGTTTTGTTGTCTTCAAATATTTATATCTGCCATATGAAGTAAAATGTGCCTTTGACTATGGCAAATTGAGTTCCTAAAACCTGAATGGTTAAATCAGTCTTCCCAGGAAATAATATCAGGAATTGATATTGGTAGAATAAATCTGATTCACAATATTAAGACAGACTTTTTTTTAAATAGTTTGGATTGCAAAAGATCCTGGGTGATGAAAGAAGTCTTTTATTGCTGGCAAGAGCAATTGATCCAAAGCAAGGAAACATGATGACAGAAATAGTAAAAATACTGTCTGCCATTTGCATCATTGGAGAAGAAAATATGTAAGTAATAAATGTACCTTATTCCAACTCCTGTGCAAGCAATCTGATGATAGCACACAATAGGAAAATGTATATGGTGGCCTAATGTTTAGAGCACTTGGCGGAGACCTAGGGAAGCATTTTGAGCAAGAAGCCCAAGGTATAGAATGAATCAAAATTAGTATGAGGAACCAATGATATATGGATTTTTCCTCTCTCAAGTCACATAATATAGTCATCAAGGGGGTAGTTTTTAATTGGTGGCCATGCACGAAGTCACCTGGCGGAAACCTGCAATCATGAGCCCTAAATATGGTAACTAGATGTTGCCATTGCTTGATGGCTGTGGTTGTTCTCTCTCACCCCCAAGAGCTGTGAACTTTATTCCATTCATCTAAGTTGACCATGTATAAATCTGCCCTAGATCTTGAAAGCATATGAAAAAAGTATTGCAGAATCTTATGTGTTAATGTTTCTGATCTACTTGTTGTATAGATTAGAACTATTTTCTTTTCTTTTTTTATGTATAGCTGACAGGCTCAAGTCCTTAATGTCTCCCAACCCCCTGTCAGAGTGAAATCCACTCAACTGTGGGAAAAGTATTCACACGTCTCCCACACAGATATCATAAAACAACGAACACAGATTCTGCTTACCTAGCCAGGCTAGTTCTGCAGGAATATCAACTTTCTGTTTAATACTATTTCCTCTTTTCCTTTTATGTGCAATACTCCAACACTAGTGTTCAGATATTAACAACAAAGTATTTACAACCTAATTCCATATATAGCATTCAAAATTGCATGCACCAATTTGTACATGCAATTTAATTGATAAATGAACTAATTAGCGCCAGTATTTGGGCACTAATAATTATCAGTGGTATTTGGTATTAATTAAAATTTACACGCACATTTTTAGGTGCTGGGATCCATGAGTAAATTTTACGTATGGATCTAAAAAGGGGGTTCAGGCATGGGTGGATCAGGGGCGTTCCTGGAATTTGCACACAGTTTTATAGAATAAGAAAGATTTTAGGTGTAAAAATTTACACCAGGTTTTACTTGGTGTAAATCCTTGTTCACAAATTGGGCATGGATCCCAGCGCCAAACACTACTCTATAGACGGTACCCAACTCTGAGCACCATTTATAGAATAGCACTGTCTAATTATTTTGATCAGCACCCAAATTTGGCCACCATTTATAGAATTGAGTCCTTAGTGTTCAGTCCTTCTCCTCCTCATTAACAGGGGTTTTCTATTAATGACAGCCCCCCCTCCCACAATAACATTGCCAGGAAACTCCTGCTACCACTCTATACGCAATTGATAGATACTGTCTTAACAGAAACAGTATCTGTAAAATGTAAATATTTTTTCGGTTTTTCTCACTGTTCACCTTCAACAGTTCCTGGTTTATTGTGGCTCCAGGTCTGCCCGCTTAGGCTTTCTATCCACATCAATTCAAAGCCTCAGTTGAGTCTATAGATGTACACTAGTTCCAGGTTCAGCCCCCAGCTAGGCTCCTTTCTAGTAGTCCTTAGGATTGAAATTAGTTTACAATCGGTAAAACTTTCCTTCTAACTCTTGGGTATGACCTACTTGGGTACTGTATGCACGTCCATGCTCTTACCCTCTTCCTCTGGATTCAGTAAGTTTCCTAGATTCCAAGATTATTTCAATTTGATGTCCTGCTTTGTTTCCTTCTCTCTCTCGAAATCTATCTATCTGTAGATAGATAGATTAGATATAGATATAGATTGAGATGTTTAAACACTTTTAGTGATCTACCAAAGGTGGTGTACAGCTACAGCTTGACACATAAACTTACAATTTTGTTGTGTCGCAAAACGTCTAGTCACCCACCTGGGCTAACCCGGCAGCCTCCTGGAGGGTCTGTTCCCAGCACAGCTCAGGTCCACCTGCACCTGTTACTTGTGCTCTACACTAGCACCCTCCTCTTCCTACCAACTGGGTCACAACTGCCTCTGGGCGAGTCTAGGTTACTGGAGGCCACACTCCTAGAGGTCCCACAGTTCCCAGAATGCATTCACAGATCCAAACCACAAACCACCAGGATTCTTGTCAGTCTCGACAAGCAGAGAGAACAAACAATTACGTTTATTTTCATAAAATATTGAACAGTAAACTATAAAACAGAGGGAAAAAACAGCACACAATAACAGGTAACTGAAATAGGATTAATTATAAACTATCTAAACATTTTATCACTATCTGAATAGTTCCTGGAAAAAACAGGAAATACAGCTGCTCACCAGTTACAGAATGTAACTGATCACAGGGTCTCAGCAGAGAGGTCTTTCCCCCTCTACTTTCAAACTGAAACTGACTAATTACCCCACAGTTAGGGGGGGGGGGGGAAACAAACAAACTGCCACTTCTGGTACAGCTTTAAAGAAAACAGTCGCCATCTGGTGGCCACTTAGGAGAAACACGTCATCAGCAAAACAATACAGTTAGTAGGCACAGAAACCCACTGTTTTGCCGCATGTTGAAAGCATAACAATGTTAAAATGACCAAATATAAGTATAAATACAATCAATGAAATACACTTGAATATGACAAGTCCTAATAATGGGATTAACTTCATACAGTATCGGAAATATACATAAACATTTTAGAGCACTATAAAACAATCATGATAAGTATCTGCAGAATACAAATGATACCATAATATTCAGCATGGAAGAAGATTCATATAACAGATATGATACTCCCGACACAGCAAATGAAACATCTTAATAGTCACCCATAAGAACATTCAAATAAGGTAACTACTTGAATGGAGTGCAGGAGTAGCCTAATGGTTAATGCAGTGGGCTTTGGCCCTGGCAACCTGGGTTCATTTCCCACTGCAGCACAGTATAAAGAATAATGACAAGCGCCTCTCCACAAGACCAAATGTAGTTGCAGCCCTTTACGCCATGTTTACTTGGTGTAAATCCTGATGCTTAAATTGGGTGCAGAGTGGGTATCCTATATAATAATTCTCACCTCCAACAGGATGTGCTTGGGACCGTGCCTGCCGGAAGTGGTCTGCTAGGCAGGCACACACTGACCTCAGTGACATCAGTGACAGACAATTTGGCAAAGCAAAACAATCTGAGTGCTGGCCATTAGGACACAGGGTTGATAGGAGAGTTTTAAAAGACCGAAGGAACCGAAAGTGTTAAATGGGGGGAGGGGGGAGTTCTGAAGGACTGAAAGACATGAACATTTGGGAAAGGAAAACAATCTGAATGCTGTCCATTAGGACACAGGGTAGATAGGAGAGTTTTAAAAGACTGAAGGAAACGAAAGTGTTAAACTGGAGAAAGGGGGGGAGAGTTGTGAATGACTGAAAGACATGAACATTTGGGACAGGAAAACAATCTCAATGCTGGCCATTAGCACACAGGGTACATAGGACAGTTTTAAAAGACTGAAGGAACCAGAAGTGTTCGGGGGGGGGGGGGGGGGCAAGTTCTGAATGAATGAAAGAAATGAAAATTTAGGAGAGGAACACAATCTGAATGCCGGGCATTTGTACACAGGGTAGATAGGACACTTTTTTAAAAAAATAAAGGACGTGAAAGTATTACATCTTGGAGGAGGGGTGAGGAGGAAAGCGGTGGGGTATCCGGATAGTGGGCGTTAGGGCCACGGGGGTACATAGACTTTTGAAAGCCTTAAGGAACCCAAAGTGTGGGAAGGAGGAGGAAAAGGAGGGGAGGGAACGGGGTGAGTGTCATTAGGAACAGGGGAAGGGGACCTGTCACACACTCTCATTCTCACACACACACTGTCACACTGGCTCTCTCTCTCAAACATACACACTCCCAGGAAAACCTTGCTAGCGCCCGTTTCATTCGTTCCTGAAACGGACCTTTTTTTACTAGTATTCTATAACAATGCACATAGATTTTAGAAATGGCCATGCCCCCCGCCCATGGCCACGGCCCCTTTTCAACTATGTGACTTAGAATTTAGGCACACCATTGTACAGAATATGCTTAGCGAGTTGTGTGCATAAATCTTAATGCCAATTAGTGCTAATTGTTAACATCCAAGTAACAGCGCTGATTAGCTAGTTAACTAATTAAGTTATACACATTGGGGAATATGCTCCAGTTTCCACACAGAAATTAAGGCGCCATATATAGAATCCCAGGGATAATGTTTTATCTTGCTCTTATATCTTCCAACAGCCTACTGTTTTTTTAAATATGGATAGCGCTGGATCATTTAGCAGTTTAAATGGCCTAATTCTACTGTATTTGCTGGCGAGCATATAATGTGTTTTGATTATCGGTCCAATCACACAAACACAGATGGCAAGTAATTTATGACAACTTCTTTCTACAGAACCATATGATTTGTGTCAAATGATTTTTAGATAATGTAGTCTTAGTGTTACAGCAGCTATTTCAGATAGCTAGAACTTCACGGAAAAAAACATAGCCACCTTATCCTTTTTTAGAACACAGATTTCTTTGTGTTGGCTTTCCCCCTTTTCTCCTTACCAGATTTTACTGTTTCCTTCTCTTCCCCCCTTCCAGTCAGCCTGGGTTGCTCAAGATACTTCTGCTAGCCCAGAGGCTGGAATGACACTTCATTTGAGGTAGATCCTCAGCATAAGTTGTTATTTGGTAGTGAAATAGTTTTTTGTTCTTTCTCAATCTATGTTCTCTGTGTTGTACTGCACTATGTATAGAGCATATTCACACTGCTAGGGATTTTCTGCACCATTCCCCTCTGTACCCCCTCCCCTTACTCTGCTTTCCACACATTTATGGAATAAACTGGAACCAAGGGATCTTTTAGCCATGTATGTATATATTTTAAAATTCCATGGTTCAAATGTGTGCAATAATTTTATGATACTATTTAAACGATATTTATTTATTTTTACTTATACCTCCTATATATTTATTTTCAGGCTGTTTTGCACTGTTTGTTCTTTAGAAGCTATGAGAATGAGATCTGTCTATCTATGTATATGGATATAGTCACATGCATGTATAAATACGCACACTCCTAGAAAATAGATACTCAAATTATACACAATCAGGAGCCATCTTAGAAGTGCCAATAATACCCTCTACTACTCCAGTAAATAGGGTTACTTGTATCCATACACACCTTTTACTTGCATCTGAGACCCCTCCTACTTGGATACATTTACTCTTGTGAGAGGCTGACATACGTCTGTGCTTGAGCACTGCCGCTGCCCTTAGTTTCTGTGAGGGTACTATTCAACTGGTGGCAACCAATGTTTTGTTCAAGGAAGTTTTATCACAGGAAATGGCATGACGTCAAAATGTTTAAGGCATCTCCACGGCGCAGCCGTCGTATTGTGTGACCCCAAATATTCGCAGATGCTATTGAAAACAATAGAAAACTTGTGAGGTTTATGGCTGCCTATGTGTGTGTTTTTTTTTAATTTGACATCTGCTGGCCACTTAGGAGAAACACATCATGAGCAAAACGATACAGTTCATAGGCACAGAAAACCACTGTTTCGCCACATGTTGAAAGCATAACAAAGTTAAAATGACCAAATATAAGTATAAATACAATCTGAATATGACAAGTCCTAATAGTGGGATTAATGATACATTATCGGAAATATACGTAAACATTTTACAGCACTGTACAACAATCATGATAAGTATCTGCAGAATACAAATAATACCAAAATATTCAGCATGGAAGAAGATTCACATAACAGATATGATACTTCTAACACGACAAATGAAACATCTTAATTGTCACCCATAAGAACATTCAAATAAGGTAATTATGATGCTAGGACACCCCCACCCCGAAGTAGAAAAAACCTTGGATTACATATGGAAGCTTTCAAATAAATAAAAAAGCTGTCAAATAAAAAAAAAACACACATAGGCAGCCATAAACCTTCGAATGTGTGGGGTCACACATTAAGGCGACAGGCTCCGCTCACTGGCTCCAGCCCACAGAATGGGCTAGATAGGCTCATGCCATCTCCTGTCATAAAACCTCCTTGGTTGTGTTAAACGCTGGCTGGTGGTGGCTGAAATGTTCTTAGCGTTGAGCGCTATCCAGCTGCCAGCACTGAATATCCAAGCACAAGACGGCAGTACCTAGTTACCTATCCGGTTAAATTAAGAGACAGCCTTTTTGCTATCCTAAATTAACTGGATAGTTATCCATGTTCCACCACTGAATACCGGTGGTTCCCAGGCAATTCCCACCCCTGCCCAGACTCCACCCTGGACTGCCTGGGCAGTAACTCTATAGTGCCACGGCCATCTGTCCAAATTTTCAGTGGCACTATTCAGTCATGTGCCACTGAACATTCAAGTGTGATCTGGTCATCCGTACTTAACTAGTTAAGGAGCACTGAATATTGGGCCCTCTGATTTTGAGAATAATTATGACACTTTTAAACTTTTTGGGGGGCAAATTATTTTCTTTTGATCTGTTCCCTATCAACAAGACTCTAGACAGTATTCACACTCTATCTTTTTTTAATCAAAGCCTTTTTTATTTTCATTCACTATTTTAAGTTCTTCCTTTCACAGTCATTCTCTTGTATGCTTAGGCTTGAATTCACACAGTTTTTGCTTTCGTATACTGTGAAGTTGACATTCTTGCTGTGAATGCTGGAGATCTTAGGGTTTGAGCTTGTTTCCTTTTCATCTCAGCTAATATCTCTATATTAAAGCACAGTCTCCTTAGCTATGTTATGGAGAGAACCCCATTTACATCAATTATTCTTATCTATGACCTTTTTACTCCAACTTAACATAACCTAACCTAACAATTTATTTACGCACCATCCTATCCAAGAGTTTGAAACAGTAAAATCTTGTGAGAAAATGGTTAAAAACCATCAATTCTAGACATGCTTCTGAAATTAAAAATAAAATAACAATTTTTCAAAATCATAATAAATCACTTAAATTAAGAGGTAAACCATTCCATAAAAGATGAGCAACCTCTGAAAATAGATGCTTAATGGCAGATACCTTCTTGACACTACTTGTAACCTATGATTAGTGGACTGCAGAATCAGCAATGGTGACGAATAGTCTGGACAATGTCCAATGCAGCAATTTAAAAGATAAGTAAAGAACTTTAAGCACAATTCTGGATCACTTGGAGCTTTGATAAAAGTTTCTCTGGAAGACCCAAATATAAGATGTTGCAATAGTCAATTCACGACAGTATGAATGCATGAGCTATTTTCTGGAGGTCATCTGGTGAGAATAAGATTGAATCTGGGAAAGCAGCTGTAACTTAGTAAAGGCAGCCATGACCACATAAGTAACATGACTTTGAAAGGACAAAATCAATAATAACACACAACCTTCATATAAAAGATTTTAAAACTACTCCTTACTTCCCAAGAATAGACCCTGCTCAGGAATTTGGTGGTTCTTATTAACTTTCCGTAAAATTGTTTTATCAAAATTAAATCTAAGCCAGCAGCTAGACATCCAGTTTGAGACTACAGCTAGTTAATTAGCCAAATATAAGTACTTTCTAGAGAGATCAAAACAGGAATAACAACCTGAATATCGTCAGCATAAATATAATAACAAAGACCCAATGTTTGCAAAACTTTACCCAAGGGACATAAATATTGAACTGGATAGGCAATAGTGGGGATCCCTGTGGAACCACACAAAAAGTGTTCCAACAACTTCAAGTTTTCCCATTCAAAACCACTTGGTAAGATTTAGATCCAAAAAAGGCTGCAATTGAACCTCTGACAATGCCAGAGATGGGAGTGGACCCAAGGGGTGTCTAACAGAATATCATGATCCACCCTTGTTATATATTCATATCAAGCTGCAATAACAGTGCATTCCTAGTCTTTTCTAAAGAGAAGTAGCCAAGTAATACCTTCTTGTGAGAGGTGACTCAGTAAATAAGTTGGGCATGGACCAATATCACAAAATCCTTTGTCAAATCTGTAAACCGAGCTAAGTAGATCTTCAGGTGGATAATATCACAGTGATGCCAGATCTGATCGTATATCCAAACCCTTTCTTAAATACATTTCTTTAATCTACTCTCTCATACAGTACACAATCATGATGTATTGGATCTTCAGGACTATAGGGACATTGGAAGATACAGACACTATGGTATTATTAACATGATGCAATGCTTGAAGCATGAGTTGTCACACTCGACTACTAGTAAGGATAATTTTTTAACAGGTCACCTTACTTGTGCATCAAGGGGGATATTCTGTATACGGCACCTAAAAAAACTGGCACTGACTAAGTGTATTCTATAATCGGCACCTAGATTTAGGCATCAAATATAGAATACGCTTAGTTGATAACTGCCTGAAACTATGCACATCCATTTACAACAACAAAAATGTGGCGTAAATCTCGATGCGTAGATTTACATGCATTGGGCCATATTCTATAACTATGCACGTAAATTTTAGACCACCCTCAAAACACTCATTTCCCCGCCCATAACCACACCCCTTTTTGTCTGCGCATGCTAGAAGTTCGGCGCACTTCATTACAGAATATGCTTAGCGATTTGTGTGCATAAATTCTAATCAGTGCCAATTAGTGCTGGTGTACCTCAGGGATCTGTCCTGGGACCTCTTCTTTTCTCCATCTATACTTCTTCCCTTGGTACTCTGATCTCATCCCATGGTTTTCAGTATCATCTTTACTCTGATGACTCCCAGATGTACCTCTCCACACCAGCAATCTCAGCCGAAATCCAGGCCAAAGTATCAGCCTGCCTGTCTGACATTGCTGCCTGGATGTCTCAGCGCCATCTGAAACTAAACATGACCAAGACTGAGCTTCTTATCTTTACTCCTAAACCAACCTCTCCTCCTCCCCCATTCTCTATTTCTGTGGATAACACTCTCATCTGTCCTGTCTCATCAGCTCGTAACCTTGGTGTCATCTTCGACTCCTCCCTCTACTTCTCTGCACATATTCAGCAGTCTGCTAAAACCTGTCATTTCTTTCTCTATAATATAAGCAAAACTCACACTTTCCTTTCTGAGCACACTACCAGAACCCTCATCCACACTCTTATCACCTCTCGTTTAGACTATTGCAACTTGCTTCTCAAAGGTCTCCCACTTAGCCATATCTCTCCTCTTTAATCTGTTCAAAATTCTGCTGCACGACTAATATTCCGCCAGTGTCATTATGCTCATATTAGCCCTCTCCTCAAGTCACTTCACTGGCTTCCTATCCGTTTCCGCATACAGTTCAAACTCCTCTTATTGACCTATAAGTGCATTCACTCTGCAGCTCCTCAGTACCTCACCACTCTCATCTTTCCCTACATTCCTCCCCGGAAACTCCGTTCACTGGGTAAATCTCTCTTATCTGCACCCTTCTCCTCTACTGCTAACTCCAGACTCCGTTCCTTTTATCTTGCTGCACCATATGCCTAGAATAGACTTCCTGAGTCGGTACGTCAAGCTCCATCTCTGGCTGACTTCAAATCTAAGCTAAAGCCCACCTTTTTGATGCTGCTTTTAACTCCTAACCCTTATTCACTTGTTCAGAACCCTTATTTTATCATCCTCACTTTAATATTCCCTTATCTCTTGTTTGTCCTGTTTGTCTGTCCTAATTAGATTGTAAGCTCTGTCGAGCAGGGACTGTCTCTTCATGTTCAAGTGTACAGCGCTGCGTATGTCTAGTAGCGCTTTAGAAATGATAAGTAGTAGTAGTAGTAGTAGTAATTGCTTGTTAAGTGCTGTTATCAGTGCTCATTAGCTTATTAAGCTTGTTAAGTTACCCACATTGTTATAGAATCTGCTTGGATTTCGGTGCGGATCTCTAGGCGCAATATATAGAATATGGGGGTAAGTGTATGCATAAGTTGCATTATTGAAAGTATGAAAAAGATGGTGTGACATACATTCTTCTATCTGAATGTACCCTGGGCAGCTATATAAGAAGCCATTTCTGCACGGTTCATATGCATAAATTGCTTTTAAATTGACAGCTCTGAAGCATTATCTCATACACTAAAATGTGTACATATATCATTTACACTCATTCTTATATATCACTGACACTGTTTCACAGAGCACAAACATATAATTTATTAATTTGTTTTATTTATTTAGGGGTCCTTTTAATAAGCTGTGTAAGCGTCTACGCGCGCCTAACGTGCCAAAATGGAGTTACCGCTCGACTGCCGTGTGGCTCTTGCGGGAATTTCATTTTTGGCATGCGTCCGATATACGCATCTGAAATATTTTGGGCGCTTGTAACGGATTTGCGCCAAGTGGCATTTGGTGCGCATAGGTAATCACCGCCTGATTACTGCATGAGTCTTTACCGCTAGGTCAATGGCTGGCGGTAGGGTCTCAAACCCAAAATGGATGCATGGCAATTTTGATGTTGCCGTATGTCCATTTTTGGCAAAAAAAAGGACCTTTTTTACAGGCGTGCTAAAAAATGGATCAGCTCGCACCCAAAACCCACGCCAATACTACTGCAAGCCATTTTTCAGTGCACCTTAGTAAAAGGACCCCTTAATTATGCATTCTTATATCTCACTATTTTCCAAAAACGAGTTTCAGTTCAAAGTGGCTTAAAATTTGCAGTTAGGTGTAGATACAGTAGTGTATAAGCACACAGCTCCCCTATGTGTTGTTTCATGTCATGGCATTTTGAAGATTAAGAGTTGTTATGCTGAATAATGTAGATGTGCCTCTCTTTCACTACCCCCTCCCCCCCCCCCCCAACCTTCTTGTGCTAGGCTGTGAGCTGTGTGGTCCTCTTATCCTAGAAATGCTGGAGTAGAGACAAACTTTAGTGTAGAAGAATACAATGCCAACACGTGTGCTGCACAAGAGCTGTAATTCAATGACATTTTCATTTTTAGCCTAGATAAGCTTCTTGGGGCCATAACAACTGCGTCAGAGAGATGCAATAGAGAGAGGTTTGCTCCAATTGTGGAAGGACTGGAGAGTCATGATGCTTTGCAATTGCAGGTGAGTTAATATCATTTTTGGCATTCTCTTTTTCTCTCTCTTACAATCTTTCCACATTAATACCTGCTTATCCAGTTAATCTTGGAACAGTAGACTTTTGCATCTTCTTTCAGGTACATTGTATGGAAAATCTATATAACCCTCCACACACATACACACACACACTCCCAGCAATGGATTTGTTTACCCGTAAGTCTTTATACCCTTGTATATTTTTCACATTCTTCTGTCCAAAATGTTCGATTCAAAATGCATCGAACTAAGAGTTGTTTCATGTAATCTACACTTTGAACTTAAAAGAGTAATTATAAATATTCAGAAAGTAATTAAGTAATTAACGCCTATGTTTTCTAAGCGGCGCTATGGGTGTGTTAGTGTTTTTAACGTGCATAAATGGTGTATGTGCATTAAACGCTAACACGCCCACAGAAATGTATAGGAGCGTTAGCGTTTAACATGCCTTAAATTTACAGGCGCGTTAAAAATGCTGGCGCACCTTAGTAAATATACCCCTAAATAATTAAGAAGAAGAAACCAACAAATATTGATTGCATAAATCTTCACACCCTTTGTCACAGCAAACCCAAATTGGTTCTATTTCTAAGGGGTCCTTTTACTAAGGTGTGCTAGCGATTAGGGTACACTAAATGATAAGACATCCATAGGATTATATTGGGTGTCTTAGCATTTAGAGTGCACTAATTTTTAGAGTTCTAACTCCATAAAGATGCCTTAGTAAAAGGACCCCTAAGTCCCTTAACAAGGCCCATAAAATGTTCAATGGAGCTTACCTGTCTGAGCTTATACTATGTCAAGGCACAGGAGCTGAACTGATCTGAATACTACCGGATGAATAATCAAGTTGTTTCTGTTGTATAAAATGAATGTAGTATAGCAAAGAGAGGGAGCAAAGTACAAACAGCAAAACAAAAAGTACCAGGAGCCTTCAAAAAAAGGGAATAAAAACTTTAATTGATTGTTTGGATGAAACAATCCTAGAATGGACCCGACACGGTCCGTGTTTCGGCGCACAGCGCCTGCATCAGGGGTCACGAAGTGTAGCTCAATGCGTACGGCTGTGGGCTGGAAGCAATATGCTGCGCCATCGTGCTATCCCTTGAACAAACCAGAAGAAGTTGGTTTATGAGAGTATCTCTCTGCTTGATATTGTACGAAGTTTTGACATGTGTTTGTTCAAGGGATAGCACGGTGGCGCAGCATATTGCTTCCAGCCCACAGCCGTACACATTGAGCTACACTTCTTGACCGCTGACACAGGCGCTGTGCGCCGAAACACGGACCGTGTCGGGTCCATTCTAGGATTGTTTAATCTAAACAATCAATTAAAGTTTTTATTCCCTTTTTTTGAAGGCTCCTGGTACTTTTTGTTTTGCTGTTTGTATAAATTTAATGTGAAATAAAGATTTAAATATGCTGGCCACAAACCTGCCAAAATAATTTTATGACAAATTTATTCAAAGGAACAGATTTGGGGAAGGCTATTAAAATGACTGTGTTCTTAAATGTTCTCTGGCACTGGCAGGTCCATCATTGTAAACTGCAAACAGTATAGCATCATCAAGACACTGCCTTGCCCACTCCAAAGGAAAAGGAAACAGCATGATTGGTTGGCACTGCTGGGGGAACTAGGGGAAGCCAGATTTCAAATCCCACTTCCTCAACTGTTGCTTCTTGTGATCTTGAGCAAATCTTTTCACCTTCCATTGCCTTAAGTATAATTGTAGATTGTTATTATCATCATTGTAAACCCTCTGGGACCAGGATCCTATCAATTACTTATCACTAGTAAAAAATGCCCGTTTCAAAAGGGAAGGAAATGGGCGCTAGCAAGGCCATCCTCCACCCTCCCTCGCTGTTCCAGACTCTGCCGTCCTTCCGTTTTCACCCCCCTTCCGTGACCCAGTCGACCCCTTTTCTCGGCGAAAACCATCCCCCGCCGCCGTCCAGTACCTGTGCTGATGGGGGACCCCAACCCCCGTCAGCCGAAGTCCTGTGCTGGCCTTCGTGGCGTTGCTTCTTCAATGATTTTGTGTTCAAGTTCCTCTGCGTGCGTCTGATGTCAGACGCACGCAGAGGAACTTGAACCGAAAATCATTGAAGAAGCAACGCCGCGAAGGCCAGCACAGGACTTCAGCTGATGGGGGTTGGGGTCCCCCGTCAGCATAGGTACTGGACGGAGGCGGGGGACAGTTTTCGCCGAGAAGGGGGGTTGACAGTGTCGTGGAAGGGGGGTCCAGTGGGCTGTAACACAGGGGGAGGAGTAGGGAAACATGCTCTGTGTGTTTCCCTACTCCTCCCCTTGCTTTGGTATCAGCTGTCACTGACGTCACTGGCGTCAGTGCATGCCTGCCTAGCAGAGCACCTCTGAGGGAGGCACGGTCCCAGGCACATTCGAACGTTGGAGGTGAGAATTATTATATAGGATTTCTATAGTGTTACTAGGTATACACAGCACAGTACAAAAACATGTAACATCAAGGCCCTGCTTGACAGAACTACAATCTATGCAGGATAGACAAAACTAGAAAAAAATTTAAGATAATAGGGATTTTCATTTATTATGGGAATAATTAAAGCAACATGAGTATTAAGGGTTAAGATTTAAAAGAAGCCTCAACAAGGTGGGCTTTTAGCCTGTATTTCAATTGGCCAGAGGTGGAGCATACCTACCAGTTCAAGAAGTCTATTCCAGGCTCTCTTATAGAATAGGCACCTAAATGACCTAAATAGAGGAGCCGCTGTCATTTTGATATAATTGGTTGCCTTTATTTCATCTGGTCTCTGAGATGTCTACTATGTTACATTTTCTTCTGTTGCTTTACATTTTAACTCTCCAATCTTAATTTTGAGACCCGGTATTCACATACAGACAGTTTAAAGTATGCTTTTTATTTATATTCATAATCCATGGAGCATTTGAAATCAGATTTGACACCTTAGAGGATCTATTACAATTGTTTGTCAGATTTGCTCCAGATTTTCCCACACGTTTATCATAAGATTTTCAATATGGAAAACAAGACAACATATGAGCTGTTTCTCAATTGGAAATAAATTAGAACAAAATGTTTCTACATTTCTGTTTAGATTTTGGATTCATATGCAATAAAAGTTTTCTCAGGACGTTCCCTAAATGATTGAGTGCACCTAGAGGATGTGATCATTGTTTTATCACAATCACTTTTTTTCTCGGTTATGCCTCATTGTTTACTTGTCCCACAAAATCTCAATAAATAGAGTTAATGAATTAAACATTAAACTAGGATATTTGTGAAACTATTTTTGGAAGAACTTGTCTCACATGTGATATATTTGTTTTCAGTCGAGATACAGATAAAGTCAAGTCTCGGAATAACTTTGCTGAATGAGATAATGATTGAGTGTACGACATTTACCCTTCAAAGGATAGGCCAAATGAGATTGGGAGTTTGGTAATCTTACAGGCCAATGTGAAAAGGGAGTTCGGTAATGGAGGGACCAACTGCATGATTATGTTATTTAAAGGTTATTGTCATGCTGCAAGGTCATACTATCCTCCTGTATTTAGAAAAATGTGAAACATTGTTTCTATTAAGTAGTGACTGAACTCTGTTTTCACATTGGCTTGTAAGTTTACCAAACTCCTAATATGTTGTGAACTTAACTGCTGATTGGGCAATGTCATACACTCAATCATTATCTCATTCATAAACGTTTTTCCAGGAATTGATTTTATTCCTGCCTTTCAATTCAAAGTAAATATACCACATGTGAGACAAGTTCTGCTCAAAACACAGTTTGATAAATATCAAAGTTAGTTTCAGCTTGACTTTTAACGTTTGGGAGTAGATTCTATATGTAGGGGTAGATTCTAAATATGGTGACTAAAAAATTGGCGCTGAAATCGGTGCTGACTAAATGTATTCTATAATCGGCACCTAGACTTATGCGCCGATTATAGAATACACTTGACATTTAAGCACCTAAACCTATGCATATCCATTTACACCAACGAAAATGTGACGTAAATCCCGGCTGGGCCGTATCCTATAAGTAGGCGTGTAAATTTTGGAACGCCCATTTCTCCACCCATAACCACACCCCTTTTTGCCTGTGTGTTTGAAGTTCGACGCACATTGTTACAGAATACGCTTAGCAAGTTGTGCCCTAAATTCTAATCAATGCCAATTAGTGCTCATATTGCTTGTTAAGTGCTGTTATCAGCGTTCATTAGCTTATTAAGCCAATTGAGTTGTGCACATTGTTATTTAATCTGCGTCAATTTTCGCGCCATGTGATAGAATCCAGGGGATAGTGCCTAAAAAAATCGGTACAAAAAATGCTCAGTGCTGTTCTATAAAAAGCACCTAGTTAGGCACGGTTTATAGAATAGTGCTTAAGTCTGAGAACCATGACTACATAGAGGCACAGCCATTTATATCAGTAGAAATGTGGCACAAATGCTCATGTCTAAATTATGCACAGATACCACCTTATTCTATAATTACACCTGCAACTGAAGGGAATGTCCCAGATCCACCCATGACCCTCCTATTTCCATGTCCCCTTTTTTGACTCGTAAGTAAAATTTAGACACATATGTTTTAATTCTAATTAGTGCCAATAATTACCTACTTAAAAAGATAATTATTGGTGCTAATTAGCTCATTCAGTTAAATTGCTTGTGCAAATTGGGCATGTGCCCAAAATTTGCACCCATAATTTGTAGTGCTTTTTATAGAATTCGGAGTTAATTCATTTGTACATAACCTATAGGTTTTCAGCCTAATTCTATATATGGTGCTCAAAATTGTGTGTGTGGAAATTTGAGCATGTGCCCAATTTCCACATGTAATTTAAGGGCCCTGTTTACTAAGCCGCACTGTAGGTGCGCAAACATTTTAGCATGTGCTAAAAATTAACGCACGCTAATGCTACAGACACCCATAGGAATATAATGGTGTCTTATTGTTAGTGCGCTAATTTGTAGCACATGCTAAAAGGTTAGTGTGCCTACAGCATGGTTTAATAAACAGGGACCTAAATAAATAACAAACCAATTAACGCTTATAATTGGGCAATGATAATTATCAGTGTTAACTGGCATTAATTAAAATTTGTGTGTGCATCTTTAGATACTAGGATCCGAATGTAAATTTTACATGCAGATCTGAAAAGAGGGCACAGCCGTGGGAAGGGCATGGGCGGATTGGGAGCTGTTCCTCGAATTTATATGCACTTTTATAGAATAAGGGAGATTCGCACATAATTTGGGTGTGAGAATTTTCACCAATTGAATCCTCACTCCCAAAACTGGGCACGGATCCCAGCACCAAATGCTATCCTATAAATAGCGTTTAACTTTGAACGCTGTTTATAGGATAGCACTTAGCCCTACATTTTATCGGCACCAAGTTTTTTAGCGAAATATTTAGAATTTTGGCCTATGTGTGAAAGTGATGAAAGAGCAGTTTTTGACAGTCTGCACAGGAAAACAATATGCAACATAAGCTTTATTAATTTACTGAGATTTTATGGGATCGGTAATGGCATATCTGAAGTAATCACATAGGTTATTCAAATAGCAGCTTAATATTGCCTCTATCCAGATAATTACGAATGGTCAGCAAGAAACATATTTAATCAGTGCTGCTGACTATTTAATATATATGAGGGTAATTTTAAACTCAAAATGGTCAGTGTTTTTTTTTTGTTTTTATTAAATGTTGCCCGTTGTGGGTTTTTCATATCCGGATCTTTAACTCCGGGCCGTACGGGGATACCATGGTAAATATTTGGCTTATTCAGTGGTTTCAGGGAGCTACCCAGATACTGCCAGTATTCAGTGTTGTAACCAGATATATATCCGGTGAAATTAGGACAGCTATTGTGATGATCTAACTTGCCCAGATAGTTCTCTGGGTACTGACTCCAAATATTGGCAATACCCAGATAAATTTTGGTTTCACCTATGTCTTCCTCCATATTTCCCCAACCCTACCTGAATAGTGCTGAGATGGTTAGACTGAATTTCCAGTGGCATTTTCTAGATAATTGCAGCTGAAAAACTAGTGGTGACCTGGTGAGCCTCTCTTATCCAGTTAAGTCCTGCTGAAAATCAATTCCATGTTCATTTAATTGCTACATCCAACATTTAAATAAATATGCTAGCTGTTAGAACTGAAAGTTCCTCCCAGTGTGCATAATCATGAAAACAATTTCACTCCTAAGAACCTGTTTACTAAAGCACAGTAACTAATTATTAAGTGGATTAGAATGCTATAACAGTTACTACATGGTCAGGACACTTACCACATCCTAGTTCATGCGGTGACTGCTTCCTTCACTGGGGGGGGGGGGGGGGGGGGGGGGGTCAGAAAAGAGGTAGAGAATGTGGTGTTATAGGTGTGGAAAGCAGTTGTAGTTAGTACACAGCAAGTTACCATGTGCCAGCTGTCACAGTTGCAAATAGTACAAGTGAAGTTACTTTCTCCTGAACAGGAGGTAGAAAGTGCATTCTGGCTAACAGCAAAACATGTACAGTGGTTCAACATGCATAATAAAATCCCCCAACTCCTGACAGCACTCCCAACAGGGTCCATGAATCCCCTCTCCCCTCAACCTCCCTGGCTCTTACTGGGGAGATGGGGCTGCAACCCTCACTGCATGCTCCTGGCCTGTGATCAAAATGGCAGCTCTGAACTATTGGTAGTGTTGTGTTACCACAGCAAAAGTAAATAAATAGAATTCAAGCTGCCAAATAAAGGCATAACAGATGTCTTTAGGCATTCTGAGGTCACAGGAGGAGCTTATACCTCTTCACTCTATAATCTTGCATACATATTTTTGCACTTAGCACATAAAAATTACACACACATGTTATAGAACACATGTGCCAGTTATACTTGTAACTTAATTGATAAATTAGTGCTAATTGGCACTAAATACAGTCACATGGAACTGCACTTGTAAATCTATAACCTTAGCATGTAAATCCTTTAGCACATAGCTACTAGGGGGTTGTGGACATGGGAGAAGCATGGGCAGGTCATGAGCGTGCCTAGCACTTATACCTTAAGGTTATAGAATATGCCAGTTACACATACCTGTAAGCATTTACACCAGCCTTTGACATGGTGTAAGTGGTTGTGCCTAAAGTTAATCATTGAAATGCAGACTTATACTAATTTATGCATAATTACTGTTATAGAATAATTGCCATTATAGAATTTATGCTTAGCACATATACTTTAGGTGCTTAATTTTAGGTGACCTGTACAGAATTACTCCAGACATTGTACAGTGCTTTGTAAAGACTTCACACTCCTGTCCATTTTTTTACATTCTGCTGTCTAAAAAATGCAATTAAAAATACATTAAAGTAGGAGTTTATTTCATTGATCTATACAACATCATTTACTGTGTTACTTTATTTATAGTTGATATAAATTGCGGTGCCTAAATGCAGCAGTTGGGCACGTAAATGCATCTATTCTATAAAGTGCATGCAAGAATAGTTGGAAGACCCCTGACATGCTCATGTCTCTCCCATGTTAACATCCCCTTTGCAAAAGAAATTATGCAGACTGTTTATAGAATAGGAGTATAAGTCTATTACGTGAACAATGGCCAATTAGCATCAAGTAATGCTTGTTATCGTCAATTGTAGGTATTTATCATCAATTGTTCGCAAATTAGTTAATTTTGTGATGAGCCTAACTGACTCTATTCTATAACTGCACATCCAATTGCGCTTCTAACTTTGGGCACCATTTATAGAATCTGGAGGATAATGGCCCCATAAATGTTAGTGCTTATGTAATAGAATTGTCCAGAGAATGACTTTTCTTCAGCAGTGACTTCCTTTCTGCCACCTTCCTATGTCTGTCATATTTGTGGATTAATCTCATAATTGTTGAACAGTCGAGAATTTTCCCAGTCACAGACCGAGATCTTTTAAAGTAATCGTATGCCACACAATGACATTCCTCAGCAGTTTCCTTAACCCATGGCCACAGTCCTTGGCAGAACGGTCTGTTTGAGCCAGTATCTTGGGTCACTACTCTTTACAATGTACAGTGATGGAACTGACAGGGGCAAAATTTCAAACATGTTGAATTTGTTTAATAGACATTCCCAAATCTGTAGCTTTGAATAACTGTGTGAGTTTTTTTTTTGCCAGCTCTTCTTTCAGCATATTCAGACCTTTTTCTTCATATTCCTTTAATTCAACATATGTAGCTTGATTCAGATCATCTATACTGCGATTCTTGTAGACAGAGCTGACACCTTTGGATCAATGAGAAAAATTGGAAGGACCAGACGTAGTTGTGATGATGATGGTAGAAAGGCAAGGCAAGATGAATTGATATTTCCAAGGCAAAAAAAAAAAGCAAAACCCAAACCAAACCAAAACAGTATTCTTGTCATTTCCAATAAATCTGACAACTATAGCACAAGTTACTGGTAAATATATATATATATATATATATATATATATATATATATATCGTCATTGATAACTAAACCCCTTAATTAGAATGTTTTCAGGATCTCTATTCTACAGTGCAAGAATTAAGCCTTTGGTTAGGCTCAGGAATGAAAAGGGAAACAAAGCTAGAAACCAAGGGTTTCTTTTCTTATTAAAATGAAATTAAATCTATGAATTGCTTCTGTACATGACCCCTTTCTTTATAATCATTTATGCTGTGTTGCTAAGTGCTGCTGAGACTCCTCATCTCAGAAGAATAATTTTTGTACCAGTCCCCGTTGGATGATTACATTTAAATTTCAGAGACTAGCATATTGTATTGAAAATTATTCAGAGTTTTCTTTCAGTTTTATCATTTTCTTAATCTGAACAAGTTCATAGCTTCATTATTTTGTGTAACACTCATTTGAACTTTTAAGTGTCATTTTTTAATAAGTATCCTATGTGATGCCATGATAGCAAATGGTTGCACAAACTCAATTTATACATTCTACAAAATTTGCATATTTTGGGCCCTGTTTACTAAGGAGTGTCAGCGTTTTTAACATGCCTACAATTAGCACACACTCTAACCATGTAGGCGCCTATACGGATATTGTATGCGCATACACGGTTAATGTGCGCATATGGTTAACACGCGTTAAAAACGCTGACATGTCTATAACACGGCTTAGTAAACTGGGCCCTTTATTTGGTATAACAATTTGATGTAGCCACTATTTTGCTCAATAATTTGTCATGAAATAGATGAGAATTTTTTAAAATGCAGATTTCCCTAAGACTGCTATAAAAATACACCCCAGAGCAATGGAGCGTTCTTTCACCAGTGCACATCCTCACAATTCTTCCTCCGTAGGCTTGCCAACTGGCTGGTCTTTAGCTTGTCTAACTAGCAACACTGCCTTTCCCATTAATCTCTGATTGTGATTTGTCCCTACTGTGCCATTCTACTTGAGAATTTCATGTTTATAGCAGAAATTAAGAGGCCAGAGGAGGGATGGAGCACCGTGTGTACTATGAACTCCTGCTTGCTCACTCTCCATGATTCATGGAAATCTCAAATAAGGAGGATGGAGGGTTCAGGTAGGCAAGAAAGTATTACATCTGGGTGAGGGAATCTGGCCCTTTATCCCCCCCTCTCCTGAGTGGCAACAATATCAGGCTCTAACACATTCACAGTAGCCTCCTGAATATTTCTTTCTCTCATTTTACCCTTCTCTCCTGTCTCCATTTGTACCCTTTCCTTTTGTTCTTTCCTTCCCTCCGCAAATTCCTTTTTCTCTTCCTTCCTGCTTAAATGCTAACCTTCCATTGCTACTGCTATTGCTAATGCATGTCATTCCTGAGCTGGTCACACTCCCTGGTGCTTGATTTTGCCAGCTTTATATGTTCTGGCTACTGCTAGGCCACTGTTCCTCAGGTCAGTGCTTTAGTGAGTCCCCCAAATCGGTGATCTTGCAACCTATTTTATAACCAGCCACCTAGTTTAAGACTGCAGAAAATGCCTACTGTCTACGTGGTAGCAACAATGGGGGAGATTCTATATATAGTGCCTAAAAAATTGGTGCTGAAAGCAAAGCCGACTAAGCAAATTCTATAATTGGCGCCTAGATTTAGGCGCCAGTTATAGAATACACTTAATTAATATCTTAGCATCTAAAATTATACGTATCCATTTACACCAGCAAAAACGTGGCATAAATCCCAGTGCATATCATTGTTCGCAATGGGCCATATTTTATAACTACACTGGCATTTCAGAACACCCACGAAATGCCCATTTCCACGCCCCTCTTTGCCTGCGCACGTTAGAAGTTTGGTGCATTTCTTTGCTTAATGAGCTGTGCATGTTAATTCAAATTAATGCTAATTAGTGCTCATTATTGCTTGTTTAGTGCTGCTATCAGCACTCAGTTTGTTAAGTTACGCTCATTGTTATAGAATCCGCTTGGATTTTGGTGCGGATCTCTAGGCATGAAATATAGAATCTGAGGGAATATGTGCTCCACCCCTACTCCACTTATATGCATGCCAACAGTAAAAGTACACACCATGCAAACAGGACGTGCACTTTTACACTGGTTGGTATTTTGTAAGAGGTCATTCCCACTTAGACACATAAATGATTAAAATACTTTCATTTACCTGTGTTCTTGCCACCTAAAACTAAGTGGCTGCTTACAAAATTATTCCCTTTAAGCTCATATTGGTTAGTGCTTTCACAGCCCACCTCTCCTCTGAAAGTTTCCTGGTGCAGTGACCTCACTGATCTGCATAGGGTGTCAGGCTCCCAACCCATTGCTCCTTCTGGATAGATGCCTTAGCTGGGTAGCTGCTCATACAGTCCAAATTCCACACTAAAATATAAATATTTTATGGGAAAGAATTCTGTAGCAAGTCTGCAGTATACGATGGAGCACTCTTTGTTTTCACGTTATTAATCTGTTGTTTGCAGACTAGCCATTGATAGAAACGCTTTCTTTAAGTGTGTTGCACAGCTGCTGATAGTATTGTGTAGCCTTTGATGCCTGGACTTTACTACACACACACAGATAGAATTTTGGGGCTCTTGAGAACAAATATCTGGAGTTTTTTGTTTGTTTTTGTTTTATTTTGCCAAATAGGAAATATGGCAAAAATATACAATTTGGATAATATGCAGAGGCCACTAGACCACCAGGGTGCCTTAAGGTAGTTTTTTTTTTTTTGGGGGGGGGGAGGGGAGGCAGCACAGTCCAGCCCATGCAAAAGCCAGTCAGCCAGCCAATACCTGGCCAGATCAGCCCAGCCTATGCAATAGCCAGTCAGACGGCCATTAGCTAGCCCAGCCAAGGAGGTTTAATGATAGGCCACACAATAGCCAGCTAGCCAAGGGAGGGAGGGAAGGGCTTATGCTAAAGTGATGTTGGACACTAGCTTGCAGCTGATTGAGCTTGAACTTCCAGTCTCAGCTCAGCAAGATGAATGGAAAATACTTTAAAAAAAATACTTTATGAACTTGTACTTCCTTACTAAGTACAGAAGGACAGTTTATTTGTAACGAGTTACAATTAAAA
The DNA here is from genome assembly GCF_901765095.1 of Microcaecilia unicolor. Classification (NCBI taxonomy): domain Eukaryota; kingdom Metazoa; phylum Chordata; class Amphibia; order Gymnophiona; family Siphonopidae; genus Microcaecilia; species Microcaecilia unicolor. The sequence continues at coordinate 80,360,147 of NC_044037.1, read as the reverse complement.
ACTATTGGAAAAAATGTAACTTATTACAAGTAAAAGTACTGCCAGTTGTACTTAAGTACTGTAACAAAATAAAAGTACTGTTACTACCCATCTCTGTCTAAAACCTAATGGTTGTGCTGTCTTATTGAAAAAACCCACATTTACCGGAGACTATAACACTTTGTTATACTAAAAATTATGACACTCATAGATTATGCCTGCTTATAGAAATAACTTAAGACTTTCAGACACATTTTACTTCACTCTCAGTCATATGTCACATACTATCTTTCATCCCTACATCACTATTACATACACTCTGGACATATATACATAATCTTCCATGCAAAGCCATCATTCATGCTCATGAAAATGACACTACGTCCAATATTTATGTTACAATAAAATTCTACTGAGGTAAAATTTAAGAAAAAAGTCTTTCGAGTTCACCCTTTGTAGCTTTAGGATCTGAAAATTCCCTGTGTCTTCTTTTTTTCCTCTATTAGTTCTTCCTGATGTATGCATTAAAATCTTATTGTAAAAAATAAATGTCAGTTTCATATCCATCTTTGGCATTGTTTTCCACATTTGCGCCCTGAAGCTGGGGTTATTTTTATTTGAACTGGCGATCTTGAGAGGATTTGGTCAAACTGGAGATCTCATTGTTGCTGACCTTGGATGGGGATGAGGAACGTGAACATACAGTCTTCTATGTCTTAACCGAGCAGGGGAGAAGACACGGATCAGATGGGCTGATATTGTTAATAAACATAAACGTATTCACATTGTGATTGGCAATAGACCTACCGACAGCTACTCAAACAGCCCTTATATCATGCGCACCAAAAAATTGTATCGACACTCAACAGATTGCATGCATATGCATTTACCAGTCATTAACACACCTGTTTACTATGCCACGCCGGCAATGCCGACACAGCCCATTCAAAGTGAATGGGGGGGGGGGGGGTAACTGATTAACACAGGATTACTGCATGAGCCTTTACCACCTACAAAATAGGCATTTCATGGTATGCGTTAGCGCCTAACACAGCTTAGTAAAAGGGGGCCTAACATATTCATCTCCCTCCTCCACTTGCCACTGCCTTCCTCATTAGTTCACTCTCAGCAGCTCCTCGCTATCTCTCCTTCCTGCCCGAGTTTTGACTCCTGCATCAGGGTCCGTGGTGCCCTTGGACTGTTATATTCAATGCTGGCTTCCTTTTCATTCTCCCTTAGGTTGAACAGGTAATTGGCGGAGGAGTGCCTGTCTGCGTTTGGGGCTTTTCCTCCTGGGGGTGCGGGCAAGCCACGTGAGACGTTTCTAAAATAGAGATCTACATAATTGATTAGTTGCTGAAAACAGGGTGGTACTCTATTAGATCTAGATTTCTATATAGAAGATACAAATCAAGGTCAGGTATACAGGTATTTTTCTACCGTCACTTACTATGTTATGTTACTATGTTACTTCCATCATCATGAACTTTGCTGAGCAAATCACTTTCATCTGTGCCCTTCTGCTCCTGTGTTAATTCCTCACCTAGCTCTTTCCATCTTCCTTCACTATATGCTTGCTTTCTCTATGATGTTATTTAATTACGTTCTGAAAACCCAGTGGGGCCCTTTTACTAAGCTGCGGTAAGCACTAGCTCGCGCTTACCACATTTAAAAAAAAAGAGAAAGTACTCATTGTGCATTCTGCACACACTTCTTAATTGCTAAAAAATAATTTTTTTTTTTTACGCTAGAGGCAGGTTGGGGAGCAGAGAGTAGACATGTTTTGTGCTAGTTACATTGACACACACCAACTGATTAGTGCAGGGAGAGCGTGTGAGGCCTTACAGCCTACAGAAGAGTTGGTGGTAGGGGCTCAAGCGCTAATGATCTTGTGCCAATGGGAAAATTAGCCAGTGGCGTACTGGGTGGGCCCAGGCCTACCTACTTTGGACTCAGGCCCCCCCAATAGCAGCACACCTATGATGTGGCTGGCAGGGATTTCCAAGCCCCACCATCCAAAAACTCCCAACAGCTGTCCCTCCTGCATACCTTGTAAATAGCAGATCTTTGGCTGCAGCAAGCAGCAACTGATACATACTGCTTGCACCCAGCCTCACAGCCTCCCCTCCGATGTATTCCTGCCTATGCGGAAACAGGAAGTTGCATCAGTGGGAGGGCTGTGGGGGCCAACATGAGCAGTGTGTATTAGTTGCTGCTTGCTGCCGCTGAAAATCTGCTATTTAAAAGGTATGCAGGAAGACCATATAGCATACAGGTGAGAGAAAGAAGGAGAGACCATATCACATTGTTTGACAGGGCAGGGTTCATCTGCCCACCCATCTTGGGCCCAAGTCCACCCAAAATTGGGCGTCTTGCCCTGTTTTCAGCCATTTTACTGTTGTGATAAAAATGGCCTTAGCACACAGGAAATACCTACATAAAGATGCGCTGAGGCCATCTTATGCTGCAGTTTGGTAAAACGGCCCCCATATAAAGATCCTTTTAAATTCTAACTCCTATTTTTTCTGATCACATCCTTTTTGTTTTCAACCATTAAATTAAAATAAAGGGTCCTTTTACTAAGGTGTGGTATTAAGTGGCCTTAGCACACCCTTACACAAGTTTTTCCCTCACGCTAAGACCTTTACCGCATTAGTAAAATGGCTGATTTTCCATTTTTTGCATTAATGGCCATGCGCTAATGTTGCCATTAGCACACTTGGCTATTAAAAAAAAAATACAGCATTAGCAATTTCCAACATCTGTTTTGTAGGTGGCAGTAATCCTGCACTAATTGGTTAATGGGTGGTGATACAGCTGCACTAAAGGGGCCCTTTTACTAAGCTGCGGTAAAAGGGGGCCTGCGCTAGCATCAGCGAGTATTTTTGAAACGCGCTGAGGCCCCCTTTTACCGCAGTGGGTAAAGGCTGACTTTATTTGAGGAAAGGAAATGGGCATGCGATAAGTGAAACATCATGCAGCCATTTTGGGGGAGATCTTACCGCCATCCATTGAGATGGCGGTAAGGGCTCCCACGCTAACTTGGTAGCCAGGCAATTGTGTGGTGCTGGTCAATTACTGCCAGTTAAGTTCTGACGCTACAAATATAGTACACATTTTAGTAGCGCCGGGAATGGTGCATACTAGGGGTGGGAACTACCATCGGACTCGTGCAGTAGCCCGGTGGTAGTTCAGGATTAGCGTGCGGTAAGCTTGTGTTGGGCTTAACACTGCTTAGTAAAATAGCCCCTAATTGATTAGTGCAGGAATGCCTACTCTGCCTCCAGACATGACCCTTCTGTGCATCTAGGGCGTATCTAGGTGGGGCCACGGGGGCATGGGCCCCCACAGATTTAGCCCTGGCCCTCCTGTTTTCACCCCCCCTGCCGACCCTCCCCCACCACATTTGACCCCTCCCGCTGCCGCCAACCCTCCCCCACCACCAGGTACCTTTGCGGGCGGGGGTCCCCAACACCAGCCAGCCAAAGTCCTCTTCAGTGCCGGTCTACGGCGCATTGCTGATATGGATTCTGTTTCTGTGAGTCCTGACGTCCGACGTCAGGACTCACAGAAACAGAATCCAGATCAGCGAACGCGCCGGACTTGGAGACCAGCGCTGAAGGGGACTTCGGCTGGTGGGAGTTGGGAACCCCCGCCAGCAAAGGTACCTGGTGGTGGCGGGGGAGAGATAGCGGCGGCGGGAGGGAGGGTCGAAAGGGACGGGGGAGGGGCGGCAGTGCCGGGGGGGGGGGCTAAAATGTGCCCCCCTCACCTTGGGCTTTGGACCCCCCTCCCACCGAAGTCTGGCTATGCCCCTGGCACAAAAAAAATTATATTTTAGCGCACAGTTAGCACACACTGATTCGTCATTTACCACAGGATGCCTCAGCGTATCCCATGATACATCATTTTAAGCTGTGGTAAGTGCGTGCTAGCACTTACTACAGCTTAGTAAAAGGACCCCATAAATGCCTTAAGCTTTTCTTTGTCTTGCATGTTGAGCAGATTGTAAGGGACTGTCTCCTATATATTTGTATAGTAACGCACACATCCAGCAGTGCTATAGAAATGAGAAATAATAGTGGTAGTAACAGTAGTAAATATAACTGTAAAACTCATTAACTTGTTTCTGACTAAAATGTTCTCTTTACTTGTAATGTATTAATACAAGCCATTAAGCTAGAATTTCTTCTGGCAAAAACAATCCTAGCAGATGGCACCTTTTCTCTCTATTAATTTCCGATTGGACATGTACTTTGGCTTGTTCAGTCATGTCATAGTTGTAACATAACAAGGATCATTCAAGCAGACACAATGATAATGTACTTATGGGCATGTATTTGAAGCCACTTTTAGTTCACTGCATCTGTATGCAGCCTTTGCAGTTGTGCAGGTATTTCTAATGCAAATGATAAGATGGTCCTTGGGGTGTTTCAGGAAGCTTAAGACAGTGACTGGAATTAAAATGGAGAGAACATTTTTCATCTGCTAATCATTCATGTTCCCAGAAACCATTGATTTGGAGGTTTTGACCATATCTGCTCCCAATTATTCTTTCACTTCTGTTACACCTAGTATTTCTCAAAGGGGATGCTGGGGTCATGGTAGGGTTTCCCTTTGCAGCCCTTTTTGAATGCAATAGCACTTTTTCCCATTACAACCTGCCTGTTGAAAAAAAATTGTTAAAAATGCACAGCTGTTCAATTAAACTATTAGGACTCCTTTTAGAAAGCAGTGCTACCCATTAGCATGCACTGAATGGGAAGAAGCCCATGGGAATTGAATGGGCTTCTTTGCATTCAGCATGCCACTAATTGGTATCCAAGCTTTGTAAAAGGAGCCCTTAGGCAGTAGCCTGAAACTTCAGCCTACATTTTCTAAAAATGCTATGCAGGAACATGTGTGACACACCTGGTGATTACCTTGTGAATGGCACTTTTTAATTTACAATTATAAAATAAACAACTTTCGCATAAAGAAATAGGAAGCCATCAAAGATAATTCTACTAGCAAAATCAATAGGCTGAACATTGTCTAGTAAAAATAACCTTATGTCATGTAGCAATCCAGATCTTTATATACATTTTGATAGGCATAAAGGCCAAGAAAAGCAGTTTTTCTCATCAACCAAATCCATCATTAAGTTGCAGGAAGTTTGTACTATTGAAAAAGTGAGAAATAGTGCTAAGAAAGATATGCTACTTCACTGTAGAAATAATTTTGGTGTGCTTTGATTTAAGATGAAGGTGGTTTAAGTTTAATGAAAGTCTCTATGTGCCACTTTTTGACAATGTCAGCAAAGTGATTTACAGTACAAAAATATTTTAAAATGAAAAAGAAAATGCAATAATTGCATTATCTGTGGCAAAAAGGAGGTAAAAGAAGAAAAGATTCTACAGGGAAAGGTTAATTGTGTATAGTCATTACAGATATCTGTGAGCAGTAGCTTAAAGCGATTATTCTTACACTTGTCCTGGAGACTCCCAGAGAGTTGGATATATCTGCATGTAAAAGAGGAAGTTCATTCAAATCTATCTCAGTCATATTCATTCTGGATATACTGAAAATCTGAATTGATATAGGTCTCTCTGAATAGATTTGGGAACCACTGACATAGACAATGGTGGAAATCAACACTGAAGTGTATGCTAAGGGAATAATATAATTTCTGTGAAATAATTCCCATTAAATAGCACAATTGTGTGTTATTTGCACATAATATACATTTTATACCACAATGTGAATGAAATAATGAGATGCAATCTGTGATATTCATGGAAAGATAATGCCACTTTGGGTTGGCATTATCTTTCCTCCCAGATAGCATCAGATCGCTAATGCACAGTGTGATGCTTCAGGGGGCCCTCTTATAGGGGATGATGGTATGGGCAAGAACCTGCCCATCTACTGACCAGCAAGATACTTCCATTTACAACAAGCCTCCCATTCCCAATCCCACCTGACATTCAATATCCCCTAACTCCCTCCGGCATCTGCTCTCTCACCCCTGTTTCCCAATAGCAATACTGGGAGTCTCCTTGGTGTTTGGTTGGGGCAGGGGAGCAGGTACAATTTCTACTCACCATTAGCTCTTTGGCACCAGGATTCAAAATGGTAACTCTTGACTCCTAGTGGTAGTCTCATGGTACTACTGTTAAGGGGTCAAGCTGCCAAATAAGGGCATGCATTTAGTACCATGAGACTGCTGCTAGCAGTCAAGTGGCACCGTTTTGAACAAAGTGTCATCAGGCAAAAGTGGCTACGGATTGTTCTTGCCCCCCTCGCTAGACACTAGGAAGACCCCCATTAAGTGCTATGGGGGACCACGGGTAGTGGAGTTAGATCTTGGGGGGGAATACTGGATGCTAGACAGATTTTGTGTGTGTGTGGGGGTGGGGGACTGAATGTTGGAGACATATTGAATGCTTGGGATCATCTGGGTGTTCTATTTTAGGCACCAGCTCTTTAAAAGATAGCGGGCTTAATGTGGTGCCCACTGTCTGCCTTTATATTGCTGTAATTAGGAACTCAGCTGCAGCAATACAAACAGAAATTTACCACGTAATTTACTAACTGTAGGTATTGCAAGTTGGTGACCTTGAGTAGTAAAATCTGCTGCAATACTTACTACAACTTAGTAACTATCTTTTGCCCCGATGCTCAAAACTCTAGCGCTGTTCTGAATAGCGCCATAAAAATACAGCCAGAACAGCACAGAAAAGCAACACCCTAATGTTCAACACTAATGAGATGCAAATATAGGTGCAATCATATCATTAAGCATTAAGAAGTTCAGTGGGAGGATTGTGCTTGGTGCATACAGTGGTGGAAATAAGTATTTGATCCCTTGCTGATTTTGTAAGTTTGCCCACTGACAAAGACATGAGCAGCCCATAATTGAAGGGTAGGTTATTGGTAACAGTGAGAGATAGCACATCACAAATTAAATCCGGAAAATCACATTGTGGAAAGTATATGAATTTATTTGCATTCTGCAGAGGGAAATAAGTATTTAATCCCTCTGGCAAACAAGACCTAATACTTGGTGGCAAAACCCTTGTTGGCAAGCACAGCGGTCAGACGTCTTCTGTAGTTGATGATGAGGTTTGCACACATGTCAGGAGGAATTTTGGTCCACTCCTCTTTGCAGATCATCTCTAAATCATTAAGAGTTCTGGGCTGTCGCTTGGCAACTCGCAGCTTCAGCTCCCTCCATAAGTTTTCAATGGGATTAAGGTCTGGTGACTGGCTAGGCCACTCCATGACCCTAATGTGCTTCTTCCTGAGCCACTCCTTTGTTGCCTTGGCTGTATGTTTTGGGTCATTGTCGTGCTGGAAGACCCAGCCACGACCCATTTTTAAGGCCCTGGCGGAGGGAAGGAGGTTGTCACTCAGAATTGTACGGTACATGGCCCCATCCATTCTCCCATTGATGCGGTGAAGTAGTCCTGTGCCCTTAGCAGAGAAACACCCCCAAAACATAACATTTCCACCTCCATGCTTGACAGTGGGGACGGTGTTCTTTGGGTCATAGGCAGCATTTCTCTTCCTCCAAACACGGCGAGTTGAGTTCATGCCAAAGAGCTCAATTTTTGTCTCATCTGACCACAGCACCTTCTCCCAATCACTCTCGGCATCATCCAGGTGTTCACTGGCAAACTTCAGACGGGCCGTCACATGTGCCTTCCGGAGCAGGGGGACCTTGCGGGCACTGCAGGATTGCAATCCGTTATGTCGTAATGTGTTACCAATGGTTTTCGTGGTGACAGTGGTCCCAGCTGCCTTGAGATCATTGACAAGTTCCCCCCTTGTAGTTGTAGGCTGATTTCTAACCTTCCTCATGATCAAGGATACCCCACGAGGTGAGATTTTGCGTGGAGCCCCAGATCTTTGTCGATTGACAGTCATTTTGTACTTCTTCCATTTTCTTACTATGGCACCAACAGTTGTCTCCTTCTCGCCCAGCGTCTTACTGATGGTTTTGTAGCCCATTCCAGCCTTGTGCAGGTGTATGATCTTGTCCCTGACATCCTTAGACAGCTCCTTGCTCTTGGCCATTTTGTAGAGGTTAGAGTCTGACTGATTCACTGAGTCTGTGGACAGGTGTCTTTCATACAGGTGACCATTGCCGACAGCTGTCTGTCATGCAGGTAACGAGTTGATTTGGAGCATCTACCTGGTCTGTAGGGGCCAGATCTCTTACTGGTTGGTGGGGGATCAAATACTTATTTCCCTCTGCAGAATGCAAATAAATTCATATACTTTCCACAATGTGATTTTCCGGATTTAATTTGTGATGTGCTATCTCTCACTGTTACCAATAACCTACCCTTCAATTATGAGCTGCTCATGTCTTTGTCAGTGGGCAAACTTACAAAATCAGCAAGGGATCAAATACTTATTTCCACCACTGTACGCAGAAGAGTTCTGCATTGAGCTTGGCTCCTGTGCACATGTGCCTGGTAAAACCCGAACAAGAAGCACACATTGGCGCCTGTTTTCTGTGGCCCTATATATAAGTGTTTTTAATTTTTTCAGCTTGGACGCTTAAATTTGATGCAGGAAAGAGACACCAATGTGTGCTTTCACTGGACATTAAACATTTTTTTTTTTTTTGTTAGCTTGGATGCTTTAAATTTAGATGCAGATTCTATGTGGGATAAACACAAATGAATCCTGTTTAGAAGGAATGGATCTACAGAATCTTAATGGACATTGGATGGCAATGCCAGTAATTGGGAAGCAGAACCGGTGCTGGGCAGACTTCTATGGTTTACGCCCTGATCGTAACTGAATAGATATAGATGGACTGGAGTGTAAATTTAAGGGACTTCAACGTTGTCTTCAGAACTTTTAGTACAAGAACAGTACTGGGCAGACTTCTACGGTCTGTACCCTGAGAATGGCAAGGACAAATCAAACTCAGGTATACATATAAAGTATCACAGACCATGTAAAATGAGTTTATCTTGTTGGGCAGACTGGATGGACCGTTCAGATCTTTATGTGCCGTCATTTACTATGTTACTATGTTATATACTACGCCTAAATCTAGGCGCCGCTTATAGAATACGCTTAGGCAGAAATGTTTTCTGCTCAGATTTTTTAAGCGCCATATATAGGATCTGGCCCTGTGTGTATTCACTTGGGTCTGCTGTTTCTCACGAGCAACGCTTAAGGTCTTGCACGGGCTTCCTTCTGCTTCTGAAAGCAATCAAAACTGGCAGAAAAGAATCATGATAGAAGCATGAGAATCATTAGAAATCCTCTCTTTCAACACTTAGTGCCTGCTCCAACATGGGGTTATTTTTTTACAATGGTAAGGCAGTTTAGTTTTGGGTGCTCTTTTCTGAGCATTGGAGAAGAATACAAAATGACCACATTAAGATAAGTTTGACCACATTTGCAATCTATCTGCTCCAAAGCCTGGTGCTCTCATTGTTTGCCGTACTAGACCCACCCTGAACATCCTGCACAGGTAAATGTGAGCGCTAGTATGGTGCTAATGGTCTTTAGCGCCTGTGTTTACTTTTGAGCATTGGAGCTTTTGTGCATTGGGTACCATTTTGTTTGAAGAGTGAAACAGCTTTCTTTCCTAATCCCAGCTGTGATGATCACCCAGATTAAGGTGTTGATTGTATTTTATTTAGCATTATTGTCACTGGTGATTCTATTAATAGTGCTTTGTACCTTCATGGGAGAAGTTTTATTTTTTCTTGCTGCTGAATTCCTGAACACTAGGCTTCCACACAAATGGAGAATTATATATATTTAATTTTTTTTAGATTCACAACCAATGCTTTATCGTTATGGATTCTTGATTATAAATAAGCTTGGGAAACTCATTCAGCAGTCTGGTACAAAACGTTTAGAAAATAGCGAGCATTTTATCCATTACTGATAGGAATATAACTAAATAGCAGAATACAATGTGTAAGGAACACAGGCTTCCAACAGAGTCAAAGGTATTTGTCTTACATACAAGTACATAATGTGATGACTTATTAAATATGCTCATAATTTTCACTGAGGTACAAATGCAGGCAATCAAATTGAATGTATTGAGACAAGATTGGCTATTCTGCTCATTCTAATGGACTGACATTGTGTTTTCTTCAGAATTTAATTATGTATTCTGAATAAATAACAATTGACTAAAATGAGAATGTTGAATAAAATAATACAGCAGCATTGCCATGTGTTTTGGTTATGTTATAAATGCTGCATATAAAATGGGTTACTTAGTATGCTCTTGTCTATAAACACATTGTTGGATTTAAAGGCCTTCCTTACAAGTCAGGTCAAACAGTGCATATATCAAAACTTATTTGTATATCTGTATGTATACGAAACTCTGATTAGTGTTTGTTTTCAATGCTGGTGGCTGTGGTGTTTAAATTATTTACAGACTAGTAAAAAAGGCCCATTTCTGAGACCAATGAAACGGGTGCTAGCAAGGTTTTCATCATAGTGTGTATGTTTGAGCGAGTGTGTGTGAGAGTGACTGTGTGAGAGAGAGTGAGAGACAGAGTGAATGTGCGAGTGTGTGTGACATAGAGTGAGGCTGTCTGTGTGAGAGTGTGTGTGTGAGAGAATGAGAGTGTGCGGCAGGGGCGCCCCTTCCGTCTCCTGCCCTCCTTTCCCCTCCCCCCTGTGTTTCCTCCCCCTTTCCTTCCCCTCCCCTCCCCTTTTTCCTCCCCTCCCCCTCCCAGCTTCAGGGTCGTGGCCCCCCCTCCCTCCGCCTTTCAGGGTCATGGCCCCCCTCCCACTGCCACGTTACAGCTGGCTCCCTCCCTCCCTCTCACGTTCAGGCAGGCTGGCTGGCTGGCTCGCTCCCTCCCTCCGACGTTCAGGCTGCCTGCCTGCCTGCATGCCTTCCTCCCTCCCACGTTCAGGCTTGCTCGCTCCGTCCTTCCCTCTTTCAGGCTGCTTTCCTCCTTTCCGCCAAACAGCTGACTCCCTCTTATACGACGGCCCTGCAGCCCTCTCCTCCAAACCGCCTCCCCAACGCGGCTGCTGAAATCGCCGCTCCGGTCTCGCTGGGCCCCGCAATAGCGTCACCAATCCTCTTCTCGCTGAACAGCTGACTCCCTCTTCCCCGACGGCCCTGCAGCCCTCTCCCATTCGTTCAGTGTCAGTGCTCCGCCCTTGACGTCATCACATTTGACGCGTGGGCAGGGCAGGCACTCATGGAGGTAAATTGATTTCAGCCACTTCACTTTTAGAACGTTGGGAAAGTGAGGCTTCATTAGAACGTTGGAGGTGCGTTTTATATAGAGAGATGTTTAGTAGTTATTCAGGGGTCCTTTTAGCAAGCTGCTTTTAGATTGTACACCTGTCTTTTAGATTGTAAGCTCCTTGAGCAGGGACTGTCCTTCCATGTTAAATTGTACAGCGCTGCGTAACCCTAGTAGCACTTTAGAAATGGTAAGTGGTAGTAGTAGTAGTGGTGGGGGCTGTTTTTGCCACGCAATGAGGCTCTTTTTACCGCAGCGAGTAAAAACGCCGAAAAAAGATTTCACTTACTGCGTGACCATGTGGGGAGGAAGCAGTTACCGCCACCCAACCTGGTGGTGACTGGTTAGTGCACAGTGCTTCTGATTACCACTGGGTTAATGCCTGTAGAAATATTTTTTAAATATTTCCACTAGCGCTGCTTGTAGCTTCGGATTGGCGTACAGTAAGCCTGTGGTGAGCTTACTGCTGCTTTGTAAAAGGGCCCCTCAGATAGCAACCAGGGCTGAATAGCCACATAAAGCATCAAGAACCACAGTTGTCTGGAAAACCATTATATTCAAATCACTATCTAGATAGTTGACTGGATAAGTTAAGGTAGCAATTATCCAGACTATATGTGGCTTAACTATCACTGGATAACTGACTCTGCCAAAGCATTGCCCCTGCCCTATACTGATAGTGCCAAAGCAGTCTTAGGGGTCCTGTTACTAATGTGTGCCAAAAAATGGGTTGCGCTAGTGTAGGTGCATGTTTTGGGTGTGCGCAGATCCATTTTTCAGCGCGCCTGTAAAAAAAGGCCTTTTTTAATTTTTGCGGAAAATGAACATGTGGCAAAATAAAAATTGGTGCACGTGCATTTTGGGCCTGAGACCTTACCACCAGCCATTGACTTAGCGGTAAGGTCTCACGCGTTAACTGTGCAGTAATCGTCTATGTGTGTAGAATGACGATTACTTTGCACCAGAAAATAAAAATTATTTTCCGGTGCATATAGCAGATGCGTGTCAAAAATGAAATTACCGCAAGGGCCACGCGGTAGCCAGGTGGTAACTCAAAATTGATGCACGTTGGGCACGTGTAGGCTCCTATCAGGTGAATTTTCGAAAGAGAAGTGCGCCCATCTTCCAACACAAATCAGGAGATGTGCGTCCTTCTCACAAGGTCGCCCAAATCGGCATAATCAAAAGCCGATTTTGGGCGCCCTCAACTGTTTTCCATTGCGGGGACGACTAAAGTTCACGGGGGTGTGTCAGCACTGTAGCGAAGGCAAGACTGGGGCGTGCTTAGGAGATGGGCGTCCTCGGCCAGTAATGGAAAAAAGAAGGGCATCCCTGACGAACACTTGAGCAACTTTACTTGGTCCATTTTTTTAAATGACCAAGCATCAAAAAGGTGCCCGAACTGACCAGATGACCACCGGAGGGCATCGGGGATGACCTCCCCTTACTCCCCCAGTGGTCACTAACCCCCTCCCACCCTCAAAAAAAATCTTTAAAAATACTTTTTTGTCAGCCTGTATGCCATCCTCAAATTCCATACTCAGGTCCATTGCAGCAGTATGCAGGTACCTGGAGCAGTTGTAGTGGGTGCAGCGTACTTCAGGCAGGCGGACCCAGGCCTATCCCCCCTACCTGTTACACTTGTGGTGGTAAATGTAAGCCCTCCAAAACACACTGTACCCACATGTAGGTGCCCCCTTCATCCCTAAGGGCTATGGTAGTTGTGTACAGTTGTGGGTTTTGGGGGGGGGGGTAGGGGGCTCAGCACCCAAGGTAAGGGAGCTATGCACCTGGGACCTTTTTCTGAAGTCCACTGCAGTGCCCACTAGGGTGCCCGGTTGGTGTCCTGGCATATGAGGGGGACCAGTGCACTACGAATGCTGGCTCCTCCCATGACCAATGGCTTGGATTTGGTCATTTTTGAGATGGGCATCCTCGGTTTCCATTATCGCCGAAAACCGAGGACGACTATCTCAAAAACGACCTAAGGATGACCATCTCTAAGTATTATCGAAACGAAAGATGGACGCCCATCTTGTTTCGATAATACGGGTTGCCCCGCCTCTTTATGGGGCTGTCCTGCGAGGACGCCCTCATGAAAACTTGGGCGCCCCGTTCGGTAAAAGGGCCCCTTAATGAGTAACACTGTCTGGAGAGTGCTACTGAATATCCACATCTAACACTGTCAAGGCATTTATCCATATACCAGCTGCCATTATCTGGATAAATGCCTTTCAGTACTGGGCAATCTATACCCACCCTATCCATTATGGCTGTCTCCCACTTTTTATACTTCTAAATTTTGGAGTTTTCTTTGGATTTTGTATAAGTCCCTCAAATTTGGACACAGATCTCAGATCCATGCATAAACTAATTAGTCAGTTAGGCACTAACAGTCATTGGCATTAGCAACCACTTAATTGGTAGTAATTAGGAGTTGCACACAGATCTGCCCTACACCCTATTCTCTAACATGAGCACCTAAATTTCATAGCATGCAACTCTAAAGGGAGCATGACCATGAGAGGAGCATAGGCAGGTCAGGGGTGTTCCCAGAAATTAAGTGTGATGTTATAGAATACCTGCATTTGTATGCTTAACTGCCATTGGTTGGCAGGTGTAAATGTTTGCGCCCAAATTTAGGTGCATAATGCGCGCTAAGCTGGTGAGTGCAGAGCAGCCTTTGCAGAATATTAGCTTAGTGGGAACATCCTGGGGGGCACCATTTATTGAATCTAGCCCTTGGTGAAATTTTATAGCATAGATTTAAGAACCTGGCACTAGTAAATTTTCAAAGAAGTTACTTTAGGAGCCTAACCTTCAAAATTAGGAGCAAAAACCCTTTAAATATTGTTCTCTATGGAGCCCTTTTACTAAGCCGCGTAGGCGCCACGCTTGCCAATTTTGAGTTACCGCCCGGGTACCACGTGGTCCTTGTGGTAATTTTATTTTTGACATTGATCCACTACGCGTGCCAGCTAATATTCTTATTTTCTGGCACGTGGGCGGTAATTGGCATTCTACGCGCATAGACCATTACCACCTGGTTACCGTGTGAGACCTTACTGCTACGTCAATGGCTGGCGGTAAGGTCGCAGACCCAAAATGGACATGTATTTTGCCACATACTCATTTTTGGCACTAACTTTTAAAAAGCCATTTTTTACAGGTGCGCTGAAAAATGATTGTGCGAGTGCCCAAAACAAACGTATACACTACTGCAGGCAGTTTTCAGCGTGCCTTCATAAAAGGGCCCTTACATGTTTAGAACCTGTAGGATTTATAGATTTCTTAGGATGTCTTTTACAAAGGTGCACTTGTGATTTTAGCACGTGCTAATAATTATCGCATTATGGGCATCTCTAGCATTTAGCGTAAGCTTATTTTTAGTGCGTGCTAAAAATGCTATCTCGCCTTTGTAAAATGGCCCCTAATTGAATTATATCTACCTTTCTGTCTGTCTTTGCAATACGCCTGTCTTTGGTAATGCTTTGTATAGTAAGCACTATGAATCTAATTGATATCATTTCTTATTGTAGGTGGCCTGCATGCAGTTTATCAATGCCCTTGTCACCTCTCCAGAGGATCTTGATTTCAGGATACACTTGAGAAATGAGTTTCTGCGTTGTGGGCTAAAGAAAATATTACCAGTAAGTTTTTGTTTATTTTCCATTCTTCAACTGGTATCTGCATCTTACATTATGGTATTATTCATATATAGGAAAGAGGTGTTTAACCCTAGTTTTCCTGCTTAGGGGCCATTTGCTAATGGTTAGTATGTGCCTGGTTCTAGTGTTCTCTATCTGTCACAGGACCCATAAGAATAAAATGGGTCTTATGGCAGCTAGCATATGCTGACTATTAATAGATGGTTCCCTTATTGTTTGCTTTATTTTTGGTTTTCATGTGTTACGTTTTGTTGTTTTATAATAGAAATTTTAAAAAGTACAATTTTGCCTTTAAACTTTGTTGTATAATTTGTCTATTTTGTTTTCTTTTCAAAACACCAAATATTAAGGTCTACTTGTTCATTTACCAGATTTTATGAATGTTTGCCTTATTTGACTATTTTTGCTTAGGACATTTTTTAAAGTTGAGAATGCCTTATATGCTGAATCATAGTGTTGTGTGATGTATTATATTCATTGCATTCAGGGGTGTGGCCCCAATTTGTCCTCCACATACCGCACAAGGCAAATGATTATCATTAGAAGCACCAGGCCTATAGCAGAAATAAATATGTATGAAATATCTGGCCACAGTGGCACACCCAACCCCCCTCACTCAGCATCTCTCTCCTCCCCCTTCCACCCTGACCTCAAGTCCCAACAGAATAATTGTCCTTTACTGAGCCAGAACTCCAGCCCTCCAACTCAGACCCAGACTCCCCACCCAAGCACTCTGACCTCCTGATAAATCTGGGGCCCTATATACCCCGGCAACAGTCCTCCAAACCTTCAGTCCAATTCTGCCCCCTTCCACACACAAACTCAGATCCTGCAGCTCACAAACTCCACTCCTGATGCTCATGAAATTACCCCCTCCCTCTACCTTCCCTCACCCCTTCGACCCACCCCTGTTCTCTATTCGGGTGTCCTCAAGGTTCTTAGCTCATCCAGTGCAGTATCAGGCCTTTTTTTTGCTGCTGCCTGGGTCAGCATCTCCTCCAAAATGGTGCCTGAAACCCTAGAGGTTGTCTCACGGTACTATGTGAATATTCAGCACCGCCACCTATAAGTGTTGTTGGCAGCACTTTAGTTGATAGGGTGGGTGACTGTACCAGCTAAATATTGACTCCTGTATTTTTAATTCTTACATAAACCATATTTGCAGTTCTTTCACGCTAGGGTGGCCCTTCATACATGTACTAAATGCTTATGTTTCATATAAATCAATCCACAGTGATTCCCACATTTCCCAGTGTCTCATATATAGACTGGTGCTTCAGAGTTTATTTCTGTCTGTTCTAGATTATAGCAATAGCATTTATACAGGCTGTCAAAAACACTTTTCAAGAAAGTTCAGACAGAATTCAGCAGCTTGCTTACATTTTTCTGCTTATAAAAGTGATAGTGTTTCCTCCATGTTGATGGTTCTTCATTGGCTGCCGTTGGAAGCACGTATTCAGTTCAAGGTTTGTATAATGGTCTTTAAGATTACACTGGTGCTGACCCATGTACATTTATCTAACTGGGTTCAAATCACTGCCATGCCTCATGATAACTTATTACTTCATTTTCCCACTCCTACTAGAATGAAATGTAGAACTATGGTTCCTTCAAGTCTCTTTAGTCAAGCTCCAGCTATCTGGAATGGTGTTCTATTATATCTACGAAAAATACAAAGCTATGCTATTTTTAGGAAGGCTTTGAAAATGTTTCTCTTTAATAAATTCCTTCCTTAAAACTGTTGGTAGATTACTTTTATGTTAGTACTAGGAAAAAAGGCCCGTTTCTGACACCAATGAAACGGGCGCTAGCAAGGTTTTCCTCGGAGTGTGTGTGTTTT
Source organism: Microcaecilia unicolor (assembly GCF_901765095.1). NCBI lineage: Eukaryota > Metazoa > Chordata > Amphibia > Gymnophiona > Siphonopidae > Microcaecilia > Microcaecilia unicolor. The sequence goes on along the minus strand of NC_044037.1, from coordinate 80,343,423 downwards.
ACAGAGTGTGTGTGTGAGAGTGAGTGTGTGATAGAGAGAGAGTGAATGTGTGAGTGTGTGTGACAAAGAGAGAGAGTGAATGTGTGAGTGTGTGTGACAGAGAGAGTGAGACTGTGTGCGAGTGTGTGTGAGAATGAGAGTGTGTGCCAGGGGCCCCCTCCCTCCCTGCCTCCCAGTTTCAGTGTCCGGCCGCCCCCCCCTTCCAAGTTTCAGAGTCCACCCTGTCTCCAAGTTCCAGAGTCCGCCCTCGCTCCCACCCAACAATTCAGTTTCTGGGTTGTTGCCCCCCTCTCCCCCTCCCTCCCAGTTTCATGGTCCGCCTGGCCCCCCTTCCAAGTTCCAGAGTCCGCCCCCTTCCAAGTTACAGAGTCCGACCTCCCTCCCACCCACCCATCCAGTTCCTGGGTCGTTGCCCCCTTCTCCCCCTCCCTCCCAGTTTCATGGTCCACCTGGCCCCCCTTCCAAGTTCCAGGGTCGGCCCTCCCTCCCTCCCACCCACCCATCCATCCATCCATCCTGTTCCTGGGTCGTTGGCCCCCCTCTCTTCCTCCCTCCAAGTTCCAGGTTTAGTTGCCCCCCCCGCCCCCCCCTCTGTTCACCATGCGATCACACCTGTAACGTTGTGAAGCTGACTCCGTGGCTTCATTGAAGTGAAGGGTTAGTAAGTTTCGTTACCTTCCGAAATCTGTAACCATCTCTCTCGGCCCTGCCCTCGCGCCTCTGATAGGTCCGCTGCCCTCGATGTCATAACGTGATGACGTTGCGATCGTCAAAACGTGTTGACGTCGAGGGCGGCGGACCTATCAGAGTTGCGGGGGCGGGGCCGAAAGAGATGGTGACAGTTTTATGGAGGTAACGAACCTTACGATCCCTTCACTTGAGTGAAGCCAAGGAGTCAGCTTCAGAACGTTGGAGGTGCTTTTTATTATAGTACAGATAATATATGGTAATGTTTTAAACGTCTATGATTGTGTTAACTCATAGGGGGGCCCTTTTACTAAGCCACAGCAAAAAAGTGGCCTGCGGTAGTGCGAGCACATCTTTTGGGCGCGGGCCAGTTTTTACTGTGTCCTGGAAAAGGGCCTTTTTAAGGGGCCGGAAAATGGAAAGCGACAAAATAAAAACCAGCGCACATCCATTTTCGGCCTGAGACCTTACCACCACCCATTGACTTAGTGGTGAGATCTCACACACTACCTGGGCAGTAGGCATGCAGTTCACGCCCACTGCTGTTTACCTCCAGGTAAATCCCACATGATAGAAAATAAAAAATATTTTCTACCACGTGTTTTCGGCATGCTCCAAATTCAGAATCACCGCCTGGGGCATGCGGTAGCTGGGCGGTAATTCTGATTTGGTGTGCACTGGATGCGTGTAGGCCCTTATGCGGCTTTGTAAAAGGGCCCCAGGGTTTATCTGGTTTAGTCTTTCTATTATCTGCATTGAACTTTGTTGGGAACTTGCGAAATACAAGCTATAAGGTAATGTAATGTAGAGAGCGACATTTTAAAAAGGACATTTAGAAAAAAATATATATATTCATCTTCATAGATAAAAAGTTCAGGTTGATGATTCTTACTTAATTTGTAGACATTGATCCACAACATAATGTCTAATTCCCCCCTTTAAGAAAGCCACGGGGTAATGCCGACATAACCTATTTAGTTTGAATGAACTGTTTTAGGATTACAGCACCGGCAGCCGCTAGCACGGCTTTGTAAAGGGGGGGGGGGGGGGGTAAATTTGATTCTAATTATTGAGAAATGCAGGGATTCCTTTGACCTGCAAATAACAAATAAATACTAGCAGTAGGATTTTACAGCCAGTTACAGCAGTGAAGCTTGATCCATCTGCTCTGTTTCTAGGTTGACTGCAAGCTTTTTTAAATTACTAAAATCTGTGTATCTTCATTTTTTTCCTTTGAAATGAATGAGAAAAACAGCAAAGGAAATAAACATCAAATAAAAGCCACAATGAAAGAAAACTGACCCAAGAAAGATTACCAAAGAACTTCAGAAACATGCATTTTCTTTTATAGATAAAAACACCTATAATAAATAATTACAAGCTTGAGATTTAGACAGGCTGCCTTCTATTTCATGGATGGTGTTGCTGTCATAGTGGAGTGAAACTAAAACACTTCATAAGAGTAGCAGGTTTTACTTAATTAGCTTTCACAAAAGAATCAGCACAATTAATTATGTTACAAATAAAAAATATGTATTTATAATCATTACACTAATAAGTATTTTAGCATTGGCACAGCAAAATATGTACTATAAATAAGATGTTTTCTGACCAGTCTGAAAAATAGAAGTTTTCAATTCTGGCATTCATCAATATATTCTGCAGTGAGATCTGTGCATAAAACCATGAATGCATGCCATTTTAGGTGCACGAGTAGATGTGTTTGGGGCAGAGCACAGGTGGAATCAGAAACTATGCATGAGGTTTATAAGATAAAATATACACCTACACCAGTATTTAACCTACATGCATGTTGATAAAAATGGACACAGGTGCATTTTAGCTGCAATTGTGCAGGCTTTGTGAGGCTGTTGTGTAAAAGTACATAGGTGTTTGTGTCTTTACAAAATAGATTCACAAAACTTACACAATCATGAATATAGGGCTAGATTCTACATATGGCGCCTGAAAATTATGCATGGAAAAATGTGCCTAGGTGTGTTCTATAAATTATGCCTAAATCAGGGGCGTATCTGAAAGTCGGCGGTAGCGGGGGCCGAAGCCAGAATGAGGGGGCACATTATAGCCCCCCCCAGCCGCCGCCGCCATTTCCGACTCCCCCCCTGCCGCCGTGTGTACCTTTGCTGGTGGGGGACCCCCACTCCCACCAGCAGAGGTCCGCTTCCTCCTGCCGCTGCGAGGTTTTTTTAAGTTCTTCATCGGGATTCGTCCTCCGTCACTCTGTGCTGCTGTTCAAAGAAGCTGCTAGCTGAATGCAGTTTTCGGACTGAGTCTGACGTCGCTGCTGCACGTTGTACGTGCAGGACGTCAGACTCATGTACAACGTGCAGCAGCGACGTCAGACTCAGTCCGAAAACTGCATTCAGCTAGCAGCTTCTTTGAACAGCAGCACAGAGTGACGGAGGACGAATCCCGATGAAGAACTTAAAAAAACCTCGCAGCGGCAGGAGGAAGCGGACCTCGGCTGGTGGGGGTGGGGTTCCCCCGCCAGCAAAGGTACCCACGGCGGCAGTAGGGGGGTCCAGGGCGAAATCTGTGGGGGCCCAGGCCCCTGTGGCCCCACGCAGATACGCCCCTGGCCTAAATTTGATAGAATATGCCTAATATTCTGTGTGGTTTATAGAATACGGCAAGCACCTATGTGCACGACTAAATTTAGTCATGGGTAGTTATGCCAGCTAAAACCTGGTGTAAATGCCGACGCCTAAATTATCCTCGGAGTGGGTGTATTCTATAACAGTGCGCATATATTATAGAAATGCCCATGACATACCCATGCCCCCCATGACCATGCCTCCTTTTCAGTTGTGCGACTTAGAATTTACACACATCACGTTATAGACTATGCTTATACAGTTGTGCTTGCAAATTCTAATTAATGCCTGTTAGTGTCAATAATTGCTTAAGTGGCAATTATCAGCACTGATTGACTTGTTAGGTGATTAAGTTGCATGCGCAAATCCAGAATACGACTGGATTTGCACGTGCAGTTTAAGTCACACTACATAGAATCCAGGGGATAGTGCACCAAAAAATACATTGAAGCCAACACCCACAGAAGGTGATCTCTCCACAGGAGAAACGAAAGCCAAAACATACAGACAGTGGATCCAAGAGTCCTCTCACAAGTGGTGTTTTCTTAAACAAGGTCTTTATTTCAAATCAATAAATGCAAACCCGACACGAATCGTGTTTCGGCCTTAAAGGCCTGGGTCAAGGGTCTATTGATTTCCAATACAGAAAAAAACTCTTGCAGATCAAACTGACAAACAGTTAACTTCTTGCTAACTGAGAAATCACGTACAGAGTTCTGCTGCACAAACTGCTCTGTCCAACCCGGTGTACCGAAGTGGATAACCAAAAATGTTTTCGGTTATCCACTTCGGTATACTGGGTTGGACAGAGTAGTTTGGAGCCATTGTCTGTGTGTTTTGGCCAAAAAATACATTTACAGATCCTGATGAGCAGGTGTAAAAATACATGTTGAAATGCACATATTGGTATGAGTCTTATCAACTACATCTGTACTTTGAATCCATCTGCATTCACCCAAAATATACCACCAAACATGCCTACAAACAAGTCATAGATAAATATGTGTTGTATATACATATACCATGGGGTAATTTTATAAAAGCCATTTTACATGCATAGAACAGGGTTTATGCATGAAAAATCTTTTATTAAGGTATCCCCTGAGCGTTTAGGTAAATCATTGATTTGTTTTCAAAGCTGTATTAGATTTAATAAAAAGCCAGTGGCTGGGCAAGTGATTATGATAAAGATACAGGTTAAAGGGTCACAGATTTGATATACCACCTTTCTTTTTTTTTTTAATTTATAGAAGTCTTTATTAGGTGTCGATAAGACAAAGCAAACCAAGAACAATGCACAGCTTTTCACACCATAACAAGTTTGCAGTGAATATAGCAAAATACCTTACAAGAACAAAAGATAACAGCATTATTCCATCATCCAATTTTACTTCAGGATTTAACAGTTTATAAGATATAAGTCCCCTATTCTACTACCCTATTGAGGCCTTAATCCCCCCTCTCCCCTCCCTCCACCCCTACCTCCCCCCCTCCCACCCTACCAAATCAATCAACTAATTATCCAGAACAAGCATTCAAAAAAGGTCTCCACACATTTTCCCATTTAGGCAGGGTTTTCTTTTTAACTGCTGTCAAGCGCTCCATCTCACATATATAATGCACCTTTGTTATCCAACCCACCAATGAGGGTACTAGCGGGGATTTCCAACTTCTTGCCAGGTTTATACGAGCTGCCTGCAAGGACCCTCTCATCATAAACCATTGGTTACCCGTTAAGCCCATGGGTCTCTGGCCCAGCAAGAAAATTAAGGGATGCCACTGCACAGATCTGCCCAGCCAGCTCTGAAGGCGAGATCGAACTCCCTTCCAGTAAGCCGTAGCTTTAGGACAGGACCACCAAATGTGGCCCATTGTCCCAACTCCTCCACAATTTCTCCAGCAACTCGCAGTTACTCTAGGGAACATGTGGTGCAAACGTACCGGAGTAAGATACCACCTATAGAATACCTTAAGCAAGTTCTCCTTAACAGCCACTGCTATAGAGGATTTCAAGATGCACTTCTCCAATTGCAACCAATCCGCATCCGGTAATGTAAAATTCAACTCCTGTTCCCATCGTCTACGATGTAAGTGGGAGGGTTTTAAATGCGTCCCCAAGTAACCGTATAGATAAGTTATCAGTCCACGTGTACTGCGAGAGTCCACACACACTTCCTCTAAAGGATGAACTTCTCGCATCCGGCACTCCACATAAACAGGCTCTTTCAGAAAATGTATCAATTGCCCATACGCAAATTTATCACTGGTTTGAAGCCGATAATCCGCCATCAACGTCTCAAAGGGCACTAATTGTTCTCCTACATGTAGTTGCCCCAACATTTCCACTCCCGAAGCAGCCCACTTACGGAAAACTGTGTTCCCCATTCCCGGACCAAACAGGGGATTGTCAACGATCGGAGCCAGTCCAGACACTGGAGGCCGGCGCTCCCGGAACATTCGGTCCCAGTAATAAAATGTAGCCTGCATCATAGGCGGAAACCGGTCAACTTGTCCCCTATATTTACCCGGAAGCCACATCAGGTGCCCCAGCCTACGTGTACCTATTAGATCTTGTTCAAGATGGACCCACAGTTTATGATCTGCCCTTCGGAACCACTCCACAGCCGATCTAGCCTGCGCAGCACAGTAGTACCAATATAGATTGGGCACTCCAAGACCTCCATCTCGCTTACGTTTATACAGGAAGGCTCTTGGCAAACGTGGTCGTTTCTGGTGCCAGACAAAACGGATCAGGCTATCCTGAAGCTTGGATATGAATGCCCTGGGGACACGCAACGGCAGTACCTGAAATAAGTACAGCAAACGGGGCAGAATGTTCATTTTAAGTGCTGCTATTCGCCCTAACCAGGAAAGATCCATCAAATTCCACCTTTTTAAATCCCTCAGGACCTCTTTCTGAAGAGCCGGGTAGTTTACTGCAAATAGATCTGCTAGGTTCCCTGGGATCTGTACCCCCAGGTATCTAATGTCCCGGTCTGTCCACTTAAAGGCAAAGGAGGCCCTCAACGCCTCCAATCGCTCCAGCGATATCCCCACAGCCAGCCCAACAGACTTACTCGCGTTGAGTTTATAGCCAGATATCCTGGAATAGGCCCCTATCTCTTTCATTAAATTTGGAAGGGAAATTATCGGATTAGTTAATGATAAGAGCACGTCGTCCGCAAATAAAGCAATCTTATATTCCTTAGCCCTCACCCTCACTCCAGTAATATCAACGTTCTCCCGAATAGCAACCGCCAAGGGCTCCATCGCCAGCGCAAACAGCAGAGGCGACAGTGGACATCCCTGGCGAGTGCCTCGGCCTAGGCCAAACATCTCCGAGTTACCACCATTTACTCGTACACAGGCCTGTGGCGAGGTATATAATGCTTGAATCCAAGTTCTGAAATAGGGGCCAACTCCCACTCTGTTCAATACTTTATCCAGATATCCCCAGTGAACTCGGTCGAAGGCCTTCTCCGCATCCAACCCCAGTAATACCACTGGCAAGGCCCTCGACCGAGCTGCAAAGAGTAGGTCCAACGTTCTACGGATGTTGTCCAAGGCCTGTCTATTTGCTACGAAACCAACTTGATCAGGGTGCACCAAGCAAGGCAACATATCACCCAAGCGGTTTGCCAACACCTTTGCCAGGATTTTTACGTCTGTATTAAGAATCGAAATGGGGCGATACGAGGCACACTCAGTAATATCTTTATCTGGCTTTGGTATCACCGCCACCCACGCCTCCATCATTGACTTCGGGAATGGCGCACCATCTCGCACCGCATTAATAACCAACATCAAATAGGGCGCCAATTCCCCCCCAAAAAGCTTAAAAAACTCATTGGTAAATCCGTCTAATCCCGGTGCCTTCCCCGTCGGCAGCGCTTTAATAACTCGAGTTACCTCCTTCACTGTCACCGGAGCCTCCAACTCTCTCTTCTGTGAGTCAGTTAACACCGACATACCCAGATCTGCCAAATATTGGTCAATGGCTTCAGTCTGTACAGCAGCATCCTCCTTATAGAGATTCTCATAAAAAAGAGCAAAACACTCCCTAATCTTGTCTGAGGTGTGCAACATGGTACCCCTATCGTCTTTCATTCTCAAGATATGTCTGTCTGCCCTCATCTTTCTTAACTTAGTGGCCAGCATCCTGCCTGGTTTATTTGTAAATTCGTAATGAACTTGTCGCAAACGTGCATTAACAAACTGCAAGCTCTCATCGTGTAAGGCTGCCAGCTCCAGTCGTATTGCTTGCAGTTTGCGGAAGTCAGCTACTGAGCCATAGGCCCTATACCTGTCCTCCAGCGCACCTAACCGCTCCATACACTGAGCTAATCTCACTTTATGGGTTCTAGAGCGCTGGCTGGCAAATTTAATAAAGTAACCTCTAGATACAGCTTTAAATGCATCCCACACTATACCCAAAGCTGGCCCTGAATCCAAGTTGAGATCAAAGTACTCCTTCAACACAGAGCGAAAATTAGTTACAATTTCTGGGTCCTGTAGTAGACAGTTGTTAAAAGTCCACCTTCTATCTCGCATCTCTTCCTTCAATGAAGGAATTATTGCTCAAACAGGGGCATGGTCTGAAATGGTAGTGTGTCCTATGAATGATCTCCCTCCCCCTTCTGACAAACCCTTATCCAAAAAAACATAATCCAGTCGGGAGTGGGAGAAGTGCACATGGGAATGAAATGTATAGTCCCTTGTCCCCGAGTGGTCTAGTCTCCATACATCGTAAAGTCCCATAGTCTCTACAAAGTTCCCCAAAGCTTTAGAAATTCTATAATCATTGGAGGATGGTGCAGCGGTCTTATCCAACCTAGGTTGCATAGTAGCATTAAAATCTCCCGCCACTATCACCATGCCCCGAGCAAATTTCTGCAACTCCTTCTGAAGGTGCGAGAAAAAACGCTCCTGCCGCTCATTTGGAGCATAAACACTTGCCAGCGTATATTCCTTACTGTCCAGCATAACATGCAGGAATAGAAAACGACCCTCAGCATCCCTCTTGGAGTGCAGAAGTTGCATCTGTACATTTTTGTGGAACATAATGGCCACTCCCCTTTTCTTGACACCTTTAATATCAGAAGCATGAAAAATTTTTGGGTACTGTAATGAGGTCAACAGGTACTCATGCTTTTTATGAAAATGAGTTTCTTGTAAGAATACCACTTGGGGGCACATTAGTTGTAATTCCTTAAATAAGGAATGCCTTTTAAATGGGGTGTTTAAACCTTTGATATTATATGTGAGAATTTTAAAGTCAACCATCTACCTCACTGTATATGGAACACTCGCTGGATAAAAAAAAGTTTGGCTGCCTACATTCCCCTTTTTTCCCTTGAACTCCCCCCCCACCCCCCCTAGCTCTCCCCCCGTTACTTGCCCAAACCCACCCTCCCAATCCTCCCCTCCTCCCTGTCAACCCCCCACCAAACAGCGCACTAAGCCACTGAATGGGATAGCGGAGGAACAATGACCCAGGAACCAAACTCATACCCCTCAAACCCCCAGCCCGCCTCCCCCCTCCTACCTTTAGTTTTCACCTTTATATTATCCTTCTCCTTTCTCATACATTTCAATATGCGTTGCAAAAGCAACTCAAGAAAACATTCAAATTTTCAAAGTCAAATACCCTTTGCATGTTAACAGCCATCAAACTCTTATCAAACCAGTTCAGACTACCAGTCTCAAGGTTGGCTCCTCGCTGCATTTTCCACTCTCTGCCACTTTTGGAGCCGTTTCTTAGTAGAGGAAGCCATCGCCACTGGTAAAGATTCCTTAAGGGCTAATCCAACCTCGTGCAGGTGTTTCCACGCAGCTCCCACCGAACGACAGCGATGTTGCTCCCCTTTAAGGTCGAAGCATATCGCAAAGGGGAAGGCCCATCGGTATGCAAATTTTTCTTTTAACAAAATCTCGAGTACTGGCTTCATTGCTCGCCTTTGGTTTAAGGTAAACAAAGAGAGGTCTTGAAAGATATAAACTCGGGCATCCTTATACTGTAAAACAGGATTCTGACGAGCTTTCTGCCAGAGCTGGTCTTTACCCGCATAGGTGGAAAAGCGCACTACAATATCTCTCGGCTTGTTATCTTTGGGTTTACCCAAAGCTCTGTGGGCACGATCTATTCCCAGCGATTCAGCGTCAAAGTTGTCACCCATGAGTTGCGCACATAGGGCCCGCACCATGACTGGAACATTTTCCTTGTCGCCATTTTCCGGCACTCCCCGAAATCGAAGATTCTGGCGACGTCCGCGGTTCTCAATGTCGTCCAATTTGTACTGCAAATCTTCGGCTTGTGCAGTTAATTTAGCCATGCTCACTTCCATTGCCTCGTGCTTGTCCGCTTGCTCGTCCACTCGCTCTTCCAGCGTTTCCACTCTGCCTCCAAGTTCTCGCAGGTCAACGCTGAGCGCGTCCACGTGCTCCAGAATCTCATTTTTTGAAGCGCGAATTTCTGCACGTATTGCCTCTAAGCACTTTGTCAAATCCTGTGGGCTCTTAGATTTAGCCGCGCGCTCACCTCGCTCTGCATGTGAAGAGCCAGAGTCAGACCCCGAGGACTCGCGCGCCCCGGGGGAAGCATGGCGCGATGAACCCCGTGCTGATTTTCGAACTGCCGCCCGCTCGCTGTCCCGTGGGATCGCTGAGATTTTCTTACTCATTTTGCACCCCGGTCCGCGGGTAAGCCTCTGGGCGTCGTGCTGTTGTAATATCAAAGGATAATATAGCGCTTAAAGCTGTAAAAAGGTAGGGAAGCTCGGGAGCTAGTAGTCTAAGCGGCCATTCAGCTCCGTGACGTCACTTCCTACGATATACCACCTTTCTATGGTACAGCCAACATGGATTATATATGCATTATACTTAGGTAGTTTCTCTGTCCCTAGTGGGCTCACAATCTTATGAGTCCTTTTTCCAAGCTGTGGAAAAAAGGTCTCTGCGCTAGCGGCGGAGGCCTTTTTTCTCACGCACCGTACCATGTGGCGGGGAGCCCTTACTGCCACTTATTGAAGTGGCGATAAGGGCTCCCGCAGTAACCCAGCAGTAACCAGGCAGCATCCTGCGATACCCAATTACTGCAAGGTTACCATCTCGCAAGCCATTTCCGGGAGTTTTCTTTTTCCCCCAGAAATGGCGCCAGCTCAGGGCGGAACTACCACCGATGTCTGTGTTGGACTGGCGGTAGTCCTGATTTAGCATTCGGCCCGCGTTAGGCGTCCTGACGCTTTGTAAAAGACCCCCTGAGTTTTGAGCATGTTTGTAGTCTTCCCAGTCACTACACTTGCATAGTTCTTACTTTTTGTGCTGATTTGAAAATACTTTTTCAAGGAGGGAGGAAAATCATAGAGGGAAATAAGCAGAATTTTCATTTATTGACAATTCTTGAAGTAAACAATCAGCATTGATCCACTCCCCTGCAATTGATAGCAGATCTTTATTTCTTTGTAGGAGGGCTGAAATGTGCCTGTAGTGCACATATATTAAGGAGGTGACAGATAACAAGGCAACATAGATGCCTATATGTTATAAAGATATGTGGATATCTGTGTGTATTCATAAAATACACGGGGTAAACTAGCAGAAAATGGGGCTTGATTGAAACCATGAAGGTGCAAATGTTAGTGTATAAAGTATGTGTGTATTTTATAAATAGACACATTAATAGTGACTACCCATGTGTCACCCAAACTCCATTTCAGAACACACTTATACATAGGTCACACAAAAGTACATGCCTTTTTGTCACCGTACATAGGGGCCCTGTTACTAAAGCATAGCACATGCTAATTCTATTAGCTCTTGCTGAATGCCAAAAAGCACATAGATATAAACCCCTGGATTCTATAAATGGAGTGCAAGTTAACCTACTCAAAATTATACACTATTGTGAGATACATGCACAACTAAATTAACTAATGAGCCAATCAGTACCAATAATTGAGTGCTAACAATCAATTATTGGACTTAATTGGCAACAATTTGGATTTGTGCACGCTATTCTATAAAGATCTATAAATTTTCCGCGTTAGGAGTTACGGATCAAGAAAGGGATCTGGGTGTCGTCGTCGATGATACGCTGAAACCTTCTGCTCAGTGTGCTGCTGCGGCTAGGAAAGCGAATAGAATGTTGGGTGTTATTAGGAAGGGTATGGAGTCCAGGTGTGCGGATGTTATAATGCCGTTGTATCGCTCCATGGTGCGACCGCACCTGGAGTATTGTGTTCAGTACTGGTCTCCGTATCTCAAAAAAGATATAGTAGAATTGGAAAAGGTACAGCGAAGGGCAACGAAAATGATAGTGGGGATGGGACGACTTTCCTATGAAGAGAGGCTGAGAAGGCTAGGGCTTTTCAGCTTGGAGAAGAGACGGCTGAGGGGAGATATGATAGAAGTGTATAAAATAATGAGTGGAATGGATCGGGTGGATGTGAAGCGACTGTTCACGCTATCCAAAAATACTAGGACTAGAGGGCATGAGTTGAAGCTACAGTGTGGTAAATTTAAAACGAATCGGAGAAAATTTTTCTTCACCCAACGTGTAATTAGACTCTGGAATTCGTTGCCGGAGAACGTGGTACGGGCGGTTAGCTTGACGGAGTTTAAAAAGGGGTTAGATAGATTCCTAAAGGACAAGTCCATAGACCGCTATTAAATGGACTTGGAAAAATTCCGCATTTTTAGGTATAACTTGTCTGGAATGTTTTTACGTTTGGGGAGCGTGCCAGGTGCCCTTGACCTGGATTGGCCACTGTCGGTGACAGGATGCTGGGCTAGATGGACCTTTGGTCTTTCCCAGTATGGCACTACTTATGTACTTATCTGCATGCAAATCATATATCATGCAACTCAAAAGGGGATATGGCCATGGGAGGAGCATGGGTGGGTCCAGGGCATTCACTAAAGATTCATGCAGTATTGCTGAATACTGGGGATCTGCACCTAACTTATGCACTAGGATTTACACCTAGTTGGTGTAAATGCTGGTGCCCAAAGTTGGGAGTGGAAATCGGTTCTAAGTGATATTCTCTAAATGGCATGAAACTTGGAGCACCATTTATAGAATAGCACTCTACACAGATCTTTTGTGCTGGGTTTTTTTTTGGCACTGTTTAATGAATCTAGTCCAAAATGGACTTCTTAGCATTTAGCATGCACTAAGCTTTAATAAAGGGGCCCTACAATGCCTGTGATAATTTTATAAAAGCTTGTTTATGCATGAATAGATATTTTCTAAACGTTATCTGCTATTGTATTGTTTAAAAAAGCTATAAATGTTAATTGTAAGCTGATAGAGTTCAATATAAGCTGATAGAAGTCTATGGCTGCAGTGGAAAGAGATATCCTCCGTGATCTGCACTTTGCCAGTTAGTATAATACCCTGATCCTAATACAATCTACATCCTTTCATTTGGCGAAGATTAAGCATATCACTGATGCTGCCATCTTTGTCTAGTGTTATGAATTGGAAGTGGAAGGATGCTATGACATCCATACTTTCTGTACAGAACTATATTGTAAAAGGACCATCAGCTGGCCCTTTTTAAAAAATATATTCATATAAAATGTATTTAATACAAATTGAATTTAGAATTGAAATTGTTAATCATGAATTTATCAAAAAAGTACTTTCATGTAAGATATATATGATATGGTGACTTTTATTTGTGCACAGCTTTATATAGCTACCGCCTTCACAATCAAGTAAACAGAAACATTCAGGGGTCCTTTTACCAAGCTGTGGTAAAAAGGGCCCTGTGGTAGCGGTAGTAGTAGGGGCTGTTTTTCCTGTGCGCCAGGGCTCTTTGTATCGCAGCTGTTAAAAAGCCCCCCCCCCAAAAAAAAAAAAACTGGCCATGCGGTGGGGAGCATTTATCGCCACCCGTTGAGGTGATGGTGAGGGCTCCCGTGGTAACCCAGCAGTGTCCGGGCTGCGTGCGATACTGCCAATTACCATCTGGTTAACACCACGGTAAAAGTTCCAAAAATGTTTTCTGGTGCAGTGGAAATGCCGCGTGCTTAAGCCAGAATTACCGCCGGTGGCCATATTGAGCTGGTGGTAGTGCTAGGTTGCCACAAGGCAACCCTTTCGTAAAAGAACCCCTAAGAGTATTTTGAAAGTAATGTATATTGAATCTTACGTAAATGGTGAGGTTGGAAGATATTTTTCCTTTCTGTTACTCCTACTACTATTACTACTTATCATTTCTACTAGATGTACGCAGCGCTATACACTAAACACATATGAGGCAGTCCCTGCTCAACAGAACTTACGATCTGATCATCTGTTTGACAATGAAAACAGCTTGAGATTTTGAAAAGTGGTAGTTAAATTCTCATCCTTTTATGTATTAGGACCTCAAAGAGAAAGAAAACGAAGAGCTTGACATTCAGTTGAAAGTGTTTGATGAAAACAAAGACGAAGACTTAATCGAATTATCACACCGCCTGAATGACATCCGAGCTGAAATGGAATATCCTTTCATGAACCATATTAATGTCGTTACTAGCTATATTGTTAATTTCATTACATTGTTCCAGATTTATTATATTGATTGGTTCATGTATACTTTCAGCACAGTTTCTTAGGTTTTATATAATTCAAGTCACCATCTTCTTACAATGCCCACATTTGGATTTGAAAGGTGTGGGGGACTAATTTTTGACATGGGCTCCAGTTAAGACAGGCTATTTTACCACAAGTTGTGCTATGTTGGCACAGAGCCCCATTTTGTGTACTGAGACCCTGTGCTAAAATAACCCACCTTAATGCTAGCCCGCATTGATAACTTAGTAGTTACTGGTGACTGGGGTTTCCTGGCACTCAAACCTCTGGCTCTATACCTGACTTCTTTTATCTCTAGCACAGCAAACAAAGTGAATAAAACTTGTCTCACCTGGAGAGGAAATAACTAAACAATAAGACATGACAGCAGATCTTATATTTGTGAAAACTTATAAAGGAAATATGAAATGTTATTCTAAGCAAACTGGTTGGAAAATTGAATTAATTTTCTTGTTTGGCACATACCACTGGCAGGTTTGTGATTCCTTTTTTCTTTTGTAGTGACAAAGAAAAATAGCTAAAGAACACAAATTTATTGCACAAGGCATGTAGAGAACAATTCTAACAAAGGCATCTATTTGAAGCCTAATGTATAAAGGAAAATAGGCACCTACTTCCCATTACAGAATATCAGTATAACCGGGTGTTTAGGTGCGAACACTTATGCCAGGCATAGTGCTGGTGTAAATGTTCTCACCCAGATTTAGAAGATACATATATACCCCCTAATTCTATAAAAGTCGCCAATGATTGCATGCACCCAATTTGCATGTGCAATTTAATTGAATAATGAGCTAATTAGTGTCAATAACTGGCTTTTCAACAAGCAATTATCACCACTAATTAGATTGAATTGGCATTTATGTGCATAACGATTAGCTCGATTTATCTGCAGCAGGGCCCATAGGAATAAAATGGGCCCTGCTGCAGATATCTCTAGCTAAGCATTAGTAAGAGAACCCTTAATAAGCTTCAGTAAATTTTGCACTTACCACTTGGCTAACACAAAACGTACCATGTAGTAAGTGTGAAGCTAGTGCAGTAAATTCAGGGAGCGTATACTGAATCTGCTCTGCATTTACCACATGGGGGAGTCAGTTAATTCAGTACATGCTCTGAATTATGGTGTCCTTTTACTAAGCTGTGGTGAAAAGGACCCTGCGCTAGCAGCAGGGGCCATTTTTGCCGTACACTGCGGCCCTTTTTACTGCAGCAGGTAAAAAGGCCAAAAAATGCCATGGCCATGCGGTAAGATTTCACTTACCATGTCGCCATGCAGGGGGGAGCACTTAACGCCATCCATTGAGGTGGCGTTAGGGGCTCCAGTGCTAACCCAGCTCCAACTGGGTATTGAGCGACGCTGTCCGATTACCGGCAGGTTAGCATTGCGCTAGAAAATATCTGTTTTCTCTAGCGTGGCAAATGGTTTGCACCAGGGCTGGAATTATCACTGGCGCCTGTGTTGGGCCGACGTTAGTTTCAGATTAGCGTGTAGCAAGCCCGCGTTGGGCTTAACTCCGCTCTGTAAAAGGGTCCCTACATGTAGTACCAGATAGCGAGGGAGCACCTGAGCTACCAGGCACTGAACGAAATGTGAGTAGGCCTTCAGTACAAAATATAAATAACAAAAAACCATAATGGTTGAACACCCTCCATCACTCCCCATGATCGGTTTCCATCCTCCCACAAATTCGCCTTGAAAACCGTTGTCCCAGCCTCTGAATACTCACCAACACTCCAACATACCTAATGGTAGTTTTGTAATATTTTCTTTTTCTTTCTTATTATTTTATTGGTGTTCAATGTTCTGTTTCCAGTCTATATCTTATTGTAAACTACCTTGGTAGCGGAATATCAAGCTTAGTAAATATAAACATATTACTGTCATACTGTAAAAGTACCGCTAGGGGGTAGAGGTGGCATTTTGAAGGATAGCACCAATTGTGATGGCAGTGGAGGGTGGCCATTCCTGCCCAACTCCCACTGAATTACCACTAATGACCCTGAGGTAGGTCCCAGTGTGTATGTTGGGGGTGGGTGAAGGGTAGTGTTGGAGGGGGTCAAGGTTTTCATGTCAGAGAGTTGGTTTGTGGTTTGGGAGGTAGAGTTTATTCTGGGTGGTGGGTTTATAGATTCAGAGATAGATGTCAGTGTCTATTGTGGGGTTGGTTTATGGCTTTGAGGGTGTTGGGGTCTGTTCAAGGGGTTGGATTATGGCATCAGGGGCATTGAGGTCTGTTTAGGGGAAGTTAGTTTATGGCATCAGTAGTGTTGGGGTCTGTTCAGGAGGGTTATGGTTTTAGGGTTGTCGGGATCTGTTCGGAGTGTTGGTTTATGACTTTCAGAGCATCAGGGATTGTTCTGGGAGAGGTTCTTTATTGCCCCATCCTCTGCCTTAGACACTCTTGCACCTTTGATGACCCGCCCTGTAAGACGTACAAAACCCCAACCTTGGCTGACTTCTAATATCCGCTACCTACGTTCCTGTACCCGCTCCGCCGAACGCCTCTGGCGGAAATCTCGGGCACTTGCTGATTTCTTACACTTTAGGTTCATGCTGACCTCCTTCCAATCTGCTCCTTTACGTGCCAAACAGGATTATTATATCCAACTGACCAACTCTCTTGGCTCTAATCCTCGACTTCTTTTCACCACATTGAACTCTCTCCTCAAGGTGCCCCCTCCCCCAACTCCCCCTTCATTATCTCCTCAGACCCTTGCTGAATTATTTCACAACAAGGTTCAAAAGATAAACCTTGCTTTCTCTACCTCACTACCTCTCCCTCCACTAGTCCGTTCCCCTCTCTCTCCTTCCCCTCATTCCCTTTCCTCCTTTCCTGAAGTTACTATTGAGGAAACTACACTTCTCCTTTCTTCCTCAAAATGTACCACCTGTTCCTCTGATCCCATTCCCACCCACCTTCTTAATGCCATCTCTCCTGCTCTTATTCCTTTTATCTGTCACATTCTCAACCTCTCACTTTCCACTGCGTCTGTCCCTGCTGCCTTTAAACATGCTGTGGTCACACCTCTCCTTAAGAAGCCTTCACTCGACCCTACTTGTCCCTCTAATTACCGACCCATCTCCCTCCTTCCTTTCCTCTCCAAATTACTTGAGCGTGCTGTTCACTGCCGCTGCCTTGATTTTCTCTCCTCACATGCTATTCTTGACCCACTACAATCTGGTTTTCGCCCTCTCCACTCAACCGAAACTGCGCTTACTAAAGTCTCCAATGACCTATTACTGGCTAAATCCAGAGGTCAATATTCCATCCTCATTCTTCTTGATCTTTCTGCTGCTTTTGACACTGTCGATCACAGCATACTTCTCGATACCCTGTCCTCACTTGGATTCCAGGGCTCTGTCCTTTCCTGGTTCTCTTCCTACCTCTCCCTCCGCACCTTTAGTGTTCACTCTGGTGGATCCTCTTCTACTTCTATCCCTCTGCCTGTCGGCGTACCTCAGGGTTCTGTTCTTGGTCCCCTCCTCTTTTCTATCTACACTTCTTCCCTTGGTTCATTAATCTCATCCCATGGCTTTTCCTACCATCTCTATGCTGATGACTCCCAAATCTACCTTTCTACCCCTGATATCTCACCTTGCATCCAAACCAAAGTTTCAGCGTGCTTGTCTGACATTGCTGTCTGGATGTCTCAATGCCACCTGAAATTAAATATGACCAAAACCGAGCTTCTCATTTTCCCCCCCAAACCCACCTCCCCGCTCCCCCCCGTTTTCTATTTCTGTTGATGGCTCTCTCATTCTCCCTGTCTCCTCAGCTCGAAACCTTGGGGTCATCTTTGACTCTTCTCTCTCCTTCTCTGCTCATATCCAGCAGAGTGCCAAGACCTGTCGTTTCTTTACAACATCCGTAAAATCCGCCCCTTTCTTTCCGAGCACTCTACCAAAACCCTCATCCACACCCTTGTCACCTCTCGTTTAGACTACTGCAATCTGCTTCTTGCTGGCCTCCCACTTAGTCACCTCTCCCCTCTCCAGTCGGTTCAAAACTCTGCTGCCCGTCTCATCTTCTGCCAGGGTCGCTTTACTCATACTACCCCTCTCCTCAAGACCCTTCACTGGCTCCCTATCCGTTTTCACATCCTGTTCAAACTTCTTCTACTAACCTATAAATGTACTCACTCTGCTGCTCCCCAGTATCTCTCCACACTCGTCCATCCCTACACCCCTTCCCGTGCACTCCGCTCCATGGATAAATCCTTCTTATCTGTTCCCTTCTCCACTACTGCCAACTCCAGACTTCGCGCCTTCTGTCTCGCTGCACCCTACGCCTGGAATAAACTTCCTGAGCCCCTACGTCTTGCCCCATCCTTGGCCACCTTTAAATCTAGACTGAAAGCCCACCTCTTTAACATTGCTTTCGACTCGTAACCACTTGTAACCACTCGCCTCCACCTACCCTCCTCTCTTCCTTCCCGTTCACATTAATTGATTTGATTTGCTTACTTTATTTATTTTTTGTCTATTAGATTGTAAGCTCTTTGAGCAGGGACTGTCTTTCTTCTATGTTTGTGCAGCGCTGCGTATGCCTTGTAGCGCTATAGAAATGCTAAATAGTAGTAGTAGTAGTAGCTTTGGGTGTGTCAGTGTATGTTCAGGTAGGTTTATGGCTTCATGGGTATCAGGATATGTTTTGTGGATGGGATTGTGGCAATTGGTGTGTCAGGGAGGGTTCTGGTGATGAGATTGTTGGATTGGGAGTGTAGGAGAGGGTTCTGGGAGATGGGATTGTAGCACTATAGGTATCAGAGAGTGTTTGAGGGTTGAGATGGGAATATTGGTGTGTGTTGGGGAGTGTTTGGGGGGATGTATTTGTCTCAGAGAGTGTCAGGGGCATGATACTTACTGGCTGAAAGGCCAGGGGAAGGCCACGATCCTCTAACATTTTTCTAGTTACTGGCCTGCCTGACTGCGGTAACAAAGCTACACTTATTGCCTCTTCTAGAGGTGCCAGCAAATGCAGCCACACTATTGGCAGTCATGTCAGCTGGGCATGGTACTGACCTTGGCACTAGCTGTCACTGTCGGCCACACCTCCATCCGCCCATGTCATTCCCAGATCCTCCGCACTCCTGCATTAGGCAGGTTATATAGAATTTTTAATGCAAAGGTTTGGTTTTCTTTTTTAGCACAGTAGTTAATAGGCCTGACTCATGCTACTCTGTACCATGCCGAAAACCCCGTATTAGCTGCTTAATTCAGCTTAGTATAAGGGTCCCTTGATGATTTAAACAGCACAATATTATTCATACATTTTTTAAAATAAATGGAAGGTCATGTTATACATTCACTGTGAATCTATAGTTTGATTTGAATATCAGCTCACCTGTTCATAAATACATTGCCTTGTGGTGTCTTATTGCAGTGGTATTTATAATTCATTTTGGGCTATTAATTTCATTATGAACCTCTATGTTAGGATTAGGCAGGAATAATTAAACTTGAGATAGATTGGCTTCAATTCTTTACTATAAATGAAGGCAAAGACATAACTACCCCCACAAGCCTCAACTGAGTTTAATTGAAAGAAGGGTAATTGTAAACTGTATCTTTTTTTTTGTTTGCTTTGATACTGCATAATTGATATGACCGCCACTTGGCAATTGGTTTCTTAGTATCATGACATTCTCTCCATGACTGGGTTGAAAAAGTAAAATGTTACAAAATGGATAATCTAAATTTCTGTACCACAGGATATTTTTCTGGTCAGTTGACGTGTTTGATAACAATTAGTCAGAATGCAGCATTCCAGCCCCAATGTTCTGACATCTATTCTTGAAACCGTTGCTCTTGATGAATGGGAAACATACTGTTTGTGTTCGCTAGTATGAACATGCTAATAGCCATGAATCTTAAACAAACATCAGGCACCATTCTGACACAGAATTAATTTATTATAATGAAAAAAATACAAGCAAATCTTGCACAGAAACATTCTAATTAATTGCATCATTTTCACTAGTTTATTTTAACTAAATAATTGATAGGTAATGCCAAACATGTGATCCTTCATTTAATATGTAATTATTTCTCTTTACCATCCTCTAAGAGTATTAAATTAATCTCTCATGCCAAGCATAAGTGTGATTTTTCATGACTGCAGAGTAAGAGGATGTTTTTCCAAGCCATTCATGAATGAAATGGTTTCTAATAAAATTGCCCAGACTTTAAGGGGGTAATTGTGTTCTGCATATGCAGCATGGGAAACAGCTATTAGAAAATTGTGTAGGAGAATATGCACATACTAAATAGGCACTCAGGAAAAGTGATACATGCATAGCCATTCCTTGGGAAGTAGTTTAGGTGGAGCAAGGCAGAGTTGCAATGTGCTATGAAGGCCTGCCTTGGTGAGAAGGTTACTTGCACCATATACTGGCAGCTTTTATGGGAGCACAAGGCTGAAAACTGGACTGGAGCTGGGCACGTACCAGGAGTCAGGCAACACTGGAGCAACCAGGTGCAAGAAAGGAAACCGGGATTCCTTTGGGGAAAAACCAGTTGCACTTCAAAAGCAAACACACACTGAAGAAGAAGGAACCAGAGCCAGGAATAGTGATGGAATGAAGTGAGAAGCAAGGTCAGACAAAGTATCACTTGTACAGGTCAAGCCAACCTGAAACTGTTGAACTAGCAAGGGAGTGCCTGTCTGGTTCTGCTTTTGGTTTCTAATCAAGGATATGGCTTTTGTTGGGCCAATGGGAACCTCTGGGGGCATGTTCTCCTGTTGAGAGGATAGTATTTCACCAACTGTAGTCTTGGCTGTGTGGCTTGTGTGATCCTAGCCACAAGTCTCCAGACTCTGATCCCAGTGGCTATGGGTTTGATCCCTGTGAGCCTGATAGAGTAGCTCTTTTCCAGCTGGCCCATTCTTGGGACTTAAGGCCTGGTTTTCAGATTCTTTGGGGCCATAATCTTTCCAGTCTACCAGGTGGTATAGACAACTGTTCAGGATGTTTTAAACTACAAGCTGAGTTCGAAAAGGTACACAGAAGGGTTGCCAAAATGATAAAGGGGATAGAATGACTCCCCTATGAGGAAATATTAAAGAGTTTAGGGCTCTTCAGCTTCTAAAAGAGATGGCTGAGAGGAGATATCATACAAGTCTAGAGGTTCTCTCCAATTGTGATCAATTATCCATTCTTCATCCCCGTCAGATAGGCTTCCATTCCCTTCATAGCACAGAAACTACAGTTTCTGCCCTCTTGAGCGAGCTACATGCCATATTAGATTGTGGTGAGATTGCTCTTCTAGTTTTCCTCGACCATTCAGCTGTTTTTGACCTAGTGAGTCATTCTAATCTCCTTTCCTGCTTCAAGAGATCAGGTTGTCAGAAGCTGTTCTGTCCCGATTTACTGCCTATCTTTCCAATTGATTGTTCAGAGTTTCTACTCTTTCTTCCTCATTCCCCATCAGCCTTTGGTGTGTGGCATCCCACAGGGATCGATCTTATCTCCCTTGCTATTCAAAATCTACCTAAGCCCTCTAACATCCCTAATCCAGGATCATAACATTCATTTTCTCATATATGCGTATGATATCTTGTTGATCTTTCCCATGTCTCATCTTTCCCCTACTCTTACCCAAATCCAGTGCTGTCTAGATGCACTAGCAGACTGGCTTGCTTCACATAGTCTAGTCCTCAACCCTTCCAAAACAGTCATCTCATGGATAACGGGGTTTCTTCCCTACCCTTCTTTCACACCAGTCCTCTTTAACAGACCCATATTGACTGTTAATTCTTTCTGCTATCTTGGGATCATTATTGATTCCAAATTGTCCTTCAATCCCCAGGTTGGTCAAGTTGTGAAACAGGGTTTTCTTGCATTAAGATGACTCCACTCTATCCATAGTTACTTTGATTTTTCAGTCATTACAAACTTTGAAACATGCATTTTTGATTTCCAGGTTGGATTATTGTAACCCCATTTACTGTGGTATTTTGAAATCATCTTTATATAAGCTTCAAATGTTACAAAAATTCAGCAGCCCTTTTGATCCATAATGCTTTTAGATGGGACCATACCACTCCCCTTTTGTCCAACTTATGTTGACTCCCCAACCATTTCTGTCTTGTTTCCAAAATCTTTTGCCTTACTGAGAAGGCTTTTCACCTTGGATCCCATTCGCATCTTAGATCTCTGACCATTCCTTATATTCCTGCATATCTCCTTAGATCCCTTAATGTTAACCATCTTACTTGCTTTGCCCATTATGAGTCTCTCCATTCTACAGCATGCTTTTTTTCCACAACTCATACATTTTGGAATGACATTTCCTTTGGAAATTAGTTGGACACTTTCTTTCCTAGATTTAAGTCCTTGTTGAACGCCCATTTTTTCGATTGGTGTTTAGATATTCATACCCGTCTTAGTGGGCCCTGTCCTTGGACCCTATGGTCAAGGAAACCCGAGGCCCATGCAGTATATCCACTTCCCTTTCTCTGTGGGTAAGATTACTTTCCTATACTAATTTGGTGTTCCTTTCTTGTTAGCACTTGTTATTTTTAATTGTAAACTGCTATGACCAAATTGTGTTGCTATGGCGGTATATCAAAAAATTGTATTAAACTGTAAAATCATGAGTATAGAGGAAACAGTAGATGTTGATCACTGTTTACTCATTCCAAAAGTAACATGACTAGGTGGAACACAGAATTACTAGGTAGTACATATAGAACAAATTAGAGAAAATATTTCTTCACTTAATGTATATTTAAGCTCTATAATTTGTTGCTAGATAATATAGGGCCCTTTTTACAAAGTGATGGTAAGCCCAATGCATTCTATTGCAGCAGCCCAGCGGTACTTCCCCCCCAGTGCACCATAATATCTGGCGCTACAAAATATATTTATTTTCGTAGTGCCAGGATGTACCCAGTGGTAATCATTGCCCATTTACCACCGGGTTACCATGGGAGCCCTTATTTCCACCTCAGCGGGTAGCGGTAAGGGCTCCCCCCCAAAAAATGGTCGTTTGGCAAGTGCTCTACTTTATACATGGCCATTTCCTGCAGAAAAGAAAGACTACCCTTTTACCAGCTGCGGGTAAACGAGGGCCTCGGTGCACGTCAAAAACACGCGCCGCTGCCAGCACAGGCCCCTTTTGCTACAACTTTGTAAAAGGGGCCCATATTAAAAGTGGTAAGCTTAGCAGGGGAACTGAAAGAAATTTTGGTGACCCTGGAAGATGTACTAAGCCAAATCGACAAATTAAAGAGTAGCAAAGGACCTGGACCGGATGGTGTATAAACTAAGGTACTGAAAGAACATAAAATATCTGATCTGCTGTTAGTGATCTGTTGTTAAAATTGTCTCTAGTACCTAAAGATTGGAGGGTGGCCAATATAACGCCAATTTTTAAAAAGGGTTCCAGGGATGATTCAGCAATTATAGACTGGTAAGCCTGACTTCAGTGTCAGGCAAAACAGAGGAAGCTTATAAAGTATAAAATTATGAAGCACATAGAAAAACATAAGGTTTATGGTTTATTAAAACTTGCTATGCTGCTTTAATTGCCATGGCAGAACAGAGCAGTGTGCAATCTAAAAATTCTGGAAAGGAACTCCATTAAAGATAGGAAAGACATTCTAAAGAAATTAAGTGGACAGAAAAGCATACATAGTTTAATGGGACAGAATCAGCATGGATTCAGCCAAGGGAAGTCTTGCCTCACCAATTTGCTTCATTTCTTTGAATGTGAGAACAAACATGTGGATAAAGGTGAGCCGTGAGATATAGTGTATCTCGATTTTCAGAAATCTTTTGTCAAAGTTCCTCATGAGAGACTCCTGAGAAAATTAAAAAGTTATGGGATAGGAGGCAGTATTTTGTTATGGATTAGGAATTAGTTATTGAACAGAAAACAGAAGGTAGGGTTAAATGGCCATTTTTCTCAGTGGAGGAGGCTGAATAGTGTAGTGCCACAGGGATCTATACTGGGACAAGTGCTATTTAACATATTTATAAATGATCTGGAAATCAGAATGACACGTAAGATGATTAAATTTGTAGATGACACAAAATGATTCAAAGTTGTTAAAACACATGCAGACTTTGAAAAATTGCAGGAAGACATTAGGAAGTTGGAGGACTGGGCATCCAAATGGCAGATGGAATTTAATGTAGACAAATGCAAAGTGATGCACATTGGGAAAAATAATCCAAAACCTTAGTTACCTGATGCTAGGATCACCTTAAGAGTCAGCACCCAAGAAAAAGATCCAGGTGTCATTCTAGACAGTATGCTTAAATTTTCTGCATAGTGTGCAGCAGCAGTCAAAAAGCAAACAGGATACTAAGAATTATTAGGAAAAGGGATAATATTATAATGAAGCAAACAGGATGCTAAGAATTATTAGGTAAGGGATAACATTATAATGAATATAATGAGAATATTATAATGCCTTTGTATCGCTCCATAGGGCAACCTCACCTTGAGAATTGTGTTCAATTCTGGTCATCCTATCTCAAAAAAGATATAGCTGAATTAGAAAAGGTTCAAAGAAGAGCAACCAAAAATAAGTGGGGTGAAACTCCTCTCATATAAAGAAAAGCAAGAGATCAGGGCTCTTCAGCTTTGAAAAGAGATGTCTAAGGGGGAAATTGATCTAGGTCTACAAAATCCTGAGTGATGTAAAACGGGGTAAAAGTGTTTATTGATTTTTTAGTCTTTCAAAAGTACAAAGACTATGGGACACTCAATAAAGTTACATAGAAATACCTTTAAAACAAATAGGAGGAAATAGTTTTTCACTCAAAGAGTAGTTAAGCTCTGGAACTCGTTGCTGGAGGATGTGGTAACAGTAGTTAGTATGCCTGGGTTTAAAAAAGGTTTGGACAATTTCCTGGAGGAAAAGTCTAGTGTGCTATTGAGATAGACATGGGGAAGCCACTACTTGCCTTGGAATCAGTGGAATGTTGCCACTATTTGAGTTTCTGCAACGTAATTGTGACCTGGACTAGCCACTGTTAGAAACAGGATGCTGAGCAGAATGAACCATTGGTCTGATCCAGTATGGGTATTCTTATACTCTTATGGGTTTAAAAGAGGTTTGGACAAGTTCCTGGAAGAAAAGTCCATGAATCATTACTAAGATGGACTTGGGGAAAATCCACCACTTATTCCTATGGTAAGTAGCATGAAATCTATTTTACTCTTTCGGGATCCTGCCAGGTATTTATGGTGTGAATTGGCCACTGTTGGAAACAGAATACGGGGATTCATAGATCTTCGATCTGTCCTGGTACAGCAAATGCTTATAGAACCATAGAAAAATGTTGGCAGATAAAAACCGTATGGCCTGTCCATTCTGCCCATCCATGCCATCTACTCTTCCTATAATTCCCTAGAGATCCTACGTGCTTCTCCCAAGGTCTCTTGAATTCAGATGCTGTTTTTGTCTCCACCATTTCCACTGGGAGACCATTTCACAAATTCACCACCCTTTCCATGAAGAATTATTTCCTTAGGTTACTTCTGAGTCTCTCCCCTTTCACCTTCATCCTGTGTCCCCTTGTTCGAGCTTCCTTTCAGTTGAAAGAGATTTGCCTCCTTTGCATGTATTCTGCATAAGTATTACATGTCTCTATCATATCTCCTTTTTTCGCCTTTCTTCCAAGGTATACATATTGAAATCTTTAAACAGTAAACAGAGGCTTCCCTCAACTGGTATCTGTGGTCTAAACTAATTTTATGTAAACTCTAAAATGCAACTTAAAATATTAAACTAGCATGTTCTCTCTCAGTAGCACAAGCATTAGCATGCGTTATACAGGTCTTGTACCTTAGAAGGGTTATTCCTGTTTTTAATTAAGGCTAGTGTAGAATCTATGCTAGTTAGGTGAAAACAAATTCAAGCAAAATAGATCAATACTTATTAGTGCTTAGAAAATGTGCTAATGTTAAAACAGACATGCTAACAAAAATATTTTTTTCCAATTGATATTTCTAGTGTGCTTTTCCAATTAATCCTTCATGCATCTTTACAGCATTATTAATACTCAGGTTATTTAAAGTTGTGTAGTTAGGTTTTTGACATATCCGTATTAATGCACAAATTTCAATATAGAAAATTAATAGAAAACATATTGAATATCATTAAAAAAGGTTAATTAACGGTATTAACGGTGATGATGTTAATATGTTGTACCTATTTTGCAAACACAATGAACTCACATTATTATCCTGAAGGTCTTTTTTGTGCAATGGGATCTATTTATTAATAGCACACATTAATGCATGTTATGTTTATGTTTAGTACTTATACTGCCTTTTATGCCATGCAAATCAAAGCAGATCACAAACTACAAAGCTTCAATAGGACTCTAGCTGTAAATTGGCTTCCCTCTCTCTCTGACCCTCTAGGAGAAATGTCAAAAAGTGTTTGACTTAATCCTTCTTCCTTAGTGAACAAATTTAAACAAATTCCCAGTGATCATGTTTATATTCTCAAGCTCATGTTTCTCATTAGATCAAATAAATGGAGTATCTTTAGTAGCCTATTTTTCACTGGGATCAAAGGCCACGTCTGAAATGTGAGGGTAGGTTCTTCTTGGCCCTTTGACTGAGATTGAAAAACCAACCACTAGACTACTCCAGGGACCTGCTTGTTGCTCTAATAGCTTCAGATGTTATGGCCAATCCTATCTAGAGGCTGGTATGTACTGTTTCTTTCACATCTTTGGGAGTTGGGAGGGGATCAGTGACCACTGGGGGGAGTGAAGGGGGGTATGCCTTAATTCTTCCAGTGGTCATCTGGTCATTTAGGCCACCTTTTTTTGACCTAGTCCTGATTGAAACAGGTCTAGACCAAAACATCTTAACTTTTAGCCTTGGACATTTTTACTTTGTTCCATTGTGGCAAAAAAGTCCAAGTTTTGGGATCACCCAAATCCCGCCCCCTTTCAATTTGCACGCACTACAGAGAAAATGTCTCTTATCCAAGTTTTTCTGGATGTTTTTCTGAGTAGCCGAGGAACTGTTGAAACGTTTTAAGCCAAGACCTTGCTTTATAACATTACAGTATGCCAGCAATTTTTGGACCTTGCTTTTACAGCTTGGCAGCAATGTTTGGACCTTGGGCCCTTGCTTTTGCAGTGAGGGAACCGTTGAAGAAGTTTTAAGCTGAGACCTTGCTTTTACAGCATGGCAGCAATTCTTGGCCAGTCGAAGAAGGAAAAAAAGTTGTTTTGTCTATAGAGTAGAAACATTTGTAGAAAGAAAGTGCTAAAGAAAGTGAACATTAAAGATGTTTTGAGCTGAGAACTTGCTCTCTTGCCAGGGAACCATTTTTGATCTGAGATTATGCTTTTGCAGAAATTTTTGGAACTGCACTATGTGACCCAAGAGCCTGCTTTTCCTGCCAGGTATCCATTTTTGATCTGGGGCCATTCTTTTGCAGAAATGGAATCATGGTAAGATTCTTGTGCACAATGAGTTTTATGCAGTGCCACATGTGCACCTACTGTATTCCTGTTTGCTTATTTACAGCACTTCCTTTATTCGTACTTTAGATCTGGAGGGTTTCCAGTTTCTGTTCTGTCTTGAGACATGGGGCTCTTCTTGGTTCTGCTGTCTTGATTTTTGCTTCATACAGTACTGTACTGTTATTGACTGAAGAAGACAACTCGAGTGAGGCTGAACACGCAGTGATCTTGGGAAATCGGTCTCTACTTGGTTCTGTATTTCTGTATATGCATGTGATACCCCTGGCGAGGGTTGTGAGTTGGCCCTGTGAATAACACAGCCAGACAGGTATATAAATGTGAATTAAATGGTTTATTTAGCTGAGCCCTGAGACCTGCTACTTTACAGGCCAAGAACATCGGGTGCAAACGTTTCTAAGGTTCAATAACTTAAGCAGGCCTCTGACTGGCCAGCCAAACAACCTGTGAAATTCAGCTCATAACTTCTCAGTTACTCTAAGACCCAGAAGCCAGACCTCAAAGCAAGGCTTACAAGTCTTAAACAAGCAGTAAAATTAGCTTACCTCAGCAAGGTCACAATTTAGGACATAGGAACTGCAGCAACATCTGCTAGGCTTCTAGTCTTAATTTCCTGGGCCTCCTTAACCTCAGTCAGGCCCTGTTTTTTATACTTCTTGGTTCCGGCTCCACCCCTCCTCCGGGCTCACTTCCTCTTGGGTAGGACTAGGGCTCTTAAAGTGGTTAATGTTGTCTATGGGTCTATTCTTAATGGTGAGGAGCAGAGTTCTATAAACCCCCTCAAAGTGCAGTTGATAAATATGGCTTCTCTTGCTCATTTCTATTCACATTACTTGTTGTACAATTGCTGTGTTGAGCATACTGCTCTATATTTGTGCTGAAATTGCCTGCTGTACAATTTTTTTCATTGCTGATCAGTGTTCATAAACAATATATTAATTAAAGATAACCTACACCTCTTCATGCATAAAGTATGTTTTCCGTATTGTTTGAGGGGTTACCATTGTTTTCCATATTATCCAACTTTTCACTTATCTGAGAACAGGCTGGTCCCATTTATGTCAGATAATCAAGACTGTACTGTACTTGTCATAGGGCCTTTGTGAAATTCCTGATCATTTGGATGAACTGCCTAGCTAAATACATACCATCTCAGTATCGCCACTATACCTAAATGTATGCATTGTTTACACACTCAGATTATGGAATACTAGTATGTGCATGAATATTATGGATTTGTGCGTAAGTGCTAGTTGGGCACTGAGCAGTATTCTATAATCTTAGCACGCAACTTGTACAGCATTCAGTTGAAGGAGGTGTTCACATGGGGGAGGCATCCACAATTGTGTGCACATGTTATAGAATAGTGTCATTAATGCACCAAAATTCAGCATTAGGTGTGCCCACTGAAGCCTTCCATAGACGTGGCATAAGTGGTGTTTATGCTAGTATTCTATATCATAATCTGGGGCCCAGATCCAATTATAAAATTTGGACTTGGTATCCAACATTTGGGCCCCTATTTATAGAATAGCCCCATAGCTAGTGGTAGCATGTACTTTGGACTAGATTCTGTATATGGTGCTGAAAAAAGTGAATGCTAAGTGATGTTCTGGAAATGGCGCTCTGATTTGGGCACTGTTTATAGAATACTACATAGCACTGGGATAGGCGCCCAGAGGATTTCTGCCAACTAGAATCTTGTGTAAATCCTCACGCCTAAATTAGGCACAGATCTGCCATATTCTGTAACACTGCACACAAATTCTTGGCATGCCTATGTGCCTCCCATAGCCATGCCCCCCTTTTAGGATCCACACGTAAAATTGTATATGTGCATCTCTATAGATTACCGACTAAAAAGATGAGCATGTAAATTCTAACTACTGGTATTGCAAATCAGCGGCAATAAATTGATAGCACCCAGTTATCGGCACTAATTGGCTTATTACTCAATTAAATTGTGCACACAAATTTGTGTGCAGAATTTTGAGTGCCATATATAGAATCTGGGGGATTCTGTGTATATTTGGCACCAACACCTATCCAAATAGTGGCACTCCATATACAAATATTTTAAATGCTAAATCCGGAGCATCTGTAAGTATTTTTGCAGCATTATCTCTATAGTGCTACTGAATATCCATATATAGGGTCTTATATATATCTGGCTAAAATTCAGATAGGATGGAACGTCTTTTGTTTTTTAAACACCGGCCACCTTGTAAACAAAATGCGTACATCAATGCCATATATCAGAATGTAAACCAAAGGTAAGAACCAAATAAGTAAATATAGGTATAAATTATTACTCATATAATTTTTGAGAGAACAATGCAACAAGTTGCCTACCAGTTGTTATTGTTAAATGCAGCATTATATAATTTGTTTGACAAACGTGCTCTCTCCTTTTCCATCCTATAGGAAAAGTGCCATGCAATGTATTAAATCATTTCATTCTCTGAAAACAAAATTAGAGTTACAGCAGAGAAGCAATTGTGTAATCGTTAAGCTATTGCAGCCATGCTCACTCTAATCTCTCTGAAGGAGAGCTATGCAGGGATGTCACAGATAAACATGACCCTTTATCGCTTAAATTGTACAAATGTGTAGTTTCAGTATGGATGTTTAACCATTCAGTTTGAATGCTGAATATATGTACAAATTTCATTAAAATGGTCACCTTATTTTCTAACTCCTCTTCTCTTATCTAGCTGTATGTTCCATCTTTGCTTATACCCTACACTGTCAATTAAAATGTTCTATTACGTATTGTGTTGACATTATAAGTAGTATAGTATGCCATACTTTGTATTGTTATTTGAATATTTTTACTGCTGTAATTGTCTATTGCTTATGCCGCCTTGAGTGAATTCCTTCAAAAAAGGTGGTAAATAAATCCTAATAAATAAATAAAATAGACAGTATTGACGGTAATTATATAACTGGGACCCTGGTTTAATAGGGCAAGTAGGTGCTACTTTATAAAGACACACAGGTATCTCTGTCTTCAAGGTTCATATTCAACAATCAATGTTAAGGGTATTTGACTCCTAAATATTCAGTATTTTGACATAATTTGTAGCTTTTGGGTTACCTTCTGTATGACATGCTGTTTATGCCTTTCACCCCTGATGCCTGCATTGTGCTGAAACACGGCCGTGTTGGGTCAGTTTTCCATTAAGGGCTGTGTGTGTGTGTGTTTTTAACCTGCCCTTATGTCTCCACCGATGGGTACTTCTGCTTTTTTGTTTCTTCTTGGACCTTGTATAGATTCCTTGTCTTCTTGTCTTTTCATTCCAAAAAGTGTGGCCAGGGTTGAATGATGTTAGGCACCATAATTTGTGCCTGTCATGCCTCTGGCCCAAACACTATGGAGGTAATTCTATAAAGGGGCACTTAGATGTACGCACTATGATGTAGCGTGGGGAGTGTCTATTCTGTCAAAACTCCTGACCATCCAGATTCCGTTATAGAATACTAGTGTAAACCTATATTGGTTTGCCTAAATGTAGGCACACACACTAGCACCAGGTCTACAGCAAGCATAACTGGGCATGCCTAAGTGAAATAAGCAGTGTGCATAATTTACTGTATTTTGTAAAATATGTGCTTAAGTGTAAGAGAAACCCATGTCCTGCCCATGCTCCACCCATGTGTATGCCCTGCATACAGTTAAGCACTATGCCATTTACATGCACCCTTATAGCACTTAGGGTACTTACACACGTAAATGGCAATTTTTGCTGCATTAAAGGTGACACCCAGCAGTCTTCATGACCATGAAGAATAAAATAAAAAGTTCTTTGGTGTCTGTAAGTCTGATCCAAGTGGATTGAAAGCAGTGGCATGGGCTGTAAAAAAAGGCCTTTTTAAGATTTTTGCGGAAAATGGATGTGCGACAAAATGAAAATTGCTGCGTGTCCATTTTGGGTCTGAGACCTTACCGCCAGCCATTGACTTAGTGGTAAAGTCTCAAGCAGTAACCAGGCGGTAATGACCTACGCGTGACACTTGTGAGGGCAATAATATCCTGCTTGTTCTTGGAGAAAGCGAAGTTGCTTACCTTATCAATCCTTCTAAAATGTATATGCTTTCCCTGGGTGTGGGCTTAATACTAGTGTTTATGGAAGTGTTCCCACATTCCAGCAGTGATGCAGCAAATCTTGCATTTGATCAACAGAACATTCCAGAAAGCTCTAGAAATTTGTTTGTGCTGCTCACTGTAGAGACTGGTGTTTTGTTGTCCTCTGAGATTACCTCTTACAGATAAATATGTTTGCTTTACTGGGCTGTATGTTTTTCTTTGATGTTTCCTTGACTCATCCTGCACCGATATGAATGAAGTATATCATTTGTTGTATAACATGTTGAAAGATACCTCTTCAGAAAATTATTTCCTGTCCATTTTACAACACCTTCTGCTCATCAGGAATGATTATTATATCAGGTAAGAGCTGCCATAAGATAGTAATTTAATTTTTGTTTTCTCATCCTTCTCTTTGAGTAAAAAACAGAAGAATTTAGTAATGAAACAGCAATAAAAGTAAACGACCACAAATAATAGTAGCTAAAGCAAAGTCCCCCAAATTCTATATATGTGGAAGCTTAAGTTGTGCATGCTAATTTGGCCGCACAGCCAAATTACACGCACAACTTAATTGATTAACAAGCCAATCAGCGCTAATTGGCTTTAATTAGAATTAACACGTACAACTTTGCAGGCATATTCTATAACACAGTGCACATAAATTATAATGCACACAGTTCAAAAAGGGGGCTTGACCATGCATGTGGAATAGGCAAGTTGTGGGTATTTCAAAAAACTGTGCACACTAATTTAATACACCCAATGTGTGCCTAATTTAGGCGCAGGTATTTAGGCCTGGGGTTAGGTGGCCTAAATGGGTGCACCTAAATTTTAGTCATAAGAATTGGGCATGAGCGCATTCTATAAACTACGCCTAAATTTAAATGTAGCTTAGCTTAAATTTAAATGTAGAATTATGCTAACCGTGTGGTTTTACGGCACAGATTTTTAAGATGCCATATAGGGCCCTGTTTACTAATCTGCACTGTAGGCGTGTACACTTTTTAGCACGCACTAACGATATAGACACCCATAAAATAATGGGTTTCTCTATCGTTAGAGCGCGCTAAGAAGTGTGCACGCCTACAGCGTGGCTTAGTAAACAGGGCCTTTAGAATTTCCCCTCAGTAAGTTTGGATCAGTTGGTCCCATTGGTTGACATAAGTTGAGATTGCTCTTCCATTGCATCTCTCCCACTAGAACCCAAGATTTTTCCAAGTAAGCTTGCTTAGATGGGATCTAGGGGTTGGTCTCCTAACCGTAGGTGTCAGGGCGTCAGGCAGTTTAGCATCTTTTTTATTTAAAGAGATAGTAGGGTATGGGTGGAGAGTTCAGGGAGTCTTACTGATTATCTTGGCTTTTAGTACACAGGGGTGATGGCAGCATTTTGGATGCCTGCCTGCTCTTTTAAAATATTGAAGCCCCTGGAGGTTCCTGTGGAGCTTATTTGAAAGGTTTTTATTTTGACAGTGGCTTCATAATATAATATGTATGGGGTATGAATGTAGCACTTGAAATTAAACCCTAAATCTTGCAAAATTAATTATTTTATTTGGATTTAGATATTTTATTTAGTGGCCATTTTAATAACTGCTAACATGCAACTTAGTGCACAGCTAACACCTGACCACACTAACAGGGTTTGCGGTAAAATGTTCATCAGCTCGTGGTAAGTTGCACATGAATGTCATTTTCTGTTAGGGAAAAAACCCAATTGCTAGCACACTATCTAGTCTTTATACTGGATATTCTAATTATAACAACAATACTTCTTGACATCCAGTTTAAATTCTTTCAACATCACTTTTTCGCTTGATATATCTCAGTCACTGCCAGTTCAATTTCTCATTCAATCTATCACCAATGTTATCCAGTTCATCAGCAGTTCTAATAACTTCTTACTCAAGTGACCCCATCGATGTTCCCCGCCCACCACCCTTACAGGATTTACGTGGCGAGTTTTAGAACATCTACCTCTTCACCGGTCAACTTTTTTTTTAAGGAATTAGCTATATATATATATATATATATATATATATATATATATATATATATATAGACTCTTTTCCAATAATTTATAATTTACTTATCTTTTCAAAACTTTATTTAGTCGGACCCAGGGGTGTTGTTGTCCGACATGTTTCGCTCACCAACGAGCTGTCTCAAGGACATACCCCCTGTGATCTTTAATAGCGCCAGCTCTGCATACTTTCTTATCAGCTGAAATCAGCATGGATTCTATAACAATGCATGTAAGTTAACAAGCTAATGAATGCTGATAATAGCACTTAACAAGCAATAATGAGCACTAATCGGCAGTGATTAGAATTTAGGCACACAAGTTGCGAAACGTATTCTGTAACAATGTGCACCGAACTTCTAACGTGCGCAAGCAAAAATGGGAATAGTTGTATCCAGGAAAATGGGCGTTTTGTGGGTATTCCAAAATTTACACGCCTATTTATAGAATATGAGCTAGTGCGCCTAAATCTGTGCTCTGGTATTTCTGACATATTTTTGTTGATATAAATGGATGCGCGTAGATTTAGAAGCTGAAATATCAACTAAGCGTATTCTATAATTGGCGCCAATTTTTTAAGCGCCGTATATATAATTTCCTCCTTAGGGGGTCTTTTACTGTAGCTTAGCTCGAGTTATCTGCAGCAGGACCCGTTTTATTCCTATGGGCCTTGCTGCAGATAATCAAACTAAGCTTTAGTAAAAGACCCACTTAGTGCCTCCATGTTAATTGCAACTATAGTAGCATATTGTAATGGACATTTTAACACAGCACCTGCAAATGACATGCTGGTATCCCCCCCCCCCCCCGACTTGCAGCTGCATTAGTTTTGCACTTACCGTGTTTCCCCGAAAATAGGACATCCTCTGAAAGTAAGACCTAGTAGAGGTCTTGCTGCAATTTGAAAATATAAGGCCTCCCCCGAAAATAAGACCTAGCAGGGGAGGCCTTATTTTTCGGGGAAACATCGGGGTCACCCCCCCACCCGAGATCGCCGGCTCCCCCCCTCGATCAGCGGCTCCCCCCGCCCTCAGTCGCTCCCGGAACTAACCTCTTAACCGCTTCCTTTCACCTTCGCACTCGCCGCAAGCAGCAGGGCTGGCCACTCCTTCCTTCCGTGTCCCGCCCTCTCCTGACGTTACGTTACGTCAGGCGAGGGCGGGACATGGAAGGAAGGAGTGGCCTGCCCTGCTGCTTGCGGCGAGTGCGAAGATGAATAGTGAAAGGAAGCATTTAAGAGGTTAGTTCCAGGAGCGACTGAGGGCAGGGGGAGCCGCCGATCGAGGGGGGGAGCCGGCGATCTCGGGTGGGGGGGTGACCCCGATGTTTCCCCGAAAAATAAGGCCTCCCCTGAAAATAAGACCTAGCAGGTCTTGGGGAGCAAAATTTAATATAAGACAGTGTCTTATTTTCGGGGAAACACGGTATCATGGTAATATCTTACTTTACAGCATGCTGTCTGTAATGCCCTTTAAAGGCCCCTAAATTACTTATCGTTTCCATATCCAAGCTTAACTTGAGTTACAAGCAGGTGTACAAGTTATTTGATGTTATTACACTAGGAGAGGAACAATATAATATTCAACACCAATGGATTGTTAAAAAATTTCTGGCCTCAGTCAACAGGGTTTAAATGTTTTTCTCAAAAGTGTTTGTCATGAAATACCAATTAATCATGCAGAAATGTTTAATACGGACTTTAATCAATATATCATTTCAAACCTGTTCTCTGTAAACTTTGATGTATGCCTGTGCTTGAAGGATGCTTTCTAAATTCACATTGTGATACATAGTTTTATTTTGAAGTGTGATTTGTTATGATGATTGCAATGATAATTAAATTGTAAAAGCTAATACATGTTGAGAGGCTTAAACATAAAGGAGAAAAAATTTGTTTTTTTTTCCCTTTGAAGAGCTTAAAGAGAAATCAATGGGTTCTAATAGAATAAGCTAAATCCCTACAATCAAGGCCTTACTTTAAAAAGCTAGATCTTTTCATAAGGATGTTTCAGCTTCCATCTGAATTGCTATCGAAACGTGCTAAATTATGCCATGAACACATGCAAAGAAATCTTGTTAAGATTAACCTTAATTGTGTGAGTGGCTTATAGCCAATATATTGATGCTTTCAGTTCTCTGTTGAAAACATATTGTTCCTGTGCCAATAATGATTTTATATGTACAGTAAAGAAATATTAATAAATACATGTCTAATAAAGTAGACATTTAATTAAGTCTCTGTCTGACCACATGGAGTTAAACATATTATTTTTTTAATTACAATTAGGAAATGTACTGGTAGAAAATATATTAAAATGTCATTAGATAAGTGGTTATGTTGTTAGTGATTTTCACCTAAATTTGTCTGTATCCTTTTGAGATGCAGAGAAAACTACCAGATGGACACAGGAGAGATGTTTTATATATATTTGCAGTACATTTTTATATATCTTTGCAACAGTTGACCATGACATTTCAAAATGGCTGCTGGGACCTCCTGTTGCTGTCTTGAGAGGCTGCCGCAGGAAGTCTCATCAGCAGTGGCGTACCAAGGGGGGGGCGGTCCGCCCCGGGTGCACGCCGCTGGGGGGTGCCGCGGCGCGCGCCTGCTCTGAGTTCGCAGACTTCGCACCAGGGTTGCCAGGTGGAAAATTTTTTTCCAGCCCGATGGAGCCCAAAAAACAGCCCAAAACCCACCCAAACACAAACCCCGCCCCTGACACCCCCACCCCCGCGTCATCACCCCGCCCCCGCCGTGATCAACCCCGCCCCCGCCGTCACCGGCCCCGCCTCCCACGTCACCGGCCCCGCCTCCCCGTCATCGCCCCCGCCTCCCACGTCATCGGCCCCGCCTCCCCGTCATCGGCCCCACCTCCCCGTCATCGGCCCCGCCTCCCACGTCATCGGCCCCGCCTCCCACGTCACTAACCCCGCCCAAAACATCATTAACCCCACCCAAAAACGTCACTAACCCCGCCCCCCCGCGGCCGAAAAAACCGCCCTGAAGGCCAAAAACAGCCCAAAAAAACGCAACCCGCCGCGGGCAAAAATTTCCCGCGGCGGGTCGCGGAAAACCGCCCAATTGGGCGGTAAAACCGCCCACCTGGCAACACTGCTTCGCACGTTCGCTGCAGCTCCCTCTGCCCTGGAACAGGTTACTTCCTGTTCCGGGTCAGAGGGAGCTCCAGCGAACGCGCAAAGTCAGGGGACTCTGAGCAGGCGCGTGCTGCGGCACCCCCCCCCAGCGGCGTGCACCCAGGGGGGTTCCGCGCTGCATCAGGGGTGGGAGTCCTGCACCCGGGGGGGTCCGCGCTGCATCGGGGGGGGGGGGGGTGCTGCACCCGGGGAGGTGGGGCGCCGCCCCGGGTGTCCGCCCCCCTAGGAACGCCACTGCTCATCAGCTATTTTGATTCAGTGGCAGCACCGTGCAGGAACAAGTGGGATTCCTGCCATGGAACAGACTACTAGACCAGAGATAGGCACGGGCAGGAGTGATTGAGCAGGGTGATTGGGCAGCCCAGGGAGGGCCAGATCTCTGCCAAGGTGGGGATAACCGCCACCCCACCCCATTTTCTGTGGGGTTGGGGGGGGCAGCGATAAGAGAGAGTGATTGAGGATAGGGTGTGGAGGGGGGAGGAGAGAGTTTTTGTTTCTGCCAAAAATGCAGTGACATTTTTGGTGAAACTTCAACCCGGATTTCAGGTCAGTTTTGATGCCGAATCCAAAACTGAAATTCAGTTGGCCTCTTGTTCACATAGCCGATGTCAACAGACCTCAAACACAAATGGAAAATCTGGACAAAGATCTAGTTATAAACATCCAAAGGCTGGGAATGAAAGGTGGGGTGCTGTTGCTGGGAGATTCAACTTGCCGGATGCAGTTTGGAGTGTTCCATCTGCAGAATCAGAAAGAAGTAGAGAGATAGGATATCTTTCAAAATTCTCTCCTCAGGGAAATGGTGACAAAACTCACCAGGGAAGATGCAATGCTGGATCTTTGCTCACAAATGAGGAAAATGTGTCTAATGTCCATGTAGGTGTCCCCCTGGATAGTAGTAACCATTACACCGTATGATTCGATATACAGTAGGAACTAATAGAGAATGTAGATATGCAAAACTCAAAGTCCTGGATTTCAAACATTCTCATTTTAGTAAAATGAGGGGGTATCTGAGGAAAGATCTAGCAAGATGTGAGGATATAAGAGTAGTGGAAAGTCAGTGGTCCAAGCTGAAAGGAGCAATAAAAATGGCAACAGATCTTTATGAAAAAAAATTAAACAAAGAAAGAGGAAAAGGATACCTATAAGAGTCACCAAACAAGTGTCTGAAGGAATAAAGACAAAACAGGAGGCATTTATGAAGTACCGAAGAATGCTGAATGAAGAACAAGGAAAAGAATACCACATAAAAATCAAAGAAGTCAAGAGAGAAATATGGCTGGCAAAAGTGCAGTTTGGACAGAAAGAAGAGGGGAAAAATAAGAGCAGAAGACTTTAAAAAATGTTTGTAAGCTTATTATGCAGTTCCCCCCGAAGAAGCATTATGTAAAATATGGATTCCATCTCGGGCACTGAATTGATTTTATGAAGGGCTTTGTATTTTGTCTTCAACCACCCTTCACAGGATTTCTGCAGCAGTGAATCATTGGGATGCAATTGAGCTGGAAGTTTGTCATTTCAGACGTTAAGATAATTTCAGCTTACCTGGTGTTTTCTCTGCCTTTCTTTCTTGTTAATGTGCAATGAATGAAAAGCTGGTTGCCCTTTGTATTTTTTTAAACTGGGGGCACAAATTCTTTTTCTGAGCATATTTACTTCACTTTTTGACATATGTTGTGTATTTTTGTATTTTTGAAATTGCTGCTGAACCATTGTTGTGTTTAATACTGAAAACGGTAAGTATATTTATGTTTACATTACTTCATTTATAGTAGTTGTCCACTAGGAAGTATATATGCAGATATAAAGATCTGTGAATTAACATATTTTGTCTGAAGCTGATGGTATCATTTTTTCCTAATTAAAAAAAAATTGAAGGTGTGCCATCTTTTATTTTCTGTGCAAATTTCATAAGATAGAGCAATTTTAACCATATATGTATATATGTGTCCTATTTTCATACCCAGACCTCAGTATTACAAGATAATTGAAGAATGTATTGCACAAGTAGTACTGCATTGCAGTGGTATGGATCCAGACTTCAAGTACCGAGGAAGATTAGATGTAGATTTTACACACCTGATAGGTATGTAATCATAAAATGCTTTACTATTATTACTATTATTATTAAAATTCTTTACTATTATTAACATCATTATTATTATCATTATTATTATTGGTATTTTAATTTGGTTAATTTAGGGGCTCTTTTACTAAAGCTTAATGTTCGCTAGCAAACATAACATCAAAACTAGCAGCACACTTCACACTCTCAGTATAACTGCTACACTCCTCCCCCCCCAAAAAAATAACTTCACATAACAGATATTTTACATCCAACACTAATAGAAAACATTATAGTTTCAACAATTTTAATGAACATTCCCCACAGTTACAATATCCTGGAATGGCTTTTCCCCCTACTCAATACAGCTAGTCGGTAGCAAATGTGATGATCCCTTCAGCCACTAGACTGTGCTCCTCAGGCAACCAGGCAGCTGCCTCTACTCCCAGCTTTGTAATTTCTATAACTCAAAATCAAGGCTACCAACAAATCCAGTCCAGGTTTTCTCTTTTATTTGGACCCAAAGTATTTTCATACTTTTAGGCAACAACACAAGAAGTTAAAACTGAAAGCATAATTCAATAAACAAAAGGTTAATAACTTCTATGGTTCCAAAACATTTCAGGGAAAACCTCATTAAGTGATTCCTTCTTGAGGTCACACTCAGGCCCCTCCGTTTCAGGCTGGGTCTTTCCCCACATTTTCTATCAGTCGGGGGTTATCTGCATTCCTCTCTTCCAACCTGCTTTTACGGAATAAACTCTGGCCCAGCTTGTACTTCAGGGTCCTCACTACCCTGGGTTAGGTAGCCTGTTTACTCTGTCCCAGCTGGCCAGTTCCTTCCTCCCTTTTTTTCTCTTCTCACCTCCTCTTCTTTCCCATTCCTTCCTCTCTCTGTCTGCAAAACCTTTTTCTAAAGCAGAGGACTGTCAGGTGCTTCTAGAACTCTGCCCTTCTCCTCCCTCCCTCCCCCCCCCCCCCCCAGGTGATGCCCTATACCGTCTTACTAGAGTATAGAGCATAGGGCTGGACTACAATTCCCAGAAGACCTAGTCACATTTCCTAGGCTCTAGCTAATGTGGAGTCAGGAAGCCTATTGGCCCCTCCCCCACTGATCACAAACATATAGCTTTCTCCTATTACACGAGCACTCCCTTGCTTCTCCCAGGAAGGAATCCTTTATAAAGCATTCTCTGAGGATCACCTGA
Organism: Microcaecilia unicolor; assembly: GCF_901765095.1. Classification (NCBI taxonomy): domain Eukaryota; kingdom Metazoa; phylum Chordata; class Amphibia; order Gymnophiona; family Siphonopidae; genus Microcaecilia; species Microcaecilia unicolor. The sequence continues at coordinate 80,303,536 of NC_044037.1, read as the reverse complement.
TAGGCCTGGAAATTAGCTTCTCTCCTTTCCCGTGGAGAACACGAAAACCCTACACTCTGCTTTGGGCAATAGACACACAGCCCCAGAGCTTCCCAATCTTGGTCATTCTTTCCAGGTAAAAGCTTTTTCCATTAAGGCAGTACCAGTCCAGGTTTTGAGCTGGTGCTCCCAATGCCTTCTGGGACCTGTAGTAGGGCTTTTCCCCACTCTCATGACAAGCTTTTGTTACTGCCTTGTCACACCTAACATATCTCCTCTCTACAGCATCGAGATCTGGGCAACACGTGGTGTTGCAAGGTCCAACACCTACTTATGGCAGTTGTGCTTATGAGTAAACACCATATTATTGTTCTCAAAGTCCCCTTATTCCCCATCTCTAGCCACATCCAGGACCCCAACACTCCAATTTCCTGCCAGAAGTGGTGACAGCCTTGAGCTAGTCACTTTCCCCCCATTGAAACAGTTGTGGCCACTCTTCCACCAAAACAATCCTTCAAAAGGTCATATACTGTGCTCAAAAATATATCCAGCCCATTATCTGAACGATGTACAGTCAGTGGTTAACAATTTATGCCTTAAAACCAATCTGCCTCCCCCCCAAAGGCAGAGACAAAGCAAGATACATCTACATTAACCTCTTTCTCAGTCTTTCCATGCTGTCACCCTCTGAGCATCCCTCCACTCCACCTGTGGAATGCTGTGAGACCGTACCAGTAATATGAAAGAGATGTAACAAGCAACTCAAAAGAAGTCCCTCTTCATTTGTCTGATTAATTCCACATCCTTTACCCTGCATAAATCATTACCCCCCCCCCCCCCCCCAAAAATGAATAAGAATTAAAGCTGAAAAGGAAAAAAATGTTTCACCTGAAGAAGGGATGGAAGTAGCTGGTCCCACCACATTCCTTGAATGCCAAGTCAATGAATGTGGATCCCAAGGCCAACCAGTCCAAGATTAAGGCTTCAGTGAGATCCTTCAGCATATGTCCTCACCAAGAAACATATACATTTGTAGGCAGATAAAGACCACATGGCCTATCCAGTTTTCCCATCCATACTATCTGCTCTCCCTATCACTCTCTTAGAGATCCTATGTATTTGTCCCAAGCTCAGTTGAATTCAGATACTGGCTGTTCCACGAGTTCACCACCCTTTCCATGAATAGGTATTTTCTCAGGTTACTTCTGAGTCTATCCCCTTTGTCTTTCATCCTATGCCCCCTCATTCCAGAGCTTCCATTCAATTGAAAGAGGCTTGCGTCCTGTGCATTTATGCTGCATAGGTATTTATATGTCTCTATATCCTCTTTCCTGCCTTTTTTTCAAAGTATGCATATTGAGATTTTTAAGTCTGTTCCCATACACTTTATGATGAAGACCACTGACCATTTTAGTAGCCACCCTCTGAACTGACTCCATCCTGTTTATATCTTTTTGAAGGTGCGGTCTCCAGAATTGTACACAATATTATAAATGAGGTCTCACCAGAGTCTTATACAGGGACATCATCACCTCCTTTTTCATACTGGCCATTCCTTTCCCTATGCATCCAAGCATCCTTCTAGGTTTCCACTACCCTCTTTCACCTCCCACTGAACTAGTTCCTAAAATAGTTGGTCATTTTAGGGCCCATACCGAGGGTACTCAGTTTATTTATTAGTTGTCTATGTGGAACAATGTCAGAGGCTTTGCTAAAATCTAAATACACTGCATCTAGTGCTCTCCCTTGATCCAACTCTCTGATCACCCTGTCAAAGAAATTAATCAGATTTATCAGACAAGACCTGCCTCTAGTGAAACCATGTTGCTGCTGATCTTTACTATTCTTTGTTTTAAAAATAGAAAATGTTCTATTCAATGTGGAAGCTCAAATGATTAAAACCTTTCTTCCTAAGGGAAACCTTACAAAACCTAATACAATCAATGGTCCTAAGTCATGCAGATTATTGCAACGGAATCTACGCGGGATGCAAAGAACAACTAAAAAAAAAAACCTCCAGACCACCCAAAATACAGCAGCCAGGTTGATATTCAGCAAAACACGCTTCAAAAGTGCCAAACCCGTTCGAGAAAAGCTGCATCTTCAAAATCTGCACTTAAGTCCACAAAATTATATATAGCGTAGTCCCAGGATACATGATAGACCTTATAGATCTACCAATAAGAAACGGAGTCTGATTGTCAAGATCATTCCTAAACCTACACTACCCAAATTGCAAAGGACTGAAATACAAAATAACTTACGCATCCGGCTTCTTTTACATAAGCGCACAACTATGGAATGGCCTCCCAAAAGCTGTGAAAACAATCCATGACCACCTGAACTTCAGGAAATCACTAAAAACCAACCTCTTCAAAAAGGCCTACCCCAATGACCCTACATAAACCTCTTCACCCAGAAACACAGCATGCCTAATGATCGAACTGCACAACACACAATCTTCATCCCTTCCGACCCTCCACATGTACCTCATTCGATCACTATACAACCTTGTATTTGCTATCAACCGATTGGGCAAACGCCTTATCGGTACTATGTAAGCCACATTGAGCCTGCAAATAGGTGGGAAAATGTGGGATACAAATGCAACAAATAAATAAATATAAAGCATTACCATTAATTTACTTAACACAGAAGTCAGTTCCTAGCTTCTTCCTTACTTCCCTTTTGTGGAGAAGGACCACATTTGCTGTCCTCTAGTCCTCTAGGACCACTTCCGGCTCTGGAGAAGCATTAAAAAGGTCAGCCAGCGGAGCTGCTAGAACTTCCCTAATTTCCCTCAGTACCCTTGGATGTATGCCAGCAAAAATATAGAAATGCCCACCGAGTCATACACAGATTTCTGGGGGTAAACATCCTGCAACAGAAACTAAACACAGAGACAAATTAATCGCCTTGATGAATACCCACAGGTCACACATACCCTTTAAATTTATTAGAGTGCTAGTGACCAATTCTACAAATCAGCTCCAAAGATGTGGAGCCCAATATGAAGCACGAGATGAGTGAGTTCCATAAACAGCTGGATTACACCCCAGAAAAGCTAAACTCTTTTTAAGGATTGCAGTAAACTTGTATCATCTCAATGAGGTTTGATCCTCGTGAATTAATCAGTATATTCTCCCCCCACCCCCATGGCTGCTGGTGATTATCCTGCTTATTTTCGAAGGAGAAGGCCTGCTATCTTCCGACACAAATCGGGATATGGCCGGCCATCTCCTAAACCCGGCCAAATCGGTACAATCGAAAGCCGATTTTGGCCGGCTTCAACTGCTTTCCGTTGCAGGGCTGGCCAAAGTGCAAGGGGGCGTGTCGGCAGGGTACCGAAGGTGGGACAGGGGCGTGGTTAAGAGATGGCCAGATTCGGCCGATAATGGAAAAAAGAAGGCTGGCTCTGACGAGTACTTGGCCGGCTTTACTTGGTCCATTTATTTTTAGGACCAAGCCTCAAAAAAGTGCCCAAACTGACCAGATGACCACCGGAGGGAAGCGGGGATCACCTCCCCTTACTCCCCCAGTGGTCACCAACCCCCTCCCACTCCAATAAAAAATTATAAACATTTTTGTGCCAGCCTCTATGCCAGCCTCAAATGTCATACGCAGCTCCATCACAGCACTATGCAGGTCCCTGGAGCAGTTTTTAGTGGGTACTGCAGTGCACTTCAGGCAGGCAGACCCAGGCCCATCCCCTCCCCTACCTGTTACATTTGTGGTTGTAAATGTGAGCCCTCCAAAACCCACCACAAACCTACTGTACCCACATGTAGGTGCCTCCCTTCACCCATAACGGCTATGGTAGTGTTGTACAGTTGTGGGTAGTGGGTTTGGGGGGTTTTGAGGGGCTCAGCACACAAGGTAAGGGAGCTATGTACCTGGGAGTAATTTGTGAAGTCCACTGCAGTGCCGCCTATGGTGCCCGGTTGGTGTCCTGGCATGTGAGGGGGACCACAGCACTATAAATGCTGGCTCCTCCCACTACCAAATGGCTTGGATTTGGCCGGGTTTGAGATAGCCGGCATTAGTTTCCATTATCGGCAGAAACCAATGGCGGCAATCTATAATGCTGGCCACCTCTAATGCCAGCCCAAATGTTGAGATTTGGCTGGCCCCGACCGTATTATCAAAACGAAAAATGGCCAGCCATCTTGTTTCGATAATACGGTCGGGTATGCCGCTTCATGGGGCTGGCCTTAGAGGTGGCCACCCATATAGATGGCCAGCCCCGTTCTATTATGCCCCTCTATATGCCATGGTACAACTGACTGGGAAAACCTCAATATTTGGACTCTTCCACAATCTCACCCAAAAAACTCTATTCTTAGAGCAAGATATGCAAAGCAATAAGGTCCCTCCATGAAGCAAAACATCCAAAAATAGTAAGCTGGATGTTCCCAAAGCATCCTTTGCTTGGACAACTAACTTCCCCACTCTTTATGTAGCGAAGAAAGCAACCAGAAAAGCTACCTGAAATAATAATGTTTCAAAGGCAGAGGAGCAAATTTCCTGCAAGACCCCATAAAGTGCCAACGTGCCACCAAACAGTCTTATAAAATTGGCTAGCACACTGTTCTAGTCTAGCAAGATTGGTTACCATGAGTATACCCCCAAACCAACTTGCACACTAACAACGTGGCAGTCGGGTCTACATAATCTTGGATCCTGGACAGGAAGTCCGATACAGCCAGGGATTGCATCACCATATATTTCTGAGCACAGTATAGGACCTTTTGAAGGATTGTTTTGGTGGCAGAGTGGCTGTAGCTATTCCAGTGGGGGGAAAGTGACTAGCTCAAGGCTTGTGGCAGGAAAATTAGGGTGTTGGGGTCCTGGGTGTGGCTAGAGATGGGGAATAAGGGGACTCTGAGAACAATAATATGGTGTTTACTCGTAGGCACCACAGCCATAAGTGGGTGTTGGACCCTGCAACACCATGGGTCTCTCAGATCTCGATGCTGTAGAGATGGGATATGTTTGTTCAATTTAAGCTAGGTTGCTACCGACTAGCTCTGTTGGGAGGACGACTCCTGGGATTTTGCAAAGCAAATGTAATCCAGACTTTCCACTGTCTGTATTTTGAATTTAAGAGAATCAACTTCAAGGGCTAATTGGCCCGTCACCCGAGCCTGCACCAAAACTGCATTGGAAACAGAAATTAAATCTTAAGTATTCTGTCTTGTAATATCCAGAAGGAAAGTTTGTATATTTTCAATGGCGTCCCACAGTGACTCCATTGTCACTATTGCTGGTGTCACCAAAACCCGACTTGAATCAGAAGGAGTTAAAGAGCCGACAGTACCTTAACCAAGAATCTTGTAAGCATACTGATATTCCAAACTCAAAGTTGAATCCATACTCATAGTCAGAGCCCCCCTTGAAACAACAGGATTTTCTTCAGACTGGGTCACCATAGCCGTTTCCACTTCAACTGTGAAGCTCCTTCCTAGTTATGGGGGAGCTGCACGTTCCACAGGGCTCAAAGATGCCCCACTAAAACTGCTGTCCGAGGATCCCACCTTGGGCAGAGGTGAAGAGGTAGTGGGGGAAGAAACTGGCAGCATTTGAAAATTTCCAGAGCCGCCTGCCTTGTCGGAGGTACAGAGGAGGGAGCTGGGGGACGCCCACGGACCCTGCCTCTCCCCTTCCCCACTGCTCATACTAAGCCCAACCAAGCAGCAACAACCAGAGATCCAGAGCACCACCAAGTATGTCTCTCCTTCCAGCACCATCTTGGATCCCAGCCAATTTGATTTTCAGGATATCCCCAATGAATATGCATGAGCTAGATCTGTATGCACTAATCTTCATTATATGCAAATATATCACATGCATATTTATTAAGGATATCCTGAAGACCTGACTGGTCTGGTGTGTCATGAGGAATGGGTTAAGAACCCCTGCTCTAAGCTGAGCTGGAGTCCACCTACAGTCCTGCCAGTAGGTGGTGGTGTTTCCTTCCTGGTTATGGGGGAGCTGCACGTTCCACAGGGCTCAAAGATGCCCCACTAAAACTGCTCTCCGAGGATCCCACCTTGGGCAGAGGTGAAGAGGTAGTGGGGGAAGAAACTGGCAGCATTTGAAAATTTCCAGAGCCGCCTGCCTTGTCAGAGGCATTTTTAGTAGTGAAGGATAGGCAGGCTCTGCAAGATTCTAGGGAACCTGCCTCTCCCTAGTAACTGAAAACATAATATTGAAGCACCACCCCCCCACTAGCAGCAAAGCAGTTGGAGAATTCCCAGTCAGCTTAGAGGAAAGCAGTGCACGGCACCCAGTGGGGACACTACAAAATCATCCAGTGGTGGATCTGAGAAAGGCCCCACTGTGTGCCCAAAGTGCAGTCCTTTTTCCTGAACCACAGTAGAGTGAGCTACCATTGATGGGGCATTATGATTTCTATGTGATACCCCGAATAAGGAATCATAAAACTATGGGAAAAACCCATCCCATAATAGCTGAGCAGCAGCCAAACCCAGATAACCCTAAAGCTAGTCCTGAAGCATAGAAAGCCTAATGGGAAAAGGAGTCTTGGTGTTGCACACAGCCAGGAGAAAAGAGCCTTCTGCCAGTCGATCCTCATCCTCCTCTCCCAAGGCTAACACAGCGGAAGGGCAGATGTACCCCTTTACAGTGAATGCACTTATGCAGGAATTTACAAGCTGGGTGTTCCCAATGTCTGGCATTAAATTGAAAGCAGACATTGAACCTGGGCCCAAGCTGCTTTTTTACAGAGACACCCCAATGCCCCCCTTTGCACTGGCCATGGGAAATGGACCCCCTTTCATAATTCCTGGTACTGCGATTTTAGAGGAGGACCCCCTCAAGGAATGGAGGGTATTCGATGTGAAAGGGTCAAACATGAGAAGGGGTCATTGCCAGCTAAACATCCAGATCCTAGAAGCTCCAAGCATTAGACTTGTCCTTAAGCAAACCTTTACAGAATAGCTCATCATAATTGAGCCAGGACCATCCCTTTAACGTCTTATAGGCCTCCAAATCATGTAACAACAACACAATAAACCAACAAACAAAGCCGGCTTAGCTCCTCCCAAAATGCTCACATAGATATAGAAACCCAACAACCAATTCAAGATGTTGTAAGAAAATGTAGAGGAAGAAGCATCAGAAGAATCCCAAGACTTGGACAAATCCCACACTTGCATTGCATCCCCACTCTCTTCCCTATGCTTCCTCTGTTCCATGTCCAGATGTTTCACAACATGTATCAGCTGTTTCTAGAGCCTCTTGTCCCACAAGTGTTAGCCTAAAGACTGATGCCTGTGATCTAAGCTTTTAGAATGAGCTGTGACTCCAAATGATCCACCGGACTGCACCTCTGACAAACACTGCCCATCTAATAGAGAACCCAAAGTAGAAGCCAACTCACCCTCCAAAGGAACTTCAGACTGAGAAAAACCAGCAACTGTGGTCTCCCCAGAAGGTGGGCACTGAGCCCCTTTTCTGCTATTTCTTTACAACGTTTGTGACTCTGTGCCCCAGGTTACCCTCACAGGCTTCCTTTTTCCCATGCCCCCAGTGCGCACACCTGTGGTTGCACCTGATGATCCCCATAGAACAGGTGTTAAATAATATAGTTCTATTCTCCACCAATTACCTATAAGGTAATATAAGACTAAGAATATGTAAGAAAAGGGGGAATTAAATGCTATATTTGTTGAATTACATTAACCTGCACTGCAAGGTTTAAGGACATGTGCTCGGAACAGAAAGACCATATATTTAAGGTTTATTTACAATACAGGTAATGTAATAATGCTACAAGAGAGAGGCAGTTTTTCAGAATCTTACACAAGGTGAAATGTGATTTTCAAGATTAAAAAGGTCTGAATTATAAATTATGCTGGATAATGGTAACTCACTTTGATAGAGGCTGCTGGGTGAAGATCCTTGCTGAAACAGAAGTCTTTTCTTGCCGAGTGTAGTTGTAGCCTGGAGAAAATCATCAGCATGTGTGTGAAGTCCAGCAGAGAGCCAGGAGGCAGATTCCTAGAGCTGGGCGTTTTCCAGGCTTTTTATATTTTCTTATTGGACCCTAGGCTGAAATCTGAGTCATTGTCTGAGAATAGGTGGAGTTTCACTGTCTTTTGTTAACTCCAGTCTTGTGATTGCTGTCCATCTTCAGAGTTTTATTCTTTGGAGATGTGTTGATGGACTTAGGTAACCCACCCAGCTAGCTTTTGTTATCAGTAGTTTCCAGGGGGAAGGGGAAAGTAAAGTCTTTGCAGCTGTATATTTTTTTATATTTGTATCTGATCCAGCAAAATCAATAACTCTGACAATTAAACTTATATCATGCTACACAGGCACTGCCCCATGAATCGAGCCAGACGCGCCCTGCGCTGAAGCCACCTGGCAAGCCCCTATGCCTTTTTTGAGGCCATCAGATTAAAGCCTAAATCAAACACACACCCTAATGAAACATCCCCAACCACAAATGCCCAACCAAACACCCAACCCACTGATCAAGTGTGTTTTTTTTTTAAATATTATTATTATAGTCCCTACACCACCACATAGGACAGCACAACACCCCAAACCAAAAGTCCCTAACAATCCCAGACAACAAAATTAAACCTGAGAAATATGGAGTGAACACCACCAACCCAGTCGGAGAAAACCCTTGAGAAGAAACCCCGTCAACACAACAAAACCAGAACACCTCCCCTCATTTCCGTGTTGCATAAACACGAGGATGGCAGCAGGCCCAAAGCTGTGACACAATGACCGCTATGCCCATTGCAGTCCCACATAAGTCACCATAGTGCTCTCGAAGACTGGCCCCCAATATTCTCCTAAGGTGCCCACAATGCCGTGCCACCAGGCACAGGAACAGTTGAACACCCCATGCAGAACAAGAAGCTGCACACAACTCGCTGCACTTTAGGATGGCACTGAGACCAAGAGTAGTTGCTCACAATAATTGAACAGGTAACTCTGCACCAAATTGATAGCTCCAGCCCGCCGACTATTACTAAATTTCTCCCAAAGCTCCTATTTATTGATCAAATTTTCCAAACCAAAAAATCTCCACAAACCTTTGCCCACAATGGCCACCATCCTGTTCCCTCCCCTCCCACAGCCTGCCAAATGATAAAAGTCTGCAAACCCTGAATCCACACTCCCTCCCACTCCACCTATCCCACTCTATTCCTCTAACCAATTATCAGCCCTTCCCTCACACCAACGTTCTGCCCCATTAACCCATACCTTTGCAAACCCAACCATACCTTCGCAAACCCAACCATACCTTCGCAAACCCAACCCTCCCTACTCCTTCCTCTCCCCTTTATTCCAGCTCGGTGACACTCTGCCCATGTTATGTGCCCGCACATCAAAGAGTGAGGGTGTCCATTAGCATACGGTAAGTACCACATGGAGTATGACAGTACTATGAAAGCTATTTCTATGAGTGAGGTTTTGTTTTTCTGTTTTTTTTATAAAATGCCCTGCTTTATAAATGGGTAAAGGTCTGCACATACATACTGTTTGAGGAGGCATTCCCAAAGTTGAGGTTTGAAGGGAAATTTATGCACATATTCTTTAAAATATGTATCTATCTTAACCCAGAAGAACTGTGCTCCCCCAAAGAACAGGTGTAAATATGTGTATATAGGGCTTCTTTTACAAAGCCGTGCTACCGATTCTCGGTGTGGCAAATGAGAGAAGACCCATTCAGTTCCTATGGGCTTCCTCTCATTTTTGTGCGGGAATCGCTAGTGTGGCTTTGTAAAAGAAGCCCATGGTTTCCTGGGGGAATTTTCAAAGCAAAAGTATGTATTTGCTTTCACTTAGAAAATCTAGTAGAGTTCTCATAGTAAAAAGTGTACGCATAATTATACTAGTGCAGACTGAAAAATGACTCTTTGATGACAAAGCAATAAAGGAATTACAACAGAAATCTATTTCTATTTTGCAAAAGCCAGACTGTTACTCTTGATCATTCCGTTTCCCTTAATATTTACAGATGCTTGTGTGGATAAAGCAAAAGTAGAAGAAAGTGAACAAAAAGCTGTGGAATTTTCCAAAAAGGTAAAAGCCATAAATCATTGCTATTGATATTTCATGATTAAGGTGTACATTAAAAGACTTTCCCCTTACCTTGTGGACAGCTATTGATTTTCTGTTCTGATCAATAGTTTTCAGCGTTGATGCATGACCCTTTTCAGTATTACAGAGGTCAATATTAATGTGTCAAATCCATGTACTAGCTTGTTGATATGGAATTTTAGATGTAAAAAAGGTATTTTCTAAACATTTTACACACTACACATGGGATTTTTTTTTTTTTTTTTGATGGAAGAGAGGCACCGTACTAGAAAGAAATGCTATATTATGAGAATGTGGCTGGTAACATTCATTTGTTTTGTTAAATTACTGGGCACAGTCCTGCCTCATCCACCACTGGTTTAATTTCATTTGATATTTCTTATCTGCCTATACCAATAAGTTCAATGTGGATTTTGTATATGAAAGATTGGTGTGTGTGTATTGATATTCAACACTTAACTGCATAAGGTAACTGCATAAATGGGACCACATAGAACGCAGTGCTATCTTTATGTGGTTTATCTTACATGGTTAAGTGCTGAATCCTGCATTTAACTGCATAAGTGTCAGCCTGTTGCATGTGCCCGGAAATTCAATGCCAGTGCCTGGACATGGTCCAGCGTTGAATATCCAGGGATAATACCAGCAGTGGCCAAAAAAAATGCTGACCTCCACCAGCTGAATATTCACCCCTTAGACTACAATATATATAAACTTTTGTACCAGGTCCTTTCCTAAATGTTATTTCCAATGTTTTTCAGTAATAATATGCTGTATTAGTTCAACTACAGACATAGAAGTAAATACCCTAATAAAGGAAACCTAATGTTTGAAGGATTGACAGATATGCATTAAATTAAACCAATGTTAAAAGGTGTCACTACCATGGTGGCCTTCATTACTATGGGGGTCTTTTACTAGGCAGCAGTAGAAATCAGCTGGCAGTAAACGGCGAGACACCCATTATATTCCTATGGGCATCTTGGCATTTACCGCCAGCTGATTTCTACCACATGCTAAAAACAGTACCGTGGTTTAGTAAAAGACCCTCTACATAAATAATAATAATAGATGTTGACATCTTAAAATCAGTCTGATAAGAGTCTGTGGGAGTTTTATTTTAGTTACATTGAAAAGACTTGAAAAAGTTGTCATTTGCTGTTTTTTTTTTATTTCTAATTATTATTGTTTTGTACCCAGCTGAAAACTTTTGCCTGAGTTTACTGGTCAAATGTAAATAATCAAGCAAATAATGTAATCTTTTGGATTCTTCTCCTTGTACCCTGGCACAGAAGGTAGTTCCCTACAGGCTTCACAAGTATTTTTCTAATTCTGTCACATTTCCATGTGACTTAGGGCCCAGTTTATAAAGGCACGTTAGCTTTCTTTAACATGTGCTAAACATTAGCACATGCTGTGTAGACACCCACAATATTCTTATGGGCGCCTTACACAGTTAGCACACGCTAAAGAGAACTAGTGCGTCTTTGTAAGCATGGCCCTCAAAGTCCTGTCATGTAAGGAAAAGGTTAAGAAGTTCAGGTTTAGCCTTCTTCCGGGGTCTACAGGGCAGAATATTCTCCTTTATCTGGAAAAAAAGACCGCCCCGGGTAAGGCGAGAAATGATGTACCAATTCCGAGAGAGGGGGGGCATGGGAGTCCCATCATTCCAAGAGTACTACACTGCAGCCCACTTACGAATCTTAGCAATTTGGTCCCAGAACTCAGGGAAAATCTGGATAGACATAGAACAAAGTTGGCTGGAGCCATACCCACTTAGGGCCATACCATGGTTACCAAAACACACTTTGCGAGGCCTGATTAAGAAAAGTCCCCCTCTTTTACAGGGGCCGTTAAAAATCTGGTATAAGATCAGAGAACAATTTTTCCCTGAACGAAAATATTTCAAACATACATATCTTAGATACGCCCCCCAGTTTGGCTCAGGAACTTTAAACACTGTGTACAAGGAATGGGAGGAAATGGGATTGTATGCTTTGGGACAAATGTGTGAAGAGGGCGAGATCCCATCGTACTCGCAGTTATGTCAGGAACATGGGCTTTCCCCCATACAGGCCTTTCATTACCACCAGGTACAGAACTTTATTAAATGCAAAGCGAGAGAAGAACTTGAGTTGGCCGAGACACAATTAGAAAAAGGAATGACAAGTGGGGGGAACAAGGGAGGTATATCTAGAATATATAAAGCCCTCTTGGCCCGTGAAAACCCAGTAGAACAATATACACAAAAATGGGAGATAGCAATAGGGACTATGTATGATTCAACACAATGGAAAAGGGCGCTTAAATCTCTACTTAGAGTATCAATCTCTAGCGCTATGGTAGAAAATGGGCATAAGATCTTATATGGTTGGTACCACACCCCAAGTCGCTTGGTCAGGATGTTTGGGTCGGGCTCCTCCCAATGCTGGCGGGAATGTGGATGTGAGGGTGATATGTACCATATATGGTGGTCATGTGTACATGCACAGAGATATTGGAAGACAATTGTGGACTATTTAAATTTAGTGACTGCTGCACATTATCAGCTGAAGGCAGAATGTTGCCTACTTCACTTCAAACCACCGGCAATTCCACCACATGTGCATAAGTTTGCCACACAGGTGTTCGTGGCAGGTAAATTAGTGCTGGCGGTGTCATGGAAGAAACCTAGCCTGCCTGACATTTTGGTGGTACAGGAAAAGCTGAAATACATACAATTGATGTCTAAGCTCACAGCGATGAACAATGGAAGATTGGCCCAACACCAAAAGATATGGGAATCCTATCTTACCTGGTCGGCAGCATCAGTGAACATACAAGGACAAAGAGACTGCTGATAAGGGAAGCGGGGGGGGGGGGGGAGGGGGGGGGAGGGGAGGGGAGGAGATGGGGATTAGCAAAATGATGTTAATAGCTGAAGAGCAATGGAAATGTAATATTCACTTTGTGACAAGTACCAGTTTAATGTTGATGTTGTGAGGTTATGGAAAAACTATAAATAAAAAAACTAAAAAAAAAACTAAAAAAAAAAAGAAGTTCAGGTTTCTCTGACAAGATTAGCTCAAACTGATTTCACTTTTTCCCCTTCACTTTTTGGTCATTCATCCCAAGCATCGTAACTTACAGTTTTCCAAGACATTGTCTTAGAAAAGATATGATCAATTCAACTAAAGCACTAGAAGTTTTTTGGTTTCTTATTAGTCTGCATGACCACTGTAGTAATTTCTTTTGCACAACTCAAAAGAAAGCATTGATATTGGAAAACATCTTTTTGTGATCTTTGTTCTTTGGGAAATAAAATACCCCAAACAGAAACACAATGAACAATGAAAAAATAAATCAAGATGTCAGTGGCTGCTGACTCCGATTCCAAGATGGCGCTGTGAATAGACGCACCTGTGTTTGCTCCTGGAGGCTGCTGTGTTTGTGAGTTTCTCTCGGTGCCTCTGTAGCCTCGTTAACCATGGGGAAGCAGAGGGGGAAGGTAAAGGAATTTCCCTCGGTTCCTGTGACCTCCTCGACGTTGAAACAAACAACCCTGCAATTTCCCAGGCAGCAACCGGGTCCTCAGGGAACTTCGACCCCCACTGCAGCTCTCGGCCCTTCGGAGTCGATTGAGAGTGGAAACGGGGCTTCCTTGTGCCCTGTGGAGTGAATTGCACCTCCCCAGCCTGGAAGAGAGTTGCTGGCTGTTCAAACAGAGACAGACGCCGAAGTGGCTCAGCTGGTTCTGTCTGAGGGTGTGACTGCAGCAACGGAGTTAGATTCTGAACTTCGGGAAACATTACTACAACAGGCTTCAAAGGTATTGCCTCAAGCTATTGTTTCCAAGTTAGCTCGGGCTGATAGTCTATCTCAATCTCCTCCTGTGGCTAGTGGAGTGATTAGACCAGCAATTGTGACGCTGGAGTCACTATGGGACATGGTTTTCAATATCCAAACCTCTATGCAAACTACTTTAAAGCAGAATTCTTCTGATATTGAAGTTCTTTCTGAGGCTGCCCTGCTTCAAGCACAAGTGACTGCACAGCAAACCCAGAAATTGGAATGTGTGGATATCAAAATTCAAGAAATGGGATCTATAGAAACAGCTTTGGTTAAAGACAATAATTTCCTACATAAACGACTTGAATACCTTGAAAATCAGACTAAAAGACTTAACCTTAGGTTTCTTAATTTTCCCAAATCGCCGTTAATTTCTCCTTTGGAGATGGTCAAAAAATATTTGGTGGACATCCTGGGAATGGACAAGGACTCACTCCCTCCCATTACACGGGCTTATTACATCGGGAGTACTGGAGTGGTGGGAATAGGGGAGGGAATGAATCTTACCTCATTCCTAGAAAGCTCATTAGAAATAGTTACTCAGAGGTTAACTCTGCTTGCCACTTTTGCGTTGGAGCCTGATAGGAATGCCATACTACGGCTTTCGTTGAGACACTTAGAAAATCTGTTTTTGGGCTCAAAGATCCGTATTTTTCCAGATCACAGCCTACACAGATGAGACGAAGGGCCTTTTTGGAACTTCGCCCCAGGGTGGTGGCATTGGGAGCAAATTTTGTTTTGCGATTTCCTTGTTTTTGTAATGTGATGCTTGAGGGTAAACATTTTCAGTTTGTAGATCCAAAACAGTTGAAAGAGTTTATTGATGCAAGAGTTGATGTGAATATAGTAAACCTTCCCAAATTTAGCAGGCTGGGGTCTGAACCAGAGGAAGCATCTATTGATTATTAATTTTTGTATTTTTTTTTCTTTTTTTAATTTCCTTAATCTTGGAATCAAATTTCCTTAACTTGTGGACAAATGGGCTGTAAAGATATATACTTATCATTTTTGTTTCCTAATGTTAAATAATGCCGATTGCATATTCACTTTAAGTGGTGATATATTGGAAATTTTAAATAATGAAATTAAAAAAAAAAGATGTCAGTGGCTGCTCTTCTTACTGTTATGGTCTCTGCAGGTAGCTATATAGTGCTCTCTGAAGGAGGCATAATACTCAGGTGCCTTCAATGTAAAGTATAAAATTGCTTTGTCCCATAACATTTTTCAGCTCAGGCCATAACAAAGATAAAACAAGAAGCCATCATTGCCCAATCAAGAGGAATCCATATGTGTGAACCTCTAGCAAAGAAATAAAAGTTTCCTTTCAAGATAAGTTTCATTATTTCTAATGAACAGGCCACGGAAAATTATTTAGTTTCTGACTGTAATTTTATATCAGTAACTTATTTCGACCACAGTATAATAATCACTAATTCCTTTTCATCCTGCTACATCAGTCCAGATGAATGGGTTATATTCCCCTAACAGCAAAATAAGGTAGAAAAAGTGAACTCTGCCAGTGACATCACCAGTATAAGGGCCAGTATACTTTAGAAACCTTCAGTATTTCTCCCCTCCAGAAGATGGTGTAGGTTGGACTAATTTAACAGGTTTGGAACTGGGCCCAACTTCATGGGATGCAGTCTGTGGCTTGCAGTCCCTGATGATAAGTCCACTGGTCAGTTGCTTTTGAAATTTAGGCCATGGTCCTTACCCAGAGCCTCGAGCCTAACCCACATGTTTGTGCTCCATGAGAGAGTCTGGAAGTGGTCCCTGCTAGTGGGGGGTATGTATGTATGTATGACCCCCTCCCCCATTGCACTACAACAGATCTCTACATTAAAAGAGAAGAAGGGAGAAGTTTTACTGGTTGGCTTTATTTCCCTACCTGTGACCTAGGGAAAAAGTTGTTTACAAGAGAGAGAGAGAGGGAGAGAGAGAGAGAGAGAGAGAGAGAGAGAGAGAGAGAGAGAGAGAGAGAGAACTTTGAGCTTTTCTCCCTAGCAGATGCTGGCAAGGGTAGGCATTGATGGGAGAGATAGCTGTGCTCTGGACCACTTGGAGTGAGTGCGGATGTCAGGCCCATTGAGGGGGGGTACCCTGTCAGCACAATGCCCGGGAAAAGCTGATGCCTGTGGGAACCAGTAGCACAGCAACACCATTGTTTCCTTTTTCTTTGCATGCAATGGGCCTGTGTTTGGTGCAACTCTAAGTGAGCTCAGGGACCAGATGGAGGAGCTTCACAACAATGCTGTGATCTTGTTGAGTCTCCCAAGGTCAGCCATTGCATTCCCAACCTTGGTGAGTGGCACTTTTGGTTCCAGCCCACCAATATGTGGGCAGGTGAATGAACAGAATAAACATGAGGGGAAGGCTCTGGATGGGGCCTGCTCCTTCTTGACTAATGCCTTGATATCACTAGACCTGTAGAGCTGCTGGGGGACTTAGGGCCACAGTGGCTAAAATAAATCTTTGACTTGGTGAAGCAGGTTCTGGTGGTGGTAGGGGGTAATTCCCCAGCTCTGGGTGTTCCCCTGATTTGGTGGACTTGGTGGAGGTTGCCTTGAATTCAGAACCCTTGAAACCTTTGGGAGTAAGGCCGCCCTCTTTAATGAATCTGGAGGACTTAGGTTTGATGGAGGAAAACAACCTTGTGGACTCTGTCTTCATGACATGGTCTCTCATAGTGAGGGAACCTCTCTTCAGAGGAAGAGGACTCCTTAGTGGTATGCTTGTTCCTCAGGGAAGATTCAGTAGTCTCAGTCCTGTAGATTCTAATTGTGCTAGAAAGCAATGACACAAATGGTCCACAAGCGCCAAGTCAGTGGATGAAAGAGCAGACCACCTAGAAAATGATCTGAGGTTAAAGTATTATTACAACACTACAACACATTAGAGGGTTAAAAATTTGTGCCCAACACGGCCATGTTTTGCCCTCCACTAGGGCTGCATCAGTAGTGATCAGAACTGTTAAACAAAATAAGTGCTAGTAAAATCATAGTGGCTCAAATCAGAAATGAAGGACACCATTATAAATAATTACAAAAAAACATTCATAGAAAACATAAGAACTCAATAAAATTCATAAACAAAGGCTACATATAAAGATATAAATATCAAATAATAAATACTTTATAAATAGTACTTACTTATAGAATGTGATTAAAACAAGAAAACCCTACATCAAACATGAAATAATAAAGGACTGAACCTGACTTCATAAGTAATTCATCCATCTAATGCCTAAACTACGATGAGTATTGATAGCAAAGACACTGTGTGAATATAAAAAAGACGTATATAGGGAATACAAACACTTTAAAATATTTTTAAAAAATACATGCTCAGAATGGAGTCTATTATTGGAGTCTTCATTCATGTTACAACTGGAAAAGGTGAATAGTGTTTTAGTTATGGCAAACAAGTTAAATTAAATAAATGTACATAGTCAATGTTATTAAACTCACAAACACTCTGCTTAACATTGTTTGCGTTGTAGCTGAAACCAAGCTTTAAAATGAAGTGCACTATTTAAACCCAAGGGAGGTCATATGACAAAATATTGTTAAAATAAAATTAATAAAATGTTGTATTTTACCATAGTTTCATATGAAATTGACTAAAAAGGTATGGGAGAACTATTGAAGTGCAAACTAAAGTAAAAAATGAGAATCTACTTAAAACAATATTACTTGCTCATTTAAATTTCAAAATGTTGAAAATGGAGTGACTCATTAAAATCACCTAAACACCTCATTTTGGGTGCCCTAGTGGAGGGTGAAACAGGGTCATGTTGAGTACAAGTTTAGTGTTGTAATAATACTTTAACTTCTGACCATTTTCTGGTTATCTGCTTTTTCACACTAAATGTTTTGAGGCCCCAACTAAAGCTGCTGATGGGGACCCATTCTTGAGGGGCATTGGAAGATGCCCAAAGTGTTCCCACTGTATAGGGCATTCTCTAAGATGCTTTTGGAGGACTGAGAGGCACCAGAATGTACCCTGCATGGTACAGAACTGCTGAGCAAGCTCTATTCCTTCCCACATGAGGATCTGGACAGGCTGAGGATGCCCTGATCATGGATGTGACAAAGACTACAATCCCAGTGAAAGGGGTTTCAGTCCTTAAGGATGCCCTTGATCTGCAGGTGGACTACCTGCTCAAATAGACATTTGTATCTTCAGCAGTGGGAATTCAGGCTTCTATATGTGAGAGCTATGTGGTCTTGAGATGGGCTTAACTGTGGTCAGACAACATGGTTATCTCCACCAAGCTGAAAAGGAAATCTGTTCTAAAGAAAAGCTTTTAAGTTGTCCTGGGTCATCCCTGTTTGCTGTTCTTTAATAGTCGGTTGTAAGATGATTTAGGCAACAGGAATACCCCCCTAAGATTGTTCGTAAAGCTTATAAAAGAGCATATAACCTTCAACACCAATGGTTATTACAACCAACTATTAAAGAATAGCAAACAAGGATGACTTCTGTATTACCATATGCTCAGTCAATTAGGCAGGTGGAAGATCTGGTTAGAAAACACTGGCATATGTTGTCAATTCATACCCAGTTTCAACAACCTCCATGATTTGCATATATAAGGGGTAATAAAATTTGGAGGAAATTCTATCCATTTGTAGACAACCTATGACCAGGGAACAACAATTAGGTCATTATAGATGTAATGCCTGCACTTATTGTCAGTATACTTGGGAAGCGGAGTCAGTGGAAATTCGTCATACGGCTGGTAAATTATTTACTTTGTTGCAGCATACTGATTGCAACTCATATCAGGTTATTTATGGGATAAAATGTCCCTGCTTCGGTATATAGGGCAAACTAGAAGGAAAATCAAATATAGGATAACAGAACACCTGAGCAATTTATAAGTTCAATGTTTAGAAGCCCCCCCCCCCTGGTTGCTCATTGGGTGATGGCACAGCACCAGTTATCAGAATTAAAATCTGTAGTGCTGCAACAAATGCAAACATCCTGGGGAGGTAATATATCTGAATTATTGGTGTGCAATGAGCAATGTTTTATCTTTAAATGGAAGACTTTGATGCTGCAAGGCCTTAATAAGGAGGTAGATTAGGCAGCTATTTAAATGATTGAGATCTTTTATCTGCTGGAAATCACGGTTGCTTTCACACGCATTTGTTGGTGTTTTGATAGCCGATGGCACTTGGGACGTTCAGTTCTCTGTATTTAAGTAGTGCATTTCAATGTGTGTATAAGTAACAGTATTTAACCGTTTTTTTTTTTAAGTTAGAATTTTTCTCTCTAACTAGTACATTTAGTAGATATTTGTAAATGGTTATAGTCTCAACCCCTGAAGATGTCGTAGTGAAACATGGACCATATTGGGTTGTGTGAAGCAGGTTTGTGACCAGCAAGATGACATGGAAGATTGTGAATATGGACCTGACAGTTTAAATATTTGGATCATAGCATTTTGATCATTGTAAAAGTTGGAGGACAGCTATTCTATAAAGGAACTCTTCAACATTGTGGTTTAAAGGATGGAACAACAGCATCACAGATAAGTTGAAGGGGAATATTCCCACAAAAATCATTTATAAGCATGAAGGACTGAGAACTTTTATGAGGAAGAACATAATCTGTTGAATCTTAAACCACAACAAGATTGAAATTTAAATGTTTCTTAATTGTGAACGAATTTGACTATGTGGGATACAAATGCAGCAAATAATAAATAAATAAATAAATAAATAAATAAATATAAATAACACTGTGGTATAGGGTCAGTAGGAATAGATGATCTATGCTGTGATGTATGAGTACGTTGTGAGAAGTGGAAAAATATTTTATCAATGCTTAATTGAGGGAAAGCTTTTTATACAATTAATATTTTTGTAACAATAAAGGTGAAAAGAATATAAATTAATTTTCATAGTTATGTATAGTGTTTTCTATGAGGACAAGCAGGCTGCTTGTTCTCACGTCTGGGTAGACGTCCACGGCAGCCCCCACCAACCGGAAGAAAAGTCTCGCGGGAGGTAGCACATGCGGGGCACGTCCACCGCGCATGGGCGACCGCTCCCGCTCAGTTTCTGTTTTTCCTTGCTGGAGAGAGACGCAGTTTCGTCCCTCTCCTTGTCAGCCCCGGAAAACAGTTTAGCGGCCTTGTCTGCTATTTCTTTCTGTGTACGCGTGTTTGCATTACTGTTTTTTCATCGTGTTAAAAAAAATAGTAGAGAAGTCTCCCTTTCTGTCGAGTGTTTCTCCCTTTATTTTCGCCATCGTCGTGGCCTTGTTTCCCTTTTGTTGTGGCCTTTTTACCACCACCATCGACGGTTTTGACCTTGCCGACGCGGTTTTTCCATTGGTGTCCTCGAAGGTCCCGAGTGGATTTAAAAAATGTGGTTGGTGTGGCCGGCAAATCTCGCAGTCTGATACTCACACTTGGTGCCTCCAGTGCCTTGGGCCGGAGCATAATTCCAAAGCGTGCACCTTGTGTCTCGGCTTGAAAAAGCGGATGCAGGTGGTGAGGCAAGTTCTTCGGGACCGTCTTTTTGGAACTTGCGCCGGCTCTTCGACGTCGGCGGCATCGGTGTCAACAGCGGGAACTTCAGCATTGGTACCGGTGTCGACGACTTCGGCGCCAAGCATGGCATCGACCCCAGGAGCACAGGTTCCTTTGGCCTGACAACCTGCCAGCGATGGCGGCGGTGAACGGCTGAGTGGGCAACCCGCCTCGGCTGGTCCCGCCGCCCAGGTCCATCGGGACCGAACCCTGTCGGATCCGACCACAAGGGGGCGCGGGGACTCCACCTCCTCCTGCGGAGCGCCGATGAAGGACATCGGAAGAAGCTTGCCAAGAAGCACCGTCATCAGTCGCCCACGGCGCATGGGACTGGCAGCTCAGGGTTGTCGAGAGACTCGGCCCCTAAAAAGCGCCAACACTGGGAGGAGCGCTCCCCTTCTATTGAAGAGGTGTCGATGCGCAGGTCGTCGGGTACCCCGGTACCGTCTCCTGGACCCAGACAGCTTCGAGCACCGATGTCTACACCGACTCCCCAGCCTCTCCCGACAGCGGCCCTGGACGAGTGTCTCCGAGCCATCCTCCCAGGTATCCTGGAGGGGCTGTTGCACCAGGCCCTACCGGCACCCCACAATGAATATCCATGAGACAGATTTGCATATAATGGAGATGACAGGCATTCAAGTCTGACTCATGCATATTCATTAGGGATATCCTATAAACAGGACTGGCTGGTGATTCTGCAGGAGAAGTTTGAGAACCACTGATTTAAGCTGTCCAAGCGAAATAGGTTCCAGAGTTTGTTTGTTTTAATAAGTCAAATAATACACTTTATTAATTATGATTGCAACATCTTGGACTTCTGGTTCTGGTGCGCATCTGCATGGCTGCCTAGTTCAGAGCTCCCACTCAGTTTGACATTTTTTGCCTTTCCCTGCATTCTATGAGCTTACCCAAGTACTAATCTTCAGCTGATACGGTGTGGCGAGGAAGTCCTCCTGTGCAAAAGAAGATTGATTCTGTTTTCCCTCTGGTCGATGGTTCCAAGAGGCTTAAATAAGATGCACCGACACCGCTCAAGATGGCAGTCCCTTGGGATCTGACAAACCTTTATGCCTTTTATTCTTCATTAAAATTTGTTGATTGAGACTGCTACATAATATGATTCAGAGAAATGTAAACAGCATAAAATTACAAAGGTTTTGGATCTCAGATAACACAATTTCCATCTTGTTTGAGCTGACCAGTAGTAGTTCTTATTTTCTGCATGGTTGCACAGCTAGTTGTACAGAGATTTGATTATATGGTGAACCCAACCACAGACTGGAAGATTGTGACTGCGGATGCCTCAGAATTTCCACCTTGGATTTGAAGGCTATTACATTTTTCTTTGCTGTAGGAGACACGGAAGGGAGTTTGTACTCACTTCATAAATTTATATGTTGTACACTTTCAATCTTTCTGCTTTCCTTTCTGATTAATCATACTCTATGATAAGCAGTTTAGATATAGCTTTAGCCAGATAGAGAATGTTCAATAAGAAAAATTTTTATGTTATTTGGTATTTGTGCTACTTCTGTAGGACAAAGTTAATCAATAAGCTTTATTTTTTTAACTTATAGAGAGCTACCTTCTGTTCTCCAGGTTACCGCATTATATGGAGGGAAGAATGCATAAGTCCTTCAGTATAATCAAATTTGCTTTCTCTCAGGTTAAGGCCTGGGTGAATATGCTCTAGCTGTCTGTACTTTAACTGTGTGGCTTCAAATTTAAGGAAAGACTAAGCAAATATTACCATACAGATGTAAAAGTATACTAGCTAAATTTAAAAGCTCTTTGACATTTTATATTTCCATTCATCTTATCAATTCTGTCCCCTTTGAAATATTTCAAAGGGATTTCATGTGTTCAATAGGGCAGCAAGGGTGTGGTAGATAGTTTAAAAAGACCCATCTGTTTTGTGTTGATACGCCACTTACAAGGCAGTGATCTTTAGCTTATTTGACTCTGTGTCAATCACTGTTGTGAATTCTTAGTCACCAGAAAGATCAGGTATAGTGTAATTTTTCTAAGCAGTCATGCAATGTAACAAGCTAAAAAATGATCTTATTACTTTACTCACACGTTGTTTAAAGTCTTCCTGAAACTATTTAGTATAGTATAGATGGATGAGTGCATTTATGGTGGTGATCATTACAGTTTGATGAAGAGTTCACGGCTCGACAGGAGGCACAGACCGAGCTTCAGAAACGAGAAGAGAAAATCAAAGAGCTTGAAACAGAAATCCAGCAGCTACGAACCCAGGTAATGAAACAAGATATAGACTTTGTGTCATGTCACAGTGAGTTCCACAATGGAAAATTGCCTTGTTAGACTGAAGAAAAAATTGTCATCAACTGAACTGTGTTTTTTGGTGGCTATCAGAAAATGTCTTTTTAATAATGCTATTGATTGATTTTTCAAGACTGAAACAAGTTTGGCACTTGGTAAATGTTTTGGTCATCATTTTTTGAAATGGGATATAAGGTGGTTTAATAGAGTGGTAATAAAATTTTCAAATGTAATAGTATTACTGGTTTGACACAGCTTGCTTGTTTCAAGTAGGAGAAATGGTCTGTGAAACAAAGGTGAATAGTAGCTCAGTCTTCAAGGTTCAATCTTGTCAGCTGTCCTTTTCTGGATTCATAATTCAGCCATCTTCACAAATTTTGTATTGCACAAAATCATCTGTGAATAATGCTTATTTTCTTAATGTCTTGACTAGAGAAGGCTGTGCATTCAGGCTAAAACTTTAAGGGGTTTCATTGAGAAATTCAAATATCAATAGGGGAAAAAGGTTTGAAGTGGTTCAGGAAGGGGAAAGGTTCTGTAAGTAATTTGTCTTCCCTTATCCATGTAAGATATATTGGAGTTGAAATTCAAAACAGTTTAAATGGACAGGAGAGGCAACTGATAGTTTAAATCACTTGTGTGAGGCTATCTGAGGATATTCAGTGGCACTTAACCAGATAATGCTGCTAAATATAGCAGATAGTGCTGCTTAATTTACTCTGTCACCACTGAACTTTAACGCAATACCACTTTATTTCTCAGTCCGGAAATGAACTCTCTATACCTGACTGCTTAAACTACACTGTCACTTATGAACTTTAATGCAATACCACTCTGTATTTTTCATTCCGATAACGGCGATCGCCACTATGGCATAATGTAAGCCACATTGAGCCTGCAAATAGATGGGAAAATGTGGGATACAAATGCAACAAATAAATAAATAAAATATCCCCTCTAACTGCCTACATCAAAACCAACTAGTTTATGAGTAATCCAGGGGTGGAGTTAGGACAGAACATGAACCTAGCTAGTAAGTGGCAGTTTTCAATGCCCAGTTAACTTCCGGGTTATTGTCATTCCCAGATCTCAATGCCTCAGCATTGAGTATCCGGGATTAATTCAGCCTGCAGCCTGAAGCAGCTTGCCAGCTGCTTATTGCTATGGGCTAAATATCAGGCCCATTGGGCTCGATATTCAGACCATGGGAGTTAGTCTGGCTAACTCCTGCGGTCAGCACTGAGCCCAGATATTCAATGCTGGGCTGTTTCCAGTGACCGGAATTGAAAATCTGGTTTATTTTTGGCCAGTGCAAACTTAACTGGCCAAGCTGATCAACACTGACCAGTTCAACTGGCCAAAGATATTCCAGATATTCACGCAGCCAAATTCACACTGAAAATCAGCGGATAGCCGGTTATATCGCATGAGAAAACTGGCTATCCATTAGCCACTAACCGCAAATTTTCAGCGAGACATGGCTGGCTGTGTCCCGCTAAAAATTCACAGATAGCCAGTTATGTGGCATTTAACTGGCCAGGTGCCAATCCAAGCCGGTTAAATTCTTTTGAATATCTGGAGGATTATCTTTAATTTTATGCTATTTTAATATTTAATGTTTTAAGATGCTAATGACTGAGCTCCATTTCTTAAACTATTTATTATTCATGGAGCATTTAGGGGCCTTGACACTAAACATCATGCTACAACTCTGAGTATGTGTCTATAATTATGTAACATTAATGCTAAAATACCACTTATTGAATGATGCATTACATTTTTATCATGTATATGCAAGAAGAATACTTTCATGGTATGTGCAAGCATGATCATATCCATATTAACCCAAAATTATGTGAAGGGCAATTATATGATATAGGTGTCTGCATTCATGTGCCCCTTGCACATGTAAATGTATAGAATACTAGCATTAAAACTGCTTAAGTGTACATATACCTGAAAAAGTGCCAGCTGGGTGCCTATACACTATTCTGTAATGGTGTGCATAACTTAAATAGCACGGAAATGCAAGAAGGCTAAGCAAGAGTTGGGCGTGGGCAGGTTTCCCATTTACGCAAGTAACTTACAGAATAGTAACATAGTAATATAGTAGATGACGGCAGAAAAAGACCTGCATGGTCCATCCAGTCTGGCCAACAAGATAAATTCATATGTGCTACTTTTTGTGTATACCTTACCTTGATTTGCATCTGTCATTTTCATGGCACAGACCGTATGTCTGCCCAGCACTATCCCTGCTTCCCAACCCCCGGCTCTGGGACAGACCGTATAAGTCTGCCCAGCAATATCCTCGCCTCCCAACCACCAGCCCCGCCTCCCACCACCGGCTCTGCCACCTAATCTCAGCTAAGCTTCTGAGGATCCATTCCCTCTGAACAGGAATCCTTTATGTTTATCCCACGCATGTTTGAATTCCGTTACCATTTTCCTCTCCACCATCTCCCGTGGGAGAGCATTCCAAGCATCCACCACTCTCTCCGTGAAAAAATACTTCCTGACATTTTTCTTGAGTCTGCCCCCCTTCAATCTTGTTTCGTGCCCTTTAGTTCTACTGCCTTCCCATCTCCGGAAAAGGTTCGTTTGCGGATTAATACCCTTCAGATATCTGAACGTCTGTATCATATCACCCCTGTTTCTCCTTTCCTCCAGGGTATACATGTTCAGGTCAGCAAGTCTCTCCTCATGCGTTTTGTAACGCAAATCCCGTACCATTCTTGTAGCTTTTCTTTGCACCACTTCAATTCTTTTTACATCCTTAGCAAGATACGGCCTCCAGAACTGAACACAATACTCCAGGTGGGGCCTCATCAACGACTTATACAGGGGCATTAAAACCTCTTTTCTTCTGCTGGTCACTCCCCTCTCTATACAGCCTAGCAACCTTCTACTTACGGCCACCGCCTTGTCACACTGTTTTGTCGCCTTCAGATACTATCACCCCAAGATCCCTCTCCTCGTCGGTACCTATCAGACTCTCCCCGCCTAACACATACGTCTCCCGTGGATTTCTACTCCCTAAGTGCATCACTTTGCATTTCTTCGCATTGAATTTTAATTGCCAAACCTTAGACCATTCTTCTAGCTTCCGCAGATCCTTTTTCATGTTTTCCACTCCCTCCCGGGTGTCCACTCTGTTACAAATCATCCGCAAAAAGGCAAACTTTACCTTCTAACCCTTCAGCAATGTCACTCACAAATATATTGAACAGAATCGGTCCCAGCACCGATCCCTGAGGCACTCCACTACTCACCTTTCCCTCCTCCGAGTGAATTCCATTTACCACCACCCTCTGGCATCTGTCCGTTAACCAGTTCCTAATCCAGTTCACTACTTTGGGTCCTATCTTCAGCCCGTCCAGTTTGTTCAAGAGCCTCCTGTGGGGAACCGTGTCAAAAGCCTTGCTGAAATCTAGGTAGATTACGTGTATATCACATCCCTGATTTAATTCTCCAGTCACCCAGTCAAAGAATTCAATGAGATTCGTTTGGCACGATTTCTCTTTGGTAAAACCATGTTGTCTCGGATCTTGCAACTTATTGGCTTCCAGGAAATTCACTATCCTTTCCTTCAGCATCGCTTCCATTACTTTTCCAATAATCGAAGTGAGGCTTATTGGCCTGTAGTTTCCAGCTTCTTCCCTATCACCACTTTTGTGAAAAGGGACCACATCCGCCGTTCTCCAATCCCACGGAACCTCTCCCGTTTCCAATGATTTATTAAACAAATCTTTAAGAGGACCCGCCAGAACCTCTCTGAGTTCCTTTAATATCCTGGGATGGATCCCGTCCGGTCCCACGGCTTTGTCCACCTTTAGCTTTTCAAGTTGTTCATACACACTCTCTTCCGTGAACGGTGCCGTATCTACTCCATTTTCATTTGCACTTTTGCCAGTCCATCGCGGTCCTTCTCCAGGATTTTCTTCTGTGAATACAGAACAAAAGTATCTATTTATCAAATTTGCTTTTTCTTCATCATTATCTACATAGTGGTTCATAGCATCTTTCAGTCTCACAATTCCCTTATTTGTCTTCCTCCTTTCACTAATATACCTGAAGAAATTTTTGTCACCCCTCCTTACATTTCTAGCCATTTTTTCTTCTTCCGCTTGAGCTTTCGCCAGACGTATCTCTCTCTTGGCTTCTTTCAGTTTCCTCCGGTATTCCTCTCTGTGTTTGGCTTCTTGAGTTTTGGTGTATTTCAGGAACGCCAACTCTTTAGGCTTTATTTTCTTGGCCACTTGCTTGGAGAACCATATCGGTTTCCTTTTTCTCTTGCTTTTATTTACTCTCCTTACATAAATACTTGTGACTCTATTTATAGCTTCTTTCAGCCTGGACCACTGTCCTTCCACTTATTGTTCGTTCTCCCAGCCCATCAGCTCCTTCCTCATGTATTCCCCCATTTTACTAAAATCAGCACGCTTGAAATCTAAGACTTTGAGTTTTGAGTGGCCGCCCTCCACTTCAGCTGTCATATCGAACCAAACCGTTTGATGGTCATTGCTGCCCAGGTGGGCGCCCACTCGGACATTTGATACACTATCCCCATTTGTGAGCACCAGATCCAGCGTTGCTCCTTCCCTCGTGGGTTCCGTCACCATTTGTCTGAGCAGAGCACTTTGTAAAGCATCCACTATCTCTCTACTTCTTTCCGATTTCGCAGACGGAACCTTCCAATCTACATCCGGCAGATTGAAATCTCCCATCAACAGGACCTCTTTTTTCTTTCCTAATTTTTGAATATCTGCGATCAGATCTTTATCTAGTTCCTCTAATTGTGACGGGGGTCTGTAGACAACACCCACATGGACAGAGGTTCTATCCTCTCTTTTTAAGGTGATCCATATCGCTTCTTCCTTTCCCCAGGTCCCTGTCATTTCAGTCGCCTTGATATCATTCCTCACATACAGAGCTACTCCTCCACCTTTACGACCCTCTCTATCCTTCCTAAATAGATTATAGCCTGGTATGTTTGCATCCCATTCATGGGAACCATTGAGCCACGTCTCCATGATTGCAACAACATCCAAGTCTGCCTCCAACATCAGGGCCTGAAGGTCATCAACTTTATTGCTTAGACTGTGAGCATTTGTGGTCATCACTTTCCATCTACATTTCCTGGTATGCGTTTCAACATTAGTGATTTGGGGGTTTCTTTTCTCTTTGGGTACCTTCATATCTTTTTGTTCCACTTTTATTGTTTTTTCTTTGGCTTCCGTTCTGTTTTCAAGAACATCACAGTGTTCAGCATGCCTGTGCCACATATAGGCACCCATAGTTATGCCAGGTCTATGGCTGGTGTGCTGATACTGGGTTATGCTAATATTCTTTAATGGATTCTGGGAACCCAGGTGCCATTATAGAATAGGCTACCACCACATGTCTTTGGGGTGCCTAAATGGAGGCACCTAGTTATAGAGTTGCCCCCATAGATTCTAAGAGCTTGATAGTATCTGAAAGTCGTATATAAGTTTTCCCCTCTTCTCCTCATTCATTATCTTCCTTACTTAAAAAAATGGAATAGGAAGGTGGTAGTCAGTGTTGAAGGAGGCAGGAAAGAGGACTTGAACCCAAATCAGTAATCGATAGAGAGTAGAGAGGTTGTAGAAGAAAAGAAGAGATGTGACTGGCTGGTGGTCATGCAAATCTTTTGTGTAATTCCTTACCTTTTTTTTTCCAATTTTCACAGGTGTTTGGGTATTGAAACAGAGGTAATAGACAACATCATTTGTGAGAGAATAGAGTGTGAAATGTTCAATAGCTGGACGTGGATGGTAGAGCTGTCCAAAAATCAAT
The DNA here is from genome assembly GCF_901765095.1 of Microcaecilia unicolor. Taxonomy (NCBI): domain Eukaryota; kingdom Metazoa; phylum Chordata; class Amphibia; order Gymnophiona; family Siphonopidae; genus Microcaecilia; species Microcaecilia unicolor. The sequence goes on along the minus strand of NC_044037.1, from coordinate 80,274,999 downwards.
TCAAATCAATTTTTAATGAATCGATTCGTTTTGCAAAAAAATCGGGAGTCCCGATTCGGGATTTCCCCACCTCCCTCCCTCTTACCCGCTGTCTCCCAAGCCACTGCTTCCCTCCCTCCTACTGTCATCTAAGCTGCTGTCGCAGAAGCAGTCTATGTATTGGCGCGCAGCCGGTATAGGAACAGAAATCAGGGGACGGGACTGGCAGTCAAGTCAAGCAAGGAGGTATAATACAGAATGGCCAGATTTCAGAGAGGATATCCTGTTTCCTGATGGGTACATCTTTCTTAACTGTTATAATCTGCCTTGGGAAGCCTGGTGTTATAAAAATAATGGAATATATTGAAATTAAATGAAAGTAGAATTAAACTCTCCTTTCATTGGGGCACATGGAATCACATCTTCATCTGTTTTGAAGAAGTTTACCTTTTAGATACACAAATGGATTATTCTGTTCTTTAACACATTTCAGGTGGCTCTCCAACCGTTCTCCAAGCGCCCCTTCTAAGACCCGGTGGCTCACTATTTCAATCTAGTTAAATTGAATCATATTGAATCAAAAAAAATTTTTTTTGAAGAATTGAATCATACCATATCGAAAAATATTTAGCTGAATCGGACAGCTCTAGTGGATGGTGCTTGAGAGGCAACACTGTTGCTAGCTATAGAACTGGGGAATGAGAGAGGAGTGGCACTATCAGGAAGAGTTGAGGCTACAGAAAAGAGGAGAACTTCTAGGATGCATGATAGGAGTCTATTGTCTAAAGGAAAGTAGGCACCTACATTCCTGTATAGAATACTAGGAAAACTGGGCATTCATATTGTCACATGCCCTTATGTTCAGACCTCCTGTTTCTCTGTTTCTAGCTCTGTGACCTCTCTAGTCTGCCTTTTTCCCTATTGTTCTTCCTGTAAGCCAAGCCTCGCTTTGGTTTCCCTGCTTTCCTGGTTAAGTACTAGTGAATATTAACAACTGGGATGGGCAGAGTGATTTAACCTGGTAGGAGCCTTTCCTGGCCAGTTAAATTGCTCTGAATATTGGTTGATAAATGTCTGCAAACTTGCTTATAAGATTTATCTTTTGAATCCAGTGCAGCTCAGGAACATTGTGCAGTTTAATAACCAAAGTTCAAACTGTTTTCAAGGTACTCAGTAATTAAATTACAGGGATATTCACTCTAATATTAATAATGCTGGTAGTCATTTTCATTATAATACTGTATAAATGAAAAATGGGATTTGCTTGATTTCTCTTATAAGTAGGCCAAATTTTATTCTTTAAAGTACTGTTATAGACTTAGGGCCCTGTTTACTAAGGCGCATTAGCGTTTTTAATGCACCTACAATTAGCACGTGCATTAACCATGTGGGCACTTATAAAAATATTGTAGGTGCTTAAACGCACATACATGTTTAACACACATTATGCTAACGTGCCTATAACGCAGCTTAGTAAAGAGAGCTCTTAATATCTTATTTATAAAATTAGAACAATGAGTCATTTTGTAAGTTCAATGAACCTTACCATGTTTAGTTGTAGGATCTGTCTTATTTCTGAGAACATATTGCTGGTCAATATATTTCAGTGATTTTCTTCTCAATTTACAAATTCTGAGAGGCATTTGTTGTTTCTGTTAGGGGAGAATGGAGGAGAGCAAAGGAAAGGGATATTTACCCCCCCCCCCCCCCTCCACAACTTAGTAAATAGAGGGGTTAATTTGTTTGTAGATTATAAAGTGGGGCTCATTTTCAAAACACTTAGCTTTAATGGCATGTTTGATAGGACGTCTAAGTCCAGCTTTGGACATTTTCAAGTGGGGAATATAGTCATTTTTGGCTATTTGCTAGATGTTTTTGTGCTCTGTGCATTTATATTTTTGGTCTATTAAAAAAAAAAGTCCAAGTGAAAAACCCACAAGATCAAGCCATTGGGAAATAAGAATATAAGAGGAGATAGCATTCTTAGTAGACTGGCCACCCAGATATCCCAGAAGAACAGTGGGACACCCTAGGGGGCACTGCAGTGGAATTCACATAAAAGGTCCCAGGTACACTTCTCACCGTTGCTTCCTTATATTGTGCAGTGAGCCGTCCAAAACCTACTGTACACCACTACAGTAGCCCTTATGGCTGCTGTTGTCACCTAATCTGCCAAAGCACAGGAAGCCAGTGCAAACCCTTCAAAGCTGATATAATGTGATCAGATTTCAACAGTCTTTGTCAGAAGCCTAGCAGCAGAATTTTTCACAATTTGAAGAGAATGAATCATCGATTTAGAGGCCCAAGTACCATGAATTACAATAATCCAGAACAGATAATATCAGGACTTGTACGGGTCTTTTAATATTCAGGTACAGTAGATTATATATATGGTTTTGGAGGGCTCACAATTTAATGGTAAAAAAAAAATAGAATTGAAGTGGATTTTGACCCTGGATCCATGGTTTACAGTCCATTGCACTGACCACTAGGCTACCTTTCAGACTTACTTCCTGCTGTGTTCAGAATGTTCACAGTACCTGATGCTATCAGAGAGTCTAGTTTCTCTTTGTGGTGTCACATTTAAGGGTGCGAGAAGGAGACAGTAACTACTGGGGGAATCATGAGGGGTCATACTTTAATCCTTCTAGTAATCAGCTGCTCAGAGCACCTTTTTTACCCTGGATGTGATTAAAACAGGTCTAAATAAAAATGTCCTTCTTTTAAGACGTGGACGTTTCTTCCTATTCAATTTATCACTGTTGGACATCCTAATTTTGGCCCTTCCTAGACCCGCCTAAAACATGTCCACAACACACCTCCTTGCTATTTGGATGCACTACAGTGTAGGACATCCAAATTCTGCCAATCTAAAATTGCAATTCGGACATTATGGGCAGATGGACCTTTCTTGGGCCATTTTAAGATGTCCATCTGCTTTGAAAATGAGTGCCATAAAGAAGTAAGCAGTTCCTTTAATAAACTGGACCACCTTGATAAAGTGCCTTACAGATCAAATACATGATCTTAAAATTAAGGGCAAGCGGCTGCAGGGAGCAAGTATAAGGCAATCAATAACAGAGTCAAGTGATTCTGTACCAATTTCAATTGCTGTAGGGCCTTCTGTGGAAGGACCCCATAAAGATTGTTGCAGTAGTTGTCAACATATAACATACGCATAGATTGGAACAGGAGTTCTTAACCTTTTTTGGTTCCTGCACCCCTTTAAGTGATCAATGAAACCTTCACACTCACTTCATAAACCATGTGTCCACTAGTGACTACTGACAGCTACATATGTCAGTAACTGTTAGCCACTAAGGGTCAGATTCTATATATGACGCTTAAACAATCTGCGTGAAAAACATTTCCATCTAAGCATATTCTATAAGTGGTACCTAGATTTAGGCGCAGTATATAGAATATGCTTAGTCAATATCCTAGCGCCTAAAACTATGCACATCCATTTACACCAACAAAAACATGGCGTAAAGCCTGTCATGTAGATTTAGGCGTAGAAGGTCATATTCTGTAACAACTCACATAAATTTTGGAACACCCATGGAACACCCATTTCCGTGCTATAAGCACACCCTCTTTGCCTGCATGCATTAAAAGTTATGAGCAGTGTCTTACAGAATACGCTTAGAGAGTTGTGTGCGTAAATTCTAATTATTCCCAATTAGTGCTGGCTGTTGCTTGTTAAATGCTGTTAACAATGCTGATTGGCTTATGAAGCAAATTAAGTTATGCTCTCTGTTATAGAATACGCTTAGATTTCAGCACAGGATGCTAGGTGCGCTCTATTGAATCCAGTGGTAACAGTGTTAATTGCTAACATGTTGCTAAAATTACCCTTCTGATGCCTGTATTAGCAAGCATTTATGTACTATTCTTGCCATCCATTAATATATATAGGTCCAAATATTAAATAGAGCAATATCTGATATACAGGACAAAGCTAAAATTCTACCAAAGCTGGTCTATCAATCAATGACAGTTCCAGTTTAGAATTGTAAAGCCAATAGTAAGTTCCTTTTACGATAGTATTCTCCCTCTGGACATCTATGCTTTTTTTATGAGCATTTTGTTTATGTCTCAGATTGGTAAGCTATTCATGTTCTTCTGCTTCTAGACCTTCTGAATTTCTTTCTTTCTTTCTTTTTTTTTTACTTATTGCATTTTAGAAAATTGTTTCTATTTAGTAAAATTAATTATGCTCATTAACATTTTATTAGTCTACTAAAATCTTTATCTTCTCTAACAGTATGTCTTTTGAGGGTCAGCAGTTATACTGTTCTCTCTTCTGACATTATTTTGTTAGTTTCTAATTATGCAAGCAGGAATGACACAACAATGCTAAAAACACAGTTCAAAATTGTCATGGCAGTAGTCGCAGCCCAACTCCTTTCTTTTGGCTAGTGGGACCTGGCCTCCTGCTACCCTTGGCTAATGGTTTCTTCAGAATTCTCATGAAGCCATATTCATCTCTTTATACTTGCATAAAAAATAGATGCATAGGGATGAATGGAGAAACAAGACTGATAGATGGATGGAATGTCTACAAAATACATCATTGCTTAAGCAAAACTCATCTAAAAATATAATAGATGCTATTGTTTTCATTACAAAATGACTCAGGATTGTTGAATGAGTAATCCAGGACTATATTAATCTAAAGTTGCCCCCCATGTGACTTGCTCACTAATGCCCCCTACCCTTCCCAGTTTGCTTCCATTAAGAAGAAACTATGGCTGGGAACAATTTTTATAGCCTTCCATATATGCACCTTGTATGGCTGCATTTCTTACACAGCCCCTGGTATGGTGCTGGCATAATCATAGAGTTTGCGGGGGTGGAGGAAAAGAAAGTGGTGGACAGCAGGAACAACCATTTTCCTCTTCATGACCCATCTTCACTTCCAACTTAGCTGTTGTTTTTCTTATCCTTTCCTTTGTTACATCTGTAAGTCCACTGGAAGTAATGCATCATTTAACACTGAACAGAAAACAAAAATGAGAGAAGTGAGCAAATTATAGACAACATATTAGGAGTTATGTTGGTATTCAGTGAAAGTGTTTTTTCTTCACTATATTGTGGTAGTGTTTACCATCATTTCTATTGGAGGCAGTTTTTTTTCCTTTATGGGTAAATAGTCTTTACATTATTCGGAGTTTACCTTACTACCTGATGGCAGCGGGGAACAATTTGACTTTAGTATGCAGATTGCTTCTGTTTCATTAACACTTCTTCTAGATGGAAAATGCAATGTATTTTCTGGATCCATCTCTTTCATCACATTTTCTCCTTCATTTTGCCAAAATTCCTCCCTGTTCTTATAGCTTAAATTTGCAGATCATTTTCCAGATTTAACCTTGACTTGATACTTGAAGTGTTTCATTTCATCGGGTGTACATATGTGCATTTATTTTATGTGTGGTTGCACATACTTTATAAAATACTCGTATGTTCTCCAACTCTGACCAAACTACACCCACTGTGAGAATCTAAGTTGTCAAGCTGCATTAGGCCTTTAAGTCACATTATATGCCTCTTTACTTGCCACAGGTTACATAGTAATGAGATGCAACATATGCAGTTTTGAAATGTGAATTGCAGTAGGCACATTATCATCAGAAAATCATGATAAAATAACTCCAGCTAAAAACATCTCACAAGCATCTAAGATGGCCATCAAAGCTTCTGTCTACCTCCTACCCCCAATCTAAGACTCCAACCCCATGATCCACCTCTCCAATCCAGGCCCCTCATCCCCAGAAAGGAACTACCAAGAAATTACTTGCTGGTCCAGAAGTGATGAGGCAGGAGTGATCCCCAGTTGCTCCTGCCTTGGACAGAGTCATGTCTAAAATGGCACCCCTAGCAGTAGTCTCACACTACTAGCACTAGGATCATGTTTCCACTCACCTTTTACCACACCTTGATAATTTCCCTCCTTAGTCAATTATTGTGGGCACATACACCCAAGTATATAGCTGAACGATTTTCAAAAGCTCTTTTTCATGTATAACAGGGCTCTACAAATAGAAAAAAAAAACTTTATAAAATGAACTTTGTCTTTTCAATTGTATAGCAATGGATAATATTACTATTAACAGCAGAAAATGCTTGCTTAGAGGTACATCACAAAATGAACAGCCTAGTTAATTTGCTGGCAACAACAGACCATTAGGAAAGCTACCTCTTTCTGACCCCTGTTGTAGCAATCAATGTCCAGGCGTGATTTGTCAAAGGTCTCAAAAGGTAGAGTGACCACATGGATGCAAATAGATTTGTTACAATTTTTCAAGAAATGAGAGCATGATTTGATGCTTTTTCTAGGACCCTAGGTTTTTTTTTTTTTATTATGAAAGACAGATGAAAGGGAGGAATTTGGATTTAGCTCACACCTTTCAGTAGTAGCTAAGGCAAATCATATCAAAGTTTAAATTTAGCAGTTTAGTAGAAAAATCTAATCAACAAATCTGATCTATTGACCATTATTTTCATTAAGGACCTGCTTTACTAATACTTTCTGTTCCCCTTTCTGTGGAGAAACATAATTAGTATTACCAGGAAATTACTAGTATCCTTGGAGAGAGGCATAAAACTCTTAGTTAAATAATATATTCAGTGTATTTACTGATAATGAATAAACTTGTAAATGAATATTGCTCTTGTGTTCATTGTGTTCTTATGCTGAATGCTAAAAGATACCATATTCTTGGGGAATTCTTTGCAAAAGTATCATGCAGAATGTGCATAGTATACTCTTCTTGCACAGAATTCTGCATTTCCCCACAAATGTTGTAGCATCGCCTACGAGTCAGCTGCATTGGGTGCATGAAGACAGAGGTTCTACTGGGAATGTCAGCTGTATATGAGCTGAAAGAGAGAAGAGAAGAGATAGAGGAGGAAGCAGCAGCCTAGTTGTTAGTACAGTCGGCTGTAAAGCAAGGGACCCAGGTTGAAATCCTGCTTTAACTCTTTTATTTATTTTTCATTATGAGTCCTCCAGAAACAGAAAAAATACCTATTGTAGAGGAAGGAGCACTAAGTAGTATTTCACACTCAGAGAGAGAGAGAGAGAGAGAGAGAGAGAGAGAGAGAGAGAGAGAGAGAGAGAGCTAGGCTGTTTGTGAGAAAGAGAGCCAGGGGTCTTTCTGGGGCTATGAGGAAAAATGAAGGGGTCTAGGGAGAAGTCTGAATGCTATTGAAGTGGTACATTCAGGTACATTATTTATTTTTCTATACCTCGAGGGTTCACAACTACAAAATAAGAGTTAATGTGGGATTTGAACCTGGGTCCCTTGGCTTAAAGTCCACTGCACTAACTACTAGGATGTCCCCTGGTCTGCAGGGATATCTGCATGGCCACGTCCTTGTCCCTACTTTTTTGCCTTTCATATGTTGACATTCCAGTTGTGAAATGGCTGTTCATGCTGGACGTCCTCAGTACACAGATGTCCTTCTCACTATTTTCGATAAAGAAATCCTGATGTGTTTCCTGTTTGAAAATACATGTGAGATTGATGTCCATTTTGGACGTTATGAGCTGGATTTCTGTATTCTGACTTGGATGTCCTTTCAAAAATGTCCCTCCACATATGTTTATAAAATCCTATAGAAATATTGCTTAAGTTGAGGTTGCTTAAACATTTACACATACTTAGAAGCTGACATAAATATCAGTGCATGGTTTATAAAGTACATATGACTCCTCCTTGGAGCACACCTACTTTAAAGTTGCATGTAAGTACATGCCTAAGCGGGACGGCTAATGCGCGGGTAGCTCTCACGGAATCGGCACTACTGCCAGGGTAGTGTGTGCCTGGTGGTAATTCCGAGTTTGGAGTGCTGAATTCTGCAGTAGAAAATAATTTTCTGCTTTCTACCATGGGGGACATTCCTGGCGCTAACGGAAACATGCCCACTTTGGTTCGCACTGCATGGTTACCACATGGGTAGCACATGAGTCCTTATGGCTAGGTCAATGGATTGTGGTGAAGGCTCAGGCCATACAGTAAATAGGCATGCACTCAGGGCTGTTTTTGAGGGGGTACTTGGGGGTTCTGAGTATCGGCACATTTTCCATTGTTTGCTAAAATTGACCCATGGACCCCAAGTTTTAATGAAAGAGCTCAGGCTCTACACACCAATTCTGCCTTGTCATAGGTTCTGTGATTGGTTGCAGGGCGTCTGGCTATTGTGGGGTGGGTCCCTCAGTGATTACCCCACTCTTGAAGGGTGGCCTAGCATTTGAGTACAGGCACCTTTTTTGCTAGAAAAAATGCACTGCATTCACTAGTTTTAATATTAGTACATGCCCACTTCCCAGCCCATAAAAAAATTGCCTTTTTCCAAGCCGCGGTAAAACAATGGCCCAGCGCGCGCCTAAAAATACGCCCACATTACCGCAGGCCAATCTTTATATATATATATGGGTGACTGCAATGAAATTGAGGAGTCCTTTTACTAAGGTGTGCCGAAAAATGGCCACTGTTGTAGGCGCATGTATTGGACGTGCACAAGTCCATTTTTCAGCGTGCCTGCAAAAAAGTCCTTTTCTTTTTTTTTGGCTGAAATGGATGTCTGGCAATGTAAAAATTGGAGCGCATCCATTTTGTGCCTGAGACCTTACCATCACTCATTGACTTAGTGGTAAGGGCGTATGTGCTAACCGGGTTGTAATCGTCAGCATGTGTACACTGCCGACTACCGCTCGGTTAGCACCATGTGGTAGGAAATAAAAAATATTTTCTGCCGCGCGTATTGGATGTGCGTAAAAAATGGAATTACCACCCAGAGTATGTGGTAGCCAGGCGGTAGTTCCAAATTGATGCATGTTGGACAAGTGTAGGCGCCTACATGCCTTAGTAAAAGGGCCCCTGAATGTTTGACATTTATAAAATACACTAAAATTTTACATTTTTTTAAAGCAGCATTCCTTGAGAAATAATATGTAAGAGCCCTGTTTACTACGTCACATTGTAGGCATGCAAACTTTGTAGTTCATGCTAATGATAGAGACTCCCTTTATGGGTGTCTCTCTCATTAGAGTGCGCTAATTTTTAGCACGCACTTAAACATTTGCACGCCTACAGCCTGGCTTAGTAAACAGGTCCCTAGGGGGTCTTTTACTAAGGCACGCTCACATTTTTAGCACGTGCTAAAAATAGGCGTGTGCTAAACAGAGACACCAATGCATTCCTATGGGTGTCTCTAACGTTTAGTGCGTGCCCAATTTTAGCGCGCGCTAAGAACGTGAGCGTATCTTAGTAAAAGACCCCCTAAATAACTAATCATTCAGAATATCAGAATAATAATTTTCTTGCTTCATTGCATCCCTTTTGTTATTTTATTTGTTTTTAATAATAAAATGTATATCTATCTATCTATATATGTATATATATATATATATATATATATATATATATATATATATATATATATATATATATATATATATATATATATATATCTGTTTATATTTATATGGTTATATATATACAATTATGACATTACGTCGAAACAAAAATGTAACAAAAAAATAAAATCCCACCCTTGACTTAATCAGCTGACTATGGCTGATGAAATTAATACTAACTTCACTGCATTTATCTGTGTCAAATAAAGCAGTTAAAAAGTAGCAAGAAAGATGAGATATCTGAGTCCAGTCATTGTAAGGGATATTGTCTCAATGAAACCAACATTTTGATACCATTTTCAGAAATCTGGTTATGTTACCAAACAGAATAAGTATAATACTGTTCTGCATTACTCTTGCAGTCTGTTGAGTGGGCAGTTTCTTTATCCAGAACAGTTAATACTTTGAAATCTAGTAGACAAGTAAAATGTGTTTCCCAGGAACTGTCACAAACACTAATTTGTCTCTTTGATAGTCATCCCACTTCAGATATAATACAGGCAGCTATGATCATTCTTTGTACTGTACTCCTTTATCTCATCTATTCAACCACAAATACAATTGCTAATCTCATGTCCAATAAAATATGTCTCAGACAGTTTTATGGAAGTAAGAGTACTTCTTTATTGATATGGGTGTACATGGGGAAAAAGTTTCATTTATTTTTGTTTTCTTTCCTTTTAATTTATTTTTATTTTTACTAATTTATTATTCATTTCTGTTTTACAATAATGAGGTTATTTTAGAAACCTTGCATGACAATTACACGTGTAAATGCCAGTTTTACAGTGCCACAGTTTATACATGCAATAGTTATTGGTGTGGTTTGAGCAATCCAGAAAATTGCACTTGTAGTCCTGGTCTTGCACAGGAATACATATATTTAAAAATAAAAAAATCTTAGTTGACTTGGGCACTTCCTCCAAGGCATGCATAAGTGCAAGGAAAATACTTGTTTCAGCCTGGGCTTTAGAAAAATGATTGAGAGACCCCTATGTAAAAATATGCCTTTTTGAGCTTGGTTCCTTAATTAGCTGCTCCTTACACGTATACATTTCTAGAATACAGCTAATTTATATGTGTAAGTAGCAGTAATCAGCACTTATACCTATAAATATCTTCATTTGCCCATGCAGGGCAGAGAGTGAAACTGCTCTTTTTATAAATATACTAGTAAAAAAAGCCCCGTTTCTGATGCAAATGAAACGGGGGGCTAGCACGGCTTTCTTCTGTGTGCATGTGGGAGTGTGTGTGTCCCTGCCCTCTGGCCTCTCCCCCTCCCCCCTCTGAGTCCTTCAGTAAAAAAGCCCTGTTTCTGATGCAAATGAAACGGGGGGGGGGGGGGGAGGCTAGCAAGGTTTTCTTCTGTGTGCATGTGGGAGTGTGTGTGTCCCTGCCCTCTGGCCTCTCTCCCCTCCCCCCTCTGAGTCCTTCACTGTTACAGAGCCAGCGATTTGATTTCCTGCTTTGCTGTTTTCCTTCACTGACTGTTTGTGTTACAGAGAGGGTGGGGCAGACACTCATGGGGAAACCGGATATCTCTCCCCCTTCACACTTCCGGCTGGAGGCTTCATAGAATGTTGGTGTTGCCTTTTATATACAGAGATATATATTTTACTTAGCTTCCCTTGGACGTCCAGTTTTGTAAAAATTGGTATTTATGCCTATAGATTGCAAAATTGCCAATGTGTATATGTTCAAATGATCAATGATGCTGCTCTTTTTGAACATATTTGTTTGCAAAATGGCTGCTCCCTCTGTACGTAATGTAAACTACATCTGTATGTCTTCATGTCCTTATAGGTATTTTATAAAAGGCTCTGCAATCAGTGAATCTTTTGTAAACTTTTCAGGAAATCATGGACATTTGCCTAAAGCTACCAACGTAACTTCCTTAATACATACTTTCATGGATAATTCATTATCCAGTATAATTTTTAAATTACTTTTGTTGCTGTATTCTAAACAGCATGATCTTCTAATTAAAAAAAAAAAAACAAAGCTGCAAGAACAGGATGTCAACTTGCTTAGGTTTTTTTCAGTTCAGCATTGGCACAAAAACCAATACTAACTGGGGAAAAAAACATGTGTAAATATGCATTGCTGTGTAAGTAGTTTAATTAATTTGTATTTCATGTTTTTCAGCATGTTAATCTACCAGGGGGTCTACCTCCTGTAGGAGGGTCTTCAGCACCACCTCCTCCACCACCACCACCACCTCCACCACCACCTCCTTTGCTTCCAGGAGGTGTGCCACCACCCCCACCACCCCCACCTCCTTTTGGTGGGCCACCACCTCCTCCACCTCTTTTTGGTGGGCCACCACCACCACCTTTTGGAGGCTTCCGTGCACCTGTTCCCGTTCTGCCTCATGGGATGCAGGCTAAGAAAGTATACAAACCAGATATTTCTATGAAACGAATAAACTGGTCAAAGGTAATACCATATTCTCTGTTAAGGCATAAAGAGTATATATGTTTCTCATAAATGGTCACTTGCTTACAGATTTAGACAGTTTTTTATCGAAATTCTTTCAGGGTCATCTTTCTACCTTTGTTTGTGAGGCAGAATAATTGCATACGAGGATGTAAAAGGGGCAGTTTTCAAAATTCCTGCATTAAAAAAAAAGCCTGTGGGTGCTTTATTTTCCAGTTTTCATAGGGACCGATACTTAAAGTGAGCTAGCTGGTTAAGGGCCTCTTTTACTAAACCATACTAGCAATTCCTGTGCGGCAGTGCTGATGAAGCCCATTCAAAGTGGATGGGCTTTATTTGTGTTGCCGCGCTGGGGATCCTAGCGCAGCTTAGTAAAAGGGGCCCTAAGAGAGGTTCTTATGTGGTTAACTCAGACCGACTAGATCCCGAGGGAATGTTCAGTGTCATTTGTCCAGATAGTGCTGCTAAATATCCCCTCTAACCCCTGAAGCTGAAACTGGTTATTGTGCGGGCAGTCTGGGGGAGAGTCTGGGTGGTGTTGGCATGTAAATGGATAAATGCCAATATTCAGCCCTTAAATGGATAAGTTAACTGGGCAAATAAGACCACATAAATAGCAGTCCGGTTTAATTTATCCATTTAAGAGATGATTATCAGCATTTAATAGTTTAGTGCTGACTGGCCACCCATATCTGGATATTTAATGCTGGTACCAAGACATGACCTGGCATTGAATCTCTGGGCATAATTTCAGCAGCTGACCTCTGCAGGCTGAATATTACCATTATAGTGAACACTTTCACTTTGAAAAATGCTGTTAGTAAAAAGTTCCTGCAGACATTTCCTCATGGTTTTTTGCAGATCTTTTTCATGGAAGATAATTAACCCATGATTTCAAAATGGAAACCATGCACTTTACCCCGTCATCCTGTATGTACTCCTTTGACTGCTTCCTCTCAATGCAGTTAAAAGCTGAGTGTCCTTTAAAAGAAGGAGTTTCTTTTACTCGTGTTCACAATATGCCTTGTGCTTTCAACATGAAAAGACAATCATTAAAATATTCAAATAGTATTCAATCTGGATGTTTTAGTTTCTTAAGTCTTCACAACTGGTGATTTAATACTTGGTGCAATACCCTTCCCAGCAATAACAGCTATCAGTTTCATTAATTTGGATTTTGCTCACACCTTTTTCAATAGTAGCTCAAGGTGAGTTACATTCAGATACACTGAGTATTTCTCTATCCCTGGAGTGCTCACAATCTAAGTTTGTACCTGAAGCAATGGAGGGTTAAATGGGTGGGGATTTGAACTGGCCACCTCTGGATGTCAAGACCAGTGTTCTAAACACTAGGCCACTCCTCCTCCACTCCACTCATCTAATTGTTTAGGATGTGTCCACCAACTTTGCATAAGTATCACCACACTGGGACAGACCAAAGGTCCATCAAGCCCAGCATCCTGTTTCCAACAGTGGCCAATCCAGGTCACAAATACCTGGCAAGATCCCAGAAAAGCTCAATACATTTTATGATGCTTATCTCAGAAATAAGCAGTGGATTTTCACAAGTCAATATAATAATGGTCTATGGACTTTTCCTTTATGGGAAAAGGCTATAGAGATTAGCTAATAAAGTTTGCTTGCTTTTTTGTGTATGTGTGTTTTGATGCAAACTTTATCAATTCCTCCTAGCAGAATAGTTCAGACTCTTTCAGATTAGCTGAAGATTGTCTGTGGACTACTGTATTAAAGACATGCAACAGATTTTCAGTAGGATTTGTGTCCTGCCTTTGAGTAGGCCACTCGAGGACAATCATTTTTGTTGAGCCACTCCGTTGTCACTTTTGCTTTCATTGCCCTGCTGAAATTAATTATTACCCTAATGTCTACATCACAGCAGACTGGAACAGGTTTTCCTGGATAGGCTTGAGTGGGCAAAGTTAGGACTTCTTGTTGTGCAGTCCTATTTGCCTAGTTTACATATCCTGATCTCAGCTGAAAATCAGCTTTTACCCAGATAAATGCTGAGTGTGCCCCCAATCTACCCGCACAATGGCCAGATTGGGTTTAACCAGTCAGAGGGCATAGTGCCAGGTAACTGCCACTGAATATTCCATCGGGGCCTGCTCAGCGCCAGTTAACGGGGTAAGAGTCTCTCTTATCTGGTTAGCTGGCTTTGAATATCAACCCCTATAGGAAGCAATACACTGCTTTTAACTCCATTACCCTGCTGTGCTGTTGTGCAACTGCTGCTGACCAGCCTGCTCCACCAACCCTGCCTTTCTCCTGGTTATACTGAGTTGTTCTTCCCTCTCCCTTCCCACCCCAAAAAGCAAAACAAAATAAAAATACCTTGTATATTTCACTCAATGCCTTGGAACTTCGCAGCCTTGCTGCTGCTGCCATTCCTTGGCCTGCTTGTCCGACCCTGCCTTTTTTCCTTGTTCTACATTTTGTGCTGTTGCTGCCACTCAGTTTCCTGCCTCACCCAGTGACTGGTATGTTGATGCCACTTTGGCTGACACTTAAACCCATTTATCATTCCATGGGCTACTTATGTCACTCTTGGTGCAACTTCGGCCCTCACTCAGTGTCTTTGGGGTGTTAATGACACTTTTGTGGTGCCTTTTGCCCTTCTTTTCATTGTACTGTTCATATTCTTTTCATTAAGTACTTTGAGATGTTCATGTCATTGTTACTACTACTACTTATTACTATAGCAAAACTAATCATACACAGCACTTTACACAAAACATAAGCCAGACAAACAGTACAAATAAGGTATTAGACAGTAATTTATTATGGAAATGATTGAAACAGACATGGGTACTGAACAGGTGAATAGGAGTAAAGAGTTAAAAGTAGCCTCAAAAAGGGCTTTTAGCCTTGATTTGAATATGGCCATAGATGGAACTTGATGTACCGACTTAGGAAGTCTATTCCAGGCATACAGTGAAACAAGATAAAAGGAGCAGAGTCTGGAATTGGCAGTGGAGAAGAATACAGATAAGAGGTTTCCGGGGTGGGGTGTAGGGAGTAATAAGAGTGGAGAGATACTGAGGGGCTGCAGAATGAATGCACTTGTAAGTCAATAAGGAGATCAGAGCATAGGCTGCTTATGTCAATAGGAGAGACAGTGCTGAGTAGATGGCTTTTGCCCACGGTGGTTTGTGCTTTCCATGCCACTGTTGGTGTCCTTTACTGTTTTATTGATGTCATGGTGTGTTTGTACAGGATGTTGTTACCTCTTCTGATAATGCTTCCAGCAAATTTAATAAAACCTGGATCAAAAGCCCCAATATTGCTTCCTACATTGGCTTTAATGGAACCCAATAAATCAAGTCACATTTGCAGTCTAAAACAGATGAGGACTGATCCAAAAAACAAACTGAACCAATTTCATACATATTCCTTAAAGCCATTGTTGGAATGCTTATATTGGGTCGTCAGAATGTCCCAATAGTTTGAGTTCATAAATGTCCATCAAGTATTTCATTTCCCTTGCCATTCTTGTTGTACTTGTGCTCCACAGAGAATATTTCATCTTGGTCAACAATCAGATATGAACTTTGCTATAAATTTAGGGGCCCTTTTACAAAGGCGTGCTGAAAAATGACCTGCGGTAGTGTAGATGTATGTTTTGGGCACACGCAGAATCATTTTTCAGCACACCTGTAAAAAATGCCTTTTAAAATTTTTTGCCAAAAATGGACGTGTGGCAAAATGAAAATTGCCACACGTCCATTTTGGATTTTGAGGCCTTACCGCCAGCCATTGACCTAACAGTAAGGTCTCACGCGATAAATGGGCAGTAATGGTCTACGCGCATAGAATGACGATTACCACCCGTGTGCCAGAAAATAAAAATATTTTACGGCGCGCCTAGTGGACGCACATCAAAAATGAAATTACAGCAAGGGCCACAAGGTAACAGGGTGGTAACTCAAAACAGAGTTGCGTTGGGCATGCATAGACGCCTACACGGCTTAGTAAAAGGGCCCCTTAAAGTCATGGACTACAGTGACCGCTACTGGCTCATCGCAAAGTGGTGATATTCAGCTGCTGCTGCCCATGTAGCCTTGCGGTTTGTAAGCACAGCCTTTTTGCAGGCCTAAATGAATTTGCATAGCAATATGGATAGCAGCTAAATATCGCCTACTATCTGTAGAATTAATCAGAATTTTCATGCTTCTCCAAAGCACTATTTGAATGGGGCTGGGGTCATCTAAGAATTTTCAGTGACTCTGTCTGGATAGAGCTGCTGAAAATTGGCAGAACACTTATCCAAATAGCAGCTGCCACAATACAGATAAGTGCTTTTGATATTGATCCATGAGTAACCAGGTTGGTTTTGTTTGGAGTCTCTTTGCATATTTGTGCTACACATAGAAAGAATGATGTATTACTAGGCAGAGTTCTGACTTTTCATAATTTTGTATTGTTCTACCTGCCAACAGTTTTACAAAGCACCCTATAAAAATACTTCTTATATATCTTGCCAGTGGGAAAGATAAACCATTTCTTTAAAAGAGAAAGACATGTACCCTGCTCCTGACTATAGCCAAGTGTAGGGAATGCATTGTAAAGGCAAGAAAATCACAATGAATTTGTACCGACACTGCGTTCTCTAAAAACATTTTCACCTCTTTGATTCCATGATTTAGATACCAATTTCTGAAAAAGGTTTATTAAATCATTTGATTTTCTAGCGCACAGGTGACCTGACACTGGTATATTTGTGCCTGGTCTATTACTACACTTAGAGTAACTATCTGGATTTTGAAGTAACCCATATGTTTGCTGTGCCACCAGAACAGGTGGAAGGTAATTTTGTAATAGGGCATTTAGGCTGGGAAGGCACAGAAGTATATTAGAAGTATATTAGAAGTTTGGTGCACATCGTTACAGAATCGCTTAGCAAGTTGTGTGCCTAATCAGTGCCAATTAGTGCTCATTACTGCTTGTTAAATGCTGTTATCAACACTCAGCTTGTTAAGCCAATTAAGTTACGCACAGTGTTATAGAATCCGTGCCAATTTCGGTGCCTAAATCTAAGCGCACTATATATAATCCGGTGCTTTTTGCGGAATACTAGTTTAGTATGGATCTTCCTTGCATCTAATTTTGGGCGCCATTTACTGAATTCCCGCCACCACCCGGATATGTTTCAGTCACAAAATATGGACAAAGTCCTAGAAAGCCCCTGTAGCATGCAGGTATAAACAAATTCAGCAACTTTCACAATTGGCATATATGTGACTATTTGTCCCTTGGTTTAAGCCAACACCCACATACTAAGCTAAATACATAGCCGTGTCCATACATGGAAATTTGTCCACTTGTTTTGAAAAAAGGTTGCTGAAAAGCCAGTACGGTGACAGTGTTAGTACTGTTACTGTTAAATCATCCCAAAAATATAGGGTCCTGTTGATAAAGGCACACTAAAAATTAGCGCGTGCTAACCCCGTGTATGCCCATATTATTCCTATGGGCGTCTATACAGATAGTGCATGCTGAATTTTTAGCAAGTGCTAAAAAAGCTAGCACACCTTTGTAAACAGGCCCCAAAATCAGAAATAGCATCTGGTCTGGAACCATTAGAAATTCAGATAATTTTTGTCAGAAGTAGTGCATAATGATAAAGTAATCCTGATAAAGTAATACTTCTGATTTCAGATCGAACCACAGGAAATAACAGAAAATTGCTTCTGGGTAAAAGTGAAGGAGGACAAATTTGAGCATCCGGATCTCTTTGCAAAGCTAGCCCTGACCTTTGGTACACAAGCAAAAGGTAAACACATGTTTCTTTTATTTGAAATATGCTGGTTGTGTTTCCCATCTGCTCTGTTCTGTAGCTTTGAACTTATTTCATTTTTAATTTTACCAGTTGAAAGGATTTTCGAGATCTTCATTTGTATTCTGTTCAGGAAGGTTATAAGTATTTCTAGTGCAAGGAAAGTACTTTACCTAGTAGGGCTGCTGTTAGATTGGGCTTGGTTTTCTGGTCACTGAATTTTAGGGGAATTTTTTCAATTTGCGGGTGTTACTATGGTGCGTTAGCATTTCTAACACACCTTTAAATTTAAGGCACGTTAAACGCTAATGCGCCTATACATTTCTATGGGCGCGTTAGCGTTTAACGTGAGTAAACCATTTACACGCATTTAAAAAATGCTAACGCGCCCATAGTGCACCTTAGTAAACATAGGCGTTGGTGTGTAGCTTTCAGTGAGAAAGGATTCCGTTTTCTGCAGGCTGACTCGATGGCTGCAACTTGCATTTAAATGATTGCTAATAAGGTCATTCAGTTTTCCCTCCCTCCCAATGCTCAGCGCCGATGTGTACATGCACTTCCATGTTTGCCTGGGCGCACGCACAAGAGCTGCGCCAACTGCGAAACTGTTGAGAACATGGGCCTGCTTCAGACACTGTTACATTTCATATATGGTTCTGAGAATTTCAGAACATGACACTTTTTTTGTATCACAATCTGAAAAAAGTAAAAAAAAAAAAAAGTAAGCATTTTATAATCATAAGATCAATTTGTGTTCCTGGACAGTATTTTACAATTTTGAAATATGTATTTTTCATTCGTACTGGTTTACACATTTTAACCTATATCACTTATATTGCCAAAACCAAATTATCTTTGAGGATCTTAAACCAGCTATTTTGAATGCTGACAGCAAATAGAGTTCTAAAGATGTTTTTTTTTCATGCCTTTAGCTGTTGAAGATATTCTTTCAAAGGTTGTACACATCTCCAAGTACACCACTCTAATGAACATGCATTTCTCATAATGTGAAACAAGGAAGTAATAGGAAACCTGTATATATGAGAATGTTTGCACCTTCACCACGATTTACAATTACCTTGAATTTATGGGGAAATAGGCCTTTGATTGTTGTAAGATTCTTCTTGCTCCTTTGTTTGCTTTGTGCCTTCCACTGAACATCTTTCTTAGTCTTTTCCTTTTGTTAAACTGCATTGTTCTGTCACTGAGAAGCATTCCAGTGGATCAGCTTGGAAAGCCAAATGAAATGCAGTTGTCGATTGACTGTGCAACACAGAGCAGTGCAATAGAAAACCTATTTTGTGCCAGAGTCTACCATGCAATTGAAACAAGATTGATGCTAATATTATTTTAATAGCTTCTGTTCAGCTAACATTTTGGACTACTAAGTAGTTTAGTTCCAAAAGGGTGTTGCAGATTACAGTTAGGCTGTGTGTTAGAAGCAGAGGAGGACATATAGCTGTCTTTTAAATAATTGGGTGGGTTAATTTAATTTGGTTGGAATTTATTAATTAGCTGCATCTTGCAACTTTTTGAAAGTTCTAGACAGAGTGTGTGTGTGCTTTAATTTGACACAAGCTTTGGAGGGCTACCAAGATTGATGATCATGAATAATAATTATCAATCAATCACCATGTTCAGCTTGAGTCATTTGTCAGCAGATTATATGTCAAGTGTTGTGAGAATGCAAGAGCATTCAAGGTATGATTCAATAATTGCTTGAAGGGTAATTTTGAAAGCCATTTTCATGCCTGAAATGGGCTTTTACAAAATTACCTGCTCTACAGGCAGGTGAGAAACGAGATTAATTTTATAACAGGTTGCCTATGCTTTGAAGGCACAGAAGTACATAAAGATGATTTTATATAGATTGCCCAAAGCTGGGCACTGACATTTGGATGTGGATCCCAAATCTGAGTGTAAACTTATTAATGAACCATTAATGAGGGGCCAAGATGGTGGCATGAGTGGACACCCATTCAGCTCTGCTCTGATAGTGTTGTTCCTGATTTGTGAGACGTCCCTCCCCGTCTTGGAAAGGGGAAGCAGAGAGGCAAGATCTGACAGCTTTTTCCAGCGTCGGGTGTATACTAGGTCTTGCGACAGGCGACTTTGGAGGAGTTTCAAGCTGCTGTCTGTGTGCAAGCAAATGCTGCTTCATCTTTGCTGGAGGTTTCAACTGGCAGCAGTGTTAACAGCGTTTCGTTAAGCCCTGCCCCATGTTCGGTTCCACCACAGCCTGGAAGAGCTACAAACACGACAAGGCAGAATGGTAATCTGGAGGTGTCTCCCTGTTTTCGCATCAATCCCCGGGGTCAGCTATACACAGAGCTCACTGATCCATCATATTCCATCATCACTGAGTACTTCTTCCGTGGACGGGGAAGAGGCTCAAGTAGGTGTGGTGAGTAAGCTGGTTAAGCCGATGAAAGTTTGTCATGTCCCCTACCTCAATGCAATGCGGGGTCCTGTTGACATGCATACTTGACTGGCACTGCCTGAGCCATGTGTGTGTAGTCCTCTCTGGGTTTGTTCAGAGAGCGGTGGTTGAAGGCTCCTTAATTGCTTTGCTTCCATGACCTGTTTCTTCTCTCTCTCTGCCTGGCTTCCAGGCTCCTTGATTGCTTTGCTTCCACCCACCTGGGTCTGCTCTTCTTCTGCCTGGCTTTCCTTGCTTCTCTCCTATTGGTCTTCCGGTTACTCCTTCCCCTGCTCTTGTCCTATGGCTCTGCCCCTTCTCCATGCTGATGTCAGATGCCAGCACTTTATCAGCTGAGCTCTCCCTGGACTCCATGCTTCGGCTTCTACTTTGGTAGGTGTTTCTAACTCTGTATCTGTGTCCAGAACTCTGCGACACGTCTTATATTCCGCCAGAACCGATCCACTCATATCACCCCTCTCCTCAGGTCACTTCACTGGCTTCCAATCAGATACCGCATTCAGTTCAAGCTTCTCCTTCTTACCTACAAATGCACTCAGTCTGCTGCCCCTCACTACCTCTCTACCCTCATCTCCCCTTACGTTCCCGCCCGAAACCTCCGTTCACAGGACAAATCCCTCCTCTCAGTACCCTTCTCCACCACCGCCAACTCCAGGCTCCGCTCATTCTGCCTCGCCTCACCCTATGCTTGGAACAACCTTCCTGAGCCCTTACGCCAAGCCCCCTCCCTGCCCATCTTCAAGTCTTTGCTCAAAGCCCACCTCTTCAATGCTGCCTTTGGCACCTAACTCTCACCTTTCAGGAATTCCAGACTGCCCCAATTTGATTACCCCTATCGGACTGACTGTTCACTTGTCCTTTAGATTGTAAGCTATTTGAGCAGGGACTGTCCTTTATGTTAAATTGTACAGCGCTGCGTAACCCTAGTAGCGCTTTAGAAATGTTACATAGTAGTAGTAGTAGTAGTAGTAGTGTAGTTTGCTTCTTATCTTCTGGTCCCTCGTTGCTGACTTTGCCTGTACCCGGATTACCCTTCTGCCTGACGCCTGCCTGCTGACTTTCGCCTGTACCTGGATTACTCTCTTGCCTGCCGCCTGCCTACTGACTTTCGCATGTACCTGGATCACTCTCTTGCCTGCCTGCTGACTTTCGCCTGTACCTGGATTACTCTCTTGCCTGCCACCTGCTTACTGACTGCCGCTTGTACATGGCTTACTTTCTTGACCTGCTGCCTGCCTGGCCTATACATTCATCACCCCACTTCCAGCTCCGTCCCGTAAGTCCTGCAGGCCGCCCGCACCTAGGAGATCAACCTCTGGGGAACGGTGGTCAGTGCAGGTGAAACCCGGGGTTGTCCAGCCACCAAGCAGAACTAAGCTATCATTTTGATGAAAACTATGATAACCATTTACAGTTTGCAGTAGTTTTATCTGCATTAGGTGGAAGATTCAAAAGGATTGCAGACATTTTCTTGCTAGTATACACTGAGGAACAAGTCTACATTATTGAATTTAAATAGACAAGTTTAACAGATCTGCATTTTTAGATATTCCTTTATCTTGAAAAATGGCCCTTTAAACATTGCAATGCAAATTTCAGGGGACTGACACCACACTTTCCCTGGTTAAATCTATTCTTGTCTGATGCTCACCTACAGAAATATTGGAGGGTGTCATTTACTAGAGTGATGAAAAGGCAGCAGACAGATATAATCCATCTCTAAGTGCTTGGGTAATAAAGACGTTTCTTCTGGATTGAAAAGAAAATGATGAGATGTTGATCTTAGCAGCAGACAGCCTGTGCATGACTCAGGATCTGATGGCTATCAGGGCAAAGTATCCTGAGAGACCTGTTGACCTGACAAATAATTTGTCACTCTAGTGGCAGAACAAGAATATTTTTGAAGCAAAGCTTTTCCATACTGAGGAAGATGAATAATTGAAAATAGAACTAGCAAACCCCCAAAACATGCTCTAATTCTATACTCTTTAACCTTCTTTTCTGCATTAAAAATAATATTAAGCAGGAAATGTTGGATTTAATTAATCTTGCAAAGTAAAGTAATTATTTATTTATTTGTTACATTTATATCCCACATTTTCCACACATATTTGTAGGCTCAATCCAGCTCATTTTCGAAAGTGATCGCCGACCGTCTTCCGACACAAATCGGGAGATGGCCAGCGATCTCCTAAACCTGGCCAAATCAGTATAATCGAAAGCCGATTTTGACCGGGTTCAACTGCTTTCCGTCGCAGAGCCGGTGAAACATCAAGGGGGCGTGTCAGTAGGGTAGTGAAGGCGGGACAGGGACGTGCTCAAGATAATGGGAAAAAAAAGCCAGGCTTGACGAGCATTTCGCCGGCTTTACTTGGTCCCTTTTTTTTCATGACCAAGCTTCAAAAAGGAGCCCCAACTGATCAAATGACCACCGGAGGGAATCGGGGATCACCTCCCCTTACTCCCCCAGTGGTCACCAACCCCCTCCCACCCAAAAAAAAAATAAAACTTTTTTGCCAGCCTCTATGCCAGCCTCAAATGTCATACCCAGCTCCCTGATATCAGTATGCAGGTCCCTGGAGCAGTTTTTAGTGGGTGCAGTGCACTTCAGATAGGTGGACCCAGGCCCATCCCCCCCTACCTGTTACACTTGTGGTGGAAATGGGAGCCCTCCAAAACCCACTGTACCCACATGTAGGTGCCCCCCTTCACCCCTTAGGGCTATGGTAATTGTGTAGAGTTGTGGGGGGGGGGGGATTTGGGAGGCTAAACAACCAAGGGAAGGGAGCTATGCACCTGGGAGCTATTTTTTTTTTAATTTTTAGACGTGCCCCCTAGGGTGCCCAGTTGGTGTCCTGGCATGTGAGGGGGGCCAGTGCACTACAAATGCTGGCTCCTCCCATGACCAAATGCCTGGTTTGAGATGGCCGGCATTATTTTCCATTATGGCTGAAAACTGTTGCTGGCCATCTCAAACCCGGCGAACTCTGACATTTGGCAGGGCCCAACCGTATTAGTGAAGAAAAAGATGGCCGGCCATCTTTTTTTAAAATACGGTTGGCTCCGCCCACTTGTGGCACCGGCCCCTGGAGATGGCCGGCGCCGTTTGATTATGCCTCTCAATGTGGCTTACCTAGTACCGGAAAGGCGTTAGAGACTTCAGTGTAAACAAATACAAAGTGATGTTGTGGTAAGATAAAGTTCATGTGGCACAGCCACACTAGGGAATCGTACAACGGAAGAGTTGTGTTATATCCATTACGTTCTTTAGTTTTGTTGTGTTGCAGAGATCAGGCATTTATGTTGGATTAGTAGGGTAGTTTTTAGTGTTTTCCGGAAGTTTAGGTGGTCATTCGTAGTTTTGAAGGCTTTTGGTAATGCGTTCCACAGTTGTGTGCTTATGTAGGAAAAACTGGACACGCAAGTTGATTTGTATTTGAGTCCTTTGCAGCTTGGGTAGTGCAGATTTAGGTACATTCGTGTTGATTCAAATGTGTTTCTAGTTGGTAGGTCGATCAAGTCTGTCATGTATCCTGGAGCTTCACCGTAGATAATTTTGTGAACCAGAGTGCAGATTTTGAAAGCAATGCGTTCTTTGATTGCGAGCCAGTGTAGTTTTTCTCAAAGGGGTTTTGCTCTTTCAAATCGCGTTTTTCCGAAGATAAGCCTAGCTGCCGTGTTTTGAGCGGTCTGAAGTTTCTTTAAGGTTTGTTCTTTGCATCCCGCATAAATTCCATTGCAGTAGTCTACATGGCTTAGTACTATTGATTGTACCAGGTTGCAAAATGTTCCCCTCGGGAAAAATTGTTTCACGCGTTTGAGTTTCCACATTGAGTGGAACATTTTCTTTTTTGTGGATGTCACTTGGCTCTCTAGTGTTAAGTTGCGGTCCATTGTAACACTGAGGATTTTCAGGCTGTCTGAGATAGGATGGGTGTAATCCAGGGTGTTGATGATTGTGGGGTTATCCGCGCTGTGTAGGGATGAGAGGATGAGACAGTGTGTTTTTTCTTTGTTTAGTTTTAGTTGAAATGCATTTGCCCATGAGTCCATGATGTTCAAGCTGATCTTGATTTCGTTAGTGCCTAATAGAAATCTACTTAGTATTAAAGGTGTCAATATCCAGCTGGCAGTGGTGAGTGTTTTGTTGACCACTGTTTGCATTATTCCCGGATATTCAATTTTTACTGCAACTTTAAAAGGACACCAAAGTAACAAAAATAAATAAATAAAAAATAAAGTTATGCCATGTCTCAGTGTTCATTAATGCTTCTGTATATAAGAGTTCATTTTTATTTCTTTGTTAGATAACAGGCAGTTCCAGCACTGTGTTTGTTAATGAGTTTGTAATGGTGCACTGAAGAAATAACTGTGAATTGATCTCAACAACTACATTGCCTTTTGATTGTTTCTAATGGTAGCAGATTCAGAACCATGGATCTTAGAAATGATGGGAACATAAATTTTGATTTTGGATGAGTGATTATGTATCACTTTCCCCCCCCTTTTTTTGGTAGTCTTTTTGATGGTTATGCTGTCAAACTTTTTTTTATTTACAGGTTTTTTATTTTTATTTTTACTGTTCTAGAGATGAAGGCTTCATAGTGTCATGTTCTTTGAAAGTAGAGTCATTTCTTTCACATCTTGCAGGATATTTGTCTCATTTTTCTTTTTGCTGTATTTTTATGCTCATGTGATAGCCTATGAGTTATTATTCAGCCCACGGCAGTCAGCGCTTTTTTAAATCAGAGAAAGTACCTGCTCATAATGTGTGATTGCTCTCTGCCTTGAACTTGATGGTTAAGTGGATTATAAATGCCAGAATTAAATTAAATTAAATGCAGGTCGCCACAGGCTTTTTATACCTGGAAATTCAGTTCTCGGCCATACTCAGATACCAGTGCTGAATATCCAGATATAATACAGTCACTGGCAGTTATTCTGGTTCTAACAATATTCAAATCGGTACCGGGATAACTACCTGAATAAACTTAATGCAGCTTTTTTTCTTTCCTAACTATATCTGTATATTTACCAGGTTAGTGGCCTGAAAATTGCTGGCAATGATTAACTCCAAGCTCAATAGAGACACTACCCTGGACCGTCCAGCACTACCCAGATACTGCAAGGTAGTCTGACTGGATTTTCAGTTGCACTATCTGGATAAGTGCTACTAACAATCCAGGTATGACCCAGTAAGCTGAATTTATCCAGCAAGGAGCCTTTCCTGCTGAATATCAGACCTCTTCTCTTTATGGAGGTGATTTTACAATAGGGCACTTATATGAATAGCCTAAAATAGGTGCTTTTTAGGACTTACTTATAAGGGCAATAAGGAAGTGCAGAGGCAGACCAAATTTTGGTGTTGGTGTTGGTGCTGAAACTGGCCTATAATCCTTTTTCTGCCTGGGTTTGGCTTCAGCCAAAAGGCTACAGCCATGATTTCAGTTTTGTCTGAAACTGACCATGTGTTTTCACTGGAAACTGAAAACCAGTGCTTTGTCCTGTTTGACTCCTTCCCAACCCTTCCCCTCTGAACAGGAGTTGCTTCTCCCCTCTCTGCTCACCTGTAGATGGCCCACTCGGGTCTATTTTACAATCCTTGACGGGACTGTAAAATAGCCCACAAGAGGTTACGGCAGCCATTTTGAGAGTAGAGCTGACATGGGCAACAGTGACTGAGGATCACTCGTAAGAACATAAGAATAGCCATACTAGGCCAGATCAGTGGCGTAGCCAGAAAACCAATTTTGGGTGGGCCTGAGCCCAAAGTGGGTGGCACAAATGTTTCTCTTCCTCGCCCTACCTTCACCTCAAAATATAAATACTTTAGCTGATGAGGATCCTCAAACTCTGTCAGCTGAAGACTTCCTCTGAAAGTGGCCAGAACTTCCTTTTACCAAGCTTGGCAGGCAGTAGCAACATCCCTAAGCGACCGAAGCTGGCACCCCTTGCATCCTTAGTTGTCAGTAACTCAAAGATGCTGTTGCCAACTGCAGAGCTTGGTAGAAGCAAGTTCTGACTGCCTTTGGAGTGTTACAGGAATTACCACTATTGTTAGCAGAATCTGTGGTACTTCAGGAGTCAAACAGCACACACCAGAATGAGGGAGAAATCTTCTTTATTTGCCAGCAAACAAAGTAGGACATCAGCACTAAGTCTCTTCTTCTCTTTCTCAGCTCTCTGGATCTTATGGCTTCTGTCTCAGCTCCTTCTCTTCTTCTTAGCTCTCTCCTTCTAACGTAAGCTGCTTCTGCTCCCAGTTATATACAGTTTTAAACCCCTCTAGCCCCCCTTACTTTCCAGATGGTAAAGAATAGATTGATTACCCTGCCTTGAACTAATCATTACTTACACATTTACTCCAAAATATCAGTTACATAGATTTGATATTTCCTAAACTGACCTATGACCTGGGGCCTCTCACACTAGACATTGTGGCACCTATCTCTTGGCATTTTATTATTCACATAATCAGTTTCCCAATCAACTTCATACTAACTGGGTTCTGGCATTCATTAAGGAGTCAAGGGGCCAATCTTGCTTAATAGCACACAGATATAGTTTGTTATTACTTTCAGGACCAGTCCTACACTTAGCTATTCATCAAGGAACAAAGTTGACTTTTCCTGACCTCTTTCACCTAGCTAGGACTGTGGATAATTCAAACCAGATGATCTATTTAAACTTGCAGAAATATCACTTGAAAGGTCAGACAAAGTTGAATTGAAAAGATATTCTACATAGAAATAGAACTTATTAATTACACAGAATAAAACATATTCTAAAATAAGCAGAAATCAGAATTCCTTATAAGACAAAATCTAACTCATCTAGAATATCTAGAATTATTTAAATCTACTCTATTTTCTTCTAACCAACATTAGCCTAATCTTTTTAAAACTATCTTCTAACACTGGTTGCTTGTTGATCCCTCGAGATTATCCACTATGCCCAATGGCCTCCAGATGTGGTAAATAATTACTTTTCTCTGACCTTTTAAACTCTAGTCTAGCAAAAGCTAGACATTCTTGAGCAATTAAAAACAGATGGCATTCCTCCACTTTACAGGACTGAACCAAACTTTTAAACACCAATTAATATGACTTCTTTTGCCCAAGCTGCCTCAGGAGGAGGTCCTCAGCTGGGATGCTTGGGGAGCCCCACCAGCTATAAAGCAAGGGTAAGGGCCAGTGTTAGACCTGCTCTGGCCCAGGTCAGAAAATAAAGGAGGGCACTCTCTCCAATCCCCTCTCTTCCCTGCCTCCCTTCCAATTTCTGTACCTGCCATTACTATCACACTGACAGACCCTCACCAAAAACAGAACAAGGGATCACAAGTTAGAAATAAAAATATTTACACAAAAATTGAAGTGAGAACCCCAAGAAGTTAAACTTAACATGTACTACAACCCTGGAGAAATAAAAACCAAAAGTGCATTTCCTTTCTACTGAACACAATGCAAAGACATTTGCTATGCACTTTTCACAAAGCTAACATATTCCATTTAAACATTCAAAATAAAATGATTTTTTCTACCTTTGATGTCTGGACATTTTATTTTTCCATTATGTTGCTTCTAATTTCCTGTCTGTCGTCTACTAATTCTCCTTCAAGTGACTGCTGTCCATTTGTCTTTTCTCCTCTCTACTGTCTATTCCCTCACTACATCTACCTCTGACATACTGATCATTCCTTTTTAGCTCTTTCCTCTTTTTTTGATTTTTTGCCTGTCAACTCAAATTTTACTCTCTTTCTCCTTCTTTTTACTTTACAGCTGCCTATCAGATCGTCATCTTCTTCTCTCACCCACTACCTCTCCCATTACCCAACTCACTCCTTCTCCAGCCATTCCCTTTCATCTTTAATCTACTCCCCATTACTATATTTCTATCCTCTGTAATCACTATCCTCTCATCCGTTTTCTTGCCACCCTCTTCCACATGGTTCCACCATTCCCAGCATCTTCCTCCATCCACCCTTCTAGCTCAGTATCTACTCCCTCTTTCTTCCCTCCCTGCTCTCGTAGCCCAACATCTCCCTATCCTTTCTCTTCTCTCCTCCCCTGTCCCCCATGGTCCAGCATTTCTCCCTCTCTCTTCCTTCACTCCCATTGTCTGGCATCTCTCCATCATTCTCATTTGCTCCTGGATCCAATATCTCCCTCTCTCCCCTCTCCTATGAATCTCCCCTGCCTCTCATCCAACCCCATGTCCTACATCTCCCCCATTGTCCACATCCTTCTTTCCCCCTCCCTTGTACCCCAGATCCAATATCTGTCTTCCCTCTCTATCCCATGCAGCATTGTCTTCCTTCCTCCACCATGTCCAACATTTCTGCCTCTCTCCCACTGTCCACCATCTCTGTCTCCCCCCTCCCTTGTGCCCCAGAGGCCAATATCTCTTTCTCCTCCTCCCATACAGCATCTCTCCCTTCCTCCCATCCACTGTCATGCCCATCATTTCTCCCTCTCTGGGCACCATCTCTCCCTCCCCTCTACCCCCATATACAAGATTTCTCCCTTTATTGCCCCCCCTCTACCCCTTTGTCTCTCTCTCCCTTCCTCCCCTCCACCCTCATGCACCATCTATCCCTCCCCTTCACCTCTGTGTCCAACATTTCTCCCTGTGTTCTCCCTCCCCCTCCGTGCAACATTTCTCCTTCTCCATCCACCCCATTATCTCTTGTCCCTATCCCCCTCTCCCTCCAGGCATCATTTCTCCATGTCCTCCGCTATATACAACTGATTTCTCCCTCTGCTCCACTGCCTGCCCGGTACCTTGGCTGAGCCCAAACTTTTAGCTATGCGCACTTCTTCCCGGACTCCGCTTCGATGCATGATCGTCGCTCCCTGCATTCTTCTTCTCGCAAGTCCCGCTGCACGCAGCGCTGCCATTCATACAGGCAGCTGCGCTCTCCTCTGCCACGTCCGCCGTCCATCCGGTCCTCTGATGCACTTCCTGTTAGGACTGGATAGATGCGGTAGGGGGGAGCGCAGCTGCCTGTGTGAATGGCAGCGCTGCATGCAGCGTGACAGACGAGAAGAAGAATGCAGAGCGATGAAGTGGAGCTGGGGAGAAAAGGCAGCCAGCGAAGAAGAAGGTGGATGGGCGGGCCTGGAGGCAAAGTGGGTGGGCCTGGGCCCATCCAGGCCCACCCGTGGCTACGCCCCTGGGCCAGATCAATGGTCCATCTAGCCCAGTATCCTGCTTCCTCACAGTGGCCAAGCCAGGTCACAAGTACCGGGCAGAAACCGAAATAGTAGCAACAGTACCTGGCAGAAACCATGCTCTGACTAAACCACAAAACAACCAGGGATTGGAAGGCAAGCGGGGGGGGTGGGGGTGGGGCGCTAATCTTTGCATTCTTTTTTTTTTTTTGTAATGTGATTGCAAGTACTGCTGTGATGATCTTACATAGTACTTTATATGGTAAATACAGTGCTACAAATAAATGTTTTTGATACAAACTTATAGCAGGAATTTAAGCCTGCAAACTTAGGATGATAAGCTCCTTAGGAATTTGCCTCTGTGTGGACATCAACTGACACTCCAAATGCAGCGCCATTGTAAAAGCATTGTGGCTTTTAGTTTCAGTTTTCATTAGCTGAGTTCCATGTGTGCAGAGGCTATTTTACTTGGAGGTAAAATATGGTCTTTCATTATTTAAATTATATATATATATATACAGTATATATATATATATATAGATATAGATATAGGTATAGATATATAGATATATATCTATATCTATATATAGATATAGATATAGATATATATCTAGATATATATCTATCTATCTATCTATCTATCTATCTATCTATATATATATATATATATATATATATATATATATATTCTTTATTTGGGTAATATTAAAGAATTTCTAGACCCTATTGGGTATGATGAAGATGCACCATTTTAATCAAACTTTGGCTTGCAGAAGCTAGATTTTATGAGAAACGAAGCAATTGTTTTCAAGCACAAGTACTGCTCAGTTTATAGTGTTAGTAGGTAAATTATATTACAAAATGAAATAAAGTATATAAGAAAATATTTTGAGTAATGTATTGCTACTGATGATTGTAATTGTTCAGAGCATATAGTCCTCACATTTGATAACATCAATGGGCTTTTTTTTTTCTAGATTGTTCGTAAGGCTGGTATAATGTCTACAGTGTAGACCATTGTCTGGACTCCTTTATCATATTTTAGGAGGAATCTACATCATGCTTGTCCTTAAACAGTTTGTAACTAAATACAAAAACTGGAAACATTTCAGTTCTTTCTCTTGCAAAGTCTTTGTAGTCCAGTTGTAGCTTATGAATAGCTTTGTCATGACGATCAAGCAGAGATGACTTGGCTTTCAGCACAGTCGCATGAGTGAGTTGGGTGACTTTTTGGAACAATTGTTTTGTTCAATTTGGGCGTGCACACCTTACCTCAGATCCTGGATGGCATTATGATTGCATTGGAGCAAGCTCGTCCATCAAAGTGATGGGAAGTGGTGCAGTTAGTGGACCTTTAGCAGGCGCGGATTTTTGCGGAGACTGTGATCCATTTTAGAGCACTTAGCTGCTTGATCAGCAGTGAATACCAAATCAATCCCCTGTAATGTACTAGATGCCATCAAGAAGCGTAACTCTTGGTCCAAAATTAGCAAAATACTGTCAAAAGTATACTGGGGCACACTAGAAAAGAGTAGGCCTTGCAGGAGCTCAGGGAAACATGTCTGTTCACATGCTGAGCCGGAAAGCGCCCCTGGTATGTACTGTTTTTATTCACATCTTTAAGGGGTAGGAGTGGATCAGTGACCACTGGGGGAGTAAGGGATTCATCCGTGATTCCTTCCAGTGGTCATCTGATCATTTAGGGCACCTTTTTGTGCCTTATTCGTTCTAAAACAGGTCTAGACCAAAATGTTGATGTGTTACCCTAGACATTTTTGTTTTGTTCCATTATGGCTATAAAATGCCCAAGTGTTAGGAATACCCTAATCCCACCCCGAACCTGCCCCCTTATAATTTGGATGCACTGCAGATGAATTGCATAGATAAACATAAGCAAAATATTTGTCCAAATGCTGCTTTATGACACTTCTTGAATGTTTTTCTCTTTCAAAAATGAGCTCTCTTGTGAACCAGTTAGCTATGCCTTGAGGCTTTTTAAGAGGTACTCCTGCAGGTGGAAAATGTATATCACAGACACCCACCAGAAATACCTTTGTGGTCTGGGACTGAGCTATGCGGTTCCTTGGACCTCAACTGTACAAAGACATCACCAAATGTGAGATGAGTCAGGAACTACAATATTAAAACATAACATAAGAATAGCCATACTGGGTCAGACCAATGG
Source organism: Microcaecilia unicolor (assembly GCF_901765095.1). Classification (NCBI taxonomy): domain Eukaryota; kingdom Metazoa; phylum Chordata; class Amphibia; order Gymnophiona; family Siphonopidae; genus Microcaecilia; species Microcaecilia unicolor. Next base: position 80,243,568 of record NC_044037.1, on the reverse strand, counting down.
TCTATCTACCCCAGTATTCTGTTTCCAACAGTGGCCAATCCAGGTCACAAGTACCTTGCAGAAACCCAATTAGTAGCAACATTTCATGCTACCGATCCTGAGGCAAGCAGTGGCAGACTATGGATTTTTCCTCAAGGAACTCGTCCAAAACTTTCTTTTAATCCCAGACATGCTAACTTCTGTTACCATATCCTCTGGCAGCCAGTTCCAGAGCTTAACTATTCTTTGAGTGATAAAATGTTTCCTCCTATTTGTTTTAAAAATAATTTCATTGAGTGTCCCCTAGTCTTTGTACTTTCTGAAAGAGTAAAAAATCGAGTCACTGCTACCCATTCTACAGCACTCAGGATTTTATAGACCTCGATCATATCCCTCCTCAGCCGTCTCTTTGCCAAGCTGAAGAGCCCTAACCTCTTTAGCCTTTCCTCATATAGGAAGACTTCCATCCCCTTTATCATTTTGGTTGCTCTTTGAACCTTTTCTAATTCTGCTATATGCTTTTTGAGATACGTTGACCACAACTGAATGCAGTACTCAAGGTGAGGTCACACCATAGAGCAATGCAGAGGCATTATAGTATTCTTGGTCTTATTGCATCTCTTTCCTAGTAATTTCTAGCATCCTGTTTGCTTTTTTGGCTGCCACCGCCTACTGGGCAGAAGATTGCAGTGACACCTAGACCTTTCTCTTGAGTACTGACTCCCAAGGTGAGGTAACTATGATTCAGATTTTTCTTCCCAATGTGCATCACTTTGCATTTGTCTACAGTAAATTTCATCTGCCAAGATAAAGAGTTTTCAGTTCTCGCCATCACAATCAAAGGAAGATAAAAATTGTAAGAAAGGTATCTCAGGCTCAGCTCCAGGGAGTGATTCCTCTTCAAGAGACACTGACAAAATAGATCGAGACATCCTTCAAAGAGTGAGTACACATCATAAAAGAGAAGGCTGAATCCCCAAACAGTACACGTTTTTATGCAGGGACCTTTGATGCAGAAGTTAGCTGAAAGGCAACATAAGCTGCTGGTACAGAAGTGTCAAGAACCTATGCTGCAGAAAGCATTTATGTTTAAGGACTCAGTGAAGTACAACTCAGAGAGGAATCACTGTGTAAAAGTTTCTTTCTACATAGGAGAGACCATCAGTGGCACTGATGGATGCATACTTGGAGGGAAACATTCTCCCAAGACAAGCAGAATATATTGTTCTCCCAAATGAGTAATTATCTGAAGGAGCTCAAGTAACAAAGCTCTTAAAACTTTCAAAAGTAGTGTGCTGCGATGTGTGGGACTTCGGCATCAGCACTGTTATACAGGGCTACCTGAGTTTCAGTTTTACTATGGAGCCCATTGAACATCATTTTTGTTTTCAGGGCTTTCCTCACTGTAACGTTTGTGTAGAAGTGCCATTTCATGTCTCGGGTAACCTCTAGTTATTATTTCATCTTTTTGAGGTCTCATTTGATAATTTAAAAAGTTTCATTAATTTTTGGCATAGTAGCAGTCTACACCGGTACTGGTGTATCAAGCAGCACCGGTAAACATTTTTACCATCGAGCCATTTGATTTTACATCAACTTTTTTTTCCAGTGCCTCAGATTGTTTATCACGGTGATGCTTTTCATGGACACTCATAAATTCTATATAACCATAATACAACATACCTAGTTGAAGTACTGTACCTGTCAAAAGATGACACCTGGGGTCATCATAGCTGTCAGTGTTTAAAGAAAAATAATCTAAATGAGATCCACAAGTATGAATAATGGTGGAATTTACCCTCAAGGTTCCTAGAACTTCTCTGGATGTTGGATATACATTAACATTGAGGATATTTTGGGGTAAATTGTATAAATGGTGCCGACAAATTGGCACAAACCTCCTCCCCACCCCCCCACCCCCACTTAAGCAGTATTCTATAAGCTGTGCCTATGTGGAAATTAAAAAGAGTAAGACCTTTCTTCCTAAGAACTGTCTTCCGCAACCTGGTACAATCAATGGTACTCAGTCGTGTAGACTACTGCAATGCACTTTACGCTGGCTGCAAAGAGCAAATAATCAAGAAACTTCAAAGCTCAGAACACTGCAGCTAGACTCATATTCGGTAAAACAAAATACGAAAGCGCTAAACCCCTACGAGAAAAGCTGCACTGGCTCCCACTCAAAGAACGTATCACGTTCAAAATATGCACCCTAGTTCATAAAATTATTCACAGAGACGCACCAGCCTACATGTCAGACCTGATAGACCTACCACCCAGGAATGCTAAAAAATCATCCCGTACATTCCTTAATCTTCAGTTCCCAAATTGTAAAGGTCTTAAATACAAACTAACGCACACGTCAACCTTTTCATACCTGAGTACACAATTCTGGAATGCGCTGCCGCGCAACTTAAAAACGATCTATGAACTAGCTAACTTCCGAAACCTACTGAAGACCCATCTCTTTAACAAGGCATACAACAATGATCAACAAATATGAACCCCTGTACACATACCCAGAACTGCCTCTACGATATTTGTTTGCCAAACTACTATCATGTTTTCGTTATTAAGTTACCCAAGATCCTTCTGATATTACCAAATGTATATTTTCTTATATAATTCTTATATATTTCTTAAACATTCCTTACTATGTTTGCTTGTTAAAATACTATCATGTTTTATCATTACCATCTCACCCAAAATCCATCTGTTATTACTAAATGTATACTTTCTCATGTATTTCCACTATTCATGATGTATTTGTAAGTCACATTGAGCCTGCACAGAGGTGGGAAAATGTGGGATACAAATGCAACAAATAAATAAAATAAATAAATAAAGTTCAGCACAATTTATAGAATACATGTATAAGTGGATAGTCGTGTGTAAATTTAGTCATGGCTATTTGTACCACTGAAAACATGGTGCAAATGCCCACACCTACATTTACGCGTGGAGCACCATTATTCTATAATTACGACTGTAACTCAAAGCCACACCCCATTTCTACCCTGAAATGCCCATGACCCTCCCATTTCCACAACTCCTTTTTTGGAACACATGTAAATTTTTGGCACGGATCCAGCTCCTAACTTTGCATGCATTGGTCCCAATTACATCTAATTAGTGCCAATAATTGCTTGTTTAAAAATCCAATTATTGGCACTAAATCGCACACTCAGATTGGGAACATGCCTAAATTTGTGTGTGCAATTTATGGCAACCTTTATAGAATGAGGGGGTTTATGCTCCTTGAGATCAAATCCACTTCAAATACTCTCCACTCAAATTTTTATCTCTCTCCGTGGGGCATAGAACCACAGCTCACTCTCAATAACATCTGTTGTTATATATGTGTAGGAGAAATCACTCAGTATGTCGCCACGTGCACAACCCATGCATCACATATGCAGAACAGAGCTGTCAGCTACTTCCGCTAACAATGGTGACCATATTCACACATCACTATGACCTCTTATGTAAACAAATTTGCCATAAATAAGTGTACACTACAAATCTATGTGTTTCTATGTCCATAAAGGAACATAATGTGCTAAATCTTATTGTGCCCAATATCAAAAATAATCACAACTCAAAGCAATATCAAATAAGTTGTGTATCACTATTGGGCTTATTTTTGAAAGAAAAACGGCCAAATGCTGCAAGTGGCCTAGTGGTTAGAGTGGTGGACTTTGGTCCTGGGGAACTGGGTTTGATTCCCACTGCAGGCACAGGCAGCTCCTTGTGACTCTGGGCAAGTCACTTAACCCTCCATTGCCCCAGGTACAAATAAGTACCTAAGCCGCATTGAGCCTGCCATGAGTGGGAAAGCGTGGGGTACAAATAAAAAAAAAACAGCTGAAAATCCCTCCAAGATTCTCTGAACTCTCTTGGCTCTCTAAAAAAAATGACTTCAGATACTCGACATTCACTTTTTAGCTGTTTGGCCTATGGGCTAACTGTGAATGATTGGCTGCTAGATATCCACTCTTGAAGGTTCCCTTCTTAATGTGGAAATCATGCGAGCTCCTCACGAGTCAAAAAAAACCTCCTGGGCTTAAAGGGCTTAGTTTAATAAACCTCTGCCATGTATAGAATAACGACACTTATCTGAGCAATAACTGCAACTGGGTTGACTGGGGATGCTCTGCAGTGACCTCCTATTTCGCACATGCTTCTTAAGGAGCAGTACCCTTTGCCTTATGTAATGAGTGCCCTGAAACACAGTGTAAGCATAATAACTTAGAGAGAGGGAGTGGAAAATTCAGCGATGAGCAAAAACAACGGGTTCCTAACTTATCGTGTCCAGTTTTTCTCTGGCAGCTATTTACCTACAAAATGGCTACCCACTTTTATAAAGATGCCAAAAGCGTTCTCCTGTCAGATAGGAGCTGAATTTTTAAAGAGATAGGTGACATTACAAGTTTTAAATGAAGATTCCCTACTCAATACAATTGTTGAGCCCTATTGGGGCTAATCTTTTTAACTTATGGATCCAGCATTGTTCTATTTGGATCAGCCTGCGATCTCGACCCCCCTCCCGTGATAGATTATACTATGTGGTCTATTATTAAGCATTTAAAATCTTCAAAGGTGTGGGACTTTTCCACGCTATGACCCACCAGGGGAGCCTCCATTCTTTGATGGCTTATATTAAACTTGTGGTCTCTCAGACGCTGTTTTAATGCCCGATTGGTCTTTCCCACATAGAGTTTCTTACACCTACACATTAAGATGTACACAACATAGGTGGAATTACAGTCTGTATTGAACTTAAGTTTATACTTTTTCTGATTGTAAGGACTGGTGAAAATGTCTGTTCTTAGAATGTTGGTACAAAATATATGATTGCCACATTCTTTGTGACCTGTATTAGGTCCAGTGTCCAGATGAATCTGTTTGGATATTTTAACTATCTGAGGTTTCATCCCTGGGAGTATGCGATTCTCAAATGGTGGGCATGAAAAACAGGGTGAGATTGTACTATCCTCCAATATTGTTTTAAAGCCCGGACTACACCTTTAATACCGTATATTTTGACTCGTGAGGAGGTCGCATGATTTCCACACTAAGAAGGGAACCTTCAAGAGTGGATATCTAGCAGCCAATCATTCACAGTTAGCCCAAAAGCCAAACAGCTAAAAAGTGAATGCCGAGTATCTGAAGTAATTTTTTCCTCCTTAAAAAACTTAAAATAATTAAGAATATAGCATATGAGAGGGGTGCTTGCTTAGGTAGGATATAAAAAGTAAACTCCAATACCATTATCCATGAAAAAGTTGATGGGGAAATGTATACAGATTTCAGTTGTACTGCTTTTCTCAGTGAGATACTGCTATGCCACTAGGACGCCTGAGATGGCTTTGCCAATGACTGATGTAATTTTTGTTTATGAATGCTTTGAGATCGCACGAGATTTAACCAGGCATTTGCTGAAATGTGGCTGCATGAGATCACTGGTTATATTGGGCCCAATATTGAAAATGATTTAAATGGCCATTAGAAACTCCTGGCTGTTTACTTTACCTGTCTGGGGCTAACTAGGCATTTTCAGTGGCACTTAACTGGGTAGTGCCACTGAAAATGCCCAGTTAGCTCCCAAGCCGAAACTGGTTATTATGTGGGCATTCTAGGGGCAGAATCAGCACTTATCTGGTTAAGGACCTCTTTTACCAAACTGTACTACCAATTCCTGTGCAACGAAGCACATTCAAAGTGAATGTTTTTTTCGGTATTGCCGCACTGGGAATCGCTAGCGCAGTTTGTTAAAGAGGTCCTAAGTGCTAAGATAACTGTATAAATAGGACCGCATAAAATGCATTCCTATCTTTATGCAGCTCTTTATAGTTGGTTAACTGCTGAATATTGCACTGAACTGGCTGTTTCCGCCAGCTCCATATACCTGGAAATTCAATGCCAAAGCCTGGATATAGCTCAACGTTCAATTTATGAGTATAATATCAGTAGCGGTCAGCAAAACGCTAATCTCTGTTGGATGAATATCAGGTCCATTGTGTTTTAATTATTTATACCATATATGTTAATAAACCAGGTTTGCCACAGTGGTGAATGATTGTTTCTTGCTTTGACCAGGTTTCTCTTGACCTATGGGTATGTTTATTGTGTGTTAGCGTTTTTTAATGCACCTATCAATTTAAGGCACGTTTAACGTTAATGTACCTATACATTTCTATGGGCATGTTAGCGTTTAACATGCGTAAATCATTTACACGTGTTAAAAACGCCAACGTGCTCATAGCGCCGCTTAGTAAACATAGGCGCTAGGATTTTGTTTATATTACCTTTCTGATTCTTTTGGCCTCTTCTTTTTGGATCACAAATATATGGACTACATACAGATGCTTTAAATGGCCCAATATTGTCCATATGTGTATTTAAAATACACCCATTAGAGAGCTATGCATTGGCTGCCTGGCAGCCTTTGAATATCAACCTAATAATAACTATAATGATAATCTTTTGTTGATGTTGTATTTATTGATATTTATCCATTTCTAGCCTGCCTATTGCCTAGGCAAGTTACAGATGGTTATTTATGAAAATCAGAGAGGAAAGTAATATATTAGCACTCTTGTTCAATCAATATTTACAGTATTCCTTCACCCAATACCTGTTTGTGTATCATATCCATTAGTATCATAAAATCAGGAGCAGTCTGCAGGCTCTCAGTTTTGTAATCAACATGGAGGGTAGCAAGAGAGAACATATTGACCTGTTATATTATACTCTGATGTATAACAGATGGAAAAAATGATGAAGAAAACATACATTTTGTTAGTTTGATTTTAATAAAACAGTATTTTGAAAATATATGTTTAATTGGAATGCATTTCTAGACATTGCTTACTTGGGAGATGAAAGCAGGATGGTTTGAGTGGAAATACATTTTGGCAAATTAGGTTGTAAAAGATTACATAAATGTAGCATCTTTAACCTTACAGGCTGTAACAAGGTGTATCCCTCTATGCCTTTGAGAAGTGACCTTGGGAAATGTCAGACTATGTAGTATTTAGTCTGAAACATGATGGTCTGATACTTAATGATTTGTGCTTGCTGTATTTAAAGTGTTCACTGAAGGTCAAGAATTCTATTAGGGCATTTTTGTCAGTTAAATGTTGACAGAAATTAACTGGATAGTTGAATCCTAGCTGACAGTAATGTCACATTTTTGAAGACGTTGTCTGATGATAAGGCCAAACACAACATTTGTATGTTTATGTTTACCGATAGCTGGTTTATACTGTGGTTTTTTTTTTTATTTTTAGTGTAAAATCTGTATACAGAATTTGTGCTGTAGAAACCGTTTCTGAATGTTTAGATACTGAATGTTTTCTTTAGCAACATCATGGAGAATCTGTTGACTGAATATATATGACAAGACAGATAACCCTTCATTCTTTAACAGGGTGCCTATATTTTATTTATTTGTTTATTTATTTAATTGCCTTTATGAAGAGATTCACCCAAGGCAGTGTACAGCAGTCACAGTTTAACATAAAATTTACAGTTTTGTTAACAGCATAGCAATAGTAAAAATAACCAAATATAAACATAAATATAATAAATGAGGAGAACAGCAAATCAAAACCTAATAACAGGACTACCACAGACAGTATCAAAAATATACAAATTGAGCAGCACTGACAGAAATATCATTCAATGTCAGAACAATACTAATGAAACATCCAATAAGCATTCATTGGAGCATTCAAATTACATAGATATGATGCTAATGATTTTCTATAATGCAGCTTACAATGTTTCTGAGGTGCCGAGTGCAGATAGTGGGTAGAAGAGGGGTAGTAGAGTCAGTTGGAATATATAGATGGATAGCTAAACAAGGCAAGTTCTTTGTAGAGTTAAACAACATACAATTTTGCTAGTTATCGGTTCATTACTCAACTGAATTGTGCACTTAAATTGGGTGCTTGCACAAATTTGCGCACATAATTTTGGGCTATTGTAGTGGTGTTCAGTTGGGGGTAGGGGGCTCAGCAGACAAGATAATAGAGTAATGATGAGATGTGTACCTGGAAGTATTTATTTGAAGTCCACTGCAGTGTCCCCTAGGGTGCCTCATTGCTTTTGTTAAGTTCAAGAACCAGAGACATTAAAAAAAAAATTCTTATATCTTAGCATTTTCATCGTTGGTAAGGCTAATGAATTCCAAATGATGATTTTATGTGATAGATTATTCTTGATATTTAGGGGTCCTTTTATCAAACTGCAGTATAAAGTGGGCTTAGTGCATTCTTGCACTGGTCATTTCTGCACGCTAAGGGGCCCTTAATGGACTACCGTGGGGCATGCTCAGCTGTCCCGCGGTAGTTTTTATATGTGTGCATGCTACCCACACGCTGGGAGGCAGAGAGTGGGCATGGCTATGCTAATCGGTTAGCATGTAGGCATTGCACATGCTTAACTGATCAGCACAGGATTAGCACACAAGCTAATTAAATTCGCCGATGACACAAAATTATTCAGGGTCGTCAAGTCGCAGGAGGAATGTGAACGATTACAGGAGGACCTTGCGAGACTGGGAGAATCGGCGTGCAAGTGGCAGATGAAGTTCAATGTTGACAAGTGCAAAGTGATGCATGTGGGTAAGAGGAACCCGAATTATAGCTACGTCTTGCAAGGTTCCGCGTTAGGAGTTACGGATCAAGAAAGGGATCTGGGTGTCGTCGTCGATGATACGCTGAAACCTTCTGCTCAGTGTGCTGCTGCGGCTAGGAAAGCGAATAGAATGTTGGGTGTTATTAGGAAGGGTATGGAGTCCAGGTGTGCGGATGTTATAATGCCGTTGTATCGCTCCATGGTGCGACCGCACCTGGAGTATTGTGTCCAGTACTGGTCTCCGTATCTCAAAAAAGATATAGTAGAATTGGAAAAGGTACAGCGAAGGGCGACGAAAATGATAGTGGGGATGGGACGACTTTCCTATGAAGAGAGGCTGAGAAGGCTAGGGCTTTTCAGCTTGGAGAAGAGACGGCTGAGGGGAGATATGATAGAAGTGTATAAAATAATGAGTGGAATGGATCGGGTGGATGTGAAGCGACTGTTCACGCTATCCAAAAATACTAGGACTAGAGGGCATGAGTTGAAGCTACAGTGTGGTAAATTTAAAACGAATCGGAGAAAATTTTTCTTCACCCAACGTGTAATTAGACTCTGGAATTCGTTGCCAGAGAACGTGGTACGGGCGGTTAGCTTGACGGAGTCTAAAAAGGGGTTAGATAGATTCCTAAAGGACAAGTCCATAGACCGCTATTAAATGGACTTGGAAAAATTCCGCATTTTTAGGTATAACTTGTCTGGAATGTTTTTACGTTTGGGGAGCGTGCCAGGTGCCCTTGACCTGGATTGGCCACTGTCGGTGACAGGATGCTGGGCTAGATGGACCTTTGGTCTTTCCCAGTATGGCACTACTTATGTACTTATGTACTTATGTAAGCTCTACAAAATAGGTGGCAGTAAGAGCTCACATGCTAATGGGGAAATTAGCATGTGGCCACTATTGCAAAAATAGAAAAATGTGCCTTTTACCTGAAGTGCTAAAAGTGGCTTCAGTGCACAGGAAAAACTTACGTAGGGCTACCACAGGCCACCTTTTAGTGCAGAAAGGTAAAAAGGCCCCATTATGCGCTGGTCTGAATATCAGCATGGGCTTGGTTATCTTCTGAGAGACTACTGATACCTGAATATTCAGTGCTGGGATTCATGTATGCTTCGGCATTGAATATCTGGGATCAGTTTAGCCCGCGGCTATGAGTGGCTCAGATGCTCATATCACCTCTCTCCTCAAGTCAATTCACTGGCTTCCAATCAGGTACCGCATACAGTTCAAACTTCTCCTACTAACCTACAAATGCACTCAATCTGCAGCCTCTCACTACCTCTCTACCCTTATCTCCCCTTACGCTCCTTCCCGAAACCTCCGCTCACAGGACAAATCCCTCCTCTCTGCTCCCTTCTCCACCATCGCCAACTCCAGGCTCTGCCCTTTCTGCCTTGCCTCTCCCTATGCTTGGAACAAACTCCCTGAGCCCATACGCAGAGCCCCCTCCCTGCCCATCTTCAAATCCTTACTCAAAGCCCATCTCCTCAATGTCACCTTTGGCACCTAATCATTTTACCTCTATCCAGCAAATCTAGACTGCCCCAATTGACTGTCTGCACATGTTGTCCATTAGATTGTAAGCTCCTTTGAGCAGGGACTGTCCTTTTTTGTTAAACTGTACAGTGCTGCGTAACCCTAGTAGCGCTTTAGAAATGTTAAGTAGTAGTAGTAGTAATATCTGGGATCAGTTTAGCCCGTGGCTATGAGTGGCTCAGATGCCGCTCGTCACTACAAGCTGTATTTCAGGTGGAAAATATATAATACTAGTAAAAAAATGCCCGTTTCTTAAGGGAAGGAAACGGGTGCTAGGAAGGCCATCCCCCACCCTCCCTCCCTCGCTGTTCCAGACTCTGGTCTCCCTCTGTTTTCACCCCCCTCCGCGTTACGGACCCCTGTACCCCCCTTCCGCGACCCTGTCAACCTCCCTTCTCTGCGAAAACCGTCCCCCGCCACCGTGGTGTACCTGTGCTGACGGGGGACCCCAACCCCGATCAGCCAAAGTCCTGTGCTGGCCTTCGCGGCATTGCTTCCTCAATGGTCTTCTGTTGAAATTCCTCTGCATGCGCAGACACACGCAGAGGAACTTAGAAGATCATTGAAGAAGCAACGCCGCGAAGGCCAGCACAGGACTTCGACTGATGGGAGTTGGGGTCCCCCATCAGCACAGGTACTGGACGGCAGCGGGGGATGGTTTTCGGCGGGAAAGGGGGGGTCGACAGGGTCGCGGAAAGGGGGTACAGGGGGCTGTAACGCGGGGGGGGGGGTTGAAATCAGAGGAAGGGCGGAGTATGGAACTCGGTGGGAAGTGCGTGAGGGGACAGGGGGTGTTCATGCTCATCGGGGGGGGGGGGGGGTTGGTGATGCAGCGAGGGGGGGGTCTGTGTTGCCCCGCTCCCTGCCACTTGCTCCGAAGTGACAGGGAGCGGCGCAGTGACAGCTGATTCCCAGGCAGGTGGAGGAGTAGGGAAACACGCTTCGCATGTTTCCCTACTCCTCCCCTTGCTTTGGAATCAGCTGTCACTGAGGTCACTGACTTCAGTGCGTGCCTGCCTAGCAGACCACCTCCGAGGGAGGCATGGTCCCAGGCACATTAGAACGTTGGAGGTGAGAATTATTATATAGGATAATATTTTACTATTACTATTATAACCCGCTCAAGTCAGGGCTTCCTAAACTGTGGTGTTGCAAAATCCACTGTTGAGGGGCGGGGGGAGTCATCACTTGGGCAGGTGTATTCATACATATATACAAATATGCTGTAACCTCATGAATATAATATGCTAAAAATCATAGCAAAATAGAACAATTTTGGAACACCAAACAGGCGTAGTAGTCGTGTGTGTGTATATATGTATTTGTATCCCTTTCTTTCTCCATATGATAGAGCTACATTGTACACAGTTATTAAGCGTCATCAGAAATGGACACAGCTGATTCTGGTTTTGTTCTGTTATATGAATAAACCCCTGGTCCTTTATCATAGCAATTTCAGGTCCACTCATGTATTGTGATAAAATCTGACCCTGCATAGCCATTTACGACCTCATGGAGTTATTTGGTAACTGCATTTGAGTAGGGTTTTTTTTATGCGTGTAGTAAAAGATCTGACATTGTAGTCACTGGCTAGGCAATGAATGTTTTTTTTAAAGAAAGTACAACATACTTGAGAGTAAGTTTTCTTTGAATTTGGCAAATGTTAGGATAAATTGGTTAAAGCTGTGTTTTATAACCTGTTCCTTAGGCATCTTAACAGACATGTAGGAAATTCAATCAATCATATCCACTCATTACACAATGTAATTTCTGCATTGTCCTTTAGTATATATGTTTTTTTTTGTCATGCTGGATGGTTTATTTGTGTAAGTTGTACCAGGGCTTATTCAAGCGATGCTTATAGTATATTTTAAAATGACTACAATGTAGTTCTTTTCTCTCTGAGGAAAGTGTTCCACAGATTCAGTGTCATGCATCTGAAGCTTTTTTCATAAACCTTAGAAACAAATACTGCCTCTTTCTTCTGAGATTTTGTGTACAGAGTGCATACAGAGTCTGGTAAATGAAATAAATAAGACAGAGCTCCCATGAGCACATATTTAAACTCAGCGAGATCAATTGTCAGCAGAATGCCTATGGAATCTTCTGAAATGTCCAATCTAAGACCATGCTGCACTAAAAGGGGGCTTTGGTAGCGTCAATGTGGATTTATGATGTGCAGGAAATGGCCCTGCACTAATCACAGGGATTGGCGCCTGGGTATTTCTGGGGGGAGCCATACCACCACCTATTTAGGTGACGGTAAAGGCTCCTGTGCTAATCCGCTGAGAACCGGATAGTGCACGGCTTCCTGATTACCACTGGGTCAGACCTGGCGCTACAAAGATACAAAATATTTTTGTAATGCCGGAAATTGTGTACATTGGATATATAAGCATACATAGATGTTCTGCAGTGAATGTTATGCCATGAAGATATTTTGAATGATTATCTTCACTATTTGGTCATAGCATCAATTCAATAAATAAATATTGTGACAATTCTAAAAGCTCTGACCAAGTAACATACCTTTCTAGAGGGGTGATAAAGAGGGGCATAATCGAAAGGGATGCCCAAGTTTTGCTGAGGACATCCTCACAAAATGTCCCGGTGGAGGGGTGGGGAAATCTGTATTATCGAAACAAGATGGACGTCCATCTTTTGTTTCGATAATACGGTCAGGGACGCCCAAATCCTGAAATTTAGGTCGTCCTTAGAGATGGTTGTCTCTAGACTTGGTCGTTTCTGATTTTTCGGCGATAATGGAAACCAAGGACACCAATCTCAGAAACGACCAAATTCAAGCCCTTTGGTTGTAGGAGGAGCCAGCATTCGTAGTGCACTGGTCCCCCTGACATGCCAGGACACCAACCGGGCACCCTGGGGGGCACTACAGTGGACTTCAGAAATTGCTGCCAGGTACATAGCTCCCTTACCTTGTGTGCTGAGCCCCCCAAATCCCTCCCCCCCAAAACCCAATACCCCCAACTGTACACCACTACCATAACCCTTACAGGTGAAGGGGGGCACCTAGATGTGGGTACAGTGGGTTTGTGGTGGGTTTTGGAGGGCTCACATTTACCACCACAAATGTAACAGGAGGGGGGATGGGCCTGGGTCTGCCTGCCTGAAGCGCACTGCACCCAATAAAACTTCTCCAGGGACCTGCATACTGCTGTGATGGACCTGAGTATGACATTTAAGGCTGGCAAAAATATTTTAATGATGTTTATTTAGGGTGGGAGGGGGTTAGTGACCACTGGGGGAGTAAGGGGAGGTCATCCCCGATTCTCTCCGGTGGTCATCTGGTCAGTTAAGGCACCTTTTTGTGCCTTGGTCATAAAAAAGAATGGGACCAGGTAAAGTCATCCAAGTTCTCGTCAGGGATGCCCTTTTTTTTCCATTATGGGTCGAGGACATCCATGTGTTTGGTACACCCAAATCCCGCCTTTGCTACACCGCCGACACGCCCCCGTGAACTTTGTTTGTGACGGAAAGCAGTTGGGGACGCCTAAAATCGGCTTTTGATTATACCGATTTGGGCGACCATGTGAGAAGGACGTCCATCTTCCGATTTGTGTCGAAAGATGGGCATCCTTTTTCGAAAATGAGCCTGAAAGTGACCCACAAAAATATTGGAGGGAGAAAATCCGCCAGAAAAGCGGAGAACTCAAACACCCCACGGTAAAGACAATGTTGCAGAAAAAGTGGGAGAGCGATCAAGGATGCCAGAAACTGGAGGATGTTGAATAATAAACAGTTTTATTGATAAATTTGAAGACTCGACACAACGTCGTGTTTCGGCCGTCAGGCCTGCATCAGGAGTCTCTGGGACAAAATATTACAAAATATCGTTAAAGATAATCGTTCAGACGTAACGTTGTAGTCTTTAAAAAGACTGTATTTGGGAAAAAGTTGCCGTCAGATGCGCTGCGTGCGCTGTTCGTAATGCATTACGTAATGCACGCAGCGCATCTGACGGCAACTTTTTCCCCAAATACAGTCTTTTTAAAGACTACAACGTTATGTCTGAACGATTATCTTTAACGTTATTTTGTAATATTTTGTCCCAGAGACTCCTGATGCAGGCCTGACGGCCGAAACACGACGTTGTGTCGAGTCTTCAAATTTATCAATAAAACTGTTTATTATTCAACATCCTCTAGTTTCTGGCATCCTTGGTCGCTCTCCCACAAAAATATTGACCTCAACATTAAAAACAAAACAAAATGAAAATTCACTTATTGGGCCAGATTCTGTAAAACTGTACAATGTGAACCATTACAATGCACGAGATGCTGTGTGCTGCATTGTGCCAGTTGCATTCCACTCGTTGAGCATTGCTTCAGCTGCTGACAAGCAACTATAACCAGTGTTTATTCTTATTCTTAACCTTGGTTATTTTTAAACAAGAAGTATTTATCCCTGAAACAGGTGCATGTTGCCCCGAAACATAGCTGTGTCGGGTTTTTCCTTGTTTTCTACCACTGTGCACAATAAAGAATCATCTGGTTCTTATTTTCATTGACTGACTCCACTCTTTGTATTTGAACTTCGGTTTGCTCCATTCATGGAGTTTTTTCCTCCTTCTTGTTGCTTTTAAATAAATAAACATATGGAAAATATTTTTGGCATTTTTAAACATGAATAGGCTGCCTCTAAAATCCATAGTGTATGCTGCCTAGTGCTCTCATGTGCATTCTTCTTTCAGTTTAATAGCCCAATATACACACACACATGAACATAATTTAACTGTTCATAGTACTACTGCCCTCCAAGACTGTATTTTAAACAGAAGCAGCTTCTCTACACAGTGTTATAAAATGAAACATAAGGGCCCTTTCACTGAAGTGTGGTAAATTTTGTCACTTAGGATGGAAGGATGCCCCTAGCTGTAGTACTGCAAGACTACGGCTAGGGATCATGGTGGACATTTTGGATCCCAGTACATTTTCAGATGGGAGCCAAGGGGACCCACCTCTTGCCTCGGACTGTTGAAACACTAACGAAAATCCCTGGGTATGGCCTGGTGGTTAGGGTCAGGGTGGGGATAAAGGACTGTGTGGAAGCACTTATCTTGGGGGGTGGTTTCAACTCTTTGGGGTGGAATCAGATGTTCAAAGGGCGTCGGGAGGGGTAGTCAGATACAGGGGGTGTTGGGGGGGATTGGAAAATGGGGGCAGGCATGCTACCAGACTGCTGCCTCTTCTTGAGGTGGCATTAAGTGTAGCCATGCAATTGGCAATCATGACAGCTGGTGTGCAGTATTGAACTTCTCCACACTATTCTGGTGATGCCCATACACCACCCATTCCTGCATTAAACAGCTACCATGTTTGTTTGTTGTTATTTTTTTTTATACCATTCAGGCTGTTTTAACTCATGTTATAAATTGGTGTGGATCCAGACTAATATTTAACATATGGCAAAACTCACACTAGCTGCTTAATAGCGTCACAAGCAAACTTACTGGACATTCTCCTTACCATGGCCCAAAAACACATCCTACAAAACTGGAAATCTGCACACCTATTGAACGCTCACTTTTGGTGGCATACAGTTCTACAACATCAGAAATTTGAGTTTGTAATGGCAGAGAAATTTTGAACGACAGTCTCCATAAGAAAAACCTGGTCACCAGTGGAAAACTATCTTCAATCTATTCAGACGTAATGTTGGCCCAACGTTTGAGACTTGTACTGTAGACGCATAGGCACTTTTCTTTCCTAACCTCTATATTTCTTTTTAGTTCCACATTCCCCTCCTTTACTGTTTCTTGTTATTGTTATACTTGAAAAAAAATATTTTGAAAAGAAAAGCTGCTTAATATAGCTTAGTAAAAAGGCCCTTTAATATCCCAAAATGAACTTATCAAAAATGTTGGTTCCTAACATGAACAGCTGGGTGGCATAAAATTGAAATAAGCTGCCATTGAATCATGCCATTTTTTTAAAAGGGAAATTTCCTCCCAAACTGGCTTGATTATCAGAATTGAGCTAACGTGCATCTTAAAAATGGGAAATAACTTGTTCCTCAACCAGCATTGCAATAAGATTGTAAATGTGTGCCTAAAGAAGAAGTTAAAATGGAGTTATATTGATGCACAGGAGAGAATTCTCGTCTAATTGAAAGGAAGCTCTGGAGTGAGGGGGCATAGGATGAGGATGAAGATGAAAGAGGATAGACTCAAAAGTAATCTAAAGAAATACTTCTTTATGGAAAGAATGACAGATCCATGAAATGGCCTCTCAGTGGTACTGGTGGCGATGAAGACTGTATCTGAATTCAAGAAAATGTAGGACAAACATGTAGGATTTTTTTTTTTTTGTTACATTTGTACCCCACGCTTTCCCACTCATGGCAGGCTCAATGCGGCAGGCAATGGAGAGTTAAGTGACTTGCCCAGAGTCACAAGGAGCTGCCTGTGCCAGGAATCGAACTCAGTTCCCCAGGACTAAAGTCCACCACCCTAACCACTAGGCCACTCCTCCTTCTAATGTTTAATCTTTTTTTTATTAAGACATTTTAAATGGTCATACAAAAACTGAATACAATAGTCAAGTTGACATAAACATGAACAGAATAGTCCGTATATACCTCAAAGGACTATATGTAGCAAAATGACAGAAGATGATACAGAATCAACATACAATGATAGTATAAATATACCCCCCTCAATAACTAGCAACAGCTAAACAGTGCAACAAGAGAGCAATTGGGCTCAAAGAGAAAGAAAAGAGGAAAACCTGACCTATGTCAGTAAAAGTATATCTCAGGTCATTGATAAAATAAAGATAATTAAGGAATCATTGTGTATGAACGTATGTATCCATGATGTGCCACATTTGTTGAAGGGTTGAGGATTTTGCCAAATTAGGAACATTAGTCAATTCAAATTTCCTTGTGAGGCATACTAGATTTCACCAGTGATTATACTGGATATTGGAAGCCTCTTTATAGGAACTTATAACTCTAATAACTAAAGCTAAAGATAGGTCTATCAATTTGCAAACCAAGGGACCTGATAGACAAGATGTGGAAATCAAGCGCCATATTACCATGGCTAATGTCAGCTCTACCAATGACCAAGAAATGACCAGTTTCTTGAATTGTAGACCAGATATTATTCCAGTATGGTTTCAGAATAGAGCATTCATAAATCATATGTGATAGAGTTCCTGGCAAAGAATAACAATCCCAGCATGTATCTGATGATACACAGCCAATTTGAAAAACGTTTTCTGGGAGTCCAAAGTATACGATGAGTAACATCAAATAGAAATTGAGTCAATGATGCAGACATAGAAACCTTCTGAACTTTATATCAAAATAAAGACCATTGTTTTTCCGATGCAAAGTCTGACCTATGTCCTTCTCTCATATAGCTTGGCTGCCAGATTGTAAAATTTTCAAACATGAGAAGCTACATGTCCAGAAACTTTAAGAGATGATATTACTGATAGAAGGGAAGGCGAGGTCTTATCTGTCATGGTTCAATTAGGTAATTGCAATAGCACATAGCGTAATTGAAGCCATTGAAAGAAACATGGGTCTGATAAATGATATGTGGCACAGAGATTGTGGAAAGGAATAATGTCCAATCCATCAATAAGTTGATGAAGGGTTTTAATTCCAGATGTTATCCACTCAGGCCAATATAGAGGTTTCTTATCGACCATAATATGGGGGTTGTACCAAAGAGAGTGCAAATGAGGTGACATACAAATGTTATTAGTGAAAGAATCAATAGTTTCCAGGCACGTTTGGATGAGATCAGTACAGGATTATGGTATTTGGACAGCAGTGTACATGATGGAATCTCTTACGGATAAATCCATTTTTCTATTGTGCATACAAATCCTTCTCATGAATATTCATTGTGGATATCCTGAAAACCTGACTGGCTGAGGTGCCTCCAGGACCAGGTTTGGGAACTAGTGCCCTCTATCCTTGCTGCCAGTTTTTCTGTTATCATTTTGAGTGTTACCTTTGTAGCATAGTGTAATATTTTTAAAACATTCATCCAGTGATTTGGAAAAAAATATCTAATAAATATTAAATGAATGAACAACAGTTTATATCTGCAGACCACAGATGAAAATTGCACTTTATGAAAATTTTCAAAACGTACCCACTGTAACCCATATGCCATTAATTATCTGCATTGCTATCCTATGGAGGTGTGATTCTGTTACAGTGACTCGAGCCATGAGTTCTATATTATATCATTTATAAAAAGACTACCCTTACTGCAGAGATCTGAATGCATCTCTCAAGGATGTCTTCATTGTTCTAGAGACACTGTGAAATGGATTTCTGGCTGTCTGGAACAAAACTTAAGTCTCTTGATAGCATGACTAATCTCTTCATAATGGAAACACATAAAGCAACTTTTAAATAGCGACAGAAATATTTAATAAAATGACGTATAAACTAAAATATTTGACACATGCTTCATTCCAGTATCAGTGATTTGAAACTGTTTTTAAGAAGACAATATGTCTCTTCCTTCTTAGTTATGATGATGGTACAACCTCTTTATGCTTCTAGACACTCGCCTCCACCTACCCTCCTCTCTTCCTTCCCGTACACATTAATTGATTTGATTTGCTTACTTTATTTTTTGTCTATTAGATTGTAAGCTCTTTGAGCAGGGACTGTCTTTCTTCTATGTTTGTGCAGCGCTGCGTACGCCTTGTAGCGCTATAGAAATGCTAAATAGTAGTAGTAGTAGTAGTAGACAGTCCTCTGAGTCTGTAATGGTTAGTTCAATATTTGCAGTCAGCATCCAGGAAGTCTGGCCATAAAAATTAAATTTTAACATTTTTGTTTTCTTGTCTACTACATACCCCTAGAGTGAGCTCTTTCCTTAATTAAGTGACACTGTGTGTTAGGGAGTCTATGGTGAACATGTCTGTAGCTGATTTTCTCAGAAAATCGCTGATGAAAATAAAATAGGAAGGGTATCCAACCTGCTGATCTTTTTTTTTTCTAAATTGCAAGGAACTGTAGTAACTTATTTTCAAAAAACTAGAGTGTCAAAAAACATCTGAAGATTCATGTGACCATGAAGAAGGTGAGGCAATCATTACCATACTTAACACTGTTCATCAACTACACACCACTGCAATGATGCACCTCAAATTTTAAATCAAAGTATATGGTCAATGTTTTATTTTCACAATGGACATTTGTCACTTCACTGAATACAAAAAGTAATACAGCACTAACCTCTTTTATATCGTCTCTCTCTACAGATCTTGCTTTTCATGTCAAGCAAATTTTTTCCAGTGAAACTTACTGGAGAAGCTTACCTCCGTTGCCCAAAAAGACAATTAATTAGCCTCAAACTAGGGGGGCTTCAGAAAAAGCGGTATAGCAAGTTTTTAAAGAACTATAAAAATAAACATATATAAGAGCCCAAATCAGAGCTGTATTGCTGCGGGATGGTGACGATGAGCTCGGTGTTAGGTGGGGAGGAGAAGGTGATGGTCAATTCCATTTATATCATCATTTAAGGGGCAGGGGAATAGGGAATGGAAAAGAGCAAAGAACTAGCTGTAGCATTGAGTTAGGCAATATCAGTCAACCAGCATGACTCAGCTATACTTTATCTTTTTCTTTTATTGGTTGGAGTTCCTTTCTGATAATGATTTGTTTTGTTTTCTTGACTGTATCCCACTGTGTTGGCTTTCCCTAAGCGATTTATCAAATGAATATAACCTGAACGTGAAGATGGTATTTGGCAGAGTGAGTGACTGCAGGGTCCAGAAAATATGCAGTATTGTTGGGTTAATTTGGGTTGATGATATCTGCCTTAATTGGCTGTATTCCATCTGTCACTGTTCAGGCCTGTCAGACATGTGCTAATGGCTACCACACCTTAAAACCAGCTAATGTAGGAAAATAACTGCACTGTCTGTTTTACACGGGTAGAGGTGGTTTGCAAGCATGACAGGGCAGGGTATAGGCATGACCAGCTGTGACAGCTAGCACACGAGTTTGTGTTACATTCTAGATGTCATGACTTCCAGTAGCATGGCTGCATTCAACAGCACTTCAAGAGGTGGCATTAAGTGGAGCCATGCTACTGGCTACTAAATAACATAGTTGTTGCCCATAAACACACTACAGTAAACTCCTGATCCAATATCCTACCAAGGCTTGTACCCAAAGTGGCACATAAGGCCCTACCCCCAGAGTGACAAATCCCCAAAAGTAACTCCCTGGTCCCCCAGGACATACCTGGGGGTCTCCCAAGTAGTCTAGTGCCCCAAAACAGTAGCAGTCCCCTTCTGCTTTTGTCCTGGGTGGAAGATGGCACCAGTGACCCCTAGTGTCATATCATGTGACTATCACTGGGGTCATAGTCACCATTCTATACCCAGGATAGCATCAGGATGGGTACAGAGGGGAACCGCTCCACCTCAGACCGCTAGGCTACCAGTGATTACCTTCTCGTAAGTCCCTAGGGGTTTGGGGAAGAAGTGGAATATGGGGGGGTTACTTTTGGCGTAGGGGGCTTTTGATGGTGGTGATTGGATCCAGGCTCTTAGTGAGAATGGATTGGGGAAAAAGGTTGATGGGAATGTGTCACCACAGTGTTTTTTTTATTTTATTTTAATTTTTCATTTGACCCAGCATTATATTATTTGTATTGGTAGATAGCACAGGTACTCTCATGGTATTTTCCAGTACATGGAATATGGTGCCTATGTGGCAGGTATCTTCCTGATCAGTAAATACAGGTCAAATGCCTGGCACACTCATATGGCACAGACTTGCATGTACTGAAACCTTAACTTTTGCATTAAAGGTGTGATAAGTGCAAAACATTCATCACAAGGACCCTCAAATGTTTGAGACTGATTTTGGGGGCACAAATTCCTTCCTTGTGTGTTTTCTGGCACAACCCAGTGATGATTCTAATGCTGCAATCATCAACTCAAGGCCCAACGTACATGTAGATCTAGATTTATTATTTATAATCCATCCTTATCCAGAGCAGAAAACAAGAGAACATAATCATAAACACAAACAATTGAAACATAAAAACAATCCTCACAAAAGCCAGAGCTGCAAATACTTCAGAGCAAAACAGCTGCTGTCAGTCCAGTAAGGAGAGTTCATATGCCAAACCTAACAAATGATGCTTTTAGCCTATGTATGGGATAATATATATACTCATATATACATATTTGAAGTATATTAAATGAATAAATAAATAAATATGTACAAAGAGGGGTCCATATTCAGTTGGCAGCGCGCAATGGTTTGCTGACCACCGCTGGTGTTATGCCTGGAAATTCAATGCTAGTCCTTGTCCAGGCTTTGATATTGAACTTCCAGATTTCTGAAGCTGGCTACACCATAGCCGGTTAAGTGCGGTATTCAGCACTTAACCGGCTATGGGACACCATATAATAAAGATAGAACTGAGTTTTATGTAGCCCTATTTATGAGGTGCTGAATATTGGCACTTAACCGGCCAAATGCCGATTCCACCCCCCAGACCACCCCCAAAATAGCTAGTTTTGCTTTAAGTACTAACCGGTAATTTTTAGCAGCAGTAACCGGTTAAGTGTCGCTGAAAATTACTGATTCGGCCCGAACAGGAGATTTAGCCAGCCGAGCCATTTCTGGCAAGTTAAGTTGTTTTTGAATATCAACCCCAGCCTTTCTCTACCTGTTGATAGCTAGATAAAATTTGCCTTTCGTTATTAGATGTAACACAAGACAATTTTTGTGCCCTTTCTTTTCCTTTTTGTTCTTTTTTTTTTTACACCGATAGATAGTATTATATAGCCGTATTCAACTAATTACAATATAGCTATATCCAACCGGTAAGGTTTGCCTCTTTGGGGATGATACCAGAATCTGCAATAGAGTAGACACCCCTGATGGTGTGGATAAGATAAGAAAGGACTTAGCGAAGCTAGAGGAATGATCTGGAATTCGGCAGCTAAGATTGAATGCTAAAATATGCAAACCTAGTTTTCGCACCAAAGAGAAGCAAGATTTCTATGTGATCATATGTGATGATCTTAAGGTAGCCAAACAAGTAGAAAAGGCAATGGCGAAAACTAGAAGGATGCTTGGGTACATAGGAAGAGGAACAGCTAGTAGGAAAAAGGAGGTGATGATGCCCCCCCTGTATAAGACTCTGGTGAGACCTCATTTAGAATATTGTGTAGAATTCTGGAGACTGCACGTTTGAAAAGATATAAACAGGATGGAGTCGGTGAAGAGGGCGGCTACTAAAATGGTGGTCTATGCCATAAAGCGTATGGGGACACACTTAAAGATCTCTATATGTATACTTTAGAAAGACAGGAGAAAGAAGATATGATAGAGACATTTACATACTTGTGCATCAAAAATGCACAGGAGGCAAGTTTCTTTCAATTGAAATGAAGCTCTGGAACGAGGGGGCATAGGATGAAGGTGAAAGAGAATAGACTCAGAAGTAACCTGAGGAAATTCTTTTTCATGGTAAGAGGTGGTGCAATTGTGGAACGGCCTCCTGTTGGAAGTGGTAGAGACGAAAACAGCATCTGAATTCAAGAGAGCTTGGGACAAGTATATAGGATCTCTAAGGGAGTGACATGAAGAGTAGATGGCATGGATGGGCAGACTGGATAGGCCATATGGACTTTATCTGCCTACATTTTTCTCTGTTTCTCCGTTCTTTGTTCATAAAAGATCAATGTTAAACTTTTGAAAGCAAATGAAAATAAGGATGCATGCAGTGCTTAAGATGAAGGTGACTTGTAAGTTATATCAAAGCACATGGCTAAACATCAGCCAATCAATACTGAAACAATGGCAGGAGTGATGCCTTGCTAATTCCCTGATGGTTTTAGCTCAGACTCTAAAAGTGCATTAAAGACTGTTTGGTACACATTCAAGGTTCTTCTGTCACTTGATCAGTCAAATCTAATCCTTGTAGCCATAATCTCCCATACTAATTTACAGGTTGGCTTAACTGTATTTATTGAAGCATTATGTGTAGTTAAAATGTATTAGAGTTTGTTAACAAATAAGTTAAGTTATTACAGTACTCCAAATGATAAAAATATCCCATTCTTTAATTAGGGAATGGAATGGGACTTCATATACTGCCTTTCTGTGGTTTTTGCAACTACATTCAAATCGGTTTATATCATATATGCAGGTACTTATTTGTACCTGGGGCAGTGGAGGGTTAAGTGATTTGCCCAGAGTCACAAGGAGCTGCAGTGGAAATCGAACCCAGTTCCCCAGGATCAAAGTCCACTGCACTAACCACTAGGCTACTCCTCCACTAGCAACATTCCAAGTAGAAGCCTGCCCTTGCAGATCAGCAATGCGGCCGCGCAGGCTTCTGTTTCTGTGAGTCTGACATCCTGCACGTACGTGCAGGACATCAGACTCACAGAAACAGAAGCCTGCGCAGCCGTGTTGCTGATCTACAAGGGCAGGCTTCTACATGGAATGTTGCTAGTGGAATAGCAACATTCCATGTAGAATCTCAAATAGTAGCAACAGAATCTCAGTAGTAGCAACATTCCATGTAGAATCTCAAATAGGGAAAGGGAAATGGGACTTGATATACCGCCTTTCAGGTACTTATTTTGTACCAGAGGCAATGGAAAGTTAAGTAACTTGCCCAGAGTCACAAGGAGCTGCAGTGGAAATCGAACCCAGTTCCCCAGGATCAAAGTTTACTGCACTAGCCACTAGACTACTCCTCATATTCTTCACATCATCTATGTATCTATCTCATCATATATAGCAGATACATACATATAGAATATAGTAACATGCATAGTATTATAGTAAATTATGGCAGATAAAGACTTGCACGGTCCATCCAGTCTGTCCAGCAGCCAAAGCTGCATCTACAACTAAGTGCAAGACACACTCTTTCATGAACAAACACTAGCACCACAAATTGGGCTGTTGTCAATTTGCCACAATGCCAACCACATATATGAAATTATATGTGATACAATTTTGGAAGAATAGTTTTATAATTTTGGTTGCAGCATAGTCACATTCATTGTCAATACTTGATTGAACCAACAATCTAACAATGTTGCAAACCAACATTTTATTTGCTGTCAGTCTTAAGGTGTCGTCCCCTCCCCTTTGAGACGTAGCATATGATATGAATGCAATATAAAATGCTTGTCGTTTTTCATAATTTATGAGATTTTTACATCTTCAACCAAGCATAATCAAACTTATACAGAAAAGTAATATAATATATAGGGCTGAACATTTAACGTGTAAATAATGTGATAAACACATTACATGTTTAACTCGCATTAAAAATTTTAACGCAAGTTAAAATATCACTTGGCCAAGTCTGTCTCTGAAATGCCGGCACCAAAATAGCAACAGTCAAAAGTCCTGCTTTGCCTGTCTAAGCACCACTAAGTTTTGTTTTAAATCAATCCTCTTTCCATATGGCAATCCTTTGTGTTTTTGTTCCCACACATTTTTGAATTTTTTCACTGTTTATGTATAAAGAAAGATTATACTGAGTGCAATAGCTTCCACTCCAAAATGATATTTGGCCCTTGGGACTTTAGAAAAATTAAAAGGCTTGGTTCCTAAAGTGTGGTAACGTTTTGCAGTTACCATGCATTAGTTGTAAAAAATTAATGCATGGTATGCGCAAAGCCTATTTGGCAACTGTTGGAGATGTGGTTAGCATCAGTCTCTGCATTTACCACAGTACTTGTTTTACTGCACAGCAGGAGAGTAATTTATAAAATACCAATGGCATAAAAGTACGTGCTTTGACATGATGGCACATCACCTTGCCAGTAGGCATAGATGTGGGAGGAGCTTTATAAAATTGCTGCTTCCTTAGCAAAGGCAGACCCCACCCCGATGCCAAGAACCCCAACCCCCTCCCTGAAAGCACACCCAATATAAATTTCCCCCAACATAAGTAACCCCTCCCTACATTCACCTGACCCCCAGCATAAACAGTTCCCCCAGTATTATCCAACCCTCTGTCATAAGCAGCTCCCCCAGCGTCACTTGACCCCCTTCTCGATCACCTGTCTCGCCACATTCACCCATCCTTCCCAACATCAGCAGCCCCTGACAGCAGCCCCCCTTCCCTGAAGCATACACATGTGGGTATAAGCTCAACTTGTGGCAGCCTCCTCGATATTCCCCCGGGGGGGTGTAAGACCCCATATTGGCCATGGACCACAAGCCCCATACCTGTCTCCCCCCCCCCCCCTCCAATGCCATCTGCATGCTTTTCAAGGGTCCCTGGATGGCCACTCACTTTCTCCTCGTGTTTGCCAGCATTCAAAATGGCCATTGAGAACTTTAGTGGCAATACTTTGATATTATCACTAGGGGTCAGGCTTACATTTATAATACCTATTATACAAAAGCTGATAGGGAGATTTGCTTGTTGTGCTCGTTTTTATATTTGAAATTAAATAAACATATACTTACAGAAAAAAGTACCAGTATATCCCATCAGCTCATCCAAACCACACTCTCTTGAACTCTCTGCATCCTGGACACCTACACAGGAAAACAGTGACTTCTGAAATCACCATTGACATGTATGTCCAACCTACATTTGTAAATATTTATGCTTATTTAAAAAGCTGGATAACAAGCTCACCCTTCCCTTACCTGGGCGATTTACAATAAAAATTCATAACAAATGTTATAAAAGTAAAGAAAGGAACTCCATAACATGATAGGACAATCTACTACATGCACACAAGAATCACATTCATCCCTACAGACCTCAATTGCAAAGAAAGCCTTCAAATTGCTCTATCCTCTGGCATACAGATTAAAAGCTATCTTAAAGAAATACCTTTTCAGCAAACCCTTAACATTTCTTATAATTTGTCTCCTACAGATTTCCATAGGTAATGGGGACCTGTCAAAAGAAAGCTCTGTCCCTATGGCCACCCAGTGGTCCTTTGTTATGGGAGGGGGTCCTATCTAAAATATTTTAATGACCTTAAACATCTAGTAGGTGTGTATAAGATCGTATGCCTACTCAAATATGGAAGTTGCTGATCCTAAAGTGCCTTATACACTAAATATAAGATCTTAAATTGGCTCCTATAGGAGATGGGCAGCCATTGGAATGCTTATATATTGTGAGGAGGGAGGGATAGGTTCTGTAAAGGCACTGCCACCTCAAGCTCAATACTCCCCTAATACATTATGGAATAAACATAGCCTAAGAAAAACAGCTGCAAATAAACTTGCAACCAACAAAGGGCACCCCATATCTTTTAGTAAAAGGTTGCTAGGCACCCAAGAAAGATGAAGAAGGTGCTGGAAAAATCCTGGTTACCCAGACAAATGGTGACGGAACTTCCTGAAAAGAGGGAGGGCTTTAAAACCTCTAGAACCTGGGACTGGAAGGAAGAGGAGGAGGAGAAGGAGCATTTTCCCCAGCCCATGGAAATAGAAAACATCAATGCTCCAGGTGAAGTCAGGGAAGAGCCCATGGAGTTTGAGAACTCAAGGCCCTATACCAACTGGGGAAGGTGAGAAAATGGAAATAGAAAACTAACATTTGAAAAGCCTGGTAATTAATCCAGCAGTTAGCATGTAAGTAAATGATTTTATTTTGTTTTTGCTGAAGATGTGTGTGTGGGTTGTGTGGGTGGGTGGGGGAGCCTAATGGGGATGAGGCCTCCTCCATTATGAGGGATTATGTGTGGGATCTGCTAGCTGTTTGAGCCCTAGGCTTTTGAGAGAGGCCAAACATAAGACATAAAAGAGATCTTTTAGGGTGCTGGATAGTTTTGTTAGCACCAGTGTGGGTTTTTTTTTTATGAGACTGTTTGAGAAAAAGGGAATTTTGAGGACTGTTCCTTGTACCTAAAGACTGAATCATAGTCTGTTGCCTGGATAAACTTTATTTTAAGGAGAAGGAAGAGGCATTTAGTTTAAACAAAAGAAGGACCATTGTTTGTCAAGCAACAGGAATTGCTTCAAAGGAGCTCATTTGCATAAAGCTCCCCTAATTCTTGGTTGGATTTATTTTTCTTTTCTTTTGAGGACAATATATGTCAAATGAAACTGAGACCTAAATATTGTCTAAAGGATACAGGTAGCCACCTAGTTGTTTGTTTATTGTTTTCTTTTCAAGTTGTAATGCTTGGGTTGTATGCTTCTGTTTCACCCTGAATTCAAGGAGAATAAAAAATACTGACCCCAAGGAGGGGAAAGTACCTTATGTTGTACACTTCTTTTCTTACTTTCTGTTGAGGAGAGTTCTTTTTTTTACTTCTTGCTGGGAGGTAGTATATCATTGACAAGGTTCCCCTTTCTTCTACAGCTTCCGTTTCCTCTTCCCTACAAGCAGAAACTTAAAGAAGTCAGAAGTGGCCCAGGGCCCAGTGGCAGTGGCACACTGTTTAAACATATGAAGCTGTGAGCTCATATTCTGCTGCCATGCCCCCTTCTACTGGTTTTACGTATAGGAGTCGGGACAAAGCAGAGGAGCAGCGCTGGCAGCCCTGCATATTTAAACAGACTTCTTGTGCAACTGCTTGGGTTATGGACCAGCTCTGATTACCGTACGTTTCTGCCTGAAGGTGAAGGGGACAGATAGGTGGGGAGGGGTGCTTTTTTAGAGATGGGTTGCATCAAGTTCATATTCTTCCTTAGCTAACAAGGCTTGGGCTACCCAACCTAGTGGTTCCAAGCTCCTTGCTCCTGTATGTCTGTCTATCCTTTCTCCAGCTGCACACAAACTCATGTGTACAGAAGAGCAGAGAGTCAAATAGATGCTCAACAACAGGTGCTATTGCCTGTCTCAAATATGGCCACAAAAGGCCTGCATTTGGAGGAATAGGTGACTGTGGGACAAATGTGAAAAACTTTAATGGAATTGCCAATAGTGACAGCTTTTTCTGCATGCTCTGACTATATTTTCAGGCTAGATTGATAATTCTTTCTTATGACACATTTGTGACATTCACCAGTGGTTAATACGTCTATAAATAAATAATAAATGATTTTCAATTCACAGCCTAAGATTTTTTGTGAGACCAATGACAATAGCTTAACATGAGAGAGGAGCACAGTATCATTTTTTTCATGAATCAGCCATCGGGAAAAGAAAAACTGAATGCTGAGTTTGCAGTAAGGGGGAAAGTTATTAATGTGGACTACTAACATAGTAACATAGTAGATGACGGCAGAAAAAGACCTGCATGATTAAGATGCGTTATTTTACTGTTAACCCTAGGCATTAGTAACAAGGAAGGTCTCACTGCATAACATATCCTGTTAGTGGTAAACTAAAACATCATAGTGGTAGCTCACATTAATAACTACACACCTCAGTGAGTTACCCCATACACAGATTAAAATTAATACTGGGGAAAAGAATATAATTTACTTATAGACAAATCCCCAAATCACTGTAAAACCAGGAGTTCTCAACCCAGTCCTTGGGACATACCTAACCAGTCAGGCTTTCAGAATACTCAAAATGAATATGCATGAGATAGATTTGCATAAAATGAAGGTAATGCATGTGAATTTATTTTATGCATGTTCATTGTATGTGTCCTGAAAACCTGACTGGCTAGGTGTGTCCCGAGTACTGGGTTGAGAACCTGTGCTCTAAACCATGGAACATTATTAGTGCTGTGGAGTGAAAATAAAATGCTAGTGACACTGTTAATATTCCATAGAAAAATGCAAGACCCTTTACCCCTATGGCAAAGGAATTACTGTGTCATTTGTCTCAACATCTCATGCGTCCAGCAGTGTTTGAATACCTGTGATTTATAAGATAAATGTATTTGGTTTCATAGTAATAGCTAAAAATGTGTAGACTATAGTGTTGTGTTGGATCTTTTGATTACTTTCAGTTATATATATAATTGAAAAATATCAGATGTATGAATAGGGTTACCATATTTGTGGAGATAAAACAGAGGACAGAAAAAATAAAAATGGTTGCTAACTTTGCTAAAGAAATATTTAATCGTAGCCTTTAGTTCATGAACACACATCAAACAGTGACTTACTTACAGGACAGCAGTATACTTTTCATAAGACCGCATGTCCCTCAACAACTTTGTCTGGCTTCTGAGATACGTGCGAAAGTCTTTGCATGACATATGCTTAAAGTTGTTTCACAAACAACATTCCTTTTACAGATTCAACCAGCAGGGGAACAGAGAGGGGATCAGCAATACCTTTCTCTCTCTTTAGCATCCTGATTGACTAATAGGCCACAGATGGTTTCTCTCATTATGTGGATATGTTGGCCATAGGCACATAAAAGAAAAAGAAGACATTTCCCTAAAAATGAAAAATCCTGGAGGACATATCTGAAGAAGTCCAAAAAGAGGACATATGTTAACACTATGTATGAAGTACCTTATGATAGGAATTATAAAAGCTGTTTCACGCTTACATGACTTATAAAATTACCCCTCCCCCCCTACCACTTATAAGTATAATAGATGAAAATAGCATGCAATTATGTCTGGGGCCAGTTCTTGTTGAAGCATGGGCAAAGCCATGATTTGTGTGTGCTGTTTGTTTATGCATATACTTCATGCATATACATGTGCATGGGTTCATTTAACCCATAGTTTTTGCAGGAGTTGTGCATATGTGTTATAAAGACACATCAGTGCCTATGCACTTTTTTCAGACAGGTTCAAAACTGGTGCACATTTAGCCTCCCGGCCTAAGCAACCTGTTATATAATTACCCTCCATAAGTGAAAACTGAGCACAAACAAGAAACACATGGAAAAAAAGAAAAAGAGAGAAAGAGAAAGCACTGCCTTACAGGCAGTCTATTCATTTGTTCTGAACAATGTTCTTTATATTTGAGTAAGACAGAGTACATGTAAAAACAAACTTGTTAACCGCCACTTCAAAAATCAAGAGGAGATTGTCTTCTCCATTTATTCAGTTCCGAACATTAGCTCAAAAAATGAGCACAATCCTTATTCAGATCATAATGAAGCATATAGTAAAAATATAACAGGAGTTTTGAAATAAAACACCCGCTGAAGCTATTAGACTTCTGAAAAGCTAGCAAAGAGTAGGCTTCTAGTTAGCACATAGACTTTGGAGCAGAAGGTAGCTATCCTAGTTGCACAATCATTTTACAGATGGGGAACAAGGTGCAAAACATGAAATGTAATGTGTGTGTATGTTTGAGGGGAGGTTGTCAAACTTCAGACTTCAAGGGATATAATTGGGCTTGTATTACAGAAAAAACAACTTACGTGAACTAACAGGGGATTCCGATAAATGTCACAAATATTCAATGTCCACCTCTTTACATACTATATTTAGATGTTTTATCCATTTTATGTTATCTTATAAATCTGTTATATTATGTAAGCTGCATTGAGCCTGCTAACAAGTGGGAAAGTGCGGGTTATAAATGTTACAATACAATGTTAACCACCTGAAAAAAAAACAAAAAAACAATCCCAGAGTTATTAGCCTGCCCAAGGGTCTCTGACTCAATAGGTGAACCTTCAGCCATGCAGCCCCCCCATCAAGGGGTGACTCAAGGCCCTCCCCCTAGACCTAGCATCTTCTTTTCTCTTCCCTACCTTTCCATAGTTGAGTATCTTTCTCCATCCCTTCCCCCCTTCCTGAGGTGTCGAACATCTCTCCCCTTCCCTCTACCCTACCAGAGATTCAGACGTTTCTGTTCTTGAGCATCTCAGGGATGGAAAGGGATGTCACTCCTGCCCCCCCCCCCCCCCCCCCCCCCGGCGTTCAGTAGTTTCTCTCCCTTCCCTACTGCTTCTGGTGCAAAACCAGTACACCAGTCAGCATGTCTACAGAATAATAATCATAATTGTTGCAGGACTCTGAGCATCTGGCATGCTTAAAATCTGATCGGCTCCATCCCCTCTGAACTTCATGTTTCAGAGGGGGCAGGTGCTCGCAGATTTTGAGGTTACACAGATGCTCAAGGTCATGGACCAGCCTATTTACTGGTCATCAGTTTGCTATACCACCGTTCAGTGGTGATTTTTCAGGCAGTGTACAATGAGGCTGATTTCTGGATAAGAAGAAAGAAAAATATACAAACCAAATACATTGACAGAAACAAGACAAGTCAAAGGTAAACTCAAGGTGAGGGGGAAGTGAATAGGACAACAGTATAAACGGGGTCCCTGACAATTGGTCTAATGACAGTTTGTGTAATGGACAATAGGTCTAAACAAAAGAGGAGACAGGATTCTGATACAAAATCAGTGTAATTTTGTAACAATAAACTACAGCAAGATACAGAAATTAAAGATTAGCTCAAAAACTTTATGAAAGAAGTTAATTTTACAAACATATATATGAGTGAAGAAAGTTAATATGAAAAAATTAAAAAGCACAAAAGTATGTCAGTGTTGTTCTAAAAGTGCAGATTGTGGGCTAGCTGTGCAAAAATGGACATAACAGGCTAGATTCAGTAAATGGTGCTGAAAAATAGGTGCTGAAAAAATGGGCACTCAGTGGTATTCTATAATGAGAATAGCATTCAGTTCCAGTTTGGGCACCAGGATTATGCCTGCTGAAACCAGCAGGCTTATTTTCGAAAGAGAAGGGTGCCCATCTTCTGACACAAATTGGGAGATGGGTGTCCTTCTCTCAGGGTCGCCCAAACCAGCATATTTGAAAGCCGATTTTGGGCGCCCTCAACTGCTTTCCATCACGGGGATGACCAAAGTTCACGGGGGCATGTCGGAGGCGTAGCGAAGGAGGGACTGGGGCGTGATTAAGAGATTGGTGTCCTCGGCTGATAATGGAAAAAAGAAGGGCGTCCCTGACGAGCACTTGTCCGATTTTACTTGGTCCATTTTTTCTTGCGACCAAGCCTCAAAAAGGTGCCCGAACTGACCGGATGACCACCGGAGGGTATCAGGGATGACCTCCCCTTACTCCCCCAGTGGTCACCAACCCCCTCCCACCCTGCCAGCCTCAAATGTCATACCCAGCTCCATTACAGCAGTATGCAGGTCCCTGGTGCAGTGCACTTCAGGCAGGCAGACCCAGGCCCATCCCCCCCTACCTGTTACACTTGTGGTGGTAAATGGGAGCCCTCCAAAACCCACCACAAACCCACTGTACCCACATCTTGGTGCCCCCTTCACCCCTTAGGGCTATGGTAGTGGTGTACAGTTGTGGGGAGTGGTTTTTTTTTTTGGGGGGGGGGGGTTGGGGGGCTCAGTACCCAAGGTAAGGGAGCTATGCACCTGGGAGCAATTTTTGAAGTCCACTGCAGTGCCCCCTAGGGTGCCCGGTTGGTGTCCTGGCATGTCAGGGGGACCAGTGCACTATGAATGCTGGCTCCTCCTACAACCAAATGGCTTGGATTTGGTCATTTCTGAGATGGGTGTCCTCTCTAAGGACGACCTAAAGAGGAGCATCTCTAAGGTCGACCTAAATGTGGAGATTTGGGCGTCCCCGACCATATTATCGAAACTAAAGATGGCCGCCCATCTTGTTTCGATAATATGGTTTTCCACGCACCTTCACGGAGCCGTCCGGCCCCAGGAAAACTTGGGCTCCCCATTTGATTATGCCCCTCCAGGTGTAATTCCCAGTGTCCAATGTGGATGCACATCTCCAGTATTCTATAAGACTATGTGCAAATTTTAGGAATGCCCCTTCCATGGCCATGCCCCCTTTTGGCTTACACATTAATGGATTTGGATGCACATTGTTATAGAATAACACATAACAAAATATGCACCAATTCCAAATTAGTGCCAATTAATTCCCATTAACACTCAATTATTGGTACTAATTGTGTCCTTAGCCAATTTAATTGTGCGCACATCTTGGATCAGCAATATAGAATTCATCATTTATCACGGATTCATTCATCATTTATGTATTTCTTTAGTTGCTCACACATCAAACACTTGTGACACTGCACTTCTATCACATCTAGTTAAATTTTTAACAATTATATTACAATAACAAGTGGCTTCCAGGGTTAATGCCTTGATTAGATTATAGCATATGGTGTATTGTAATAACTTCAAAAAATGATCTGCCACATGACAAATGTATGATCTCATATCTTTATCTTGGTTATTTAGGGGCCCTTTTACTAAGCCGCGTAAGCGTCTACACGTGCCCAACGTACACCAACATGGAGTTACCGGCCAGCTACCACGTTGCTCTTGTGGTAATTTCAATTTTGGTGTGCATCCGAAAAATTATTTTTATTTTCTGGCGCGTGTAGTGGCATTTGATGCGAGTAGGTCATTACCGCATGAGACTTTACCGCTAGGTCAATGACTGGCAGTAAGGTCTCAGACCCTAAATGGACACAGGCCAATTTTGATTTTGCCGCACATCCATTTTCAGCAAAAATTTATGTTTCAATATTTTTATTGACAGCAAATACAAATTTACAATCAGGTCCATATGAGAAACTTACATATCGTTTCCATTGCCATCAAACAGTGTACAATTATGAGTCCCCTTCCCTTCTTCCCCCCCCCCCCCCCCCCCATTTCGGCAAAAATTTAAAACAGGCATTTTTTGCAGGCGCATTGAAAAATGGATCTGTACGTGCCCAAAACATACCGCAGGCCATTTTTCAGGGCACCTTAGTTAAAGGACCCTATTATTTTTAGACCAATTGTCCATTAAACAAATTAAATTTTAGACAAATTGTCTCTTTGGACAAATTGGACTTTAGACAAGTTGCATCCTTAGACAAACTGTCATTACTACTACCACTACTATAAATCATTTCTATAGCTCTACCAGTCATTAGACCAATTGTATCAAACCCTGTCTTGACTGGATGTTGGAAATCCTTTCTTTACGGCCTATCTAAAATGCTGCTATGTATATGCGTTGGCACACGTGTATTTAGAAACTTCTGAATGAGACTACACTTGTTTACGGTGTAGAGTTTTGCAAAATCAGTGTAGGTTCCAGCAGAATAGACATGTATTTGTTGGCATCCTTTTGTAAAATAATTGGGCAATGCGAACGTTCTGATCAGACCATCCCATTTCTCATGTAAAGCCTTTAGGCAAAATGGAGCTTTAGATGTAAAATTTCCAACTTGTTATATACTCAGGCTGGCGTGTAAATATTTGTTTCTGTTATTAAGCAGCAACTAAGCATATTGCAGTTGAGAACACACTGTATCTGTCTGTCTGCTAGGCTGTAGGAGCTCTGTCTCTGTCTGCCTGTCTGTGTAAACAAACTGCACAAACCAAGCTGCCAAATAGAATATGCTCAGTTCAGGATATTGTCTGCTGCTTTTCTTCATGAAAACTGCCCCAGCCACAGGAAGGTTGGAGGAGAAGGGTACCCAACCCTGATTCTGGCAGCTTTTGCTGCAGCCTTCCTAGCTAGCACAGAGCAAAAATGCAGACAACCTTTTCCAGAATTTAATAAATCATTTTCAGCCTTTGTGC
This sequence comes from Microcaecilia unicolor, assembly GCF_901765095.1. Classification (NCBI taxonomy): domain Eukaryota; kingdom Metazoa; phylum Chordata; class Amphibia; order Gymnophiona; family Siphonopidae; genus Microcaecilia; species Microcaecilia unicolor. Next base: position 80,208,982 of record NC_044037.1, on the reverse strand, counting down.
CTGTGATTTGATTAATTTCCTTCGTCTTTGTTTGTTCTTGGTCTTGTCTTAATTCTCTCTCTGCTTCCACATTTCCTCTTTTGTTTTCAAAGACAATCTTTTTCTTGGTTTCCTCTCATTTCCTAAAGTTTTTTTTTGCCCTCTTTTATTTGTATCTCTCTCTACCTGCTGTATCTACATCTTTTTTCCCTCACTTTTATGCCAGTCACTTATTTGACATCTTCTTCTTCGCTACTTTCTCTTTTTCTCTTCTGCACATTCCTTCCTTCTTTCACCCCACTGGGACTCTTCCCTTTCACTGTTCTCATAGATTCATGCCACATTGTTCCTTGTCATTTTACCCCTCTGCACCTTGGTGAAGCCTGCAGGGGAGGGTATGAGAAAGAGTTAAGGGGATTGGGTGAAGGCTGGTGGGGGGTTGGGTATATGAGAGAGAGAGAGAAGAAGGTTGGCCAACCCTGCACTGATTTCTTCAGTGAAATAACACAACCTGAGTTTCCCTGTCTCCGTTTACTTTTATTTTTTATCACTGTCAGAGACTAAAGCAGTAGAATAGAAGTTGAGCAAAATTACATGTTGGGGAAAGGGATATGTATGAGACAGAGAGAGATACACTGGATGAAGGCTGGGGGGGAAGTACATGAGAGAGGGAAAGAGAGACTGGGGGCCCTTTTACTGAGAAGCACCGAAAAGTGGCCTGCACTGGTGTAGACGTGTGTTTTGAATGTGTTCAGGTCCATTTTTCAGCATGCCTGGGAGAAAAAAAAAGGCCTTTTTTGGGGCGTTAAAATGGACGTGTGGCAAAATTAAAAGCAGTGCGCTTCCACTTTTGGCCTGAGATCTTACTGTCACCCATTGATTTAACGGTAAGGTCTCATGTGCTAACCGGGCATTAAGCGTCAGTGAGCTTAAACTGCTGATTAGCTCTGGATAAGCACTACGCGGTAGATAATATTTTCTACCGCTTGTTTTGGACATGCATCAAAAATGGAATTACCGCCCGGGGCACATGGTAGTTCCAAATTGACGTGCATTGGATGTGCGTAGGCACCTACATGCCTTAGTAAAAGGGCCCCTGGTTATTCTTAGAGAGTGTGTGAGTGTGTGATTGGATGTGTACACATGTTTATTTTGGCCCTCCGAATGTTACAAAATAGAAAATGTGGCCCCCCCTTGAAAGAGGTTGTACAAGTCTGCTTTAAACAAAGCAAACTGGCATAGGTCATGAATATTCTTTAATTTTCAGTTCCTATTATAACCTAGGGAGCCTGTGAAAGAACACTTGCATTTATTGGGTCGTGAGGCGAAATGGAGATCAAACACATGATATTGAAAGGAGAGGCTACAGATTTACAGCTGCAGCCACTGAAGCAGCACAATTACTGTTGAAGTCGGTTCATAGCTATCCTGTGAGCAGTAGATAGAGAGAGAAGTTGCTGAAGGAACTCTAAGCAAGAGCACACTCCATGCTGGTATTTTGGAGACCTTTTGAGACATATCTTTCCATCTACTGCCCAGAAAAAAATAACTATTCACTGGCTTTTTACCTTAGCTGCATAGCTCCTGTTATAAGTCTCTAACCTTTGGGGAGTCACAAGTTCAATTCCCAGTGGAGTGGAGCAGGAGAGAAAAGAATAACGTAGAAGTTATGTGATCAACCATGTTAAAACCTTTGATAAACAATTTAACTTAGCCTGATTTCCAAATCTCATAGCTGATGAAGTAATCATGAATCTGACATTTGCACCAATTCCTTGCCATTTCTCTTTTGGATTTCTGAAGGAGAAAAGTTTGCGTTAGGAAGGTAGAGGTTCCAGAGGTGAAAAGCGCAAATGTTAGTGTGATTGTTGCTGTTGTTCTGTCCACACTCAATGTGCATGCCTACCTATAAAGTATGCACTGTGTAATATATGCACTTAGACAGAATTTTGACATTTACCCCCTTAATGCCTCCTCTAACTGCAGAATTGATAGCATATAGTAAGTACCATGCCCTAACTGCAATGTGCAATGCTTGCTTCTAACCCTAAAGTCCCATCCCCTAAAACAACATGCAGTCAACACACAATTTTGCATGCTTTCATGCCAGCATGGTAAGTTACCAGGCTTATGTGCTAATAGTGTGCACTATTGTGTATTAAGAAGGCAAATCTAGAAGTGGATATCTCTAGGTGTCAGTGAGAGCCTCTTGTCACGCCCAGCGCAGTCAATTGGACAGTCAGGGAAAAATATTGGGGAGTCAGCAGCATGCAGCTCAGAAACTTAGGTAAAGCACAGGAAGAGGTTCAACTGGTAGTTTAACACTGCAGTGTCCCAGAAAAATCACTTTAATCATTCAGATCACTGGAGTTAGCACAGAACAAATAATAGGGCTTCAGTTAACAATCCTAGCCCTCACTTAGAGGACACCAGACTTCTAAAACAAATCCAAACCCAAGCCAAAAAAAACCAGGGCCAAGGGCAAGCAGTACAGTTCATCCAGACCACAACAAGCATATATTCCAGTCCAAAACAGTTCCCCAAAGAGCACTTACCTTCTTAAAAGAACTAAAAAAAAATAACAGCTCCTAATAAGCCTCTTGTCCCTCTTGGGGCAAAACAAAAAGTAGGGATAAAAGGAAGGAGGTCTTCACCCAATCCTTTATTTGCAGGACCCCTCCCCACTGACATCCTGGCAGCAACAAACAAAAGTAAAACTCAGCAGGCCCAGCACAGCGGGATGCATCCCCATTCCAACAACTAGTCCAAAGTCATTTTCAAAAGCAATAGCAGCAGAAAAAAATACCTTCTCAAGAGATACCATCTCCTCCCCAGTGTGGATGACTGAAACAGCACTAGTTGGGCCTCCACCTTCCTGTCTCTGTTAAGGTTCTGCTGTTATACAGGATTCCATGCCCCTGTTGGATAGAACCAGGGCAACCGAGAGACTAGGCCGGGCCCGGGGCAAGGCCGCCCCCCCCCCCCCCCCCCCCGGTGCTTCCCCCACTGCTGCCACCCCCCCATCGCTCCCCCTGCTGCTGCAGTCCGCGATCTCACCTGCCTGTTTCCACGTCTCTGGGCCCCCTTCATTCAAAGCGGCAGTCGCAGATCGCATCTCTTCTGGCCTTCCCTCCCTGTGCCCCGGCCTCGTCTGATGTAACTTCCGGTTTCCGCGAGGGTGGGACACAGGGAGAGAAGTCCAGAAGGGAGGTGATCTGTGCTGCCACTTTGAATGTCGGGGGGGGGGGGGCCCGGAGCCGAGGAGGCAGGCAGGTGAGACCGGGACTGCAGCACTGGTGGCCTGACCCCGGCACCGGGCCCCCCTTGGAGGCCCGGCCTGGGGAATTTTGCCCCCCCTGCCCCCCCCTCTCAGCGGCCCTGGATAGAACCCAGAAGCAGTCAAAGCTCTGGACCTGAATTTCCAAATTTCCTCTCTCCCTTCCCCCCAGGGTCAGCATAGCTCCTGCCTTTCTTACTGAAATAAGAACAGATTGTTTTGAAACTGACTTTTCTACTGTAAATAACGCAAATACCAGGGAAGACTAACTGTTTCACAGGGTCCCGCTCTCTCTCTCTCTCCTTTGCTGCCACACTATTCTATAAGCACATTTGGGCACCCAGATTCTATTATGTAATACTAGCATAACCTGGTATCGGTGCTCCTTGTTTTTAAGCCCCTGTAGTTACATCAGCCATAGACCTGGAATATCTACAGCCATCTAAGTGACACTTCTTCATAAATGGGCATCCCATCCATGTAAGTACCCTTGCTTTTACACACTGTTCCACCTAATGTGCTATTACAAACTTGTCCTGCTGCCATGTATGCTTGAGTGTACATTCTGTACATTTATGCACTTAAGTGGTGCATGTTTGGGTGCCCAGTTCATGAATTTCCCTTTAATTGCACAGCACACTTTAGTAAACATGCCCCTAAATTATAAGATATTATCTGTACAATAAGGAGCCAGTGTAGGAGAAGAGCTTGGGAGGAAATGCAGTTATTTGTATAGTGGTGATACTCAGCCACTAACCCCCTAATTCTAGAAAAAGATGCCAAAAATTGTGAGCACAAATTTGGGCACATGCCCAATTTAATTGAATAACGAGCCAATTACAATCTATTAGATTGTAAGCTCTTTGAGCAGGGACTGTCTTTCTTCTATGTTTGTGCAGCACTGTGTACGCCTTGTAGCGCAAAAGAAATGCTAAATAGTAGTAGTAGTAGTAGTAATTAGTGCCAATAATTAGATTTTTATCAAGCAAGAATTAATGCCTAGGTTGAATGTTGTGCCCGGAGAGTAATATTTGTTGCATAGCCACAAAGTCCATGGATGCTTTTTATGCTGAAATTTGCTCCAATTTTCAAAGTGAGTATACACACATATTTTCATTTTGAAAATAGTATAAGAAAAAAAATACCCCAAAACACATGAAACGACTTTTTCAAATAAAAACAATTTACATAGTTTTGGAAATACAAATTGTGCTTGCTGTTGCAATCCCTGCCCCCACGAGTGCCTTCCCTTATTTCATGCAAAAGGGTGTGCATTGTGGGATGATTCACACAATATTCAATTAACTTGTTTATTTCTGTAAATAGACACTTATAGGTAAATGGCTTTTGGAAATTATTTTCACAGTAACATACTAAGGGCCCTGCTTACTAAGCCACGCTATAGGCAAGCTAACGTCATTAGGGCCCTAAATTCTTTGGTGGTACTTTGTATGTCTTTCTAAAAATATTAAAAAAAAGAGGAAGTGATCATAAGCCTCCTGCTAAATTTACTTTATTGCCTCAAACACCACAAAGAATATAGAGATTGCTTTATAGTGCTCATTTTCATTTTTTTCACTCTCATGTTTACTAGTCACTGTTGTCCTGAATACTAAACTATACCCCCCCCCCCCCCCCTGTTTACTAAAGCTTAGCTCAAGTTATCTGCAGCAGGGTCCATTTTATTCCTATGGGCCCTGCTGCAGATAACTCGAGCTAAGCTTTAGTAAACAATCCCCTATGTGTTTTAACAGTCAGTAGCCAATACTGGGTTCTAATTTGAGGCATATAGTCACAAGACAGGAAAAGAAAAAATAAATTGAATAGCTCAGTGGTGGCTAAAATATATTCATCAAATCATTAATCAAAAAGGATTATTATCCACAGGACATTTAAAGAAATAATTGAGCTCTTTATTATTAAAGACAAAGTCAAAATTATCCCACGTGGATCACATCAAAATTCCAAGAACAAGAGAGAAAAAAGGATGTTTTGGGATATTATTAAGTGCATCACTGCTAAACTAATAACTATGGTTTTTTTTTTCATGTAACTTGTCAGTTGGCTAAAATTGTTAAAAAAAAAAAAAAGATGCCCTAGAATTCAGTGTCAGGCCATGTCCAGATTTTGGCATTGAATTCCCGGTTCCGGAGACAGCTACACCTTAGCCAGTTAAGGGAGATGATATTGAATTCTGGGTGGAGGGAAAGGTGCTGGATCATGTTAAGAACAGGGGTTGAACATAAGAATAGCAATACTGGGTCAGACCGATGGTTCATCTAGCCCAGTGGCCTATTTCCAACAGTGGCCAATCCAGGTGACAAGTACCTGGCAGAATCCCAAATAGTACGAAGATTCCATGCTACAAATCCCAGGGACAGCAGTGACTTCCCCATGTCTGTCTCAATGGCAGACAATGGACTGTTTCTCCAGGAACTTGTCCAAACCTTTATTAAATCCAGATATACTAACCGCTGTTACCACAACCTCTGGTAACGAGTTCCAGAGCTTAACTATTTGTTGAGTGAAAGAATATTTCCTCCCATTCATTTTAAAAGTATTACCATGTAGCTTTGCTGAATGTCCCCATGTCTACTTACTTTTCAAAAGAATAAACAATTCACGTTTACTTGTTGTACACCACTCAGGATTTTGTAGACATCTGTCGTACCTTTCCTCAGCCTTCTCTTTTCCAAGCTGAAGAGCTCTATCCTCTTAAACATTTCCTCATATGAGAGGAGTTCCATCCCCTTAATAATTTTTGTTGCCCTTCTTTGAACCTTTTCTAATTTGCTATCTCTTTTTTGAGATACAGCCAGTAGCGTAGCCAGGCAGCCAATTTAGGGTGGGCCAAAAATTTCATGTCCGCTGCTGCCCTTCCACTCCCAAAGCAAAACCCAAATTTAACTTCTGCCTCCCCTCCCAGCATCCCCTTCCCACCCTCCCTCCTATGCAAAGTAAATGAAATACCTGTGCTGATGGGGATCCCCAAGCCCCACTAGCCTAAGACCTGCTTCCCGCCAAATGAGCTTACTTCTTGAGTGGCTGCCAACACTGTCCCCGAACCGCTGCTGCCTGATGCCGGCCTCCACCTCTGCTCAATTTTGCATATGCATGAAAACTGAGCATGCACATGGTGGAGGGGCTTACAGTTTGAGCAGCGGCTCGGAGACAGTGCTGGCGGCCACCCAAGAATTAAGCTTGTTTGGTGGGAAGGAGGTCTTTGGTTGGTGGGGCTTGGGGATCCCCCCAGCCACACTAAGGGAAATGAAATTTTGGGTAGGCCCGAGCACAAACTGGGTGGGCCCCTGCACACCCAGGCCTACCCATGGTTATGCCGCTGGATAGAGCGACCAGAATTGCACACAATATTCAAGGTGGTATAACTTTAAGGATGAATTTGATTAAATTTCTTCTTTTACCTGTTTCCCATGGATGTGAATGCCCCTGTCTTGTTTGTTTGTTTGTTTTTGTGCATTTTTGGATAGACCCTTCCACTAGTGTTATAGAAAATAAAGTAAAAATGTTGAAGGTCTGGAGGAATTTGTAATGGACTGAATAGACTGTATGGTCTTGTAGGTTTTAGGATTCTTTGTCATGTTCTGTATGGCATTTAGGTTTTATCTCCCATTCTTTTTCTGTGGGAAAAGAATTAGCTAATTTGGATCCATAGGGAGGATCTGAAAAAAGAGCAGACTGAAAATCTCTTCTGTAACAAATGTGTGGGTAATATTTAAGCTTTGGCAACAATTCTATAAATTAGCCCCTCATTATAGGCATGGAAAAGAGGTGTGCTTAGTGCCAATTCTATAATGACTTAAAGGCAAGCTAAGCTTTTGTAGAATACTAGCACATTGCTGCATCAGCATGCCCACTTACACAGGTCAAAGGCTGCCATAAGTGAGTGCACTATGCAATGTGCACAACTAATTGTATTCTATAATGTGCTTATGTCATTTGGAACCTGCCCATCTCTGCCCACATGTACACTCCAATGAGATTTATGCTCACTCTTTATAGAATAGTGCCTAATACTTAAGCACATAATTGAAAATCATTGGTACCAATCACGCACATAAGCGCTGTCATTCTATAAACTGGGTGCACTACTGGTGCTTAAATTTAGGTGCTGTTTTATAGAATTGCCTTTCATATATTTTGAGACAAGTTCGTAGGTGCAGACAATTTCTTTTATCCCAGTCAGTTCCTAGATTCCTATAGTGCTATAAATGGGAAGTGAAGTGTTATAGCTAAATGAGTTTTTATCAGTGTTTTTTTTTCTTATCAGGAATAATTCTTATCAGTGGTTTTATTCTCATAAGGTATAAAATACAAAAGAGATGTACTGGATAGGAGGGGAGAGATTGGTAAGCTCGACTCAGGAGAGGGACCTTGGGGTGATGGTGTCCGAAGATCTCAGGGTGACAAAACAGTGCGACAAGGCGGTGGCTGTGGCCAGAAGGATGCTAGACTTCATAGAGAAGGGTATAACCAGCAGAAGAAAGTCATTGGTGAGGCCCCACTTGGAGTAATGTTCTCAGTTTTGGAGGCCTTATGTTGCTAAGGATGTAAAAAGACTCAAAGCAGTTCAGAGAAAATCGACGGAAATGGTAGTGGTTTTACATAGCAAGACGTACACGGAGAGACTTGCTGACCTAAACATATATACCTTGAAGGAAAGGAGAAAGAGAGGTGATATGATATAGAGGTTCAAAATATTTGAAATGTATTAATCTGCAAACAAACGTTTTCCAGAGACTGGAAGGTGGAAGAACTAGAGGGCATGAATTGAAGTTGAAAGGGGGCCAACTCAGGAATAATGTCAGAAAGTATTTTTTTTTTCACTGATAGGGTGGTAGATACCTGGAATGCCCTCCCACGGGAAGTGGTATAGATTAAAACTGTAATGGAATTCAAAAATGCATCGGACAAACACAAAGGAATCCTGGTTAGGAGGATCGGATCTAAAGAAGCTTAGGGGAGATTAAGTAGAAAAGCCAGTGCTGGACAGACTTCTACAGTCTTTGCCATCCAAGTCTATTCAGCCCTGATCGACTTGGATGGGCTGGAGTGGAGCTTGTCAGGAGCTTTGACAACAACTTCAGAAATTTTAGAACAAGGCCGGTGCCAGGCATACTTCTATGGTCTATGCCTTAAAAAAGGCAAGGATAAATCAAGATCAGGTATACATATGATGTATCACTTAGTACCATATATAATGAGTTTATCTTGTTGGGCAGACTGGATAGATCATACTGGTGTTTATTTTCCACCATCTACTATGTTACTATGTTCTTAATGGGGTGCTTATGTAAAAAGTTCAGAAGAGCACATATTTTATGCCTATTTTTTAAATGTATCTTCTTTAATCACTTCCGTACATATAAAATATAGAACAGCAACTATAGTAATAAATATAAGTGGGGAATCTGAAAATTCATGATCAACTATATAGGGACCTTCATAAATAAAGCAGGAAACCAGCACGCCAAATTCACAAGTTTCCCTCATCGTCTTAGAGTTTTATTTATTTATTTTTTAATTATTTATTTATAACCATTAAAATTTTTACAAGCGATAAAACAACTTGCCAGAAATACAGAGAAGGTAATATATAGGAATTATTTCAACCAGGTAATTCTATTCTCTTCCTTAGACCATTAAATAGGGAGAGTGAAACAAGAAAAGGAGATCAATTAAACAGTAAACAGAAAAACAAATGTGGTATTAACCTGTTTATCCCCAGACATTACTCATCTAATTCATTATTCCACATTGATCATCTGGTTGGCTTCTTCAAGCCCAATACGGTGTATAGTCAATTCATTTCGTTGAAAACATACTTATCCAATATTAGTTAGCAAAAATACATCGGATTACATTCTTTCTCTTTTAAAAACCAGAAGTTATTTAACAATACATATACTTAAGTCTCTAACTCAGATCCCACTGATTAAAGTAATCCCAGTTTTCACAGGCTTCACTCCTTTTAAAGTAATAATTGAGGAAATATTTCTGAGGAAAATTTTAGGAGTCATACCCGGAACTTTGGGAAAAACAATAATCTTGATATTAATCATCTATAATAATATTCATTTTATTATTCAAAGTTTCTGGTCTATTATCATTTTCAAGATCATAACCACTTCTTGCTCGTGTAGAACTTCATTTGTTATATCAATTTTTCACTCTCAAAGGGTTCAGTTAAATTGTCCATGTAACTCTCTAATAAGATTATATCTGAAACAAAATTATTTACTGCCACCATTAGGTCCCAAAGCGCCTTCCAGATGATATTCAATGTAACCTCCACGGGAGCCAAAAACTCCAAGCTGATTTCTCTTAGGTGTTTAGGAGTGGTTCCGCCGATTCGGGTTCTGCTGTAAACGTCCTCCATTTCAGCATATTCCTCTAACTCACTCCTCCACTCCTTTGGACATGGTAGTTGAATAATTCGGGAGCGATGGGAGTTGTTTTTTCCAGGTCCAAGAGCGTTGACGCTCCTTCGCCGGCGCTAATCAAAGGACTCGCCAGCCCTTTCATCTGTGGGCAGTTCGTCGCGCAGTGGTCCCGCACTTGCTGCTCAGGGGACAAAACACTGGCCATCGGCGGCTGGACGCCGGTTGTCCCCTTCCTCTCAGTTAAGGTAACTGCAATTGCAGAGAGGAAATTTACGTAGAGAAGACAAAACTTCAGAGAGCAGCTAGGCCGTTGGGCATACGAACTTCAGGTCACCATCTTACCACTCTCCCAGTTCGGGACACTCTTTGTTTGGTTTCTCCTCAGAGGCCTGTCTGATATGGATAACCCTTCAGCATAGCCCTCTGAGTCATTGAAACACAGAAGCTCCTCCACCACTACAAGGTGGTGTCCCTTCGGAGGGGCGTCTTAGAGTTTTAATCATACAGTATGTCCCATCATTTTATTGCCTTAACCGTCACATCCAAGAGCACAAAAACTGAAAATTATATATGATTAAATTACTTATCTTCTTAGAGCATTGTATAGCCACAAAATCAGTATTACTGTTAATGCAGCATTACTATTAAAAAACAAACAAACAAACAAAAAAGTCAGCCAGACGTTTTGGCTGATTATTTTATAAAGGTAAAGGCTGTCAGAACACAAATTCTTTTGCATAAATTTACACCTGCTCCTAAATGGTATAAATGTATGCATCCCGTATGTACATATACATGCAGCTTATAAAATACAATACATTGCAGATTTGCTCCATCTCCACGTAAAGTATACGCCTGGGAATATGTACCCCTCAGTGCGTGTGCATGCTTACTTGTTGGTGCAGGTTCCTGTGTGCATGTATTTGACTACATTGAAAGTCAAAAGAACCAGAATAAGCCCATTGTGCAGTTGACAATGCCAGTATCATCAAATCTATTATCAATTTCTTTATAAATTATACCTGCCTTTAGTAGGAACATGTTAAATATCTATCAGTTATGATGGAAAGAATGTTGATGATGTAATTTAAATTCATGGAGTTAATTAAACATTCATAAATGCTTAGTGATATTTCAACTTCAGCTGTAGACTAAAACATTAGCTGCTTTGATCACCATTTCTTATGTTACTAAAGCAAATCTGTGTAAAATCCTGTTCTGAAAAGAACTGAATGGCTTGGATCTATTTTTACTCTTTGTTTGCTTGCCTTTTTACTTGATTTGTGAGAAGGAGGGACCCCTGGTTTCATGCAATTCTATGACCTTCACAAGGGATGCAAAATCCAGCCTTTCCAATGTAATTCCCTATTTCATGCAGAATTGCTATGGGAACAATGGCTCAGCCATCAACAGTGGCAGTGGTCCTGTATCTCTTCCCTTAATCTCCGCGCAACATGATTGGGGCTTTTTAGTTGGATTGCAACACTGCAATGCTTCAGGTTACCTCCTCCCTCTCTAATAGCAGGCCCTGAATGTTATGCTTTGAAATGTGCAGCATTATGCTGTGCAATGTAGTTTAGAATGAGACACAGACTCCAAGCAAAAAGCAGGGAGGGCATGATCAGCAGTGCCATGTTGGCACTATCCTCCTACAGTCACACTCCTAATGGAAATGTGAGTAAGGGGATGGGGAAGAGGCAAGAGAGGGCTAGGAGGATGGAGGCAATGGAGGGGGACAAAAGTAAGCGAGAGGTGCAGGTGGAGAGAATGAGAAAATGGGATAGGGCAAAAGAGTGAGTGAAGCAATCAAAGGAAGTGTGAAAGAAAGAGAGTGAGAGGACTTCAGTGGGTGAGGAAAGTTAATGAATGAAGGGATCAGAAGTGCAATGGTATATATATTAGAGAATTAAAGGTACATTGGGTATGAATGATAGAAGAAATCAGGGTATAAGTGGATTATCCATCTCTCTTCTGATCTTGAATCCTCATCACCCAGATTCCCTTTTCCCTTCTCCACACCCAACTTTCCCTTCACTCACCATCTTCCCCTTTCCCTCTGCACCTTCATCCATCTTCCCTCCCCTATCTATCTGCCCATCCTGCCTTAGATCACTTCCCCATTTCCTTCCTTTGAGATCCCCTATCCCCTGGATCACTCCCATATCTCTCTGTTGTTTATAGTCCTGCTTTCCTTCCAGTATCTATCACTTACATCCATTCACACCCCCCCCCCCCCATACATATATTTATTTATTTATGACAAATAAAAATCAATTGTAAACACTTTAATAAAGTGACTTTATTTTTGTAAAATTTATGTTTGTTATTTGCTTAGCATAATAAATTTCTAGTCATGTTAATCTGTATTTTAAAATCTACAAACATAAGCAAATGTATGTAAATGCATGACATAATTGCCCCAGAGTTCCAGAGACCATTCTGAATTTCTATCTTGTGCTGAAAAATCTGCCTTTGAGCTGCCACAGAAACCTGGGGCCAGTGCCTAAAATGGATGGTACAAAGGGATCAGCAAAATATCTTTAACACCTCAAATAAACTTCAGTAGGGTAGCTTATCCATGCATTAGTAAACATTGTAAGAACAGCCAGAGATCATTTGATCATCTAGTAAAATAATTTATGTTGCTAGTTTTTTTTTTTTTTTGTATTTTTACTACAGTGTCTCTGAAGTTTGATGATCGTCCCCATTTTACTATGTGTTCACCTACTTAGGAGATACATATAACTCCATTGTTTAGTTAGGATAATTGTTAAACTAGTACTTGAAATAATGAAGCAGAGGTTACATTTAATAGATCAACTAACATTTTGACAAGGATTGGCTAAGTTTAAAGTCTTTCAGAGCGCAGAGTTACACATTCTCAAAATATTACTTTAAAAGGTGTATGTGCAGCTGTGTTAGCTTGGTATAATGACAGACAGGTGACACCTTACACAGTAACTGAAATAAGTAATATTCTCAATGATGTAGAGTTTGATGCACCAAGGGAATCTTCTACCGTGCCTTCAGAGGATATTTATTTTAAGTAAATGCCTACTTAGGCATTATTATACAAATAAAAGTAGACACCTACTTTTCTTTTTAAAATAATAGCATATGTAGCATAACCCGCCCTTCGTTGCAAGCACAGACGTTAACACTAGCCTTAGAGCTAGTATAAATGCCTGCACTTAGATTTCTAAAGAATGTACATAGATTTAAAGATTTCATCATCTATATGCATAATTGTGCATGTTGCCCACACTCTGCCCATGTGCATGCTCACCGGCAAAGTATACTCTGTCATAGTAATATAGTAGCTGATGGAAGATCAAGACCTATATGGTTAATCCAGGCTGTCCAAGAAGATAAAACTCATAGCATAAGGTATATGATACTACATATGTATACTTGATCTTGATTTGTCCTTGGCATTTTCAGAGCACAGACCTTAAAAATCTGCCAGCACTGTTCTTGTTCAATAACTACTGAAGCTGTCATTGAAGCACCACTGCAGCCCATCCAAATCTGTCCAGCCATGATCAGGGCGCAGAACGTAGACGTGTGCCCAGCAATGAGTTTGCTTCCCAATTGCTGGAGTTGTCATCTAATCACCGGCAAGTTTGTTTGGTTCCATTCTTTCCATAAAGGATTCCTTTGTGTTTTACCCACACATTTTTAAAGTATGTTACCATTTTCATCTCCACCACCCCTCATCCTCCTCCTATATAAAAAATGCTGCCATTACATGTATTATTACTGCCTAAAACTTTGTGCCTCCTTATTAAACTACCCTTTAAACATATAGCAATGAAGTTCACCACAAAATCATTCTCTTTGTCAGCAGTTTTCCAGGAGCCATTGCTGCGAGTTGAACTTTCATAGAATTCTCCTTTGGAGGATATTTAATGTTAAAACAAATAAAATTTGACTTGGTGGAATTGTTTTGTTAGTTTTTAAAAAAATAGGTGAAGCTAGATGAAATATACCATTAACTATAAAAGAGACATGAATATAGTTCACTGAGGATGAGCCTGTAGCTCATCTGTTTCTTTGATTGTCTAGGGTCGAGCCTTTTGTTTAATTTTATTACATTAGCAGAAGCTACTACCAAGTAGCCTATAGCAACTTACATCTAAAATAAAATACACAACACAAACATCAGTAGAATTTGGAATTTCATAAAATACAGTAAAACTCAGCCTCCGTATCTTGCCTTTTCATTATGTGTCCACATACACCTGAGTTTAAAAAAAAATAATTTATTTACATTTGTACCCCACATTTTCCCACATATTTGCAGGCTCAGTGTGGCTTACATGGTACCGTAAAGACGTTCGCCAGTCGGTTGATAACAAATACAAGGTTGAATTGTGGTTGAATGAGGTAGGTGTGTGTCTCCCTGCAATTGAACATTCCACTTTTCTACCCTATAGGTGACTGGATAATTTTTCCCCGATTCAAATCTTTAATAGAATGTACCCATTCCCCACCCTCTAAAGAACATATCACTTGAAACTATATTAAGCAATGATCTGACCTGCATCAACTACCAGCCCATCAATTTCTACTCCTCCTTCCTCACCAGAATAGAACATCAATTCTAGGTCTTGCCCCAAACTGTGTCAGGCACTTTTATGAATGGAAAAAGCTTCTATTTCCTTGATAAATGAGTACTTGAAACCCTGCAACTCTAATTTATATGGTAAGTGTGAAATTTTCACACACTACTATAGGTGGAAATTGAAGCGCTAGACCAAAAATTAACGCCAGCAAATCTTCCATCACTACCATCCCTAACACAGGCACCCTGTAAACCAACAACATACCTAAATTCCTCAATTTAGATGACTACTTATCTCTAAGCCTATCCACCCAATCCCCAGCCTACCTTAAATAAGGCAAGGACCTCTTCCCTGCCCCTTTAAACTAGGAACTGTTAAAAGAGTACCCAATCAGGCATATATGATTCAATAGTATCTCATCATTCCCTTCACACCATATTTCGGTGGCCAGCATCACGTCCAACCTTTTCTGCACAATCACATTTTGTAAGACCTTTACCGTATGATTTATCAATTGAGCATTATCAATAGAAATCAAACAAAATAAAACATGGAAAAGAAAATAAGATGATACCTTTTTATTGGACATAACTTAATACATTTCATGATTAGCTTTCAAAGGTTGCCCTTCTTCATCAGATCGGAAATAAGTAAATGTGGTAGCAGATAGTATATATAAGAGAAACATCAAAGCATTACTTTGACAGTCTGACAGAGTGGGAGAGTGGGGATAGGCATGGGGACATCAGGGGCGTATCTGCGTGGGGCCACAGGGGCCTGGGCCCCTGCAGATTTCGCCCTGGCCCCCCTCCCGTCGCCAACCCTCCCCCACTAATGTTGTTTACCTTTGCTGGCGGGGGACCCCAACCCCCGCCAGCCGCCGAGGTCTTCAAAGTTCTTGTTCGTCGTCCTCCGTGGCCATGCTGTACCCTGTTGATTCGGAGTCTGTCTGACGTCGCACCACGTTGTACGTGCGTACAACGTGGTGCGACGTCAGACAGACTCCGAATCAGCAGCGTACAGCATGGCCACGGAGGAGGACGACGAACAAGAACTTTGAAGACCTCGGCGGCTGGCGGGGGTTGGGGTCCCCCGCCAGCTGAAGAATTATTTTTAAAAGCAGGCGGAAGCGGACCTCGGCTGGCAGGGGTTGGGGTCCCCGCCAGCAAAGGTAAACAACGTCAGCGGGGGAGGGTTGGCGGCGGGAGAGGAGGTGGAGAGAGTTGTTGGTGGCAGGGGGGGTTCTGGCAATGGCGGGGGAGGAGTCGTTGGTGGCAGGGGGGGCTCTGGCAATGGCGGGGGGGGGGTCGGTGGTGCGGGGGGGAGCTAAATGTGCCCCCTCCCTCTGGCCCTGGCCCCCCCTACTGCCAGAGTCCAGATACGCCCCTGGGGGACATCAAAGCATTTCATTGATATTCTAACAGAATGGGTGTTGGTAGGTGAGAGGAGGGTAATAAACAGAGAAATACAGCTTTATGGTTTATAATGACTTAGAAAACCCAGATCCTTATTAAGTCCTGTTTGTTGTGTGTCAAAATATTCAATCATTCTTATTTCAAAGGTCTTACATTCCTATATTGTTTTAAAATTACCTTTCAGTATTCTTACTGTGAAATCACTGGTGCAGTGTTCTGGTCTTGTGAAGTGTTGGCCCACAGGGGTGGGGGCTTGACTGGCACCGGCTATTTTCATGTGATGTCTGTGCAGATTGAATCTTGTCTTAAGCATCTGGCCTGTTTCTCTAATATAGCATCCTTCGTTACATTTTTTACACTGAATGATATATACCACATTGGAAGATGAGCATGTAAAATAGTCCTTTATGTTGAATATTTTTCCTTTGTGAATGACTGTGGGGTCTTGTGAAATGTTTTGGCATAGTTTGAAGCTGGCTGTGTTACATGGAAACGTACCCTTTTCTTTTTTCCGTCTGTGTTGGAAGTTTACTTCTGATCGGCTTGTGTTTTAAATTTGGTGGCTGTCGGAAGGCCAGCACTGTTGGGGATGGGAATATCTCTTTCAGTAATTCATCTTCCTGGAGTAGTGGCTGTAGTTCTCTTATGATTTTCCTCAGTTTTTCCAGCTCTGGGTTGTATGTCACTACAAGAGGAATTCTGTCTGTGGCTTTTTTTTCTTTGTACTGTAACAGATTTTCCCTGGGTGTTTTGAGGGAGGAGGCAATATTCTTGGAGATTATTTTGGGGTTATAGCCTTTCTGTTTGAAGGATGCAGTCAGGGTTTCAAGGTGTCTGTCTCTATCCTCTGGGTCCGAGCAGATACGGTGGTATCTGAGCATTAATCAATCCAGTTACACCTGCCATTTCATGCCTTCCAAAAATCACAATAGCCTGATTTTTCTTCACTCAGCATAAAACATGCTGTCTTTGTGACCTAAGAGCCCAAATTCCAACTTGCCCATACCAGCCTCTCCTACAAACCATCTCCACAATCTGAGATAAGGGAACCAAAGCCAAACCCTCTCTCTCCCAAATCCTCCTCCATACCCTACTGCCCATAAACTTACGTAATATAGTTGGTTTTTTTAATGTTGTTTTTTTTTCTGTCTTTTTTGCTTTCTATCAAAATAACTGCATACATTTAATTATTTATTTATTTATTTATTTATTTACTTATTTGTTGCATTTGTATCCCACTTTTTCCCACCTATTTGCAGGCTCAATGTGGCTTACATTGTTCCGTAATGGCAATTTTGATCTATAAAATCAAAATTAATTATTTTATAATATGCAAAAAGAGGTCCTTAGAAGAATCCAGAGGAATATGTGAGACCACAGGTTCTTCTGCAAAATGTTTTAGAGATGATTGCATACTTAACGTATACTGATTTATAGGGAGAATGATGTCAGATTGCTAGTGTCAGATCCTAAGTAATTGGAAAATACCTAAGACGTGGAACATCTTTTGAAACGATGTTCAAACTGGAGTTGAGACATCTAGGTTGGGCCATCTCAAGTTCTGCTAGTGTTTTACAACAAGATCTACTGACATAAAACCTGTTCTAAAGTACATAAAGGCATGATCTTTTATGCATTGGTTATACATGACATGAAAATCCATTTTAGAAAAATAAGCATCTAAAATATCAATGGGTCATTATGGGCATATCAATGTTTATGTGCTAGCACATAAATAATTATGTTGTGAAATAGCCATGTTAGAAACATACCTCCCAATACTCAAAGCGATTTAACCAGTCAGGAGAGGCTCTTATCCAATAAAATCCCTTGTGTCTGCCTAAGCACTGATATTCAGTGGCACTTAACCAGACAGTGTAATTGGATATCACCACTAACCGGCTCTACGCTCTCTAGTAAATGCGGGGAAGGGGGATCCATGGACGGAGCTTCGGCAGGACCTGGGAGAAGCCAATACTTAACTGGTTAGCGATGATATTCACACCTCTAGTTGGTTAAGTATGCGGTTAAACTTAGGGCAGCAAAAAGGCTGAATATTAGCTAGTGCCCAATTAACCTCCATGGAGTGCCAGAGGTTTTGCAGGTGCCTCCCATCCCAATTCCTCCCTCTTCCTCCCCCACCCCTGAAGCAAACACTAGGCAGAGCCCCTACTTCCTCCAAGTTCCCTAGAGGTCTAGGGGGAATATGGGCAGGAGCAGTGCCCACTTGCTTCTGCCCATTGCAGGTCCAACTTCAAAATGGCCACTGTAACGTCTAGTGGCAGTTTTATGGTGCATGCCTGGTATATCTTGCCAGCTTGACTTTTTTTTTTTTTTTTTGGGGGGGGGGGGGATAAGCATGGGGGTTTATGGCGGTGACTGCCCCTAATCCCTGTAGTGAAGCACTTCTTAATAGGAACACTTTCCTTAAAACTAGATACCCTAGGTAGTAGGTGTAAATCCCAACATCAATTTATTCCGCTTCTGAAATGAGACATAAAGATTCATTTTTAGGGCCCCCTCCCCTAGTCCTGCTCAGAACATGCCCAGGTTATGCCTCTTGCCATTTGCATGTTCCTTAACTTTAGATGTATATATCCCTGCTATTTAAAATTGGAACTTAGATGTTTAAGCAAACCAAATGTTTAAGTGCTTGTTTAGAAACTAAGATAAGCATCATAGTCTAGTGTTCGTAACAAAGTAATCTGGACAAGAAATTTAAAGCAAAGACTACATGGTTTTCAAGTATAGGCAAGGCTGTGTCACCAGTATTCAAGGGTATCCATTGTTTGCATCAGATGTATGTCTAGCTACCATTATTCTTTGCTACCACTGGTCTTCAGCTGAAAGCAAAAGCAGTGATGAAACATCACATTTTTTTAAATCAAGCAAGCATCATAGAAAAATACTAAACAAACAATCTTTTTCTGTTGACAAACGATCAGAATGTATTGGTTCACACAGCATTTTTTTGAATAATAATGTACGACTTTTGCAAGGGTCAGTTTTCCTCTGAGCTGCCTACATTTAGTGTGTCGTCTATAGTGGCATTTAAGCAGTATCACAATCCAACACTTTCACACTCATTCAGGTTGCTAGCAGCATGTGATAATGATACAGTGTAACATGCAATCATTTCCGTCAGTAGAAATCAACTGATATGGGAAAAGAAGCTACTAGGTACAGCCTTCAAAATATCAGCCTTCCTGTTTCTTGGTTCAGCTATGTTCTTTTTGGATTTATTCATCATTCTCCTTTCAATTATTTTTTTTTTCATTCAGACGTTCTAAATGCATCATTTGATGTGACCGTAATTGTGTACACAACTTAACTAATTAACAAGCCAATCGGCGCCGATAATTGTACTTAACAACCAATTAGTGACACTAATTGATTTTAATTAGTATTTACGTACACAACCTTATAGGTGTATTCTATAATGCAGTGCGTGTAAATTCTAATGCACACAGCCAAAAAGGGGGTATGGGCATGGAATGGATGGATTAAGGATGTTCCAAAAAACTAATCTGCACCACTTTTTACCACATCAGCAAAAAAGAGCTGTTTTTAATGGGACGGGAAAAGGGCATGCGATAAAGCTGAAAACGGCATGTGTCCAAAACCGGCCCGAGCCCTTAACACCACCCATTGACCTAGCAGTAAGGGCTCACAATCTACATGTATGGTGACTGGTCATCTCACGCCAACTGTTGATTACCACTGGAAACAACAAGTGTGGAAATAAATACATAAATCATTGCGGCATTATGGGCACGCCAAATAAATTACTGCCAGGGGGCGCAGTATCCTGGCGGTAGTCTTGTTTAGGCATGCGCTGCATGTGCATAGCGCCTAACGCACCTTTGTAAAAGGGCCCCTATGTGTACTGTTATGGAATACACCCAATCTGCGCCTGTTGGGCACAGGTGTTTAGGCCTGATTTTAGGTGGCCTAAATAGGTCTGCCTAAACTTTAGGAACAAGAACAACACATGCACATATTCTATAAAGTGCGTTTAACTTTAGGTGTAGTTTATAGAATAGTACTAAGAGCTTGGCTTTTTGTCACCAATTTTTCAGGCGCCATATATAGAATTTGGCCCTTTGAGTGGATTCTGTGAATAAGATGCTAAGATACACTAAACAGACAGGGTGTAATTCTGCATAGATCACCTAACAATTGGTGCTGGGATGCTGCGTTAAGTACAAATTCTATAACAGCAGTTGTGCGCACAACTGCCATCATGGAATACTAGCATCACTCCACATTTATGCACCTAACGTTAGGCGCAAGCTCTTACGCTAGCTCTCAGGCTGGTAAATGCAGGTATTTTATAACCCCCATGTGTAAGTGCCTCACATGCCCCAAGCCTTTCCCAGGTCCATGCTCACCTTCATGTTGCAAACTCTGGAATTTGAATGCACACCTTATAGAATACTGACTGTTACGCACATAAGTACTAATTGGTGCTAATTAAGGCCAATTTTAGCCTATTGCTGGTTAACATCATTTATTGGCTCATTTTTAAATAAAGTTACATGCACAACTGACCTTGTTCTATAACATGCACATGCAAATGTGTGTGCTAGTCTCAAATTTGGGCACATAACTTTCTAGAATTAGGGGATAGTAACTATTGCTTAGAGAATATTAACAAAAGAAACAGTAGTATTAAATTGTCTCACTGACGTATGGGTAAATATCCTTCTTATCAGAAGTTATGTTTTCTGCAACGTCTGTCAAGGTTCATATTTATGGGAACAGTGTATTTGATATAGATTTCTTTTTTGTCAGGGACTGGAGATTTAACAGTCTAGGAAGAAAGGTCACACTGCATTGCACTGCTCTGAAAAAGATTTATAAAATGCCTTCATATGTTATTTGTGTTTTCCCAATCATCTGTATAATCTGATAAGTTGGGCACCATATCTTCATCACCTCCAGCATCATTTTATGGATACAACACTGAAGTCAAACAGTTTCAGTCAAAGGATAACAAAACTTGGCATATCTACTTCAGCATCGCCCTAGGAAAACAAAACGTTGATATCAACAAGAGGTCTAGTCAGCAAGACAGCTCTACTCTGTCTGGTGTTCTGCATTAGAAAACACAGGAGAGGTTGTCCAACGTATACTCTAAATGGAGCAAAAAAAGCAAAGAGCACAAAGAGCCTTCAAGAATGGGGCTTCAACCCAATACTTTATTTCAACAGACCCAACACAGTTCATGTTTCAGTGAAACTATTTGTGTCAGGGGTATATTAATATAGATGATGTTCAAATGTTTTATATGGTCTTAAAAGAGGAAAAACCTCTTGTTAAGGTAAAAGTCTTCAATCAAATAAAAAGACGCTAAAACCAGCATGGGAACACAAATAATATATGACAATATGAGTGAAGCAGCTGATAATCAGCAAGGTAGTGCTTTTGAAGTGAAACATTTGACCATCATCTATATTAATAGACCCTGACGCAGGTGGTTTCACTGAAACACTGACCGTGTCAGGTCTGTTGAAATAAATTATTGGGTTGACACCCCCATTCTTGAAAACTATTTGTTCTCTTTGCTTTTCTTTGTTTGTTTTGGTGTTCTGCATTAGAGATATGATATACAAAGAGAAGCCAATATGCCTACTAGAGTAAATTAAGTGTACATTTTTTTGATATTGCATCTTCCTAAATGGGTCTTTCAAATGATATTTAACAAATGAGTTCTTTAGATCTCTGTGGGTCAATTACTCAGAAGCATTTATGGAATCAGTGGTGTAGGGGTTGGGGGGTACCATATAAGTATTCTTTTTTTGTTGTTTTTAATCCATGCCACTTAAACAATTTTTTTTGGATGTATAAATCATTGTATAGCCAAACCTATCCATTGAGGAGAGGAATGGGATTTAATGGTGATCCAGGGTGGCAACTCTTAAACATCTATCTGAATGTGATATTCAGCTGCTAAAGGAAATAATTTTCTAAAGTTCATAAGTACCTAAGCACTGCCACGCTGGGAAAAGACCAAAGGTCCATCAAGCCCAGCACTCTGTCTCTGACAGCGGCCAATCCAGGCCCCAAGAACCAGGCAAAAACCCAACATTTAATAACGATCAATGGGCTTTTCCTTCAGGAATCTGTCCAGACCCCCTTTTAAACTCAGCAAGGCCCACTGCCATCATTACCTTCTCCGTCAATGAGTTCCAGAGTCTAACCACGCGCTGCGTAAAGAAAAACTTTCTCCAATTTGTTTTAAACCTACCACATTCTAATTTCATCTTGTGTCCCCTGGTTCTATTATTGTTAGAAAGCGTAAACAAACACTTCACATCTGTCCGCTCTACCCCACTCATTATTTTGTAGACCTCTATCATATCACCCCTCAGCCGCCTTTTCTCCAGGCTAAATAGTCCTAGCCTTCTTAACCTTTCCTCATAAGGTAGTTGTCCCATCCCTTTTATCATTTTGTCGCCCTTCTCTGCACTTTCTCCAATTCCTTTATATCTTTTTTGAGATGAGGCGACCAGAACTGAACACAATACTCCAAGTGCGGTCGCACTATGGAGCAATATAATGGCATTATAACATCCTCATGCTTGTTTTCCATCCCTTTTCTAATAATACTCAACATTCTGTTCACCTTCTTAGATGCCGCAGCACATTGAACTGAAGATTTCAATGTCCTATCCACAATGACTCCCCGATCCCTTTCTTGGTCTGTAACTCCTAAAGCGGAACCTTGCATGACATAGCCGTAATTCGGGTTCCTCCTTCCCACATGCATCACTTTGCACTTGTCAGCGTTGAACTTCATCTGCCATTTGGACGCCCAATCCCCCAGTCTCACGAGTTCTCTTGTAATCTTTCACACTCCTCCCGCGACGAGACGACCCTGGATAACTTTGTGTCATCTGCGAATTTAATTACCTCACTAGTTACTCCCATCTCAAGGTCATTTATAAATATGTTAAAAAGCAGTGGTCCCAGCACAGACCCCTGAGGGACCCCACTAACTACCCTTCTCCATCGAGAATAATTTCATTTGTTACATTTGTACCCCGCGCTTTCCCACTCGAGGCAGGTTCAGTGCGGCTTACATAGTAATAGGGGTTACAAGGTATAGCAGAGAGAGTACAAGCTGTGGTATAACAGAATAATGATGGAGATATGCAGATAGGTGGTAATGACCATTCAACCCTACTAATAAAGGCCTTTTCATGTGTATATGCCAGTATAGGAGAGTAAAATGCCACTTACAAAATTACCCAGCATGTGCAAGTATATGTGATGGCAAGAACAGATGTATTTCTATGTGACTTTGGTGTAGGCTAGTTAAAGGGCAGAGTGCAGGCAGCGTCACTATTTATGCACATTTATTATAAACTGCATGTTGTTATTTTATACATGTAAAGTTAATCCAGCTTCCAAGCTGGTGTAAATATGTGTGGCTTCATTATAATTGTGATTTCTGCCCCTTTTGTGGCACAATTTTATAAAGACACATAGGAGCTTAAGGCGCTCATTTTCAAAGCAGATGGATGCCTAAAATTCGGAAGGGGAGGGAGGGAGGGAGACAAACAGGACAAAGCACAGATCTTGTCCTCCACCGGAAACACATGTCCAGTTTTGGCAGAAACTGGGTAGAAAAAGGATTTTGGGCCAGTTTCAGCACCATAGCTGAAACCAAAATTCGGTTGGCTGCTAGTTGTTTTAACTGCAGGCGTATAAATATTAGGTGCACCAATACTGGCCATGCTAGTATTCTGTAATGGAACTTGGGTGTCCAGGTGTCTTCATAGAATAGACACTTACCATGAGGCTTTGGGGTACCCAAATTGAACCCCCCCCAGTTGTAGAATAGTCTCGAATGTATGTAGCTAATATCCAGGCCCTATTGAATATAATGGGGTTTACATTATTTAATTTGCATTATGCCCTATGATACATGTAATATGCATGAATGTGAATTAACATGTTAATGCAGGTTAGTAAATGAGAAGCTAAAGTTAATACTTGATTCAAGCATACTTTACCTGATATATAACTCCAATTGTAATCCATGTAATATTGTGACCTTTATAACTCTGGTATGCATTCAATGACACTAATAACGTCAGCACCAGCTACAGATGTAATGAAAATCCTCCACTGAATAACTCTATCATTCAATTTTTTTAACTGCATGTTTTGTCTGTCTTCACTGTAATGTAAGCCCAAGGCTTTATTTGAGGGGGTACCTGGGGGTACTGAGTACCGACACCTATGGACCCTAAATTTTAATGAAGGAGGTCAGGCTCTACACACCAATTCTTCCTTGTCATAGATTTTGTGACTGGTTGCAGGGGGCCTCGCCATTGTGGGGTGGGTCCCTCAGTGATCTCCCCACCCCGAAGAGTGGCCTAACATTTGAGTACTGGCACCTTATTTGCTAGAAAAAACACACTGTGTAAGCCTCAAAGAATGTCTATCATGGATCTCTATAACACACTAAGGGCCTCTTTTATCAAGCCACACTAGTGGTCCCTGGTGCAGCAATGCTGACAAAGCACATTCACTTTGAATGGGCTCTGTGGCATTGCCGCGAGGGAACCACTGGCACAGCTTCATAAGATGCCCTAAGCCCTTCTAGTGTGAGCAATTCAAATGGGGTGCTGTTGATGATTATACTAATAGTTTGGAATTCCACAGTATGTAATGCTGGCCATTAACATCTACAAATTACTATTTCTGTGAGCAGTAAATCTAATTGTTTCCTCTTTTTCATTATTTGTGGCTTATGCAGAATTGCGCTGTTGGACATTAAGAATGGATAAAATATGAAACCCAATAGAGAGGGACTGCAGTGTTATATTGATTCTGTGATACTATTTTAAATTGTGTTAAAGCTTCAAGCCCCAGAAGCCAAAAGAATCTCTGGAATAAAGAAAACACACTAAGGCATTCATCAAGTAATGAAATTTAACCCCTACAGTGGCTTCTCATGATCCTGCTTCATAAATAAATTTGCAGTAGATCTATGGAAAGGCGTAGATACCGAACTGACCTTAAGAATGATGCATGTGACATTGCTGCAGCTGGACTATTGTTTGGGAGATTCACAGAGGAGGCCTCCCAGGAATTATTTGTGCATCCCCCTTTGTGTAAAAGTTTTTGTCCCAAAAGCCGCTGTGCAAACAGTAGATGCTCAATAGCACCTGCTTCTATTGCTGGAAGTGTGTGAGTCTTTTCTTTAGTGGGCATCAGTAGCCATTTCATTCATCTCTGCACAAAGCACCCATATAAAGAGTAGCATTCCACTGACGCCTAAACAAACCAAAGCTTCCAACAAGCAGGGACGCTTGTAAACATTGCCCTGCTTATCTGCCATTTTTTTCTTCAACCTTCATAGAACTACATCTGGACCTTACTTGTTGGAGATCAAAAACTGGCTACAATAGGAATACAGATTTATTGCACGAAAGAAAGGAATTATAATGGAAAATGTATTAATTATGGTTGATAAAACTAGACTCACTGGAGAGTAGTTTTCAACAACTGACAGTATATAATAAAAATCATTTGATTCAGTGACACTTTGCAGAACAAAACATGGTTATAGAGTTTAACATTTGGACTAGATTTAAGTTTCAAGAAAAAAAAAATCAAGAAGCTTGGACTTTGGTTACTTTCATAAAGTAGAAATAACCCAAGGATTTAATTTTCAGAAACCTCAATAAGAAAAGAAATTTCACAGATGAAATTGTGCAAGCAGAAGTTTGTGCAATAAGCAATATGGAACTTTAATTTTTAAGACTAGTACATTTATGTGTTTGGCAGGATTTTTGCATAATTCTTTATATCTATTTCCCTTTTTCTGAAATTTAGTAATCCACAAGTACATAAGTAATGCCACACTGGGAAAAGACCAAGGGTCCATCGAACCCAGCATCCTGTCCACACAGCGGCCAATCCAGGCCAAGGGCACCTGGCAAGCTTCCCAAACGTACAAACATTCTATACATGTTATTCCTGAAATTGTGGATTTTTCACAAGTCCATTTAGTAGTGGTTTATGGACTTGTCCTTTAGGAAACCGTCTAACCCCTTTTTAAACTCTTCTAAGCTAACCGCCTTCACCACCTTCTCCGGAAACTAATTCCAGAGTTTAATTATGCGTTGGGTGAAGAAACATTTTCTCCGATCTGTTTTAAATTTACTACACTGTAGTTTAATCGCATGCCCCCTAGTCCTAGTATTTTTGGAAAGCGTAAACAGATGCTTCACATCCACCTGTTCCACTCCTCTCATTATTTTATATACCTCTATCATGTCTCCTCTCAGCTGTCTCTTCTCCAAGCTGAAAAGCCCTAGCCTCCTTAGTCTTTCTTCATAGGGAAGTCGTCCCATCCCTGCTATCATTTTAGTCACCCTTTGAGCACCTTTTCCAATTCTACTATATCTTTCTTGACTCCATAGTATCAGATATGTCTAATTACTGTCTGGTGTGTTAGGGGGGAGTTATCAATGTGTGCTGCAGTTAAGACAGATTATTTTACTGTTAATCTCAGTTATTTGTAACTTGAAGGCCCTTTTACTAAGCCGTTCGTGCTTATTGCAGATTAACATGCACTACTGTGGGGTGCACTTAGGTGTCCTGCCTTAGTTTTTGCATGTATATTTGCTACCTATGGATAAAAAAATAGTTTTATTTTTTTTTTAGAACTGGTGGCTGGTCTTGGGGGGGGGGGGGGAGAGTAGGCATGTTCTGCACTAATCGGTTAGTGCAGCTAACTGATTAGCATGTGGTTAGTGTGCGAGCCCTTACCACCTACAAAATAGGTGTTGGTAAGTGCTCACACACTAATGGCCACATGGTACTGGGAAAATTAGCACATGGCCATTATTCCTGAAATAGAAAAATTGGCCATTTCCCAGAGCTAAAAGTGAGCTTAGCATGTGGGAGAGACCTGCACTGGGGATAGCACAGGTCAGTGTTTAGCGTTGCTTAGTGAAAGGGCCCCTTTTTCTCATTGTATAAAATAGGATCTTTCTAAGATAACATGAGTTAGTGGTATATAACCAGTCTTGACGGTAGCCCACACTGATAACTTCTCCCCTTAATGTTTTTAGGTTTTCAGCTCCTTCCACTTAATAACTGGAATACAAGCACATATGCCCATAAATGCTGAAAATCCAACTGTATGAATATCTGTGATATTGCATAGTTTGCAGTTGGGAGTTCACAAGGGCGGAGTCTGGTAGGAGTCAGCCTTATGCACAAAAGTTATAGAATACTATAAGTTAAGGGCCTGATTCTATATATGGCACCTAGAAAATCCGCGTGGAAAACATTTCCGCTTAAGCATATTCTACAATTGGCATCTAGATTTAGGTGCAGTATATAGAATACACTTAATTTATTTATTAGGATGTATTTACTGCCTTTTTGAAGGCATTCACTGAAGGCAGTGTACAGCAGGAATAAGTCAAACATAACCAATAGACAATTACAGCAGTAAAAATATCCAAACAATACAAAGTATGGCATAGTCTGCTATATTACAATGCCAACACAATGCACAATAAATCATTTTAATAGACAGCATAGGGTGTAAGCAAAGATGGAACATATAGAGGGGCATAATCAAAAGGGATGCCCAAGTTTTCCTAGGGATGTCCTCGCAGGACAGCTTCAGCAAGGGGCGGGGAAACCCGTATTATCGAAACAAGATGGGTGTCCATATTTCAATTCGATAATACGGTTGGGGACGGCCAAATCAGCACATTTAGGTCGACCTTAGAGATGGTCCTCCCCAGCAGAGATGGTTGTCCCCAGGACTTGGTCATTTCTGATTTTCAGCGATAATGGAAAGCGAGGACGCCCATATCAGAAACGACCAAATCCAAGCCTTTTGGTGGTGGGAGGAGCCAGCATTCATAGGGTACTGGTCCCCCTGACATGCCAGGACATCAACCGGGCACCCTAGGGGGCACTACAGTGGACTTCAGAAATTGCTCCCAGGTACATAGCTCCCTTACCTTCAGCCAGATGCACTAAATGAACTTAAAAAGCCCTTCCCTTGCTGATCCCTTAGCGATTCGGAAAGGAACGGGCATGCATGAAGGAAATCACATGCAAATGAGCTGCTCACTGTTGGCTCATTTGCACACGATTTCCTTCCTAAGGAGGGGAAGCCAATGCAGAGCAGCCAAGCATTATGTGTGGCTGCTGTGCGCATGCCAAAGACGGCTTCATACATGCAGACAAGCTGTGTGTTTAATAGCCGTCTAGAACCTTAAATAAATTGCTGTCTACAACCTTAGAAAAGCACATGTCCAGGTGAAAACGTCCAAGTGCTCTTCAGGGACTTTTTTTTTTATGGGAGTTGAGGACGTCCAAAATGTGGATGTTTCTGTCTGTCTCCACCATCTCCTTTATTAATTTGGATTTTGGATCACAAGTAGCAGCAGTGAGATTTGAGCTGGCCACCTTTGGATTGCAAGACCAGTGCTCAAACCACTACTCCTCCACTCTGCTCCACTCCTTTGAAATTGGATGTCCAACATGTTTGACAGAAAGACGTCCACGCCTTTGCTATACCTCCGCTGACACACACATACCTCCCCCCCCCAAGGACCTGCATACTGCTGCGATGGACCTGAATTTGACATTTCAGGCTGGCAAAAAAGTTTTTTAAGTTGTTTTTTTCAGGATGGGAGGGGGTTAGTGGCCATGGGGGGAGTCAGGGGAGGTCATCCCCAATTCCCTCCAGTGGTCATCTGGTCAGTTTGGGCACCTTTTTGAGGCTTGGTCGTAAGAAAAAATGGACCAAGTAATGTTGCCCAAGTGCTCGTCAGGGACGCCCTTCTTTTTTCCATTATCGCTCGAGGACGCCCATCAGTTAGGCACGCCCCAGTCCCGCCTTTGCTACGCCTCCGACACGCCCCCAGGAACTTTGGTCGTCCCCGCGATGTGAAGCAGTTGGGGACGCCCAAATACGGCTTTCGATTATGCCGATTTGGGCGACCCTGAGAGAAGGACGCCCATCTCCCGATTTGTGTCGAAAGATGGGCGCCCTTAGCTTTCATTTCATTTTATTAGATTTATACCCTTGCCCCATTAGTTAGGGTGCACATAGGGGTCTTTCTATCAAGCCACGCTGAAAAGTGGCAGACGCAACTGTCAGCATGTGGGTTGTGGCCATATTTTGCACAGCAGTAAAATGGCCACCTTTCAATATTTTTTGAGTGGCCATTACTGCGGGAGCCCTTACCGCCACCTATGAATTAAGATATGCCTCTAATTTTTGTAAAATATGTTCTAATGTGTGAATATGTTTTTGTTTAGATTAGGGATGAATTTTTATAGATTTTAGAACTGATGATAAAGTATTACATTTTATGGATATGATCTTATTTTATTTTGCCTATTTTACTTTAGAATTATTGTTTTTTTTTCTGCTGATGTTGGGACCTTAGTCCACCCTGAGCTCATGGGAGTTATACTAGAATATAAATGTGTTTTAAATTCCCACTTTTTTAAAGCTGCGTGGCAATGCCAACACAGCCCATTCAATTAGAATGGGCTATGTCGGCATTACCCCACTGGTAGCCACTAGCACAGCTTTGTGAAAGGTGGGGGGGGGGAATAATTGAAATTTAATCTTATTTTTGCCTGATATGATGAAAGTAGGACACTGCTCTTGAAAACTAGTTATACATATATTTAATCCAGTAGAAATCTACAACTTCTTTGTTGATCTTTATTTCTAGTTAAGACATATCACATTTTTCCCTTAAAAACTTTTTTTTTTAGTACACAGGAATACTCAAAGGTGGGCTCATTTTCTTTTTCCAGAAAAGTCAAATGTGACATTTGTTGGGACAACACCAAAGTACAACATTTCGTTATCCTCATTTAAAAAAAAGAAAAATTCCTTCTACTGCTACCGCCAGCCAGTGCACATGAAAAAGCAGCAGCATCATAATAAGCAAAACACTTTTCTACTCTGAGACCTTCAAAATATGATAGAATAGAAGCGTGCATTATCCTCTTTAACAAGTGCTAGTGTTATTTTAAATAAATTGCAGTTTACCATGTCATTTCATTCTGTGTTCAGTGATTGATAGATAATGTTTGTTTTCAGAAGCTCATTTTTTAGATGGAACCATTAGCAATGTTGCTTAGATATAAAAACTATTCTTGTTTTTAAAAGAACTGTGACAGATATGTCACTGCAATAGTGAGTATAAGGCAAGTATTTCTATGATGTGCTGGGTATGTTGAATAGTAATTTAATATGACAAGGTAACATCTTTTACACAGTCATTTTTTTTTTAAGCACAGTGTTTACTGCCATGTCATTACGATATGGAATTTGTATAACATGAAGGCATAACAATACCAAGAAGAAGCCATAGTTGTATCTTTAATTACTTACAAAGTATTCAGTAGAAATTTTTTGCTCAGATATTTTGCTTTATGAAACATCACCTTTGCAGTATCTTACCCCCAACTCCCTCCACCTGTAAATTTGTTCTGGAGATAAATTGAAGATTTTAATTTCCAGATTACTTTACATTTTTTTGTTAGTCGTTTAGTATTAAAGGGGCCCTTTTACAATGCAGCGGTAGAGCTACTGTGGTGTTGGTGCATGCCAGTCCGGCCCTACTGTCAGTCCACTGCAGGAACCAGGGGTAGTGCCACCCCCACCATGTGCCATTTCTAGTGCAACTGGAAATATTTTTTTATTTTTATTACCGGGTTATCACGAGAGCACTTACCACCTCCTAATAGGAAGCAGTAAGGGCTTCCCCAGGGAAATGTCCATGCAGCAAATTTGTACTTACCATACAGCCATTTCCTTTAAAAATAATCCACACATCGATGCCACTGTAGGGCCCCTTTAACCACAGGTGGGTAAAAGGGCTCAAAAATGAAGAATAATATAAGGTACTTGGGAATATGCTTATATTTTATAGCATTCTTCACTGGACGGGCTTTGCTGAATTTCAGTTGAGTAAACATTGAAAACATGGATGACCTTCAGACTTTTAGAATGATGTACTAACATGGGAAAACCTATTTACATGCTAAAATATCAAGGGAGGACATTTACTAATGGTTAGTACACATTGAATAAAAGCATCTCCATGTGTAAATAGCAAACTGTACACATGTAGGTCTCATATACATATAAATAGCAATTTTAGAAAACCACTATTTAAACATGAAGATCCATATCCGCACAGAGCTTTCTAGGGGGCTATGTGGGAGCTTGGTTTGGCTGAGGTTTGTGTGGGGCACAGATCTAGACATGCATTCCCCATTTCAGAAATAGAATGTATGTCTGTGGAGAAAAATGTCCCTATTTGGTTTTACAGCAGCTCAGACCCTTGCAGGGCATTTACATGAGCGATTAAGGAAGTAATTCTTCTTGATTCCCCATTGTTTATTTCTGCCTCCAAATAAAACCAAATTAAAATCATGGCCTTAATACTTGATTGGCAGCTCTTACACATATAGGTTTGAAAAAGGGGATAGCTGGAAATTGAAGCAATGTGACTTCCACATGGATGTTGCAAAATCGTCACCTCCACATGAAAATACCAATTTCGTGTGGAAACTTTAAGGTTTATGCCTTCTCCTCCCATACATGCTAACAATGTTTGGTATGTACCTTTTTTTTCCTTTTTACAAAGCTTATTTGCTTGTAATCTCAGTAGAATAAAAGTGTGCACACTATTTTATAGATAGCGCATATTAATACATTATCATCAAAGTTCCTGGTCCAACTTTTACACATGTTTGTAAGTGATGTTGTGGAAGGTGTCTGGTAAGGTTTGCCTCTTTGGAAATTATACCAAAATCTGCAATAGGGTAGATACCCCTAGTGGTGTGGATAACATGAGGAGGGATCTAGCAAAGCTTGAAGAATGGTCTACAATTTGACAGCTAAGATTTGATGCTAAAAAAATACATGGACTACAATTGGCCCACAAAATCCCAAGGGATCAGTACAGTATAGGGTGGAGTGGGACTAGTGGGTGATCATATCTGATGATCCTAAGGCCAATCAGATAGAAATGGTGATGCTTGGGTACATAGGGAGAGGAATGGACAGCATGAAAAAGGAGGTAATTATACCTCTGTATAGACCTAATTTAGAGTACTGAGTACATTTTGGATGATGGAGGTGGTCCAAAGGGAGGTTACTAAAATGATCAATGGTCTTCGGCATAAAGCATATGGGGACTTACAGATCTTAATATGTATACTTTGAAAATATTGCAGAAGGGAGATATATGGTAGAGACGTTTACATCTCCATGAAATAAATGCCCAGGAGGCAAGTCTCTTTCACGTGAAAGGAAACTCGAGAATAAGGGGACATAACATGAAGGTGAAAGGGGATAGACTCAGGAGTAATCTAAGAAAGTATTTATTTATAGAAAGGGTGGTGGATGTGTCAAAAAGCCTCCTGGTAAAGATGGTGGAGACAAAGACTGTATCTGACTTCAAGAAAGCATAAGACAAGCACATAGGATCTCTAAGGGAGCAGAAGGAGTAGTGGATGGTATGAATGGACTGACTAAATAAGCCATATGGACTTAATTTGTCACCATTTTCTCAAATGCTATGTAGAGTTTGTAATTGAGTGGTCCACTTTAATGCAAGCCTTTTTATTCCTGATTGACAGATAGATTGTATCACTGATTTCGGTTACCACCATATTGTTCTGGGTAAATGTCACACCAGGAAATGCTAGGGAAGTAAAATTCTTAGACAAAGTAAATACTTCTTGGAGCTGACAAGAGGGGGAAGTTATTTTAGTTCTAGTCCTTAGTGGAATGCAGCACAGTGCAAGAAGTCACGTTTTTGGGTCCGTTGGGAAATGATGGTTATAACATGATCAAATGTGAGTTAATAACTGGTGTAAAGTCACTAAGGAAATCTATTGTGGTAGAATTTAACTTTCAAAATGGCAACCATGATAGAACAAGGAAAATGTTATTTTAAAAAGCTAGAAAGGTTAGGACTTTAAATCAGGCATGGACATTGCTTAAAAATACCATCTTGGAACCCAAGACCAAATGTATTGAAATGGAAACAAAGAGTGAGGTGATTAAATATGCAGATGAGACAAAACTATTCAAAGTTGTTAAAACACATGTGGACTGTGAAATATTGCAGGAATACCTTAGGAAATGAAGACGGCACAACCAAATGGCAGATGAAATGCAATGTGGACAAAGCAAAATGATGCACATATCATATCATAGTCACTGAGGGCCAGATTCTATATAAGGCACTAAAAAATATGCACAGTAAAGATTTCTGCATAAGCATATCTAGAAGCGGTGCCTAGATTTAGGCACGGTATATAGAATACACTTAGTTAATATCCCAGCGCCTAAAACTACGTGCTTCCGTTTACACCAGTGAAAAAATGGAGTAAATCCCTGCACATAGATTTACACGCACTGGGCCATGTTCTATAATTATGTGTGTACATTTGATAATGCCCATTTTCCCGCTTATTAGCATGTCCCATTTGAACTGCACTCATTAGAATTTAGATGCAGTTCATTACAGAACACGCTTAGCAAGTTGTGCACGTAAATTCTAATTATTTCCATTTAGTGCTCATTATTGCTTTCTATATGCTGTTATCAGTGCTGCTTAGCTTGTTAAGCCAATTAAGTTACACACATTGTTATATAATATGCCTGGATTTTGACGCAGATCTGTAGGCATGCTATATAGAATCCGGCAGTAAATGCTATGTTCCATTTTAGGAGTCACTACCCCAAAAAAGATCAAGGTGTCATTGTTGACAATAAGTTGAAATCTTCTGTCCAGTGTGCAGCAGCCAAAAGAGCAAACAGAATGCCAGGAATTATTAGGATAGAAAATAAGACAAAGAATATTATAATGCCTCTGTAGTGCAATGTCATCTTGAGTATTGTGTGCAGTGTGCAATTCTGGTCAATGTATCTCAAAAAAGATATATTGGAATTAGAAAAGGTTCAAAGCAGGGCGACCAAAATGGTTAAGGGGATATAATTCCTGTGATATGAGGAAAGGCTTAAGTGGTTAGGGGTCTTTAATTTCAAAATAAGAAGGCTGAGGGGAGATATGATAGAGGTCTACAAAATCCTGAGTGGAGTAGAAAGGATAAACATGAATTGATTGTTTACTCCTTCTGATGCTTTTTATGTATGCTTTTATAATTTAAATTCATTTAGGTAGCAATTCTATAAAGAGACACCTAGATGTAGGCACCCTGATGCATCAATGAGAGCACCTATTCTATAACAGTATTTGGGTGCCCAGATAGCATTATAAAATGCTAGCGTAAACCTGCATCAGCATGTCTATATATAGGCAGCCCATGCATGCCAGATTGATGGAAGGCATATGTAAGGGCTGCCTGAACCCAAGTAAAACCGAGATTCTCTGGCTCACTAACACAAGTGGATACATACCTGACATCAAAATCTGTTTTGGGAAGTACGAACTCCCACTGAAATCAAAAGTCAGTAACCTTGGACTACAGTGAGATTCAACACTTACTCTGATTCGTCAAATTCAAGCAACCTTCAAGAGCTGCTTCTACTATTTGCGACAGCTACACTGTCTCTCTCCTTACATCGAGAAGGTAAATCTTATTCCAGTTATGCACGCCATGATGACATGAAGATTGGATTACTGTAATGCACGGTACACTGGTCTGACTACAAAGGGTCTGCACCAGCTCCAGTTGTTTCAGAATGGAGCAGCAAGACTCATAGAAGGTTGCAAGCGACATGACCACATCACACCATTTTTTTCTAAAACTTAATTGGCTATCAGTACAATGCAGGGCTAAATTTAAAACTCTATGTCTGATCTTCAAGGCTCTTAAAGGAAATGGCCCCGAGTACTTGAAGAACATGATGACCCTCTATACACCTCCAAGGACACTAAGCTCCTCCCAAGGGGAATCCCTAACCCCACCCTCTCCAAAAGACATTACATGATGTGATACTGCAAGCGAGCCTTAACCGGAGTAACCCCCACACTCTGGAATGCACTGCCTGAAAGGCTCCACTTAAGACAATCTCTAATTCAGGAAGCAGGTGAAACTTTGCCTCTTCAACCAGGCCTTTAATGGAAGAAGTAACTGACTTGTTAGTCTCACAAGGAGTGACACAGGCTGCACATACTCTAGCAGGACATGTTTATCCACTCCTTCTCTAGCTGAGATAATATTTTACCATCTTTCTGACCTCATGTTGACCTTTCTTTAAATTAGTCACCTTATGCTCTAACTCCTCTTATTCTCTTACCTATCTATATGCTACATCTTTGCTTATACCCTACACTGTCAATTAAAATGTTATATCAAGTATTGTGTTAACATTCTAAGTAATTTACTATGCCATACTTTGTATTGTTATTTTAATATTTTACTGTTGTAATTGTCTATTGCTCATGTTTAATTTATTCTTACTGTACACCGCCTTGAGTAAATTCCTTGAAAAAGACGATAAATCCTAATAAATAAATAAATAAAAGGAGTCTTTTACTAAGGTGCACTAGTGTTTTTGGCTCGCACTGAAAATCAGCTGTCGCTAATTGCTGAGGCACCCATAGGCATGTATCCCGGAATCTATATAGCACACCTAGCGTTCTGTGCCAAAATTCTGGCATATTCTATAACACTGTGCTCAAGTTAATTTATTTAACTAGCCAATAAGCATTGTTAACAGCACTTAACAAGCAATAATGAGCACTAATTGGCAATAATTAGAATTTATGCGCGCAACTACCTAAGCGTATTCTGTAATGTACTGAGCCTAAATTTTAATGTGCACAGGCAAAAATGGGCATGATTATGGGTAGGGAAATGGTCGTTTTGTGGGTGTTCCAAAATTTACGCTCACTATAGAATATGGCCCTTTGCGCCTAAATCTATGTGCTGGGATTTACACCATAGTTTCATTGGTTTAAATGGAGGTGCATAGTTTTAGGTTCTAGTATACCAACTAAGTACCTAAATCTAGGCTACGATTAGAGAATACACTTAGGCAGAAATATTTTTCAAGTGGATTTTTTAGGTGCCATATATATAGAATCTGGCCCATAATGGGTGTCTCAACATTTACCCCCCAGATTCTGTATTGCGCACCTAGAGATCCATGCTGAAATCCAGGTGTATTCTATAACAAGGCGCATAACTTAATTGGCTTAACAAGGTAATCAGCATTGATAACAGCGTTTAACAAGCAATAATAAGCACTAATTGATAATAATTAGAATTTACACTCACAACTCACTAAGTGTATTCTGTAATTAACTGTTCCTAAATTGTAATGCATGCAGTTCAAAAGGGGCATGGCTGTGGGTGGGCAAATGGGCATTTCTTGGTCATTCCAAATTTTACACATGTACTTATAGAATATGCTCATTGTGGGTAAATCTATGTGCAGGGATTTATGCCACATTTTTGTTGGTGTAAATGGAGATGCACAATTTTAGTTGCTAGGATATCAACTAAGCATATTCTATAACATATAGTAGATGATGGCAGAAACAGACCTGCACGGTCCATTCCAGTCTGCCCAACAAGATAATCTCATATGTGCTACTTTTTGTGTATACCTTACCTTGATTTGTACCTGTCTTCATACTGCGCTTAAACCTATGCACCGCTTATAGAATACGCTTAGGTGAAAATGGATTTTTTAGGTGCCTTATATAGAATCTGGCCCTTAGTGCCAGCTAAAACCACTAGCACTCTTTAGTAAAAGACCTCTTAAATGTTGTAAACAATGCACTTAACTGGCTGTATTCTGTTAGTGGAGTGTGCTTTTAGGAGACACGCCCATGTACTGTCCATGCTTCGCAACGTGATACCACCTTGCGCTCACATGCTATAGCACTTATACATACCTTTATACAGTAGTTCGTAGGCAGTAACCGCTAGATTCTATAAATGGTGCAAAGTATCCTTGCCCAAATTTGGGTGCTATCAAGAGATGCATGTGCAACCTAATTGATGAATGAGCCAATAAGCATCAATAAGTAGACCCTTAAAATCAATTATTGACGTTAGGAGTTGTACGTGCATCTGGCACATGCTTTTCCATAAGCCTTGTTGCCTGAATCCCATAGCGCACAGTCTGAAAGTGGGCATTTCCATGGGAAGGACATGGGTGAGTCAGGTGCAGTGTTATAGAATTTCGGGGATCTGCTCCCATCTTGCACACTAGGATTTAAACCAGTTTTCAGCTGGCATATGTTCTCATGCCCAGAGTTGGGCATGGGAATCCCCACTAGGCGCTATTCTATAATGGCATTCATCTTGGAGTGCCCTTTATAGAGTGCTGATTTTTCCCATACCTGTTTTTCAGCAATATTTACTGCATCTGGCCCTAGGTGCCAATTAACTCTGCATTTATGAAGTTAAAGAATTGCCTTTCCAGTTTATATTTATTACATTTTTATTTTTTATGCCTTGTCTGTTAATGTCTATGTATTTATTGATGCATTCTCTGGTTGTTCATTGTAATATTTGGACACCGTTTTATCAGCTATTGTTTCCTTTGCATTGGTCTGTGCATTGGTCGAGCATTTTTTTTATTCTGTTGGGGGAATGTGATCAAACGCCTCTCTGGTACTATTTAAGCCACATTGAGCCTACAATATGTGGGAAAATGTGGGATACAAATGTAACAAATAAATAAATCCATAGAGAAAACGAGCATGCAAAACATTGAAAGAAAATTAAATTAGTGCACTTGACAAACCAAAATGAAAAGTCTGGTAGTAAAGGAATAAAGTGGAGCAATGGACGCACGCCTTGAAAAATCAGGAATAGAAGTATGAAATAAGCTCAGAATGTGACAAGAGTACTGGCAATATTGACTAAGTTTTTCTGTCATAGATGCAGAGGGTTCTAGCTGCCAAAATCTGCATGGAAACTGCCAAACTTCTGTGTTAATTGTTGGAGGCTGTTGCTAACATTTTCCCATACAGTTTGCAAGGAGATGCTTTCCTTGCCATGTGCTAACGATATTGCAGATATTATGATACAGGTAGCTACACCTCTTAGGCAATGTTTAATGTGCCACATGTTAACCATAAGGCTTGAGCCTAAGCCTATTCTTTGCCTGCCTAGCCTCCACCCATTTTCCACCCTGCTCTTCATTATCACTGATTAACTGTAAACATGGTAATTAGCATGTGATAACTGTTAAAGGCACTCATATTAAGCCCTAGAATGGAGGAAAATGCCTTAGTAAATCATTAAGTAAACCATTTCCTTAATTTGTCCATTGCAGAAGATGTGAGAAGAGTAACATTTTGGGCAGCTCATTTTTTCTCAGTAAAGCCTCAGCTAAAGAGAATCTTTGATGCCTCTGCACGGACTGAATGTTCATACTAAATGCATTGCTTAGAAACTATAGATGCATGTCCCTAGGAAGCCCTGTGATCTTCTGTAATACAATGTCCACCATAAAATACTCCCAGCTCTCGCCTGGTGTATTGTCATGCTTTTTTTTCTCTCGAGACAAAAGGGATAGCTTCTTGAAGTTCAGAAATAGTTTGTTTCATTGTCTTGCACAGACTCTTTTCTTTATAGAGTATATGATCAAAGTACTAAACATTTGTAGGACGTGGTCCTCCTCTGAGAATATTTTTTTTCTGTTATCCTTTGCTTTCTTTCTCCCCTCTCCCACGTCCTTTTTAATTTTGTGGTCATATATTTGCTTTCTCCTTATAGGTATAACTGGGGTGAATATTAGAATTCTGCAACGTGAATAAAATTTGCCCCTGAGAACAGAAAATTGTCATTAGTTTAGAACACAATATTTTATGAAGCATTGTTAATTTTTCATTTTTTTTAAGTAGGCATGACATTAGCCGTCTGGGCCTTGTATCCACATATAAATAATAAAACAATTTATTTGTTTGAGATTAACTGAGATTCTCACTTTTGTAAGTGCTGGAAAATTGCAGTATTGATACATTGCATGATGTGGGTTATCGTAAATTTTACTTGATGGTGCTGAAAGCCTTACAGTTTAGAGATCTCTTTAGTAGATTTTCTTTTGAAATAGCTATAAAGATCAATTTTAGATAGAACATTGAAATGGGAATTGAGACATCCAGTTTGGGATATTCACAACCCCCCTGTATTATTAAAGACAGAGCCCTTTGCAAGATTTTAAATAGCTGCCTATGGGGGAAAAGAATGTCCTACTCTTTCCTATTGGTCAAGGGAGCAGCTTTCAAAATTACTGCTTCTGACATCAACACCCTACCACCACCAATACCACCGACTGTCCATCCCCCTGCTCAGTCAGATTCACCCCCAAAAGCAGAATGATACACTTCCTATCACACAACTCCCAACTGCAGAAAGATTCCCTCACATTACACAGCCATCCTGTAGGGCTCCTAGGGTTTCCACCAGCAAGGTGAAGATTTGGTTCAGGGCCTTTAGGGTACAGGATAATTTCTTGGGACCTACAGCTGGTCTTCTTCTACACATAGAAAGTTTAACTGAAATACTTATTGAATTGTAATTAATAGAAAAAAATTCCTGTGAGTTATATCCTTAAAATAAATCTGAATAGTCATAGTCAATTTATAATACAATATACAGCGCTGTGTTCGTCTGGTAGCACAATAGAAATGATTACTAGTAGTAGTAGGGATTCTAATGTAAACATAGTAAAATTAATTAACGGATTATTACAAGTTATAGAGTTAAAGGGGCTACTTAATACTAGGAATTTTGACTAAGAGAGTCAGCCCATAATATTCCTATGGGTATCTACATGGCTGGCGTGTGCTAATCTTTATCACATGCTAAAAACGTTAGCACACCTTAGTAAACAGAGCCCTCACTGAGAACATACATAGGGCCCTCTTTATTAAGTTGCTCTAGAGGCGTGCTAGCGCTTTAAGTGCATGCTAAGCATTAGTGCGCACTAACCATGTGGATGCCCATAATATTCCTATGGGTTTCTACACGGTTACCACATGTTAATTTTTAGCACACTCTAAAAACACTAGCGCACCTTAGTAAATTCCAAACATCATGAAAACAATGCACGACCTAACAAACTTCCGGAAATAATTAAAAACCAACCTGTTCAAAAAGGCATACCAGAATGATCCAACCTAAACATCTGAACCCTGCAACACAATCGAAACTCATACCAGAACTGGACAAAACTTAACTCTTTCTCCTTGAATACTTCATTTACTCTGTCACTTATGAACTTTAATGCAAGACCACTTTGGATTTCTCTTACCGGAATTGGCGATCACCATCACGGTACTAGGTAAGCCACATTGAGCCTGCAAATAGGTGGGAAAATGTGGGATATAAATGCAAAAATAAATAAATAAATAGGGCCCATAGTTATTTATATGTATAGTTACTGTTAATACACTGCCTTTTGTAAAGACAAACAGAATTTGCAAACATGAAGACTGAATAAAATCTAGAACAGAAAAGCAGTGGAGAGAAAACAATTGAGAAGAAGGAGCCTGCTCCCTCCTTTCCTTTTTCCCCGTCAAATGCAAGGCCATCAGGCCTTAAGGCTCACTCTTTCTTAGACAAAATTCCTAGTATTAAGCAGCCCCTTTAACCCTATTACTTGTAATAATCAGTTATTCTGTGAAAATGTACTTCCTGACATTATTCTTGAGCCCCCCCCCCCCCCACCCAGTAACCTCAATTCAAGTCCTCTAGTTCTACCACCTCTGGAAAAGGTTTGTTTGTAAATTAATACCTTTTAAATATTTGAACGTCTGTATCATATCACCTCTGTCTCTCTCAGGGTATACATGTTCAGGTCCTCAAGTCTTTCCTAATACGTCTTGTGATGCAAACCCCATACCATTCTGGTTACTTTTCTCTGAACCACTTCAATTCTTTTTGCATCCTTAGCAAGATACAGCCTCCAAAACTGAACACAATATTCCAAGTGGGGCCTCACCAATGACTTGTACAGGGGCATCAATACTTCCTTTCTTCTGCTGGTTATATCCCTGTCTATACAGCCTAGCATCCTTCTAGCCATGGTACTGCCTTGTTGCATTGTTTTATCATCTTGAGCTCTTCAGACACCATCACCCCAAGGTCCCTATCCTGAGCTGTGCTTATCAATCTCTTTCTTTCCAGCTATCTTGTACACCTCCTTTGGATTTCTGCACCCCAAATGCATCACTCTGCATGTCTTGGTATTAAATTTTAACTTTAATAATTCCTAATTATTTACTAGTATTTATGTTAACCTAAAATGCTTAATTATATATTTATAATGATGATTTGATAGTGCTCATAGTGAGTATATAGCCAAACACAACATGATATGGGTGCCAGCTTAGGCACTTAACTGTCAAACATCATTGCACCAATTCCCTCCCCTCCAGCTTTAACAGCACGGAAGATATTTTCAATAGTCCTGAATCCACATTTCTAAATAGAACATGAAACTGTTGTTAAAGAGGTATATGGGCAACTTTGCCCTAACTATAGTTCCTGTTAGTAAAATATATATCGTCTATAAAACAATCCGTCCCTTTTTGGACTTTAATCACTTATGCTTGAGAGAATGATGCCACCGGCATGTAGCTGTTCCAAAGCCAAATTGCTGGTATCCATGTGAAGTCTGTAAACGGTGAAATCATTTCATTGATAATGCAAAAACTCACTCCCTCTGCTGTTCCTGACATGAAGTCACGTTTCGCCACTGACGGCATCTTCAGGAGAACAAACTAAAACCCAAAATAAATAATTAACAAAACTCTCTACTTACACTGTAATTATATCTATATTACATGCTAACCTATCTTAAATCCATATATTAGTAAAATATGTGTTGGCTATCGCAGGGAGGGCTAACCAAATCCCGCATGCCTCCATGCACCATCAAAATACCAATGCATGTGCTGTGTTATTAATTTAAAAGTCTTAGGTTAATTGGAGTTCATGACATATAGATAGCCTATTGGAAGGCTATCCAGCTTATTTTCGAAAGAGAAAGACGCCCATATTTCGACCCAAATCGGGAGATGGGCGCCTTTCTCTCATGGGTGCCCAAATCGGTATAATCGAAAGCCGATTTTGGGCGCCTCCAACTGCAGTCTGTCACGGGAACAGACAAAGTTGATGGGGGTGTGTCGGAGGCATGGTGAAGGTGGGACTGGGGCGTGTTTATCGGCCGAAGAGAGATGGGCGCGCTCGGCTGATAATGGAAAAAAGAAGGGCACCAGAAGCGAGAATTTGGGTCACTTTTTTGGACCCTTTCTTTTCACGAACAAGTCCCCAAAAAGTGCCCCAACTGCCCAGATGACCACTGGAGGGAATTGGGGATGACCTCCCCTGACTCCCCCAGTGGTCACTAACCCCCCCCCCCCCCACCCAAAAAAAAAGAACTTTAAAAACTTTTTTTCCAGCTTGTATGCCAGCCTCAGATGTCATACCCAGCTCCATCACAGCAGTATGCAGGTCCCTGGAGCAGTTGTTAGTGGGTGCAGTGGACTTCAGGCAGGTGGACCCAGGCCCTTCCCCCCCCTACCTGTTACACTTGTGCTGCTAAATGGGAGCGCTGCAAACCGCCCCCAAAACCCACTGTACCCACATCTAGGTGCCCCCCTTCAGCCATAAGTGCTATGGTAATCTTGTAGAGTTGTGGGCAGTAGTTTTGTGGGGGATTTGGGGGGCTCAGCACCCAAGGTAAGGGAGATATGGACTTGGGAGGTATTTTAATTTTTTTTAATTGTTACAAGTGCCCCCTAGGGTGCCCGGTTGGTGTCCTGGCATGTGAAGG
Organism: Microcaecilia unicolor; assembly: GCF_901765095.1. NCBI lineage: Eukaryota > Metazoa > Chordata > Amphibia > Gymnophiona > Siphonopidae > Microcaecilia > Microcaecilia unicolor. The sequence goes on along the minus strand of NC_044037.1, from coordinate 80,166,542 downwards.
GGACCAGTGCACTATGAATCCTGGCCCCTCCCATGACCAAATGCCTTGGATTTGTTCGTTTTTGAGCTGGGCGCCTTCGGTTTCCATTATCGCTGAAAACCGATACCGCCCAGCTCAAATCCACCCAAATGCGATGCATTTGCCCGACACAAACCGTATTATCAAAACAAAAGATGGACACCCATCTTTTTTGAAAATACGGTCTGGCCCGCCCCTTTGCGGACCCGTCCTTGGAGATAAACGCCCATGGAGATGGGCATTCGCGTTCGATTATGCCCCTCAATATCTCAAGATGTCCAATCAATTTCTCTGTTTAGCCCAGCAAGCCCATCCCTGGGAAATTTATTTAATTCTCTTGAGTTTGCAGTTACACCTCCTCCTCTACATGGGCATCAGGCTTATTTTCGAAAGGGATCGCCGGCGATCTTCCGACAGAAATCGGGAGATTGCCAGCGATCTCTCAATTCTGGCCAAATTGGTTTTATCGAAAGCCGATTTTGGCCGTCCCCAATTGCTTTTTCGTTGCGGCGCCGGCCAACCTTCAAGAGGGCGTGTTGGTAGGGTAGCGAAGGGGGGAAGGGGGCAGAGCGGGGTTACAAGATGGCCGGCTTCACCTTATTATGAAAAACAAAACGCCGGCTCGAACGAGTATTTCACCGGACGGACTTGGTCTATGTATTTTTAGGACCAAGTCCCAAAAAAGAGCCCCAACTGACCAGATGACCACCGGAGGGAAGCGGGGATCACCTCTCCTTACTCCCCAAGTGGTCACCAACCCCCTCCCACAAAAAAAACACATTTTTTGCCAGCCTGTGTGCCAGCCTCAAATGTCATCCCCAGCTCCCTGACAGCAGTATGCAGGTCCCTGGAGCATTTTTTAGTGGGTGCACTGCACTTCAGGCAGGTGGACCCAGGTCCTTCCCCCCACACCTGTTACACTTGTGGTGGTTAATGTTGAGCCCTGCAAACCCCCTAAAACCCACTGCACCCACATGTAGGTGCCTCCCTTCATTCCTTAGGGCTATGGTAATGGTGTAGACTTGTGGGCAGTGGGTTTTTGGGGGGATTGGGGGGTTTCAGCACACAAGGGAAGGGTGCTATGCACCTGGAAGCTAATTTTTTTAAAGATTTTTTAAGTGCCCCCTAGGGTGCCCGGTTGGTGTCCTGGCATGTTAAGGGGGCCAGTGTACTACAAATGCTGGCTCCTCCCATGGCCAAATGCCTTGCATTTCGCCGGGTTTGAGATGGCCGGGTCCAGTTTCCATTATGGCTGAAAATTGGAGCCGGCCATCTCATCTAAACCCGGCGATCTGCCGGCGATCCTATTCTAAACCCGGCGAGCGATTTGGCCGGCGCCAAACATATTTCGAAAATATGCTTGGCTCCGCCCGCTTACGGCGCCGGCCCTGAAGATGGCCGGCCATCAATTTCGCCGGCGCCGTTCGATTATTCCCCTCCATGCCTCCTACTTAGGGCGCTTAAGTTGTAGGAATATGTTACATGCCCTTGCTGCATTTTGCCCACCTGCAGGTACATCAGATTTATGGCTGGTGTACTTGCAGGCACATAAATTTTAGACGTACTAATGCTGACTTATATTAGTATTCTATAACAGAATCTGGGCCCCCCTCCCTTCCGGCACTGCATCGGCGTACATAAAAGGTGGCACCCACTTAAAGAATTGCCACCAAAATATAAGCATGAGCATTTCTACACATGTATTTTTTCAATGCAGTTTATGAAATACAAGCACATTTTTAGATGCATATATGTACATACATAACCTGTAAAAAAAATCCCCCATGTTTGTTAATGTATGCATGTACAACCAATGCATTTGCACAGACTGAGCAGAGGTATTGATGGGGACAGAGTTGGAAAGGTTTGCATTAGTCTTTGATTTTCAAAATTCACTTATAGGCACATATATTAAACCTGAAAACTTTTGTCCATTAAAAGACAGGTAGAAATGTGAGTGGAAAATTTCCCTTGGGTAATTTTAAAAGTGCAGACTTTTGTTTTACAATTATGGCAAATTCTACATAGAGAAAAGTGTGCACATACTTGTTATTCTTGTGCAAAGTTACACAATTACTTAGAAGTTTTATAAGTGTTTATTCTTAACTGGAAAATATGGGTAGAAAGCTTTATTTTACATGCTGTTTTAAATGCTACAAAATTTGGCTTATCATTAATTATTGAATTCTAGGTAATGAAAACATTGCTAGCTGTACAATTTCAGGGGCCCTCTTACTAAGGCATGGGAGGGCTAACGCGCTGGTAGCATGCACCAAATCAGCACTACCGCTGGGCTAGCGCATGTGTCCGTTGGTATTTCTGAGTTTGGTGCATGCCAAATCCTGCGTTAGAAAGTAATTTTCTATTTTCTACCGCCTGGGGTGGTAGGGGCGTTCCTGGCAGTAATCAGCAGTTGGCACAAGCTGCATGGCTACTGCATGGAAAGTGCGTGAACCCTTACCACTAGGTCAATGGGTGGCAGTAAGGGCTCAGGCCGTAAATAGGTGCTTGCTAGTTTTAATTTCAGTGCACGCCCATTTCCCTGCCCATTAAAAAAAGGCCTTTTCCCCAGCTCCAGTAAAGAAATGGCCCAGCATGCAAAAACTCATGCCCACACTACAGTAGGCCACGTTTTACTGCGGCTTAGCAGGGCTTTTTTTGAGGTGGTACTTGGGGGTACTGAGTACCGGCATATTTTGCATTGCTGCTAAAATTGACCCATGGTCCTCAAGTTTTAATGAAAGAACTCAGGCTCTACACACAAATTCTGCCTTATCATAGATTCAGTGACTAGTTGCAGGGGGTCTGGCTATTGTGGGGTGGGTCCCTCAGTGATCACCCCACCCCTGAAATGTGGTCTGGTATTTGAGTGCCGGCACCTTTTTCACTAGAAAGAACGCACTGCGGCTTAGTAAAAGAACCCCTCAATTAATTATAACTTAACACTTCTTCTTGGGTTACTATTTTCTCTGTTTTCTCTGTACAGAGTGCAGTACTTATTTAATTACAATAGGAGGCACTGTTGCATTATTTTCAAGAATTTACCAAGATAGGAGTTAGAGCCTTGAAAGGTACCATGAACTTTTTACTTTCCCTCTGTGAATAACCACTGATGGTTTAACAGTGAATTTCTAATTCAAGGCCTGTAAACTCTGATAGGCTCCGTTTTTCTTCAGTTTGGGAAGTGAGAACAGCCTTTGTCACTGCAGGAAAGATGGACTTCTCCTTTCTGAGAAATTCTGATAGCATTTTGCAGTTTGCTGGCAACAAAATAGAAAAGACACTCTTCTGTTTAGATTTGCTGCTAAAGAGACTTACCCTTGTCAGAAAGCTTGGTGACTTGAGTGCTCTGCAAATGTTTACTTGTGATGGTTATAGAGCAGGAAAAAGAAAATTACAGTTTCCCCAAACACACATGATAGTTACTAGTGAAAGGTAAATTTGAGCTGTCAGATTATTGTCCTGTTTTTTTGTATCATCTTCAGATAAGAAATTAAGCATCTATTTTTTCAGTATTTTCAAATGCTATAAGACAGCAGTTCAGTGTGGGAAATACTGTGCATTATCCCCCAAATTCTATAAAACTCGCTAAAAATTGCACCTGAAAATGTGGGCGTGTGCTCAATTTGCACGCACAATTTAATTGAATAACAAGCCAATTGGCACTAATTAGCTTCTTAAATAATTTATTGGTGTTAAATGGATTTAATTAAAATTTGCGCATGTAAATTTGGGCACCGGATTGGCATGTAAATTTTACATGCAGGTCCAAAAAGGGGGCACAATCATGAGAGGGTCATGGATGGGTAGGGGACATTCCCGTAATTTATGCACATTGTTGTAGAATAACGGATATCTATTTAAGGGGACTTACACCAAGGTTTTGTTGGTGTAAACAATCGCGTCTAAATGTAGTTTCGGTTCCCGGCACAAAACACTATTCTATAAATGGTGCCTAACTTTAAACTCTAACAATACCTGGAGAACTCAAGCTCACCATAAATAATTACAAACTACTAAGTGGAGCTTGAAATATAAATAGAAATGCAGCAAGTTTTGAAGTGTCCCTTAAACAGGAGGAAAAATCAAACCTCTACAAACTTTATCTAACCAATGGAACCTCAAAACTCCAACAAGGAACCATACCACGGTATTTGTAAATCCTTGTATATACTGGAGTAAATTCCTATCATTGGTTCCCCTTAAGAAAGGAGAACAGAAAAAAAGCCCAGACGAAAAAACTCATCCTACATGAGAAAACCGTATGGGTTAAAAAACTGTCCTCCCCTCTTGCATATAAACACACTGTAAAAGGAACACCCAAAAACCTAACCTACCTCAACTACCCCCCACCCAGAACCAGACTATTAATTAGGAAGCCCCTCGAGGTAAAAGAGCCCCAAGTAAACTAATATAGCACTAGAGCAGTGGGAAAAAAAACCCCAAACCTGCCCACTATTGCAAACACCTGGAAGCCCCCCATAGCCACGCGTCCAAATATAAAAAACAGATAGGAACTCTCTGTTGAGGTACGACAGTATGCACCCTTACCATCTTAAACGTAGTCTACCTTATTCACAGTTTTTGAGATACCGGAGAATTTGTGATACAACTCAACAATTCCAAGAATCAGCAGAGGAACTGCAGTATAAATTTGAAGAAAGAGGATATCCAGCTAAATTGGTGAAACAATCATATAAAAGGGCCTTGAGTCAACATAGGGATCTTTTGATTCAAGATAACCAGTCCAATAGGTCCAACAATAGGGATAAGGTTATTTCCTGTGTGTTAAAATTCACCAATAGATCTTCTCAAATCTCTGCAATCCTAAGGAAACATTGGAATATAATGTTGACACAGGAAGCATTTCAAGATCATCATCTCATGCTGTCCTATGCTCGGAATCAGAATCTACAAGATCAACTGAGTGTGGCAGACGTTTGGTCTAAGTTCACATACACTGAGGGATTCCATCATAAATGTGGGCATTGTTCTATTTGCTCCATAACAGTGGAAAGTTCGGAGTTTATATCTACAGCTGGCAAGACTTTTAAACTCAGGTTTCGGACCACATGTGAATCTAGGAATGTGGTTTATCTTTTTCGATGCCCCTGCAATCTTATTTACATAGGGCACACTACTCGTCAGTTTAAAACAAGGGTGATTGAACACCGACATTGCATCACCAATTCCAAGTGGGAAGCACCTATGACTCGCCATTGTTATCAGGCTCAACATCAGTTTGATCAGTTACGATGCATGGTGATTGATCAAGTAGTTATGGGTAAGAGAGGGGGGGATATTAAAAAAATCTTATGGCAGAAGGAACAACATTGGATTTATGTTCTTAAAACAGTAGCACCTTCAGGACTAAACAAAAATATCGAGTGGAATGCTTATTATTAATCTTTAAGTTGGAGGTGTGGTTTCCTTTTGCTTTTCGATTTTGATTGGACAAAATGGGACGTTGCGGCGTCATGACGTCATGACGCCGCATTAACGTAGCAACATTTAAGAAATTGAATTCTAGCCGGAGTTCCAGCTCCTATTCCATTTGTGACACGACAGAGACTCAGTTTCCAGCATTGTTTTTCACAGTAGCTGATGGATTTCAAGCGCCCTTCCTGAGGCAGCCACGAGGGTGGCGAAACAAGGCGCTCTTGTTGGAGGGTCGGCGCCTGTCGCCGAATATTTGTGATTTTCAGTGAGGCTCCGGAGCCCCAGAGGGAGTACATATTGGCAGTGGCCAGCATTCTTCAAACGTCATTTGTGCAGGCTAGGTTTGAAGCTTCCAAACCGGAATAAAGCTAAGTACAAAGGATTTTTTTATATTTGGACGCGTGGCTACGGGGGGCTTCCAGGTGTTTGCAATAGTGGGCAGGTTTGGGGTTTTTTTTCCCACTGCTCTAGTGCTATATTAGTTTACTTGGGGCTCTTTTACCTCGAGGGGCTTCCTAATTAATAGTCTGGTTCTGGGTGGGGGGTAGTTGAGGTAGGTTAGGTTTTTGGGTGTTCCTTTTACAGTGTGTTTATATGCAAGAGGGGAGGACAGTTTTTTAACCCATACGGTTTTCTCATGTAGGATGAGTTTTTTCGTCTGGGCTTTTTTTCTGTTCTCCTTTCTTAAGGGGAACCAATGATAGGAATTTACTCCAGTATATACAAGGATTTACAAATACCGTGGTATGGTTCCTTGTTGGAGTTTTGAGGTTCCATTGGTTAGATAAAGTTTGTAGAGGTTTGATTTTTCCTTCTGTTTAAGGGACACTTCAAAACTTGCTGCATTTCTATTTATATTTCAAGCCTAACTTTAAACGCCATTTATAGAATAGTGCTAAATGCTTTTTTTTTTTCGGTGCCAATTTCATTTATAGAATGTAGTGCCATATGTGAAAAAATATGTTGTGGAAGGTAATAACGGAAATCTTTGTATTGTTGTGTTCTTCTGTTTCTCTTCTTCTCATTTCCCTGTGTCTCTTTGCTTTCATTCATTCAAAATGCATCTTGTAACATGCAGATATGACTCATGGACTGGTCTTAGAAAGAAGGGATGGGAAGGAAAGTGGTGAGGATCTGTGCACATCAGATAAACAACCCCATTTTAGTAGGTCGTAAAAGTAGGAAGCAAGACATGTAGGTCACTGCATCTCAAGTTTCAGCAGTATTTTAGAACAGAATCTGTTGATGTGGAGGCCTTTTTAAAATAGAGGAGAAATGGATGTGGACCAAGTGTGTGCAGCATAAAAAAATAATTTTTTTTTTAGAAAAAATAAACCTATATAATATCAACAGAGCCAAAATCAGCACATAACCAGTCACATGCTGACACATACCCTGTTGTATTGTACAATGGAAACATAATCGGGTAAGTACCAGAACATAACCAGTTATATGTGGCCTAGTGGAGGAGTGGCCTAGTGGTTAGAGTACCGGTCTTGCAATCCAGAGGTGGCCAGTTCAAATCCCACTGCTGCTTCTTGTGATCTTGGGCAACGTTAACCCTCCATTGCCTCAGGTACAAACTTAGATTGTGAACCCTCCTGAGACAGAGAAATATCCAGTATACCTGAATGTAACTCACCTTGAGCTACTACTAAAAAAGGTGTGAGCAAAATCCAAATAAATAAATGTGCAGCCTTAGAATCATAACCAGATGTTATCCCAAGCTGTCACAGTGACCAATTTCCCTTGCCAGTTTGATATTTGTTAGGGGGGGCACAAAACAGTGGGGTATTAAGGTGCAACCCCCACCCAATTCCTCCAGTGGTGTGCTGCTCAATAGCAGCTGTTGACCAAATCCTAAATGTGCTTGGTTGCAAATGTAACTCTCAACATTGATCTTTAAGGATATAGACATTTAGGTGGGAAGTTATCAATGTAAACTACTATTAAGTCAAGTTATTTTACTACAAATTGGGTTATTTTACCACAAGTCAGCTTATTTTAGCATAGGTTTTCATGTTATATAGGGGACCCTGTGCTAAGATAACCTGGTCTGTGGTAAAATTGACCCATGGTACCCAAGATTTAATGAAAGAACTCAGGTTCTTCACACAAATTCTGCCTTGTCATAGATTAACCCAGCTTGCATTGATAACATCCCTTCTTAGTCACTTTCTGAATTGTGGAATAAACATCTATGAACTTGCCCAGAACATGGCCAGACCACCTCCTCTTGCCATTTGCACACACTTGGGTTTGAGCAATTTCTCACTGATGATCATAATAATGTAAACCCCTAATTGTACAATTATTCAATTTCTCAGTTCTGTTCTAATTTTTTGAACATAAATGTGTTAATATCAAAATTGCACTGTATGTATCTTCCATAGCACTTATTTAACAGGTTGGTATACAGGAGCAGAGTCAAAGTGATGCATGGGCAAGTCTCACACTTATGCTTTTAACTTATGTACTTATAGTATTCTATATTTACGACATTTAGCTGCAAGCACTTGCATCAGCTGCATGGCAAACCTATAGGCACATATTTTGATGGGTATGCTAGTATTTTTTTTAAAATAGGTGCCTACATTCTTTTATAGAATCAACTCCTACCATTGCTCTCTGGGTGCCTCTATATAGATACGTACTTACAGAAGTACCCCAAAATACATCTGCGATAATTGCAAAAATCCATAATGCACACAAAGAACTTCTGCGTGGTAACTGCAGGGAACATACCAGGCACACCTTCAAAAGTTGCCGTACAGCCTTTTCACATACCAGGCATTCATTTTTGTAGTTACCCTCCAAAGTTATGTGTGATAAAGGATCCCTGTGGCAGTGACCAACTGAAAGTTGTTTCGCTTTAAAAATTGTGTTGGCAACAACATGGGGAGATTCAAAATTTCTCTTCCTACACCTGAATTATTAATACTTGCATCTCATTCTGTGCCTCTGGGTTAACAGCTTAAAGAATCAAGGTCTTCATGTCAGAATAATATATTCAGAAGAAACATTTTGATGCTGCACTTATATTCTGTTTACGTTTTTTCCTCAGTAAACAAAATAGTTTAAAATGTTTGCTGTTAGATGGAAAATGAAAATCAAAGTGGCAAAATAGAACTTATCCTGTGACCATCTTAATCTATTTATGAGACCCATGTGCCACTGATTTTTTACATATCCTTCTTCTGTCACTTTTGAAGAATTATATTCATAATATTCTAGCCCAGATAGAATATATTATCATGGTAGCTGTGGTATACTCTCATATCTTTAATTTAAAACCTCAAAAGGTAGCCAGTACTGACAGAAACTGTACATATTACTTCTATGCATAATTAAAGTATTCAAAAATCCAAAGTCTACTTCTGTGATAACCTTTCTTATACAGTTACCTATTGACTACTGCATGTTTTCTTCTGAGAACTGTACGAGAGCTTTGCTTGCAAAGTTTTTGTAAGGAATACTCAAGGGAGGGAGGAAGTAAAGGCCTTGGATTCTGAAAAATCTAATTCAGTCACAGTGATACAGTACTCAAATGAACTATAGCAGATTTAATGAGCAATTGAGGACAGAGACACATGTACCGGACACACTGGGGAAAGAGACTAGTGTACAGGGACCTATTAGCATGACATACAAATACATTCATATAAGTAGTCAATCTGTGGGGCTCCGACATTATGGAAAATGATTTTTATGTGCATTTTGTGAAGTGAAATTCAGGAATTGAATTGTCTGAAGAATTTTAAATTGTATACTAACTTTGATTTCAGGAAACATAAATCTGAAGTGGGAAATATATATGTAGGAAGCTGCTGAATATGCAGCAGTCTCCTAATGAGCTTAATGAAATATGTAATTTAAGAAATTCTGATCAATTAGAAACTTCCATTTCTTGTTTTGAATAAGTGTTGAAATAGGAAGTTTTTATTTTATTTTTTGTTTGTTTTAACATGAATTATTGTGGGCTCTTGGTGAAAAAAAATAAGTATTTCTTTGTGTCTACTCTTCTACGACCACGCAGTAACGAGGTATACTAAGTTCCAGGTCTAGCTGTAGGCAAAGTGAGGGACCCTTTTACAAAGGTGCACTGAAAAATGGCTTGCGGTAGTGTAGACGCGTATTTTGGGCATGCGCAGAATCATTTTTCAGCGCACCTGTAAAAAAAATGCCATTTTAAAATTTTTGCCGAAAATGGACATGCGGCAAAATGAAAATTGCCTTGCGTCCATTTTGGGACTGAGACCTTACTGCCAGCCATTGACCTAGTGATAAAGCCTCACGCGGTAACCGGGTAGTAATGACCTATGTGCGTCGAATGCCACTTGGCACGTGTAGCTGACGCACGCCAGAAAAGAAAAAATATTTTTTGGGTGCGCGTAGTGAATGCATGCCAAAAATTAAATTACCACAAGGGCCACGCGGTAGCCATGCAGCAACTCCATTTTGGTGCATGTTGTGCATGTGTAGATACTTATGCGACTTAGTAAAAGTGCACCTTAAGGACTTGTTTACTAAATGTGAGCTGGTCATCCTTCCAGGACCGGGCCAGGGCTGACCCTGCTTAGCTTCCTTCACACACAGTCACTGCTGGGCTCTACACTTCTCGATAATTCACCAGGACACTGCCTCAAACACAGGGGAGTTCTCTGCCTCCTCTTCTCCTTTCACAAATGTTCATCAATACCAGGTTTCTTATAACCAAAGGCTTTATTAGTTGCCATTTAACATAATCTTCATGGCTTATTTCTTTAACTCAAACATTTCTTCTTCAACTCAAACATAACAAAAGGCATTTACTCAGAGTCTTCTAATTAAACCCTTTTCAGACTTAAAGCAGTTCCTTTCACAGTTTCAACAGCCAAACAAAAGCATTTACTTTTCCTTCTCAGAGGGTAGTGCAACAGCCACCTTTTCAGCAGAGAGCTTCCCCAGTGCTTCCATCTCCCCCTTCCAGCTTTCCACCATTGTCTTAATAAAGCTGCCTGAAAACCTCTCACATAGGGTTACCATTTTTTGTCCCCCAAAAAGGAGGACACTTGCCCCGCCCCCTGTCACACCCTCGCCCCGCCCCCTGTCACACCCTCGCCCCGCCCCCCTGTCACACCCTCGCCCCGCCCCCTGTCACATTTTCCCCACCCCCATCACATACCCTGTCACCCCCCCCCCCCCTCACCTTATTACTGCCCTGGTGGTCTAGTGACCTCTTCAGGACAGGAAAGAGCCCCCTCTTTCCTGCCCGGAGGTCTGCCCTGCATGCATCCTTCCTGTTGGTGATCCTCAGCGCCAATTCAAAATGGACACCGAGAGTTGAAGTGACCTTGCGAGTGACTTCAACTCCTGGTGGCCATTTTGAATCGGTGCCGAGGATCACTAACAGGAAGGATGCATGCAGGGCAGCGCTCTGGGCAGGAAAGAGGGGGCTCTTTCCTGCCCCGAAGGCGGAAGAGGTCACTAGACCACCAGGACACTAGTAAGTAAGGGGAGGGGAGGCTAGCAATTTGCCCATTTGTCCGGACAAACGGGCAGATTGGCAAAACCCACCCGGTTGCCTGGACATGCCCTCAAAAAGAGGACATGTCCGGGTAAATCCGGACGTATGGTAACCCTATTCCTGTGTGGATAAGCTGATGGGACTAGAGTGAGTAAGTAAGTGAAAAAAAACATGCAGTACTTCTAGAGCTCCTTCTAACCCAGGATAGTAGGACTGGGTTACACATGCAAGGAAGGACTTGTAGCCTTGCTTTTCTTAGGTAATCCAATGGGGACATTTCTTAGGGAATCCAGTGGGGAAATCAGAACCAGAAGTCTCTTGCATGCAATAGGGTAAGCCCAGGAGTAGCAAGGGGGTCCAATGGCAGTTAGGAGAGCTGGTGCAGGCAAGTATTTTCAATGACCTGAAACAAGCTCTCATTCACTCTGGCAATATTTATTTAACCTTAAAAGCTCCCTTCCCTCTTCTATAAGGTTGTTATACAGCGCTCAGACCAAACCACTCAAAAAGCTTCTCAAAAATTGAACTAATGGTTTAACAGCTTTCAGAAAGCTCAGCTGCAGAAATGTTTTATCATATAGATGTATACTATTTTTTTTTTCCTGAACTCAGGTTTGACACAGAACTTTCCTTTCCCTGGCTTCAAAACATTAGATCCTGGAATGCAATCCTTGAGAAACACAGACAGGGTTCAACTATTTCACCTCCTCAGTTATCTCCCCCCCCCCCCCCCCCCAAAAAAAAAAAAAAAGACAAAGTAACCTGGCTGGTAGGTTTCCATATGAATGGAAATGAAGGTCGACATTTACGTCTTACATGTATTTAAGAAATGCATCAAGTTTGCCCGAGGGAATTTATGGGCAGAAATGTTTTCCTCTCATTAATTGTAATTCCCTCCCCCTCCCCAGGATACAAATGTACTGAAAGGCACCCAAACCTTTTACCTTTTGGCGGGGTTTTCCTGCACTAGTCCAGAGGCTCCCAAAGAAGGAGACCAGCTTAAGCCTTTCAGAGAAGACAAGTTTCTTTTCCTTTCCTTTCCATTGCTTAGGGAAGTCAGAAGTAGGAAGACAGCAGCATAAGAGAGGAAGCCATTGACTACTGTCTTGGGATTTATTTATTATTATTTTTTAATTCCAGAATTAAACAAAAAATTAGAAAAGCAAAACTCAACCCTGCTTCATGACATCAGCAGTGCAGAAGGCTCTCTCTCTCTCTCTCTCTCTCTCTCTCTCTCTCTCTCTCTCTCTCTCTCTCTCTCTCTCTCGCGTCAGTGAATACAGCTTTGGCGTTTTGTTTATTCTGGTCAGAAATTAGCAGCTGCCTGCTAGCTCATTCATTCAGAGGCCAACTAGTTAATGCTGCTATTTAACTGTCCCTGGAAGGCTGAGGGACTGGAAAGTTTACATTTATCACAGAAGTAAGGGGCCTGCCTGCAGGAGGAAGGACGGAGGATCTCATCAATCAGCAATCAGCTGACTGGGGCTGGCCACAGACGCTGCACGTTCTCGTGCGTCTGTTTATACCATAGGGCAGGAGGACGGAGGGGAGGAGTCAGGACTCAGAGAAGAAACCCGGACAAACCCAGCAAATTGAGAAATCCGCCCGGACTCCCCACAGTGTCCTCAAAAAGAGGACATGTCCGGGGAAATCCGGACAAATGGTAACCCTACTCTCACACCTGGTTCAATTTCCCAATCAACTCCTGGCTTCTCACTCTCCTGCCTAGAGTCCTTCCCCTGACTCTGATTCCCTTCCTGCTGCAGTGCATTCTGAACCTTGTAGTTTCCTGCCTCCTCACATAAAACAGTGCTTTAAAAAAATGTGCATTGCTGTTTTGCTGTGAATGTAACATTTGCTAAAGGATTTAGTACATGTACTTGGTGCAGTTAATGCACAGAAATGCCAAGTTACCCAGTTCCAGGCTGGAGACTTTTTGACCAGTCCTGTTTTTGAACTTGCATACCAAAGCAGTGTAACATTTGTAGTGCTTGATCCTGCCCACTGAAATCAGTTCTGCAAGTCTCATAATGTACCAGGATGGGGTGGTCAGAAATCCAGGACTGTCCCACAATCTGTAGCCTGGAAGTAGGTAACTTGGCATCTCTGATTGTAGCAAGCAATGCACACACACACACACACACACACGTGTATATATATATATATATATATATATATATATATATATATATATATATATATATATATATATATATATATATATATATATATATATATATTTCTGACCATAGTAATATGCAGCAGTCCTGTGCCCTCAATGAAAAAAAGGACCACATAGACCCAAAAATCCATTCCCAAAGAAACAACCTTCCATACCGTGGAGATGAACCCCATACTGGTTACCCCTCTCCTGTATACACCACCCAGCTGACAGCCATCCCCATAGCAAATATTATTCCCCAGCAGGCCCCATCCCTGCTGTGAATGTCAGTGAACCCTTCCTTCCAGCAAAAGTCCTCAGTGCCCTATCTCCCCCCTCCATTCACAAACTCTTCTCCTTTAGGAAGTCCATTCCTGACCCTACATATGAGGTAACTGGGGCCCTAGTCGTTCTTGGTCTGCTGTCACCAATATTGAAAATGGTGCTAGCTGACTTGATGTTCTGTTATACCTCACAAGTACAGGAAAGTAGAGGAAGACTTGAATACCATTCCAAGTTTCTATGAGGAAGTAAGTATGATTCCTAGGAAAACACTTGATAACTGACCAGAAATTCAACTGATCATACTGTCACTAAAAACTTTATTTTATTTCACTCGCATTAGGCCATGCAAATTAAGACACAGTGATTCAGTATTGTTTGTCTCCTGCTTATAATTAATGTACTGATATTATATATGTACAGTACTGTAGAGGCATGCATTCCAACCTATTTGGCAATGTGACCCCTAACGATTATACAAATGGCTAGTGGTTGACCAATGCCATTTGTAAATCAAATCAGCATCCTATATGCACAAGTGACTGGCAGAGGTAGGTTTTTGTTTTTGTTACATTTGTACCCCGCGCTTTCCCACTCATGGCAGGCTCAATGCGGCTTACATATTATATACAGGTACTTATTTGTTATTTTTGTTGTTGGAGAGGTGAGCAGCTAGATTTGGGGGATGTGGATAAGGGAGAGATGTTTTAATCAGGGGTGACTGGATGGGGAGAGTCTTGATTTGAGGGTATGTATATCATAGAAAGTCTGGATGGGGTAGGGTGGATTGGCTAAAAGGGATCAGGGGTGAGCAGGACCATTGATTGAACTGTGGCTCCTTTGAAATGGCTTCTTGGAGCTTTGGGCCATATGTTAGCAACCCAACAAACTTAGGGGCTCTTTTAGTAAGCTGTGGTAAAAGGAGCCCTGCGCTAGTGGTGGTGGCCATTTTTGCCACACTGCAGGGCCCCTTTTACCTCAGCGGGTGAAAATAACCAAAAATGAAATGGCCGTGCTGTAAGTTTGCAGTTGCCGTGCTGCCATTCTGGGGGAGAGTGCTTACCGTCACCCATTGAGGTGGCAGTAAGGGCTCCCGCACTAACCCGGCGGTAACTGGACAGCAAACACTGCCCGATTACTGCCAGGTAACCCCTTGTGGAAATATGTTTTCAATATTTCTGCTAGCACTGAAAATAGCACGTGCTGGGAGTGGAACTACCGGCGGCGCCCGCATTGGGCCGGTGGTAGTTCCAGGTTGGCATTACCCAATTTACACAATAATGATGGACTTTTCTTGATTTTCATCTTATTATTTAACTCATGTTGCACTTCCAAAACTAATGTTATGGGGAAGTTGCACAAAAGTTTGCCCTTTTAACGCAGTTTGACCAAAATTGTGTGCTTATTCCCTTAATGCACTTTAGCAACTACGCCATTATTTGGTTGGTTTGATTGAAAATATGCATAAAGAGAACTAATAAATCCCCTCATTCTATAACTGTAGTGCCTAAAGTAAGCACCATTTGCATGTTAAAATGATAGAATGGTAGCACTTAGTCTGGTGGAGTCTGCTAATAGTAGGTGTTGGAGGGCAATTCTGTAAGGAAGGAGCCAATATTCAGACACCAAGAATGCACATAAATGACCAGAATACCAGAATATATGTGCATACGTGCACATGAATGCCAATATTTTGGCTATACACTAAATGTGATGGCATGTACCTTGAAGATGGGGATAAACATGGGAAGAGTCTGGGCAGAGCATGGGTGGGTGCACAGTTACATATGTAAATTGTAGAATACAATATGTGATGCAGTTCTCAGGCCAGTATATGTTCTCTCTTCTAAAATGCGGGCATATATTTAACTTATTAAGCTAGTATTCTAGAAAGGAAAGTAGGCACCTACTTTCTTTAATAATAGAATTAGCTTCAAATAGGCACCTCTTTACTTCGTTAGGGCTTGTGACCATATACACACACAGTAAATCTACTTTTGTTGTGTGATCTGCACATAGGTAATTCCCAGGTGCATATGTTGGGTGGAGCAGAAGGCAGAGTTGTGATGTACATGGATGTATTATAAAATATTCTATTAAGTATAGTACATGTTTACACAGTTTCAGCAACTTCGGAGCAGCTGTAAATGTGCATGTCAGTGATTGCATGCTCTTGGAGCTCATTGTGAGAGGCTTATATTCCTCTTAGAGGCACTCTTATAAAATCAGGACCTTAAAATCCAATTTTCACTATCCTTCTCCCCCCCCCCCCCCCTTCAATATTCAAAAACATTTAACCGGCCAGGATGGGCACCTGGTTGGTTAAATGCCCCGTAACCGGCTATCTGGTAATATTCAGCAGGGGATAATTGGCTATCCCACGCTGAATATTGCTGGTTAGCGGCTAGCGGATAACTGGTTATATCTGGTGATATAACCGGCTATCCGCCGATTTTCAGTACGAGTTTAGAGGCCAAATATAGCTGCTTGAAAACGTGGGATATCTTTGGCCGATTTCAAGATAACAGTCTAAGTCTGAATATCTACTTAGTTGGTTATGTTGACACCAGCTAAAAATAAACTGGATATTCAAAGCCATTCACCGGAAATGGCCTGTTAGGCCAACTCCATCGGCCCCTATGATTTTATGTAAGTATTTCATTGTTATGAAAGTATACGGCTATAATTAATCAGCTTTATCTGTAGCCTTCTTTTATTTAACCTGTGTATTTTATTGAAGAAAAGTTGTACAAACAAAAAGCAATAACACAAGCACATAAATACAAAAATGTCTTAGGTAAATGTACATAAATAAGCTTTGAAACAGTAACAGCAGATGGGCCTTTTTCAGTTTTGTGCATAATTGGGAGCGTTGCTTGACATATACATGATTATGTACACTGCACTAACATAACTAGCCAAGAAGCAGTTTAAACAGAAGTAGCCATTTATAGTACAGTTTTCCAAATATTTTATTACTAAACCATTTGTACTAATAGTGGTATTTTATCCCTTGAAGCTGAGATTATAACCTACTGTATGTTATGATTTATGATTTTGTGGAACTCTTCTTACTTTCTCCTTCTGTTTTTGACACTTCATTCATAACTATATCTATCTCTGTCAATCAATCGATATAGATATGCTTCTTATAAATAACATGTTGAATGTATCTCTTTTAAATTTTATGAAATATAAATACAGTGAGATATATGATTCATTCATCAAGTAGTGTATTTATTGATTTTTTTCATTAAAAATGTTCCTCCCAATATGGAAAAACACGGAAAGTAATTAAAAGGGTCATTTCAACTACCAGTGGGGCCCTTTTACTAAGGTGCACCGAAAAATGGCCTGCACTGGTGTAGGCACGTGTATTGGACATGTACAGGTCCATTTTTCTGTGCATCTGCAAAAAAGGCCTTTTTTGTGGCTGAAAAGGGACGTATGGCAACATTAAAACAAGCGCGCGTCCATTTTGGGCTTGAGACCTTACCGCCACCCATTGACTTAGCGGTAATGTCTCATACGTTAACTGGGCAGTAATCATCAGCACATGTACACTGCTGATTACCGCCCGGTTAGCGCCACGTGGTAGAAAATAGAAAATATTAGCTTCTGCATGTTTGCTACACACGTCAAAAATAGAATTACATTACATTCAACAGCAATTCTATAACTGGGTGCTTAGTTATGCGCCACTGGTCCATATAAATGTACTGAAAACCAGCATTTAAGCATGTAAATGTTAGAAGATCAACTGAGTTCTATTCTTTAAGGGAGCACATATGCTGCAAAGTGTGTGAATGCAATGCCTGAGCATGTGAGAGGCATGGGAAGGGTATGGGTGGATTTGCTACTTATGCATGCAACTTACCGAATACAGAAAGTTGTGCAAATCCTTGCTTCATTTAGAGATCCACAGTTACGACCAGTCTATGGCTGGTGTAACTGCAGGCACCTAAATATAAGGTGTTCCAATGCCAGGTTATGTTAGAAGTCTATAACAGCATCTGGACACCCTGATGCCGTTATAGAATAGTCTCTCACTCCACAGCATTAGGGGGGCTAAAAGGGGGCACCTAGTTCTAGAATTGCCCCCATAAGATATTATTTACTGTGGGGCTATTGCTTAAAATTGGCCTTTTGTTAAATAACTTGCATTAATATTGTTAGTATGTGCTCTTAGTAATTAACTTAACAGAGAATAAAATAACAACAACAAAAACAAACTAAAAAAGAAAAACTAAAATAAACTAGGTAGTAATTAATATGAATAATAAAAATAATGTTGGTATTATCAAAGAAAGTATTCACATATCATTACCACCATGGTGTACTTACATGGTTGATTTTGATTTAGAACTTACATTTAGACTTTTTGGCAACACAAAAAAGATTTCCAATCGTTGTTTTACATATCATAATCTTTTAGATTGTGGGTTTTCACCCTAAGTCTTTTAGGGCCACCAACGAATATACACTATAAACATGTTCATAGTGTACAGTGGAGGTAGTAGGCATGCAGATCTCTTTCATGCATATTCATCAGGGATTTTTGTACAAAGATCTGTGGTGGCATATATGATGGTAGTTATTTATGTAAAGATCCAGAGTTTTATACCCTGAAATATACCTTTCTCATTTATATATTATATTTTTGATATCCATGTAATATATGGAATATGTACGTAGAAGCCTGTGGTAAAGTGAACAAGGGCATCTGATAGAGTCACACAGCAGTTGCAGGTGAAGGAAAATAACATTTATTAAAGCTGTTAGGTCAAGGGTCCATCCACAGATAGGAGAAAAAGGCAATATAAATGTAGTCTGCAAATATAACAATATCCTTGTGTGGCCTTCTACTGCAGGGCCACTGTGTACCTTACTGACTGTCAGCACAGCAGCACGCTTTACTTGAGCCTGGCCTGGTTCCCCAAAGTTACAAGTGTAGTCTCTAGCAATTACTCAGGTCAAAAATAAAAAACCTACAAGGTTCCAAGTGGAGCTTGACCTACCGGACTGTAGCAGTTGAAGTTCACACCTGGTGGAGACATATGTCATGGGGTGTTACTGCTTTCTTCTGGGCCTCCTTGACCTAGCTATGGCCTTAGCTCATATATTTCTTGGACCAGGCCCTCTTAGCTACACCCCTCCCATGTCACTTCCCCCCCCCCCCCCCCCCAGAGGACTCTGACACTGTGAAGGAGTGCTATCAAGGGTGAGGGGAAGCATCCTCTAGACTCCCTCACAACGCCTAAGTACTAATTTGAAAAATAATTTTGCAGATAGGGCTTACTTACATGTAAAAAAAATTGCTCAAAAATGCAAGAATTTTAGCATTTTGACATGAAAAACTCAATACGTAAGAATCTTTGCAAATGTGTGACCTCACAGTGGTAAATTTCTTTCACAGTTTTCAACACTCAAAATTTTATTTAAATTATGCAAGCAGCTCAATTCTAAATTTAATGAAACAAGGCTTTGCAGGCTCGTTTCCAGATTAAAAAATAAATAGATCTCATCAAGGTTTAGTTGATTTTTTATAGGCCAACTTAGTAGCAAAATTGTGCAAGCAATTTTGCTACTCAGCTGATTTGCATATATAGCAAAGTTTGAAGACAAGCAAGGCCAGTAATTCACTGTAAATACCACAGATTACTACATTGACCTACTAGTCTTTTAATCACTCAAAGGACAGTAAAGGAAAGAATATATATAGATAGAGAAAATAGGAACATGTTAGTATAGCGGAAGAATATCAACCTTTAAAGCCTATTAAGAAATCTAGTTCTTATAGTTTCTCAGATTCCCTGCATTAATTGGTAGAAATGTGCTGCACTAAGAGGGCTCTGATTTATTTTAACAAAAGCCAGTGGTAACTGAAAAAAAAAAATTATTTTTTAAACTTTAAGTGCCATTTATAGAATAGCACTAAGTTCTGTTTTTTTAATGCTGATTTTTCTTTTTAGGCGCCATTTATAGAATTTAGTCCTTTATTTCTAGTTTTTTTTTTAATTCTTTATGGATTGTGTTGTGCTTATTTATCTCAGTAATGGGGTCTTTTACTAAGATGTGCTAGTGTTTTTAGCTCGTGTTAAAAATCAGCTGGCGCCTAAGCACTGAGACACCAATTATAATTCCTATGGACATCTCTGCGTTTAGTGCCAGCTATTTTTTTAGTGTGTGCTAAAAACGCTTGTGCACCTGTCAAATGACATTCCAGCAGGCTGGCACATACTACCACTACTACTTATCATTTCTATAGCACTGCTAGACGTACGTAGTGTTGTACACTTGAACATGAAGGGACAGTCCCTGCTCAAAAGAACTTAGAATCTAATCATGACAGGCAAACAGGATAAATAAGGGACAAGGGAATTACTAAGGTGGGAATGATAAAACATACAGGGGTACTGTACAAGTCAATAGGGGTTAGGAGTTAAAAGCAGCATCAAAAAGGTGGGCTTTTAGCATAGGCGGTTGGTGGCCCAACTGTTTGGGGAGGCTAAAGGGGGTGGGGTTAGGGGTGGGGCCAGGGGTGGATCTTACATCCATAATTGTCTGACAACACACAGAAAAAAATAAGTAAAAATAAAATAGTCACAATTAATACATTTTATTAAATTTAGATATTAGATATGTATCATATGTCAAAGAATAAAGTGGTTGCTCAAAGCATATACTAACCACAATCGCTCAACTGCAAAACACTATGCACAAATTTGTGCAAAAACACACTCAGAACCTTAATGTACCATAAATATTACACTGGGCAGACCCTAATACACCAATATACCACCCATATGGAAAATGCAGACCGTCAACAATATGAAGCAAGGGATCATAATATCAGAATTCTCATGTAGAGCCACAAAACACTCTTTTAGGGTGGATAGTGTTCACAATGAGTTCCTTTTATTAATGACCATATGTAGATCCTTCAAGAGGTAGTGTGTCAAGATTTAGGCTCTAAAACCCTTTCTGATGTTTTGGTGCCACCTCAGTAAGGCCAACACACAATCTCTCCACTGCAAAACACTATACACAAACTTGTGCAAAAACACACTCATAACCTTACCAAACCATAACAGCACTAATTCCAAGGACAGGACGAGCTACAACCTTATGCGTGGAAAGGCAACACTATAATTACACCGGGCTCTAAAACACCAGTACACAACCTAGTGAAAAAAAAACAAACAAAAGAAAAAGGGCTGCAAATACTACATGCTAGCAGAATACTGCACCTTGATCACACATGAAAAACACATGACACAACAGATATGAAGGCAAAATACTGAACTGGAAATTTACCTCAAGAAGTCAGACTCAGCATGCAGCAATACAATAAAAAATGGAAACTTACATGCAACATATCACAGATGCACATTTCCAAAAGCTGACATATTCCAATTAATAAATTCTGAATAAAATACTTTTTTCTACCTTTGTTGTCTGATCATTTAGTTTTTCTATTCGCTTTGGTCCCAGTGTCTTCTGTTTCATGCAGTGTTTTCATTCCATTTGATATTTTTTCTCTCACCATGTCCACCATCCTCCTTTGTCCTTATGAGTCCTGTCTACCATCTGTAGCCCTGTCCCTATCCTTTCTCCAGCTTCAGCATCTGCCCTCAAAGTGTTCCGATCCAGCCCTTAAATTCAGCAATTTACCCTCCATCCATATCCAGCATTTCTCCTCCCTCCCCTCCATCCATGTGCATCTACTTCCCTCCCCTCCATCCATGTCCAGCATTTCTCTTCTCCATTCTCCTCCATCCATGTGCATCTCCTTCCTGTCTTTCCTTCCCTCCATTCCTGTCCAACATTTCTCCTCTCTTCCCTACCCTCCACTCCATCTATGTCCAGATTTCTCCTCTCTTCCCTCCCCTCCATCCATGTGCATCTCCTTCCAGTCTTCCATCCCCTCCATCCATCCATGTCCAGCAACTCTCCTCTCTCCCCTGCCCTCCCCTCCATCCATCCATGTCCAGCAACTCTCCTCTCTCCTCCATCCATATCTATCAAATCTTCTCTCCTCCCTCAAGCCATCCAAATCCAACAATTCTCCTCTCCCCTGCCCTCCCCTCTATGTCCAGCAATTTCTCTTCTCTCCCCTGCCCTCCATGTCCAGTGATTTCTCCTCTGCCCCTGTCCTCCCCTCCATGTCCAGCGATTTCTTCTCTCTTCCCTGCCCTCCACTCCATGATCCACTACTACTACTACTTATCATTTCTATAGCTCTACTAGACGTGCACAGCGCTGTATACTTGAACATGAAGAGACAGTCCCTGCTCTACAGAGCTTACAATCTAATTAGGACAGACAAACAGGACAAACAAGAGATAAGGACAGAGTAGCAAGATTCCAGAATCCCAAAGAGTAGCAAGATTCCGGAATCCCAAAGAGTAGCAAGATTCCGGAATCCCAAAAAATAGCAAGATTCTAGAATCCCAAAGAACAGCAAGATTCTGGAATGGGAGATTAAGCACCTTACTCAATTTTACACCAAGAATGGGGCAGAGGGAAAAGGAGAACAATCTC
Source organism: Microcaecilia unicolor (assembly GCF_901765095.1). Classification (NCBI taxonomy): domain Eukaryota; kingdom Metazoa; phylum Chordata; class Amphibia; order Gymnophiona; family Siphonopidae; genus Microcaecilia; species Microcaecilia unicolor. The sequence goes on along the minus strand of NC_044037.1, from coordinate 80,144,592 downwards.
ACATTTCTAGCCTGCAGACACATGCTCCAAGCACTGGTTTTAAAATGTAAGCATGTAGGCAGTGTTGTAGCGAGGGCGGCTGGCACCCAGGGTGGGTCGCCGCCGCGCACCCCCCCCCCCCCCCCGGGTGCAGCACGGCGCCCCCTCCCCGTCGGCGCACGGCCTTCCCCCCACCGGAACGCAGTGTAGCTTACTTTGGCAGTGAGGGGCGGGCGGGAGGGCCGATCCGCCCCCGAGCCTACATCGCTGGGAGCTGCGTCGGCTCCATTGGTTCCTTGCTGTCTCTGCCCTGGAACAGGAAGTAACCTGTTCCGGGGCAGAGGGAGCAAGGACCCAACGGAGATGACACCCCTCCAGCGGCGTGCACCCGGGACGGACCACCCCACCGCCCCCCCCCCTTTCCTACGCCATTGCATGTAGGGACACAAATAAATCCTAGGTGACCTGTGAACAGGGACAGGCACCTTTCCAAAAACTGGGTGCAAATAAAAACTGCACATAACGGACTGTTCTTCTGTTCCATCACAGTTCTGCTGTACTTTTTTAAGTCCTGGAAGGAAATGGAGAGGGCAGAGAGGAAGGAGAGATGAGCGAAAGTGAGCTAGGAGAGGGGAAGACAGCAAATTAGAGAGGAAGTTGAGAGCAGGGAAAGCTGAGACAGCAGAGGGCGAGAAGGAATGATTTGCAGTTTTCTTATACATGGAAGTTGAACATATAATGAGAAGACAGAGGTTAATGGAACCTGTTCTTGCTGTGAATAGGTTTTTGTTTGAGCTGCTGCCCCACCCCCCAGCACCCTAAGCTCACATCTCCCACTCCCTCCCCCTTCCATTCAACGTTTTTTTTTCTCTCTCTCTCTTTCTTTGTTTATCCTTCCATCCAGTCTCTCCCCTGTCTGTCTCTCTCTCTCTCTCTCTCTCTCTCTGCTTGTATTTCCTCTTCCCCTTCACTCTACCAGAACTTAAGTGGCTGCTGCATTTCGGGACCAGCCGCAGATCAGGCATTCTGACTCTGCTGCTCTCTCAGTCGCCGGGAGAGGAAATGACGTTCGGGAGAGGCTGGCAAAGTAAGCAGAGTGTGACCCCGCGGCTCTCTTTTACTGTTACTTATCGACGTCACGTCGTACTTCTAATCCGGCAGCAGTGGCATGGGAGGAAGGTAGAAGTTGTCATGGTTGGGGCTGGGGAGGCTTAGCCTCCCCAAGCCTCTTATACCGCGCGCCTATGGCTTTTAGCCTAGATTTGAAGACGACCAAAGATGGAGCTTGATGTACTGGCTCAGGAAGTCTATTTCAGGCATATGTTACAGCAAGATAAAAGGAACAGAGTCTGAAGTTGTCAGTGGAGTAGAACGGTACAGGTAAGAGAAATTTAATACCACAATACTGGTGAACAGCAAAAAATAAACCCAAAGGGTAAGATATTTGAGAGTTCTTAATCTATGGGTATAGCCCTCAGAGACCAAGGATTAACCAGGGTCTGACCTGCAAGTCACCAATATCTATATAAGATTATAGTGTCTGCGGTCCTATCTCATTCATAGGGCTGTTTTATACCCATAAGGATTTGCTTATATACAAAAAATCATCATTTTTTTTTATCGTATCAAAACAATCATTCTTTTTACTGAATATTTCAATCTGAATAAACGACAGTAAAAACTTCAAAACACTTAGCTTTCACTGAAGTATCGCAATAACCCCTCTGATTAAATAAACAACGGGGCCCATATCGTTTCACCTTCTTACAGGCTTCTTCAGGTTTTGCCCAATGCAAATATTAAACCGGGATTTCACTTAACCACGCACAAGACGCAAGTGTGGAGGCCGATTCTTAACAGGCCCGAGATCTATGGCTTTTAGCCTAGATTTGAAGACGACCAAAGATGGAGCTTGATGTACTGGCTCAGGAAGTCTATTTCAGGCATATGTTACAGCAAGATAAAAGGAACAGAGTCTGAAGTTGTCAGTGGAGTAGAACGGTACAGGTAAGAGAAATTTACCCAATAAACTAAGTTCCCGGGGCGGAGTGTAGGGACAGATAATAGTGGAAAGGTACTGAGGAGCTGCAGAGTGAATGCACTTGTAAGTCAATAAGAAGAGTTTGAATTGTATGCGGAAATGGATAAAGAGCCAATGAAATGACTTGAGAAGAGGTCTAATATGAGCATAGCGACACTGGCAAAATATATGTCGTGCAGTAGAATTTTGAACAGATTGAAGGGGAGAGAGATGGCTTAGTGGGAGACCTGTGAGAAGCAAGTTGCAATAGTCTAAGCAAGAGGTGATACGAGTGTGGATAAGGGTTTTAGTAGTGTGCTCAGAAAGGAAAGGATGAATTATGGTGATATAGAGAAAGAAACAACAGGTTTTAGCAGTCTGTTGGATATGTGCAGAGAAAGAGAGAGAGGAGTCAAAGATAACCCCAAGGTTATGAGCTGATGAGACAGGGAGGATGAGAGTTATCCACAGAGGTAGAGAATGAGGGAAGAGGAGAGGTTGGTTTAGGGGGAAAGATAAGAAGCTCAGTCTTGGTCATGTTTAGTTTCAGATGGCAGTGAGACATCCAGGCAGCAATGTCAGACAGGCAGGCAGATACTTGGGCCTGAATTCCTGCTGAAATTTCTGGTGTGAAGAGGTAGATCTGGGAGTAATCAGCATAAAGGTGACACTGAAACCATGGGATGAGATCAAAGCACCAAGAGAAGAAGTACAGATGGAAAAAAGAAGAGCTCCCCAGACAGAGCCCTAAAAGTGCGATGGGAGAGATAAGAAGAAAACCAGGAAAGAGCAGAGTCCTGAAATCCTACCCAGTTAACATGCTGAATATTGACCTCTGAGTCTTTATCTTGTTCTAAAACAGATGATAATATTGATCTATTGATCTGTAAATCTCTGCAGGAGCACCGATATACCAGGCTGTCATTATAGAGATTAGACCTTTCTGAGCTCCCTTGCCCTGTTTTAGCTGACAAGAAATAACACTTAACCAGCTTTTCTTGGGATTTTAATAGTCACTATAATACGTCTCTTCAAAATCTGTATAAGAGGCTCCAACGAAAACCTGGAAAGCTAATAAAGCACAGGTTTAGACATCTCTGTTCATTCTCTCCAGTTTCCAACTTCCAATGGGAAATCACCTTCTTCACACATAGAAATCTAGGGGACTACATTACTGGTCCAGATTCACTCACCCCCTGGACTGCTGAGGCTCCTCCTGTTTCTGTTGTCATTTCTCTTCACAACTCCAGTTTCCAGTGAACTTCCTGCTGTCTCAGTGCACAGGGTATGGAAAGCCATATCTACTCCTGCATCTATCCCCAAGCCATGCTGAATTGTTAAGCACATTGGCTGCACTTCCATGATGTTCAAGCTGGGCAGGTAGGGAATGCTCCTTCTGTCAAGCCAAATGAAGCCTCCTTTAGTTCCAGAGTCAAAGTCTCCTCATTACAGGACCCTGTTTGCACTGCAGATTCTGGAACAGAGGAGTGACAAAGGTGGAAATTATAGGGTACTTCACCAAAGAAGGTGATGGAGGCTCGAGGGGATAGTTCCTCATATTCCCTTTGTGTTTCAGAGCCATCATGAAAGAGGAGAAGTTAATATGCTCAGACAAATCTTTAAAGTATGCCTGAGCTCAGACAGCCATATCGCCTCAAGCTAACACCATTTTGATATCATAACTCAAAACATTCTAAATTTTGAAGCTGGTTGAGCTTGGATTAGACTGAAATATAGTGAGAATCAATTTTGCTACCATTTCAAACTTGGAAAAGAATCTCATTCCATTCTCAGATATGTATTATGGTCTTTGACCAGCTAGTGCAAAAGTATGAGTTAGAAGACTATTACAAAAGGCAGGAATGAGAAAGGGATGTGAGAGACTTTTCAGATGGGTAGCAAGAAGGAAAAAAGTAATAACTTCCTTTAGTGATGCATGTTCTTTGCAACTGTCTCTTAAATGGCCACTTCTACGAACTGGCAACCGTTGTGAAAAACAATTTAAAGAAGTTAACTAAAAAGGGCAATAGCAGAAAACATACAAAAATAGCACTCTTTGCTTTGATAAGTACATTATATTTTAAATGTTTGCCCAGCTGCTTAGCCTACTAAGATATCAAATTTGTTAACAACGGTCAATATTCATTTGAATTCTTCAAGATGAAAACTTGTTAAAAAAATGTCTTGCTTTTTATAGAACATTCTTAACATATCCTTTTTTTATTCCCCTTATTGACTGTCTCAGAGGTCACCCTGAAATAGTATCTATCTTTATCATGATTCATGACACACAGTTAAGATGCTGAAAAAAAATACTTGAAAAAATAGTGCCCTATCATCCACTTAGAGATGAGTCAGCCTTTTGTACCACTAATGAAAGCCCAATTTCTTCTGCTTCATTTTGCTCTGAAAACAGTTTACATTTTTGAAAACCACAATGCACACTGGTTTAGCTATATTCATTTATGTATTTAAACATGCTATATATCCAAAACAGAAGAACCAAACTCCACATCTCTCAGCGTAGCACTGGAACCAGTAGAGATGGCCAATGAAAAACAAACCACCAATGGTGCAAAGAATCAATGATTCAGCTTTAATTGAACTTGAAATCACTTTAATTCATCTTCAGTTAGACTCAACATGGACCATGTTTCGGCTGTTTAGCCTGCGTCAGGAGTTTGATGAAACTTTGAGGTTCCAATTTGATGAAGTCCGCCGGCAGAATTTAGGGCTAGTCACTGAGTAGCACTTTAACTCATTTTACTCCAGAGTCCGCCACTTTCCAGCTTCAAGTACTGTAGGGAGCACCTCAGGCCATTCTTTCCTCCCACCCCTTTCAGAACACATGCCTGTGGATTCCTCCTTCCCCTTGAGTGATTTCAAGTTCCGTTGAAACTGAATCTGTTTCTTTGCACCACTGGTGGTTTGTTTTTTCGGGTCATCTCAACTGTTTCCAGTGCTGTGTTTACACATACTATGCCAGTTTGTCTGAACATAATTGGTTTTGTTTTAGTAAGAGAACACTATTCAACTCAGTTTTAACTCAGATTATATGCTGCAAGGTATAGTGCCACCAAAAGAATTATGTTCTTTTTCAAATGCAGTCATATTTGTCTGGAAAGAATGTATTGCTGGCAATGGCTCCTGCTTTTTGACTCACCTCTAAACTTGCGTTCAATCAAAATGATGTCAGGACAATCATGACCTTAAGATCAGATGAAGATAAATACTATTTAATAACTGGTACACAGGCTGAGTGTGACGTTTTATAAGCTGGTAGAAATGAATGTAAAATTTTAAAAATGGAATCATTTAAGGAATCTAAATTTAACGAAACCTGCAATCTTATTTCCTGCTTGGCAGTTTTCACTTGTGTCTCAGAGGGCATGATCTGTGACTCTAATGTTAGTTTGAGCTCCAGTTGTTTTGGGGGAATCTGGTGATGTAAATCAAAGTGATGGTATAATCCATCATAATTGTCTTGGTGTATCTTGCACTCATATATAAACTAACATATATGCACAGAAATATCAATATGAGAGAAAACTGAACTGTGCTATATATATATATATATTTTTTTTAAGATGATTGTTTTTCTTTTAAATAATGTGCTGCTGGGTATATTGTATACTACTTCCAGAGGGAAAAAAATTTATTTTGCTGTAGTTTTGCTGTTAGCAATAAATACATTGCCTTATAAAAGTCTCCTTGAACATTTTTCTAATTCTGCATCTAAAAAACCCAATTCAAGATACATTAAAGTTTGAGTTTAAACTTGGTCCTCTACAAGAAACATGAATACTCATGTAGGTGAACTCAGCTGGATCAATGAGACAGTGAACTTTAGCGGGTTGCTTGGCTTCTCCTATCACCACTCAGCATGGCAGGTTAGAGAGACTGTGTCCACTAAGGTCCACCATGTGCAGCCCTAGGGGGGTCTTTTACTAAAGCTTAGCTTGAGTTATCTGCAGCAGGGCCCATTTTATTCCTATGGGCCCTGCTGCAGATAACTCATGCTACGTTTTGGTAAAAGAGCCCCCTAATGCGCTGGCAGAGTCAGGGAAGATGACTAACAGGAACAAAAATAAAAAATTAAAAACAAGACTGGTTTCTTCTGTTTTTTGTACTACTGGCAGAGTTGGGGACAGAAAGGAAGTGTGGTTGCTGAGATCAGCAGTCTTCATGGCATGTCACTGTTGGGGCATGTGGGCTAAATCTACTATCTTCTGACAATGATAATAATTGGCTGGCTGGCTCAGGAACCTAGAGAGGACTAAGGAGTCTAAAGGGTCTGGGGGCAATGGCCTAATTCTATTTTAATGTCTCACCAGCTCCCAATAAGACACACCTTCTCAACTGCCCTCTTCTAAACTTATAAACCACTTTCATACCCTCCTTTTCTAAGCAGTATAACAAGAAAATCAAATCAATTCAATCAATATCATTGAGCTTTTATTGTTAAGTAGAGTAGAGTAGTTAATAAAAGAACATTGTTACTTACCATTGTTATTTGCTATTATATAGTTGTGTTTATTTGATCCATCTGGGGAGTTCCTTCTGCTGCTTCCTTTTTAAAATTGGTGTTTGTAATTTATTTTTTTGTGTGTGTGTGTGGGGGGGGGGGGGGGTAATTGCTGAGGAATGTTATCATATTTTCTCCTCTCTGGGTATCAGTTTTGATTGTTCAGTTGTGGAGTTATATGTATTCCCTGAAATATCAATAAAACATTTGAAAATGGAGATTACAAATCCAAAAAGTTTGTACAAGTGATCATACCCCTTGACTCTCCACTTGACAAAGCCCCTTTTTCAGGAAAAACAATCATGATTCAATTAGGATAAGTGTATACCAACTTTGCAGAGTGAATGTTACAGTTTTTACCTATTTCTCTTGGCAGAATATCTCAAGCTCTTTCTAGTTGTCTCAGGATTGTGTTTTACAACCTATGAAAAGAAAAAAAAATGGACTTGTAAATGGCCCAGACTGGGCAGTAGGTTAGAGAGAAATAAGCCCTCGTATTACAAAGCCTTGGCTTCTCCCATATGGGTGCAGCATCCCCTAAGTTTTTCTTTGTTAATTCTATCTGGTGTATCATACGGTATTTCCTCAACAGTGGCTTCCTTCTCGCCACCCTCCAATGCAGGCCATGTTTGTTCAGTAATCTTAAAATTGTTGAACACATAACATATTCCTCATGCATAGCTAATGATTTCTGTAGTTCTTTTAATGTAATTTTAGGTATCACAGTAACTTTCCTAAATTGTTGTGGACCTTATTAAGGCGATTAAAAAAAAGAGCTAGTCTTGATTTACCATGATTGCTAACGTTGAGACTTTTTGATTTTTTTTTAATTGTTCTTTCTTGTTGAAAACACAGAGTATGTTGTGTGCATCAGTGAAAAAAACTCATACTGTCATGAATTTTGAACTGAATGGTTTGGCCAGAAGAATATATAAAATATAAAGGGTCTGAATACTTTTGCAAGGTAACATGGGAGTAATTCTATTAACCTTTATAATGTGTAAAACACTTCCTTCTATTAATCTGTGGTAAGCACTAACACATGTTACTGCAGCATGAAAGGGTTTACTGCGAGACGTGGTGTCCCACTCTATACGAGCACACCAAGCACTAAAAATGTTTCTATTTTTTTCACAGAGGGCTTATGTCTAGGGGTGGAGAGTGGATTTTTCTATGCTAATCAGTTAGTGCCGACCCTTTCTGCCTACAAAATAGTTGGCAGTAAGGGCTCACATTCTAATTTTTTTTAGTGGTAAAAAAAAAACCTGCCCTATAATCTATAGAAGAGGAGAGAATACAGATCATCAATAACTCCAAACATAATAAGAAAATAAATATATTGTGAAATATAAGAAGGACGTCAGTAAGGGTTCACCTGAGTCCGAGAGCCAGTTTAGCAGTCTGTTCAAGATGCTCTCCTTACATTATAGAACCTTCCTAGTGCTCAGAATCAGTGTGCTTTAATCCATAAACATAAATATCTATTAGTGTGTCCTGTATTCAGTCTTCAACAAATTCTACAAACAAGTTAAATTAAATCCCTCTCGGGGATGACATCTTGATATAAAACAATATATTCAAGTGGGGCTGACGCTTATCTTAAATTGCACAACAGGTTGCTGCTCGACAGGTTCTTCGTTTCAATGATATCGTCTTTAGGAGCAGTCCCCAAACTAATCCACTGCTTAACCCAGTACACAGAACTCAGTGTCCTCTGATAATGCTTGGGGATGGTGTGTCTGGACAGCATAGTATTAAAAAAAAAAAGAATCAATGTGATGACCTCATCAGAATAACTTTATTCATACTAACAAAATAAAATCACAACTCTGTACTATCATTTAAGCCTTAAGGTTTAACTAATTGTAATTTAAAATCCAATATTGCTGTCTTGATAAAAGTAAGGCTTTTCTGTCCCCTTCTTGTGCATTAGTAATCTGTTCTATAATGAACCAAGAAAGATGAGTGAACAAGTGGCTTTGTTCCATACAATGGACCACCATAGGAGCTGTCATCTGCAGAATGTTCAAATGGCTCTAATGTTCACATATCCTACATTTAATTGATTTGGTTATACAGTCAACGTTTAATTTTTTACACTGACACATAATAGCATATACCACAAATGTTAACTTACATGATGATGTGACTGACAAATGAAATATGTGTCCGGTGATAGGATGTTCCCATTGAGAAAGAGATAGTGAAATGCTGCACGTACTACATTTACCATAAGGAGTATGACTTATTTCCTTCTGAGATTGCAGCCTAGAGGAACTAAACTACCCCCCCCCCCCCTGTTTACTAAGCTACTGTGTTAGCATTGCTGCGTGGCTTAGTAAACAGGGGGTAAGTAGTTTGCTGAATTTTTGCCTCTAGAAAGAAAATACACAAGGTCCATCCTTAAACACTTGATGCAACTGTAAAAATGGGTCCGTGTTTGCAAATGCTTTGGGCAATCACTGGAGCTAAAGTAGAATATGAAAGGACACACATTTGTTTGTCCATAATTGGGCAAGGTTTATCTTACAGTAACAACTCTGTATTAGCATGTAATGCTCTTAAGTATGCTCTACAAACAATCTTAAATGAATAACCTCTGGACACAAAACGTTGACTCAAAATGTCCGTTAGCTTCATAGTCTTCTTTAATGGCCACACACCAATGGCAACCTTAGCATGTGACCATTAATGCTGGAAATGGCAAATCTTCCATTTTCCGGCTGCAGGAAAAATGTCTTTAGTGTGCAGAAAAGACTTGTGTAAGGGTGCTTGTAAGGCCATTTTTTCCTGCATCTTTTTAAAAAGGACTCCAAAATGAGATTTTCACCTGAAGTATGCACACTGCAAATTGGTGCATACTTTTGGGGCAAGTGGGCTAAGGGGAGGAGTGTGGGTGGAGTGTTTGTAGAATCGTGATTTCTGTGTGTATTTTATAAAGTGTACATCTTTATATATCTACTGTACCTGCCAACATTTAAACGTGCCCCCCAGGGGCGTAGCTACGGGTGGGCCTGGGTGGGCCCAGGCCCACCCAATTTCAACCCAGGTCCGCCCAGCGCCAGCGCCAGCCCCAGCTCCCATTGCCGGCCACTGCTGCTTTTCCTGATGAGCAGCAGGGCCGGTGCTACAAAAAGAAGCGCTCAGCTGACTGAGCTGAGCGCCAACGCTAAGACTCGAAGCATTGGCTGCTGGCTCTGCAGGCTCCGCCCGTCTCTTACGTCACTGCCCCTGGAGCGAAGCAGGGGAAGTGACGTAAGAGACGGGCGGAGCCTGCAGAGCCAGCAGCCAATGCTTCGAGGCTGCCTGCGGTGCCGTGTTTTTTTTTAAACCTTTTTTCTCGTCAAGTCTTAGCGTTGGCGCTCAGCTCAGTCAGCTGAGCGCTTCTTCTTTTTGTAGCGCCGGCCCTGCTGCTCATCAGGAAAAGCAGCAGTGGCCGGCAATGGGAGCTGGGGCTGGTGGGCCTGAATCGGGAAAATGGATGGCAGGATGGGGAGAAAGAGGGAAAATGGAAGGATGGGGAGAGAAAGAGGGAAACAGATGGGAAGATGGCAGAGAAAGAGGGAAAATGGAAGGATGGGGAGAGAAAGAGGGAAAACAGATGGGAGGATGGCAGAGAAAGAGGGAAAATGGAAGGATGGGGAGAGAGAGGGAAACAGATGGGAGGATGGCAGGGAAAGAGGGAAAACGGAAGGATGGGGAGAGAGAGGGAAAACAGATGGGAGGATGGCAGAGAAAGAGGGGAGATGGATGAATGGATGCAGAGAAAAAGGGGAGAGACTGGAAGGATGTGGAGAGAGAAGGGACACTGAACAGAAAAGGGTAGAGAGATAGACACTGGTTAGAAGGAGGGAGAGAGACATTAGATGGAAGGATCAGGAGAGAGGGTAGATGGGTGGAAGGATGGGGAGAGAAAGAGGGAAGACGCTGGATGGAAGGGTAGGGAGAAAGAGGTGACACGATGGAAGGATGCAGAAAGAAAGAGGGGAGACTATTGGAAGGATGGGGAGACAGAGGGGAGAGACTGGAAGGATGGGGAGAGAAAGAGGAGAGCTGCTGCATGGAAAGGGGGAGTAGTGAAAGATTGGAGAATAAGAGGAAGGGGCATGGGGAAAACAAGGGTGAGAAAAAGATGAAAAGCCATAAGTAGATGAAGGAAATTAAAGAATGGATAGTAAGAATGAATTAAATCTGGACACAGAGAGAGGTAGAAAAATATTGAAGAAAGCAAAGAAAAAGGAGAGAAAAATGACAAACGGCCAGGAAACCCTGGCAGAAGAGATAAGCGAAAACGAAGGAAAGCAGAATCTAGAGACTGGGAGCAACACAATGAGAAAAAGTAAATGGCCATACAACAAAGGTAAAGAAAATAATTTTATTTTTAATTTAGGATAAAGTAATATGGTGTTAATAAAGTTTCAGAGACCAATACTTCCTTCCTTAGGTCAGGAGAGGATACCGTAACAACATTATACTGACCTGAGGCAGGAGGTTTTGGCCTTTGAAAGCTCATTGAAAAGGGTGTTAGGATATTAAATAAATTGTCTGAAATTGGACGCACTGAAAAGCAGAACTTTACCCTGTGTGACAAATGCATCTGAGTGTGAATAAATTTTGCTGGGGGGGGGGGAATTTTGTGCCCACCCACTTTGGGTTCAGGCCCACCCAAAATTGGCAGTCTGGCTACGCCACTGGTGCCCCCACGCAGGTGTAAATGCTTGTTCCCACAATCTAAGAACTATTTCTACAGAATTTTATAAAGACATGTGGAAGGGTATTTTCAAAATAACATCCAAGTCGGAATTGGGATGCCGTGCTCATAATGTCCATAATGTAAAACACACAATAATGAGCACTAATTGGCACTGATTTATGCACACAACTCGCTAAGCATTTTTTGCAACGAAGTTTGCCAAATTTCTAATGCATGCAGGCAAAAAGGGGTGTGGTTATGGGCAGGGAAATGGACATTTCGTGGGCGTTCCAAAATTTACACACCTAGTTATAGAGTATGGCCTAGTGCGCCTAAATCTACGTGCAGGTATTTACACCAAGTTTTTGTTGGTGTAAATGGATACACATAGATTTAGACACTGAAATATGAACTAAGTGTATCTAAATCTAAGCACCAATTATAGAATACTAGTAAAAAAGGCCCGTTTCTGAGAGGAATGAAACGGGCGCTAGCAAGGTTTTCATGGAAGTGTGTATGTTTGACAGTGAGTGTGTGAGAGAGTGAATTTGCGACTGTGTGTGTGTGTGTGAGAGAGTGAGACTGTCTGTGTGAGAGTGTGTGTTCGAGACAGAGAGTGTGCCACAGGGGTCCCCCCCTGCATGTGTTGGCATCCTTCCCGCTCCCCCCCCCGTGTTTCCTTTTCCCATATCCATGTCGTCCCCCTCCCCCCTCAGGGTCGTGGGCCCCCCCCCCCCCCGGCCTGCAGGATCGTGGGCCCTGTGGCGGCGTTTTTCTGTATCGTAGTGTGTGTTTGAGAGAGTATGTGTGAGAGAGAGTGAATGTGTGAGTGTGACAGAGTGAGAGTGTGTGTGGCGTGTTTGTGCGAGAATGTGAGTGTGTGTGTGTGAGAGGGAATCCCAGGTTCAGAGTGTTGGCCCCGCCTCCCTTGGGCTTTCAGGATGGTGGTCCCTCCGTCTGCCAGCGTTTTTCCCCCTTCCCTCCTCGCAGGTTGAGGTTCGAGTGCCCCCCCCTTCCCTCCTCGCAGGTTGAGGTTCGAGTGCCCCCCCCCTTCCAGTGCCTTTCAGGGTCGTGGCGCTCCCTCCGACTGAAGCTGTCTCCCTTCCTGGCACGTTCAGGCAGGCAGGCTGGCTCCCTGCGTGTGTCCAACGTTCAGGCTGCCTGCCTGCGTCGCTCCCTCCGTGTCTCCGAGTTTGTGCGGGCCCGGGGCGATGGGAGTCCTGCGAAGTATGGAAATGGCTGCCGAGGGGCAAGGGGAGTGAGATCGCGTGTCGCCGATGCTTACGTCCCCGCCTGCCTCTCTCCGACGTTGTGCGGGCAATGTTAGTCCTCCGGAGGTGGTAAACATCCACCGAGGGTCAGGGAGATGGCGTTTGGCCGATTGTCATAGCGCTGCCCTCGACGTCATGACGTTATGACGCGAGGGCAGGCCAGACACTCAGGGCAAACCGGATATCTCTGGCGCCTCAATTTCCGGCTTGAGGCTTCAGAACGTTGGAGGTGCCTTTTATTATATAGAGATGTGTAGTGGGCACTGATTTCAACTCCGATATTTTAGGTGCCATATTTAGAATCTCCTCTTAAGTGCTTAACACTGTTCAGTAAACATACCCCTTTGTGCCTAAATGTTGGATTCCACTTTATAGAATAATCATTAAGGGGGAGATTCTATATATGGCACCTAAAAAATTGGCGCGGAAATCAGTGCCGACTAAGCATACTCTATGAACAGTGCCTAGATTTAGGCACGTTATATAGAATATGCTTAGTTGATATCTCAGTGCCTAAAACTATGCGCCTCCATTTACACCAATGAAACGTGGCGTGAGTCCCGGCACATAGATTTAGGCACACTGAGTCATTCTATAACTATGCGTGTAAATGTTAGAACACCCATGAATCGCCCATTTCCCCACCCATAACCACGCCCCTTTTTGCCTGCATGCATTAGAAGTTAGGTGCACTGCATTACTGAATGCGCTTAGCGAGTTTTGCACGTCAATTCTAATCATTGCCAATTAGTGTTCATTAGTGCTTGTTAAGAGCTGTTATCAAAGCTCATTAGCTTGTTAAGTCATTTAAGTTATGCGTATTGATATAGAATACGCTTGGATTTTGGCATGTGTCTCTAGGCGCGCTATATAGAATCTGGGGGTAAATTCATATTTATATATTCTCTTTAGTCCACGTTACTTGAAACATCTGTAATTTTTTTATTTTACTGCAGGTCTTCTCAAGTACTCAGTTCTAATGAGATAGTGTCTCAGAAACCAAAGTACAGCACCATACATAACTTATTACAATGATACATTGCATAATTAAAATCTCACAGCTCTTAGAAATGAGGGTTATGGACCTGGCTGCGTAACGTGATATGACAGTGAGTGGAGACAGAAGCTTATTATTGTACTTGGTTCAACTTAATAACCAGCCCGATGGGTAAACTCGACATTTATGATTATATCTGTAGACCATTAGCCCACTGACAGTGACCTCTAAAATAAACAGAATGTGTATCAATGCCGATTTGAAACAGATTGCAAATTAAAATAAAGGATAAAGAGAAGGTTGATTTAGAGTCTGAGTAATGCCATTTACTGCAGTGGATAGTGCTAATCACTTATAAATGCCCTATTTCATTGATTTCACTCTTATGGTATAAATGTCAACTGAATCTTTCTGTATGAAAAAAATGTTTATCTTGTAACGATGATAATTCCCTCTGGATAGGGCATTTATTATCTGTTCATGCTCTGTTTGGATTAAAAAGCATTTGGAACTAAATTCAATAAATGGCACCTAAAAAATCAGCACAGAAAAAAGCGCTTAGCACTGTTCTATAAACAGCGCTTAATTTTAGGCACTGCTTATAGAATAGCGCATAGCAGTGGGAATTGTGATTACGTTTAGGTACAACCATTGACACCAACAACACCTTGGTGTAAATCCCTGCACCTAAAATAGGTGCAGATTTTGAAAAGCATAATCGAATGGGGACGACCATCTCTAAGGGCGCCCATCTCTAAGGATGTCCAGGGAAAGGGGCAGGGAAAAAGCTATTATTGAAACAAGATGGGCGTCCATCTTTCGTTTCGATAATACGGTTGGGGACGCCCAAATCTCAACATTTAGGTTGACCTTAGAGATGGTAGTCCTTATGTCGTCCTTAGAGATGATCGTCCCCGGTTTTCGGCGATAATGGAAACCAAGGACGCCCATCTCAAAAACAACCAAATCCAAGGCATTTGGTCGTGGGAGGAGCCAGCATTCGTAATGCACTGGTCCCTTTCACATGCCAAGACACCAGCTGGGCACCCTAGGGGGCACTGCAGTGGACTTCAGATTGCTTCCAAGTGCATAGCTCCCTTACCTTGTGTGCTGAGCCCCCTAAAACCCCGCCAAAACCCACTCCCCACAACTGTACACCACTACCATAGCCCTAAGGGGTGAAGGGGAGCATCTAGATGTGGGTACAGTGGGTTTGTGGTGGGTTTTGAAGGGCTCATATTTACCAGCACAAGTGTAACAGGTAGGGGGGGATGGGCCTAGGTCCACCTGCCTGAAGTGCACTGCACCCATTAAAAGTGCTCCAGGGACCTGCATACTGTTGTCAGGGAGCTGGGTATGACATTTGAGGCTGGCAAAAAAAAAAATTAAGTTTTTTTTTTTAGGGTGGGAGGGGGTTGGTGACTACTGGGGTAGTAAGGGGAGGTCATCCACGATTCCCTCCGGTGGTCATCCGGTCACTTCGGGCATCTTTTTGAGGCTTGGTCGTGAAAACAAATGGACCAAGTAAAGTCAACCAAATGCTCGTCAGGCATGCCCTTCTTTTTTACATTATCGACCAAGGACGCCCATCTCTTAACCACACCCCCATCCCGCCTTCGGTACGCTGCCGAAACGCCCCCTGGTCATCCCCGCGATGAAAAGCAGTTGAGGACACCCAAAATCGGCCTTCAATTATGCCGATTTGGGCGACCCTGAGAGAAGGATGCCCATCTCCCAATTTGTGTCGAAAGATGAGCGCCCTTCTCTTTCGAAAATGCCCCAGTTTGGCACCTAACTTTGGGGTACCTTTCTTGAATTGATCTTTGGGCTCCCCCATATCTGGCACTGGGCAGGCCATTCTATTCTACTATTACCATGAACCCTCCCAAATCTGAAAGGTTCTTCATTGTAACACAGAGAAGTCATAAATCCCTTAGTAGGACTTTAGAGGTTTTTCTAGGGTGTCAAATTGCAATCTTAGAGGTCTACAAACCAATCAGATATTCAGGATGGCTTTGATGCATATGTATGAGATATAAATGCATTTGATGGAGGCACTACATCTAAATATATCTTAATTAGGGATATCCTGAAAACCTGACTGGAATAGTTCAATTTGCAGTGTAGTAACTCAAAGCCACATTTCTCATCTCATTTCAGACTTTTTTCCCCACAGTATAGTTTTCTTTTTTAATGCTACCACGTCTTCTTATAAACCGCCACGTCTGTGTCCATTTTTGAGCTGCTTTCTGCTATGTTCACATTTTAAATGCATCATTATTATGCTTTGTTAAGGTTCAAATAATGACCGCTACAGCCATGCCGCCAGTTTAGATTTATAATAGAAAAAGTGACTAGGTAAAAAGAGCTTTCAAATCCATAAATGCCTTTTCCTGCTCAAAAATCAAATAGAAAAAAAAAATCCCACCGAATGAAAATACGGGACTGTAATGATTGATGAATTATTTTAAAAAGCAGTTTGCTAGTACTCACGATGAAATTACATGACTCACCGATGGATAATGGCAGTGCTATGGTAACTGGTGTGCCGTAGGAACTTTCAGGCAGAAAACATCTTGTAAACAGACAAACAGAAAGATATAGAGCACATTCTTCTCCTTTCTGCTGTATAGTAAGAAATACTATCCAGTTCAGCACAGCTTAAATATGAATAACTACCTGTTAGATGGCATTTCCTTATTAATAGCTGGTAGAATATTTTCAGGCCATACGTGGTAGTTTCTTCTGACAATCTTTTCATGGAAAAATAGTAAATAGCATTTAAGTAACCACCAGGAAGCTGCATTTTGTTTTCATGACTTTTAGAGGGTTTTCAGTTTTTTTAAAGCATTTAGAAAAAGTTAATTGACCTATTCATATACCCAATAGGACCATACTAGCTTTAATGTGGAACAGAAGAAAGAAGCAGACCTTATGAAAAACATATGAACATAAAATAAATAATTCAATAAATGCATATGAAGCTATATACCAATGCATATATATCTGATGATAAGAACACTTGTAAATAAATAAATATTTATTTAATTAAAACACCATGTAAACAGATAAATGCAGCAATAACTATTAATATAATATGAATAAATAAATGAGGCAAAGACGTTCCAATTGGTATAACCAGTAAACCAATAAGGATGGCTTACCCAGCTGGTATGAAACTATAAACTTCACCAGTGCTATAGCTTTAAAAAAAAAACCCTGAAATAAAGGGAGTAAAATATTAAATCAGAATCACTTGAAGAAAGTATTCATAGATTAAAAAGTGATGGTGCCACTACAGTCACCTCCTCACATAAAACAGATATAAAGTTTACATGTGTCTCTTCCTCTGTCTGTTTGAAACCATAAAAACAAACTTACTGTGACAGCCTACCTTAAATGTTGCCGACATGTGCATATACATGAACAACCTTTGAAAAAATAAAAATGAGATTAAAAAATGTGTACAGACTCCACTAAATATGCACAAAGGCTTTCTCCATGTAAAAATTATGAAAACTTAATAAAAACTACACTATAAAAGACTCAGACCCATGGAAAATGAAGGTCCATGGCAATATAAACAAATGAGAAGTCCATCGGGATAAAAAAGAAGGTCCTGAGATGTTTGCCAAACCATAATCACTAAATTTGCTGTGCAATAATATCTAAAAATTGCTCAAAACAGTTTAAAACCTTTAAAAATGTGGTGGAACACATTGAGACAGATTTTATGCATTCCAATGATGTCATTGCATTCCAGTGACATCATCAATCCATTCCAAACACAGAAGAAACCTCAGCGACCATAAACTTCAATACAAATACCTATGTTTACTAAGGTGCGCTATAGGCACATTAGCGGTTTTAATGCACATTAATGGTTTACGCGTGTTAAACGCTAATGCGTCCATAGAAATGTATAGGCGCGTTAGCATTTTACGCACCTTAACTTTAAAGGTACGTTAAAAATGCTAACACACCTTAGTCAACATACCCCAAAGTGTGTAGAACATCATTAAAAGTTCATAAAATGATTGGAAACATCTCAAAACTTCTCAAATACATCAAAACTGATACTTAAACATTCATAAATAGTAAAATAAAAGACATTAAAATCTTAGGACCCTTTTACTAAGCTGCTCCATAGGCGCATTAGCATTTTTAGTGCACAATGATGCCCATGAGTCTCTAGCGTTTAGCACGTGCTAAAAATGCTAGTGCACCTTAGTAAACAGGGCCCTTAATGAAAAATAAGGTAAACCATCATCTGAGCAAAGAAAAATCTCCTCTTAAAACCAGAATAAAGGTTCTTTAACTGGCACAAACCACAATAATGTAAAACATTCATCTACTATAAAAATAATATAATCATCTAAAAAATGCAGAACCATACTAAAAATATTTAAGGTCACATGGAGGGGCATAATCGAACCGGGCGCCCAAGTTTTCCTGAGGGTGTCCTTGCAGGATGTCCCCGCGAAGGGGCGGGGAAACCCATATTATCGAATCAAGATGGGCAGCCGTCTTTCGTTTCGATAATACGGTCGGGGACGCCCAAATCTTGAAATTTAGGTAGTCCCTAGAGATGGTTGTCCTTAGACTTGATCGTTTCTGATTTTTGGCAATAATGGAAACTAAGGACACCCATCTCCAAAATTATCAAAGCCCTTTGGTCTTGGGAGGAGCCAGCATTCGTAGTGCACTGGTCCCCCTCAAATGCCAGGACACCAACCGGGCACCCTAGGGGGCACTGCAATGGACTAACTGATGCACTAACTGAACGGAAAAAGCCCTTCCATTACCGATCCCTTAGCGATTTGGAAAGGAACGGGAATGCATGAAGGAAATCACATGCAAATGAACTGCTCACTGTTAGCTTATTTGCACACGATTTCCTTCCTAAGGAGGGGAAGCCAGAGCAGCCAAGCATTATGCGTGGCTGCTCTGCGCATGCCAAAGACGGCTTCATACATGCAGACAAGCTGCGTGTATAATAGCCATCTACAACCTTAGAAAAATGTAAGTCCAGGTGAAAGCGTCCAAGTGCTTGTCAGGGACGTCTTTTTTTTTTTTAGAGTATGGGTGAAGGACATCCTTCGCTATGCCGCCGTCCATGCGACGGCAGTTGAGGAGGATCTCCAAAATGTGGATGTTTCTGTGAGAAAGACGTCCATGCCTGGATGTTTCTGTGAGAAGGATGTCCATGCCTTTGCTATGCCTCTGACACCCCCTTTATTTAGCAGCAGTGGGATTTCAACTGGCCACCTCTGGATTGCAAGACCAGTGCTCTAACCACTACGCCACTCCTCCACTCCACTCAACTCCCTTGACATTTGGCCGTCCCTGGGGGAGGGCAGTTCAGGACGTCCAAAATGTTTGAAAGAAGGACGTCCACGCTTTCGCTATACCTCCGCTGACACACACAATACCTCCCCCCCCAGTGACCTGCATACTGCTGCGATGGACCTGAGTATAACATTTCAGGCTGGCAAAAAAGTTTTTAAAGTTGTTTTTTCGGAGTAGGAGGTGGTTAGTGACCACGGGGGGAGTCAGGGGAGGTCATCCCTGATTCCCTCCGGTGGTCATCTAGTCAGTTCGAGCACCTTTTTGAGGCTTGGTCATAAGAAAAAATGGACCAAGTAAAGTCGGCCAAGTGCTCGTCAGGGACGCCCTTCTTTTTTCCATTATCGCTTGAGGACGCCCATCTGTTAGGCACGCCCCAGTCCCGCCTTCACTACACCTCCGACACGCCCCCGGGAAATTTGGTCGTCCTTACAACGGAAAGCAGTTGGGGACACCCAAAATCGGCTTTCGATTATGCCGATTTGTGTCGAAAGATGGGCGCCCTTCTCTTTCGAAAATAAACCTGATAAAGACATAAAAGGGAATGTAAAAAAACAAGAAGAACAGGCATCATTAAAAAAGCAGTAGTGCAGCATCATCACAAGAATACTGAAAAATCTATATCTTGATTCAGTCCAAATGAAGAAACTGTATTAAAATCATATATAAAACACTGCTCTGTTGTAAAATCTATCTAGATACCCTCCTCTGGAGGGGAGTGGCATGATTACTACAAAAAAACTGTAAGTCCTCAAAATTATGATGTTCCTACAAGGAATACTGGACTAGTATCTTTTCAACAGCAGGTCTTTTTTAGTGCATTTTTATGTTTAAGAATGCATTTATTTAAAGGGTTGTCATTTTACTTATGTATATCAACTGACACAGACACATAGCAGCATAAATTACACTAGCAGTTTTATATTTGGTGAACTTCAAAAGATTATGTTGAATTCCTGTAGCTGGATGTGTGAACACTTGAATATTGATTTCAACTCCACAAACTAAAACTGTTACTGCATTTGTGGTGTCCCATCAGTTTCTAAGTGAGCTGCTGGGAAGGTGCAGGGAGAACAGACCCCCAAATTCTGTATATTGCGCCTTAATTTATACACGGAAATCGAACTGTATTCTACAACAATGTGTGTAACTTGGTTAACTATCTAATGTGCTGTTACTTGGATGTTAATAAGCAATTATCAGCACTATTGGCATTAATTAAGATTTACACGCACAATGTGCAAAGTGTATTCTGTAATGTGGTGTGCATAAGTTCCAAGTTGCATAGTTTAAAAGGGGGCATGGTTATGAGCATGGAATGGGGTCATGTGCGTTTCTGTAATCTATGTGCATTATTATAGAATACACCCGTTCTGTGCCTAATTTAGGCATTGGGATTTACACCAAGTAAAACATAGCCTAAATGGATGCAGCCAAATTTGGTCACTTGGATAGGCGCTCGGCGTATTCTGTATACCATGTGGAAATTTAAGCCCACTCTATAAAATTTAGGTGCACTTTAGAGAATACGCCTAGGCATATTTTTTTTTACTCCACATATTTTTCAGGCACCAAATATAGAATCTAGCCCAGAGTGAACATTCATATCTTTGAGACTCTTTCTAATGTGCAATCATGATGTCCTTATTGCTGAAATGGTCGATCCCTTGGACAATATGCCAGTTTACCAAGAATTTTGAAGGTATCACTGGACAAGTATGTAAATGGTAGGGCACAGACAGCCTTCTCATTTAGTTTTCTCAATTTTGGTTTTAGCAGATCATTTCTGATAGCTTAAGAGGCTCTCCTATACCCTTTTGTAATCACTTCAAAACAAAAATAGATTTTCTTCAAGGTTACTAACAGAACTTCTCCTTCCACCTATAGGCACCCTAGTATGGTAATGATATCAGCAGAATCTCTAACATATAAAGTAATCTTGGGGATAAGAGGTCTGAGAAATTTGTCCACAATGATTGATGGTGGTTCCAGCACTGATCCAGTGGCAACATTAGTAATGTTCGACACTAAATCATTACACATGAACATCCCACAGAGTGAAGCAGTTGAAGTGATAGGAGATGCACTAGCAGGAGTGTGCAAGTGCCCTCATATACCTTGAAGAAGATCTTTTGTTTTGTTTTGAAGGCATTTACTGTCAGCAGATCAAAGGGACTGCAATGGGTCCCACCATGGCCCCATCAGTTGCAAACTTGTATGTGGTAGACTTTGAGAACAACCCGTGGAATGAACACATTGTTCTGTGCAGATATTGTGCCATGATGAGAGCCACACCATGGCTTGTTTCTAGTTCAACCCCAGTTCACCACTTACATGGAGCTGTGGTTGTTTTTAGGTATTCCAGGCCTCCTTTATTAGAGGCTAGGACCTGATTGCCAATTTCAGATGCCCCATGTATGGCATCTGGGCTTACTTTTCATTAGGCTCAGATGCCCCAAATCAGCACATGCCTCCCCTTCTTCTCATTCTTGGGTGCTCCCATACTGCAGTTTGGCCCCGTATGGGTTCATAGAAGGCTTGTCCAAACTAGGCCTGCAGGCCAGAACCTGGCCCACCAAATGCTTTTTTCTGGTCCTCAGAAGCTTGATAATTCTTGTGGTGCTTACAGGTTGGATGGTAAATTAATGTCACAGGTAGTGACCTTACTAACAATTGAAGGCGTTTCTTGGTATTCTTTCAGTTGTTAGTGAGGTCCCTAGCTGTGACATTTATTTACCATCCAATATGTATTCTTTGTTAAGAGGTGAGAAGGTAGGTTGTTACCTGCTGAACTGCCTTCTCCTCTCCATTTTAAAATGTTTCCTATGTGTTTTCCCGCTGTGCTGTGCTATGCCATAGCAAAGCAATTTAATGCCATAATCAAAATAAGAAAGGTAAGAATAAGCATAGTTACAAATACAAAATTCCTTAACAGAAGTCCAAAATGGAAATTTGGGCATACAACTTTCTAAAATTAGGGGGTTATTGTAATATGTTGGAGCTCAACTGTTCTATACCCTGTTCACTTTGTGAAGATTATCACAGACTCTTATAAATACTTTTTTTCTGTTATAGAAATTTGAGCTTTGTATAATTTGGAAATGTTTCCCATGTGTGATCATTGCTTCTTTGTTCAGAATACACAGATACTGTTGCATTAGAAATGTCTTCATGAGAGTATAATGTAGTATAAAGTTATGAATCAAGAGATCCTGGTTTGATTCCCCTATACAACAGTAACTGTGCAAGTTATATGCTTCCAGTTTCTGTTCATCAGTTTTATTCAACTTCAAGCACAGCAGAAATCAAACAGACCTGTCTGAAAGACACCAAGGTGCTCAGAAATTCCAGGCAGGCCCTTTTAATCTGATTTCAAGCTGTGCAAAAAATTTCCAAAAATTGATTTATCCTAATCAGCTACACTTTCCAAATTTCTACAGACAATTTATTTATCCAATATAAGTCATGTTAGTCCTGTCTGGGTTTGATTGAATGGTAAAAACATTTTAGAAAGCAATATTTTCTCCATTTTTCTGCTTGTGATTGCTTCACTTCTGCTGTCTTGGTTGGGCTGTCAAAGGCAAATTGATCTGGTGAAACAAGTCGATAAAAATGCACACAAATCTGATTTATGCTTCTAGAAAAAATAAAAGGTTAAAAAGAAAAGTAAGAGGTAAAATTAGATGACGGTGAAACACCAAGTGAGTAGAATAAATTCACTGGCAGGAATGTACTGTTTGGATGAAGCACTTCAAAGTGCTATGTAATTCTGTGCTGAGATGAATGACACAGAGGCCATTTGGTTACCAAATTTCCATTCATTTTGATGGTTGTTGCTGCTTGTTATAGAACATTTTATAGTAGTAAATATCCCAATTACTCTATTTCTTGGTTAGCAGTCCAGGACAAATACATATATTGGGATTCAACTGTCCTTTCCCTGCATAGTTGCTCCCTTACATGCTGGTCCAATGGATTCTTGCACTACTTGCAAGTGTTGGTAAGGTTTAGTATCCTCTCATGCAGCAGTTATCTCACAGGTTTGAAAGATAAAGACTGCTCTTGATGTGCACATTAGTGAGTAAATGGTCAGTGACAGGAAGAGAGGCAGTTGTGAATGAGCTTGATTAAGAAGTGTTTTTAGACTAAAATTGAATCTGAAGAAAGAAATGTTCTATCACACACTGTGCTTCCAACTTGTTTTCCTTAATAAACAACTCTCAGCTTTTAAATGTTGCAATGTCAAGCTCTGCCTCATAACTTTAGCTTTCCAAAAATAGAATGTGTTCTTTTCTAGTGGTTTTATTTAGTTTGATGTTACTCAGTTGAAAGGTTCTTATCACTTACTTTACCCTAATATTGGTATGTAGTATTTTAGTGAGTGATTGTTTTAACAATATGTTCTTTTATCAGGTCATGCGATATTTTTTCTGGGATTGAGATGTACTTCTCAATACCCTATGGTGTTTGCAGTTAGTGGATAGAAATCTGTTGAATGCTTTTTTCAAAGATTTCACCGGCTATTTTCTTGTATAAGCAGATATGGAACAAAGTCAGGATTTTCAGAAAAGGCTATCAGTAAATTTATGCCATTTGTAAATTTGTCATTATGGCACAGTCTTGGCATTTGAGCAAAACATATTCCATTAACAGTCTTGGGTGAACAAGAAATATAATTAAAGAGGATAATTATATAACAGGCTTCCAATATATGAAGGACAAGTAGCACTTACATTAAGGGTCTTGTTTATTAAGCCACAACATAGGCGTGTTAGCATTTTAAACATGTGCTAAAAATTAGCAAGCGCTCACACTAGTGACACTCATATATTCCTATGGGTGTGTCTAGTGTTAGCTCACGGTAATTTATAGTGCATGCTAAAAATGCTAGTGCAGCTTAGTAAACAGGGCCCTAAGGCTTTTTTTTTGTAAAAACATATAGGCATCTATGTGTCTTTATAAAATACTTGAGCCAAAGAAGCAAAAATTGCACCTAGATTGAAGATGTGGATATTTATGTATTTTATAAACTACACACCCAAATTGTGACTCTGTTCACATTCCACCCAAACTCCAGTCTTAACACACCTAGGCATATGTTCACTAAGGTGCATTAGCATTTTTAATATACTTTTAAAGTTAAGGCACGTTAAATGCTAACGTGTCAATACATTCCTATAGGCGAGTTAGCGTTTAACACATGTTAAGAACGCTAATGCGCCCATAGCGCACCTTTGTAAACACAAGTCCTAGATAAGTATGTGCCTGCTTGGCTCCACAGAACTTGTACATGTGTAAACCCTGAGGTAATTTTATAAGAGGCATTTTATATGGAACCCTTTATAAAATTACCTGCAAAATGACTTTGTTTGTATTTGTTTTCTTCTGTAAATGTTACAGCAAGCTTACAAGCTTATGTTTTGTAAAACAGTATGCATGCTATTAGCCATACTGAGGGAGGGCATTTTCAGATACCAAGAGCCCAATATTAAAAGGATTTATACTCCTAATTTTGGTGTTGTTTTACTAAGCTGTGGTAAAGAGTGGCATTAGTGCGTCCTTACACTAGTCTTCCCTACACGGTAAGGCCATTTCTACTGCAGCATTAAAATGGATGATTTTCCTATTTTTTTGAATTATTGGTCATGTGCTAATTTTGCATTTAGCGTGTGACCATTAAAAAAAAAATTAGCACATGAGCACTTACTGACACCTATTTTGTAGGTGGTAAGGGCTAATGTGCTAATCCCGTGCTGATCAGTTAGTTTGTGGTAATGTACATATGCAAATTGATTAGTGCAGAAATGCCCACTCTCTGCCCCCCAGACACACCCCCTCTGTGATTAAAAATTAAAATATTTTTAGCACATGGTTTATGTGTGCAGCTTAATGAAGCAATAACTTAGCTTGGACTGTCATCTTCGGGGGACAACAGAAGACATGTTGGTCAGCAATGAAGGCTTTTGCAAAAAATGTAGGGGTTGATCTTGATACAGACTTTCATGTTGGACCAACCTGCTTATAATCGAATGAGAAAAACGCCCAAGTTCCGACCTAAATCGGGAGATGTACGTTTATCTCACAAAAATGAATAAAGCGGTATAATCGAAAGCCGATTTTTGGACGTTTTCAACTGCAATCCGTCGCGGATGCGGACAAAGTTGATGGGGGCGTGTCAGAGATGTGGCGAAGGCGGAACTGGGGCGTGGTTATCTGCCGAACAGAGATGGGCGCATTTCACCGATAATGGGAAAAAAGTATGCGTTTTTAGCTAGAATTTAGGACACTTTTCCTGGACCCTGTTTTTTCATGAATAAGGCCCCCAAAAGTGCCCTAAATGACCAGATGACCACTGGAGGGAATCGGGGATGACCTCCCCTGACTCCCCCAGTGGTCACTAACCCCCTCCCAGCACAAAAAATGAAGTTTCTCAACTTTTTATTTTCACCCTCAAATGTCATACCCAGCTCCCTGACAGCAGTATGCAGGTCACTGGAGGAGTTGTTAGGGGGTGCAGTGGACTTCAGGCAGGTGGACCCAGGCCCATCCCCCCTACCTGTTACAATTGTGCTGCTTAATGCTTATTAGTCGTCCAACCCCCCCAAACCCACTGTACCCACATGTAGGTGCCCCCCCTTCACCCCTTAGGGCTATAGTAATGGTGTAGACTTGTGGGCAGTGGGTTTTGAGGGGGATTTGGGGGGCTCAACACACAAGGGAAGGGTGCTATGCACCTGGGAGCTCTTTTACCTGTTTTTTTGTTTTTGTAAAAGTGCCCCCTAGGGTGCCCGGTTGGTGTCCTGGCATGTGAGGGAGACCAGTGCACTACGAATCTTGGCCCCTCCCACGAACAAATGCCTTGGATTTATTCGTTTTTGAGCTGGGCGCTTTCATTTTCCATTATCGCTGAAAAACAAAAACGCCCAGCTCACACATTGTTGAATAAAACATGGGCGTCTATTTTTTCCCAAAATACGGTTCGGTCCACCCCTTCACGGACCCGTTCTTGGAGATAAACGCCCATGGAGATAGGCGTTTTCGTTCAATTATGCCCCTCCATATGAACCCCTGGAGCCGACATTCTAAGCTAAGTTATTGCTTCACTAAGCTAAGACATTAATCTATAGTTTTATAAGCTGATTGCAAGTTGCATTGGTTAAATTAATCTTTGAAGAATCATGAAGGAATTTTGAAAAACAATGTTATATTTATATAACTAATCGGACCAGTGATGACATTGGAAAAATTTTGTCTGAAGTTATGAGAAACTATTTTCATCAGTAGTTAAGCTCCATTGAGCAGGGGCTGTCCTTCTTTGTTAAACTGTACAGCGCTGCGTAACCCTAGTAGCGCTCTAGAAATGTTAAGTAGTAGTAGTACATAAGTACATAAGTACATAAGTAGTGCCATACTGGGAAAGACCAAAGGTCCATCTAGCCCAGCATCCTGTCACCAACAGTGGCCAATCCAGGTCAAGGGCACCTGGCACGCTCCCCAAACGTAAAAACATTCCAGACAAGTTATACCTAAAAATGAGGAATTTTTCCAGTCCATTTAATAGCGGTCTATGGACTTGTCCTTTAGGAATCTATCTAACCCCTTTTTAAACTCCGTCAAGCTAACCGCCCGTACCACGTTCTCCGGCAATGAATTCCAGAGTCTAATTACACGTTGGGTGAAGAAAAATTTTCTCCGATTCGTTTTAAATTTACCACACTGTAGCTTCAACTCATGCCCTCTAGTCCTAGTATTTTTGGATAGCGTGAACAGTCGCTTCACATCCACCCGATCCATTCCACTCATTATTTTATACACTTCTATCATATCTCCCCTCAGCCGTCTCTTCTCCAAGCTGAAAAGCCCTAGCCTTCTCAGCCTCTCTTCATAGGAAAGTCGTCCCATCCCCACTATCATTTTCGTCGCCCTTCGCTGTACCTTTTCCAATTCTACTATATCTTTTTTGAGATACGGAGACCAGTACTGAACACAATACTCCAGGTGCGGTCGCACCATGGAGCGATACAACGGCATTATAACATCCACACACCTGGACTCCATACCCTTCTTAATAACATTTGCTGTTGGTTGAGCCTTTTAGGAGCAGCCATTTACACCAACGAAAACTTGGTGTAAATTTGCACACCTAAATTAGACGCGGATTCCCTGAATTCTATAACAATACATATAAATTAAAGGAAGCCACTGATCTGCCCATCATCCTTTCATGGCCATGCCCCCTTTTTGGATCAGTGTGTAAAATCATTGTTAAAATTCCAATTTTTGGCTCTAATTGACTCATTCAATTAAATTGCACACTCAAATTGTGTGTGCCCAAATTTGCATACGCAATTTAAAGTACCATTTATAGAATTTGGGGGTATATGCACTTAAATGACCCCTTTAATTGTGAGGTAGGTTGTTGTGTGGAGCAGTGGCACAAAATCTACTTGGGACCTTCCAGGGCCAGATGGTCTGTTAATCATGGTGGGAATGAAGAAGTCTGCAGACTGGTTTTGTCTGTAGATGTAAGTATTTGGGTAGGCAATGGGGTAAACTAAAGTAATATGGGAGAATGCAGCCATCAATTTTTGTGGGAAGCTCACAGAAAGGATCACGTGCCACCTCTGTATATTCTCTTTTCAAAAAAAAAAAAAAAAAATGTCCAATTATCCGGATTTATGATTATCTGGACCACCCTCTGCAGAGGATAGTCCGGATAATCGGAGTCCTACTCTTGTTTCCCCTGCGCCCTCAGGGTGGAATGTTCTTTAAAAAATGTATTTATATAAGGGTTTTGCTTTATATTCTATTGTGTTTTAAATGTTTGCTTAGGCGTCATTTTACTAAGGGGTGCCGAAAAATGACCTGTGCTGTTGTAAGCACCTGTATGGGATGCGTGCAGGTCCATTTTTCAGCGTGCCTGCAAAAAAAAAGCAAAATAAAAATTGGCACACATCCATTTTGAGTATGAGACCTTACCATCACCCATTGACAGCGGTAAGATCTCACGCTTTAACCGGGCGGTAATCGTCAGCGTACGTACATTGCCAGTTACTGCCCGGTTAGAAAAGAAAAAAATATTTTCAGACCCGTGTATGAGACATGCTTAAAAAATAGAATTACCACCCGGGGGTTGCGGTAGCCAGACAGTAGTTCCTAATTGATGCACGTTGGACATACCTTAGTAAAAGTGCTCCTCAATTTCTTTGTTGTGATTCACATGGAACTCTTTAGGGTCAGGCAGAATAGAAATTGTTTAAATTAAATTAAATGACGTGTAACCCGTGTTTGGCTGTTTGACTGCTAGCAGTAAAACTGAGAGACTTTGAATCTGTGTTCCAATGGAGCAGGAACAACCATGGATCTCCTCTGCCCCCCTCCCCCCTCACACTAATCACAAGAGAGTGATAGGTGCCAGGATAGTTGAGGGATCAGGAATTGGCAGGATCTTGTCTACACTAACAGCCCATTTAAGAAGGCCCCCAGGAATACTGAACCAGTCAAAGATGGTATTATTCCATGAATAGCAAAGCTTACAGAGTAAAATGCAAGCTACGTTGTTTATACTGCATAATGATGAAATGCAAAGAGTGAAATGAATAAGTAGCAGCACCATATTATTTTACTGCCATTCCTCTACAAAACTGCAGAGAGAAATAATGCACAATTTTGGAATTTAATATGCATTATTTGGCAAAAATTGTCATTATTCCCTTAATTCACATTGTAACTACAGCCTCGTGTTGTGGATTGTGAATAAATAATATGGAGGTTGTGAACTGTTAATGCAACAGATAACATAGAACAGTTAATGACACTTTAAGACTTAACTGCTTTATGTATTTTCGGCTCAAACATTAATGCATGGTTCTGAAATTTTTCTTCTGTTAATTGCATAGCAGTCCTCCCCCCCCCCCCCCCTCCATTGCATGGCAGCCCTCCCTCCTCCAACATACAAAAGATACCTGGGAAGACCTCCAATAGTTAATGCAGAGATTATGCATATACTGCGCAGTAATTTTGCTATTATTATATGGTAACTACAGAACTTGAGCACATATTGACAGATAAGGATCATAAGTACATAAGTATTGCCATACTGGGAAAAACCAAAGGTCCATCAAGCCCAGCATCCTGTTTCCCACAGTGGCCAATCCAGGTCACAAATACCTGGCAAGATCCCAAAAAAGTACAAAACATTTTATACTGCTTATCCCAGAAATAGTGGATTTTCCCCAAGTCCATTTAATAATGGTCTAGGGACTTTTCATTTAGGAAGCCATCCAAGCCTTTTTTTAAACTCTGGAAAGCTAACCGCTTTTACCACATTCTCTGGCAACGAATTCCAGAGTTTAATTACACGTTGAGTGAAGAAAATGTTTCTCCGATTCATTTTAAATTTACTACATTGTAGCTTTATCGCATGCCCCCTAGTCCTAATATTTTTGGAAAGCGTAAACAGACGCTTCACATCTACCTGTTCAACTCCACTCATTATTTTATAGACCTCTATCATGTCTCTACTCAGCCGCCTTTTCTCCAAGCTGAAGAGCCCTAACCGCTGTAGCCTGTCCTCGTAGGGAAGTCGTCCCATCCCCTTTATCATTTTTGTCACCCTTCCCTGCACCTTTTCTAATTCCACTATATCTTTTTTGAGATGCAGCGACCAGAATTGAACACAATATTCAAGGTGCAGTCGCACCATGGAGCGATACAAAGGCATTATAACATCCTCATTTTTGTTTTCCATTCCTTTCCTAATAATACCTAACATTCTATTTGCTTTCTTAACCGCAGCAGCACACTGAGCAAAAGGTTTCAACGTATCATCAACGACGACACCTAGATCCCTTTCTTGGTCCATGACTCCTAACGTGGAACCTTGCATGACGTAGCTATAATTTGGGTTCCTCTTTCCCACATACATCACTTTGCACTTGCTCACATTAAACGTCATCTGCTATGTAGATGCCCAGTCTCCCAGTCTCGTAAGGTCCTCTTGTAATTTTTCACAATCCTTCCGCGATTTAACAACTTTGAATAACTATCAGGCTTATTTTCGAAAGTGATCGCCGGCGATCTTCCAACATAAATTGGGAGATGGCCGGCGATCTCTCAAAAGCGCCGGAATCCGTATAATCAAAAGCAGATTTTTTGACACCATCACCCCTTTCCCGTCGCCATGCCGGCGAAAGTTCAAGGGGGTGTGTCGGCGGCATAGCGAAGGCGGGGCATGGGCATGGCTACCAGATGGCTGGCTTTCGCGGATAACGGAAATAAAAAGCGGCGTTAAGCATTATTTCGCTGGGTTTACTTGGTCCTTTGATTTTCACAACCAAGCCTCAAAAACGTGCCCCAACTCACCAGATGACCACCAGAGGGAATGGGGGATGACCTCCTCGTAGTCCCCCAGTGGTCACCAACCTCTTCCCACACTAAAAAAATAAAAATAAACACCTTTTTTTTACCAGCCTGTATGCCAACCTCAAATGTCATACCCAGCTCCCTGACAGCAGTATGCAAGTCCCTGGAGCAGTTTTTAATGGGTGCACTGCACTTCAGGCAGGCAGACCCACGTTCATCCCCCCTACCTGTTCCACTTGTGATGCTAAGTGTTGAGCCCTCCAAACACCCCCAAAACCCACTGTACCCACATGTAGGTGCCCCCTTCACCCATAAGGGCTATGGTAATGGTGTAGAGTTGTGGGGAGTGGGTTTGGGGGAGATTTGGGGGACTCAGCACCCAAGGTAAGGGAGCTATGCACCTGGGAGCTATTTGTGTATTGTTTTAACATTTTTAGAAGTGCCCCCTAGGGTGCCCGGTTGGTGTCCTGGCATGTCAGGGGGACCAGTGCACTACAAATGCTGGCTCCTCCCATGACCAAATGCCTTGGATGTCGCCGGGTTTGAGATGGCCGGCATTTTTTTCCATTATCGCTGAACAACAAAACCGGCGAACTCTGGCATTTGGCCGGGCTAAACCGTATTATCGAAAGAAAAGATGGTCGGCCATCTTTTTCGATAATACGGTTCCGGCCAGCTGTTGCGCCACTGCCAAAATAGATTGCCGGCGACGTTCGATTATGCCCCTCTTTGTCTCATTAATCCTTGCTTTTGAATATGTTCTGTAATTTTGTTCTTAATAATAGTCTGTACCATTTTGCCCAGCACCAACGTCAGACTCACTGGTCTATAATTTCCCGAATCTCCTCTGGAACCTTTTTTAAAAATTGGCGTTACATTGGCCAATTTTTATCAATAATTCCCTGATATAAGTACTGCAGACTACAATAGCCATATTACTCTATAGTAGACAGGATTTTTTGCATAGTCAGAGGTTTTGTCCCCCCCCCCCCCCCCCCCCCCCCAATTGAACTGCCAGACTTTTTGATTTGATGCAGTTTTAATCTTTGTAATCTACATTGCAGAATGAGAACTCAGCCATTTTACAGCTGCACTAAAGGTGACATTAGAGGCAAGGAAACCCACACACTAGTCATAGCACAGGACACCTTTTAGCACAGTTTAGTGAAACAGCCCCTCTATGTACAAATATCAATAGCAGAAAAATGTACTCATGACTTTAATCCTTGCCCTTCATTCTTATTTCATTCTTTTTTAATTTGCATTAGGACTTAAAATTCCCTAAACAACTGCTTGTTTATGCTTTAGTGGATATGCTTTGAATGTTTTTGATATTGCATTTAATCATTCGGAGTTACTGTAAAATGTTGTTCAAGACTGCACATCTGTGAGAAAGAGAGAAAGTCTCAAATGACTTTCACTCTTTTTTTTTTTTTTCTCCTTGTCAGGGCTGTTAACTTTTATGATTGTAGGGAGGATAGAAATGCAGCAGAGACATTTTATTTCCACACCAGGAGCCCATTGACAGTCCAATCTGCATTCTTACCAGGTGGCACTGGGAGTATGTTTACATCATCCAGCTGCTGCCTTAATGGACTTGGTGGGTGTGGCTAGCATGTGTTTAAGCCCAGTGTTGAATTTTAGGGGGGGGGGGGGGGGTGGAATCCAAAGTCTGCTGTAAATATATGTAAAAAGCACTTAGCTAGCTTCAGACCTTGTTTGTAATAGTACCTTTACACTCTTTTGTTTTATTATTTGAACATGACAGAGGGGATGTGTGGGAAAGAACACTTGGGTATTATATCACATTGCAAATAAAGAGTTTAATTAGCCTAAAGAATAATCTCAAGGTTCTTTCATTCTGTATTGAAATCATCTATTGTATTTTTCTTTGCTGTTCAGTCGGTATAAAAAAATTATGGGGGTGTATTTTTCTCTTACAGTTTTTGTTTAACCATTTGAATATGTATCTTAGCTCCATAGAGAACTGCCTGTAAAAAAAAAAAAACGTACAACAGATAAGTCAGATTCAGAATGAGTATAAATTAGAGCTTGATTTTTGGATTAGTAAAGGATTAAGTTGGATCATATTTACTAATATTTTTCTGCCATGTGAAGGGCAATGCTGTAACTGAGTGCCCACATTTCAATATATGTTATGTTATGTTACGTTACACAGGGCGTGTTGTCTGCAAATATCAATACTTAGTTCATTGCAGATCACAAATCAAGAGTACAGAGGCATGTACCTCAGGAAGTACATACTGTAATAGTATGTATTTCCACGGGAGACGTATGTGTTAGGCGGTGAGAGTCTGATAGCTACGGACTGGGAGAGGGATCTTGGGGTGATAGTATCTGAGGATCTGAAGGCGACGAAACAGTGTGACAAGGCGATGGCCGTAGCTAGAAGGTTGTTAGGCTGTATAGAGAGAGGTGTGACCAGCAGAAGAAAGGGGGTGTTGATGCCCCTGTATAAGTCGTTGGTGAGGCCCCACCTGGAGTATTGTGTTCAGTTTTGGAGGCCGTATCTTGCTAAGGATGTAAAAAGAATTGAAGCGGTGCAAAGAAAAGCTACGAGAATGGTATGGGATTTGCATTACAAGACGTATGAGGAGAGCCTTGCTGACCTAAACATGTATATTCTGGAGGAAAGGAGAAACAGGGGTGATATGATACAGACGTTCAAATATTTGAAAGGTATTAATCCGCAAACGAACCTTTTCCGGAGATGGGAAGGTGGTAAAACGAGAGGACATGAAATGAGATTGAAGGGGGGCAGACTCAAGAAAAATGTCAGAAAGTATTTTTTCACGGAGAGAGTAGTGGATGCTTGGAATGCCCTCCCGCGGGAGGTGGTGGAAAAGAAAACGGTAATGGAATTCAAACATGCGTGGGATATTGTAAGCCACATTGAACCTGCAAAGAGGTGGGAAAATATGGGATACAAATGTGCAATAAATAAATAAATAATAAAATAAAGGAATCCTGTTCAGAAGGAATGGATCCTCAGGAGCTTAGCCGAGATTGGGTGGCAGAGCCGTTGGTGGGAGGTGGGGCTGGTGGTTGGGAGGCGGGGTTAGTGCTGGGCAGACTTATACGGTCTGTGCCCGAGCTGATGGTGGGAGGCGGGACTGGTGGTTTGGAGGCGGGGATAGTGCTGGGCAGACTTATACGGTCTGTGCCAGAGTTGGTGGTGGGAGGCGGGGCTGGTGGTTGGGAGGTGGGGATAGTGCTGGGCAGACTTATATGGTCTGTGCCCTGAAGAGGACAGGGTACAAATCAAGGTATACCAAAAAGTAGTACATATGAGTTTATCTTGTTGGGCAGACTGGATGGACCGTGCAGGTCTTTTTCTGCCGTCATCTACTATGTAATAGAGATAAACATAATTATAATTATAATAAACAAATCTTAAAGGCACCTAGTTATCCCAGATATTTATGAAACAAAAATGTTTTAAGGGCTTTACAAAGAACTCGATAATTCCTAAGCATACACATCTCTAAAGGTAGAGAGTTCTATAATAAAACAACCTGATATTGAAGAATCAAACAGTTTCTTAAATCTGATTAAATGGACCAAACACATTAATATATAGAATACAAGCATGTTTCATGGTATGTTTGCATTTATGCACGTAATTGGCAGCAAAGTAACTACATGCTATTCTGTAAAGGTGCGTGTATGCGGCGTAGCATTTAAATGCAAGGGGATATTCACGAGTGGATCAAGGGATAGGCAGAGCACAGCTTATAGAATATAGTCAGTTAAACAAACCCTTGCCACATTTCTTTGACCGCGGTTATACCAGGTCTATGGCTGGTCTAACTGTAGCTCCACATAACATCCAAAAAAATAAAATCCCCATCCATCTCGCAGCCATTTTCGAACAGAACATTTAAAATGAATCAGAGAAAAATGCACAGTTAAGCTCCAGAATTTGTTGCCAGGGAATGTGATAAACGTTTTATCATTGCGGTGTCTAGAAAAGGATTAAGCAAGTTCTAGACACCGCAATGATAAAACGTTTATCACATTCCCTGGCAACAATAATAATAAGTCCCAAGAATAAGCAGTGGATTGTCCACCTAAATAATGGTTTATTGACTTTTCTTATTATTTAGGTGGACAATCCACTGCTTATTCTTGGGACTTATTATTATTGTACTTTCGTATTTGTTAACTAAATGTTGTAACCCACATTGAGCCTGCCAGTGGTGGGAAATTGTGGGGTATAAATGATATAACTAAAATCTGGTTTACTCTTTTAGGATCTTGCTGAGAACTTGTGAACTATATTGCTTATTGTTGGAAACAGGATGCTGGGCATGATGGACCTTTGGTCTGTCCCATTATGGTGATACTTATGTACTTTAGATACTGTCACTTGTCTTACTTTTCAGTGGGAATTAAGACAAGTGACAGTATCTAAAGATTTCATATTTCCACATCCTATATTTATACATATCTTAGTGGATGCTTATGTACTTCCACATTGGGGATCCTTTTCCACATAGACTATTTCTAAATCTTAGTGGAAATAGTTCCACATAGTATCTTCTTCTACAAGCTAGCTTCTTTTCATTGCTTCTCTCTCCCCAGCTTGTGGCTCAGGCTCTTCAGTTCACTTTTTGCCTTCTTGCAGACAAGCAGAGGGGTGGCAAAATCTCTGTCTTACACCAATCAGGCCCATAGGCTGAGCCTTCAACATATGCTAATTTTTTATTCAGTTTATCCACACAGCTTACCATAAAGCAAAATCCATTACCACCACTTTGTAGTGGCATCTGCCTTATATATAGACAGGCAGAACCATGGCATCCATTCCATAAAAGGAATTAGCATGGCACATACTTCCTCCCTATTCCGAACATAGCATGGCGTTGTCATAAGGAGCATAATGGACTAGTGAGAGACCTAAAAGGATCCTTACAGATGTAAAAATAATGTATGTGCTGTGAGTTACATCAGTGTTACAAACTGCACTCCCATTTTATCTTGACTTTTTTTGGAGAAGATAAATGCCAAAACATTTCAGTAGTTGTTGGAAGTCACATCTGTAACGTTTCCCTTTTAGTTGTTTGATTCCTATTGGCCTTTATATTTTAGTACTTCCCATCCAGTCTTCCTGGCTTTGGTAGATAAGTCAGCTTTTCCTTTTGGATTATTTCTGTTGAGATGTGATCAATACCTGCTTCTGCTCCATTTTCAGATGATGGATAGCTCTTAGAGCTTCTTCGATCTTTAGCAGTCCCATATTCACATGTGAAGGGGCATAATCGAAAGGGATGCCCAAGTTTTCCTGGGGACGTCCTCGCAGGACGGCTCCAACAAGGGGCGGGGAAACCAGTATTATCAAAACAAGATGGGCGTCCATCTTTCGTTTCGATAATACATTTGAGGATGCCCAAATCAGCAAATTTAGGTTGACCTTAGAGATGGTCATCCCCAGCAGAGATGTTCGTCCCCAGGACTTGGTCATTTCTGATTTTCAGCGATAATGGAACTCGAGGACACCCATCTCAGAAACGATCAAATCCAAGCCATTTGGTCATGGGAGGAGCCAGCATTCGTAGTGCACTGGTCCCCCTGACATGCCAGGACACCAACCGAGCACCCTAGGGGGCACTGCGCAAGCCAAAGACGGCTTCATACATGCAGACAAGCTGCGTGTATAACAGGGGCGTATCTAGGTGGGACTATGGGGTCATGGGCCCCCACAGATTTAGCCCTGGCCCCCTCTACTTTCGCCGCCGCCGTCCCTCCCCCACCACTTTTGACCCCCATCCCGCTGCTACCGCCACCCCTCCCCCGCCGCAGCTGCCGCCGCCAGGTACATTTGCTGGCAGGGGTCCCCAACCCTCACCAGCCAAAGTCTTCTTCAACGCCGGTCTCCGGCATGTTTACTGATCTGTTTCTGTGAGTCCTGACTCCTGACGTCCTGCATGAACACGTGCAGGATGTCAGGACTCACAGAAAGTGATGGGGGAGGGTTGGCGGTGGGAGGGGTGGGTCTAAAGTGGCAGAGAGGGGCAGCGGGGGAGTGGCGGCCGGCTAAACTGTGCCCCACCACCTCGGGCTCTGCACCCCCCCTTCCGCTGAGGTCTGGCTACGCCCCTGCTGTGTAATAGTCGTCTACAACCTTAAATAATTTGCTGTCTTCAACCTTAGAAAAATACAAGTCCAGGTGAAAACATCCAAAACATCTAAGTGCTCTTCAGGGATGTTTTTAGAGTATGGGTGAAAGACGTCCTTCGCTATGCCTCTGCCCCTGCGATGGCAGTTGAGGATGTGTGGATGTTTCTGTGAGAAGGATGTCCATGCCTTTGCTATGCCTCTGACACCCTATTTATTTGGATTTTGGATCACAAGTTGCAGCAGTGGGATTTCAACTGGCCACCTCTGGATTGCAAGACCAGTGCTCTAACCACTAGGCCACTTCTCCACTCCACTCCACTCCCTTGAAATTTGTCCATCCCTGTCCCGGGGGGGGGGGGGCAGTTCAGGACGTCGAAAATGTTTGAAAGAAGGACGTCCATGCCTTCGCTATGCCTCCGCTGACACACACATACCTCCCCCCCCCCCCCCCCCCAGGAACCTGCATACTGCTGCAATGGACCTGAGTATGACATTTCAGGCTGGCAAAAAAAAGGTTTTTAAAGTTGTTTTTTTGGGGGGTGGGAGGTGGTTAGTGACCACTGGGGGAGTCAGGGGAGGTTATCCCCGATTCCCTCCGGTGGTCATCTGGTCAGTCCGGGCACCTTTTTGGTGCTTGGTCGTAAGAAAAAAATGGACCAAGTAAAGTTGCCCAAGTGCTCATCAGGGACGCCCTTCTTTTTTCCATTATCGCTCATAGACGCCCATCTTTTAGGCACACCCCAGTCCCGCCTTTGCTAAGCCTCCAACATGCCCCGGGAACTTTGGGCGTCCCCGTGACGGGAAGCAGTTGGGGACGCTCAAAATTGGCTTTTAATTATGCCGATTTGGGCGACCCTGGGAGAAGGACGCCCATCTCCTGATTTGTGTCAAAAGATGGACGCCCTTCTCTTTCGAAAATAAGCCTGAGAGTTTTTCTAACTGACTTCCAGATGGGAATTCTGCAAGCAACAGAAGTTCTGACCTGCCTAACCTTTCTTGAATGCTAGTGATTGATGAAAAAGAGAAGCAATATCTCCATGGCTAGATAATCAGGGAAGTGCAGGGAAAGAGTAGATTTCCAATATATATATTTTGAGCATCAAGAGAGAGCTTGCTTTCAACAATTACTGATAAATGTGTTATTTGCTACAGAGGCTGATATGGCATTTCACTTTGAGGGAATGTGCACCAGTTGAATATAAGTTTTTATTTCCTCATAAGAATTCTGAGATTTATTAAATTTGAAAGGACGAATAAATAATGCACTTATTTCATATGACTGAAGGTTTTCACTCCTCATGGGTATCATTCTCCAATACCTTTCCGATGAGGGTGCATTGCTAAAAACTGTTTCCTTCTGGATATGGTGTTCTTATGGAGATCTGCAACTATTAAGATTGTATGGCCTTCAAATTTTAATGGCGCCGTAGCCTTAGCAAGCTGAATAATTTGAATTGTGTGTTGTTATCTAAGAAGTAGGACTGTAATTGGGCAAGGCCTCATGGCACCTGGAATCAGGAAAAATGCTGATCTTTTTGCACATTCGAATTCCATAGGTTTCGAAAAGGAGAGCCGCATCTTGGGTAGCAATCCAGTTAGAAATTGAGATAGATCAATTCCTTTGCAATTTTCGGGTAAGCCCAAGATTTTATATTATTATGTCTTGACCGATTGCTAAGATCTTCAAGATCTCTTTCAAGGTTTTGCATCCGCCTTGTTAGTCACAGCACCGCCTGTAATTGAGAGTCATGTGCCCCAAGCCGATTTTCGGCCATGTCAAGATGGGAAGAATGAGAAGCAAGGAGTTGTTTAATGGAGAACACCTTTGATTTCAACTCCGAAAGGGTTTCCATGTTGTCTTTTATGAGGTCCTTGATTTGCAGTAACTTCTGCATAAGGGACCTTAGCAAAGGCAGCTCATTTTTCGATCTCTTAACTCCTTGGTTTGTGGAGTGTGAATCTTGCTTGGTTTGTTTAGAGGAAGCCATCAAGTCTACAGGATGCCAGCAGTTATGTTAAATAATGAAAATAAAATGGTTTGGTGTGTATTATAAAGGAAGTAGAAGCATGGGAGATGGAGCTCAGGGGTCCTTTTACTAAGGTGCACTGAAAAATGGCCTGCATTAGCGCAGGCACGTGTTTTGGGCACATGCAGATTCATTTTTCAGCGCACCTGTAAAAAATGCCTTTTTGCCAAAAATGGACGTGCAGCAAAATCAAAATTGCCGCACGTCCATTTTGGGTCTGAGACCTTACCACCAGCCATTGACTTACCAGTAAAGTCTCACACGTTAATCGGGCGGTAATGACCTATGTACATAGAAAGCCACTTGATGCACGTCCACTACGCACATCAGAAAATAAAAAATATTTTTCGGATGCGCGTAGCAGACCTACACCAAAAATGAAATTACCGCAAGGGCCACATGGTAGCCAGGCAGTAAGTCCATTTTGGCACACATTGGGCATGCGTAGGCGCCTATGTGGCTTAGTAAAAGGGCCCCTCAATCTCTAGACGTCCATCATGCTCAGATCCAGTGCATAACCCACTATTTAAAACATTTTGTAATCAACAAATCCCAATATCATGCAACTGAGATTCTATACCCACACCCACCCACCCACACATACACACACACACACAAACAAATGTCTTTCCACTGTGTTTGAAGCGCATGGCAGAACAACAGATTTGCAGAAAGATAAAGTTGCTACAGCATTCCACTCCAGTGACTTTTTCTTCAGTGTAATGAGGGAGTCCTTATACCAAGACATGTCATGCTTTTAACATGCAGTAGCATGACGGTTAGTGTTCACTAACTTGTGTTTTAACTGCATGTTGTGTTAGGGAGTAGGAACTAGGCAGATTGGGAGAGGGGACGGAGAATGGGTATATAATCAAATTTTGTAAATAGCGCTGAAAAAAATAATACACTAAGCAATATTCTATAAACGGTGCTGCAGAGCCATAATATTGTAAGTTCTTCTCCAGAAGGATAGTCACTCCATTCTTTTTGTCCTTTGAAGGAGAGAAAAAATGAGTCTTTGACCCAATTTCTTTTTTTTTTACTCCCTAGATGATGTGTGTTATCTATAGCAAAACTATTGAAGGTTTGAATTTTTTTGAAATAAACCTGATTTTTTTTCATGTTTCATGGGGTGATTGATCCCTTTTACATTAATTGAAAAGACCTTAAGTGAAGAAGACATACCTCAGTGGAATGTGGAAAGGGAGAGCCTCAATCCATCCTTGTATCAGAAACAGTACATTGATATCTGATGAATGTACATGTTTGTGAACATGTTACAGATGGTAACAAATAGAAGTGAGAGAAGATCAACTCTCATCAACAAAATACCCATGATCCCCTCCCCCCTCCACACACATACATAGGATTCCAGATTACACATACAGTGGGGGAAATAAGTATTTGATCCCTTGCTGATTTTGTAAGTTTGCCCACTGACAAAGACATGAGCAGCCCATAATTGAAGGGTAGGTTATTGGTAACAGTGAGAGATAGCACATCACAAATTAAATCCGGAAAATCACATTGTGGAAAGTATATGAATTTATTTGCATTCTGCAGAGGGAAATAAGTATTTAATCCCTCTGGCAAACAAGACCTAATACTTGGTGGCAAAACCCTTGTTGGCAAGCACAGCGGTCAGACGTCTTCTGTAGTTGATGATGAGGTTTGCACACATGTCAGGAGGAATTTTGGTCCACTCCTCTTTGCAGATCATCTCTAAATCATTAAGAGTTCTGGGCTGTCGCTTGGCAACTCGCAGCTTCAGCTCCCTCCATAAGTTTTCAATGGGATTAAGGTCTGGTGACTGGCTAGGCCACTCCATGACCCTAATGTGCTTCTTCCTGAGCCACTCCTTTGTTGCCTTGGCTGTATGTTTTGGGTCATTGTCGTGCTGGAAGACCCAGCCACGACCCATTTTTAAGGCCCTGGCGGAGGGAAGGAGGTTGTCACTCAGAATTGTACGGTACATGGCCCCATCCATTCTCCCATTGATGCGGTGAAGTAGTCCTGTGCCCTTAGCAGAGAAACACCCCCAAAACATAACATTTCCACCTCCATGCTTGACAGTGGGGACGGTGTTCTTTGGGTCATAGGCAGCATTTCTCTTCCTCCAAACACGGCGAGTTGAGTTCATGCCAAAGAGCTCAATTTTTGTCTCATCTGACCACAGCACCTTCTCCCAATCACTCTCGGCATCATCCAGGTGTTCACTGGCAAACTTCAGACGGGCCGTCACATGTGCCTTCCGGAGCAGGGGGACCTTGCGGGCACTGCAGGATTGCAATCCGTTATGTCGTAATGTGTTACCAATGGTTTTCGTGGTGACAGTGGTCCCAGCTGCCTTGAGATCATTGACAAGTTCCCCCCTTGTAGTTGTAGGCTGATTTCTAACCTTCCTCATGATCAAGGATATCCCACGAGGTGAGATTTTGCGTGGAGCCCCAGATCTTTGTCGATTGACAGTCATTTTGTACTTCTTCCATTTTCTTACTATGGCACCAACAGTTGTCTCCTTCTCGCCCAGCGTCTTACTGATGGTTTTGTAGCTCATTCCAGCCTTGTGCAGGTGTATGATCTTGTCCCTGACATCCTTAGACAGCTCCTTGCTCTTGGCCATTTTGTAGAGGTTAGAGTCTGACTGATTCACTGAGTCTGTGGACAGGTGTCTTTCATACAGGTGACCATTGCCGACAGCTGTCTGTCATGCAGGTAACGAGTTGATTTGGAGCATCTACCTGGTCTGTAGGGGCCAGATCTCTTACTGGTTGGTGGGGGATCAAATACTTATTTCCCTCTGCAGAATGCAAATAAATTCATATACTTTCCACAATGTGATTTTCCGGATTTAATTTGT
The DNA here is from genome assembly GCF_901765095.1 of Microcaecilia unicolor. Taxonomy (NCBI): domain Eukaryota; kingdom Metazoa; phylum Chordata; class Amphibia; order Gymnophiona; family Siphonopidae; genus Microcaecilia; species Microcaecilia unicolor. Next base: position 80,103,369 of record NC_044037.1, on the reverse strand, counting down.
GATGTGCTATCTCTCACTGTTACCAATAACCTACCCTTCAATTATGGGCTGCTCATGTCTTTGTCAGTGGGCAAACTTACAAAATCAGCAAGGGATCAAATACTTATTTCCCCCACTGTAACTGAAAATATCTAACCATGGAACAATATATTTTTGTACCAGCTCCATCTTCCTTCTCATATTCTCCTGTCTTCCTTCTCATTTTCTCTGTAGCCTGTGACCACCATCAACCCACCAGCCCACCAAAATCCCCCAGCTCCCAAATGCCCCACCTGCCCAATCACCATCCTCTGAACCTCCTCATAAAACTCCCCAGCTCATTCAAAAATGCTGCTGTTCATGGGGATATTGGAAAGGACTGTGGCAATGGAGAGAGGCCCTACACAGACAGTATCTCTCCCCTTTCTCTTCTCCATTCTCTTTAAGTCCCACTACAGACTGTATCTCCACTCCCCCAAGAACCTCCGTATCTGCTCCCTGGGGTAGCTTGACCCTCCACTGATGAGGTAGTCTTTTCCAGTTCATCCAGTTATCCATTGTTCTGCTGCTCCTGGAGCTCAGCTGCCTCCTCAACAATAAGTTCACTCACCACTTCCCTGTCCTAAGGATCTTTTGCTAAGTCTTAAAGAGTGCCAGATGTGGCCTTGGACCCAAAGCAGCCCGGTCTGTTTCCCATTTGAGACCCCGGGCTTACTAGGGTTGTCCGGGCTTACTAGGGTTGTCTGTTGTGCCAAGTTCACATTTGTCGCCATCAAGTGTTTGATCAAAGATACTACACTGGAAAAGAATTGCTGCATCTGTTCTCCATAAACATGAGACACACCGGGTAGCAACCAGACACCTTAACCTGCACTGTGCCATAGGTTTCTTGTGTTTCTTCATAGTATCCTTCAATTAGTTTGGGAAATTAATGTTTTTAGCCTTTATAAATAATATAACATGTTTTCCTAGTTTCCTGTATTACGTTCATAAGGTTTTTGAATCTCAGAAGCTTCACAATGAAAGCACGTGTCACGTTCTCTGAAACAGGTTGCTGATGCAGTTTTCAGTGGGCCCTCTCAATCTCATAGGGCTCTGAGTATACACTGCATGGAAAACAAGATAAATCATCATGTGAATAAAGCTGATGGGTACATACTTTTCCTCCCTCTCAGGGACCCAGAATGCACACATTGAATCAACTGTCTTGATCTTCCTGGTCAGCCACCTTCTCCTTTAGTACCACTGCACACTGTGCCAGCACTTGATCTCCTGCTGGGCCTATGACTTTTGATCCTTCAATGAGCCAAACCTTTCCTCAAACTTGGAAAGAACCATGTCTACAATTTCATTCTTAGTGTCTCATATTTCTTTTAATAAGGCTGCAAGCCCTCCTTCCTCTGGCTTTGGACCTGTGCCTCCATTTTTGCTGCTTTCCCTTTATTGGTGTACAGTTCTGTTAGTCTTCTCATCTTTATGTTTGAAAGATTTTGACAGGTCCAGCCTAAGTAATTTCTCTCAATCTGGGTTGAGATTTTGTCAGTGGGGATCCGGAGCACCAGTTACTCATGTCTGCACAATGTGACAGCCAATTGGAAGTCAAGTAAAGGCAATATTGAGATAATGACTGCATATGATCAATTGGCAAATATTCTTGTGCAATAGTAAATACAGATATAAATAATCAAACTTATTTTTCATGTTCTGTCAATTCACCTTTAAAAATTTATCTGATGGATTTTAGTTTCAAATTGTAGTTATCATACAGATTCTTGTCTAAAGTACAGTATTTAAAAAAAAAAGTTAAGCAGAGCTGGTGGTGGGAGGCAGGGCTAGTGGTTGGGAGGCGGGGCTAGTGCTGGTCAGACTTCTACGGTCTGTGCCCTGCAAATGGCACAAACAAATCAAGGTCAGGTATACACAAAAAGTAGCACATATGAGTTTATCTTGTTGGGCAGACTGGATGGACCGTGCCAGGTCTTTTTCTGCCATCATCTACTATGTTACTATGTATGTAATGTTTTCCATGATGACTGAAGCTTAGAACATTACTTGAATATTTCCACTGAGAGCACAGTTGTATGTGTTGTTATATTCTGAGTAGTTTATTATCTGCTAAATTTCCTAAATCAGTTCATTCTGGTATTCATCTTGCACCACACTTCATGCAAATTACAATCTGTTACCTTTTCAAGCAGACAGAAGACATGAGATACACATATAGCACAGAGTTAAGATGCTATATTTTACAAACTATAGCATGTTTTTACATGTGAAAATGCTTTGAGACAGAACAAAAATGAAATCATATTTAATACTATCAGGTTGATCCATGCAGGAATAGAATCTGCCTGTATTAGCAGTTTGGTTTAATACCATATGTCGGAGTGTTTCTGTTACTGTACATCTGTCAGATTTTGGTGGTTGTACACAGTACCTCTGTCACTGTATTCAGCAACTAGTGATAAAGTTTCTCTAACTTAATTAGCTCTCTGAGGGGTCCTTTTACTAAGGTGCACCGAAAAATGGCCTGAGCAGTTGTAGATGTGTGAATTGGACGCTCACAGGTCCATTTTTAAGCGTGTCTGCAAAAAAGGCCTTTTTTGGGGGCCAAAAATGGATGTGCGGCAAAATGAAAATTGGCGCACATCCATTTTGGGCCTGAGACTTTACTGACACACATTCACTTAGCGGTAAGGTCTCACGCATTAACCTGGCGGTAATTGTCAGCACATGTACAATGGCGATTACCGCCCAGTTAGCGCTGCACGCTGGAAAATTTACAGTTCGCTTACTGGACGCGTGTACAAAATGAAATTACCACCCGGGCCACATGGTAGCTCTGAATTGGCGCATGTTGGGGGCGTGAAGGCACCTGCACGGCTTAGTAAAAGGGTTACTGAACCATTACAAGGTATTTGCGTATGTTTTCTTGTTATCAGTGCCATTTGCCTTGTATAATTCTGGTAATACTATTTCATAAGACACCACACAGGTGTCAGAATGAGATTGCCTTTTCTGTGGATACATTAGTTAGTACAAAGCTGTAGACAATGCTGAAGGCTCTCACTTCACAGCTGTACCTACTCAACATGTAATAATAGAAAAACAATCTCTTACAGTCTGTTGCATCAGCTTTTCATCTCCAGCACTGGTAAACAAATACCTTACCAAGTACTAAACAAGAATATAGCTCTGCTTTCTCTTCCACTCTTTACAGTTTTTCTTTACATTTCAGAGTCTTTCCTTGGCATCCTTGTTTCAGTTACATTGATTTGAGCTTAACTTTCTTTCACAGAATGTATTTCAGATCTTTTTTCTTTCACTGAAAAAGAGGAGATAATGAATTTGGGGAAAATGCTTGAATTCTCTGTACATTCAGCCATAGGCAAGAGAAAGTCGAATGCACTGAAGCATTGCAGATATTAATTCTTTGAGTGAAGATTGACTGGTAAAAATATTCAAAGTAGCATGACTAGCACTAGTGGTTAAGCAAAACCGTTATACTCTACAGGCTTTTTAAAATTATAATCTTTATTTTATTTATTTATGTTTTTGGAACGTGGAGGCATAACCTAGTGGTTAGAGCAGTGAGCCGAGACCTAGTGAGGCCGTAATTTAAATTCTGCTTCTTCCACTGATGCTGCTTGTGGCCTTGGGCAAGTCACTGCATCCTACTTTGCCTCAGGTATGACTTAGACTATGAGTCCTCTTGGGCAGGAAAAGAACTATAGTATATGAACTGTATTTCACCATGAGCTCAGATTTGCAAAGACAAGTAAATTAATTAAGTCCAAATCCAAAAGCTTCTCCTTGATCACTCTCACTACCTATGCATACACAATTATGAGTATGGAACATTACTAGAAGAGTTTTCCTTCAGCTAAAAGAGAAACGGCCCCATTTTAGGCAGGATGTAAAAGTCAGAATTGAGACATCCAGGTCACGACATATCAAGTTTCACTATTATTTTAAAACAGAATCTGCTGACATAGAAACTGTTCTAAAATCCGGGGAAATGGACTTTTACGTTCCAAGTGCAGATGGCATAAACATCCATTTAAGAAAACAAACATTGTAAATTTCCACAGGTTGTTTGTGCCAGCATATACATGTTATTCTTAGCCATTTTCCCTTACCAGTTTGGCTTTTGCAAGGGACAAAACCCCATGGAGGAGTAAGGCAACAACCTCTCCTAATCCGTCCAGTGCAGTACTGCTCAATAGGAGCAGTTTACAACACCTAAATGTGCTTGGTAGCAGGTGCAACTCCCAATGTCAGTCTTTTTAGGTCACAGATGTTTACCCCCAGATTCTGTATTGGTCGCCTCAATCCGCGCTTAAACTAATTAGTCAATTAGACACTAGTAATCAATTATTGGAGTTAAGCACTTCATTGACAATAATTAGGAATTATGTACCAGATTCTATATATGGCGCCTGAAAAACCGGCACCAAAAATATTTCCGCCTAGGTGTATTCTGTAAATCCTGCCTAGGTTTATAGAAGACACCTAGCGGCATAGGCGGTCGGTGGCCCAACTGTTTGGGAAGGCTAAAGGGGGCGGGGGTGGGGGTGGAGCCGGGGGCGGAGCTTATATCCACAATTGACAACACACAGAAAAAAAATAAAAGTCACAATTAATACCTTTTATTAAATTTAGATATTAGATATATATCATATGTCAAAGAATAAAGTGGTTGCTCAAAGCATATACTAACCACAATCGCTCAACTGTAAAACACTATGCACAAATTTGTGCAAAAACACACTCAGAACCTTACTGTACCATAACACTAGGCAGACCCTAATGCACCAATATACCACCCATACGGAAAATGCAGACCGTCAACAATATGAAACAAGGGATCATAATATCACAATTCTTATGTAGAGCCACAGAACACCCTTTTAGGGTGGATAGTGTTCACAATGAGCTCCTTTTATTAACGACCATATGTAGATCCTTCAAGAGGTAGTGTGTCATGATTTAGGCTCTACACCCTTTCTGATGTTTTGGTGCCACCTCAGTAAGGCCAACACACAATCTCTCCACTGCAAAACACTATACACAAACTTGTGCAAAAACACACTCATAACCTTACCAAACCATAACAGCACTAATTCCAAGGACAGGACGAGCTACAACCTTATGCGTGGAAAGGCAGCAGTATAATTACACCGGGCTCTAAAACACCAGTACACAACCTAGTAAAACAGAACAAAATGCCGGCAAATACTACACGCTAGCAGAATACTGCATCTTGATCACACATGAAAAACACATGACACAACAGATATGAAGGCAAAACTGGAAAGTTACCTCAAGAAGTCAGACTCGGCATGCAGCAATACTAGAAAAATTGAAACTTACATGCAACATATCACAGATGCACATTTCCAAAAGCTGATATTTCAATTAATGTCTATTTTCTGTTTTTCCTGTTTTTGCAGTATCCCCTGTCCGTTTGACATTTGTTCTGCCTTGTCCACCATTGATCTTCCCTCTGTGTCCCTACTGGTCCCATCCAGCATCTCCATTCTGTGTGTCCCTGTCCCTATGTTCCATCTGCCCTTTCAGTGTCTCTGTCCTCCCATTACATTCAGCATCTTCCCTCTGTCTTGCTCTTTCCTGCATTTCATTCTGTTTGTCCCTCCCCACCCTACCCTACCTCATTGTGTCCAGCATTGCCCCTGTGTGTCCCTTTCCCTATGCTTTATCCATGCCCTGCATCTCTTCTCGCTCTCCCTGAGCTTCCACTCTTCTCTGTCTTTCCTTCCTCCTGCACTCCTACTCTGGGGCCTGAATGCCTTCCTCTTTCCCCCACCCATGGTCCAGTATTGCTCTCTATATCTCCCACTTCCTTCCACTTCGTCAATCCTCTCTCTCTTTCTCTCCCCCCCCCCCCGTATCTATCCTCTTATTCTCAGATCTAGCACCTCTCCCTCCCTCCACAAATCCAGCGTTTCTCCCCTTTCCTTTCACCCCAACCTCATAGCCCCAACTCCCAGTGGCTCTGATTCTCACTCTCCTCTCTGTGGTCCAATGGTGCTGCTAATTTACCTTGATCGCTGTCAGTAGCGACACTGCAGCGATTAAGGCAGGCTTGCTCGGTCTTCCCAGTGATGCCTCCCACCCACGCGGAACAGGAAGTTGCATCAGAAGAGGGCGGGAGGCATCACTGGGAAGACTGAGGCAGCCTGCCTTAATCGCTGCAGTGTCACTACTGACAGCGATCAAGGCAAATTAGCAGCACCATCGATCGGACCGAAGACAGATGCCCGGGCCGCACCTGAAGCAAACTAATAGCCTACAGAGCCTGGAGATCGTGAGGGGGGGAGACCGATCGCTGTAGTAAGAGCTGGTAGGCTCGGTTTTAGTTGCTGCTGAAGGCTTTAAAGTTGGAGGTTCATCTTGTACAGGTGCCTATGATCAGGCACCTCTTTGACCACCAGCATGGTGGGGGGGTCTGAGAGAGGGATGGGTTCGGGACATTTGGCGCAAGAGGCAGGCGGGGAAGGTAACAGCTGGGCTGGGGAGGCTTAGCCTCCCCAAGCCTCTTATACGGGGCGCCTATGCCTAGCGGCCATGCCTGCGCCTAACTCTAGTCACATCCATTTATGGTAATTACCAGTGCCTATGTTAGACGTGGAGCAGGTGTATTCTGTAACCATGTGCGTAGATTTTCAGAACACCCACAGTCCTCCCATTCCACACCCCCATTTTACAGAGCATATTACAATTTTTATGAACCACTTTACAGAATACGCTTAGCAAACTGTGCACTTAAATTCTAATTAATGCAAAATAGTGTCAATAATTTCTTGTTAAGTGGCAATTATTGGCTCAGGCTTGTTAAGTAATTAATTTCGGTCATGCTATATTGAATCTGGGGTATGTATGGATCTTCCTTACACCCTATTCCATAACATATGTGCCTAAATTTCATAGGGGCCCTTTTACTGGACTGCATAGGTGCCTATGCATGCCCAACACACACCAAAATGGAGTTAGTGCCCGGCTACCACGTGATCCTTGCGGTAATTTAATTTTTGGCGTGAGTCTGTGAAATATTTTTTTTATTTTTTGACGTGCGTAATGGAATCACGTCAAGTGGCTTTCTATGCGCTTAGGTCATTACCGCCTGGTTAATGCATGAGACCTTACCACTAAGTCAATGGCTGATGGTAAAGTCTCAGACCCAAAATTAATGCTCCAATTTTGATTTTGACATATGTCCATTTTCGGCAAAAATAAAAAAGGCATTTTTACAGGCGTGCTGAAAAATGAATCTGCGCGCACCGAAAACCCACGCCTACACTAGCACCCCTTAGTATGCAACTCCAAAGTGGGCGTGACCATGAGAGAGGCTTGAGTGGGTCAGGGGCGTTCCCAGAATTTACATGTGATGTTACAGAATACTTGGATTTTTGCGCCTAACTGCCATCAGTTGGGTGCCAGTATTTACAAGAACCTTTTGCAGGCGGAAGTGCATGCAACCAAAATGTGTGCTAAGCTAGTACTCTTTACAGAATACTAGTTGAGAATGGATCACCCCAGCACCTAACTTAACTTTGGGTGTCATTGAATCTAGCCCTTAGTCCCCTTCTGAAATGAGGAATAAATTTCTATTAACTTGCCACACCCTTTAACACTGCAAGATTGAGTAGTGTGTCAGCGTCAGTTTAAGTGTATTAATCGGCAGTGTACGTGCGCTGACAATTACCACCCGATTAACATGTGAGACCTTACCACTAAGTCAATGAGTGGCAGTAAGGTCTCAGACCCAAAATGGACGTGCACCTATTTTTATTTTGACGCATGTCCATTTTCGGCCAAAAGAAATATCTTTTTTACTGGCATGCTGAAAAATGGATCTGCACGCATCCAAAACACGCTCCTACACTAGCACAGGCCATTTTTCAGCTCATCTTAGTAAAAAGATCCCTAAGTGTCCTGTTTACTAAGCCGCATTATAGGCTCGTTAGTGTTTTTAACGTGTCTTAACCATGTACGCACACTTGTGGTGGAAAGTACGAACAATCCAAAACTCACCAGAAACCCACTGTGCTCATGTATAGGTGCTCCTTTCACCCATAAGGTCTATTGTAGTGGTAGTGTATTGTACAGTTGGGGGTAGTAGGTTTTGGGGACTCAGCAGACAAGATAAGAGAGCACCAGTGAGATGTGTACCTGGGAGAACTTATTTGAAGTCCACTGCAGTGGCCCCTAGGGTGCCCCATTGCTCTCCTGGGATGTCTGTGTCGCCACTCTACTAAGAATGCTGGCTCCTTCTACATCCCAGTGGTTCTTTTTTCACTTGGACTTTTTTTTTTAATGGACCAAAAAGATAAACACACGTGAAGGGCATAATCGAACGGGGCACCCAAGTTTTCATGAGGGTGTCCTCACAAGATGGCCCCGCGAAGGGGCAGGGAAACTCGTATTATCAAAACAAGATGGGCGTCCATCTTTTGTTTCGATAATATGGTCGGGGATGCCCAAATCTCAACATTTAGGTCGACCTTAGAGATGGTCAACCTAAATGTTGAGATGGTCAATCTTAGAGATGGGCGTCCCCAGTTTTCGGCCATAATGGAAACCGAGGACGCCCATCTCAAAAACGACCAAATCCAAGCCCTTTGGTCGTGGGAGGAGCCAGCATTCATAGTGCACTGGTCCCCCTGACATGCCAGGACACCAACCAGGCACCCTAGGGGGATTGTGAGAGTGGCTTGTTTAATGGGGAGAGGAGGAATCATTTGTTGGTCACCAGCCAACAAATGATCTCACCCATTTCCAGGCCTAGTTTCTGGGGTTGGAAGACAATGCAGTCTCAAGGTTATAGTCAAGCTTTTTTATTCAATTTCTAATGAGTTGATTTGTATAAATTTGTATCTCAATTTGTATCTTGCATTTTGGTACTAAAATTTATATAAAAGACAAGTAATGTGCAATTTTACCATTTAATTTGTGTTATTTATTTAAACCTCTTTATTATCATCACAGATATGTACAAAGTTAAAACAGTATAACCAGTGGCGTAGCGGGGGCGGCTGCCACCCAGGGTGGATCGCTGCTGCACCCCCCCCCAGGTGCAGACCAACACGACACCCCCCCCCACCGGCGTGGACCCCCCCCATTGGCATAGCGCCACCCCGACACGGTCCCCACCTATCTACGAGCTCCATCCATCTGCAGCGCTACTGTAAAAATCGCTTCGTTAGCCCTTCCCTCACTCACTGTGTCCCGCCCTCTGATGTAACTTCCTATTTCCTGAAGGGTGGGACACAGTGAGTGAGAGAAGGGCCGACGAAGCGATTTTTACAGCAGCGCTGCAGATGGATGGAGCTCATAGACAGGTGGGGACCGTGTCGGAGGGGAGGCGCTGCGCCCGAGGGGTGGACGGATGTACCCCCCTCAGCCGTTGACACCCGGGGCGGACCGCCCCCACCGCCCCCCACCGCCCCACCCTTGCTACGCCACTGCTTATAACCAATATCACAATAAATATGCATGATTCACTGATTTAAACAAGTGTTACACTGAGATGGTGATTTATAAATTTTGTACCCCCTGTCCCACCTAATATGTATAGATATTATCCCCAGAATTAAAGAGGCATGATACTCCGCCAGAGGTTGTTTCTGCTCTGTGGCCGAGTATAGCGAAATAAGTCCACACATTTTAATTTGTGTTATTTGGCCAAAATTGTTCATTATTCCTTAGACAAATATGAGTGACTACTACCTAGGATCCATTAGCTATTTAGTGTAGGAAATTAACCAATGCTAATAGTATAGTGCAACACTAAGGGCCCTGTTTACTATGCCATGCTGTAGGCGTGCTAGCATTTTTAATGTGCGCTAAAAACGCTAGCACACCTTAGTAATCAAGACCATAACAGTTAGCTTATGCAATTTGCATATCCTAACAGCTAATGCAGAAGGAAAGGAATAAGTGTGGACTGTGCCTTACAGTTAACATAGAAGTTGTTAGTGTAGATCAGGGGTTCTCGATAAACTCCTTGGAACAAGCCACTCAAGTTTTCAGGATTCCTGCAATGAATATGCATAAGATACATCTGTATACAGTGCAGGTAGTTCATGCAAAAATATATCATATATATATATATATATATATATATATATATATATATATATTAAGAAGGAGATAGAGCAGCTTTTAAACTAGAAATGGGGGGAAGGCCGACAGTCGCTCAAAAGAGCATGGTTCGGGATAAGGTATCTTTCAAAGATATCACCATAACAGGGAAGATAGAGTATCCTGATAGTGAGGTTGCAAAAGAGATTGTAGTAGATCGGGTATCTTTAAATAACAATAAAAATCAGACAAAAGATTGCCAATTAATACTGTCAAGTACTAAGCATGATGTACTTAGGAACAACAAACATAGTTTGAAATGTCTATACGCGAATGCCAGGAGCCTAAGAAATAAGATGGGGGAGTTAGAATATATTGCACTAAATGAAAAATTAGATATAATAGGCATCTCTGAGACCTGGTGGAAGGAGGATAACCAGTGGGACACTGTCATACCGGGGTACAAATTATATCGTAGTGATAGGGTGAATCGGATTGGTGGAGGGGTAGCATTGTATATTAACGAGAGCCTTGAATCAAATAGATTGAAAATTCTGCAGGAAACAAAACACTCCTTGGAATCACTGTGGATTGAAATTCCATGTGCAAAGGGGAAAAGGATAGTGATAGGAGTGTACTACCGTCCGCCTGGCCAGGACGAACAGACGGATGCGGAAATGTTAAAGGAAATCAGGGACGCAAACAAACTGGGCAACACAATAATAATGGGGGATTTCAATTACCCGCATATAGACTGGGTTAATGTAACATCTGTACACGCAAGGGACATAAGATTTCTTGATGAAATCAAGGACAGCTTCATGGAACAGCTAGTTCAGGAGCCGACAAGAGAAGGAAAATACTAGACTTAGTCCTTAGTGGTGCTCATGATCTAGTGCAGGGGGTAACGATACGAGGGCCGCTTGATAACAGTGATCATAATATGATCGGTTTTGATATTGGCATTGAAGGAAGTGAAACTAGGAAATCAAGTACGCTAGCGTTTAACTATAGAAAAGGTGATTACGACAAAATGAGAAAAATGGTGAAAAAAAGACTGAAAGGAGCAGCTCGCAGAGTAAAAAACTTGCATCAGGCGTGGATGCTGTTTAAAAACACCATCCTGGAGGTTCAGGACAAATATATTCCACGTATTAGAAAAAAGGGAAAAAAGACTAAACGTCAGCCGGCGTGGCTAAACAGTAAGATAAAGGAAATCATTAGAGCCAAAAAACAATCCTTCAGAAAGTGGAGAAGAGAACCAACTGAAAGTAACAGGATAGATCATAAGGAATGCCAAGCCAAATGCAAAGCGGAGATAAGGAGGGCAAAAAGGACTTTGAGAAGAAATTAGCGTTGGAAGCAAAAATACATAGTAAAAATTTTTTTAGATACATTAAAAGCAGGAAACCGGCCAAAGAGTCGGTTGGGCCGCTGGACGAAAATGGTGTTAAGGGGCAATCAAGGAGGACAAAGCCGTAGCGGAGAAATTAAATGAATTCTTTGCTTCGGTCTTCACCGAGGAGGATTTGGGGGACACACCGGTGCCGGAAAGAATATTTGAAGCGGGGGAGTCGGAGAAACTAAACAAATTCTCTGTAACCTTGGAGGATGTAATGGGTCAGTTCAGCAAGCTGAAGAGTAGTAAATCACCGGGACCTGATGGTATTCATCCCAGAGTATTAATAGAACTAAAAAATGAACTTGCGGAGCTACTGTTAGAAATATGCAATCTGTCCCTAAAATCGAGTGTAATACCGGAAGACTGGAGGGTAGCCAATGTTACTCCGATTTTTAAGAAGGGTTCCAGAGGAGATCCGGGAAATTATAGACCGGTGAGTCTGACGTCGGTGCCGGGCAAGATGGTGGAGGCTATTATTAAGAATAAAATTGCAGAGCATATACAAAAACATGGACTGATGAGACAAAGTCAGCACGGATTTAGTGAAGGGAAGTCTTGCCTCACCAATCTAATGCATTTTTTTGAGGGGGTAAGCAAACATGTGGACAATGGGGAGCCGGTTGATATTGTATATCTGGATTTTCAGAAGGCGTTTGACAAAGTGCCGCACGAAAGACTCCTGAAGAAATTGCAGAGTCATGGAATCGGAGGTAGGGTACTATTATGGATTAAGAACTGGTTGAAAGATAGGAAGCAGAGAGTAGGATTGCGTGGCCAGTATTCTCAGTGGAGGAGGGTAGTTAGTGGGGTCCCGCAGGGGTCTGTGCTGGGTCCGTTGCTTTTTAATGTATTTATAAATGACCTAGAGATGGGAATAACTAGTGAGGTAATTAAATTCGCCGATGACACAAAATTATTCAGGGTCGTCAAGGCGCAGGAGGAATGTGAACGATTACAGGAGGACCTTGCGAGACTGGGAGAATGGGCGTGCAAGTGGCAGATGAAGTTCAATGTTGACAAGTGCAAAGTGATGCATGTGGGTAAGAGGAACCCGAATTATAGCTACGTCTTGCAAGGTTCCGCGTTAGGAGTTACGGATCAAGAAAGGGATCTGGGTGTCGTCGTCGATGATACGCTGAAACCTTCTGCTCAGTGTGCTGCTGCGGCTAGGAAAGCGAATAGAATGTTGGGTGTTATTAGGAAGGGTATGGAGTCCAGGTGTGCGGATGTTATAATGCCGTTGTATCGCTCCATGGTGCGACCGCACCTGGAGTATTGTGTTCAATACTGGTCTCCGTATCTCAAAAAAGATATAGTAGAATTGGAAAAGGTACAGCGAAGGGCGACGAAAATGATAGTGGGGATGGGACGACTTTCCTATGAAGAGAGGCTGAGAAGGCTAGGGCTTTTCAGCTTGGAGAAGAGACGGCTGAGGGGAGATATGATAGAAGTGTATAAAATAATGAGTGGAATGGATCGGGTGGATGTGAAGCGACTGTTCACGCTATCCAAAAATACTAGGACTAGAGGGCATGAGTTGAAGCTACAGTGTGGTAAATTTAAAACGAATCGGAGAAAATTTTTCTTCACCCAACGTGTAATTAGACTCTGGAATTCGTTGCCGGAGAACGTGGTACGGGCGGTTAGCTTGACGGAGTTTAAAAAGGGGTTAGATAGATTCCTAAAGGACAAGTCCATAGACCGCTATTAAATGGACTTGGAAAAATTCCGCATTTTTAGGTATAACTTGTCTGGAATGTTTTTACGTTTGGGGAGCGTGCCAGGTGCCCTTGACCTGGATTGGCCACTGTCGGTGACAGGATGCTGGGCTAGATGGACCTTTGGTCTTTCCCAGTATGGCACTACTTATGTACTTATGTACTTATGTACTTATATATATATATATATATATATATATATATATATATATATATATATATATATATATATATATATATATATATATATATATACAGTGGGGGAAATAAGTATTTGATCCCTTGCTGATTTTGTAAGTTTGCCCACTGACAAAGACATGAGCAGCCCATAATTGAAGGGTAGGTTATTGGTAACAGTGAGAGATAGCACATCACAAATTAAATCCGGAAAATCACATTGTGGAAAGTATATGAATTTATTTGCATTCTGCAGAGGGAAATAAGTATTTGATCCCCCACCAACCAGTAAGAGATCTGGCCCCTACAGACCAGGTAGATGCTCCAAATCAACTCGTTACCTGCATGACAGACAGCTGTCGGCAATGGTCACCTGTATGAAAGACACCTGTCCACAGACTCAGTGAATCAGTCAGACTCTAACCTCTACAAAATGGCCAAGAGCAAGGAGCTGTCTAAGGATGTCAGGGACAAGATCATACACCTGCACAAGGCTGGAATGGGCTACAAAACCATCAGTAAGACGCTGGGCGAGAAGGAGACAACTGTTGGTGCCATAGTAAGAAAATGGAAGAAGTACAAAATGACTGTCAATCGACAAAGATCTGGGGCTCCACGCAAAATCTCACCTCGTGGGGTATCCTTGATCATGAGGAAGGTTAGAAATCAGCCTACAACTACAAGGGGGGAACTTGTCAATGATCTCAAGGCAGCTGGGACCACTGTCACCACGAAAACCATTGGTAACACATTACGACATAACGGATTGCAATCCTGCAGTGCCCGCAAGGTCCCCCTGCTCCGGAAGGCACATGTGACGGCCCGTCTGAAGTTTGCCAGTGAACACCTGGATGATGCCGAGAGTGATTGGGAGAAGGTGCTGTGGTCAGATGAGACAAAAATTGAGCTCTTTGGCATGAACTCAACTCGCCGTGTTTGGAGGAAGAGAAATGCTGCCTATGACCCAAAGAACACCGTCCCCACTGTCAAGCATGGAGGTGGAAATGTTATGTTTTGGGGGTGTTTCTCTGCTAAGGGCACAGGACTACTTCACCGCATCAATGGGAGAATGGATGGGGCCATGTACCGTACAATTCTGAGTGACAACCTCCTTCCCTCCGCCAGGGCCTTAAAAATGGGTCGTGGCTGGGTCTTCCAGCACGACAATGACCCAAAACATACAGCCAAGGCAACAAAGGAGTGGCTCAGGAAGAAGCACATTAGGGTCATGGAGTGGCCTAGCCAGTCACCAGACCTTAATCCCATTGAAAACTTATGGAGGGAGCTGAAGATGCGAGTTGCCAAGCGACAGCCCAGAACTCTTAATGATTTAGAGATGATCTGCAAAGAGGAGTGGACCAAAATTCCTCCTGACATGTGTGCAAACCTCATCATCAACTACAGAAGACGTCTGACCGCTGTGCTTGCCAACAAGGGTTTTGCCACCAAGTATTAGGTCTTGTTTGCCAGAGGGATTAAATACTTATTTCCCTCTGCAGAATGCAAATAAATTCATATACTTTCCACAATGTGATTTTCCGGATTTAATTTGTGATGTGCTATCTCTCACTGTTACCAATAACCTACCCTTCAATTATGGGCTGCTCATGTCTTTGTCAGTGGGCAAACTTACAAAATCAGCAAGGGATCAAATACTTATTTCCCCCACTGTATATATATACAGTGGGGGAAATAAGTATTTGATCCCTTGCTGATTTTGTAAGTTTGCCCACTGACAAAGACATGAGCAGCCCATAATTGAAGGGTAGGTTATTGGTAACAGTGAGAGATAGCACATCACAAATTAAATCCGGAAAATCACATTGTGGAAAGTATATGAATTTATTTGCATTCTGCAGAGGGAAATAAGTATTTGATCCCCCACCAACCAGTAAGAGATCTGGCCCCTACAGACCAGGTAGATGCTCCAAATCAACTCGTTACCTGCATGACAGACAGCTGTCGGCAATGGTCACCTGTATGAAAGACACCTGTCCACAGACTCAGTGAATCAGTCAGACTCTAACCTCTACAAAATGGGGATCAAATACTTATTTCCCTCTGCAGAATGCAAATAAATTCATATACTTTCCACAATGTGATTTTCCGGATTTAATTTGTGATGTGCTATCTCTCACTGTTACCAATAACCTACCCTTCAATTATGGGCTGCTCATGTCTTTGTCAGTGGGCAAACTTACAAAATCAGCAAGGGATCAAATACTTATTTCCACCACTGTATATATATATATATATATATATATATATATATATATATATATATATATATACACATTGTGAATATTTTAATAACTTGAGAGTCTGGGTGTGTCCCAAAGACTGGGCTGAGAACCCCTGATGTAGATTAACTTCTAATGCAGCAGATAATGCAGCACATTTAATACACCTCAAGAAGCATAACATCACACTTTTCTGGAAATGCCTTAACCCCCCCCTCATTCTATAATCGTTTGCATATATTTTCATACTTACCCTCAAATTCTATATATGGCACCTCAATTTCTGCACGGAAATTGAAGCATATTCTATAATAATGCACATAACTTAATTGGTTAACTAGCTAATCAGCACTATGAATTGGATGTTAACAAGCACTTATCAGCACTACTTGGCATTAGTTATGATTTACGTGCACAATTTGCTATGCGTAGTCTATAACGTGGTCATACAGTCGAAAAGGGGGCATGGTTATGGGCTTAGAATGTGCATTTCAAAAGTCTATGCACATTATTATAGAATTCACCTGCTCTGTGCCTAGTATAGGCATTGGGATTTACACCAAGTAAAACATGGCCTAAATGGATGCGACCAAATTTGGTTGCATGGAGAAGTACTCGGCATATTCTATATATCATACAGAAATTTAAGCCATATATAGAATCTAGCCCTTAAAGGATATTTCTTTACAAATTGCCTAAAGATTGGCACAGGGATGATACATTCAGAGTGTAAATTCTATCATTAAAGAGCATAAGCCCACATTTACCCACCTATAATGTAGGCAGTTAGGAACATAAATGCAAGTAGTCTATAACAGGTACACATAACTATGTCCCACATGACATGTCCCAGACCCGTCCATATCCCTCTTGAAGTCACACTTTTTTGAGTGTTTAACCTATAAAATACCGACTTAGTGCGCTTAAGCACCTAACTGCTAATTGGTGCCCAATGATGCCAATTGAGGCCAATTTTAGCTTATAATTTAATAATTGTCAGCTCATTACTAAATTAAGTAATGGCATGCAACTGACCTTATTCTATAACTTGTGCATGTAAATGTGCAAGTTGATTGCAAATGCGTGTTCACAACTTTCTAGAATTAGGGAGTGAGTGTGCAAAATTGCATACCCAGGTTATAGAATAGTACCAGTTACAAGCATAAATGAATTTGCAAAGGAGGCACTAATTGGCATTAATGATCAATAATCACCAGTAATTGGTGTTCATTTGCAATAATTTACAGTTTGATGCATAGCTTCACTAGTCACTATTCTAGTAACAGTTCAAAAGAACTATAATACAAAATTGCACATGTATCTTCTACCATTCCCCAAATTAATATCTTATTCCATCCCTCCCCCTATTAATACCCATATATATATATACCCCCCTTGCATTTTTGCGCTATGCCACTTATGGTCCTCCCCCTTAGAAAATAGTGCTTAGGTGCCCTGCTAGCACTTATGTGAAAGTGCTAGTATTCTGTAAATTTCCATGTGCAAGGGGCGTGTAATGCAGTCACCCATTTATACAGTTGCCCTTCATATCTGCAGATCCTGTTTTAAAATACTAGTGGAACTTAACACGTTCTGACCTGGACATCTTAATTTTCATTTGTATGTTCTATCTAAATTGTGCCTTTATGTCAGTGTACACTTTTCATCGTTATATTTCTGGCCTCTGAAATAAATTATTATGCTGTCATTTTAGTCCATTCACTTTATTCCCATGTTGGTTTGCATTATCCTGGTAGGTTTGTTTACCCCATGAAAGGATATTAGCTTCTGTTCTGCCCTACCTCCCACAGATTAAATGAAATTTATTTAGATAAATTAAAGTAATATCTAAAAAAAATTGTAAATCATGAACAATAAGGAGCTTACAACAATGCATAGTTGTCCCTTCTCTATATCTCAGAAAGAAAGTAATTTAATTAGGGTTGTAAATGTGTGTAGAATTATTTATTAAATCTCCTTCAACTACTTTTAAATGGATTTTCATCTCTGCATTAGTATCTTGCCTGTTGTATAAATAACAGAAACACAGATAATGTTCAGTGATGTGATTTTTCATAGCAGTAGCTGGTTTTCTGACTCTTCTTCCTCATTAGGACAACATACCTTAAATGCAATATGTAGTAACCAAAGAATAAAATTGTCTTTGCAAATCTAGAAATGATTGATTTCAAGCTGAATGTTCTATAGCTTGAGGTAATATTCTATTAATAGATTATGTGTTGCATCAGATAAGTGAATGTGTGTGATAGACAAGCATGATTTGCATGACCACTGGTAGTATGTATATACAGTACATCTGTGCTTGAATTAATTTATTAAGGTTAATACACACTTCAGTAGACACCACCATTCAAAATATATTCCTCTAAAGTGGACCTCGGTAGCAACTCTTTTCATATGAGGTACATGGTCTCATGACTCGCTCAAATCATCATTGGTGAGGTCCCGTCACTAACTTCTGCATGTTACTCCTTTATTATTATTATTATTATTATTATTATTAAAAATTACTTTCATATGTGTCAAACAACTTATCTCAATGTGATGGGACTGATAATGATTTGAGCAAGTTGTGAGGCTGTGTACTTCATGTGAAAACAGTTGCTACCGAGGTTCACTGTAGAGGAATATTTTTAACAATGGTGCCTATTGAAGTGTGTTTGAAAGCACTGGGGTTTTGAATTTTTATATACCAAATGGCAGAGCACATTTATAATGAAACAATGGTTAACGTAGATGTTCTATGTTCTGGCAAGCAGATATTTTGGACTTTGTACTCAGTCTAATTGTTCCCTAGACTAGCAGGGGCCTTCTGTGAGGAGTGAGGGCTTTTAGCATAGGTTCACTTACCACCTCTTCTATAGGAGGCAGTAACCTCCAAATTCAATATATGGTGCCTTAAGTTGTTTATGCTAATTTGGCCACATGGCCAAATTGCGCACACAACTCAATTGATTAACAAGCCAATCAATGCCGATAATTATTACTTTACCAATTGGTGCCACTAATTGAGTTTAGTTAGAATTTACGTTCACAACTTTCTAGGCATATTCTTTAACGCTGCATTCGAATACGCGCGTGTTTTTATATACCTACAATTGCAAATCAAACTGAGGAAGAAGGTGCATCAGCAAACTACTACTAGTACTATTTAGCATTTCTATAGCGCTACAAGGCGTACGCAGCGCTGCACAAACATAGAAGAAAGACAGTCCCTGCTCAAAGAGCTTACAATCTAATAGACAAAAAATAAAGTAAGCAAATCAAATCAATTAATGTGTACAGGAAGGAGAAGAGGAGAGTAGGTGGAGGCGAGTGGTTACAAGTGGTTACGAGTCAAAAGCAAAGAATGGCTCAAATATGTGCCGAGGAAACAGCACAGCGAAAAACATCTCTCGAGGCTCTTGATCGATCATTGCAAGATTTGCGTGGCAACATCAGACCATTTGGGGACACATTAATATTGCTTGCAGGAGATTTCAGGCAAACATTGCCTGTAGTTCCTCGATCGACACCAGCAGACGAAATAAATACTTGCCTAAAATACTCTACTTTGTGGCAACACGTAAAGACGTTAAACTTAACTACAAATATGTGTGTCCAGCTGCAAAATGATCAATCAGCTCAGATATTCTCACATCAATTGCTGAAAATTGGGAACGGAAAGGTGCCAGTTGATCTGACCTAAGGACGAATTTCATTGCCTCATAACTTCTGCAATTTAGTGACATCAAAAGAACAATTGGTTGAAAAAGTATTTCCCAATATTCAAACCAATTATAAGAATCACGATTCGCTGAGTGAACGATCTATTCTTGCGGCCAAGAACAAAGACGTCTACGAACTGAACAATATTATTCAATCTAACATTCAAAGCGAGCCACTCACATACAAGTCCGTCGACACTGTTCTGGAAGCAGATGAAGCGCTTAATTATCCAACAGACTTTTTCAATTCACTCGATCTGCCAGGGATGCCACCGCATGTACTGCAATTGAAAATCGGCGTGCCAATTATCATGTTGCGAAATATCAACCAGCCAAAGCTTTGCAACCGCACGCAGCTTGCAGTAAAAATATTAATGAGCAATGCCCTACAAACAACAATCTTGACAGGACCTTTCAAAGGTGAACATGTCCTCGTTCCTTGCATTCCTATGATTCCAACAGATATGCCATTTCAATTTAACAGATTGCAATTCCCAATTCGATTGGCGTTTGCAATCACCATCAACAAAGCTCAGGGCCAATCTTTAGAATTCACCCGTTTACATCTACACACGGATTGCTTCTCACATGGACAATTATATGTTGCATGTTCTACAGTCAGCAAACCAGACAATCTCTATCTCTGCACACACAATGGAACAACAAAAAATATTGTATACCCACAAGCATTGTGAAATTAAACATATTAGAAACTTGCACTTCCTCTTTTCTTTCTTTTCCGTTTAACCAGACTGAGCCACAGCAATGTGTGGCCGGGTAGAGCTAGTTACTCAATAAAAGTATTGGATTTAATTTGTCCATGTATTAACAATGAAATTTGACAACGTCTCATAAGGTGTTTCTGGTGTGCATGTTGCTCCAGAAGACAGAAATAAATACATTTCCTCTATCTTCTGTAGAGTTCAGTGCATTTCTAATTGCAGAAACATCGTTGTATTATTGCAGTATTTAATTTATAGTGGCATGGCTCAAAAAGAGAATAAAATCAGTCTTCTTTGACTGAACTTCCAATTTTTGTCACATTGCTAATCTGAGACAAAGGGGCCCTTTTCCTAAAGGGTGTTAAATCGGTCAGCATGTCAAAAAATGCTTACCACAGAACATGTTAAAGCATTTTGTGATAATTTACCTGTTTATGGCACTAATCAGACACCATTTACATTTTTTGAATGTTTTTTTTTCAGGAGGGGGAGTGCCATGGGAGGGAAATGAGCATGGAAGCATTATCCAGCTTGTGCATTCTGATTAGCCTGTACTAACTGGATAACATGGACTTAACACGGAAGCACTTAGCACCTCCTAAATAGAAGGCAGTGGGTGTTTCCGCATTATTCTTTGCAAGCCCCGTACACTAATGGAACACATGCCAATAGAAAAAGGGCAGCAGAATAGGCATTGCAAGAAAAAAAAAACTCCTTTATGTGAAATCATTTTTATTGATGACAAAATCGGGGAACTTTCATAACACAGCTTTAAAGCAGTCATCAGGGAAATATTGAAATACATCATTTGCCCCATTCAGCCCACAATTCACTACACCACCAAACCAAAGGTCTTTACTCTGATGACCTTTTAGTCTATCTCTATCATGATGGGCCTTATAACCAAGTGGTTCCCAAACCTGGTCCTCCACTGCATTCAAATCTCTATCATTAATATTCATTGTGGATATCCTGAAAACCGAACTGGCTGGGGTGCCTCCAGGACCAGGTTTGGGAACCACTTCCTTAATATACTGTCACGTGAAGTGTGGGCTTACCCCAACATTTTATATATATGGTGCCTTAAATTATTCACGCTAATTTGGCAATGTGGAGGGCCATAATCGAACGGGGCCGGCCATCTCTAAGTCCAGCCATCTCCGGGGACGGCCCCATAAAGTGTCATCTCCGACTGTATTATCGAAAAAGATGGCCGGCCATCTTTTGTTTCGATAATACGGTCAGGGCCAGCCAAATCTCAACATTTGGGCCGTGCTTACGGATCATCGGCGTTAGAGATGGCTGCCATTGGTTTTCCCCGATAAAGGAAACTCATGGCGGCCATCTCAAACCCGGCCAAATCCAAGGCACATGGTCGTAGGAGGAACCAGCATTTGTAGTGCACTGGTCCCCCTCACATGCCAGGACACCAACCGGGGACCGTAGGGGGCACTGCAGTGGACTTCACAAATTGCTCCCAGGTTCATAGCTCCCCTACCTTGGGTGCTGAGACCCCCAAAACCCACTGCCCACAACTGTACACCACTACCATAGCCATTAGGGATGAATGGGGGCACCTACATGTGGGTACAGTGGGTTTTGGAGAGCTCCCATTTACCACCACAAGTGTAACAGGTAGGGGGGATGGGCCTGGGTCCGCCTGCCTGAAGTTCACTGCACCCACTAAAAACTGCTCCAGGGACCTGCATACTGCTGTCACGGAGCTGGGTATGACATTTGAGGCTGGCATAGAGGCTGGCAAAAAATGTTTTTTTTATTTTTATTTTTTGGGTGGGAGGGGGTTGGTGACCACTGGGGGAGTAAGGGGAGGTCATCCCCCATTCGTTCCGATGGTCATCTGCTCAGTTGGGGCACCTTTTTGAGGCTTAGTCGTGAACAAAAATGGACAAAGTAAAAATCGGCCAAATGCTCGTCCAGGGCTGGCTTTCTTTTTTTCCATTATCATCCGAAGCCCCCATCCTGCCTTCGGTACACTGTCGACACGCCCCCTTGAACTTTCGCCGGCTCCGCGACGGAAAGCAGTTGAAGCTGGCCAAAATTGGCTTTCGATTATAGCGATTTGGCCAGGTTTAGGAGATGGCGGCCATCCTTCTCGTTCAAAATAAGCAGGATAGACAAATTGCACATACAATTTGAGTAACAAGCCAATAAGTGCCGATAAATGTCACTTAACACCCAATTAGTGGCATTAATTATCAATAATGAGAATTTATGCGCACAACTTTCTAGGCATATTCTATAAAGAGCAGCGTGTCAATTCTAATGTGTGCAGCTGAAAAGGGGATGTGGCTATGGGTGTGGAAAGTGCAGAATGCACACTAGTATACTATAAACCCTATCTGTGCTTAACTTACGTTCAGGTATCTAGGCCTGTTTTTAGGTGGCCTAAATGGTTGTGCCTAAATTTTAGTCACTAGAGCGGCCACTAAACGTATTCTATGCCTAAAGTTAGTCACATTTTATAGAATTGCTCTAAACATGTGGGGGTTTTAATGTCAATTTTTGAGGCGCTGTGTATAGAATTTGGCCCTTAGTGCACAGAACAGTCCCGCATTAAAACATGTTAAGCACATATTTTAGTGCATTTTAGTAAAGTGGCCCCAAAGAGAACAATTTGATTAAAGAATAAATTGCCCAATTTATATTTCTATCTTCTCCACATCTGTAGGCACCTAGACCTACCTCAGGAACTCCCTTGTAGTCTAGGGCAATGGAGCAAGAGTGATCCCTAGTCATTCCTTCCCCTTCTGGCACCAAGTTCAAATTGGTACCTGTTGAATTCTAAGGGTGATCCCAAAATAATACCCCCGGGCCTATCTCAGGGACTCCTGGGAGGTGTAGAACTACCACTTGGGTTCAGCTGGGACCAGAGAGGGTAGGAGTAAATGGAGATTGCTCCTTCCATATTACTCTAAACCGCTAGTCAGTTATTGAGGTTGGTTCGGGGGGGGGGGGGGAGGGGGCTACAGATGGGGATATTATTCTTGTGGTAGGAATTTCTTGGGTGGAGAGAGAGGATCTAGAGGTGACTGGAGGAATGGTTCTGCACTAGGGAGTAAAATAAAGTAACAGATTAGTGATTCTTGTGGTAAATTAAGCTACAGTAAAATCTGATATTTTAGTGCTGTTTAGTAACTGAGGGGTCCTACACGTGTCCAACACACATCAATTTGGAACTATCACCTCGCTACCGCGTGCCCCGGGCAGTAATTCCATTTTATACATGCGTCCGCTATGCACGTCAGAAAATATTTTTTTATTTTCTGATGCACGGCGCTAACCAAGCAGTAATCGACATTGTTCGCGTGCTGATGATTACTGCCCGGTTAATGCATGAGACCTTACCGTTAATTGAATGGATAGCGGTAAGGTATCAGGCCCAAAATGGACGCTTGCCAATTTTCATTTTACCGCACATCCATTTTTGGCAAAAAAAGCACCTGTTTTTCAGCGCACCTTAGTAAAAGTACCCCTTACCCCCTTAGGCTGTACCTCAAATTCTCTCCCAAAGATTGTTAGTTTGAAAACACAATGAAAAGTTAGTATAAAAGGAATATGATGTTAGAAGGGTTAGTTCTATTTATATGATAAACACACATAAATCAGCATAAAAGTATAAGCAGCAATTTCGCTCTTCCTCTTCTGCTTCCCATTTCCCTTTGTGCCTACCAATAAGCTTCTCTAGCACCGCAAATACACTTAAAAAACGTTCTTTCCCCTTCCATTTTGCTGCAGTTTCACAGTGTGCTAACACTATGGTCATTCTGGTTAGTTTCTTTTTCTGTTTTAAACCCCATCTCCTCCTGTTTTTATAAGCCCAGGAGACATTTATTATCCCCCTCAAAAATCACAAAACACATTTTTAAAATGTATAATCTCCCTGATGTCAATATTTTGTGAACCTGAAAGGGGGTATATCGTATACAAGTACATTATTGGTATGTATGCTATGGCAGACAGATTTACCCTCTTATTCTATAACTGTAGTGCCTGCTAATACTGTATATACAATATAGTGGCTATAATTTTGCATGTACATGGTGTTTGAGATGGCGTGTAAAATGTTTACTGATAACACATGCCAAAGTATTTCTATAATAAATGCTGATGCCTAGGCCCCATAGTGATTGTAATGCTAATAGCAAACTTATGTTTTCTAATACCTTTGTTCAAAATGTTTTAAAGAAATAATAAACAGTTATTATTATATGATCTGTTCCATATTGTCTTTTTGTTTGTAATTTTTAAGCAGTAGTTAAATTTTGCAGGGTGTTGATCCTTTCAATATGTTTAAATATGTCTTTGAAGAAAGAAAGAAAGAAACAAAGAAAGAAAGAAAGAAAGAAAGAAAGATTCAACTGGCAATGGTCAGCGTTTTATGTCCGCCACTGGCTGTATTCCTGGATATTCAATGCCAGGCCATGTCTGGGTACCAGCATTGAATATCCATTTATATATTGACCGCAAAAGTGTATGCAGTTAAGTGTAATATTCAGCCCTTAACTGCATAAGATGAACCACATAAGATAGGACTGCTTTTTATGCAGCCTGATTTATGTGGTTATCTTATGAGGTTAAGGGCTGAATATTGCACTTAACTTCTTAAGTACTAACTCTGCCCCTGGAACGCCCACAGGTTAGCCGGTTTCAGCTCAGATGCTAACCACGAATATTCAACGACACTAACCGGTTAAGTGCCACTGAATACTTGCATTTAGGCAAGTATAAGCGATTTAAACGTCCAGGAGCGTCTCCGGGCTGTTTCAATTGGTTGGCTATCGGATGGAGTATTTAGAGACAAGCGCTATGATAAGCATGAGAGCATCTTAACTCTCTTTTTATTAGTGTTTCCGCTCGTGCCGTTGCTCTCTGTACTCATCTACAATTTCTGTAGCATTGTAAGTCGACAGCTGCTTCATCCATTTTCTGCTTCCCGTTCCAGCACATGAAAGGAAAGCCAGTACAACATTAGATAATTTAGTACTTACGCTGAGAAAAAACATGTGAAATCTTGGAACCTACAGGGCTCCTGAACAGATTTGTGAATGTGAAGCTGTCATTAACGTAGAGGATAATCTACGCTAGATTTCTTATGCTATCTATTCACAGTACCGGCTGTGCCCATAATGACAGTGACTCAATTCATTTCAAGAGAGATTAGTGTGTGAGCTGTTTGCTGCTCATTCAGTCTGGGGTTATTCCTCCTGAGGTTTCAAAAGGGCCAATTGTAGTGATAGTTTTCAGTGACAAGGACAACTTGTCTGTTAGAAACTGCACTGGAACTATCAACTCATTTCACTCCAGATAGAATTTGGAATTGGTTTAGGTACAGGAGAAGTGTTAGGCTGTAATGTAAATTTCCACAGAGACTCATGTAATTTACTAACCCATAGGTTATGTTCACCTTGATTGTTTGTTCATCTTATGCAAATAACACATAATCACATCTTGTCAAGAATGTACGTATATATATGCATTTATTTATTTATTTATTTATTTATTTATTTATTGCCTTTTTGAAGGGATTCAGTCAAGGCAGAGTACAACAAGAGCAACTCAAACATAAGCTATAGACAATTACAGCAGTAAAAATATTCAGTCAATTAATTTAAATATATATTGTAAAATCTATTGTTATTGAGTGAAGACTAATTCTATAAAAAATCATAGATTCAGTAAATGACGCTCAAATGTGGGTGCCAAAAAAATACACACTGAGTGCTGTCAGCAATCGTTATATTAATATGAAACCAGCTTGACATAATATTAAACCAGCTTCTGACCTCTGAGAACTTCTGACAAGTGCTATTCTATAAATGGCGCTGTGCATTAGATGCTGTTTATAGAATTACCCATAGTGCCAGAACTTACATCCACTTTTGGGCACAAGGATTTTCACCAACTGAACCCTGGTGTAAATCCTTGTGCGTAAGTTAGGTGCAGATCTCCCAAATTCTATAATAATGTGTGCATCTTTAGTGAACGCCCCTGACCTGCCCATGCTGTTCCCATGGCCACGCCCTCTTTTCATTTGCATGCTAAAAGATTTGAGCATGCATCTTTATAGAATAGTGCTTAGCAAGATGCATGTACCAATAGCCAATTAACTGCAATAATTGATTGTTAGCGACCAATCATTTCTAGTTATTGAATCATTACTCAATTAAGTTGCATATGCAAATTGTGCACCATATATGGATTCTGGAAGAAAATGCTTCTTATAATATCATGTAGCATGTATAAGTACACACAGTGACAAGAACGTGTGTACATGTAAATAACTTTACTATAGGCAATCTCCTTGGGTGAATTACGTGTGGAGTCAAGCTTTTCATGCGAACATTTACACATGCTTCTGAGCAGGCATAAATTTCACAGCTTCATTTTGGGTCTGATTTCTGCAGGATATGTGTTGGTATGTTTTAAAAACAAATACACTAAATGTCTCTCAATCTAGGCAAACTGTTATAAAATGACCCTCTAAAAGAGCAAACCATACAAAGTGGAGGAACACACAGTCCCTATGTACACCAGCAAGAGAGAGTCCAGGGAGCAGGGTAGATAGGCTTTTCCAAAAAACCAAGGGAGGGCGTCAGCTTAAACAATGTGATCTTTATTAAAACAAAACCTTTTTTTCTTTTGGCATTTTGCTGACAGAAGCTATTGCGCTTTCACAGACTTTGGATCAAATGTGCTGATTTAAAGTTGCATGTTATTTTGGACACATTGCCTACCTGTGTACAACATACAACGCGAGATTCCTGATGCAGGCTTTTTGACGCCGAAGCACAGCTGCTGTGTCAAGTCTTTAATTTTGTTTCAATAAAGATCAAGTTGTTTAAGCTGACTCCCCCCTTATTTTTTGGGAAAAGCCTATCTACCCTACTCCTTGGATTCCCTCTAAAAGAGCAATTCTGAAACTAAGCACCCGCGGCCTCACACACACCCTTGCTCATGTCAATGCAGAGAAAATTAGCACGTATGCATGTAAGTGCCCTGAGCACTGTTCTGTAAGGGTGTGCTATGTCCTCAGATTCAAATTTGGATGTTCTGAGATGTGCGTGCAAATTAAGGGATTCTTTAACAAAGCCGCGTTACCGATTCTCGATGCAGCAAATGAGAGGCAGCCCATTCCATTCCTATGGGCTTCCTCTCACTGCCACACAGGAATCGCTAGCACGGCTTTGTAAAAGAAGGCCCTAAATAACTAAAAAAAGATCTTGCCCATCAATAATTGGGTGCCAACTATTGACTCATTACAATTTGAGGGAATCTGACTGCACACTACTGTATAAGGCAGAGTGCCTAACTCCCATAGTGCATATTTCAAAAGGGGGCATTGCCGTAGGAGGGGAATGAGCGTGTCATGTGGACTCCTAAAAGTTATGCGCATAGTTATAGAATACTGGGTAAGCACGCCTAACATGGGCACCAATATTTAAGCTAGGTTTCAGCAGGCATAAGTCTGACACAAAGTTAGGCATGGGAATTGGCGCTACATGCTATTCTATAGAGGGTGTGTGCACCCTTCATAGAATAACGCTTCACGCTGATTTTTGTGGCACCCATTTTATAGAATTCCCTCCATAGTGCATAACTGCAAGGGGGTGTACATGTGGACAGAGCATGGATGAGACTCTCATTTGGACATGTAACTTTAAGAATATTGCAATTTTTGGCACCCTTGCCATGTTTAGCTACTGCAGTTATGCCAGCTCTATGGCTGATGTAACTTCAGATTGCATAAATTTTAGCTGTGCCAATACTGGGTTATGCTAGTATTCTATAATGGCATTTCAGTGCCTAGGTGTTATAAAATACATTCCTATCATTAATTATCAAGTCACCCTGTTATAGAATTGCTCCCCTAAAGTTTGATTCCCACTTCCACTCCTTGTGACTCTGGGTAAGTCACTTAACCCTCCATTGCCCCAGTTGCACAATAAGTGCTAGATTCTATATATCGCACCAAGATTTCCGCATGGAAATCAAAGCGTATTCTTTAAAGTACGCTTTAATTTAGGCATACTCTATAAAATATGCCGAGCGCTGTTCCACATGACTAAATTTAGTCACTGTCAATTACGTTATCTAAAACCTGGTGTAAATCCTGACACCTAAATTAGGCAAGCAACAGGTATATTCTATAACAACACATAAACACCTACAACCTACCCACCCAATGCCCATAACCATGCTAATTTTTCAAGTATCCAACTTACAGAATATGCTCAGCAAGTAGTGCGTGTAAATTCTAATTAATGCCAATAAGTGCTGATAATTGCTTGTTACCATCCAATTAGCGCTGATTAGCTTGTCAACTAATTAAGTTATGCACATTTTTATAGAATACAAATTGATTTCCACACAGAAACCTCAGTACGATATTTAGAATCCTGGGGTAAGTACCTGTATATAATATGTAAACCACTTTGTAACAACAGAAAAGCAGTATATTAAATCCCATCCCCTTTCCCTATTGCAGACCTATGGATAACTTACATTGCTTTCTGACAGGAGTATAGGATAACTCATGGGTTTAGTTGACAGCATGTTTCAATTCGTACTGACAATGGGCAGGTAGATTATTTGGCTACATCTGTGATCCCCATTTTGTGTAGTTCCTTTTGGACTAGGGATTTAGGGGCCATTTTACTAAGGCACGGTAGGCCTAACGTGAGCTAAAAGAGTACTACCATATGACACAGAGGCGCCCTATGGTAGTTTTCCACTCAGTGCACACTAATCCTTTGCTGGAAAATATTTTTTATTATCTAGCACAGGAGGTGTGCCCATGGGCGGAGAGTAGGCGTGTCTGCACTAATCGGGTATCGTGGGCCCATTGCCATGTGCTACTCGATTAACACAGGAGCCCTTACCGCCTCCTAAATAGGGAGCAGTAAGGGTGCCTACGGTAATGGCCATTCGCTAATGGGGAAATTAGCAGCTAGCAATTACAAGAATGGATGGCATGGCAGACATTTTACTGCAACGCAAGAAGTGGCTGCAGGGTGCAAAAAATCCAACACACTGCCACCACTGCCGGCCACTTTTTAGTGTGGTTTGGTAAAATGATCCCTTAGTTTGGTTTAAAATTAATAGGAAATTATATGACAGAATACATAGATTTGTCTTTTCTTTCTTTTTTGGGGGTGGTGGGAAGGGGGTGAAAGCATCTTATTTTCACAACCACATTTTGGAGCCAGAGGTTTAAAAATAGTTTATCCCATGTTGTGATGTTCAATTAAAATAAAAAAAAGTTTAGTATAGCTGGCCCTTAGCTGGCATCACTGTACTGCTGATTATTGGGCATCATCGTATCACAGAGAATAAATTTACAAGATGCTATAGCATATTTCTGTCTGCAGGCATAAAATTATTTCTGTGCTGAGGAATCCTTTGTAATTGATCTTTCCAGGTCTGGCCATCAAAATAAATCTTATAGTCCACCTTTGTGAGCACACACAGACTCACTACACTCTCAAGCTTATTATATATTATAAGAAACCCTGGAGGTACAAAGTTTATCTGATTTCAACATCTGGGTGCAACAGAGATCTAAGCACTTGAAAGTCATTCAAGATAAATTGATATTACCGATCCAAATAGATTGGGATGAGGGAAACTGTTTCATTTTCCTTGTGAATCAGTCATTCTCAAATTTCATTTTTATAATTAATTTAACTGGTTAGTATATGTAAGGCCACGTTGGACATGTGCTACAAAAGTAAGACTTAAGTAATTGTAGAAACTCTTTGGTGATTTAGAGCTAGAGTTAATTACTTTTGCTACTACAGTAAAACATAATAATTAATATGCATTAATTGTAACTAGATCCCATTTCATGAGGTGGGACTTGTAGTAAAATCACACACACTAACAAGATAGCACGTCTTAGTACAATAACTCTAGCTGTTAATGTATTGGGAACATTTCTTCTCTTCATAATAATCATTGGTATTAAGACATAAAAATAGCTGATATCAAAATCTGAACCTCTTTTGCCATTTAACAATATGAACAATCCATATGTAGTATTGTACTTTATGTTGCAAAGCACAAGGGGGTGATATGTTTCAGGCAATGAAATTTGTGGACTGGTTGCCATGCTATCATTGCTTATCCTGTGTGCTGTGTCCTCTGGGACAGGGGATGAGCAGCAAGATTAATTTGTCGTATGAGGCTATGTATTTGTTCTCCATGTTGTTGTTTTTTTTCCATTGAAACCTGAAAATTATGTATCACTATGACTGTGAAATTGTTGGTGTTTTTGTAATAAAGTAATAGAGGATCACTATTTTTACAGTATAATAAATGGTCTTAAATTAACTTAGGGGACCTTTTACTAAAGTTTAGCATAAGCTAGCGTACATTAGCATGTACTGCCACATGTCCCATATGTATTAAATAGGAGACACAGCATTTAGCGTCTCTAATGTCTGTTAGAACGAGCTAAGCTTTAGCAAATGACCCCTTAGTGGTTTCCTCACCTCACCAACATGCCATATAATATTATTATGAGTAATCACTGTTACTGAAAGAACTAATTTATTCCTGTACACAATTGTGGCATATTTTAAGGTAGAATATGAATTTAAAAGCTAGTCACATGTAATATGTATGAGTTTACCTCATTGCTCAGTCTACAGACCTGTGACACAGAGACTCGAGTTTTCGCCTCCTGTCTGATAGACCCTTCAGGGATCGGTCATGCCAAGGAAGAGATAACCAACATAACAGCACTATTGACAAGAACTGGAGAGCATATCTCTCTAGACCTCCTGGTCAGTGAGGGTGCCGCTACTGACTGGGCTTAATATCTGAGATGGAAACAAGATGTACATTCAGGGCCGCAGAGAGACACAGCTGGGCCCGGGGCAAACACCCCCTCAGGCCTGCCCCCTTCCAGCCCATCCGCCCCACCGCCGCCCCGCTTACTTGTCCTTCTTCTGTGTATAGCAGACTTCCCCAGGGTCCAGCGCTAGCACTGTTCTCCTGTTCCTGTGCTTGGCAGCACCAAAGAGCAGAGCCCTTCCTTCCTTCCTGCCGCGTCCAAAGAGGCTGTTTGGATGTGGCAGGAAAGAAGTACTTGGCTCTGCAGCGCTGCCGCTCACAGGAACAGGAGAGTAATGATAGCGCCGGGCAGGCCCCCCTTGGATGCCAGGCCCTGGGGAATTTTGCCTCCCCTGCTCCCCCTCTCGGTGACCCTGCATACATGATAGAAAAGGAGGAATTAGAAATATAAGCATTTTATAACAGAATGCCTATGCACAAAGTCCAAAAGTCACCTATTTTATGGGGGCAATTTTATAAAGCTTTTTCTGCATTTAAAGGATGCTTTATGATAGAAAAAGGCTTTTTATAAAATTGCTCTGTAGTGTATGCATACGTAAGTATGCTTACCAACAAGATGGTGCACACCGTCCCGGCCTCCTAACTTTCCCAATCACCCATAATGCGCACTGAGTGTAGGCATTCCTGGGAGGAGAGAGAGGCATGGTTTGAGTGGAGCAGGAGCAGAGTTACAATAGGTGCATTATGTTATTTATTTATTTATTTATTACATTTGTGCCCCACTCTTTCCCACATACAGCAGGTCCAGTGCGGCTTACATAGTAAAAGAAAGCATCTTACATGGTAAAGAATACAGTAAAAACAAGGAAATGTAGGAACAGTATTATAAATTGTGATGATCATAACTACTTACATTATGAAAGGCATTACAAAGGACATGTGAAAAGAATGTAATGGACTAGAATAGGGAAGGTAGACAAGGATATGATAGGTGAAAGGGAAGGAGAATGTGAGGGAAATGGTAAAGGATGGAGGGAAGAAGATGAGGGATTGAGTATAACATTGGGGACAGAGTAAGCGTCGACGTCTTAGCAGGAGTATCGTAGGTGATCTGCATAAAGGGCAAGATTCTATATAAGATGACTAAAAAATCCACGTGGTAAACATTTCCGCCTAAGCGTATTCTATAAGTGGCGCCTAGATTTAGGCACTGTATATAGAATATGCTTAATTGATATCCCAGTGCCCAAAACTATGCGTGTCCATTTACTTCAGTGAAAACATGACGTAAATCCCTGTGCGTAGATTTACGGACACTGGGCCATGTTCTATAACAACATGCATACATTTGGCAATTATCAGCACTGATTGGCTTGTTAACTATTTAAGTTGTGCATGAAAATCCAGAATACGACTGGATTTGTGCGCACAACTTATGTTGCGCTTATATAGAATCCCGAGGATGATGCCAGACAGGCTTTTTTTTTGTCTGCTTTTTCGTGTTCGCATTTTGAACATTTCATTTTGGAAAATCGCTGTTCATTTTCAGTGTATCCAGTGCAAGAACGTCTTTCTCGCGTATTTGCAAACAGGAAACCTTGACGTTTTTCCTGTTCAAAAATGGCTCTGAAATGGACATTTTTTGGACATTATGAGCAGAACATCCCAATTTATTTATTTATTTATTTATTTGTAATGCTTACACCCCGCACTTTCCCACTCACTAGCAGGTTCAGTGCGGCTTACATAGTATATCAGGTTAACAAAGTAACATAGAGTGGATGCAGCTGTAATATAGTAAGTAAAGAGGTGGCCGTTTATATGTGGATAGGTAAGATGGGCAAGAAAGGAGGATGCACATTGACTTGTACATTCTTTCGAAAATGCCCCTCCAGGTGTCTTTATAAAATATGCTAGAAATGGGTGTCTTCTTGCCCTCTCAACCTAGGGAAAGTGTTATCAGATTACCCCACAGTTCTGTATGTGCAATTCTGTGGTTGAAACTAGATGCCAATAAACTGGATATCATCAGCATCACTGTATGCTTAAGACTATACCCTTTTAAATAGAAGGTACCATATTGTATAATTCAAGAGAACTTGGGACAAGTACATAGGATCTCTAAGAGCAAGAGGGAGAGTAGATGGCTTGGATAAGTAGACTGGATAGGCCATATGGTCTTTATCTGCCTACATTTTTCTCTGTTTCTATATTTACCCATCTGTGATGTCTTACAGACATCTGTGCACTTCATGATGCAACACTGAAATTTTTAGTTTGTATGAAAAAAAACACGTTTAACATTACAGAATACGATCATACAGGACTATTGATTTTTATTCCATACCTGAGTCAAAAGAAAGTTGCAAAGAGCTACAGTCTTTTAGTTAAGGCACACAGAATGATTGCTGTAGTTGGTAATAAAAGAACCTTGGAATAGTCTAAGAAGTAGGTAACATTTGATTTAGGTCCTTCAGGGATTCTTGGCCTTTCTGAGGAGTTGCCCATATATTACAAAGAATTAGAACAGACTTGGCAGTTCTTGCCCATAGGGAGACCTGAATATATTCCAGCTTCTCTCCATCAATTTCTTTTCCTTCCCACCTGGAAATGTATTGTCATTAAAGTTGTATAAAGGGCTCATTTTATTCTCATATTAACTTAACTGATATAAAATAAATATGTATGCATATTGTGATCATCTTTTTATCTACAATATCACTTTCCTAATTTGACTTTACATTCATGTATGTATACTGGAGTGAATTTGTAATACACAATTCTGACACACATTGGGTTTTGTTTTACAGCTAAAAGAACAGTTGAAAAAGCTGAAGAAAGTAAGCCAGTGTTACAAAAGAAGAAAGTGAAAGAACTAAGAATTTTGGATAGTAAAACAGCACAGAACCTATGTATGTAATACTAAATTCCAATTCTCTATACTTTTTTATATTGGTTTTTATCAGAAGAAGAAAAATTCATTCACAGAGGGATAATTCTGTAAAGGGACACCTAATTGTAGGCACCAAGAATTTGCCTGTTGGCACCTTGTTGAGCCCCCCCCCCCCACCCCCACCCCAGTCACCCTTACAACACATCAGAGTCAAATAACAATACATGACATGAAATCGATAGAAAGAGTGGATTTTATTTGGCCGCAGCATAGTACTCTTAACAAACGTACAACTGAAACCGATTTACAGTGTATATTCCCTACACATTTTCTTCACCGTGTAGTCTACCTAAATCATTTTGGGTATCCAGCCTTTAGAGACACACAGCTCCAACTGCCTCCATAGCAATGAATGGTCTAATCACAAGCTTGTCATGGTTATACATGAACCGTAGAAGTCATATGCGGCGATGTCGCCTCTCTTTTCAAGAGTTGTCATAAGAGACACATTTCTCCAACATCCATTTATCACACATCTCTTTGGTTCCTACATGCCCCGTTTCCATCAAAGTCTAGAGTTAAGCACCACTAGTCTTCTGTTTCTCTGGCATTGGGCACCCCTCCATAGAAGAGGGAGGCTGCACACAAATCCATAACATCCTCAGTTTCATATTTATTACATGACAAAATATTTTTGCCTTAACTACTGTTAACACTTTCTTGTATATAAAGAACTGGTGTGTGCTCTATTTGGCTAGACCCTTATGCTGTGACATGGTGTCCCTATCTCTCATAGCAGTCTTTCTGGGGTAGGTGGGATGGGAGAATGGTCAGAGCAGTATGCAACTGTGAAGTACATGTGTACCTACCCTTAATTCAAGCTCTGTCTCCACCCCATATCCTGTCCCTCAGCTCTCATTTTCTCTACCTGCATCTACCCACTCTCCAACTCCTATCACTTAACTGTTCCCTTCTCCTGTACCTTTTCTTCAGTTCCACCCATCTTGCGTCTCCCCTTTGTTCTCCTCCCCTGTCCTCGGTGCTGGCTGCCGTCTGTTTGTGACTGACCACTCAATGTGGTTGTGGTCAGGTACTTTATTTTTGTTTATCGCATGCTAGTGTAACAGATCAAATATGCACCTATATTTTAGTTGCATGCACTTATGCCAGCCCTAGAGCTGGTGTAAATGATAGCACCTTGATTGTTCAAGAATACATGCAGATTATATACTTTGTGGATAACACTTAACCAGAAAATGTTCATTAATGCGTTCATATGTGCACAAAGGACTAGATCGCATGTTCTTGTTCCATATAGAATGGCCCTCAGATTATGTTACTTTATTTTCTTAACATGTATTGATTAATTTGGAAGGGAAGGAGGACAGAAGAAAGACATTCAGAGCCCTGTTTACTAAGCTGCGCTGCAGGCGCCCTAACTTTTTAGTGCATGCTAAAAATTAGCACGTGATAATGCTAGAGATACACATATGGGTGTCTCTAGCATTAGCACACACTAATTTTTAGCTTGTGCCTAAAAAGTTAGTGTGCCTACAGCGCAGCTTAGTAAACAGGGCCCTTAGAGGGGCATAATCGAACGTCGCCGGCGATCTATTTTGGCGGCGCAACAGCTGGCCGGAACCGTATTTTCAAAAAAGATGTCCAGCCATCTTTTTTTTCGCTAATACAGTTTAGCCCGGCCAAATGCCAGAGTTCACCGGGGTTGAGATCGCCAGTTTTGTTTTTCAGCGATAATGGAAAAAACTGCCGGCCATCTCAAACCCGACGAAATGCAAGGAGCCATCATTCGTAGTGCACTGGCCTCCCTGAATGCCAGGACACCAACTGGGCACCCTAGGGGTCAGTGCGGTGGACTTCAGAAAAAGCTCCCACATGCATAGCTCCCTTACTTTGGGTGCTGAGCCCCCCAACCCCCCCCCCAAAACCCACTACCCACAAATGTACAACACTACCGTAGCTCTTAGGGGTGAAGGGGGCAACTACATGTGGGTACAGTGGGTTTTGGAGGGCTCCCATTTACCAGCACAAGTGTTACAGGTGGGGGGGGGGGGGGCCTGGGTCCGCCTGCCTTAAGTGCACGGCAGTACCCACTAAAAGTGCTCCAGGGACCTGCATACAAGCAGGCCTCTAGGACTTGTTACTGCTGCATAACCTTGGCACACCAGTTGACACCTGAAGACTAATCTCTTTGAAAAAGTCCTTTATTTGAATAAGCACATTTACTCACAGTTAACTGCAGATCAGAGGTTATGCCCCACTAGCAAAGAGTCTCCCTGGTACTGAGATTAGCAGTAGATCAGAGCTGGTCAAATACTGTACAGTGCCCTCTTTCAGCCACATTCAAGGTAATAACTAAGTTCTCTAACGTGGGTAACACATGAAAGGGATCTAAAACTGGCTGACATAAATGGCCACTACCTCATGGACTACCGGAAACAAAACTGGACACAATCTGACCCAGTTAGCAGGGAGAAAAGCGCCATGGGAGTAGAGCTCAGTACCCTACACCCACCACAATGCATTGCTGATGTGACTTTGCAATGCACCTAACAGAAAAGGTGTCACATTCACCCGAGAGCCACATCACAACCAGGGAAAGGCTGTCAGAGGATAGAACACATTCTGCTGTCATGGAGGTGGGTACGGCATTTGAGGCTGGCATACAGGCTGGCAAAAAAGGTTTTTAGTTTTATTTTTTAGTGTGGGAGGGGGTTGGTGACCACTGGGGGAGTACGGGGAGGTCATCCCCGATTCCTTCCGGTGGTCTTCTGGTCAGTTGGGGCACCTTTTTGAGGCTTGGTCATGAAAATTAAAGGACCAAGTAAACCCGGCAAAATACTGCTGAACGCGGCTTTTATTTTTCCATTATCCGTGAAAGCTGACCATCTTATAGCCACGCCCATGCCCGACTATGTCCCGCCTTCGCTACGCCGTCGACACACCCCCTTGAACTTTTGCCGGCGAGGCAACAGGAAAGCGGTGATGCTGTCAAAAAAGCCACTTTCGATTATACCGATTTGGCTGCTTTTGAGAGATCGTTGGCCATCTCCCGATTTATGGCCGGCGATCACTTTCGAAAATAAGCTTGTTAGTCACTTATATTCAGCTTAGTGAGATGTACTGTTTAACCATAATATTAGTAGCTGTGAAAAACCTCTCCTGCAAACCTAGTAATCTCCCATTCAGCACATTATTCCCATGATTCTAGAAAAGTTGCCAAAAATTGTACACACAAATTTAGATGCATTCCCAGTTTGCATGCACAATTTAATAGAAAAATGAGCCAATAAGTGCCAATAATTGAGGGAAATGGGACTTGATATACTGCCTTTCTGTGGTATTTTGCAACTACATTCAAAGGGGTTTACATATATACAGGTACTTATTTTGTACCTGGGGCAACGAAGTGTTAAGGGACTTGCCCACAGTCACAAAGAGCTGCAGTGGTAATCAAACCCAGTTCCCCAGGATCAAAGTCCACTGCACTAACCACTAGGCTACTCCTCCACTCCACATATGCATATGGTGATCATCTTTTTATCTACAATATCACTTTCCCAATTTTTAACAAGCAATTATTGGCACTAATTAAATGTAATTGGTATCTATGTGCATAAAGTTAGGCACGAGATCATACCTAAAATTTATGTGTGGTCCAAAGGGTGCACGGAAATGGGAGGGTCATGGGCATTTTGGGGCCCAACAGAGGCGTGGTTTTGAGTTACACATGGAATTAGAGAATATGGGTGCTCCACACCTAAATTTAGGTGTGGACATTTGCACCACGTTTTGGTTGGTACAAATTACTACTACTACTACTATTTAGCATTTCTATAGCGCTACAAGGCATACGCAGCGCTGCACAAACATAGAAGAAAGACAGTCCCTGCTCAAAGAGCTTACAATCTAATTATGTGGGATTCTTCACTTAAGCGTTAATTCTATAAACTGTGCCAAACTTTAGACAGGGCTCATAGAATACCATTTACGTGGGTATTTTTGGCACCAATTTTTTAGGCACCATATATGCAATGAAGACCGATATGTACAGCATGATATCTGAAAGAAATAACACCACAGTTGTATAATATAGGGGTCCATTTACTAAGCTGCATTAGGTGCTAATGTACACCTAACACAGGATGTGCCAAAGCGTCATGTGTTAGTTTTGGAATGTCCATGTGGTAACTGCTCTATAATTTTTTTTAAATGGGGGGGGGGGGGGGGGGTCGCGTCAGGGGCAGAAAGTGGGCAACTGCTTTGGTTGTACCACAGAAAGGTGATATATCAAATACTTAAACCTCACGTTACGTCACTAAGTAGTTAGCACATGGATATCACAGGAGCCTATACTAGCTACAAAATAGGTGGTGGTAAGTGCTCACGCGGTAATTTTATAAATGGCCGCATGCTAATGGCAATATTAGTGCACAGCCATTGAGTGGAAAAAAATAGAAAATTAGAGTTTTTACGGCTGTGGTAAAAATGGCCTTAGCACGCAGGAAATGCCCATATAGGGGTGTACTAAGGCCACTTTTTACCGCAGCTTTGTAAAAGAACCCCATAAATAACATCATTTTTATTATGTAACATGCACCCAAGTTTCAGGAAATACTCAAAAAATTCCGACTCTTCTGTGTACCCCATCAAGGGTATCATTTTGTTTGATATGGATGTACTCTGCACACATACTACTTGGCCTTTCTCAGTCTCTGCTTCTTTGTCTTTTTAACTTTATTGAGATAACAACAACCACAATAAGGAACAAAAGGCATACTGTCCAATATTCAAAGTGATTTAAGCAGGCAGGAACCTCTCCTGCCCGCTTAAAATTGCATAACAATGCCTAAGTGGTGATATTCAATGGCACTTAATTAGACAGTAATATTGAATATACCCACAGAATGCCCAGCATAAAAGTAGGTGGGTCAGAGACGGCATTGGGAAGGAGCCAAAGGTTATGCGGATGCCGATAGTATTCCCGCATAGCTAAGTACATGAATTTAGGATAACTTTTGAGTTGTCTTAAATTCACCTGCTTAGCTATGAAGGCCCCAGTACTGAATATTGGCCTGAACCCACATAACTATTTTTCTCCTTAAAAGCCCTCCCAGTATCCAAAATTGTCCCCCTCCTCCCAGCCTAGTAGCATCAGAGCCCCCCACCCCAACCCTCTCCAGACCTACCTGTCTCTCTGGTGGTCCTAGTGGTATCATTGGAGCAGAAGCAAACCCCCTCGTTCCTGCCTTTTGCGGCTGAACTTGGAAAATGGTGCGTCAGTTCACTGTACCTCGTGTAGTACAGTGAGAGCTCATGCGGGCATCCATTTTCCAAGTGCAGGGAGGTTTGCTTCTGCCCTAGCAACCCCAGTAGGACCACCAGGGAGACAGATAGGCCCAGGTGGGCCTACTTAGAGCTCGGGAGGGTTGGGGGTGGGAGACTCATTTGAGAGGTAGTGAGGAGCTCTGATGCTCACAGGCTTGGGGAAAGGACTAGGAGGGAGGGGGCAGTTTTGGAGGCTGGGAAGGCTTTTAAGGACAAAAATAGTTATATGGAGTCCTGCCAATATTCAGCTAATTTGAGTGCTTAATTACAAGATAAGGGTAAAGGGTCATGGATTTTATATAAAACCTCTCAAATGGTACAACAAGAGAGTTTTACATATATCATGTGCAGGTACTTTCTCTGTCACTAGTGGGCTCACAGTAAACGTTTTGTACCTGGGGCAATGGAGGGTTAAGTGACTTGCCCATGGTCACAAAGTTAGGTGCAATACTTCCATAGGTAAGTATGCACTTAACTATGTGGATGGTACCACTCTACGCTAATATGGAGTACACTGCCTGTTGATCTCAGAATTTAGACTAATTATTTGAAATTTAGGAATAACTTGAAAACTGTTTTTTTTCTAAATTTTATTTATCAGGTATTAAGTACCTTGTATTTTACTCACCATATTACCATTCCTAGGGACCCTTTACCAAACTGTGGTAAAAA
Organism: Microcaecilia unicolor; assembly: GCF_901765095.1. Taxonomy (NCBI): domain Eukaryota; kingdom Metazoa; phylum Chordata; class Amphibia; order Gymnophiona; family Siphonopidae; genus Microcaecilia; species Microcaecilia unicolor. Next base: position 80,063,573 of record NC_044037.1, on the reverse strand, counting down.
GTGACCTTAGCACATCCATAAATGTGCTAAGGCCATTTTTTATCGCAGTGGTACAATGGCTGATTTTTCTATTTTTAGAATTAATGGCCATGCACTAATTTTCCCATTAGCGAGTAGCCATCAGTGTGTGGGCCCCTACTTCCACCCATTAGGTAGGTGGTAAGAACTCACGTGCTAAGCATGTGCTAATCGATTAGTACTGAACACGCTCACTCTCTGCCCCCGACCCACCACCAGCACAAAGAAATAAATGTTATTTTTTTGCACATGGGTAGTGTGGGCACATGGCAAAATTATCATGGGACACCCTGCAATAAGCTATTTTTTGCTGCTGTAAGCACAGTTTAGTGAAAAAACTGCCTAGAGGTTGTACTAGCTTCTTTAATTGTAAACTGCATTGAACCAGCTTCTTTGGGTAATTTCATTGTAGCAGCATTTTATTGTTATTCTATAAATGTATGCATGCAATCAACATGTAAATTTAAATGACCTGTTATGGAATGAAGGGGATAGTGCTTTTATTCTGTAGGCCATATTGCTGCTGTTCTTATGTGTCAGGCTGTTTTAAAGGCAGAAGCAAGCAATCACCCATAACCACCTACTTAATAATAATGAAGCATGGATTTTTTGAGGGTACAATACGCACATTCATTGTCACTCAGATATGCAGTATTTAGTAACTAGCAATCCTACTATTAACAAGTTACATACAGCATTTGTATAATTGATTTTTTTCCAAGAATTGTGACTGTGTTAAGAAGACATAAAAAATCTCATTGAGAGTGGCTGTTTTTTGGAACCCCAGAGGAGCAGAGATGGCCAAAAGAGGTATACCGCTGCCGGAAAGATTAAAACTAGTTGAAAGTATGTTTCATACCTCTGTTTTTATAAAGCCCTTGATGTTTACCAAGATTGTTCCTTGCCTCCATTTTTGATGCTGCCCTGGTTTCCATCCTCCTTACTAATGTTTACTGAGACCCCTGATGCAGGCAATTATGCTGAAACCTGGCTAAGTTGGGTCATCTTTACAAAACAAACCTTTGGTAATATCCCAAGTTTGACCTTTTTTGTTTTAATTTTTGGCCACCTCTTCTGCTGTGGTGTAATGCATGTGTATGATATAGAAGTTATCTTCCTATCTTTTTTTGTCTTTTGGAAAAAGCCAATTCAATGTGCAATCAATGAGAATAGGATAGATGTTCTTACTGATTTTGGACCATCCTTTTGAAAATGGGCAAATATGCTACCAAAAATCACTGATACTTTTCTTTCCTCCTATGCTGTATGGAAGCCTACAAACTGAAATAAGATGTGTGGACTGGTCCCAATATATATAGCACTGACAAACTTTTAGTATTTTGTCTCTCCATGAAAAAAAAATCAGTCCCATTAATTTTGAGCTACAAAAGGACAAATTTCCAACAATTTTACTCATGTAATAAAGCGGTTTTCTGAGTAAAATGTAGATCTGAACATTACCCTAACCCTCTGCAGGTACAAGTATTTTGGACAATACTTAAGAAGCATACTTCCTCTTCCTTCTCTACATAATAACCAGTACAAAATATTTATGGTGAAATCTGCCTTTGGTTAAATTAAAATGTTAATTTTACTGATCATGAATTTTTGCCTGTATTAGTTCTTATTAATGCCTTTTTATTCTAGCCATCTTCCTAGGATCTTATCGAATGCCCTATGAGGAAATAAAAAGTATTATTTTAGAAGTGGATGAAAAGAAACTGAGCGAGTCCTTAATTCAGGTACCGTGCCCAGAAGATTTTATTTTGTTGATATGATGTCAATTTTTGGAATTTCTAGGTGAACAGCTTACTTCATCAGAACTCCTCCCCTACCCCCCCCCCCCCCCCCCCCACACACACAAAAAAGCATGGAAGTGGAGAAAACTTTGTTGAATCTAGGTCAAAGTTAAAAATGAAACAAAACACTGTTACAGAGAACTCTTACTCACTTCATCTCAGAAGGATCTTGTGCTGCTTTAAAATTATGTTTGAAACATGTATCATATCTGTGCTGTTGACTGTGTATTTCAGAGGATCATTTCTGTTTGTCTTTCTACTTCAAGGATTAAACTTATTCCGTATGCATTTGTAAGTAAGGATAGAAAATAAAGTAGATATGTAGGTCAAAGTAATATTGGTAGGTTTATGGGCGCTTTATTTTTTCTAACTCGGTGGAAGTTGGAAAGAATGATATAAAAGGGGTCGAAATGTCCATCTATGCTTGCTCCACTTTTTTTTTAATTAAATTTAGTGCTTGCTCAGCATAGCTGAAATATTGCTTATTGCAATGGGTATTCTCTTCCATTGTAGTCTATTAAACATAGTTGCTTTTATAGTTGAGCTATTCTTCACTCCAGAGTTTCACTATTACTGTGAAGAGTAAGGTTGTACTGTAATAATATTACATAACCTTGCGCAATACCCCATGGAATGCGTATTACTAGAGTGATAGATTTTTCCACAGCCCTGGGAAGAGGGAGGCCCCTGCCAGAGAGCTGGAGTAGTGGGATGTCCCTGGGTGGGAGGAAGTCCAGCCCATGTGGAGTAGTTTTGAAATAGATAGTGCCCTAGTACTGAAGAGTGACCGGGGGGGGGGGGGGGGGGGGGGAAGAGTTTGGAAGGAGATAAAGCTATAGTTATCAGTGACTGCCAATTTTGGGTGGGCCTGAACCCAAAGTGGGTGGGCACAAAATTTTCTCTCTACCCCCCTCCCCCAGCAAAATTTAGTCACACTTTTCAGTGAGCTTTCAGAGGCCAAAACCTCCTGCCTGAGGTCAGTATAATGCTGTTACGGTATCCTCTCCTGACCTAAGGAAGGAAGTATTGGTCTCTGAAACTTTATTAACACAGGTACCATATTACTTTATCCTAAATTAAAAATAAAATTATTTTCTTTACCTTTGTTGTATAGCCATTTACTTTTTCTCATTGTGTTGCTCCCAGTCTCTAGATTCTGCTTTCCTTCGTCTTTCTCTTGCCAGGGTTTCCTGTCCATTCATCACCTATGGCTTTTCATCTTTTCCACACCCTTGTTCACCACATGCCCCTTCCTCTTATTCTCCAGTCTTTCCCTACTCTGTCCTCTCCCTCTTTCCATCCAGCAGCTCCCCTCTTTCTCTCCCCATCCTTCCAGTGTCTCCCCTCTTTCTTTTGCATCCAGCGTCTCCTTTTTCTCCCTACCCTTCCATCCAGTGTCTTCCCTCTTTCTCTCCTTATCCTTCCACTCATCTACCCTCTCTCCTGATCCTTCCATCTAGTGTCTCTGTCTCCCCTCTCCTTCTATCCAGTGTCTATCTCTCTACCCTTTTCTGTTCAGTCTCCTCCCTCTCTCCACATCCTTCTAGTTTCTCCCCTTTCTCTCTGCATCCTTTCATCTATCTCCCCTCTTTCTCTCCCTATCCTCCCATGTCCAGCAGCTCTCTTCCCTCTAGTCCCTTCTTCCTCTTCCTTCCTTGTCCAGCAGCTCTCCAGCCCCTTCCTCCTCTCCCTCCCATGTCCAGCAGCTCTCTCCCATCCAATCCCCTCCTCCTCTCCATCCCATGTCCAGCAGCTCTCTCCCTTCCCTCTAGTCCCTTCTTCCTCTTCCTCCCTTGTCCAGCAGCTGTCCAGCCCCTTCCTCCTCTCCCTCCCATGTCCAGTAGCTCTCTCCCTTCCCGCCAGTCCCTCCCATGTCCCAGCAGCTCTCCCTTCCCGTCAGTCCCTTCTTCCTCTCCCTCCCATGTCCCAGACGCTCTCTCCCTTTCCTCCAGTCCCTTCTTCCTCTCCCTCCCATGTCCCAGTAGCTCTCTCCCTTCCCTCAAGTCCCTTCCTCCTCTCTCCCTCCCATGTCCCAGCAGCTCAGCCATTTTCCCTCCAGGCCCGCACATCCACAACCTTTGCGCGCTGTCGCTGCCCTTTTGTCCCGCGGAGGTAGCGTTCAGCGTTTCCTTCCTGCCCTGTCTTTTCCCCAAGCTCTGCTGCATCGTCCCTGCAAGTGGAATCCTTCTCCTTTTCGGCCGTCACGCTGAGCTGCCATTCACACAGGCAGCTTCGCTCTCCCCCACCGCGTTCATCCGGCCCTAACAGGAAGTGCATCAGAGAGGGCCAGAATGGACGCGGCAGGGAGGAGCGAAGCTGCCTGTGTGAACGGCAGCTCAGCGCAATGGTCGAAAAGGAGAAGGATTCCACTTGCAGGGACGATGCAGCGGAGATTGGGGAAAAGACAGGGCAGGAAGGAAACGCTGAAAGCTGCCTCCGTGGGACAAAAGGGCAGCGACAGCGTGCGAAGGATGGGCGGGCCTGGAGGGAAAATGCCCGTCCAGGCCCACCCGTGGCTACGCCCCTGATAGTTATGCTATTTAGGGGGGTCTTTAGTTGCCTGCCAGTCTGGAGTTGCCTGTACATCCCCTGCCATTGACCAGGAGGAGAGAGAGGAAAGTCCTGAGAATTGAAGAGATCCACTGGCTGTGAGATTAATGTTGCGGCTCCAGTAAGTGGCAACCGGGAGACAGTGTGCTACAGGTGGGTAGAAAAAGGCCCAGCCCGGAAGCAGGGGACTGGTTCCAGGGAGAGCTTGTTCTAGAACCAGGGTGCACCAAAGGTGGGGGGCACTGCAGGAGAAGGGTCAGATCGAGGCGGATCTGAGCCCGCTAAAGTGAATCAGTGTTAATAAGAGGAGCATAGCCTTTGGGGATAATATCTCTCTACAAGATGGGGATGGAGAAGTAAAACTGTATATATGCATATGAAAATTCCCTGTAAATTCACCTGAAGAGGATATTGGCAAAGGAATTCCCCCTTGGAATAACAGAAGTTGGAAGTAGAGAATGACTCTGGGACAGGGACCCGCAGTAACTGCGAGGATGGAGACGGGGATAGAGCCCACAGGGGCGGGGACAGATGCCACGGGGACGGGTCAGGGATGGGGACAGAGCCCATTGTCCCCTTGTCACTGTCTATTTTGAAGCCTGTTAATGACCTGGACTGTTATTTATGTTTGATTGATACAGACAACAATATTTTTATTTTTTGGAAAAACAAGCTAACATGCAGGCCACAGCTAGCAGACTTTGCATGGGGGATCCTGTACATCCTGCTACCAGCACATCTTCTGAGTAGAAGATGTCTACTCAGAAGATGTGCTGGTAGCAGGATGTACAGGACTGTGGAAGATAGGAAAGCTAGACTGAATCCTGAGATTGTTGATGATATCTTTTTTGTCCACAGATTAAAAAATCTCCCCTCTAGGGCATACAGAACAGGTTGTATTTTGTACCCCTAGACAATTTAACTGGGTGGATTAAGATTCCTTGGGGTAGTAGAAGTCAGCTATTGTTGGGGTTGGAAGGGTAGAGGGTGGTGGTGGTGGGATGGTTATTTTAGCTGCTAGTTCTTATTATTGTTTTCTATTTGTAATTTATGCACAACAGTTGCACAGCATATTGTTCCTTTTTATACTTTAATAAAAAGATTTAATATAAAATCATAAGTGTTTGAGGCTTCTGCAGATGAGTACAGAGCCCACAGGGACAGAACCTGTGCGAATTGGGGCAGGGATGCAGACAGGGCCTACGGGGACAAATTTTGCCACTGTGTCATTCTCTAGTTGGAAGTTAAGTTTACTTTGGAGTTTGCCAAGTGATTGTACTAGAGAGGAGGTTAAAGTTAAAGTTGCTTGTTCCAGAGGTTTGATTCCTGGACTGAAGAGCTGAGTGGAACCCAGAATTGGTGAGAGAATCTGACCTCCCAACCCCTCGGATCTCTATTCTGGACCATTGACTCACTCCCAAGCTTGACTGCATATGTATTGGAATTAATGAGTGAGGGGAGATTGGCCCTGAATGTGAAACTGAACTGAGATCTGTTTTGTGGCCCAGACCAGAGCTAGCACAAGGGTGAGACATGGGTTACACTTGCAACCGTAAATAAATAGTTGCCTCAAGTTACTAAACTGTTTACATTGATTGACATCTGCAGCTGCCAGCTGCCTATGAACTTTATCATGGTTGTGTCCGTAAACCTTTTGATAATGGACAACTGGTAAGTTTGTTTAAAATTCTGTTAACTTTTATTTATTTATTTATTTATTTGCAGTATTTATATATCGCCTTATTACTCAGGTCTTTGATTTTCAGTGATATGCGTTTATTTTTCCCAGTAAGGCTCCCTGCTAAAGGCAACACAGACTTCCTCTTATATCTGTAAGGTACAGTAGTTTGGTCACTGGAAAATATTTAACCCCTGAGTTGCATTCAGAAAACCTGTATGCAAGAAATCTTCAATTTAGCCTTTTCTTTCTACGCCCTGTATTTTCCATAAAGTACCTGTACTTTCTCCTATTTCGTCTAAAACTGTGATCTAATGCTACGATTCACCAATGCCTTATATTTTCTCTCTTACTTATCTGGTATTCTTCAACTCTGACCTCTAAGGTCGCCTTCACATAATTCTGTTTCTTTGGTTCAAATATTCATAATTTACCCTTTGTAACCTCTTTACCTATCACTCATTCTGGTCCTTCACTAAAAATGGCTCTGTGTTAATTCAGAGTCTGTTTGAAGCAAACAAACAGATACTTGTTAAAGTTTATGGCCCATTACTAGGGCTGTGAAAAAACCAAGACACAAACTAGCTAATTTCCCTACTAGATCAAAAAAAGGGAATGTTATACAAAGCTGACTGATCTGAAAAACCAAACAACTCTATACAGGATGGGCTATTTTAATCTTGATAACAAAACTAGGGTGTAGATTAACAAAATTGTACAGACCACTTAACAAAAAATAATCCACTAACTGAAAAATAACTTGTTAAACTTTTTGAAAAAAATGTATTTGAAAATGTTATGAAAAGTATTTGAAAAACATTTTGAAAAAGGAATGAAAAAGCCAAAAAGAGCTCAAAATATTAACATAATTAAAGAGCTAGGTGGAACTAATTGATCTCTTCTTCATCATCGGCAAAAAACCTTCGGAGCCAAAAAACTTTATACTTTTTAATTATCTGCTTCTGCACTTATATAACGCAGTCTCTAAATATTGAAAGTACGAAACAGCATAATACAAAAAAACACTTATCTCGAGAAAGCTCTTAGAAAGTGCAAGACCAAGCCAACATTCATCGAGCTGTTCATATGCCTCTGGGCCAACGGTGGCCAGTGTTTCGCTTAGCTGCTTCAGGGTCCTAGAAGATGAGGCATCTCTGATTCTAGAGTCCTGCAGCATCCTGTGCTTAGAGTCTTGTAAGTCTGTTAAGATTTTGAGCTCCTTGAGGCTTTTTCCTTCCTTTTTCAAAAATATTAAAAAATATATATTCATATCATTTTCATCAAATATTTTTTCAAAAGGTTTAACAAGTTATTTTTCAGTTAGTAGATTATTTTTTTGTTATGTGATCTGTGCCATTTTAATCTTTAGCCACCATCATCTACTAAGGGTGTCTTTTACTAACTTAAGGTAAGCAGCTACCACCTGAGTTAACTCGTGGTTACTGTTACCACACGGCCACAATACAGTTACCATGCTGGCATGACAATGTATGCCAATTCACACACTAGCTGCATATCCTGTTATAGGCTAGGACATAGGCAGGTTATAGGATGGATGAATTGTGCATTGCAGTTAGCAGATAGTAACTTACTGCACACTGTCAATGTTGAAGATAGCATGGATGCACTTACAATCTCTTAAGCAGGGCCGGTCTTAGCAAGTGCGGGGCCCTATGCAGACCAATTTGGTGGGGCCCCATCCTAGCCCCACCCCCACCATTGCCCCGCCCCACCGTAGCCCCGCCCCACCCTAGCTCCACCCCATTGATAAAATTATTCCATTTTTAGAACATTTTTTATTTATGAAATTTCAAATAAAGACAAATGAAGCTAAACTTGCACAAAAAACTGATTGAAATAATAAGCACAATGCTATCATGAAACCTCCCATCCCCAGAAATTATTCAGTTCAAGTCCACTACAATTAGTAGTTCCAATTCTCATAACAAAGGAGAATAAAGGAAAAATATTAAGAAAAGATTCAGTACTTTCAAATTCCCCTATTACTCTGTAACCCATATATGCAATAAAATAAAAATGAAATGAAAAGATGTACAATAAAATAAAGTGATATGTAAAATATAATGTACAATATAAAAACATATAGACCACCAAGGTATTAAAATAGTTTTAAAATATATACCACAAGTCTCTGACTCAAGAAGACTCCGACTCTGTCATCCATAATTGTCTGACAACACACAGAAAAAAAATAAGTAGAAAAAAAAAGTCACAATTAATACCTTATACACCAATATACCAGCCATACGGAAAATGCAGATTATCAACAATATGAAGCTAGCAAGGGATCATAATATCACAATTCTCATGTAGAGCCACAAAACACCCTTTTAGAGATAGTGTGTCATGATTTAGGCTCTATACCCTTTCCGATGTTTGGTGCCACCTTAGTAAGGCCAACACACAATCTCTCCACTGCAAAACACTATACACAAACGTGTGCAAAAACACACTCATAACCTTAACAAACCATAAACAGCACTAATTCCAAGGACAGCATGAGCTACAACCTTATGCGTGGCGTGGAAAGGCAACTGTAATTACACCGGGCTCTAAAACACCAGATCACAACCTAGTGAAAAAAACCAAACAAAAAGGGCTGCAAACTATACGCTAGCAGAATACTGCACCTTCCTTGATCACACCTGAAAAACACATGAATGCAAAATACCGAACTGGAAAGTTACCTCAAGAAGTCAGACTCAGTATGTAGCAATACTACAAAAATTAAAACTTACATGAAAAATATCACAGATGCACATTTCCAAAAACTAACATATTCCAATTAATAAATCCTGAATAAAATAGTTTTTTCTACCTTTGTTGTCTGGTGACTTTGTTTTTCTGATCATGCTGGCTCAGTATCCGATTGTGCTGCTATCTGTCCTCTTAACTCCATTTCCAGGGCTTCCTTTCCATTTATTTCTTTACTTTCCGCCTTTCTTCTTCATTTCTTGCCCTACATCCGTAAGTAAAAGCTGGGTCCTCCGCGGACTTGACTGTCCAGTGGATCCAGCTTCTATTTTCTATATCCATGTGCACTTTTTCTCCTCTCTTCCTTTTCCCTCACCTCATCTCCTTCCTCACTCTTCCCTCGCCTCCATCCATGTCCAGCATTTCTTCTCTCTCCTCCATCCACCTATGTCCAGCACCCTCCTGTCCCCCCTGCCATCCATCTATGTCCAGCAACCCTCCTGTCCCCTCTGTCCTCCCCTGCCATCCACCTATGTCCAGAGACCCCCTCCCCTCCATCCACCCATGTCCAGCGACCCTCCTGTGCCCCTGCCCTCCCCTGCCATCCACCTATGTCCAGAAACCCCCCCTGCCATCCACCCATGTCCAGCGACCCTCCTGTGCCCCCTGCCCTCCACCTATGTCCAGTACTCCCTCCCCTGCCATCCACCCATGTCCAGCGACCCTCCTGTCCCCCCTGCCATCCATGTCCAGCAACCCCCCCTGTCCCCTATGCCCTCCCCTGCCATCCACCCATGTCCAGCGACCCTCCTGTCCCCTCTGCCATCCATGTCCAGCAACCCCCCTGTCCCCTATGCCCTCCCCTGCCACCCACCCATGTCCAAGCCCCTCCTGTCCTCCCTGCCCGCCCCTGCCATCCACCTATGTCCAGAAACCCCCTCCCCTGCCATCCACCCATGTCCAGCGACCCTCCTGTGCCCCCTGCCCTCCACCTATGTCCAGTACCCCCTCCCCTGCCATCCACCCATGTCCAGCGACCCTCCTGTCCCCCCTGCCATCCACCCATGTCCAGCGACCCTCCTGTCCCCCCTGCCATCCATGTCCAGCAACCCCCTGTCCCCTATGCCCTCCCCTGCCATCCACCTATGTCCAGAAGCCCCCTCCCCTCCATCCACCCCATGTCCAGCGACCCTCCTGCCCCCCTTGCCAACTGCCATCCACCTATGTCCAGTAACCCCCCCCTGCTTTCCACCCATGTCCCGCGACGCGAGCCTCCTCGTTCCTCTGCTGCTCCCCCTCCCTCCAGCCACCTGAGACCCCTCCCTCCCCCCCCCCCGCCAAACGACCCTCTTCTGCCGCCCGCACCTCACCTGACCCGACCCAGCATTTAAAAAACCCTCCAAGCGGCGGTGCCGGTGCCTCGCGTCTCAGAGAAGAAAACTCGCTTCGTTGTTGGCCGGCCTTCCCTCAAGTCCCGCCCTTGCGGAAGTTACATCAGAGGGCGGGACTTGAGGGAAGGCCGGCCAACGACGAAGCGAGTTTTCTTCTCTGAGACGCGAGGCACCGCCGCTTGGAGGGTTTTTTTAAATGCTGGGTCGGGTCAGGTGAGGTGCGGGCGGCAGAAGAGGGTCGTTTGGCAGGTCGGGGAGGGGGGGTCAGACGGGAGAGGTCTCAGGTGGCTGGAGGGAGGGGGAGCAGCAGGGGAACGAAGAGACTCGCGTCGCGGGACATGGGTGGAGGGCAGGCGAGCGTGGTCGGCGAGGCAGAGGCGAGGCATGCCGCGCGGGGCCCCCTTAGGCGTGGGGCCCTATGCAGCCGCCTCGGTCGCCTCTGCCTAAGACCGGCCCTGCTCTTAAGTAGAGTACTTTTGTCATGTGGAAAATGTTTTCTGAGTGGTAACTATAACAAGATGCTGAGAATGTCTTCAGTAGTTACTGTACAAGCTTGGCACTTACCATACTTGAGTAAAATGGCTCGTATAACCTTGTAGTTCTTCAGGGCCCTCTAATATACAGGTCATACTATTTGCAGTAACTTTCATCCCTGCTGAATAAAAACACATCAAAACCTTGCTTTCATATTTCTTAGTGCTTTTACCAAAAAACGTGCTTTTTGGTGCTGTGAATTGGTTTACCGTATATCTGTATGAATTATAATTTTCTTTATGCCATTCAGTATAGGTAATCACATCTTGAAGTTTTCAGATTTCCAGCGGGGCAGCAGATATCCCCAAAGGCATTACTGAAGGCACTATGATACAACACAATCATTTTTGTACAATCTTAAAACATTAGTTTTTGGTAGCCTTAGAGCTATGGGAAGTGACTGACTAATTTTTTTAATCCTCAACTTTAATTGTAAATATCTATGTCATAAATTCTCTCTGATATTCACAAAAATTTCTGTTTGTTGCTTATTTGCCTTTTCCATTTAGCAATGATGTTATGTTTGGCCTGCAGCAGTTACAGTGGCATCCAACAGGAAGATTCTTTTTGATCTAAAGAAACTTTTGTTATAAGGGAACTCATCACTTTTTAAATTTGTTTACTTGCCTCTTGATTCTTATCTTTATCTTTAATATTGCAGGCCCTTTGTGACCATTGTAGAGGAGGTTTTGCTTTAGTTTCCTTGCCAGCAGCCATTCTTGCTAGTGAGGAGGGGTCTTGTTTGCAACTTTTGTCATTTGATGGTGCTTCATTTGCCTGGTTTTCCACTGGCCATGAGTATTTAGAAGAGACAGCATTTTTTTCTTGCAGGGAATATTAATTAAAAAAAAATGTTCTTTATATCTCTTACATGTCTATCCCTTAGCAAAGTGTCTGACATCCCCCCTCCTTACAGCATTTTGAAGATAATGAGGGATTTCTAGATTTTTTCAGTCATTTAATCAAATTTGACACTATTAATTTTACTTGTTCAATAGTATTATTCTGCATTTAAAATAAAAACCTAACAGGTTAGTAATAAAGAGTCTACCATCATCCATGAGCTTTTTCATGAAGCCTTTTTTTGGCTGGTAGGCCTTTGTTCCAGAACTCAATTGCTCTATGCAAGGTTTAAAGAATAGGATCACAATGTTTCGCTGTGATGACACCAAAAAAAACATACCCCCAGATATTCAGCTGCCAACAGTGAGTGATTTGCTGCCAAATGCTGACATTATTCTCAGATATTCAATGCTGGGCCCTGTTCGGGCTTTGACATTGAATACCCAAGTTTTTTTTGAGCCAGCTAACACTCAGGCCCCTGTTTACAAAGGCACGTTAGTGTTTCTGGTGTATTCTAAAATTTGGCATGCACTAACTGTGTAGACACCCATAGGAATATTATGGGCATCTACATGGATAGCGTGAACTAATTTTTATTGCATGCTAAAAACACTAGCGCACCTTTGTAAACAGGGCCCTTAACTGGCTAAGTTAACTGGGATAGGTGGCAACATCATTAAATGGATAAAAAGCTTCATCACTACAAGATCCTACCAAGTAATAGGACCTACAAACATGTCATCTCCATGGCTATCGGAATGCGGAGTGCCACAGGGATCTCCACTTTCTCCAATACTTTTTAACCTAATGATGATTCCTCTGGCCAGAGCACTAGCCAAATAAGGCCTCAATCCCTTCATTTACGCTGACGACGTCACCATATTCATCCTTTTAAAACTGACCTATCTGAAATCTCCGACAAAATAAATACAGGTATGACCACTTTAACCTCTTGGGCCGATGCTTTCAAGATGAAATTAAATAAAGAGAAAACACAGTGTTTAGTCCTATCTTTTCAACACTCTCCACTTCTCCCAACTACTCTTAGCACCCCAGAGGTTAAACTTCCCATATCAGACAACTTGAAAATCCTTGGAGTAACGATTGATAGTCATTTATCATTTGAAAACCATGCTAAAGTCATCAACAAAAAGATGTTTAACATAATGTGGATTTTGAAACGAGTGAAATCATATCTTCCCTTGGACACCTTCCGAAACCTCGTACAATCCACTGTACTCACACACGCAGATTACTGCAACAGTGTTTTTTTAGGTTGTAAGTCCCTAATATTGAAAAAGCTCCAGACTTCCCAAAACATGGCAGCCAGACTTATTTTTGGCAAGTCAAGATTTGACTTTGAGAGAAGCTTCACTGGCTCCCCATCAGAGAAAGAATGAACTTTAAAGTCCACACAATGATTTACAAGATATTACACGGAGAAGCCCCAACCTACATGAATCACCTTATCGACATCCCAACCAGGAACAGTTTGACGTCTTCCCGTACTTACCTTAATCTACACCTCCCCAACTGCAAAGGTATTAAGTACAAATCCTTCTACGCATCCAATTTTTTTCCTTTTCAGGTAGCCAGCTTTGGAATGCTCTACCAAGACCTATCCGTACCATTAACGGCCTTTTGCCCTTCAGAAAAGCACTGAAGACCCATCTCTTCAAGATAGCCTACCCTAACGATTCAACCTAACCAAAGCTTACCCACATGATTCTTATTGACAATTGTTTATACATTGACCATGTTTCCCATTATCCTTATTGCTACCTCATTTTCATTCCTCTCCATCAACCTACGCCTACCTCTCAATGCTCATTTCCTTCTGCACCCAATTCCTCCTATGTACAATTTACTTATCCGTTAACCCCATTAATATTGGATTTTACTACAAACTGTATATTCTTCTTACGACTTTGTAATTCTTTATATTGTTACTATGTAAGCCGCATTGAGCCTGCCATGTGTGGGAAAGCGCGGTGTACAAATGTAATAAATAAAAATAAAATAAGTCAATATTCAGCCCTTGACCACATAAGCCAAACTGAATATCAGTACTTAATCGAACTCCATCCCCTGGAATGCCCACAAGTTAGCAGCTTTTGAATCCGACGCTAACTGGTCATTTTCAGCAAATATAACCAGTTAAGTGTAACTGAAAATGACCGGATAGCTGCAGACAAACAATTTAACCGATTGGCGGCCATTTCTAGCTGGTTAAATCATTTTGAATACTGTGCGAACACACTCTGGCCAAAGATTAGCCATACTAAGGTGTGGTCTAGTAAAGACCATGACCGTATGTGCTCAGATATCTCGTATGTTTTTCTCTGCACTATGTGATATCCAATTCATGCTTTTGTATTTTGAAAAAAAAAATGGCTAATTTTATGATTTTTAATTTACCCTTTGCTGAAGGATGTATTCGTTCTATTTGGTCTACTTTACATTTTGTTGTCTTGCCTTTATTTACTCTGGTTCATTACAAAAGGAAAAAAAAAAGATAGATGAGGGTAATTAAGTTGCCAGACTGGCAACAGTAGGCCATACTTTACTGTGAACATATTTCTTCTTAAAAAAGAACACTGACATTTTCATCTGCATTTGCTTTTTTTGTTGTCCCTTGGTTAGGAAGCTCTTTATTTGGCACAGCATAAATAAGCATCCTATTAGTGTCTGTTCTTATTACCACATGGAAATGGTATTTGAAATTCTCATTAACTGCTTTGCAAATTTCTTTATGCTATATTACTTTTAAACACAATCAGACTTGGATAATTTGCACTACGTTAATAGAATTGTCTGAGATAATACCTTCTAACATATACTATACCCTGGGTGCATTCAGGTGCATTTGCCTTGTACAGTGCCACTTGTGCACTTAAGTGCGCTATGTACTATTCTGTAGAATAGCATGTAAGTGCTGTAGCACACCTCAATTACATGGTGTGATCGCACCTCAAATATTCTGTTCAGTTCTGGCCACCATATCTCAAAAAAGATATAGAGGAATTAGAAAAGGTACAGCGAAGGATGACAAAAATGATAAAGTGGATGGGACATCTTCCCTATGAGGAAAGGCTAAAAAGGCTAGGGCTCTTCAGCTTGGAGATGAAACAGCTAAGGGGAGATATGATAGAGGTCTATCAAATACTGAGTGAAGTGGAATGGGTAGACATGAATCACTTGTTCACTCTTTCCAAATATACAAGGATTAGGTGGGAAAGCAATGAAGCAAATCAGAGAGGATATTTCTTCACTCAGCATGTACTTAAACACTGGAATTCATTGCCAGAGAATGTGGTTAAAACAGTTAGCTTACCGGGGTTTAAAAAAGGTTTGGACAAGTTCCTAAAAGAAAAGTCCATAAACCATTAATAAGAGGGACAGAGAAAATCCACTGCGTATACCTGGGATAAACAGCATAGAATCTGGTTTACTGTTTTGGGATTTTGCCAGGTGCTTGTGACCTGGATTGGCCACTGTTGAAAACAGAATACTAAGCTTGATGGACCTTTGATCTGTCCCAGTATGACAGTTTTCTTCAATACAAGGCCCAGGAGTCAATGGTGGTCCCTGGAGACCTCTGAGATGGCCCTCATCCTCATTCTTTTTTTTTAATGCTACTCTCTGCATCTCTACCCAAGCTTAAGTCAGAAAGAGGAAAGTGGATGGTATAAAGAGTCACATGCTTGAAGGATAAGGCATTTCTCAATAGATGAAGAGAATGCATTTGGAAATGCAAACCTTCTTGAGGATACCACCAATGAAAAATCTGAAAATCAGCTGGAAGGGAGAGATGTGATTGACAGAAAGTGGTCAGCAGTGATTAAGCCCCATATAGGAAGATATTTGGTGGCTCACCTTCAGCTCATTGGATGCCAAGTGGACCCAACTTAAAAATTAGAGACAACCAATGTAGTATGGTGATGTTTATGTACTTATGTATTTATAACCTGGGCAGAGCATGGAAGTGGCATGGGCACACCTTCAACTTACTCATATGACTTATACAATACTATAAATTACATGGGATACATGGTGCTCATAAGTGCACACATTGATGCCTGCCATTGATCTAGCATAAATGTTTGCACCTTCATGTAGGTGCACCAGTTCTGGTTTATACTAATACTAGCTGTTAAGCCTGTTAAAACGGGCGGAATTTGTAATTCTCACCTCCATGTCCAGCAAACCTCCTCTCTCCCCTGCCCTCCCCTGATCCATGTCCAGCAACCCTGCTCTCTCTCCCCTGCGCTTCCCCCCCCATGTCCAGCAGCCCTCCTGTATCCCCTGGTCTCCCCCCGTACACCAACCATCCTCTCTCCCGTGCCCTCCCCCCATATCTGGCAACCCTCCTCTTTCCCTTGGCCTCCCCCCCCCCGTCCACTAACCCTGCTCTCTCCCATGCCCTCCCCCCATGACCAGCAACCCTCCTCTTCCCCCTTCTCCTCCCCTCCATCGATCCATGTCCAGCAACCCTGCTCTCTCCCCTGCCCTCCCCCCATGTCCAGCAGCCCTCCTGTCTCCCCTGGCCTCACCCTGTCCACCGACCCTCCTCTCTCCCCTGCCCTCCCCCCATATCCAGCAACCCTCCTCTTTCCCTTGGCCTCCCCCCCACCCTGCTCTCTCCTCTGCCCTCCCCCCAAGTCCATCAACCCTCCTCTTTCCCCCTTGCCCTCCCCCCATGTCCAGCTACCCTCCTTGCCGCCGCTCCCTTCCCCCTCCGTGCCGGGCCCCCTGCACTGACATGAGAGCACCTCTCACCTCCGTGTGAAAGCGCTGCAGGCATGCTGATAATGATACTGTCCTCAGTTGGAGGGGCCATGACCCACCCAGCTCACCTGTGGCTGTGCCCCCAGTGGTGCAGAAGGCAATGGCAACTGTGGTATTACTTAGAATAGTAGCCTTGTCTTCCCTGGCCAAGATGAAGTATGGATTCTCTCAGAAATGGAAGGGGGAAATACCTGACAGAAATTGAGGACTGGAAAGCAAAAAGCATCAAACACAGATGGTCTCTGTGCCACAGCAGCCTCAGCGGTCACCTCTTTCATCTTCCAATTTTGGTACAGTGCAGGTGTATACAGAGACAGGGAAGGGTGGCAGCAGCAAATTATCACCTGGGGGAATAGGGCAGCAGCTGAAACTAATCATGTACTCTGTTGTATTCTGACCATTTCTTGCAATAGAATATCTTTGAATCTTGTGATTCCAATGAATCAGATTTGGAATTGGAAGATTTAGAGAAAGGGGGATATTTTGTTTGGTAATTTAGTAGAATTTGAAGAGCCTGGTTACTAGTGAGATTTGTCCAGTGATAAGGGCAATAGAGTCATAAGTGCAGCCATTATATCTTAGCTATTCTTGCAACTTCAGAAACATCTTTCTTTTCAGTGCCACAGTTTTGTTTTATGCTCCTTCCCACATCACAAGCACCCTAATCTCGACTTTTAGGATTTTTATTTTGTAGATCTCAATAATTGGCACTCCTTTAAATTCTATAAATTGCGCTTTAAGTTGTGCACGATAATTTGGCCGCATGGCCAAATTGCGCACACAGCTTAATTGATTAAAAAGCCAATAAGCAGCACTAATTGGCTTTTATTAGAATTTACACGCACAACATTTTAGGCATATTCTATTATGTGATGAACGTAAATTCAAATGCGCACAACTGAAAAGGGGGCATGGTCATAAGGTAGAGTGTGTGGGTTGTGGGTGTTTCGGAAAACCTAGCACACTATTATGGAATACACCTGATCTGCGTCAAAATTAGGCGCAGGTATTTAGGCCTGGTTTTAGGTGGCCTAAATGAATGTGCCTAAATTTTAGTTGCAAGAACGGCACATGCACAGATTCTATAAACTACGAGTAACTATAGGCATAGTTTATAGAATCGCCCTAATCACGTGGTTTTTTGGTGCCGATTTTTCAGTCACCATTTATAGAATTTGACCCACTGTGTCCTATAGTAGTCTTTCAGAATCTTTCAACAAAAACCCATTCCTCTCTTTTTATCTGCTTTCTTTTGAAATAGATAAGGGAACAACCTTTATTTTTATTTTTTCAGTTGCACCACAGTTCTTTGTCATTCACACTTTGGAAAAATTGCTACTTTTTCATGATCATAGTTTCAGCTTATTACCTTGTCAACAACCATTTCATTTTTTTTTTATTTTTATTTTTGTTTATTTTTTTGTGGTGATGGAGCCTCCTGTTTGGACCTGCTGACACAGTGTGACTCTGCAAAAGCAGCTTTTATTTGTCTAGTTTACTACTGGCTATGACAGTTCTCTCATTGAATAAATATTTGGAAGAGATAGCAATTTTGTTTCTAGCCTTTGCTTATTTTTGGCTTGCTCCTCTGAAAGCTAATGTCTATCCAGCAACAAACTCTCTAGCAACCCCTGATACCTTATAAAAATAGCAGTTACATTACTTTCTTGTGTCCTATTCTCTATTCTAATTACTTTTAAGTATGGTGTACAGCGCTGTGTATGCCTTGTAGCACTATAGAAATGATAAGTAGTACTAGTAGTAGTAAGTATACACATTTCCAAAATTGTCTATGAGACTGTGTAGTTTTGCATTAGCCAGGCATCATACTTGCTTCTTGCTTTTAAGTTTGTTTGTTTGTTTTATTACGGTATTTTCTGTTTTCATTTCTTTTAAATTAAGCAATGGACGGGTCATATTAGGTTATACTAAAGTGTGTCTGCCCAATATTCAGCGCTATTTAACCGGTCAAATCAGCTGCTGACTGGTTAAATAGCACTTCACCACGCAGTATAACCGGCTGTCCACCGATTTTTAAAGCAGGTTTAGCAGCCATATTTGTCCACGTCAAAGCCTGGAATATCTTTGGCAAGGTTGAGGATAATCGGCTAAGTCTGAATATCGACTTAGCTAGTTATCTTCAAACAGGCAAAACATAAACCGGATACTCAATGCCTGTCACCGGCAATGGCCCGGAATTGAATATCCAGGCTTAGTGCAGAATGTAGGCGTTAAGTCGGTCTAAAACTCGTGATCTGAATATCAGCCCTGTGTGTTTAATTTTTATTTCTTTTGTGCATGTTTTCTAGCTAACAAATTTCAATAAAAATACAGCAGAAGAAATTCAACTAACTCCGATGTGTTAAAAACAAAGGCATTCTTCGAGGGGCTTGACATTTTCCGATTAGTTTGAACAGGCAGTGCCCTTTCTCTACAGTATCTTTACATAACACGGAAAAGGTTTCAAGTCAGAAATAATAACTTACTGCAGTGAAACTCAAAATTACTGAAAACACATCTCTTCTTTTGTTTCTACTTAACTGTCTCTAATCATTGAACTGTTATACAACTTTTATTTTCTCCTTCCTTCTTGGTCTGTGTTTCATGCATACTTTTAATAGGTCTGGTAACTTTGGAAGGACTATGAAACTTCAATTAAAGTTTTGATATTCTTAATACTATTTATTCTGAAACAATAGTATCCATGATTTTGGATTTCCACTAGTGTTCTGGCTCATGCCAGCCTAAGAGTGGTGCTGAGAGTGAGCTCATTGTAAATATAAAGAGGTACGGCTACTGATAGGAAGGCAAGATAGAAGAGCAACTATTCAAATTATGTGCTTGTATGGTTTTAACATTTAAAACCAAACTTCATCTAGCACTGTTCAATTAAATGTAAATATAAAGGCACAACTATAAAAAATGGAAGGGTCGTGGAATAACCAATGCAAGAAGCAAGAACAAAAAGTAATTCACAGGAAAATTTATGAAATCAAACAAAAGTGTATGCAAATTGGAAGGAAAAGCCTCAAAGTCGCTCAAACCTTGGTAGGTAATGTGGAGGGACATAATCGAACGGAGTACCCAAGGTTTCCTCAGGGCGTCCTCGCAAGACATCCCTGTGAAAGGGCGTGGAAACCCGTATTATCGAAACAAGATGGGCGTCCATCTTTTGTTTCGATAATACGGTTGGGGACGCCAAAATCTCAACATTTAGGTCTACCTTAGAGATGGTCAACATAAATGTTGAGATGGTCGACCTTAGAGATGGTCGTTCCTGGTTTTCAGCGATAATGGAAACCAAGGACGCCCATCTCAGAAACGACCAAATCCAAGCCATTTGGTTGTGGGAGGAGCCAACATTCATAGTGCACTAGTCCCACTGACATGCCAGGACACCAACCGGGCACCCTAGGGGGCACTGCAGTGGACTAACTAATGCACTAACTGAACGGAAAAAGCCCTTCCCTTACCGATCCCTTAGTGATTCGGAAAGGAACGGGCATGCATGAAGGAAAACACATGCAAATGAGCTGCTCGCTGTTAGCTCATTTGCACACGATTTCCTTCC
Source organism: Microcaecilia unicolor (assembly GCF_901765095.1). Classification (NCBI taxonomy): domain Eukaryota; kingdom Metazoa; phylum Chordata; class Amphibia; order Gymnophiona; family Siphonopidae; genus Microcaecilia; species Microcaecilia unicolor. The sequence continues at coordinate 80,043,686 of NC_044037.1, read as the reverse complement.
TAAGGAGGGGAAGCCAGTGCAGAGCAGCCAAGTGTTATGTGTGGCTGCTCTGCACATGCCAAAGACGGCTTCATACACGCAGACAAGCTGTGTATATAATAGCCATCTACAACCTTAAATAAATTGCCATCTACAACCTTAAAAAAGCACAAGTCCAGGTGAAAATGTTGAAGTGCTTGTCAGAGACATCTTTTTTTTTTTAGTATGAAACTGGAGAGTCATGAGATCGGAGGTAGGGTATTACTATGGATTAAGAGCTGGTTGAAAGATAGGAAGCAAAGAGTAGGGTTGAATGGTCAGTATTCTCAGTGGAGAAGGGTAGTTAGTTGGGTCCTGCAGGGGTCTGTGTTGGGACTGCTGCTTTTTAACATATTTATAAATGGCCTAGAGATGGGAGTAACTAGTGAGGTAATTAAATTCGCAAATGACACAAAATTATTCAGGGTCGTCAAGTCGCAGGAGGAGTGTGAAAGATTACAGGAGGACCTCGCGAGACTGGGGGATTGGGCGTGCAAGTGGCAGATGAAGTTCAGTGTTGAGAAGTGCAAAGTGATGCATGTGGGTAAGAGGAACCTGAATTACAGCTATGTCATGCAAGGTTCCGCGTTAGGAGTTACGGACCTAGAAAGGGATCTGGGAGTCATCGTGGATAAGACGTTAAAAACTTCTGCTCAGTGTGCTACGGCGGCTAAGAAAGCGCACAGAATGTTGAGTATTATTAGGAAAGGGATGGAAAACAAACATGAGGATGTTATAATGGCGTTGTATCGCTCCTTGGTGCAACCGCACCTCGAATATTGTGTCCAATTCTGGTTGCTGCATCTCAAAAAAGATGTAAACAAATTAGAAAAGGGGCAGAGAAGGGCGACAAAAATGATAAAGGGAATGGAATAACTTCCGTATGAGGAAGGCTAAGAAGGTTAGGGCTCTTCAGCTTGCAGAAAAGGCAGCTGAGGGGTGATATGATAGAAGTCTACAAGATAATGAGCGGAGTAGAGCGGACAGATGTGAAGCGTTTGTTTACACTTTTAAACAACAACAAAACCAGGGGACACAAGATGAAGCTAGAATATGGTAGATTTAAAACAAATAGGAGAAAAGTTTTCTTTACTCAGCGTGTAGTTAGACCCTGGAACTCGTTGCCGGAGAATGTAGTGACAGCAGCTGGTCTTACGGAATTTAAAGGGGGTTTGGACAGATTCCTGAGGGAAAAGTCCATTGAACATTATTTTTTTTTTCTGTGTGTGTGTGTGGGGGGGGGGGGGGGGTGCCGGGTTCTTGAAGCCTGGATTGGCCGCTGTCGGACACAGGATGCTGGGCTTGATGGACCCTTGGTCTTTTCCCAATATGGCGGTACTTATGACGTCTAAGTGTTAGGCGCCTTCACTATGCCTCCGTCCCTGCAATGGGCAGTTGAGGGTATCCAAAACGTGGATGTTTCTGTGACAAGGATATCCATGCCTTTGTTATACCTCCAACACCCCCTTTACTTATTTATTTGGATTTTGGATCACAAGTAGCAGCAGTGGGATTTGAAGTGGCTACCTCTGGATTGCAAGACCAGTGCTTTAACCACTAGACCACTCCTCCACTCCATTCCACTCCCTTTAAATTTGGCCATCCCTATGTGTGTTTGTGGGGGGGGGGGGGCAGTACAGGCCGTCCAAAATGTTTGAAAGAAGGACGTCCACGCCTTTGCTATGTCTCTGCTGACACACACACACACACACACACACACCTCCCCCCCCCCCCCCCCCCGGGACCTGCATACTGCTGCAATGGACCTGAGCATGACATTTGAGGCTGGCAAAAAACGTTTTTAAAGTTATTTTTTTCAGGGTGGGAGGGGGTTAGTGACCACTGGGGGAGTCAGGGGAGGTCATCCCCAATTCCCTCCGGTGGTCATCTGGTCAGTTCTGGCACCTTTTTGAGGCTTGATCGTAAGAAAAAATGGACCAAGTAAAGTCAGCCAAGTGATCGTCAGGGATGCCCTTCTTTTTTCCATTATCGCTCGAGGACACCCATCTGTTAGGCATGCCTCAGTCCCGCCTTCGCTACACCTCCGACACGCCCCCGGGAACTTTGGTCGTCCCCGCGACGGGAAGCAGTTAGGGACGTCCAAAATCGGCTTTCGATTATGCCAATTTGGGCGACCCTGAGAGAAGGACGCCCATCTCCCGATTTGTGTCGAAAGATGAGCGCCCTTTTCTTTGGAAAATAAGCCTGAAAGAGCGATATGGACCTAAGCAGATCTCAACTTCATCATAGGCAAAAACCTTCCAGCACCACTGATAGTCAGATATGCTTGGGCTGGCTTTATTCACACATACCTGTAATCATAAGAAAGTAAGAGTAGTCATACTGGATCAGACCAATGGTTCATCTAGCCCAGTATCTTGCTTCCAACTGTGGCCAATCCAGGTTACAAGTACTTTGCATGAACCCAAATAGTAGCAACATTCCATTCTAGCAATACCGGTTCAAGCAGTGGATTCCCCCATGTCCATTTCAATAACAGACTATGGACTTTTCCTCCAGGAACTTGTCCAACCTTTTTTAAACCCAGATATGCTAGTCTCTGTGCAAAATGTCCTTGCAGGGATTTGCTCATGATGGGAGAGATCAACAACAGTGCTACTAGCTTATGAATGAAATATCTGTCTTCCAATCTCAGGATTTCTGTTCTTTGAGAGAAATGTTTTTTGGCAATGTTTGCAGAAAATAAAATCACTGGCATACATAGTTTTTTTTTTTTTTTTTTTTTTTTTTTTTTTTGCAAACTCAAATGAAAGAAAAAGATTAATATGATGGAGACTATGATTGGTAATAACATTTGGCCTTTGCAGTATAAAAAATTGTAATATCATTTTGCCAGCTGCTGTTTTACTGTACTCTTAGAGGGAACTTCATTGCCCCTGACATTAACATCTCTAAGCAGTAAACAGCTGAAGTCTATATTGTAGCTCAACTGGCAACTGCTTTAATCTTAATATGCAAAATAAATTCTAAGCATATAAATAAAAAAAAAGTTGAGAACACATAGCTAACAAGCTACCAAATAACTGTGCTGCAGTACACTGTAAAAGTATTTGCTTCAGCATAAGTATCACTTTTTTGTCACATAATTCACTGGAATGTAGGTGTATCATTGCCTTCACCACATCCAATTTAAACTCATCATCCAGTTTTGTTTTCTTATATTTATGCTCTGACACTTGCATTACAATTGGTATTGTACATTTTTTGGGAATGTAAAGGTAGAGGATAATTTTTAAACTAAATTAAGCCATCTTGCATTCAGGACGAGTGTATTAATTACAGTAATGGGATCTGTTGTAGTACGTCTTTTCCCTTGCAAAAAATTGCTAAGGTTGTATATAATACTGTATATTTAAATTTAGAATTTAAATTTAGACCAAACCCCTAAAATACTACCGGTACATCGATTACATTTTTATGATTTGGACTGAGGGGGAAGAAACTCTGAAACAATTTTACAATTCCTTCAATACATACCATCCTACAATCAGATTCAAAATTGACTACTCCCCAGAAAAAGCCAATTTTTTGGATACCACAGTCTCAGTCAGCGATGGATATATACAAACATCCATATACAAGAAACTCACAGACAAATGCAGCTACCTCCACAACTCCAGCTTCCATCCTTCACATACAAAAAGATCAATTATTTACAGCGAAGCCACAAGATACCACCGTATCTGCTCTGACCCAGGGGACAGAGACAGACACCTTGAAACCCTGACTGCATCCTTCAAACAGAACGGCTACAACCCCAAAATAATCTCCAAGAATATTGCCTCCTCCCTCAAAACACCCAGGGAAAATCTGCTACAGTACAAAGAAAAAAATCCCCCTTATAGTGATATACAACCCAGAGCTGGAAAAATTAAGAAAAATCATAAAAGATCTGCAGCTTCTACTCCAGGAGGATGAATTACTGAAAGAGATATTCCCATCCCCACCAGTGCTGGCCTTCCGACAGCCGCCCAACTTAAAACACAAGCTAATTAGAAGTAAGCTCCCAACACAGACTCAAAAAGAAAAGAATGGTACACATCCTTGCAATATATCCAGCTGCAAACTATGCCAAAACATTTCGCAGGACCCCACGGTCATTCACAAAGGAAAAATATTCAACATTAAGGAATCTTTCACATGCTCATCTTCCAATGTGGTATATATCATTCAGTGTAAAAAATGCAACGAAGGCTGCTACATTGGAGAAACCAGTTAGATGCTAAAGAAGAGATTTAATTTACATAGACACCATATGAAAAATGCCAGTACTAATAAAGATGTCACGCCTATGGGGCAGCACTTTACAAAACCAGAACACTGTACCAGTGACTTGGTAAAAATCTTAAAAATACCCAGTGTATCTGAATATAACTCACCTTGAGCTACTACTGAAAAAGGTGTGAGCAAAATCCAAATAAATAAATAAATACAGGAACGAAAGACCTTTGAAGTCAGAATGATTAAATATTTTGACATCCACCAGACAGGACTTAACAAAGATCTGGATTTTCTAGCCCATTATAAACCATAAAATTGTACTGCTTTGAAAATTGTACTGCTTTGTCACCCTCCTGTCTCCATGCATATCTCACTTGTCCCTTTCCTGTCTCTCACCTGTCCACCCCCATCCTGTTAGACTGTCACTGGAATGCTTTGGTGTTTCACTTATATATACTGTTATCTACCAACATTTGCTTATTTCCGATCTGACGAAGAAGGGCATCCTTCGAATGCTAATCAAGAAATGTATTAAGTTATGTCCAATAAAAAAGGTATCATCTTATTTTCTTTTCCATGTTTTATTTTGTTTTATTTCTATTGCTTACCTTTAAAAGTGGACTAACACGGCTACCACACCTCTCTACTCAATATGATGTCCAAATCCAACTTTTAAGGTTTTGCAAAAACAATTTCAAAAATCCAGTGCCAAACATGGTCATTTTCGAACCAGAAAAATATCTATATTATTGGTTTGAAAATCACCCTATTTGAGATATTTTTGTGCTGAATGTGTTTTTCTTTTAGGGCTGTTTTCAAACAAAAAATGTCCAAGGGAAAAACTCACAAAAATGAGCCATTGGGATGTCTGGGAGCCAGCAGTCCTACTAAACTGGCCACACAAAAATCCCAGCAGAGCAGTGGTGCAACTACACATAAAAGATACACATCACCTCATAATCCTTATATATTGTATGGTGAGCCCTCCAGAAATAGCCAAAAATATACTATACCGAACTGTACACCTCTACAATAGCCCTTATGCCTACAGGTGTCACCTATATGTGAGTTCAGTAGGTATTTTATGAGTTTTGGGGTGCAGTGGGAGTAACAGCTTCAACTTCGATTGAACCGAAATAAACTTTGTCTTTACAGGTCTCATAGGTGTAGTACTTTCTGTGGACTAGGTCTCCTATCTCCAACACCTTAAGAGTGTTCTGAACTATCCTTGGAACTATCCCCCCTTCTGTCTCTCAATTTCTGGGAAAGGCAAGACAGAGATATTATTATATATTGTAATTGATCCCAGTACACCGAGTAAGTATCTGGCAGGTGATGATCAGGATTACCAGGAATGAGACGCATTTTGCGTCCGGAGCCCAATTGGAATGGGCTCAATTTTAAAGAGGCAGATGGAGAGGCGCGTAGGGTGAGAAGCGCCAAAGGCAAGGCATCCAGCCAAGATTTGATGCCATTGGATATGAGTTGCCTCAATTTGTTTTTTAACAAGCCATTGTATCATTCAACCAAACCATTGCTTGTGGGCTTGTAAATGGTCACAGTACGGTGGGCAATTTGCAATTTAGAAGTCAAAGTCTGAAGTAATTCATTAACAAAATGAGAATCAGCAAGGACTATGGTAGTAGTGTACAGTTGTGGGTTTTGGGGGGGGGGGCTTGAGGGGCTCAGCGCACAAGGTAAGGGAGCTATGTACCTGGAAACACTTTATGAAGTCCACTGCAGTGCCCCCTAGGGTGCCCGGTTGGTGTCCTGGCATGCCAGGGGGACCAGTGCACTACAAATGCTAGCTCCTCCCATGACCAAATGGCTTGCATTTGGTCGTTTCTGAGATAGATGTCCTTGGTTTCGATTATCGCCAAAAATCAGAAATGACCAAGTCTAGGGATGACCAAATCTAAGGATTTGGACGTCCCCGATGGTATTTCCTACATCGGGACCTTTTGCGAGGACGCCCATATCAAAATATGAATGTCCCTTTTGAAAATGCCCCTCCACATTGGTGCTCAATGCTATTCTATAATAGACACTCAAAGATGAGCACCCATTTTAGAATAGCATTGAGCAATGATTTTGGTACCCAAATTTGGGTGCCAGGATTACACATGCTTTAACTAGGTATAATTCCTGGCACCCAATTTGGGTGCACATCCCCAGTATTGTATAACACTATGTGCAAATTTTAGGAATGACCCTGACCCACCCATGCATCTCCCTTAGCCATTTTCCTTTTTGAGTTGTGCACTATGGGATTTTGATGCATATTGTTATAGAATAGTGCATAGCAAGATGTGTGCATAAATTCAAATTAGTGCCAGTTAGCATACTATTATTGTCACCAATTGGCTCATTAGCCAGTTTAGTGGGCACACATCTTGTATTGGCACCCAAATATCAGCACCAATTTTGGGCACCATATAATCAATCCATGGGTATTTGTGTAATTCTCATCATAGCATGTGTTGTGGACAGTTTGCAGATATCAAGGCTCTGGAGAAAGATGCCCTTCCATGAATGTTAGATGACTTGCAGTTTCATTTTCGAAAGAGAAGGTCACCCATATTTCGACACAAATCGGAAGGTGGGCGTGCTACAAGAAATGTTCACAGTTCTTAATATGATATTTAAGAACAGGGGGAATCAAATATTATCTCTATTGAATTACATTAACCTGCACTGCGAGAATTAAAAACATGTGCTCAGAACAGATTTTAGCTTCAAAAGGGGTTTATTTATAATACAGGTAATGTAATCACTGTTGCAAGCAAGAGGTAATAGCTTTAGAATCTTTACAGGAGCGATATGCTGCAAGATAGCAGGTTTAAATCATAAGAACAACTTACAAGTCTCTGTTACAGAAGATCACAGGAGTGCAGGAATTCTTACAGCATCCATTGGTGGGGGAGGACGGAAGAGAAGAGCAGCAGAAGAAGAAAAGAGAGTCTGTCTATTTGGAGCATGCTCCTGGCTTTTTATACTCTTAGTTTGCAGGGAAACATGATCGCATGTCCTGGTCAGTTGCTTCCTGGTTGCACTGGGTCCTGGACAAGGTTGCCAGATGGGAAAAATTTTCCCAGCCCAAAATCAGCCCTAAACCTGCCCAAAAAACGCCCAAAGTCAAACCCCGCCTCCCACGTCACCAACCCCACCTCCCACGTCACCAGCCCCGCCTTCCATGTCATTACCCCGCCCCCTGACATCACCCCTGACATCGTTAACCCCGCCCCTGACGTTAACCACGCCCCTGAAAAGCTTCTATTGGACCACATCGGACCAATAGAAGCCCCGGGAAAGCTTCTATTGGACCAAATTGGACCAATAGAAGCCCCGGAAAAAAGCGCACAGCGGCCACAGGAAAAAAGTCCAAACTCACACCCCGCAGCCGCCAAAACTTTTCCGCAGCTGCTCGCAGAAAACCCGCCCAGTGTTGCGGGAAGACCGCAACCCTGGCAACAATGGTCCTGGATAATTGCAAAGCATTATTGTCTTAGGGTCCACTGAGTTGTGGGTAATTTGCAAAGGCTCATGGTCTTACACTGAGTCTTGGGTAAAGTAGTTCATAGAGGAACATGATTACATCATATGCTAAAAAGCCTTCTTTCTGCACATTCTGCTGGCGTCTTGTTTATGCTTCCTTTTATCTTTAATAGGTGTAGTTTACACCTCTCCAGTCATTCTGTCTGTTGGTGTCTTTGATCTTTGTTGTGTTGATCTTTTACACTCAGGCAGGCTTTTGACCAGTCCTTTCAGGTGGGAGGGGGGAGAAGAAGTATATCTCTTTGAAGCAATACCTTTTGTTTTTGTCAGAGTTTGTTTGAGAATAATCTTTTGTTAAGGGTAGTAGATGTGCTGATGGCTTTAGGTAACCACCCAGCCAAGCTTTTGTTATCAGTAGTTACCAAAGGGGGGAAAAGGGGGGGATGAAAGCCAGACCAGTTGATCTGCTGCAGCTTATCTGACCTAGCAAAATCAATAATTCTGACAACTAACTCACATCATGCTACATATTTCAATAATTCTGACAACCAGCCTCTTATCATGCTATAGGCGTACTTCTCACAGGATCATCCAAATCGGTATAATCGAAAGCCGATTTTGGACGTCCCCAACTGCTTTCCATTGCAGGGATGGCCAAAGTTCAAGGGGGCATGCGGAGCCGTAGCGAAGGCGGGACTTGGGCGTGCCTAACACGTGGACGTCCTCAACCCATAATGGAAAAAAAAGGGAGTCCCTGATGAGCACTTGGATGACTTTACCTGGTCCTGTTTTTCTTATGACCAAGGCACAAAATGGTGGCTGAAATGACCAGATGACCACCAGAGAGAATCGGGGATGACCTCCCCTTACTCCCCCAGTGGTCACTAACCTCCTCCCATCCTCAAAAAACATCTTTAAAAATATTTTTGCCAGTCTCAGATGTCATACTCAGGTCCATGACAGTGGTATGCAGGTCCCTGGAGCAGTTTTAGTGGGTGCAGTGCACTTCAGGCAGACAAACCCAGGCCCGTCCCCCTCCCTACCTGTTACGTTTGTGGAGGAAACAGTGAACCCTCCTAAACCCACCACAAACCCACTGTACCCACATCTAGGTGCCCCCCTTCACCCATAAGGGCTATGGTAGTGGTGTACAGTTGTGGGTAGTGGGTTTTAGAGGGGGGGGCTCAGCACACAAGGTAAGGGAGCTATGTTCCTGGGAGCATTTTATGAAGTCCTTTGCAGTACCCCCTAGGGTGCCCGGTTGGTGTCCTGGCATGTCAGGGGGACCAGTGCACTAGAAATGCTGGCTCCTCTCATGACCAAATGGCACTGCATTTGGTCGTTTCTGAGATGGGCATCCTTGATTTCCATTATCGCCGAAAATCAAAAACAACCAAGTCTAGGGATGACCATCTCTAAGGACAACCTAAATTTCAAGATTTGGACATCCCCAACCGTATTATCGAAACGAAAGATGGACAGCCATCTTGTTTAAATAAGGACATTTTGCAAGGACGTCCTCAACAAAACTTGGGTGTCCCTTTCAATTATACCCCTCTTGGTCAGTTTTGGTTATTTTGATACGGCAGATTGGTTTTGCAATTAAAGCCTTGTTGCTAAGGTCTTGAAACCTCTAGCTGGCCCAAAGATATCCTAGCCCAGAGCTTCCCAAACTGTGAGTTGGGACCCTAAATGGGGGCACATCCTCAGTGGGCTCTCCAGAGGTGAAACATTATTCTGCACCACAATGGGAGTCACATGTTTTCTGTTTTTTTTTTGTTTTGTTTTTTATAGCTTTTGAAAATAATACATTCATATCACTATAAATGCAAGGTTTAAGATTAATTAAACAATATTGTCATATCAAAGGAAAATTAAATCATATACATAATGACCACCATATTTGAGAAAACAAGATATCAGAAAAATAGAAAGGAAATAAATTCAATCAATCAAAGTGGAGAGCGTTATCCACACACAAGCAGGCATTAACAGTATATTTTCCTATGTTGTCATTTAGGGTAGAACCTTCCCCTCTTCCTTGGCTTTTATAAATACAGCCAATTTTTGAGGGTCTAAGAAAACATAACTAACATTTTCAAGTGTAACCAAGCATCTGCAGGGATACTTCAGCATATACAATCCGCCTAAGGCAATAATCCTTGGCTTTAAAATTAAAAAGTCACGACGTCTTTTCTGAGTATCCCTATTGAGGTCTGGATAAATCTGGATTTTATCCCCCATAAATTTGGCTTGCATATGCTTAAAATACAAACGAAAAATATTGTTTCTATCTACTTCAAAAGCAAAAGAAACTATAAGAGTCAATCTTTGTGTCACTATCTCTAAAGAGTTCTCAAAAAAAGCTGATATATTTAAATCAGGTGGGGCTTCTGGTAAGGCAGATTTAACTCCAAAAAATATACTGCGCCTTGGCAACCGGTGGTAAAGCGTCCTTAGGAATATTTAAGACTTCTTCCAAATATCTTTTAAACATGTCGACTGGCGGAATTAACGGTATTTTAGGAAAATTAAGAAGTCTAAGGTTATTCCTTCTTGCTTGGTTGTCAAGGTATTCAACTTTTTTAACCAGTACCTCTTTATCCTTAAGCATTGTAGTTGTTAAATTATGGAGAAGTTTAATTTCACCATTCATTGTCCCAATTTGTTCTTCATTTTTCTGTGCTTGAGAAGCAGTAAGATTCTGAAAAGTTTTTAGGGAATTTATATCCTCTTTTATAACATCAGTTACCTGGAGTAGGTTGTTGTTCATGCCCTGGATGGCGTCCCATAGGCTCTCTAGATTGATCACTGCAGGTTTTACGAATACCCCCGGAGGCACTTCCCGATTCACTGGTGTAGAGAGGGTTTACTACCCCTTCTTTCCAGGTAGTAGTCGTAACTGGGGTCGCCATTGTAGAGGGCCTTCCTCTCACAGTCTGTCGGCCTGCCTCTTCGGACGGCTCTACAGGCTGGAATCCCGCTGCAAGCAAACTGCTTCCGGGTCGTGGAGGAGCAGAGAGTAATGACGGGCTTAACGATGCCCCCTCGATACTGCAGTCTGGCGATCCAACGTCAGAGCTGGCCTTCGTGTGTGTCTGCGGCTCAATTCTCTGTACTCCGCAACTCTGAAGTGTCAGCTGCCGGGGAGTAGAGCTTACGGGAGCTGAGGAGGTTAGCATCGCTGTCTTCCCTTTCCTCTTACCCATGATGTCTGTCGGGTAGGGAAATCTCAACCTAGAGCTTAGCGAGAGTCAGGAGCTCAGAGACCAACATCCTCCTCGAACGCCATCTTGTTTCCTCGTGTTTTCTGTTTTTTTCTTTGACTGCATTCATGGTGTTACAGTGCAAAGGGATTTGTAAGCACTGTCCTAGCCTACATAGGGACAGATTTTCCGATAGTGTCCTGAATGTTTCTGGCTTTTCTGATCATATACCGCCTAATGTGGTGATAGTCTTGGCTTTTGTGACATTTTGATAGAATGGCTATTATTCATTGTAACTTGAAAGTTTATTAGCAAATGTGTTCATTTAATTCAAGAAAGATTGATTTTTGCATTGACTTGCTAATAATGTTAAACAGTATGAATGAGAACATGGCTGATGCATAAAAGTCAAACGTGTGATGTAATTTACTTGACATGAAGCAGATGGTAAGGTTGGAGCTTTGATACAAATAGAAAAATACTGGTAGGTAGAAGCATGTGCTGCTAAAATGTAATGATTTCTCACAGTCATTGCAATAGGATTATTAGGGAAATTAAATATGTCATTAAAAAGATGCAGTTATAGTTTGGGATATCTGAGGGCATGCAGTACACTGTATTCTATAGTTTGAGTCACTTTTGTATTTGTTTATTTGTTTGTTTGTTCATTTATTCTCTGAGCATGCAGCTTTGATTTCCTCTTCAGTATTATTTGCTTTGTAAATTGTCTTTTGTTTGAATTGTTATATTGCACTCCATTTTCTCTTTATTGTAGACCTAAACAAACCATTGACAAAATCTCTAATATGCTTACTGGAAAATAAGAAACACAATCTACAAATTGAGAATAAATTAGTCATCATAAATGTGAGGAAATATCATGGGAAAATTCCTCCTTTTTGGATCAGGCTATTTTATTTTTTCTTTTGAAGTATTGGAAATAAAGGAGAACCAAAAGAGGCCATGCATAGCTGCAATTAAAATGTCCAATAGCAGATGTTAACCAGTTGGCTAAAAGCATTGTTGGTTAAAAGCTTTTTGGTTGACAATCCAGCTTATTTTCGAAAGAGAAAGACGCCCATATTTCTACCCAAATCGGGAGATGGGGGCCTTTCTCTCATGGGCGCCCAAATCGGTATAATTGAAAGCCGATTTTGGGCGCCTCCAACTGCAGTCTGTCGCGGGAACGGACAAAGTTGACGGGGGCGTGTTGGAGGCATGGTGAAGGCGGGACTGGGGATGTTTATTGTTGAAGGAGAGATGGGCGCGCTCGGCCGATAATGGAAAAAAGAAGGGCGCCAGAAGCGAGAATTTGGGTCACTTTTTGTGGACCCTTTTTTCTCAAGTCCCCAAAAAGTGCCCCAAGTGCCCAGATGACCACTGGAGGGAATCGGGGATGCCCTCTCCCAGTGGTCACTAACCCCCTCCCACCCTCAAAAAATATATTTCAAAATATTTTTTGCCAGCCTCTATGCCAGCCTCAGATGTCATACTCATATCCGTGACAGCAGTATGCAGGTCCCTGGGTTTTAGTGTGTGCAGTGTACTTCAGGCAGGTGGACCCAGGCCCATCCCCCCCCCACCCGTTACACTTGTGCTGCTAAATGGGAGCACTCCAAACTGCCCCCAAAACCCACTGTACCCACATCTAGTTGCCCCCCTTCAGCCATAAGTGCTATGTTAATGGTGTAGAGTTGTGGACAGTGGGTTTTGGGGGGGATTTGGGGGGCTCAGCACCCAAGGTAAGGGAGCTATGGACTTGGGAGGTATTTTAAATGTTTTTAAATTGTTACAAGTACCCCCTAGGGTGCCCGGTTAGTGTCCTGGCATGTGAAGGGGACCAGTGCACTACGAATCCTGCCCCTCCCACGACCAAATGCCTTGGATTTATTCATTTTTAAGCTGGGCGCCTTTGGTTTCCATTATCACTGAAAACCGATACCACCCAGCTCAAATCCGCCCAAATGCAATGCATTTGCCCGGCACAAACCGTATTATCGAAACAAAAGATGAACGCCCATCTTTTTCGACAATACGGTCTGGCCCGCCCCTTCGCGCAGCCGTCCTCAGAGATAAACGCCCATGGAGATGGGCGTTTGCGTTCGATTATGCCCCTCTTTGGGGCTCATTTTCAAAGCACTTAGGGGCCATTTTACAAAGGTGTGCTGAAAAATGGCCTGCGGTAGTGTAGATTTATTTATTTATTGCATTTGTATCCCACATTTTCCCACCTATTTGCGGGTTCAGTGTGGCTTACAATACATTGTATTGATGGAAGTACAATTTGTTACAACTCGATTATGGTTACATTGTGAGGAGTAAAGTAAAAACAAAATCTACGTATCGCAAGAGGGATAAAACAATGGAACAGAACAATGGAATAGTGAAGAAACAATGGATACTGATAGGATTACAGGACAATAGCTAAAGAACGTTTGGTTATAACATTTTACTTGTAGGTTAAGGTTTGAGTGTGTTAGAATTTCGGGGGATGGGAGTATAAATGAGTATGTATTGATGCAGTACTAACAGTGTGCATGGACTTCATGTGTTTTAATCCTTTCAATAGATTTTTTCGAAGAGATAAGTCTTCAATGACTTGTGGAAGTTGGTCAGCTTGTAAGTCGTCTTCAGGTTACATGGTAGTTTATTCCAGAATTGCATGCTCATATAAGAGAAGGTTGATGCATGTAGCACTTTGTATTTTATGCCTTTGCAATTTGGGAAGTGGAGGTTAAGGAAAGTTCGGGATGATCTTTTAGCGTTTCTGGGTGGTAAGTCTATTAAGTCAGACATGTAGGTTGGGGCTTCACCGTGAATAATTTTGTGAACTAGTGTGCACAATTTAAAAGTGATTCGTTCCTTGAGTGGGAGCCAGTGTAGCTTCTCTCATAAGGGTTTCACACTTTCGTATTTTGGTTTCCCGAAGATGAGTCTGGCAGCAGTGTTCTGGGCTGTTTGAAGTTTCCTCAGTATTTGCTCTTTACAACTTGCGTACAGTGAGTTGCAGTAATCCAGATGGCTGAGTACGAGTGATTGCACTAGGCTGCGGAAGACGGATCTTGGGAAGAATGGTCTTATTCTTTTCAATTTCCACATGCAGTAGAGCATCTTTTTGGTTGTGTTGTTTGCGTGAGTTTCGAGTGTTAGGTGGCGGTCAACAGTGACTCCAAGGATTTTTAAAGTATCTGAAATAGGAAGATTTAGTTTTGGTGTGTTTATAGCGGTGAATTCATTCTTGTTGTATTGGGAGGTGAGTATCAGACTTAATTTATTGAGTTTTTTCTCCATTGAGTTTCAATCAAAATGCATCTGCCCAGGTGTTCATGATGTGTAAGCTTTGGTTGATTTCGTTGAAGATTTCTTTAATGTCTTGTTTAAAAGGGATATATATTGTTACATCGTCGGCGTATATATAAGTGTTGAGGTTATGGCTTGATAAAAGTTTTGCCAAAGGAATCATCATTAGGTTGAAAATGGTTGGTGATAGGGGTGATCCTTGCAGTACTCCACATTCTGGTGTCCATGCTGCAGACGTAGTTTAATTTGATGTAACCTGGTAGGAGCGCAGGGTTAGGAACCCCTTGAACCAGTTAAGGACATTGCCTCCGATGCCAAAGTATTCAAGTATGTGTAGTAGGATTCCGTGGTCAACCATGTCAAAGGCACTTGACATGTCAAATTGTAGGAGGAGTATATTGTTGCCGGTTGCAATCATTTGTTTAAATTTGGTCATTAAAGTGATTAGTACTGTTTCGGTGCTGTGATTCGATCGGAATCCTGATTGGGCATCATGCAGTATTGAGAACTTGTCTAGGTAGTTTGTAAGTTGTTTTGTTACCATCCCTTCGGTTATTTTGGTTATTAGTGGTATGGATGCTACTGGTCTGTAATTAGTTATTTCACTTGCTTTTTTTTTTGCGTCTTTGGGTATTGGGTGAGTAAAATTTTCCTTTTTCTTTTGGGAAAAGTCTGTTTTGTAGCATGGAGTTTACATGGTTCGTTAGGTCTGTTATGAATTGTTGAGTGGCTGATTTCATAAGGTTGTTTGGGCATATGTCTAGTTTGCAGTAGGATTTGGTGAATCTTTTGAGGTTTCAGAGATGTGGTCTTCTGATAGTAGTTCGAATTCGGTCCAGGTTCTATCTGCTGGGTATATTCCGTCTGCCGGGTCTAGACAGTCGAGGAGGGTGGCGTATTCAGTAGGGCTGGTGGGTATTTTAAGTCGTAGTTGTATAATTTTCTCTTTGAAGTATTTCGCGAGGTCGTTGACACTTGGTATATCTTTGCTGTTGTTTGTAACTGGTGTGGTGTCTAGCAATTTGTTCACAAGGTAGAAAAGTTTGTGTGTGTCTTTGTAGTTTGGTCCAATTATTGTTTTGTAGTGTAATCTTTTAGTCTGTTTTATAGTGCATTTGTATTTCCTCTGAAGTAATTTCCAGGCATTTAGTGTTTGTTCATCCTTCTTTTTGTTCCATGCGCATTCTAGTTTCCTGACTTGTGCTTTGAGTTCTTTCAGTTCTTCGGTAAACCATGGATTCGATTTTTTCCTGATCTAATTCCTTGAAGAACGTATTTCCCTTCCCTGGCACATTCTGTACCTTCCTTCCCTTTCGGTACTGGTGGATTCTCTTTCAATTCTTCTACTCATCAGAGCACTTGTCCAAGTTTAATGAGGGAGATGGATTTTGGATGTTTTACTTTCATATTTCAACACCTTTCATGCATTTGAATCTGATGATGGTGTTATGTAAGCCTTTAGATCTTTGACAGTACTGTAATTTGCTTCCATTTCTCCTTCAGACTGGGGAATGTACTGTACAGTCTTGGCATACTCTGATCTTTATACATGACCTCTCATTGGCACATCCAGTTTTTCAAGGTTTTTAAGAGACCAGTCTACAATTCCAAAGTTGTATGACAGTGAGGGGATTGCCAGCTGATTAATGGCCTGTACCTTATTCTGCGATGTTAATGCACTCTTCAGTATGAATTTTAGTCTCCTATAATATTCTTTACCGATCTTTTCTCTCAGTGATTTATGGCTTGATTGTAGCTCCTTCCTCCACGCCTAGATATTTATAGATACCTTCATGTTCCTTTATCTCATCAGTGAGAGGGATGTTTTCAGTTTTGCTCAACTTTCCTGTAAGAAAAGTTGCCTTAGCACATTTGTTCAGACCAAAAGTTGTCACTGTCTTCAAGAAATCACTCAAAACTTACCTATTTTTTTTTAAATCATTTTCCTCCTCTACGCCAATAACCTCTTTGCTTTACTCTTTTCCCATCAATTTGATTTTATGTAACTCTGCTTGTTTCTTTAACTACAGATCATTTTATTTCGTAATGCGCTTAGATGCCTAAGTTTAGGCCCAGGCGGTATATCAAATGTAATATAACCAAAAGAAAAAATATATATATTGATGTAGCTTGAGAAGCTTTTTCACTACTTGGAGTTGATTCATTAATTGTTGGCCACTAGAATTGTAGAGGTTCGAATCATCTATTTATTTATTTTTATTTATTTATTTATTTATTTATTTGCATTTGTATCCCACATTTTCCCACCTATTTGCGGGCTCAGTGTGGCTTACAATACATTGTAAATGATGGAAGTGCAATTGGTTGCAGTACAATTATGGGTTACATTGTGAAGAGTTATATAAAGACAGAGTAAATTCAGGATATTATTAGGGGATAGAACAGTGGAATATAACAGTGGTGAGTTGAGAGGGGGACAAAACAGTATCGAGGGAACAGGGAGGTCTGACAATTTTATCTGTGGGTAGGGTTTAAGAGTGGTGAGAGCGCGGGAGAAGAGATTTCAGAGAGTGTATTGGTGCATGTCTATGAGATTGTATGGGCTTCATGTGTTTTGATCCTTGCCGTAGATTTTCTCGAAGAGATAAGTCTTTAGTAGTTTGCGGAAGTCGGTCAGTTCGTAGGTCGTTTTCAGGCTGCGTGGTAGTGTATTCCAGAATTGTGTGCTCATGTATGTGAAAGTCGATCCGTGCAGTACTTTGTATTTTATGCCTTTGCACTTAGGGAAATGGAGATTGAGGAAGGTTCGGGACGATCTTTTAGCGTTTCTGGGTGGCAGGTCAATTAGGTCGGACATGTATGCAGGGGCTTCACCGTGAATGATTTTGTGGACTAAGGTGCATACTTTAAAAGTGATGCGTTCCTTGAGTGGTAGCCAGTGTAGTTTCTCCCGTAAGGGTTTTGCACTTTCGTATTTTGGTTTTTCGAAGATTAGTCTGGCTGCTGTATTCTGGGCTGTTTGAAGTTTCTTCAGTATTTGTTCCTTGCATCCTGCGTATAATGAGTTGCAATAGTCCAGGTGACTGAGTACGAGTGATTGCACTAGACTGCGGAAGACAGATCTTGGAAAGAATGGTTTAATTCTTTTCAGTTTCCAGATGGAGTAGAACATTTTTTTTGTTGTGTTGTTCGCATGAGTCTCGAGAGTTAGGTGGCGGTCGATAGTGACTCCAAGGATTTTTAAAGTTTCTGAGATTGGCATATTTAGTTTAGGTGTGTTGATGGCGGTAAATTTATTCGTGTTGTATTGGGAGGTAAGTATGAGGCATTTAGTTTTTTCTGTATTCAGTTTCAGTCGGAATGCATCTGCCCAGGTGTTCATGATGTGTAGACTTTGGCTGATTTCGTTAGAGATTTCATTGATGTCTTTTTTGAATGGAATATATATCGTTACATCATCGGCATATATATGTGGATTAAGGTTATGGTTAGATAAAAGTTTTGCCAGGGGGGTCATCATTAGATTGAAAATAGTTGGTGAGAGGGGGGATCCTTGCAGTACTCCACAATCAGGTGTCCATGCAGCTGACGTAGTTGAGTTTGATGTGACTTGATATGAACGTGAGGTTAAGAACCCCTTGAACCAGTTTAGAACATTACCTCCGATGCCAAAGTATTCGAGAATGTGTAATAGGATTTCGTGGTCTACCATATCAAAGGCACTTGACATGTCAAATTGTAGCAGGAGTATATTGGTGCCGGTTGCAATCATTTGTTTGAATTTGGTCATTAGGGTGATTAACACTGTTTCTGTGCTATGATTTGACCGGAATCCTGATTGGGAGTCATGTAGTATGGAGAACTTGTTGAGGTAGTTTGTGAGTTGTTTGGTAACCATCGCTTCGGTTATTTTAGTTATTAATGGTATAGATGCTACTGGTCTGTAGTTTGTTATTTCGCTTGTGTTTTTCTTTGTGTCTTTGGGTATTGGGGTGAGTAGAATGTTTCCTTTTTCTTTTGGGAAAAGTCCATTTTGTAGCATGAAATTCATGTGGTTAGTTAGGTCTATTATGAATTGTTGAGGGGCTGATTTCATGAGGTTGTTTGGGCAGATATCTAGTTTGCATTGGGATTTGGGCGTGTACAGATCCATTTTTCAACACGCCTGCAAAAAATACCTTTTAAAATTGTTTTGCCAAAAATGGACGTGCGGCAAAATCAAAATTGGTATGCATCCATTTCAGGTCTGAGACCTTATCGCCAGCCATTGATATAGCGGTAAAGACTCACATGGTAACCAGGTGTTAATGACCTACATGTGTCAAATGCCACTTGATGCGCATCCAATATGCGCATCCAAAAATATTTTTTGGATGCGCGTATCAGACACATGCCAAAAATGAAATTACCACTAGAGCCACATGGTAGCCGGGCAGTAACTCCATTTTGGTGCACGCTGGGCGTGTGTAGACACTTACATGGCTTAGTAAAATGGCCCCTTAGACTTATAAAGTTGAAAATACACTTCAATATGTATTAGTTTGTTTTGGAGCATGGTCTGGTGTTTATTGAGTTGTTCTCTTGGCCCAGACACTCAACATGCATCTACAAACAAACCTATTGAAGTCATTGATGTTTACTTGCAGTTGTCTAGGTCTACCTAACATGACAGGCTCATGCCCTGCCTCTGTAGCCTTAGCGAGGTCAACTTTGCCATTTGGGATTGCATGACCTGTTGCCAAGTGCATTAAACAATCTTCTATTGTGTTTGTATACAACTGAATACTCATATGGTAGCCTCACACTCCTTCCCAATGTATGATCTAGCTAGGTCTATACAGACAATAAATAAACCTGTGGCTCACACAGCTTTTCAGTTAATATATAGACATCCAAACAGCAGATATATGCTATCAAGGACACTAGACATAGCACACAGCTTGCTCGCATTGCAGATACCTTTATCACTGAGCAGTTGTCTATGAAGACAGTTACAGAGGGCAGGCAGAAAGAAATGTTGGGAGACTTCCATATCTCAGGGCCATATCAGACAGAAACTACCATGTTGGCAGGCCCTTCTCCCTGGCACATAGCTGCATTCCCTGTGCACATCCCCTTACGTCCTCATCCATTCCACTGTGAAGGGGTGCCACATGATAGAGGAGCACTTCAACAGGACTGTACAATGGGAAGCCTTTGCTGTACTTGAAAGGGGGCTCACCCACTATATTGTTGCAATGCTCCTTTAACATCTGGCACCCTTTTTTAAATAGAATGGAAGAGGAAGTGAGGGGATGTATCATCCACACATACTGTTACAATTACAATTAAGACATTTGCAAAAATTGGGAAAGCAGTCTGCGAAACCAAGGAGATCAAAAGAGGCAGGTCCTCAAACAGTTGATGAGGAGTCCTTGCATGATAAGAATCAGCTGGATAATTCTCATCAGACTGAGGCCACCAGTAAGTATGTTTGGTATGCCTCTCCTCTCCCATCCCCTCACTCCCTACTTCCACCTCATTCATTGGGCAAATTTCAGACAGACACTTTCATTCTCAGTCCTCTTTCCATTGAATTTTAACCTCCATATCAGACTCTTTTCCATAAGATTGAGGTTGCAAGTGATTTGAGCTATCTGCTGTCATATATTACCATGCACTAGGTGTAGTATTATAAAATTATTCCTTTGATGTGCTAATTAGTGCACACTGTTATACCAGTGTGGTAAACATTAGTGTGGCTGTGTCCTACTAGCACACACTAATTAATATAAGTGCTTTACACACTCTAGAAAAGAGGTCCATGAGGCATCTATATGGTCAGGATCTACAAATGTTGGTTAATGTAAGATTAAAATGTGGTCACAGAAATATCATCCTGCTGAGAATAGAAAAAGCAACAATCTGTCCCTGCATACCACGTTTGATTACACTACGTACACATACGGTATAATAAACGCTATTGAATATGAATAGCCATAGCAATCAATGGCAAATCAAAAGCAAACAGCAAGCAGGCTTGCGAATCAGGGCAAAGAGTTCCAAACATTTAGCCATAATAATTCAGCTTTGATTTTACAATGGGTAAAGAAGCAAACTTGCTTGTACCTGAGGCCATATAGAAAGGTATGAGATCGGGAGATATTTCTTAATTTAAGAATTTCAATATGACTACATGACCCTTTTTAAACTTGAATACCTTTTAATCATATTAAATTTTACAATGAGGAAAAGAGAAATAAAGCATTTTTTGATATGCTGAAACATTTAGGTGTTCATCAGCAAAGTAATATAGCACTTATTTAAAACAGACTTTCAAAATACTTATTATCTAAATGAAAACTGTTATAAAAGCCTATTCTTGTTCTGTTGATATTTTTATTCTCTGCTACATTACCTTTTTTTCTGGATTTTCATTAGCAAGACATCATGAGGGTAGGTCTATAACAGAAAGCCTTGGCTCTAACCATGCTCTAATCAGTTAGTGTGTGTCAATGTAGCTGCACTAACCGATTAACACAGAACACACCTACTCTCTGCCCCCTGTCCCGCCACAGTGCTAAAAAAGAAAATCTATTTTGTAGCATGTGGGAAGCGCATGCCAATGCCAAAATTCATGTAGGATGCCTGAGTGTGGCCTGCTATAAGGTTTTAGTAGACTAATGGTTATTGCAGTGGGCTTTGATCCTGGCAACCTGGGTTCAATTCCCACTGCAGCTCCTTGTGACCTTGTGCAAGTCACTTAACTCTCCATTGCCCCAGGTATAAAAACTTAGATTGTGAGCCCCCTAGGGACAGAGAAAGTACCTGAATATAATATGTACAGCACTGTGTATGTCTAGTAATGCTATAGAAATGATTAGTAGTAGTAGTAGTAATTTTAAACTGCAGTAAACATGTGTTAGTGCTTACCACAGCTTAACAAAAGGACCCCTAAATGTTTAAACAATTGCAAAGTGTTTTGAAAGTATTTAGGGGTCCCGTTTTTCTGGACACCATATATATAAGCAAGTGTGTCACCTAAGTGCTGCTCTGCAAATTCTCATTTAACTTGCATACCCCCCTTTTATGAAGCCGCACGGCAATACTGACACAGCCCATTCACGCTGAATAGGCTATGTCGGCATTAGCGCACCGGTAGCTGCTAGTTTGGCTTTATAAAATGGGGGTACAGTACTTGTGAGCAAATGGGGTGTACACAGGGGTGGGGCATAAGTGGGCCTCCCACTTTTATGTGTAGAGAACACTGTAAGTTACACTGGTATCTGGTTGGTATAAAGTGCTTTATATAGTTTGCATGAGTGCTCACACCTAAATGTGTGAATACCCGCTTTTGCCTGTATTCATATAAAGTTTGCACCCTAGTCCACAAAATCGTTCACGGTGAAGCCTTGATCTATATGTCAGACCTCATAGACCTGCCAACTAGGAACACAAAAAGATCAGCACGCACATTCCTGAATCTCCACTACCCCAGCTGCAAAGGACTTAAGTATAGATCCACATATGCATCCACATAAGATCCTACATAAGCACACAACTATGGAACGCACTACCAAAGGCTATAAAAACAATGCACGACCTAATAATCTTCCAAAAAAACACTGAAAACTGATCTATTCAAGAAGGCATATCATAACAACCCATCCTAAAGACTAGACAACTAGACTTTACATGAACTAGACAAAACCGAACTCTTTACACTTGACTGATAACCTTCGCTGCTACTAATGAATGTTATGCAATATGCACTACCACTTTAATTCTCATGTCAGAAATGAACTTTCTATAGTTGACTACCTAACTTATGTTATAATTTACTCTATCACTCAGGAACTTCAATGCAATACCATTTTGTATTCTACTTTACCATGCATGTGGCTTAATGCAATACCATTTGTAATTCTCTATCCGGAAATGGCGATTGCCATTACGGCATAATGTAAGCCACATTGAGCCTGCAAATTGGTGGGAAAATGCGGAATACAAATGCTACAAATAATAATAATAATAATAATATAAAGAAAAGTAGGCACCAAAGTACAGAATGGGTGCCTACTGTGCACCCTCTAGATGCCTAATTTTAGGTACCCTATTTTAGAATTTTTCTCTATAGGTTTCTGATTGTATCTTTGTTTAATCTGTACGCTGCTGAGAACTACATATTGGATTAGCAAAATATAAATGGTTTTAAATGGATAAGAACATAAATAGACTCATCTCATGATTCCATTCTATTCATCAAGTTAATGCAGATGATAAGATGCCAGCTGTATAGCTAGTGTGCCCTAATTAATTGGAATCTCCTAATCCTCAGTTCCAATTCTTGATTTATGCTATTGCTGTTATCACTCAGTTAATGATACTGACTCAACTCTGCCAATTTATATTGAATAGGAGATTCTTTGACATGCTTCCTGCAATCCCTTAGGTTTTCTTTTCAAATTGCTTTTCTTGTCTCCATTTTTATTTGAAAATGCAGCTTCATGGAAAAATTAATTTATATATTCAGTGCATTTTGGAACTAAAGTTAAAATGATGAGGATAAAGATAGGTTCTCCATTTAAACACTTTCTCCCTTTTGAGAATCAGCAACATGTGGATTAATTTATAAAGTGAATAATGAAAAAAAAAGTATTGGTAAGGTTATCATATTTGCAGAAATAAAAATGGGGACACTTATTAATAAGCTTGTGCTTCTGACATTCAAGGATAAAGGAGGCAAGAAAGTTAGATTTTTTATTTTTTTTTCAACCAGCTTCAATGCTTCCAGTATTATTAGAAATAGATACACATGTTAATGTGGTCTTTTCAATTAGTGTTTCAGTAGCAGTGCAAAAGGGGGGTACAGCTGGCAAGGTAACATGGAGTAGAGGAGTAGCCTAGTGGTTAGAACAGCCTGTGAACCAAAGAGATCAGAGTTCAAATCTCACTGATAGTCCTTGTAGTCTTGGGCCTCAGATATAAAAATAGCTTGTAAGCACTCTGTGGACAAGGAAGTACCTATTGTACCTGAATATAACTTGCCTTGAAAGGCATGAGCTAAATTCTAAGGGGTCAATATTATTTAAACCGTATCACTTATATTACCTACTGCAATGCCCAGGGAGTGATTTGCCTAATTCGGTGAGTAATAGTGTGTTACTAGGTCCCCTTAGAGGGATTTGGATGGATTTAACTGGGAGTTGGGGGGTTGCGGGAGATACTTCCGACCTTTTGCCATTACAGGGTAATCCTCAGTTCACCCCAGGGTCGGAGACTAAAGTATTCCGCCGCTGGGCGGAGTTAGGTATAACAAGGTTGGAACATGTCCTTAGTTTCCAGGGCCAATTGTTGAGTTTGGGAGCACTGGGGGTAGGTATAACTCAGAGTCATTTATTTGCACACTGCCAGCTGGCACATTATGTGCGTTCCTTGGACCAAAGGAAGCTGGTGGAGAGGCATGGACGAAGAGTGAGGGAATTTTATGGATCCCTGCCTGGTGAAAGGGTGTCGGTTTCAGGGCTGCAGAGGGCTCTATGGGACCTAGGGAGAGGGAAGGAGGTGAAGGCCATTTGCACAAAATGGGGCCGGGACCTACAGCAGCCAAATTTACAAATTGACTTTCGGAAATTGGTTTCACACATTCCTTCATTATCGGGAAACGCCAATCTCAGGGAATGTCAATATAGAATCCTGCATAGGGCATATATGGCCAAACCCCAAATATTTTATAAAGGAGGGGTACCAGACCCGTTGTGTGCCAAGTGTCAGCAGAGGGAGGGTACGCTGTTTCACTCCCTTTGGGAATGTCATACGATACAAACCTTTTGGAAACAAATAGCTCAGTACTTGGAGGCTGTGGTGCAACATAAGATTCAGTTTACTCCTCAGGGGTTTCTACTTGATCAGTATGAAAGGTTTTACCTCCACCACAAAGAGGCACAGCAGTTTGTCCGGAAAGCAAGTATAATAGGGAAGAAGCTTATTCTGAATAACTGGATGAGTGCAGAGCCGCCAGATTACTGGCACTGGAGAAACCGACTATATGATATGTTATTGCAGGAACAAAGGGTGGTGGGGTCCTCCCCCAAGAGAAGGAAAGCATTTTTGGAGATTTGGGACTCCTAAATACAGTCGTTATCCCCTAAAGCTCGTATCTTTATATTGAATAATCTCTGACTCTGCACCTAAGTGTCCCCTGTAGGTTTTTTTTTTTTCTTTCTCTCTCTCTCTCTCTTCTTTCCTCTTTCCCTTTTCCCCTCCTTCCTGCATATGGTCGTTAGTCAGTTTGATGACATATGTTTATGATATCTTGCAATAATTGTATGTAATATTCTTTTAGTGGAATCTACTTTGGAGGGGGGAAGGGGAGAGGTATGGGAGGGGGGGTGGGAGGGTTGGGGGGTCCGGAGGGGGTTGGTTCGGGAGGGAGGGAATAAACATAAAAGTTTTTTGTTGCACACAAATGGAATGTGGTGGTTGAAAACGTATATTTTCTGATTTATCTGGCAGTGTCAAGCCAGACCATTGTGTTTCCTTGTTTAATAAAAAAGATTTAAACATAAAGGCAATTTAATCAGCCAGAAACAATTCCTGGCTGGTTAAATCACGTGTTTGGGCCTAACCACTAATTTTCAGTGGCACATAAGCGGTTAATGCTGCTGAAAATAACCGGTTAGTGCCAAACTGAAAACTGGCTAATTTTAGGGCCTTCCAGGAGCGGAGTCTGCACTTGGATGGTTAAGTGCCAATGTTCTGCACTTACCACTACTATTACTACTTATCATTTCTATAGCGCTACTAGACGTACTTAGTGATGTACACTGAACATATAAGAGACAGCCCCTGTTCAACAGAGCTTGCAATCTAATCAAGGTAGACAGGACAAATAAGGGATAAAGGAATTACTTAAGGTGGAAATGATAAAACAGAGTGAACAAGTGAATAGGAGTTATGAGTTAAAAGCAGCCTCAACAAGGTGGGCTTTTAGCCTAGATTTGATGACGGCCAGAGCTGGAGCGGTAACCCATAGCTGGCTACGTTCTGAATATTGTACTTAACAGGCTATCCCCCCCCCCCCCCCCCCCTGTTTACTAAAGCTTAGCTCGAGTTATCTGCAGCAGGGCCCATTTTATTCCTATGGGCCCTGCTGCAGATAACTCGAGCTAAGCTTTAGAGAACAACTCCCTATCTGTTAGTCAGCTCCGCAAACCCAGAAATTCAATGCCAGTGCCTGGACAAGGCCCAACATTAAATTTCTGGGTTTAACACTAGTAATGCTGATCCCCGCCGGCTGTATATCAGGCTCTAAATGAAAATACATTTTTGAGTCACAATAGCATAAATAGAAAACTAGTGGGCCCTTTTATGAAAGGATTTCCGTGTGGCAACCCGGAACTACCACCAGTCCAATGCGACTGCCGGCGATAGTTCCGCCTTCGAGTAAGCGTCATTTCAGGCACTACAGAAATTATTTACAAAATTATTAGCATGGTCTAAACCGGTGGTAATCGAGCAGTGCTGCACGCTGCCCAGTTACCGCTGGGTTACTGTAGGAGCCCTTACCGCCACCTCACTGGGTGGCAGTAAGTACCCCCCCATATGGCCACATGGTAAATGAAGGGCCATTTTTACTGCAGCTGGATAAAAGGACCCCAAGATGATTTGTGACTTGTGTGCCTTTTCACTAATGTCTCTGACTGATTTTACCTATAGACAGGGCTTTTTTGAGGGGGTACTTGGGGGTACTGAGTACCAGCACATTTTCCATTGTCTGCTAAAATTGACCCATGGTCCCCAGGTTTTAATGAAAGAGCTCAAGCTCTACACACCAATACTGCCTTGAAATAGATTCTGTAACCAGTTGCAGGGGCCCTTGCTCTTGTGGGGTGGGTCCCTCAGTGACCACCCCACCCCTGAAAGATTGCCTGTCATTTGAGTACTGGCACCTTTTTTGCTAGAAAAAAATGCACTGCCTATAGAATAAATTAGCTTTCTGCCATCAGTAATAAATATAGAAGCCAGTACTGAGATTCATCTCAGAAAAAATCAGGGCATGTGTGTTTCATTACCTTTGAGTCTTGCTTATTACGTCCACAAGGGATGACATAGTTGGATGTACAAGACAAATTAAATCAAATAATTTTAATTAGAAGTTTCAACTTTTAGGAAGCTTATGAAGTATTCGGTTTACTTCTGCCAACTCTTTTTGTTCGTGTCTGTACAGGAGAAAAATAATAGACTGGAATCAGTGGGCATTGGAGGGCAATTTTCTGATAGAATTAAATGGGTATTCCATTCCTTGCACATTCAAATATAGTGAAAATGAGTGATTTCAGTATGATTGCTAATTTTCCACAGGTGTTGAGTTTTAATTTGTAAAAAGGTGCTTATAAAGTACCTGTGAATAGAAAATTCAGTAGTGCTATGTGATAAGTTAATCAGAACATTATAATTAAATAAACAGTGCTACATTAATATGACTCCTGATAATTGTCAGCCCTCCTGCACAACCTGGATGAAGTAACACTTTGTACAGCAAAAGTAGAAAACTGCAGAAACAGTTAACTGTGCGTCTTTCTCTGTACTATTAGTTCGGTTTGATTTTACTGAAAATTATCCTTTCTTTATTAATGTATTTTATTTATGCTTTTCATGTTATTTTTTAATAAGAATACATTTCCCCCCTCATTCTATAATGTTATGTGCACAATTTTACACTTATGGCTAGATTCTATAAATGGCACCCAAATGTATGCACACAAAATTGTTCAGTATTTTGAGACGCGTGTGTAACTAAATTGGCTAATGAGACAATTAGTGCCAATAATTGGGTACTAGCAATCAATTATTGATGTTAATTGGCAACAATTTGGATTTGTATGCACATCTTGCTATGTGTTATTCCAGGGGTTTTCACCCAGTGCTCAGGGCACACCCAGCCAGGCGGGGGGGGGGGGGGGGGGGGGGGGTTCAGGATATCTCCATTAAATGCAACTCAAAGACTGGGTTGAAAACCTTTGTGTTATTCTGTAAAGATCGACATGCAAATCTGATAGCTTGCAACTCAAAACAGGGCATGGCCAGGTTAGAGGCATTCACTAAAGATATATACAGTATTACTGAATATGGGGATTTGTGCCTAATTTTCATGCTAGGATTTACATCAGGTTTCAGTTAGTCTAAATCCTCACGCCCAAAGTTGGGTGTGGATCCCGGCACTACGCTCTGTTCTATAAAGGTCACTAACTTTGGAATGCCCATTGTAGAATACCATTCAGCGTCAGTTTTTTTTTTTTGTTTTTTTTAACACCATTTACTAAGTCCAGCCCTTAGTGCGGAAAAATTGCACTCACGGGTTTTAAAATGCCTACAGTTATGCATGTAACTTAATTGATACATTTGCTGATCATTGGCACTAACAACCAATTATTGGTGATAATTGTAGTCGATGGGCACTAATTTGCAGTTACACTTGTAACTGCACTTAGTATTCTATAACCTGAGCTAACAAATTCTATAGTACATAATTGCAAAGGGGTGTAGACATAGGAGTAGCAGGGTGGGTCAGGGGTTTGCCTAGCACTTGCACACTAAGGGCCCT
The DNA here is from genome assembly GCF_901765095.1 of Microcaecilia unicolor. Lineage (NCBI taxonomy): Eukaryota > Metazoa > Chordata > Amphibia > Gymnophiona > Siphonopidae > Microcaecilia > Microcaecilia unicolor. Next base: position 80,015,879 of record NC_044037.1, on the reverse strand, counting down.
GTTTATAAAGTGCACACTAATTTTTAGCACGTGCTAAAGAATGCTAGCGCACCTTTGTAAACAGGGCCCTAAGGTTGTAGAACATCAACAATTACAGGTCATCTAAAGTTAGGCAGCAGGATGTTGCATAGTATTTACTCGCCAACATTTAGGCTTGGCTGCTTACATTATATCAATGGCTGATGTAAATGTCTACGACTAAATGTTACAGTTGCACCTAAAATGATAATGATAAATTAGTCTTATATCCCGCTAATACCTCAAGAGTTCAAAGCAGGTAACACTATCTGAAGAAGCCAGAGTCAAACCTCTGGGAATAAACAGAGGTTTGTCTCTGGCTTCTTAAGGATAGTGTTACCCGCTTTGAACTGTTGAGGTATTAGCGGGATATAAGACTAATTTATCATTATTATCATTATAGGTGCAATTGTAGCATTTAGTCCTAGACATTTACACCAGCCATTGATATGATGTAAGCAGTCGAGCATAAATGTTGGTGAGTAAATACCACACAACATCCCACCGCCTAACTTTAGGTGACCTGTAGAGAATTACCGCTTTTCACCCAGATTCTATATAGCGTAACTTAAGTTGTGCATGCAGATCTGGTTGTATTCTGGATTTGCACATGCAATTTAATTAGTTAAGCCAATCAGCTTAATTAGAATTTACTCGCACAACTATCTAAGCGTATTCTGTAACATTAGGTGCGTAAATTCCAACTTACATAGTTGAATAGGGGCATTGCCATGGGTGTGGAATGGGCAGATTATAGGCATTTCTAAAATTTATGTGCGCTGTTATAGAATACTGTTCATTGCAAAATGTTTGCCACACTGATAGGTGCTCAGCATATTCTATAAACCACATGGAAATTTAGTCGTATTCTATAAAGTACTTTATAGAATACGTCTAGGCATATTTTGGGGGGGGCGCCGATTATTTAATCATGATATATAGAATCTACCCTTTATTGTCTACATTGCATTAAAGAAAATCAATTGTTTCTTTATTTTCCTGCTTCCATTATCTTACTATTTATGTTTCGTGTTCAAATTGTGTATGTATCAATACAATGCCTGCTTGGGGTTTTAATGAGTATCAGCATGGCAGCACCCTGATTTCCTGTGATTTAGAATGACATATGTGTGACTTCTGATTCCAGCATTCAGTAGGATGACTGCCTAAGAGCTTGTCCTCCCAGATACTCCACAATTAAGAGGGATTTCTCTGTCCTTTTGTCCTCCTAAAGACCTTTGTTGGATCTGAGTACAACATTCAGTAAGTCCAGAACAAAACAGAATCGATGCATTTGCCGTGTTGGCTGTGGCAAGCCTCTAAAACAAGATATGTTATCCCCAATTAAAATGGTGTCACCACGTGAGTTCCAAGACCTCGTGGAACCGATTATGACAGAGCTTGGTCAAGATCGTGCTACAGATCATAACCTGCAAACCCTTCATCATAAATGTAAACTAATAGTTACACTGCAGTGTGATTTTGAAGACATAAATAATCACAATAGGTGCAATAATGTGTGTATTTTCGGAGTACACAAATGATTGGAAAGGCAGGAACCTGTTTGGTATTTTTGGAGAACCTAATTCCAAAACTTCTAGGCATACCGTATGCCTTTTGAGATTAAGTGTGCATCTTGTAAACTGGGCCATGCTGTCCCAGTTGCACATTGCCCCAGACCACTTATTTTCAGAGTTCTCCAGTACCAACAAGCTTTGGAGATATTATAAAAGGGCCATGCCCAGTGAGAACTGGTATGGCAAGGAGCAAATCTTATTATCTTACCAGACCTGGCGGCAGCAACTGCAAGGCTCAAAAATTTACTTCTAGATTGTGCAATACGGACTGTATTACCCTGCTAGAATGCAGGTTACATCAAACTAAAAACTTTGAAGATTCAGATGAGCTGAAGAAATTTCTTGCTACTTGTGCTCAAGTAGGAGTGGAGTGGAGTGGAGGAATGGCCTAGTGGTTAGGGTGGTGGACTTTGGTCCTGGGGAACTGAGGAACTGAGTTTGATTCCTACTTCAGACACAGGCAGCTCCTTGTGACTCTGGGCAAGTCACTTAACCCTCCATTGCCCCATGTAAACCGCATTGAGCCTGTCATGAGTGGGAAAGCACAGGGTACAAATGTAACAAAAAAAAAACTGGGCACTTGAATGTCTGCGTAGTGTGAGATAATGCCTCCCTCAGGTTGCCAGCGGTAGGGTTGACCCTACTAATATCTTCCACTCTTTCTCTGGACACAGGTATTAAACAATCTTTATTAACTCCAGTTATAGCTCCAAACGTAAGAACATAGAACATAAGAGTAGCCATACCGGGTCAGACTGATGGTCAATCTAGCCCAGTATCCTGTTTCTATCAGTGGCCAAGCCAGGTCACAAGTACCTGGCAGAAACCCAAATCATGGCAACATTCCATCCCAGGGCAAGCAGTTGCTTCCCCTTGTGTGTCTCAATAGCAGACTATGAACTTTTCCTCCAGGAACTTGTTCAAACCTTTTTTAAACCCAGATATGCTAACCGCTGTTACTACATCCTCCAGCATAGAGTTCCAGAGCTTAACTATTTGTTGAGTGAAAAAATATTTCCTCGTATTTGTTTTAAAAGTATTTCCATGTAACTTCCTTGAGTGTCCCCTAGTCTTTGTGCTTTTGGAATGAGTAAAAAATCAATTTACTTCTACTCGTTCTACACCACTCAGTATTTTGTAGACCTCAATCATATCTCCCCTCATCTGTCTCTTTTCCGAGCTGAAGAGCCCCAACCTCTTCAGTCTTTCCTCATACGATAGGAGTTCCATCCCTTTATCATTTTTGGTAACTTTTGTTTCTTTTAACATAGAGGCATTTTAGGAATGAGTTTATATCACCCCTTTCCATAATACTTTACACAGTATTCAATCCAGCACCTTGCTTAAGCCTATGCTCTGCTGAGATCTTCCCTGTTGGACAGACTAATTAAACAAACAGCTTCTCTGATCTCTCCTGTTACTTCAAAACTGCACACTTCTACATACAGTTCACAGAAGTAGGTTAATCATGCAGGGCTTCAGGATTCCTAGTCACTAAATCTTTCCTCCCCAGTTTCTTTTAACACCCTAGGAACCATACATACCAAGTCTAGCTTCTCTTTTATGCCCAGGTGTAGCCTTCCCCAATTAATCTGGCTTCTGACTCCCATCATTACCTGTCTCTCCAACTGCTTTCACGTCTTCTGAGAAGGGCTGAAACTTTCCAAACCCTGCTCCAGTGACTCAAAATAGGCAGTTGCACAGCTCCCTTTTCCCACACTGACTTACCAGTCTACTGGGAAACAGCCAGCTAACAGAGACAACCATTCCCTTCACTATCACTACCAGCCTTTCTGCCTCTCCTTGGGATCCGTCCACTGACAGGCCTCTCTGCCTTTCATAGCTCTTTGGGGAAATCCCTTTTCCTTCTGGCAGGCTGTGGGTTGTGTATTCCTCCCAACCCTTTCTTGCCTCTGGGAACTTGCCCTTCCTCCAAACTGAACTTTTCCTTTCCTTTGGCCTCTAGGGAAATCAACCCTTTCTTTGCCATAGACCTCTTTTCCCTGCTTGGCTTCTGTCTTTAACTGTAACTGCTAAATGATATAAAGGCAATTTAATTGTTGTGTTTCTGATATACAGCTGAAATGATGCGTATAGAATATCTTTGTGAAGAAAACCAAATCTCTCTTGCTACTGAGTTATAAGATGCTCTGTGTTGCCGTTGTGAAATGTTATAGTTGGTGCTTAAAAGTGAGAACGGCTCCCAGGGAGCACTTAATAGCAAAACTTAGTTGGTGCAACTGTTGGAAGTGTACCCATAGTAACCAGGGGCGTAGCCAGACAACACATTTTGGGTGGGTCTAGGCAAGAAGTGGGTGGGCATCATGTGTTCTCCCCCCTCCCAACCCCCACCAAAAAAATATTTCAGCTGGCAGGAAAATGCTTCTTTCCACCTTGGCAGTATGCAGCAGGCATGCGCTCAAAATGGAGCATGTTCAGGTGCCAGTATCGTGGAGAGTAGTGTTTTTGTTACCATCAGGGGGAAGTCTTCAACTGGCCAAGCTTGAGATCCCCATCAGCTACCACTAAATGTGTGCTACTGTTGGGTGGGCCTGAGCACTAAATGGGTGGGCCCTGGCCCACCCCGGCCCACCTGTGGCTACGCCACTGATACTAACTGCACAGGTGAGAGTACTAACTGAAGCATGCTATCCAAGCCCATTCTCAACTCATACCCAGTCTTGTAGCCAGCCTCAAACACAAAATGAACTTAACGCATGAATGGGCACATGCTAACCAGTGCATTTGTACAGTACCAGTTAACACTCACTAATGTGCACATTAAGGGGCTCTTTTACTAATGGGCTGACGTGCGGCAATAGACTTGAACGCGACAATTCGGAACTACCGCCGGGCTACCACAGCAACCCAGCAATAATTATGCCCTCCACCACCACCACCACCACTGCACACTATTTTCGGTACTATGAAAATATTTTTCTGTGTTTTTACCGCCGGGTTAGCGTGGGAGCTCTTACCGCCACCTGACTGGGTGATGGTAAGTTCTCCCTCCAAGAACCTGAACAAAAAAGTGAGTCTTCAACAGCTTCTTGAAGTGTCCTGCATTCATACAAAAATGCAAGTAGCTGGGCAAATAATTCCCTAGTACTGAACCTTCAACCGAAAATGCTGCAACCCTCGTAATACCACGCCCAACAACCTCATTTCACTGTTAAGAACCATCTCCACTCCACACACTTTTACTGTCTGAGGCCACCTATCATCCTTCACTCTCCCTACAATTATAATCTCCAAATTCAAAGCAAGTTTATTCACACCCATCCACTCAACTGCAGCCTTCATGTACACCAATATCTGATCTGACAAATCCGATCCCCCCAAGCCGTTATTGGGGAAAACCCAATGGCTGAAAATCCTGACACAACGGTGCCAAATAAATGTTAAATAAAAAGGGCAGGAAGAGATGATCCTTATGGGACCTCTCTCCTAACTGAAACAGGGTCAGAGATTGTTCTTCCACTATGAACTTACATACTATGACCAGACAAATAAGAAAAGAACCACTCATATACTTTACCACCTATCCCTAATTGCCTCAACCTAAGCAACATCAAGGCCATGTCTACCAAATCAAAAGCGGAGGACACATCCAGAGATTTTAGACAGAAACACCAATTCTTATCTAACCCCCATATCAGTACATTCACAGTAGTTATTAACTATCCAGCTTATTTTCGAAAGAGAAAGACGCCCATATTTCGACGCAAATCGGGAGATGGGCATCCGTTTCCCAAGGGCGCCCAAATCGGTATAATCGAAACCCGATTTTTAGTGTCCTCAACTGCAGTCCGTCACGGAGATGAACAAAGATCACTGGGGCGTGTCGGAGGCGTGGCGAAGGCGGGACTGGGGCGTGGTTATCGGCCGAGGAGAGATGGGCGTCTTTAGCTGATAATCGAAACAAGAAGGGCGCTTTTGACGAGAATTTGGTCCGCTTTATTTAGACCCTTTTTTTCAGGTCCAAGTCCCAAAAAAGTGCCCCAACTGACCAGATGACAACCGGAGGGAATCGGGGATCATCTCCCCTGACTCGCCCACCAAAAAAACCCACTTTACAAACTTTTTTTTCGCAGTCTGTATGCCAGCCTCAAATGCCGTACCCACCTCCATGACAGCAGAATGTGTTCTATCCTCTGACAGCCTGTCCCTGGTTTTGATGTGGGTCTCGGGTGAGTGTGACACCTTTTCTGTTAAGGGCACTGCAGAGTCACATCAGCAATGCATTGTGGTGGGTATAGGGTATTGGGCTCTGTGATTCCACTAGCTTGTGTTAAATACTCATGATGTTGGTAGTTGGTAGGCTCTACTCCCATGGTGCTTTTCCCTCTGCTTACTGGGTCAGAGTGTGCCCTGTTTTGTTTCTGGTAGTCCATGAGGTAGTGGCCATTTGTGTAAGACACTTTTAGATCCCTTTCATGTGTTAGCCACGTTACAGCACTTAGTTCTTACCTTGAATGTTGCTGAAAGAGGGCATTGTACAGCATTCTGCCAGCTCTGACCTACTGCTAATCTCAGTACCAGCGAGACTCATTGCCAGTGGGCACAACCTCTGATCTGCAGTTAACTGTGAGTAAAGATGCTTATTCAAATAAAGAATGCTTTCAGCGAGATTAGTCTTCAGGTGTCAACTGCTGTGCCAAGGTTATACATCAGCAACAAGTCCTGTCCCTGGAGCACTTTTAGTGGGTACTGCAGTGCACTTCAGGCAGGCAGACCCAGGCCCATCAACCCCCATCCGTAACACTTGTGGTGGTAAATGGGAGGCCTCTAAAACCCACTGTACCCACATGTAGTTGCCCCCTTCACCCCTAAGAGCTATGGTAGTGTTGTACATTTGTCCCACAACCAAATTGCTTGGATTGGGACATTTCTGAGCTGGGTGTTCTTAGTTTCCATTATCGCAAAAAAAAAAAAAAAAAAAACCCGCCCATCTCAGAAGGAACCAAATCCATGGCATTTGGTCCGTCCAAACCGTATTTTCGAAGCGAAAGATGGACGCCCATCTTTTTCGATAATACGATCTATCCCGCCTCTTCACATACCCGTTCTTGGAGATAGACGCCCATGGAGATGGGCGTTCGCGTTCGATTATGCCCTTCCACGTCTCTACTCCGTGAGCTTTTCTAAAGCCAAACTGAAAGTGATCTAAACAGTCATTTTGCTCCACAAACTCTTCCAACTGATGCAACACCACTTTTTCCACCACCTTCCCTAAAAAATGGATAACCAAAATAGGTCTGTAATTTGACATAACTGAAGAATCCAATTTCTCACATAGATTATGAGCCCTCCAAGTACCACCTTGAGCTACTACTGAAAAAGGTGTGAGCTCTATCTTAATAAATAAATAACAATAGTTTGGTAACAGGCCAAAGAGAAAACAAAATTGTCACTGGTAAAGAAGAGTTTATATATTTTATTTTTGTTGGTTCAGAGTGTATCATTTTTGCTCAGGTACTATTTTTTCCCATTAAAAGAAAATTTCTGCTTTGCTGGCTGGTGATTGATTTTGCAAAGGTAAAAATGAAATTGTACTGCTCCACAGCTGCTCCTTGATGTTGCAGCACTGAACTCATTGCAATAGTAGTCACTTTTGTCAATTGATTTTTGTTGTGCAGAATATCAGAATAACTCATCTGTTGTGGTGCAAGTGGTACAATTAAGGGCAGTTTCTTTTCAATTTGCATAGCATGTGGAGAGTTGGGTTTTTTTTTTTAATTGTTATGCCCCATATGCCCTTTCCTACCCAGCACTTCTCTTAAGCATCACTCTCTCAGTAGAGTTCAAGAAGATGCATGTAAAGCAGCAGATCTTGAAACACTCTTATTAAACTACATTAACTCTGTCAGTGTCCTCTTTGTTTTCATGAAGGCAAATGAATTATGGAAGAGCGTTTTGACAGTCTGCAACCATTAAAGCCAGCGGTTGAAAGCTCTGTGAATCCTGTCATACTGTCAGAGCCCTGAAATGTTTTGTGCAAGTTCTGTGTGAGAAGCAGTACCCCCGTTCTAAAGTACATTTTAGGGAAAAAAAAGTACAATGTGACCTTTTCCCTGTCAAAAATTGAAACTTTAATTCTCGAAGAAAGCTACATTTGGTTCAGAATCTACTGTATGAAAATGTAGTTATTCTGCTAAACAAAGCCATACGATAATAACAAACCTCATACCTTCTTTACTGACATATTGATAAGTGTTACAGCTATTTCTTGCGTGTATTGGAGCAGATTTATAAAATCAGGAAACATAGATTGGCTGATCAGTGTCCAAGCTCATACAAATCACAGTCAATAGATTAATCATAGACTAGTCATAGGGCATTGCTAATGCAATGCTAAAAAGAACTATATAACAGCTGTGAGGATGCTTAAGAACCTTACAGTCTTCTATAGACCTTAGGTAGAAGCTGTGTACTGTACAGTGAGTATTTGTTACAGATAAAGAAAGCTAAGGTTTATACATCTACCACATAGCTATCATCATATGAAAGCCTCGATAGAGATTTATTCTCAATAAAAGATGAGCTAAAGCTTAACTTTGTAGTGGAAGGAGTGGACTTGAATTGTAAATTTTATAGGAAGGAAAATGAATGTGGTGCCCCCCCTCCCCCCCAGTTTAGGTGGAAGTTATTAAGGTATGATAAAAATCATGCTTTTACTACATATTGATTGATCATGGGAATCACTAACAGGTTACCGACTCTCAAAATAAAAGAATAATTCTGCTTGTGTTGCCACCTTGCAAACAGCACTATTCTACTGTCCCAGGAGCATCAGGCTGCCAACTTCAGTCTGATGCTCCGAGGCTACATTTTAAGGGGGCTGTCCAAGGTTGCATCACACTGCCCCCCTGAATGCCTCCCCCATAGGGGAGGCCCCTTCTAGTGCCCTTCTCATCCAGGCCCCCCAAAGCAAACACTCTCTAATACAGCCTCCACACAAGCAGAGGCTCCCCCTGAAAGTTTCTTCTGACGTCACTTGCCTCCCACCCGGAAATACTCCACAATAGGAAGCCACTCCCAGAGTAACCTCCACCCACTGGTAGGTCTCCCTCAGACCTACCTTGACCATTTCCTGGTATCTAATAGGGTTGGGTGTAGCAGACCAGAGGGAAAAAATGACACAAATCAGTCATACAGCGAAAACAGTGTAGTTGACCACAGATGAAACAACAAGGCAAAATCAAGATGAGGAGGATCGGATTTTATTGGACTTGACATGGCCTTTGTTTAGGTAAATGCTTCTGTCAGAGGTCATTCTGTCCAGTATTATAAAGCAAAGCTTCCTGATTGAAAGTGCTTATTGCTATGTTTGATTGCATAATAGAAAGTATGCATTTGCAGTTGTGAGATTTTTTTTTACACTATTTAATGTTAGAGCTTTAAGTGGTTTTAGATGACACATGCACATTACATCTAATATCATTAATAACTTCAGCAGGAGCTATCTGTGAGGAAGCTTCAGGAGAAAAGACTTGATCACCTTCATTAAGATCACATGGAACTTGATCAATGTCCCCTTTAGGATCTCCTGATTGTAGCAGTACCTCCTCTGGAGGGCTCAGGTTCATTGCTGAGGTTGGAGGTAGAGGCAGTGAGTATAGGACTGCACTTAGAGGCCAGTACAAAAGGCGTATGATCTATTAAGCTCCCATTTGTATGCTGGGAAGACAACCCAAGTGCTACAAAAGAGCCCATATCAGTAAGCTGAAGTTTGGACCTCTATGATATCACAATCAGCATGCAAGTCAGGGTCTCAGTTTTGACTGCAGTTGTTGAAATCCAGCGATCCTTCATAGTTCCAAAGTCAGACTTTTACTATACCTTAATGTACTGAGGGAGTCACCAACTGGTAATAGCTCTCTATTGCAGATTACTGACTCCCAGGGTACATGAAGAATGCAACATGCAAGAAATCACACAAGCTGCATTCTTCACATCTCCTTGCAACACTGAGTCATAAAGCTGTGGCCTCATGCTCTCAGAGGCATCTTAAAGGGGCCTTAGCAGAACCCTCGTTCTCCCCTCCCCACAGTTCCCCCTCCTGAAAAATCCTCCTTTCTCCCCCCCCCCCCCCCCCCCACAGACCACAGAAGAGTTTTCTTCCCACACCTATGCAATCTTCCCCCAAGGGGTTTCCGCCTCCCTCAACAATTTCCCAGATGAAGAGCTTCCGGGCAGGGTGGGATGTCAACATTTTGGGAAGGCACCAAAAAAGGAGGGAGGGAGTGCTAGTCCCTCCTTCCTTCACTTATTACTACTACTACTACTACAACTACAGAGAGGTAGGATGCCAAGGAGAGGGAGGGAGGGGGGTTAGTTAGTGGTCCCAGTGGACCACCAGGGTTTTTGTGTTTTGAGGGTGGGGGCCTGGAGGTCCAGGTCTTGTGTTTTTTGGGGGAGCAGGCTTAGGTTTGACAGGTCCTGTAGAAAATCCAGGGGTCTCCCTCATTTCTTTCTTACTGTCAAACCCCAACACCAGCTCCAAGCTGGCGTATGGTTTGCTGTGCTAGCAGTGGTCTAGTTTGGCGCACTGCCCGCTGATCATGAGAGAGGAATGCGGGAGACCCTTGTTTGCATGCATTTGCATGCAATTAGCATTCAGAGCCAGCAAGCGTGTTATTACACACGCTTGCTGGCGCTGATCATAATGTGGGAGCAAATGTGGGTGCTAGTACGGCGCTGTTGGTCTCTAGCACCCGTGTTTGCTTTTGATCATTGGCCCCTGAGTGCTTTCTTTCCACTGTTTAGAAACCCTTCAGAACTTAGCAGCCTGATTTTTACTCAGAGCTCTCATATTTGATCGTGCTGCTCCTCTTTCAATACAGCTACACTGGCTCCCTGTTCACTACCCTGTAGTTTTCAAAACACTGTCTTACCCATAAGTCTCTTCACGTAGGCTTTCTTTCTTAGTTATCTTCTTTGATCATTCCCTATAGTCCACAACATACCCTTTGGTCCCTTGATGCAAATTGCCTTTCTCTCCCTTCACCATGTATGGCCCACTATTTATTTAAGACATTTATATCATGCTTTCTCCGAGGACAAGCAGGCTGCTTGTTCTCACGACTGGGTGACGTCCGCGGCAGCCCCCACAACCGGAAAGAAGCTTCGCGGGACGGTCGGCACGCAGGGCACGCCCACCGCGCATGCGCGGCCGTCTTCCCGCCCGTGCGCGACCGCTCCCGCCAGTTCCTTTTTTTCCGCGTCTGGAGAGAGTTGTGCTTTGCCGCTCTCTCTGTTTCAGCCGCCGGAATTTCGATCGCGTTTACGCGGATCGTCGCTTTCTTTTTCTCTCTTGTTTTTGGGTTATCGCCGGTTTCCCTTTCAAAAAAAAAACCTGAGCGTGTGGAGCACGCGCTCTCCTTTTCCCTCGCTTCCAGCGGGGACGCCGCGTTGCGGCCTAGTGGCCGCTCGGTCGTTTCTTTTTTCGAGGTGTGATTCCAGCCACCATTGACGACTTTGACTTCGCAGACGCGATTTTTCCGTCGATGTCCTCGAAGGTCCCGAGTGGATTTAAAAAGTGTGGTCGCTGCGGCCGGCCGATCTCGCAGACCGACACCCACGCTTGGTGCCTCCAGTGCCTCGGGCCAGAGCACAATATCAAGTCGTGTTCCCTGTGTCTCGGTCTCCGGAAACGGACTCAGGTTGCGAGGCAAGTTCTGCGGGACCGTCTTTTTGGAACTTGCGCCGGCCCCTCGACGTCGACCTCGACGGCATCGGTACTGACGCCCGGTCCTTCGGTACCGGTATCGATGCCCGAGACATCGGCACCGATGGCATCGACCCCAGGAGAACAGGTCCCGTCGGCCCGCCGGTCCTCCGGTGAGAGTGGAGGTGAGAGGCCGCGTGGGCAGTCGGCCCCGGTCACTCCCTCAGCTCGTGGGCCACGGGACCGAACCCTGTCTGACCCGGTACCTCGAGACCGAGGGGGATCGACCTCCTCCTCCTCCATGCCTTCCGGCGCCGGTGACGGGCATCGCAAGAAGGATAAGAAGCGTCGTCACCGGTCGCCCTCGGTGCATCCGGATATCGGAGAGGAGGCGACGCCGAAGCGTACTCGTCGAGAGGAGAGGTCCCCGTCGGTTGTGGAGGTACCGACGCGTCGGGGTTCCGGCACCTCGGTGCCGTCTCCTGGCCCCCATCAGCTTCTGACGCCGACACCCCTACCGGCCCCACCGCCTTTCCCGGCAGCGGGCCTGGACGAGTGCCTCAGAGCCATCCTTCCGGGGATCCTGGAAGGGCTGATGCGCCAGGCTGTGCCGGCGCCGGGGGTGCTTGCGCCCTCGGCGCCGATGTCTGTGGCGCCGGCGAGCTCTAGCCCGGCGCCGGGGCCGTCGACACCGCCGCCGCTTGCGGCGCCGGTCTCGACCGCCACGCAGGTGGAGTCCCCGTCGACGTCGATGGAGGGAGCTCCGTCCCCGCCGGCGCGGGAGTCCACCGCTCGACGACACCGAGACCCTGGTGCCTCCACGTCGAGCCGGGCCCGGTTCAGGACTCAGCTACATGAGCTTATGTCCGATACCGAGGATGAGGACTCGTGGGGGGAAGAGGAGGACCCTAGATATTTCTCCTCAGAGGAGTCTACGGGCCTTCCCTCGGACCCCACGCCTTCACCGGAGAGGAAGCTCTCACCTCCAGAGAGTCTCTCCTTTGCCTCCTTTGTGCGGGATATGTCTATTAGCATTCTCTTCCCCGTGGTCTCTGTGGAAGAGCCGAGGGCCGAGATGCTCGAGGTCCTCGACTATCCATCACCACCTAGAGAGTCCTCCACGGTGCCGCTGCACAATGTCCTCAAAGAGACACTGCTTCGGAACTGGGTGCGACCGTTAACTAACCCCACCATTCCCAAGAAAGCAGAGTCCCAATACAGGATCCACTCCGACCCAGAGTTAATGCGGCCCCAATTGCCCCATGACTCGGCGGTCGTGGATTCTGCTCTCAAGAGGGCACGGAGTTCGAGGGATACCGCCTCGGCGCCCCCGGGGCGGGAGTCTCGCACTCTGGACTCGTTTGGGAGGAAGGCCTACCAATCCTCCATGCTCGTGACCCGCATCCAGTCATACCTGCTCTATATGAGCATTCACATGCGGACCTATGTGCAACAACTGGCGGACCTGGTCGAGAAGCTCCCGCCGGAGCAGTCCAGGCCTTATCAGGAGGTGGTCAGGCAGCTGAAGGCGTGCAGAAAGTTCCTGTCCAGGGGTATCTATGACACCTGTGACATGGCATCTCGTGCTGCGGCCCAAGGTATAGTGATGCGCAGGCTCTCATGGCTGCGTGCCTCTGACCTGGACAACCGCACCCAGCAGAGACTGGCCGACGTCCCTTGCCGGGGGGATAACATTTTCGGTGAGAAGGTCGAGCAGATGGTGGACCAACTGCACCAGCGGGAAACCGCCCTCGACAAACTCTCCCACCGGGCGCCTTCAGCATCCACCTCCACAGGTGGACGTTTTTCCCGGGCCCGGCAGGCTGCACCCTATTCTTTTGCAAAGCGTAGGTACAACCAGCCGGCCCGAAGGCCTCGTCAGGCACAGGGACAGCCCCAGCGCGCTCGTTCCCGTCAACAGCGTGCGCCTAAGCAGCCCCCTGCGCCTCCACAGCAAAAGCCAGGGACGGGCTTTTGACTGGATCCACGGGAACATAGCCGCCCTCAAAGTGTCCGTACCGGACGATCTGCCGGTCGGGGGGAGGTTAAAATTTTTTCACCAAAGGTGGCCTCTCATAACCTCCGACCAGTGGGTTCTCCAAATAGTGCGGTGCGGATACGCTCTGAATTTGGCCTCCCTGCCTCCAAATTGTCCTCCGGGAGCTCAATCCTTCAGCTCCCATCACAAGCAGGTACTTGCAGAGGAACTCTCCGCCCTTCTCAGCGCCAATGCGGTCGAGCCCGTACCACTCGGGCAGGAAGGGCAGGGATTCTATTCCAGGTACTTCCTTGTGGAAAAGAAAACAGGGGGCCTGAACAAATTCCTGGTCAAAGAAAAGTTCAGGATGCTTTCCTTGGGCACCCTTCTGCCAATGATTCAGAAAAACGATTGGCTATGTTCCCTGGATTTAAAGGATGCATATACTCACATCCCGATACTGCCAGCTCACAGACAGTATCTCAGATTCCGCCTGGGCGCACGGCACTTTCAGTATTGTGTGCTGCCCTTTGGGCTCGCCTCCGCCCCACAAGTGTTTACAAAGTGCCTCGTGGTGGTGGCGGCCTACCTACGCAAGCTGGGAGTGCACGTGTTCCCATATCTCGACGATTGGCTGGTCAAGAACACCTCGGAGGCGGGAGCCCTCCGGTCTATGCAGTGCACTACTCGACTCCTGGAGCTGCTGGGGTTTGTGATAAATTACCCAAAGTCCCATCTCCAGCCAACGCAGTCTCTGGAATTCATAGGAGCTCTGCTGAATACTCAGACGGCTCAGGCCTTCCTTCCCGAAGCGAGGGCCAACAACCTCCTGTCCCTGGCTTCGCAGACCAGAGCGTCTCAGCAGGTCACAGCTCGGCAGATGTTGAGACTTCTGGGTCATATGGCCTCCACAGTTCATGTGACTCCCATGGCTCGTCTTCACATGAGATCTGCTCAATGGACCCTAGCTTCCCAGTGGTTCCAAGCCACCGGGAATCTAGAAGATGTCATCCGCCTCTCCACCAGTTGCCGCTCTTCACTGCTCTGGTGGACCATCCGGACCAATTTGACCCTGGGACGCCCATTCCAAATTCCACAGCCCACGAAAGTGCTGACGACGGATGCATCTCGCCTGGGGTGGGGAGCTCATGTCGATGGGCTCCACACCCAGGGTCTGTGGTCCCTCCAGGAAAAGGATCTGCAGATCAACCTCCTGGAGCTCCGAGCGATCTGGAACGCACTGAAGGCTTTCAGAGATCGGCTGTCCTGCCAAATTATCCAAATTCGGACAGACAATCAGGTTGCAATGTATTACGTCAACAAGCAGGGGGGCACCGGATCTCGCCCCCTGTGTCAGGAGGCCGTCGGGATGTGGCGGGCGTGCCGGTTCGGCATGCTCCTCCAAGCCACGTACCTGGCAGGCGTAAACAACAGTCTGGCCGACAGACTGAGCAGAGTCATGCAACCGCACGAGTGGTCGCTCCATTCCAGAGTGGTGCGCAAGATCTTCCGAGAGTGGGGCACCCCTTCGGTGGACCTTTTCGCCTCTCAGACCAACCACAAGCTGCCTCTGTTCTGTTCCATACTTCAGGCACACGGCAGGATAGCGTCGGATGCCTTTCTCCTCCATTGGGGGACCGGCCTCCTGTATGCTTATCCTCCCATACCTTTGGTGGGGAAGACCTTACTGAAGCTCAAGCAAGACCGCGGCACCATGATTCTGGTGGCGCCCTTTTGGCCCCGTCAGATCTGGTTCCCTCTTCTTCTGGAGTTGTCCTCCGAAGAACCGTGGAGATTGGAGTGTTTTCCGACTCTCATCTCGCAGAACGACGGAGCGTTGCTGCACCCCAACCTTCAATCCCTGGCTCTCACGGCCTGGATGTTGAGGGCGTAGACTTCGCTGCGTTGGGTCTGTCTGAGGGTGTCTCCCGGGTCTTGCTTGCCTCTAGGAAGGATTCCACTAAAAAGAGTTACTTTTTCAAGTGGAGGAGGTTTGTCGTGTGGTGTGAGAGCAAGGCCCTAGAACCTCGTTCTTGCCCTGCACAGAACCTGCTTGAATACCTTCTGCACTTATCAGAGTCTGGCCTCAAGACCAACTCAGTAAGGAATCACCTTAGTGCGATTAGTGCTTACCATTATCGTGTGGAAGGTAAAGCCATCTCTGGAGAGCCTTTAGTCGTTCGATTCATGAGAGGCTTGCTTTTGTCCAAGCCCCCTATCAAGCCTCCTACAGTGTCATGGGATCTCAACGTCGTCCTCACCCAGCTGATGAGACCTCCTTTTGAGCCACTGAATACCTGCCATCTGAAGTACTTGACCTGGAAGGTCATTTTCTTGGTGGCAGTCACTTCAGCTCGTAGGGTCAGTGAGCTTCAAGCCCTGGTAGCTCACGCTCCATATACCAAATTTCATCACAACAGAGTAGTGCTCCGCACCCACCCAACGTTCCTGCCGAAGGTGGTGTCAGAGTTCCATCTTAACCAGTCAATTGTCTTGCCAACATTCTTCCCCAGGCCGCATACCCGCCCTGCTGAACGTCAGTTGCACACATTGGACTGCAAGAGAGCATTGGCCTTCTACTTGGAGCGGACACAGCCCCACAGACAGTCCGCCTAATTGTTTATTTCTTTCGACCCTAACAGGCTAGGGGTCGCTGTCGGGAAACGCACCATCTCCAATTGGCTAGCAGATTGCATTTCCTTCACTTACGCCCAGGCTGGGCTGACTCTTGAGGGTCATGTCACGGCTCATAGTGTCAGAGCCATGGCAGCGTCGGTGGCCCACTTGAAGTCAGCCACTATTGAAGAGATTTGCAAGGCTGCGACGTGGTCATCGGTCCACACATTCACATCACATTACTGCCTCCAGCAGGATACCCGACGCGACAGTCGGTTCGGGCAGTCGGTGCTGCAGAATCTGTTTGGGGTGTAAATCCAACTCCACCCTCCAGGACCCGAATTTATTCTGGTCAGGCTGCACTCTCAGTTAGTTGTTCTTCGTAGGTCAATTTTCTGTTGTACCCTCGCCGTTGCGAGGTTCAATTGACCTGGGTTCTTGTTTTGAGTGAGCCTGAGAGCTAGGGATACCCCAGTCGTGAGAACAAGCAGCCTGCTTGTCCTCGGAGAAAGTGAATGATACATACCTGTAGCAGGTGTTCTCCGAGGACAGCAGGCTGATTGTTCTCACCTACCCTCCCTCCTCCCCTTTGGAGTTGTGTGTTTCATTTTTTGCTAGTCATTCAACTGGCGGGAGCGGTCGCGCACGGGCGGGAAGACGGCCGCGCATGCGCGGTGGGCGTGCCCTGCGTGCTGACCGTCCCGCGAAGCTTCTTTCCGGTTGGTGGGGGCTGCCGCGGACGTCACCCAGTCGTGAGAACAATCAGCCTGCTGTCCTCGGAGAACACCTGCTACAGGTATGTATCATTCACTGTATTCCAAACACATTTGGGTTCAGTGTAGCTAACAATACACATTTGCAAAAAGTACAATACAATTAGTATTAGCATATGTAGTAATAATACAGTACACAAACTTCACTACTATTAAATAACAAGAGCACGGTTCCAAGCATGCCTGAGAGCTAACGATTACAAGTGGGAATAAAGGATTTATTAAATAAAGCTTTCAACAGTTTACAAAATAAGAGGTAATTGATAATGTATCTTAATGGATTATGCATAGAATTCCATATCTTCGTACCTTGATAGGTAAAGCCTGCATTATTAATAGATTAATAAGGAAGTTTCTTACAACTCGGGTAATGAAATATCAGAGTGTCCCTAGATGTAGAAAAAGCATTTTGTAAATGCAGTTCTATCAGGCTTTGCATGTAGCAAGATTTGGACGGCTTCCTAAAGGAAAAGTCCATAGATCATTATTAAAATGGACTTGGGGAAAATCCACTGCTTATTTCTGGAATAAGCAGCGTATTATGTATTGTACTTTTTTGGGATCTTGCCAGGTATTTGTGACCTGGATTGGCCATTGTTGGAAACAGGATGCTCAGATTGATGGACCTTTGGTCTGTCCCAGTATGGCAGTACTTTTGTACTTGAAGCCAATGTAGATTAGCCAGGAGAGTAGTTGCTTTGGTATATTGAGGAACTCTACAAACAAGATGGGCAGCAGTGTTTTACTCTGATTGAAGTTTCTTGACTAAAGAGTATGTTAACCGTGAGTAAACAGTATTACAATAGTTAAACTTAGAAAGTATAAGTGTTTGGACCACATTATAGCTTCAGTGAACACGTTTCTTAGATTCCCCTTCTCTCCCCCTATGATTGTTTTACTTTCCTGTACATAAATGGCGTTCTTTTATAGGAATTTTATTTGTTGATTGTTTTTATTGTAAACTGCTGTGACCAAATGCCTTTTGAAACAGCGGTATATCAAATACCGAATAAACTGTAATAACTACATGCTAATTGGTTAGTATGCAGCATCACCACATCACCAAGTGATTAACACTGGACACACCTGGTTTCCACCCCCAAACACACTCCCAACGCTAAAAAATATTTTCTGTTTTTAATGCATGTTGAACACAAACCTGCTGCGGGATGCCTCCGCGTGCCCTGCAGTAGTGGAGTTTAACCTGTGGTCAGCAAGTGTTAGTGCTTAACACAGCTTAGTAAAAGGAGCTCTTAAAATGCAGTTTAGTAATATAATATGAATTAATGCTGTTTAACACGCATTAAGGAAAAAAAATAATGCACATTATTTTATTTTTCTTTAAATTTAACTCAGACTTTTTCAGTAGTAGCTCATGATGAGTTACATTCAGGTACTACTGGTATTTCCCTATCCCTGGAGGGTTTACAGTGTAAGGGAGAAAGTTATCAATATGGGCTAGTGATAAGATGGATTATTTTATCATGTTTTAGGGCACCTCTACCACCCCAAAACTATTATGTACCAGTCACCCACAATCTGTAATGATAGAGACTCAAGGCCACGTATGAGAAAAGCAATTTTTATTTACTTACCAACTACAGATTACAATTGATTGTTTCTCATGGGAGAACAGACTACTACACATCAGTGTTTGCTGTACTGAATCTCCAAATAACATCATACATACAATTACTTATATGTTTTCTCTATGCCATAGGCAGCTCTTATGATAATAAGCTGGGCAGTACATATTGTAATAAGCTGGTTATCATTTCTTGGAAGAGGCCATCCTCTTCTTGGAAAGCCTAGTCATCCCCCTTAAGGAACTACCCTGTTCCCAAGTTCAGCCATCTGTTTCCCCTTTTCAGTCCCCGAGTTCAGTTCCAACCCAGCCCCTCCTTTCCACCCTCAGCTTCCCAACTGCCCTCCTCTCTATTCCTGCCACCCTGTGTTTAAACCTTTTATCAAATCGCAGCAACGGCACTGAAAACAGCACAGCGTCACAGCGGACTCGTCTTCAGCCTTTCTCGTTCCTCTGTGTTCCACCCTTGCAGAAACAGGAAATACATCATCAGAGGAAGGTGGGACACTGAGAGGGAAGGGAAAGGCTGATGGGAAGCCCGCTGTCACGCTGTGCTGTTTTCAGTGCCATCGCTGGGATTTAAAATAAAAGGTTTAAACACAGGGCGGCAGGAACAGAGAGGAGGGCTGTTGGGGAGCTGAGGAGGGGAAGGAGGGACCGAGAGTTGCCTGCAGCCGGGTTGTGCCGGCCCTGCATTTGGGCGGACAATGCACCCCTTCGCCCCCCAAAATACACCCATGGGTAAGTGCTTCCCCCACCCACATGGTTAAATGGTAAGAGTAATCTTACCGCATGATCATTTGTTTTTAGGGGCTACTTACCCGATGCGTTTTCCGACAGCTTAATAAAAGACTCCCTAAGTGATTTGCCTAAAATCACATGGAACATTGGTGAGATTTGAACTGAGTTTTCATGGTTATCAGCCCAGTGTTTTAACCACTAGACTACTCTTCCACTGTACCCAGATAATGCAACTTGATAACTATGTCCCCTTGGTCTCACTGTAAAAAAAAAAAAAAAGGACCCTTCGGTAACATAGCACAGTGGTGGTAAAATAACCCATCTTAATGGTAGCCCGCATTGATAATTATTTCCCCTCCCCCCAAAAAAAATTCTGCATGGGAAGATAACTTACCACCCCCAAAATCTATGCTAAATTGGAAATAAGCCACTGCTGACCTTATTACTATTAATTATTATTACTTGAGCGTGCTGTTCACCGCTGCTGCCTTGATTTTCTTTCCTCACATGCTATTCTTGACCCACTACAATCCGGTTTTCGCCCTCTCCACTCAACCAAAACTGCACTTACTAAAGTCTCCAATGACCTATTACTGGCTAAATCCAGAGGTCAATATTCCATCCTCATTCTTCTTGATCTTTCCGCTGCTTTTGACACTGTCGATCACAGCATACTTCTCGATACCCTGTCCTCACTTGGATTCCAGGGCTCTGTCCTTTCCTGGTTCTCTTCCTACCTCTCCCTCCGCACCTTTAGTGTTCACTCTGGTGGATCCTCTTCTACTTCTATCCCTCTGCCTGTCGGCGTACCTCAGGGTTCTGTTCTTGGTCCCCTCCTCTTTTCTATCTACACTTCTTCCCTTGGTTCATTAATCTCATCCCGTGGCTTTTCCTACCATCTCTATGCTGATGACTCCCAAATCTACCTTTCTACCCCTGATATCTCACCTTGCATCCAAACCAAAGTTTCAGCGTGCTTGTCTGACATTGTTGTCTGGATGTCTCAACGCCACCTGAAATTAAATATGACCAAAACCGAGCTTCTCATTTTCCCCCCCAAACCCACCTCCCAGCTCCCCCCATTTTCTATTTCTGTTGATGGCTCTCTCATTCTCCCTGTCTCCTCAGCTCGAAACCTTGGGGTCATCTTTGACTCTTCTCTCTCCTTCTCTGCTCATATCCAGCAGATTGCCAAGACCTGTCGTTTCTTTCTTTACAACATCCGTAAAATCCTCCCCTTTCTTTCCGAGCACTCTACCAAAACCCTCATCCAAACCCTTGTCACTTCTCATTTAGACTACTGCAATCTGCTTCTTGCTGGCCTCCCACTTAGTCACCTCTCCCCTCTCCAGTCGGTTCAAAACTCTGCTGCCTGTCTCATCTTCCACCAGGGTCGCTTTACTCATACTACCCCTCTCCTCAAGACCCTTCACTGGCTCCCTATCCATTTTTGCATCCTGTTCAAACTTCTTCTACTAACCTATAAATGTACTCACTCTGCTGCTCCCCAGTATCTCTCCACACTCGTCCATCCCTACACCCCTTCCCGTGCACTCTGCTCCATGGATAAATCCTTCTTATCTGTTCCCTTCTCCACTACTGCCAACTCCAGACTTCGCGCCTTCTGTCTCGCTGCACCCTACGCCTGGAATAAACTTCCTGAGCCCCTACGTCTTGCCCCATCCTTGGCCACCTTTAAATCTAGACTGAAAGCCCACCTCTTTAACATTGCTTTTGACTCGTAACCACTTGTAACCACTCGCCTCCACCTACCCTCCTCTCTTCCTTCCCGTTCACATTAATTGATTTGATTTGCTTACTTTATTTATTTTTTGTCTATTAGATTGTAAGCTCTTTGAGTAGGGACTGTCTTTCTTCTATGTTTGTGCAGCGCTGCGTATGCCTTGTAGCGCTATAGAAATGCTAAATAGTAGTAGTAGTAATAAGGACCTAGACAAGTTGTCAGGAGAAATAAATTAATGTCAGTAAGCTTGGACCTGAAATTTCTTCTGTTAGTAGAACAGAATTTGATTTCCTGTGGGCTAAATTACAGCATATTCTCAATACCAGAGCTGAAAGGAAATGTGATATATTTTATCCAGCAGTAGGTGATCTTGAGAGAGGCACTTAAATCATTTCCACATTCTCCATTTATATTTCAATTTTTAAATATTTTCTTTTATGTAGCTAAAGGAGGATTTAATTTTCTTGTTATTGCTTAAGTAGTTTTCTTTATTTTAGCTTATTCTCATCTAATCCTCCGTCTCCTCTCCCTTTGTTTTTCTGGGTAAAAAAACCCCAACAACTATAAATCTGTTTGTAGAAAGGCTTTATAAGGGGCTAAGGGGGTCTTTTACTAAAGCTTAGCTTGAGTTATCTGCAGCAGGGCCCATATGGTTAGGGTTGAAGAGAGAGGGTCTCTACTTGTACAAAAATGATCATTCTTAAGACCTAATCAACCTTTTCAGAAATAATCATTCTAAACTGATTTTTATAAATACACCATTTCTATGTACTATTTCAGCTATAAACTTTTTATGTCCTACTCGTGCTATTATAGCACAGGTCCCATGTTATGCAATGAACACTAGTTACTAATAACTAAGTTTAATAGTAAGATAATGTCTTAATGGTAGCCCACTTTGATACAGTCCTCACTTAAGAACTTAGCTTCAACCTAAGCTTAAATTGGATTAATTTAATGAGACAAAAGGAGGTGTGGAGACAAAAAAAGAAAAAAAAAAGAAAAGGTTATGTATTGGCAAGAAGGAAAGGTCACCATAGTTCACTTACATTCCTTTACTAACCTTTATGCATGCAATTAACATTTAAAGAAAATACAGTTTAGGAAATATTGTAAAATAATTGACAAAATGTAGTAGTTAGTTAAAGATCTGAGTCTCGCCTAACAGGCATTGTTGGAGATCATAAAACAAACTGACATGATATAATGCAAATAGTTTCTGCTTTAATTTTGTGCTGTAAGAATCCAGTGACGCAGTAAGGGAGGATGGTACCCAGGGCAAAGGGGTAGGATGGCGCCCCACCCCCTTACCATACCACTGTTTGTCTCTGCTCTTCCCTTCTCCCTGGTGCATACTACATACCTGAATTGCCGTGGGGGGGGGGGGGGGAGGGGGTCCTCAAGCCCCATCAGTGGAAACCCTCTTGCCTGCAAGCCGCATTGTCCACTCTCCCCCCTGTGCAATGCTTGTTTTTTGTACAGCCAAGTATGTTTAAGGTAGACCTGCCTCCCCTGCAGATTTGTGAAAACTGAGCATGCATGAAGGGTGGACCTCCCTTGCACACACTCGGTTATACAAAAACCCAGCATTGTGCGGGGGATAGGCAAGTAGCCAGTGTAGTGCATGGACAGGAGGGGTTCCACTGGCATGCTTGGGGACCCTCACCAGTCAAGCGCCTCAATTTGGAGGGGCCTGGGTTTCCCACCACGCCTCTGCCAAGATGGCACCAGGGACGGTCTGCCCCTTGGTGCTCCTTACTATACAACTGTAAAAGTCTGTGGTTAAAAGTGAGTTGACTCATTCTGTTTAAAATCATAATTTAGTAGGTCATCTTGTCTATATTAAATTACTGACAATACAGCCCATTGCATCCTCTGAGAATCACTGGGTTTTAGGGGTATGCGTTGATTATTATGCATTGAGGGTGTCTTTTACAATGGTGTGCTAGTGGTTTTAGTATGTTCTAATGATTAGGACTACATGGGCATCTCTATCATTTAGCATAAGCATATTTAACACACATGCTAAAAACGCTAGATCACCTTTGTAAAAGGACCCCTCAGTTTATTATTGTGCCTTACAAATTTAGTACATGCTAAATTTGATTTAATGTGCACTATTTGACTTATCATACCTTAACTTTTCAATTAGTGCATATTAAAACAATTAAGGAGAATGTTTACTGAAGGGTATTTATTTATTTACTTACACATTCTTGATGTACCGTAGATGGCACACATGGTATTCAGTAATGTCACCAAATCGAGCGTATATCTTGATATGCATCAAGACCATACCATTGAAAGGTAAAAAAATCAAAACAGGGGGAAAAAACCTCAGAAGGTAATAATCTGTCATTCCAAGACTCAGTACTTTGTCCTGGTCACTGTATAATCATCGGTCAAAAAAACCCCAGCCAACCAAAAAGGTTGTGCAACAAATAATTTATGACTCTTTTTATGTTTATTTCTTTATGCAATACAATGATGTCCAAAAAAACAAATCAAAAGGTTATGATAAAGTAACCAGCCTTCCCACTGTCCAACGATAGTTAATATGTTCAAATCGAAATTCAACTTGACTTAACTGACTGCACTTGACTGCATCTAGTAGTCACAAATGGCATCCAAACCTGACGGACCCGTTCACCAAAAAGCTTCTTCAGGGGACGCAGGATACCAGTCTCATCAATGCAAGTTCGAACTCCACAGTGGCGCTGCAGGGGAACAAAAAATTGCATATAATGTCCCTTCAACCACTCGCATGGTGCCCACCATACCAACCAGAAGAAGCAGAAAGAAAAGCAGCAATAGTAGCCGACCTAGACAGAGCATGCATCCGTTGATAATCAAGTGCTCAAAATAAGCAAAAAATGGTGGCAGTAATATGCTAGATGCCCACACATGCGCACTGGGAAGTCTGTCAGGTCGCCAACAGCTGATCTTGACAACGGACCAATCACGCCCGCAATGTCCATGCAGGCGCTCTGGAGAGCCTGTCAGAAAACTGACAGCTGTATGACAGCTGCCGGATCACTTAATGAACAACCTAATGTTCCAGTCCCATACTCCATCCACAGAAAGAATTGATAAAATCAAAAGTGTGCACAAAAACAACTGACAAACAAGAAAGTCCAATACAAACAAGTCTGACTGTCAGTAGCCCCATAACTGTACTCCATCAGAAAAAAGCAGTCCAATCAATTTTCGCATTAAGCCCATTCGGTTCGGTAGACTTTAAATAGAATATCCATCGTTGCTCAAGCTGGATCAATCTCCTGTTATTGCCCCCCCACGTAATTTGGGGATCACGCTGTCAATCACTCTGACAGAGAAGTCTTCCAACGTATGCAAGCATTGTGTACAATGATAGACCAACAGTGCCCCCGTTCTCTGGTGTACCATGCTATGTCTGTGTTCGTTGATACGAATATGTAATGGTCTGGTGGTTTAGCCAATATACAATTTGGGACATGGGCAATGCAATGCATAAACCACACAAGATGTTCTATAATCTGTATACCGCGTGGAATGGTAAATTCTCTGGTCAACTGGATTAGTCCAGACATCACCCTCCATGGTGATGTCACACGTCATGCAATGTCCGCATTTAAAGTGCCCTTTCCTCGGGAAATCTAATGCTACATCGTGCGCCAAGGGTAACTCAGATGGACTGATGATCTCTTTAATGTTTCTATCCCTAGAGAATGCAATCAATAGCCCATAGTCACTGAACACTGCATGCGATCTGATGACATCCCAGTGTCTATGCAATATGTTTGCCAACCATTCACCCCCTCTGTGTGATGCATTACACACACCATCTTCTGGTCTTCCCCTTCCGCTGACTTAGGTGTAAACAATAGGTCTCGATTCATGCAATGAGCCCGCCGGTAGGCTGTTTTCAAATCTTCATGGGGGTAGCCCCTGGAAAGAAGATCCTGGAATAAAGTGTGGGAGTGTTGTTTGAAATGTTCTAGGGAAGTACAAATTTGATGGAACCACAAGAACTGGGAAAAAGGCAAGCTCTTGTATGAAAGTAAGGTATTGTGGTCCATGGGATTTTTTAAGACCTTGGTGACAAAAACCCAATTCATCTGGTGAACTTCGCCATCCAAAAAATGGATTTTCTCAAAGGTGTCTAAGCTCTCCCTTCTTCCTTCAGGTCCGGCTGGCTATCCTGTTTCCAGCAGTGAGCCGCAGCAAGGGCAGCACTGAAGACAGCTGTTTCTGGCTGCCCTGGTCCATCTTGCTGCTTTGTCCTATTCACAGGAAGTTGAAAAGGCAGGATGAAACAGCAACGAGACTGTCTTCAGCGTGGCCCGTGCCGTGGCTAACTGCTGGAAAGAGGGGGGAGAGATAGCCGGCTGCACTCGAAGGAAGGAGAGGGAACTGAGCTGCCTGACTGCACAGACAGGGAGCAATAAAGTCATTTGCAAAGGCTTTGAAGACATTTATACATGTAAAACCAGGGGCGTAGCCACGGGTGGGCCTGGATGGGCCTGGGCCCACCCAGCAAAGGTGCAACTCAACCAAACCACAACTTCAGCTTTCCCTCCTCCCAACCACCCACCAGCACGCTGCAGGTTTTGTTCCCTCCCTGCTCCCTCCCCTGTCATCCCCGTCCGGCAGTGGCGGATGGAGCCGCGCGGCGCCGGGGCCGTCCACATGCTGCTACAAGTGCTTCCTCTGCGCTGGCCCCGTCTCTTCAGAAAGAGTATTAGACAAGGTGAGGCCAGCTGGATGGAAGCAGTCGTGTAGTGGCAGCGTGCTGACGGACGCTCCGCTTCAGACATCCGGCGGGGATGGAAGGGGAGGGAGGGCCTGCGGCGCGCCGGTGGGTGCTTGGAGGTGGGAGAGAACAAAAACCGTGAGGGCAGCGGGGGAGAGGGCAAAAGGTGTAGAATGTGAGTGGGTGGCTGGGGGTGGAGAGGGGAAAAAGGTGCAGCATGCTGGTAGGTGGCTTGAGGGATCAGGAAGAGAGGGAGAGACAGGAGAACTGTTGGAATGAGGGAGTGAGATAGGGTAGTGCTAGGTGAGGTGGAGGAATGGAGAGATGCTGCAAGGGGAAAGAGAGGGAGAATTGTTGGATATGGGTGGGATGGGATGGGGAGAGGGAGGGAAAGACTGCATAGGAGTGGTAAAGGACCAGAGAGAAAAAAAAAGTGTTGGACATGGAAGTGGAAGGAAAGGAGGGAGAGATGAGAGGGGAAATGTTGAACATGGCATTGAGGTGAGGGGGAAGGAAGGATGGAGAGATGCTGTGTGTGTGTGGGGGGGGGGGGGGAGAGATGTTAGACCAGGGGCTCAAGGCAGGGAGAGGGAGAAAAGTTGGACATGAACATAGTAACATAGTAGATGATGGCAGAAAAAGACCTGCATGGTCCATCCAGTCTGCCCAACAAGATAAATTCATATGTGTATACCTTACCTTGATTTGTACCTGTCTTTTTCAGGGCACAGACCGTATAAGTCTGCCCAGCAGGATTCCCCGCCTCCCAACCACCAGTCCCGCCTCCCATCACCGGCTCTGGCACAGACCGTATAAATCTGCCCTCCACTATCCTCGCCTCCCAACCACCAACCCCTCTTCTCCCACCTGCTCCGCCACAGAAATGATTTATAGTAGTAGTAGTTATACCACCTGCCACTGTGACTGCATCAGCTCTGTGCCGGGTCTTACCTGATCCCCGCTCTGTTCCCAACCCAGACGATGGGAAATACGGTGCAGGAGAGGAGAGGAAAGGAGAGATGCACAAGTGGAGGAGGGGAGAAAGAGGGAAGATGGATCCAGGGAGAGAAGATGGACAATGGATGGTAGGGAAGATAAAGGGAAAAATGCTGAACAATGGGGGAGGGGAGAGAGATGGGACTGGAAGATGCTGATGGTGGGAGGTGAAAGGGATAGGGAGATATCAGGCTAGAGGGTGAGGATGGGAGAAAGAGGGAACAGATGCTGGGCTGGAAGGGTGGAGGGAGGGAGACACTGGGAATGGTGGAAAGCATGGGGGAGAGGTCCAAGGAGTGGAGATGGCAAGGAAATAAATGAGAGAACAGTGATTACAGGGGTAGAAATATGGTAATGGTGCGTAGATTGAAGATGGAAAGGAATGATAGGCTGGGAAGGAGAGAGATGGGGAATGGGAGAGCTAGTGGGTGAAAGGAAATGGAAATGTGATAGATATCTGAAAAGTAAAAAGAAGGAAAAGATTTAGAAAGAGGATGAAATTTGAGTGTACAGAGGCAGAAAAGAAAGAAAGGAAAGAGCTAAAATGGAAAGATCAATATTTCAGAGGCAGGTGTAGTGAGGAAATGAAATGACAGGAGAAAAAAGACAAATGGACAGCCACTTGAAGAATTAGCAGAAGACAGACAGGAAAGCGGGAAAGAGAAATTGGAACCAACATGATGGAAAAATAAAATGTCCAGACAATAAAGGTTTTAAATGGAATATGTTAGCCTTGGGAAATGTGCATAGTGGATGTCTTTTTATTGTGTTAAGTAGAAAAGGAAATGCACTTTTGTTGTTGTTTTTTTTTCTCCAGTGTTGCAGTGGATGCTGAGGTTCCCAGTTCAAGTTTGTCTACATATTTTTATTTCTAATTTGTGATCCCTTGTTCTATAATTTGTGAGGGTCTGTCAGTATGACTGTAACAGCAGATGAAGAGATTGGAGAGGAGAGAGAATTGGGGGAGGGGCTTCTTAATTTTCTGCCCTGGTCACCAGCATGGTTAACAGCAGCCCTGACCCTTGCTGTGGCTAGTGGGGATCCCCAAGCCCTGCCAGCTGGGGATCTCTTCCGGGGCTGGCCGGAACTGCCTTCCACTGAGCTTGGCAGATGGGGGCAGCATCGTGGAGCCACTGACAACTAAGCATGTATGGGGTGCTGGCATCAGTGACTCGAGGAGTTGCTACTGCCTGCTGGGCTTGGCGGGGAGGAGTTCTGGCCATCTCTGATGGAGGTCCCCAGCTGACAGAGATTGGGGATTCTCATCAGCTAAAGTATTTATATTTTGAGTTGTGAAGTGCTGGGGGAGAGGGGGGAGAAAGAAAATTTTGTGCCCACCCACTTTGTGCTCAGGCCCAACCAAAATTGGTTGTCTGGCTACACCACTGTGTAAAACCCAGATGTACACATGTAAATGGAGATAAGTACCTGAAAAAGAAAAATTGTAAACCACTTTGGTCTAGTCGGTATATAAATACTGAAAATAAATAATATATTTTAGAAAAGCTGCTACTTGCTGTGTATACTTGACTATAAACTAAGACTTTTTGTCCCCCTAAAAAATTCAGAAATTGGGATCTCTATTTATATTTGAGTATCTGGTCTTCCTCTCTCCAGTAGTTACTGACATTTTGACTCCTCTCCCTACCTGCAATCACCAGCATTTCACTCTCTCCCCCCACCCCCCCTGGTTCCTGCCATTTCAGTCCTCCTCTCCCTCCCCTCTTTGTGGTTACAAACATTTCATTCCCCCTCTCCCTCCCCATGGTGACCAGCAGCTCTTTCCTCCACTCTTCTCCTCCCCTCCAATGACCTGCATTGCTCCTAGGGTACTTCTTTCTGCTGCTGACGCTGACACTAGTGTTATGTGCTGGGACGGTACGAGGCCTTTACAGGAGGAAAAAGATAACCTTGGTTTATATTCGGACAAATTTACATTCAAGTATATATGGTACATATGTATATAGGCAGCATGCACAGATTTCAAGGTAGTGTGATTCAAGCAGGATTTTAAAATATGTGTACTTCCCATTCTAAAAGGGTAATTTTTGTAGATTTCAAACATTTCCCTGTCAGCTTTTATACCTCATCCAAATCAATCATGAGTTTGAGTTAGCTACTTGTTTGGATATGGTGTATAAAGAAATGAGGGAGGGAGCAATTGTACTTATCTTTCTGGCCTTATCCACCTAAAAAGTGACTGGAGAATTCACATTTGTTTTTATAAGGAATGCATCTCCTTAATTGGCTTCACTTGTAATTTTGCAAAATCTGTTATTCACTTATGTATGTGCCATTATTTATACATGTGAATTGCCAAATATGCACTTCAGTGTGTAAGTACTGCTACTTCCATGTGAATCTGCTCTAATTTTGCATGTTTTGCTTTGTTTTATAAAATGTTTCTTGGATGTGCTGTCAGGTACGTATGCACTGCTACACATTATCCCCCTAATTCTATAAAAGTTGCCAAAAATTGCAAGTGCAAATTTGGACACATGCCTAATTTGCATGTGTAATGTATTGAATAAGGAGCTAAATAGCACCAATTATTGGATTTTTAACAAGAAATTATTGGAACTAATTAGGTTTAATTGGCATTTATATGTGTATATTTAGACAGGGATCCGCACCTAAAATTTACACACGGTCTGAAAAAGGGGACATAGAAATGGGAGGGTCATGGTCGTAATGAGGGCGGTCCTAAAATTATCATGTGTTGTTGTAGAATAACAGTGATACACACTTAATGTAGGTGTATACATTTGCACCACATTTCAGTTGGTGCAAATGGCTGTGCCTAAAGTTGGGTGCAATCCCTGGGAATAAGCTCTGTTCTATAAACTGTGCCTAACTTTAAGTGCAGCTTAAAGAATAGTGCTTTTTTTCGGTGCTGATTTTTTTAAGCACCATATATAGAATCTAGCCCTATACATATTTTACAAAAGATTCCACTGAACATAGAAATAAAATATCCAGGAAATTCTGAATGTACTAGTAAAAAAGCCCCGTTTCTGATGCAATTGAAACGGGGGCTAGCAATGTTTTCTTCTGTGTGCATGTGGGAGTGTGTGTGTCCCTGCCCTCTGGCCTCTCTCCCCTCCCCCCTCTGAGTCCTTCACTGTTACAGAGCCAGGGATTTGATTTCCTGCTCTGCTGTTTTCCTTCACTGACTGTGTTACAGAGAGGGCGGGGCAGACACTCATAGAGAAACCGGATATCTCGCCCCCTTCACACTTCCGGCTGGAGTCTTCATAGAACGTTGGTTTTACCTTTTATATAGAGAGATGGGCTTGGATATCCTTTTTCTGACCTAGAATCCTGTGCAAAATGAGGCTTGGTCTCTCAGAGTAAAACCCTAAAGCAGACTCTTAAGGTACCATTAAACAGGTGATGCCCTATCATTAAAATGATATTGCATATATGAACTATTGAGGTATTTTGTTTCACTGATCAAAATTGGAAAAGCAGGTTTCCATGGAGACCACTGCATAAGTGGTTAATGGTCCTTGCTGATTTTGTCCTCAATCAAGGTCCGCCTTTCAGACTTGGTATAAAATAAAAAAATATAGCATTTAAGACTCAGTTGGAAGCATATCACCCTGCCATTACAACATGCTTTGCATGCATTATGAATTCAGTATTAAAATATCTCTCGATCTCCTGGAAATTGAGGTTGGCTTGGAAAATTACCATTGTTGGATTATGTATCCTAGACTGAGCCAGTGTTTTGCCCTAATTTGCTATGGAAACACTAATAAATAAAAATAAGTAACACAAGTGCCAGTGGGATGTTAAAATTAAAAGCCTATTGTTATGAAGGCTAGTACATCTGTTGTGATTTCACAATGAGTGCTTTTTAATGGCATTGCATTGCATTTGGAATTAAAGAGGACTTCATTAAGACAATTTATAGTGCAGTTCTCACAGTTGAATGTTAAGGGGGCAATTCAGTAACTGGGTGCCCCCAATTAGGTGCCTGGAGGGCATGGGGTAAGAGCCTGTTCTGTAATGGAAAGTAGGTACCTACGTTCCTCAACAGAATACTAGTGTATCAGGGTATTAATGTGCCTTAACATTTAGGGGCTCCCAAGTGCCTAAGTGCAGCAGACATACACATAATTTATAGTGTTTTTTGAGTTACATATGCATAAGTGGGATCCCTCTGTATGCTCCCTTGCAAATATGTTCTGTGTAAGTTAAGCAGTAATTAACAATATAGCACTTATGGGTCCTTTTACCAAGCTGCAGTAAAAAGGGCCCTGTGCTAGAAGCGGGGCCCTTTTTTTTTCCAAACACTGTGGCCCTTTTTACCGCAGCAGATAAAAAGGCATAGCCATGGAGTAAGATTTCACTTACCACGTGACCCTATGGGGGGGAGAACACTTAATGCCAGTAACTGGGTAGTGCTCAGCACTTCCGCCAGGTTAGTGCCATGCTGGAAAATAGCTATTTTCCACAGCATGGCAAATGGTATGCGCCAGGGCTGGCACTACCGCCATCGCTCGCGTTCGGCCAGTGGTAGTCCCAGATTAATGTGCGGTAAGCCCGCTTTGGGCTTTCCGCTGCTCTAAAAAGAACCTCTTAGGCACCATGCCAGCACGTTTTCATGTATGTGCACAAATACACAAGCTCATAACTTTTACATAATAGAATTGCCCCATTAATATGTAAGAGCAGACTATGTTGTAATAATAAAATAAATATCTTAATACAGAACAAGAATTGCCCTTTCCCGGTGAGCATTCTTATTCTCCTGGTGCAGTAGCTTAATGGTTAGAACAGCAGGTTGAGAACCAGGGAAGCTAGGGCTCAAATTCCACAGCCACTTCTTGTGATCTTACGCAAGGCACTTAACCCGCCATTATCTCAGGTACAAATTTTCTCATTTTCTGGTTTAATGGCCATCTGCTAATGTTGCCATTAGCAGATAGTCCTGAGCCCTTACCACCATCAATTTTGTATTTAGTAAGGGCTCAGAGCTAATCCTGCACTAGTAGGACTGAATTCTATAAATGGGGCCTAAAAAATTGGCATTTAAAGTTACACACTGTTTATAGAATAGTTCTTAGTGCCGGGAACCACATCTACATTTAGGTGCAACCATTTATACTAACACTAGTAAAAAAGGACCGTTTCTGACACAAATGAAACTTGCACTAGCAAGGTTTTCCTTGGAGTGTTTATGTTTGAGAGAGTGTGTGTGAGAGTGACTGTGTGTGAGAGAGAGAGAGAGTGAATGTGCGAGTGTGTGTGCGTGACAGAGAGAGAGTGAGACTGGCTGTGAATGTGTCTGTGAGAGAGAGAGAGAGAGTGTGTGTGTGTGAGAATGAGAGTGTGTGCCATGGGCCCCTGGCCCCTCCCTCCCAGTGGAAAATATACAAAGCAGATCGTTAATAGATAAAAATGATTTTAATAATATACTAAAATATGCATACAATTGCCCGACACAGGCCGTATTTCGCCCTGCTGGGCTGCTTCAGGGGCTACTCAATGATTCTCCACTATCAAAGGAGGAGTAAGATGATAAAAGCAACTGTAATATAATATACAGTTGATGTCTTGAAAAAAACGACTCTCCCAGAGATATTGAAACAAATGAACAATGACATACGATCAATCAAACTGCCACTTATCTCCCAGAGCACCGTTTTTTTCGGCGCTCTGGGAGATAAGTGGCTGTTTGATTGATTGATCGTATATCATCAACTGTCTCTCCGGCAACCTCAGTGCTCCAGCCACTCACCTACTCCCCTTGTCCGCTTCCCTCTGTCCTTCGCTCTGCTCTCTCCTCACCGACCGGTTTCTCCTTCAGTGCTCCGTGCTGATAGCTTCGCAGCTCCTCCCCTCTTCTCTCTGCTAGCCAATCTGGTGTCTCCTTTCCGGTGACGTCAGCCAGGGCCTAGCAGAAAGTCACGGACACAGGCAGCAAGATTGGAACGTTGGAGGTGAGAATTATTATGTAGGATAACCTTGGTGTAAATCCCTGTGCCTAAGGGGTCCTTTTACAAAGGCGCGCTGAAAAATGGCTTGCGGTAGTGTAGGCACGGGTTTTGGGTGCATGCCGATCCATTTTTTTAGAACATCTGTAAAAAAAGGCCTTTTTTGCCGAAAATGGATGTGCAGCAAGATTGTTGCGCGTCCATTTTGGGTCTGAGACTTTACCGCCAACCATTGACCTAGCAGTAAAGAATCCCAGCAGTATTGACCTACGTGTGTCAAATGCCACTTGACGCACATCCATTATGTGCGCCCAAAAATTAAAAAATGTTTTTCAGGCATGCATATTGGATGAGCGCCAAAAATGAAATTACTGCAAGAGCCATGCGGTAGTCGGGCGGTAACTTCATTTTGGTGCACATTGGGCGCACGTAGATGCTTACGTGGCTTAGTAAAAAGGCCCCTAAATTTGGTATTGATCCCCTTTATTCTGTAACAATGCACGTAAATTAAAGGAACACCCCTTATCTGCTCCTTACCCCACCCATGTCCGTTCCCCCTTTTTAGACCCGTGCATACAATTTACGCACATATATTTTAATTAAATCCAATTAGCATCAATAATTGCTTGTTACGTTCTCAATTATCTGCACTAATTGGCTCGTTATTCAACTGAATTGCACGTGCAAATTGGGCATGCTCCCAAATTTGTGCACACAATTTTTAGCACTTTTTATAGAATTCAGGGTTTCACATGTGGTAATGTAGCCGTGCTAACTGATTTATGCAGATATCCCCATTCTCTACTCCTAGACGCACCCCTCGCACACATGTCAAAAGTATTGTGGGAGGTCTCAGCATGCCCCACAGTATACCATTTTAAGCTGCACAATTTGATACAAGGACGCCTTAGATTGTAAGCCCTCAAGGCACAGGGAAATGCCTATTTTTCCTGAAAAAAGCTGCAAGTTAAATCCAAAATCCTTAGAGAAGTCATGTTTCTTATTGTATTCTCCCCCCCCCCCCCCCATTCCAAGCCAAATTTGGACTATCTTCATTGGACACATGCAAGGAATCAAAATGGTTGAGAACCTGAACTGAAATTTGTTATCAAGCTCTGAACTGGATGATCAGTTTCATACTGGTTTGCAGCCTGCAAGAAAACAATCGTAAGCCAAGCAGAGAGTTAGAATGGCCAAGGTGATGAGAGAGGAGACACAATTCAGTCTTTATTTGCAAAAACTCCAAAGAAAGCAAAGCAGTTAAATCACCAACTAATCAGCATTTACTAATACATGGACTCTGCATAGCCCATCTTTCAGCATGAGCCTTCAACATGAGTCCTGATGGTTAGACTGCTCTCAGGAACACTAGCGCTAAGAGCGTATAAAACAATCTTGCAGTGTAAGTCAGCCAGACTGGAGAAAATGCCAATATTTCAGCATTTATGCTACAAGATTGTTTTATAGGCTTTTAACGCTAGTCTTCCTGATAACGGTCTAACCATGGCAGTTTGTTTCACTGGGACTCCTGATGAAGGCTCATGCTGAAACATGGGGCTTTATGGTTTTGTTTTATTTTATTGTCTACTGTTTCTCTCTTCTTTTGGCATGTGTCTTTTCTGGAATTAATTCTGGAGGAAGAGTCTTGCAGTAGGACAGGAGAGAGAGAGGGAGTGGCAGGTTGATTCTGGCACCGATTAGCTCCCTTTCACTAGGTTTCTCCTTGGTAGCAACATTTCCTAAAATTGTTCTAGTGAGCCTTTCCTTGTCATTAATGACCAGTGCTTTATTACGTATTCTAATATCAAAAACACAGACTTATCTTCAGCCAATACAATACCCCTGCAGTATCCCAGCTTGGTTGCAGTTTTTTGTCCAGGCAGTTTTTTCATTGAGCTTCCTTCCTCTCAGACAAACCCTGGGACCACTGGGTCTGACTCCAAGGAGGTTTGGGGGCCTTCGCTCCCACCCCTTTCTCTGCTCCAGGTGAGCAAGTTTGTACTATCATCTAGTTTTCTCCACACTTATCAGAAGTCCAAACAAACAGAACAAAACCACAGCCCTGGCTTTTTACTCTCTAACCATAAGGGCTGGGGCATCCTCCTCCCTTACAGTGTTTTAACAGTAGCTTATAAATTCCTTGGCTCCTGGACAATAGATGAATCAAATGCACCATCAAAAGCTTGTCTCCATTGCTTGGTTTTCCTCTGGAGCTTCAGGGCTATTCCTTGCCCACCTATACTCATCGGCTTCCTCCAGCTCCATGTCCTCAGCTTCTGCTGTGTTTCAGGTTGGGCTTTCTGCTTTCATTGGCTGGGGCTCTTCCTCTAGCTGTCCTTGACTCCACCATTCTGCTTCCAACTCTCTAACTGCACTGCAGAAGTCCTTCAACCCCTCCCTTAAAACCCCTACTTCTTTTGAATGGCAGCTAGAGGGTTAGGGACTCTGGAAACTTCTCTGTTTTCTAGTGGACAGAAAAGCCCCTTTTCAATCTTTGGGATTCTTCTCTGGGTTCCCTTCCCCTACCAAGCTCTAAATCCCTCCTATAGCTCCGTGATGCCATCCTAGTGGGAAAAGTGTAATGCGAATATTGGGACCCCCTCCTTAAGCATTACTAGCTGCACATGCCTTTCCCTTTCATGGGTGAGCAGGTATTCTGCATAGGTATTGTTTCATAGCTCTGGTGACCAAACCTTTGACAAAACTCAGAAGCTGTGGGGGAGGGGGGGCTTATATTCTCAGTTAATTTTGGACTAATCTGATCTGTTTTCTGATCCGGTGGGATCTGCTCATGGTCTGATTCTTGAAGGGGATGCTCTAAAGTAATTTTTGGTTCATTGAAAGTGAAAGCTGCTAACGAGTCACTTGTATATGAAACTTACTATCCAGTCAGGAGTACACTTTCACAATGGATGCTAGTGTTTTCTTTCACAGTTCTAGAGTCAACAAATTATATGCATGCTTTCTAGAATGGTTGTTTTAATAATAGATTTTAGATGAGAGTCATTGAATCCATATTTATAATATTGGTTATAATAGATTCTGCTTGTTGCAAGATATATTATTAACATGATAATCAACTTGTGTGAGAGCACATTTTCTGCACCTATTTGCCACAGAATTATGGTGGTTTGCCAACACATATGAATATTCCTGTTAAAAACACACAGCTAAGCTTTATGTTGTATTTTTTTTTTTTTTACAGAACCTGGTGAAAAACATTCCAGAGCAGAAGGAACTCAATGCCTTGGCACAGCTGAAGAGTGAATATGAAGACCTATGTGAGCCAGAACAGTTTGGAGTTGTGGTATGTATAGTACCATGCAGATAACAAAACTGGGAATTGTCAAAGATTGGGTAGAAAATGGCATAATAATTGTATCTTTCTCTTTCTCTCTCTCTAGATTTTATATATTTTTATTTATTTAAATCGGTGTAAGTACATGCATTGAGAACTGGCAGCAATATATTTTATCTTAATATTAATTAATACACTTTGGCTAAATTAGGAAATGAAACTACTTAAAATCTAATGCAGGGCATATATATTCCTGCTCTTGATGTATAATTTAACAGCCCTTTCCTATGGAAAACATTTTAAGAACAAATCAAATGTTGTATCTCTCTGCTGATTGGCATCAAAGTGCTGTTGATAAATAATGAAGCTGTGCATATATGTTTAGAAAGAACACATAAGTATTCATTTATGCAGAGTCAATGATGACTTTCTTTCCGGTCACTCAGCAAGATTGGTTTTTGTCAGTTGCATAGATTTTTTTCTTATGACTGAAAGAATTAACGTACTTCTAGGTTGCACATCCCTCAAGCAGACACACTAAAGTGGTTTATTCAGTGTGTCCAGAAAATATTGAGCTCTGAGCTCAAGGGACAATTCTATAAGGTGTACCTAACTTTAGACGCCAATTTACGTGCCAGATTTATAGAATAGCTGCACTTACTCGCATGATTGGTGCCATCAATTATCATGTACATGTGTAAGTGCTAGGCACGATCCTATTAACATGATGTGTATATTGCCTAGCGCATAACAACAAGTGGGCCATACCAAAGAGAAGAGCATGGGCGTGTAACAGACAATGTGCATGACTTATAGAATACTATCACTTGTGCATATTGCAAGGTGCACATAGGTATGCCCTTATGCCAGCCATTGACGTAGTAAAAGTGGGTGTGCTTAAATTTTGGCACACCCAATCAGATCAGTACTAGAATAGTGTCATTAATAGAACTGCTTTGTAAGCTCTGAGCATAAATCTGTTTTATTGTTTTGGGATCTTGCCAGGTAATTGTGACCTGGATTGACCACTGTTGGAAACAAGATACTGGGCTTGATAGACCTTCAGGCTGCCCCAGTGTGGCAATGTTTATAGTCTTCTGTTAAGTAGCCTTTGAGCTTGTGGGTTTCTTGTACACCAACTGGAAGTATGAAAGCTATTATAACGGTATATATTCAGTTACATTATGTATTTTTTTCTGTCCATTGGGGGCTTACAGTTTTTAAAAAATGATAATGAACTGAATTGGGATTTGAACCAGGGTCTTTGGGTTTTCAGCCTGCTGTACTAACCATTAGGCTGCACCTCCAGTCCACTTGAAATTCTATTAAGAAGTTCATTAAAAAAAATGTCACAATGCCTGGTATGCCTTGCCTGTTTCAAATTTGGGGAAGGGAGGGAGGGCAGCAACCACTGGGGGGATTAAAGAGGTGACTTACCTCAATCCCTCCAGTAGATAGCTGCTCAATTTGAGAACTTTTTTGTAACTAGGATTTGCCAAGTACCAGGCCTAAATACCAATGTCTGTCTTTTTAGAAATAAATGTCCCTTCCCCTTCTAAAATTGGAATTGAATGTCCATATTTTGGCTTCTCCTTAGTCCCACACAAAACAACCCAGACCAAACCCTCTTGCCATAAGGACATACTGCAGTTTTAGTTGTCCATATCCCAGCTTTATAACATTGAGATCTGGATGTCCATGTGATCTGGATGTCTAAATGCCAGTTTCCAGATGTTCAAAGCACAAATAGAGCTTCCAAAAATAAGGACCATAGTAGTATATGTGTCTTTATATAATAGTGCATACATAGGTTCCTGTTTGCCCTCTTAAACTAGGTGTTCCATTATAAAATGACCCTGCCCATATAAAATTACTTTAAAATATAGATATAGATGTAGAGAGAGAAAACATTGCATATAAGCAAGGATAACTTCTCAATAAAATCTTGAAAATGCTTTCATGTTTTGAAGATAAAATAACAATCATAGTTATTTCTTCTCCTCTTCTTTGGGCTGACATTCAGCTCACAGCTGTCATCTCAGTAGGAAAAACTGAACAACAGATACACATTTTGAAATGTTAAGCTGCAAACATCAATCGATATTAAGAAAGCCTTGTTGCTTATGGTGTGACAAACCTCTTCCTGCCCCCTACAAAAATGAAACACAGCATCTCTTCAATTACTGCTATATGTGAGTTTTCATAGCACCATCTGTAATCTGCTCTACAGTGTAAAAGTTTGAGAATAGAATTTTCTCTGAGGACAAATACGACTAATAAATCCTCACCTATTGATGACATCACCAATGGACACTGGCGCAGGAATCTCTACTTGAGCTACACTGAGTGTTTGAGTAGGCTTGCTGTTCATGCACCTTTCCTGACTGCTGCTACACTGCAGGGACCTCAAGTTTTACATTTTCAGCTGTTTTTTACTCAGTCTGAGCCGGTGGTGGGGAGGCGGGGATAGTGCTGGGCAGACTTACACGGTCTGTGCCAGAGCTGGTGGTGGGAGGCGGGACTAGTGCTGGGCAGACTTATACGGTCTGTACCGGGGCTGGTGGTTGGGCGGCGGGGATAGTGCTGGGCAGACTTATAGGGTCTGTGCCAGAGCTGGTGGTTGGGAGGCGGGGTTGGTGGTTGGGAGGCGTGGATAGGGCTGGCCAGACTTATACGGTCTGTGCACTGAAGAGGACAATACAAATAAAAAAGTAGCACATATGAATTTATCTTCTTGGGGAGACTGGTTGGACCGTGCAGGTCTTTTTCTGCCGTCATCTACTATGTTACTATGTTCATGTGGGTCCATTTGCTGTCACATGAACTATGACAGTCATTGCTTTTAGTGATCGTAGTCTGGTTTTCATCTATAGGCTGTAATCTCCTTTTCAAGGAATTTTTGGTCACCATCGAGTCATTTGATTTTGTAGTGGCTATTTTTCTAGATAGTATGCCCCAGAAGGACATAGGTCCAAAGGTGTTCCTGGTGCAACAGGATCATATCTATTATGGATAGTCCTAGTTTGGTATATCAGATCATTACAAAACTTTCAATTTAAATTGCATTCTTTTAATATCTATCAGTGGAACTATAAATTCAAAAGAGGAAAAAGCCTCAGAATATTTTTGGCAGCAGGGTCAGAAGTCAGCGTTTAGCAGTCATGCAGCTCCGGTCACAGCAATATTGGCATCAGGGTCAGAAGTCAGCGTTTAGCCAAGCGTCTCCAGTCACAGCAGATACTAATAGCAGGGATACTGGCAGCCATTGCCAAAACCCCCAAAGAAGCCGTGGAGTTGGAAGAAAAAGAAGCATGCCACTGATGTCCTCACAGGCTAACATGTCAAGACATGCAGGGAAAAGAGCATGGAAATGGACCAGCAGAATGACACGTCTGTGGTCGTGACCACCCTCAGACTTACCTTATTTCTGGGGGTCAGCATCTATGCTGGCTTCTGTCTGTTTCTGTGTTAGTCTTGTCTCTGTCTCTGTGTGCTGATTGCTTCACTAGACCTCACCTGTGTGGGCTATGCCTCTCTGAGGAGCCAGCATCTAAGATGGCTCCCGCTTGTTTTGTGCCAGCTTCCAAGATGGCTCCTGCCTGTTCTCCTATGTGTTCCAAGCCGCTCCTTGGTGTGAGTGTGTTCCCTGTTCCTGTCCTGCAGTATGTGACATCAATCAGTGAGAGCCTCATAAGGAAGTGCTGTGCTTGCATTCAGGGCCTTTGCATAGTAAGTAAGAGTGTTATGCCATAGGCCGTTAAGGTTAGTGAGTGCACTGTTGCGCTGCTACTTAGCCTTTCTCTGGGGCTCTTGCACATTCTGCTATTTTGTGTCTGTGGACTGCCAGTCCTTCTGTGTGGGCGCTGCCCTTCTGCTTTGTGTCTGTGGACTGCTAGTCCTTCCATGTGGGCTTTTGTCCTTCTGTTTTGTATCTGTGGACTGCTAGTCCTTCCTTTGCCTTGCTCTGTGTTTGGAGCTGCTGAAGCTTCAGCCCTGACTCTGTTATCCCTGGTTTATTCCTATGCCTGCTGCCTGCCCAAAGACTCTGTTTGCTCCTGGTTTATGTTAGCTCCTGGTTTATTCTATTGTCTGCTGCCTGCCCAAAGACTCTGTTAGCTCCTGGTTTATTCTATGGTCTGCTGCCTGCCCAAAGACTCTGCTAGTTCCTGGTTGCTTCTTCTGTCTGCTTACCAAGCTTGCTTGTATATTCCAAGCCCTGTTTCTGCCAAGCTTGCTTGTGTACCCTGAGTCCTGTTTCTGCCAAGCTGATTGTATTTCCTGAGTCCTGCTTCTGCCTAGCTAGTGTGTATATCCTGAGTGTATATCCTGAATCCTCCTCTCTGCCTAGCTAGTGTGTATATCCCGAGTGTATATCCTGAATCCTGTCTCTGCCTAGCCTTTGTGTACATCTTGTCCCCTTGTCTGTCTTGTGTTTCTGGCTTAGTGGCTGCATGCAGCTTTCAGTCCGAGTCTAGTATTTAGCCTAGCTTCCTTCGTGTATCCCGGATCCAGGGTGGGTCCTCGGATCTTCAGTTCCTGCCTTATCCTGCAAGTCCTGCCGGCCACCCGCACTCTGGAGCTCAACTCTGGAGGAACGGTGGTCAAGCGCAGGTGAGTTGTTCCTGTTCTGCCTGTTCTAGTTGCCTGCCTCAGTACTACTCCAGTCCAGAGTTCCAGTCCTGCTCTTCTGTTTATCCAGTTCCAGGGTGGTCTTGCCTGCCGCTGCCGCTCCTCGGCAGTGGCCCAAGGCTCATGTATTCCGGTTCTGCCTCGAGAACCCGACACAGAAGCTGTACCACGACATTACCTGCTCGACGCGCCACCGAGAGTGAGAACTCCGTGCCCCCACCTGCTGCCAACATTCCCTGAAGTGCCCCAATGCACTTCCTGGTGGGGGGGGGGGGGCAACAGGTGGTTTTAGTACTGTACAGGTAATGGCAATTCTCCCCCTCACAACATCACTTCTTCAGGTCCAATTGGGTATCTAACTGGCAAGCAAAGAGGC
Organism: Microcaecilia unicolor; assembly: GCF_901765095.1. Lineage (NCBI taxonomy): Eukaryota > Metazoa > Chordata > Amphibia > Gymnophiona > Siphonopidae > Microcaecilia > Microcaecilia unicolor. Next base: position 79,975,204 of record NC_044037.1, on the reverse strand, counting down.
GTATTTTCAAAGCACTGTGTAACTTTATAAGTCTAAGTGCTTTGAAAATAAGTCCCAAAGGCTCGGAATAAGTGTAAATGCTGATATCTTGGGTGTTATGAAGTAGACATGTATTTACTTTGCAAAATAGGAAATATTTTGCAAAGTAAAGGACTTAGGCAGGAACCAGGAATAGGCTCAGCATGAGCGGGAACCAGGAACAGACTCAGCTTTAGCAGGAACCAGGAGCAGGGCTTAGCAGGAGCCAAGAGTGCAGATCGGCTGGAACCAGGAGCAAGGCTTGGCAGGAACCAGGAGTGCAGCTTTCAGAAACAAGGCTATCAGTAACAAGGCTGGCTTGTTTCAAAGGCACTGAAAGTGGGGCTGAGCTTCTTGACACCCAGGGTTCCCCTCCCCGATGTCCCGTCATCAGTCCAGATCTGCTGAGCTGTGGCATATGTGCACACCCCAGAAGGAGGGTAAATGGGTACAGAAGGACATCACTTCTGGATTCTGCTGGGGTCAGGCGAACTCACGGTAAGACCATGACAGTAGAGAAGCCGCATAAACAAAACTCTGTAACTCTTTAGGGACATTGTCTGCTTGTATCTCTCACTATAACTGTCAACAGATTTTATTAATACCTGCACATCAACTGAAGAACTGAAAGTCTCATGTTGTTTTTAGATTTTTTTATTTGATAGACAAGAATCTCATAACTCAAATCTCTTCCATAATACAACATTCCTGATCAATGTAACACTGCCATTCACAACATGTATTGAGAGACAAACAGGCTTATTTTCGAAAAAGAAGATGCCCATCTTTTGACACAAATTGGGAGATGGGCGTCATTCTCCCAGGGTCACCCAAATGGCATAATCAAATGCCAATTTTGGGCGTCCTCAACTGCTTTCCGTCGCGGGATGACCAAAGTTCACGGGGGCGTGTCGGAAGCATAGGAAAGGCGGGACTGGGGCGTGCTTAACACATAGGGGTCCTCGGCGGATAATGGAAAAAGAAGGGTGTCCCTGATGAACACTTGGCCGACTTTACTTGGTTCTTTTTTTTTTTACGACCAACCACAAAAATGTGCCCTAAATGACCAGATGACCACCGGAGGGAATCGGGGATTACCTCCCCCTATTCCCCCCGTGGTCACTAACCCCCTCCCACCCTAAAAAAAAAACATTTTAACATATTTTCCAGCCTCTATGCCAGACTCAAATATTATACCCAGCTCCATGACAGCAGTATGCAGATCCCTGGAGCAGTTTTAGTGGGTACAGCAGTGCACTTCAGGCAGGCGGACCCAGGTCCTTCTCCCCCCTACCTGTTAAACTTGTGGTGTAAATGTGAGCCCTCCAAAACCCACCACAAACCCACTGTACCCACATGTAGGTGCCCCCCTTCACCCCTAAGGGCTGTGGTAGTGGTGTACAATTGTGGGGGAGTGGGTTTTGGGTTTTTGTTTTTTTGGGGGGCTCAACACACAAGGTAAGGGAGCTATGCACCTGGAGCTTTTTCTGAAGTCCAATGCAGGGCCCATAGTGTGCCCGGCTGGTGTCCTGTCATGTCAGGGGGACCATGCACTACGAATGCTGGCTTCTCCCATGACCAAATGGTTGGATTGGTCATTTCTGAGATGGGCGTCCTTGGTTTCCATTATCGCCGAAAATTGGGGACGACCATCTCTAAGGTCGACCTAGATGCTGAGATTTGGGTGTCCCCGACCGTATTATTGAAACGAAAGATGGCCGCCCATCTTGTTTCGAGTCTAAGAGCAAGTGAAATCCTATGTTCCCTTTTGTTTTCTTTTAAGTAAGCATCCTGTTTCTTTCATATATGTTCAAGGATTGGAAAATATTAAGGGAGTAAGAGGCAGAAAAATACATCTTCACAGAGAAGCATTTTTGAGTAATATGTACTTTCCTGTAAGAAAAACTGAATGGGCAGTTAGATGTTTTTGCTGTTCTACAAATGCCACCATTTTTATATAGGATAATGTTGGTATGTGTTTGCTGGGGGTAGGCTGCAGAGAGGTTGTAGGCAGAGCCTAGCTGTTCTCATCATTGTTTTTGGGAGGTTTTTGTATTCATGCCTCGTGGGGCTAACCATGCTTTGATGGAATTGTGCTTATTACCGTTAGCCTAGGAAGGTGAAGACAGCTTATATCTAAATTGCTTATGCTTAATTTTTTTCTGCCTCCCTCTGCTAATTTCCATGTATTATTATCTTATATATTTCTACATATTTGTTTTCTTTAAGAACTTGAGATACAACCTGCGCTCACAAATCACTCTGCTCATCTTTTTGATCCATTACATACACCACATCCATTATAAGGCAGTAATGAGCCTAACCATAGATCAGGGACACACCATATGCACTAGAAATGTAATGAGGAGATTTGATTATTTGTATCCCTGACCCAGTTCTTTCTTTTTTGTTTATTGGTACAAGTATACAATTGTGAATATACTCTCTCTACCTATTTTGGATATCAAGCGTTGAGTTTCATTGCCCTCCATCACTGTACGTGTAACCTTTTCTTGATAGAATACTGTAGAGTTTACCATTCCTTCCAGAACTTACAGCAGCCAGTCTTATACACAAGTCCACTATCCAGATACTGGTATGTTCAGGATTCCTAGGCCAGTGTTTCAAGAAAGAACTCTGCGTACACTATAGAAATATACATTTGTTTCAGCTACAACATTTCAAGAATGTGACTGATATTCAACAAAATTTACAAGGAAGTTATCAACTTAGGCTAATGTCAAAGACATGCTATTTTACTATAACTAGTTATTATTACTATCTATGTCTCATTGCCTAAATGGGACTTGTGCTAAAACAGCATGACTAAGTGGTAAAATAACATTTCAAGCATGGCTTACTGCTTGCTAAAAAGAAACTACAGCCAGATGTGTACCCAGCGGTAATCAGGCAGTGCTGTGCGCTGCCCGGTTACCTCCAGGTTAGCACGGGAGTCCTTACTGCCACCTCAGTGGGTGGCAGTAAGGGCTCCCCCCTCTGAAATAGCTGTGTGGAAAGTGTTTTACTTACTGCATGGCCATTTCTTTAAAAAAAAGAAAGTTCTACCATTTACCCACTGCGGTAAAAGGGGGCTTCAGCGCGCATCAAAAACATGCGCCGACACCAGCACAATATCCCTTTTCCCGCTGCTTGGTAAAAGGGGCCCTCAGGGTCCTGTTTACAATGGCACACTAGCATTTTAGTGCTAGCTAAAAATTAACATGTGCTAACTGTGTAGACACCCATAGGAATATTATGGGCATGTACACAACGCGTGCTAGAAATGCTGACGCACCTTTGTAAACAGGGCCTTTAGAATATATATATCTTTATATCTCTATCTGTATCTATTTACCAATATCTATATCTGTATCTATCTATAGTAGAGATTTTAAATACATTACTGCAACATAATCATTAAAACCCTCTGAAGGCTGTCAGAATTAATTTATAAGATGCAAGGAAATTTGTTCATATCTAGTTTTTGGATCTTACAGAAAATTAATCTTGCTTTCCTCATCTTGATTTAGTTTACCCATATTTACTGCAGAGAAATTAGAGTATATAATTGTGATCTAGTAAATGGCTTTTGAGAATATTTTCAAAGTCATTTCTACAGAGTTCTGTGTACAGAAATAACCTATACATTAATATGGACTATATGTACATTAATTTTTCCAATCAGAGTGGAGGTATTTCCATAGGCAGGGTTATGGGGTGGTAAATGTCTTGGGGTCCTTTTACTAAGGTGCGGTGAAAAATGGCCTGCGGTAGTGTAGGCGCGGGTTTAGGGCACGCACAGAATAATTTTTCAGCACACCTGTAAAAAAGACCTTTTTAACATTTTTGCCGAAAATGGGCATGCGGCAAAATGAAAATTGTTGTGTGTCCATTTTAGATCTGAGACCTTACCGCCAGCCATTGACCTAATGGTAAAGTCTCACTTGGTAACCGAGAGGTAATGATCTACACGCACCAAATGCCACTTGGCGTGCATCCGATACGCACGGCAGCAAATACAAATTATTTTTTTGCTGCGTGTATTAGACACGCAGCAAAAGTGAAATTACTTCAAGAGCCACGCGGTAGCCGTGCTGTAAATCCATTTTGGTGTGCGTAGATGCTTACGCTGCTTAGTTAAAAGGGCCCCTATATATATCTTTATAAAATATGTGTGTAGGTATGTAAAATAAATCATAAAACATGTGCTTACTAAAATAGATGTAAATGTGTTCATTTACTTTCTATAGGGTACATTTAAAAAGGAAAATAAAGCACATACTATCCCTGAGAATATTATTACTTCTATTTGTGTGCCTGCCACACAACTTATATGCCTAATGGCACAATTACATGAAGAATCTCTATCTCTGAGTTTTATTTATTGTATATTTTGCAGATGAGCTCTTTGAAAATGTTGCGGCCTCGTCTTAATGGCATTCTTTTCAAGCTGACCTTTGAAGAACATGTGAGCAACATCAAGCCTGACATAATGGCTGTGACACTAGCTTGTGAGGAGCTTAAGAAGAGTGAAAATTTTAACAGACTGATAGAGTTGATACTGTTAGTGGGAAACTATATGAATTCGGGTTCCAGAAATGCCCAATCACTTGGTTTCAACCTCAGCTTTCTTTGCAAGGTAAGCCCATATATTGTGGGGATTTGCTAAGTACATTATATTGGCAAAGCATAAATATTTTTTCTTTGAAAAAAAAATTATTATCTAATTTAAACTTTTTAGACACATTAAGGACTGAATTCTATAAATGGCGCCTAAATTGAGTTTCCAATTAAAAAAAAATAAAAAGCACTAAGCGCTTATACTATGGCACTCAGAGCTGAGCACCTTTTATAGAATAGGGCCCTGTTTACTAAGCTGCTCTAGAGGCAGGTTAGAGTTTTTAGCGTGTGCTAACTGTGTAGGCACCCACAAAATTCCTGTGGACACCTACACAACGCATGCTAATTTTATGCACGTGCTAAAAGTGCTAGCGCAGCTTAGTAAACAGGGCCTTTGGTTTGGCGCAGGAATCCACACTCAATTTTGGGTATGAGGATTACACCAACTAAAACCTGGTGTAAATTATTGTGCCTAAATTAGGCACAGGTCTCCCTTATTCTGTAACACTGTGTGCAAATTCCAAGAATGCCCTTGATCTGGCTACGCCCTTCCCATGACCTACCTCATTTTCTGATCCACGCATAAATTTTACATGCGGATCCCGATGCCTAAAGATATGCACATAAATTTAAATGGCCAAATAATGCCAATAATTGATTACTAGCGCCCAACTGTCAGAGCTAATTGGCTCATTTATCAATCAAATTGCGTATGCGAATTGGGTGAGCGCTCAAATTTGCATACACAGTTTGGAGCACCATATATAGAAACAGGGTGGAAATGGGTACTATAAAAGTGGAAGAAGCTTACAAAACTGTGTGAAAAAGATTACAATGAGAAGATAATTTTTAAAGTGTTTGTTAAGGATGTGCATTCATTAGTGTTCATTTGATTAATTAGTTAGGCTTGCCAGTTGTGATCTGCTATCAAGTGGAAGAGCATGAGCAGTACAAATTATGAGTGCATACTGAACAAGCTCCAGTAGGAGAGGCACTGGATAAGAATAAATCGTTGAGTTATAAAAGTATGCATCCATTTCATACCGGAAACAATCCCTGCATTTTAGAATAATCTATGACATGGTTTGGAAGGGCATAGTAACATAGTAGATGACGGCAGAAAAAGACCTGCACGGGCCATCCAGTCTGCCCAACAAGACAAACTCATATGTGCTAGTTTTTGTGTATATCTTACCTTGATTTGTAACTGTCATTTTCAGGGCACAGACCGTACAAGTCTGCCCAGCACTATCCCCGCCTCCCAACCACTATCCCCGCCTCTGTTGTGAAGTGAGGGGTCCCGAGCCCCCCCAAGAAGGCTGGAGTGACCTTAACTCTGACTCCATCTCTAAATAGCACTAGCACTGGGGTAATCAAGGAGTTGTGAAGTTCTAAGAGGAATTGCTACTAAGAGAGATGTTAGGTCTAAGGAAAAGATACCAGCCTTATGACAAACTGGATTTAGATTACAAGTTATACAATGCAGAGAGAGATAGCCTGATACAGCAAAAGCATTTATACTTACAGCCTTTGAACATTAAGTGAAGCCCACAAATCATCATTTGGAATGAGGAGTTTATTTGCCAAGGTACAAGTCAAATCAGTGATTGACAACAGGCACGTACAATCAATTAATTATAGGAATGTAATAAGCTGCAAACAGGTGTTAATTAGTTCCTAATCTTTTATAATTTCTCTTACCAATTAGAGGTTTTACAAGGGAAAGCAATTAGGTAATTTGTCAATTCTGCTGGACACATTGGTTTCCCTTGGAGAGAGAGTGCCAACCCTTTTCTCTCTAATTTAAACCAGGAAAAACCCTGATTTTTATAGGTGCCCTCAGGATATGGATAATATGACAGTAGATATACCTGATTGGATCTATGCTAATGTCATGGTTGTCACTGATTGGCTCATGCTAATGAGTAGCTTCTATCTTGCTACGCCTTTCCTTTCTCACACTATAGCTGACCACAATCCTGCTCACAGGAAAGTCTCCCTCTTCTCTTGGACAGCTAGTTCCCTATTTTCTATGCACCTGGCATGACTCACTCATTTCTCAACTTGTTTTTCTAACTACATTACAGAGAAAATTCCACTTTGCAACAGACACGGCTTCCATTTTGTGCTGAAATCCTCCATTTTGTTTCCATATCTATTAACTTAACTTTTCCTAATTTAGCTTATTTAGGCCTCAATCCGGGCTACAAACTAGGCCATACTTTTCCAGTAAGCTCCCAGTTATGTCAGCCATCAGATTTCTGACTCAGCCAAGGTCTGTAATGGCCTGAGCTCTATGACTGGGCCCTCCACCATTCCAGTGGAGGGGTCTCTGGCTGTACCATAATTATACACCTCCCACCACCGGCTCTGGCACAGACCATATAAGTCTGGCCAGCACTATCCCCGCCTCCCACCACCGGCTCTGGCACAGACCGTATAAGTCTGGCCAGCACTATCCCTGCCTCCCAACCACCAGCCCCGCCTCCCACCACCAGCTCTGCCACCCAATCTCGGCTAAGCTCCTGAGGATCCATTTCTTCTGAACAGGATTCCTTTATGTTTATCCCACGCATGTTTGAATTCCGTTACCGTTTTCCTCTCCACCACCTCCCGCGGGAGGGCATTCCAAGCATCCACCACTCTCTCCGTGAAAAAATACTTCCTGACAGTTATTTTGAGTCTGCCCCCCTTCAATCTCATTTCATGCCCTCTAGTTCTGCCGCCTTCCCTCTCCGGGAAAGGTTCGTTTGCGGATTAATACCTTTCAAATATTTGAACGTCTGTATCATATTACCTGTTTCTCCTTTCCTCCAGGGTATACATGTTCAGGTCCACAAGTCTCTCCTCATACTTCTTCTAACGCAAATCCCATACCATCCTCGTAGCTTTTCTTTGCACCGCTTTAATTCTTTTTACATCCTTAGCAAGATACGGCCTCCAAAACTGAACACAATACTCCAGGTGGGGCCTCACCAATGATTTCTACAGGGGCATTACTACTACTACTACTACTATTTAGCATTTCTATAGCGCTACAAGGCATATGCAGCGCTGCACAAACATAGAAGAAAGACAGTCCCTGCTCAAAGAGCTTACAATCTAATAGACAAAAAATAAAGTAAGCAAATCAAATCAATTATTGTGTACAGGAAGGAGGAGGGTAGGTGGAGGCAGGTGGTTACAAGTGGTTACGAGTCAAAAGCAATGTTAAAGAGGTGGGCTTTCAGTCTAGATTTAAAGGTGGCCAAGGAAGGGGCAAGACGTAGGGGCTCAGGAAGTTTATTCCAGGCGTAGGGTGCAGCGAGACAGAAGGCGCAAAGTCTGGAGTTGGCAGTAGTGGAGAAGGGAACAGATAAGAAGGATTTTCCATGGAGCGGAGTGCACGGGAAGGGGTGTAGGGAAGGACGAGTGTGGAGAGATACTGGGGAGCAGCAGAGTGAGTACATTTATAGGTTAGTAGAAGAAGTTTGAACAGGATGCGAAAACGGATAGGGAGCCAGTGAAGCGACTTGAGGAGAGGGGTAGTATGAGTAAAGCGACCCTGGCGGAAGACGAGACGGGCAGCAGAGTTTTGAACCGATTGGAGAGGGGAGAGGTGACTAAGTGGGAGGCCAGCAAGAAGATGATTGCAGTAGTCTAAACAAGAGGTGACAAGGGTGTGGATGAGGGTTTTGGTAGAGTGCTCGGAAAGAAAGGGGCGGATTTTACGGATGTTTTAAAGAAAGAAACGACAGGTCTTGGCGGTCTGCTGGATGTGAGCAGAGAAGGAGAGAGAGAGTCAAAGATGACCCCAAGGTTTCGAGGAGGAGACAGGGAGAATGAGAGAGCCATCAACAGAAATAGAAAACGGGGGGAGTGGGGAGGTGGGTTTGGGGGAAAAATGAGAAGTTCAGTTTTGGTCATGTTTAATTTCAGGTGGCATTGAGACATCCAGATAGCAATGTCAGACAAGCACGCTGAAACTTTGGTTTGGATGCAAGGTGAGATATCAGGGGTAGAAAGGTAGATTTGGGAGTCATCAGCATAGAGATGGTAGGAAAAGCCATGGGATGAGATTAATGAACCAAGGGAAGAAGTGTAGATAGAAAAGAGGAGAGGACCAAGAACAGAACCCTGAGGTACGCCGACAGGCAGAGGGATAGAAGTAGAAGAGGATCCACCAGAGTGAACACTAAAGGTACGGAGGGAGAGGTAGGAAGAGAACCAGGAAAGGACAGAGCCCTGGAATCCAAGTGAGGACAGGATATCAAGGAGTATGCTGTGATCGACAGTGTCAAAAGCAGCGGAAAGATCAAGAAGAATGAGGATGGAATAGAGACCTCTGGATTTAGCCAGTAATGGGTCATTGGAGACTTTAGTAAGAGCAGTTTCGGTTGAGTGGAGAGGGCGAAAACCAGATTGTAGTGGGTCAAGAATAGCATGTCAAGAATAGCATTAACACCTCTTTTCTTCGGCTGGTCACTCCCCTCTCTATACAGCCTAGCAACCTTCTACTTACGGCCACTGCCTTGTCACACTGTTTCCTCGCCTTCAGATCCTCAGATACTATCACCCCAAGATCCCTCTCCCATCGGTACCTATCAGACTCTCACCACCTAACACATAAGTACATAAGTACATAAGTAATGCCATACTGGGAAAAGACCAAGGGTCCATCGCCCAGCATCCTGTCCACGACAGCGGCCAATCCAGGCCAAGGGCACCTGGCAAGCTTCCCAAACGTACAAACATTCTATACATGTTATTCCTGGAATTTTGGAGTTTTCCAAGTCCGTTTAGTAGTGGTTTATGGACTTGTCCTTTAGGAAACCGTCCAACCCCTTTTTAAACTCTGCTAAGCTAATCGCCTTCACCACTTTCTCCGGCAACGAATTCCAGAGTTTAATTACACGTTGGGTGAAGAAAAATTTTCTCCGATTTCATCGCATGCCCCCTAGTCCTAGTATTTTTGGAAAGCGTGAACAGATGCTTCACATCCACCTGTTCCACTCCACTCATTATTTTATATACCTCTATCATGTCTCCCCTCAGCCGTCTCTTCTCCAAGCTGTATAGCCCTAGCCTCCTTAGTCTTTCTTCATAGGGAAGTCGTCCCATCCCCGCTATCATTTTAGTCGCCCTTCGCTGCACCTTTTCCAATTCTACTATATCTTTCTTGAGATGCGGCGACCAGAATTGAACACAATACTCAAGGTGCGGTCGCACCATGGAGCGATACAACGGCATTATAACATCCTCACACCTGTTTTCCATACCTTTCCTGATAATACCCAACATTCTATTCGCTTTCTTAGCCGCAGCAGCACACTGAGCAGAAGGTTTCAGTGTGTTATCGACGACGACACCCAGATCCCTTTCTTGGTCCGTAACTCCTAACGTGGAACCTTGCATGACGTAGCTATAATTCGGGTTCTTTTTTCCCACATGCATCACCTTGCACTTGCTCACATTAAACATCATCTGCCATTTAGCCGCCCAGTCTCCCAGTCTCGTAAGGTCCTCTTGTAATTTTTCACAATCCTGTCGCGATTTAACGACTTTGAATAACTTTGTGTCATCAGCAAATTTAATTACCTCGCTAGTTACTCCCATCTCTAAATCATTTATAAATATATTAAAAAGCAGCGGTCCTAGCACGGACCCCTGAGGAACCCCACTAACTACCCTTCTCCATTGTGAATACTGCCCATTTAACCCCACTCTCTGTTTCCTATCCTTCAACCAGTTTTTAATCCACAATAGGACATTTCCTCCTATCCCATGACCCTCCAATTTCCTCTGTAGCCTTTCATGAGGTACCTTGTCAAACGCCTTTTGAAAATCCAGATACACAATATCAACCGACTCCCCTTTGTCCACATGTTTGTTCACTCCTTCAAAGAATTGAAGTAAATTGGTCAGGCAAGATTTCCCCACACAAAAGCCATGCTGACTTGGTCTCAGTAATCCATGTCCTCGGATGTACTCTGTAATTTTGTTTTTGATAATAGCCTCTACCATTTTCCCCGGCACCGACGTCAGACTCACCGGTCTATAATTTCCTGGATCTCCCCTGGAGCCTTTTTAAAAAATGGGCGTTATATTGGCCACCCTCCAATCTTCCGGTACCACTCTCGATTTTAAGGATAAGTTGCATATCACTAGCAGTAGCTCCGCAAGCTCGTTTTTCAGTTCTGTCAGTACTCTAGGATGAATACCATCCGGTCCAGGAGATTTGCTACTCTTCAGTTTGCCGAACTGCCCCATTACGTCCTCCAGGTTTACCGTGAAGTCAGTAAGTTTCTCCGACTCGTCCGCTTGAAATACCATTTCCGACACCGGTATCCCACCCAAATCTTCCTCGGTGAAGACCGAAGCAAAGAATTCATTCAGTCTCTCCGCTACGTCTTTGTCTTCCTTGATCGCCCCTTTTACCCCTCGGTCATCCAGCGGCCCAACCGATTCTTTTGCCGGCTTCCTGCTTTTAATATACCGAAAAAAATTTTTACTATGTTTTTTTGCCTCTAATGCTATCTTTTTTTCATACCCTCTTGGCCTTCTTAATCTGCGCCTTGCATTTGCTTTGACACTCCTTATGCTGTTTCTTGTTATTTTCAGACGGTTCCTTCTTCCATTTTCTGAAGGCGTGTTTTTTAGCCCTAATAGCTTCCTTCACCTCACTTTTCAACCAGGCCGGGTGTCTTTTGGACTTCCGTCTTTCTTTTCTAATTCGCGGAATATGTATGGCCTGGGCCTCCAGGATGGTATTTTTGAACAGCATCCACGCCTGTTGTACAGTTTTACTCTCTCAGTTGCCTCCCCTAAGTTTTTTTTTACCGTTTTTCTCATTTTATCATAGTCTACTTTTTTAAAGTTAAACGCTAACGTATTTGACTTTCTGTGTACAGTTACTTCAAGGTTGATGTCAAAACTGATCATATTATGGTCACTGTTATCAAGCGGCCCCAGTACCATAACGTCCCTCACCAGATCATGCGCTCCACTAAGGACCAAGTCTAGAATTTTTCCTTCTCTCGTCGGCTCCTGCACCAGTTGCTCCATAAAGCTGTCCTTGATTTCATCAAGGAATTGTATCTCTGTAGCGTGTCCCGATGTTACATTTACCCAGTCTATATTTGGATAATTGAAGTCACCCATTATTATCACATTGCCCATTTGTTTGCGTCTCTGATTTCTTTATCATTTCTGCCTCTACCTGCTCATCCTGGCGAGGTGGACGGTAGTACACTCCTATCACCATTTTTTCCCTTTTATACATGGAATTTCAACCCACAGTGATTCAAAGGTATGATTTGTGTCCTGCTGAATTTGTAATCTATCTGAGTCAAGGCTCTCTTTAATATACAATGCTACCCCTCCACCAGTCCGGTCTACCCTATCATTACGATATACTTTGTACCCCGGTATGACAGTGTCCCACTGGTTATCCTCCTTCCACCAGGTCTCAGTAATGCCTATTATATCCAATTTTTCATTTAGTGCAATATATTCCAACTCTCCCATCTTATTTCGTCTCCCGTGGATTTCTACTCCCTAAGTGCATCACTTTGCATTCTTCACATTGAATTTTAATTGCCAAGCCTTAGACCAATCTTAGCCTTCGCAGATCCTTTTTCATGTTTTCTACTCCCTCCCGGGTGTCCACTCTGTTACAAATCTTAGTATCATCATGGAGGAGTGTCCTGGTGGTTAGGGTGGTGGACTTTGGTCCTGGGAAACTGAGGAACTGAGTTCGATTCTCACTTCAGGCACAGGCAGCTCCTTGTGACTCTGGACAAGTCACTTAACCCTCCATTGCCCCAGGTAAGCTGCATTGAGCCTGCTATGAGTGGGAAAGCGCGTGGTACAAATGTAACAACAAAAAAAAGGCAAACTTTACCTTCTAACCCTTCTGGAATGTCACTCACAAATATATTGAACAGAATTGGCCCCAGCACCGATCCCTGAGGCACTCCACTAGTCACCTTTCCCTCCTCCAAGAGAATTCCATTCACCACCACCCTCTGGCGTCTGTCCGTCAACCAGTTCCTTATCCAGTTCACCACTTTGGGTCCTATCTTCAGACCGTCAAGTTTATTTAAGAGCCTCCTGTGGGGAACTGTGTCAAAAGCTTTGCTGAAATCTAGGTAGATTATCCTGCTTAATCAAACGAGAAAAACGCCCAAGTTCCGACCTAAATCGGGAGATGGACGTTTATCTCACAAAAACGAATAATGCGGTATAATCGAAAGCCAAACTTGGACGTTTTCAACTGCACTCCATCGCGGAAGCGTACAAAGTTGACGGGGGCGTGTCGGAGGCGTGGTGAAGGCGGGACTGGGGCATGGTTATCACCCGAACAGACATTGGCGCCTTTCGCCAATAATGGAAAAAAAGTATGCGTTTGTAGCTAGAATTTAGGGCACTTTTCCTGGACCCTGTTTTTTCACGAATAAGGCCCCAAAAAGTGGCCTAAATGACCAGATTACCCCCAGAGGGAATCGGGGATGACCTCCCTGACTCCCCCAGTGGTCACTAACCCCCTCCCACCACAAAAAATTATGTTTCACAACTTTTATTTTCACCCTCAAATGTCATACCCACCTCCCTGGCAGCAGTATGCAGGTCCCTGGAGCAGTTGTTAGGGGGTGCAGTGGACTTCAAGCAGGTGGACCCAGGCCCATCCCCCCCTACCTGTTACAATTGTGCTGTTTAATGCTTAGTTGCCCAATCCCCCCAAACCCACTGTACCCACATGTAGGTGCCCCCCTTCACCCCTTAGGCTATAGTAATGGTGTAGACTTGTGGGCAGTGTGTTTTGAGGGGGATTTGGGGGGCTCAACACACAAGGGAAGGGTGCTATGCACCTGGGAGCTCTTTTACCTTTTTTTTTGTTTTTGTAAAAGTGCCCCCTAGGGTGCCCGGTTGGTGTCCTGGCATGTGAGTGGGACCAGTGCACTACGAATCCTGGCCCCTCCCACGAACAAATGCCTTGGATTATTCGTTTTGAGCTGAGCGCTTTCATTTTCCATTATCACTGAAAAACAAAAATGCCCAGCTCACAAATTGTCGAATAAAACATGGAGGTCTATTTTTTGCGAAAATACGGTTCAGTCCGCCCCTTCACGGACCCGTTCTCGGAGATAAACGCCCATGGAGATAGACGTTTTTGTTCGATTATGCCCCTCCACGTCTATAGCACATTCCTGATTTAATTCTCCAGTCACCCAGTCAAATAAAAATGAATCTAGGAAATTTTAAAGAAAAGGATATCCGTTCATTCCATTCAGAGGGCCTTTAAGAAAGCTTGTTTAATAATAGGGAGTTGTTGCTTCAACCTTTAACTAAAGAATCTTTTTATGGATAATGTAACCCCTGTGATGCGGTATACCCGGATGTCTTCACAGATAGCAGCCACTATGAAAAAAGCAGTAGGAACTATTGCAGGTTCATGAATGTTTTTGGCAAACATTGTATTGTGGCTTTATAACATAATAGTAATGTAGCAGATAAACTCTGTAGATCTGATGTTTGAACATGTTGGGAAGAAGAGATAAAGGGCCACTCAAAATGTGGTGCATGTTCTATTTGCCCGATGACACTGGAGGGGGATTTTTTTTCTATTTGATAAATCTCAAAAACGGAAATAATTGAAATTTACTATTACTTGTAAATCTACTAATGTGATCGATTTGATTTGATGTCCTTGTGATTTAATATACATAGGACAGACATCTAGAGCACTTAGGACACGAATGATTGAGCATAGATACTGTGTGACAGCAGGGAAAGTGGAAGAACCAAGTTGTTGCATACATTTAGTGACGTCCGATGTATGGTAATTGATCAACTTAAAGTTTCACAACATGGAGGTTCATCAGGAGATGGCTACAACAGTAGGAACAATACTGGATATATGATTTAAATACTTTGGAACTGTATGGATTATTAGCTCAATTGAATGCACTATGTTTTATTAAGGTGATCTGTTTCTTTAAGTGCATGATTGCTGTGGTTTGTTCTTATTATATTGTTGATATTGAAATTATTGTAAAATATAGCAAATTGTTTTTTCTCCACAAATTGGCAGATGGAGTGTTTTTTTTTTTTTTTTACCTACTTGGCTTTTTCTCTATATAGTAGGATTTTTCATGAAACCAGTAATAATAAAGCACTCTCCTAACCGAAGTGGTGGAGGAATTGCTCCACTTCGGGAGCTTTAAGGTATCAAGATTTTTTTTTTAGAAAAAAATGTGATTATTCTAAGGATTTATAGGTATGTCTTATATGAGACTTCTTAAAACTTTTTTCTTTTAATTCTTTACACTCCCAATAACATAGAGCTCAAAGACTCAATTCAAATACAATATCCATAAAACTGCATATTATTCAGTCCAAGAGGTTTTCAGTGCAAATGTTTCTCAACACTTATCTCTGATGCTATTCTCATCTGCTCAACGGAGCTGCCCATTTCACTGGATGCTTCATCAGGAGCTGCTTCAAGAAAAATCGCTGTTTGCACCAGCATCAAACTTCTTAAAAAAAAAAAAAACAATCTTCTGAATGTAATTGTATCTGGTACAGCAATGAGTCTCTCTGCATATTAAATCATAAAATAGTGAGGCTTCTTTTACCTAATGGAGCTGGTTTTGTGCTTTCCTTAGTTAACCATGAGTTCCAGAATAGCACTTTCATAATTAAAAAAAAAACAAAAACAAGGAGGTTTAATAAGACAGGAGACGGCATGAGCCTATCTGGGCTATTATGTGGTCTGAAGCTTGCTACCATATTGAGTGACCTAATTCACAGACGCTATTGAAAAACAATAGCAAACTTGTGAGGTTTATATTGTTTTATTAAACCTCCTTGGTTTTCCATTCTTTCTGTTAGGAGGGGAACTGGGGGTGGTAGTGGTGGTGGGTGTTTGGAAAGTTTTCAAGTGGTTTGTTTTTAGATACACCAATACGGAGGCTGCTGGGTGAAACTGGCTACAACTTTTTGACATCATGCCATCTCCTGTCTTATTAAACCTCCTTGTAAAAAACACAGGATTCATGAACTCCTGATGCTCCAATGTATTATTGCAGGGTTTATAGAGAGATTTTGAGCCCCTCTGTACCACATGGTTCTTCTTCTTTTTCAAGCCCCTGACATGATAAAGGGTAAACATAGAAAATGTGACAGCTGTAAAGCCTGCAAAAATACATTGGAGTTTGAGGAGTTCATGAATCCTGTGAATGGCAAGTTGTAAAAATTAAGACATCAGACAGATTGTAATACATCTAGCATCGGTCTAGCATTGATAGGCACAAACCAGAATGCACCTTTAGTATCTCATTTTATGTTAAATCCGCACAGGTTTGAAGATTTACATTGTTTTGTTATTGATCACATTGAAGGGAATAGAAGAGGGACTCAGGGGAAAATTTTTCTAAGAACTGAACAAAGATGGATATAGAAGTTCAGTAGTTTAGAACCTGCAGAGCTTAACATCAACATCAATTGGAAAGTGTTACTGTGATTGGACTGGTAGCAGTTTCCTGATTGGCTGTAGTCCCATCATTCTGAATGGCTGTAAAATGGCTGCATGAAGGAATTAGTTGAAGCTCAGCATGACTGTTGCTGATTGGCTGACTTCTAAGTCAGCGTTTTTTTATTTATGTAAGTGCTATTCTGGAACTCATGGCTAATTCAGACAACCAGAGAATCAGCTTCACTGGGTAATAAAAAGCCATTTTATTTTATCAGGTACAATTGTTGTTTTTTGTAATGATTTTTTAAATTGAAGATTACAGCAATAACAGAAATGCCAAAAACAACAACGGTCATATATCATATTCAAAAGACATATGATGTATAGGCAAGAACCGACTGATCTCAGTTGAACAATGCAGAAAAAAAAACAAAAAAAAAAAGAAAAAGCCATTGCAAGGACAGACCCTAATAGTAAGAACACACAATCAAAATTACTCAAGGAGAGGCAATAGCATAATTACACATAATTATAGGGATGACTCAACACAAGAGTCAGTGAGCTGCTAAACTTTCTGTTTGTGCAACTGGGAGTTAGCGTATTGACTTATCCCTTCTAGTTCAAATGTATGAGTGAGACACACTAAGTTTCATCAGTGATCCTAGGTGATGTTAAATCCATATTTCCAGGATGAAAGAATCATTTTTATGGCTAGTGTGAGAAGCATATCGAATAATTTAATAACACATTTATTAGTAACAGATGGTATCACATGAGACTTCCAGAATATGACTGCCGTTGAAAATCTGAGCAATTGCACAAATTTTTGAATGATAGCCCAGAACGGTCCAAAAATGCAGAAGAGAGAGACATTCAGAAATCATATAACGAAGTGTTGCAGGTTGAGATTTGTGGTACCAGCATAAGTTGGTATCTATATGGCCAAGTTTGGACAATTTAACAGGGGACCAAAGTTCTCTGTGCATAAGGAAAAATAGTGATTGGGAAACTGAGGCTGAACATGAAATCCTCAGTTCCATTTCCCAAAAGTTCTCCCAGTCCTTTGGAATTAGTGCTTGATTCAAGTCTTTCTCCCATACAGCTTGAAGAGACGATCTGGTGCCAAACAACTTGGAAATTAACAGCTTATAGATATGAGGCAGGATGGCCCACTGCAATTAGAAGCCTCATATGTTGAGTTATTGATGGTATATTAGAAGGATCAGAAAGCTTCTTCAGTTCCTGGTTAAAAGATGAGGAAAGTTGTGCCCAATGGAATTAGGAAGCATCCGTCAAGGAGAATGTTTCCTTAACATCCTAGAACTTTTTGATACCATGTGGTGTTGTTATGTGATCTAGCTGTAAGATGCCTCTTTCCGCCCTTTGAGACCAATAGACAGGAGTGTTGTTAATCTGTATAGATGGATTGTACCAGAGGGATTGACAGAAGATTCCAAGGGAAGGTCAAGAGGGCATCCAGTCTCCAAGGCGATGAATGTGAAATGTATCGTGGGATGAAATTTCAATTTAGAAGGGAGTGAGCAACCTAGGAGAGGTAACAGTTGCAAACGCGCTCAAAAGTTGTTCTTCCACAAGGACCCGTCTAGGAAGGATTTCAGTTGAGGCATCTCAAAACCACTTTAGTTATTTCTGAAAGATAAAGGCCACATGGTATAGATATAAGTCAAGGAAAGCAGTACCCACTTTGCTGCATAAGGTTTTCAGCTTCTTGATTGCTATTCTTGAATCTTATCTTTCCAAAGAAACTTGCTTAAAGTGGATTCCAGGATTTTATAGAAGGATCATGGAACAAGACAGGGAAGCATCAATGTATAAGTACATATAATACTATCATCATTTGATTGTTTCACCCAAACCCTAGCACAATAAGGTGAGTGGAGACCAGCGTAAAACACTTTTTTAACATATCAGTTCTCTATTTTAGTGGAGAGTACATCCAGGACCTGGATAGAATTTGATGCCCAGATATTTACTCCAGAGGTACACCATTGTAGCTTGGCATCCCCGAGGTGAAATTTATTGCAGAATACTGTAATAGGCATAATAACAGACTTCTCACAATTTATTTTATAGCCAGAAAACAGGAAAAGGAGGAAATGAGTTTCATCAGTTATGGTAAGGAGGAATCAACTTCAAAAAGATAAACCACCATGAGGGCATAATTGAACAGGGCGTCCAAGTTTCCTGAGGGTGTCCTCGCAGGATGTCCTCGGAAGGGGCTGGAAACCCGATATATCGCAACAAGATGGGCGTCCATCTTTCGTTTTGATAATACGGTCGGGGACGCCCAAATCTCAACATGTTAGGGTCGACCTTAGAGGTGGTCAACCTAAATGTTGAGATGGTCAACCTTAGAGATGGTTGTCCCCGTTTTCAGCGATAATGGAAACGGAGGATGCCCATCTCAGAAATGACCAAATCCAAGCCATTTGGTCGTGGGAGGAGCCAACATTTGTAGTGCACTGGTCCCCTCACATGCCAGGACACCAACCGGGCACCTAGGGGGCACTGCAGTGACTTCACAAATTGCTCCCTGGTGCATAGCTCCCTTACCTTGTGTGCTGAGCCCCCCCTCAACCCCCCCCCCAAACCCACTGCCCACAATTGTACAACACTACCATAACCCTAAGGGGGGCACCTACATGTGGGTCAGTGAGTTTCTGGTGGGTTTTAAAGGGCTCGCATTTACTACCACAAGTGTAACATGTAGGGGGGATGGGCCTGGGTCACCTTCCTGAAGTGCACTGCACCCAGTAAACTGTTCCAGGACCTGCATACTGCTGTCAGGGAGCTGGGTATGACATTTGAGACTGGCATAGAGGCTGGCAAAAATATTTTTTAAGGTTTTTTAGGGTGGGAGGGGGTTAGTGACCACTGGGGAGTAGGGGAGGTCATCCCCGATTCTCTCCGGTGGTCATCTGGTCAGTTCAAGCAACTTTTTGAGGCTTGGTCGCAAGAAAAAATGGACCAAGTAAGTCGGCCAAGTGCTCGTCAGGACGTCCTTCTTTTTTCATTATCGGCCGAGGACGCCCATGTGTTAAGCACGCCCCAGTCCCACCTTCGCTATGTAACATAGTAACATAGTTACATAGTAGATGATGGCAGAAAAAGACCTGCACGGTCCATCTAGTCTGCCCAACAAGATAAAATCATATGTGCTACTTCTTGTGTATACCTTACCTTGATTGTATCTGCCATTTTCAGGACACCAGACCGTAGAAGTCTTGCCCAGAACTAGCCCCATTTATGCTTCCGGCACGCCCACGGGAACTTTGGTCGTCCCTGCAAAGGAAAGCAGTTGAGGATGCCCAAATCGGCTTTCGATTATGCTGATTTGGGTGACCCTGTGAGAAGGACGCCCATCTTGTGATTTGTGTTGAAATATGTATATGTGCATATCATCCACATACAAGGACAACTTTGCTTTGACCTGTCTAATGTATATCCCCTTAATCAATGAGGAATGTCGAATCGCAATAGCAAGGGATTCGAGCAGCAGATCAAAGAGCAAAGGTGATAATGGGCATCCTTGGCGTGTCCTCAGGACAATTGAATTCTGAAGCAAGCATGCTATTGGTTCATATGCAAGCACTGGTGCCTCATACAGTTTAGAGATCATGTGAATTTTTTTTTTGTTACATTTGTACCCCACGCTTTCCCACTCATGGCAGGCTCAATGCGGCTTACATATTGTATACAGGTACTTATTTGTACCTGGGGCAATAGAGGGTTAAGTGACTTGCCCAGAGTCACAAGGAGCTGCCTGTGCCTGAGGTGGGAATCGAACTCAGTTCCTCAGTTCCCCAGGACCAAAGTCCACCACCCTAACCACTAGGCCACTCCTCCACCTGACGGGGGATGAATCCAAACCAGGTAAGGACTGTAATAGGTAGGTCATTCGACCCTGTCATACGTTTTCTCATTATCTAAGAATAGAACTACTTGAGTTATCACAGAAGCAGATGATTCATGAAGAATATGAAGCAGAGTCTGGTGTTAAAGAAGGAGTCCTCCCATGATGAATCCAGATTGATCTGGGTGTATAATGTTGGGTAAGAGTTTTTCCAATCTGGTAGCAATGATTGTTGCATATACTTTCGCTTCAATGTTAATTAAAGATATTGGATAGTAATTTTTAGTTTCTAGTGGTCTCGTTGAGGTTTAGAGGAATATCACTATCATGGCCTCAGCAAAAGTATGGGCTACAGTTGATTCTGTTTGGATGGACTGAAAAACTTCTAATAAGTGAGGTGTCAAGATGGAAAGAAAACATTTAAGAACTCTACCAGGTAACCGCAATGCCTGGAGTCTTATTGGAATTTAGAAATTTGATTGCTTAGGTGATTTCTTAGCGTTATTGGGGTGTTCCAGAAGTTGCGTAGATGCTGCCCGACATTGAAGAGGGGGGAAGTGTTGCTAAGAATTGATCGTTCAGCACTGGATCTTGAGAAAATTCTGATGTGTATAGTTCTTATAAATTGGACAAACTGATCAGAGATGCAGAATTGGAAGTGATGATATATTCCCAGTGGGGCATCCAAATTTGCAGCTATATGTTTTTGAGCAGAATTTGATTTTAGGTAAGATGCCAACAAATGGCCACTTTTTATTTCCTCCATGATAGTGATGATGTGAAATGCAGCTCCTCTGAGCAGAGCTTATTATAGTTAACAGACTGAATATGAAATACTAATATAACATCATATGTGCAGGATGCCTACAATATGTCTCCATAGCAGAGATAAAAAAAGGATATGCTGCAAGAGTAAGAAAGAAGTCAGTCAGGGATCATATTGAGAAGACCTTGTTGGTGTAGGTAGCTCTTAAGGCCTGATGGGTCATCAAAATGTTTGGTTGTATTAATGGTAACCCGCATCTTTGCAGGGTAAAAACAGCTGTACTGCGCATTAATGAGTTTCATGTTGGGCCTCATGGTCAGGAACTGTTTCCTTTAGTGCCGTTGTTTTTACTTAAATCAGACGAAATGAACAATTTATAGCCTTGCCATTGATTTTGATTTTGGCAGCCATGAGGATCTATAGACCTGTGATATTGCAGAATTTTTAATATCACTGGTCTGGAAATTTCGAGGTAGGATTCGGCCTTCCGGATGATATTCTATGAATGCACTGAATTTCTAATGGGTATTCAAAGTGCATAGCCAGCGTTTCTTTGAACAGTTATCACAGAATGTGAGCAAGCTATCTGAATCGATGGTTTCCAGCACACCAATAATCCTAATATTATTGCGTTGGTTCCAATTGTTTAAGTCCCCTAACTCAGCTCTAAGTTGCTGAATCTGTTTAGAATTTGCCTCCATGGTGGTCAACCTTACTTCCATCATGTGGTGCATTGATCTAAAATGCCTAAATGATGTTGATGGTCCTGCAATTGACGCATTTGGGCATCCATTGCAATTGCAGATCTGTAATTGCAGAATGATTGGTAGAAATCATATCCTTGATGATTCTTAATTTGGCGAGGACTGTCATGATGGATTGGGCATGATCTGGATCTTTTTCCCTGTCCTTCACCACCACCACCACTGCCACCTTATTGGGTGAAGGATGATCAGGCTTGTGGCATTTGTACCAGAAGCAGCGGAAGCTGCCTCAATCTTGTTTTCTTTCCTTGCCAGCATGAAGAGGAGAAGTCAGAAAACCAAGTTATGATATTCAGAGGTAAGATACCCAAAATCATTCTGGTTGGGTATCAAAGAAATGCCCGTGGGACCTCCTGCAACATGTGTCCGATCACATGCAAGCTCAGCAGTGCCCCCAATTGTTTTGTATTTTAGAGAGCTTGGTGCTGGTGCAATCAGCAATTTATTTGAAGCAGCTCCTGATGAAGCATCCAGTGAAATGGTCAGCTCCATTGAGTAGATGAGAACAGCTTCAGAGATAATTGCTGGTAAACATCTGCACTGCATTTTATTGCATTGAAACCCTCTTGGACTGAATAGCATGCAGTTTTGTGGACATTGTATTTGAACTGAGTTGTTGAGCTCTATATTATTGGGAGTGTAAGAATTAAAATAAAAAAGTCTCATAAAAGAAAAAAAAAAATCTGCCTTTAAATTAAACGAAGGGAAGTTTTTAGTCTAAGGATGTGTCAGTTGTGAGGCTATTTTGCAATTATTGTCATAAACCAACTCAGTCACTGAAGTCTTTTCCTTCTCCTATGTGACAAGTCAATGTGACTGGATAAGTGTATTTCAACTGGAATTCCATATTAGCAGATTGGCTTCTGTGAAAAGTATGCATATTTCCTCAGCACGGGCTGGGATGCTTTTCAACGGGATTTTTTTCCCATGTATAAATAGCTATCTACCCACAGAAATCTCTTTAAAATTGCCTCCTTAGAAAGTCAGTTTTCCTTAGCACATTAATGAATGGTGTGAAATTGCATACACAAAGAATACTGCAAGGCTATAGCATTCGCATAATTAAAGTAGCCATATGTTGTTATTTATATGGGAAATATACTCCGAGACATGATTATCTGAATTTATCTGCAGAATGCTTATTTATAGGGATTAGAAAGAATTTTTCAGAGTAACATACCCATATTCAATTTAGTCTATAAATTCCAGAATTTGTATGTTCTAACGAGGTTAGAACAGTTTTTCCATAGATTTCAATGATTGATAGAGAGACTGATATGTGAGACCTTAATAATTGTCTTGAGAGAAGCTTCCAATGAACTGATATTCCAAAGGTAGATGTTATTATGTTTCTACATGAGTTTTTTTTGGAATAGCTGTCTAACCAGGGATCTGAACAGCTGGGTAGATGGTGTTTTGTTGGCTAAGCCACAAGAGGCACTGATGGATGCAAAATCATAGAAATGAAGAAAACTAGCTTAAAGCATGATGGAAGAACCAGTGACCAACAGAGTACAGCAAAATGATTTCCTGGGAACCACATCACAACTTGAGGACTGTCCAGGCATTTTTGTGAATACTGGATATATGATGCAAATATCTGAGACCTGACTTGAGTTTAACTGTATGTTTGTACCTGGACTATAACAATTAACAGACCTGAGAATACTGTAAAACAAATTATCTTAAATTATCATTGGACTAGTATAAATCGAAACTCTGGAACTCATTTCTGGGGCAAGTGGTAAAAGTAATTAATGTAGCTCTGATTAAAAGTTTTGGACAAGTTTCTAGAGGAAAGGTCCATAAGCCATTATTAAAGTAGACCTGGAGAAAACCACTGTTTATCCCATTGGTTAAGTAGCATGAAATCTTACTACATTTTAGGACTTTTCCAGGTACTTCGAACTGTACTGGCCAGTGCTGAAATCTGGATACTGGGCTAGATGGATGCTTGATCTGACCCAGTATGGAAATTCATATGTTCTCATGAAATCATTCTCTGAATGTGCCTCTATTTTTATTCTGGACTTATTCGGTCAGTGTTTAGCCATAGTGCTCAATGGTGCCTGAATATCATATATAGGTATGTAGTGTGTTCCAGGGATGTATTCAAGGCGGGACGGGCATTCCTAAGACATGGACATCTTTCAACAATAATGGAACAAAACAAAGTCCAAGACTAAAACTTAGACGTTTTGAGCTAGACCTGTTTTTAAAATGAATAACTGCAGTGGGAACAGAGGCATAGCCACGGGCGGGCCTGGACGGGCCCAGGCCCAGCCACTTTCCATCCAGGCCCGCCCACCCAACACAGACCTGCCAGTCTCCCACGAAACGTGGCACCAGCTCCCATTTCCGGCCACTGCTGCTTCTCCTGTTGAGCAGCAGCGGCCACTACAAAACAAAAAGAGCAAATTAAACAACCAAAAATGTTTTAAAAAGCAAGTGCGGCACCACAGCCAGCCATCAGGCATTGGCTGTCAGCTTTGCAGCCACTCCTCTCGCCTCTCACGTCGCTGCGCTCCTCTGGGGTCCAGCTCCAGGGGCAGTGACGTGAGAGGCGAGAGAGTGGCTGCAGAGCCGACAGCCAATGCCTGATGGCTGCCTGTGGTGTCGTGCTTGCTTTTTAAAACATTTTGGTTGTTTAATTTGTTCTTTTTGTTTTTGTAGTAGCCGCTGCTGCTCAACAGAAGAAGCAGCAGTGGCCGGAAATGGGAACTAGTGCCACGTGTTTCGCGGGAAATTTGGCAGGTCTATGTTGGGTGGGTGGGCCTGGATGGAAAGAAGGAGATAGAGAGAGAGACACTGGGTGAAAGAATCGGGAGAGGGGAGTAGATGGATGGAAGGATGGGGAGAGAAAGAGGGAAAACAGATGGAAGGATGCAGAAAGAAAGAGGGGAGACATTGGAAGGATGGGGAGAGAAAGAGGGGAGACACTGGAAGGATGGGGAGAGAAAGAGGAGAGCTGCTGGATGGAAAAGGGGAGTAGAGAAAGACTGGAGAATAAGAGGAAGGGGCATGGGGAGAACAAGGGTGAGAAAAAGATGAAAAGCCATAGGTAGTTGAAGGAAAAAGAAGGACATTAAAGAATGGACATTAAGAATGAATTAAATCTGGACAGAGAGAGAGGCTGCAAAATATTGAAGAAAGCAAAGAAAAAGGAGAGAAAAATGACAAATGGTGCAGAAGAGTTAAGTGAAAATAAAGGAAAGCAGAATCTAAAGACTGGGAGCAACACAATGAGAAAAAGTAAATGGCCATACAACAAAGAAAATAATTTTATTTTTAATTTAGGATCAAGTAATATGGTACCTGTGTTAATAATGTTTCAGAGACCAATACGTCCTTAGGTCAGGAGAGGATGCCATAACAGCATTATACTGACCTGAGGCAGGAGGTTTTGGCCTCTGAAAGCTCATTGAAAAGGGTGTTAGGCTATTAAATAAATTATTTTCTGAAACCTGATGCACTAAAACCAGCACTTTACCCCTGTGTGACAAATGCATCTGATTAGTGTGACTAAATTTTGCTGAGGGAGAGGGTAGAGAGAAAATTTTGTGCCCACCCACTTTGGGTTCAGGCCCACCCAAAATTGGCAGTCTGGCTATGCCACTGAGTGGGAATTGAACCCACTTCCCCAGAAGCAAGGTATGCTGTATTAACCACTAGGCTAGTCCTCTACTCCACACAAGAGGTGCCCCAGATGACCAGAAGACCACTGGAGGGACTCGGGAATCACCTCCCCTTACTCACAAATCACAAAACATTTTTTCAAACAGCACTTTCAAAAGAAAAAGATAGACTTTTTTTGGTAGAAAATGACCTTTGTTCTGAGTTTGGACGTTTTACAAAAAAATGTCCAAATTCAGACTTAGATGTCATCCAAAATGCCCTTTCTGTATTTGACTTGACCAAAGTCACAAGAAGCAGCAGTGGGAATTGAACCCATGTTGCCAGGATCAAGCTCGCTGCACTAACCATTAAGTAACTCCTCCTCTGTTTTGGATGTCTTGCATTTGGATGTTTTTTTATCGAAAATGGACCAAAAACAAGGACGTCCAAATCACAAAGACTTCCAAATCACAGGACGTCCTTGGTATTTTCGAAACGCAAGATGGACGTCCATCTTTTTTTGAAAATGACCTTCTCCCTGCCTCCGAATTTGGATGTCTTTGTAAAACTTCCAAATCTGACTTAGATGTTTCTTTTGAAAATGCACCTCTCTAGGTACTTTAACTGGCATCCCTGTATGTTAAGAGATTCAGTTAGATTTTCTTTTTTTTTTTTTTTTTTTTTTGGGGGGGGGAGGGCAGTTTCTCATGTTTTTAATTAGTTCATGGTATCTAAGGACTTCAGAAAGAGAATTCCTCTCTACCACCTGGATGTCAACAGTAGCATTCCCATGCAGAGACTTACTAGCCAATGCCATGACCCACAGGGCCAGATTTTATATATGGTGCCTAAAACATCTGCTCAGAATGAATCATATTCTATAAGATTTAGGCACGGTGTATAGAATATGCTTAGTTGATACTGTAGTGCCTAAATCTACGTGTGCCCATTTAAAATCTGGTGTAAATCCCTGCTCATACATTTATGTGCACTGGCCTGCATTCTGTAGTTACGCATGGAAATTTTGGAGCACCCACAGAACACCCATAAACATGCCCCTTTTAAGCTACATGCATTTATTTTGAACTGCGTTCTTTGCAATTTAGATGCAGTTACTTATAGAATATGCGTGGAGGGGCATAATCGAAAGGGACGCCCAAGTTTTGTTGAGGACGTCCTCGCAAAAAGGCCTGGTGGAGGGGTGGGGAAACCCATATTATCAAAACAAGATGGATGTCCATCTTTCGTTTTGATATTACGGTCAGGGACGCCCAAATCATGAAATTTAGGTTGTCCTTAGTGATGGCCGTCCCTAGACTTGGTCGTTTCTGATTTTCTGAGATAATGGAAACCAAGGACGCCCATCTCAGAAACAACCAAATGCAAGCCCTTTGGTCATGGGAGGAGCCAGCATTTGTAGTGCACTGGTCCGCCTGACATGCCAGGACACCAACCGGGCACCCTAGGGGGCACTGCAGTGGACTTCATAAAATGCTAACCCTTGTTCTACCTTAAAAGTAAACTAGTAACAATGTTAAATATGAAACATTCCAGACTATTTTTTTGGGGGGTGGGGTCAACTAATTAATGGGCCTTTTTACTAAAGTGCTGTAATTTTTCCTCCTACTGCATGCTTCCTGTGATAATTTTTCTCCTTTAGTGTTGCTTACGGTTTGAATAATGACATTAAATATATGGAAGATATATAAAAGCTGTGATTGGCATTTGGATATTGACTGATCAGTGTTTTAGGCCCAAAGGTAGAAATATCTATAGACCTGCAAGCTACACAGGGGCTGAAAATAGTCCTTTCCAGGAGTGAAGATAAAGACACCTTTTAGTAGAATGGCTTGCAGGGATTGAGTTTTATAAGAAGGGAAAAATTCTTGATGAGTCTCCATATATCATAATTGGCAATAAATTATTTCAGCATTAGGGCTGACAAAAAAATAGCATTGATGATTTATGAGTTTAGCTGTAAATCTTCCTGGTTCACCATAAAAACTGTTTTCACAGGAGATTTAAGATCAAATGAGCCTAACAGATTTTGGACCTTTTCTAGTTCTAATCCTGTGATTGATTTCTTTGTCAGATGGGGAAATATTTGACAGCCTTATTAACTTTTTGTTAGCATAATTAGTGGCTCTTGGTGCACATAATTTCCATATATTGAAGAAGCACTATTTATCCATATTCTACAATATCACATATTTGAGTTTCATGTCTCCTATCTATCTGTATTTTCTGTAGACTTAAAAAAGTGTTAGATTAAAATATGACTATGTCATTATACAGTAGATGTTTTGGTTTTAGTATGCCTTGGTTTGATGTTTCTCCTTAGCCACAAATGATAAGCCTTCAAAGTGTTTTTAACCGGGTGGGTGGCCACCTAGGCAATAATGATCATCATACAATATGGTTTGATATAAGAGCAAAAGCAGAGTGCAGATGCACAAAACTCAAAGTAGTAGATTTCAGATATGCTGATTTTGGTAAAATGGAGGGAATAGCTGAAGAAAGAGATGACAGCATGGGTAGGCATAGCAGGAGTAGAAGGGCAGTGGCCCAAGCTGAAAGATGTTATAAATATAGTAACAGATCTTTACACAAGGAAAGTAAACAGGAAACCTATATGGTTCTCCAAACAAGTGGCAAAAAGTAAGGGTAAAAGAGGCTGCATTCAAGAAATGTAGAATGCAACAAGAGGATCACAGAAGAGATTACTAGATTAAACTTGAAGTGAAGATTGAAATACAGCTAGCGAAAGCACAGGCAGAAGAAAAAATGGCTAAAGATGTAAAGAGAGGTGACAAGATCTCTTTCAAATATATTGGGAAAGGAGAAAAGCTAGGAATGGGCTTGTAAGACTGAAATATGCTGAGAACAGCTATATGGAGAGTGATGAGGATAAAGCGAATGTGCTAAACAAATAGTTCTCTTTGGTGTAGACCACAGTCAGCTGCCAAGGATATGTCTGGGAATGGCGTAGATATTGCACCGTTCATAGAAGAAAACATTTATTAACAACTTGAACATCTGAACATGGACCAAACTATGGGGCCATTTGGGATTCATTCCAGAATGCTAAGAGAGCTTAGAGAAATCCTGGTGTAGCCTCTTAAAGGATTTATTTAATTGATCTTTAGAGACAGGATTGGAGTTGAACAGATATGGTCACTCTTCACAAAAGCAGGGACAGGGAAGAAGTGAGAAACTTATTCCCTTCCCAGTTAAGCCTCACATCGGTGATAAGAATAATAATGGAGTTGCTGCTGAAGGAAAGACAGTTAGCTTTCTAGAATCCTATGGGTTGCAGGATCCAAAACAACATAACTTTACCAAAGGAAAATCCTGCCAAACAAATCTGATTGATTTCTTTGACTGGATGACCAAAGAAATGAATAAAGGACATGTGCAAGATGTAATCTACTTGGATTTCAGGAAAACCATTGATACAGTTCCTCACAGAAGACTGTTGAAAAAGCTGATATGGCTGAACTTAGGATCCAAAATGGTACACTGGATTGGAAACTGGGTGACCAGTAGGTGACAGAGGGTGATGCTAAACGGAATTTGCTTGGAGGATAGGAAGGTGGAGTGCCTCAGGGATCAGTACTGGGGCTGATTCTCTTTAATATATTTGTGAGAGACATTGCTGAAAGGTTAGAAGGAAAAAGTAGCCTTTTTGCGAATGACTCAAAGATAGCCAATAGAGTAGATACACAAGGGAGTAGAAACCTTGAGAAGAGATCTCCAAAAATAAGAAAAATGGTCAAACATCTGGCACTTAAAATTTAATGTGAAGAGAGGGGCAAGATGGCATTGTGAAGGAAGCACCGTTATTTGCTCCTCACCCACCTTAACTTTATTTGTGTTTTTTCCTTTGTTTGACCTGTTATACATATGCCTAAGCATAGGAGAAACAGTGGGCTTACCCTACGGCTCCTGTTTCTTCTTTGGTGGGACCTATGCACCGATTCAGCATACCAAGCCTAATTCCGGGACTGTTGGCTTTGTTGCGATATGGAGCAGCGAGAGGTGAACTTCTCCCCCCGCTTGAAGCAGACACATCTCCCAGCACAGAAGTGCAGAGTTATCAGGTAATGCCAGCAGCCATGATCGCGGATCTACCCGATTCAGTTTACACCAAAGGGAGTTTGCTGGTTCCGGTAGCAGGAGCAGTCCAGAGCAATCGGCTTCTGAGTTCAGCATCACAGGAGGGTGCTTCCCGAGTTACCTTCAACATTTCCAGTGATGATGTAGATGTGCAGGAGCGAAGCTGCGAGAATTTCCAGGATTAATCTTCAGTTGAGCTGAGTAAGTCCCTATTGCCTAATAAACCTGTGGTGATTACTTTGGACTCAAAATGGGATGCCCTAGTTGGTTTGGAATCATTTTCTCAAAGAAAATGTCTACTCTAGTGACTCTGACTCAGTTTTCCTCTGGGAAACTTGCTGATATTAAACATAAAGTTCAAACATTGGAGTCATCTGAACTTTTAAATAAATCTTAGATTTTGAAGCTTAAGGAAGAGCAGTCTGCAATAATTAAAGAGAGTTTGATATTACAAAGGAAAGATGAGAATTTAGAAAACCAACACAGATTGAAAACTTTACCAACAGAGATTGCCATCTGTTTTTCCCCTTATTACTTTTAAAAGCTATTTTGCTAAGGTTTCGAAACTACCAGAGCAATCTTACCCTTGTCTCTAAAATATGTTACCTTATGTCAAGAAATCAATCTTCATAACAATCAATAGCAGAAGGGGTTGAGGTACATTTTGATAACTTGAATTTGACTCAGATAGTTGAAGATGATAATGTGGGTATGCAGACTGCTACATTGATTGTGGACTTTGGTCTTCAACCTGATTGGGATTGGATTTTGAGATTATTTTTTTGCCATTGACAAGAAATGTTTTTGAATCATAAGATTAGAGTGTTTCCTGACTTTAATATACAAACCCAATGGAGGTGCCAGCCCTTTTTGAAATTGTGCACACATGTTTTGCAGCTAGGGGGTATATTCTGGCTTAATTTTCCTTGTAAGTGTGTGGTAAACCTAGAGTCAATGAAGTATATTTTCTTTGAACCCTCACATTTAATGACATTCTTGGACTCTAGGCTGATAGTTACTCCCCCTCCTCCCCCATCGGTGTTATCTACATCTACTCCATAAAGATGTGTATTTAGCTAGGTATTGGCTTTCTTCTCTTCTCTTTTTTTTTTGTGAACCTATTTTTCTTTGAATTGAACCTTGCCACTCTCTCCTCTTTGTAGACTTGAGATAGGATTATCACTTTTGTTTCTTCATATGTTTTTCTTGTTAACTAGGGACTGAATTTATTGGTGTTATTTGATATGTTTGGTTATGTGATATAAATCTCTCCTGTTGTTTATTAGTTTATTATTATTATTTATTTGTAGTATTTGTATCCCACATTTTACCACCTATTTGCAGGCTCAATGTGGCTTACATTATGTCATAATGGCGATCGCCATTCCGGAGTGAGAAGTACAGAGTATTGTAGCATTAAGTACAGGAAATATAGGATAAGTTATAAGATGTATATCTACAGTTCACTTCTGCTTCTTTTCTAATCAAGAGTTTTCTTGTAAAATTGCTCAAAAAATAAAATAACATATTTAATGTGAAGAAGTGAAAGTGTTGCATTTGGGGTGCAGATGTCCAAAGAAGATGTACCAGATTGGAGGAGAGAGATTGATAAGCACAGCTCAAGAGAGGGACCTTGGGGTGATAGTGTCTGAAGATCTAAAGGCGATGAAACAATGCAACAAGGCAGTGGCCACGGCCAGAAGAATGCTAGGCTGCATAAAGAGGAGTATAACCAGCAGAAGAAAGGAGGTGTTGATGCCCCTGTACAAGTTGTTGATGAGGCCTCACTTGGAGTATTGTGTTCAGTTTTGGAGGCCTCATCTTGCTGTAAAAAAAACTTGAAGCGTTTCAGAGAAATATGAAAAAAAAAAGAATGGTATGGGGTTTGTACCACAAGACGTATGTGGAGAGACTTGATGACCTGAAGATGTACACCCTGGAGGAAAAGAGAGACAGAGGTGATATAATACATACATTCAAATATTTGAAAGGTATTAATATATAAACAAACCTTTTCCAGAGGAGGGAAGGTGGTAGAACTAGAGGACATGAATTTAGATTGCAGGGGGACCGACTTAGGAATAATGGCAGTAAGTACTTTTTCGTGGAGAGGGAGGTGGATGCTTCGAATACCTTTCCGTGAGGCTCAGACCAGGTGTTACTTTTTTTTTAAGCATGCAGCAGTTTTAGAAAGGACATCCAAATCAGAATATGAATATCCAAATCTCATTGTTACATAAGGATGCACATTTCTCATGTATTTTAGAACAGGATCTCTTGACATATATCCTGTTCTAAAATTAATGAGAAATGGACATCCACGTGCTGTAGACATCCATCATGAACATTCACTTTACAAACTGAAACGTCCAAATTCTGAACGTAGAGTAACAAAGGATATGGACATGTTTGTGGCAGAGTAGGAAAGTGCATGTTAACAAACGACCACATAAATGTCAATGTAGAGTTGGGGACTGCAATATACCTACTGTACCTGTATATGCACCAATTCAGTAGCCTTTGGGCTTGCAGGTTTCTTATACATTCAAGTAGAAAAGGTATTTTTCTGTTCTTGGAAGGCTCACAATTTCATTAGAAAAATACACAGAGCAGAAGTGGGACTTGAATCCGGGTTCCTTGGTTCTCAGGTCACTGCACTAACCATTAGGCTATCCCTCTGCTCAGTGGCGTTTCTAGGGTGGCTGACACCTGGGGCGGATCACCGATGCGCCCCCCCCCCCCTGGGTGCAGAGCAACCCCCCCCCCCCCCGGCGAAAGGACACCCCCCTCCTGGTGAAAGGACACCTCCCCCCCCCGGCGAAAGGACCCCCCCAGGTGCATTTTTACCTGCTGGGGGGGTGTCGCGCGCCTGTCGGCTTCGCTCGTTCCATGCTCCCTCTGCCCCGGAACAGGAAGTAAACTGTTCCGGGACAGAGAAAGCATGGAACGAGAGGAGCCGACAGGCACGCGGCACCACCCAACGGCATGCACCCAGGGCAGACCGCCCCCCCCCCCCCTTGGTACGCCACTGCCTCTGCTCTGTGTGGATGACTGTGTGACCCTATGTTAATGTGGACGTTTCCTGTGCTGCCTCAGATCTGAATGGAGGTCTTCTTAAGAATGGTCATAATTCTTGAAACTGTCATAGAACCTGGTATCTCATGCCAGTTTCACATTTGGAGGAGAAAGGGGGACAGCATTCTTGGGGAGATTAGAGAGATGACTTACTTTGTTTCCTCCAGTGGACAGCTGCTCAATTAGAGCACCATTTTGTAACCTGGACATACCAAGTACCAGGTCTAAATAATGACATCTTTTTTTAATTTCTTTTTTTAGGAAATAGACATCCCTCCCTAGTCCTGCCCAAAACATGCCTAGGAAACAACAGGTCAGTCTATCAGCAAGATCCAAGATAGCGATACGAAAAGCAGAACAGACGAAGAAATCTATAAAAAGATGACTTTATTCAACCAACAATGCAAATGGGCATTGTTGGTTGAATAAATTCATCTTCATATAGATTTCTTTGTCTGTACTGCTTTTTGTGTCGCTGTCAAAATATGCCTAGAACATGCCATCCTACCATATGGACATACTGCAGTTTTAGACATCCATATTTTGGCTTTATAAAATTGGGACTTTGACGTCTAAATGCTGGTTTTCAGACATCCAAAATGAGAATAGAACTTCTAAAATAACCACCTTAGTATTCCAAGGGCTCCACTAACACAATACATTTGGGGATTTTTGATGGAATGGATGGGACTGTTGAAGCAGCAGCAGTTGTAGAAGGCATAGCACAGAAGACAGAGGAGAGAAAGTGCGAGAATGTATAGGCTGGAGGTGGGAGAGGTAGTATACTCTATATGAGGAGCTCAAAGGAGAGTAGAAAGTTCCAGGAAAGCAGAAAACTGCACGATTTTGCTTTTGCATGTTTGAGATGTGTGTAGTAGTCTTCCATTTCTTCTCTCTGCACTGACATGTAACAACCATGTGCACAGCTTCCTTTAGAAGCCTTTCAGAGGAATCAGGAGAAAAAGACAAGAGAGCATTGTCAGTTTGCCATGATGATGTTATTTAAAGGGCAGTTCTATAACTGGGGACCCAAATTTGCAGGCCACTTGCCTGCATAAATGTACAGAATACTAGCGCTTTTGCAGGTAATCGAACAGTTATATCTGTAGATGGCAGCTAAGTTCTATCCTGTAAGGGTGTGCATAAGGGAATAGCATTTAAGTGCAAGGAAAATGTTCACGTGGGAGGGGCTGTCTCTTACATGTGCAACATTTAGGTGTTAAATCAGATCTATAACTGATGCAAGTGCAGGCATCCGGATTTTAGGTGGTCTGATACTGGGTTGCGCTGATGTTCAAGAACAGAATCTGGCTCTCATCACGTGCCGTCAGGGAATCTGGGCCTCATCA
This sequence comes from Microcaecilia unicolor, assembly GCF_901765095.1. Classification (NCBI taxonomy): domain Eukaryota; kingdom Metazoa; phylum Chordata; class Amphibia; order Gymnophiona; family Siphonopidae; genus Microcaecilia; species Microcaecilia unicolor. Next base: position 79,941,552 of record NC_044037.1, on the reverse strand, counting down.
CAAGCCATCGGAGTACCTAAAAGGAGGTGCCCACTTTGAGAACTATCCTTTTAGGGGCCATTTTACAAAAGCGCATTAGGCTGTATTTGCATGCAGCGCACACCAAAATTATTATTATTATTTATTATTTATTGCATTTGTATCCCACATTTTCCCACCTATTTGCAGGCTCAATGTGGCTTACAGAGATTTGTTATGACGTATTCATTCCAGGATATCAGATACAATTGGTAGTGTACCACGTGCCCCCGGTGGTATTTTCAGATTTGTCACATGCCCATGACGCCTAGATGATTTAGTTATTTATTTCCTCCTACCCGCAACATTTCCACTGTAATCAGCAGTTGGTGCACACTGTCTGGTCACTGCGCATGTAGCACGTGAGCCCGTACCGCTAGATCAGTGGGTGGCATTAAGGGCTCCGTCTGGTTTTAGGTGCGTGCTGACTTCAGTTTTATTGCATGCCCTTTTTCTGTCACAAAAAAACCCACCTTTGTTGCAGGCGTGGTAAAAACTGGACCGGCGCGTACCCAAAACACATGCCTACACTACCGCAGATCACTTTTTACCATGGCTTAGTAAAAGGACCCCTTTAAAGGGCATAATTCAAAGGGATGCCCAAGTTTTCCTGGGGACGTCCTCGCAGGACGGCTCCAGCAAGGGGCGGGGAAACCTGTATTATCGAAACAAGATGGGCGTCCATCTTTCATTTCGATAATATGGTCGGGGATGCCCAAATCAGCAAATTTAGGTCGACCTTAGAGATGGTCGTCCCCAGGACTTGATCGTTTCTGATTTTCAGCGATAATGGAAAGCGATGACGCCCATCTCAGAAATGACCAAATCCAAGCCATTTGGTCATGGGAGGAACCAGCATTTGTAGTGCACTGGACATGCCAGGACACCAATCGGGCACCCTAGGGGGCACAGCAGTGGACTTCACAAATTGCTCCCAGGTACATAGCTCCCTTACCTTCAGCCAGATGCACTAACTGAACGGAAAAAGCCCTTCCCTTACCGATGCCTTAGCGATTCGGAAAGGAATGGGCATGCATGAAGGAAATCGCATGCAAATAAGCTGCTCGCTGTTAGCTCATTTGCACAGGATTTCCTTCCTAAGAAGGGGAAGCCAGTGCAGAGCAGTCAAGCATTATGCGTGGCTGCTCTGCGCATGCCAAAGACGGCTTCATACATGCAGACAAGCTGCGTGTATAATAGCCATCTACAACTTTAGAAAAACACGAGTCCAGGTGAAAACGTCTTTTTTTTTTTTTTAGAGTATGGGTGAAGGATGAAGGATGTACTTTGTGTCCAAAATATGGATGTTTCTGTGAGAAAGATGTCCATCCCTTTGCTATGCCTCTGACATCCCCTTTATTTATTTGGATTTTGGATCACAAGCAGCAGCAGTGGGATTTGAACTGGTCACTTCTAGATTGCAAGACCAGTGCTCTAACCACTAGGCCACTCCTCTCCCTTGCAATTTGGCTGTCCCTGTGGGGGGCAGTTCAGGACATCCAAAATGTTTGAAAGAAGGACGTCCATGCCTTCACTATGCCTCTGTTGACACACACATACCTCCCCCCCCCCCCTCCAGCGACCTGCATACTGCAGCGATGGACCTGAGTATGACATTTCAGGCTGGCAAAGAAAGTTTTATAAGTTGTTTTTTTTCAGGGTGGGAGGGAGTTAATGACCACTGGGGGAGTCAGAAGAGGTCATCCCTGATTCCCTCCGGTGGTCATCTGGTCAGTTCGGGCACCTTTTTGGGGCTTGGTCGTAACAAAAAATGGACCAAGTAAAGTCGCCCAAGTGCTCATCAGGGACGCCCTTCTTTTTTCCATTATCACTTGAGGACGCCCATCTGTTAGTCATGCCCCAGTCCCGTCTTCGCTATGCCTCCGACACACCCATGGGAACTTTGGTTGTCCCCACGACGGGAAGCAGTTGGGGACGCCCAAAATTGGCTTTCGATTATGCTGATTTGGGCAACCATGAGAGAAGGACGCCCATCTCCCGATTTGTGTCGAAAGATGGGCGGCCTTCTCTTTCGAAAATAAGCCTGTTAGTCTCCCATCAATAAATAACAACCTTGGGTTAACACCAGGTTCTTGCAAGTATTAAATAGTATCCTTTACTGAAGGTGTGGAGGGTGACCATATCATTCTGTTTAGTGTGAGGGGTCATTAACTCCTCATTTACATCTGTTTCTCCATTTGCCTGTTTGAGTTTTCAAATGTTTGCCTGTCTAAGCTAATGTATTCCAGGATCCCTTTACCCTTTTATGGTTCCATATACGTCTCTATCCAGCTTATAATCGAACGAGAAAAACGCCCAAGTTCCGACCTAAATCGGGAGATGGGCGTTTTTCTCACAAAAACAAATAAAGCGGTATAATCGAAAGCCGAACTTTGGACGCTTTCAACTGCACTCCGTCGCGGATGCGGACAAAGTGGACGGGGGCGTGTCGGAGGCGTGGTGAAGGTGGAACTGGGGCGTGGTTATCACCCGAACAGAGATGGGCGCCTTTCGCCGATAATGGATGCGTTTGTAGCTAGAATTTAGGGCACTTTTCCTGGACCCTGTTTTTTCACGAATAAGGCCCCAAAAAGTGCCCTAAATGACCAGATGACCCCCAGAGGGAGTCGGGGATGACCTCCCCTGACTCCCCCAGTGGTCACTAACCCCCTCCCACCACAAAAACATGATGTTTCACAACTTTTTACTTTCACCCTCAAATGTCATACCCTCCTCCCAAGCAGCAGTATGCAGGTCCCTGGAGCAGTTGTTAGGGGGTGCAGTGGACGTCAGGCAGGTGGACCCAGGCCCATCCCCCCCCCTACCTGTTACAATTGTGCTGCTTAATGCTTAGTCGTCCAACCCCCCCAAACCCACTGTACCCACATGTAGGTGCCCCCCTTCACCCCTTAGGGCTATAGTAATGGTGTAGACTTGTGGGCAGTGGGTTTTGAGGGGGATTTGGGGGGCTCAACACCCAAGGGAAGGGTGCTGTGCACCTGGGAGCTCTTTTACCTTTTTTTTTGTTTTTGTAAAAGTGCCCCCTAGGGTGCCCGGTTGGTGTCCTGGCATGTGAGGGGGACCAGTGCACTACGAATCCTGGCCCCTCCCACGAACACATGCCTTGGATTTATTCGTTTTTGAGCTGGGCGATTTCATTTTCCATTATCGCTGAAAAGCAAAAACGCCCAGCTCACACCTTGGCGAATAAAACATTGGCGTCTATTTTTTTTGGAAAATACGGTTCACTCCGCCCCTTCACGGACCCGTTCTCGGAGATTAACGCCCATGGAGATAGGCGTTTCTGGTCGATTATGCCCCTCTATGTGTAGCATGCACAGGGAGGCCTTGACACATATGCTAAAGTTTACTGCATAGATACTTTTGATTTGTTTAATATCACTAAGGGGGTCTTTTACTAAAGCTTAGCTTGATTTATCATCAGGGCCCATTTTATTCCTATGGGCCCTACTGTAGATAACTCGAGCTAAGCTTTATTAAAAGACCCCCTAAATTTAGGTTTCAAGCCAGGGTCTGAAAATTCTTGTTTCCCTTGTACATTAATACAAGGGCCAGCACTTTTTCCTAATGAAGTAAAGGCCACCCTTTAAATATATCTGTGAACTTTTGCTAATTAATAAAAGTAGTATTTTTTTTTTTTTCGGAAATCAGTATGTAAAACTTTGCCTTGATTGGCAGTTGTCCTGCCTTATCTTAACTTTGAAAAACAGAATTCCAAAATCTGGAGAAAAAGATAAACCAAGGAACAAAAAACTGTGCAAGGAGAAAAAAAAAAAAGAAACCTGACATCTTTCCGCAATAAATTCAGTTTTGTCAAATCAGTGTCAGCTATGTTCACAGAGTGCCCAGAAAAGCATTTTTGGTGACAGATTTAGAAATAAACTCAGGAAAGTATATATTAAGCTTGTCTGATAGTAGCTACGGAGCTAATGTCTTTATGGTAATTGCAAATCCTTAAAAATACATTATCTTTCTGAATGTTATATTGCTGTGTGTGGTGTTATTGAAGAAAGCAATGATTTGTAAACAACCCTTGGCAGAGAGCACAGAACTTAATTTTCTTTAAATAAAGGAGAGTAACATTAGAATTCATGTATTGTATCAGGACTGGCAAGCACTGGTGGCTGTTTTGATATATGCACTGGAGCGTTCATGATTGCTTAAATATTAACTATTCTGTGAATATGTAAATATGATGGAGAAGGAGCCAATGATTAAAAAGAAGAAAAGGAAAAGACAGTGCATTACAGGAAGACAATGCATATCTTGTAATTTTGTGTTTTTTTAATAACTGAGCATTTTTCCTAATTTCCATTTTCAGTTCTACTTAGCATATATTATAGTGCTAACATTTTATGTAGTTGGCCCATATTTAAAAGATTTGTCCCGCTGACTTCAGGAGTTACATTGGAAAAATTTTGATTTTTGAAATCCACTCTCCAATTCTGTGGGGTCCTTTTACTAAGCTGAATTTATTTATTTACTTATTTATTTGTTTATTTGCTGCATTTGTATCCCACATTTTCCCACCTCTTTGCAGGCTTAATGTGGCTTACATTATGCCGAAATGGTGGTAGCCATTTCCGGAGTGAGAAATACATATTATTATTAATTAACAATAAGTACAAAAAATATGAGGTACATTAGAAGTAAATGGATATGTAATACATTTCAGGAATTTGAAATCAAGGGTAATGTATAACGTTCAGAGTTAGGTGCTAACGTGCAACTAATGCAGCTTAAAAAGGTGTTCCATGGGACACGCTCAGGTGTCCTGCAGTAAGTGCCAAAAATGTGTGTGTTGTGTGTTAAAAAGGTTTTTTTTTAAATTTTTGGTTTTGAGGGGGCAGCTTAAATTGGCGTACCACAGGATGTGCTCAGGTGTTCTGCAGTAAGTGCCAAATGTGTGTGTGTGTGCTGTGTGTTAAAAAGGTTTTTAAAATTTTTTTTCTGTGAGAGGGAGTGGAGAGTGGGTGTTCCTGCGCTAATTTGTTTAGCACATTACACCAGCTAACTGGTTAGTACAGGATTACCATAGGAGCCCTTACCACCTAGAAAACAGGTATCAGTAATTGCTGACATGGTAATTTATTTTTAATGGCATGACACTAATAACAAAATTAGCACATGACCATTAATGCAAAAAATGGAAACTTAGCCATTGTACTGCTGCATAAAAATTTTAGCACATGGGAAAAACCTGCACAAGGGCACACTAAGGCCAGTTTGTGCCACAGCTTAGTGCGAAGATCTCTTTAGCAGCTGTATAATTTTCACTGACCAAGCAAAATTTAGCTAGATAAGTAAAGACAGGGGGCCCAATAGTCAGACCCTGGGTATTAGCCGGGCTGCTTCCTATGGTCAGCACTGAGCCTGGATATTCAATGTTGGGCCATTTCCAATGACGGGCATTGAATATCTGGTTTATTTTTGGCTGGTTTAAACATAACTGGCCAAACCGATATTCAGCACTGGCTGGTTAAGTTTAAACCAGCCAAAGTTATACCTGCTATTTCAGCAGTCTAATTTGGTCACCAAACTTAGCTGGCATAGCACTCAATATTAGTGGATATATCACACAATATAATCTGTTATCCGCTAAGGAGGAGATTCTACATATGGCGCCTAAAATCGGTGCTGAATTCAGTGCTGACTAAGCGTATTCTATAATCGGTGCCTAGATTTAGGCGCCAATTGTAGAATATACTTAGTTGGTATTTCAGCACATCCATTTATGCCAGTGAAAACCTGGTGTAAATCCCTGTGTGCAGATTGAGGCGCACTAGGCTATATTCTATAACTAGGCACCTAAATTTTGGAACACCCACGAAACACCAATTTTCCCGCCCAAAACTATGCCTCTTTTTGCCTGAATGCGTTACAAGTTTGGTGCACATCATTACAAAATACACCTAGCGAGTTGTGCGCCTAAATTTTAATCAGTGCCAATTAGTGCTAATTATTACTTGCTAAGTTCTGATATCAGAGCTCATTAGCTTGTTAAGCCAATTAAGTTATATGTGTTGTTATAGAATCCGCACAGATTTTAGCACATAAATCTAAGCTCATTATATAGAATCTGGGGGTAAGTGCTAACCAACTGTATTCAGCAGAAGGTAACCACCAATCTCCCACTGAATATTGCTGGATAGAAGTTAAATGCCATTTAACAGACCAGGAGCCATTCCTGGATGGTTAAATGGTTTTAAATATTGGGCAGAGTGTTTAGGTGTCCTGGGATGCACTAGGCCACTCCTCCACTCCACTCCCTTGAAATTTGGCCATCCCTGTGGGAGGGGGCAGTTCAGGACGTCCAAAATGTTTGAAAGAAGGACGTCCACAGCTTCGCTATGCCTCCGCTGACAAACACACACCTCCCACCCCCACCCCCACCCCCCCTCTGGGATGTGCATACTGGTGCAATGGACCTGAGTATGATATTTGAAGCTGGCAAAAAAAGTTTTTGTTTTTTTTCAGGGTGGGAGGGTGTTAGTCACCACTGGGGGAGTCAGGGGAGGTCATCCCCGATTCCCTCCGGTGGTCAGTTCGAGCACCTTTTTGAGGCTTGGTCGTAAGAAAAAATGGACCAAGTAATGTCGGCCAAGTGCTCGTCAGGGACACCCTTCTTTTTTCCATTATCGCTTGAGGACACCCATCTGTTAGGCACGCCACAGCCCTGCCTTCGCTACGCTTCTGACATGCCCCCGGGAACTTTGGTCGTCCCCATGACGGGAAGCAGTTGGGAACACCCAAAATCGTCTTTTGATTATGCCAATTTGGGCGACCTTGAGAGAAGCACTCCCATCTCCCGAGTTGTGTCGAAAGATGAGCGCCTGATAGTATGCTACAATGTCAACACAATGCACAAAAAAACATTATGATAGACATCATAGGGTGTAAACAAAGATGGAACATATAGATAAGATAGAATGGGGACTAATTTAAAGAAAGTTGCAATTCACTGACAGGTATTATATGTGACTGTCTCTGCTGAAAGGTGAATAAAGTAGCAGATTCAAGGTGTTGATGATAGCTAATTTTTCATGTCATGGGTCTCTAGAAGTTACATATCTGAACTCCTGTAACTTTTTTTTTATTTTCTTCACATAAAAGAATGGTGTTTGGACTATTGTAGAACAAATACGGAATTAATTAAAATATCATTTTTTGTTTCTGGTGACTTCAGTCACCTTTTTCCAGAGATGGTCACATATATAAGTGCCTTTCTTCACTCACTCACTGGAAGCACCAATATAGCTTTGTTGAACTAGCAGTCCCATTCTGCCTGACTTCACACTTAACTGCTGTCAAACTGTATCAAGGGTAGAATACTCTACAACCCCTGGCTACTGTTGTCTCTCATGCACCACTGCAATCACAGCATCCAAATCATGGGCAGATGCATGTCAATTAAAACTTAATGCAGACAAAACACAATGTCTCATCCTCTCATCACAACATAACACGAGCAAACCCACCACTATAAACACCCCAAACTACACCCTCCCTTTTTCAAATAGCCTGAAAATACTTGGAGTTACAATTGACCGAAATCTCACACTAGAAAGCCATGTGAAAAATACAACAAAGAATATGTTCTAATCAATGTGGAAACTCAAAAGAGTAAAACCTTTCTTCCCAAGGGAAATATTTTGTAGCCTGATACAATCAATGGTGCTAAATCAACTAGATTACTGCAATGCAATCTATGCCGGATGTAAAGAACAAATCATCAAGAAGCTCCAAACAGCCCAAAACACAGCAGCCAGACTCATATTTGGAAAAATGAAATACGAAAGTGCCAAACCCGTAAGAGAAAAACTACACTGGTTCCCACTTAAGAGAAAAACTACACTGGTTCCCACTTAAAGAACGTATTACGTTCAAAATCTGCACCCTGGTTCATAAAATCATTTGCGGAGAGGCCCTAGTCTACATGTCAGACCTCATAGACTTACCACCCAGGAACACTAAAAGATCAGCACACACTTTCCTGAATCTACACTACCACAGCTGAAAAAGAACTAAAATACAAATTAACATATGCATCCAGCTTCTCCTACAAAAGCACACAGCTATGGAATGCATTACCACTCGCTGTGAAAAAATTCGGACCTAACTAACTTTCAGAGATCACTGAAGACCAGCCTGCTCAACAAGGCATACCACAACGATCCATCCTAATTACTAGACAACGAAACACAAGCCTGAACTGGATAAAACCTAACTCTCTATACTCGACTACCAAGGTCTACTCTACCACGATTGAACTTTAACGCAATAACACTTTATCTCTTATTCCGAATATGAACTCTTTATACTTGACTGCTTAATCTACATGTCAATCATGTTCTTTAATTTAATACCACTTGTATCTCTCACTCCGGAAACTGCGATCGCCATGACGGAACAATGTAAGCCACATTGAGCCTGCAAATAGGTGGGGAAATGGGGGATACAAATGCAACAAATAAATAAATATGCAGGTATTTTCTCTGTCCTGAGTGCATTCACAATGTAAGGTGTGTTTTTTTTTGTGGTACCGGGGCAGTTGAGGGAGGGGGGCTAAGTGACTTCACCAGAGTCACAAGGGTAAATATTTTAAATAACAAAGTAAGGGGTCCTTTTACTAAGGTGCGCTTTATGTATTTAGGAGGAGATTCTATATATGGCACCTAAAAAAATCGGCGCTGAAATCAGTGCTGACTAGGGGGCCCTTTTAATAAGCCACGTAGGCGTCTACATGTGCCTAACGTGCGCCAATTCAGAACTACCACCCAGATACCGTGTGGCCTAGGTGGTAATTTCATTTTTTACACGTGTCCAGTACACGCACCGGAAAATATATTATATTTTCTGGTGCGCGGCACTAACTAACATTGTATGTGTGCTGACGATTACTGCCCAGTTAACCCATTAGACCTTACCATTAAGTGAATGGGTGGTAGTAAAGTCTCAGGCCCAAAATGCATGAGCACCAATTTTCATTTTGCCGCATGTCCATTTTTGGCCAAAAAAGGCCTTTTTTGCAGGCACATGGAAAAATGGACCACTGAGAGGGGCATAATCGAACGCGAACGCCTATCTCCATGGGCGTCTATGTCCAAAAATCAGTACGTGAAGAGGCGGGACAGACCATATTTTTGAAAAAACGGACGTTTTTCAGCTGGGCGTTTGTTTTTTTTAGCGATAATGGAAACTAAAAAGCCCAGCTCAAAAACGTCCTAATCTGAGCCATTTGGTCATGGGAGGGGCCACGATTCGTAGTACACTAGCCCCCCTGACATGCCAGGACACCAACTGGGCACCCTAGAGGTCAGTGCAGTGGACTTCAGACAACGCTCCCACATGCATAGCTCCCTTACCAAAGGTGCTGAGCTCCCAACCCCCTCCCCCAAAACCCACTACCCACAAATGTACAACACTACCATAGCTCTTAGGGGTGAAGGGGGCACCTACATGTGGGTACAGTGGGTTTTGGAGACCTCCCATTTACCAGCACAAGTGTTACAGGTAGGGGGGGATGGGCCTGGGTCCACCTGGCTGAAGTGCACTGCGGTACCCACTAAAGGTGCTCCAGGGGCCTGCATACATGCAGGCCTCTAGGACTTGTTGCTGCTATATAACCTTGGCACACCAGTTGACACCTGAAGACTGTGCAGGCGCCTATAGACATATTGTAGGTGTGTACATGTTTAACATGCATATATGGTTAATGCACATTAAAAATGCTAACGAGCCTATAACACATAAATAAAACTGGGCCCTGTTTACTAAGGTGCGCTAGTATTTTTTGCGCATCCTAAAAATTAGTGCGCACTTACTATGTAGATGCCCACAGGAATATTATAGGTATTTACATGATTAGCATGTACTAAAAACACTAACATACTTCTAGCATGGCTTAGTAAACAGGGCCCTAAATATGCATCCATATTTTTTGTTTCACTGTGTTCTCTAAAAGCAAGGCTTTGTAAAATTTGTGATCACTTTTAAAATGTACACAGCACTTCAGAAATGGCAATAGCTTGATTTATAACTCTGAATTCCTTACCCGAGTGTTTATTACACAGTGAGGAAAATTCATCAGTGTCTAAGCCTGTACTAAAAAATAATATATGTGGTTAGAGATAAGGCTCAGACATTGTTCCTGTTGCAAGAAATTTAAAAAAATCAATCACTCACATTCTAAACAATGAATTTCAAATTATTGACTTTCAAATTTTATGCTTTAAGATTAAATGTTGTTCTTACTAAGTGCCCTATTGATTAATTCATCATTGAGATACTGTCACTGGTAATAAATTGCCTTATACTTAGAGATATATATCTACTCTTTGTACTTAAAGTATCTATATACCTTAGAGCCAGTATTACACTTTTTCAAAAGAAAATAATTATTAAAAAATAGCTTCATTACATGTAACTGTCAGTTTCTTAGAAATAAATAAAAGCAAGGTAATTAATCAATATATCATTTATTTAGGATTATGACACTGCATCCATTGACATGGTTGCTGTTCTATTAAAATGGTTTAATGCTTGTGTATCATTTCATAATCTCATTACAGAAGAGATAGATACATTTAGGGATTCTTTCAGTAAACAGCATTAAGTTGTTAACACGGGTTTTACCATGTGTTACAGGTTAGTTCGGTCCTGCATCAATCTCGAACACATGTTTAGAAAGTTAGCATGGCAAAAATATGTGCTTCCTGCCTAATGCACTGTATGGGTGTGACATGGGTAGAGCAGAAGTGTGGCTATATGTAAGGGCTAGCTGGCAGCTTGGTACCTCAAGCTAGCTGTCATGACTGCTGATAGTGTGGCTAAACTTAGCGCCACCTCAAGAAGCCCCTGACAGAAAATATCTGCCCACCTCATCCTTTGCCTACCCACTCTCCTGATTCAGTTCTGATCATTCAGTACCCCCCCCCCCAAAACAACCCCCCAGATTACAACATTCAGCTCCTCCCTGACTTAATAACCCTCCAATTCACTTAATCCCCCTCACCTAACATCACAACTCAACATGCATCTCCCCAGCTCCAGGCAGCACTTACATGTAGATTGTGTACCCTCCCTCCACCCTTCCCACCCCTTCACCCCAGGTCTTACTCAAAAGTTATTCAATTAAAATGTGCAAACAAATTTGGTGTGTGCCCAAATTTGCACATGTATTTTTTTTAGTGGAGGAGTAGCCTACTGGTTAGTGCAGCAGACTTTTATTGTGGGGAAATGGGTTTGATTCCTACTGTAGCTCCTTGTGACTCTGGGCAGTCACTTAACCGTCCATTGCCCCTTCTACAAATGAGCACCTGTACATAATTTGTAAACTGCTTTGAATGTAGTTGCAAAAACCACAGAAAGGTGATGTCTCAAGTCCCATTCCATTTCCCCTTTCCCTTAGTACTTTTTATAGAATAAGGGGAAAGAGGGTAATTTTCAAAAACTTACCTAATGTTGGGTGCCAGGATTTCATTCCAGCATTTGTATCCCGCTTATATCCATAGGAATTAAAGTGTGTCACGTACTGAAAGACAACATTATAATGAGAGAGAAAGAAAAGAACCCTGTTTTTCTTTACCATAGTATTTGTCAAAGAGATAGGTCTTCAATAATTTCCTAAATAACAAATAGTTAGACTCTTTTTCATTAGACAGAGGTAATGAGTTCAAAATCTTCCTCGATTGATAACAAAATGAGTTCTCATGAAATCATTTCAACAAAACACCTTTAAATGTTGGGAAACCCGAACTTAAAATTCAATAAAAATGTGAACACAATCTAAAAAAAGGAATCGATAAGAGTTGAATTATAGAAAATGGACAAAGACCATATAAGGCTTTAAAAACAAAACATGCCATTTGAACTCAGTTCTGGCACCAACTGGCAGCCAGTGCAATCCTCTCAATAGAAATGTTACAGAGTCAGATTTATTTGCTCTATTAATCAACTTGGATGTAGTGTTCTGCATCATTTGTAGTCTATACTGCAACTGATTATGAATCCCTGCATATAAAACACTGCAATAATCAATATGAGGTAAAATTATCATCTGAACCCAAACCCTAGCATTTTCTGGGAAGAAAAGCTCGGGGATCTAGTAGTAGCTCTCTGTTGAAGCAGCTTGAAATAGTTCTTCGTACTCAAACTATTTATTTGATTTTCCATAGTCAACTGAGAGTCCAATACAGCTCCTAAAACTGTTGCAGAAGTATCAAAGTGCAAATGTTCTCCTGTTCTTAATGCAATAGTTTTAGGAACATCCAGCATTGTGGGACTAAAGTATAGCAGTTTGGATTTGGAAGTATTCAGCTTCAGTAGATTGAGTAGCCCAACTCTGAGTCTTTTGATGTAATCTTTAATTGTATTTTAATCTCTCTCATAACCTAATTCTAAAGGTACTAAAATAAAAATATCATCTGCATAAGATGACACATAATACAGTGAGGACTTCAAAAAAGAAACGAATGTACTCATAAAAACATTAAATAAAATTGATGACAATGGTGACCCTTATGTGTCCCGTTTGTGGCCGTGCCACCCTTCAGACTTACCCTGTTTCTGGGAGTCAGTGTCTGTGCTGGCTTCTGCTTGTCTCTGTGTCTGTGTCTGTCTTAGGTTCTCTCTGGCTCTGTGTGCTGATTGCCCTACTGAACCTCACCTGTGTGGGCTATGCCTCTTCCAAGATGGCTGCCGCCTCTTCGTCTCTGCCAGTATCCAAGATGGCTCCCGCTGTTACTTTCTATGGGATGCCTGCTCTGAGTGTCAAGCCTCTGTTTGGTTGCAAGGTGATTGCTGCACCTGTGGCTCTGGTGTTGATGGGCTTTATTAGTCACCTGAAGACTACAGTCCTGGCCTTTGTATCTACTCACCTCATCTAATCTCATGCAAAGGTCCTGGAGTATAGAGTGCTGTACCCAGCGTCAGTGTTTGCTCTGTGTGAGTGTTCTATTTTTGTTTGACTAGCGAGCTTAGGCACCGTGTAGCTTATAGCCTGTGTATAGCCTTGCTAGTGTTTTATGTTTGTTCAGACTAGTGAGCTTAGGCACCGTGTGGCTTGTTGCCTGTGCATAGCTTTACTAGTTCTATGTGTTTGTTTCCAAGGTATGACTAGTTAGCTTAGGCACCGTCTGGCTTGTTGCCTGTGCATAGCTTTACTAGTGCTCTATGTTTGTTTCCAAGGTATGACTAGTTAGCTTAGGCACCGTCTGGCGTGTTGCCTGTGCATAGCTTTACTAGTGCTCTATGTTTGTTTCCAAGGTATGACTAGTTAGCTTAGGCACCGTCTGGCGTGTTGCCTGTGCATAGCTTTACTAGTGCTCTATGTTTGTTTCCAAGGTATGACTAGTTAGCTTAGGCACCGTCTGGCTTGTTGCCTGTGCATAGCTTTTCTAGTGTTCTGTGTTTGATTCCAAGGTTTGACTAGTTAGCTTAGGCACCGTCTGGCTTGTTGCCTGTGCATAGCTCTAGTTCTCTGTGTTTGATTCCAAGGTTTGACTAGTTAGCTTAGGCACCGTCTGGCTTGTTGCCTGTGCATAGCTCTACTAGTGCTCTGTGTTTGTTTCCAGTGATAGCCTAGCCAGCTTAGGCACCGTGTGGCTTGTAGCCTGTGCATAGCTCTGCTAGTTCACTGTGTCTGTTCCTAGTGTTAGACTAGCCGTCCTTTGCTAGTCCATATCCCAAGACTGTGTTTGTTCCTAGTGTTAGACTAGTCGCCCTTGCTAGTCAATATCCCAAGATTGTGTTTGTTCCTAGTGACAGACTAGCCAGCTTAGGCCCTTCTGGCTTGTAGCCTGTGTTAAGCTCTGCTAGTGTTCTGCGGTTGTGTCCAGGGCATGACTTGTTAGCTGGGGCACAGCTTAGTTGTTAGCTGGTGTTTAGCCTTCCTAGTCTCCTGAGTTTGCTCTGTGTATGTTCCTGTGTATGACTGGGTTGCCCGGGTACAGTGTTCCTATGAGCCTGGGTCCAGCTTACTAGTCATTGTGTTGTTTCCTGCTGACTGCCAGAACCCGGATAGTTCCTGCTTGTCTGCCTTGCCTTCGCCTAGGTGCCCGGGGGCACCCCTGGATCTTCGTTCCTGTTGCTCCTGTAAGTCCTACCGGCTGCCAGAACCTGAAGGCCCAACCCGAGGGGGTAGGCAGTCAAGTGTAGGTGAAGACTAGGTCCAGGGGGTTCCAGTTCTGTGTGTTCCGCTCCAGTGTGTGTTCCAGCCCAGCGGGTTTCACTCTTGTATGTTCCAGTCCAGTGGGGCCACTCCAGCGTGTCCAGGCCAGTGGGGCCCCACTCCAGTGCGCACCCGTCCGGTGCGTTCCAGTTCCGAGTGTTCCGGTGTACAACTCCAGTCCGGAGTTCCGGTCCAGTCTTTTCTCTTTTCTACCTGGAAGGTGATTTTGCCTTAAGGACTCACAAACCCCGCGCTCCCGGGGAAGAAGCCTGAAGGTATGCCAAGGTCCTCGAGAGCGCGGCGAGCGCGTGAGGCGCGACAGAATACAAAGGCCATGAGTTCGGCGAGATCATCAGTCCAGGTGGGCTTCATGCCCATAAGTTCATGCCCCACGGACAACCCGGGGGGAACTTCTGAAAATTTTTTTGATTCCCAAGACAGTCCAGTTTCTACTTTGGATCCCGATTTAAGCCTGGAGGAATACCGAGAGGAACTTCTGTCGAATCCAGCCTTTACGGATACGCCTGAAGCAGCAGCGGAGAAAAGGCGTATCTACCGGAGTCTGGGCCACTATCACCCAGTTTTTGGCCACTATGACCCAGTTTCGGACATGAATTCTGCCATCACGCTCCGTGAGTACCGCCTCAGACTTCGGGAAGACCCTGCTCTGCGGAATACTCCGGAGTCTGAGATCGAGAGAAGCCGCCGGGAATGTTCTCCGCCCGGGTCTTTTCAACCACCTCAGCCGAGTAGCCGGTGGTACCCTGGGAGGACAACTCCGGATTCTTACCATGACCTTGACAACCCAGTTTCTGGTTTGGATATGATGATGACTCTCCAGGAGTACCGGGTAGAACTTTTGTCTGATCCGGCCCTGAAAGATACTCCTGAGGCAGCCCTGGAGAGAGAGCGTGTTTCAGAGCGACGGTCTGGGGAAGACCCAGTTTCTGCTATGGATCCCTCCACCAGGCTCTTCTTTTACCGCTTCCAGCTTTGCAAGGGATACAGCTCTGCGGTATACTCCTGAGGCTAGGGCCGAAAGAAGGCGCTATGGGTTGCCTCCGCCCGAGGCTCTTCAGCAGCCTCACAGGTCAGGCCGAGTGAGGCGGCGGACTAAGCCTCTGACTCCCGTTCCAGTAGTGACGCCACCAAGGAGCCTGAGTCCAGTCCAGGGGATGCTTCATACTGAACCTCCTATTCCAGTCCAAGTAACGAGGAGGCTTAAGTCTCCGAGACCAGTCCGAGGAAGGCCTTCAATGGAGCCCCAGATTCTTATGCAAGTGGCGCTCCAGGTCGAGCCTCCAGTCCTCGTGCAAGTGGCACGCCCTTTGAAGTTTCCGAGTCCAGTCCGAGGGAAGCTGTCGATGGAGCCTCAGATTCCTGTGCAAGTGGCACTTCGGGTCGAGCCTCCAGTCCTCCTTCAAATGGCACGCCCTTTGAAGTTTCCGAGTCCAGTCGGAGGGGAGCCTTCGATGGAGCCCCAGATGCCTGTGCAGGTGGCGCTTCGGGTCGAGTCTCCGGTTCTTGTTCAAGTGACCCGTCCAGTCAGGCCACTGAGTCCAGTTCGAGGGGGGCTTCTAACCAAGTCTCTGGTGCCAGTCCTCAGGGTGGTTCAGGTGGCACCTCCGCTTCCAGTTTGGAGGGTACCTCCAAGCAAGCTCCGAACCCCAGTTCAAGGGGCGCTTCAGATTGAGCCGCCGATCCCTGCCCTAAGGGTGTGTTCGGCCAAGCCTCAGTTAAAGTTCCGTCCCTGCCAGGAGGCAGAGGGCGTCTCGAGTTGCAAGTCCAGTCAAGATGCTGAGTCTGGATCGAGTGGCAAGTCCAGTCAAGATGCTGAGCCTGGATCGAGTTGCAAGTCCGGTCAAGATGCTGAGTCTGGATCGAGTTGCAAGTCCAGTCAAGATGCTGAGCCTGGATCGAGTTGCAAGTCCAGTCAAGATGCTGAGTCTGGACCGAGTTGCAAGTCCAGTCAAGATGCTGAGCCTGGACCGAGTTGCAAGTCCAGTCAAGATGCTGAGCCTGGATCGAGTTGCAAGTCCAGTCAAGATGCTGAGTCTGGATCGAGTTGCAAGTCCAGTCAAGATGCTGAATCTGCACCGAGTGCAGAGGTCAGCCACGATATTGAGTCTGCTATTGAGGAAGAGATGATGTTCCCAGAGGACTGTGATAGACCTTGTGTTGATTCAGCCTGGGAGAAGATCTCCGAGGCTATAGCTGAGAGAGGGTGTGTTCAACGGCTTGGAGCCCGGAGAAACACATTTTCAGCATTTCAGCCTGCTAGCATGCGCTGGGGATACCAGGGCCGTCTCCTCTTGAACCCTGCTCGGCAGAGGCCGCCCGAAGCTAAGGTTAGAGAGACGTCCCAGTCCGGCCAGAGAGGGGCGTCCAGCCCTGCAGCTGAATCTCTTCCAAGTTCCAGTTCTAACCAAGATGCTAAGCCTGTTCCGAGTTCTAGTTCCAGCCAGGAGGCTGAGTCCGTGTCTAGTTCCAAGTCCGACCAAGATGTTGAGGTCGTCCTAAGGTCCAGTGTCCGTCAGGAGGCTGACTTTCTGTTGAGTTCTCGTTCCAGTCAGGCTCCTGAATTCAGTTCCAGTCAAGGGGTTGAGGCCAACCCAGGTGCTAGGTTCAGATTCATTTCTGTTCAGACTTCTAGCTCCTGCCAAGATGGGAATGCCACCTTGAGCCTCAGCCCAGCTTCTGATGTCAGCTGGGGTAGTGACTCCAGTCCTGTTCCTGTCATTTCATGGATTTGCCAAGAGGGTCAGGACATTGTGGGTTCCCTCAGGGGAGGGTTACTTTTGAATTGTGTTCCTTTTGATGTATCCATGTTCCTGAGGTTGCCCCATGGTGACTCGAAGGAGCTTCCTGGTCCCAAGTTCTACTTTTGTCTGCCAGTTTTGATCTTCCTTGTGACTTCCAGCCCAGTGATCTATGTCTGGCTTTTGAGACCTATCAGGAAGTTTCATCATAGTTACCCCTGGATACCCGACCGCCTCCGGGAGACCGAGAGGGGGGTCTTGAGGAAGGGATACTGTCCCGTTTGTGGCCGTGCCACCCTTCAGACTTACCCTGTTTCTGGGAGTCAGTGTCTGTGCTGGCTTCTGCTTGTCTCTGTGTCTGTGTCTGTCTTAGGTTCTCTCTGGCTCTGTGTGCTGATTGCCCTACTGAACCTCACCTGTGTGGGCTATGCCTCTTCCAAGATGGCTGCCGCCTCTTCGTCTCTGCCAGTATCCAAGATGGCTCCCGCTGTTACTTTCTATGGGATGCCTGCTCTGAGTGTCAAGCCTCTGTTTGGTTGCAAGGTGATTGCTGCACCTGTGGCTCTGGTGTTGATGGGCTTTATTAGTCACCTGAAGACTACAGTCCTGGCCTTTGTATCTACTCACCTCATCTAATCTCATGCAAAGGTCCTGGAGTATAGAGTGCTGTACCCAGCGTCAGTGTTTGCTCTGTGTGAGTGTTCTATGTTTGTTTGACTAGCGAGCTTAGGCACCGTGTAGCTTATAGCCTGTGTATAGCCTTGCTAGTGTTTTATGTTTGTTCAGACTAGTGAGCTTAGGCACCGTGTGGCTTGTTGCCTGTGCATAGCTTTACTAGTTCTATGTGTTTGTTTCCAAGGTATGACTAGTTAGCTTAGGCACCGTCTGGCTTGTTGCCTGTGCATAGCTTTACTAGTGCTCTATGTTTGTTTCCAAGGTATGACTAGTTAGCTTAGGCACCGTCTGGCGTGTTGCCTGTGCATAGCTTTACTAGTGCTCTATGTTTGTTTCCAAGGTATGACTAGTTAGCTTAGGCACCGTCTGGCTTGTTGCCTGTGCATAGCTTTTCTAGTGTTCTGTGTTTGATTCCAAGGTTTGACTAGTTAGCTTAGGCACCGTCTGGCTTGTTGCCTGTGCATAGCTCTAGTTCTCTGTGTTTGATTCCAAGGTTTGACTAGTTAGCTTAGGCACCGTCTGGCTTGTTGCCTGTGCATAGCTCTACTAGTGCTCTGTGTTTGTTTCCAGTGATAGCCTAGCCAGCTTAGGCACCGTGTGGCTTGTAGCCTGTGCATAGCTCTGCTAGTTCACTGTGTCTGTTCCTAGTGTTAGACTAGCCGTCCTTTGCTAGTCCATATCCCAAGACTGTGTTTGTTCCTAGTGTTAGACTAGTCGCCCTTGCTAGTCAATATCCCAAGATTGTGTTTGTTCCTAGTGACAGACTAGCCAGCTTAGGCCCTTCTGGCTTGTAGCCTGTGTTAAGCTCTGCTAGTGTTCTGCGGTTGTGTCCAGGGCATGACTTGTTAGCTGGGGCACAGCTTAGTTGTTAGCTGGTGTTTAGCCTTCCTAGTCTCCTGAGTTTGCTCTGTGTATGTTCCTGTGTATGACTGGGTTGCCCGGGTACAGTGTTCCTATGAGCCTGGGTCCAGCTTACTAGTCATTGTGTTGTTTCCTGCTGACTGCCAGAACCCGGATAGTTCCTGCTTGTCTGCCTTGCCTTCGCCTAGGTGCCCGGGGGCACCCCTGGATCTTCGTTCCTGTTGCTCCTGTAAGTCCTACCGGCTGCCAGAACCTGAAGGCCCAACCCGAGGGGGTAGGCAGTCAAGTGTAGGTGAAGACTAGGTCCAGGGGGTTCCAGTTCTGTGTGTTCCGCTCCAGTGTGTGTTCCAGCCCAGCGGGTTTCACTCTTGTATGTTCCAGTCCAGTGGGGCCACTCCAGCGTGTCCAGGCCAGTGGGGCCCCACTCCAGTGCGCACCCGTCCGGTGCGTTCCAGTTCCGAGTGTTCCGGTGTACAACTCCAGTCCGGAGTTCCGGTCCAGTCTTTTCTCTTTTCTACCTGGAAGGTGATTTTGCCTTAAGGACTCACAAACCCCGCGCTCCCGGGGAAGAAGCCTGAAGGTATGCCAAGGTCCTCGAGAGCGCGGCGAGCGCGTGAGGCGCGACACTTATGGAACACCATAGTTTGATGACCATTAATTTGAAAAAAACTCACCAGCTCTTTAGCAGAAGGATGCTGCAATTCCAGAACTTCAGTAACAATCAAGGAATTTGTAAAATGATTAAAAATTTTAAAATCATTTTCCAATTAAAACACCCCCCTTTTTATAATACTGTCTTTTAGCTTATTATATTGCAAATTGATAAGACTTAATCATTGTTTGCCAAGACATTTTCTTCTGTAAATCTTGAGATTTCCTCCAAGCCCTCTCATGTTTATGACAAGATCTTTTCAATTCCCTTAGTGAACCTGTATACCAAGGTGACCTCAATACTTTCCTCTAAAAATTGGTTCAATGGAACTCTAATTGAATTCCATATGTTAAACATCACTTCAGTTGTTTCTACACTAAATTCCTAATTATCTCTAACATAAACCCAGAATTTACCATCTCAGGGGGTCTTTTATGTAGGCACACTGGAATTTTTAGCGTGCCTATTCTTAACGTGCGCTAAAAATGCCAGCGCACCTACGTAAAATACCCCCTCAATTTTCCTTCTGGGACTTAAGTTCGCAACTCCTTGAATATTTTTTTCCTAGACCTACTTCAAATAAGGTACATTGTAAAGTTGTCCAGATAATGATTAGACCATAATACTGATAACCAAACTATTTCAGACCTAATTTGTTGTAACCCTGCCTTTGCTAATGTAGCTATTAGATCTAAGGTATGTCCCTTCTCATGAGTGGGGATGTTCACTTCTAACTGATATTGCAGAGTTTCTCAGAAGCTTAGAAATGTTACTAATATATAATCTAACGTATCTTCTATATGTAAATGTATGTCCCCCAACAACAGCATTTGGGACAAGGAAGTAGAGTACTGTAAAATCAAACTCAACAACTGTTCTCGTACCAGTGACCAATTGCCAGGCGGCCTATACAACAGAATAATTCCAAAACATATTTCCATCAGGTCACCTCAACGCAATCCTACTCTACAGACCGCCAGGTAACTGGCAAGATGCCCAAACACACTTCATGGACTTCATTTCGAATACTTGTGTCTCTACCTCAAACCTTATCATAATCGGAGATATCAGCTTACACCTTGAAGATCTTACCTCAACAAACACCCAAGAATGTAAAGAGTTCCTACAACTATGGGATCTTCACAGACCTAACATACAACCAACTCACACTAAAGGACACACACTAGACATTATCTCACACAAATTTGACCCCCGACTCCAACCTTATACTAACAAATACAAAATGGACACCAGCACCGTGGTCAGACCACTATAAAGCATACATCTCCCTCCAATATCGAGCGAAAGGCTCAATTAACAAACAAGAACAAAAAACCTACTCCACGAGAGGAAAAATAGACCCGGTAATATTCTGGCAACAGATATACCACAACGGATGGACAATAAAGGCAGACACAAACCAATTCCTCCTAGAATGGGACGATAGATGTAGATCAATATTAGACATCATTGCCCCAATTCAAACCAGAACCTCACACAGAAAGAGCTCAACACCATGGTTCAATGAAGAACTGAAAAAACTAAAAACACAAGTTAGAAGGTTAGAACGAGCGTGGAATAAAAAGAAAGACGACCCTACACTTAACGCCTGGAAACAACTTCAAAGAAAATATAAATTTACCATAAGACAAACCAAAAGATTATATTACAAAACTGAAATTGGACCAAACTACAAGGAGACACATAAACTCTTCCAACTCGTAACCAAGCTATTAGATATCACACCAGTAACAACCAACAACAAAGATACACCAGGAGCAGATAATCTCGCAAAATACTTCAATAAGAAAATCGTACAACTACGACTTAAAATACCTGTCAGTACCATCGACTACGCCAAACTCCTCAACAGTCTAGATCCAGACCCTGGTGTATACCCAGCAGATAGAACCTGGACCAACTTTGAGATACTATCGGAGGATCCCAGCTCCCAAACGCTCAAAAGATTTGCCAAATCTCATTGCAAATTAGACATATGCCCAAACAACCTACAGTGGTGGAAATAAGTATTTGATCCCTTGCTGATTTTGTAAGTTTGCCCACTGACAAAGACATGAGCAGCCCATAATTGAAGGGTAGGTTATTGGTAACAGTGAGAGATAGCACATCACAAATTAAATCCGGAAAATCACATTGTGGAAAGTATATGAATTTATTTGCATTCTGCAGAGGGAAATAAGTATTTAATCCCTCTGGCAAACAAGACCTAATACTTGGTGGCAAAACCCTTGTTGGCAAGCACAGCGGTCAGACGTCTTCTGTAGTTGAAGATGAGGTTTGCACACATGTCAGGAGGAATTTTGGTCCACTCCTCTTTGCAGATCATCTCTAAATCATTAAGAGTTCTGGGCTGTCGCTTGGCAACTCGCAGCTTCAGCTCCCTCCATAAGTTTTCAATGGGATTAAGGTCTGGTGACTGGCTAGGCTACTCCATGACCCTAATGTGCTTCTTCCTGAGCCACTCCTTTGTTGCCTTGGCTGTATGTTTTGGGTCATTGTCGTGCTGGAAGACCCAGCCACGACCCATTTTTAAGGCCCTGGCGGAGGGAAGGAGGTTGTCACTCAGAATTGTACGGTACATGGCCCCATCCATTCTCCCATTGATGCGGTGAAGTAGTCCTGTGCCCTTAGCAGAGAAACACCCCCAAAACATAACATTTCCACCTCCATGCTTGACAGTGGGGACGGTGTTCTTTGGGTCATAGGCAGCATTTCTCTTCCTCCAAACACGGCGAGTTGAGTTCATGCCAAAGAGCTCAATTTTTGTCTCATCTGACCACAGCACCTTCTCCCAATCACTCTCGGCATCATCCAGGTGTTCACTGGCAAACTTCAGACGGGCCGTCACATGTGCCTTCCGGAGCAGGGGGACCTTGCGGGCACTGCAGGATTGCAATCCGTTATGTCGTAATGTGTTACCAATGGTTTTCGTGGTGACAGTGGTCCCAGCTGCCTTGAGATCATTGACAAGTTCCCCCCTTGTAGTTGTAGGCTGATTTCTAACCTTCCTCATGATCAAGGATACCCCACGAGGTGAGATTTTGCGTGGAGCCCCAGATCTTTGTCGATTGACAGTCATTTTGTACTTCTTCCATTTTCTTACTATGGCACCAACAGTTGTCTCCTTCTCGCCCAGCGTCTTACTGATGGTTTTGTAGCCCATTCCAGCCTTGTGCAGGTGTATGATCTTGTCCCTGACATCCTTAGACAGCTCCTTGCTCTTGGCCATTTTGTAGAGGTTAGAGTCTGACTGATTCACTGAGTCTGTGGACAGGTGTCTTTCATACAGGTGACCATTGCCGACAGCTGTCTGTCATGCAGGTAACGAGTTGATTTGGAGCATCTACCTGGTCTGTAGGGGCCAGATCTCTTACTGGTTGGTGGGGGATCAAATACTTATTTCCCTCTGCAGAATGCAAATAAATTCATATACTTTCCACAATGTGATTTTCCGGATTTAATTTGTAATGTGCTATCTCTCACTGTTACCAATAACCTACCTTTCAATTATGGGCTGCTCATGTCTTTGTCAGTGGGCAAACTTACAAAATCAGCAAGGGATCAAATACTTATTTCCACCACTGTAATGGCATCTGCCCCTCAACAATTTGTAACAGATCTTACGAACCACTTGAACTATATGTTACAAAATGGACTCTTCCCAAAGGAAAAAGGAAACATTCTACTCACCTCCATACCCAAAGATGCAAAGAAAAGTGCTAGTGAACTAACCAACTACAGGCCAGTAGCATCCATTCCCTTAATAGCCAAAGTAATGGAAGGGATGGTAACCAAACAACTTAAAAATTATTTAGACAAATTCTCAATACTACATGATTCCCAGTCAGGATTTCGGTCTAACCACAGTACAGAAACAGTACTAGTTACTCTAATGACAAAATTCAAACCAATGATCTCAACTGGCAAGAACATACTACTTCTACAATTTGACATGTCTAGCACCTTTGACATGGTGGATCATGCAATATTACTACATATCCTCGAGTACTTCGGAATTTGAGGCAACGTTCTCAATTGGTTCCAGGTGTTCCTAACCACATGATCATACCAAGTGACATCTAATTCAACTACATCAGCCACATGGATACCTGAATGTGGAGTTCCACAGGGATCCCCCCTCTTACCGACCTTATTCAACTTAATGATGATACCCTTGGCCAAACTACTATCAAACCAAAACCTCAATCTATACATATACGCAGACGACGTAACGATATACATCCCATTTAAACAAGATTTAAAGGAAATTTCCAGTGATATCAACCAAAGTCTACATATCATGCATTCATGTGCAGATGCCTTTCAGCTGAAACTCAATGCAGAAAAAACCCAATGCCTAATACTCACCTCAAAACACAACACGAACAAATTCACCACCATTAACACACCAAAACTGAATCTTCCAATTTCGGACACCCTAAAAATTCTTGGAGTTACCATTGATAGACAACCAAGAAGATGTTCCATTCAATGTGGAAATTAAAAAGAGTAAGACCTTTCTTCCCAAGGACCGTCTTCCGTAACCTAGTACAATCAGTGGTACTCAGCCATCTAGACTACTGCAACGCACTCTACGCTGGCTGCAAAGAGCAAATAATCAAGAAACTTCAGACAGCCCAGAACACTGCAGCTAGACTCATATTCGGTAAAACGAAATATGAAAGTGATAAACCCCTACGAGAAAAGCTACACTGGCTCCCACTTAAAGAGCGCATCACGTTCAAAATATGTACCCTAGTTCACAAAATCATTCATGGAAATGTCCCTGCCTACATGTCAGACCTGATAGACTTACCACCCAGGAACGCTAAAAAATCATCCCGCACGTTCCTCAACCTTCATTTCCCTAACTGTAAAGGTCTAAAATACAAACTAACGCATGCGTCAACCTTTTCCTACTTGAGTACACAATTCTGGAACGCACTGCCGCGCAACTTAAAAACGATCTATGAACTAACCAACTTCCGCAAACTACTGAAGACCCATCTTTTTAACAAGGCATACCACAAAGATCAACAAATGTGAACTCCTATACATATATCCATAATTGTCTTACGATATTTGCTTGTTAAACAACCATCATGCTTTCTCATTATCATGTTACCCAAGATCATTATGTAATACTAAATGTCTATTTTCTTATATACTTCCACTATTCATGATGTACTGTAAGCCACATTGAGCCTGCAAAGAGGTGGGAAAATGTGGGATACAAATGCAATAAATAAATAAATAAATAAAAATATTCCAATTGACAAACCATAGCTTCCAGCCCAGGAATAGCTATGGTATTAATTAGCCTGACTTTCAATAAAGATCTGTATCCTAAACACGAACTACCCCCTCTTTTCTTAAATTTTGGACAGTGTACAACTTCATATCCATGTGGGCAAAGACTAGCAATAGAAGAACTATTCTGATCTACAACCCATGTTTCAGTCATAAATGCCAATCCTACATCCAAATCCTCAATTAACTCTCTTAATATAGTTGTTTTGTGATTGATTGATCTTCCATTAAAATAACAACAAGGAATTGGCTGTGATTTATCCTGATTTACTGTGTAAACTATCTCCAATTTTAACAGATAATATATCTACCTTTAACCTTATAAGGTCTATATCTGCTAAAGACCTCTATCAAAAAAGTATCTAAATGTACTGATTCATCATCTTGTGTACCCTCTCCTAATCTTACCTTGCATAATTAGCATAAGCTGGTAATATACAATAATATTCTCTTCAGTATCAACAATTCCTCTAACAACGTTAAAAAGATATTGTAACCACAATTGCATCCACAATTGTGCATGCAATTGCTGTTATAGAATACTAGCATAAGTCCACATTTATGTGCCTAATTTTAGGCACAGACACTTAGGCCAGCCAAATGGCTGGTGTAAATGCTCATGCTCAACTGTAGGCAGTTATGTGTGTAACTGCAAGTATTCTGTCAGCTGCATGAGTAACTTCTAGTCATGCCCATGAAGCACTCGTGCCATTCCCAGATTCACATCTCCTTACAATTGCACACGCTGGAATTTGTATGCACAGGTTATAGGATACCAAGTAGAGGCAGTTGCACACATAACTGCTAATTACTGCCAATTAGTACCAAATAAAACGAATTATTGCCAATAATTGGTTGTTAACACCAGTTAGCAGTTAGTTAACTAAGTTATGCATATAACTTGACCATATTCTTAAAATTGCACTTTCATCTTTGTTCACAAATCATTTAATATAATTAGGGAGATAATTGGTACATATTTGTGGCCATGTCTCCAGATTGCCCTTGTCCCATTATTTTGCTTTATGTATAGCACTTTGGCCTAGATTCAGTATATGGTGGTCAAAAATCAGCACCAAAAAATTGACACTGAAAGATGAGCACCCATTATAGAATAGCATTGAGTGCCGATTTTGGGACACAAATTTGGGTTACAGGACTTGCCAGATTCTATATATGGCACCTAGATTTCCATGTGAAAAAACACACGTAACTTAATTGGCATAAGAAGCCAATCATCGTTTTTAACAGTACTTAACAAGCAATAATTAGCACTAATCGGCAGTTATCAGAATTTATGTGTGGAAATCACTAAGCGTATTCTATATAAAAAAAAAACTGTGCCTAGATTTAAAAGCACACGTTCAAAATAAATGTGTGTAGTTTAAAAGGGGCGTGTTTATGGGTGTTTCATGGGCATAAATGGGTACGCATAGATTTAGGCGCTACGGTATCAACTAAGTGTATTCTATAAACCACACCTACATGTTATAGAATATGCTTAAATCTGTGTGGATGTTTAGGCACCATATATAGAATCTGGCCATTTGCACCTAAATCCCTTGGTGTAAATATATGTGCATAGTTCTAGGCACTGGGATGTCAAATAATCATGTTCTATATATCACGACTAAATCTAGGTGCCACTTACAGAATATGCTTAAGCGGAAATTTATTCCGTGCAGATTTGTCAGGCCCCATATATAGAATTCAGGGGTTTATGTATGAAAGATAAATTTACTTGCCCTTTAAAACCTAGCACTCTGATACAAAGGTAATTTTATAACTATGGCCCCTGGTTAATTAAAGGAAAGAACAGTTATACGCTTAGCACTGTGCAAAAAGTATGGCTGCTATTTGAAAATTTATTTCAGGTCCTTAAATTATGATTATTTTTTCTCCTCAAGCACTTAACAATTTATGTTGATCAGCGTGATGACACACAGCCACCATTCAGAATTCTAACAGCATGAAAGCACACCATGGGGTTTAAAGAGACCAACTAAATGCCTTCTCAAACTTTCAGTGTGACACTTTTATTAGTGCAGCCTAACATGAATGAGAGGGAGGAAGATAATTATGTCCATTTGAATTGTTATAGCTTTGTCTCCTGTTTTGTTACTTCACATTTGAGAGCAGCATTTTTCTGCTGCTGTTTATGATTCTTTGGCAGATAAAATGAATTCCATGATCACCTTGTGCTTTTGTGAGATTTGAATTTGGAATTTTTTGAATGGTTTCACAAAAATTGATTCATAAACTACAATATGATTTACATTTATAACTTCCAGCTATTTAAAATTAGAAACCAAAGAAGATTTTTCTGCCCATATGTATGTATTCTTTAAAAAAAGAAATAAACCAATCCTTGATTTCATTTGCACGGTGTTCTGCAAAGTTCTCCATGAGATCTTTTTTTGAAAAATCACAAGAGGGGTAGGATATGTTTCATTGGGGGTGTTAGCGAGCTCTACAGAGGATGGTAACTTGAAGCTGTTGCTCTAGAAGAGAAATATAGGGTCCCTTTTACTAAGCCACGTAAGGCGCTACGCACGCCCAGCGCACGCCAGAATGGAGTTACCACATGGTTACCGTGTGGCTCTTGCGGTAATTTCATTTTTGGCGTGTGGCCGATACGTGCAGCCAAAAAATAGTGGCATTTGGTGCGCGTAGGTCATTACCGCCCAGTTACTTCATGAGACTTTACCGCTAGGTCAGTGGGTGGCAGTAAGATCGCAGGCCCAAAATGGATGCGTACCAATTTTGATTTTGCCGCACCTCCATTTTTGGCAAAAATTTAAAAAAGGCATTTTTTACAGGTGCGCTGAAAAATGATTTTGTGCGCACCCAAATCCCACACCTACACTACCACAAGCCACTTTTCAGCGTACCTTAGTAAAATGACCCCATAGTTAAGAATCAAATATCATCTTATAATATTTTAAAGTTCATATTTCATCACCGGTCTCTAGCTGCGGTTTAATCGTGTCATTGAATAAGCCAGGTAAAAGGAGATCTTTAGATCTTACCTTACCACATAAAGCGTCCTCACAAAAAGTTGAGGACAACATCACCCTAAAAATATTGGAAGCATTAAGGGGCCTGCGTGACTTACTTGCTGACACTAAGCAGGATACTGTGGAGATTAAGCAGGATCTGGCCTCTCTCCATAAAGATGTTGTGCAGTTTAAAACAAGAGTGGAGTCACTAGAAACTAAAATGGGGATCGCCCATGTAAATATTTCTACCTTAATGTGTCAATCCCAAAAAATTAACCAACTGGAAAGTGATTTAATTGATGCCAATAATCGCTCATGATGAAACAACTTCTGCATTTTGGGCCTGCCTGAAAGTTGTAAGAATCAAGGCACCATTAAATTTCTAGAGAGTCTTATTCCCTCTCTTCTAAATTTGAAATGTCAAAGGGACTTGGAAATTGAAAGGGCCTATAGAGTCCCTTTATGACCTCTGCAAAACAGCAAGTTCACATGTCCTATGGTTATTAAAATGCTGAGATACAATCAACTAATGGAAATCATGGACCAAGCTAAGGAGTTCTTTTACTAAGGTGCACTGCAAAATGGCTTGTGGTAGTGTAGGCGCAGGTTTTTGGCACGCACCAATCCATTTTTTAGCGCGCCTGTAAAAAAGTCCTTTTTAAAATTTTTGCCGAAAATGGACGTGCAGCAAATCAAAATTGGGTCTATGAACTTACCACCAGCCATTGACCTAGTGGTAAAGTCCCACATAGTAACCAGGTGGTAATGACCTACACGCGTCAAATGCCACTTGGCGTGCGTTCAATATACGTGTCTGAAAATTATTTTTCAGCCGTGCATATCAGACGTGCACCAAAAATGAAATTACCACAAGAGCCACACAGTAGCCGGGTGGTAACTCCATTTTGGCGCATGTTGGGTGTGTATAGACGCTTACACAGCTTAGTAAAAGGGCTCCTAAAACCCCATTTCACCAATTAAATATGAAGGCAGCACATTACTCATTGCACCAGACCTTAGCCAACAGATGGCAAAATTTGCAAACACTTAAATCACTAGGAGAGAGATATGGTATGATGAATCCTGCACGTTTTTGTGTTACTATTGACAACATAACCAAGGATTATACTATACTATACTCTACTATGCAGTGCTTCTAGTCTGCAAAACACCTGACCAGTTCGTTGCAGATTACATAAAGAAGACTGGATGAAAACCTTCTAGGAAAAATAAAAAAAAAACACTTAAATCACTAGGAGAGAGATATGGTATGATGAATCCTGCACGTTTTTGTGTTACTATCGACAACATAACCAAGGATTATACTATACTATACTCTACTATGCAGTGCTTCTAGTCTGCAAAACACCTGACCAGTTTGTTGCAGATTACATAAAGAAGACTGGATGAAAACCTTCTAGGAAAATTAAAAAAAAAAAACACTAACATGCCCTACATTGCTGTAGGCACATTAGCGTTTGACGCACATTAGCATTTAACGCATGTTAAAAATGCTAACACGCTTATAGTGCGCCTTTGTAAACATGGGACTAAGATTTTAAAATGTAAAAAAAACTTATTGGACTTTAAAAAAAATCCTTGGTTTCATTTGCAGAGTATTCTTCAGCTTACTTCTCCATGAGATCTCTTTTGAAAAAAGCACAAGAGGGTTAGGATAGGTTAAAAGAAACTTATCAAGCTAACCACAGTGACCTAGTATGTTGATCTTTTTTGAGAAAATAGTCTTTTAGGAAAAAAATATATTGTGTGTGTTTATGTGGAATGATTATAGACATTCAGCACCTTAAAAAAATAGTAACAATGTTATGTGGTTTCAAAAGCTTTTCACAATGATGATTTCCTTAGTAAAAAAAAAGGGTGTATTGCAAAAAGAACTTTCCTATGTAGTGTTTCAAGTTTCCGAAAGCTTAAGCTAATGATTTTCCCCCACCTTCAAACCTTGCTTAATAGATCTATCACAATATGTAAAACCATCCCTGTGCCCAAGGCAAGAAGTGTAGGCCCCTAATTCATTCAAACCTGTACTGATACGACTCTCTACATCTCATGCTATTTTAGCACAGGTCCCATCTTATGTTATGATGGGTCTTTTAGTCCACCAGTACCTGAACAGTTCAGAGTGGATTACAACCAGAAGAGACCAGTGGCCCTGTTTACTAAGGTGTGCACGGCTTAGTAAACAGGACCCCAGATCATAATATCTGTATATTATGATATATGTATATCATAATATACAACACAATAATTTAGATCAAAGCAGGTATAATTCAATACAATTGATTAGAATCTAGAAAAGCAAGACCAGCTCTATGAAAAAGCAATGAAAACTAGCTTCTAATAACTGAAATTTACAATAAAATAATACATCTTAACAGTAGCCCACTTTTATAATTTCCCCCCCCCCAAAAAAAAAAAAAAATTGCAATATTAATCTCAGAATGTTATACTTTCTCATCTGATACAAGACATTACATGCTGTGTTCTATAAAACAAAGACAGTGAACTTTAAATATAATGTTCATTTTCTAACACCTAGCAGTTGCATACCATAATATATTCTTTTTTAAAACTTAGCAAGAATGTTGGAGTGTATGACAGAGGAATGGGCTCTTCACTTCTTTTTAGCTAAGAGCAAAGATCTGAATGATGAGCTAAGAACTGTCTTTCTTGCGCTTCTGGCTGAGTTTCAAGGCCTAGAACGATGAGGCAGAAAATATCAAAAGAAAAACTACGGAAGAAATAGAGCGATTAGGAAGAAAAAACTAATTTTAAACCAGGCAATAATTTTAATTTTCAACCACTTGATATTATGTTTTATTAATTCTGGATATTTGTGATCTACTTGGTAGTATTTGAATAGTTGACATTTTTTTTTAAAATTTTTATTTATTGATTTTAATTATAATACAAACAAATCAAGTTTGTAAGGCAATACAGAGAGTTATTGAGGAAAAAAAAATTTTGTATATATATATTCCATTTAGACATAGATGTCAAACTTATTTATCTTATCTCTCTTCCTTAGACCACCATAAAATAAAGGGGGAGAGTCCAAACAAACTTAAGGAGAATTATTACTCTAAAAGAGAAGGGAAAAAAAAAACTTAGCACAAATTGGCATAGTCCTGATTTTACTTTCTCTTAATTCTTACTTGCTGATATCAATCGTTCTTCCTGTTCAGCTGGATGGATTTTTAGCGTCCAGAAAAACCTTTAGTTGAGATGGCTCAAAAAAACATATTTAATGCCAGACATACGAATTATGCATTTGCATGGATATGCCAAGGTAAATATTGCTCCCAGCGCTTTCACTTCATCTCTCAATGCAAGAAATTGCTTTCGCCTCTGCTGCGTTATCTTGGTAACGTCAGGGTAAACCCACATTTTCTGCCCACAAAACAGGGCTGACGAATGTTTAAAATACATTTTCATAATCATATTCAAATCCTGTTCAAAAACCATAGATATTATAAGGGTCCCTCTTGAAGTTATTTCTATCATTGAGTCTTCCAGTAGTGCTGTTAAGTTCTGAATATCTATTGCAGGGGGTTGAGATACTTCTTCTTGTTTTTGCACTTTAGGTAAATAATAAACTTTATTACAAGGCGGAATATCCGCTGGGGAAAACTTCAAAATCTCCTGCAAATATTTTTTGAGAAAGTCTCGGGGAGTCAAAGCTGGTGAAATAGGAAAATTCAACATTCTAAGCTTGAGGCGTCGGTTATGATTTTCTATCTGCTCTATTTTACGAGCAATGAAAACTTTATCCTTCACAAGAGAATCAACAGTTAACTTAACCATTTTTATTTCTTCTTTTACTGTGGCAAATTGAGTAGCTGATTCTCTTTTAATTTCCTCATGGGATTCTGACATTAAAGTCAACTTACTTGCAATCGTGGAAACTTCTCTTGTAGATTTAGCCACCTCAATAGTCAGTCTCTGGAGCGCCAACCAAATAGCTTCCATTGTCACCTCCTGGGGCATTTCCAGCTCCAGTGTATTCTCAACCGCTGTTCCAGGGGAGAAACCGCCAGATAGGGACAAGTCATCGACCACATCGGTTCCCGCTTGATCCCCTAACTCCACTCTGGCTCCTGCGGGACAAGGAGGTGGATTAAGCGTCGGCGGCGATAAGGTGATATCTAGGCCCCTAGCCGATGTCGCTCCTTCGTTGTCGGCTAACGCGGGGATCGCCGAACCGGTATCGAGTGGTAAGCTTCTCACAAAGCGGTCTAACGTCTGCTGGTTAGGGGACGACGTTAGTGCAGTTGGCGGTTGCACTTTTGTCGTCCCCTTTCTTTTAGTATGGGGCATAATAGGAATCGAGGAAAAAAGTCTTAAGAATAGCCAACAAACAATTTGAGAGCTTGCGTGAGCACAGCTAGGACGCCATCTTGCTCCTCCCCCAATAGTTGACATTTTAAAGAAATAAAATGAAATAGAATAAATTAAGCAGTTTTGACCTGAAAGCCATAGAGTTGATAAAGAGTTGGCCATCACCACTGATCATCTATCAGAGCTGCTGAGAATTAGAAATATTATGGGTACAGACCATTGTCACTTTCTTTAAAAAGTAAAACTACAGAACATGTTCCTCCCTTTTTTTAGAAGGTAAGATATCAGTTCATATAATGAATAACAATGGGTATCATATGCTTTACTTGGTTGAAGGTCTCAGTTTCTTCAGAGTGACTTTCATCTGGAGAGTATCTTTCAAGTTCAGAGGACTATGGGCCTTGCTTATTAAGGTGCTCTAGCGTTTTTAGTATGCGCTAAAATTAGCATGTGCTAAATGCTAGAGATGCCCATATAGTCCTACGGGCATTTCTAGCATTAGCACACACTGTTTTTCAGCACATTCTAAAAACACTAGTGCGCCTATAGCGAGGCTTAGCAAACAGGGCCCTATGTATGTAATTAAAAATAAGAATATGAAGGGAAAATTTTTTTTCCAGAACTCTTTTTTTTTTTCTTCCTTTTGTAGATTAGAGATACAAAATCAGCTGATCAGAAGACAACTCTCATGCATTTCCTAGCTGAAATATGTGAAGAGAACTATCGAGATATCTTGAAATTCTCAGATGAACTAGCGCATGTTGAGAGTGCAAGCAAAGGTAAGCACAGTGATGGAGGCCAAAAGCAATTTGTATCTGCTGTAGACTGGGATGCTCCAAAAAAAAAAAAAAAACATTTAATTGAGATTGTAATATAGTTTTCCTCATGGCATTTGTTTTTTCTTACTAATTCGAAAAAGGAAGGAAGTGGAGTCCAAAATCAACTAATTCAAACAATCCTTACACTTATCACAATTACAGCCTTACAACCTCATGAGCATAAGGAGGAAAGGCCTCAGTTGACCCAGAGCTGCTTACATAGTTACGATCTATAAAGGTACTGTTACTCATCGGCATAAAAAAACCCTCCTTAGCTCAATGCACCTCAATTTAGAATATTTATTTAAGTACAAAAAATGAAGAAAGGAAAAGCTCCATATAAACTCCACAATCAGAGTATTTTGCTTGAAAGCTTGAAACCAGCATTTTGAGGTCTGCATTAGGGACTAGCGGTGTATAAACTGTGGAGCCAACAATTTCACAAAATAAGGAGCTCAGCCACGCTCTAACCTGATTAGTGAAAGCGGCAGCGTAGCTGGGTTTGTTTCTTTTTAACTCTTTGTATTTGTTAATCCTTAATACAGCCTTTTAAATTTTTATTATT
This sequence comes from Microcaecilia unicolor, assembly GCF_901765095.1. NCBI lineage: Eukaryota > Metazoa > Chordata > Amphibia > Gymnophiona > Siphonopidae > Microcaecilia > Microcaecilia unicolor. Next base: position 79,908,327 of record NC_044037.1, on the reverse strand, counting down.
TATTCATTTGGATTTTGGCCAGTTCTATAAATATGTGCCTAGAGGGTGTCTACTTGGATCTTATTTTATAACAAAAAAAACCATATCTGCCTACTTTGCTTCATATAATACTGGCATAACTGTGTATATATGTGCATATTATTTAGATGTGACCTGGTATGTATGTTTGCACCTAGATTTAGGAGTAACACATGTAACTTCTAGCATTCTATAATTTACTCATGTATGCATGTGACCCTGACTGTGTGCCACCCATTTAAACATCCACCTGCTACATATGTGCTGTTGAAGGTATGGGTGTACTTACAGAATCATGTGTAGTGGGATTATTATTTACATCATACTGTATGTGTCCGCATAAGTGACTAGAATGTCCTAGAATACAGGCATTTACTTGCATATATACATTTTAACTTAATGTGGTTCTTTAAATAATTACCTCCTTACTGGACATAACTGTAAAACTTTACTACACTAGTAAAAAGACTCCTTAATAAGGGGGTAAAAAAGGAGAAGCCTGTTATGGCTGAGGGGGAAAATTATCAAGGTGTATCTCTTATTAAAGGCAGTTAATACATTCCAGTAAATAAATAAATACTGGTGGACTACCATTAAGACGTGTTATTTTACTGTTAACCCCAGTTATTAGTAACTAGGTCTCATTGCATAAAATGGGTCCTGTGCTAAAAAGCATGTCATAATGGTAACCCACATTGATAACTATACCTGTGAGCTGGAAACACATAGAAGGATTAGAAGACTTTAGGTAAAAATTTTAATAAAAATAGGATTATGCATTAATGTTTCAAAGTTTCTGTTCTGCTCCATGAAAGATGTAGGATCAAATATGTATTAAAACATATTAGAGGACAATTTTATGATTGTGCCATGAGCAAGATATAAAAATACAAAACCCCATTAGGGAGAGACAAAAAAATACAAATCAAACAATCAAAGACGTCAATCCCAAAATGTGTTTGGCATCTGATCATCTCTATTATAATAGATATATACACGTTTTGGGATTGGCTTCTTTGATTGTTTGATGAGCAAGATATGTGCACCTACTTTACTCTCTTCGGAACTTATGGAATTCTCAGAGCAAAAGTAGTTATTCACTTCTCTTGAACATTATCCCAGGTAAACTGTGTACCCATGTTTTATCTGCTTTAAGAGACTTATAATTTTTATGCATTCTTCAAAACTTTATGCATAAACGAAAACCCTTCCCACCCTCGCTTTGAAGAAGGCCTCCATAGATAGCAGGTAAACTTTCTCGAGCCAATATTGAGCCGGCTATAGTCAGCTTTTTTTTTTTAAATGCTGACTATCGCTGGCTAAATTTAACCCAGATATTCAGTGCTGAGCCATGAATATCTGGTATTGATTTAAAGCAGGGCAGGCCACTGGAACTTATGCAGGTCCCATCCAGTATTCAGCCGGGGCCTGTATAAGACATATTCAGGGCATGCACATAACTGTGGGCTCCTCCCCAACACCTCGCTCTGTACCACCCTTACCCTGCCCACTTTAAATGTGGCCGGTCAGAGCCAATATTCAGGGCACTGCCTGGTTAAGTGCTACTGAATATCAGCAGTTGGTCGGCCCCAAGCTCTTTGAGTGGGCAGGAGGCTCTCCTACCCACTTAAATCGCTTGAGTATTGGCCCGTATGTATATGTGGCTGTACGCGTAATTTTGTCAGGCAGTTTTGTATTGGGTCCTTTCTGCAGATAAAGCCCTGGTTTACCCATAGAAATGACTTTGAAATTTGCCTTTATTGAGGCTTACAGATCCACTTCTAAAATGCAAATTGTAAACCAATGAGTGCCATCCAAAGGAAGTTTTGTGACAGAAACACCCTTTAAAATTTTGTATTTACTCTTTTGCTGAGATGTGTTTTGTAAATAACATCTTTTTTTTTTCCTGTTAGCTATCATGCTGATGCAGCATCAGTGGTGTTTCTTAATGTTTTAATAGTGTTTTTCACAATACATGCTCTGTACTTACTAAGAATAATGCAAGTGTTAGCATGTTTTTATCGGTTTCTTAGCAAACAGCAGACATTTTAATACTACTGCATAGGTAATGATGACTGTGACTTTAATGAAAGCATGCAAGAGGATGAGGGGAAAAATCTGCATTTTTCAACAATTAGCTTTACAATTCTTCTAGGACAGGGGTGGGCAACCACAGTCCTTGAGGGCTACAACCTAGTTGTTTTTTCAAGATTTCCACAAAGAATATGCAAGAGACTGATTCACATGTGTAGCCTGGCCCTGCTATCCCGGGATAGAAGGGGGCTTGAGAGGCACTGCATGTTTTCTATCACTTAGCTCACTCTGGTCCCATCAGCTCACCCACTCAGGAACCACACAACACTCAGAGGATTAAAAGAACTGGAACATTTATTAACTGATGGTTTCTACTCCATTTGTCTTCTTACAGTCAATTGTAATTCACATTGCTCTCCGGGTTGATCATAAGCGATAAATACGTATACAGGCTAATACACATGCTTAACCCTCATGCCTGTCCAGCAGCTCAGCCAGAACCCAGAGAAGATTTCAGACTCTCAGTGTACTTCAATACCATCCAGGCTGGACTTTCAGTAACTGCATACTAAGGTCTCGCTATCAGCCAGGGGTAGACTACAATTCCACCCGAGCCCTGGTTACAGCCGGACTCCCCAATCCGCCGAGTTTCTGGCTTCTATGATGGCTGATGCAGTATAAGGGCTTACTTTCCAGGTAATCAATCCACTGGTTACAATATTATAGGACTTCCCCTTCTCTTGCAATAGGTCATCTGGAAGGGAAACTAATAGTAACGCCTCACTCCCATACCAGAACTGGTTACTTCTTCAAGAGGCAGAACCAGAGACAGGAGCCTTTTCTCAGGGCTTCACTTATATACCCTCTGAGCTCCTCCCAGGTCCTCCAGTCACTCATCCAGTGACCTGCCATCCGGGGCTCACTCTATCATGCTGTTAAACAAACCATTGAGTTACACATGTTCTGCTAGGACTGTTATTAGACATTCAGGGGCCCAGGGCAGAAACCAGGGAGAGAACCCAAAAGCTGGCCTTCAGCCTATGACTCCTTTAACTTGAGGCAGGTTTGTGGCTCCCTATGATATGGGGACCCAGGGCAATTGCCCTGTTTGCCACCCCCTAACACCGGCCCTGTGTACTGCTTCCATTTTATGCAAATAGATCTCATGCATATTAATTGTGGAAATCTTGAAAACCTAACTCTGTTGTGGCCCTAGAACTGTGGTTGCCCACTTCTGCAGTAGGGTCTAAATAATTATGTACAAAAGCATATCTCTTGTCAACTTCAGACATAAGTTTTAGCTTTCTGAAGTTCACTGCTGTTGTGTGGGTACTAGATGCTTCAGGGAGAATGATCACAACATGAGAGAGCTTTTTCCAAGTTCAGATCCAAGCTCCTGTGTCCTATGTGGAATAAAATGGTGGCCTCAATCTGGTTCCATGAGCCATTCACAATGCTGCTCTTATCGAATTCCTATGAATCTGTGAATTCTGTTACAAATTTCATCCCTAACATGACAATGAAAGAATGCAGTTATTAAAAAGATAGAACCATTCTGAAGGGATGGATGAGCACCATGTGACTCCCCAGCCTTCGGATCTATGGTAAAACCATGGAAACACCAAAAATTACCAGATTTTTACTGCAGGTGCAAACAGCAGTTAGTTCACTCCCTTGCGGGAGCGATAATAACCCCTGCACCCATGGTAAATCGAACACCTACCTTTTCACCTTTGTTTTACCATTGGCTGTTCCTCCTCTCTGCCTGAACTCCAGCCAAAGTAAACCCTCCCTGTTGAGCACGTACTCCCCTCCCTGCCCATCACGCATGATGTCACTATTTGCGGTGGAGGACCCACTCATCAAGAACTCACACTCGACCATCTGAGGCAGAGCTACATGCCGCGTGTGTGACTGAGATGTGCACAGTGCATTTTATTCAACCTCCTTGCCTCCAAGACACTCTTGCGCCGCCCCTTGCGCAGGTCGCAGTTGATGCAGGGGGAGGGGGCTGGTGGCTTGTCATTGGCTGGCTTCAGATGCACATCGCTTGACACTGTGTCTTCTCTCACGGGGCTACCTGCCACTTGCTGCTTTCCAGCTGCCTTGCAAACTGTGTGAGTGTGTCTTTCATGCGGCCTTCACTTTAGTCCGCTTCTCAGTTCTCCTGTCAGGGGCTGAGCTGTTGGCAGTCATCTCCTTTGCGTCCACTGCCCATTAAGTGTGCCCTGTTTGATTGTACATTGCAAATTATGTTTTTTACAAGGAAACAGCTGCTGGTCCACTTTTGCGGTTCTTAAGGGTTTTAAAAGTTCCCCCTCCTTAGATATTCTTCCTGTTTAAGCTAAGTAAATTAAGGAGCATTTAACTGGGCCCTAAGTTGGAATGTGGCGATTAGCGCTGGGCATGCCTATTCTCCACCCCAAACACACCCCCAGTGTTTTTTTAGCATGAGAGAAGTGTGCATAGTTGCCAAAACTACCGTGGGACAGCTGAGCTTATTTCTGCTTAGTAAAATGACCCCTTTCTTTGCTAATTCATGATCAGACTATCAAAAAGCAATACAATTCTTCACATCAGTATATTATAGATTACTTATAAAATGGGAGATCAGCTGAATTCACATCAATCTAACTGCTCAATGTCTGTTCAATAGCTGCTGGAACTTTACCAAGTGAGCATGAAAACTGACTCACTACAGGCGTCTCTGAGCATCACATAACAAGTCTGCCATTCAACAATACCTGTAAGACTCACCAAAGGGGTCCATAAACTCATGCTCAATCATCAATATGGCGTGAAACAAATTCAAATCACCAATATCAAAAACAATGGTCATTTGTAAACAGATGCCACCACTTGTCTGTCACATGTCACCCAACGGCTCAAACATAATTTTAATCCAAAGAGGTTTCTTCATTTTGCTTCCTGCTTCAGGGACCACTCAAACTGCTCACTAGACTGCAAACTTTCCGATAATAATCCAATAATAATCGGAAGTGCATTGTGACGGATAAAAGTAGAGGATCTTACAACATTTGCCACATTTAGAGGGAAGACAGGTGGTGATGTCATGAAGCCATGCAACCAGGAGCATCATGAGCAGCCTATAGCTCCCCTTCATCATATACAGTCTGGTATCCCTCTATCCTGCATCAGAAGAGATACAGTGGCATAGGATACTGACCAACACTGACAGTTCACATGCCCACCAGTGAGCCAGCAAAAGTGTCCTGCATCTGTCAGGTGCCTGACATGATAATGCAGCTTTATTGTATGCCCCACCTAGATATTAGATTGAGCAGATTGGATGGCCCTCATAGCCTTTATCTGACATTATATTCTCTATCAAGTCTACAGAGTTTCCAGACAAGAAGTTTGTCTTCTAATTGCAGCTTACCTAACAGCTATCTCTGCATAGTAATCAAGAAAACAGTGAAATAAAACACTGTCTGTTTGTAGATAATTCTGCAGCACAGTGAGAAATAGTTCTTTTCCTGGATTAGCACTTTTCCCTAGATTTTAATCACCATGTTCTCTTCTGTATCTTATTTTTTTCAGATCTTGCCCTTGACTCTCGCTCCTGACAAACCATTTCGTAATCCCTTTCTTGTAAGGTGAAAATCTAATTCCCCTTAACCTGAAAAGTTGTGAGGGTTCTTGTTTGATTGTTTTTTCTATTTAGTAGATTTACTTTGTTGGCCCCTGTCATAGAAGGAAGATATTTTGTTTGAGCCCTGCAGGGCTTATGGAAACACTGAAAATGATAACTGATGGGTCCTGTGGTCTTTATCTAGTCTAGTTATCCATACCATGTCCTAACTTCTACTGACCCTTCCTCTCCTTTAGATATCCTATGTGCTTGTCCAATGCTTTGTTGAATGCAAAAAAGACTTTCTCTCTACCACCTCCGCTGGGAGGCTGTTCAACGCATCTACCACCCTTTTCATGCAAAGATGTCCCCTTTCACTTTCATCCTATGCCCCCTTATTCTATAGTATCCTTTCAATTGAGAGAGGCCTGCCTCCTGTGCCGTTGTGCCATGGAGGTATTTAAATGTGTCTGTGTCACGCTAATGACAACATTAGCATATAACCTGCAAAAAAGAAGAAAAAAAAACAAAAAAAGGGAAATGTGTTTGTAAATTGCCTTATTGAATCTGGTCTTACTGTATGGGAAAGTCCCACGTTAAGACACGCTAAGCCCAGATTCTAATGCCATTTATGTAAAGGCCCAAATGCATACAACCATTAGCACATATGAATAACTCTAGGCTTTAGACTTCTGTTCAATTGCAGTAAAGGAAATGTTAAGAGAATTTAAAAAGAAATTGTCATCAAAAAAGAAACTTGAAATTACTAGCCACTATCCATAACTGATTTGGAGGAAATCTGAATTTGAAATGTTAATTTTATTTATTTATTTATTTATTACATTTGTATCCCGCGCTTTCCCACACATGGCAGGCTCAATGCGGCTTACATCGTAACAATATAAAGAATTACAAAGTTGTAAGAAGAATATACAATTTGATATAAAAAGCTAAATGTAATTTCCAGCAGGACATCTAAGGAATATTTTGAGATGTCTAAGATAAACATATCAAAGTATTTGTATATTCTGCAGTACTATGCGTATATTTTGATACCAAATGTATGGGGCTATTTCACTATGAAGGCACCCTAATAATGTGGGTAGCGAGCCCATTCTAAATATTTTTACTGCTGTAATTGCCTGTTGCTCATGTTTGATCTCTTCTTACTGTACACTTCCTTGAGTGAATTCCTTCAAAAAGGCAGTAAATAAATCCTAATAATGATAATAATAATAGTAATATGTTTGATGTTTTTCTTGAATGTAAGCCACATTGAACCTGAGCTTGTTCAAGATAATGTGGGATACAAATGTCATTCATAAATAAATAAATATAGTTGCTAACATTTAGACAAGTCTATGGCTCACATAAATGTTACCTCCTAGATGTGATATTTACATGCAAGACTTCTGTAAGTTGACCACATGTCATCTCCACCTGTGGCCTGCCTGTGTTTCACTCATGTGAACTCCTCCCTAACAAGTACACAATATGCAAGTTGAGTGCGTAATTACAGAATAGCATTTAGGTGCACGGTTGCCATTTACACATATAAGCGTACACTTACCCACATGGCTAAAAGCCCAACTTTTTGAGGCTGCTTTTTACTCCTAACTCCTATTCACTTGTTCAGTATCCATGTCTGTTTTATAATTCCAACCTTAAGTAATTCCCTTATCCCTTATTTGCCCTGTTTGTCTGTCTTGATTAGATTGTAAGCTCCATCGAGCAGAGACTGTCTCTTACATACTCAGTGTACAGCGCTGTATACGTCTAGTAGCACTTTGGAATTGATTAGTAGTAGTAGTAGGATGGCATTATTTATTTATGTATACAATTGGGGGGATTCTATATATGGCGCCTAAAATGTCAGCGAGGAAAACATTTCCACCTAAGCGTATTCTGTAAGCAGCACCTAGATTTAACCACAGAATAAAGTTGGCATCCTAGCACCTAAAACTATACTCATCCATTTACATCAGTGAAAACATGGCATAAATCCCGGTGCATAGATTTAGGTGCACTGGGCCATATTCTATAACTACATGCATAAATTTTGGAATGTTAAATACCAAAGTGGTTTACAAATAGTGCGGTAATATCTTTGTGTGCATTTTAAGGAGGAAAAAGCCTCTGTATCCCCGGTCTAAGTTTACTTGGCGTATGACTCACGGGGTGAAATCTTCATCTGCTTAAAAAAAAACTCCCAATTTTTTCATCTAGAGTTTAAATTAGAAAACATAAGCATAGAGCACTTATCTTAGACTTCCAACATGAAGCATTAAGTGCTGATTCTAGGCTTTCTTCCGACAGGGTCCCGTTTCACCATATAGGCTTTTTCAAGGAAACAGACCTCCTGCTTATGCTGATATCTATAACACAGAAAGCCACAATCAAACGCCATCCTCTGGATAAGCTGTCTCTCAGTTAGTCATGCATTTGTTCTAAATGTATGTTCATTGTGCAGTATGCGCTGCAGCACTAGACACCTGCTTTACTGCAGCTTTAATTTTTTATCTGCTGTCACAAAACACTCTGTTTCTAAAATGGTGTCTAACTTTATAGACGCTCGTGGGCGTGAAGCTGACATCATTTAATCTGAATATGTTAAATAGTTTAAAGGGGCAGCCCTTACTGACGGAAATCTTCAAAAAACCTTGAAACAATTTTTTTTAAAAATACTGCCCATTGTATGATTGTATTTAAACCCCTGGGCTCTAAGGCCTTCAATCTAAAGATCAATCGCTGCTCCAATTGTAGAAAGTGTCTATCTTTGTCCCCACCTCTGATGTCCATCTTAATTTAGTCAATTACAAAACATTGAAAGTCCAAAAATTCATGTCTAGTGGCAATACAATGTGTTGTCAAAGGGGAACCTGGTCATTTTCGTTTTAGGCAAGATTTATGTTCAATAAGTCGAACATGCAATTGTCGAGTGGTTTTACCCACATATAACTTTTGGCAAGGACATTGTAATACATAAACAACATGGTCAGAGCGGCAGTCAGTGTGCGAATTTATAGAATATTTCTCCCTGTCTACTGGGTTAATGAATTCATTGCCCTCTCTGGTAATGCCACATGTGCTGCATCCACCACATTTGAAATGACCTTTAGGTTCTTCAGACTCTACCTTTGAACTCAAACGTGCTGGGCTGAGTCATTCCTTCAAATTTGAGCCCCTAAAGAATGTGATTTGTACATTGCTTTTAGGAAATAGGGGATGGGATTTTATTATATCCCAATTTTTCCTTATGATGTTGCCCACCACTTCTCCTCCCCTCGTGAATTTTAAGACAAATGTCTCTAAATTATCATCTTGTTTATCTGTAGTTCTATCCATCAATAGATATTCTCGTTCACTTTACTTAGCCCTCTTATATGCATTCTTGACTACTGAAGTTGGATAACCTCTTTCTCCTAACTTCCATGTCAGCTCCTTTGCTTGCACCTTGTAGTCCTTCTTATCTGTACAATTTCTTCTGTACCTAAGAAATTGCGAGTAAGGAAGACTATCTTTTAAAACTCTTAAATGACAACTTCTATATTGCAAGAGTGTGTTTCTGTCAGTTGTTTTCTTAAATACAGTCGTTCTCCAACTATTGTCACTCCTTTGTACATTCACATCTAGAAAATTAATACTGCTATATGAACTTTCATATGTGAATTGTATCTCGGTGCTTCTGTCATTCAGCCATTTGACAAACATCTTTAGAGTGGTGTCATTCCCTTTCCAAATCAGGAACACATCGTCGATATAGTGCAACCATGTGATTATATTATCTTGTTGTGGGCAAATAGTAAGCCACTTGTCTTCATACTCCATCATGAACAAATTCGCCACTGATGGAGCAAATGTTGCGCCCATCACTATTCCTGAAGTTTGGAAATAAAACTGGTCTTGAAACAGAAAATAATTTTCTTTCAGGGCTATCGTAGCCAACTTCATGAGAAACTCTGTGGGTACTTCTGTGGAGTCGTGGATGGCTATCCAACATTTTTTGTATGACTGTTAGAGCTCCATTATGGGGGATGAGGGTCACTAATAGTACTGTTGTATCTATAGGAATTCTGAGCTCATCTAGAATGTAGAGGAAATGCTTGGTATCTCCAATATAGGAAGGAGTAGTGGTGACTAGGAGTTTCAATAAATAGTCGACAAATGTGGACAATGGTTCTAATACTGAGCCCCGGGAGGACAAAATTGGGCGTCCAGGGGGATTCATCAGTCTTCTATGTATTTTAGGTAAGCAGTATAAAACTGGTGTCACAGGAAAGGCTCTGTTCAAAAACATATATTCTTTTCTGGTCAGAAATCCTTCTTCAAGGTCTGTAAGTGTGATTGCCTTAATTTCCTCCTGGAGTCTCTCAACGGGATTCCGTGTCAGTACTGTATAGACCCCCCTCTTGTGCTAATTGAGATTCAGTTTCTTGGATATACTCAGACCGATTAAGTACTGTCACTGCCCCTCCCTTATTGGCTTTCTTAATCACTATCTGATCATTCTCCTTAACAGATTTCATGGAAGCTCCTTCTGCTTTAGACAGGTTGTCATTAAAGTGAAAATGCTGACTGCTTCTCGTGTCACTACATCTTTGAAAATTTTCATAATGGGATCCAACGGAATCGGAGGGACCCATGTGGACTTCAATTGTACCCATGATTTATCATAACTTGTGATGTTTTTGTCAAAAAAAAATTTAACTGTAATTTTCTGATGAATCTCTCTGTCTGTAAGAAACTGGAAGGGGTCAAAACTTCCAGCTGGAACAAAGGATAATCCTTTAGATAACAAAGCATAATCAGGAGGAGTCAATTTGACTTTGGATAAATTAATTACCACTAATTCCTTCCTCTTTGCATTCGTGTGACTGGACAATTCTGATTGTTTCTCTGGACATTTGAGGATTCTCCTCTCCGTCCTCTTCCCTTCCTTTGGGGAATATCTTCCCCAAAGATATTACCACACTATTTGTAAACCACTTTGGTATTTAATAAATTTTGGAATGCCCATGAAATGCCCATTTCCCCATAACCATGCCCCTTTTTGCCTGCGTATGTTAGAAGTTAGGCTCAATGCGTTACAGAATACGCTTACCCCCAGATTCTATATAGTGCGCTTAGATTTAGGTGCTGAAATCAGCACATTCTATATGCGTAACTTAATTGGCTTAACAAGCTAATGAGTGCTGATATCAGCAGTTAGGCAATAATGAGCACTAATTGGCACTGAATAGAATTTAGTCATACAACTCACTAAGCATATTCTATAATGATGTGTGCCAAACTTCTAACATGTGGAGACAAAAAGGGCCATGGTTATGGGCAGGGAAATGGACACTTCATGGGTGTTCTAAATTTAGGCACCTAGTTATAGAATATGGCCAGTGCACCTAAATCTATGTGCTGAGATTTACACCAGGTTTTCATTGGCATAAATGGATGCATGTAGATATCAGCACTGAAATATCAATTAAGTATATCCTATAATTGGCGCCTAAATCTAGGTGCCAATTATAGAATATGTTTAGTCATCACAGATTTCAGTGTGTATTTTTTAGGCACCATATCTAGAATCTCCTCCTTAGCGAGTTATGTGCCTAAATTCTAATTATTGTCCATTAGTGGTCATTATTGCTTGTTAAGTACTGTTATCAATACTAATTAGCTTGTTAAGCCAATTAAGTTATGCACAGTGTTATAGATTCTGCCTGGATTTTGGCATGGATCTCTAGGTGCGCTATATAATATCCAGGGGTCAGTGGGTAAATTTATGGAATTGATATATGTATGACAATACATATAGCCACACAGTGTAATCAGCGTGCTATGAGTAGCATGTTAGAAAGAACATACAAATCAGAATTGATATGTAAAAGTTGGGATCACCCATGTACTGCTAGTATTTTAGAACAGGATCTGCTGATATACCCCCTGATTCTATAGAGGTGACCAAAAATGGTGCACACAAATTTAGGCATGTTCCCTATTTGCACATGCAATTTAATAAAATAATGACCCAATTAGTGCCAATAATTGACTCTTCAACAAGCAATTATTGGTACTCATTAGATTTAATTTGGACTTACCCATGTAAAGTTAGGCATGGAATCCACGCCTAAAACTTACACAGAGTCCAAAAATGGAGGGCGCAGAAATAAGAGGATCATGGGCATTTTGGGGCAGATTGAGGGCACGGTTTTGAATTACATATGTAATTGTAAAATAATGGTACTCCACACATAAGCGTTTATTCTATAAACCATGCCAAATTTTAGGTGCGGTTATAGAATACTGTTTACACTGGGCTTTTGTGGCACCAATTTTTTAGGTGCCATGTATATAATCTAGCCTATAGTGTTTATTATAAAATACATGAAGAAATGGATATTTATGTGCCAGTTAGACGCAGCAGGAATGTCATTTTAGAAACATAAATGTCTATAATATCAACAGGTCAAACAGGCACGCAAACATATAGGTATAACAAATCAATATAAACATTTATATATCACAATATTAAACATTTGTTAGCCACTTGAAAAACATGAACATATATTTCTCCCAAAGCAGTAACTGACCCCAGTATCCCGTGCCAGTTTCTAACCAGTAGGCTATTGCTCCACATGGACCTCTGTGTGGTCATTTTATAATATGAATGTTCCTTTGCTGCCACAAAAACATCCCTTGTTTTGCCCCGCTCATAGTTTGGATGTTTCAATTTGTAAAATGGATATTGATGCTTGATGTAGCCAGAACTTTGACATCTATTTCTCATGTATTTTAGAACAGGCTGTATGTGGGCAAATCCTGTTCTAAAATAAATGAGAAACGGACATCTATATATGACATACAGACTTGGACGTCCATATTCAAAGCTGGAAATTCTTTCTAAGATGTCCTTCCACATGTTCCTCCCTACCCTCAATACTCCTTCACCCCTTCCCCTTATTCTATACTATAAGAAGTGTCTCATCACTAAGCAGCAAGGCATGTAAGTACAGTAAATCAAAAAATGTCAGTCTAGCAATTTGTGTCATTCACATACATTGTATAGTAACATAAACCTTCCTCTTCTCTTATCCTCAAGCAAGATTAAATAGAGTGAAAGACCTGTTTTCTTATGGCTTCCCATGCTTGCATCAATTAACTTCTAACCCTCCCCCTCCTCCCCCCAGTGCCAACCCCAACCCCATCCAAACAGTTATGGTTGGGCGTGCTATATATTCACCGATGCACTTATATCCTCTAAGTATTAAGAACCATACTATGTGCATGAGCTTACTGTATGTAAGCTTCCCATATGAAAAAAGCTTTGCAATGCTTAAAAGTATGTTTTACTTCTTCAGCTTCTAGATCCATTAGCTCATGGAATTTATTGTGCCAGTTGCAATAGCTCAGTTGAGTCTCCTGGGTCCAAAATTTTTAAATATATTTATTCCCCACTATAAAAGCTTTACTTGTTAATCTATAATTCCCCTTTCCAAGAAATCCACATACTTCCATTTTATCTAATAAAGGGATATGTTTACTACGGCATGCTAGTGTTTTTAACATGCCTTTAATGTTAATGTGCATTAAACGCTAGCGCGCCTATACATTCCTATGGGCACATTAGCTTTTAATTTGCGTTAAAAACTGTAACGCACCTATAGCTCACCTTAGTAGACATACCCCAAAAATTGCAGAAGTTTTTTTTAAAAAGACACCTATATGTGTGTCAGAGTGATACATTCCCCCCCCCCCCCCCCCCCCTTGTAGAGTCAGGCATTTCCATTTAGCTCACTTATTTGGAGGACACATAGTACAGTATATTTCACTAGATTGGCAATGGCTATGTATTTATATTTCTTCTTGGGGGGGGGGTGGTTATGTTGTGTGTGTGCACGAATGATGTGGTACATATATTTGTGTCTATAGTAAACTAATTAAACATCACATTTTAATCAAATGTGATATACCTCAAGCAGTTCTCATGTATTGTTTGGCCTTTGCCGCCAGATGGTGAAGACTTTGACAAAATGAGGCCAATTTAGTCTGTGCAGTATGGATGCATCGCTTGTGACATTATTGTTCTCTTTACCATTCAACTAGCCATGTATATTTCTGACAAGTTTTTATATTTGCATTTGCAAATGAAACAGAAAAATTCAGAAAAAGTGCTTAAAGGATCTGAATATTGAAAGTTGCTTTTAGTTCTGTACTACTGAATTTTCTTAATTATCCTGCTCTTTTGATATCCTGCAAACCACATGTGAGTACATTTTTCTTTTAAAGGTTGTGTAGCGTAGCAAATGTTTCTTGATGTATTGCTTTTTATTGACCTACATCTTTTTCTGCATGTTAACAAGTTGTGCTAGACTGGGAGCAAGAAACAATGAAGCTTTAATATTCACAGCAACTTATAGATGTGCCTGATACACAGCAGTGTGCAATGATGCATGGGGAATAATCTGTATGCCCTTCTTGTACTGCATTTAGAGATATTCCCCCAGATTTTATGTAGGTCACCCAAAGTTGGGCATGCAGATTGGGGCACACAGGCCAGATGGATGTGCAAATTAATGAGTTAACAAAGTGTCAGCCAGTAATTAGAGTTAATTGGCATCAATTTGCATTTGCATGTGCATCTGACTTATGCCTAGATGATCAAAAGCCCCACACTGTTCCAAACAGCGCTCTATAAATAGCTCTGGAACAGCGCGGGTCTTTACTGCCCCTATGATCAGAGGTAATAGCATGCAAATGTATGCACACCATTATCTGTGATCATTGGGTAAAGTGCAGGAGGACTGTACCTGAGTGCATCCTCCTGCACTTGTTTGACAGTTCTGGGCTGTTAAAAGCCCGAACCTATCAAACACAGGGGTTGGAGGTCCGTGGGACCACCAGACACCAAACAGCATGGCCCTGGTGGCCTAGTGCCCCCACTGAATCTCCAACCCAATCCAATGACACAGGTCCTGGAGGTCCAGTGGACCTCAGATCTTCTTGCCCCCCCCCCCCGGCACAAGTTCAGGGGGGCTGAAGATCCGGTGGTTCTCCAGACCCCTAATCCCCCCAGAAAAAGCCCTGGTGGTCCAGTGGGCTGCAGATCAAACCCCCCTGAACCTTGTGGTCTAGCAGCCCTCTTCCCCGTCCCCCATACCTTTCTTGGACGAGAGAGGTATAGTCCCTCCTCTTCCAGCAGTGCCACCTTGAAAATGGCAGCGCACAGCCCTGGCCAGTGCATCCTAGGAGCTTCACACTATATAAGGGAGACCGTTATGCTCGGTGATTATTGTGGAGGAATATGTTTATCCTGCATTTGCATGCTACTTGCACTAAGAGCCCTGTTTAACATGCATTTGCATGCTAGTTGCATTCAGAGCCAGTGAGTGTGTTGTTTCACGTGCTCAGGGGCTCTGATCATGAGGTGGTAGCAAACGTAGGCGCTAGTATGGTGCTAATAGCCTCTAGTGCCTGCATTTGCTTCTGTTCATCGGCCCATTAGTTGCTATTCTATAATATCCATATATAAATTTTAGAGTGTGTAACTCAAAAGGGGCGTTGTAATGGGAACAGTATGTGTAGATCATGGGGGCAATCCCAGAAGTTAGGCATAATGTTATATAATAATATCATATCTGCGTCTAAGTTGGGTGCCGTCATTACACCAAGTTTAGTCACGAGATTTGTACTAAGCTAGTATTTTGCAAAGGGCAAGCGCCCTATGGAGAGTACTAGTTTAGCATGGATCTTTTTGGCACCATTTACTGAATCCTGTCAAGCTTCTTGATGATTTGTACAAAGTATCAAATTATTTCTTTTTAGCTGCAAAGAATATCTCACTTCATGGATTTTTAGTTTTTTTGTATTTTGTTTGTTGTTGTTGGCATTGAGTGAAGTGGAGTGGAATGGGTAGAAATGAATCGTTTATTTATTCTTTCCAAAAATACTAGGACTAGGGGCATGCGATGAAACTACAAAGTAGTAAAGTTAAACTCTGGAATTTGTTGCCAGAGAATGTGGTAAAGGCAGTTAGTTTAGCGTGGTTTTAAAATGGTTTGGACTGCTTCCTAAAGGAAAAGTCCATAGACATTATTAAAATGACTTGGGGAAAATCCACTTCTTATTTC
The DNA here is from genome assembly GCF_901765095.1 of Microcaecilia unicolor. Taxonomy (NCBI): domain Eukaryota; kingdom Metazoa; phylum Chordata; class Amphibia; order Gymnophiona; family Siphonopidae; genus Microcaecilia; species Microcaecilia unicolor. The sequence goes on along the minus strand of NC_044037.1, from coordinate 79,892,562 downwards.
TGGGATAAGCGGCATAAAACGTTTTGTACTTTTTGAGGATCTTGCCAGGTATTTGTGTCCTGGATTGACCACTGTTGGAAACAGGACTCTTGGCTTGATTGGCTTTTGGTCTGTCCCAGTGTGGCAATACTTTTTTACTTATGTACTTATATATTGTATCCCAGATTGTTTAAATACCCCAGTGTTAAAGAGTTTACCATTCTAATGTATTCCTCACAGTGCACCAATTTTCCATATTTTCTTTTCAGATAAAAGTGCAAGATACTTCAGCCAAGCTAAATCTTGTATTCCACTGCTGAAAGTTTGCACGTTAAGTAATATAGGTTTCCTAATCTATCATTTTTTCAGTTTAGAGCTTGATAACTTTAATTTAACTCTGTTAAATTTCTGAATACTAAATACTCTTCTTGACACCTTTGTTTAATTTGAAGCCTTGTGAGCATTGAAGGAAGAACACTTTCTTTTTCCTTGCCTGTAGCTAAAGGACTGATGTTGTGGGAATAGCATATGGTTTTCAAATTTTAGCATATCAGTCTTGAAATAACTTTTACTATGAAAATATTACAGGATTTTTTTTCACACCATATAAAATGTATATTAAATTACCTGAGTATTCAAAATATGAAAAATAACTAGAGCAATTTCTAGTTTACAACACTGTAGAGGTCAGTTTAAAAGTATCTTCATGTGCAAATAGCAACCTTTACACATTTAGAGGCCCTTTTACTAAGCCGCATAAGTGTGTACGCGCGCCCAGCGAGTGTCAAAATGGAGTTACCACATGGTTCTTGTGGTAATTTTATTTTTGGCGCATGTCTGAAATGCATGTATGAAAAATATTTTTTTATTTTCGGGCATGTGTAACGGATGCACGCCAAGTGGCATTTGGCACACACAGGTCATTACTGCCCAGTTACCACGTGAGTCTTTACCACTAGGTCAATGGCTGGCGGTAAGGTCTCAGACACAAAGTTGACACACGGCAAGTTTCATTTTGCTGCACATCTATTTTCGGCAAAAATTTTAAAAAGGCCTTTTTTACAGGCGCGCTAAAAAATGGATCGGCATGTGCCCCAAACCTGCACCTACACTACCGTAAGCCATTTTTCAGCGCACCTTTGTAAAAGGACCCCTTAAATAGGCTACACATGTAAATGGCAGTTTCAGAAAGCAGCTTTTTACACATGAAGATGGTTGGGATGCGGAGAAATCAAGGGAGCATGTCGTGGACATGTTTTGGGCACACCGATAATTTATACATGTATTTCCCATCTTACAGTTTAAATATGTGCATATGTAAACCAGTTTCTTTATTAGTTCTGCCCCCATTTTATAATTCTGCCCAAAATGACCCCCCCCCCCCAATTCTTTTTACTGCTTTCAACGTTAATTGCTGCCATTTACACTTGTCCCATTACCATGTGTAAAGACCTCCATGGTTTCTGAGATTTGAAGACTGTACATATAACTGCCATCCCTTACACCTACCTACCTGATGGTTGAAAAATAACCACTTTTATATATAAGGGCCAGCAGTTATGAATAGAAACTACTGCATGATGCCACTCTTTAGGGCCCTTTCAGAAAACCGTGGTAAAGTTTGCAGTTCCCATAGCTTAAAGTGAGACTTTCCCACATGGTAGCTACAAATACAAAGAGACACATTGGGAATGTTACCAATATTTTCTGTTGCAGGTCATACATTAATTATGCTTTAGCCAATTATCACGTTAACTGGTAAATGCCTTCCACGCCCATTCTCTGCCTGTGCCAAGGTCCCTGACACAAAAAGCACTTAGAGCATGCTAATTGCTAAGGGGCCCTTTTACTAAGATGCGTAGGTGCCTACATGCAAACAACACATGTCAAATTAGACCTACCACCCGGCTACCATGAGCCTCGGGCAGCAATTCTAATTTTGACACGTGTCCAAAATGCGTGGAAGCTAATAATTTCTATGTTCTACCTCGTGACGCTAACTGGGCAGTAATCGGCAGTGTACACACGCTTACAATTACCACCCAGTTAACGCATGGGACCTTATTCCTAAATCAATGGGTAGCAATAAGATTTCAGGCCCAAAATGGACGCGCACTGATTTTTATTTTTCTGCACATCCATTTTTGCCAAAAAAAGGCCTTTTTTGCAGGCACACTGAAAAATGGACCTGCGTGCATACAATACACATGCCTACAGCAGTGCAGGCCATTTTTCAGTGTACCTTACTAAAAAGGCCCTTAAATTACAACAAAGCCCCATAGCACAGCTCTATGCTGTACGTTACCATGCAGTAAACTATATATTAAGTGCTTAACACAGTTTAATGAAAGGGCTCCTTTTTATCTTTGTATAGCCTTTTAAAAATGCTACTTCTCTTACACTTTCTAGCAAATACATGTGAATATACACTTTTCAGAAGGCTCTGTGTTCAGGAGAGCCTATTGTAAAATACTGGTGGAGGTGCAAACTTCCTGATCTGTGTGTTCAATTCCTTTCTAGATAAGTTTTGCAAAATAGACTTTCATCTACTTTATATTTTTTTATTCTTCAGATTCTAATGAAAATCAAACATGATTGGTTAGACAACATCATGAGATTGTGTCTAACCAATATTAGGGCAAAGTTTTCCAAATCTATAATAGTTTCTGAACTAGTGAATAAATATTTTGATTTGTTTACTGTCTTAAGCAGTTAGGTGTATTCTCTACATAATTCAGATGATATGTGTTGTGTGATTTCTGGATTTCTTATTCCTAAGGGAACAACTAGCAATCAAAGCCTCTATGCAGACTGTTGCATTTGTTGTCATTCTTGCTGTTGTCACCGACATACTGTATGACTAGTTCTATGCTATTGAACCCAAGAATTAGGGGTTGTTTTTTTAATCCTGTTGAAAAGATAATTTGTCCCCTAACCATTAATTCTGAAAAGGGCACCAAACTTGGTACAAAAACATGAGCATTATTCTATAATGGCAAATACATGGTTCAGTGCTGTTATAGAATACATCAATACGGAGGGAGATATGCACCAATATGTAGTCATGATCACTTATGCTAAGTCAATGGCAGCTATGTTTGTGGCTATTTTGTAGTACTTTCAAACATAACTTACACTTTTCTATGAGTTACATGTGAATCTGGTGATCCTGCCCGTGTGAGGACACGTACTAGCTATTGACTTGTCATAAGTGGGTGCACCTAAATTTGGGTGTGCCGATGCAGCTTTGCGCTACTGTTCTGTAATGGCTTAGGTGTACTGCGAAGTCATTATAAAATTGGTGCTATATGCACCCCATTGTGATGCCTTCATCTTGGAGCCAAGTTATAGAATTGCCCCTAAATCCTCTCGACTAATCCTTCTATGCTGCCTTGGACCTTGCATTGGGTGTGAATTAAAATATTGTTTACTTTCATGCATTGTAGAGGAATACCTAATGGCCTCATTACTAATCATTTTAACATACTGTGAGCCCATGAGGGGCATAATCGAACGCCCATCTCCATAGGCGTCTGTCTCCGTGGATGGGTCCGCGAAGGGGCGGGCCAGACCGTATTTTCGAAAAAGATGGGCGTCCATCTTTTGTTTCAATAATACGGTTTGTGCCGGGCAAATGCATCGCATTTGGGCGGATTTGAGCTGGGCGGTATCGGTTTTCAGAGATAATGGAAACCGAAGGCGCCCAGCTCAAAAACAAACAAATCCAAGGCATTTGGTCATGGGAGGGGCCAGGATTCGTAGTGCACTGGTCCCCTCACATGCCAGGACACCAACCGGGCACCCTAGGGGGCACTTATAACAATGAAAAAAAATTTAAATACCTCCCAAGTCCATAGCTCCCTTACCTTGGGTGCTGAGCCCCCCCAAATCCCCCCAAAACCCACTGCCCACAACTCGACACCATTACCATAGCACTTATGGCTAAAGGGGGCACCTAGATATGGGTACAGTGGGTTTTGGGGGCGGTTTGGAGCACTCCCATTTACCAGCACAAGTGTAACAGGTAGGGGGGGATGGGCCTGGGTCCACCTGCCTGAAGTCCACTGCACCCACTAACAACTGCTCCAGGGACCTGCATACTGCTGTGATGGAGCTGGGTATGATACTTGAGGCTGGCATACAGGCTGGCAAAAAATGTTTTTAAAGTTTTTTTTTGGGTGGGAGGGGGTTAGTGACCACTGGGGGTGTCAGGGGAGGTCATCCCTGATTCCCTCCGGTTGTCATCTGGGCAGTTGGGGCACTTTTTGGGGACTTGCTCGTGAAAAAAAAAGGGTCCAGAAAAAGTGACCCAAATTCTGGCTTCTGGCGCCCTTCTTTTTTCCATTATCAGCCGAGCGCGCCCATCTTTCCTTGGCCGATAAACACGCCCTAGTCCCGCCTTCACCACGCCTCCGACATGCCCCCGTCAACTTTGTCTGTTCCAGCGACAGACTGCAGTTGGAGGCACCCAAAATCGGCTTTCGATTATACCGATTTGGACGCCCATGAGAGAAAGGCGCCCATCTCCCGATTTGGGTCGAAATATGGGCATCTTTCTCTTTCGAAAATAAGCCTGCATGTGTACCATTTGAGTTCACTTCTGTGCTGAACCCCTTTGTTCATTGTACACCCAGCAACATGTGCATATATCTCACAGTAACCCCACACTTCTACTCATGGTAGATTTCTGTATCAGCCTCAGTCTGTGAGTCCTTCGGGGCAAGGAAATACCTACCATACATGAATGTAACTCACCTTAAGCTAGAACTGAAAAAGACATGAGCCAAATCTAAATAAAGTGAATAAAATGTATGGTGTTTGTTATCTTAGCAGGGCGCTAGTCGCTCTGATTCAAATGCTCTTCATAACACGAATGTTGTTGTTTTCCAAACAGTTGCACCAGTTCAGGATCAGGCAATCCAGTATATTCCATTTCTACCTCAAATGAGGCTTCAATCGTCTCTTCTTGTTTGGGCATAACTTCATCCTGTTGCATTTTTATCCTTATCACTTCTTCCTGTCTCAGTTGTTTATCACTACATGTTTCTCTCTCAGCTCCCCATTTCAGCCATCTAATTGCAGAGTATTCTTATATAATTCTACCTTCCCCACTCTCAGAGCCCTATCCCTCACTGCCCCACTGGATACCGCGTGGCCATTTCAGGGGGGGAGCATTTACCACCACTCATTGAGATGGCGGTAAGTGCTCCAGTGCTCAACCAGCGGTATCCGGGCAGCGCACGGCACTGCCCGATTACCGCCGGGTACACACCCGCGCTACAAAAATAAAAATATTTTTGTAACACCGGATATGACGCACGCTGAGGGTGGGAGCTATTTCCAGACTGTTGCTGTAGCCCATCAGTACTTCCCTTTTAGCGAGCAGTAAGCTCGCATTGGGCTTACCGCCGCTTTGTAAAAAGATCCCATAATTTGCACCCGCATGGAAGCAGGTGCAAAGTATGTGTTGGAAAACATGTCTTTTGAAAATTCAAACATAATACAGCCTTCCATTCCACAATCTGTTCTAGATCCTTTTTTTTTAAAGTGTGCGTGCTTTTTAAACCCAAGCTGAAAGTGGGTAGTAATCAAAACACATTTTTACAGAGTTAGGCATTATTGTATTTGACTACATATTGTTGTAATTTATCTAAATTTAAAGTGGCAGTTTTGGTTAGTGAATTCTGGGTAATGACTGCTTGTTGTAGTGCAAAATAGAATTGATTGCCTTGTTACAGTAAGAGCCACTGACTTTATAATTTAATTTTGATGCAAGTTAGAAATTATACAAATACACAAAAAAACCCACATGGGTCAGAAAAATATCTGATCTAGTGAATGCTAATCACCAAAAATATGCAAATGCATTGCTCTTCAAAAGGATCAATTATTCACCACAAAAAATCATAAATGTAAATTGTACGGAACCATTGAATATGGCAATCACTTTAAAGATGCTGTGTGTTTTCAATCACCAGTTCCAAAGATGATGTCTTAAAACATTTCCGAATAAATATTTTTGTATATATTTTTTGTAAATGACATACTTCCCGCAGGATTAATGCAAAGAGATGATATCTTTTTTTTTATCTGTCCACCTATGTCAGCATATGATGAGGTGTCTAGGTTAATAGGGCAGCAAGGCACCTATTACTTACCTTTTTTATAAAGACATATTGAAAGACATTCTATAAATGACGCCTAAAAGATTGGTGCTGAAATAAGTACCGACTAATCATATTCTATAATCGGTGCCTAGATTTAGTTGCCAATTGTAGAATACGCTTAGTTGATATTTCAGCACCTAAATGTACGTGTATCCATTTACACCAACGAAAACATGGCATAAATCCCAACGCGTAGATTTAGGTGCACTAGGCCATAACTAGGCACATAAATTTTGGAATGCCCACTTGTGTATGCTACATTGATAGAAAAATATGAACGTGTACCCTTTATTCTAATTGTATTTCCCACATGGATCCTGTCATAAGAGTTGGCACAGTTTGCATTGTGGTATTGTGCATGGTTTTGTACCATTTTTCTGTAAGTTTCTTTTTGGAGTTTATTAGTTGAAATTTGATTCAGATAGTTCCTACGATGTTTAAACTCGGGAACCATGAATGTGATTTTTCTAGCTCCAAGTTGTATATTATGAGAGGTAATTAGTCCATGGTTCTTCTCTCCTTGTGATGGGTCTTGACCATATGTTTTGTGAGGACATAATTTTCATGGAGATGAGGCTTCATTGAGTACACCTCTTGTTTGAAGAATGTTTTTAGAACTTGGAAGTATTTATCCATCTCCTTTGGATCAGAAGAATTATGGTGGCATCATGCAGCTTTGCTGTACCTAATGTACTTTTTCTTGTGCAAAAGAAAGAAACTGGAACTGTGAAGGTAGTTGAATCTGTTTGTAACTGTCTATTGTGGACTGTAGCATTTAAAATACTAATCCATACTAGTCTGATTGTAGAATGGAATTCATTGAAGAAGTTGTGAAAATACTTAAGATACTCTTTACACTCAGTCCAAAGCAAGAAGACATCATCAATGCATCGGTTATATCAAAAAGGTTTGTTATGGCTTCTATACTGGAATGTCTCTGTTAATTTGTCCATTAAAAGATTTCAAACTCTGATGCCATTGTAATGCCCATAAAAGTTCCCATAATCTGAAAATAAATGTTATCACTGAAACTACAGTAGTTATGGTTCAGGATGAATTCATTAGTTCTGCAACAATTTCTGCTGTGTATAGTTGATGGAAGAGTATAGTTGTCTTTATAACATGTTCCTTGCCATCTGTATGGGGGATGTTGCTGAGTAATGTCTATATCCATTGTGACAAAAAGGGTGTTGGTGATAATTGCTTGATATTTTTTAACCTACATAAAATGTATGTGTTGCCTTCTATGAAGCAGGTTTTTTTTTGTTAATTAAGGTTTTGAAAATTGCCTTTTTTAAAAAATTCAGATATTTCTTCAAAGGCGTGCCAATACCAGATCCAATTGTTTTACCAATGTTCCCCAAGTTTGGGAATTTAAGTTGGCATGAAAATATTTTTAAAAAGTGTGACTTTGGGGCTCATTTTCAAAGCATGTAGACTTACAAAGTTACATATGTTATTGTGGAACTTTGTAAGTCTAAGTGTTTTGAAAATATGCCTCCACATCTCACGTTTTCTAGCTGAGATACAGTGGTGGAAATAAGTATTTGATCCCTTGCTGATTTTGTAAGTTTGCCCACTGACAAAGACATGAGCAGCCCATAATTGAAGGGTAGGTTATTGATAACAGTGAGAGATAGCACATCACAAATTAAATCCGGAAAATCACATTGTGGAAAGTATATGAATTTATTTGCATTCTGCAGAGGGAAATAAGTATTTGATCCCCCACCAACCAGTAAGAGATCTGGCCCCTACAGACCAGGTAGATGCTCCAAATCAACTCGTTACCTGCATGACAGACAGCTGTCGGCAATGGTCACCTGTATGAAAGACACCTGTCCACAGACTCAGTGAATCAGTCAGACTCTAACCTCTACAAAATGGCCAAGAGCAAGGAGCTGTCTAAGGATGTCAGGGACAAGATCATACACCTGCACAAGGCTGGAATGGGCTACAAAACCATCAGTAAGACGCTGGGCGAGAAGGAGACAACTGTTGGTGCCATAGTAAGAAAATGGAAGAAGTACAAAATGACTGTCAATCGACAAAGATCTGGGGCTCCACGCAAAATCTCACCTCGTGGGGTAACCTTGATCATGAGGAAGGTTAGAAATCAGCCTACAACTACAAGGGGGGAACTTGTCAATGATCTCAAGGCAGCTGGGACCACTGTCACCACGAAAACCATTGGTAACACATTACGACATAACGGATTGCAATCCTGCAGTGCCCGCAAGGTCCCCCTGCTCCGGAAGGCACATGTGACGGCCCGTCTGAAGTTTGCCAGTGAACACCTGGATGATGCCGAGAGTGATTGGGAGAAGGTGCTGTGGTCAGATGAGACAAAAATTGAGCTCTTTGGCATGAACTCAACTCGCCGTGTTTGGAGGAAGAGAAATGCTGCCTATGACCCAAAGAACACCGTCCCCACTGTCAAGCATGGAGGTGGAAATGTTATGTTTTGGGGGTGTTTCTCTGCTAAGGGCACAGGACTACTTCACCGCATCAATGGGAGAATGGATGGGGCCATGTACCGTACAATTCTGAGTGACAACCTCCTTCCCTCCGCCAGGGCCTTAAAAATGGGTCGTGGCTGGGTCTTCCAGCACGACAATGACCCAAAACATACAGCCAAGGCAACAAAGGAGTGGCTCAGGAAGAAGCACATTAGGGTCATGGAGTGGCCTAGCCAGTCACCAGACCTTAATCCCATTGAAAACTTATGGAGGGAGCTGAAGCTGCGAGTTGCCAAGCGACAGCCCAGAACTCTTAATGATTTAGAGATGATCTGCAAAGAGGAGTGGACCAAAATTCCTCCTGACATGTGTGCAAACCTCATCATCAACTACAGAAGACGTCTGACCGCTGTGCTTGCCAACAAGGGTTTTGCCACCAAGTATTAGGTCTTGTTTGCCAGAGGGATTAAATACTTATTTCCCTCTGCAGAATGCAAATAAATTCATATACTTTCCACAATGTGATTTTCCGGATTTAATTTGTGATGTGCTATCTCTCACTGTTACCAATAACCTACCCTTCAATTATGGGCTGCTCATGTCTTTGTCAGTGGGCAAACTTACAAAATCAGCAAGGGATCAAATACTTATTTCCACCACTGTAGTAGCTGCTTTGGAGATGTCTTGGTGAATTTTTTTTTCCATTGTGGGGTCCTCCTCTATTTCTGTTTTGTAGACTTTTTATTGCAGTCCTTTCTAATGAGAGAAGCTTGTATAAGGTTTTCTTATGTTTATTATTATTATTCTGTCCATCCACCTTAAAAGGTAAAATAAGTGTTCTTTCTTTTGGATCTGTAATCCAGTATGTTGAAAGTTTGTTCAGTGTACCTTCTGTAACAATTTTCTGAAGAATTTCCACAAGCCAAATTAAAAGTAAATTTCATCCAGTTTGGAAGAACAGCAGAATAGTCTTTTTGACAGTACTAAGATCTCATGCTGTGAATAGTTGATGGTTAGAGAAATGTATTAACCTCACTTCATTTACACTTTTGTCAATGAGTTTGTAACAGTTGAAGTAATTGTCAAATCCTTGTAGTAATTGTATGTTCTGGTTCTGGCAATCTGTGGGCCCCTTTTACTAAGCCGTGTAAGCGTCTATGCGCACCCAATGTGCGCCTAAATGGATATACCGCACGACTACCACGTGGCTTTTGCGGTAATTTCATTTTTGGAACAGTCCAATACACATGTCTGAAAAATATTTTTTCTTTTTGGGCGCGCATAATGAATGCGTGCCAAGTGGCATTTGGTGTGCATAGGTTATTACTGCCCGGTTACCACCCAGTCATTAGCTGGCAGTAAGGTCTCAGACCCAAAATGGGCGCACAGCAATTTTCATTTTGCCACACGTCCGTTTTGTCAAAAATTTTTAAAAAGTTCTTTTTTAAAGGCGTGCTAAAAAATGGATCGGTTTGCACCCAAAACCTGCACCTACACCACTGCAAGCCATTTTTCAGCATGCCTTTGTAAAAGGACTCCTGTGTTCTTCCAGTGAACTTAGGGCCGGATGCTCAGAACTCCAGCACTAGAGGCTAGAGCGCACAACACATAGCAGAAGAACAGTGGTAAAAACTAGCCGTCTAATTCCCACAGCAAACTGGATGTAAATTTTGTGCATGCTAGTAAAGCAAAAACAAGGGAGAGGAACGTGAGTGATGCATTTGCACAAGAATTGCACTTCCCATGAAACTGCTGTGCGCATGCACCAGACAAAACAGGAAGTGCACATGAAATATAAGCCACTCAACAAATTTTGCTGTTTAAGTCCCCTAAGAGGCTGACACCAAAGTACATGAAAAGAGACGCCAATGCCCACTCTCACCCCCGGCTTCACTCAGACTTGCAGGCATGTTTTTTCTCAGTATCATTGACTATAGGCTACACAGACTTCTTTTTCCTTTCAAAAGAAGTCAAGAACTGGCAATTTAATGTGAAAAATGTAGAGAGGAGAAACTAAGATGGTGGCATGAGTAATTTGTGTGAGTGTTGCTCTGTTGTGCCAGTTTTTAACCTTTGTTTCCTGGTCCTGATGCCACATACGAAGTGGAAAGGAGTGGTTCAGGTGATTCCCCCACCAGCCAGGACCTCTTCACCGACTCAGAAAGGCACTGAATATTTCACCAAGCAGAATCCCCTGAATGCCAGTGTGGGTTCTCCCACTGTCCGCGTGCTTTGAGGAGCAGCCATGGTCTTGGGAGTGGAAATATCTCTTTCACCACTGGAATCTGTTTCACTCCCCTATCCAGCATAGCTCTCTAACTGAGTGCAGGCTCCCCTTGTGTCTGATGTGGCAACATAAGAAGGGCCTGGTGAGAGGCCCGGGGTGAAATAAATACCTGTTTTTGAAGAGGTCAGCTTGGGAGCTAGGAAAACATTAGGGATGATGGCTCTCAGTGAGATCTGGGATGTGCTCTGTAAGCTGGAAGGCATGGTTGCTAATAGAAGGGGGACAGATCCTCGGGGACGGGGTGAGGATGGGGACATATCCAGTGGGGACGGGGTGGGGATGGGGACAGAGCCCGTGGGGATAGGGACGAACTTTGTCCCCATGGACTGTTATTTATGTTTGAGTGATGCATATGATATTTTGAATATTTGGAAAAATAAGCAAACATGCTGGTCACAACTTGCAAAATTTGCATGGGGGATCCTGTACATTCCTGCTACCAGCACATCCTCTGAGAAGACATCTTCTATTGCAGGAAGGACTGTGGAAAACAGGAGAGCTAGTCTGAATCTTCAGATTGTTGATAACTTATTCATCCACAGATTTAAAAAATCGTAAGTGCTTTATAGGGCATATTTCTCCCCAGCTAGGGCATACAGAGCCGGTTGTATTTTGTACCCCTGGACATTTTAACAGGGTAGATTAGGATTCCTTGAGGTAGTAAACATCAGCTATTGTTGGGGTTGGAAGTGTAGAAGGTGTTGGTTGTGGGGTTATTATAGTTACTCATTTTTATTGTTTTCTATTTGTGATTTATAAACAACAGTTGCATAGCATATTGTTCTTTTTTATACTTTAATACAGATACAGATGAGGGCAGAGCCTGTGGGGATGGGGTGGGGATGGAGACAGAACCCACGGGGATGAGACTAGGACAAACTTTGTCACCGTGTCATTCTCTAGTTGCTAATCCTCGTTAGAAGTTTCATCACTTGTGAGTAGACTGGACTTATTAAATAAAATGGTTTCTGATATAAAGCATGAGAGTTCAAGTCAACTTTCTGAAGTCCGTGAGGAAATTGTGACTTTGACGTCTGTATCTGCCTCTTTGGTTAAAGATTATATGCTGATTCATAAAATGCTTGAACAATTTGAAAACAATAATAGAAACATTTTTTAACTTTTTAAAACCTCTTGGGATAAACCCCGTTGATGTGTTTCAAAACTGTGTTGTGGAAATTCTAAAATTATCCTCTGAAGCTATTCCTTTAAACACAGCTTCAGAGATGCCAAGGGTGGCCCATCTCGATGCTGGAGACTTACCACCGCAGTGCTAGAGTTTGAAAGCCAGTGAGTGAGGTTTCTCTTACGGGCCCCATCCATGTCTTAAACCAGTTCTAGCATATGTGCATTCCACTAACTGACATTCTAATCAATAAAGAAAATAAAATAGCCTTTTCAACCTTTATTTTCTGGTTTCTGCTTTATTTTCTCGCCTCTTGACTCTCTTGCCAGGACATTTCTTCTCTCTCCATGTCGAACATTTCCTTCTGCATCCCTATCCACTCTGTCCAGCTGCCCCCTATCCTCCTGCTATGCTGAGCATCATCCTTATTCTTACCCAGTTCACCATCTCTCCTCTGTGTCCATATCTCTCTCCTCCCTCCCCATTCCCTTCTTTGTCCTTAGCCCCTCGGGTCCTGTAATCCATTGGATTCCAAAAACTTTACTATTTTCTGTTTTAAAAGCCATGTCCAGGCACTGGAATTAAATATCCGGGTATGTGCACTTTACTGGTTAAGCAGAGAAGCGGTCGATGTAGGCTTCCATTAATTTGGGTTATTAAACCCCGTCTTGCTGTTTTAGCACAGGATCTCTTTGCTTAAAATGTGATCCTGCGCTGAAATAGCATGACTTGGTGTCACGTCTGTGGCCGTGACCACTCTTAGCCTTACCTTCTTTCTGGGGGTCAGCAGCTCTGCTGGCTTCTGTCTGTGTTTGTGTTTGTCTTGTCTCTAGTCTCTGGGCTGATTGCTTCACTAGACCTCACCTGTGTGGGCTATGCATCTCTAGGGAGCCAGCATCTAAGATGTCTGCCACCGGCTCTGTGCCAGCTTCCAAGATGGCTCCTGCTTGTCTTTCTTGTGGGCTCACTTCCTATGTGTGTCAAGCCTCTCTTTGGGGTCAAGGTACTTCCTGCTTCTGTCCTGCTGCTGGTGACCTCATCAGTGAGAGCCTTCATAAGGAAGTGCTGTGCTGGCATTCTGGGCCTTTGCATAAGTGCTATGCTCTTAGGCCAGGTCAGGTTAGTAAGTATCTGCTGTACTACTGCTTAGCCTCTCTCTGGGTTCCAGCCCAGTTCCTTTCTGTGTCTGTGTCTCTGTTGTCCTTCCGTGGGGGGTCTTCCCTGCCACTGTCTGTCTGTGGACTGCGGGTTCTTCCTGGCTTACCCTGTGTTTGGGGTGAAGCCTCTGCTCCTGGCTTACCCTGTGTTTGGGGTGAAGCCTCTGTTCCTGGCTTACCCTGGGTTGGGGTGAAGCCTTTGTCCTGGTTTACTCTGTCTGTTCTCCTGTCTGCCCCAAAGACCCTTGGCCTGTTATTCCTGGTTACTCTGTTTGCTCTGCTGCCAGCCCAAGACCCCTGGCCTGTTCCTCCTGGTTTGCTCTCTTTACCCTAAGTCCTGCCTTGCCTAGCCTGTGTGCCTACCCTGCTTGTATATCCTGAGTGTATATCCTGAATCCTGTATATGTCTAGCTAGTGTGTATTTCCTGGGTGATTTCCTGTATACTGTCTCCACCTAGCTAGAGGGTTTACCCTGTGGGTATTCCCGGATCCCCATTCTGCCTAGTGTGTATGCTGCCCTAGTCCTTGCTCCTGCTAGGCTTCTGTACGCCTTGTGTTCCTTGGTCTGTCTTCTGGGTCTTGCTAGTGGCTGTGCAGCAGCACACTGTCTGAGTCTAGTTCCGTGCCCTGTCACCTTCGTGTATCCCAGACCCAGGGTGGGTCCTCTGGATCTTCAGTTCCTGCCTTATCCTGCAAGTCCTGCTGGCCGCCTGCCCTTCGGAGCTCAACTCCGGAGGAACGGTGGCTAGGTGCTGGTGAAGCTGTTCCTGTCTCATCTGTTCTAGTTGCCTGCCTTGTACTACTCCAGTCCAGAGTTCCAGTACTGCTCTTCGGGGTATCCAGTTCTAAGGTGGTCTTGCCTGCCGCTGCCGCTCCGCAGCAGTGGCCCAAGGGCTCACGAACTCCAGTCCTGCCTCGAGGACCTGACGGAATGCCAAGGCCCTCGAGAACGCAACACATGGGGTAAAATAACTTGTCTTAACAGTAACCCACATTGATAACTACCCTCTAAGTGCTAATATTCAGCCTTAACTGGTTAAGTTAAACTAGCCAAATATAGGACTGTTATTTGTGTGGTGCTAGTTGGCCAGTTTTTACTTAATCAGTTAAGGACAAATTATGTCACAATATCGCCCCAGACTGCCCACTGAATAATCAGTTTCAGCTTAGGTAGTTAGTGCCAATATTCAGTAGCTCTCTCTGGTTAAGCGCCACTGGGTATTTGCATTCAGTAACATAAAAGATCTAGAGGCAGCATTTGCCTTAGCAAATTGATTAATCTCACTTTGCAAGGCATATATCAAGCTATGTGCCTTCTCATGGGATGAACAGCTGCCATATAAGGGAGGACATTCAATTGATATTTTAAACAATTATGCATAAAATATATTGTTAATGTTGGGGCTAGTAGAAGAGGAGCTGATGCTTCAATAATATGCTCTGGGTCATTCAATGGAATCTACTAAGAGCCACACATTGATTAAGACACATTCCCCTTTAAGGGTGGTTTTGCTAAATGCATTAGGGATGCATGTAACTTACTGTAAACAATTATGCATAAAAATAGATTTTCTAGGTTTTAAGTAAATTTATTAATTAGGTAAACTGCTGGACCTGGTTACCATGCAAATGCAAACAGATCTTGAATGATAGACTCAGTATGGAGTATTCCTTTGATAGATTGACCCATTGTAGGTGTTATGGGGTGGCTTTTTCCTGCAGGCTTTCTGGTTACGGAGGGAAAATGAGGATGAGGCAGGTGTGGGGATTTCAAAATAAAATTGGCACTTTTGTTTCTGATTTTCCTCAGGAATGAAAACAATCAGCACTCTCCTGTATTCCATAAATGGCGCTCCATTTATGGAAGCCTTGCCCATGTTCCACCCATGCTCTGTCCATGTGTATACCCCCCTTTCAAATACATGCTTTATAAGTTATGCAGGTATTTTCAAAATAGTGCTTAGGCACCCTGCTGACACTTTTAGAAGTTGGTTATACATATGCACATAAGTGCTAGTATTCTAGAAATTTATGTGCACAATGATCATGCAAATATGTATGAATTGCCCTTAAAGTACCTTACTGGGGGAAGAAGAAACATAAGGGAAAGACCCATATGTGGAAGATTTAACAGTTGAGTTCCCATTCCAGGAGAGGGCAACCTTTATACATGTACATAGAGAAACGTACGAATGACAATAATTTGTCCCTTGCACGCCACAACATTACATAATGTCAGAACTGAAAATGTACAGAGCTCCATATATTTTCTGTGACAAATAAATAAGTAAAAATGTAACTAAAAACAATGGAAACAAACTACTGGAATGGTTATTCTGAAAATATTGACAAAATACAGTATTTAAAAATTGGCAAAATTCAGGTTAATGGGAAATGGAAAGGGAATGGGACTTGATATATCGCCTTTCTGTGGTTTTTGCAACTACATTCAGAGCGGTTTATTTAGAGGGGCATAATCGAATGGGGCGCCCAAGTTCTCCTGAGGGCGTCCTCACAGGATGTCCCCGCGAAGGGGCGGGGAAACCCATATTATTGAAACAAGTTTTTAAAGTTGTTTTTTTTCAGGTTGGGAGGGGGTAGTCACCACTGGGGGAGTCAGGGGAGGTCATCCCCGATTCCCTCCGGTGGTCATCTTGTCAGTTCGGGCTCCTTTTTGAGGCCCGGTTGTAACAAAAAATGGACCAAGTAAAGTCGGCCAAGTGCTCGTCAGGGACACCTTCTTTTTTTCCATTATCACTCGAGGATGCCCATCTGTTAGGCACGCCCCATTCCCGCCTTCGCTATGCCTCCAACATGCCCCCGGGAACTTTGGTCATCCCTGCGATGGGAGGCAGTTGGGGACGCCCAAAATCGGCTTTCGATTATGCCGATTTGGGCGACCCTGAGAGAAGGACGCCCAAGTCCCGATTTGTGTCAAAAAATGGGTGCCCTTCTCTTTCGAAAATAAGCCTGATAGTATATACAGGTACTTATTTGTACCTGGGGCAATAGAGGGTTAAGTGACTTGCCCAGAGTCACAAGGAGCTGCAGTTGTTTACTGTGTATACTTCCCGTACTTTTGGGGGCCACATGAAGTTGAATGACATGTTGCATTTAGCCTAGAAGCCATAGATTACCCACCCTGGTCCTAGTCTATTTGGAATGATCTGAATATGCTGAATTTAACACCGAGAATAGAGCATGATAAATAAAATGAATAAGGCCATAATCTATGTAAATGAACTATATATTGACATCACAGAACTATATATTGATATAACATCATATAATACCATGCAGCCCAAATAATTACCAGTAGAATTCTACTGATGAGTACACAGGGACAGAGGAAAAAGAGAAACATAATAATTTTACCTTGGACAAAACACATTGAAGCAATAAATAAAGTCATTGTGTGAGCAAGGTTGTCCTTGATACATAAGTATCTAAAAGGATGCATATAACCAATGGCAATGAGAAAGATTCAAAACATAAATTGAAGCACGCTACATTTATGGAGGAAAGAACTAATATTTCCAGTAACAGCTGGGGGGAAAAAAACAAAACAGAAAAGATTTCTACAGGAAACTGGGGAAGAACACTGATACAGTGAAAAGCCCCACTAACTAAAGCTGAAGTACTAACATAGGCAGGCAACATATCAGCCGCACCAATATTTCTCACACTCACTCAGCATAAAACCGATGAAAGATTTCTGCTCCCATATGTAGGAAAAGTAAAGACTTTAAATGACAATAACACACTCCTGAGCTGTTAAAAGACCTAGCATCAGCCGCTGAAAAGTGGTTGCAAAGGGTAAAACTCCTGTTTCTTAATCTTTAATTTCACATGCACTCGACCTTGACACTACCCCATCTTCACATCTTCTCCAGTCAGCAGTCCTGGTGTCCCCTCTTCATCTATCAGGCATACCTTGTCACTGTAGCCTGAAGGAGAAGGGAGAAGACACTGGGCTGTGCAGTGGGGCAGATCCGAACACAGCAGTTGGCCACATGGCTGCTGCCATTTTATTTTTGGGCAGTGCACCATGCAGTTGATGTCCTCCTTAAACAATTTAGAGAAATTTTTATAAGGACTCTGTAGAGCATAAGCAAGAAGTAGAATACTTGTCTTGGCTACAGGAGAATTTGGAAAAGTAAATGAATCCAATAAGCATTTAATTGACATTTAATATGTTAGCTATTGAAAGATAATTAAATAGCAATACACTTAAATATTATTTAGCACTCTACCAAAAGTCTATTGCTATTTAATTAACTTGCAATAGCTAATTTGTTAAGAGCCAATTAAAGGCATATTAGCGACACTTAAATTAATGTGTTAGTTGATTTTCTAACTTGTTTCACCTTGGGGAATTATAAGCCCTTGTTTTTGGCTGTGTTTTCATAAGTTTTAAGACCATTAGGGACCTGTTTACAAAAGTGTGCTAGTGTTTTTAGCACACACTAAACCTTAGCGCATGTTAACTGTGTAGATGCCCATAATATGCCAACATGGCCCTTAGTAGTTAAATATTATTCACATATATCCATGGCCTTTGATTTTTATTTTGTAAGTGATTTTATAAAAGGTTTGGTTTTGGAGACATTTAAATTATCAATATTTACTTTGAGTACCATTTTGAAATGAAATTCAGAATATAAACAAAAAAAAAGAATATGATATCAGACAACATTAATAAAGTCCAGCTAGTTAATTAATTTTGCTTACTTTTGTAATACTATGGAGGACATTTTCAAAGGGTTACATGGCGTTTGCACATTAAGTAGTTAGTTTTAAGTGGTGATTTCAGACAAGTCACTGCTACACATATATCCATCTCTTTTCCAGGTTTTGGCTCTTCAGATTGGAAAAGAGACAGATGAGGGGAGATATGATTGAGGTCTACAAACTTCTGAGTGGTGTAGAACGAGAGGAAGTAAATCAATTTTTTACACGTTCCAAAAGTACAAAGACTAGGGAACAGTCGAGGAAGTTACATGGAAATACTTATAAAACAAATAGGAGGAAATAATTTTTCATTCAACGAATAGTTTAGCTCTGGAACTCTTTGCTGGAGTATGTAGTAACAGCGGTTAGCGTATCTGAGTTTAAAAAAGGTTTGGACAAATTCTTGGAGGAAAAGTCCATAGTCTGCTATTGAGACAGACATGGAAAGCAACTGCTTGCCCTGGGATTTGTAGTATGGAGTGTTGCCATGATTTGGGTTTCTGCCAGGTACTTCTGACCTGACTTGGCCACTGTTTAGAAAACAGGATACTGGGATAGCTGGACCATTGATCTGACCCTGTATGGCTACTCTTATGTTCTTATATACCCAACCCTGAAGCATGCACAGTCTGAGCGTGGGTTGGGTGGCCGCAGACTGGATGGACCGTGCAGGTCTTTTTCTGCCATCATCTACTATGTTACTATCCAGCTTATAATTGAAAGTGATCGCCGGCCATCTTCCGACATAAATCAGGAGATGGCCGGCGATTTCTTAAAAGCGGGTATAATCGAAAGCGGCATTTTTGACAGCATCGCCGCTTTCCCCGTTGCTTCGCCGGCGAAAGTTCAAGGAGCGTGTCGGTAGCTTAGCGAAGGCGGACATGGGCGGGCATGGGCGTGGCTACCAGATGGCCGGCTTTCGCCGATAATGGAAAAAAAAAAGCAGCATTAAGCAGTATTTCGCCGGCTGTACTTGGTCCTTTATTTTCACGACCAAGCCTCAAAAAGGTGCCCCAACTGACCAGATGACCACTGGAGGGAATGGGGGATGACCTCCCATACTCTCCCAGTGGTCACCATATCCCCTTCCAAACTAAAAAAAATAAACTAAAACCCTTTTTCCAGCCTGTATGCCAGCCTCAAATGCCGTACCCACCTCCATGACAGCAGAATGTGTTGTATCCTCCGACAGCCTTTCCCTGTTTGCGATGTGGCTCTCGGGTGAGTGTGACACCTTTTCTGTTAGGTGCCCTGCAGAGAGTCACATTAGCAATGCATTGTGGTGGTATTTACACCTTCCCGATTCTCCTGTAAGTGTAAACTGAATGATTTTTTTAGAAGAATTTAGAATTTATTATTTCTTACCCGTCCTTCCCCAGAATGGAATACCGCAATATATGCATAAAAACATTAAATCCACAGAGATAACTGTAAAACATCAAAACATATGTAAACGAAAATTAACAAACATATATCTAGAGAAGGCTTAATTCAAATAGTACCATACCAGAGTCCTTGAGCAGGACAAGCTTGAAAACTACCAACCAGTCTCTAACATTCCTTTCCTAGCAAAGCTTATAGAACAGACAGTCTGCATTCAACTCACTCACTGGCTAATTGAAAGTAACTGGCTAGACCCATGTTAATCTGGCTTCAGACCTGGGTACAAAACAGAGACAGTTCTTGTGTCCCTTCTCAATGATCTTCACCAAAACCATGACAGGGAATCTGCCTCTATACTAGTGTTTCTGGATTTCTCAGGAGCCTTCAACACTGTGGATCATAATATCATTCTTATGAGGCTGGCAGAAACAGGTATCAGTGGCATGGTATTTACATGGTTCAAATCCTATTTGCCAGTCAGACAATAATCAGCTCTTTCAATAACAGCAACATCATTTTCTTGGGCACTGAACTGTGGAATGCCACAAGGATCCATACTGTCTCCCATTTTATTTAGGGCACCTTTACTAAGTCGAAGTTTAGCCCAACGCGGGCTTACCGCTTGCTAAACAGGAAGTACCGCTGGAGTGTACCCGGTAGTAGTTGGGCAGTGCCGCAGGCTGCCTGGTTACCACCAGGTTTAGTGTGGGAGCCCTTACTGCCACCCTCAATAGGTAGCAGTAAGGAACCCCCAAAAATGGCCACGCGGCAAGTGCTTTACCTTGCCACACAGTCATTTCCTGCAGGAAAGAGAGGGGTAAAAGGGGGCCTTGGCACGTGTGAAAAACACGTGCAGACACCAGTGCAGGCCTCTTGTTTTCCACAGCTTGGTAAAAGGGGCCCTTAATATCTGCCTGAAGTCTCTATCTGAGCTGCTGTGGTCGATTGGCACAAAATTCTATATCTGTGATGCTGATGTGCAGCCCATTGAACCAGATCTACCTACAACTTTGAATAATCTGACAGCTTGCCTAACTGCTACTCAGGAATGGGCAAAAAAACAACAAACTCTGCATGAACCCAAGCAAATTAGAGATTCTTGGTTACCTAATACAAGGTGGACAGTACCTGACTTCAAAATAACTTTTGTAGGTGGAATAGAAATGTGAAAATAAATAATTTATTGCACATTTCAACAGAGATTTTTTTTTCTTATTCTAGCAAAAAGTTTTCCTTATAACTTTGCACTCATTATGGGATCTTTTTACTAAGTGGGTCTGTCCGTGTGCTGAGGCCACTTATAGGGCCCTGTTTACTAAGGTGCTTAGGGTTTTTAGGTCACCTACGCTAAGCGTGCACACTAACCGTGTAGGCACCTATAGGGATATTGTAGGTGCATACATGGTTCACACGCGGTTAAAAACGTTAAATGCGCCTATAACGCTGCTTAGTAACAGGGCCCTTAGTGCGGTGATAAAATGGCCTAAATTTTCCATTATTGCCATTGATGGCGATTACACTATTTTCCCCCGTTAGCACGTGGCCATTAGCATGTGAGCTCTTACCGACACCTATTTTCTAGGTAGTAAGGGCTCACCTGCTAACCATATGGTAATCGGTTAGCACGTGGCGATGTAGCTGTGCTAACCGATTAGCATAGAATATGCCTACTGTCTGCCCCCAGAAACACCACCAGTGCTAAAAATAAATTATGCACATGAGAGACATGTGCCGATCTTAAACTACAATGGTATGCTTGATCATCCCCGTGGTAGTGCTTTTGACCTGTGTTAAGCATGCATTAGTGCTTACCAGAGCTTAGTAAAAGGACCCCCTATGCTTTAGTATTAGATTTGAATTAAGTTTAATTTAATTAACATGCAATATGAAATCATGCTTGTCATGCATTTCATGCATTAATAGCAATTTTAGCATGAGTTGATGCTTGCGCACTTACAACAATTGGCTTCATAGGGGGAAAAAAATCAGGAGCAACAGCTCGTTTTCCGTTATTGAGCGATTTATCCTTCAGTGCAACACAGGTAACCAAGAATCTGAATGTGTGCTGCTTCGTGCTTCGTTTTGAATGGGTGAGCCTTGTAACACAGTAATTAAAAAAATAATTGTGGGCACTGCCACTGTTGCTTATGCTAGGACTTATGAACTCAGATTGTTCCGTTTCCACTGCTTTGTTATAGCTTGCATTGAGATTGAAAAAGAATTCTACTTTGACATTCAGAAAAACTGAAGTGCTAATTAAACTGTTGTGGAACAATATTATCCTCTTTAGTTTTACACTGCCAATTTTAATGCAGATTCTTCTTCACGGGCTTTCTCCATCAAAATTCACCGAGTCCCTCATTATTTCTACTAATTCACTGTTCAAGTCCAATTCCCAGGGATGTTGGAAATGCAAATGCAAAAACAAGGCCAGACAAAAATAACATTTATTTCATGAAAATTTCATAGCACTTATCACAAACCTGAGAAGAAAAAAAAAAGCCCTACTTTTTCAAGGATTCATATAGAGAGATTAATATAGGAGGACTGTTTTTTTGAAATTATAACTCAGTTAAAGGTCATGAGATATTAAGCCTAAATAAATTTTAAAACATGATAATTAATTTGAATAGGCTTAAATGTATTGAGCCATTCTTAACATTATTGCAGGCTTCCATTACCTTTTTCCTATATAAAACCTTTTTTTAAAGAAATAATAAGTTTTAACAAACATTCAAGGAACTTCAAATTAGCATTAAATTAACTTGTGGAAAGCTTTTTATAGCCAGAGGTTTGCATTTAAGAGCCACTTTTAACAGAGCGCCCTAAGCAGTTAATGCATGAATTTAGTGTGTGGTGCGTGGCTGTGATAACAGTTAAAGCAAGTGGCATACATTTAGCATGTGCTGATTCATGAACAGGGGGCAGTTCTACAACAGAGAGCCCTGTAACATGGGGGATGAGAGCTTTTTCTGTATGGACAGTAGGCTAACCAAGCGTCCTTATAGAACAATAGAGTACATTTGAATGCCCAAGCAAGGCCAGCTCAATGAATTGCAGCATCCTAAGCTGCTTGCATCAGCGTGCCCCCCCTGCATCGTTCTCTTCCCCCATCCCCACATCGTCACCTCCTCTGTTGGTCTGGCATCTCTCCCTCCCTCCTTTGGACCAGTGCCTCTCTTCTTTCCCTAGCCCAGCCTGATCTCTCTCTCCCACCCTCTGCATTCCATCTTCCCCATGTCCAGCATCACTTCTTCTCCTCTCTTTTTTCCCCCTCTTGCAGTCCCTGTAAACCATGTGCAAGTTGCCAGCAGCAGTCTGAAGACAAGCTGCCTTCATCCAGGCCCTGAGTCTTCCCTCTAATGCAATTCCCTGTGGCAGGATGCAACAGAGGGAGGCCAGGGACCTGGGTGAAAGCAGCCTGTTTTCAGACTGTTGTCTACTGGCAAGTTGCACACAGTGTACAACCACCGCGGTGGTGGTGGTGGTGGTGGGGGGGGGGGCCTTGGGGAGAGGAAGAGAGGAGAAGGATGGGGTGGAGGAGAGAGAGAGAGAGATAGACCAGGCCAAAAGGGTGGGAAGAGAAGGGGGGAGATGCTGGACTGAAGGAGGGAGGGAGAGATACTGGACCTGTGAGGAGAAGGGGAACAGAAGGCTTAACCATTAGACCAGGTGACATCTGAGGCTGGGGAGTTTGGTGCCCTTTAACGCTGGTGCCTTGAGCCAGTGTCTAGCCTGGTCCAATAGTTATGCTGACCCTGAAATTTAGGAACCCCTATTTATACCTGCCATAGGTCTGGTATAAATGGGTGTGACTGATGTAGCAAACACACAGGCAACTTACAGTATTCTATAAGATTCTCACCTAAACATTTGCTCTGCTCATGCTCCAAATACCCACTCTGCCATTTCAGTGCCTGTTTCTGGAATATGACTTAGGCACTTAAAGTTCCGAGAGAAGAGGACATTTCTCTGGCAACTGAAAATCATTTTGCGTTGTGCATTGGGAACTTAAAGATTGAGGTTTAAAGGAGGAATTGTAGGTTAGTGATAGGCAAAATAAAAATATAAAAAGCAAATTTTATCAACTAATCTCCATAGTCTTTTCCACTTAGTTTTTAAAACTTTGTACCACAGCATTAACAGATAAAATCTAGCAGGCACTGCAGGATCATGCGTCACATAGATAGAATTTTAGATAGTGCTGGGGAGGAGCCGGCTGTCTTAGTACATGTGGGTACCAGTGACATAGGAAAATGTGGTTCTGGAAGCCAAATTTAGGATCTTATGTAGAAAGCTCAAATCCAGATCCTCTAGGGTAGCATTTTCTGAAATGCTACACGTTCCACGCGCAGGGCCCAAGAGACAGGCAGAGCTCCGGAGTCTCAATGTGTTGATGAGACAATGGTGCAGGGAGGAGGGTTTTAGATTTGTTAGGAACTGGGCAACATTCTGGGGAAGGGGGAGCCTATTCTGAAAGGATGGACTCCATCTTAACCAGGGTGGAACCAGGGTGCTGACATCGGCATTTAAAAAGGAGATAGAGCAGCTTTTAAACTAGAAACGGGGGAAGGCTGACAGTAGCTCAAAAGCGCATGGTTCGGGATAAGGTATCTTTCAAAGATATCACAAAAACAGGGAAGATAGGGTTTCCTGATAGTGAGGTCGCAAAAGAGACCGTAGTAGATCAGGTATCCTTAAATAAAAATAAAAAAACAGACAAAAGATTGCAAATTAATATATCAAGTACTAAGCATGATGTAAATAGGAACAACAAACGTAGTTTGAAATGTCTATATGCGAATGCCAGGAGCCTAAGAAATAAGATGGGAGAGTTAGAATATATTGCACCAAATGAAAAATTAGATATAATAGGCATCTCTGAGACCTGGTGGAAGGAGGATAACCAGTGAGACACTGTCATACCGGGGTACAAATTATATCGTAGTGATAGGGTGCATCAAATTGGTGGAGGGGTAGCATTGTAAACGAGAGCCTTGAATCAAATAGCTTGAAAATTCTGCAGGAAACAAAACACTTCTTGGAATCACTGTGGATTGAAATTCCAGTGTAAAGGGGAAAAGGATAGTGATAGGGGTGTACTACCATCCATCTGGCCAGGATGAACAGACAGATGCAGAAATGTTAAAGGAAATTAGGAACGCAAACAAACTGGGCAACACAATAATAATGGGTGATTTCAATTACCCCGATATTGACTGGGTAAATGTAACATCGGGGCATGCTAGGGAGGTAAAATTCCTTGATGAAATCAAGGACAGCTTTATGGAGCAGCTGGTACAGGAGCCAACGAGAGAAGGAAAAATTCTAGACCTAGTCCTTAGTGGACTGGGGCCGCTTGATAACAGTGATCATAATATGATCGGATTTGATATTAGCTTTGAAGTAAGTATACATAGGAAGTCAAATACGTTAACGTTTAACATTAAAAAAGGAGACTATGATAAAATGAGAAGAACGGTGAAAAAAAACTTAGAGGAGCAGCTGTGAGGGTCAAAAATTTACATCAGGCGTGGATGCTGTTCAAAAACACCATCTTGAAAGCCCAGGCCAAATATATTCCGCATATTAAAAAAGGAAGACGGAAGACCAAACAACAGCTGGTTAAAAAGTGCGGTGAAGGAAACTGTTAGAGCTAAAAGAAGATCCTTCAGAAAATGCAAGGAACAGACTGAAAATAGTAAGAAACAACATAAGGAATGTCAAGTCAAATTCAAAGCGCTGATAAGGAAGGCTAAGAGGGACTTCGCAAAAAAAGATTGTGTTGGAGGCAAAAACACATAGTAAAATATTTTTTAGGTATATTAAAAGCAGGAAGCCGGCAAAAGAATCAGTTGGACTGCTAGATGACCGAGGAGTAAAAGGGGCGATCAGGGAAGACAAAGCCATAGCACAGAGATTAAATGAATTCTTTGCTTTGGTCTTCACCGAGGAAGATCTGGGTGGGATACCGGTGCCAGAAATGGTATTCGAAGCTGACGAGTTGGAGAAACTTAATGAATTCTCTGTAATCCTGGAGGATGTAATGGGGCAGTTCTTCAAACTGAAGAGTAACAAATCTCCTGGACCAGATGGTATTAATCCCAGAGTACTGATAGAACTGAAAAATGAACTTGCAAAGTTATTGTTAGTAATATGTAATTTATCCTTAAAGTCAAGCATGGTACCGGAAGATTGGAGGATGGCCAATGTAACGCTGATTTTTTAAAAAGGTTCCAGAGGAGATCCGGGAAATTATAGACCGGTGAGTCTGACGTCGGTGCCGGACAAAATGGTAGAGACTATTATTGAGAATAAAATTACAGAGCATATTCAAAAGCATGGATTAGTGAAGGGAAATCTTGCCTCACCAATCTACTACATTTTTTGAAGAGGTGAAGAAACATGTGGATAAAGGCGAGCTGGTTGATAATTGTGTATTTGGATTTTCAGAAGGCATTTGACAAAGTACCTCATGAAAGACTCCAGAGGAAATTGGAGAGTCATGGGATAGGAGGTAGTGTTCTATTGTGGATTAAAAACTGGTTAAATAATAGAATACAGAGAGTAGGGTTAAATGGTCAGTATTCTCAATGGAGAAGGGTAGTTAATGGGGTTTCCCAGGGCTCTGTGCTGAGACCGCTGCTTTTTAACATATTTATAAATGACCTAGAGATGGGAGTAACTAGTGAGGTAATTAAATTTGCTGATGACACAAAGTTATTCAAAGTCGTTAAATCGTGGGAGGATTGTGAAAAATTACAAGAGGACCTTACGAGACTGGGAGACTGGGTGTCTAAATGGCAGGTGACGTCTAATGTGAGCAAGTGCAAAGTGATGCATGTGGGAAAGAGGAACCTGAATTATAGCTATGTCATGCAAGGTTCCACGTTAGGAGTCACGGACCAAAAAAGGAATCTAGGTGTCGTCGTTGATGATACATTGAAACCTTCTGCTCAGTGTGTTGCGGCTAAGAAAGCAAATAGAATGTTAGATATTATTAGGAAAGGAATGGAAAACAAAAATGAGGATGTTATAATGCCTTTGTATCGCTTCATGGTGTGACCGCACCTCAAATATTGTGTTCAATTCTGGTCGCCGCATCTCAAAAAACATATAGTGGAATTAGAAAAGGTGCAGAGAAGGGCGACAAAAATGATAAAGGGGATGGGACAACTTCCCTATGAGAAAAGGCTAAAGTGGCTAGGGCTCTTGCTTGGAAAACAGGCGGCTGAGGGGAGATATGATAGAGGTCTATAAAATAATGAGTGGAGTTGAACGGGTAGATGTGAAGCTTCTGTTTACGCTTTCCAAAAATACTAGGACTAATTAAACACTGGAATTCATTGCCAGAGAATGTGGAAAAGGTGGTTAGCTTAGCGGAGTTTAAAAAAGGTTTCGACAGCTTCCTAAACAGTGGTCACTGACCCACTCCCACCCCCAAAGGTGCGACAGTAACAGTATATATCAAGCTCTATGACAGCTCCAGATATTATGGCAATTCCTAAGAAAGCAGTAAACTTGTGGCTGGAGTAGTCTAGTGGTCAGTGCAGTGGACAGTGAACAACAGGACCCAGATTCAAGACCCACTTTAATTTCAGTACAAATATCTGAGTCCTCTTAGAACATAGAAATAGTTAAAGTACATAAATATATATGTGATTCACAAGCCTGAGGACTGATGTAGTGGTGAACCTTTAGGTACAATAGGTTTCCTCTGTTCCTGGAGGGCTCACCATACAATATGAAAGGGTATAAGTGGAATTTGTACCTGGGTCCCTTTATCTGACGTCCACTGCACTGACCTCTAAGCTGTCCCTCTGCACTGCTGTGATGTATGTGTGGCCAGTTTGCCAGGAGTGCTGCCAGACAGATGTCCCTATGGCTTGTTTTTTTTTCCCTTGGGGTGTTATTATTTTTAATGGTATTTCCAAATGGCTATCCAGCTTATTTTCGAAAGAGAAAGACGTCCAGATTTTGACCCAAATCGAGAGATGGGCGTCTTTCTCCTGTGGGCGTCCAAATCGGTGTAATCGAAAGCCGATTTTGGGCGTCTTCAACTGCAATCTGTCGCAGAAACGGCCAAAGTTGACGGGGGCGTGTCAGAGGCGTGGTGAAGGCGGAACTGGGGCGGGTCTATTGGCCGAGGAGAGATGAGCGTCCTCGGCCGATAATCGAAAAAAGAAAGGCGTTTTTAGCGTGAATTTGGGTCACTTTTTTGGGAGTTGGGACCCTTTTTTCCACGAACAAGTCCCAAAAAAGTGCCCTAAATGATCAGATGACCACCGGAGGGAATCGGGGATGACCACCCCTGACTCCCCCAGTGGTCACTAACCCCCTCCCACCCAAAAAAAAGAACTTTAAAACATTTTTCCAGCCTGTATGCCAGCCTCAAATGTCATACCCAGCTCCATAACAGCAGTATGCAGGTCCCTGGAGTAGTTGTTAGTAGGTGCAGTAGACTTCAGCCAGGTGGACCAAGGCCCATCCCCCCTACCTATTACACTTGTGGTGGTAAATGGGAGCGCTCCAAACTGCCCCCAAAACCCACTGTACCCATATCTAGGTGCCCCCCTTCAGCCATAAGTGCTAGGGTAATGGTGTAGAGTTGTGGGCAGTGGGTTTTGGGGGGGATTTGGGGGGCTCAGCACCCAAGGAAAGGGAGCTATGGACTTCAGAGGTAGTTTGCTTTGTTTTTTAATTGTTACAAGTGCCCCCTAGGGTGCCCGCTTGGTGTCCTGGCATGTCAGGGGGACCAGTGTACTACGAATCCTGGCCCCTCCCACAACCCAATGCCTTGGATTTGGTCGTTTTTGAGCTGGGTGCCTTGGGTTTCCATTATCGCTAAAAAATGAAACCACTCAGCTCGGATCCGCACAAATCCAATGCATTTGGCTAGCACAAACCATATTATCGGAAAAAAGATGGACGCCCATTTTTTTCGAAAATACGGTCTGTTCCGCCCCTTCACGTACCTGTTCTCAGAGATAGACGCCTATGGACATTCGATTATGCCCCTCCATATTGAGCATAAAAACATCTAGCTGAATGCTATAATTGAACCAGTAATTTAGATGATTTCCTGGTTTGATTATGGCTGTGAACTAGACGTCTTTTGATACTTTTTCGGCAGAATGTCTCTCAATTTGGATTTATACAAAGTCACAAGAGAAAGGGTAAAACAGCATACAAAAGAATACAGAACAAAAAAGAAGCAACACTGGGCCTTCAGGGTTGAGATAATTTATGTCCTTTCTATTCTGGATATGACTCAACACGGGCCGTGTTTCGGCGTACAAATGCCTGCCTCAGGGGTCAGAAAATTCTAATTATGGTTTTCATAGAAATATAGCTTTGACCAAACGGTTAGGATGTAGTGCCTTTAACATAGGTAGAGTCGTCGTGCTCCAAATAACGCTGTCGGTACAGAATTTGGATTTAGACATCATATTGAAAATGCCCCGCTATGTGTATGCTTAGGCACCTAAATGTTAGTATTCTGTGCATTTATGTTACAGTTGGTATGTGAATGTAAGTGAGTTGTTATAGAATTGCTCTTTAAGAAGGTATTGTTATGTCTTTTCATGTGTAAAACCATGTTTTATGTGCATATAAGACATCATATAATTAAGCCATGCTTAAATATATATGTGGGTAGATGGAGTCTTAATTTATGCACACACTTGCAGCGCCATTTTTAGATAGGTCATAGAAGTAGCAATTGAGATGTACAGATCAGTGCATCTCAATTTCACTTGCATTTTAGAACAGAATTTGCTAACATAGAGCCTGTTCTAAAATACAGTGAAATGGAGTTTATGTACCTGGTGCATGCAGTATATATAATGTAGATGTTTAGCTGGCACAAAACTGGTTATGTTTCTAAGACTACAAATATAACCAGATGTTCCGGCACATAATCAGATATCTTTGCAATCCTAGAAACATAACCAGTTATGTTCCCAACTCTATCATAGTGACCTGTTAATCTTGCTAGTTTGGCATTTGGAGGGCCCAAAACAACTAAGGGATTAAGGGGAGTGCTGCTCAATAGCAGCTTGTCACTAAATCTTAAACATACTTGGGAGCAGGCGTATCTCCTGATATCAGTCTTTTAGGACATAGACATTTAGTCCCCTTCTGAAATTGGGACTAAATGTGAATGAACTTGCCATGCTGTTACCCCACCCAAATCATGTCCAGACCACAGCCCCTTACAATTTGCATGCACTTAGGTCTAATATGTGCATATTCAGGCTTTGTAAAATGGGGACTTAGACGTTTATGCAATATAAACGTGCCATCTTATACACGTATTAAACCCAAATAGAGCTTGTAAAATTTGGGCCTTATAATATGGCCACATATACATACTTACATGCTAACATTTAGGCCTGCTCCTAAGCAGACAAATGTCAGTGCTCACAATCTAGATGCCATTTCTGAAGGATTTGTGCTAGTATTTTATAAAAACACAAAGGTACTCAGCTGCAGCCATTGCCAGTTCTTGGTGTTGTCTACGTTAATCTAAATTTCACTAAAGTATTATTCATTGCTTTTCCAGTTAGATAAATAGGTTTCCAGATGTTTATTTCTGTACTTATTTTTCTTCTCTGTCACCTTGATGATATTTTTCCTGCAAATTTCAATTAACATGTTCTCATTGCTGATCTTGATGTAATCATTCAGTCCTTGTTTTTCCTCCACAACAAAAGCAGTCCCCGACCATTAATTTTTCCTGATAAATTTAGCTGTTCCATGCCACTTCAGGCATCAGCCAGCTATATTTTCCTGACTGCTGGAATGACCCAGGTGTTTATGATCTCAATAGAATTTCCACCATTTAGTTTTTTGTTTAGGACTTTCTGTACCCTCTTATTTTATCTTTAATTGCTTCTTGTAGGGTGCTACCTGATTCTAAAATTCTTAGGTATGTTTATGTTTAGCAGTATAACAAATGTTAATTAAAGTTTTCTGGTACAAAGTGGTTTACAATAAAATAAACTAGTACTAAAGAACTCCATTGTTTTCAGATGGGAAAGATTCACCATTCACTCAAGACACAATCACACAGTAATATCTATATCTGTACTTTAAGATAATCCACAGACCCCTAATGTTCCCCCCCCCCCCCCAGTGTCACCAAAAGCCTGTCTAAAAAATTAAGTCTTCAGCAGTTTTCTTAAATTTTGTTTCTACTCTTATCTTTTGCGGAAAGTTATTCCACAGAACAGGTGCCACCCAGTAATTAAGGTCTAGAGCAGATAAATTCCTATTTGCCTCACAGCATTTCAGATAGAACTATTCTGCAGTCCTGTAAAGATGTAGGGGGTACTTATAACTGCTGTCTATGGGGTAAACATTTTTATCTGTTTTCTATTTTCAAACTGCACCCCTTCTGTTTCCTCCTTAAATCCATTTTTGTTTTCACTATAAATTCTTACTGTTTAGCAGTGATTCAGTTTCAACTCTTGACTTTCTGTAAAGTTTCAAATCAACTATATGCAATGTAGGAGATTTTTCAACTCTGGTTTGACACTTCATAACATAATTTGATTTGTTCAGAATACAAGTTGAGGGGATAAAAGCAATGTTCACATTCTCGTTACTAACAAAGTTGTTATCCGTTGTTTCATGGCTTTTCCAGTATATTGTGGATGTTTTCACCAATTCCAAACAATCTCAAACACTGCAATATCCATGTATAAGGTAGTGAGCCAAATGATTTCTTGTAGTTTATCCAGGTCATTTGTAGATTTCTTCAACATTTTCCAGTATAATTTTGTCGATAAGCAGCTGGGTTCTTCTTTCCATGTAAATCTCAGTAGCTACCCTTTTGTTCAGGAGACTAGAGAAAATTTCCAAACATATGGTTGATACTGGGGTTAGCTAAAATTCAAGATAGCAATTTGAACATCATGGAAAGCAAAGGGAAGTAATAATAATAAGATGATGATGATGTCTTTATGTGTAGCATATCACAGCCAATGTATTCTGGTTTTAACTCCATTCATTAGGATCTTGAGAATCATTAATATTGTTGTGATAAACATTCATCTTTAAAATCTTTGTTTTCTTATGGTCTTGTACTTGTATTGTAATCATTTATATCAAATTTCTTAAAGCAGTTCGGATCTGGATAGACTTGATAGGAGCATTGTGAGTAGCCATTAAGTAGTGTGTTGTTCTTGTTGTCTTAGGGGTCCTTTTATTAAGGTGCACTTACAGATTTAGAGTGCGCTAAATATGATGTTCATAGGAATATAATGGGCATCTTATTTAGCACACACTAATCATTAGCACACCAGCAATAGAACCCCTTATGTAACTATTGTACTAAATTTATATTGTATTATTATAGCTGTATGAACTTTTTGAAGATTCTAGTACACTGGCTTCCATTTTATTCTTCACGATGTGTGGTCATTTACTAATGGTTAGTACATACTAACCAAAAGTAAATGGCCCCCAGTGTGATTTCTTAATCTGCTTTGTAGCCTTTTATGGATTCTGCTTGGTACATTCCATGTTAGAAGATGTCGATAGTGTTTTCTGCCATGGAATAAATATACAAAGTACTTATAAAGAGGTAAATGATATCCTAGGATCAACTGGAGTCCATAACATGCAATCGGAAATGATTTGGACAACTAGATGGACTTTTTGATACTTATATAATCATTTTCTCTGTTTCTATTGTGTAAAAATAAATCCTATTCAATAGCAACAAAATTTTAAATGTGTGAAGCACAATCTTTACCTGAGTAAAGCATCTTGCTTTCTATTGTGATTCACAAGTTTTTGTTTCTCTTTCAGTCTCTCTCTGGGAAATTAAAGCTTGAGAGTTGTCAATATTATTTATTTTTATTAGTTTTATCGGCATACTTTGGGAATTAGCTAGACCAATCCCTCTGGTTTTAACTCATTCCCTCGCCAACACATAAATTACCCAGCTACATTTTGTCCAAATTCTAACCGGAACAACATTTAACTAGACAAAAAGAGGGGAACCTAGCGCATTCTGAGGTATAAATAAACCCACGTGAGTTCAATTCTGACTATAGGTGTAATCATACATGCTTCTTCGTGCTAGCTACAATATAAGCACCAGAGAGTGGAAATTAAAACAGGAGCAAGCAAGCCCCTTTTCATGCAGCACACACACAGCACCACACACAGCATTGCAAACCGTACGAGGAGAGACTTGCTGACCTGAACATGTATACTTTGGAGGAAAGGAGAAACAGGGGTGATATGATACAGATGGTCAAATATTTGAAAAGTATTAATCTACAAATGAACCTTTTCCGGAGACGGGAAGGCAGTAAAATTAGAGGTCTTGAATTGAGGTTGAAAGGGGGGCAGACTCAGGACTAATGTCAGGAAGTATTTTTTCACGGAGAGGGTGGTGGATATGTGGAATGCCCTCCCGCGGGAGGTGGTGGAGATGAAAATGGTAATGGAATTCAAACATGCATGGGATAAACACAAAGGAATCCTGTTTAGAAGGAATGATTCCGTGGAATCTTAGCGGAGATTGGGTGGCGACGCCGGTAATTGGAAACAAAACAGGAGCTGGGCAGACTTCTACGGTCTACGCCCTGATCGTGACTGAATAGATAGGGATGGACTGGAGTGTAAATTTTAAGGGGCTTTAATGTTAGCCTAGCGCCTAGCTTCAGAACTTAGTACAAGAACAGTATTGGGCAGACTTCTATGATCTATGCCCTGAGAAAGGCAAGGACAAATCAAACTCGGGTATACATATAAAGTATCACATACTATGTAAAATGAGTTTATCTTGTTGGGCAGACTGGATGAACCCTACAGGTCTTTATCTGCCGTCATTTACTATGTTACCACGTTACCTCGCTCTCCCTCTTCCCCCTTCTAAGCCTCCCTTTTTGAATCTTCTCAGTATTGGTGGAGCATTCACTGCTTCCCTAGCTCCTCATTTGGTTTGACTCCTGCCCATGTTTTTGCTTCTTGATCATTGAAGGATAGTATTCAACACAACATTTTGTTTTGTTAATGTAGGCTTGAAAAAGTTGAGAAGCATTGGCTTGAAACATGTGCACATCACTTCTTTTGACTATAAGCTTTTTATTTAGAATGTTACCTGTAGCATTCTAATATTCTTGTGTTTAGGAGCAAGACCAGTTGTAAGGTCTGAGCTGTAAACTGTGAATAGTCGCTTCTTCGCTTCCAGACTGAGATTGTGAGCCTCTACAATTCATTGGTGGCCCAATCAATTATGATAGTTGCAAAACCAGGATGATTAAATCTCTTGTGCAAAAATTAATGAGACTTTCTTGTGAATATCCTTCTTTTTTTTTTCCATTTGAGGCAGATTCAACATCAGGAATATTACAACAAAGCACTGAATATGTTTGCCACCACAGTAATGTCTAAAATGTGTTTATTGGGGGTCAGTATATAGACTAACTACTGATATGTAGACTTACCTGATATAGTATATAGGGGCTCTTTTACTAAAGCGTAGCATGTACTAATGGAATTAGCACATGCTAAATGTTAAGAAGCCTATTTTATACCTATGGGCTTCAAACATTTAGCATGCACTAATTCTGTTATCATGCACTAAGCTTTAGTAAAAGAGCCCCTTTATTTCCAGGTCTTCCACATAATGAAGATACTACATAAAGTCTTATCATGGATAAGTAACTAATTTTTCTCCTCAGGTATTTCATCAAAGTGTTTACAATATCTTTGGTGTACCTTATTTCCCCAACCTTTTGGAGGTGCTCAGTCATTTGAAATGTAGGGAACATTTCTCCCTTGATGGCTGAAGTTGTTTTTTTCTTTTTCCAATTCAAAGAAATTGGTCTCTCTTGCTATTTTAGGTACATTCTCTCAAAACTAGGTGAGAAGAAATATAGCATTACTAACAGATATTGCTAAAATGGACAGTCAGTACTGGGTCCGAAATAACAGAAACCAGTGCTCAACACTGAAGGCTTGCCACCTACCCTGACATTTGAAGTGAATAGCAATGGTGTTAATTACATTTTAACACCCCTTGTAATTATTTCTATTTTTATAAGTATCAGAAGATGTCACAGTGCCTCCTGAACAAAATGATTCTTAAATTATGGCATGAAGTAAAGGTTCCATGTGAAAGATACTTTTATTAGGTCAAACCCTTCACCAAGTCTGCAGAAATATTGGCCTTCACATATCTACAATTGATGATCTTCTAAAAAGTGTGGGGATTGGGGGGGGGAGAGGAGATGAATTCAGAAAGTCCTTACCAGCAAAATCTGAAAGTTTTTGTCACCTCATATTTTTACTTTGAAAATTATCTAAAGGTACATAAGTATGCAGATGTCTGTAGACGTTATTCTTTATATCTGTTGTTTGGTTGGTTGGGTTCTGAGCTAGTAACTACCTGTTCTTTAAAAGAGTATGAAAAATATTTAGTCTATTGAGTTTTCCTTTTCTTTATATGCTAAATGCAGTGGAGGAGTGGCTTAGTGGTTAGAGTACTGGTATTGAAATCTAGAAATGGCTGGTTCAAATCCCACTGATGCTCCTTGTGAGCCCTCCTGGGACAGAGAAATATCCAATATACCTGAATGTAACTCACCTTAAGCTACTAATGAAAAAAGTATGAGCAAAGTCCAAATAAATAAAAATATGGTATTTCTTTTTTCTGATTGGTAACAAGAAAAACCAAAGAAATAAAACAGGCTAGATTACACCTGATATCTTTTGAAAAGGTCTGTTATATATGAGGCATCCATGTCAAAGGGTAAATGTGGCCTTGTATTCAGCATTCCTGACATTCCTACCTTTACCAACTTCTGTCATCATTTTAACATTTTAAGCACCTCCTCCATGTGCAGCTATGTTAGTAAAGAGTCACAAATGATCTCATCTTTTTACCTTCGATTTGTCCACTTTAGCAGTAAATGAAAGAAATCAATCTATTTCTATCCAGGCAAGATAATTTGGGTTATGTTTTCAATCATCACTGGCCCCCCCCCCCCCCACTACTGAAGAAGTCCAACACAATTATTTGATACCACTTAAATCTGTCTGAATAAACATATATGGCCAGATTCTATATATAGCGCCTAGAAAATCCACACAGAACACATTTCCACCTAAGTGTATTCTATAAGTGACGCCTAGATTTAGGCGCAGTATATAGAATGTGTTTAGTTGATATCCTAGTGCCTAAAACTACACACCTCCATTTACACCATTGAAAATGTGGTGTAAATCCTGGCGCATAGAGGCCATATTCTAGAACAATGTGCATAAATTTTGAAACATCAACAAAACATCCATTTCCCCACCAATAACCATGCCTCTTTTTTTTATCTGCACTCATTAAAACTTAGGCGCAGTACATTACAGAATATTCTTAGGGAGTTGTGCACGTAAATTCTAACTATTGTCAATTAGTGCTCATTATTGCTTGTCCTCTGTGTGTTGCAGTTTGTGGTTTTTGCCCTCCAGCCCCCTCCATAACATGATAACTTTGAAATAAGTAGACTTTGTGTGTTTTCTATGTAGAAGCAGAAATATAAGAAAATAATGACAGATAAAGACCATACAGTCCAGGGGCAGTAAAACATCTTTTGAGGGGAAGGGACCTAGCAAACCAATTTCTAGCTCCACCCCAAGCTCTCTAGTTACTGTTGCTGTACTGAGCAAATTGTAACTGCATAGTCGCCTCAGGGATCGCTTGCCGTATATCAATTGCTTAAATAAATAAAAATGAAATATTGGTAGGGCCATGACCCCAGTAGCCTACCCTGTACTGCTGCCTTTAATACATTGTATCCATCCACATCAACTACTAAAGTCTACAATCTCTTCTTCTTCCTCACTGGTTTTCTGTTTTTACCTCATGCTTCCTTCGATTCAGAAACTGTCCTCATCTCCAACACCTCCCCTGGGGAGCTTTCACACATCTACCACCCTTTCCATAAATCTATATTGTGTTTGATTTTCCCTCAGTCTGCCCCCTTTTATCCACATCCCATGACCCTTTGCTTCAAATCTTTATGACTGAATGAGGCCTGATTTCTTTACTTAGAGACATTAAATATCACCGAAGTATAGATCATATCTCCTCTTCCTCACCTTTTTTCCAAAGTATACATAGTTAAGTCTTTGTCCCTGTATGATTTATGATGAAGAACATTGATCATTTTAGAAGATGCCCTCTGGATCATCTCCATCTGGTTTACAAACCTTTCCTGGTGCACTCTCCAGAGGAGTGTGGAAGATGAACAACCAGCTCTTGTAAATTTTTTGTGGCTCTCTCTCTTGGGTACCAAATCAAGGGCTGTGCAAGCTATATGTTTGCACAGGGTACAAATATGGAGGGATGCCAATATTGCTCCCAGCCAGTGGTGTGCTGGTAAATGTTTAACAACAGGCTCTTACCCCGGTCCCCCTCTGCGTCCCCCGTCCCCCTCTGTGCCCCCCCGTCCAACTCTGCACCCCCCCCCCAAATTGCAGAGCTGCTATGGCTGGGGAGAGAGCCTTGGGGGTGGCAATGCGTTACTCCAGGAAAAAAAATTTAAATGATCCCAGGTTCCAATCTAATTCATGTTTATATGTGCGATAAAATGCCATAAATAAGTAATATTGAGCACCTGATTCTCAAAGTGAACATATTCCAAACACTATAATGAAAATAAAATGATTTTTTTCTACCTTTGTTGTCTGGTGACTGTTTTTTCTGATCATGCTGGCCCAGTATCCGATTCTGCTGCTATCAGTCCTCTTAACTCTCCGTTTCCAGGGCTTCCTTTCCATTTATTCTTTCCTTTCCTCCTTTCTTCTTCATTTCTGGTACCTCAGCTTCTGCCTATTTTCTTCATCCATGTGCAGTTTTTCTCCTCTCTTCCTTTTCCCTCATCTCATCTCCTTCCTCACTCTTCCCTCCCCTCCATCCATGTCCAGCATTTCTTCTCTCTCCCCTCCTCTCCCCTGCCCTGCATGCACCCATGTCCAGCGACCCTTCTCTCCCCCTGCCCTCCATCCACCCATGTCCAGCGACCCTCCTCTCCCCTGCCCTGCATGCACCCATACCCAGCGACCCTCCTCTCCCCTGCCCTGCATGCACCCATACCCAGTGACCCTCCTTTCCCCTGCCTTCCATCCACCCATGTCCAGCAGTGACCCTCCTCTCCCCTGCCCTGCATGCACCCATACCCAGCGACCCTTCTCTCCCCTCCATCCACCCATGCCCAGCGACTCCCTTCTTTCCCTTGCCACCCATCCCGAGTTGTTCAACGAATTCTCCTCCCTCCCTCCCTCCCTCCAGATCCGGTCCCTCACCGACTCCTTGTCCGAATTCTTCGGGGCAGGCAGTCTTGCCTGCCCGCTGCCAGCGCTGACTCTCTCCCGCTGCTGGATCGCGCTTCAAAATGGCTGCCGAGACTTCAGCAGAAGTCTCGCGAGGCCACCTCTGAAATTATCAGCAGCCATTTTTAAAGCGCGAACCGGCAGCGGGGGAGAGTCAACGCTGGCAGTGGGCAGGCAAGACTGCCTGCCCTGAAGAATTCGAAAGACAAGGAGTCGGTGAGGGACCGGATCCGGAGGGAGGGAGGAGAGCCAGAGCCGGCTTGTGCTTTTTAACAACCGGCTCGC
Source organism: Microcaecilia unicolor (assembly GCF_901765095.1). NCBI lineage: Eukaryota > Metazoa > Chordata > Amphibia > Gymnophiona > Siphonopidae > Microcaecilia > Microcaecilia unicolor. The sequence goes on along the minus strand of NC_044037.1, from coordinate 79,854,640 downwards.
AAGTCAGAAGAAAATTAACAACCGGCTCTTGCGAGCTGGTGTGAGCCAGCTCCAGCACACCACTGCTCCCAGCCCACTGTCTTCTCTCATTGGCAGTGGTGAATGGGTAGAGCAGGATGGCAGCAGTGGGCCGAGGCACACAGGGTGCAACCATTGCTCAGTACAGTCCTGCTAAAACTGCACACTTGTCACTTGTTTGTGGATGTTTGTTTCAATTTGTAACAGGTGGCAGGGCATTGTCGATAAAACATCTAAGTCCAATTTTCAGTAGTGAACGTAGTCATTTTTGAACCTGAAAAATATCTATCTTTTTGGTTCAGAAATTGCCTTTTTCTAAATGTTTTGTGCTCAGTGTGTTTTTCTTTAGGGTCCATTTTGAAAAAAAAAAAACATCAAGAGAAAAACTCCCCCCCCCCCCCAAAAAAAAACAGCCATTAGGATGTGGGGGGGGGGGGGGGGGCATATTCTGACAGCAAAGGCCCAGATAGCACTTTGCAGATGTCTGCCATCTGACTAGTCTACTGTCCAGCACTATGGCCAGACATCCCTCCAAATGGATAGGAAACACAGCACTGGTTCAGTACCACACAACAGTGAGAAAGAATGATGAAAAAGTATCAGGGTAAATTTTGTTACCAACCTGAAGGAGAAACATGCAATAAGGGAAAGGGAATTGATATACCACCTTTCTGTAGTTACAGTCAAAGCAGTTTACATATTATATACAGGTACTTATTTTGCACCTGGAGCAATGCAAGGTTAAGTGACATGCCCACAGTCACAAGGAGCTGCAGTGGGAATTGAACCTAGTTCCCAAGGATGAAATCCACTGCACTAACCACTATGCTAAGTGGCAATACCCAGCACTTGGTCGGAAGAGTGGCGGGAAGAAGTAAACACTAGGTGCTGGAGAGGAACGAGGAAGTGGGAGCACAGATGTTGACAGTTATAACTAGAGAATGACATGGAGACAAATTTGTCCCTGTGCCCACCCCGTCCTTATGGGTTCTGTCTCCATCCCCACACCATCCTCGCAGATGCTGTCTCCATCCCCGCCCCATTTCCGCAGGCCCTGATTCCTTCCCCGCCCTGTCCCCACAGGTTCTGTCCCCGCCTCCACCCCTGTCCCCATGGGCTCTGTCCTCATTTGCAGATGCCTCAAACTATGATTTTGTATTTAAATCTTTTTATTAAGGTATAAAAAGGAACAGTATGCTGTGCAACTATCTAATATAATAAAACGCACCGTGAACGTTCTGAAGACAACGTTCTGAAGTCACTCAAACACTCCCTGTAGGGTTCGTGGATTCATGGTGTGAAGCCAGCCAGCCGCCTCTGCCCCGCCCTCGCGTCAAACGTCATGACGTCGAGGGCGGAAAAAAAAAACAACAAACGAATCGCACCCACGCACGGTGCGTTTTATTATATTAGATTTACCTCCGTGGCGGTTCCGGCAGCGCAGCGTCAGGGAAGGAGGCGGCGCTCCCGACGTCTCTAGCCTTCCCTTCGCTGTGTTCTGCCTTCTTCTGACGTCAAGGATGACGTCAGAAGAAGGCGGAACACAGCGAAGGGAAGGCTAGACGGGAGCGCCGCCTCCTTCCCTGACGCTGCGCTGCCGGAACCGCCACGGAGGTAAATTTAAAAAGAAAAAAAAAAAGGGATGTTGGGGGGAAAGAAGAGGGTGGGCAGTAAAGTTGAACAATGGGAGCGGGAGGGCAGGGGAGAAACGACAGCATGGATGCGAAGGGGGGGGGCATGGATGCGATGGGGGGGTGGAAGAGGGCGGGCCAGGCTGGGACATGGGAGAGAGAGGAGCATGGATGCGAGGGGGGGTCATGGAAGGGAGAGAGGGGAATTGCTGGAAAAGGATGAATGGAGGGGGGCAGGGGACAGAGGAGCATGGATGGGCATGGATTGGGAGGGCAGGGCTCAGGGAGAGAGGGGAATTGCTGTAAAGGGATGAATGGAGGGGGCAGGGGACAGAGGAGCATGGATGGGCATGGATTAGGAGGGCAGGGCTCAGGGAGAGAGGGGAATTGCTGGAAAGGGATGAATGGAGGGGGCAGGGGACAGAGGAGCATGGATGGGCATGGATTGGGAGGGCAGGGCTCAGGGAGAGAGGGGAATTGCTGGATAGGGATGAATGGAGGGGACAGATGGGCATGGATGGATATGGATTGCAGGGCAGGGCTCAGGGAGAGAGGGGAATTGCTGGATAGGGATGAATGGAGGGGGCAGGTGACAGGAGCATGGATGGGCATGGATTGGGAGGGCAGGGCTCAGGGAGAGAGGGGAATTGCTGGAAAAGGATGAATGGAGGGGGCAGGGGACAGATGGGCATGGGTTGGGAGGGCAGGGCTCACACTCTCTCTCTCATATACAATGTCTTTCTGACTCTCACTCTCACACACTCTGTCTCACACTGTATCACATTCACTCTCTATGTGCCACACAGTCACTCACACACTCGCTTGGTCTCATACACTCACTCTCACAGAGAATCTGTGTCTCACACACACTCTCTCTCTCGCACACACACACACACTCTCTCTCACACTGTGTCTCACATACACACTTGCACACACTCTCATTCTCACACACACACTCTCTCACAAACACACTCACACCCAGACTCACTCTCTCTCTCACACACACACACTCACACTTTCACTCTGACTCCCACACAGTCACTCTCACATACACTCTCCCAAACATACACACTCCGAGGAAAACCTTGCTAGCGCCCGTTTCATTTGTGTCAGAAACGGGCCTTTTTTACTAGTTGTGTATAAATTACAAATAGAAAGCAATAATAACTGCGAGCAGCTATAATTACCCTCCTCACCACCACCTTCAACCCTTCCAACCTCAACAATAGCTGATTTCTACTACCCCAAGGAATCCTAATCCACCCTGTTAAAATGTCCAGGGATACAAAATACAAACCGTTCTGTATGCCCTAGAGGGAAGAAATATGCCCTGTATGCTCTAGAGGGGAGAAATATGTCCTGTGAAGCACTGTTATGATTTTTTAATCTGTGGATGAAAAAGAAGTCATCAACAATCTCAGGATTCAGTCTATCTCTCCTGTCTTCCACAGTCCTTCCTACAATAGAAGATGTCTTATTAGAAGATGTGCTGGTAGCTGGATGTACAGGATCCCCCATGCAAATGTTGCTAGATGTGGCCATCACTCAAACATAAATAAGAATCCAATTCATTAACAGGCTTCAAAGTAGAAAATGACATGGGGACAAAGTTTGTCCCTATCCCCCATGAGCTCTGTACCCACCCTGTCCCCATCTCTGCGGGTTACTGCCGGTCCCCGTGCCCGAGTCATTCTCTAGTTATAACAAATGTGAGCAGCATTGCACAGCACATATTAATGTCCACCACACCATTAGGCAAGACTAGGTGGTTGCCCAGCACAGCAGCTTGTTGAGGGCAGCAAGGAGTACCTGCAGCCAAAGCAAACAGTAGGTTCTGGCAGCCACACAAAGCAGAAAACCTATCGTGTATTCATTAACCGGCATTTTTATAGGATGTTTACATGATCATTGTGATTGTTGAGTTTAATTATCCAAATCTTGGGGGACCTTCAAGGTAGGGAGATCTGAAAGTTAATTGAGGGATGATATAAAGCTGAAGGTTCACCTAGGATGTCCACTACCCTTGCACTAGCTCTGCACACCTCTCATGTTGGAATTGGCACCTACTTCTTTGGTGTTGAGTCACTTTTCAGCTGTGATATGTATAAAAAATGCTAAAGAATTGTTTCCGATTGTGAAGCCCATGAGGCACATTTCCCCCAATGAGTGCAAAAGCTGGCACAGTTTAATTTTATCTTAACAGATAAAATCTTTGGTACTTACCTGCTAATTTGTATTAGTTCACAATAACACTCATTCATTTGAATTAGATGCATAGTTAGTAAATAGGCCCCTTTGACAATAATGGAACTCATGCTGTTTATCATAGAGACTGGAGGAGTGGCCTAGTGGTTAGAACACTGGTCTGGCAATCCAGAGGTGGCCAGTTCAAATCCCACTGCTGCTCCTTGTGATCTTGAGCAAGTCACTTAACTTTGCATTGCTTCAGGTGCAAGCTTAGATTGCAAGCCTTCCTGAGACAGAAAAATATCCAATGTACCTGAATGTAACTCACCTTGAGCTACTACTGAAAAAGGTGTGAGCAAAATCTAAATAAATAGGTTAAAATTAAATTAATATGCATTAATTCACCTTAATATAGTATGTTAACATGAGTTAGTAATGAAGCTTTTCATTACATAGTGAGCTCTGTTATGCTGATATTGAATTTGAACACTGCTTCCTGTGTACTCTTCCTGGTGGTTCTGGGTCTTTTGTAAAATGTTAGAAAAGAAGGCCAGGTGGTTAGCTTATAGTGACATTAGTTTTGACAAGGTGTAGTAATATGGGCCAAATATATTAGAAACTCAGAGCTTGGATTATCCAGGCTGCAAGACATAAAAAATGCTCTGTTCATCAATTATTTTTAAATGATTGTAAGATTTTCTGTTTGTGCCCAGAGTGATTGTCTTAGTTTCAAACATCACTACACTGTATATTTTTCACAATGGAAAAGGAGTGGGGAAATTACTCCTGGAGAATACAGGAATACCAATTACTCTGTCTATTTTATTTTTTTTCTCTCTTTCCCTCCAATAAAGATAACTTGGGGCCCTTTTACTAAAAGGTGCTTAGCACGTGAAAAACAAGCTACCACTGCCTGATGGTCGGCAGTGGGTTGAGATCCTGAGGAACTAGGTTCAATTCTTTCTGCATCCCCGTGTGGCCCTGGGCAAGTCAATTAGTCCTCCATTGCCTCAGGTACAATATGTAACTTAGTGAGCCCATTAGGGGCAATGCAAAGTACCTGTAATAGAAATTGTAAACCGCATGTTCATCTCAGGGATCACTTGCAGTATATCAAGTGCTAAAATAAATTAATAAAAATGTATTAAAACATTTTGCAATATTTTGCCTGTTAGCACACGCTAACTTTCACGCTTATTATTTTTGGATCGGGTGTGTCATGGGTGGAGAATGGGAGCGTGTTAATGCAAACACACTAACACTGAGTTAATGTGGGGGCACTTAGGGCCAGGGTCAGTAAATGTTGCCCAAAGTTAGACATCATATGATCCACTCACTTCTCATGCCTGACTGGGTGCAAGCACTTACGCCAAAGCTGGTGTAAATGTTCATGTCCAACTGATGGCAGGCGTAATGTAAGAATTCTATAACATCGCACCTAATTTCTGGGAACGCCCTTGACCCACCCATACCCCTTCCATTTCCACAACCCCTTTTGAGTTGCGCTCTATGAAATTTAGGCATGCATGTTATAGAATAGGATGTAGGGCAGATCTGCATGTAACTCCTAATTAGTGACGATTAAGTGCTTGTTAGCACCAAGTATTGATTGTTAACACCTAATTGAATAATGATTTTACACGCAGATCTTGGATCCATTTCCAAAGTTGGGCAACCTATACAGAATCTAGAGGTTAGTTTATTCAAAACAGAAAGGGTGTGTGTGTATGTACAGTGGGGGAAATAAGTATTTGATCCCTTGCTGATTTTGTAAGTTTGCCCACTGACAAAGACATGAGCAGCCCATAATTGAAGGGTAGGTTATTGGTAACAGTGAGAGATAGCACATCACAAATTAAATCCGGAAAATCACATTGTGGAAAGTATATGAATTTATTTGCATTCTGCAGAGGGAAATAAGTATTTAATCCCTCTGGCAAACAAGACCTAATACTTGGTGGCAAAACCCTTGTTGGCAAGCACAGCGGTCAGACGTCTTCTGTAGTTGATGATGAGGTTTGCACACATGTCAGGAGGAATTTTGGTCCACTCCTCTTTGCAGATCATCTCTAAATCATTAAGAGTTCTGGGCTGTCGCTTGGCAACTCGCATCTTCAGCTCCCTCCATAAGTTTTCAATGGGATTAAGGTCTGGTGACTGGCTAGGCCACTCCATGACCCTAATGTGCTTCTTCCTGAGCCACTCCTTTGTTGCCTTGGCTGTATGTTTTGGGTCATTGTCGTGCTGGAAGACCCAGCCACGACCCATTTTTAAGGCCCTGGCGGAGGGAAGGAGGTTGTCACTCAGAATTGTACGGTACATGGCCCCATCCATTCTCCCATTGATGCGGTGAAGTAGTCCTGTGCCCTTAGCAGAGAAACACCCCCAAAACATAACATTTCCACCTCCATGCTTGACAGTGGGGACGGTGTTCTTTGGGTCATAGGCAGCATTTCTCTTCCTCCAAACACGGCGAGTTGAGTTCATGCCAAAGAGCTCAATTTTTGTCTCATCTGACCACAGCACCTTCTCCCAATCACTCTCGGCATCATCCAGGTGTTCACTGGCAACTTCAGACGGGCCGTCACATGTGCCTTCCGGAGCAGGGGGACCTTGCGGGCACTGCAGGATTGCAATCCGTTATGTCGTAATGTGTTACCAATGGTTTTCGTGGTGACAGTGGTCCCAGCTGCCTTGAGATCATTGACAAGTTCCCCCCTTGTAGTTGTAGGCTGATTTCTAACCTTCCTCATGATCAAGGATACCCCACGAGGTGAGATTTTGCGTGGAGCCCCAGATCTTTGTCGATTGACAGTCATTTTGTACTTCTTCCATTTTCTTACTATGGCACCAACAGTTGTCTCCTTCTCGCCCAGCGTCTTACTGATGGTTTTGTAGCCCATTCCAGCCTTGTGCAGGTGTATGATCTTGTCCCTGACATCCTTAGACAGCTCCTTGCTCTTGGCCATTTTGTAGAGGTTAGAGTCTGACTGATTCACTGAGTCTGTGGACAGGTGTCTTTCATACAGGTGACCATTGCCGACAGCTGTCTGTCATGCAGGTAACGAGTTGATTTGGAGCATCTACCTGGTCTGTAGGGGCCAGATCTCTTACTGGTTGGTGGGGGATCAAATACTTATTTCCCTCTGCAGAATGCAAATAAATTCATATACTTTCCACAATGTGATTTTCCGGATTTAATTTGTGATGTGCTATCTCTCACTGTTACCAATAACCTACCCTTCAATTATGGGCTGCTCATGTCTTTGTCAGTGGGCAAACTTACAAAATCAGCAAGGGATCAAATACTTATTTCCCCCACTGTATATATATATATATATATATATATATATATATATATATATATATATATATATATATATACACACACACACATACTAATAACAAAACAGAAACCAACAGAAAACACACCATCCTATCCCTTACTCCAAAGAGGAAACCCTAAAAATTCTAATAGGGTTATCAACCCTAACACTAATAGCATCTATGGTTACCCTAACTCCAGAAGTAACCAACAACATACCATACTATGTAACTTGTGTCACACAGCTGCAAGAGCCGACCTCTTCCCAGGTAGAATCCAAACAGCCAGTTGTGGCACTCAGAAAAATGAACAACATTCAATTGACACCCATGAATAACAGAAAACTAAAAAGAAACCAAGAATCACAGAAACCCGCATAACAAAAATAACCACATTCACATCACAAGTTGATGATTACCTACCAATACTAGTGGGTTACATCAACACCAGAGTAGTGGTAAACAAACAGAAACAAAAAAAGACTGGATAACCGACAAAGACCTTGGCTTAGCTTTCATAAACGAAACATGGATCCATTATTCTGGAACTATGCCCACCAGGCTATAAAATCTTACATTAGACTAGAAACGAAAAAGAGGTGGGGGAATTCACTACTATATAGATCCTTTCTAAAGGTAGAAGCCATAGTGTAATCCATAACACCACAACTGGAAATCGTCTCAATTAGAATCAAGGACTATCTCTACTTAAACAACTATACTGCATCCTTTTCTACAGACCCCCAGAAAAATGGAAAATGACTCAAATCAACTTCATGGAGTACATATCAAATATATGGGTAGCTAACCCCAACACCATATTAGTAGGGGATATTAACCATCACCTAGATGACCCAAAAACAGAAAGCTCCAAAGACTGTGAAGAATTCTTCAACTATGGAACTTCCAATGAACACCAGTGACCACCACCCATGTCAAAGACCATGCCATAGACCTGATAGCCTATAGATCCTCATAGGAAAATGACTTCAAAATACAGAACCCACGATGGACACAAACTCCATAGTCAGACCGCTTCAAACTAAACCTGACCCTCTACTGGAAAGAACACAAGACCTCACCACTACAAACATAGACACTATGCAAAACTCGAGGAAAGATCGATGTAACCAAATTTTGGTGTACCATATATAAAGATCAAAGGTCACCAACAACTAACATGGAAGAATTCCTAGAGAAATGGGATGAAAGAAGCACAACCATACTGGATGAAATAGCCCCAATGAAAACAAAAATTAGACAGAGGCGCAAAATAGCCCCATGGTATGACGAAGAACTGAAAATAGTGAAAACACTTTGCAGAAGACTAGAATGAGCATGGACAAAATGCAAAAATGAAACAAATAAAACCATGTGGAGGGATGCACGAATCAGATACAAGATCAAAATGAGACACTCTAAAAATAAATACTATAAAGAACAGATAGGTTCAGACTACAAGGACACGAAAAAACTATTTATAAAAGTATAAATATATACACCAAGCCTCTGATGATGACGAATGATGACCCCTCCCCTTATCTTGTTGGGCAGACTGGATGGACCGTACAGGTCTTTATCTGCCGTCATCTACTATGTTACTATCAAAGTCAGTGCAGCATTCATAACACTCTAGCAAAAAGAAAAGCAAGGTAAAAACATGGAGATGCCATATTTATGAACGTTCTAATATTTATGTGCTTATAGAACTTGAGCAGCACTTAGGCAGTTTTCAATTAACTAGGGATTTCTTTCTACACATTCCTGAATAGGTGCTAATTAATATCTTTCACTAAAGACTGCCTTTTGCAGTTACTCTGTGAAGTTTTTAGATATTATCATCTTCATCTGTCCTGTGCATTCCATGAGATGGGAAGGAAAATATATTTACTCATTACAGTCCTTCTATCCCTTTTTTGGACTATTAGCATCATAGTTGCTAGATCTGTGAGTGCTTAGCACTCCCCCCAATATTAAGCAAATTCCTTCACTGTGTCCAGTAGGACTAGTTCATGTAGGGTTAAACTCCTAAGATTAGCATGCAATAAATTTCCAAATGTGAAACTACAGAATGTTTCACCACTTGTAAAATTGCCAGTTGTTCCACTCAGCCAGTTTGTTTTGTTTTGTTGGTTTTGGACACGGAATCAATAACTGTAGTGATAAAGTTTGTCTGTGTAAGTTTCCTAAATTGAATGCTTTACTGTATTCTTTCAGAAAGGTTTCCAGGCACTGTGGAGCATGGCATCATCAATAAATTGTTAGTGAGTTTCATTTGTGGCTTTTTATACTTCTACCAAGATTTATAGAACAATATAGTGCCCTGTATAAAACTATAAAAGCAGAAGAAAGAGCAATGCTTCAACCATTTTGATGTGTCCAGTCAAGATTGTTTTAGTTTCATTGAGGGGTCCTACTTTTACTGGCTTCAGCAAATAGAATAGAAAGTAGGATTCTTTTACAAGTTGGAAACTAGGTCACAACATCCACACAGGTGCTTTATTTTTTCTGGGCTTGATATTCAAAACTATTTAACCGGCCAGGAACGGTTCCTGGCCGGTTAAATAGCTATTTATTGCCTAATTGCGGATAGTCAGTGGGAGATAACCAGTTATTACCCGCTGAATATCCACGACTAGCCACTAAGAGCCTTATTCTATAAAGGTTATGCTCTTTTCTCCTAAAATGTATGCTCCTAAATTTATGTACCTAAATTCCAAGTATACATCATGCTCCAAAATAGATTATGCTTGTAATTTAGGAGCCTAAATTTAGGATTGTAAATTGTGCTCATAAATTAGGAGCATTAATGTTAGGAGCATAAATTTAGGAGCATAACCTTTATAGAATAAGGCCCTAACTGGCTATATCATAGCCAGTTAGGTGTTGATATTTAGCACCAAACCTATTAGTGGTTAAATAGGCCGCATAAATAGCAGGCCTATCTTTAGCGCTGAATATCGGCTTGACTGGTTAAGTGTCTGTGATTAAAAATGAAAATAGATATTCAATGCCAGTCACCATAAATGGCCCAGTATTGAATAATTGAATATTTGTGTTTAATGTCGGCAGCTGAAAATGGGGGAGGGGGGGTCTGAGTACATAAACAAAGATTTGTTTTAAATAGGAAAAGAAGTGATTAGAGAGAGAGAGAGGTGTGTTGTATATATATGTGTGTGGGTGTGTGTGTGTGTGTGTGTGTATCTAGTTATGTAGCTTCCTTTGTCTCCTGTGTCAGCAACTGTTGATTGAACACAGAGGAGCTTAAGTGTGAAAATAGCTTTTGTTTATGATAGTTCATGGCCCCTTAGGTCTCTGGATGTCAAGAATGGATCTTTGATCTCATCCCAGTAAGATTCCCAGGAAGAATCCAAGCAGAAGCTAAAAGAGGAGGAGGCGTAGAGGAACTGTTCAAACCAGTATATCTTAAGTCAGGTCCTCACTGTCTGTCTATGAAAGGTGGGGAAACAATTGAGAAAGGAAAAAGAGCAATGTGAATGATGCCTCTGACCTAACAAGTAAGTATGGCTCTGTTTTCTATCAATCAAAATAGTGTGAGGGATGTTAAGGTGGGAGGGAGGATCTACACATAAATGGAGGAGGGAGGATACAAAATTGGGGAGGGAGGGCCGTTTCACCAGGCAATAACAGTGTTTGAGTCCAGAGTGATCTCCTCCTTGAGTGGTAATTATTGCCCTACAATGTTCTTAACACTTGCATAAGTTCAAGCTGCAAATGAAGGACTTATTTCCAAAACATGCTAAGTCCATATGAGTTGCATTGGGATATATATATATATATATATATATATATATATATATATATATATATATAACCCAAGTTTTCATGAGGGCGTCCTCGCAGGACGGCCCCACAAAGGGGCGAGAAAACGAGGAAACCTGTATTATCGAAACAAGATCAGCGTCCATCTTTCGTTTTGATAATACGGTTGGGGACGTCCAAATCTCAACATTTAGGTCAACCTTAGAGGTGGTCGACCTAAATGTTGAGATGGTCGACCTTAGAGATGGTCGTCCCCGGTTTTCAGCCGTAATGGAAACCGAGGACGCCCATCTGAAAAACGACCAAATCCAAGCCCTTCGGATCGTGGGAGGAGCCAGAATTCGTAGTGCACTGGTCCCCTGACATGCCAGGACACCAACCAGATTTCTCCCAGGTGCATAATAGAGAATGACACGGGGACAAAGTTTGTCTCCGTCCCCGTTCCGTCCCCGTGGGTTCTGTCTCTATCCCCACCCCATCCCCGCAGGTTCTGTCTCCGTCCCTGCAGGCCCTGTCTCCATCCTCACCCCGTCCCCGCAGGTTCTGTCCCCGTCCCCATGGACTCTGTCCTCATCTGCAGAAGCCTTGAACACTTATGATTTTATATTTAAATCTTTTTATTAAAATATAAAAAGGAACAATATGCTGTGCAACTGCTGTGTATAAGTTGGAAATAGAGAACAATAATAACAATGAGCAGCTATAATAACCCTCTTTCCCACCACCACCCTCTACCCTTCCAACCCCAACAATAGGTGATTTCTACTACACCAAGGAATCCTAATTCACACTGTTAAAATGTCCAGGAGCATAAAATTCAACCTGTTCTATTAGCCCAAATCAGCTTTCGATTATGCCAATTTGGGTGACCCTGAGAGGACGCCCATCTCCTGATGGGCACCCTTCTCTTTTGAAAATAAGCCTATAAGGCAGCCAAATGGCCTTTCCTATATAAGATTCTCACCTCCAATGTTCTAGCCTCCTGGGACCGTGGATCCCTCGGAGGTGGTCTGCTAGGCAGCTAAGAACACACTGACATTAGTAACGTTTTTCCTACTCCTCCCCATTGCCTGGGAATCAGCTGTCCAGTGTGCCGCTCCCTACCACTTCTGAGCAGTGACAGGGAGCGGGGCAACACAGAACCCCCCCTCCGGCACATTCACCAAGAGCACACCCCCCCCCCCGAAGAACATCACCACTCTCCCGCCCCCCCCCACACACAGTCACTCCCATCCCTCCCATCCCGTTCAAGGCCCCCTCATGCCCCTCCCACCGAGTTCCAGACTTCCCCTCCCCTCCGATTTCAACACCCCCCTCCATGTAACTGACCCCTGGACCCCCCTGCCGAGACCTCTCGACCCCCCCTTCCGCCGAAAACCCTACCCCGCCGCCGTTGCATTCCTGTGATGATGACAACCAAAACTTCTCTTCTCGGCTGCGCCGGGGCATTGCTTGATGAATGATCATCTGTTCAAGTTTCTGTGTGTGCGTCTGACACCCAGAAGGGAGGGAGGGAGGGAGGGGGGATTATTTTGCTAGCGCCCGTTTCATTGCCTACCGAAACGGGCCTTTTATACTAGTTTATATATATACAAAACTGGGTTGCAGTCAGAAATATGACTACATGCTGAGCCTTCTTTATTAATGCTATGCATCTGATTTGCCAGTGCTTATGTTGCTTCTTACTTTCTTCATTTAGATCATTTTTTCAATTCTTTGAAGGACAATCTTTTGGCTGTAATAGCCTCTTTTACTTCACTGTTTAACCACACTGGCTGTTGTTTTCTCTTCTTTCCACCTTTGCAAATACGTGGAATGCATCTGGACTGGGCTGCCAAGATGGTATTTTCGAATAACATCCACGCCTGATTTAGAGGGGCATAATCGAATGCGAACGCCCATCTCCATGGGCGTCTATCTCCGAGAACGGGTACGTGAAGGGCGGGACAAACTGTATTTTCAGAAAAAATGGGGCGTCCATCTTTTTTTCCGATAATACGGTTTGTGCCAGCCAATGCATCGGATTTGTGCGGATTTGAGCTGGGCGGTTTCGTTTTTCAACAATAATGGAAACTGGAAGGCGTCCAGCTCTAAAACAAACAAATCCAAGGCATTGGGTCGTGGGAAGGGCCAGGATTCGTAGTGCACTGGTCCCCCTCAAATGCCAGGACACCAACCGGGCACACCTAGGGGGCACTTCTAACAAGTAAAAAAAAACAGTTAACTAACTCTGAAGTCCATAGCTCCCTTCCCTTGTGTGCTGAGCCCCCCAAATCCCCCCAAAACCCACTGCCCACAACTCTACACCATTACCATAGCACTTATGGCTGAAGGGGGGCTCCTAGATGTTGGTACAGTGGGTTTTGGGGGCGGTTTAGAGGGCTCCCATTACCATCACAAGTGTAACAGGTAGAGGGGGGAATGGGCCTGGGTCTGCCTGCCTGAAGTGCATGCACCCACTAAAACTGCTCCAGGGACCTGCATACTGCTGTGATGGAGCTGGGTATGACATTTGAGACTGGCATACAGGCTGGAAAAAAAAGTTTTTAATGTTGTTTTTTTTGGGTGTGAGGGGGGTTAGTGACCACTGGTGGAGTCAGGGGTGGTCATCCCTGATTCCCTCCGGTGGTCATCTGGTCATTTAGGGTGACTTTTTTGGGACTTGTTCGTGAAAAAAATGTTTCCAAAAATGTGACCCAAATTTGCACTAAAAACGCCTTTCTTTTTCGATTATCGGCCGTGGACGCCCATCTCTCCTCGGCTGATAAACATGCCCCAGTCCCGCCTTCACCACGCCTCCGACACCCCCCGTAAACTTTGGCCATTTCCGCAACATATTGCAGTTGAAGACGTCCAAAATGGGCGTTTGATTATACCGATTGGGCGCCCACGGGAGAAAGACGCCCATCTCCCGATTTGGGTCAAAATATGGGCGTCTTTCTCTTTCGAAAATAAGGCGGTTAGTGTCCTAACCTTAGCAGATGATCCTTTTAGTTTCTTAACTATTTTCCTAATTTTATTATAATTGCGTTTTCAGCTACAGTACATTTCCTTTGTGGGTTCATCCCAGATAGTAGCTCAAACTCAATCATGTTATGATCACTGTTTCCAAGGGGACCCAACACTGCCACCTCTCGCACTATGCCCTGCACACTAGTAAGGACCAGATCCAAAATAGCTCCCCCTCTTGTCGGTTCCTGGACCAGTTGCTCCAGAAGCAGTTGTTTATTACATCTAGAAATTGTATCTCCATGGCACTCCATGATGTAACATTTATCCAGTCAATATCGGAGTAATTGAAATCACCCATTATTATAGTGTTGCCCAATTTGCCAGCTTTCCTAATCTCTGTAAACATTTCTTCATCCATCTGTTTGATAAAAGTAAGATAGCAGAACAATCAGAATTCTCCTAATTTCCTTCAGTACAATTGGATATATCCAGCTGGCCTATTGCTTTGACTGTCTTTAATTTAACTAACTCCACATGAACAGTCTTCTGAAACAATTTTTTGAGACCTACCTCACTTCCACTTTTTCTGCAGTCTTACTCCCAGCCCTATAATTGTAACTTCCCATATTAGGGGTCAACCCGGACCATCTGTGTGAAAAGCAGGCATCCTAACCACTGGACTGTGTGGGAGATCAGTGTGTAATACCTACAGGAAAAGCAAGATTTGAACCCTTGATGTCCTGGTTTCTTGCTTTTCCTCCACTCTTGTCCTGATTGGTATGATTTTTGTTTCCATGCCTTTGTCATCTTTGTATGGTTGATCTTTACAATAGCAGTAAAATATCTTAGGGGCCCTTTTACCAATTAGTGGCAAAAAGTGACCTTAATGCAACCTTACACAGGTCATTCCCAGGGGCTTAATACATTTTTTCTTCTGGGATAAAATGGCCAATTTTCAATTTTTTTTCAATAATGGCCACTCGCTAATTTTCCAATTATTGCAACCATCACCTATTTTAGATGGAAGTGGGAACTCACATACTAAACCTGCACTAATTGGTTAGCACTTGGCAGTGCCCACTCGTTAACTAATTAGCACAGAACACGCCCACTCTCTGCCTCCAGACCTACTCCCCCCCCCCCTGCTAAGATATAAATTCTATTTTTAGCACATGGGTAGTGCACACACATCCCTAAATTGCCACAAGACACCACAGCGTAACCCACAGTAAGTCATTTTTTGTAAAATGGCCCTATAATAAACAAATTAAAATGCTTTGCTGCTACACTGTCAAAATGTGGCATATCAAACTCCTGACTTAGCAGTGCTTTTCTAAAATATTTTCCAATCCATCGGGCAAGCAGAGCTCTCCAAAAACAAGTTTAGGGGAAGAAAGTGATGTTAAAGCAATGGAGAGACCTGGCAGCATACTGGCTTTAACTGATTGTGAATGTTTATCTCCTGTTCTTATACCTTTGGGAACTTTGTTCTCAGTTTAGCAAATTGGAGAGACTAACAAGCTTTTATCTATCAAACTGCATAGAGATTCCAAAACAATCAGGCACCAGTATGCATGCAGCTTTCTTACTTAAATAATACAACAGGTTGCCTTAGTCTTTTTAAAATGATTACAGAATATGTTCCTTCAATGAACAAACACAAAGACACACTTTTCTTCTCAATGTTTTATGAAGGAAGGTATTTTTCAAAAATAGTATTCAATTAAGACTGATCACTGTGAAGAAAACGTAATGTGGCATAGTGTTATTTTCAACCAGACAACTGTCAGTAAAGCAGATGTTACCTAATGATATTTAGATTCACAACTGCAAATACTAGAGTTATATAGGAAGTATATAGGCGCTTATTTTCACCCACCTTCTTCTCTTCCCCCACCCACCACAGGTCTCAGTTAACTAAAAATTACATCACCGTGTTATCCATATGTGATCAGTAACTCAGCTGATTGGGGAGGCTAAAATGGGTGGGGCCAGGGCATGGTGAGACCTGAGTCCTTAACTGTCTGAAACATACAGATACATATCAAGTGCCGGAGAATAAAGTGACAGAGAAAATTAAGGTGGCATTACCTACTGACACTTTTTTTTAAAATCCACTTTAATTTGATTGCCTCAGAGCCCTATAGGGCTCCTAGGCAATCAAATAAAAGTGGATTTTTTAAAAAGTTGTCAGTAGGTAATGCCTACACCACTATAGAGGCCTGTAGTCCATCTGCCCCTCTCTTTTTCTCTCTCTCTCTCACATCCCACTTCCTAATAGATTTCTGCTTTGGAACAAACAACCCATGCCAAAACAAGACTATATCAAATTCAAGCTGGGGAGATGATACATAGATTCTGTCAAATAGGGTATCCTATGAATGTTATAAAAAAGGCTTATAAAGAGCACAGTATATGCACAGCCGTGGTTGTTTGTTCCAAAGCAGAAATCTATGGTCGGTCCTTTAGCATGTGTGATTCCTTTTTCCCATCAAGCGCCTCAGATTGGACAGTTAGCCCATAAATATTGGCAACGTTTTGTCACTACACTCAGAATTCAGCGAACGCCCCAAAATAGCTTACCGCCGTAAATCGAATCTGGGAGAGTTATTAAACAAGCCAGGTAGAACCAATAACAGGGGACAGCATGGACCCTGTGGTAAATGTGTCTACTGTAAACGTGTGATTACTACAAGTTGGATAGCTAAACCAGGTTCCAATAGGGGGTTGTATCTGTCATCTCATACCACATGTGACAGTGAAAGAGTCATATATTGTATCATATGCCCATGCTCGCTATACTATATAAGGCATACGAAAAGGAAACTTAAGAGTCAACTTGACGAGCATATTAGTAATATCAGAACCCAAAAAAAAGATACACCACTAGTCAATCATTGGCTAGAAAAAAAAGCATAATATAGAAGAGTTGAAAAGTATGGTTTAGTACAAGTAACAGCATTAGGGCGCGAGGAGATGTGAGTGCTTCGGCTGCATAACATAGAACAAAGATACATTTCTGAGTGGGCTACGGTGGCCCCTAATGGCCTCAATTTAGAGGTAGAGTGGCTGTAGGACGGTCATGGTACGTAGGGGAGGAGTTAAGGCATATTTAAACTCCCACGTGTGGCCTTTCAGGTATAGAGTTATTGGGCGGGTAGAAAACTCCTGACTTGGAATGATATCCTGATGGTAAGCAGCCAATTTTGATATGGAATGATTAAAAAAGAATTAGATTGATTAATATATATAGCCGCTACCTTTTGCATTTGTATGTCTATATACACATTATATAATTTAGGTATTGGTTCCATCCTGAAGAAGGAAATTCTCGAAATGCGGTCTCGCATAGAGGACCAGGATAAGATACAGAGAACCCGGTGGATTTAAAGGACTTTTTAGCTGCAGTGGATATTTTCACACAAGGTACCTCGGTAGCCTTTCCCTGGCTGAAATGATCCTCATGGACATGGTTCTTAAGAAGTTTCCATAATATATGAACTGCTGTTTAAAGACTCTGTGGGCGCCAGCGTACACTGGAGTATACCGCCTGAATACGATCACGGAGATTTGGATATAGCAAAGACTGAAACATGTTCTTTGAGTTTATGCATTTGGTATAAGCAAATGAAAGTCTTTGTATTAATTGACTAGAAGTGATAAGTGATTAGGATACTGAAGAGAACTGTGGGTTATGAGTGGAAGCGGCGAGTGACTGTGAGTGCCGAGGACTGATGCAAGATATAGGTATATGTGATTTAATAAATAAGTTGAAGAAATTAATGAAGTAAGGAGTACTTTATGTATGAAGTATCTGTTGAGTCTGTACTCTGGTAACAAATTTTGGACCCTAGATTGGCACATTAGTTAAAATGTAATGCCAAGAAGTGCAGAGTGATGCACTTGGGGTGCAGAAACCCAAAAGAGAGATAGCAAATACGATGGGAGAGATTAGTAAGCTCGTCTGAGAAGAGAGACCTTGGGGTGTTGGTGTCAGAGGATCTGAAGAAACAGTGTGACAAGATGATGGCCGTGGCCAGAAGGATGCTAGGCTGTATAGAGAGGGGTATAACCAACAGAAGGAGGTGTTGATGCCCCTCGACAAGTCATTGGTGAGACCCCACTTGGAGTATTGTGTTCAGTTTTGGAGGCCGTATCTTGCTAAAGATATAAAAAGACTGGAAGCGGTGCAAAGAAAAGCTACAAAAATGGTATGGGATTTATGTTTCAAACTGTACGAGGAGAGACTTGCTGACCTGAACCTGAACATGTATACCTTGGAGGAAAGGAGAAACAGGGGTGACATGATACAGACGTTCAAATATTTGAAAGGCATTAATCTGCTAACATACCTTTTCCGGAGATGGAAAGGCAGTAGAACTAGAGGACACGAATTGAGGTTTGAATGGGGAGAAGACTCAGGAGTAATGTCAGGAAGTATTTTTTACAGAAAGGATGGTGGATACATGGAATGCCTTCCTGCGGGAGGAGGTGGAGATGAAATTGGTAATGGAATTCAAACATGCGTGGGATAAACACAAAGGAATCCTGTTTAGAAAGGAATGGGTCCACAAAATCTTAGTGGAGATTGGGTGGCAACACCGGTAATTGGGATGCAAAAACAGTGCTAGACAGACTGGGCAGACTTCTACGGTCTATGCCCTGATTGTGACTAAATAGATATGGATGGGCTAGAGTGTACATTTTAAGGGGCTTCAATGTTAGCTTCAGAACTTTTAGTACAAGAACAGTGCTGGGCAGACTTTTATGGTCTGTGCCCTGAGAATGGCAAGGACAAATCAAACTCAGGTATACATATAAAGTACCGCATACCATGTAAAATGAGTTTATTTTGTTGGGCAGACAGAATGGACCGTAGAGGTCTTTTTCTGCCGTCAACTATGTTATATATATTTAAAGTATGAGCCCTTACAGTAGCCTTATAGCTGGTGTAAATGCCCACATCCAGTTGTGTGCTAGAATGTGCAAAAAATATAGCTGTGCACACTCCGTCCAAAGTCCTCCAGTACACACAACCACCAGCAAAGCATGTGCTTCAAATTATGGTTTGTACTTTTCTACTAGTTGTATTCCAGTAAGAGGTCATTTACGGTATAAAATAACCACTTACAAGCATAAATGACCAAAATACTGCCATTTGCATGACTTTTGACTCCTACAACCAGGCAGCTTATTATGAAATGGAAAGGGTAAGAAATTGTTTGTGGACTGAACTGTAGAGGGCAGTTTACCACATGTTAACTGTTAACACAGTGGATATTGCAGATCAGTTAATGCCAACTCAGTAGGTAACATTGTTTTCATTTCTGTTATATGCCATGCTCTTAATGAATAGTAAGTAAATTGTCTTTGTGTTAACTGTATGGGAAGACACTGGGCATGTCCCCAACAGTTACCATTAGATGTTTTGTATATTCATTTTTGGAACTAGTGGGTGGTAACTGCAAATTTTACACTTTAGTAAAAAGCCCCCCCCCCCCCTAAAGTACATGCATACATTTGCCCTTTTTCAGATTCAGGTGTAAATTTATATGAGTATTTGTGAACTATTGGAAGTTATTGCATAAGCCTATTATTTTGAAGACACATGGAGGGGCATAATCGAACGGGGGTGGCCATCTCTAATGACAGCCCCGTAAAGCGGTGTACCCGACCGTATTATCGAAAAAGATGGAGGCCATCTTTCGTTTCGATAATACGGTCGGGGCCAGCCAAATCTCAACGTTTGAGCCGCCCTTAGAGATGGCCGACATTGGTTTTCGCCGATAATGGAAACTAATGGCAGCCATCTCAAACCCTGCCAAATCCAAGTCATTTGGTCATGTTAGGAGCCAGCATTTGTAGTGCACTGGTCCCCCTGACATGCCAGGACACCAACCGGGCACCCTAGGGGGAACTGCAGTGGACTTCAAAAATTGCTCCCAAGTCCATAGCTCCCTTCCCTTGTGTGCTGAGCCCCCCAAAACCCACTCCCCACAACTGTACACCACTTGCATAGCCCTTATGGGTAAAGGGGGGCACCTACATGTGGGTACAGTGGGTTTCTGGTGGGTTTTGGAGGGCTCACATTTACCACCACAAGTGTAACAAGTGGGGGGGGGTGGGGATGGGCCTGGGTCCGCCTGCCTGAAGTGCACTGCAGTACCCACTAAAAATTGCTCCAGGGACCTGCATACTACTGTGATGGATCTGGGTATGACATTTGAGGCTGGCATAGAGGCTGGCAAAAAAAATGTCTTTTAATTTTTTTGGGGTGGGACGGGGTTGGTGACCACTGGGGGAGTAAGGGGAGATGATCACCGATTCCCTCCGGTGGTCATCTGGTCAGTTTGGGCACCTTTCAAGGCTTGGTCGTGAACAAAAAGGGACCAAGTAAAGCTGGCCAAATGCTCGTCAGGGCAGGCCTTTTTTCCATTATCGGCCGAGGACGGCCATCTCTTAACCACGCCCACATCCCGCCTTTGGTACACTACCGACATGCCCCCTTGAACGTTGGCCGGCCCTGCTACAGAAAGCAGTTGAAGCCGGTCAAAATCAGCTTTCGATTATACCAATTTGGCCGGCCTTAAGAGAAGGCCGGCCATCTCCCGATTTGTGTCGGAAGATGGCCGCCCTTCTCCTTCGAAAATAAGCAGGATAGATGCCCTATGTTGCCTTCATAAAATGTTGCCTCCATATAAAAGTGGTCTCAACGTGTTCATGTATTTATGGAAGCAAACAAAGGAAATCTTGTCACCTATTCTGCTCATATTTATTTCTTGTCCTACTGAACTTACACCTTTTTTAGTCCTTGAAAAAAATTGCCTTTCTTAGGTTTCATCACACATACGCACACACAAAAAGTTCATTAGTGCTAATTGGCATTAATTGGCACTTATTAATATTCTTAGCAGAAGGTATCCTTAAAGGTGGTTACTTCTTTGCAGACTTGTTCGGTGTGAAAAACTTTATTGCTCATGCTCGTAGATGTTCTTGTGGGGTCTTGGTAGTCTACTACTACTACTACTATTTAGCATTTCTATAGAGCTACAAGGCATACGCAGCGCTGCACAAACATAGAAGAAAGACAGTCCCTGCTCAAAGTGCTTACAATCTAATAGACAAAAAATAAAGTAAGCAAATCAAATCAATTATCAAATCCATGTCATCCTTTCATGAACACTAAAATTAAACATGACAGCTATAAAGATATTTAAAAAAAATAAACGGAATTCCTGTTCTTGAAAGATACTGCCTGATCATGCACACCAGGTGTGCTTTAATTTATTCTTGATACATTGTTCACCATTGTTATCTAACATCAATTAGTGACTGTGTATTTGCAAGACAACACTCTGCAGTTCACCATGGCAAAACAAAGGAAAACAAAAAAATATCAATGTAATTCAATTCAGACAAGAAGCCAAGACAGAATGAAACATTGTAAATGAATGTCTGTTGAGAACGGATGAAGATGCCAAGGCAACAGCAACCGGATGTTAGTGCAATCAGGGAACTTGTTATATAAAAACTATACTATATGTCTGGGTGTTTCTGCTGTGATTTCACTTTGTATGCATACCAATATTAACTGTAGTGTACTGTTGTTCATAGAAACATGACGGCAGATAAAGGCCAAATAGCCGATCCAGTCTGCCCATCCTCCGTAACCACTAACTCGTCCTTTTCCTAAGGGATCCCACGTGCTTGTCCCACGCCCTCTTAAATTCAGACACTGTCCTTGTCTCCATGACCTCCACTGGGAGGGTATTCTACCATCACCCTTTCCGTGACTGAATGCGTTCTTAGATTCCTCCTAAACCTATTTATTCTTAACTTAATCTTATGCCCCTCATTCCAGTGTTTCCTTCATTTGAAAAAGGCTCACTTCTTGTACATTAATGCCACTGAGATATTTAAATATCTCTATCATTTCTCCTCTATCCCTCCTCTCTTCCAGCATATACGTATTGAGGTTCATAAGCCTGTCCCTATATGTTTTATGTCCAAGACCGCTTACCAATTTTGTAGCCGCCCTATGGACCGACTCCATTCTGTTTATATCTTTATGTATGTTTGTCTCCAGAATTGCACACTGTACTCTAAATAGTGCCCTTGTATAAGTCTCTGGTGAGGCCCCATCATCTCTTTGTACCTGCTGGTCATCCCTCTCCTTATGCACCCAGGCATCCTTCTGGCTATGACTGTCACTTTTTCTACTTGTTTAGAAACTTTAAGGTCATCAGGCACAATCACCCCCCAAGTCCTGCTCTTCCTTTGAACACAGTAGCACTTCACCCCTATATTGTAACCGTTCCCTTGGATTCTTGTGACCCAAGTGCATGACTCTGCATTTTTAAGCATTGAATCTTAGTTGCCAAATATTGGACCATTCCTCAAGCTTTGCTAGGTCCTTCCTCATGTCATCCACACCTTCCAGGGTGTCCACCCTGTTGCAGAGTTTGGTATCATCTGCAAATAGACAAACCTTACCAGACAGCCCTTCCACAATATCACTCATAAAGATGTTAAAAAGAGCGGTACTCCACTGATAACATCCCTATCTTCAGGAAACAGCTATAATGTGGATAGAATTAATTGTTGGAGATAAACTTGGTGATAAAAAGTGTATTTAGGCAAACTATTTAGGAGTCAACCCTGGGGTGGTGTAAGGAGTAGGGTGGGAGGGCCTACACAACCAAATATCTGTAGAATGTGTTAGCTGTGAAATCTGTCTCCAAAGCTGTATTAACCACTTCACTGCACAGCTGTTTGGGCGAACAGATAAGAATTAGATAGAGGAAGGGAGTGCCCAAAAACCCAGCTCAGAGGTGAAGATATGAGGAGAGGCAATGCCCAAAACTGCCTTATTTCTGTGAGGTTTCACCACAAAGGCAGAACTCACAGACCATGTGCTGGCCCTGAACTTCCTTATTACTGGAGGTTTAGCCACACCTATGCAGTTCAAACCTATCTATAAGAAACCAGGTGGAGGGGAGGGAGAGGAATTCTAAAACACCTTAACAAATTGAAAAGCTCATCAGAATTTTTACAGTTTTCAAATGCAGTGCCCAGATTAAAACAGATATCAGATAAAAACAGGTAATAGAAGTTGTAGAAACAGCTCAAGGGTAAACAAAGCAGAGAGGAGGAGTAGCATATGCCACTGTGGCTCCTTGTGATCTTGGTGAAGTCACTTAACCATCCATTGCCTATGGTAGAAACTTACTGTAGATTCTGAGCCCTCCAGGACAGAAAACACCTATTGTACCTGACTGTACACAGCTCTGATAGCTTTTAGATTTGCAGGCTGTATATGAGAAATAAATGTTGAATCTTGACCTTTGTCTTGCATTTTGAGATGCTTGAACCTACTTGTTTCAAACCTAGATTATGGCATGCATGTCTTTTCTATTGTAGCCTCTGCAGTGCTCAGTGGGTTACAGTTATGGCGCTTATATATTAAAATATGTACTAAAGGGGGTTTATGTGATAAGGTTAAAAATAAATATGCAAACAAAAACAATGCACTATATATTTTCACATACCATTACGATGTATTATCTATATAATGTATACTTTCATATTTAGCCTTGTTGCTCATCTGTTTGGAAAGGCTGAAGTAGAGGAGCAAGGTGATAGGTATCTTAGCTTGCACATATTCGGTCTCTCTATTGGAAGTGCGGGAGATGTCCTGCAAAAGCGGGAGACTTCGCAGGTCTGTCTATTTGATTGGGGACCAAAACAAGCATTTGCTAATTATTTAAATAAAAACAGATGATGAACTTCCAAGTTCACATTCCCCTATGCAGTAAAATGTATTAACTTGCTCACACCCATGAAGTTGTGAGAAAATTAATGCTTCTAGGGCAGGGCAGTGGTAGGGGAACAGCTAGTATGCAAACCCTGTATCCCAAGGTCACTGTATTAACCTCTTTGGCAACCATCCCAGCACAAAAAAGGCAATGTAGATGCTGACTGTTTACTTGGGGTATCCATCCATGAGCATACATTCAGTTAGTATGGGTGCTTAAGAATATAAGTGCACACACATCACTTATATGTGCATATACCTATGAATAACCACATGTTTAGAGTTCTTGTGAACAACACACACCTAAAAGATGAATAGGTAAAAGAAATAACAACAACAACAAAAAAAAGCCTGAATATTGTGGAAAATTAATTTAAACAAAGATGAACCAAAGGTTTTATGTCCCTTTCCATCCCTGTTACTTACATCTCTTCATGATAGAACAAATCTGCGCATACCCTCAACACAACAATGCAGCCCAAAGCTACTACTACTACTACTAATAGCATTTATATAGCGCTACCAGACGCATGCAGCGCTGACATAGAGAGACAGTCCCTGCTCAAAGAGCTTACAATCTCCTGGAAATCTTTCTGATGCCCCCACAACATCTCCTTGATCCACCTATCCCTATCCATAGGTGAGAGAGTGTCTCCTGCTGTCTTGCCAATTATTGTCAGCACCTTGCCACCTCAGGCTCTGTCTATATGCAGGTCAAAATCTGAAACACTGCTAGCAAACACCATTTAAACAGTGATGGCCAAGACTGCAGGAGGTAAGTACCTCTCTTCCTGCTGTGGAGGGGGGTGGTATGTCAGAGAAGTGGGTCAGGAAGGCTTAGACCCTGAGGAGGATTGAGGGGTGAGCAGCCTTGTTAAAGTCAGACAAAGCTTGGATTTTGAACTGGAGATGGGCAGGGCAGAGTTCAGAAAAAAAGCAAATGTTACACTGGCCAATATTCAAAGCAATGTAACCAGGTAGGAGAGCCTTTCTGCCCAGTTAAATCTCTTGTGCCTGCCTAACTGCTGATATACAGAGAGGCACTTAACTAGATAGTGCTGCTGAATATCAGCACTAACACCCCTCTTACTGCTTGATTAGTTCCTGGGCAGAGCCGATACTTAACCAGTTATGGCAATATTCAGACAGCTAACCAGTTAAGTGAACGACTAGAAGTAGGACAACAGAAAGGCTTCCTACATTTAGCTGCAGAACTAACCGGGCACCAGTCTGAATATTGGTCAGTACCTGATTAAATTCCAGGTAATGTCAACAGTCTTTCTGATATTTTCCTTCCCTCCTCATGATCTGAAGTCCCTGTCTGAGCTTGTGCTGTGAGGCTGCTGCTAGAGGTCACATTGGGCCATTTTTGTATATATGGAAGTATGACCCCCTACTGCCAGGGGTGTTATTTTGGAGGCATAGCCTGCCAGGTAGGAGTGAAGAGGGATCGCCCCTGCCCATCATCCATTGGAAAACTAGGCCCTGAGTTCCTTTCTAAAGGGGATAGCTCGGGAGGTTGGGGGACTTGGATTGGGGGAGGCTATATGGGGCATGATAGTGGATTAATATCAGCCCTGCAGCCCCTTTAAGATTGGGCCCAGGAGCATCTGGCCACGGCTTTGAGGCCTGATGCACCTGGGCACATAGAATAATGCTGCTTGTGAGGTGGCTCGCAAGCAACATTATTCTTTTACCATGGGATTCAACAGTCTGTGCTACTGAGACCACAGGTTATTGGCTCCCATAGTAAGTCGAAGTGCAGTACAAGCTTGCCTTTTACTGCACCTTGATAACTTCCACCAAAATCATTCTGTACTGTTTTGCACCACCTGGCTCTCCTAGCAGCTTGCTATTGATGTAACAAAGAACCTTTTTAAAATGATTATAATTATTTTTGAACTTCAATTTTAACATGCTTTCCTTCTTTTAGCTATTGTTTTTCAAAGCAAGAGGGAGTGATTTTAACCTACAAAACACTTTCAGGAGGCACCATCATTTTGGAATAAATATAGAGGTGAATGGTAAGCAGTAGAGAGTGATGTGAGGATAAAGATTCATCCCCATTCCCTCCCAGCAACCAAATTTCTTTTCCTATCCCCACCCCATCCCCGCAGTCAAGCGGACTTTGTAACCCCATCCCCGTCCCCTCACCATCCCCACAATCTTAATTTTCTTCCCTGCATCTCCCCGCTCATAGCTGAAAGGAAGATTTTATGTAATTTTCAACCCTCTTCCTGCAACTGCACTCAATACAACTTTTCAGTCCCTCCATACTCCATCCACATTTTTTTCCAGGCCCACTCTTCCTGCACACACATTCCATCCATGTCTTTCCAGCCCTCCTCCCTACACCCACAGCCATCCCCCTTTGTTTCCAGCCCCCTCCCTGCACCCACACTCTATCCACCTTTTTTCCAGGCCCCCTCTGCATGTGCACACACATACACACACTCACTGTCCCTGTTTTTTTCAGCCCCACTCCATCCACTTTTTTACAGCCCTGCTCCCTTCACCCATACTTCATATCCTCCCTCCTGCACACTCACCAGTCCAGTGCTGTGCCAAACTGCACATCAGGAGTACTTCTTTGGGGCAGGAAAGAACCTCATTCTTTCCTGCCAAGACTGCCTGCGGCAACCTTGCAACACTTCCGCTTGAATTATTGGCACTCATTTTGAAGAAGCAGAGACACCATCTAGAGCAGCAGCAGAGGGCAGGAAAGAGTAGGGTTCTTCCCTGCCCCAAAAAAGGTCACTAGACCACCAGGGTGGTTAAGGTAGGCCCCGAAGAGGGTCCACTGATGCTTGGGGGCTGGGTTGGCCAACCTTTTATCCTCGTTATGCAGGATAAAACCATGGGGTCCCCATTTCCGTGCACTACTGTGTAACATATGTCCCAAATTAGAATAGAAAATTTCAAAACCATAAACATCTAACTTTCTTTTTTTTTTTTTTTTTTAGAAAATACAATTTTATAACAAGGTTTTGTGCTCTGTGCTTTATTTTTCAGGCTATACTAAAAAAAAAAACCACACACACACAAGTGAAAAACGTAGAAACACAAGCCATTGGGATGTAGGAGGGGCCAGCATTTTTAACAGACAGGTCTCCCAGACATCCCAGGAGAGCAATGGGGTGCCCTAGTGTGCACTGCAGTGAACAATAAATGCTCCCAGGTAATATCTCATAGTTCCCCCTTATCTTGTCTGCTGAGTCCTCCAAAATCTACCCAAAACCCACTTCCCCCAACTATACACCCAATACAATAGTCCTTATGGGTGAAGGGGGCACCTATATGTGGCTATAGTGGGTCTTTGGTGAGTATTGGAGTGCTCACAGTTTCTACCAGAAGTGTAACAGGAGGAAGTGTGGGCCTAGGTCCACCAATCTACAGTGCACTGCACCTACCACTACACTACTCCAGGAACCTGCTGCTCTGTTGAACAAGAGTATAATATCTGAAGCTGGCATAGAGGCTGGTGAATACTATTTATTCATGTTGTTGGGGGTGGAGGACGTCAGTGATCAGTGATCACTGGGGGAGTAAGGGGGGGGTTCATTCCTGATTCCCTCCAGTGGCCATCTGGTCATTTACGGCACTTTTTTTTTGCCTTTGTTCTGAAAACAGGTCTAGACCAAAATGTTGAAGTTTTCATCCTAGGCATTTTTTGGTTTCGTTCAATTATGGCTGTAAAAACATTCAGTGTAAGGTATGCCCTAAGCCCACCCATGCTATAAATAGGAGGTGGTAAGGATTCCACCAGGAAATGGCCATATGGCAAGTGTTTCACTTACCACATTGCTATATCTATCTCCTGTCCAGATTTCCTTTGTCCAGGTGGCTGTTAAAAGAGTTGCATGGCAAACCCACATGCTGATGTTACAGCAGGGCCCCTTTTACTGCCATTTGGTAAAGGGGCACTTAATACCATATCAAGAGTTATAGTTAACTGCATTATACGTTACCTAACAGTAGCAGCTTTTTCTTGGCATTAAGGGATCCTTTTACCATGCTGCGGTAAAAGGGGCCCTGCGCTAGTGGAAGGGGCAATTTTTGCCATACATTGAGGCCCTTTTTACCGCAGCAGATAAAAAGGCCAAAAAAGAAATGTCCATGCTGCAAGATTTCACTTACCCACACGGCCACGTGGAGGTGGACGTACTTACTGCCACCCATTGAGGTGGCGGTTAGGGCTCTCACCTAACTTGGCACTAATCGGGTAGCATGTGGTGCTGCCTGTTTACCACTGGGTTAGTGCCTGCGGAAATATTTTTTGAATATTTCCTCTAACTCCAAAAATACTGCACACTGGGGGTGGAAGTACTACCTATACCCGTGTTGGGCTGGTGGTAGCACCAGATTGGCGCACCTTAAACCCACGATGGGCTTACCACCACTTTGTAAAAGGGCCCCCAAATGCATGGCAGCCTTCCCAAAAAGGGTGAGAATGCCCCAACAGTTCATGCAGATGTTTTGATAATTACCATATAATAACTGCAAACTCATACTGTACTTTATTAAAAGGTGGCTTAATGATTTTGTCTTTAATATTTTTTAAACTTCCTATTTAATAAATTATATAACATTAGATTCAAACATATACACTTGGGTCAAAGCAATACATCAGAATATAAAGCATAAAATACGAAAGTTTAAAAAAAAATTCACATTCAATATAATAACTCCCAACTCCTAACCTCCCCCTCAAAAAAAAAAAAAAGAATAGGGGAACCGTCAGAAAAAAGGCTAGATATTAAGATAATCAAATTGAAGAAACAAGTAGACAACCTTTAAACAAGAGGCACATGGTTCAGAGTAAAGTATCTTTGTAGGATACTATTTATTTAGATTTTGCTCACACCTTTTTCACTAGTAGCTCAAGGTGAGTTACATGCAGGTACAGTGGATATTTCTCTGTCCCAGGAGAGCTCACAATCTAAGTTTGTACTTGAGGCAATAGAGGGTTAATGACTTGCCCAAGATCACAAGGAGCAGCAGCGGGATTTGAACTGGCCACCTGTGGGGTTGTAAGACCAGTGCTCTGACCACTAGGCCACCATTCCACTCTACTGCTTATAAACAGATTGTTATAAAAGCAAAATTAAGCCAGGTGCCTTTAAGGGAAGAGCAGACAGAGATTAAAGATTGCAAATTATCCCTCTCAACTGCTAAGCAGGTTGTAGATACAAAAACACACTTTGAACTATCTGTATACAAGGGCTAGAAGCCTAAAAAATAAGGTGGGAGAATTAGAGTATATAGCACTAAATTAAGAGGGAAATGTCAAAGGTGTTTCAGAGATCTGTTGGAAGGAGGATAGCCAATGATACACTGTGATATCAGTGGTCAACTTATATTGGAATGGTAGGGTGGATCAAATTGGGTGGGGTGTTATATGTTAAAGAAGACATTGAGTCTAACAGAATAAACATTCTGCAGGAAACAGATTGCAAAGTGGAATCTTTGTGGATAGAAAGTCCATGTGTGAAGGGAAAGAGAATAATATTGGGGTTATTACTCTCTGGAGTATTGCCCTGATAAATGTCACACCAGGAAATGCCAGAGAGATAAACTGCCTTGAAGAAAATAAATTACTACTTTGTGGAACAACTGGTTCAAGAACTAACAAGAGGTAGCATTGTATGTTGCTGCTAATTGGGTTTCTTCCAGGTACTTGTGACCTGGTTTGGCCACTGTTTGGAAATTGGATACTGGGCTAGATGGACCTTTGGTCTGATTCAGTGTGGCTGCTCTTATGTTCTTGTGCTGTTTAAAATCAACTTGCTTCCACTACCCCAGCTGTATACATATGTATATCATATATATTCATTGTTGATATCCTGTAAACTTCACTGATTGAGGTCTCCCAGGAGAGATCTAAGGGCCTTTGATGTTTAATATCACATCTATAGTGATTATCCTATATAATGAAAAGCACCTCCAAGGTTCTGAAGCTGACTCCGTGGCAGTGAAGCCTTGAAGCATTCATGCTCTCTGTAAGGCTGTATCCATCTCCTGAATGGGCGGGTGCACGGCGGCGATTGGGTCTATCGTTCAGTGGGCATGCATGCTGAGCTGTGCATGGCAGCGGAGGTTGGGCAGTTGGCTGAGGGGCAGAGATTTGGGCGGTATCATTAGACCCAAAACGCTGTGGCGGTTGGTGGGCAGGGCACTGAGCAGTGTACATAGCACCAATTGGCCAGTTGACAGGTAGGCTGGTTCACCGTGCAGAGCGTGCACCCAGAGAGGTCAAAGGGTGGGGCTGCTGTGTAATGCGCGCGCCCAGCTGCTAAGGTGGGCGTGTGCAGGCGCACTGTGGAAACCAACCACCGAGTAGGGCTGTGGCGTGGCTGTTGTTTGCGTGTGTTTTGTGGTGCTGTAAGGGGAAGGAGAATCGCTGGGTGGCTGGAGTGGGGGCAGGAGAGAGAGCAGAATCGCTGGGTGACTGGAGGGGGGCAGGGGACATAGGACAATTGCTGGGTGGCTGGAGTGGGGGCAGGGGAGACAGGAGAATCACTGGGTGGCTGGAGGGGGGGCAGGGGAGAGAGCAGAATCGCTGGGTGGCTGGAGGGGGCAGGGGAGAGAGGAGAATCACTGGGTGGCTGGAGGGGGGCAGGGGAGAGAGGAGATTCGCTGGGTGACTGGAGGGGGGCAGGGAAGAGAAGAGCATCGCTGGGTGGCTGGAGGGGGGCAGGGGACACAGGAGAATCGCTGGGTGGCTGGAGGGGGGGCAGGGAACAGAGGAGACTCGCTGGGTGGCTGGATGGGAGCGGGGGACAGAGGAGACTCGGTGGGTGGCTGGAGGGGGGCAAGGGAAAAAGTAGAATCGCTGGGTGGCTGGAGGGGAAATAGGGGAGAGAGGAGAATCGCTGGGTGGCTAGAGGGGGGACAGAGGAGACACACTCGCACCCAGCAGTCTCACTCTTTCTCTGTCACACACACACACACACACTCGCATATTCACTCTCTCTCTCTTTCTCTCTCTCACACACACAGCCAATCTCACACACAATCTCTCAAACATACACACTCAGAAGAAAACCTAGCTAGCGCCCGTTTCATTTGTATCAGAAACAGGCCTGTTTTACTAGTATTACATATTATCAATCCCTCCTGATATTCAGCACTATTTTACCAGCCAGCTGCTGACTGGTAAAATAGCGTTTAACTGGCTATCCTGCCCTCTATCCCCCGCTGAATATCCCCAGTTTGTGGCTAGAAGATAACTGGATATATCATCCGATATAACCAGCTATCTGCCTTTTTTAAGCCGGTTTAGCAGCCATATTTGGCCGCATTAAAAGGTGGGATATCTTTGGCTGGTTTAAAGATAATCAGCTAAGTGTGGACATCAACCTAGCCAGTTATTTTTAATCCAGCCAAAAATAAACTGGATATTCAATGCTGGTCACCAGAAATGTCCCAACATTGAGTATCCAGGCTCAGTGCCAAGCACAGGAGTTAGCCAGTCTAACTCCTTTGCTCTCAATATCGGCCCCAATATGTTTTTTCTAGCAAATAAAAGTGCTGATACTCAAATGCAAAAACATTCTTCAGGGCTGGAGTAATCACTGAGGGACCTACTCCACAATAGCAGGCCCCCTGCAATCAGTCACAGAATCTGTGAAAAAGCAGCAATAGTGTGAGGAGCCTGGGAGTTTTCCTTAATTCTTGGGGACATTGGGTCAATTTTAGCTGTCAATGGAAAAGGAGCCAGCACTCAATACACCCTTTAAAAAAAAAGCCCAGCATATTTTATCTTGATATTTTACCTACTGCTTGTATTTTCAAATTCCTTAATATTCTCTATTGAGCTAGTAAGCTAGCCACCTCCAGATGTGTATTTGTATTGTCTTAATTAATTTGCTTCTCTGTGTTTAATTGTAGACGTTAATGTTTATTATAAGACATTGACATATAAAGTTAGTGTAAACCTCTCTGTACTGTTTTATGGATGCTCTAGCTTGTGGTCTTAGTGATGTCTGAGTTCACAAGCTACCACAGTTCAAAATGTTCTGTGCTGCATAGTGCCATTTTGTCCCCTTTGATTGATGAGGCACTCCTGCCCTGCTATCCATACATTATAAGAGCAATACTGCAATCTAAAGCTGCTGTAGATACCTGCTCCATTAAACACAATCCCAGAATGTCAGTTAATTTATTTCTTGGATTGAATGACTCATTAAACTCTGATGAAACCAGGAGCTTCTCTGGTCAGGACTTCTTATGAAGCATTCTTATCTAAAATTTGTGCATGTCCCTACTGGCAAGGTAGAAGGACAAGACAATGAGATCAATACATGGAGCATTTTATCTCTGTCTAACTGAATTATTGTATTGCTAAACTAAGCAAAGTGAACCGAGGAAATTAAAAAAATATATATGAAACTGGAATTGGCCACAAGAGATTCCATGTATTTTTTGGTGTTTCTTTTTGTGTTTTTTTTTTTTTAACCTTACTATGGGACCTTTTTACCAAGCCACAGTAGGGCTACTCTGAGCTTGTCTTGCAGCAATTCAGCCCCACCACTAGGGTACTGTAGGAGCCTGGCAGTAGTGCTGACTCCCACAGCATGGCATTTCTGGCTTCAAAAAATAATTTTGAATTGGTAATCGGTTATTGTCAGTTTAACATGGGAATCTTTATCGCCTCCTAAATAGGAGGTGATAAGGCCTCCCCCCAGAAATGACTGTGTGGGATGTGTTACACTTAGCACACTGCTAATTTCATTTTTTAAAAGTCCTTTTACCAGCCTCGGCACACAATAAACCCAAGGTGCAAGGTGAATCAGAGGGTGTATTTCTTCTCATTGAGGCCCCATTTAGCAGGGTGTGCAGTTTCATTCACTTTCCCCAAGTGCAAAGTGATCCATCCAACCATTCTTAGGGCATATGTTCTGAAACTGCATAAGATCCAGGGATTTTGAGAACAAGATCCTAGGAGGGATAATTGGGTATCTCATGTTGATAATGCCTAAAGTGGTTCTTTTTGATGACATTCAGGGGGCTAGGCATTGTGAGGAAGGGCCAGAAGATGTGGGTCAGTTGCACACAGTTGGGGGGAAAAATGTATTCTGTTCCCATGGATGTTCTCAGAATCTCCCTCTTATTTGGAAGGGTGTGCTACACCATTACATGCAACTGGAATGCATATAGGCAAAGGGAGATGAGAAGTGTAGGCAACTTGTTCTTAGATTTGTAGAATAACTACTGCAGTATTTTTCCCCCAATAGACTGCAGCAGTGTTCTAAAATCACTCTACAGGAGCAAGACACAGGGATAAGGGCATTACGAATTATGGGTTTTGAAGCTGAGCGGAACATTAAACTATTTTTCAATACTGTAAGATTATTTGGTGAGCCCCAAGCTCAACAACTTAATAACTGCTGTATTTGTTGTTCTACATTTAAACAAAACTATGAACAGTTTAAATCCCATGGAAGTAGAAGCTGCCTTCAGCACATCAGTTGTATCAAACCAGATAAAATTGCTGAAGTATTGCAAAAAAGGTCTTTAAGAAGTTGAAGAAGTGTAATAGGTTTTTATTTATTTATTTCTTACTAGCTGACTATTTCAGATGGCTGCTGAAAGTTTACACTAGTACATAGGAAATTTTGAACACTGGCTGCAGTGGCAAACACTTCATTTTTTACTTGTGGGATTCTAAAATGGCCGCTGTTTAACGGGCTTTACTACCGTTAGCTCCAGATACCATCGCGGAGCTGACCCGTTGTCTGGCTGTATACTGGCCCCGATTTTGCATGTACTGGATCCATTGGATACCGCCGAGGTCTGGTTTTCTCCTCAGCACCTGGTTTGGACCGGAACATCAGGGGAGCTGTTTCTTCTTCGCCCTTGCTCGTCGTGTCGGCGGCTTCCTCCTCAACACCTGGTCCGGACCGGATCATCAGGGGTACGGTTTCTTCTTTGCACTTGCTTGTCATGGCGGCGGTCTGGCTGCGCTCCAGATTGCGTCAATGTGGCTCCTTCCCGATGTCTGTTTGACCCAGCTCTCCCTCAGCCTTTCCATTGGTCTGCTCCAGTCCACGTTAGTCAACTGTGCTGCTTGTGGCTGGCTGCTGGGGATCGAGGCCTACTTTGCGTTGGGGAGATCTCCTGTGCATAGCTGCAGCTTATGGGGGACTTGCTTCTTTTTTAATCACCAGATGTTGCGGGGGGCTGTTGCCTTTGGTTCAGGTAGAGTGCGACTCCTGTTCCTGCCTCCAGTGGCCACCTACACTCTCCAGGCTGCATGCTGCTTCTTCAGCACTTCATCTGCACTTGCTGGGCCTCCCTACAGTGCCTTGTTGGATGCTGTTCCAGCCACTCTGATACATCTCAGTGTCTGGATTTCATCAGTCCATTTTAGACTTTTTTCCCTTTGCTTCCCTTCTTCCTCTGTTCTTCTACCTCCTCTACTGTCATTGTAATTGTTTTCTCAGTTCATTGTAAACTGCTTTGGGGCTGCTTTCAGTGGCAAAAAGCAGGGTATAAACGTTCCAAATAAATAAATACAAGTTCAAACTTGGTTTGAGGTTTATGCCCTCACGCTGTTACTAGTAAGCCTGAACACTGACCGCTGACACAGAAGTAACTGCAAGCAGGGCCGATCGGGGCCTTGAGCATCTGCACAGGCTCAAGGCCTGCTGGCTCAGGGGAGTTGGCAGACCTCAAGCATATGCAGATGCTTAAGGTCCCAGACCGGCCCTGCTTGTACTTACTTCTGTGTCAGCAGTCAGTATCAGCGTCCAGGCTTACACCGGTAAGATAAATGCCGGCCACTTTGGGGGATGGTGCGGAGGAAGGAAGACAGAAGTCAGAATTATCAGTCACTTTGGCAGGTAGGAGAGGGAGAGAAATGCTGGTCACTGCGGGAGGAGGGCGGAGCAACAGGGAAGCGAAAGAGAGAGAAATGCTGGTCACTATGGGAGAGGAGTACTTGAATATAAGCCCTCGGCTTATATTCGAGTTAACATTTTCCCTCCTTTTTTTAGGGGAAAAATGTTAGCTTAGCTTAAATTCGGATAGGCTTATATTTGAGTATATTCAGTGTGTGTATATTTCTCTATATATTGGGATTTATTAACTGCCTTTATGAAGAGATTCTCCTAAGGTGATGTATATGTCCATTTGCACATGTCAGCACTTAACACATGTAAATGATATCTAACCATTCAAAAATTATCTCATATATGTACCAGCTGAAGCCTGACTCTTTAATTCTGCAGTCCAAAAAGCTAGTGCTTTTCTGCACCTTCATTTTACCATGTAAAAAAAACATTGCAACAGATTCATTACAAATGTTATGAACACTGGTTTAAAGATTTGTGCTAAATTTGCCATGAAAATATGTTGGAGTTTCTGTCAGGTTTTGAGGGAAATACATCTTGATGTGAGTTTGACTCTAAAATGTTTTTACGTGTCTGGATTACCTGCATGTAGCTAATAGTTAAACTCATTGCTAGTAGATAAATATGATGAACATAAGAGTAGTCTTACTGAGTCAGACCAATGGTCCATCTTGCCCACTATCCTGTTTTCCAAACAGTGGCCAAGCCAGGTCACAAGTACCTGGCCGAAACCCAAATTGTGGCAACACTCTATACTACAAATCTCAGGGCAAGCAGTTGCTTCCCAAGTCTGTCTCAATAGCAGACTATGGACTTTTCCTCCAGGAATTTATCCAAACCTTTTTTAAACCCAGATACACTAACCACTGTTACTACATCCTCCGGCAAAGAGTTCTGGAGCTTAACTATCTCCGTTGAGTGAAAAAATGTTTCCTCCTATTTGTTTTTAAAGTATTTCCATGTAACTTCCTCGAGTGTCCCCTAGTCTTTGTACTTTTGTAATGAGTAAAAAATTAATTTCTACTCATTCTACACCACTCAGGATTTTGTAGACCTCAATCATATCTCCCCTTATCCTTCTCTTTTCCAAACCGAAGAGCTCTAACCTCTTTAGCCTTTCCTCATATAAGAGGAGTTCCATCCCTTTTATCATTTTAGTTGCTCTTCTTTGAACCTTTTCTAATTCCACTATATCTTTTTTGAGATACAGTGACCAGAACTGAATGCAATACTTAAGGTTAGTGTATTTGGGTTTAAAAAAGGTTTAGACAAGTTCCTGGAGGAAAAGTTAATAGTCTGCTGTTGAGGCAGACATGGTTAAGCCACTGCTTGCCCTGGGATTGGTAGCGTGGAATGTTGCTACTATTTGGTTTCTGCCAGGTATTGTTACCTTGATTGGCTACTGTTGGAAGCAGGATACTGGGCTAGATAGACCATTGGTCTGGCCCAGTATGGCTATTCCTATGTTCTAACTGGACAATGTGGCAGCTCTGTAAATAGTAGGAGTTAAAATATTTGCCCTTTACATTTATTCCACACTGCACATAAACTCAAAGGGAGCTTCACACACAACAAAACTAGGCACAAAGGCTAAGCCTTAGACACATACTGATTCTCTTAGCTAATCCACACAAATCCAGCACATGCTTTCTTGAGGTCGCTTACTTTTATATGGGCAAGCAGTACCATTACAACCATCTTAGAAAGGGGAATGCTATATTCAAATTGTACACCTTCTGTCTGCTCTGACTTAGGGCTAGGTTTACTAAGCAGGGCTAAGGGCATGTTAGCATTTTTAAAGTGTGGAAATGGTGTATGCGCGTTAGCATTTAATGTGTCTTACATTTACAGGCGCGTTAAAAACGCTAACGCACCTTAGTAAACATACCCCTTGGTATGAATAAGGAGCATACTGAGCTCTTGAGGATCCTGAAAGGACCCTTAGATAAAATAACTAATAATTAAAGAAAAATAGATAAATTATCTGGTACTAGTATTACTGCCTCATACAAATATAATTGCATCCTAAATTAATATTAAACCACTTCCTAGGGTCCTCGGATTATTGCTTTATTTGCAGTTTTCTTTCTCAAGGGACTGTGTTGTTTCTAATTTTTTCTTTATTTTTAAATAAGAAAAAATATTATATGCAACACAGTTATGTAGGAATAAGTATGTATATAAATATTTACTGAACTTTTCATTGTGATACTTTCATAGCAACTAATTATAAATTGGTTTAAGTATTTGCCAGGTTCCAAAGCTAAAAATTAATTTGCTGCTTCATCGTTGGGGTTATCAGTTATGCAGGCATTTTGTTTTAAAAATAAACTCGCCAATTTGTACAAAACAATTAGGGAATAATTAAGAACATTCATTTTCACTTTCTATGGTAGTTTTTTTATTTCCAGGACTTTATCGGTGCTTATTTAAAGAAAAGCAAAATGGGGAGAAACTCAATGGGAAAAAATTACTCA
Organism: Microcaecilia unicolor; assembly: GCF_901765095.1. Lineage (NCBI taxonomy): Eukaryota > Metazoa > Chordata > Amphibia > Gymnophiona > Siphonopidae > Microcaecilia > Microcaecilia unicolor. The sequence goes on along the minus strand of NC_044037.1, from coordinate 79,817,601 downwards.
CCATTTTTCTAATTATTTATTATTAACCCCCCCCCCCCCCCCCCCCCGTTTATTAGTGGCTGCTGTGCGCTAATTCAGACACAACCCATTCACTTTGAATGGGCTGTGTCGGCAATACCGTGTGGCAGCCACTAGCGCAACTTAGTAAACGGGGGTAAGAGTTTATATTGATGGAGAGATGACAGCATTTTCTTTGAATCAGCTGTTTACTTAGGCACACTGTATACTAAATGCATGAACAAATAATTAATATTTGCATTGCATGGGTAGGTCATTTTAGTGATCTGTCTCTGCTTACTCTTACCCCATCTGACTTCCAGTATTGGTTTTATCTATCTATCTATCTATCTATCTATCTATCTATCTATCTATCTATCTATCTATCTATCTATCTATCTATCTATCTATCTATCTATCTATCTATCTATCTATCTACTGTCATCAGCCCCATTGCTCACTCTTTCTTAATTCCTCTCCCATCCCCTTTTGCATATATGTTTCCTCTTTGAATCTGTCAGAGTCACTGTGTTGACTAGATTGTAAGTTCCACTGAGCAGGGTCTTTCTCTTTTGTGCATCTTTAAAGTGCTGCATACAACTTGTAGTGTTATATAAATATTTAATATTAGCTGTACTAGTCACTTTCAATCCTTCATTCATAGCAGTCTCTTTTCTTCCCCTCATCATGTCTTATTTAGTTTCCACCATTTACATCAAGCTTTCTCTCTGTGTTTTTTCAGCATTTTCTATCTTCCCATTCTTAGCAGCCTCTCTCTCTCTCTCTCTATCTCCCTCTCTGTCCCCAAAAGTCAATCTCTTCCTCCTTCCATCACTAGCAACCATTTTCCCTCTCAGTAACCCATTCAAATCCAGTAATCATTTGCAGTCCCCCAGCATTCAGTGTGATGCCTTTGTGTATCCAGGGCTAGTGCAAGGATATTGGATGCCATAGGTGAATGTTCAGCCTTCCCCTCCTTAACCCCTCCCCCTTTTTACATAGCCGCACGGTAATGCTGACACAGCCCATTCACTTTGAATGGGCTATGTTGGCATTACTGCACAAGTTATGGGCCCTTTTACCAAGCTGTGCTTGTTTTTGCCGTATACCAAAGCCCCTTTTACCGCAGAAGGTAAAAAGGCTGAAAAAAGAAATGGCCTTGCAGTAATTTTGCACGTGCTGTGCAGCCATTTTGGGGAGAGCACTTACCACCACCCATTGGTACCGGATAACTCCAATGTTAAAAATACAGGCTGCATTTCCAAAGGCAATGCTTTATTTAGGTTGAGGTTAATTCACCTGGTCAGTGTTGATTGGTAAAAGTTTAGTCTTGCAGCTGGCTGGCACAGTGCTGGAGTGGAAACAATAGCAGAAGCTAAGTATCATAGGCAGCAGAATCTCCTGCTGCTGTAAAGGAGTGAACCTTGTGAAAAGTGGTTGCAGAAGATTGGTTGGATCAGGCGACCCTCAGGGGGAGGAATGCTGGCTTCGGCCTAACCCCTGGTAAGCCTTTCCTCAGCTGAGAGGTGCCCAGCTCTACCACCGGCTGCCTTTCAGGTGCTGTGGAGGACTTGCAGCTCATCTGTATATCCTTACAGCCTTCTCCGGGGTGACACCCAGGTCCACTCCGATCCACCCAGGGCCTCCGCTCTAGGTGCCCAGCACTCCCACCAGGTGCTGTGGAGGACTTGCAGCCCTTCTGCATTTCCTCACAGCTGTATCCGGGGTGACTCCAGGTCCACCCCGAGCTTCCCAGGGCCCTCGCTCCAAGTGCACAGAGTGTTTAAAGGAATCCTAGCCAAAAAGCACCTGGAGACTATCACTCCCTATGCCTTAGCTGCTGCCTGCTGTCCCTGTCCTAGCCTTCCTGCCTTCTTCCTCTACTCCTATCACCTTAGCCACTTAACATCTACCCGCATCCACCTTAGCCCCTATATATGGCCCCTATACACATTCTCTTCATCGCCCTGTCCCTTCCTAACCTCTTCCCCCTCTCCTTCCACTGTCTACCTCAGGAACTCACTGCCCACCCTTGTCCCCTTCCGTCCTGCTCATTACTCCCCTACCCTACCTCCCCCACCCCCCACCACCTCCCCAGCTCTCCTGCCCCCCTCGTCATTCCTAGCTCTCAACCTTCCACACTTCTTCCCCACCATTAACCCATCCCTATTCCTCCTTAACACATCCCGTCTTCGTCATCTTCGTCGACCCTCCTCCCCCACCCTCCTCCGCACTCTCTTACTCCTTCTCCTACTTTCCACAGGTGACATCAATCCCAATCCAGGTCCCCCCCACCTCTCCTCTCCATATCCACGTAACCGATCCCAGAATGCCTCCAATCTCATCTCTATTCCCCTTCTCCCCCCCGCTTCCCTCCCCTTCTCGTGTGCCCCATGGAATGCCCACTCAGTTTGCAACAAACTCTCCTTCACCCACGATTTGTTCATCTGCCGTTCCCTTCAACTGCTCGCTTTAACTGAAACTTGGATAACCCCTAACGACACTGCCTCAATCGCAGCCCTATGCCATGGAGGATATCTTTTCTCCCACACTCCCCGCCCAGATGCACGCGGTGGAGGCGTTGGGTTTCTTCTCTCACCCTCTTGTAATTTCCAACCCCTCCCCCTGCCACAGTCTCACTGCTTCTCATCCTTCGAAACTCATGCCATCCGGCTATTCTACCCGACACCACTCAGAGTTGCAGTCATCTACCGCCCCCCTGATAAGCCCCTCTCTTCCTTCCTTACTGACTTCGACGCTTGGCTCACCGTCTTTCTTGATCCCTCATCTCCATCCCTCATTCTTGGTGATTTTAATATTCACGTTTACGACCCATCCAACTCCTACGCTTCTAAATTCCTCATTCTGACATCCTCCTTTAACCTCCAACTATGCTCTACCACCCCTACTCACCGTAATGGCCATTGTCTCGACCTCGTTCTCTTCTCTTCCTGCTCACCTTCCAATTTCTGCACCTCAGTCCTTCCTATCTCAGATCATCACCTAATCACCCTCACACTTCATCACCCTCCCCCTCAACCTCGCCCAACTATAGCCACTGCCTTCAGGAATCTCCAGGCCGTCGACCCCCCTACCCTATCCTCTCACATCTCCAGTCTCTTCCCTTCCATCTCGTCTTCCAAATCTGTCGACACGGCTGTCTCTGCCTACAATGAAATTCTCTCCACTGCTCTGGATACCCTAGCACCATCTGTCTCTCGACCCACTAAGCGCACTAATCCTCAGCCCTGGTTAACCCCTTGCATCCGTTACCTTCGCTCCTGCACCCAATCTGCTGAACGACTCTGGAGGAAATCTCGCACCCTGTCAGACTTCACCCATTACAAATTAATGCTATCCTCCTTCCAGTCCTCCCTATTCCTTGCCAAACAGGAATATTATTCTCAATTAACTAATTATCTTGGCTCCAACCCTCGTCGCCTCTTCGCCACCCTCAACTCCCTACTTAAAGTGCCCTCCGCTCCCACCCAACCCCCTCACTCTCTCCTCAAACACTAGCTGACTACTTCCGCGATAAGGTGCAGAAGATAAACCTTGAATTCACTTCCAAGCCTTCTCCTCCCTGTGACTTCTTAACCCACTCCCCCAACCAACCTAGCCTGGCCTCCTCCTCCTTCCCTGAGATCACCAAAGAGGAAACTGCTCGCCTTCTCTCTTCCTCTAAGTGCACCACCTGTTCCTCTGATCCCATTCCCACCAATCTGCTTAACAACATCTCTCCTACAGTCAACCCCTCAATCTGTCACATCCTCAACCTCTCTCTCTCCACTGCTACTGTCCCTGACACCTTCAAGCACGCTGTAGTCACACCACTTCTCAAAAAACCATCACTAGACCCCACCTGTCCCTCCAACTACCATCCCATCTCTCTTCTACCCTTCCTCTCCAAATTACTTGAACGCGCTGTCCACAGCCGCTGCCTTGATTTCCTCTCCTCTCAGGCCATCCTCGATCCGCTCCAATCCGGCTTTCGCCCACTACACTCGACAGAAACAGCACTCTCTAAAGTCTGTAATGACTTGTTCCTTGCCAAATCCAAAGGTCACTATTCCATCCTCATCCTCCTCGACCTATCTGCTGCCTTTGACACTGTCAATCATAATTTACTTCTTGACACACTGTCCTCATTCGGGTTCCAGGGCTTCGTCCTCTCCTGGTTCTCTTCGTATCTTTCCCAACGCACCTTCAGAGTATATTCTAATGGCTCTTCTTCCACCCCCATCCCGCTCTCTGTTGGGGTTCCTCAAGGTTCTGTCCTTGGACCGCTTCTTTTCTCGATCTACACCTCTTCCCTGGGCTCGCTGATCTCATCACATGGTTTCCAGTACCATCTCTATGCTGATGACACCCAGCTTTATCTCTCCACTCCCGACATCACGGTCAAAACCCAGGCCAAAGTTTTGGCCTGCCTTTCAGACATCGCTGCCTGGATGTCCAACCGGCATCTGAAACTGAACATGGCAAAGACTGAGCTCCTTGTCTTTCCACCCAAACCCTCTTCTCCTCTTCCCCCACTTTCCGTCTCTTTTGACAACCCCCTCATCCTCCCCGTCTCTTCAGCCCGCAATCTCGGAGTCATCTTCGACTCCTTTCTCGCCTTCTCTGCCCATATCCAGCAGACAGCTAAGACCTGTCGCTTCTTCCTCTATAATATTAGCAAAATTCGCCCATTCCTCTCTGAACAGACCACCCGAACCCTCATCCACTCGCTCGTCACCTCTCGTCTTGATTATTGCAACCTTCTTCTCACTGGCCTCCCACTTAACCATCTATCCCCCCTTCAATCTGTCCAAAATTCTGCCGCACATCTTATCTACCGCGTGAACCGATACTCTCATATCACCCCTCTCCTCAAGTCACTTCACTGGCTCCCGATCCGCTACCGTATACAGTTCAAGCTTCTCCTTTTAACCTTCAAATGCACTCAATCTGCAGCCCCCCAGTACCTCTCTACACTCCTCTCCCCCTATGTTCCCACCCGTAACCTCCGCTCTCAGGACAAATCACTCCTATCTGTACCCTTCTCCACCACCGCTAACTCCAGACTCCGCCCCTTCTGCCTCGCATCACCATATGCCTGGAACAGCCTTCCCAAGCCCATACGTCATGCGCCCTCCCTGCCCATCTTCAGGTCCTTACTCAAAGCCCATCTCTTCTCCCTTGCTTTTGGCGCATAACCACCTTCCCTAGTCATGATACCTACACTGACTACATAGTTTGTAACCTTTAGATTGTAAGCTCTTTTGAGCAGGGACGGTCCTTCCCCATGTTAAACTTGTACAGCGCTGCGTAACCCTGGCAGCGCTATAGAAATGCTAAGTAGTAGTAGTAGAAGAGGCCCCCAGCAGAGAGGATCAGAAGTGTGACTCTATTGAATGCAGGGGAATGTCTCAGGTATGCAAGAGTGATTCTAGTGGAGTACATAAACTTAAGTGGAGTGAATTCCAGTGGTGAGTGGAGGTCCTTGCAAAATGGCGAAATCCAGGAGCAGGGAAACCCATATTTTCGAAACAAGATGGATGTCCATCTTTCGTTTCAAAAATGCCATCAGGGACGTCCAAATCCTTAAATTTGGATGTCCCTAGATTTGGACTTTCGGCGATTTTCGAAACCAAAGATGTCCATGTCAAAAATGTCCTAATGCAAGCCATTTGGGTGTGGGAGGAGCCAGCATTTGTAGTGCCCTGGTCCCCCTGACATGCCAGGACACCAACCAGGCACCCTAGGGGGCACTGCAGTGGACTTCATAAAATGCTCCCAGGTACAAAGCTCCCTTACCTTGTGTGTTGAGCCCCCCAACCCCCCCAAAAAACCCACTACCACAACTGTACATCAGTATCATATCCCTTACGGGTGAAGGGGGCACCTGGATGTGGGTACAGTGGGTTTGTGGTGGGTTTTGGAGAGTTTGTGTGGGTTTTGAAGAGCTCACTGTTTCATCCACAAATGTAACAGGTGGGGGGGGGGGGGTATGGGCCTGGGTCCACCTGTCTGAAGTGCACTGCAGTACCCACTAAAACTGCTCCAGGGACCTGCATGCACTGTCATGGACCTGAGTATGACATCTGAGGCTGGCATACAGGCTGGCACAAAATATTTTGAAAGATGTTTTTGAGGGTGGGAGGGGGTTAGTGACCACTGTGAGAGTAACAGGAGGTCATCCCTGATTCTCTCCGGTGGTCATCTGGTCATTTCGGGCACCTTTTTGTGCCTTAGTCGTATGAAAAACAGGTCCGGGTGAAAACGTCCAAGTGTTCTTCAGGGATGTCCTTGTTTTTTTCGTTTATGGGTCAAGGACATCCAAGTGTTAGGCACGCCCAAGTCCTGCCTTTGCTACACCTCCGACACGCCCCTTTGAACTTTGACCGTCCTTGCGACGGAGTGCAGTTGGAGACGTCGTAAATCGGGTTTCGATTATACCGATTTGGACGTCACTGGGAGAAGGACGTCCATCTTCCAATTTATGTCGAAAGATAGACGTCCTCTTTCAAAAATGAGCCCAGTAGTGAAAAGGTGTGGTCCTATCTGCCCAGTTAGGTATGTGGGCCATCACTGAATATGGCTGGTGCCTGCATATCGTCCGACTCCACCCAGACTGTACCTGCAGACTGCCCCGACACTAGTCCAACAGTTACACAGTGGTCAGAGGAGATATTCAGTGGCACTGTCTGGGTAAAGAAGGCGCCATGAATTATACAGGGGGTGTTTAACCTTGGCTGACCTGCTTCCAAATTAATTATTTATATAAAAAGGTGAATGGGGGAAGATGTAAGGGTAGGGAAGAAGAGGCAATAAAGAGGATGAAGTGAATTGCATGGAGTTTTGGTAGAAAGAGGGCTGCGTGAAGGAACTGTGTTGATTGGCTGACAGTGTGGGGAGCGCGAGGAACTTCTGACAGGCATTTTTGTTTTGTTGGGTTGTGGGGAAAAGGAGTGATTTTTTTTTAAAGATTTTGAATATGCATTACTTCAGTAGCCTTCAGGATTGCAGGTGGTATACCAGAAATAAATCTAAAAAAAATCATTTTAATACCGTGAACATCTATAGTCCTTCAACATGTCACAGAGCCTGGTATCCCTTATCAGTTTCACATGTGTGTGTGTGTGGGAGAGAGAGAGAGAGAGAGAGAGCGTAAATGAATTTGAGCGTTTAGTAAGTATGACTTGGTAGCTTGTGATGGCTGGTTGATCATCTCTCTGAAATGTAGTTATTAGTATACATATTGTTGTTGTTGTTGTTGTTGTTGTTGTTGTTATTATGGAATTAGAAGAAACTAACTGCCTTTATATTCATTTTCTTTAAGGCACTGTTGTGATAAGTCATACATTTTGATTTTATTACACATTCCAGAGTATGTAGAAAAGTTCATTATATTATCTTTGAATTTCTAAGTATAGTGATAGCTGATTCTTAAGAATCTTTTATTTCAATAAAAGAAAAACATTTGATCTCTTTTATGTAATTTATCTTTAAATCATTTACACAGCCAAGTAAATGCATTAATGAGACACAATCTTTTTGAACCTTAGTTTCTCTTTAATCTTCAAATTAGATTTAAAAGAATGAAATATTAGAATTGCCATCAATAAATTTAAATAGAAATAGATTCATTTGAACTAATGACTGAATAGAATGGCGACAATCACACATTAAACCTGATGATTTGGTATATTACATTACACAGTCTCACTTCTTGAAGGGCAGAATTTTTATGAGCTGTAATTCAGAAAAATGAAAGCTTACTTAATGGAAATAATTACTTTACATCTACAATACTTTGCTTGTGCAGTCCCTGCTTTTATTTTACCTTTTCAATAAAAATTGGAGTATCTTTTCTTATTTCATGGTTTTTTTTCCTTTTCTATCTTTAGTTTCAGCTCAGAATCTGAAGAGCAGCTTGGATGCCATGGAACATCAGATCAATCGTCTGGAGGGAGATATCAAGAACTTCCCCAAAACAGATGATCCACATGATAAGTTTGTGGCAAAAATGAGCATATCCTTTTTGCACATCTAAGTGAGTCCATTTAGAGCATGATCTGTTTTCCCTTGTTAATGATTTAGAAAATGTTCAAATGTGTCTACCGTTATATGTTGTTAAAGTTGATAGGGAACAAAATTTATTGAAAATTTGCAACGTAAGCAAAATGAAACCAGGGCTCATATATGAAAGCTGCAATAATCCCAAAAAGGGAAATTGGTATTGTCAGAATTATATGTGAAACACACTATAATGTGAACCATAGAACATTCAGTAATTGATGAGATCGTTATTCTGCAGGATGGCCAACACATAGTTTTAGATAGATGAATTATCCATTTAAAGTTACAGCAATATTCAGCAAAGCAATGTATTTAAACACTGAAAATATCAGCATAACTTTAAATGGATACCTGATCCATTTAGAGTTATTGTTCTGAATTGCTACATTCACTCTTAAATACAAATATTTAGATGGAGTGTGGTTGGGTTTTTTTCTGCTCTCTTATACAACTTTTAGTCCTGTCCCTGGATTGACGCAGATCCTGTCCCAGATGGGGGTAATTGTATAAATTTCTTAATACGTACAAAGCCTTTTTACACATAGAAAAGATATACGTAAGAAGTATGTGCACCTACTATTACTTTTGTTTATTATCCATTTGGATTTTGCACACAGCATTTTCAGTAGCAGCTCAAGGTGAGTTCACATTCAGTTACATTAGCCAGCTTATTTTCGAAAGAGATCGCCAGCCATCTTCCGACACAAATCGGGAGATGGCCGGTGATCTCCTGAAGCCGGCCAAATCGGTATAATTGAAAGCTGATTTTGACCGGCTTCAACTGCTTTCCGTCACAGAGGTGGCCAAACTTCAAGGGGGCGTGTCGGTAGCGTAGCGAAGGCGGGACAGGGGCGGAATGAGGGCGTGCTTTGAGATGGCCGGCTTCGCCCGATAATGGAAAAAAGAAGGGCATCCCTGGCGAGAATTTGGTCCGCTTTATTTGGTCCCTTTTTTTTCAGGTCCAAGTCCCAAAAAAGTGCCTGAACTGACCAGAGGACCATCAGAGGAACTGGGGATCAACTCCCCTGACTCCCCCAGTGGTCACTAACCCCCTCCCACCCTCAAAAAAACAACTTTATTTTGCCAGCCTCTAAGCCAGCATCAAATGTCATACTCAGGTCCATCGCAGCAGTATACAGGTCCCTGGAGCAGTTTTAATGGGTGCAGTGGACTTCAGGCAGGTGGACCCAGGCCCACCCCCCCCCCCTACATGTTACACTTTTGGTGGTAAATGGGAGCCCTCCAACCCCCCCATACCAACTGTACACACATGTAGGTGCCCCCCCTTCACCCATAAGGGCTATGGTAATGGTGTAGAGTTGTGGGGAGTGGGTTTTGAGGAGGATTTGAGGGGCTCAGCACCCAAGGTAAGGGAGCTATGCACCTGGGAGCTATTTTTTTTTTAATTATTTTAGAAGTGCCACATAGGGTGCCCGGTTGGTGTCCTGGCATGTGAGGGGGACCAGTGCACTACAAATGCTGGCCCCTCCCATGACCAAATGCCTTGGATTTGGCCAGGTTTGAGATCACCAGCCTCGGTTTCCATTATGGGCAAAAACCGAGGCCGGCCATCTCTGACATTTGGGCGGCCCCAACCGTATTATTGGAAAAAAAGATGGCTGGCCATCTTTTTCAAAAATACGGTTGTCCCCGCCCCTTCGCGGCGCCGTATTCGGAGATGGCCGCCCTTAGAGATGGGCGTCCTCGTTCGAAAATGCCCCTCCACGTATGTAGGCATTCCTGCAAGTGTACTTATGGAGCAACACAAGTTGTAATATTGCTGCACGCTTGTAAGGTACATTCTTAAAATTACACCTTTTTTGCAATAGGTGTATATCTGTGTGTCACAATTTGCTCACAATTAGAGGCTATATTGCTTTTATAAAATAGGCTTAACAGATACTTGTCTGGAATTTCCATGTAGGTATCTTATTATAATATCACCCCCACAGCGACTTGTAGACGTGTAGAACAACAACAACAACAAAAATGCAGATCTAAAACAGTAGATATAATATTCAAAAGCACTTATGTAGATGGTAGCAGCTGCAACTTTCCTCGGGTAGTTTAGGTTTCGTTTTTTTCGTTATATAATGTTCCCAGTCTGGATTCATATTTAAACAATTTATTGAGCAAAGTTTTTGATCTTTAGGTTGGATAAGAAAATGTTTCATCACAGAGCGCAACAAACAATATTTCTTTTTCCAGCTTCGCAAGAAAATGTTGGGCAGATATGAAATAAACAAGGTATGCCTTTTGAGCAAACAGAACTCTTCACATTGCAGCTGATGTGAAGTAGAGTTGTTCATTCTGCATCATTTTAAACCACATTTTAAACAACTAAAATACATTAGAATACCTTCTCGAAGGGTAGGATTGATAGTATTTCCTGTTATCCTAATACTACTACTACTACTTATCATTTATAAAGCGCTACTAGACGTACGCAGCACTGTACATTTGAAAAGGAAGAGACAGTCCCTGCTTGACAGAGCTTACAATCTAATTAGGACAGACAAACAGGACAAACAAGAGATAAGGGAATATTAAAACTTATAAAGGTTTTCACTTCCTTTTGGTATCCAAAAAACAATTGAAATATATATTTAAAACAGGAGTTTGTTTTGCTAATATATACAAGATACTCTACGCATTGTGCATAAAAAAAAAAATTATAGAAATATTATGAAAGTAATTCAAAATTTAAACAAAAAAACAAAACAAAAAAACAGTCTTGTGTAAGACTTTACATCCCTTGACTCAAGTCCATTTTTGGACATTTTCTATTTTGGTCCATTTTCGAAAAAAAAAAAAAAAAAAAAGAATAAGTGCAAAACATAGAGATCCATGCCATTGGGATATAGGAGGAGTCAGAATTTTTAATAGATGGGTCCCCCAGACAACCAAGGAGAGCAGTGGGGCACCCTGGAGGGCACTTGTGTGCACTTCATGAAAATGCTTCCAGGTGCACATCTCACATTTGCTCCCTTATCTTGTCCACTGAGCTGTCCAAAACCCACCCAGAACACATTGTCCCCCACTGTACAGATCACTACAATAGCCCTTATGGGTGAATGGGGCACCTATGTGTGGATAAAGTAGGGTGTGACAGAGAGAGGGAGATAGGGACCTGGGTCACCCACACTATAGTGCACAACACCGACCACTAAACTAGTCCAGGGACCTGCATGCTGCTGTAATAGACCTGACTTTAACATCTGAGGCTGTCATAGAGGCTGGAAAGTCATATATTTATTCACATTTTGGGGGGGGAAGGAAGGAGTCAGCAACCTCTGGTGGGGTTTTGGAGGGCTCCCCCGATTCCTTCCAGTGGTTATCTGGTTATTTAGGGCACGGTTTTGTACCTTATTCATTTTGAAAACAGGTCTAGACCAAAATGTCTTGGTTTTAATCCTGGACGTTTTTTGTTTTATTCCATTATGGCTGTAAAACGCCTTCAAAATGCCCCCGACATGTCACCTTGTGATTTGGACGCACTGCAGACAAATTGTACAGGTAAACATCAGCAAAATAGGTTTCAAAAATTCTGACTTGGACGTGGTGCTTTATGACACTTTTTGGACATTTTTCTCTTTTGAAAATGAGCCCCATGGAGGCATATTTTCAAAGCACACAGTAACCTATGGAACTTTGTAAGTCTAAGTGCCTTGAAAATGAGCCCCATGGAGGGGCATAATCGAATGGGGTGCCCAAGTTTTCCTGAGGGCGTCCTCGCAAGATGTCCCCGCGAAGGGGCAGGGAAACCCGTATTATCGAAACAAGATGGGCGGCCATCTTTTGTTTCGATAATATGGTCGGGGACACCCAAATCTCATCATTTAGGTCGACCTTAGAGATGGCCGTCCCCGGTTTTCAGAGATAATGGAAACTGAGGACGCCCATCTCAAAAACAACTAAATCCAACTCATTTGGTCGTGGGAGGAGCCAGCATTCGTAGTGCACTGGTCCCCCTGACATGCCAGGACACCAACCAGGCACCCTAGGGGGCACTGCAGTGGACTAACTGATGCACTAACTGAATGGAAAAAAGCCCTTCCCTTAGCGATTCAGAAAGGAACAGGCATGCATGAAGGAAATCGCATGCAAATGAGCTGCTCACTGTTAGCTCATTTGCACATGATTTCCTTCCTAAGGAGGGGAAGCCAGTGCAGAGCAGCCAAGCTTTATGCGTGGCTGCTCTGCGCATGCCAAAGACGGCTTCATACATGCAAACAAGCTCTGTGTATAATAGCCGTCTACAACCTTAGAAAAATATAAGTCCAGGTGAAAATGTCCAAGTGCTCATCAGGGAGGTCTTTTTTTTAAGAGTATGGGTGTAGGAGGTCCTTCGCTATGCCTCCATCCCTGTCCAAAATGTGGATGTTTCTGTGAGAAGAATGTCCATGCCTGTTATGCTTCTGACACCCCCTTTATCCATTTGGATTTTGGATCACAAGTAGCAGCAGTGGGATTTGAACCAGCCACATCTGGATTGCAAGACCAGTACTCTAACCACTAGGCCACTCCTCCACTCCTTGAAATTTAGCCATCCCTGTGGGAAGGGGAGGGCAGTTCAGTACATCCAAATTGTTTGAAAGAAGGACATCCACGTCTTTGCTTTGCCTCCGCCGACACACACATACCTCCCCTCCCAGGGACCTGCATACTGCTGCGATGGACCTGAGTATGACATTTCAGGTTGGCAAAAAAAGTTTTTAAAGTTGTTTTTTTCAGGGTGGGAGGGGGTTAGTGACCACTGTGTGAGTCAGAGGAGGTCATCCCTGATTCCCTCCGGTGGTCATCTGCTCAGTTTGTGCACCTTTTTGAGGCTTGGTCGTAAGAAAAAATGGACCAAGTAAAGTCGCCCAACTGCTCATCAAGGACGCCCTTCTTTTTTCCATTATCGCTCGAGGATGCCCATTGTTAGGCACGCTCCAGTCCTGCCTTCACTACGCCTCCGACTCACCCCCTGGAACTTTGGTCATCCCCGCGACGGGAAGCAGTTGAGGTCGCCCAAAATCGGCTTTTGATTATGCCGTTTTGGGCGACCCTGAGAGAAGGACACCCATCTCGCAATTTGTGTCAAAAGATGTGCGCCCTTCTCTTTCACAAAATACGCCTGATAGTGTACTTAGATTTCAACAAGGTGTTTGATATGGTGCCACGTAGGTGACTCATACAGAGAACAAAGCTGCCACAGGTATTTCTAGGCCCCAATTACTTACTGCTGAATATCTGGCAAGAGCCAGTCAGCAGGAGCCGCTCTTCCTCAGTTCATTATCACTGAATATTGACTCCCTAGAATTATATCATTTACTTGCATATGTGTTAAAATCTGGGCTGAGGCATTTACACCAGCTATAGAGCTGGTGCAAGAGATTGTATCTTAATGTACACACTTTTTCAGTCATTTGTGCTAGTAATCCATAAAATATGTTTATTTTTATTCAGAAAATTTACTATATTACAAAAACTATACAGGCTGCAATGGTTTACAAGAAAAAAATATATAAAACACATCAAATAGATAAGAACTCCATTAAAAATAGGATAGACCTGCAACAATCAAACTTATAAAGTAAAAACCAGACATACAACAATTATAAAACCATTTCGTGCAGACAGTAGTCAGATCAGCTACACAGAGGACATGGAGTATCTGGAGGAGGGAGGGCCCAGCTCCAAAACAGGAATGGACATGGAAGTAGAAACCTATGAGCAAAGGATAAAAAACTGTTTAGTTAGCAGTCCTGTGGGAGGCCACAGTGTTAAAGGAACTGTGAAGTGGGAAATGGGCTGCAGGCCCCACAGAAGAGCAAGCCATGTCTGTAGATCTGTTTGAGTCAGAGGACTAGGCTCTAAAATCCTTGAAGACTAAGGGAAGGTGTGCGGTGTGGAAAGGATGGCAAAAACTTTCTGTGGATTATGAATTTCTCTCTATTGGAGTTTTAAATTGTTAAAAATAAAAGTGGGGAAAACCAGATTGGCTGAGTTTAGAGCCCTGGATTGAACTGTGTGTGCCGTGAAGCACAATACCTTTGGGAACTGTAATGGAGTGTAGTCTGAAAGGTAGATCTGTTCACTACAATACATATAAACATTCCTGGGGGGGGGGGGGGGGGGAATATTTCACAAGGAATGATTATTATTTAAAAGGTAATTATATAAGAAACGATGACCCATTCTAAAATATTAAATCAAACAAATGCATGAGATGGTGAAAACAGATCCAATAATGAAAACTGGAATGAGACATTAACAAAATCATGTATGAAAAAGCTATGTACAGATGCTCTCATTTCATTGTGAGTTTTGGACTATTGGAAATGAAGGAGAACAACATACCTCTGTAGACAAGACAGGATTATAAATAATTCTAGTATGCATCAATTTTGAAGAAAATGAACCCAAATCAACAGTTCAAAAGCTCTATGGGGCTAAATACACAAGTGAGAGGTTCTGAAACAAAGAACCAAGGACTCAGCGACAATATTAGAGTGTATGATGAGGATGCTTTCACAAATAATAAGTATGTTGAAAAAAAGAGGAATGGGAAAGCAAATAACATCTTAATGCAATCATAAAAATGCTTTGAAAAGCAACATAGTAGAAAAAACAATATGTAATATGCATGGGATAATAAAATATTGTTTAGAGTGGTGCAATCTTTAAAAATTTTACAAATTTAGCCGTGCGCTAATTTGGAAATTAGCACATGGCCATGAATGGAAAAATAGAAATTCCAGCCATTCCAGTGCAGACTACTTTTTAGTGCAGTTTAGTAAAAGGGTCCCATGGTTTGTTCTGTGTTTAAATTTTGATGAATTATTATAGATGGTTGTTATATTTTTTCATCAGTTTGATATCCATTTTTATGAGTTCTATTCTTATGGGTTATTTTTTGCATGATATATTTACATATCACTTTTGTTTTTCCTTATATTATCTCTTTTGATTTTATAAGCTTGTTTTTATAAGGATGATGCTGGCATCGTTGTCTTAACATGGCCATGTCAAGTCTTCTCAACACGTGGAATTGGGACTTTTTAATATTTTTTTTTATTTAATACTTTGGAATCCTTATATTGGTTGCCTCACTTTTTTCCTTTTTTGTTTTTTACATACCGATAAGGCTTGCATGTCCTTTTGTGATCCACCTCTAGAAAATGTACATACTATAGGTGCATTTTCACTTTTTTCCTAGGCACTGTATTATAAATTACACCCCCCCCCCCACACACACACACACATATGTATTCATAATCTTGTTTTATATCTAAATTTACCAATTATAGATGCTTCTACGAAAACTACTCCCTCTCTTTGTATTTACCCCCCCCCCCCTTTTACAAAGCTGTGCTAGCGAATGTCAGTGCAGTAATGCCGACACATCCCATTCAAAGTGAATGATTCAAAGTGAATGGGCTGTGTCGGCATTACAGCACGGCTTTGTAAAAGGAGGGAAGGGTTAAACAGAACTTGTCAGCACAGTTCATTATTTTTGGAAAGGCAATTTCAGCCTTCCAAATTGTGTTAAGATTATTAAGGGGCCCTTTTACTAAGCCATGTAAGCATCTATGTGCGCCTAACATGCACCAAAATGGAGTTACCGCCTGGCTACCACATGGCTTTTGCAGTAATTTCATTTTTGGCACACGTCCGATATGCCAAGTGGCTTTTGGCACGTGTAGGTCATTACTACCTTATTACCGCATGAGACTTTACTGCTAGTTCAATGGCTAGCGGTAAGGACTCAGACCCAAAATGAACATGTGGCAATTTCCATTTTGCCGCACGTCCATTTTTGGCAAAAAGTTTAAAAAGGCATTTTTTGCAGATGCACTGAAAAATGATTCTACATTTGCCCAAAACATGTGCCTATACTACCACAGGCCATTTTTCAGCGCACCTTAGTAAAAGGACCCCTCAATGTACTTGGGGCATGGACATTATTTTTACTACCATGGCTACCTTTTACTTTGTTATTGCTTTGACTTGAATATGTATTTCTATAGAAGACAGGGGCATTGCAGAGGAAGAAATACTGCTTCTTAAAAGGAGAATAGAGCTCTGTCCTTCTCCCTGGTGTGTAGAATTGCTTGCATTCTCATTTTCACTATGTAGGATTGTTTGACTGCTGATGGCACACACCAAGATTAGAAAGTAACAGAGTTTCATGGAGAGTGAGCTAAACATTCCCTCCGACTTGGCTGGCTGTGTGTTTCAGCTACAAAAAAAAAGATGACTAAAATTGTCAGAACATTAATCATTCTCAGTAGAGGAAGCTCCAGGATGCAGTGTTAATCATATATATATATATATATATATATATATATATATATATATAGGGGTCCTTTTACTAAGGTGTGTTGACAAAATGGCTTGCGAAAGTGTAGGCACGAGTTTTGGGTGCGTGTCCATTTTTTAGCATACTTATAAAAAGGCCTTTTTTATTTTTGCCAAAAATGGACGTGCGGCAAAATCAAAATTGCCACATGTCCATTTTGGGTATGCGACCTTACTGCCAGCCATTGACCTAGGGTAAAGTCTTGCATGGTAACAGGGCGGTAATGACCTATGCACATCAAATACCACTTGGCGCGCGTCCAAAAATAAAAATTATTTTTCGGCTGTATGTATTGGACATGCGCCAAAAATGAAATTACCGCAGGAGCCATGCAGTAACCGGGTGGTAAGTCCATTTTGGCGCACATTGGGCACGCTTAGACGCTTATGCGGCTTAGTAAAAGGGCCCCATAGTAATTAAAGGTATGGCTTCCCTCTACAGCAATAAATAGAAGCTACACAGTAGCAAGTTTAGATGAATCTTTCTTCTGAGAATAGCAACGAAATATTGCTAGGTGATGGTGGTGAGTCAGGAGGTCCTGCTAAATGTGTCGTTCCCTCTAGTGAATTCTGTGTCAAGAAAAACTCTATCCAGTATCAGTGCACTTTTGTTTTCTTTTGGGAGGTCAGTCTAAGAGTAATTTTGTGGAAATGGGTTTTTATAAAACTTCCCAACTCTGAATATAGGTAAATAGTATGCATATACTTCCATTTTCCACATACTGTTACCTGTTGAAGTGAGAATAGTTCCTACAGGCAGGCTTGAGCATCGTTTTGATTAATGCCTGTGCTTTTGAATTTTCAAAAACCTGCAGTTATTTCTTCTCTGAAAAAGTATTCACATCAGTTGGCAGATGTAAATGTGTGCAAGCACTTTTATTTTTTCCTTTTAAAATTCCGTGATGCAAAAAGCATGTGTGTACTTTTCACCAGTGCAGGTAATTACAAATTATTCTTTGTATTGATAAACAGAAAATGAAGAAAAAGTATGTTTCTATTTTTATATCTATTTCTCTCTCCCTCTCTCTCTGTATATATATATATATATATATATATATATATATATATATATATAGAAAGAGAGAGAGAGAGATAAGTAAGGGATATAGATATACTCACATACAGATAGATGATAACTAAATATCTATAGAGGGAGAAATAAATAGAATTTTTGACTGTTGAAGACGTCCCTCAAATTGAAATTTACTACCACATGTAGGGATGACTGTGTTGATGTGAGTACTGTGCATCACTGAGCCAAAAAATGTAAAGATTGTGATCGAGAAGGACTGTTTTGTGCGATCAAAAATGAAGTGAATGACCTGTGACAGAAATGAATGAATCCCACACAAGAAATGTTGATAAACTCATAAAGAACAATTGGAGGATCACTCAAAGGAAAATTGCTGACATACTTGGCATGCAACTGTGAATTACAATTAGAGGGACTCCTTCAACAGTCATAAATTCTATCATGGCACATTGCTTAAATCACATCAACAAGTGCTCACCTCACGCTTCCAGTTCACAAGCAATAGCAAAACAGCCTGTTTGCACAAGTGAAGGAAGAGATGTCAAAGAACAAGTGAAGATATAGCATGTAGTGCTGCCATCTGTTGATTAATTATGGAGGTGGAGGCATTACTTTTCATTTAACCCTCATTTTGGAGCATTGGGGTGGGTCACTACAGTACTATGGATTTATGTGGGGATAGCAAGAGGATTGGGGTCTCGCGGGGTCGTGCATCCACTAGTCTACCAAGGGTGTTTGACAGTTGAGAATGCGAAGGTAATCCAGAGGGAGGTGCAGTGTGTGTTTTTTTAATGTCTCCTTTCATGTCACTGCATGAGCCAGTCATGCACTGATAGGAAGGTAGATAATATATTTTTTGCTTCTCAGAATTAAATGGCTGCATATTACCACTATGGTATGTTTAGCTTTTTCTGACAGTGCACATTTTTTAATGCAGCTGTAATTTGCATGCCATTAGTTTACTGCATTGAAGAGCAAAAATTGTGCATTCAGCTTGCATTAATAGGCATGTGCTACCCCATCAGCACACAACTCTAATGCAAACATTCTGCATCAGCCGCTCAGTCCTTTTTACACCCCTGTGCTTGAACAGTTCAGTATTTCTGTCCGGTGGAGCGTAGTTGATTTTTTTTTTCTTGCTTACTATATCCCCATAGAAAATTCTTCCAGGCATGTTATTTTGCATGCCGTTTGCATTTATCTTTTGTTGTAGCAGTTCTTGATGATAAGATTACTTTACAGTTCCTGCCGCATTTGTACTGACCTGATAACATAGTAATAATTTTATCTCAAAGGCTCCCATACACACACTTACATTTATACCCCCAAACCCAATTCCTAGCAGCCCGCCTATAAGTTAATTTACACCCAGAAAGGGACTTGCAACACTGGCAAGAAAAGTAATTTCTAAAGCTTATGAGCAACTTGAAACACTAGCAAGTCTCCATAGATTTTAAATGCAGAAAAGTAATTTCTAAAGCATATGAACTTTGCTTTGACTCCTTATTTTTTTTCTGTTCCTTTGTACAGGTAATTATAGTATTTTTAAATGAAACTCTGCATTTTCTATTTTACAGATGGGTGGTTATTCTTCATTTTAGTGCCACTAAACTGTGACTGTTTATCCACAAGGGAATTGCAAACTATATTAAAATATATGGAATTGTTATTTTGCATATTGCAATAAAGCCCAAGTAAACGAACAAAATGCAAAGCAGTTTGTTTCACAGGGATCATTAGACTTACGGAGTGAACAACAGATTGCACTGAACCTATAAACTAATCTCAAATTATAAATGTAGTAGTTCTGAAACTTTGAACCTTTCATATGCCCTTGAAAAGCAATTACCAGCTCCAGACCATAACTGTAAAGAATTCAACTATCACAGTGTTCTTCAGCGCAAAGCTCAGGGGCCAGTGGTGGCCCCTGGAGACCTCTGGGGCAACCTCCATCCTCATTCTGGTTTTTTAGAGGTCATCTTACTAAGGTGTGCTGAAAAGGGCTTGCAATAGTGTAGGTGCGGGTTTTGGGCGCACACAGAATCATTTTTCAGCGAACCTATAAAAAAGGCCTTTTTAAAATTTTTGCCTAAAATGGATGTGCGCCAAAAAATGAAGTCACGTGGTAGCCGGGTGGCAACTTGGAATTGGCGCATGTTGGGCGCGCGTAGGCACTTACAAGGCTTAGTAAAAGGGCCCCTTATTTTGCTACTCTCTGCCTCTCTACCCAAGCTCAGGACATAAAGGGGGATGTAGATGGTAGGAAGAGCCACATGCTTGAAGAACAAGGTATTTCTCAGTAGACAAAGAGAAAGCATTTGGAAATTCACACCTCATTAAGGATACCACCAATGAAGATGGGCTGGAAGGGATGGATGTTATTGACACACACTGGTCAGCAGTGTCATTGCCCATATTGGAAGATATTTGGTGTCTCTCCGTCAGGTCATTTGGATCCAAAGTGGACCCAACTTAAAAATTAAAGAAGACCACTAACCATTAAAATGTTTTATATCTGAGGCTCAACAGAATCCTTGTTTACTTTTTTTTTTTTTAATAAATGAGGTAACTTTTGAACTGCCAGCAGTGCTGCAAAATCTGTGGACATTTTGCCAGTAGCCTTTATACCAGTTTTAAAGTAAAAGTACTTGCTTACCCTGCAATTGAAAATGAATCTGGAACAGTGATAGTTATTATCAAAAACTCCTTTATTAGTAAAAGTCTTTAAAAATGCACTGAGACCCAACACGGCAGTGGCATAGCTATAGGTGGGCCTGGGTGGGCCAGGGCCCACCCAATTATGGCTCAGGCCACCCAACAGTAGCACATGTTTAGCGGTAGCTGGTAGGGATCCCAAGCTCTGCCAGCAGAAGACTCTTCCCTGATGGTAATGAAAACGCTACTCTCCACGATACCAGCACCTGCACATGCTCAGTTTTCAGTGCATGCCTGCTGCAGACTGTCAAGGTGGAAAGAAGCGTTTTCCCGCCAGCTGAGATATTTTTCTGGTTGTAGTGGGGGAGGGGGGGAGAACACTTGGTGCCCACCCACTTCTTGCTTAGGCCCACCCAAAATCTGTTGTCTGGCTACGCCCCTGCAACACGGTTGTGTTTCAGCGACTGCATCAAGTTGTCCTATGCAATTTCTGCTCATATTGGTGGAGCAGTGAAAGGAGAATAATATAAGCAGTAAAGAAGATAGTACATTTTTGGTCATTTATACACCATTTCCTTTAGGCTCGTTGACTCTTTCTGAGACGTCTACTTTATAAAAGTGCAGGAGTTGGCCCTGATGCAAGCAGTCACCAAAATATGGACATATTCCCCAGGATTCTATATATCGTGCCTTAATTTTTGCATGGAAATCAAAGTGTATTCTATATCAATGTGTGTAACTTGTATAGCTAATCAGCACTGTTAATTGGATGTTAACAAGCAATTATTAGCAGTAATTGACATTAAGATTTACATGCAAAACTCGCTAAACATATTCTGTAACGTGGCACGAATAAATTCTAAGTCATATAGTTGAAAAGGGGACATGGCCAAGGGTGGGGCATGGGCATTTCTAAAATCTATAGGGTCCTTTTACCAGGCTGCGGGAAAAAGGGCTCTGCGCAAGTGGCAAGGAGCCATTTTCTCTCATGCTAGGGCCCTTTTTACCTCAGAGGGTAAAAAGCCCCCAGACACACATGGCCATGGGGTAAGAGAACTCTTACCCCATGGCCGTGTGGTGGGGAGCCCTTATTGCCACCCACTGAGGTGGCAATAAGGGCTCCTGCGCTAACCTGGCAGTAACTGGGCAGCACGTGGAAGTGCCCGATTACTGCCGGTTTACTGCCGCACAAGCCATTTCCAGGGGTTTTCTTTTTCTACCAGTAATGGCACATGCTCGGGGCGGGACTACTGCCGGTGGCTGCGTTGGGCTGGCAGTAGTCCCAGAAGAGTGAGCGGTAAAAGGGCCCCTATGCACGTTGTTATAAAATATGCCGTCTCTCCCCCAGATTGAATATGCATGATCTTGATTTGCATACAATGCCTCTATTATATGCCGATCTCTTTCATGCATTCTCCATTTTGGATATCCTGAAATCCTGACTGGCAAGGGATACCAGCGACGTAACATAACCAAAGACCGTAACTGGACATATCTTAATCCTTCCTCTCCTTCTCTAAGTTCCCCACAATGGTCTTTACCATACATACACATCAATATACTACTATTACTTAACATTTCTAGAGCGCTACTAGGGTTACGCAGTGCTGTACAACTTAAAGAGAGACAGTCCCTGCTCAAAGAGCTTACAATCAATATCACCTTGTTCATACCGGAATCGGCTAACAGCCTGTATTAATTTTTAAAGGATTAGAAATGCAGTTATAGAATTACCTTCAATATGCATTAGGTCTGCTTTAACTCACTTTAAAAGGAGTTTAATATGGGTTCTTTCAACAGTATACCTAGCAAATAGAGGGATCCTTTTACAAAGGCGTTCTGAAAAATGGCTTACGGTAGTGTAGGTGCAGGTTTTGGGTGCACGCCAATCCATTTTCAGTGTGCCTGTAAAAAAGGCCTCTTTTTCCCCCCGATAATGGCCACGCATCCATTTTGGGTCTGAGACCTTACCATCATCCGTGGTATAGAATTTGGGCGGTAATGACCTACGTGCGTCAGATGCCATGGACGCACGCCAGAAAATAAAAAATAACTTTTCAGACGCACGTAGTAACTGGGCGGTAACTCTAATTTGGTGCCCATTGGGCACGTGTAGGCCCTACGTGGCTTAGTAAAAGGGACCCAGAGTCTTTAATTTCCTGAGTAGCAGTGAAAGTTTATTTCTTTAGCTTTATAAAGGCAGTGCTTTTTTTGTGCCGCCCTCGCGGAAAGGAAATTACATCAGAGGAAGGTGGGACGCTGAGAGGGATGAGAAGCGACGAAGAGGCGAGCCTGCCTGCTGCTTTCACTGCCAGTTCGGTGCTGCGACATCGGGTAAAGAGAAGATTTCAAACGCAGGGGGTACGAATGTAAAGTTGGGGAGCTGAGGGCGGGCAAGTGGAGCTGGGGTTGGAACGATCTCGGGGGCAGGTGGAGGCTGGGACGAGTCACTGGACATGTAAGGGAGGGGGAGGATAGCGGGCAAAGGAGAATCGCTGGACATGGAGGGGAGGAGAGAGAGGAGAATCACTGGACATGGATGGGAGGGATGGATGGATAGGGGCAAAGGAGAATCGCTGGACATGGATGGGAGGAGATCCTCATTTAGGAGCAAGAATTTACACAAAGTTTCAGTTGGTGTAAATCTTCGGGCATATATCTCTGCACCAAATGCTATTCTATAAATGGCACCCAACTCTGAGCACCATTTATAGAATTACGCTTAGCACTAATTTTTATTGATTCCCAAATTTGGGCACCATTTACAGAATTGAGGGGCCATTTTACTAAGGTGCGTAGGCACCTACATGCATCCAACACACATCAAATTGGAACTACCGCCCGGCTACCGCGTGCCCCAGGTGGTAATTCAATTTTTGACGTGTGTCCATAACACACAGTAGAAATTTTCTACCGCATGGCGCTTACCTGATGGTAATCGACAGTGTACACACACTGTCGATTACTGCCCGGTTAACGTGTGAGACCTTACCACAAAGTCAATGAGTGGCGGTAAGGGCTCAGGCCATAAATGGACACCTGCTGGTTTTAATTTTGCCGCACGTCTATTTTCGGCCCATCCTAAAAAGGCCTTTTTTTCAGGTGCGTTGAAAAGTAGTTCTGTACGCTTCCAAAACACACACCTACACCGGCGCAGGCCATTTTTCGGCACACCTTAGTAAAAGAGCCCCTGAGTCCTTAACCTCTAGTTGCTCACACTTTGCTGGAATGCACTTTTGAGAACATATGATACAGGCTGTTAAATAAATATACACACTGTAGTTCACATTCATGTTTTTCTTATAAGATTTGAAATGTATTCTTCTTGATCTTCAAATATATCGGCTGCTGAACAGGATAGTCCACAGGGACCTAGCATGATCAACCTTTTCCCTTTACAGCATTAACAACTAGGAAACTGGGTGGCCAGAGGTAGAGATTGGTTTGTCTGGAAATTCACACCCACCCCCAAATTAGAAAAGGCGTTCTGTTGCCCTTGTTCAAATATATTCACTCAAGTATTCTGGATACTGAAATAGCATTTCAAACTCATTTAATGGTACTTAATACATTTACTTTGGGTACTATATGATGCAGTGTAATTTTATGGTATCTTGCTATGCATAATTCATTTGTTACATACTTAAAAGAAAATGAAATTGGGATTCATTTTTACATTTGGAATAATCAACATATGTAGCTGCTACTTGCTATACAGTTTCTGGATTGATACTCTGTCTTGTTTACAACCATATTAATGACCAACTGCAATAGAAATATTAATGGCTTCCAATAAAATTCAACAGATTTGGACAACAAATATAACACTTAAAATAATACTTCTGCTTAGCACTGATGATGAAAATGACTGTGCCCAATCATGTTAAGTGAAGTCAGTGCTACAGATAATAGCAGTATTGATTCCAGGAATGGCAGGGAACACTGGCTGCAAAGGTAATGACTTCACTTGCATGATTGAACATTGCTAGATTCTAGAGCAAAGCAAAACACGAAAGAGGTGTTTATTTCTGACCTGAATCTATTTAGGACTGTACAAAAATGGCCATGTTCTTCAAAATATGTGTGTGTGTGTGCGCGTGTGTTTAATGTACTTTATTCTAAGAACTAGAAAAAATATGTAAATTTCCATTTGATGTTATATTGGCAGTGTTATTCACTCTCTGTTGGCAGTTCTTGTACTATATTTACTCATGCAAGTTAGTGCTGGGGGATCCATCTAGTTTATAAGCCAGCAGCTTAGTATACTGATTGACTGCTGGCTGAATCATTTCTCCAGCAAGAGAACTTTGAGTTACTGAGCAACAGGGCACTATTAGCAAAGAGACAAGACGTGCTGACTGAATGTTAATAGTATTAACTTTGAACAAACAAGACCTGGGATTTATCCAGTCTTTCTAACAAATAAATAAATTTGTTTTAAAGCAGCTCAGGTAAAAAAAAATTTAAAAGTGGAAGGCTAGATTACTAATGCTAATGCTGTTAATATGCATTGCTGGTAACTATGTCCCATTGTATAAAATGGGACCTGCAGTAAATAATACATGTGGTAATGCTGTAGCACAGTTAGTAAATCAAGACCAATGTTACTAAACTTTCTCTTTATTTTTCATTTTTGTAAACATGTTCCAGGGAAGCTAATTTGTTCTACATTTATGAAAAAATCTCCTTAGTCACAAATACTCTTTTAGTTACATATATTTATATTTGAGGTGAATCTGGCATAGAATCCTCTTGCAAGCGAACTAAGGGTTTGTGTGTGGAATTATCAATGTGAGGTAAAAGTCAGGCTTTTACTACACAATGATTTACCATGAGAATCACCAGTCAGTCATAGCTCAGTACTACAGCTAACTGACTCCCATAATAAAGGAGTAACGCTACTTGTGAAATGTGAACAATCCCGGGAGTACTAGACCTCAAAGTCACAGCTTGATGCTCCTGAGCTCCACCCTAAGGGGGCCGTGCAAAGTTAAAATAAGGTGCCCCCAAGCCCACCTCCAAAGGACCCTCTCCATTTGAATTTCCCACCCTCCATCTTGTAGATCCATCGACCTGGAAGTTTCTTTTGAGGTCAGGCCTCCACTGGAAATAACCCCAAATATGCAGTGGCCCATAGGGTAGGCTACTCACCCACTAATTTGCCCCTCTCTGGGCCTACCTTTCCATTTCACTGGGGTCTAGTGGGGTCCAGGCAAGAGGAATTTCAAGTCACTCCTGCCCTTGCTAGCACTGCTAAGGGTCAGGTTTAGATACAAATGCCTTCAATGGTAGTTTTGCGAGATTTCCACTAGGGTTACTGGAGCCATTTTTAAACCAGCGCTGGCTAAAGCAGGAGTGAATGGGAATTACTGTTGCCTGGCTCCCACTAGATCCTAGGGAAACCAAAAGATAGGACTAGTGAGGGTTGTTTCTGGGGGCCCCTAACCTTGGAAAGAGTTTATGGGTGGGTTAACTTCTAGGTGGGCTTTTTCTATTTGGGGGCCCTTTGGGAGGTTTGGTGGGAACTATGCCCAGCTCCTTTAAGATGCTCCCAGGACAGTAAAATAACCATATGCCCCCCCCCCCCCCAAGAGCTATTTTCCCAGCTATAATATGTTTTGTAGTGTTTACTGGAAGCTGTGTTCTGGAATTTTTACATACTAATCTTTACTGTTTAAAAATACTTAATATACCACCTTTCTATTAAGCAAACAAAGAGGGTAACATAATTAAAAACAACTTAAAATGAAAGTGAAAAAACTACAAATTCAATAGGTAACAGAAGACGGGAGAAAAAAACCCCACAGTAAAACAGAAGCATCTCTGAGACGAGAGGAGACACAACTGCATTGTGGTCCCACAGGGAACGTGAGGGAGAATAAATAAGTTTTTAAGGCAGCTCTGAGTTTCAGGTAAGAGAGTTCAGCACAGATAGATAGAGGGAGTGAATTCCAGAGAAAAGGAGCTCAAGAGAAAAGCTCAGAATGATGAGTGAACCAGGGGCGTATCTGGAATCCGGCGGTAGGGGGGGGCCACAGCCAGAGAGGGGGGGCACATTTTTGCCTCCCTCCCCCCCCCCCCCCGCCGCCGCCGCCTCTCTCCACCCCCTCCCCGCCGTCAACCCTCCCCCGCTGCTTACTTTTGCTGGCGCCGAGGTCCGACCCGCAATCTCCGTTTTTCGACGTCTGACGTCAGACGCCGAACTGGATTCAACGAATCAGCACTGCAGCGTTACTTCCTGGAAGCATGGCCACGGAGGAAGACGAAAAACGGAGATTGCGGGTCGGACCTCGGCGCCAGCAAAAGTAAGCAGCGAGGGAGGGTTGACGGCGGGGAGGGGGGCCAGGGCGAAATCTGCGGGGGCCCAGGCCCCTGTGGCCCCACGCAGATACGCCCCTGGAGTGAACTAAAGCATAGAGCAATACACTGGTGGAATAGACTAGTGGTTCATTGAAGCAGAAAAAGTGCATGGAGGGGTAGTATATGGAATAAGAAGGGAAGAGAATGGACTTGGGGAAAATCCACTGTTTCTGGGATAAGCAGTATAAAATGTTTTGTAATTTTGGGGATCTTGCCAGGTATTTGTGATCTGGATTGGCCACTGCTGGAAACAGGATGCTGGGCTTGATGGACCTTTTGTCTTTCCCAGAATGGCAATACTTATGTACTTATGAGAGATAGGTAGGAGTACCAGAATGTAATACTGAGTGCTGACGGTCCCGGCGCTGATTCAAAATGGCCACTGAGAGTTGAAGTGGCCTTGCGAGACTTCAATTCTCGGTGGCTATTGTGAATCGGCGCCGGGACCATCAGCACTCAGCATTGCAAGGGGAACAGGATGCAGGGCAGCGCTCCGGGCAGGAAAGAGGGGGCTCTTTCCTGCCCCGAAGAGGTCACTAGACCACCAGGGCAGTAGAGTAAGGGCGTTTGTCTGGAAATCCGGACAAATGGGCAGGCTGGCAAAACCCACCCAGTTGCACGGCCATATCCGGGCACAACCGGACATATGGTAACCCTAGGCAAGCTCCTCTTCCATTAAGGCAGCACCACTCCGGGCTTTTCAGATGGTGCTCTCAATGCCTCCTGGGACAATGTAGTAGGCTTTTCCCCCACTCTTGTGACAACCCTGGCTACTACCTTGTCACACTATTGGGCTCTTTTTCGAAAAAGAAGGACATCCATCTTTCGACATAAATCGAATTTAGCCGCATATGATCATGTCTTCCATGTGAGTTAACATGTGCACTCAAGCCCTCTCGTCATTCTCCACCCAATAATGTACACTACGCTCTGCTGTAACTGCATGATTAGGTTCGCAGTGGCTTTCTGCATCAACCCCTGAGTTTGTACCTGAGGCAATGGAGGGTTAAGGAACCCTTTTGCCAAGCTGCGGCAAAAGGGGGCATGTGCTAGTATCGGTGTGTGTTTTTGATGCGCACCGAGGCCTCCTTTTACCACAACGGGTAAAAGGTAGTTCTTTCTTTTTTGTAAAGAAATGGCCATGCAGCAAGTGAAGCACTTGCCACGCCATTTTGGGGGGAAGTTCTTACCACCACCCACTGAGGTGGCAGTAAGGGCTCCCACGCTAACATGGAGGTAACTGGGCTGATTACCGCCGGGTACACACCGGTACTACAAAAGTAAACATATTTTTGTAGCGCTGGATATGACGGTGCTCTAGGAGTGGGAACTACTGCTGAGCTGCTATGGTAGCCCAGCGGTAGTTCCTTTTTAGCAAGTGGTAAGCCCACATTGAGCTTACCACCGCTTTGTAAAAGGGGCCCTAAGTGACTTATCCATGATCACAAGGAGCTGCAGTGGGATTTGAACCAGGCTAAGCAACAACAACAAAGCTTCCCATAGAATTTGCCTATGAATATTTGTTCCATGCATGGAACAGGTAACACACTGGAGAAGAAGTACAAAGACTGATACTGCAATCTCAGTGTGCAATTTGGAAAAAGTATTTACACTGTGTCAGCATGCATACTTTTGCCTGCTCAGAGGGACAGGAGGTATTAGTGCAAATATTACACTGGCAAAATCTAGGTTTATCCACATTCTGATTATCGCCCCATAAACTGGTGACTTTTTTATTTTGGCATTAATTCTAGGAAGGATATGGAACACAATATTCTTCATATGTTATTCCTTTGGTGTTTGAGCTTGATTTAAAATTCAGGTGTTGAGAACTCCTTTCTCCTCACAAATTCTGCTTTAGGCCAGAAAGCACATTCAAAGAAATAACCTAAGGAGCATATTTTCCAGGCTTCATCAGAGCCAAGGATTTAAAACTTTCATTCAGACAGGTTTTTTTGGTAAAGAAGACAGAAGAAATATGGTACAGGGATTTGTGTTTTTATTATAAGGCTGAGAATGTGTGATATCAGAGCATATTTAAGTGTTTGCAAGGTTTTGATTGAATGCATTACTAATCGTGCTTTTTGTTGCATTAATCACAACAGTTGCTAATAAAAGAAATATAACATTTTTTTATGAGTGTTAACACAGAGGCACAATCAACTATGTAAGGGCTTTAAATGGGTGATATGGCATGTGACAACTGGAGTGGCTTAATGGATCAAAAACAAAATGGGAAAGTGTATACTGGAAGAGTACACAAAGGACCAAATTCTATAAATAGCATCCAGAAAAGCTGTGCTAAGTTCTATAGCTGTGCTGTTTTATAAACAGTGCTGAAAGTCAGGCACCATTTATAGAGTGTATTTAGAGCTGGGATCAGTGCCTAACTTTAGGTGCAAGTAAACCCTGGTGTAAATCCTCATGTCTAAGTTAGTTGTGAACCCCCCCTTATTCTTTAACTGCATGCATAAATTGTAGGAATACTCTACAACCCTCCCATGGCCACACCTCTTTTTTGGAACCACACATAAAATCCCAGTGAGTAAAAATGCACATGTAAAATTCAATTAATGCCAATTAGTGCCTATTATTATTAGCACCCAATTATTGGTGCGAATTGGCTCACTATTCAGTTAAATTGTGCTCACAAATTGGGTGTGTGCCCAAATTTGCATGCACAATTTTAAGTTCCATTTATAGAATCTCGGAGAACATGCGTAAAGACATTCTTCACTAGGGAAGAACACAGACAAAATATTGATTTTGCTTCATTGTTTCGTTTTGTTTAGCCTTTTATGACATTTCATTTGTTAAGTTTATTTATTCTCTTTTATTTCTTTTTAATTAAAGGAAATGGAGGAAGGATTCTTCCTATTTTTTTTTTACTCTAAGGGCCCTGTTTACTAAGGTGTGCTCAGAGTATATTATGGGCATCTACACGCTTACTGTACACTGAAAACGCTAATGTGCCTCTAGTGCGGCTTAGTAAACAGGACCCTAACATTGGAATTTTCAGTCTATGGTTTATAAAACTCACTGGAAAGTATCAGCAGCAGACACATAAAGAGCGGAGCAAATTTGCTCAAATAGTGGCATGTGTACTCTTTGGCAAACCAATCGGAGTGCAGGAGTATCCTAGTGGTTAGAGCACTGGTCTTGACATCCAGAGGTGGCCGGTTCAAATCCCAAATCCCACTGCCGCTCCTTGTGATCTTGGGCAAATCACTTAACCCTCCATTGCCTCGGGTACAAACTGCCCTCCAGGGACAGATAAATACCTGAATGTAACTTACCTTGAGCTACTACTGAAAAAAAGTGTGACCAAAATCCAAATTAAAAAAAAAAATAAAGAGGGGCAAAGTGGTAAAACAGTAGCAAGAACACCACATGGAACAGCGAGGAGGAGCAACATGGCCCAACAGTGGTATGAGCACCACAAGGCACTGTGAGAAGGGCAAAGCTGCACATTAGTAGAAGACCCTAAGGCTTCTATAAGAAAGTAAAACAGCCTCTATCCAGACAGCCTGAACCAGGACAGTGGACCAGTTCAGTGTGCAAGATGCCTGCTGTTTGAATCCCTCAGGAAACAAATGGAAGAACTGAAAGAGGAGGCTGTGAGTCTAAGAAGCATCAATGACTATGAGGAATACATTGAGAAAATGCTTCTTGAGGTATCTACCATGGGGAAGATGAAATTGTAGTAAAAGTTGACAACTGCACACAGATCACAAGAGCCTGCAGAAATGAGACTCTGATGCCACTTTCCCTTGAACTGAAAAATCGGTATGCAGCCCTGCAAGTGGAAGAGACAAAAACATCCTAGGAACAGAAGGAGCCATTTACTACTACTACTTATCATTTATATAGCGCTACTAGACATACGTAGCACTGTACACTGGACATGCTCAACAGAGCTTACAATCTAATTACAACAGACAAATAAGGGATAAGGGAACTACTAAAGTGGGAATGATAAAACATGGGTGCTGAACAAGTGAGTAAGGGTTAGGAGTTAAAAGCAGCATCAAAAAGGTGGGCTTTTAGCCTAGATTTGAAGACGGCCAGAGATGGAGCTGGCTCAGGAAGGCTATTCCAGGCATATGGTGCAGCAAGAGGAACAGAGTCTGGAGTTAGCAGAGGAGGAGAAGGGGGCAGATAAGAGAGATTTACCTAGTAAATGGAGTTCCCAGGGAGGAGTGTAGGGAGAGATAAGAGTGGAGAGGTACTAAGGAGCTTCAGAATTAATGCACTTGTAAGTCAATAAGAGGAGTTTGAATTATATGCGGAAACAGTTTAGGATAGGGAGCCAATTAAGTGACTTGAGGAGAGGGCTAATATGAGCATAGTGACACAGTTGCAGGATCAGTGACCACAAGAACAAGTGGAAGGGTAGTAGCTGTTGGTGACTCCATTCTGAGAGGCACAAAACCATTCATCTGCTGACCAGACATGATGTCTCTGGAGATGTGTTTTCTGTCTGGTATCAAGATCCAAGATGTCAAAGACAGTTTGCCAAACCTGCTATTATCCATGTTGACACAAATGATACTGCTAGACATCCCTGCCAATTATATCAAAAACTTTTGCTCTGGGAGAAAGGATGAAGTAGATAGGTGCACCATACAGGTGCATAGGCAGTGTTCTCTTCAATCCTTCCTGCCGAGGGTAAATGTTGAGGCAGAGAAGCTTGCATCCTGGAGAAGAATGAAGGAAATATGGATCATGTTATTGATAGTGTTCAGCTTCTTGTGCCATGGGATAATTGTCCAGAGGCTGCTGAGAAGAGATGGAATCCACCTATTAATATGAAGTGTCTTCTTACAACAAACTTGCTAACCTATTTAGAACAGCTTTAAACTAGGATTGTCTCCTTATGGCCCAGGATCTGACCATCCTTTCCTAGCAGTGGGATGACCCGGCTCAAGGCTTGCCTGAAGAGTAGACTGATAATGAAGGTCACCTTGAGAAAATCTGTATTATAGGAATGGCTTATACTGAGTCATTTAAAGTGGTTGGTTCACAGCTTCCTGTCTATCCTGGCCTAACCTCTAATCTTAGGCTGGTACAACCTGACAGAAAATGTCCCATTGAGCTAGAGATTACCAACAGAGACTTGGATGGTTGGGAGCACCAGGACTGGCATGGAACAAGAGCACTGAAACAGGAATGCCAGAACAGATATTGAACAGGAACTGGGATGAAGAGCAGGGCATAGAGAAGTAGCCAAGGAGCAAGAATAAAGCCAGCTGAATAGAGGTCCCAATGTACATATATCAGGCGTCTTAAAGAATGGAATATGTTGCAGGGTGGCCTTAAGTACTATCGCCAATCAGGGCACAACCTGCACTAGAACAATTTGACCTTCTGTGGGTGTGTCTATGTCCTTAGCAAACAGAGGGTTAATATCTCTGTCATTTATTCAGCTTTTATTACATTGCTATGAAAAATTTGCAAGCCAGTGGTTGAGTGTTTAAAATAAATGTTGTTATAGTACATTGTTAATTTTGCTAGAAACATGTTCAAATATTGAATCATTTTTAAATTAGAAATGTCATCATAAAGTTGTTGGCATCCTTCAATACAAGCAGCATAACCCCCTGTTTATTTCATCTTAGTTATGGCTCTCTGTTACTAAGACCTGAATCCTGTCCCTGTTTGTCATGTAATATTTAAATATTCCAAAGCCTAAATTAGCTTGGGTATAGAGGATGCTAAAAGGGTTGAGCATATTTGCTGATAACTCTAAATGTAAAGCTATCCTAATACTGAGTCATAAAACATCAGAAAGATATTGCTGAGGTCATTGGTCTTGTCCATAATAGATATGTGTTTAATGAAAAATGTTTGTTGTATCCATAAACCTACAGAAATAGCCACATTTAAAAAATATAATAAATCGTCCTTCAGTGACTGAGGAATTATGTTTAGCATGTCTTCAGATTTATAATGTACAGTGAATACCTTTACAGCTTTAATTTTAGCTGCTAATGTAAGCATATCATGCTGTTTTCCTAGCTGAACATAGTGCCTATGGGCATTGCACCATTTTCCTCAATAAATGGATTTCTGCAGCAGGTATTTTATTTTGAGAGCAGTGGTATACCAGTAAATATTGATGAAATAGTTGACTTTTCCTCAATGAGAAAATAAAGAGTCGATATTCAGCCTGGAGCAGAGTGTTTAAGATCTATGTCAAGCTGATTTTCAGTTGCAACCTTGCCAAGTAGATTGCAGCTGAAAATAAGCTTTAATCCAGCTAAGGGGCCTGTCAGGTTCTCAGGTTCAGAGCCCGCGGGGCCGGGCTCTGGAGCAAACGTGAGCCCTTGGGCTGCTGACGAGCGACAGCAGCAGGCAAAACCCACCAACCAACGCTGGGCAAGCACACCGACACCGGCAGGGACTGCAGGCACTGCCCAGCGAGCCAGAACACACGGACTGGAACACTGGACTGGAATTCCCCGGACTGGAGGACATAGGACTGGTCCACACAGCTTCACTTGCACTTAGCTACTAAGCCCCCCAGGAGTTGAGCTCCTGGGTTCGAGTAGCCGGCAGGACTTACTGGACGACACAGGGACCAGGACTAGAACAAGCTGTAACTGAAGTGCGCCTAACTCCTAAACTGACCAAAAGTGTTCCTAAGCCCGGCCCCAACAGAAAAGCTCCTAAGCCCTCCACTAACAGCAGTGCTCCTAACAGAAACTAACAGGGGTGCCCCTACGCCCTACACTAACAGAAATGCAGGGAAGCCACAAGGGAAAAGGAAGGGAAGACACTAACACTGATGCTTCCTAAGCACCAAGCTGCAGCAGCTAAACACGGGTTCTCACCCCGGTGCTTCCTAAGCACCAAGCTACAGCAGCTAAACACAGGTCACGAGGAAAAGCAGGGAAAGCACAAGGAAACAAGCAGGAAAGCCAAATACCCAAACAACAAAGGGTGCTTCCTAAACACTTACTAACAAGGGTGCTCCCAGCACCAAACTCCAGCACTGCACTAACAGCAGTGCTACACACCGTAGCAAAAGGGAAAGCAGAGGAGCCAAAGGGAAAAACAGGGAAGTCAAACACACAAGTCACAAGTGCACACTGACTGCACTAAACTAACCTGGACCTAAAGCAAGTAGCCAGAAGCAAACGTTGCGAAGGCCCTGAAGGAAAGAACACCACTTCCTTGTCAAGGCCCTCCCTGATGATGTCACACTCCCTAGACCCAGGCAACAGCACACTGACCCAGAGAGCACACTGAAACCCATAGAGGCCCAACCCACACCAATGCAACACCGTGAAGCACTTGAAGCCAGTACATCCAAAGAGAGTTAGAGCAACTCAGACTACACCCACAGCTGCAGTGAAGTGAGACAATTAGCCCCATGCTGGCAGCAGCCGGCACAGAGAGAGAGAGAGCTAGCTCAAACAGGACAGAAAAACAGAACAGAAGCCAGCTAAAAAGCTGACCCCCAGGCAAAAGGTAAGTTTGAGAGGGGATCTGACCACGATCATAACAGGACCCTTTTACCAAACTGCAGTAAAAAGTGGCCTTAGTGCATCATTACACAGGTCATTCCTCCATGCTAAGGCCATTTTTACTGCTGGGGTAAAATGGCTGCTAATTTTCCCGTACCGCCTGTTATTTTGTAGACAGTAAGGTCTCACACACTAAACACATGATAATCGGTTAGCACGTGGCAATGAGCATGCCCACTGTTTGCCCAGCACTAAAAAATACATTTAATTTTTTTGCACATGGGTAGCACCTGCTGATCCCTGTGGTATACCTAAGCACGCTCCATGGTAAGGCTTTTTTCAGCTGTGGTAAGCAAACATTAATTCTTACCGCAGCTTAGTAAAAGGATCCCTAAATGTAGATAGCTAGATTTGAGACACTTCTAGAACCACTGAAAGTTATTCCTGTGACCAAAGTCTGCTCCCATGAATACCCGTTTTTTTGGGGGTTTTTTCAGTAGCTTAATTTTGTTGTTTTGGAAACATGGCTAAATTTAGCTGCTTGTCATGGGAACATTTTTTCTTGATACTAGTGGATGATAATCCAGTTTCTACTTGGGGGTTCTCTAAGGGGTCCTTTTACTAAGTTACACTAAAAAGAGGCCTGCGCTGTTGTCAGCTTGTGGGTTTTCCATGCGCTGCAGACACTTTTAATGTGGTGGTAAAATGGCCGTATTTCCATATGTTTCTTTAATGGCCATGTGCTAATTTCCAAATTAGCACGTGGCCATTAGCGTGGGAGCCCTTACTGACACCTATTTTGTTGGTGCTAAGGTCTCCCATGCTAACCCCACAGTAATGGAAAAGCTTGCGGCAATGTGCACATGCTACCCAAATAGTACAAGGTACGCCTACTCTCTGCCCATAGTCACGCCTCCTGTACTGAAAAATAAAAAAAATATTTTTCAGCACAGGATTAGCTCACACTGATAGCCACACTACTGCAGGATGCCTTGGCACAGCAGTGCATCTTGCTGTGCTGCATACACGCGCTAGTGGCTACCGTGTCTTAGTAAAATGGTCCCTAAATTCGAGTGCTTCTTTCTATGAGCCCCAGAGAGGCAATTGTAAAAATGTTCACGTTGGGACAGATATACATTTACCTGTCGGCTTTGCACCAATTCTCAAAGTAATAGAATGTGCATGTATTTCTTTAGAAACGTAATGCTAGAACAAAGGATGCACAATAATTTCCATACAATTTTTCTGCAAGTAAAATATTGTTGTTAGCGTAGTAGTTCATACTTTTCCTCCCTGATTTACACGTGCTGAGAACGCTCATCTCAATTTGGCTAAAAGTAAGCTTACTGCTTCATAACATCAAAACATTTTGCCATATTTAGGGAGGGCAGTTTTAACATAGTAAAATAAGAGTGATATTACTAACCTGTTATAAAATAGCACATTTACTGTAGTGATATTACTGTGGGGGAGTCTGTAGCTTGTGGTACCATAGTAAATATAAATTTGTGTTGCTGCAGCTGGGAACATAGCAGGTTCCTGGCCACAGTAACACAGAGATAGTAGCCCCCAAGTCAGTCTCACAGGATCTTATTTATTTATTTATTATATTTGTATCCCACATTTTCCCGCCTATTTGCAGGCTCAATGTGGCTTACATAGTACCGTAAAGGTGATCGCCAATTCCGGTATGAACAATTACAAAGTGATGTAGTGGTAGAATAAGGTTCATGTGTAAAAAGGCAGTCCAAGGTGATACCCCTACGTCCCATACCAGCTGTTGAACAAATCTCCCACTTCCCCAGTTAAGATCCCCATCTCCCCCTGAAATAGCTGCCCCCCGCCCCCATTTACCAGAGCTGTCCCTGTTGTCTACCAGTGAGAAGCAGGAGTGATTCCGTTTCAGTCAACTCTTAGTGGTATTATTGTAGTAATACCATTAGGGATCATCATGCCAAATAAGGAGAGTGCACTCTTTATTTGGTAGTGGACCCCTAGTGGAAGTGACATGAGTCTACTGCAGGGGGTCAGTGATGCCAGTTTGATGCTAGCAGTCAATGGAGAAAGATCAACTGGGGATTGCTCTTGCTCCACCACTACTAGACACCAGGGATAGTCCCAATAGATTTGAGGGTCTGATTCGAAGGGGTAGGGTCTCTTTTGGGGAGATGGGATCTGTCATGGAGGGCAGTGGGTTTTCTGTTGGGAGGGGTTACTAAGGGACCTCTGATCAGGGGATTTTTGCTTGGGAGGGTTGGAAATGGGTATGGCTACTTTAGCTGTATACCACCTTGACGATTGTTTATACATTGACCATGTTTCCCATTATCCTTATTGCTACCCCATATCCATTCCTCTCCATCTTCCTACGCCTACTTCCCAACGCTCATTTCCTTCTGCACCCAATTCCTCCTATGTTCAATTTACTTATCCGTTAACCCCATTAATATTGCATTTACTACAAACTGTATATTCTTCTTACGACTTTGTAATTCTTTATATTGTTACTATGTAAGCCGCATTGAGCCTGCCATGTGTGGGAAAGCGCGGGGTACAAATGTAGTAATGTTTGTTTATTGGGATTTATTAACCGCCTTTATGAAGAGATTTATTTAAGACGGTTAATAAATCCCAATAAATAAACTTTGGTAGGAGTCCAAATAGAGGCCTCAAAGATCCACAACACCACAAATGTAGAATCAAAGAGCAGATCCAAAATAATGGTGAAGATACAACTTTTTATTAAAAATCCAAAGTCCTTAAAAATACCTGACACGTGCCACATTTCGCCCATACATGTCCTGCATCAGGGATAATATACGCTGGAAAGAGTGTGATTCACATACACTCTTAACAAAAGTGCTAATGCTGTGCAAAACAGCCTGCTTGCTCTCTCTGCTCAGCTGTAGCATATCACACACCACAGGAGGTGTTTGTGTGAAAAACAAAACAAAACACAAAATAAAAACAGATCACCAACGCCCCTGAAACAAAGGTATTGCCTTCGATTAATTATTGATCTTTATTTCTGTATTCTTAGAAGAAAAATGTAGGATGTACAACACAAGAGAAAGCAATTGATCTCTAACTTGCTAATTGGTACTTTAAGCAATCTAGCTAGGCCTGCTAATTTCACTTGTGGTTCCGTATTGCTTTAAGGCTTCCCTATCAAGAAACTTCTCAGATTTGGGAGAATACAGCAAAGCTTTGCCACTTCATTTACTTTCACTTGAGAATCAGATGAGGCAACCAGAAATTACAGTAGAATAGGTTTTGAAACCTTACAACACACAAAAAAATCTAATCTAAGCTATTCATTTAATCCTTGCATTTTGGATTTTATGACCTTATTTTCTCAGTTCTAGCTACCTTATCTAGTTGCAGATCTCTTTAGAATCCATCTAGGCTAGCACAGGATTGTGATTGTTAGTAGATTAAATAAAGTGCAAAAAAACCTACAAGTCAATCTGTGAATACTGTACTGAATCTGCTATCAAGCCATTAAGTGATCTGATTTACTGGAAATATCCACATGTAATGCAATTGATCTAGCTTCTCAAGAAGCAACTTCTCAAACCTAGAGTTGATTTGTAACATAAATTAACTCACCAATTATTGACTGTTCCATTTGACTTTGTACGCATTAAGAATGTGTAAGGAGGTTCAGCTTTGTAAGTAATAAGAGCACTGCCTTGGGATTCTAATGGGGTGTATCAGCTAGATTCTAGTTAGACCTAGCAGTAAATGTTGCTCAGCTTTGCCATCTGCCATGTGTTCCTACTGTCTTGCATTTTAATATGCTAAGAATATATATTTCTTGTTTTATTATACAGTTTCAATTGTGGTTTAAAATCTTAATTCCCAATACTTAAACTACATGATCAGTGTGTCTCATAAATACCACCCGTGGCATTTAAAGATATGCCAGATTTTCAGTACTAGCTGCTATCTGAATTGTTTCACTGAAAATCCGGATATAGAGATACCTGGTGCCGTTATCTGGGTATTGGTGATATTCAGCGCTGGTACTGGGATAACCATCCAGTTAACTTAAAATTCAGGTCCAGCCAGGCTGTCACCTGTAGACTGCCCCAGCATTACCCAAAAGTGCTAAGGTGGTCTATGCAGATTTTCAGTGACATTATTTTGATGCTTCCACTGAAAATCCCAGTACAGCCTTGGTGTGCGTGATTTGTTCAGGCATGAGCAGCTCCTACCCTGATAAGTCACGCTGAATATTGTGCACCTTAAATTAGAATTTGTGCATAAAGAGTAGGCCTTCCTAGTGACCTGTTCTTCTATTACTTCATATGTTTTTTTTCTCTCTCTCTTTAAGAAGAATGGCAGGGTTCAGATAGGAACACTACCCTTCTCTGCTATTCTGGTTAACACAGTGTAAGTTTCATAGCAGCTTATAGAAAGAACAGAACATTTATGGGTTGAAGATTTCTATGGAAAACAAAATCCATTAATTTATGTTTGAGATGGCCGGCATTAAATAATGTTTGAGATGGCCGGCATTTTTTTCCATTATCACTGAAAAACAAAACCAGCGATCTCAAACCCAGCGAACTCTGGCATTTGGCCGGGCTAAACCGTATTATCGGAAAAAAATATGGCAGGCCATCTTTTTCGATAATACGGTTCCGGCCAGCTGTTGCGCCGCCGCCAAAATAGATCTCCGGCGAACTATTTCACCGGTGACGTTCGATTATGCCCCTCCAAGTGATTTAATAAGAGGTATTCATTAATTTAGATGAATACCTCTTATTAAATCACTTGGAGGGGCATAATCGAACGTCACCGGTGAAATAGTTCGCCGGAGATCTATTTTGGCGGCGGCGCAACAGCTGGCTGGAACCGTATTATCGAAAAAGATGGCCTGCCATATTTTTTTCCGATAATACGGTTTAGCCCGGCCAAATGCCAGAGTTCGCCGGGTTTGAGATCGCTGGTTTTGTTTTTCAGTGATAATGGAAAAAAATGCCGGCCATCTCAAACATGGCGAAATCCAAGGCATTTGGTCATGGGAGGAGCCAGCATTTGTAGTGCACTGGTCCCCCTGACATGCCAGGATACCAACCGGGCACTCTAGGGGGCACTTCTAAAAATTAAAAAAAAAATACAAAAAAAGCTCCCAGGTGCATAGCTCCCTTACCTTGGGTGCTGAGCTCCCCAAATCCGCCCCCCAAACCCACTCTCCACAACTCTACACCGTTATCATAGCCCTTATGGATGAAGGAGGGCACCTACATGTGGGTAGAGTGTTTTTTTTTTGGGGGGGGGGGGTTGGAGGGCTTAACATTTACCACCATAAGTGTAACAGGTGGGGGGGGGGGGGGACCTGGGTCTGCCTGCCTGAAGTGCACTGCACCCATTAAAAACTGCTCCAGGGACTTGCATACTACTGTCAGGGAGCTGGGTATGACATTTGAGGCTGGCATACAGGCTGGTAAAAAAAGGTTTTGATTTTTACTTTTTTAGTGTGGGAGGGGGTTGGTGACCACTGGGAGACTATGGGGAGGTAATCCCCCATTCCCTCCGGTGGTCATCTGGTCAGCTGGGGCACCTTTTTGAGGTTTGGTCGTGAAAATAAAAGGACCAAGTAAACCCGGCAAAATACTGATTAATGCTGCTTTTTTTTTTTTTCATTATCTGCGAAAGCCGGCCATCTGGTAGCCACGCCCATGCCCGCCCATGTTCCGCCTTCGCTACGTCGCCGACACACCCCCTTGAACTTTCGCCGGCAAGGCGACAAAAAAGCCGCTTTCGATTATACCGATTTTGCCGCTTTTGAGAGATTGCCGACCATCTCCCGATGTATGTTGGGAAATGGCTGGCGATCACTTTCGAAAATAAGAAATAGCACCAGAACCTAATTTCTTCCTTCTCCTCGGTCTCAGGTTTCCTTCTTTTCTCTTCTTCTTACCCTCCATCCCATAAACTTATTTCTTCACCCTCTTCTTCTTCCCAAACCATTTATCTATCCCTCTCTTTCCCTCATCTCCAGTCCTCTCTTTCTCTCCTCCCTTTCTCCAGTCCTCTCATCATTTCAAGTCCTCTCTGCCTTCCCAATCCCCATGACTTCCCTGACTTCTTTGAGGTGGCCACGAACCATCCTTGTTCTGATACCCTCGTTCTCTTTCAAGATTCGCTTCAGTGGTGGACAGTCCGATCCCATTTGATCATGGGACGACCATTCCAAATTCCTCAGCCACAAAACATGCTGATGACGGATGCATCCCTCCTAGGGTGGGGAGCTCATGTAGATGGGCTTCACACTCAGGGAGCCTGATCCTTCCAGGAAAAACATCTTCAGATCAATCTCCTGGAACTATGAGCGATCTGGAATGCTCTGAAGGCTTTCAGAGATCGGCTGTTCAACCAAATTATCTTGATTCAAACGGACAGTCAGGTTGCAATGTACTACACCAACAAGCAGGGGGGACACCGGATCTCACTCTCTGTGTCAGGAAGCCATCCAGATGTGGCTTTTGGTGCGCCGTCATGACATGTTTCTCGAAGCCACTTATCTGGCAGGCATAAAAAACTGTCTGTCCGACAGGCTGAGCAAGATAATGCAACCTCACGAGTGGTCACTGAACATGGGCATAGCCCACAAGATCTTCCGATCATGGGGCACCACCTCGGTGGATCTTTTTGCCACTCAGATCAATCACAAGATCCTTCAGTTCTGTTCCAGGCTTCAGGCCCACGACAGACTAGCGTCAGATGCCTTTCTTCTTCATTGGGGGACAAGCCTTCTGTATGTGTATCCTCCCATACCTCTAGTAGGGAAGACTTTGCTGAAAATCAAGCAAGACAGCGGAACCATGATCCTGAACGCACCCTTCTGGCCACATTAGATTTGGTTCCCTCTTCTTCTGAAGTTGTTCTCTGAAGAACCGTGGAGATTGAAGTGTTTTCCAACCCTCATCACTCAGAACGAGGGGTCATTTCTACATCCCAACCTCCAGTCTCTGGCTCTCATGGCCTGGATGTTTGCCTCCTTGGGTCTTTCAGAGGGTGTATCCCGAGTCTTGCTTGCTTCCAGGAAAGATGCCACGAAGAGGTGTTACTCTTTCAAATGGAGAAGGTTTGCCGTCTGGTGTGACAGCAAGGCCCTAAATCCTCTCTCCTGTCCTACACAGACCCTGCTTGAATACCTTCTACACTTCTCAGAGTCTGGTCTCAAGACCAACTCAGTAAGGGTTCACCTCAGTGCAATTAGTGCTTATCATCAGTATGTAGAGGGT
Organism: Microcaecilia unicolor; assembly: GCF_901765095.1. Classification (NCBI taxonomy): domain Eukaryota; kingdom Metazoa; phylum Chordata; class Amphibia; order Gymnophiona; family Siphonopidae; genus Microcaecilia; species Microcaecilia unicolor. The sequence continues at coordinate 79,776,421 of NC_044037.1, read as the reverse complement.
AAGCTTATCTCTGGACAACCTTTAGTTGTTCGCTTCATGAGAGGTTTGCTTTTGTCAAAGCCCCCTGTCAAACCTCCACCAGTGTCATGGGATCTCAATGTCATTCTCACCCAGCTGATGAAAGCTTGTTTCGAGCCACTGAATTCCTGCTATCTGAAGTACTTGACCTGGAAGGTCATTTTTTTGGTGGCTGTTACTTCAGCTCGTAGGGTCAGTGACCTTCAGGCCTTAGTAGTGGATGCACCTTATACTAAGTTTCATCACAACAGAGTAGTCCTCCGCACGTACCCTAAAGTTCCTACCAAAGGTGGTGTCGGAGTTCCATCTGAACCAGTCAGTTGTCTTGCCAACATTTTTTCCCCGACCTCATACAAGTCCTGGCGAGAGCAGCTAGCACACCTTGGACTGCAAGAGAGCATTGGCCTTTTACGTGGAGCGGACAAAGCCCTTCAGACAGTCCACCCAGTTGTTTGTTGCTTTCAATCCCAACAGGAGGGGAGTTGCCATCGGAAAATGCACAGTCTCCAATTGGCTATCAGATTGCATTCCTATCACTTATGCCCAAGCTGGGCTGACTCTGGAGGGCCATGGCACGGCTCAAAATGTTAAAGCCATGGCGGCGTCTGTGGCTCACATAAAGTCAGTCTCCATTGAAGAGATTTGAAAGGCTGCAACATGGTCATCAGTCCACACATTCACATCTCACTACTGCCTTCAGCAGGATACCCAATCCGACAGTCAGTTGGGCAGTCAGTGCTGCAGAATCTGTTTGGGGTTTAGAATCCAACTCCACCCCCCTAGGCCCTGTTTTATTCTGTTCCAGGCTGCACTCTCAGCTAGTTGTATATAGTTTCAGGTTAACCTATGTTATGTCCTCGCCGTTGCGAGGCCCAATTGACCAATGTTCATTGTTTTGAGTGAGCCTGGTTGCTAGGGATACCCCACATGTGAGAATAAGCAACCTGCTTGTCCTCAGATAAAGCGAAGATGCTTACCTGTAGCAGGTATTCTCCGAGGGCAGCAGGCTGATTATTCTCACATTTTATGCTGCTTTTCCTAGAAATAAGCAGTGGAGTTTCCCCAAGTCCATTTTAATAATGGGTTATGGACTTTTCTTTTAGGAAGCTAGTCAAACCTTTTTTAAACCCCGCTAAGCTGACTGCTTTTACTACATTCTCTGGCAATGAATTCCAGAGTTTAATTACACATTGAGTGAAGAAATATTTTCTCCAATTTGTTTTAAGTTTACGACTTTGTAGCTTCATTGCGTGTTCCTGTTCCACTCCACTCATTATTTTATAGACCTCCATCATATCTCCCCTCAGCCTTCTTTTCTCCAAGCTGAATAGCCCTAGCCGCTTTAGCCTTTCCTCATAGGAATCTATGTCACCATGATAAAAATGCCAATCTTTTAAATGTATAAAACTTTAAGAAACAAGAGCAAAGGAATTACATCAAAAGAAGGAAATAAATGAAGAGGGGAAAAAAGAAGCTGATAAATGAGATACTCAAGCAAACTAGCTCGTACTTTTGCTTTAAGGGGCCTTTTACTCTGTGGTAATTGGGAGCCCTTTGAGCAGCCCAGTTACCACTGGGTTAGAGCGGAAGCCCTTACCACCTTCTAAATAGGTGGCAGTAAAGGCTCCCCCAGGAAATGGCCTTGTGGCAAGTGGGTTCAGTTACTGCATGGCCATTTCCTTAAAAAAAAAAAAGAAAAACAATGGCTTTTGTCCGCTGGGGTAAAAGAGAACCTCGTCATGCAGCAAACCTTCATGCCGACACCACTGCAGGGGTCCTTTTACCACAGCTTGGTAAAAGGGACCACTATATAAGGATAAGCTGTGGACTAAAGGTAAAGACTAAAATACAGATCTTCAGTTTCCTTTCTCTCTTTCAGATTCATTCTCAGTCTTTTGAGTGACTTAAAGATATCATTTTTATCCTGTTGCAATCATTCATCAACCTTCAAAAGTTGTCTGAAGTGTTACCTACATTGAATCAACCTTTTGTACAATGGCAAATTGCCTGAAACTGCTAAAATATAATTTGTATTTTAATTTGCTTGTACCATCTTTTCTTAGAATTTAACTCATTTTCGAAAAGGTCTCTTAAGGTTACTTGTCTAATCAAACTATTCCTTAGAAATATCTTACCTTTTTTTTTTATATAACAAAACATCCAGAATTTAAATTCCCATCTCACTTTCTGTCCCTACACATGGAAAATTGACAGCTCTTATTTAATCAAATGTGATTATCAGCAAACTGGAATAACACCTTACACACCAATTCAAGGACAACTTTAGAAGTAAAACAATGAAGAAAGCATTCTGCCCATGCTTCCTCCATTTCCCATGTCTATCCACCAGATAGCCATCTTCTTTTCTTTAAGATAATTTTATAGAATTTTAATGTTTGTAAAACCAGAGTCTGCACCATAGAAAGAGCATTTGATAATAGTGCACAGGGAGTGATCCGATGCATGCTTTGATACGTATTTAAAAAGGGCATTCCCAGATGTGGAGTTTGGTGGAATTTTGGTTTCACACATGTGCTTTACAAAATGTAAAGTACACATTTATAAACATGCAGACATGCATGTGTATATTTACATGTACTGCAAAGCTGGCATAAATAAATGCATTTTGCTTATATTATGGTTACATATTTCCATATGTAAAACTATGAGAGCGAGTACGTGCATACTCATATATATATATACTGTGTAGATATCCCCTGAGATGGTGCTTTGGTAGAGCTGCGATATATATGACCATCTCTGAGAAGAGATGTCTAAAGTAGCAGATCCAAAATGTTGAGAATGGCCACTTTTTTTATGTCATGGGTTCATAAGCTGTCTGAAAATTTACATGTTTTAACTTCAATAACGTTTTAATTTTTTCTTATAACAGGATGAGTTTTGGACTGTTGTATTATAAATTGTTTGCTCTAACATAATTCATTAAAACTTCATTTTTGTTGTTGTTTCTGATGTCTTCAGTAACCTTTTCTCAGAGATGGTCATATATGTCTGCACTTCAATTATTTATATATTTGGATTTAGCTCACACCTTTTCAGTAGTAGCTCAAGCTGACTTACTTTCAGGTACACTAGGTATTTCCCTGTTTCCAGTAGGCTTTCAGTCTAAGGGACCCTTTTACTAAAGTACATTAAGAAATGGCTTAGCACGTTTTAACATGAGTCTTTCCTGTGCGCTAAGCCCATGTGCAATACAGCCTAAATATAAGCCCCTGATATTCAGCTGGCCACGACCGGGCACTGGCTCTGAATATTGGGGGCTAAATGTAGGCAGGCAGGCTGCAAGAGCTTATGTGGGCCCAGCTGAATATTGGCCAGGACCCGCATAACATAAAAAGTATTTTAAAAGTGCTGTGATCCCCCCTCCTTCCTTCCCACCCTCCCCCCAGCCTGCATAAATTTTAAGCCCCCGCTCCAAACTCCATCCCCAGCACCCCCCACCCGCCAGCACTGTAGGTAGGCCCCCTCCAGGCCTACCTCTGATCCCCGATAGTCCAAAGGTTCATTGGGGGAAGGAGTTTAACCCCCTCACTTCTGCCCCTTGCGTCTGGCCTCACAAAATGTCTGTCAGACCACTTTTTCTAGGGGCTGGTCAGAGATTAAATCTTAATGCTCACAGGCAAAAAGTGTTGTGGTCATGGGTGGGGAAATGGGCATTTCGCGGTTGTTTCAAAATTCACACACATTGTTATAGAATTTATGCCACATGTTATAGGATTTATGCCACATTTTTGTTGGTATAAATGGAGGCATGTAGTTTTAGACGCTAAGGTATCAACTAAGCATATACTCAGGCTTATTTTCGAAAGAGAAGGGCACCCATCTTTCAACACAAATTGGAAGATGGGCGTCCTTCTCACAGGGTCGTCCAAATTGGCATAATCAAAAGCCGATTTTCGGCATCCTCAACTGCTTTCCGTCGCGGGGATGACCAAAGTTCACGGCGTGTTGGAAGCATAGCGAAGGCGGGACTGGGGCGTGCTTAATACATGGGCGTCCTCGGCCGATAATGGAAAAAAGAAGGGCATCCCAGACGAACACTTGGACGACTTTACTTGGTCATTTTTTTTATACGACCAAGACACAAAAATGTCCCCTAAATGACCAGATGACCACCGGAGGGAATCGGGGATGACCTCCCCTTACTCCCCCAATGGTCACTAACCCCCTCCCACCCTAATTTTTTTTTCCAGCCTCTATGCCAGCCTCAAATATCATACCCAGCAGTATGCAGGTCCCTGGAACAGTTTTAGTGGGTACTGCAGTTCACTTCAGGCAGGCGGACCCAGGCCCATCCCCCACCCCCACCTATTACACTTGTGGTGATAAATGTGACCCCCTCCAAAACCCACCACAAACCCACTGTACCCACATCTAGGTGCCCCCATTCACCCATAAGGGCTATGGTAGTGGTGTACAGTTGTGGGTAGTGGGTTTTGGGGGCTCAGCACACAATGTAAGGGAGCTATGCACCTGGGAGCTTTTTCTGAAGTCCACTACAGTGCCCCCTAGGGTGCCCGGTTGGTTTCCTGGCATGTAAGGGGGACCAATGCACTACGAATGCTGGCTCCTCCCATGACCAAATGGCTTGGATTTGGTTGTTTCTGTGATGGGCGTCCTCGGTCTCCATTATCGCCGAAAATCGGGGGACGACCATCTCTAAGGTCGACCTAAATGTTGAGATTTGGGCGTCCCTGACCGTATTATCGAAATGAAAGATGGACGCCCATCTTGTTTTGATAATACGGGTTTCCCCACCCCTTTGCCGGGACGTCCTGCGAGGACGTCCTCAAGAAAACCGTTCGATTATGCCCCTCACTATATACCATGCCTAAATCTAGAAACACTTATAGAATACGCTTAGGCGGAAATGTTTTCTGCGTGGATTTTCTAGGCGCCATATATAGAATCTGGCCCTATTTTAAAACATTAATTTTTATATTAATTATGTCTTAACGCCATTTCTTTCTAGTAAAATATCTTCATTTAGCCAGACCCATCCTTCCAACTGTTCATCTTACATGATCAAGATGGTGGCAGCGTCATTCTACCCTTCTGAGTTAACCAATAGCAAAACTCTATCCTCTCGATTTCAGTATTCAATCCCTTTAGAATCAGTGAGCCTACAAATAGGTGGGAAAATGTGGGCTACAAATGTAACAAATAAATAAATAATAATGTATAAATCCACCATTGTTCCTTATAGTTAAGAATTCTCTCAGGCGTCCTACAGTAGTTTTGGGTTCAGTGTGCGTTTCTCACATACTAAAAATTAGATGGGGGCGTGTCTGGGGATGGAGAGTTCTGTTAGAACTGCTACACTTCCGCGTGCTAACCGATTGGCGCAGGTTTAGTGCGTGAGCCCTTACGGCCTAGAAACTAGGTATCAGTAAATGCTCATGCACTAAAGGCCATGCGCTAAATGGAAAATTACCATGTGGCTATTAATAAGAATACAGGAAAATGGGGCCATTTTACTGCAGCATTAGAAGTGGCCTGAGCACGTGGGAAAGACCTGTGCTGGGGATAGCGCTGGCTGGTTTTTTTTAGCACAGCTTAGTAAAAGAGCCCCTAGGTGAGCTGTTATAAAAATGTACTACAAACTTATATATGTTGGCTCCTTCTTTGCCCCTCTTCACTGCTAGTCCCTTATTATACAGTTGAAATCTGGCTGTTTAGTGAGTTCAACGGCTAGGTTTTGTCTATGTAGCTGATATTTTTATAAAGTTAATTTCACATGTATGTAGCCTTTTTATGCAATTCCGGTTAGCTTAAAAGAATGTGCTGTGACTTAATGGAATGTACTTTGCTGTGTGGAGCAGAGCTTGGACAGAAAACCTGTGTATGTGTGTAGATTAAATTATAAGTGAGGACATTTATACACCAAGCCTGTGATTAAATGCATTTTTTTGTCACTTATGCTAGTATTTTATAAAGACGAGCAGGATTTTGCTTCTGTTTATAAAACTGACAAAATGGACACCTGAAAACAAGTTTAGCCTAGCTGCCCCTTTCTAAAATAACCCTCACAATGGCTGAAAAGACACAGATAAGTAAGTTATATGGTTGTGACTTTGCCAGAGAATGAATGCATAACTTGCTTTGAATATCAAGCCCTAAGGGGCCTATTTACAAAAGTTCAATACCAAAATTACCTCACAGTAATTGCAAAGTTACTCTGTTAGTTGTCAGGGTGGCGGCATTCCCGCCATATATCTCTACAATTAATTCAGAGGCAATTTCTTATCATGTGTTGTGCTGTGCAGATAACACATTACAGACAGCTAGGTGACCTTAACTGTGCTGTGTTATCTGTCGCATCAGTGGTTAATGCAGAATAACTGTAAGGTACAGTCCCCCACCCATTCTCCCCCTAATTTCTACCCATTCACTGTATTCTATGGCCCCTATGTACAAATCCCAACGCCAGCGCTAGGAGTGATTAGCACTAGAACTGTGCACATATTAATGTATACAGGATGCACAAAAAGTTCCAGATCAGTGTTAATTGTGTTTATCCATTCCTACCCTAGCTGAGATAATATTTAACCATCTCTCTGACCTCATGTGCAACTTTCTTTAAATTAGTCACCTTACTTTCTAACTGTTCTGACTCTCTTACCTTTCTCTATGTTCCATCTTTGCTTATACCCTTCACTATCAATTAAAACGTTCTATTACATATTGTGTTGACATTGTAAGTAGTATACTATTATATTGTTATTTGAATATTTTTACTGCTGTAATTGCCTATTGCTCATGTTTGATCTATTCTCACTGTACACTGCCTTGAGTGAATTCCTTCCAAATGGCGGTAAATAAATCCTAATAAATAAATAAATGCATTGAAATGGTTCAAATGAGGTGAATAGGTATTCATTCTGAATGCTCAGAAGGCAGCGCAGAAATTAATGTTGGCCTTAACGCCGAAAACACACTACCAGGACAGGGATGGCTTATGGGTTTTGAGGAGAGTAGAGGATTTCTTCAACATTTTTCACATTAAATCACCAGTTTTTGGCTTCTTTTAAACGTGGAAAGAAGTCTGTGCAGCCTGTAGTGCCAATAGTGAGAAAAAACCATGTCTGCGAATCTGAACAAAGCCGGGGGTGAGGGTAGCATTGGTGCCTGTTTTCCTGCGCTTTGGTCTTACATTTAATGGCACAAGCGCAAGCGCTAGCACTTCCTGTTTTGCCTGGAGCATATGCACAGGAGTTTTGCAGTAAGCACAGCTCTTGTACTCATGTGTCAGTCACGTTCTTTCCCCTTGCTTTTGCTTTACTAGGGCAATAAAATTTTCATCCTATTTGCGTTAGGTTTAGGAAGCTAGTTTTCAGTACTGTTCTTAAAATATGGAATGTGTGCTTTTGTCTCCAGTGCCAGAGTTTTGAGCATTGGGTCCTGTATTAGCTGTTAATCAGAAATTAGTTCATGTTAGCTGGTTAAGGAAGCATGTTAACTGTTAGCAAGCTAACTACCATGTCAACAACTAATGCAGCCTAGTAAATAGACCCCTAAGAGGTCAATATTCAAAGCAGACATTACAGTCAGCAGCAGAACCAAAATCATATGTATTTTATGTTTTAAATCTGCAGCACTTGAATGTTATTTGCCCAGAAAGTTGACTAGATTTGGAGCATTCGGTCAGGGATACAAATGCAATAAATAAATAAATAAATAAATAAAATGATTTCCAAAAGGTCTATTTATTTATTTATTTATTGTATTTGTATCCCACATTATCCCACCTCTTTGCAGGCTCAATGTGGCTTACAATATATAGTGGAAAGTGGAAATGAGAGGAGAGTTAATATTAGTGTAACAGAAGTATATTGGGTAATGGAAAGTATGATGAAGATATGATATGGGGCACTGTTAACAATGCTTACTAGATATATGTGGGGTTTTCATATGTTTTAGTCATTGTGGTATGTCTTGTCGAAAAGATGTGTCTTCAGCATTTTTCGGAAGTTGGTCAGTTCATAGGTCGCTTTTAGGTTACGTGGCAATGCGTTCCAGAATTGCGTGCTCATATAGGAAAAGGTTGATGCGTGCATTAGTTTATACTTTAGGCCTTTGCAATTTGGGAAGTGAAGATTAAGGAATGTGCAAGATGATCTTTTGGCATTCCTGGGTGGTAGGTCAATCAGGTCAGACATGTAAGCTGGTTCTTCGCCGTGGATGATTTTATGTACTATGGTACATACTTTAAACATGATGCGTTCTTTGAGTGGTAACCAGTGTAGTTTTTCTCTTAGGGGTTTTGCACTTTCGTATTTTGGTTTTCCAAATATGAGTCTGGGCTGTTTGGAGTTTTTTGAGTATGTGCTCTTTGCAGCCAGCGTATAGTGAGTTGCAGTAGTCTAGGTGACTGAGTACTAATGATTGAACCAGATTCCGGAAGATGGTTCTTGGGAAGAATGGTTTTACTCTTTTTAACTTCCACATTGAATGGAACATCTTTTTGGTCGTGATTTTCGCGTGATTCTCAAGTGTTAGGTGCCGGTCAATGGTGACTCCAAGAATTTTCAGGGTTTCTGAAATTGGTAAAGTTAGTTTTGGGGTAGAAGGATTGTTTAGTATTTACATAGTGTTACATATGTAAGTATTTTTTGCATGTAAATAGACACCACTGTTTATACTTTTAGATCCACACCAGACACAGTTTCAAAGGGAGTGTGGTGTGACTATGATTTGGGAGGGTCAAGAAAGTATGCATGTATTTCCAGTTTTATAAAGGAAATGCACCCATACTTCAAATAATATAGATGTCAACATTTTACACCTGCTTTGAGGCAGACATAAGTGTCAGCTGTCTGCTCGTTTGGGCTGGGATTTGTACAAATGATTGAGGGAGAAATTGTGCTCATCACTCTGGTGTTTTAAAAAAAGAGAGAGATTGAGAGAGGGGTTTTTTCCCCCCACTCTGCTCTGTGAATGTCCAGGTTTATATAATATGACCCGAATAGTGCTGACATTTACACGTGTAGGCTGTACAATAGTATTTCCATGTATCAAAATCTGACTTTGCATTCCTTTATAAAATGGCTAAAATGGTAGCTCTGAATATCTGGAGCTAACTGGACTCCACTCCCGAACGCCCCCGAAATGCCCCAGATATAGCCGGTTTGCACTTTGGCACTAACTGGTTATTTTCTGCGCAGATAACTGTTAAGTGCTGCTGAAAATGACTGTTCCTGGCCAGTTAACTCACTTTGAATATCAGCTGGCGTGTGTTCAGCACCATGATCTGTTCGGACAGTGGTGCTTAATATACAGATTAAAAGGTGTCTTTACAAAGCTGTAGTAAAAATTAGCAGTAGCACACCCTTACACAGATATTTCCTATGACTAGGGCCAAATTTTCTAAATACCACCAAATAATCATGCCAAAACAACGCACTGTGTTAGTCTGTTGATGGCACTGAAAGTTAGGCACTGTGTATAGAATACGCTTAGCACTGGGATCGGCACCTAATTTTAAATGCAAAGATTTTACAACAAGTAAACCCTGGTTTACATTTAGAAGTGGATCCCCCTTATTCTATAACAGTGTGCATAAATTGTAGGAATGCCCCTGATCTTCCCATGCCCGCCCATGGCCATGCCATCTTTTTGGAGCTGCATGTAAAATTTATGCGTGGATCCCCTTGACTAAAAATGCACATGTAAATTTAAATTAATGCCAATTAGTGTTGATAATTGATTATTAGCACCCAATTATTGGCACTAATTGGCTCAATTAAATTATTATTTTGGCATGAGCCTTCATCAGGAGTCCTGATGAAACAAACTACCACAATTAAACCGCTCTTAGGGTGACTAGCGCTGAAACGTGTAAAATAATCATGTAGCGAAAGTCAAACTGACAGGAAAAAAACGCTACATGATTGTTTTATACGTTTCAGCGCTAGTTGCCCTGAGAGCGGTTTAATTGTGGTAGTTTGTTTCATCAGGATTCCCGATGAATGCTCATGTTCAGACACAGACAGTGTAGAGTCCATGTATTAGCGAATGCTGACTGGCTGGTGATTTTACTGCTCTGCTTTCTGTGGATTTTTCCCAATAAGGACTGAACTGTGTCTCCTGTTTCATCGCCTCAGTCATGCCCTCTCTGTTTGGCTTGCTTTGTTCCACTTTTTACTTCCATTCGTAAAAGGGATTTTTTTTTTTTTTATAAAGGGCCAATAAATTGCTGTGAGGTAATTTAAAAATTGCTGTGCGGCCATTTTCTGCTAGATCCCTTACAATCTCCTATTTATGAAGTGGTGAGGGGTCTGCCGGGCAAGACTCCAGCACAAGAAATGTTTTAAAAATGTTCTAGCACCGGAAATAGTGCCGGGCTCCTGAGGAAGTCTAGCAGTAGGGCCTATTTCTCATTTGCAAACCTGGCGGTAACCTTACCACCAGGTAATAAATGGCCCCTTGACTACTGCAGAATTTTCATAAAAAGAATTTCTTTGAGTTACCTTGAAATAGTTAAAAAAAAAATAAAAAGATATAGCCTATGCACATTCAGCCACAAAACTTTGGCAGCCTATTATAAGATTATCCTTGCAGATTAATTGCCAACATTAGTGTTGTGCCACTGACATTATGTATTCAGTGGCAAGATACTTAAACTTCCAATAGTATGAATTGAAAAAGATAATTACTGACACATTATTCCCACCTCCTTCTTGTTAAAACTAGTCATTTGTTACTCAAGAGAATAACAATATGTTATTACATCTATCTTTGATATGCCTGCTTAAAATTTTCTGAAATAGTATCATGACCGTACAGATATAACCTTATTTGAATGAAAGATGGTGTGTCAGGTAAAAGAAAATGATCATAAAGGCAAAATGTGCCATCCCTTTACAGGCCATTTAACACAGCCTACACTGCTTTACATGTTTTGCCCATGAGTATTTTCCTCTGAACCAGCTGTCTTTTCCTTCATCTGAGGATTTAGTAGCACTTTAGTGCTGTAGAGGTTCGGCCATAATCACCTATGACAACAGGACTAATTTAAGCATTGTTCTGCCTGAAATTTTGTGTGCATTTTACAGCTATGGATTGGAAGTTTTCATATTGGTAAATTAAACCATATAGTAGGTGTATGTAATTTTGAATGTTGCAGTTCTGTTGTAATTTGAATTTTTACTTTTTTTCTTTCCCTTGATGTCACCCTTCTTCATTCTTTTCATTCTCCTGCATATACACATCAGTGACCTGTATTATGTTTGGTTTTTTCCTGTCATGCTTAGGTTATTTGGCATTTTAAAGAATTTTCTTCTCCCTCATAAAGGATTAAACACAGTAGATGCAAATGAGTGTGTTCTCAGCCTCCATCTCTCAACATTCATGTTAATGCTAATTTAGTTTTCACGTGTTCTTGGTTTCTGAAAGTCTGGTTCTTCTGCACCTGGGGTTTAATTAGCAGAAAGAGTAAATATAAAGGGTATAGCATTTTTTTTATTTCTTGGACTTTGATTAACATATTTCTTCTACTGGCTAAATTAATTGTAGGTGCTACATTGCAGATTCAACTTATTACAATGTTCATTACTGTGTTCAACAAGCTTATCACCTTTTTTTTGTCAAGAATCTGTGTTGGTGATTCCTGATTCCATCAGTTCTTCAGGTTCCGAGAAATTTAATATTAAGGTGCCATTTTTACAAAGGTGCACTGAAAAATGGCCTGTGGTAGTCTAGACGTGTGTTTTGGGTGCGTGCAGAATCATTTTTCAGCGTACCTGTAAAAAATGCCTTTTTAACATTTTTTATGAAAACGGACGAGTGGAACAATGAAAATTCCCACGCGTCCATTTTGGGTCTGAGACCTTACTGCCAGCCATTGGTAACCGGGCGTTAATGACCTAGGTGCATCAAATGTCACTTGACACGTGCCCAATATGTGCATCTGAAAATAAAAATTATTTTTCGGACGTGCGTATCGGACGTGCGCCAAAAATGAAATTACCGCAAGAGCCACAATGTAGTGGGGTGGTAACTCCATTTTGGCACGCATTGGGCACACGTAGACGCTTATGCGGCTTAGTAAAAGGGCCCCAAAGAAAGTAGATTTTGACGTCTTCATCTGATGTAGGGTTTGCAAGTTGTAAATCGTTATTACCACAATCCACTACACTTATCAAGCATCCACTTTTAATTCAGACATCACCTGGATATTGTACATGGGATAATCAAGGAATAAAAAGAGAAATCCTGTACAGCAGTGTGGCAGTTTGGAATGGGATGTGGTTATAGGCAGCTCTGAAGGCTACAGTAATGAAGGTGCAGACCTTCTCCGTATCTTCTTTCAATGAATCTTGATGAGTGAGGGAACATTTCTTTTCAGGGCGTTCTTTCAGTGGACTTTAACTTTAAGCTACCTATGTCTCAGTCTTCTCTTTCTTTGTCCATACTCTCCTGGGTACAGTGTCCACCCCAACTGGTTTTATCCTTACAATTCTTTTGACCTCCTCAACACTTAGCTCTGATTCTGCAGTGTCCCTTCTCTTCATTGCTGTCATCTGGGACATATCCACCAGCACTTTTTCAGTGACACTGACAGTAATAGTTGGTGTGAGTGAACACCATCTGCCATCATTTTCTTTGTTTTGTTTCTTTTAAATTTCAGCTAAAAATCTAGGAATGGACTGCCTTTATAGTTGAAATCTTGTGCTTATGATCTTAGCAAGTTTCATAAAAAGGAAGCTGTACTTTCCTAAGGTCAGAAGGCCAGGAAGAACGTATTTTCAAACAAAATAGTCCTTATTAATAAACGTGTTTTGCAGACTGATGCATTGCATGCAGTACAACAAAGAGGAATACAATTATATTGAAAATCTTAAGATAACACTGATTATATACTTGTTGCATTAAGGACTGATTAGAGACAATAGAACATTTACATTAAATACCAAGCAATTACAAATATGAACAAGTCAGATTAAACTTTTAATCAACATCAGATCAGGTTTACAAATAGAGGGGTCCTTTTACAAAGGCATGCTGAAAATGGCTTGCGGTAGTGTAGGTGCGGGTTTTGGGTGCTTGCTGATCCATTTTTTAGCGCGCCTGTAAAAAGGCCTTTTTAAAACTTTTTGCCGAAAATGCATGAGCAGCAAAATGAAAATTGCTGCACATCCATTTTGGGTCTGAGATCTTACCGCCAGCCATTGACCTAGTAGTAAAGACTCATGTGGTAACTGGGCAGTAATGGCCTACGCGCACCAAATGCCACTTACGTGGTAACATAACATAGTAGATGATGGCAGAAAAAGACCTGCACGGTCCATCCAGTCTGCCCAATAAGATATACTTTTTGTGTATACCCTACTTTGATTTGTACCTGTCCTCTTCAGGGCACAGACCACTTGGCGCATGTCGTTAAGCACATCCAAAAATAAAATATATTTTTCAGAAGCGCATATTGGATGCGCACCAAAAATGAAAGTACTGCAAGAGCCATGCAGTAGTCAGGCAGTAACTCCATTTTGGCGCAAGTTGGGTGCGCGTAGATGCTTACACAGCTTAGTAAAAGGGCCCCATAATGATACAGTAATGCAATGGAACACATGTTATGAACGTTGTAAGTATTTAGGTTATGTTGTATATGTGCAGGGCAAGTCTATAAAGTACATGCTCAAGAGTTCTGCACCGGGCAGACTTCTACGAGGATAGCATGGACAGAAAGTGTGCATTTTTTTGTGTCACATTCAGCTAAGGATTAATAGTGAGTAGAATGTCAATTTACAACATTGTTGGATTGCTGGTTTATTCAACTATTGACAATAAATGAGATTATCCAAAATTATAAAACCAGTCTTCCCTGATTATATAACTGCCCTATTTGTTCATGACAGAGTCAGTATCTGATTGTGACAGAGTGTAACCTGCATGGAGTGGCAGGTTGGGCTCTGGCTGCCTTATCAGGCAGACTAGATGGACCATGTGAATCTTTATCTGCCATCATATGCTATGTTACCATGATTATGTGCGTATTTCATTGGAACAGTAGCATATATAGTGAATATCAGTATTCCGCCCAAGCACTGTTCTGTAAATTCATAATGTATATTTTACAGGTAGGTACATGCATAAGTAGAGTTTTGACGAGACTCACAGTATAACCTTTAGAAAATAACACGGGTTGCCCCGCCCCTTTACAGGGCCATCCTTAGAGATGGGCGCCCCCATTCGATTATCCCCCTCTATGTTGTTTTCTAGAATAGGCTCCTACAAGGTCCTCAATTATAGAATTGCCCCCTTGGAGGATAATTCTATAAGGTGGCTTCTAGTTTTAGGCACTAAGAATGCACTTATTTGGTGTTTACTGTATAAACTCCTCTAAGGGTTCAAATACTTCTTGATTTAAGACGATTACTGGCATCAGCCATTGGGCTTGCTCATAGATTGCAAAAGAACGTGTGTAGATTGTAAGATTTTATAATGTACACGTTTATGTTTAATAGGATTCAAAAAACCGCCCTTACTGAAACGAGCAGGTCAGGGCAGTTTCAAATAAAAACAATGGACACATAACACAAGTAAAAGAACTCCAGTATATGACAGGAAAGCAAACAATCGTAACAAGATCAGTCATACCTAAAAAAAAATGTGTAGTTTATTTTTAATTATTATTTATTTAGCTGTGATGAACTTTCTGTAATGCTGAAGTCCATAGACATGTAGTCCCCATTTCAGAAAGCAATGTCAAGAGTTTACAGCTATTCCCAAGCACTTTAGGATTCAGTGACCAGCTTCTATTCAGTACCACTCTACTGGAGGGATTAGGGGATGTTGCCAGCTTAGTCCCTCAATGGTATTTGGCCACCCAAATGCCAAACTGGGAAGGTTAACAGCTCACTGTGACAGCATTGGGAACATAACCAGTTATGGGGCCCTTTTACTAAGCCGCGTAAGCATCTATGTGAGCCCAATGCGTGCCAAAATGGAGTTACTACTAGACTACCACATGGCTCTTGCGGTAATTTCATTTTTGGTGCGCGTCCAATATGCGCATCTGAAAAATATTTTTTATTTTTGGGCGTACGTAACGGATGCGCACCAAATGGCATTTGGCATGTATAGGTCATTACCGCCCGGTTACCGCGTGAGTCTTTACTGCCAGGTCAATGGCTGGCAGTAAGGCCTCAGACTCAAAATGGATACGTGGCAATTTTCATTTTGTCGCATGTCCATTTTTGGCAACAAAAAGGCCTTTATTACAGGTGCGCTAACAAAATGGATTGGTGCGCACCCAAAACCTGCACCTACACTTCCACACGCCTTTGTAAAAGGACCCCAATGGGTTTTTTTTAGATTGCAATGATAACAGTTTATGTGCAGGAACATAATTGATTGTCTTTGCAATCTTAGAAACATAACTGATTGTGTTCTGGTGTAGGTTCTATACTTTTTTTCATGGATTTTTATGCTATTCGTATCTGATGCATGAACATCCATTTCCCTGTCTTTTAAAACAGGCTCAACGTCAACAGGTTCTGATCTAAAATACAGATGAAAATTGAGACACACTAACCTGTACACTCAATTCCAATTTCTATGACCTATCTCTAGAATTGCACTGATTACATAGAGGAGCCAAGTATCGGCACATATTTTGGAGCACAAGTGCTTGCTCGCGGAGTTGCCTGTTCCCGCCCTACTTAGGGAGTGCTTTGGTACATCCCATCAGTTAATGGATTTATCTGCTGTTGATGACAAGGAAGGGAAATGAAGCAGAAGTGAGTTGTCATCATTCCTGCTTTACTTTCTTTGGGTCTTGGGCCCGGGGAGGGGGAGGTGTGAGTTCGGGGGAGCTGTCACGTGTCAGGCTCATGCCCATATCTGGGTGCCTAGAGGGCTCTGGGGGATGAGTGTCTCAGAGCTGCCAAAGGGTCTCAATTTTCGAGAGGGAGATTTTTAGTACACGCCCACATCCACGCCCCACCTTGAATTGGCTCCACCCACTCTACATGGCTCCACCCCCCTGGCACACCTCAAACCCATGGCCATTTCGGAAAATATTTTATTTAATAGCCTAATACACTTTTCAATTAGCTTTCAGAGGCCAAAACCTCCTGCCTCAGGTCAATATAAATAAATACCTCTACCACCCTCCTCGCTTACCCATCTTACTTACTCACATCTAATTGTCCACCTCTTTATACACTATATTATAGTTGTTATCCATTCTATGTTACTTTGTAAACCTGTTATACTATGTAAGCTACATTGAGCCTGCTAATAAGTGGGAAAGCGCGGGGTATAAGTGTTACAAATAAATAAATATAATATATATGTATTTGTGGTTCCACCCCCCCAGAATGTGTTCTCCCCATCCTTTCCCTCCACATGCAGCACTATGGAAGCAACTCTGTAAAGAACTAACTACTTTTAAGCAGGATGAAGGCAGATAAATGGCAGTATTTTAGCCACTTATGTATATAAATTGACCTCTTATAAAATACTGACTAGCAGAAATGTAAACATGTTGATGGTATACACTTTGCCAGTAGGCATGCACATAGGCAGAGCTCAGAGGTAGGCGTGCATATTATATAATTGTATAATTTACACGCTTATGCGCTATCATCAAGGTGTCTTCACCACATATAGGGCTATAAGTGATCATGCTTTAATGGATGCACACGTTTGAAGATATATTAAGGGGATATAAGATTTTCAGTAAAATGTCTTGGGAATAATAGTAAAAATCTAATCTAGACACTGCAACCATGAGCACACCCTGAGCAGATGGGATAATAGAGGATGTTGTGTCATGTAGGGACCCTATGCTATCATAGTACTGTATGGAATGAAGAAGCACTGTCTGGTTACATAGTTTTGGCAAACATGCTTTGATACTGGGTAGGACAGGCACTGTTTTTGTATTGTCAATCAGTTGCATTTGATTTGATTAACATAGAATGTCTGCACATATAGTACAATAGGGGATAGAGTATAGATTTTACTGTTCTTAAAGTTTGACAAGCAGATTGCAACAAACAAGGCAACAGGAAGTCTGGAGGTGTCCCAAAGGTCTCATAAATATGCAGTGCTGTTCTCTTTATTTCCCCTGGCCTCTACAGTGGAGGCATGTTGAATGCAATTAAAACTATCACATTCCTTTGTAAAATTCTGAGTTATCATTAATTGAAATGTACAGGTGTACTTACTTTTATAGTGAGAGGAAATTAATATTTTAAGGTGTCAGCTTTCATTCCCTACTGAAGAAATACCATATTTAATATTAGTATAGTGTTTTTGCCTTTAAGAAATATTGAAATGATTTTCTGCAGTACTCTGACCAAATATGTGTGGGGTTTTTTTGTCCCCTCTTGTCTGTCAGACAAACACCTTCCTGGATGCCTTTTTGTTATCACTGTAACTAATTTAGGGGTCCTTTTACTAAGGTGTGCTGAAAAATGGCTTGCAGTAGTGTAGGCGCGGGTTTTGGGCGCGCACCAATCCATTTTTCAGCGCGCCAATGAAAAAGGCCTTTTTTGCCTAAAATGAAAGTGCGGTAAAATGAAAATAGCGTCCATTTTGGGTCTGAGACCTTACCGCTAGCCATTGACCTAGCGGTAAAGAATCGGGTGGTAATGACCTACGCGCATCAAATGCCACTTGGTGCGTGTCCATTACAAACGTCCGAAAATAAAAAATATTTTTCAGATGCGCATATCAGACGCTTGTCAAAACTGAAATTACAGCAGGAGCCATGTGGTAGACGTGCAGTAACTCCATTTTGGTGCTTGTTGGCTTAGTAAAAGGGCCCCTTATTTTGTGAATTTTTAATTTATAAGTTCCATTCCGCCCTCCGCTCCATTTCTGTCAATTTTATTGTTAGGGTTGGTAAAAGCTGAAAATCTCTGAAAGATAAAAAGGCAGATTTTAAAAAGAACATACCAACTGGAATTGAGATGTGTTAGTTTCCACTGGTATTTTAGAAAAGGATCTGCTGACATAGAGCCTTTACAAACTAGATGCAGGAATGGATTTATAGGTGCCTGCCATGTGCGGTTGCAGCACCAATTTTGCAATTGTCAATGGTCTAAAGTATCAACAGTGTTAATAAGGCAACATATATGTGTATCAAGAATATGGTCTCTATACGATATTTAAAAAGTCCAGATTTATTGTGTAGCTCAAAAGACTTGACACGGCCATGTTTCAGCCAACCGGCCTGCCTCAGGAGTCTTTGCAGTCTTTTAAGATTGTGTATGGAAAAACCATGTGTCTGTCGGTATACAGTACTATCAAACAAAAACCTTGTATATGAAACTCAATGCTCAAAAAAGGAATGCCTTTCAAGATCGGCAATCAAGAGTTGCATTCTGAGTGCTCAGAGAAGAAGGCTTTGCAAGATCATCAGTAAAAAGTCGCCTCCTCTAAAACCTAAAACAGGAGGTGACTTTTTACTGACGATCTTGGAAAGCCTTCTTCTCTGAGCATGGCCATGTCGAGTCTTTTGAGCTACACAATAAATCTGGACTTTTTAGTTTTACAGTACTTTTACGTTTTTATTATTTTTATTAGTTTTTAAGTATAACATCCATCCAAATTCATTACAAAACACAATGTAACTTCCATTCCATAAGAAGAACCATATGATAACAAACATATAACTACAATACTGTTATAGTTCATAAATTCGAATTAAGTATACAACAGGTATACAAAAATGGAAGAGGTATAAAAATAAGTGATAATTTGGAGGGAAAAACTAAGGACAGAGGGGAAAATTAAGAAAGGGGAAAAAGGGATCAGATTATTGTGCTCAGATGACTAACTAGCAGTATTTGATTCCAAATATTGCTGCAATGTTAACCAAACTTTGTTATTAGACATCTGGAAATGACCAGCTTAGTAAAGGGACCCCAAAGTCAGTTGGACAACATATTTATGCGCCTGTACTGCAAAATTGAAGTTCTGAGCAAACATCAAGAATTTTCTAGTTTTCATGTTATTAAACCTAATAGTGTTCCAGTTGTTTATTTTCTTACTTTCTGCCAAATCCACTCCATTACCTTATGCGCACTTCTTGTTTGATGGTAAAAAGAAAGTTTGCTGCTCAAATGAATCCTTATGACAGAATTTCCTTGTATTGCTTGGACTTCTTGAGCTAAGTATTCTCATTTCATGCTGTTTGCTATTTTAGCTTTCCCTTCATTCTACTATCCTTTCATCAGACCATTCCTTTAAGCACTTGACAGTACATAGACCTTGAACTTTTGAGTTCTCTGCAAAACCTGATTAAATCATGCAGTTCAATGTTTCTACATCAGTTAAGCTTACAACTGGAGGTTTGTAGGATTCAGATAACAGCTAGAGAAATGTTTCTGTTTCAAACGCTGCAACATTTAAGAAGACAACTGGGGAAAGTCTGAAGAAGCAACTAATGCTTTGGGTGCCTAATTCGAGCTTGTTAAAAACAGGAAATACCTGACATCGCAGATAAGTTTCTACTAATTAAATCTAAGAGAAATGGAAGACTGATCCAGCAAGACAGTTTAAGGACTATAATTCCTGAGAGGGATTTTGGTCACACTCCCCCCAATGTTCAGTCATCGGTGAATGTTTTTTTTTTAATTCTTACTGTTGCCAGCTAGTTTAGCCCCAGTATTCAGTGCCAGGTCATGTCTGGACACGAGCACTGAATATTGGGGGCTAAAAAAGGGCAGGAGGGCTGCCAGAGCTTGTGCGGGCCCGACTGATATTTAGCTTGGGCCTGCATAATAAAGTTATGCGGGACGTGGCTGAATATGGAACCAGGACCAATGAGGTTTGTAGGCCCCCTCTAATCCCCCCCCCCCCACGATGTTCAATGGCACCAACAACCCCTCACCTTTTGGTCATGATAAGCCCCCCCCCCCCACCAGGCCTAGCTGACCGCCCTAGTGGCAGAAGCAAAAATCTCCTTTACTTGTGCCCCTAGCAGCAGCTTCCTCAAAATGGCTACCAACAACTTCTCGTGGGGGAGGGGCAGGGAGTGGAAGGGTATAAAGGCAATTTTTTATGCAGGTCCTTGTCCAATATTCAGCCAGGGCCCGCATAAGATAAGCGGGTGTAGGGTTCGACGTGAAGCGGATAAAACTGTGGACATATGAGATGGACGGAACTGAAGGGAATAATAATATGAATTTTTGCCATATGAAGGAGATTGCATCAGAAAGATAAGGCATTGTTCGAGATACATGTGGGAAGTACAGTCATTGTAACGGAAGCAACAGTAATAAGTGAACATTGAGGTTAAAGCATTTGAGAAATGGTGGACAATCATTGGGAACTATGTATTCAAATATTTTTTGTGTGAAAAAGTGCATTTTTCGCAATTAAGTGGAGATATATTTTCATATGGGTTGAATAACTGAAAAATTAGAAGTTCAAATAGCCCAATGTTTGTTAGTACTCACATGATTGGTGATATTTAAAGTGGGAATGTGGAATGAATGGTGGGAATGAGTTGTAGTATTGGGTTAATATTAGTTAGGTAATGATATGATTTTAAATAATTTTATAATTTAGAGTTTTCAATAAAAAAGTGGTTGAAATTATTTAATAAAGTGTGAGGTAATTACTTGATAGACAATAATGAATATGTGTGAGAGAGTTTTGCGTACAAGGCCAGATTCAGTAAATGGTGACCAAATGTAGGCAAAAACAACAAGGAGAGGCCAAATCTCCCACAAAAACACACAAGAAAACAACAAATCAAGCGGAAGATATCCAGAAAGACCAGACTGAAGTCATAGATGTTAAAAGCCAAAATGATTTATTAGGACCCTACATGGTCCGTGTTTCGGCCGAAAAAAACCTTCTTTAGGGGTCTTCAAATTGGCATATATGGATAATCATTCCAAAAAGTATTTATGAAATGAGATGATCTGGACAAAACACATGCACTAGTGCTATCCAAATGCAGCATAGTCTCTCATAATCCAAATGTAGGCACCATTATGATCCACGCTAAAATAGTATTCTGTATAGGGTGCTCCGCACAGAGCGCATTTACAGAATAGTAGCATGGTGCGCTTCCCATACCTAACTTTGGGTATGAACACTTATGCCTTCCAAAAGCTGGTGCAAATGCCCCTCCCATGGCCATGCCCCAATTGGACATTCACACTATAAAATTTAGGCATGCTTGTTATATAATAGGGCATAGGGCAGATGTGCGTGTAATGCCTAATTAGTGCCAATTAAGTGTCAATTAACTTCAATAATTAAGTATCACCTAATTGACTTGGGGGCCCTTTTACTAAGCCGCGTAAGCATCTATGCGAGCCCAATGTGCTCCAAAATGGAGTTACCACATGGCTACCACATGGCCCTGGTGGTAATTTCATTTTTGGCATGCGTCTGCTACGTGTGCCTGAAAAATAAAAAATATTTTCTGGCGCATGTCAGCTACGTGTGCCAAGTAGCATTTGGTTCGTGTAGGCCATTACCGCCCAGTTACTGTGTGAGACTTTACCGTTAGGTCAATGGCTGGCAGTATGGTCTCATACTCAAAGTGGATGCACAGCAATTTTCATTTTGCTGCACGTCCATTTTCTGCAAAAATAAAAGAAGGACTTTTTTACAGTGAGGATATTATAATGCCTTTGTATTGGCACCTCAAATATTGTGTTCAATTCTGGTCACCGCATCTCAAAAAAGATATAGTGGAATTAGAAAAGGTACAGAGAAGAGCGACGAAAATGATAAAGGGGATGGGCCGTCTTTTCTCCAAGCTGAAGAGCCCTAGACGCTTCGGCCTTTCTCATAGAGAGATCTTCCCATCCCCTTTATCATTTTCGTCATCTTTCTCTGTACCTTTTCTAATTCCATATCTTTTTTGAGATGTGGCGACCAGAATTGAACATAATATTCGAGGTGCGGTCACACCATGGAGTGATAGTAACATAGTAACATAGTAAATGAGGGCAGAAAAAGACCTGCATGGTCCATCCAGTCTGCCCTAAAAGATAAACTCATATGTGCTACTTTTTGTGCATACCTTACCTTGATTTGTACCTGTCCTTTTCAGGGCACAGACCGTGTAAGTCTGCCCAGCACTATCCCCGCCTCCCACCACCGGCTCTGGCACAGACCATATAAGTCTGCCCAGCACTATCCCCGCCTCCCAGGGCCGTGCTAACACAGTAAGCAAGGTAAGCAGCGCAGGGGGGCGCTGACCTCTGGAGGGCGCCTACCATTTCCTGAGGTCAGCTCACTTGCAAAACGTTTTACCTGAAGCTGTGATTCTTTTCTCTCCCTTGCACTCCCCTCTTTGGCCACAGTGCTCACTGCTATTTATGTGGTTGGTGTGGGATGAACTCCTCATTCAGGGTGAGCTTGAACAACATTCAAATTAAAGAGAACAGCCAGGTTTGGAGGGAGGTGTGCAAGTGAGACTGGGGAGAAATAAAAACTAAATAGTGTAATTGTTAAAATCTGTAAGTGGTTCAAAGTTGTTTTTTTTTTTTTCTCTGAGCTTGTACACCTAGAGGAGAGCAAGACTGCAATGATGTTTGCATAATTGTCAGGTAACCCGAAGCTACAGCTAAAAGCTATTTCATTGGCTAATGGTTCCAACAGTAGTTTCAGAGGAAGTTTAGCTGACATGTAGTGTAGAAGAGCTGGTAAGTGAAAATCTGATTGGTTTTTTTTTGTGTGTTTGCTTTTATATAAAAGATTCTCCTTGGATAGGAAGAGTCTGTGATATGTGAAATATATTTTGCTTTAATGAAATTGCTAAACTTTAGAGTCAGAGACTTATCAATGATCAGAAAAAGAAAGTCACCAGACAACAAAGGTAGAGAAAAATCATTTTATTTTCATTTTAGTGTTTGGAATATGTCCACTTTGAGAATTTACATCTGCTATCTTATTTTGCAATGTATAGCAATTTGTTTATAAGAATATTGCTGACAATTCCTGTCAGTGTGGTGAGCAATCATTTTCACGGTTAAAAATCATAAAAAACTAGTAAAAAATGCCAGTTTCAAAAGGGAAGGAAAGGCCATCCTCCACCCTCCCTCCCTCACTGTTCCAGACTCTGCCATCCCTCCGTTTTCACCCCCCCTTTCCATGACCCTATCGACCCCCCCTTCTCAGCGAAAACCGTCCCCCACCGCCGTCCAGAACCTGTGCTGATGGGGGACCCCAACCCCCGTCATCCGAAGTCCTGTGCTGGTCTTCGAGGCGTTGCTTCTTCAATGATTTTGTATCCAAGTTGCTCTGCGTGCATCTGACATCAGACGCATGCAGAGGAACTTGAATCGAAGACCACTGAAGAAGCAATGGCGCGAAGGCCAGCACAGGACTTCGGCTGATGGGGGTTGGGGTCCCCCGTCAGCACAGGTACTGGACGGCGGCGGGGGACAGTTTTTGCCGAGAAGGGGGGTCGACTGGGTCGCGGAAGGGGAATGCAGTGGGATGTAACACAGGGGGAGGAGTAGGGAAACATACTCCTCCCCTTGCTTTGGTATCAGCGTTCACTGACGTCAGTGCGTGCCTGTCTAGCAGACCACCTCCGAGGGAGGCACGGTCCCAGGCACATCCTGTTGGAGGTGAGAATTATTATATAGGATTATTTGCGATCAAGTATTTCGCAAGAAAGGCTTGTAAGCCTTGCCGTGATTGCTATTGAGAATGATATATGTGCCCAGTTAGATATCAAATATTTAATTACTAATTTTGTGAACATGAAAGCACGATGAGCTAAGTGGTTGTAAACCCTCTATTTGTTCAGCAATCCCACAAAGATGCACTCCATCTTTCAGCTCCTATTTCCTTTGCTTCTTGTGCCACACTGGGGGGGGGGGGGGGGCGCCAACTGATAGTCTGCAGGGGGGCACCAGAGACCCTAGGCACGGCCCTGCCGCCTCCCGCCACCGGCTCTGCCACCCAATCTCGGCTAAGCTCCTTAGGATCCATTCCTTCTGAACAGGATTCCTTTATGTTTATCCCACGCGTGTTTGAATTCTGTTACTGTTTTCATTTCCACCACCTCCCGCGGTAGGGCATTCCAAGCATCCACTACTCTCTCTGTGAAAAAATACTTCCTGACATTTTTTCTTGAGTCTGCCCCCCTTCAATCTCATTTCATGTCCTCTCGTTCTACTGCCTTCGCACCTCCGGAAAAGGTTCGTTTGCGGATTAATACTTTTCAAATATTTGAACGTCTGTATCATATCACCCCTGTTTCTCCTTTCTTCCAGAGTATACATGTTCAGCTCATCAAGTCTCTGCTCATACGTCTTGATACAAAGGCATTATAACATCCTCATTTTTGTTTTCCATTCCTTTCCTAATAATAGCTAACATTCTATTTGCTTTCTTACCCGCCACCACACACTGAGCAGAAGGTTCCAATATATCATCAACAACGACACCTAGATCCCTTTCCTGGACAGTGACTTCTAACGTAGCTATAATTCGGGTTCCACTTTCCCACATGCATCACTTTGCACTTGCTCACATTAAACGTCATCTGCCATCATGCTTAAGCTGCCATGCTGTCCATGAGTGGAAATGGAAGCCAAGGGACTGAATTTAAAATGTTCGAGTATGTCCAGCTAACTCCAAACATTAGCAACACAAATTCTTAAAATATGACCCCCCCCCCCCCCCCCCACACACACACACACACACACAAACACACAAAAAAACCAACCTTTGCAATTGATTTTATCTTTTAAACTAAACAAATTTTCCCTTTGCTTTTACTGGATAAATATTCATGTGTGTCTCAGAAATAAACAAACATTCTATATCACCTACAAGTGTTCATTTAAAATAGTAAATGTTGTAGTCTCCACACTCTAGGGAGAAGATGTTTTTTACACTTGAGTGCATTTAAAATCATTTACTTCCATGATTAGGTAGACAAATTACAAGATAAGATGAACATTTTCTCTATTTTATTCTAATCATTTATTTTATTTTTACCTCTTATTTAGATGCCTTCACTTTGTATCTCAGTCTACATTGAGTTGTTTTCAAGAGAAATTAAGGGGTCCTATTACTAACCCACGGTAAAAAGTGGCCTGCGGTAGTGTGGGCGCTTGTTTTAGGCACGCACTGGGCCATTTTTTACTGCAGCAGAGAAAAAGGCCTTTTTTTTACTGGGCTGGGAAATGGGCGTGCACTGAAATTAAAACTAGCATGCACCTATTTACAGCCTGAGCCCTTACTGCCACCAATTCACCTAGCGGTAAGGGCTCACATGCTACCCGCGCAGTAACCATGCAGCGTGCGCCAGCTGCTGATTACCGCCAGGAACGCCCCTTGTGATAGAACATAGAAAATTATTTTCCACTGCTGGATTCAGCACACGCCCAACTCAGAATTACCTCCTGGTGCATGCGCTAGCCCGGCGGTAGTACCAATTTCACGCACGCTACCTGCCTGTTAGCCCTCCTGCACCTTAGTAAAAGAGCCTCTGAGGGTTTTATTTACTATGGTTTCATTTTTCCAGTGGTGATTTTTTTTGTCAGATTGTGCCAGGTTACTAACATGAAACTCTTTCTTGATGACCTGGAAGCTTTCTGAA
Source organism: Microcaecilia unicolor (assembly GCF_901765095.1). Classification (NCBI taxonomy): domain Eukaryota; kingdom Metazoa; phylum Chordata; class Amphibia; order Gymnophiona; family Siphonopidae; genus Microcaecilia; species Microcaecilia unicolor. The sequence goes on along the minus strand of NC_044037.1, from coordinate 79,750,842 downwards.
ATTGCTTCACTTTCTTCATTATTGCTGGAAGAAAACCACTTCTGGCTCCAATCCAGTACTTTTATATTTTTGTTATAAAAATTACCCAGCCTTTTGTTTTTAATTCTGTATGTATTGTAAAAATATAGATAAATCAAACTGTTAAAAAAATTACCGTATTAGCCTTGTAAAACTGAAAGAAAGCCAACAGAATTTTATAGATAGAGATAATACTGTTCTAAAAGAGTAAGCCAGAAAATCTGGTGCAAGTCAAGGTTCAGTTAGTCTGACAACTATTGACTTGACTGAAAGCCAAACATGAGCTGACCTCAGTTATTTGTCACTAGAAAATACATTTCCAAACAAAAAAAAAAGCTGTTCCTTTTTCAAAGTGACACTACTGATTAGCAGTGCGCTGAATACGAAGGAGTTCATTCAATTCCCATGGGCTTCTTCACATTCAGCACACGCTAATCAGTAGCACCGCTTTGCAGAAGGAACCCAAAATCTATTTTCTACACTCTTATTGCATTTTTTATTTGGCCTCTCCCATTCAGCTTACACGCCCGTCAGAGACTACTACTACTTATCACTTCTATAGCGCTACAAGGCATACGCAGCGCTGTACACCATACATGAAAAGACAGTCCCTGCTCAAAGAGCTCACAATCTAAATAGGACAGGCAAACAGACAGAACAACTAAGAGGTAAGGAAATTAAAGAGGTGGGGATAAAAGGGTACAGGGCAAGTGAGTAATGGTTAGGAGTCAAAAGCAACGTTAAAGAGGTGGGCTTCTAGCCTGGATTTGAAAACGGCCAAAGACAGGGCTAGACGTATAAGCTGGGGAAGACAAGCAGAGTTTCAGAGTCTCAATGCATGAAATGGGACAATGGTGCAGGGAAGAGAACTTGAGATTTCTTAGGAATTCGGCAACATTTTGGGGAATGGGAAGTCTTTTCCAAAGAAATACATAAGTACATAAGTAATGCCACACTAGGAAAAGACCAGGGTCCATCGAGCCCAGCATCCTGTCCACAACAGTGGCCAATCCAGGCCAAAGGCACCTGCAAGTTTCCCAAACGTACAAACATTCTATACATGTTATTCCTGGATTTTGGATTTTTCCCAAGTCCATTTAGTAGTGGTTTATGGACTTGTCCTTTAGGAAACCGTCTGACCCCTTTTTAAACTCTGCCAAGCTAACTGCCTTCACCACGTACTCCGGCAACGAATTCCAGAGTTTAATTATGCGTTGGTTGAAGAAATATTTTCTCCGATTTGTTTTAAATTTACTACATTGTAGTTTCATCGCATGCCCCCTAGTCCTAGTATTTTTGGAAAGCGTGAACAGACACACCTTTATCAGGGTGGAACCGGGCTGCTGGCTTTAGTTTCAAGAAGGAGTTAGAACAACTTAAAATCTAAGGGGCCCTTTTACTAAGGTGCGCAGGCACCTATGCGCATCCAACACGTGTCAGTTTAGAACTACCACCCAGCTACCACGTGCCCCGGGTGGTAATTCCATTTTTTACATGCATCCGATATGCGCATCAGAAAATATATTTTTTTATTTTCTACCACATGGCGCTAACCTGGCGGTAATCGGCAGTATACACACACCGATGATTACCGCCCAGTTAATGCATGAGACCTTACCGCTAAGTCAATGGGTGGCAGTAAGGTCTCAGGCCCAAAATGGAGGCACACCAATTTTTATTTTGCCACATATCCATTTTCCGCCAAAAAAGGGCCTTTTTGCAGGTGCGCTGAAGAATGGCCCTGTGTGCGTCCAATACACGTGCCTACAACAGCACATGCTATTTTTTTGCGCACCTTAGTAAAAGGACCCCAGATCATGAAGGAAATTGACAGTTGCTTAGGAGCAAATGGTTCAGATAAGATACTTAAAAAAAATGACAAAATGTTGAAATTAGAATATCTTGATGGGTTGTGGTAAAGATTAAAGTAACCCAGACACATTTAAATAAAGGACAGAGGACTCATAAATAAATATAGAAAGAACTCATCAATGAAAAACTTAGGAATCACGAATGATCAATTCCTTACCCTTGAAAGTTAAGTTTCTAAGGTGGACTCAAGTGTTTTTAATTCACTTTGGAAACTAGGGGGTCCTTTTACTAAGGTGCGCTGAAAATGGTCTCCGGTAGTGTAGGCGCAGGTTTTGGGTGCGCACCGATCCATTTTTTAGTGCGCCTGTAAAAAAGACCTTTTTTTGCCGAAAATGTACGTGCAACAAAATCAAAATTGCCACACATCCGTTTTGGGTCTGAGACCTTACCGCCAACCATTGACCTAGTGGTAAAAACTCACATGGTAACCGGGCAGTAATGACCTACGAGCGAAGTACCACTTCGTGCGTGCCCGTTACACGTGCCTGAAAATAAAAAATATGTTTCAGACACATGCCAAAAATGAAATTACTGCAAAGGCCATGTGGTAACTGGGCGGTAACTCAATTTTGGTGCATATTAGGCAAAGTTATTCAAAGTCATTAATTCGCGAGAGGATTGTGAAAAATTACAGAAGGACCTTGGGAGACTGGGCGGCTAAATGGCAGATGACGTTTAATGTGAGCTGTGTAAGGTGATGCATTTGGGAAAAAAGAACCCGAATTATAGCTACATCATACAAGGTTCCACGTTAGGAGTTACGGACCAAGAAAGGGATCTGGGTGTCGTCGTTGATAATACACTGAAACCTTCTGCTCAGTGTGCTGCTGCGGCTAGGAAAGTGAATAGAATGTTGGGTATTATTAGGAAAGGTATAGAAAACAGGTGTGAGCATGTTATAATGTCATTGTATCGTTCCATGGTGCAACCGCACCTTGAGTATTGTGTCCAATTCTGGTCGCCACATCTCAAGAAAGATATAGTGGAATTGGAAAAGGTGCAGCAAAGGGCGACGAAAATGATAGCGGGGATGGGACGACTTCCCTATGAAGAAAGACTAAGGAGGCTAGGGCTTTTCAGCTTGGAGAAGAGACAGCTGAGGGGAGACATGATAGAGGTATATAAAATAATGAGTGGAGTGGAACAGGTGGATGTGAAGCGTCTGTTCACGCTTTCCAAAATACTAGGACTAGGGGGCATGCGATGAAACTACAGTGTAATTAAACTGTAATTAAACGCGTAATTAAACTCTGGAATTCGTTGCCGGAGAACGTGGTGAAGGCGGATAGCTTGGCAGAGTTTTAAAAAGGTTTGGATGGTTTCCTAAAGGACAAGTCCATAGACCGCTACTAAATGGACTTGGAAAAATCCACAATTTCAAGAATAACATGTATAGAATGTTTGTACATTTGGGAAGCTGCCAGGTGCCTTTGACCTGGATTGGCCGCTGTCGGGGACAGGATGCTGGGCTTGATGGGCCTTTGGTCTTTTCCCAGTATGTCATTATTAGTAAAAGGGCCCATAGACCTTTTTTCTCTAAAGCAGTCTTTCGTACTTTGGATCAATCCCTAGTACTAACAAAATTCAACTACTGCAACTCCATTTATGCAGGAATTAAAGGTGGCCTTATCAAAAAATTACAAACTACTCAAACTACCGCTGCACGCCTCATATGTAGATCACCTTGCTTTGCCAAAGCAGCTCCTTTTCTATATAACCCACACTTGTAATCATTAAACGATAGAATATCTTTCAAGTTCTGTGTGTGGGGGGGTTCACTAAATTTTATATGGTTCTGATCCGTCATATATGAAGAATCTCATTGAATTACCCCCCTGTAATGCCATATCATCATCCAGAGAATATCTCATTCTGCATTTCCCTATTTGTAGAAATGTAATCTATAAAACAATTCACAATGCCAGTTTCTCATATCAAGGTACTAAAATTTGGAATTCTGTACCAAAAACAATTAAATGCACAGATTACCTGTCCTTCAGAAACCTATTGAAAACTCATTTTTTTTCAATTTAGCCTTTCAGAAAACAAAGAATTCTATTTGAACATTGTCCATTCATACAATTAATTTCACTTCTTCTTTCCTTCCTAATCCTATCTAGCCCTAATTGTACCTATATTTATTCTTCTTCACTTCTTTGTTTACAAACTTGTTTATGAATTAATCTTATTCTCTATCCGTCTACCCTTAAGAATAGTTGGATCCAGGTTAATTCACTGCATGTTATAATTGTTTTACAAAGCCAATGTTATAGCATTATTTATTGTACTTTATAATCTGTTTGTATTTTTAATATGTATCATTCATTTAATTGTTTGTTAGTAAGCCACATTGAAGGGCCCTTTTACTAAGCTGCCTACATGCACCCAACTTGCGTCAATTTTGAGTTACTGCTCTACTACCATGTGGCCCTTGCAGTAATTTCATTTTTGACGCATGTCTGCACTTAATTGCTGTTATAGAATACTAGCGTAAGCCACAATTAGGCTCATAACTTTAAGCATGTGTGTTTATGCTAGCTCTATGACAGACATAAATGCACACGCCTAAATGTGGCAGCTATTCGTGTAATGGACAGTATTCTTAAAAGCTTAGGGCTAGCTTCAGCGGCACTGAAAAGAATCTTCACAGAGCGCTGTTCTATAAACAGCGCTTCGAGTTAAGGGCAGGTGTACATAGAAATGATTTCTGCAGGAATTTTTTTGGGAAAGTGTTTTTCAGAATAAACTAAACATAGATGCTTTCCTGGTGAGTTAACCTAGTCAGCCCATTAAATTGCTTAGTTTGAATTAAGGTATGGCAGCAAAATGATGTCTGAAAATTCACATATCCAGGCTTAGAATTTAAATGTTCAATTAAGCTGTCCCTACATGCCATGTGTCATGGTTACTGCATCAGGGGCTAATCAATTTCACAGCATAACATCAGCATTAGCTTAGTTCTGCTCTATAAAAATGAAAATTACAGTCTGTATTTAAAATGGCTGCCATTTAGTACAAACCATTTGCACAACTCCACTCTGTCAGACTAATATATAAATATCGAACAGTGTGACATCATGGTGCTGCTGACATTGGCTACACATACATATTTTCGACCATTTTAGTTAATTTAAAGGTACTTAGTACTAGGGTTTGTGGATAATAAAGAGAAAATCCAGACTCTTTCCCTGCATCTAGCTTCCTAATCAAATCTCATCCAATGAGGGATGATGCATTGTCATTTTTTTTTTTACATTTGTACCCCGCGCTTTCCCACTCATGGCAGGCTCAACACAGCTTACGTATTATATACAGGTACTTATTTGTACCTGGGGCAATGGAGGGTTAAGTGACTTGCCCAGAGTCACAAGGAGCTGCCTGAAGTGGGAATCAAACTCAGTTCTTCAGTTCCCCAGGGCCAAAGTCCACCACCCTAACCACTAGGCCACTCCACTGTAAATCTGAAAGTGAATTTTTAAATTGTAGACAATGCACAACCAAAGGTGGTGACTGTTTTCTAATGTCCGGACACATTTTGGGGAGGCAAGGGAGTAGCGTGATCAACAGGACACTTCCAAACGAATCCAAGGAGATGAGAGATGGCAAAATATTCTTTAATAGTAGATAACTAAGACCTGACACAGCTCCATGTTTTGGCGAACACCGCCTGCCTCAGATTCTGTATATGGCGCCTGTATATGTCGTATTCCATAAGTGGCGCCTATGTTTAGACGCGGTATATAGAATACGCCCAGTTGATATCATTTCCACCAAGGGAAACATGGCTTAAATGCCGGTGTGTAGATTTAGAACAATAACTAGGCACATATACAACTTAAATAGTGAAGGGAGTTCACAGTCAATCCGTTCTCAATATACTCAACTTCACAACATATACATCCTTATTATATCACAGAGGTCCAGGTGATCAGAGAGCTATAATAGGATCCATCAGATCAGCACACCTGCCTCCATATTGGCTGAATGATTTTTATGAGCCAAGCATTCTTCTAGAGGCAGTACCGCAATCCTCATCAATCCAATTTTATGATTTTTACTTATTTTTTCATTATAGTAGTCAATTATATTATTTATATTATTTTTTGCTTTTTCACAAACATTCTTCAAGTTAGTACTTAGCTTTTCAGCTACAGTTGACGATACATGGTGGAGACCCGTTGTCACCGACATAGATCCGTTTTGTTTACAAGCTGTTTCAAGGTAGTCTCCAATACTACTTCTTAGAAGCCGCAGACCTGTAGGAGCCCATTTAAAGAGGGATTGAGTGAAGTTGTATTGGAGGCTAGCTGTGTTTAATGGCATCATTTCTGTTTTTGTGGGGTTTAGTTTGTAACCAGAGACTTTGGAGTAGTTATTAATTACTTCCAGAGTATGTGGTATGGATGCGGGTGTTGTGTACAGTAGAACATCGTCAGCATAAGCTGATAACTTAGCTGAAATATTACCTAATTCTACACCTTTGATCTGATCTGATCGCAATATTGTTATTAATAAAGGTTCAAGTGCAATGTTCTCATGTAACATCTGGCATGTGAAATGAGAAGAACAGCGTTACGTATACACTCCTAAGAACAGAGTCAGTATTATGTATTGAAAGTATCATATTTTTAGAACTAAGTACATTATCATATAACATAACAGTGTGTGAACAACAAACACAGTATGTTCTAACCATGAGATATGGATACCCGGATGACCACCATCCCCTCACTTACTTCGAGGATTTAAGGATGGTTTTAGGATTATCATTATTAATGAAAAATTATATATACAATCTTATGATTACTTTAAGTCATACAAAAATATCAAGAAAACTTAGGTCTGATTGAGACTAACCTTGTAGAAAGTCGGAGCGGTAAGAGAAAGAAGAGAAAAATATAGTGGTTAGGAAATCTCATACATAAATTACAGTATAGCCCATATAACGACTAAATTGTAATATAAACAGCCATGATAGATATTTAAGCTCAACTTGCGTCAATTTTACTTGGAGCTATTTCTTCCAGATAAGAAGCCAAGGTGTCGGAAGAGATGAAATCTTTGGTAACATTGTTATATGTTACTCATAGCTTGGCAGGGTACAGCATGCCGTATCTAGCGTTGATCTCTTTCAGCTTAGGTCGATAGGCCAAAAGCTGTTTCCATGCTTGAACTGTTGCCTTGCATAGATCTGGCAGAAATTGTAGCTCTTAGCCTTCATATTTTACTGGAGCACGAATGCGGGCACACTGAAAAATTTCCGTAACTTGAGGGTAACGTAGTACACGCATGATGATAGGCCGAGGATATTTGTCTTTAGGGCCACATTGAGATGGTAATCTGTGTGCTCATTCCAGTTTGAAATCCTTGGCAAATTGTAGGCCCAAAATGTTTGGAATGAATTTCTCTAGAAATTGCACAGAATCGGAGCCTTCTAAGTTTTCTGGTAGGCCTAGTGTATGTATGTTGTTACGTCTGGATCTGTTGTTACTTTCCTCCATTTCTCTCTCAATCAGTGTGATTTTCTTAACTTGCTTTTTTATCAGTTTTATGTTGGCTTCCGACATGTCGATTTTCTTCTCCAACGTAAGCACCTTGGAGTTTAACATAGATAAATCGGATCTGATGAGTGAGAGGTCTTCCTTTATATCGTTTAGACCTTCCTTGGTGTCTGTGGTTAATTCTTTGAGAGCATGTATCTCTTCCAAGATGGCCACTGTACCAGATTTATCAGGTTTTCCAATCTGCCCTTTCTTCAGCGACACGGGTTCAACCCGATGACGTTTGCTATTTTTACCAGATGCCATGAGTTATAGGGTTATTAATGTAGTAATTAGATTGTAATTAATTACAAAAGGTTGTTTGATAATCCGATTGATTGTAGGAGTCTTAGAGAGCTCAGTGATTATGCTGCCATCTCAATTAGTTCTCCACAGTGCCCCCGCGCCAATCCATTTTTCAGCACGCCTGTGAAAAAGGTCTTTTTTTTGGGGCCGAACATGTACGTGCGGTAAAATAAAAATTGCCACGCGTCCATTTTGGGTCTGAGACCTTACTGCCAGCCATTGACCTAGTGGTAAAGAATCTATGTGCTAATGACCTATGTGCATCAAATGGCACATGTCCATTACGCGCACCCAAAAATAAAAAATATTTTTCAGACGAACGTATTGGATGCGCGCCAAAAATGAAATTAGCGCAAGAGCCACGCAGTAGTCGGGCAGTAACTCCATTTTGGCACACGTTGGGCGCACGTAGATGCTTACACAACATAGTAAAGGGCTCCTCAATGCCCGAGAAACAATCTATGTAATTACTTTAATCTTTGCTGCTCCACAATCCCTCCCCTAACTTCCTCACATTTAAGCCTTAAAACCCAATGCTGTTACTTCCTACATATTCCCACCTGTAACCAAAATACCCTATCTCATCCTTCATCCTCTCCCCTCCATTCTTAAAATCCCAGCTCCTGCTCACTACAGCTGGCTCAGCCATGTTATATGCCCTCAGGTTTAGCCTGAGGGCACTCTTATAGCAAGGCTGAATATCTCTTCTCAGATGTTTGCTGATGTCAATTTGTAATATCAAAGTCATGATAGGGATATGCTGTCATTTCTACAGTTTGATTTACGTTAAGTATGTGGTTTTAGAATGTTTGCATGACTTTTACATGTGTAAATAGCGGAACGTACATGTTGTAAAAGCCCTTTATATGTAAATAGGGATTTTAGAAAACAAGCCACAGCATGCACACTTACAGAAAGGGGCATGCTGGTAAGCAATGAAATACTGAGAAAATTATAAAACTCTAATATGTTGTAATTAAATAACATTCTGGTCTAGACCTGATATATGTTTTAAATATGATACAATAGAGAACTGTTTATCTGAAATTCTATTCACTGCAAACTTTCATTATCGAAAAAAAAGAGCAGTCCCCAGGACACAATCTATTATGCAGCAAAACCTTGATTATCTGAAATTTCCACATGATACAGACATTATCAATCAGTACATCAGCCTCTTTCTGAGCCTTTAAAGATAGTACAAGGATGGCAGATCAACAGCATCTTCAGCATCTCATTTCCCATGCAGACTCCCTATGCAAAATCAGGTGTACTAAGGAGAGAATTTTATAAAGGATTTTCACATGCAAACCCTGCTGTATATGTATGCATGGTGACAATAAGTTGCATGCATTCAGATGTTTTGATAGATATAGGTTGAGTGGATCACAAGCTGAAATGTGACTGTATTAAAATATTTAAAAAAATATGCACCTCAACATATAATTCAGCTACAAGCATTAACACCAGCTCATTAATTCTGGCATTTACAATGGACCTTGTCAAGGAACTGTTTCTTTATGTAATGCTTACAGTATGCCAGTGGTTCCCAATCCTGTCCTGGGGGAATCCCAGCCAGTCAGGTTTTCTGGAAATCCACACTGAATATGCATGACAGAAATGTGCATGCAGTGGAAGCAGTGTATGCAAATCAATCACTTGAATATTCATTGCAGATATCCTGAAAACCTGACAAGATGCACCTTATCACTTCCTAAAGATGAGGCGGTAACTACATCTGACCTCTTTGTGTACCTACTACACAGTAAAGTACTTTTTTGTATGAAAATTGTATGGCAGCATTCTGGGAAATATAGAAGTCCATAAAGAGGTCACACAGATCCACAACAGTACATAAGTATTGCCACACTGGGACAGACCAAAGGTCCATCAACCCCAGCATCCTGTTCCCAACAGTGACCAATTCAGGTCAGAAATGCCTGGCAAGATCCTGAAATAGTTCAATATATTTTATGCTGCTTATCCCAGAAATAAGCAGTGGCTTTTCCCAAATCAATTTAATAATGCTCTATGGACTTTTCCTTTAGGAAGCTGTCCAGACCTTTTTTAAACCCCACTAAGCTAACCACCTTTACCACATTCTCTGGCAATGAATTCCAGAGATTAATTACACGTTGAGTAAAGAAAAATGTTCTCTGATTCATTTTTAATTTACTACTTTGTAGCTTCATCGCATGCCCCCTATATATATATATATAATATAATAATATAATATATTATTCTATATTTTATTTTCCACCAATTACATATAAGGTAATATGATAAGAATAAGAATATGTAAGAAAAGGGGGAATTAAATACTATGTTTGTTGAATTACATTAACCTGCACTGCAAGGTTTAAGAACGTGCTCAGAACATAAAAACCATATGTTTAACTTTAAAATGTTTACTTACAATACAGGTAATGTAATAATGTTACAAGAGAGAGGCAGTTTTTAAGAATCTTTCACAAGGGAAATGTGCTTTTCAAGATTAAAAGGTCTGAATTATAATTATGCTGGATAATGGTAACTCACTTCGATAGAGGCTGCTGGGTGGAGTGATGAAGGAGATCCTTGCTAAAACAGAAGTCTTTTGTTGCAGAATTGTAGTTGTTGGAGCTTCGAGAAAGTCTTAATCAGGGTGTGTGTGAAGTCCAGCAGAGAGGCAGGAGGCAGAGCGAAGAGAACCAGATCCCAAAAGCTAGAGCTGGGCATTTTCCAGGCTTTTTATAATCTCTTGCTGGACCCTAGGCTGAAGTCAGGTGGGGTGTCTGAGAACTGGCTTCATCTGGTTTTGAGATGGGGCATGGTAACTGGTCACATGTCTAATGACATCATAAGACTTTCTGGCCCAGATGCATCAACCATACGTAAAAAAATTACAAACGTTAAAGTCCGAACCGAATTTTAAAAAACGAACAATGCTCAAAAAAAACAAGTCGCACAAGTTCGGTGCGGATTTAAAAAGTACAATGTATCAATGATTCGTAATTCTGGTCGGTAATCGGCTCTTAAATCATGTGCAGAGCAGCCAAGCGTTATGCTGGCTGCTCTGCGCATGCAACGAACCGTCAGAACAAAAACAACAAAACCCCCACAAACACGTGGCTCCCCGCTGCATCACTGAAAAAATAAACATACCTTTAAAAAGGATCAGGAGGGGGCAAAGGCGCTCGTCAGAAGCATCCTGTATGGACGGCCTTGCCCCTCCCCCAGATCGCCGCTGTTCCCCGCTTCCGCCCTTCACTAAATTAAAAACTGAAAATAAAAAGCTAAACTTTAGCAGCGCCGGGCCCCCCTCCCTTCCTGTGTTGATCTTCTTTTCCCAACACTGCTCCACCTCCTGCCATCCTCTGCCCCTTGCTCCGCCCCCCCCCCCCCCCCGAGGAGGGCATGCACAGGAAGAAGGAGAGAGACGTCGGTGGAGGCAGAAGGGAGCGACGATCCGTTGTTTCATCTCGTGCAGCGCCTTCACACAAAGGTGAGAGGCGCTGCACAGCCGGTAAGGTGGAGGGGGGTCCTTTGGAGGAGGGGAAACGGCAGCGACGAACTTGGGGGGGCGGAGCAAGGGGCGGAGGATGGCGGGAGGCGGAGCAGTGTTGGGAAAAGAAGAAGATCAACACAGGAAGGGAGGGGGGCCCGGCGCTGCTTAAGTTTAGCTTTTTATTTTCAGTTTTTAATTTAGTGAAGGGCGGAAGCAGGGAACAGCGGCGATCTGGGGGGGGCAAGGCCATCCATACAGGACGCTTCTGACGAGCGCCTTTGCCCCCTCCCGATCCTTTTTTAAGGTATGTTTATTTTTTTAGTAATGCAGGGGAAAGCGGGGAGCCAGTGTTTGTGGTGTTTTTATTTTTTTTTCTCACTTTTCATGTTTAAACATGCCAGCTTTGATTTTTCTGATACAGGGGGTAGTGGGGAGATGACAGCTCAGGCCTTTACGACTGCTCTGACCACACGTTAAATATGTTGTGGTAAATGATTCGGTGTAATCGTCGGTATTGTTAGTGCATCCCGAATCGCCCACATTACAATGGTAGTTACTCCGTTTTCGTTAGCTGCTTTCTTCGTTGGAAAAAGGCCTTTAATGCATGCAATGGTTAGGAATTTCCTTTGTTAAAGGGTTGTTAGAGGATCGTTAAGGTTTAGTGCATCTAGCTCTTTGTCTGGACATCTGCTGTGATATACACATTCATAAGGCATCTGACAAGATTACAAGAGTCTTTGTCTGAGAGTAATTGGGCTTCTTTTGTCTGATTAGATAGCTAGATGGGCTTTTCAGTCTGAGTCATTGTCTGAAAATAGGTGGAGTTTCACTGTCTTTGGTTAACTCCAGTATTTGTGATTGCTGTCCATCTTCAGAGTTTTGTTCTTTGGAGATGTGTTGATGGGCTTAGGTATCCACCCAGCTAGTTTTTGTTATCAGTAGTTTCCAGGGGGGAAGGGGGAGATGAAAGCCAGACCAGTTTATCTGATTCTGTCCCAATATGTCTTTGCAGCTGTATATATTTTATATATACATTTGTATCTGATCCAGCAAAATCAATAACTCTTGACAATTAAACTCATATCATGCTAGTATTTTTGGAAGGAGTAAACAAACAATTCACGTCTACCCGTTCCTCTCCACTCATTATTTTATAGACCTCTATCATATCTCTCATCAGCCATCTTTTCTCCAAGCTGAAGATCTCTAGCCACTTCAGCCTTTCCTCTTAGGGAAGTCATCCCATCCCCTTTATCATTTTCGTCGCCCTTCTCTGACGCAAACAGAGAGCAAATCCAATATATAAAATGATGCCTTTATTTAAAAATACCCAGCATGGCCCAAGTTTCACCCATGCATGGGCTGCATCAGGGGTTATAATACACCAGGGAGGAGTGCCTGGGATGCACACTCCCAATCTAAATGTGTTGATGCTCAGCAGAACATATACTAGTTTCTGCTCTACCACTGCTCACATAGTTCCAGCTTGAAGTACAGTTAGAGCAGAGACTAGTAGGTGTACTGCTGCAGCTGTGAAGGAAACAGCCTTTGCTTAGTTGTGCTGAGCATTATCATTTCCAAAGCAGCACTAGAATTTTTAGCTCGTGTTATAAATCAGCTGGCACTAAGGGGGAGATTCTATATGTGGCGCCTAAAAAATCAGCTCGGAAATAACTTTTAATCAGTTAGCCAGCTACAATACTATGTGCTAACTGGTTAGCACTGAATTAACACATGAGTCCTTACCGCCTATGGCCATTCCCTGATGGCAACATTAGTGCCTGGCCATTAATTCAAAAAATAGAAAATATGCCATTTTAGAGCTGCAGCAAAAATGGCCTTAGCGCATAGAAAAACCTGCTCAGGTGTCTGCTAAGGCAACTTTGTGCCGCACCTTAGTAAAAGGACCCCATAATTCACTTCTGCTCGCTAGGCTGGTAGTAAATGGTTCTACAACTGGAAATATAGTTATGTGTATATGCATATTTTTTGTTTATACTTTTCATGGAGTTTTATTATTTGTAACCCTCGTTATTCAAGATTTTCTCTGTAAAATGTAGAATATGGAGCTATAAATTAAAGATATATAGCAAGTGCTTAAATAACCATAAATTTGATAGGTAGGCTAGAAATCCATCACTCTGCAGACAATGAATAGTAATTTAGCCAATGCATCATTTATGCATTGAATTTGCCTTTTAAGTGCCATGGAAATCAGTGGCTGGGTTTCTTTTTAGAAGACTATATTCTGTGATGAAGATGAGCACCTCCTTAATAGGACCTCTAAGATCCTTCTGTTTGAGTGAGGCTCAGATAGTTAAACAGAAACATGGTGTAATTTTAAAGCTATTTCATAGTTTAGTATAAAGCTCTGTTTTGGATAAGACATGGAGAGGGGAATTGAAATGTGCAAGTCAAGATGTACTCTATTCCCTCAGTATTGCATGTGGAGCATTTTATAAGATACCTAAAAGGAGAAGAAAGGGTAGGTCCATGCCTTGCTACGTAATTATGGGGCTCATTTTTGAAAAAGAAAAAGTCCAAAAAGTGTCATAAAGCACTTCTTAGATGGATTTTTTCTCTAAACGTCCAAACTGTATTTTCAAAACCTGTTTTGCAGGCGTTTATGTAAGAATTCCATCTTTAGTACATACAAACCACAAGGAGGTGTGTCAGGGGTGTTTCGAAGGCGAGTTTAGGGCAGGCCTAGCAATTATACGTTTGACAGCCATAATAGAACAAAACAAAAATGTCTAGGGTGAAAACTTCAGTGTTTTGGTCTAGACCTGTTTTTAGAACAAATAAGGCACAAAAAGGTGCCCTAAATGACCTGATGACCAGTGGATGGTATTGTAACAGGGGGTTTAGGTTTAGAAAAAATAAATTAAATATTTACCTGGGGTCCATTTTGTGGGCTCCGGGGCTATTTTTGGGGCCGGAGGGCGTCCGGGGCCGGGACGAGTGAGGGGAGCGCTGCCGTAGGTGCTCCCGATGGAGTTCGGCCTCGTTTGGGCCGGTGGCAGTGGCAGCAAGCCAGCGCTGCTTGGGGCCAGGCAGTGCCATGATTTTTGGCCTTCCGGGGACGAGTGAGTTCCCGGGGCCGAAGAGGGGAAGTGGCGCCGTCGTTCCGGGGCGCTGGTTGGTTGGGACCGGTTTGTGGGGCCGTCGCGGAGGCGGTGGCGTTGAGGGAGCATCCCGGGCAGCCCGAGGCTTCGGGGTGTGTTTTGGGAGTCGGGAAGATGGCCGGCGATTTGCAGACGTCGGCGCGAGAGTGCATGAGGCGGCGCGCCTCATGCACACATCGCGAACGCGCGTTTTCGCGTTTAGGCCGAAGCTGGGGCCTAAATTTTGGGCCCAGCTTCGGAGCTTTTTTATTTTTGCCTCCGTTTTTGCGGGAAGACAGCGAGGACCGGAACCGAAGGCAGGGGTCGTGTGAGGGGAAAATCCCGGTTAAGGTAAGGGGTCTTTTGACCCGAAATTTTAATTTATTTATTTTTAAAATGTGTAAATTCGTTTTTTTATTTTTTAAAAATCAGGGTTTTGTTTCATTTAAATTCTGTTATTGGATTTAGGGTTAGGGAATTTTTTAGGATTTTTGTAGTACTTTAGTTTTTCAATTTTTGTATTTTAAATAGGAGTTTTTGACAGGAGTGGGTTTTATAGGGTTAGGAAAGGGTTAATTTTTTTAATTCGACAGGGTAGGTCCGGGAGGGAAGTTTGAAATTTTTGGGATAGTTTTTAATTGGATTTGGGAATTTTAGAGGGGTCTGGGATAGTTTGTTTGAAGGCGGACGTCAGAATTTGGGATTTTTAAAATTGGAAAACAGGGATGGATAGGGAATGGGGAGTTTAATTTTTGGGTGAAGTTTGGAGTGATTTGAGAAAATTTTAAGGTGATTTTAGTTAATTAGTATGATTTTCCATTAAAGTCTATGGGGTTTTATTTTTTAAAATGGAGCTGTAGCAGCGCTGGCCAACATTCCGCAGGTCAGCTCAGCCAGCTTGGAATGTTTAAAAGGGATAGTGATTGGCTGAGCTGGTCTCGGAATGGCAAGCCAGCGCTGGTCTCCCTGGAAACGGTGGTTGAGGCAGTTGGTCAGAAGGTGTTGGTCAGTCAAGGAGAGAGGTGTGTGGTGTGTGAGGGGAGAGAGTGGAAGGTGTTTGAAGGGTAAAAGTGGAGGAATTTGAGAAATTTGGAAGGAAAAAATAATTAGAGAATAGTGTATTATTGAGGGGGTTATAGTGGTTTAGTGGGGAAGTTTGGTTAAAATTTATTAAGTTTAGGAAATAGGATTAATAATAGTAATTGGGTTTGTAAGGGGTGCGGGGTGTGAGTTATATAAGGGGGTGTTTGGGAATATAGTGGGGGTGTAATAGTTAAGGAATTTTTGGAATTTAAAATAGTTTTTTTTAGGAGTTAAGTGTTAAATTACTGAAGTGGTTAGAACACAATATAGAAGTACGAATGGAATGTAAAGTGATATAAAGTATTGTGAAAGAGTAGTGAAAGTGCCTAAGACCGGCCAACACTATTACACTAGTGTTAGTTAGGGAAAAAAAAATAGTTAGAAAAGGAGAAGACTTGAGAGATAGGGACAAACTATACTTATTTTAATTTTAATAATCAGAGAAACCACAGTGTAAAATCTTCCTAGCAGGCAGAATTTCTGCCGTTACCCAGAGCAGACAGGGTTTTCTCTCCATTTACGTTGTTTTTGAGGGGAGGTTTAGGAGGAAGACCAGCTGTGCATTTAAGAAAATCTACAAGGGCCCCGGCGCAAGAAAGATTTCACCGGCACGCTTGGAACCAAAGGAATTGAGACCTCGACAGCTAAGTGACTTAGATACTGGGACTGAGTATCAAGGGGAAAGTGGGTGCTACTTACTTTAAAGGGGAAAAAGGGGAAAAGAGAGAAGAGAAAAAAATCCAAATCAAATACTTACCTGTTCCTGAAGGGGGGGGGGGAAGAAAAGGAGACGTTTCCTGCAAAACATAAAATCAAATTCCGGAGAAACATCTTTTGGGAGAGTACAAAGAATTGTTAACAGGGGAAAGATTTAGTGAAAACAAAAACATTATACTTATCTGATGTCTGTTCTGATTCTGTGGTAAGAATACCTGAAAAGAGAAAAGAAGCAAGTTTATATTTCCTTTTAGAAGAAACAGGTTATTCATTGTACATAAATTGTGGGATCATTGTATAATTTTGTAAGTTGTCTTTAATTTACTTTGAGATTGAATTTAAAGAATTTAAAATAAATAACAATTTATTGCATTGAAAAGAACCCTGTGGCTGATTGAGTTGTGTGAGAGCCCAATAGGAAGAATCCTAAATTTAGTTTCATTTTCCTCTTCCACTCTTAGAGAGTGGAAGACGAGGATAGTGATTCTAACACATTTCCGGTAACTTATAGTGTGCTCGCATTCAGGCCCGATTACAAACACCTGATTTTGGGGTGAGCACACAGTTACAGCTGAGGTGCCGGAAGTGCCGGTTAGAGTATCAGGGATGATCCCCCCTACTCCCCCAGTGTTTACTGACTCCCTCCCACCTCCAAAAATGTGAATAAACATAGTACTCACCAGCCTTTATGAGACAGTTGAGTTCCGTTTAAATTCTAAGTGTTATTTTTTTGTTATTTCTGTTCGTTATTCTTTTATTTTCATGTTCTTTTTCCCCCTTTTCTTGAAGAATGGGGTTTAAAAGGACTACTGTTATAAGAAGTTTTTGAAACAATTGGAAGGCAGATTATTGGCACTGGCACTGAATATCCAGGGCTAGTAACAAGTTCTAGCAAATATTCAGCTGGGTCCTGCATGTGAGAGTTATGTAGGTTCTAGCTGAATATCGGCCAGGACCCACAAAACCAAAAATGCAGAGCCACCCTGATACCCTTCCCCCCCCCCCCCCCCCCCCCACACACACACATAGACACTCAGGTTCCAATCCCCCCTCCACCCGATACAGCAAAACACCCCCACCTCTCTCCTACTCCTCCTTCATGAAAGATATCAGCACTACCACCCCCACACACCCCAGGCCTTCCTGCTATCCCTCTATCCCTCTTGGTCCAGCAGGGGTGATCAGGGCAGGAAGAAAGACCACTCGCGCCTGCCCTTTGCAGCTACCTCAGGAAAATGGCTGCTCTGACATCTCACGGTAGCCTCATGATAAGTAAAAAGGTGCTCACAGTGAGATGATAGATAACCCATCTGATACTCCTGACATCTACCCTGAACTCTGACAGAAAGTTAATCCCCCCCCCCCAACTCTCTTTCACATTAAAGTAACCTCTTGACATCTCACAATGCTCCTTCACACAAAATTAGCCCCTTAGAAATCCCTATGGACCCTCCCCCCTCCACCACAGAGGAGGGCGTTCCTAATGCCCAGTGGCAAAGTAGAAATGTCTCTACTCGCTCCTGCTTTTGTGGCTGCCCAGATTCAAAATGTTGCTTCTGACCCCTACCAGCAGTAGTGATACTGTTGAGGATCAAACTGCTTCACCCATGTAAATAGGTGTTTATTTATTTAGTTAATGTGCTTATCTCCTGCCAAATAACCATAATTCAAGGCAATGTGGAGGGGCATTTTCGATATGACATCTAAATCTGAATTTGGACATTTTACACAAAACATCCAAATTCTGAACAGGAAAGAAGGTCATTTTCGAAAAAGAAATTGTCTTGTTTTTTTTCAAAAATACTATGGACATTCTGTATTTTGGATGTTTTGTGATTTGGACATTTTTTTTTGTCCATTTTGGGAAAAAAATGACCAAGTTCAAAACGTACAAAATCAAGCCATTGGGATATAGGAGGAGCCAGCAATTTTAGTAGACTGGTCGCCCGGACATCCCAGCACAGCAATAGGGCACCCTAGGGGGCACTGCAGTGGACTTCATAAAATGCTCCTAGGTACACAACTGACCATTGCTCCCTTACTTTGTCTGCTGAGCCCCCCAAAACCCACTACTCCCAACTGTACACCACTACCATAGCCCTTACAGGTGAAAGGAGCACCTATATGTGGGTACAGTGGGCTTCTGGTGAGTTTTGGAGGGCTCGCAGTTTCCTCCACAGTTGTAACAGGTAGGGAGAGGTAGGAGCTTGGGTCCACCTGTCTGCAGTGCACTGCACCCACTACTAGACTACTCCAGGGACCTGCATTCTATTCTGATGGATCCAAGTATAACATCTGAGTGTGGTACAGAGGCTGGCAAGTAATATTTTTCATCACATTTTTGGGGGGTGGGAGTGGGTTAATGACCACTAGGGGAATAAGGGGAGGTCATTCCTGATTCCCTCCAGTGATCATCTGGTCACTTAGGGCACCTTTTTGTGCCTTATTCGTAATAAAAACAGGTCTAGCTCAAAATGTTTTAAAAGTTTTAGTCCTGGACATTTTTGTTTTGTTCCATTATGGTTGAAAAACGTCTAAGTCCTAAGTCTTAGGAATGCCCAAATCCCGCCCTGAACATGGCCCTGAAACCCCCATTTGAGATTTGAACGGACTTCTGACGGACTGCATAGAAAAACACCGAAAAATACGTTTCGAAAATACTGATTTGGACGTTTTTTGTGAGAAAAACTTCCAAATGTAGACATGTCATTTTTTAGACGTTTTTCTCTTTGTTGACTGCTGAAAATTGATTTAGCTGCTATCATCGATTAAAACAATTAAAGCATTAGTATTTTGATCATAAGAAAAAAAAAGTAAAAAAGAATATTGAGTAAAGGAGGTTTTTATGGCTAATGATGGCTAATGATGGTAAACACTAAAGAGGCAACTGTGCTATCTTGAGGAACATTGTAACATAATAGTGAAAAGAATACAAAGGCTTATATTTGCAGTTGTGGTGGGCTTTCTTGAATATTGCCATTAAGATTTTATATCTTACCCTGTGTTTCACTGGCAACCAATGGAGCTATACCAGTGCTGGGGTAGATGTACTTGAACTGTGAGCTACCTAGTGCAATTCACACATGACATTTTGGGTTAACTGTAATGGGTAGGCTATACAAGGTTATTTTACAATAATCTAATCATGACATGATTAGAGTCTTGAATACAATAAGAAAGTCATTCTCTCCCAAAAGAGGTTACCGCCGGAGCAATATGTATTTTTAATAAAACACATGTATCACCTTATTAATATGCAAGCTTCATTGTACTACTACTACTTATCATTTCTAAAGCGCTACTAGACGTATGCAGCGCTGTACACTTGAACATGAAGAGACAATCCCTGCTCGACAGAGCTTACAATCTAATTAGGACAGACAAACAGGACAAATAAGAGATAAGGGAATATTAAAGTGAGGATGATAAAATAAGAGTTCTGAACAAGTGAATAAGGGTTAGGAGTTAAAAGCAGCATCAAAAAGGTGGGCTTTTAGCTTAGATTTGAAGACAGCCAGAGATGGAGCTTGATGTACCGGCTCAGGAAGTCTATTCTAGGCATATGGTGCAGCAAGATAAAAGGAACGGAGTCCAGAGTTAGCGGTGGAAGAGAAGGGTGCAGATAAGAGAGATTTACTCAGTGAACGGAGTTCCCGTGGAGGAGTGTAGGGAGAGTGGAGAGGTACTGAGGAGCTGCAGAGTGAATGCACTTATAGGTCAATAAGAGGAGTTTGAACTGTATGCAGATAGGAAGCCAGTGAAGTGACTTGAGATGGCTAATATGAGCATAATGACACTGGCAGAATGTTAGTCGTGCAGCAGAATTTTGAACAGATTGAAGAGGAGAGAGATGGCTAAGTGGGAGACCTGTGAGAAGCAAGTTGCAAAAGTCTAAGCGAGAGGTGATAAGAGTGTGGATGAGGGTTCTGGTAGTGTGCTCAGAAAGGATAGGGCAAATTTTGCTGATATTATAGAGAAAGAAATGACAGGTTTTAGCAGTCTGCTGAATATGTGCAGAGAAGGAGAGGGAGCTGTCGAAGATGACCCCAAGGTTACGAGCTGATGAGACAGGAAGGATAATAGTGTTATCCACAGAAATGGAGAATGGGGGAGGAGGAGAGGTTGGTTTAGGGGGAAAGATAAGAAGCTCAGTCTTGGTCATGTATAGTTTCAGATGGCAGTGAGACATCTAGGCAGTAATGTCAGACAGACAAGCTGATCCTAGCTACTCTTATTGATCTAAGCATAAGGTGATTGAGGGCAAGATTTGCTTTTAGTTTTGACAGATTTCTCTTATATTTTGTAAGGTAACTGAGTTAAGAAAAATCATGAGAAATATGTAAATAAGCAATTGCTAGGACTGAAGCCTTATCAATTGGTTCTGTCCCAGGACAGATCCCTGAGGTACACCAACTGACAGTGGGATAGAAGTAGAGGAGGATCCACTAGAGTATACACTAAAGGTATGCTGGGAGAGAGAAGAAGAAAACCAAGAAAGAACAGGTCACTGAAATCCAAGTGAGGACAACGTATCAAGGAGTAGGCTGTGATCAACAGTGTCAAAAGCAGCAGATAGAGAAGGATGAGGATCGAATAGAGACTTTTGGATCTGGCCAGGAACAGATCATTGGAGACTTTAGCAAGTGCTGTTTCAGTTGAATGAAGGGGGCGAAAGCCAGATTGAAGTGGATCAAGAATAGCTTGAGATGAAAGAAAGTCAAGGCAACGGCGGTGAACAGCAGTTCAAGTATCTTGGATAGGAAAGGGAGGAGGGAGATGGGGCGATAGTTGGAAGGACAGGTAGGGTCCAATGAAGATTTTTTAAGGAGTGGTGTGACTAAGGCATGTTTGAAGGCATCAGGAACAGTCGCAGTGGACAGTGAAAGATTGAGGATATGACAGATAAAAGGGCTGACAGTAGGAAAGATAGTGTTAAGTAGATGGGTGGGAATAGGATCAGGGGAACAGGTAGTTAGTTTCGAGGAGCAAATATGTGTAATTTCCTCTTCAGTGATTTCAGAAAAGGAGGCAGGGGTTGGAGGGTTGAGAGAATGGACTAAGTGAAGGAGAGGTTTGTGCAGCGCTGCGTATGCCTTGTAGCGCTATAGAAATGCTAAATAGTAGTAGTAGTGACCTGGTTGAGAATTCAAGTTTAATCTTGTGAACCTTATCATGAAAGAACTCAGCCAGAGTCTGGGGGGGAAGTGAAGGGGGGGGGGGGGTTGGAGGTGAAGGCACTTTGAGGAGAGAGTTCAGTGTGCAAAGATATGTCAAGGGTTTGAGCCAAGAGAATTTGTCAACTGGATGTAATAGTCCTGTTTGGCAAGCAAAAGAGCAGACTGGAAGGAGGTCAGCAAGAATTTCAGCCAAAGGCGTTCGGCAGAACGGGCACAGGAACGTAGGTAGTGGATTCTAGAGGTCAGCCAAGGCTGGGGTTTGGTACATTTTACAGAACGGGGAATGGTAGGAGTGAGAGTATCCAGGGCAGAGGAGAGAATAGTATTATAGGAAGAGACAGCCTCATTGACAAACAGACAGCCTCATTGACAGACTTGGATAACATAGTGGTAGAGAAGAGATTTGAAACACTGGAGACAGAGTAGAAGGGTCAATAGCCTGAAGATTCCTAAATGTATTGGTTAAGATTGGACAGGATTGGGGAGGAGGGTGTTTAAGTGTGAAAGTTATCAGATGATGGTCAAAGAGGGAAAGAGATGAGGCACAGAAACTGGAGAGTGAGCAGTTTGAGAAGAGGATAAGATCAAGACAGTGGCCATTCTGGTGAGTGGGGGCACTGGAGCACAGTTGTTAATCTAATATTACACCTAAGTAGACAATTTCTTTTTTTTAACTATGATTTGGACATTGACCCCTGGATTCTATATATCACGCCTAGCATTTCGCGTCAAAATCTATAAGAATGCGCATAACTTAATTGGCTTAAAAAGCTAATCAGTGTTGATAACAGCACTTAACAAGCAATAATGAGCACTAATTGGCAATAATTAGAAATGTATGCACACAACTTGCTAAGTGTATTCTGTAACGCAGAGTACCTAAATTCTAATCCATGCAGCCAAAAAGTGGCATGGTTATGGGTGGGGAAATGGGCATTTTGTGGGCATTCCAAAATTTACACTCGCTGTTACAGAATATGGCCCCCCTGTGCCTAAATCTGTTCGCCAGTAATTACACCATATTTCCCTTGGTGTAAATGTAGTTCTAGGCGCTGGGATATCATCTAAGCCTATTCTATATACCGCGCTTAAATCTAAGTGCTGCTTATAGAATACACTTAGGTGGAAATTTGTTTCACATGGATTTTTCAGGCGCCATATGTAGAATCTGGCCTCTAGCACCTAGATTTGAATGCCAAAATGTGGGCAAGCTCCCAAGATGTGCAAGCAAATTAATTGGCTAACTAGCTAATTAACATCAGTGATTGGGTGCCTATAAACAATTATTGACGTTAATTGGCACTGATTAAAATTTGTACACACTTCTGGCTCCGCACTATTCTTTAAGTCATGTTACCTAACACTAGTAGTATGTACTCAAAAGGGGATGTGATCATGGGAGGGGCACGGGCATGTCAGGGATATTCTGAAAAGTTGCACGTATTGTTACAGTATACTGCCTCAATGTGCTCAAACTTGGGTGCCAGCATGTACACCAAATCTCAGCAGTCATAAGTCTGGCACCAAAGGTTAGACACAGGAATCGGCGCTAAGCATAATTTTATAGAAAAACACACAACCTTTATAGAATCAGTGTGATTTTTGAGCGCCATTTATAGAATCCCCCCTGTATATATTATGGAGAGTGTACAGATGACTTCTATCTCATAACATGCGGTGCTTCTGTTTTTTAATAATTTTAGGATAAGCCACATACATGGCTGTAGCTTATAGAGACAAAGAACCAACTCTGAATTCTGGATCTCCTCTTTTAAATGTATATAGTGCATATATTATTATGTAGTCTGCATAAAACTGAACATTAACACTGTTTATAAAATTTGTCATGTTATATACAGGTAAAAATAACATACACAGCATTAATATTCATGCTTTTACCTATAATAAGCAGAAGCATTCCTTTTATATCACCATTTCTACTTGTGCATATACTTTTGATACTTCACACATATGTGCATACAGTAAGATGGGTAGTTACTAAAATGCATTAAAGGAATAATGGGTATGATTTGTCTCTAGACATATATGAAATTGTAAAATCATGTGTTATTTTACAATAATGCATGTTTGTCTATAATAGTAGGCATTAGGCAACATAGTAATGAGATTCAAAGCATGCAGAACACATCATTACAGTGCAAAATGGAACTTTGCAAGCTGAGTTTTTCCAGGGAAAAGAATATCAGCTCAAAGCTAGTACTACGTTTCCTTCCTGGAAGCAACGGCCTGCTAATACATGGCCTGATGCATCCAGATGCCATGTTAAAGTAGCCAGTGTTGTCATCAAGCCATACGATATTACATAAGTACATAGGTGTTGCTATACTGGGACAGACTGAAGGTCCATCAAGCCCAGCATCCTGTTTCCAGCAGTGGTCATTCGGGTGACAAGTACCTGTCAAGATCCCAAAACAGTACAATACATTTTATGTTGCTTCTCCTAGAAATAACCAGTGAATTTTCCCCAAGTCCATATTAATAATGGCTTATGGACTTTTTTTTTTAGTAAGTTATCCAAACTTTTTTTAAAAATCCCACTGATTTTACCACATTCTCTGGCAACGAATTCCAGAGTTTAATTACACATTGAGTGAAGAAATATTTTCTCCAATTTGTTTTAAATTTACTACTTTGTAGTTTCATTGCGTGCCCCCTAGTTCTAGTATTTTTGGAAAGAGTAAACAAGCGATTCACATCTACCCATTCCACTCCATTCATTATTTTATAAACCTCTATCATATCTCCTCTCAGCCATTTTTTCTCCAAGCTGAGGAGCACTAGCCACTTTAGCCTTTTCAAATTCCACTATATCTTCTTTGAGATGTTGTGACCAGAATTTCACATAGTATTTGAGGTGCAGTTGCACCATGGAGCGATAGAAAAGCATTATAATGTCCTCATTTTTGTTTTCCATTCCTTTCCTAATAATACCTAACATTCTGTTTCCTTTCTTAGCCACACACTGAGCAGAGGGTTTCAACATATCATCAATGTTGACACCTAGATCCCTTTCCTGGTTGGTGACTCCTAATGTGGAACCTTGCATCATGTAACTATAGTTTGGGTTTCTCTTTCTCACATCCATCCCTTTGCACTTGCTTACATTAAATGTTGTCTGCCATTTGAATGTCCAGTGTCCCAGTCTTGTAAGGTCCTCTTGTAATTATTCACAATCCTCTTGTGATTTAACAACTTTGAATAACTTTTGTGTCATCAGCAAATTTAATTACCTCACTAGTTACTCCCATCTCTAGATCATTTATAAATATGTTAAAAAGCAGTGGTCCCAACACAGACCCCTGGGGAACCCCACTATCTACCCTTCTCCATTGAAAATATCATTTAACCGTACTCTCTGTTTTCTATCATTTAACTAGTTTTTAATCCACAATAGAACACTACCTCCTATCCCATGACTCTCCTATTTCCTGTTTTTCTTGAGGTACTTTGTCAGATATCTTATTAAAATCCAGGTACACAGTATCAACCAGTTCACCTTTATCCACGTGTTTGTTCACCCCTTCAAAGGATCCCCCATATACACTCATGAGCAAAAACTCCCATGAAGGTATTCCAATCGCCTTAGATGCCCCACCCCTCCAAAGGCACACAAATGTTTAAAATGGTGACTGTCAGTTATATAGCAGAGACTCGAGGGCCTGGGCCCCCTCACCTTTGGCTCGGGCCCCCTCTGCATTAATGGCTGGCAGTGATGCCAAGCCTCGCCAGCTGACGAGGTCTCCTTTTCGAGTCCCATC
Source organism: Microcaecilia unicolor (assembly GCF_901765095.1). Lineage (NCBI taxonomy): Eukaryota > Metazoa > Chordata > Amphibia > Gymnophiona > Siphonopidae > Microcaecilia > Microcaecilia unicolor. The sequence goes on along the minus strand of NC_044037.1, from coordinate 79,725,759 downwards.
TGTACTATCTGAGCAGCACTTATATCAGCAGCACATTTTGGCCTCTGATACTGGCTCTCGCGCTTGCTCAGTTCAGCGACTGAACTAGTCATGCACAGGAGTGCGGACATCGGTAGCTTAATTGCGCTGCCAACTTGAGTGCTACTCTGGTAGCACAGGCAGGATTTGAAGAGGAGACCTCTTTGACTAGTGGGGCTTGGCATCGACACTGGCAAAATTATTCTTCAGTGTTGCAATGGGAGGGGTGAGGAGAAGGGAGAGAATAGCTGGCCCCCTCAGTCCATCTTTGCTCCCCCCCCCCCCCCCAAAATGCACTTCTGGCTACGCCCCTAGTGTCTGTGACCCTGAGTGGTAGTATCACAACATTATTGGTATGGTCAGCCGGCATATAGATTTTCTTGAAGTAATAGGAAGTAATTTTTTAAAGAATTTTTCATACCTATGGCTACTTTACTTGTGTAAAAGTAGTTTTATAAAATTAGCTCAGATGTTATGCACATTAACAAGAATGCCTATATATTTATGCAAGCCACATGCAGGTGTGTTCAGGGATAGAGTTTGGGTGAACTGTAGGCGGAGCTGCACTTTACATGCATAATTTATAAAATATGTGCATACTTCACATAGAAATATTTATGCCTGTCCCAAGCAAGCAAAAATGTCTGCGGCTCCAAGCCTAGATGCGGGTTCTGCTGGTTCACCCCTAGCATTTTATGTAGACATTCAGGTTTTTGTGTCTTCATAAAATAGCCTTAAAGTTAGCACATCCATTAGTTTCACTTTTAGGTGTTTAAAATCATGAAGCTGATCGCAAGGTCCTTACCAAAAGGTACACTAGGAAGTGCTGTACTCAAACGTTACCTCTGTTTTTGAAAATGTGTAAGGCTATATAAGAATATAGCAATAATATGTTATAATTAACAACAGCATTCTTTTGATGAAAAGGTTTGATGACAAGAGGAGGATACAAGAAATGGGAGCAAACCCAATGTAAGGGGTTGAATGTACAAATCATGGTAAGATTAGCAAAGTGACAGACTAGGGCTGAAGACTGGTAGTCCTGTCTGCAAACAAATGAAATACAACCTGCCTAGAAAATAGTGAGACAAAGAGAATAGTTCGTTTTTTTTTAAGAAGATTAAGCTCAGATTCTGAAAAGTACAATAAGAAACTGTAGCAATTTTCTAAAATTAAGGTACCAGGATGAAGCCAGCAGTGGTCTCCATTTTCCACTCCAGTTGCGATAGGAAAAAAAAAACCATGATGGTGAACAATCTAACTTGACCTGGCAGAAAATCACTATTGAGTACAAAATATGACCTGCAGTGTTTCCTACAGGGCTACATCTAATAGAGAAGAAACATAGTGAAAACAAGAATTGCCATAGCAATGGAAGACTTAGAACATTTTGGGCTTGATTTTATAATAGGGTGCCTATGGAAAACGTCAAAAAAGTTGTCTATTTTATGCCTATTAAGCCATCTATGTGCTTTCATAAATTAGCACCAATATCCCTTAGTAGAAACTGACACCTGCTCTAATGGAGATGCTCATGTATATGTGTCCTCTATGCATGTAGTCACATATGTTACAAAATACATGTGTGTATCACAGTACTGTCCACCTTGCATCTTCCAAAATGACTATCTACAATCTACGTAAATGCAGGGTCTGTGTTTGTACTTTTTATTTGTGTACACGCACGTAAGTAAGAGAAATATTTTCCGCATGTAGGCATGCAGAAAAATTTGATTAGTGTGTATTAAATACCCGAGGTCAATTCCCATTCAAAGTTATTTGCATGTGCAACATATTCTTTCTTACTATTGAAACGTAAAATGCACGAAAAGTGATTATAGAATGAAATAGGCTTTAATTGTAAAGAAAGTCATCAATGTATATTTTGTTAATCTTAATATTGGGCAAAAAACTGCATTCTTGAATCTAGCCTCTTGCTAAGATTATGGAAGCTGTTTCACCGGAACTATGGAGGCAATGATATATTGCTGTTTTTCTTCAACTAGATAAAAAATTGGTTTTAGGGAGCTGGTTTTTTTTTCTCAGCATGGTGTTAGAGGAAATCATGGACAATGCAAACAAGTCAAGTAAAAAAAACTGTGCTAATGCAGTTCAATAAATCTCACATAGTTGCAAATGTCACTATAAATTGTGTCAGCTTCTCACTATATTCAAGAAGATCAATGTTGAATCATGTGCATTTTCCTTGCGTTTAGGTGAGGAGAATCACATTTCCAGCATGGCACTGGCTCATTTTTTTCTCCTGATATATAGCATAGTCAAAGGGAGGGGATTTGTCTCATAGAAATTTTTTTTAAAGGCTGAATTTGTGCTTTTACATATGTAGAGAAAGGTTGAGGAAAACACTGGCATCAAGCAAATAGAGAACATAGGGAACATAATCAGGAACCCCCCTCTTCCCCTTCTTAAAAAAAAAAGGAAGGAAGTGCCAAGCAGTGACATCTTAAAAGTAACCTATATTTTCTCTGTATTAGAGTACAGGGGTGGCCTAGTTAATAGGGCAGTGGCCTGGGAAGTAGGGAGGGCAAAAGGCACTTATTTTATAATGACACATAGGTGCCTATCCAGCTCATTTTCGAAAGAGAAGGGCACCCATCTTTCGACACAAATCGGGAGATGGGTGCCCTTCTCGCAAGGCTGCCCAAATCGGCATAATCGAAAGCCGATTTTTTTTACACCCTCGACGGCTTTCCATCGTGGGGACAACCAAAGTTCACGGGGGCGTGTTGGCAGGGTAGTGAAGACGGGACTGGGGCGTGATTAGGAGATGGGCGTCCTCGGCCAATAATGGAAAAAAGAAAGGTGGCCGTGACAAGCACCCGGCCGACTTTACTTGGTCCATTTTTTTTTCATGACCAAGCCGTGAAAAGATGCCCAAACTGAGCAGATGACCACCGGAGGGAATCGGGGATGACCTCCCCTTACTCCCCCAGTGGTCACTAACCCCCTCCCACCATAAAAAACAGGTTAAAAATACTTTTTTGCCAGCCTCTATGCCATACTCGGGTCCATTGCAGCAGTATACAGGTCCCTGGAGCAGTTGTAGAGGGTGCAGTGTACTTCAGGCAGGCGGACCTTTGTGGGGGGGGGGGGGGGGGCTCAGCAACCAAGGTAAGGGAATTATGCACCTGGGAGCAATTTCTGAAGTCCACTGCAGTGCCCCATAGGGTGCCCGGTTGGTGTACTGGCATGTGAGAGGGACCAGTGCACTACAAATGCTGGCTCCTCCCACGACCAAAGGGCTTGTTTTTGGCCGTTTTTGAGATGGGCATCTTTGGATTCCATTATCGACGAAAACCAAGGGCGGCCATCTCTAAGTTCGACCCAAATGTTGAGATTTGGGCGTCACCGACTGTATTATCGAAATGAAAGATAGACACCCATCTTGTTTCGATAATACGGTCAGGGATGCCCCTATACGCGGCCATCTTTAGAGATGGGCACCCTTAGAGTTGGGTGCCCCGTTCGATTAAGCCCCTCCATGGCACCCTTTTACTAAGCTGTGTTAGGTGCCTAATGCATCAAAAATGGCCTAACATGATACACTAAAACATTCCATGTTGGTTGTGCAATCTGCATACTGTAAACGCACAGTAATTATTATTTTAACATTTTTATAGAGGGTGTGTGTCAGGGGTGGAGAATGGGTATGGATACACTAATTAGCTAGTTGCTGACATTACCGCCATGCTAACTGGTTAGCATGTCCAACAACACGTGTGTCCTTTGCACCTCCTAAATAGGAGGCAGTAAGTCCTCCTGCAGTAATTCTTTTAAATGGCAGCACACTGATAGTAGCATTAATGCACTGCCATATATGCAATAAATGGAAAACGCCCTTTTTGACAGCCACGCTAAAATGGGATTAGCCCACGGGAAAGTCTCATGCAAGGACATGCTAAGCTCATTACTTAGCACAGCTTAGTAAAAGGGCCCCTAGGTGTCTTTATAAAATTTCCCCACAAAGGGAACAATTGGTGCTGAAATCAGTGCCGACTAAGCATATTCTATAATTGGTGCCTAGATTTAGGCGCCTGTTATAGAATATGCATGGTTGATATTTCAGCGCCTAAATCTACATGTATCCATTTACACCAACGAAAATGTGGTGTAAGTCCCAGCACATAGATTTAGGCGCACTGAGCCATATTCTATAACTAGGCACATAAATTTAGGAACGCCAATGAAACTTCCATTTCCCCACCCATAACCACACCCTTTTTTGCATACTTTAGAGGTTCAGCGCACATCATTCCAGAATACGCTTAGCGAGTTGTGTGCCTAAATTCTAATCAGTGCCAATTAGTGCTCATTGTTGCTTAAATGCTCTTATCAGCACTCATTAGCTTGTTAAGCTTGTTAAATTACACACATTGTTATAGAATCCATGCCGATATTGGTGCAGATCTCTAGGTGCATTATATAGAATCCAGAGGAAAGCAGTTGAAGTCATGGGAAAAAAAGTTGCAAACATTTACACTTCACATTTTGTGTATTTGCGAATGCACATGTTTTATTTAAGTATGTTAATAAATTGCAGCTATACCTGTCCTGTGCCCAAAATGTGCCCCCTAACACACTCACACCCAAATCCTTTGAAAGAGCATTCATTCACATATACTCAATAAGATCCAGAAGACAAACAGAACACAAACCGACTAAGAACTGTATCCTTGAAGCCAGGTTTGTGATCCATTAGATCAAATGCAGATGAGATGTCAAGGGAAACAATAATAACTGATTTACCTGAGTCCAAGAATTCCCTAGCCGTTCTCAACAGGATCCAAGACAGGCCCAAAGTTTGGCATGGAAATGGGTTCTAAGTGATATTCTATAGACGTGCACAACTCGCTCTGCTTGGATTTTTTTTTTTTGCGCCCAAATTTGGGCACCATTTACCGAATCTAGTCCTATGTAATTTAGGTGTGCTGTTTCAGAATAGTATTAAGGAGCCCTGCTGGCACTTTTGAGAGTAATTATAATTATAACTGCTAGTATTCTAGACATTTATATGTGTAAGGTGTTTGTAAATGCGGGCTCCTAGCTTGTAGAATTGCCCTTTTAAATTCTATACATGGTGCCTGAAAAATCCAAGCAGAAATGAATACGCCTAGGTGTATTCTGTTAAGTACGCCTACATTTCCACACAGATTATAGAATATGCTGAGCGCCTGTCCATACAACTAAATTTAGTCATGGGCAGGTATGCCAAGTAAAACTTGGTGTAAATCCCGATATGTAAATTAAGCCCAGACCAGGTGTATTCTATAACAACTCGCATAGATTTGTGAAACCCTCATGGCCATGCCCCCAATACACTGTGGGCCCTGTTTACTAAGGTGTGTTAGCATTTTTAGTGCTTGCTAAAAATTAGCGCATGCTAACTGTGTAGGCGCCCATAGGAATATTATGGGCACCTACACAGCACACGCTAATGGCTATCACGTTCTTAAAATGCTAGCGCTCACCTAATGCGGCTTAGTAAACAAGGCCCTTAGACAGTTGTTCAGATTAATTCTAATAATAAGTGCTAATTATCAGTGCTGATTAGCTTGTTAACTAAGTTATGAGACCTGATTTATGCATGCAACTGAAGTCACACTATATAGAATCCAGGGGCTAATGCCTTCCCTAGCCCACTTGCTTCTCTTATTCATGATAGGGGGATTTTTTTTTAGATAATATCTAGCTGTTGCTTCACATAAATGCTAATGCAGCACATCTTACACCCCTTAACTGCCTGGCCAATGTTATCCGGTGACTAAAGGAGAAATGATTGAAATGAGTAAGAGTTGCTTGCAAAGTGTATCGCAGGTCGTGGGTCACCCTTTTATTCTTTCCTCCATTTTAACTGGCAATCTTATTTGACTCTTGAACTGTCTACCTATTATAGGAGTTGTTGGGACTCTGAGATACTTTAGACAATCAAGTTTCTTCAGTTGTTAAATAGTGTTTCCTTTTACTTTATAAAATTAGATCTGTCAAAGAGGCCTTGTCAGTATTGATCCATACTTTATTTATAAGCCACATTGACTACTGTAATTCTCTGTACAATGGTGCATGTCTTGCTTTGCTTCAGAGACTGCAAATAGTCCAAAACACTGTTCATGTTTCAAAATGATATGAGCCTGTCTCCCCGTTGTTCAGGAAGAGTCATTGGCTACCCAATGCTTAAAAAATTAAATTTAGTATGCATATTCTTGTTTTTAAGACTTTTCATTTTGCCCAGTTGTTGTGCTTTATTAACATATATGGCCATGTGCCTGCTTCATTCACAAAATGACAAATTGATAGTTATTCTGCTGCCACCTCGGGCTCTCCTGGAGTCTACCCAGAACTTTGCCTTTTACATATTGGCTCCGTTGCTCTGGAATACCATTCCAAAATATCTGTGCCTTTAGGCCTCTTCCAATAGGTTTCAGTCAGGGCTGAAACCCTACTGTTGTACTCAAGCATCTGGGGACAAAATGTGAGCTAGATATAGGGTACTTGAGGGTATGTGAAGAATTAACATCTGCAGCGACCTTTCTTATTATTCTCTTTCTAACCCTTTTCTGTTCTTTTTTTCTGGATATTTTGCTTCTCCTTAACATTTTCTTTCTATTTTGCTTAAGCTGCTCTTATGCTTCTGTGAAGAGCTTTAGCAAGTAGTTTAATAAACATAAACATAGATGAACACTTTTCCCTAATGTTTATCTATATTGCCATTCTCAAAAACAAGGGTCATTTTCAAAAGCATTTCCTCTGTTAAAGCAGTGCTTTAATGTGCAAAAATAGGCTTTCATGAAATTGGTCACTGATACACACATAGCATTAAGCACATACAGTGTTTACACTGTATGTAGCCTCACCCACACCGAGTACAGGGGTTCCTAGAAATAGACCAAGGAATTAGTTTGCATTTATGCACCAATTTTTGACAATACATGCATTTGCACATAAACCCAGAATATTGTGCATGGCAAAGAACAAGTGTAAATATGAGAGCATAAATTGCTTAGGATAATCTTATCGCTTTGCCTCATATAGGGAAAAATGACTACCACTTGTGACTTATTTTGATTCGGTACAGCGCTAAGCACTGAATTTGATGTCTTTTGTGGCACGTGCATGCTTTATGCTTTGCTTTGTATCCTCCAGCCCTCCCCCTTTTCCTTTTCTTTCTTTCTTTTTTTTTTTTCATTCGATTCTAGATATGGATAGTTGCCTTTTGAGTGTGAACTCCAGTATTGCCATAACTTGTAAAGTGTTGTTTGGTGTTTTGTTGTGAGCTCTTGCTTCTATTTGTATTGTATTGAAAACCAATAAAAGAAACCAGGATAATATTTAAAGTGGAAGGATCCTCCTAATTTTGAAACTCTATTGAAGTCCACACATGGGAAAGTACGTGAGTTCTTTTATATGATGATGCATAAAATTACCCCAGATTTCCCTCTAAAACAGCCTACTTTGTATCTTGTGTTTGTTCTTTTATACCACACTAGTATATTAATGTTAGAAATTATAGCAGAATGTATTATTTTCTTTTGGATGAACTCTTTCTCTCTCTCTCTCTCTCTCTCTCTCTCTCTCTCTCTCTCTCTCTCTCTCTCTCTCTCTCTCTCCCTCTGAGAAAAAGTAGATAAATAAATGAAAATAGCATGATTTAAAGCAACAGCTGCCAAATTGGTGTGCGACTTTCAAGATCAAATTTTTTTCTGGATCACTTATGTGGCATTTTTACCACAATAAAAATATATAGATTCATGTACTCTGGTACTAGCCTTCACAGAGTAAAAACCAAGGCTCTCCAACTGGAACAATTATAACCCTGTTTTGAGTTTACAAGTTGAAGTGTTAGTAAAAGTATCATGAGGGACATAGAGGGGATGGGAACACGGAGGGGCAATACTGATCACAGGGTGGGGGGAGTTAGGGACCAAAAAGGCAAATGCTAAATATGGGGGGAGGAAAGGAACAAGGTCACAGAGGAGAGATACTGGACAGGACAGATAAGGACGCAGAGGGAAAATGGAGGGAGAACATGGAGAAAGAAGAAATGTCAAACGAATAGGAGACCCCACAAAGACAGGAAAAAACTGATAAAAGCTAAAGAAAAACACTGGGACCAAAACAAATAGAAAAATAAAATGCTCAGAATACAAAGATAGAAAAAAAGTATTTTATTCTGAATTTATTAAAAGGAATATGTCAGCTTTTGGAAATGCACGTTTCTGATATCTTGTATTTTAGTTTCTATTTCTCTAGCATTGCTGTTCATGCTGAGTCTGAGTTCTTGAGGTTTCCAGTTCAGTTTTTTGCCTTCATATATCTACTGATGTGTGGTCCCTTATTTTGTATTTGTTGAGGGGCTGTCTGGGTCTTGTATGTGACCAGGATGTGTATAGATCTTGTAACGGTTGTTAGGATATTGGCATTTATTGATGCCTCTGTGCCTTTGTAAAATAACTTTTCAGAGCTGTCACCTACAGCATACAAATTTTCACACACAAACTCCTGGATCTATATATCACACCAAGATTTCTGCACAGAAATTGAAGCATATTCCATAACAATGCGCATAACCTAATTGATTAACAATCAAAGCTCATAATTGCCAATTAGCAAGCAATTATTGACACTAATCGTCATTAATTAGAATTTACACGCAGAAATATCTAGGCTTATTCTATAATGTGAGGCACATAAATTCTAAGTTGCATAGTTGAAAAGGGAGTGTGATCATGGGTGTGGAATGGGTGAGTCATGAGCATTTCTGAAATCTATGTGCATGGTTATAGAATACACCTGGTCCGCACATACTTTAGATGTCAGCTTTTACACCAAGTTTTAATTGGCGTAACTGCCTAAGACTAAATTTAGTCGTGCGGACAGGCACTCAGCAGAGGCTATTAATGAAGTAGAAATTTTGGCTTATTCCATAAAGTACGCCTAGTCGCATTCCATTTTGGCACCAATTTTTAGGAGTGATATGTAGAATCTTGTCCTTAGAGGTAAATTCTATATATGATGTCAAACAAACACTATTCCAGTGGTTCCCAAACCTGATCCTGGAAGCACCCCAGCCAGTCAGGTTTTCAGGGTATCCACAATGAATATTCATGAGAGAGATTTGCATGCATGCAAATCTCTCTCATGAATATTCATTGTGGATAGCCTGAAACCTGACTGGCTGGGGTGCCTCCAGGACCAGGATTGCAAATCATTGCGCTATTCTATAAACCACACTTAATGTCATCCACAGTTTATAGAGTAACACTTTCACCCAGGAACTGCACCTAACTTTAGGCGTGGCCATTTGCACCAACTGAAATGTGGTGCACATGTATGCGCCTACACTAGGTGCGTATCCCCCTTCATTCTATAACAGTGCACATAAATGTTAGGAACACCCCTGTGCTGCCCATGACCCCTCCATATTCAACCCCCTTTTTGAAATTGCATATAAAATTTAGGTGTGTATCCCATGCCTAAATTTACACCTATATGTTTCAATTAAGTCTTGTTAGTGTCAATAATTGGCTAATAAGCCAATTATTTACTCTCAGCTTGTTATTCAATTAAATTGCATGTGCAAATTAGGCATACACCCATATTTGTACATACAATTTTTATTGACTTTTATAGAATTACGGGGTTTGTGGGAATTCAGCAAAGATTGCCCAAAGAAAGGTTGTTTTAGCATGATTATCCTGATCAAACATTATTCTAATGTTGTATAAGCTCAGTTTTTGAAGCTACAAATCATTTACAAATAGTAGTTGTCATGTTATTGTAGATGATTAGGCTGGACACATAGGCCAAAGAGTAAAAAGAGTACTGGATTTACCACCAAACAAGGCAAGAGGTATGACAGGGAATCTCTATCAAATATTCTTCATTGGATTGTCTTCTGACCTTAGGCCTATATCATCATATATGCTGTTTTTCAAAAAGGTTTGAAAACTGGGTTATTTTTACTGTTATTTTTTACAATACGTTTTGAGGTATCATTTTTAATGTGGGGATTATGTTTTGTATTATTTCAATGTATGTGTTTGATTATTTTCCTGATTGAGATCATCTTGAACTCTTTGAGGTCAGGTGGAATAGAAGTCTTTCAAAATAAATTAAATTAAATTGTACAGCATTTTAGCAGCAAACAGTAAAACCCTCCCTTTTAACTATATAAATAGTGGACTAGATTCAATAAATGGTGCCCTAAGTTTATTTAGATTTTGCTTGCACCTTTTTCAGTAGTAGCTCAAGGTGAGTTACATTCAGGTACACTGGATATTTCTCTGTCCCAGGAGGGCTCACAATCTAAGTTTATACCTGAGGCAATGGAGGGTTAAGTGACTTGCCCAAGATCACAAGGAGGAGCAGTGGGCTTTGAACTAGCCACTTCTGGATTGCAAGACCAGTGCTCTAACCATGACGCCACTCCTCCACGTGCTAGGATGATCTTTACTAAGATAGTGTTCTGTAACGGACACTCTGCACGGAGCATTCTTTATAGAATACTACCATAGTGCACATTTTGCATCTATATTTGAGCAAGAGCACTGTAACTGTTCACACCCAACAAATGTCAGGTGCACAGATCCAAGTATTCTATAACCACGCACCTAAATCTTGGGAATGCCCCTGAACCTCCCATTCCCGTTCTATGGCCACACCCTATTTGGAGGTATGCAGTATTTTATTTTATTTATTTGCACATTTATATCCCACTTTTTTCCACATGGATGCAGACTCAAAGTGGCTTACAATCGTTACAAATAGAATAACATGAAACAGGAGAGAAGGAACAGAGTAGAAGAAACAGAGAAAAGGAAGAGAGACTATCTAAAGATGACAGTCATAGAAAGGCTGGTCTTTGTTGAACTCCAGATGTTGAGGCGGCTCTGAATAGCTGGAACAACTGTCTGTATGGCAGACCATAATGGAGAGCTGGTGAAATAACCATCCAGACCAGGAGAAAGTAGTAGGCCACAAGTTGCTGTCCTTTCCCGAAATGGACAGATCCTCAGTTTTCCGCTTGGTGCTGGAGTCAAACAAGACACGCATGTTATAGAATAGGGAGTAGGTAAGATCCATGTGTAACTCCTAATTATTGGCAGTTAAGCATTTGTTGACTGCAGTAATTGATAATACCTAATTGGTTAATTAGTTTACACGCAGATCTATAATTCATGCCCAAATTTGGGCGACCTACACAGAATCTGTAGAATGTGCACATAGTAATGGGATGCAAAAAATGCTATGGTAATTTTTGTCAGGCAGCATTAGGGCTATTTAAGGGCCAAATATAGGGACCCTTTTACAAAAACACGTAGGCACATGTCAAATTGGAACTACTACCCAGCTACCGCGTGGCCTGGGCGGTAATTCCATTTTTGACATGTATCCAAAACACGCAGTAGAAATTTTCTATTGCATGGCGCTTATTCAGCAGTAATCGGCAGTGTACGCGCACTGATGATTACCGCACGGTTAACGCATGAGACCTGACTGCTAAGTCGATGGGTGGCAGTAATGTCTCAGGCTGAAAATGGATGTGTGCTGGTTTTAATTTTGCCGCACGTCCATTTTCAGCCACAAAAAAGACCATTTTTGCAGGCGAACTGAAAAATGGACCTGTACGCATCCAAAACACAAGCCTACACCAGCGCAGGCCATTTTTTGGCATGCCTTAGTAAAGGGCCCCATAATGACTTAAGGCCCTAACACTGCTTGATGAATTCCCCCCTTAGAGAATTTAAAAACTACACTCATAGCAGTCATTTCTCAATTACTAAAACAAGTATTATTCTTTGCGTTTTTGAAGTATTTCATATTACACTGAGGCTAAAAATTATTTTTAAAATATAGGTTCTATGTCCAATATGTATTAAGTTGTAGCTACGATCATACCCCCAAATTCTATAAATGGCATCTTAAGTTGTGCGCACTAATTCGACTGCACGGCCAAATTGCACGTACAGCTTAATTGATTAACGAGTCAATCAGTGCTGATAATTTGTACTTAACAACCAATTAGGAGCACTAATTGGCTTTAATTAGAATTAACATGCAGGCGTATTCTGTAATGTGGTGCACGTAAATTCACATGCACGTAGCCAGAAAAGGGGGTATGGCCATGAGCATGGAATGGGCGGGTCTAGGGCATTTCAAAAAAACTATGCGCACTATTATAGAATACACTCAATATGCACCTAAGTTAGGTATTTAGGCCTGGTTTTAGATGGCCTAAATACGTGCACCTAAATTTTAGTCACAAGAATGGCCGCTAAGTGTATTCTATAAACTACACCTAACTTTAGGCATAGTTTATTTATTTATTTATTTGTTGCATTTGTATCCCAAGTTTTTCCACCTATTTGCAGGCTCAATGTGGCTTACATTATTCCGTAATGGCGATCGCCATTTCCGGCAAGAAGAAATACAAAGTGGTATTGCGTTAAAGTTCATAAGTGACAGAGTAGATTAAGCAGTTAAGTATAGAGAATTAATTTTCAGAATGAGAAATAAAGTGGTATTGCGTTAAAGTTCGTTAGTGATAAAGTAGATGAAGCAGTCAGGTATAGAGATTTTGGTTAAGTCCAGTTCTGGTATAAGTTTCGTTCTCTGGTATTTAGGATGGATCGTTGTGGTATGCCTTCTTGAACAGGTTGTTTTTTAGTGATTTTCGGAAGTTTGTTAGGTCATGCATTGTTTATATGGCATATGGTAGTGCATTCCATAGTTGCGTACTTATGTAGGAGAAGCTGGATGCATATGTTGATTTATATTTTAGTCCTTTGCAGCTGGGGTAATGGAGATTCAGGAATGTGCATGCTGAACTTTTTGTATTCCTGGTTGGTAAGTCTATGAGGTCTGACATGTAAACCGGGGCCTCGCTGTGAATGATTTTATGAACCAGAGTGCAAATTTTGAACGCAATACGTTCTTTAAGTGGGAGCCAGTGTAATTTTTCTCTTAGGAGCTTGGCGCTTTCGTATTTCGTTTTTCCAAATATGAGTCTGGCTGCTGTGTTTTGGGCAGTTTGGAATTTCTTGATGATTTGTTCTTTGCATCCAGCATAAATTGCATTGCAGTAATCTAGGTGGTTTAGCACCATTGATTGTACCAGGCTGCAGAATATTTATAGAATTACGCTAAGCATGTGGTTTTTCAGCACCAATTTTAAGGCACCATTTATAGAATTTGGCCCACGATAGGCATGACTTCCTGCATTTCTATTTATTTTTGCACTGGAAATGTGTCTGGTCTTGAGTTCACAGCCTAGGGAAAATAGTTCTGGAGGATAAATAACTACTTGAGTAGTTACAGCTAGTGGTCAACTCAAAAGCTTCAGCATTATTTTTCATAATGAGACATCAAAGACATTTCTATGTGAGTCAGAACTGGAAGATGAAAAATGTTGCAAACTTCTTTTAATGGGATGTTGAGAAACCATGTCCTGTAATATAAGGCAGTTTTAATCACTGACTGTCCTCAAAGCTGCAAACAGTTCGGATTTTCAGGATAATCCAAAACATATGCGTGAGATAGATTTGTATGCATACTACCCTCATTAAATACAAATCTGTCTCATGCATACTCATTGGGAATATTCTGAAGCCTTGATCTGGTTTTTTTTGGCACTCAAGGACTGCAAGTAAACACAGCCTTGAGGAACCTAATCTCCTTGCTGCTGGGGGTCAGGGAGAATAAATGACAGCAGTAAGGAGTTGGCAAGTACCATGTACCTAAAGAGTGAGAAAGGCAGAGAGCCCCCCCCCCCATACCCACACTGCTTTGGATTTTCTGAGGGAAACATTCTTTTCCACCACTATTGAATTTTCAGACAGGTATGTTCCATTTGGACTATATTAGACTGGCAGCTTTGTGGATAGATCACTAGAGGGTCCAAGAGGGCCAGCTTGGCTTGATAGTTTTTATTCCTCCTACCTGTTGTGAGTGCAGGTGGGAATGGGGTTGCATATTGTGTTTTGATGGTATTGTGCATTTATTGTAATGATACTTTATTTATTTCATATAATAAGTTGCTCAGGGTCCATTTGAGGAAATGGGTGGGAAAGAAATGTAACATTTTTTAAATACCAACAATAGTAAGTCTCAAGGGTGTTGTGTTGTGTTGTGTTCCATCAGGTGTGAAAACTTCCTGCATTAGTTTCACAGCCTGAAGAAAAAAAGTACAAGTGAAATAATTGAGGCCTAGAGTGATGACTTTTTAATGAGAACCAGTACAGAAAAAGTAATCTGAAAAGAAATGGAAGTTTGATCATTTGAGATTGTATGAGAATAAAAGAACATCACACGAAGGGTTCTGAACCTTGGTCATGTGTCATTGTCTTAAAATATATTGTTAATAAGGTCATAAAACATTTTGTTTTGAAATACCCAATCAATAACTGTCATACATATGTATCCATATATAAAAGAAGAATTGTTTAGGAACCCTAATTAGCACTTGCATGTGGTTTAATTAGTGTGCTGATACAAGCTTTCTTATGTGAGGGAAAAGGTGCTAATTATTTTGTGATTATGACTAAGTTTATATTGGTGTCTTACTTGTTATACTTAATCAGTAGTGATTAAAAGGCTATACTTTAGTTTGCAGATAACTTGTAGTTAACACAAACTTTGTTTTTGTTCTAAAATTTAGAATAGATTGTGATAGGGCCTCGATATTCAAAGGCTATTACTCAGATAATGACAATCATGATCTGGTAAGTACCACTGAAAATCTTCACAGACTCTTTTGTCAGTGAGTTTCAGTGTGCTATCTGTATAGTTATCTGGATAAATGTAGGCCATCAAGAAGTCTGTCCTAAATTTATACGGATAAAGGGCAATTCTATATCAGTGTGCCTATAAGCATCCATTCTGTAAAGGAAAGTAGGTGCCACAGAGTTGATATAAATGCTCACAGGGCTGGCCCTGCCCTGGTATGTCCCCCCAATCTCTGAACCTTTCCCCCTAATCTTAAAACATGTATTTCTCCTTAGAGGGCTCAGGGCAGCAGCCAGCCATTCGCATAGACCGTCTGCTGTCATCCCCACAGCCTGCTGTCTGCTGCATTCCACCCTACATCTTGCCCCCTTCTGACATAACTTCCTGCTTCTGCAAGGGTGGAACACAACACAGAGCAGGCTCTAGGGATGCAGGCGGACAGCCTATGCAAATCTCTGGCTGCTGATCTGAGCCCTCTAAGAAGAAATGTACGTTCTAAGGTGGGGGGTTTGGATACAGGGGGAAATACCGGATTGCCGGGGACCTCCCAAACTGGTCCACACAGGATCCCAAAATTGGTAAGGCCGGCCCTGAATGCTCATACCTAAATGCCAGCGATAAATTTATAATTTAAAGCATTCTGTAAGTTTGATGAAAAAGGGTAAGTGCTGCCCTTTTGTACCTGATGTATATGCCCATCTGTCGAATACACATTACGTATGATTTGCACATTTTTCTAGAATAGAGCTTAGGCGGAATTTGGGCATTTTTGCACATATGTGTGCATATACGCACTTAAATGCTATGATTCTATGCATAATCAGGGATGTTCACTTCTGTATACCTATTTTCAACCTGCTCATTTTCCAGATATTGAGTGGTGCTGAATATATGGGCATAATTAAAACATGGCAGTGTAGATGTTTATAAGGTCCATTAACCACAGTACTTGAATATTGACCTGTTAATTTCTTTTCTACTTCTCTCTTTTCTAGATTTCTTTAATATCAGAAACAAATATCAGGTTCCTGTGCTTTCTATGATGCTAAATTTTGTTGTCTTGCACCCACCTTACCCCGAGACCATTATTTATCCTCTCCCATTCCTTCGTGTCTTCTAATTTTTCCCTAATTTTGATTGTTTCCTGACCTTCTAATTCCATTTATCTCACTGTTGCATACAGGGAGCTTTGAACAGAAATCAGGGAATCATCTCACTTTCATCGTAAACATTTTTCCACTGCTCTTCAGTAGTTGAGGCCTAGGTCAAGATCTCTCACACTGTAAATTTTCCATTGCTCCCAGTTTATTTGAACTATTTGTTTTCTGCTGCAAAATCAACTCCTTTACAAGTACTACCATTTGATCTTTAAAGTTCAGCTTCTGTTGTGCTCTATTTCTGCCTGTCCATGCTTGTCTTTGGGTTTTTTCTTCTAATTTTTGTCACAGACTGGTTCCTGGGATTTGGCCCCATCCTGGTTCTTAGCATGTCTTTGCCTGCCTGTAACATAAGACTGTCTTAAATGCATAGACTCTGTTATTTGTTTTTACTTTTCATAGGATCTGTTCTAGTTAAATGCTGAATATTGCACTTAACCAGCTGTGCTTTAGCCAGCTCCATAAACCTAGAAATTCAATTCGGACGCCCAGACATGGCCCGGCATTAGATTTCTGGGCATAACGCCGGCAGCAGTAAGCAAAACACCAAGCACCACCAGCTGAATATTGACTCCCATCTTCTTTAGAAAATTGGTGCAACTTGTATTCATACCTGTTGCACAATTTAGGTGGCCTGATACAAAAATTATCCTCTTATTAGTGGAAGGTAGGCTACTTTAATTCTCAATTTATTTGGACTGAAAAATCATTATTCAGCCAGAAGAGTATCTGTATATCTGAGCAAAAAACATATAAATCTTCAATTTAGAGCATGGAATTATCTTTTAACATGGCCTGCCTTGCTTTGCTTTCACCCCCAGCAAATAAATTCAACTTTATGGCAGTCCTTATTTTTTCAAACTACAGTTTTTTTGTACTTATGTTATGAAGTTAGATCTCCATTATTGCTGTTGAGCACATTTTGGAAGAAAGTAAATGTAACAAGTCTCTTTCCCAGTTAGGTTTGATTCTCGAGCCAGGTTTCTTCGCTGTGCTGATCAAAGCTGAGGATATCACAGTGTCGGATAATGTAGTTATTTAGAAGGAATTATGATGTCTGGGATGAGTGTAGGAGAGAGGAGGGGAGAATGGGTTTACAAAACTGCTCACCCATTTCAGTAGACTTATACTTGTAGGACCTATGGAGGTAATTGTATCAGTGAGCCCTAATGCTGTGCAGTGAGAGCCTATTCAATAATGGCATCTGAGCCCCCAGAGTTTGTTATAGAATGCTTACATGTACACAGTTACAGCAGCCATAGGCCTGGCATAACTGCAGTTGCATAAACGTGGCAGGAACACATGTAACTGACAGTCTCTGTAAGTTAATTGTGTAACTGGGAGTCATCTTGCAAGTCACTGAAAGTGTTCATGTGACTGTGCAACTTTGGTCTTTGAATGTCTGTACTGGAACATTGTGTTTTTTGTCCTTTTTTTAAAAAAAAAGCTGAAATCCATTCTTCTGAACCCTGCCACAGGTGTTTCACACTGAAACATGGCCCATGTTAGATCTATGAATTAAGGACCAAGTGGGTCTTTTACAAAGGTGCACTAGCATTGACTGGGGTGCTATTTATTTTATTTTATTTATTTTTGTTACATTTGTACCCCGTGCTTTCCCACTCATGGCAGGCTCAATGCGGCTTACATGGGGGCAATGGAGTCATGTGCATTGAGTGTCACATATATGATTATCTCCCAGTTGGTGAGAGGTTATATATGTGTGCTCGAAGCAAAGAGCTCCTAGCTCTCAGAGAATGAATCTGTTCTCTTGAGGCTAGAGTAGCAGACTTGGAGGAGCTGAGGGAGACAGAGAGGTACATAGAGGAGGTCTACAAGGACATTGTAGCTAAGTCCCACCTCCAGTCTGGCAGCCCTTCTGTTGCCTTGGAGGTGAGAGGTCTCCTAAAAGGAGAGCATCACCCTGGTGAAGTTGGAAGTAATCCTTTAGCCAAGACCAGACCACCAGAAGATGCAATATTCTCTCGCACCAAGGGTGTGTCTCCAGGAGCTTCTGCACAGGAGGGAAGGGTTAGGGTGGCTGTTGTAGTTGGTGATTCTATTATTAGACATGTAGATAGCTGAGTGGCTGGTGGACATGAAGATCACCTAGTTATCTGATGCCTGGTGTGAAGGTGGCAGACCTCACGCATCACCTAGATAGGATTTTAGATAGTGCTGGGGAGGAACCTGCTGTCTTGGTACATATGGGTACCAATGATATAGGAAAATGTGGGAGGAGGGTTCTGGAAGACAAATGTAGTCTCCTAGGTAGAAAGCTGAAATCCAGATCCTCCAGGGTAGCATTATCAGAAATGTTTCCCATTCCACGCTCAGGACCCAAGAGGCAGGCAGAGCTCTGAAGTCTCAATGTGTGGTTGAGATGATGGTATAGGGATGAGGGATTTAGATGTGTTAGGAACTGAGCAACTTTCTGGGGAAGGGGGAGCCTGTTCCGGAAGGATGGGCTCCACTTTAACCAGGATGGAACCAGGTTGATGGTGCTAACATTTAAAAAGGAGATAGAGCAGCTTTTAAACTAAACTGGGGGGAGGGGGGGAAGCTGACAGTCACCCAGCAGCACATGGTTTGGTGTGGAGTATTCTTGAAGGATACTATTGAAACAGGATCTTTAGGGAATCTCGATAGGTTTCAATAATGGTGAAAGAAAGCCAGAGGTGTTCAATGGGAGAACAGAGTAAAGGATGCAAATTATCCCCATTAACTTCAAAGCAGCCTGCAGATGCAAGGAAAAAATACAGTGCTACAAGCCTTAAAAATAAGAGAGGAGAATTGGAGTATATAACACTAAATGATGAGGTAGATATAATAGGTATTTCAGAGACCTGGTAGAAGGAGAACATCAATGGGACACTGTGTTATCAGGGTACAAATTATATCGCAATGATAGAGTGGATCAAATTAGAGTGGGGGTGTGCTGTATATTAAAAGGGGAATTGAGTCAAACTTGATAAACATTCTACAGAAAACAGATAGCATGGCATCTTTATGGATAGAAATTCCAGGTATGAAGGGAAGGAATATACTGGTAGGGTAGTACTACCATCTTCAGGGACAGAATGAACAGACAAATGAAAATATGTTTACAGAAGCTATGAAAGCTGTCAAATTGGGCAACGTTATAATAATGGATGGTTCCAATTATGCTAATTTTGACTGGATAAATGTTACATCAGGAAGTGCTAGGGAGGTAAAATTTCTAGATGTAATAGATGACTGCTTGTTGGAGCAACTGGTCCAGGAAACAAGGAGAGGGGGAGCTATTTTGGATCTAATCCATAGTGGAATGCAGGGCATAGTACAAGAGGTAGCAGTATCGGATCTGCTTGGAAACAGTGATCATAACATGATCAAATTTGATCTGATATCTGGAGTGAAGTCACTAAGGAAATCTACTTTAGCAGCTTTTCATTTTTGAAAGGGTGACTATGACAAAATGAGGAAAATGGTTAAAAAGAAGCTGAAAAGATTGACTGCAAAGGTTAGGACTTTAAATCAGGTGTGGGCGTTGTTTAAAAATACCATTGTGGAAGCACGGACCAGATGTATTCCATGTATTAACAAAGGTGGAAAAAAGAGCAAAGGACAGCCAACATGGTTAATAGGTGAGGTGAAAAAGGCTATTAGAACCAAAAGAACATCCTTCAAAACATGGAAATAGGATCTGAATGAAGAAAATAAGAGGCAACATAAGCACTGTAAAGCCAGATGCAAAGCATTGATAAAGAGGACTAAAAAAGAATATGAAGAAAAACTTGCCGCAGAGACCAAAACTCATAGTAACGCTTTTTTCATGTATACCAGAAGTAAGAAGCCTGCGAGGGAACCTGTAGGACTGTTAAATCAGGAAGGAGCACTCGGGGAAGACAAGTCCATAGCAGAGAGATTGAATGAATTATTTGCTTCGGTCTTTAAGGAAGAAGATGTAAGCGATCTACCTATACTGGAAATGGTTTTCAGGGGTGACGATGCGGAGGAACTGAAAGAAATCTCGGTGAACTTGGAAGATGTGCTGAACCAAATTGACAAGTTAAACAGTGATATATTACCTGGACTAGATGGTATACACCCCAGGGTATTGAAAGAACTCAAACATGAAATTGATGATCTGCTGCTAGTGATCTGTAACCTATCGTTGAAATAATCCGTAGTACCTGAAGACTGAAGAGTGGCCAACGTGACACTGATTTTTAAGAAAGGGTTCCAGGGATGATCCAGGAAATTGCAGACTGGTAAACCTGACTTCAGTGCTGGGCAAAATAGTGGAACATATTATAAAGAATAAAATTACAGAACACATAGACAAACATGGTTTAATGAGATAGAGTCAGCATGGATTCAGCCAAGGGAGATCTTGCTTCACCAATTTGCTTCATTTCTTTGAAGGCTTGAATAAACATGTTGATAAAGATGAGCTGGTTGATGTAGTATATTCAGAAGGCTTTTGACAAGGTACCTCATGAGAGACTCCTGAGAAAATTAAGGAGTCATGGGATAGGAGGCAATATTCTTCTGTGGATTAAGAACTGGTTATTGGACAGAAAACAGCAAACAGGATGCTAGGAATTATTAGGAGAGGGATGCAAAACAAGACCAAAAATGGTATAATGCCTCTGCATCACTCAATTATACCAATTTTGCCACCTCAACTTGTCTTCAATTCTGATTGCTGTATCTCAGAAAATATATAGTGGAATTAGAAGAGGTTCAAAGAAGAGTGACCAAAATGATAGAGGAAAGGCTAAAGAGGTTAGGAGGGGCATAATCGAACGCGAACGCCCATGTGTAAAAACGTCCATCTCTGGAGACGGCTCCGCGAAGAGGCGGAGCGAACCGTAAAATCGAAATGAGATGGCCGTCCATCTTCGGTTTCGATTATACGGTTCGGCCCGCTGAAATCCCATCATTTGTGTCGACTCTAGAGATAGACGACACAAATGGTGAGATCGCTGGACCTAGAGATGGCCGGCCGCTGTTTTCAGCGATAATCAAAACCGCTGCCGGCCATCTAAAAAACGGACCTAATCCAAGCCATTTGGTCGTGGGAGGGGCCAGCATTCGTAGTGCACTGGTCCCCCTGAGATGCCTCTATGCCAGCCTCAAATATCATATCTAGCTCCATGACAGCAGTATGCAGGTCCCCGGAGCAATTTTAGTTTAGTTGGTGCTGCGTGGGACCCATGCAGAGAGCAAAAATCGGAAGAAAAAAAAAACATGCAAGTGCAGTCAGGGACGTCCAAAAAAAAAACATGCAAGTGCAGTCAGGGATGTCCAAATTAAAACAATAGTAATAGTGGGATTTGAATCAGCCACCTTCTGATTACAAGACCTGTGCTGTAACCACTGCACCACTTACTCAGCTGTCTAGGCGGCCTTCTCTTTCCATTAAGTCCCTCCAAGTTTCTGTCAGCCAATCACAGCTGGTTTAGCTGACACCGATGTCAGGTAAATGAGCTGTGATTGGCTGAGAGCAACTTGGAGGGACTTAATGGAAAGAGAAGGCTGCTTAGACAGCTGAGTAAGTGGTGCAGTGGTTACAGCACAGGTCTTGTAATCAGAAGGTGGCTGGTTTGAATCCCCCTATTACTATTGTTTTAATTTGGACGTCCCTGACTGCACTTGCATGTAATTTTTTTTTGAACATCCTTGACTGCACTTGCATGGTTTTTTTTTTCTTCCGATTTTTGCTCTCTACATGGGTCCCGCGCAGCACCAACTAAACTAAAATTGCTCGGGGGACCTGCATACTGCTGTCATGGAGCTAGGTATGGTATTTGAGGCTGACATAGAGGCTGGAAAAAATATTTAAACAGTTTGTTTTTTAGGGTGGGAGGGGGTTAGTGACCACTGGGGGAGACAGGGGAGATCATCCCCGATTCCCTCCGGTGGTCATCTGATCAGTTTGGGCACTTTTTGGAAGCTTGGTTGTGAAAAAAACAGGACCAACTTTGTGTGGACTAAATGCTCGTTGTGGATGTCTTGCTTCTTTCCATTATCAGACGCGGAGGTCCATCTGTTAACCACGCCACAGAACGCCCCTGTCCCGCCTTCGCTACCGTTCAGCCATGCCCCCGAGAATTTTGCCCGTCCCCTTGACGGAAAGCAGTTGGGGCCGTCCAAATTCAGCTTTTGATTATACCTGTTTTTGAGACGGACGTCCATCTCCCGATTTGTGTCGGAAGATGGGCGTCCGTCTCTTTTGAAAATAAGCTGGTAGGGCTCTTCAGGTTGTAAAAGAGAAGGCTGAGGTGGAGGGGGGTATGATTAAGATCTATAAAATCCTGAGTGATGTGGAGCAGGTGGAGATGAATCAATTTTTCACTCATTCAAAAAGTACATTGACCAGGGGACACTCAATGAAATTGCATGGAAATACTTTTAAAACAAATAGGAGGAAATATTTTTCACTTAAAGAATACTTATGTTTTGGAACTCATTCCCAGAGGATGCGGTAATGGTGGTTAGTGTATCTGGGTTTAAAAAAGGTTTGGACAAGTTCCTGGAGGAAAAGTCCATAGTCCGTTATTGAGATAGACATGGAAGAAGTCAGTGCTTACCCTGGGATTGGTAGCATGGAATGGTGCTAGTAATTGGGTTTCTACCAGATACTTGTGACCTGGGTTGGCCACTAATGGAAGCAGGATACTGGGCTATATGGACCATTGGTCTTTCCCAGTATGGCTATTCTTATGTTCTTATTTTGTTGTGTAGTGTATTTTTCACCTGGGGCAGATCATTATTTAACACCACCCTCCTCTATATGACAACATTGAATGAATAATAATAATGGCCAGAAATGAAATGCAGACAGTTAGACCAATATATATATATATATATATTTTTTTTTTTTTTTTTTTTTTTTGGGGGGGTGGGGTAATACTATATTATCACCGATATTGTTTAGAATTTTTTGGACATGTTTTGGATAGGGCTAGGGAGGGACCAGAATATGGACATGCCACATGTCCAAAAAGATGAATGTTGGTATTTAGACCTGGTAATTGGCACGTCCAGGTTATTATTATTATTATTTATTATTTGCTACATTTGTATCCCACATTTTCCCACCTTTCTGCAGGCTCAATGTGGCTTACATATAACCGTTAATGGCATTAGCCGATTCCGGTCTGAACCAATACATGGTATGAATGAATACAAAGTGATATTGTGGTAGAATGAGGTACATGTATGGTAGGTACAATTGGGGGGAACTTAGAGATGGAAAGGGGGGAGAAGAGTCAGGTAATGTCCATTACGGTCTTTGGTTACATTGTGTCGCAAGTGTCCAGGTATTTTTATGTTGGGTCGGTGGGGTATGCTCTTCTGAACAGATCTGTCTTTAGTGCTTTCTGAAAATTTAGGTGGTCGAGCGTAGGTTTTACTGCTTTTGGCAATGCATTCCATAGTTGTGTGCTTAGGTAGGAAAAGCTGGATGCATAGGTAGATTTGTATTTGAGTCCTTTGCTGCTTGGGTAGTGGAGGTTTAGGTATGATCGTGCAGATTTTGTGGTGTTTCTGGTAGGCAGGTCGATGAGGCCTGTCATGTATCCCGGTGCCTCGCCATAAATAATTTTATGAACAGTCGTGCAGATTTTGAATTTGATACGTTCTTTGATTGGTAGCCAATGCAATTTTTCTCGGAGTGGTTTGTCGCTGTCAGAATGTGTTTTTCCAAATACAAGCCTGGCTGCTGTGTTTTGGGCGATCTGAAGTTTCTTTATGATTTGATCCTTGCATCCTGCATAGATTCCATTACAGTAATCTGCGTGGCTTAGTACCATTGACTGTACCATGTTACAAAATATTTTCCTCGGGAAGAATGGTTTCATGCTTTTGAGTTTCCACATTGAGAAAAACATTTTGTTTATGGTGGATTTCGCTTGGGTCTCTAGAAATAGGTTATGGTCGATTGTTACTCCGAGAATTTTCAGGCTGTCTGAGATAGGGAGGGTGTATCCTGTGGTGTTAATGTTTGTGGGTTTGTATGTATTGTATTGGGATGAGATGATGAGACAGTGTGTTTTTTCTGTATTGAGTTTTAGTTGAAATGCATTTGCCCATGAGTTCATGATGTTTAAGCTTAGCTTGATTTCATTGGTGATTTCCACCAGATCGTGCTTGTAGGGGATGTATAATGCAACGTCATCAGCGTAGATAAATGGGTTAAGGCCTTGAGTGGATAAGGTTTTGGCTAGTGGAGTCATCATGAGGTTGAAAAGGATTGGTGATAGCGGTGATCCTTGCGGTACTCCACAGCCTGGTTTCCACGGTGACTATATGTTTGTTTTTTTATTTCACTTGATATGTTCTTGTGGTTAGAAAACCCTTATTCCAATTGAGAGTGCCACCATTGATTCCAAAGTATTCTAGGAGTCTTAGCAATATGTTATGGTTAACCATGTTGAACGCACTTGACGTCAAATTGGAGGAGAATGCTCTTGCCTATTGCTATTTTCTGCTTGAATTTGGTTAGGAGAGTGAATAGTACTGTTTCAGTGCTGTGTAGGGGTCAAAATCCTGATTATGACTCATGTAGTATAGTGAATTTGTTTATGTAATCATTGAGTTGTTTGGTCACCAGTCCTTCCGTTAGCTTGACTACTAATGGGATAGATGCTACTGGGCAGTAGTTGGTAATGTTGTTTGCTTTTTTCTTGGTGTCTTTTGGTATTGAGGTGAGCAGGATGTTGCCTTTTTCTTTAGGGTAGATACCCTGTTGAAGCATGAAGTTTAAGTGGGATGTGAGATCTGTTATGAAGTGGTGGGGGGCAGATCGTATTAGGTAGCTGGGGCAGGTGTCCAGTTGACAATGGCTGTTGGGTAACTGTGTCGGTGCTGAGGAGAGCAAAATTTGACCATATTCGGTCAGCAGGGTATTCACCAGGGTTTGGGTCTAGACCATTAATGAAGTTTTCTATGTCCATGTTGTTCTGAGGTAGGGTTTTGCGTAGGTTTACAATTTTTTAATTGAAATATTTAGCAAGGTTGTCTGCAGATGGGATGTCAGTGTTGGTTGTGGTGACCGGCGTTGTGTCCAGTAGTTTGTTCAAGAGATGATATAGTTTCTTCGTGTTTTTGTAGTCCGGTCCAATTTTAGTTTTGTAGTACGACCTTTTGGTCTGTCTTATTCGTATTTGTATTTCCTTTGTAGTTGTTTCCATGGGTTCAGTGTGTGTTCGTCTTTTATTTTTTTCCATGCGCGTTCCAGTTTCCTAGATTGTGTTTTTAGTTTTTTCAGTTCTTCGTTGAACCACGGTATCAGGTTACAAAAAGGTGCTCCAATTGAGCAGTTCTCCACTGGATGGAATAAGGGAAAGAGCTACAGTAGGATTTGCTGTGGTGTTATCTTTAGCAGGTGTGGTTCCTAATGACTTGAAAATTTCATTTATCCTTAGAAGTATATCATACAGTGTTTTAAGATCACCCCAAAATTTTCAGGTTAATTAAACTACTAATTTGAAAAAAAAACTCTTAATAGATATGAAGGCAATGTTTCTTGGCATTACCATGCATCAAAAAGCTTTATGCATTGAAGTGGTGGTGGTGTGGGGGGATATTCACTTTGGTTTAAACAGGCAGGAGCTTAAGCTACGCTGAGCAGGCTAGCCGCCGATATTCAGCAGCACTTAACTGGGCAGTGCCTCTAAATATTGGCTGTAATTGTCCAGGCCAAATCCAGGTAGTACCATGGCAGCCCAGGGGCAAAGTCAGGGAGCAGCCAGCAGTTATGCGAGCATTGGCCATATTCAGTATCCATGCTCACAGAGTTAAATGGCCACGTAGGACTGCACAAAATGCAGTCCTTACTTCGGCCACTTAGTTACATGGTGTTGGCACTCAGTATTGGCTGGCACCTGCATAACATTCAGATTACCAGCTAAAGCTCTAATACCCCAACCAGCCCTCGGATCTGTTCCCCCCCCCCCCTTCCAATTCTTTTTCAGATCCAGCTTCTCCACCCATAGTTCCGATTTGTTTTCTTTTGTGGTTCTCTAATAAATGTGATAAATAATTCAAATGCTGGCAACCCTTGCCCTTTTTTCTTAAAAATTCTGTTTCACTATTATTTTTCTGTTGGGAGCTCAGTTTCACTAGTTGATTGATAATGGTGGTTCTGGCAGACAGCAAATGAGTGACTCTTCAGGTTTTCATTGTAAGATGGTGTTTATCATTCCACAGCACAGTGGTGTTTACCACATAATGATGCAGGGCATCTAATTGACAAAAAGAACATTTGTGGCCAAACGTTCAATGCAATAATTAATGGTGCTAACCATGATATTCTTTTCCCTTGGCAAATTAAAATAACCCCAGTCTGGTGTGTAATGAATATTTATCTACTGTTCACTGAGCTGTAACAGATTACTATAGGGGGATCTGCAAACTGTCAATAGATTTAATTTAATTTAACTTAAAAAGGTATTTATGGCCCGCTTCACTCAATGAGATTCACAGTAGATAAAAGTAAAGAATCAATTTACAATAAAATGAAGCACATTACTAACAACTAATACTAACTGTCCCAATTCAAAATCTTAAAACAGCTAAATCATACAAAGTGCACATCTCTGATAAGCTTACTGTCAGTGGTGTGCTAGAGCCGGCTCACATGGGCTCGCAAGAGCCGGTTGTTAATTTTTGTAGCATTTTGCAAGCCGGTTGTTCAGGCAGGGTGAGCCAGTTTGCCTCTCCTCCCCCTGAGCCGAAGGATCCCAGCATATACCTGAATGCAGCCATCCTGGTGATCTAGTGGATTCTCACTGCCGCATTGCTCTTTAAAAATGGTTGCTGAGACTTCCAGCGGCGGCCTTGCGAGACATCCGCTGAAGTCTTGCAAGGCCGCCCTTGTAACTCTCGGCAGCCATTTTAAAGAGTGATGCGGCAGTGGGAGTGTCAGTGCCGGTAGTGGGCAGGATAGACTGGGGATCTTTCCTGCCCCAAAGAATCCACTAGACCACCAGTGTAGCTGCCTTCAGGTATATGCTGGGACCCTGCAGCTCGGGGGACCGGGGAGGAGGTCTGGAATAGGTGAGTGGGGAGGGTACTTAAAAAATGTTGTATTTTCAAACATGCGGGCTTGTGCATATGGAAGTACACAGAGAAAGTATAATAAGGGAATAACTTTCCATAGGTAAAGTAGTAATTTCTTATAAATCGTAATTGGTGTTGTGATAAAGTCACATCCAGGATAGTTGGGTTAAGGCAGTTTCAGTCTGAAATACAAGTCCCAGAAGGCATTGCAGGCAAGGAGCCAGGGGGTGAGATGAGGAACCAGACCTGGATTCCTAGCTGCAATGGGGGAAGACAAGGGTGTAAGCTGGCAGGACATGTAGATGGGCTGCCACTAGGGGGAAAGAGAGATGGGAAACCCTGTGTGCAGGAGATCATCATTAGTCTAATGCTCAGCTGGTATTGGTGTGGGGGAATTAATGAGAGGAGAATGATTGGTTGTGGTAGCAGAAGCCAGGGATTGATTAGGCAGGTGGGAAGGAGTCCCAGCAGAGAGAGAGAAGTAGTTACAGGCTGAAAACCCTTGGGTAAGAGAGGGTCCTAAAGTACTTAAGCAGGCTGAAATCCCTTGGGTGTGAGGAAGTCCCAAAAGTATTTGTAGGCTGAAAATCCTTGGGTAAGGGAGGTCCCTAAAGTATTGAATTTACCAGTGAAGCTGATGCAGGGTGAAATCCCTTGGGTATGAGGAGTCCCTAAAGTATTGAACTCTCCTAAAGGTAAAGAGAATAGAAGGGGAGACTGCTGCTTTGTGATTTAATTGTGATGATGAATTGAAGGAACTGCTTCTATTGGAATTGAACTACTGTGCACTGGATAAAGAGCCCAGACTGGAGCTGACTGTGAGCCTGTATTGAATCCTGATATGTGCTGATAGCCTACTGCTTAAAGGGGACTATTTGCCACACACTTTCAGGTGGCTTATATGTGCTTAAGATTGAAGGTGAATGCTGCTGTTGGCACTGTGTATCAGGTCTACTAGAAACCTGCATGGAATAAAGTCTTTAAGATTGAAGTTGCGGGTGGACATTTATTTCTTGACTGTACCAGGAGCCTGTGGCTGGAGGAGATTGTTCTATCCTTGGCTGCACTTAGAGGTACCTGGTTACAGTGTGTCATTTGGAAGGGCTGGTTATAGGGACACGCTAACCCTGTTATATTGGTGCAGATATTTTTTTCTCCAGAGTTTCTATTTAGTTACTTATTTATGGCATTTTATCGCACATTAAACATGAATTAGCTTGGAACCTGGGAGCATTTAAATCTTTTTTTTCCCCTGAGGAGAGTAATGCATTGCCCTCCCAGGCTTTCTCTCCAGGTTTAGCCAGCTCTGCAATTTGGGAGGGAGGGCACTGTGAAGTATCAAGGCTATGGAGGGAGCCAATGGAAATCTTGTAATCCAGATTGCTACAGTCAGGACTGTAGAAATCCTGTAATCCAGGCTGCTACAGTTTTTCAGATGAACTACAAGTTGATTCTTGTAGAGCCAGGAAGAAATGCTGTCTAATACAGTATTTAATTTTCTAAGGTCAGGTTGAAGTGAATCAACATAATGCACCAATAAGATACCATCAGCATAATAAAATGCATGTTTGCCTTGGAGGGGCATTTTCAATAGAACATCTAAATCAGAATTTGGACATTTTACAAAACGTCCAAATTCCAAACAGGAAAGAAGGTCATTTTCTAAAATGATGGACGTCTATCTTTTGTGTTTGAAAATACTATGGACGTCCTGTGATTTAGACGTTCCTTTATTTGGCCCATTTTGAACAAAAGATGTCTAAATGCAAGACGTCCAAAACAGAGGAGGAGTGGCTTAATGGTTAGAGCAGCTGTGATCCTGGCAACATGGACTCATTTCCACTGCTGCTCCTTGTGACTTTGGGCAAGTCAAATGCAGAAGGGGCATTTTTGGATATGACATCTAAGTCGAATTTGGACATTTTTTGTAAAACGTCCAAAATCAGAACAGGAAAAGTCATTTTTACAAAAAAAAAGTCTATCTTTCCTGGACGTCTTTGTGAGATAACATCCAAATGCAGAATTATGTCACTTTTTGGGACGGTTTTTCTCTTTTGAAATGAGCCTGTTAGTCTTTAATATTGGCTTATGGACTTTTTCTTTTAGGATGCTATCCAACCCTTTTTAAACCCTGCTAAGCTAACTGCTTTTACTACATTCTCTGGCAACAAATTCCATTGTTTAATTACACGTGGCGTGAAGAAATATTGTCTCTGATTCGTTTTAAACTTACTACCTTGTAGCTTCATTGTGTGCCCCCTAGTCCTAGTATTTTTGGAAAGAGTAAACAATTGATTCACGTCTACCTGTTTCATTCCACTCATTATTTTATAGCTCTCTATCATATTTCCCCTCAGCCATCTCTTCTCCAAGCTGAAGAGCCCTAGCTGTTTTTGCCTTTCTTCATAGGGAAGTTGTCCCAATCCCTTTAACATTCTGTGCTCTTCTCTGTACCTTTTCTAATTCCATCATATCTATTTTAAGATGCGGTGACCAGAACTGTACACAATATTCGAGGTGCGGTCACACCATGAAACATTACAAGGGCATTATAACGTCCTTATTTTTGTTTTCCATTCCCTTTCCTAATAATACCTGTTGCCTTCTTAGCCGCCGCTGCTGCACAACTGAGCAGAGGGTTTCAACATATCATCAACGATGACACCTAGATCCCTTTCCTGGACGGTGACTCCTAATGAGGAATCTTGCATTACATAGCTATAGTTCCTCTTTCCCACATCCATCACTTTGCACTTGCTACATTAAGTGTAATTTTGTACTTGGAGCAATGGAGGGTTAAGTGACTTGCCCAGAATCCAAGATCAGTAAAGTGAGTAGTAGCAATAGTTCACAATTATATTCAATTTGAAATCCATGTGGATGTGAAATATTATGTTTATCTATAAAGGAAGTAAGCTGCTAAAGATGATTCTCTCCATTATTTTAGAGAGAAAACAGAGGTTTGAAATTGGATGGTAGTTAATTGTGAAGATGGATCAAGAGAATATTTTTTTTTAAGTACAAGATGTACAATTATGCATTTTTAAAGAGAGGGACCTCCCTTATAGTGAGGCTGGTAGTGATCATAGCCAATGCTATAGGAAAGTGTGATAGAGTAAGGGAATCCATGAAGATTAGAACAGGATCTAGAGCACAGGTAGATTTACATTCTGAGGAGACAAGTTTTTGTAAGTGCTGTGAGAGGTGGTATATTAAAGAAGACAATTAGTGAGTAAATAGAGGAGAGCCAGATGTGAAGGGCTGGTTACTAGTAATTTACCCATCTGAGGGCCAGATGGAATAGGAGAAATAGCGACTCTCGAAGTAATTAGGAAGGGAGGCAGAGTGGGAACTGAAATGAAATTTTGATGTAGTTTAGAAATCTTAGTTTTAAAGAAAGTTGCCAATTCTTGGGCAATAGGACATACAATTTGGACATGATTAGGATGACTTGTCAGTTCTATAACCACTGAAAAAGTTTCTTTGCCTTGTTAACAACATGAAGAACCTGTATAGAGTAGTAAAGTTTTAGCCTTTAAAATCCATGAATGATAAAGAGGAGTGGCCTAGTGGTTAGGGTGGTGGACTTTGGTCCTGAGGAACTGAGTTCAATTCCCACTTCAAGCACAGGCAGCTCCTTGTGACTCTGGGCAGGTCACTTAACCCTCCATTGCCCCATGTAAGCTGCATTGAGCCTGCCATGAGTGGGAAAGCACTTTGTACAAATGTAACAAAACTAAAAATAACCACAGTTTAGAAACTGTGGGAGAATGAGAAGATTTTTCCTTTCTCCAACAATTCTCTGTATGGTGTGTTGACGTTTCAAAAGAGAAAGGCCTTGAAACCCCGGTCTGTGCCTCTTAGAGCTGAGAAATTTAGAATGACCTTCCTACCTCATCAGAGATCTGGGACTGAAGAGTCTCATTCCATAGATGGGCTTGATCATTTAATGGAGATAGAAGAAATAATTTGGAAAAACATGCAGGGAAGGGAATCTACTTTAGGAATTTGACTACAGACAGAGGGTGGCAACAGATAACTAGGGCACAGGGTGAGTCCTCATAATGAAAAGGAGATCAAAGATGATCAGACCAAGGGACTGGGACACTATTAAAGCATGAAAAGGACAAAGAACTAGCTTTAAACAAAGACCTAGACATAATGTGTGACCAGCGGACATGAGTTGGAAAAAGAACATGTTGAGAAAGATTATGATCTCTAATAAGAGAAACGGAGAGTGTATCATAAGAAAATCAAGGGTCTTCTATATGAAAATTAAAATCACCCAAAGTCAATAAATTAGGAAAGTGAGTCACTGCTTCCGTGAGAGTTTGCAAGTGCGATCGTATAAAGACATATCAGGCAAAGGAGGACAAAAGTCAGAAGAACGTGGAGAGGGACAGGCAAAGATAATCTAAGTAGAAGTAATTCTTAGTAGAGAAAAAAAATCGGTTGAATTTCAGTTGCACATAAAGAGTATGAGGCTATACTTGTCACACTTCCACCTCTATGGCAGGGCAGAAGATATGAAAACACTGAATAAGAAGGAGATGAGCATTGCAAAAGAGAGGATTCTTCACCTTGCCTAAGCTTTATATGATTGCAATATGAGCACCTTTCCTGCTATTCATGGTATGTAGAATATGCTAGTTCGCTTTCCTGTGCTTATTGATCTAGTGATAGGTTTGTGATTTAAAATACTCAGTGCTTCCTCTATGTAGCAGATGACATCAGAATATGATTCTTTCTTGCATTTGGTTTGCATAATTTCAGGCAATAACAGTGCCATCAGCACTTTGGCATGTTTGATCTGCAGTTTAGCTGAATATTTTTATTTTCATTTTTTTTAGAAATCTGTAATTTGGACTAGGTATTTTCTTCATGTTCCTTGTGGACTTTCGGCTTACTCAGATGTGACCCATACTGGGCTATGATGCCATTGAGCTTTTGTGGTTGACAGTAGGATCAGGACAGTTACTGACGAAATGGGTGCAGGGCAAAGGTTGCTGTTGACATTTTCTTTTTTATTGGATTTATATGCTTGCACATATATAGAATAACACCAAATAAAGATGTGGCACCTCCTAGCTTGGTGCTCAGGATTGTTGCCCTTCCTAACCTGTCCTTGTATTAGTTCTAATGGTTGGGATATATCCATAGTAGTGTAGACAAAATAATTGGACAGACTGGATGGAGCAATTTTTTTCCCTGCACACTCAGTGATGGCCCTAGAAAAAAAACAGCCCTACAGAAGAAGGTCTTATGCTCTCTCACAAATGCTCCCCATTGTTCTCCCCAAAACTACGGGTCCTTAAGCATCAAGGACATAAATTGGAAAGAATATGGTGTAATCTTGTCTAGACAAAGATGGCTAAACTTAAAGGAAACACATGGCCAATGGCAATGTACACCAGACCTTAATAATCAAAAAACAATCCCCTCCTCCCATGTTTGGCGGTGGTGATGTGTTTTGCTTTCTGCTGCTGGTATTATTCCTGGATATCAATGCCAGGTCCCGTCTGGGCTTTAGTACTGAATATCTGGGGGGGGGGGGGGGGGGGGGGGGGGGGGGGGGGGGGTTGGTTGAGCCGGCTAAGTCAATTTTGCCCTTGACTGCATAAGTCAAACTACTTAAAGACAGGACTGCTCTATGCAGCCCAGTTTAAGCAGCTTACTTATGTGGAGGGGCTGAAAATCGACAGTTAACCTGACTCTGCCCTGAAATGCCCGCAAGTTAGTCACTTTATTTAATTAGCATGTTGGAAGAATAGTTTCTTTAAATAGCAGAACAGATCATGAATACCAGTTTGTAGCTATAGAATTTTATTTATATATGCTTTATGCAATTGAATGCTGGTAGGAGTCTTTCAAGCTCATTTTCAAAAGAGAAGAACATCCATCTTTCGACATAAAATGGAAGATGGCTGTCCTTCTTACAGAGACGTCCAAATCGGTATAATCGAAACTCAATTTTGGACATCTCCAACTGAAGTCCGTTGCAAGGACGTCCAAATTTCAAGGGGGCGTGTCGGAGGCATAGCAAAGGCAGGACTTGGGTGTGCCTAACACTTGGACGTCTTTGACCCATAGTAGAAAAAAGCAAGGACGTCCCTGACGAACACTTGGACTTTTTCACCGGATGTGTTTTTTTTACAAATAAGGCACAAAAAGGTGCCTGAAATGACCAGATGACCACCAGAGGTCACTAACCCCCTCCCACCCTCAAAAAAACATATTTAAAAATATTTTGTGCTAGCCTGTATGCCAGCTTCAGATGTCATACTCAGATCCATGACAGCGCATGAAGGTCCCTGGAGCAGTTTAGTGGGTACTGCAGTGCACTTCAGACAAGCGAACCCAGGCCCATACCCCCTACATTTACATTTGTGGAGGAAACAGCGAGTTCTTCAAAACCACCACAAACCCACTGTACCCTTACATAGGCACCCCTTCACCCGTAAGGGCTATGGTAGTGGTATACAGTTGTGTGTAGTGGGTTTTGGGGGGCTCGGCACCATAGACGGTCGGTAGCCCAACTGTTTGGGGAGGCTAAAGGGGGCGGAGCTTACCTCCATACGCTC
The DNA here is from genome assembly GCF_901765095.1 of Microcaecilia unicolor. Classification (NCBI taxonomy): domain Eukaryota; kingdom Metazoa; phylum Chordata; class Amphibia; order Gymnophiona; family Siphonopidae; genus Microcaecilia; species Microcaecilia unicolor. The sequence continues at coordinate 79,692,209 of NC_044037.1, read as the reverse complement.
CGTGGCAGCGACGTCAATGAAGAAAAAGACTACAGGCTCGCCGCCAGCTTCCCTTCTCTTGCACACAGTGTCCCGTGATGCATTTCCTGTTTCCGCGAGAGCAGAGAGAAGGGAGAAGCTGGCGGCGAGCCTGTAGTCTTTTTCTTCATTGACGTCGCTGCCACGGAAATAAAAGATGAAAATGCGGGGGCGGAAGGGTGGGCTGCTCCACAAGCGGAAGTCGACGATTCGGCTGGGGAGGCTTAGCCTCCCCAAGCCTCTTATACGGGGCGCCTATGCTCGGCACACAAGGTAAGGGAGCTATGTTCCTGGGAGCAATTTATAAACTCCACTGCAGTGCCCCTAGGGTGCCCGGTTCATGTCCTAGCATGTCAGGGGGACCAGTGAACTACAAATGCTGGCTCTTCCCACGTCCAAATGGTTTGCTGTTGGACGTTTTTGACATGGACGTCTTTGGTTTCGACAATAGCCGAAAGTCAGAAACGTCCAGATCAAAGGATGTTCAAATCTAGGGACGTCCAAATTTAAGGATTTGGACGTCTCTAATGGTATTTTCGAAACAAAAGATGGATGTCCATCTTTTTTCAAAAATATGGGTTTCCCCACCCCTGGATTTTGACGTTTTGCAAAGACATCCAAATCGCAACTTGGACGTTTCTTTTGAAATTTCCCCTCTTTATCAGTGAAGATTTCAGTTGTAGTTATTTTTTGTGATGTTATTTTTTCGTAGGGGGCTGTTTTATTAAGGGGGTTGTTTTGTGTAGAGGCTATTTTGCCAAGGGTTGTTTTGTGGGAGGGGCCATTTTGTCAAGGGCTATTTTGTTAGGGTATGAAATGTCAAGGGTTATTTCGTTACAAGGCTGTTTTGTCAGGGCTTTTTTGTCGGGGCTATTTGGTCAGGGCTATTATGACCGGATGCCCAAAACATGATCCAACAGGTATGCAGGAGCATCACCATGGTGAATCTATGGACCAGTGTCATCACGTTAAATTCTAGTCTGGCCTCCATCAGTAGCCAGTGTAATTGTTTTGTTAAAGGAGTAATAAAATCATGTTTATGTGCCACAAAATTTACTTGTATGGCAGCATTCTGCACCCTTTGCAGCTTACTTTTTAGATTCTTTGTGCAATCAATATATATGAAGTTACAATAATCTAATTGAGAAAGTATTAGAGATTGTACTAACAAGCAAAGCATCTCCTGATCAAAACATTATGAACAGTCCTCTTTCTTAAGAAGATGAAAATAATTTTTCACTACTTTATTGACCTGGGAGTTTAAGGAAAATTGACAATTCATTTCCACTCCTAAGATCCTGGAGACAGTGGCTAAATTAATTTTAAGGTTTCCCAGTGCAAATACAGGGTTAGATTTTACTAGGTCTGGTGGGCCAACCCATAAACTTTGGGGGTCCTTTTACAAAGGCGTGCTGAAAAATGGCTTGCGGTAGTGTAGGCGCGCCGATCCACTTTTTAGCGTGCCTGTAAAAAAGGCCTCTTTTTTTCCCGAAAATGGATGTGCGGCAACATCAAAATTGCCGCACGTCCATCTTGGGTCTGAGACCTTACCGCCAGCCGTAGACCTAGCGGTAAAGAATCTGGGCGGTAATGACCTACATGAGTCAAATGCCACTTGGCGCGCATCCATTACAGGCGCCGGAAATTAAAAAATGTTTTTCAGATACCCCTAGCGGATGTGCGCCAAAATTAAAATTATGACAAGGGCCACACGGTAACTGGGCAGTAACTCCAATTTGGTGCATGTTTGGCACGTGTATAATTTACACATGCAAAGAGCACAAATTTTAAGCTGACCAAAATTTGGTGGCTTAGCTATGCAGGCCCTGGCACTGAATATTACTGGCACTCTCATAACTCTGGGCTCCTCCCTAATGCTACCCCAGTACCACCCCTGACCTGTCCCTTTTTTTGTGGCAGTCAGAGGTGATATTCAGCGGAACTGCCCACTTTAGTGCCACTGAGTATCGGAGGTAGGCAGCAACAAGCGATTTAAGCAGGCAGGTGCTCTCCTACCCACTTATATCTCTTTGAATATCAACCCCATTATCTTTTTGTTGTTGGAATTACCTTTCTCAGTATACCATCAGAGTTCTCAACACTACCACTCCTTCAGGTATTCTGGATAATTTTTCTTCTATTTTCCAAACGTTGTGTATTCAGTTGTGTTGCTTTATATAGGAGACCTCCATCCATTCTGCTTCAGCTGCAGAGTTCTCAGTCATGCCTTAGAAAACTGCATGCTCTTCTTGGTCATATCAATGGCCTGACAAAATAACAGAACAGGGGTGGGCAATCATATACTCGAGGACCACAATCCAGTTCGGTTTTCAAGATTTCCACAATGAAATGCATGACAATGATTTGCATTGTCTGCTTCCATGGTATGCAAATAGATCCATGCATATTCATTGTAGAAATCATGAAAACCTGACTGGGTTTTGGCCCTCAAGGACCATGGTTGCTAACCCTGGAATAGAGCATCTCTGGCATCACCACAACCAGGTTTGTGACTTATTCTTTGTAGTCATAGTGTACAGGAAAACCCAAGTCATGAACGGACACCTCCATCACTTGTTGGCTTGAACCGCTGCCTGAAACAAATATTTCCTGGATGATAGGAAGCAGTTAACAGAGTCTACTCTGCCTTGCTTTCGCTACACAAACCTGCAGAGAGGTTCCACTGCGCAATTGCAACATTCTTACTCTGTGCAGTCGCTGTGATCTACCACTGCGCCATTGCTGGATGACATGATTCCATGCTGCTCTGTGTATCACCAGCACACTCATCAGACACATTCTGTAGATTTTTGCCAGCTTTTTCTTGCAGTACAGGCTTCAATGCTATGGGAAAGAATCCTTTATCAGAGAACCTCCGTTTCAGTTATTAGTGACCTAACGTCTACTTAGCTATCGCTATCATGCAGTGTTTCCTTAATGTCCCCAGTTAAGCTGCTTTTCTAATATGTCTGTAATATGTCTAATATGGCTTTGATAAATTTCACATTGATATTTGGCTAGATGTTGTTTACTTGCAACTTTATTAGCAGTTGTTTTTATGAAGCTGTGCCTTTTTCTGTTCCTGTCACTGATGTGTTCCATGATGGTGATGACCTATGATCCACATTACACTATATCGACTGTATCTAAACGGTGTCAACTAATACATTTTCTGCATTTAAGCATGCCTCTATGAGCCTCTGTCTTTTCAGTTTACTCAAAGGGTCCTGTGTACTAAGGCGTATTAGTGTTTTTAACGTGCCTATAATTAGTGTGTGTGCTAACCTTGTAGGCGCCTATAGGGATATTGTAGGCACATACACAGTTAACATGCGTACATGGTTAACGTGTGTAAAGACGCTAACGCACCTATAACGCAGCTTAGTAAACAGGGCCCTAATGTGTTATTTGCTTTGTCATCATTCTGTAAACCACATAAATTCATATTTTCACCCAATAATCTTTTCTCCATCTTCAAACAGTAGTTACATACACATCTGTAGGCACAAGGACTTCAACAAACAAATCAATAACTAAAAAAAGAAAAAGAGAGAAATAGGGAGGATAAAGCATTTATTTCTCCTTGACAGCTATGGAATGGATCGTGCCCTGATAAGTAATTTCATAAGTCATCGCAGGGATTTTCCAGCAATATTCGGTCTGTACCAACTGTTGGACATCATGCCTAAGAATAATCAATCAGACATCAAAACATGATCTGGCATTCATACGTTGGTACTCTCTTTCCTCAGTCTGTGACCCTTGTGTGAGCATCCTACCAACCCATATGAACTTTGGCTTTTGAATTTTCTGTAACATTTTCTGGACTGATGAAATTACAAAACACTTCTAAATGTCTCAGATGACTTTGCCCACTTGTGTGCCTTAAATCCTGCTGTCTATGGAAAATAACTGTTACAGGGAAGCAACATTGCTTTTTTGGACTTTTCACATAGGTGTCCTTTGTAGAATTATCCCACAAAAGCACTCCTTTTACTTTATAGTCACAATCACTGTGAATGGGATCTGTACTTACTGTAGTACCGTATATACTGATTGCACTTCAGAGACCAAAGTCAGCATGATAACAAGTACAGAAATAACCAATATTTTTTCCGGAATATCTACAGCTCTACTGCTGCTTCATTCTATCCATCTCTTCTTCTAACATTACTTAGCTACCTTAAAGCTTTAGAATGACAGTCATTCAAGTCTACTCACTAGTGAAAAGGAAGAAGGTCAGTTTTTATGATAAGGAAATAGAATTGTTGGCAGGGAAGATGCCTGAACAGCAGCTTATCAGCTGATCCTTTTTATTATGATGAAAGAACATTAAAAGAAGGCCCTGCGTACGTAAGCATTGTCTATGAGCACTGTTGAAGCCCCAACATTGGGACTCATTTATAGGACTGCAAGTTTATTACTTTATAAATGCTAATTATCTCTAATATATAAAATGCACAGTTAATAGGAGAGCTGAAATGCAAGATCATGTGATGAAATCTCAGAGGATTCTGAAGTAGTAGAATGGAATGTGAGCATATTGGATGTAGTCCTCAAGGTTGTAATTATTTTTCCCCACTGGAGAGTAGAATTATTCTTCAGCGCACCGTTACATAGAAAAAAAGGATCCAAGTGCATTTGGAAGGGATGAGGGAATCTACCTCTCAATAATAAAGAATTAAAATACTTTCTCCCTTTATCAAAATTTTACATTTCATCAATAAGCCATCACAGTGATTTTTTGTTGTAATAAGACCAAGCAATAAATTCAAAACATGTTTTACATTTTTTTGCCATGCCTTATGCAATTCTATGGTGATCATTTTCAAAGCACTTAGACTTACAAAGTTACTGATTCACCGATGATCAGATCAGAAGTAAGCACAGGCGTTAGAGGCTATTAGCGCTGTACTAGCCCCCGCGTTTCCTCCCACCCCTTGATCACAGCCGGTGAGAGTGTGAATCAATGAGCTTACTGGCTCTGACTTCAAGTAGCTTGCAAATGCATGCAAAACAGGGCATTACTTATTCCTTCCCAATTGGCGCTGCTTCTGCGGCAAACCAAACGGCAACTCGGAACTGGTGTTAGGGTTTGCTTAGCATTGGAGAGGAATGAGGAGCCCTATCCAGCATAAAGCCCCACCCAATGCATCCCAGGCAGGGCAGGACACCACCATTTTGATGGTGGCGTCCCAGGAGGAGGGAGTTCCACTCCGTCCTCCACTTCTAAAGGTACAGGGGGGAGTGTGGGTTTGTTTTGGAGGGCACTAGACCGCCAGGTGGGTGGGGGGTAGGGTTGCCCACTGAGCCATCAGGGAACGTTTTTGGTGTTGTAGGTCCACCGGTTGGGGATGGGGGTAGCACACTGGGCCACCAGGAAAACTTGTCTGGAAGGGTTTCGAGGTGGGGGGATTTCCAGCCTGGTCTGTTTGACCTGTCAAACAGCGGCTACGAGAGGTTTGTGCCTTCGGCGCGTGCCCACGCAAATCCTCCTGCAGAAGTCCCCCCATGTTCAAAACTAATAGTGTGCATAAATTTGTAAGCTATTAGTTTTGTTCATTGGGGCTTTAGTTCCCCGCACTGTTTCAGCATTAATTTTTCAGCACTGTTCGAACAGTGTGAGGAATTTGATCATTGGCCCTTAGTAACACATGCAACTTTGTAAATCTATGTGCTTTGAAATGAGCCTCGTGGCATATGTTCATTGGCCTATCAGTAGTTTAAGAAAATATTAAAGTATAGAAAGCAGGCACATACATGTATAATCTTTATTTATTTATTAAGATTTATTTACCACCTTTTTGAAGGAATTCACTCAAGGTAGTGTACGATAAGAAAGTCAAACAGACCAATAGACAATTACAACAGTAAAACATTCAAATTGGCTTAGTGTGTTTTAACATGGGATTTTCCTGCGTGCTAAGCCTATTTCTAGCACATGCCTAAAACAGGGCTCTTTTTTAGAGGACCTGTGTTAATTTTTCCATTAGTGCATGAGACCTGCAGAAATATTAATGCGGGAGTGCTTAGCATCCTAAGATGTAAGCACTCCTTCATTAACTCCGTGTTAGCCAGTTAACATAACACTAATGTGAATGCACTAGCTGAATAATGTTTCCATGCCTATGACAACCCTCTCCAGAAAAATAACAAAAATAGTGCATGTTAAACGTTCAGTAGCACTTAATGCCGTTTACTAAATCAACCCCATAATTTGTGATTTAGAAATTAATCCCTTCTAAGGAGTTCTAAGTACAGTTGAGGTAGGAGACTTTTTCTTATAAAAGCTGATTTGGATTAGCACATAGTTCTTAGTGGTTCATTGTGAGTTGCATTCAGGTACAGTAATTATTTAATATATAGGAGCAAGTCTATAACTGGGTTCCATCTGTTAGGCACCTTGATGGTTTGCCCTAATTCCAATTCTATAATGGCATCTGTGCACACAGATGCTATTATAGAATGCAGGTGTAAATCTGCATTTGAGTGTACAAAGTTACACATACTCACTTATGCCAATCAATTGCAGACAACTGGCCACGCTTAAGTGCTACATGTCATGCCTAACTTACAGTATTCTTTAAGTTATACATAAATGGGATACACCTATGTCCTGCCCATTCTCCACCCACATGTACATCCCATGTGCAGTTATGTTCTTATTCATTCTGTATAGAATAGCGCATAGTGCACATATGCATGTAAGTGCCAATTATCTTGGACCTTATGTGCGCATGACATACATAACTACATGCATGCAGTTATAGAATAGTCCTTCACATTTGTACCTGATGCAAGCTACTACTTAGAGATCTTTATACATATACATATATATATTTTTTCTTTTTTGTTTGTTTAGATGCATGACAGTAGTTACAAGTGGGTGCCTATATAGACAGTTATGCACACTAATGCACTACACACTATTTTGTAAGGTAGAGTGTGAGTGCCTTTGCACGCACCTGTAAGGGGACATACACATGTGCAGGACACAGGCATGCCAGCTATCAACTCATGCATTATATAGAGTGCTATCAGATGTGCGCATTGTGTGGTGTTTTTCAGGTATGCCCTCATGCCTGCCATTGACTTGGCATAAACAGATGCACCTTCATTTCAGGCACACTGATATGGGTTTGCCCTGATTCCATTATAGCACTGGTACTTTCCGCAGTACATTAGGTGCCCAAAAGGAGGCGCTACATTGTAGAATTGCCTTACATAAGTATTGCCATATAGACCAAAGGTCCATCAAGCCCAGCATCCTGTTTCCAACAGTGGCCAATCCAGGTCACAAATACCTGGCAAGATCCCAAAAAGTACAAAACATTTTATACTGCTTTTCCCAGAAATAGTGGATTTTCCCCAAGTCCATTTAATAATGGTCTATGGACTTTTCCTTTAGGAAGCTGTCCAAACCTTTTTCAAACTCCGCTAAGCTAACCGCCTTTACTACTTCTCTGGAAACGAATTCCAGAGTTTAATTACACGTTGAGCGAAGAAACATTTTCTCTGATTCATTTTAAATTTACTACATTGTAGCTTCATCGTATGTCCCCTAGTCCTAGTATTTTGGAAAGTGTAAACAGACGCTTCACATCTACCCATTCAACTCCACTCATTATTTTATAGACCTCTATTATATGTCCTCTCAGCCGCCTTTTCTCCACTTGAAGAGCCCTAGCCGCTTTAGCCTTTCCTCATAGGGAAGTCGTCGCATCCCCTTTATCATTTTTGTCACCCTTCTCTGCACCTTTTCTAATTCCACTATATCTTTTTTGAGATGTGGCAAACAGAATTGAACACTATATTCAAGGTGCAGTCGCACCATGGAGCGATACAAAGGCATTATAACATCCTCATTTTTGTTTTCCATTCCTTTCCTAATAATACCTAACATTCTATTTGCTTTCTTAGCCACAGCAGCACACTGAGCAGAAGGTTTCAACGTATCATCAACGACGACACCTTGATCCCTTTCTTGGTCCGTGACTCCTAACGTGGAACCTTGCATGACATAGCTATAATTTGTAATTTTTTACAATCCTCCCGCGATTTAATGACTTTTATTAACTTTGTGTCATCAGCAAATTTAATTACCTCACTAGTTACTCCCATCTCTAGGTCATTTATAAATATGTTAAAAAGCAGCGGTCCGAGCACAGACCCCTGGGGAACCCGACTAACTACCTTCTCCATTGAGAATACTGACCATTTAACCTTACTCTCTGTTTTCTATCTTTTAACCAGTTTTTAATCCACAATAGAACACTACCTCCTTTCCCATGACTCTCCAATTTCCTCTGGAGTCTTTCATGAGGTACTTTGTCAAAGCCTTCTGAAATCCAGATACACAATATCAACTGGCTCCCCTTTATCCACATTTGTTCACCCCTTCAAAGAAATGTAGTAGATTGGTGAGGCAAGGTTTCCCTTCACTAAATCCATGTTGACTGTGTCTCAATCCATGCTTTTGAATATGCTCTGTAATTTTGTTTCTTTATAATAGTCTCTACCATTTTGCCAGGCACCAACGTCAGACTCAGGTCTATAATTTCCGGATCTCCTCTGGAACCTTTTTTTAGAATCGGCGTTACATTGGCCACCTTCCAATCTTCCGACACCATGCTCGATTTTAAGGATAAATTACATATTACGAACAATAACTCCGCAAGCTCATTTTTCAGTTCTATCAGTACTCTGGAGGAATACCATCCGGTCCAGGAGATTTGCTACTCTTTAGTTTGTAGAACTGCCCCATTACATCCTCCATGGTCTGTTTTGTGTTTCAATCAAGTCCCCGGCGGCCAATGTTTTCTGTAAATGCCACAGAGCTGGTATAAGTGTTAGCTCCTAATGGTCACAGATATTGCATATGTTCCAGAATTCCATAAGTTTTATGTATAAGTTGGATGCCCGCCCAAGCTGCACCCGTGTGTATGGCTCCTTGCAAATACTCTATATAAGTTAAGCAGGTAATTGCAGAATTGGGTTAGCAGAATTCTGGCAGTTTAGAGATATGTGCACACATATGTACATAAATATTATTCTAAATATTTACTTGTTTAACAGATGCTTACGTGTTAGCACCTATGTTATAGAATACCCCGTAATTAATATGCAAGATATACATTATCCTTCTACAGAAATCTAGCAGTATTGTCTCAAACAGAATGACTCATTGTTATCAGGGACAATAGTGCACCAAAGGTGTGTGTTTAGCAGAAATGAAATTTGGGAAGAATGCTTAATGCTGACTTGGAACTGCTGCTTGAATTTCTTGAGTTTTCTTATTCCTGGAAGTCTTCCTTAACAGAAAAACTCACAGCTTTGCAAAGGTTGCACGAGAACAGTACGAAAAGCTGTCCAACATGCACAACAATATGAAGAAATGTATGAGAATTGGGTGATATTCCTTTGACCCCAATGTTGTAAGCATCGAGGAGTTTACGGTGATCTCAGCAGCTTCCGAACTCTTTTTTGGTAAGTAAGGATGGAAGCTTACTGATGCAGTGGCACAGTAATGGTTAATTTGTGCCATTCTTTGTAACCCACTTGTTAGCCTCATCATTTGTGTTTGATGGAGAGGTGAAATTTCATAAGAGTTTGCTCAGGTAACTAACAGTTACCTAAGTAAAATCAAGAACTGCGAAATGCCAATCCTTTACTACAAAAAAAATGTGCTGGGAGAAGGTGAAGGCAGAAGCAGCAAGTAATGTGCAGGAATTTTATTTGAGGTGCCTGCATTTGACTTATGTGTGGACTTTGTATCTGCAATAAAATAGATGCAGAATAGGAGCCAACTTTTCAAATTTGGGGGGCTAAGCCCAATGGAAATGACCCCTCCCTGGACATACAAGGATTTTCTCAATATTGGGGGTGCTCAAGCACCACGAGACGGCTCCACTGGATGCAGAGTCAACAGGGTCCATGTGGGTCACCAGTCTAAAAATTTCAAAGGAAACTCTCTGAGGAGATCACTTTTGAAATTCCTTGCATGTCTGTTAGTGAAATATATGTGCAGAATGCCTTTACAGAATATTAGATTAGCACGGATCATCTCGGCACTAACTTTGAGTGCCATATTGAATCTACACCTATATGACTGACCTTGTGATTTTCCAACTGTAAATAGTAATGTATGTTTGAGGACACAAATGAAATTACACTTTCCGATATGGAAAGGACTTTAATCATATAACACATTTTCACATTAAATTTTCTTATCAGGTAATTAGATTGTGGAATAGCTTACCTTAGAACTCAGACTAATTTCTAATTATATGTGTTTTGGAAGCATTTGAAAACTTTCTTATTTTATGATATGTTTAACTAACATGTAGGTGTATTAATTATGGAAATTATAATATACTAGTAAAAAGGCCCATTTCTGGAACGAATGAAAAGGGCACTAGCAAGGTTTTCCTGGGAGTGTTTGAGAGAGAGCCAGAGTGAATGTGCGGGTTGGGTGACAGAGACTGTCTGTGTGACAGTGTGTGGGTGAGAATGAGAGTGTGTGACAGGGCCCCTCCCTGTCCTAATGCCCTCACCCGTTCCCTCCCTCCTTTTCCTCTCCTTCCCACACTTTGGGTCCTTTCAAAAGTCTATGTCACCCCCATGGCCTAACGCCAGTATCCGGATACCCACCGCGCTTTCTCCTCACCCCCCCAAGATGTAATACTTCATGTCCTTAATTTTTTAAAAAAGTGTCCTATTACCTGGTACAATGCCCGGCATTCAGATTGTGTTCCTCTCGTAAATTTTCATTTCTTTCATTCATTCAGATGCACCCCCCCCCCCCCCCCCCCCCCCCCCCCCCCCCCCCACCCCCCCCCCCCCCCCCCCCCCCCCCCCCCCCCCCCCCCCCCCCCCCCCCCCCCCCCCCCCCCCCCCCCCCCCCCCCCCCCCCCCCCCCCCCCCCCCGAACACTTTTGGTTCCTTCAGTGTTTAAAACTGTCCTATGTACCCTGTGTGCTAATGGCCAGCATTGAGATTGTTTTCCTGTCCCAAATTTGCATGTCTTTCAGTCATTCACAACTCCCCCCACCCCCACCCCCTTCTCCAGTTTAACACTTTTGTTCCTTCAGTCTTTTAAAACTCTCCTATCTACCCTGTGTCCTAATGGCCAGCATTCAGATTGTTTTCCTTTCCCAAATGTTCATGTCTTTCAGTTGTTCAGAACTACCCCTCCCCCCATTTAACACTTTTAGGTCCTTCAGTCTTTTAAAACTCTCCTATCAACCTGTGTCCTAATGGCCAGCATCAGATTGTTTGCTTTGCCAAATTGTCTGTCACTGAGGTCAGTGAGTGCCTGCCTAGCAGACCACTTCCAGCAAGCACAGTCCCAAGCACATCCGTTGGAGGTGAGAATTATTATATAGGATAAAGATCTTTAAGGTCAATAAAGTCTTTCCTTAGAGTCTGTCCACAGCAAGCACAGCTGTTCCAAGACACATGCTGAAGCAGAAAGTGCAGGGCATGCACCTTTCTATAGCACAAGAAGCCACCATAAAGCTAGAAAGAGACAGAATCAAAGAAGGTACACAAGACAGTTTGCTGCCATTGCCAATGATAAGAAGAAAAAATGGTTGGAGAAAGTAGTAGAAGGCTGCTACCATGTCTGCTGCTTGTGAGAAAACTGAGTGGGAGGAATAGCATAAAGCTAATGCTGTCACTGCTGCAGCACATAAAAGTCCAAACTAGATGCTAATCTAGAAATGTTATGTCATGAAGAGGAGGCAGCTTATGCTGAGGTATGGGCCATGATCCTTGAAACAGCTGCAGAATGAGAAGGTCGGGAGAGACAAATCAGCCAAATTGCTCCAGAGCATCCTGTCTAGTGCACAACAGACTATGTCTTAAACCATGTTTCAAGAAAATGACTTTGCTCTCAGAACCTGAAGCAGAAGGGATAACAGATGCTCAAACAATGCAGCTTTTCCATGATGTAGACTTTAATGGAGCTCACATACCCACTGGCACGGATGCCAGCCACCACAACAGTGTTCCACATGTTGCAAGCATACAAACTCTATGCTGCTGGCTCCTTATCCACATAAATGCATAGTGAGACCTATTACTTGATGCATGTACCCAAACACCCCTGGTCATGAGTCCATCACATGGCCACAAAATTGCAACTAGCTGTTACACATCCCTCGTTCAAACCAAATGAAGCTAAGCAAACCAAATATTGGAGATGGTAGCTCAAAACAGCAGTAAAATAATTTTCTGTGCTTTTAAGAAGTTGGGGAGGGGACATTTTGAATGAAATGGCAGATATATCCCTAGATGCAGTGGCAGTTATTCTGTACTTCTGGATGGGCCATTTCAAGTTTTGTCACCATTTGCTATGTTACTGTGTTAACAGGAAGAGATTAATGGGAATATTTTCCTCTGAATCAACTCTATGTTTGTGGACTAGAACTTCGAAGGCCTTGTAACTCAGCTCCACTGCCTGCATCTCTAAAGTTTTCATAAGGCATGGCAGATCAGATCAGCCTCCCCTATCTCATGGTGTTAAGCTGGCATAATACCTTGCAGCTGTGCTTCACTTATGTCCCAACTGGAGCATGAGATGTGCCAGACTTGGCCAAATACTTGGCTTGTTGTAAACTTGTTAATATTGCTCTTGTCAAATATGATATCTCTGCTGAAGAATACAGAATATGGAAGTATACATTCAGGAACACCGTAAGAACCCCGGACAGTTGCTCCAAGTGTTGGTAAAATAACTGGACGAGTCCTCAACATTGGTGAAGAGACTTAGTACAGAATAATTCCACAGCAGGTTTAAATAGCATAGGGAAAGCTAGAAAAATGCTAGAGAACTCCAGAAATGAATTAAAATACACTTTTTTAAATAACTGAAAGCTTTTGTAAAATCTAAAATGAAGACTGCCATAAGTTGTGTGAACTTGAGGATTGCTGTTAGAACTCAAGTCAGGCAAAGCTGATGCATATCAAGAATGTTGTGAAGAAGCTGGCCCAGTTTACACGAGAAATAGATCTCTCAGGATTCATACATATAAAATAGAAAATCAAATTGCTTTTTCTACCTTTTAATTATTTTCTATGTTTATGCATGATCTGGCAAAGGCAAGAAACAGTCTGGTGTATGCTGGGTACATTGGGGGTGACCAATGAAACTACCCCAGGAGTGAGTAGCCTCCTACAAAGAGACACATATCTGTACAGAAACATTCATCCACAATGGTTTAATCTACAGATCTCCAACTTAAACCAATGATCTGAACAGATTCTGAATGATGATATTACAAAGTGGGCAGAAAGGGGAGATGTGATGCTGGTGGCTTCGGTCTACTGGATGGGGATTGGAGTATCCCATCTGCAAATCTGGAAAGAAGAAGAAAGATGGTAGATACACTACAAGGGGCTTTGCTTAGACAATGATGAGGGAACCAACCAGGGGAGGTTTTTGCTAGATTTAATACTCAGAAATGGAGCAAGTATGTCTGAAGTCTGGGTGGGAGCTCACCAGGGTGGCAGTGATCTCTGCACAGTACAGTTTCATATAAGAGCTAAAGTGAAGTTGGGTCACACCAAACTAAAGTCCTGGATTTCAAATACACAGATTTTGGCAAAGTGGAGTCATACTTGAAGGAGATGCTGGTAGGGTTGAGGAGAAAAGTAATTGGAGGGACACTGGGCTAAACAGTTCTTTACATAAAAAGAGTAAGTAAACACGAGAAATGAAACTATAAACCGTTTAGGTCTAAGCGGTATATGAATACTGAAATGAATTAAAGAAAAAGGAAACCAATACGGTTTTTCAAAGAGATGGCTGCAAAAGTAAAGGAAAAAGGCACCAGCCAATATTCAGCCAGCAGCAGTTGGCGTTAAACGCTAATTGTCACCACATAAATTAGGCCCTGATATTCAGTGCAGGCTGCCGGAGCTTATCCAGGCCCCAACTGCTATTCAGCTGGGACCACATAAATTATGTGTGCACCAGCTGAATATTTGCTGGGACCTACATAAATCAAAAATAATCCCCAGCCCCTCTGAGCTGCCTTCCCACTGCTCTGGTCCTGATCCCCCCCCCTCCACCCCCAGTGAGACCCAAAACCCCTCCCACCCCTGACAAGTCAAGACTCAGGTCCCAAACGGGGGCGTAGCTGTATGAGGCCACGGGGGCCTGGCCCCCCCCCCCGTCGACGCCCCTCTCAACCCCGCTGGCGGGGGACCCCAACCCCGCCAGCCAAAGTCTTCTTCCTGCGTTTGTTTTTTTCTGAGTCTGACGTCCTGCTGCACGTACAACGTGCAGGACGTCAGACTCAGAGAAACAGAACAAAGCCCTGCAGATCGCAAGGCGTTCTGTTTCTGTGAGTCTGACATCCTGCACATTGTACGTGCAGCAGGACGTCAGACTCAGAAGAAACCAAACGCAGAAAGAGAGACCGGCTGGCGGGGGTTGGGTCCCCCGCCAGCAAAGGTACAGACGGCGACGGATGGCAAGTGGGTCGAGGGGGGGTCAAACTTGTTGAAGGTGGTGCTGGTGGCGGCAGGGGTTGTCGGCGGTGGCGGGGGTGTGGCGATGGCGGCGGGGGGGGTGTCAGCAATGGTGGCGGGGGGGGTCGGTGGCGCCAGGGGGGGGTAAAATTTGCCCCCCTCAACTCGGCTCTGACCCCCTACCGCTGAAGTCCAGATATGCCCCTGGGTCCCAATCTCCCATCCCTCCCTTTCCCTCCATTGAGGCCCTGACTCCTCTCTTATCCCCATCCCCCTGATATGGCATGGCCCCCCTCCGAACCCTTAACAATAGCCCCACTCCAGCCTACCTAAAATTATTGTTGATCCAATGGGGATGATGGAGGCGAAGCAAACCCTGTAGTGGCTGCCTCAACAAAATGGCAGTCCTAAATTTGCCCAGTTACCTATGCGGGTGTTAACATTGAATATTTGCCAACACCTGTATAACGTCTTCTCCCTAGCTCTGCTCCTGTATCACCTCTGACTTGTTCACTTCAAACCAGTGGCGTTCCTAGGGGGGGCGGACACTCAGGGTGGTGCACACCCCCCGATGCAGCGCGAACCCCCCCGGATGCATGCCGCTGGGGGGTGCCGCAGCGCACGCCTGCTCAGAGTTCCCTGACTTTGCACGTTCGCTGCAGCTCCCTCTGACCCGGAACAGGAAGTAACCTGTTCCAGGGCAGAGGGAGCTGCAGCGAGCGCGCGAAGAAGTCAGCGAACTCAGAGCAGGCGCGCACCGCGGCACCCCCCAGCGGCATGCACCGGGGCGGACCGCCCCCACCGCCCCCCCCCCCCCCCCCTTGGTACACCACTGCTTCAAACATGCACAGTCAGAGTCGATATTCAGTGACATTGCCAGGTTAGGTGTCCACAAGTGATTTAAGCATGCAAGAGCCTTTCCTGCCTGCCTAAATCACTTTGAATATTGATCTGACACCATTTACAAAATAAAGTAGATCACAAAATGAGGAATACTGCATAAAGCTGAGGACAGAAATCAAGATAGCAAAAGTACAGGCAGAAGAAAAATGACAAAGGTATAAACATGGTGACAAGAATTTTTTTCAGGTACATGGTGAAAGGAGGAAAGCCAGGGATGGAATTACGAGACTCAAATATAGTGATGATCAGTGTGTTGAGAGAGATGAGAAAAAACAGAACTATTCAACAACTACTTCTGTTTGGCATTCATAGAAGAAAAACTAGGCCAAAGGTCCTCAAAGGTTTGACCATGCTATTTATTGGGATGGCATAGATACCGCTCCGTTCACTGAAGAAAGTGTTTATAAACAACTTGTAAACTGAATGTGGACAAAGCCATGGGAAGTTCTGAGAATACATCCAGAATACTGAGGATTAGAGAGGTATAGGTGGGCACACTAAAGGATGCGGAGGAGTAGTCTAGTGGTTAGTGCAGTAGACTTTGATCCTGGGGAACTGGGTTTGATTCCCATTACAGCTCCTTGTGACTCTGGGCAAGCCATTTAACCCTCCATTGTCCCAGGTACAAATAAGTACCTGTATATACTATGTAAACCACTTTGAATCTAGTTGCAAAAACCACAGAAAGGCAGTATATGAAGTCCCATTCCCTTCCCTTCCCTAATAGATCCCTGAAAATGGAGAAGTACTTAGGATTGGAGAAAGGCAGATGTGGTCCCTCTTCACAAAATGGTAACAGAGAGAAGCGGTAGGAAACTGTAGACTGGTGAGCTTTGCCTTGGTGGTCTGTATGGTAACAGTGGCACGTTTGAAGGAAAGGATAGTCAAATGTCTATAATCCAATGAGTTACAAGGTTTGAGGCATATAGCTTTACTAAAGGCAAATCCTGTAAGTGAATCTGATTGAATTCTTTGACTGGGTGACCAGGAACTGGATCTAGGGCACATTGTGAATGTAGTTTACTTAGATTTCAGAAAATTCTTGGACACTTTTCCTCATAGGAGGCTCATAAATAAACTGAGTAGCTTGGGGATGGGACCCAAGGTGGTAATGCAATTCACTCAGAGGGAAAGAAGTTGAGAGTGGAGTGCCCTCAGGGATCAGTACTGGAGGTCAATTTTGTCAACATATTTGTGAATGACATGCTGAAGTGTTAGAAGGAAAAGTTTGCCTTTTTGAAATGATATGAAGAGATTTGCTAACAGAAAGGACATCCCAGAAGAAAGAATATGTGAACATGAGAAGTGATCTGCAAAAACTAGAAGACTGGTTAATTTTGGGTACTTGAAATTAATGCAAAATGCACACCCTTGGGGTGAGTAGAAATCCAAAGGAGCTGTATGAATTAGGGGGGTGAGATGCTAGATGCATGGCCAGGAGAGGAAGCTTGGGGTCATAGTGTCTGAGATCTTAAGATGGCAGAACAGTATGATGAGGTGGTGGTCATAGCCAGAAGGATGCAAGGCTGCATAGAGAGAGACATAACCAACAGAAGGAAAAAAGATGTTAATAAGCCTGCACAAGTCATTGGCAAGGACCCCACTTAGAGTATTATAGTATTTTTAGAGGCCATACAGTGGGGGAAATAAGTATTTGATCCCTTCTGATTTTGTAAGTTTGCCCACTGACAAAGACATGAGCAGCCCATAATTGAAGGGTAGGTTATTGGTAACAGTGAGAGATAGACACATCACAAATTAAATCCGGAAAATCACATTGTGGAAAGTATATGAATTTATTTGCATTCTGCAGAGGGAAATAAGTATTTAATCCCTCTGGCAAACAAGACCTAATACTTGGTGGCAAAACCCTTGTGGCAAGCACAGCGGTCAGACGTCTTCTGTAGTTGATGATGAGGTTTGCACACATGTCAGGAGGAATTTTGGTCCACTCCTCTTTGCAGATCATCTCTAAATCATTAAGAGTTCTGGGCTGTCGCTTGGGCAACTCGCAGCTTCAGCTCCCTCCATAAGTTTTCAATGGGATTAAGGTCTGGTGACTGGCTAGGCCACTCCATGACCCTAATGTGCTTCTTCCTGAGCCACTCCTTTGTTGCCTTGGCTGTATGTTTTGGGTCATTGTCGTGCTGGAAGACCCAGCCACGACCCATTTTTAAGGCCCTGGCGGAGGGAAGGAGGTTGTCACTCAGAATTGTACGGTACATGGCCCCATCCATTCTCCCATTGATGCGGTGAAGTAGTCCTGTGCCCTTAGCAGAGAAACACCCCCAAAACATAACATTTCCACCTCCATGCTTGACAGTGGGGACGGTGTTCTTTGGTCATAGGCAGCATTTCTCTTCCTCCAAACACGGCGAGTTGAGTTCATGCCAAAGAGCTCAATTTTTGTCTCATCTGACCACAGCACCTTCTCCCAATCACTCTCGGCATCATCCAGGTGTTCACTGGCAAACTTCAGATGGGCCGTCACATGTGCCTTCCGGAGCAGGGGGACCTTGCGGGCACTGCAGGATTGCAATCCGTTATGTTGTAATGTGTTACCAATGGTTTTCGTGGTGACAGTGGTCCCAGCTGCCTTGAGATCATTGACAAGTTCCCCCCTTGTAGTTGTAGGCTGATTTCTAACCTTCCTCATGATCAAGGATACCCCACGAGGTGAGATTTTGCATGGAGCCCCAGATCTTTGTCGATTGACAGTCATTTTGTACTTCTTCCATTTTCTTACTATTGGCACCAACAGTTGTCTCCTTCTCGCCCAGCGTCTTACTGATGGTTTTGTAGCCCATTCCAGCCTTGTGCAGGTGTATGATCTTGTCCCTGACATCCTTAGACAGCTCCTTGCTCTTGGCCATTTTGTAGAGGTTAGAGTCTGACTGATTCACTGAGTCTGTGGACAGGTGTCTTTTCATACAGGTGACCATTGCCGACAGCTGTCTGTCATGCAGGTAACGAGTTGATTTGGAGCATCTACCTGGTCTGTAGGGGCCAGATCTCTTACTGGTTGGTGGGGGATCAAATACTTATTTCCCTCTGCAGAATGCAAAATAAATTCATATACTTTCCACAATGTGATTTCCGGATTTAATTTGTGATGTGCTATCTCTCACTGTTACCAATAACCTACCCTTCAATTATGGGCTGCTCATGTCTTTGTCAGTGGGCAAACTTACAAATCAGCAAGGGATCAAATACTTATTTCCCCCACTGTATATTGCTAAGGACATAAAAGATTTGAAATGGTCCAGAGGAAGGTAATGAAGTTTGTGTTTACCTACATTTTAAATTATGCATATGATGTTGTTACTCACCTAGAAGTGTAGATAGGTGGGTTATAAATGCTGAAAATAAAATAAATGCTACTGCTTTATAGGCAAAGCTCTGGAAGACATAAAACTTGCTCATAGGAGTATTGTATCTTACAGCTGACCTATCTAAAGAAAGTGAAACCACAATATTTGTGCACAGTATGACAGTGACAAACATGTTATAGTTCTACACCCATATCCTACAAATCAAATCCTTCTAAATCTTCTACCCCTGTCTTAAAATATGGTAAGGAGAATGAGGGGGAAAAGACATTTAACAGTACCTGTATTTAATATGTAAACTGCTTTGGTTGTACCTATTACAGAAGGTGGTAAGTCAAGAATTTTAAAAACAGACAGTGATGGCATATGAAGATCTGTATAGTCCATCCAGTCTGCCCAGCAGTTTGGCTGTAGCATAGTTTAATCATATATTATTTGAAATCAACATACAAAACAATGTGTCATTATATCCATCCCTATACTATACCTAATTACACGGCGGGCTGATCTCAGAGTCACGTGGAGGGGCATAATCAAAAGGGGCACCCAAGTTTTCATGAGGACGTCCTCGCAGGACCTCCCGGCAAAGGGGCGGGGAAACCCATATTATCGAAAAAAGATGGGCATCCATCTTTCATTTCGATAATACGGTCGGGGACGCCCAAATTGCGAAATTTAGGTTGACCTTAGAGATGGTCGTCCTTAGAGATGGTCGTTTCCGATTTTCGGCGATAATGGAAACCGAGGACGCCCATCTCAGAAACGACCAACTTCAAGCCATTTGGTCATGGGAGGAGCCAGCAATCATAGTGCATTGGTCCCCCTGACATGCCAAGGCACCAACCGGGCACCCTAGGGGGCACTGCAGTGGACTTCACAAATTGCTCCCAGGTGCACAGCTCCCTTACCTTGGATGCTGAGCCCCCAAAACCCACTACCCACAACTGTACAACACTACCATAGCCCTAAGGGGTGAAGGGAGGCACCTAGATGTGTAACAGGTAGGGGGGTATGGGCCTGTGTCCGCCTGCCTGAAGTGCACTGCAGTACCCATTAAAACTGCTCCAGGGAACTGCATACTGCTGTCAGGGAGCTGGGTATGACATTTGAGGCTGGCATAGAGGCTGGAAAAAATATTTTAAAAGTTTTTTTAGGGTGGATGGGCGTTAGTGACCACTGGGGGAGTAAGGGGAGGTTGTCCCCGATTCCCTCTGGTGGTCATCTGGTCAGTTCGGGCACCTTTTTGAGGCTTGGTCGTAAGAAAAAATGGACCAAGTAAGTCGCCAAGTGCTCGTCAGGGACGCCCTTCTTTTTTCCTCGGTTAAAGACACCCATGTGTTAGACACGCCCCAGTCCTGCCTTCGCTTTGGTCATCCTCGCGACGGAAAGCAGTTGAAGACGCCCAAATCGATTTTCGATTATGCCGATTTGGGCGACCCTGGGAGAAGGACGTCCATCTCCCGATTTTTGTCGAAAGATGGGCGCCCTTCTCTTTCGAAAATAAGCCTGATAGTCTCAAGACAGCACATGAGAGAGAGAAAGAATATCAAATAGATGCCAGGCAGTTTATAGATTGACACTTTGCTGCTATTAACCTGATGCTTCACCAAATAGCTTTGAACAATACCAAGCTCTTCAGAGATCATGCAAAGAAAGCATCTAAAAGATTTAGAACTGAAAATTGACATGCTACTAATTCAGCATATCCTTGGACTTATCTGGGGCTTTAAAAATAACATTTTTGTATTACAGGTGTCAACACAGAAGAAACCAGATATCAAATATGGTGTCCTCTCAATAGTAAACTGCCTGTATGATCCACTTGGATTTGTGGCTCCAGTTACTAGCAGTAAATGTCCCCACAGATCAACTTCACTGTTCACAACTACTGATGCATACCAAAAACACACACATATGCTGTGTGCATATGAACAACTCTTTTGCCACAGATTGATGAGACATTTTCCCCTTATTGAGAAGTAACGTTTCACTGTGTGTGTTTTTGATATGCTCCAGTTACTAGAACATAAGAATATAAGAACATAAGCATTGCCATATTGGGACAGACCGAAAGTCCACCAAGCCCTGTATCCTGTTTCCAACAGTGGCCAATCCAGGGCACAAGTACCTGGCAAGTCCCAAAAGAGTAAAACAGATTTTATGCTGCTTATCCTAGAAACACAAATCTATATAGGAAGAGCAAACTACAACAGCAATATGTTGTTTGTAAGGGGACGTTTCATACTGACACGCAGGCACACTGTGTCTAGCTTATGTTAAGCCTCTGCAATTGTGACCCAGTATAATCATCGACTGCCCCCAACCTCCAGTAGTGCACAATATTTGCTTATCGTGAATTTACTAAATTTTAAATATAAACATCTTTATATAGCACTGTGCTCACATCACTTTTTTTAATGATTTTTAGTGCACTACCGTTAAAATTCTAAAACTCCGAAGAGCTGTAACGCTGTTGCAGTAAACTTAATTGGAATGCAAATGAATAACTCATCTTAATATTACTCGAAGCTACGGGCCACTTTGTAATTCTTTGAATCCATATAATAATGTGTCTCTCGTGCTTCTTGGATTTCACTTGTCAAAGATTAATTATATCTCCGGTATCAATGCCCACCCCGCTGTTGCAATTAAGTTTACTGCAACAGCGTTACAGCTCTTTGGACTTATACGGTCTGTGCCCTGAAGAGGACAGGTACAAATCAAAGTAGGGTATACACAAAAAGTAGCACATATGAGTTTGTCTTGTTGAGCAGACTGGATGGACCATGCAGGTCTTTTTCTGCCGTCATTTACTATGTTACTATCCAGCCTAGTAACCATTGTTGTTGGCCATAACCTAGCCAAATAATTTGTTATAAATCAATGTAAGTTCTCACTAGAACAGAACATGAAAATTCTAGGTATTACAGTCGATCAACATCTTTCTTTTAATCTGCAAGTATCTCTAGTGATAAAGACGGTCTATAAACTTTATGGAGGGTGAAAAGAATTGGACCGCTTTTCTCAAAAGAAATTTTCAGAAACTTAGCACAAACCCTAGTACTATCCCAGTTTGTTTACCGTAATGCAGTGTATGCAGAATGCAAGGACAGGGTCATAAAGAAACTACAAATTGCCCAAAACACTGCCCGAGGCTTGTATGTAACGTCTCTGTCACGGTCGTGCCCTGGTTTCAGGCTCTCACTCATCTCACCCCCTGGTGTCCAGGGCTGGTGGCTGCATTGGATTGTCTGTGTGCTGTTTCCCGTTCCAGATTTCAGCCCAGTCTGGTCCGGATCTTCCAGACTGCCAGACTTGCTCTTTTTGTTTGAACCTGCACAGCTCCTGTAGTTTCCTGGTGATTGCTGCAGCTGAGCCTTAGCTGCTGCTGGGCTTATTAGCTACTCTGAAACTTTTCTGCTTTGCCTTTGCATCGCCTAAGGCCCTGAGGTTTGTTGGGGTGCTGTGTGCACTTCTGCTCAGTCTGGTTTTCTTGCCTTGATTCTTGTCTGTTTTAGTTAGTCTGTGGGTAGTTAGATTAGGTTGTTGTTTGTTTGCTAGTCCTGTCTCTGGGTTATAGTTTTGTGTTTAGTCTTTGTCTGTTTGTGTCCCGATGACAGCTTTTAGTTCTGTGTCTTGTTATTCTGTGTTTTGTTCCCTGTTTTAGTGGCTGCTTGCAGCTTCCTGTCCTGTCCTTTAAGCTTATCCTTTCCCTGCCTTGCTGTCCCTGTATTTTCCTTTCCCCTCTGATCCTCAGTCCCGGTTCAGCCGAGTTGGGATCCTGTTCCTGCCCTGTCCTATAAGTCCTGCCGGTCACCTGCAGCCAGGGGCTCAACTCCTGGTGAAAGGTGGCCATGTGCAGGTGAAGCCTAACTGTTTGTCAGAGTTCTGCCCTGTCTCTGGTGTAGGGTGGTTTTGCCTGCCGCTGCCACTCCTCGGCAGTGGCCCAAGGGCTCACAAACCTAGTTCCAGTGTGGAAGACGTGACAGTCTCACAGTTTAACAAGGCATCCACACTCCTTTACTCGGTATGTTGGCTTCCAGTCAAAGCCAGGGTTGCCTTCAAATCATGTGTCTTTGCATTCCAAATTATCTGTTGTATGGCCCCTGACTATATGCTCCAATTGATTGACCTCCTTGTGCATAATTCCATCCCTGTATCCAGAGAATTTCTAATTCTCCATCATCCCAATTGTAAAAACATTGTTTACAAAACAGTCCCCTCTGCTGACTTCTCCTATCAATGTACTAACTGATGGAATCTTCTTCCAAGGACAGTTAGAGCTGTACATGATTACAGTTGCTTTTGGAAATTATTAAAAACTTTTATTTTCAAAATGTCCCTGCAACAAGATAATGGAAGTCAGAATAACCACTTTTATGCAAAATGCTATTTCAAACTTAGGGCCCTCTTTATTAAGGTGCGTTAGTGTTTTTAGCGCGCCTACACTTAACACGCATGCTAACCATGTAGGCGCCTATAGGGATATTGTAGGCCCTTACATGGTTAACGTGTGTTAAAAACGTTAAGACGCCTATAACGCTGCTTAGTAAACAGGGCCCTTTATCTTGTGTAACTGCTACCTGTTGTAAAATTCCTTCCCACCCCGATAAATAGTAGCAATAATTAACTGTTATTCATATAATTTTTTTTTGTAATATTACCTGTAACAAATATCAGGCATAACTAGATTTGGGTAAAATATTCAATGACCACGTTTATACAATTGAATATATGTTCATCACCACTAATTATAACTTTGTATGGCTAGCTAATCTATATAAAGTTAAACAGATATCTCTGCACTGAAATTTATCTCTAGCTGTTTGATAGAGTTTGGTGGTCAATAGTAGATACTTCTGCTTTGTTAATTACAGAGCAAGATTATTTGAGCATTTAGTGTAGAGAACAAGCGGAATATTAAAGTTTTTAAATCAAAACAGTATCATAGAAATATTACTTGATAAGAAACAAAGGTGTCCTAGATTTATAAAAAAAAGGCTCACTATATAAATTAATCTTTAAAAACATTCTTTGTTGTTTTTAGAAGTTATTTGTTTTATCTTAACTAAAAATGAAAAATGTCAAAAAAATGACATTCCATCCAGTGGGAAGCTTCATGTTTTCAGAGGTGATTATGGTGATTGACAAGGTTTTGTGGTTTGTTTTTGATCCAAAACAATATCTTACCTAAAACTAACTTTTGTTCTTCTAATCAAAGCATTTCTGAAAGGAGAAAACGTGTCCCTTTCGGATACCAAATTTCCTCTTCCTTACTGATATTTTCAACAAAATGTTCTTTATAAATAAGTTATTATTGCATTATTCCTGAGCATCAGGAAGAGGAGAAAGGCCAGATAACATCCTCCTCTGCCTTTCTGTATTGCTTTTGTGAGCAGGTACACAGATCGATTGCCACTACATTCATCAAACTGTGTTCTATTCGTACACAGGAATGAATACTAGCATTGCCTTCTCAAATGTTGACCCCTTTGTCACTTAAGGTTACTAACAGTGCTTTTAGATGAAATATCAATACTTGCTGCAAAAGGAAACTACCATCATAGTTTTTCTTCTTATGAAATGTTCTCTCTGTAATTGAGGATACTGAGAGCACAACCATTCAGCAGTGCAAATTGAATACTGCTGTGTGGTGCATGATTTGTCTATGCACATGTCAATGAATTAGCAAGACCATGTTAGTGCATTGCAAGAGGTTTATAGATAGCACATCAGATGCAGTGGAGTAAATCCTGTTCAAGGGTTATCATTCAGTTACATTTATATTAGGCTTTTTGAGAAACAAACTCCAATAATTAAAACCCCACACTCATAAGTATATATTTAAGTACATAAGTATTGCCATGCTGGGACAGACCAAAGGTACATCAAGCCCAGCATCCTGTTTTCAATAGTGGCCAATCCAGGTTACAAATACCTGGCAAGATTCCAAAAAAAAGTACAAAACATTTTATGCTGCTTAACCCATAAATAGTGGATGTCCCCCAAATCCAATTTAATAATGGTCTCAAAACAGAACATCAAAAGTATCTTCATAATAATAAAAAAAGATAGTCACCTATCTGTACTTAAACCAGCCTAAGGCAGTATGATCAAATTCAGATTCACTGTTACAAACGTTGTTCCAATCTTCAGCAAAAAGAGCCATCCCTACTCTTTAATGCCCGACACTGTGGATTTTGTTGCCGAAACTTCTTTAGGGGCTAGGGTGGTGATTGAAATTTGAAAATCGGTGTCCATGCCAAAAGCATTGGTGATTTACAATATGGCTTTGTGGGCACCTGCCAAACTCAGACTTAGCTGTGTGGCTAAAGTTATGGCAGTCTTTTTGCTGTCCTAACTTTAGTTACTTACCTAACTGATTAGTGGTCTGCCAACCAATTAGGTCCTACTCCCTCTACACTCCGCCCACAGACTGCCATGGCAATAACTGTATTGTACAGGAGTGGTCTTTGATGATATTCAGTAGCACTGTCCAGTTAAGTGCCACTGAATATCACTACTTAGATGGTCAGAGGTGATTTAACTGGGCAGGAGCCTTTCCTGTATACCATGCTTAGAGGTTCTTTTACTAAGGTATGCTAATAGATTTAGCGTGCACTACTGATTAGTGTGTGCTAAATGATAAGAAGCCCATAGGTCATCTTAGCATTTAGTATGTTCTAAATCCATTAGCACACCTTATTAAATGGACCCTTTAATTAGTAATGTAGTATATAGAATATGTCAGGTTTTGAGATTTACACCTGCTGTCTTTATATTTTGCACAGTATGAGGGAACACATTACTGTTTTTCTGGTGTATTGTGTGCAAAGTCTGGCTGCTTGGGAATTCATTTTAATTTTTGTCTACATATTTCTATTTTTAGTCTGTAGTTACATATTTTATATTTGGTGAGGGTTTATCTGCATTCTGCATGTGTGGAAGAGACCAGGTATTCTGCTAGCATTGAATGCCTATGCAGGATCAATATGTACTAATCTGGCTTGTTTAGTTTTCCAGTAGGTGTATTGATGTTATGTGAATGTGTGAATGTGAGAAGAGGTATAATGAGAGAAATTTTCCGCTGGTTTCATAATCAGTATTTCAGGCTTGTGTGTGTTTTGAATAACCACAATGAATATGTATAAGAGTATGTATGCAAATGAATATGCTAATTTGTCACACCCCATCCTTTGTCCCCCCAAATGAAACTGTCAAACTATGCCCATAGCCTTAGCATGCAGGAAAAAACCCACGTAAGGGCACACTAAGGCCACTTTTTATTGCAATTTGGTAAAAGATCCCCATAAATTCTTAAATGCACTGGAAGAGTGCAAACTAGTTGCAAACTAGTGAAGTCTGGTGGCTACCCTCATGCAAAGATGGTGATATTTCCAGCTGTACCACTTTTAATCATTTGATGGTGTTGTTCAGACTGTCTTCAAGCATACTGAAGGGGAGATTTAAGAGAGTCACAGACCAAGAAAGGGATCTAGGTGTCATCGTTGATGATACGTTGAAACTTTCTGCTCAGTGTGCTGCTGCGGCAAAGAAAGCAAATAGAATGTTAGGTATTATTAGGAAAGGAATGGAAAACAAAAATGAGGAGGTTATAATGTCTTTGTATCGCTCCACGGTGCGACCGCACCTCAAACATTGTTTTCAATTATGGTCGCGCATCTCAAAAAAGATATAGTGGAATTAGAAAAGGTGCAGAGAAGGGTGACGAAAATGATAAAGGGGATGGGATGACTTCCCTATGAGGAAAGGCTAAAGCGGATAGGGCTAAGTACATAAGTACATAAATAATGCCATACTGGGAAAAGACCAAGGGTCCATCGAGCCCAGCATCCTGTCCATGACAGCGGCCAATCCAGGCCAAGGGCACCTGGCAAGCTTCCCAAACGTACAAACATTCTATACATGTTATTCCTGGAATTTTGGATTTTTCCAAGTCCGTTTAGTAGCGGTTTATGGACTTGTCCTTTAGGAAACCGTCCAACCCCTTTTTAAACTCTGCTAAGCTAACCGCCTTCACCACTTTCTCCGGCAACGAATTCCAGAGTTTAATTACACGTTGGGTGAAGAAAATTTTTCTCCGATTTGTTTTAAATTTACTACACTGTAGTTTCATCGCATGCCCCCTAGTCCTAGTATTTTTGGAAAATGTAAACAGACGCTTCACATCCACCTGTTCCACTCCACTCATTATTTTATATACCTCTATTCATGTCTCCCCTCAACCGTCTCTTCTCCAAGCTGTATAGCCCTAGCCTCCTTAGTCTTTCTTCATAGGGAAGTCGTCCCATCCCCGCTATCATTTTAGTCTCCCTTCGCTGCACCAAGCTCTTCAGCTTGGAGAAAAGGCGGCTGAGGAGAGATATGATAGAGGTTTATAAACTAATGAGTGGAGTTGAATGGGTAGATGTGAAGCGTCTGTTTACGCTTTCCAAAAATACTAGGACTAGGGGGCATGCGATAAAGCTACAATGTAGTAAATTTAAAATGAATCGGAGAAACTTTTTCTTCACTCAACATGTAAATTAAACTCTGGAATTCGTTGCCAGAGAATGTGGTAAAGGTGGTTAGCTTAGCGGAGTTTAAAAAAATGTTTGGACGACTTACTAAAGGAAAAGTGCATAGACCATTATTAAATGGACTTGGGGAAAATCCACTATTTCTGGGATAAGCAGTATAAAATGTTTTGTACTTTTTGGGGATCTTGCCGGGTATTTGTGAACTGGATTGGCCACTGTTGGAAATAGGATGCTGGGCTTGATGGACCTTTGGTCTTTCCCAGTATGGCAATACTTATGTAACTGAAATGTTATGCCAAATGGTTCAGGATTTCAGTATCAGGTGTTTAATAGCATATGCCGGATGAACAGTTACACTTGTGTTTGATGTAGAACTGTAAACAGTTCGGGCACAGCCCTTAGAATAGACAACCAAAGAGCAGGAACGATCCTAGGAAGGACCAACACAACAAGAATATATCCAAATGTGAACTTTAATGGACACAGGACCCAACCTGGCCAAGTTTTGGGAAAACCTTTGTCAGGGGTCACGTAGGTTTCCACAATACATTCGCAGATTCAATGCATGTACTGCATAGATAAAGCTTGGTCCAATTCCAAAAGTCAATAATCACCAAGTCCAAGTTATTGATTTTTGGAATTGGACCAGAGCTTTTTCTATGCATGTATTACTGTACATGCATTGAATCTATGAATGTATTGTGAAACCTATATGACCCCGGAAGATGGTTTTTCTGAAACTTGGCCAGGTTGGGTCCTGTTTCCATTAAAGTTGACTTTTGGATAAACTCTTGCTGTGTTTGTCCTTCCTTGGATCGCTGCTGCTGTTTGGTTGTCTGTTCTGCTTCTGCAGTAGACTGTCTCCTGTTTGTTTCTACAGCCCTTGAAATACCAATTGAACCAGCTTGAATGCTACTAGTTTGTGAGAGCATTTCACTTCTTTCAAGATCATTTTTTTGTGTGTTCTAACCTTGAAGGAAGTGAGAAGAACAAATACTAGGATGAGAGTATTTTCTCATATTGATCTTGACTAGTAGAGTTGTGAGCACCTGAATCATATTTGAGCATAGGTTTTTGCAGTCTAAGCACTTTCATTGCATGCCATTTCTTAAGTTACTGATGAGAACTTTGGGTTGTTACAGGAGAAAGCTCTTTGGTAGTGTGCACTCTTTCGGAAAGAATGTGTCCTCTTTTGCAAAGACTCACCCTCTTTAGGAAAAGTGTGCATTATTTCCATTCTTTTGGAAACCCTTCAAAATTTCAGGGAACAGGATGGTAGAAGCCAGCTGGTGAGAAAGTTAGGTAGAGATTGGGATTTGGGGACAGTTTGTATTCTTTCCATTCTTTTGGAAACCCTTCAAAATTTCAGGGAAGAGGATGGTAGAAGCCAACTGCTGAGAAAGTTAGGTAGAGATTGAGGTTTGGGGACAGTTTGTATTAAGGATACAGAATGTGTGCGGTACAGAAGCTGAGGGAAAAAGGGTTGTCAGAGATGAGCTGGTGGAAGATGAGAGGGAAGAGAGTGAATAGGATGGTGATTGCCAATGGAGAAGAAAGGGAAGATACAATGTGGGGAGCAGCCTTTGTTTAAGTCACAAGAGTTGCATCTGAGCAGCTGAACTAAACATGTTATTGAAAGGAATCCCTTTCCGCTTTCCTAACTTTATCCATGACACCAGCTTTGTACAGCAATAGCCTGGACTCTCTCACATTGATGTTGTTTTTTTTTTTATCAGAATTGTTTAAAAAATAATGAAGATTACTGCTGTAGATTGTAGACTGACATCCAACTAATCAAAGTTCAGCATTTTAATGGGCACTGACTGGAAAGACAGTTCTTTTCTCTTCTACCTTCAGATCATACTTTTCTGTACTTCTAAGGCAAATCTAAAGGAAGGCCTTGGGGATGAGCCAGCCTTCATTATCAGTGCATGACCGCTTTGTATCAAGCTGGAACTTTAATATCCAAGGAGATTTGCACATTACAATCTGCTTCTTTCTTCATGGTTTTAATAATTTACCTTTGAGATTCTCATCCCAACCAGGCTGATGTGGAAAGATCTGGTTGTCTATCAGACCCTAAGATATGTACACCATGAGAGAGGAACATTATTTTTTTATTTGCTTCTTAAAGAAGCAGAATAATGGACTGTGTGTAGATGACAGGAGTCCCATTTGGTGAATCATAATAAACACAAGTGTAGTTTGATTCTACTTCAAATAGCTTTCTTAGCAGCACAAAAATGGTATTGAATCTATTCTTCCCCAAAGAAAAAAAGTTATTTCTATAATGGATCCTTTTACAAAGCTGCAGTAAAAAGTGGCCTGCGGTAGTGTGGGCACGTCTTTTTGGCGCTCGCTAAGAAAAGGGCCATTTTTTAATTGGCTGGGAATTGAGTGTGCACAAAAATGAAAACTAGCATGCCCCTATTTACTGAACTCGCCCAGAGTCACAAGGAGCCACAGTGGGAATCAAGCCCAGTTCACTAAGATTAAAGCCTACTGCACTAACCACTAGGATACTCTTTCACCTCTCCATTACCGTTTTGCACAAGGTTTCCACCTATATTCATTGTGCATTATATGATATATGTTATTTTAAATGTAAAATATCTTTGCTCAATTTGCTGCATACATTTTGTATATCATATAATTTGAATACATTAGCTTTCTGCTCATGATGAAGTGTCATTTGATGAAAATGCTGTTCTGTGCCAAACTATAAGCCTTATGAAAGCTGTATGTGTAAGATGTTTTATCTAGGCTCATATTTAGGTGCAAAAGAACAGGCATGGATGTGTGCTAGCACTCCCTCCCCATTTACCACAAGTTTTCCATTCATATTATTTGAATACATTTAGCTTCAATACATGATCAAGTGTTGTGTGATGAAATGTCAGATGATGAACTGGCTAGGTGATAAACTGTCAAGTGATGAAGTGTTTGATGAGCTGTCAGGTGATGTAATGACACCAAACCTCTTGGGAGGACTGGATAGACCATATCTCTGAGGGAGGTTATCTATGCTACAGCTTCTATAGGTTTCATAGGCCCAGAAGACTGATCACATTCCAGAGTTGTATACATTTTCTCATTTTTAGCTATCTCTTTCTCTTTGAGCTGATCAGTGGAATGAAGTGTCAAAAGGAGATTGTCTTATCATAGATGTGTTCTTTTTTATACAGTTTATATATCAGGTATTAAAAGCTACAAATAACTTGGGTAGCCTTATCAATGTTCATGCTGGTTTCTACTTAGATTCCCTTAGTCATTTTTTGTATAATCTTGAATGGGATCATTTTCAGCTAGTTCACTTTCAGCTAGTTCACTATCACGAACTCAAGGAAGGTGAGCCCTTGAACCGCAGCTGGAAAACCTGCTATGGCAGGTGAGTCACTTGAACTAGGCACTGCACTAGGCTAGGCAGTAACCAGGAACAAGGCTTGACTCTGGCAGGAACCTGGAACAGAGCTTGGCTAGAACAAGTACCAGAAACAGAGCTTGGCTGGAGCAAGAACCAGGAACAGAGCTTGACTGGAGCAGAAACCAGGGACAGAGCTTGCCTGGAGCTGGAGCCAGGAACAGGGCTTTCAGAAACAAGGATCACAGGAAAAGGCTTACAGGAGCAAGGCTCAGGAACAAGACTGGCTTGCAGGAACAAGACAAACTTGTTGTGAAGGTAATGCATGAAAGTCCCAAGGTTTTTTTTTTTTTTTTTTGTTACATTTGTACCCTGCGCTTTCTCACTCATGGCAGGCTCAATGTGGCTTACATGGGGCAATGGAGGGTTAAGTGACTTGCCCAGAGTCACAAGGAGCTGCCTGTGCCTGAAGTGGGAATAGAACTCAGTTCCTCAGTTCCCCAGGACCAAAGTCCACCACCCTAACCACTAGGCCACTCCTCCACTGGTTCTTTATAAAGGCCCTCACTAATGATGTCACAACCTCTTGTGCCCTGGAATGAGGAACACAACAGGTACCCGAGCGAAGCTAAGATACTTGGACATCAGATTGAGGCTTGGATAGTCTCTGGAATACGGCTTGACAAACAGGGAAACAGGCAACAAAGGCATCATTACAGGGAGCAGGTAGTCTGGAGAAGCCGCAGAGCCTGGATGTAGGGCATGGCCACTGCCATGACATTCACATAACTACAAAGCGTGTAGGAACTTTTGCTGTGCATACTTTGAAGTACTTTGCACTTACTATGGTGGGAGTGCTAGAGGGGATTAAAATAGCACTTTTGAAAATGTCAGTCTTGGGCATACTTCTTGTGCTATAGATGTCAGTTTGTACTTTTGTCAGTCTGAGTGAATGAGGGAAGTTTTCAGACAGTCTGTTTGCCCAGATAAATCAAGCTGGCTTTGAAAATTACCTTTTAAATCAAACATAGCTCATACTATCAAATGTCATTATTTTTGTCAATAAAGGCAGCAAGATGGTCTGTTTCAAAAGATACTTATCATAGTTTGTCAATTTGAATCTAGCATTTTCAGTGGCATTACAAATTGAGTTTTTCCAGTATTTGAACCATATACTTTATATGTAAACTCTTACTTCTATCTTGGTCCAGACAAATAAAAGCAGAAAACCTCAATACTTCTTGACATCTTGTCATTCTAACAGAACATTATGTCACGACCATTTTTAAAATGAAGTGTATTTCTGTCTGGAATGCTAAAGTTAGTAGAAATGCTTCTTGATTTGGTTTTCTTTTTATAATGCAAATCTCAACAATATGCAGACAGGTGCAGAATCCATGGGTATAAATATTGCAGCAAATAAGCATTTATCTTTTTCAAAATTGGTCAAGGAAAATGCAGCAACCTTTTCTGTAGATAGATTTTCCCACTGAAACTATGGGGCTGATATTCAGACCAGTGGCGTAGTTACATGGGGCCTGGGCCCCTGTAGATTTGGCCCTGGACCCCCCTGCCGATGACCCTCCCGACCCCCCTCCCGCCGTCGCCTGCCTTTGCTGGCGGGGGACCCCAACCCCTGCCAGCCAAGATCCTCTTCTTTCCGCAAAAGGCTTCCTTCTGTTTCTGACGTCCTGGTAATTTCATTTTT
The DNA here is from genome assembly GCF_901765095.1 of Microcaecilia unicolor. NCBI lineage: Eukaryota > Metazoa > Chordata > Amphibia > Gymnophiona > Siphonopidae > Microcaecilia > Microcaecilia unicolor. Next base: position 79,659,875 of record NC_044037.1, on the reverse strand, counting down.
TATATATGTCCAGTACTCACAATAGAAAATATATTTTCTTTTCTGGTGTGCAGCAGTAATCGGCATTGTACATGCACTAACATTATTAAGGGGCCCTTTGATTAAGCTGTGTAGGCACTTACACGCGCCCAACAGGCGCCAATTTGGAACTACCGCCGGCTACCGTGTGGCCCAAGCGGTAATTTCATTTTGTATTCACGTCCAGTAGACGTGCCGGAAATGTTCCCGTGCACAGCGCTAACCGGGCGGTAATTGTCATTGTACGCACGCTGACAATTACTGCCTGGTTATTTCGTGAGACTTTACTGCTTAGTCGATGGGTGGTGGTAAGGTCTTAGGCCCAAAATGGACACGGGGCAATTTTCATTTTGCCGCACATCCATTTTCCCAAAAAAAAAACCCCCAGCCTTTTTTGCAAGTGCACTGAAAAATGAACCTGCATGCATCCAATACACGCATCTACACCAGCACAGGCCACTTTTCGGTGCACCTTAGTAAAAGGACCCTGAATGTGGGTATTGTTGGTTAAACTGCCTTGATTAAATATTTTTCCCAGTGATTATTTAGGATTTAAACATCTTTATAAATTAGGCAATTTTTTTTACATTTGAAAGTTATCAAGGTGTGCTAAAAGTATATAAGTAAATAAGTGTTGCCACACCGGGACAGACTGAAAGTCCCTGAAGCCTAGAATCCTGTTTCCAACTAGTGGCCAATCTAGGTTACAAGTACATGGCATGATGCCAAAACAGTACAATACATTTTATGCTGCTTATCCTAGAAATATCAAAACAAAAAAATGGATGGAGACACTACTCAAAGTAATATCTGCTACTGTGGTGTGCAATAATATACTCTTGCCAATTTTTACTCGTGGAGGAGGAGTCTCATACTTTACACAACCAGCTTCACATCACCCTTCACGGTGAATCTTTGCATATCTGTGTGTATTTATAATCACTGACTCACCATCCCCCTCCTACTATTTCTGCACACTACAATAGTTTTCCAACATGCTTGTTTTAGCTATCGACGGTGGGTGCGCTTTACTTATCTCAATAGGCCGGCCAGTCCAGGACCCTCCATCCAATGCTCCTGACAAGGTAAAATAAGCCCTCAATGTCAGTCATAAACTGAACTACTAAAATGTTTTCATTTATTGAATTTTCTGTTAAATGATTTAAACTTTTTTACACCGTAAACTTACTATTTAAAAATCTTTTTTTTAATACCATGTAAAAGAACTTTGAAGATATTTCAGTGTTTTTGTTTGGTACATGAAAAAAAGTGCACCTCTTACTGTGAATTGAAGGTCAGTCCTTTTAAGAGGCATTTTAATTGGCTTTGCTACTGCCATTTGGTCCTTAAATGCATTTTATTTTCTCAGTGTGTCTCCCTGCCTTCCCCTATTTCTCCTTTCCCTTGATGACACTTAATTGTTTCTTAAATGACTCAAATGTTTTGGCCACAGCAACCTTGAATGGGAAACCATTTCATGCATTCCCGATTTGTTTCTGCATGAGGAAGCATTTCCTAGCATCTGTTCCTTCTGAAGTTGTTCTCTTCTAATTTTTAGTTATGCCCTTTTATCCTAGCACATTGCTTAGGGCTACAAAGCAGAGACTTGAGTATCAATAATGTACTACACAGGGTTGCCAACTATTAGTGAAAAATACTGACAGGTAAAAAAAAAAAAGAAAGAAAGAAATAAAACACGTGGAGGTCAATATTTAGCACTATATTTAAAGTCACTATGGAGTAGATTTTGAGGTGTATAAACAGGCAGGAGGGGCTCCATCCTGATCAGCAGGCTATTCCCAGATGTTCAGCAACCAACAGGTCAGGGTACAGAACCCCCCACGTATATAACAGTCGAAGCCAAGAAGTAGGGGTAGACCAAGAAGTCTCATCAGCTGAGGGTTGATTGAAATAACTTTCTTTGCACCAAATACATATGTGTGACCCAGATGTTCAGCCACACTTAACCCCACAGTGCCATTGAATGTCCCTTCTGACCATTGCGGTATTGTGCAGTTATAGTTGGGGTGATCCACAGGCAGATTCAGGGAGGACCCAGCAGCTGTACGGGCATAGGCGCCCCGTATAAGAGGCTTGGGGAGGCTAAGCCTCCCCAGCCCAACCCTGACCATCTACTGCCCGCCGTCTCCAATTGTCATTTTTACTGCCCTGAAGAGTTCTGCCTCGGCACCGGCAATTCAGAGTAGGCCTTCTGCCAGGGTTGGGGCTTTCTCTTCAGGCGCGTCTTAGTCCTACCTCTGTGGAAAAGAGGAAGTTACGTTAGAGTCCAGGACGCCCCTGAGGAGAAGCCCCGACGCTGGCAGAAGGCTGACTCTGAATCGCCGGTGCTGAGGGAGAACTCTTCAGGGCAGTAAAAATGACGACGGGAGACAGCAGCTGCAGGCAGCAGAAGAAACAGGGAGAAAGATGCAAGACTCCGGGGGGGGGGGGGGGGGGGGGGGGGGAGGGGGGGGGGAGAGAGAGAGCTACCCAAGGAGGTTTAATAGCCGAGTGGAAGTGAGCCTTTCTAGCCCAGTAAGTAAACAAGGAGACAATTTGGTTAATGTGTTTCCCCAGCGTAGCCATCATCCTCACTGCCTTCAGCCCAAACAAAACAAACAAACTTATGAGCTGCTGCATCCAGGTTGTTCTTGATTGTTGATCCGTAACAAGGCTAAAGTTGTTTCTGTTAATAGGCACGGTATTGCAGCTGGTATAAGCACAAACTCTGTAGTTTGTGCTTATATATCCTGTTTTTGTTTCTTGAGAGTTTATCTTAACTGTTGTTGTACTCTGCCTTGGGAAGCTGGTGTTATAAAGATGATAGAATACTGTTTTGTGCTCCTTGTATCCCTCTATTTTTGTTCACCCTTCCTGGAGATTACAATCCTTTCTTGTTACCTTATATATTTTCCCTGAGTGCATATCACTTTATGTGGTCTGGCAAATTGGATTAATAACCCATTTTTCTAATGGTGAATTTGCATATTCTATCCCTTAATGTAAAGGGAATTTCAGCCCCCATGAAAAGGAAAAAAATGTTGGTGTATCTGAGGAACAAAAGAGCGGATATTTGTTTTTTACAGGAGACTCATCTTGATGCTGAGGAAAGCTTAAAACTTTTGGGTAAATGGTTTGGCAAGGGTTTCTTCAGTCCTGCAGCTGGGCATAAGAATGGAGTTATTACCCTCCTTAGCAGATCCTTGTCTTTTCACTTACTCTCTCATGCCCATGATAGTGCTGGGAGATGGTCCCATCTTGAAGGTACTCTAGAGGGCAATCCCATTGTTTTGATAAATGTCAATGCTCCAAACGCTGATGACCCTGAATTTTTCCACGCAGTTACTACCTCAGGGCGCCTTGCACTTACCTGTCACACCATAATTGGGGGTGACTTCAATTTTCCAATTGATCCTTTTTTGGATTGATCTTCAACCTGCAGACCTGCCAAGCTCAGGATTAGAAGCGCACTCAATAGCCTCATGCAAGCTCATGGTTGGACTGATCTTTGGAGGTTGCTGTACTCGCAGTCCAGAGACTATACTTTTTACTCAGCGCCGCATTGCACCTACTCCAGAATAGACTACCTTTTGGGATCTAAGGACTTGATTCCTATGCTGACTGCTGCAAAAATACATGAAATCTCAGTTTCTGATCACGCTGCCATCACTTGTGACTTAGCTTGGTCAGCCAGTAAGCCTAACTCATTCCTATGGAGACTCAATGTTACCCTGTTGTCGGAGGCTGTATTTTTGCAGCATATTTCACGCAAGATGGCTGAGTTTTTTAACGACAATAAAGACTCTATACCCTCTTTTATAGTAGTTTGGGAGGCGTTTAAATCCTGGATTAGGGGGGGGGGGGGGGGGAATAATCAGCTACTCATCTCTTATTCGCAAAGTCACCAGAGCTAAACTTGCTGGTTTGGAAGAGGAAATTCAGCGGTGTGAAGCGACGCTCTACACCTCATCGTCCAAGTCTTCTTTGCAGCAGCTGCAACAGCTCAAGTTACAGTACAACTCACTGTTGTCCAATATGTCTCGTGCGATAAACTTTAAGCAAAGTGCTATCTATTATTCAGATGCAAATAAAGCTGGTAAACTTCTTGCATCTTATTTGAAAGGCAGAAAGGCTAGTCAGAGGATTGCAATGGTTAAATCTCCAACAGAGTTATCACTAACCTCCTCTTCCCAAATTCTAGAGGTTTTCGAATCCTTCTTCAGGTCCCTGTACACTTCAGAATCTGTAGTTCAGGATAATGATGTTCATCGTTTTCTATCAGCATTGCAATTACCACGTGTTTTGGACAGTCACATCAGGCGACTCAGCAAACCTATCTCCCTTGATGAAATAATTTATGCAATTAATAAACTACCTTTAGGTAAAGCTTTCTCTTCCACTATATCAGTTTATCTGCTGTCTTATTTCAACACGCTGCTGGAGTCTACTTCTTCGGGGTGCTTTCTGGATGCCAACATAGTAGTGCTGCCTAAGCCCAACAGAGACACAACCTTGGTACAGAACTATAGACCAATTTCACTGTTAAATACTGACTATAAAATTTATGCAAAGATTTTGTGCTGCAGAATTGAGAACATTATTTCGTCTCTTGTACACAGGGATCAGGCTGGTTTTGTTAAGTTCAGGAGTGGTGCTGATAACCCCAGATTGCTTTGTCATGTAATACATTTTGCTCGGTCAAAGGACTATCCCATCCTGTCTGTTTCCCTTGATGCGGAGAAGGCCTTTGACCGGGTAGAATGGAAATATCTGTTTCTTGTTCTAAAACACTTTGGTTTCCCTGATCCATATATTCATATGGTGCAGCTTCTGTACTCCCATCCTTTGGCCCATATAGTAGCTAACGGTGAATCCTCTAACTCATTTGTTCTGCATAGAGGTACCAGACAAGGTTGCCCCATCTCTCTCATTGTTTAATTTGGCTCTTGAACCTCTCCTAGTGGCAATTCGTCAATCCGCAGATATTGCTGGTGTCCATCTGGGCTCGGATGAGTTCAAGCTCTCAGCATATGCAGATGACATCATGTTATATCTCACTAATCCACAGACATCCCTGAAAGCCCTCTTTAACCTAATATCTAGATTCTCGAAAATTTCAGGCTACAAGGTTAATTGGGATAAAACAGAACTGATGCCTTTGAATGACAGCTGTACTCCTTTTAGTGCTACTGAGTTGCACTGTAAATGGATATCCTCTTCCATAAAGTATCTTGGTGTCTTCTTTGATAGAGACCTCGCCAACACCATTAAAATTAATTCTGACAAGGTAATCTCACAGGTTGAAACCTCACTGGCATCCTGGTCCCCATTAAACCTCACTTGGTAGGGACGGCTGGATACTATTAAAATGATGATAGTCCCTAAAATCACTTACACGTTGAGCATGATCCCTTTTCTCTTCCCTTACGCCTTTTATAGGCGTCTAGAAAAGATGCTAACCAACTTTTTATGGAATCTTCGATTGCCCAGAATCTCTCTGAGCAAACTTAAGCTCCCAAAAAGGCATGGAGGTGTGAAATTTCCTGATCTCCTGCTTTATCATAAAGCCTTCATTATGCGGCAGGGCATGGAATGGATCTCCCCTTTACATGTTGCTTCCCCGCCCAGATGGTTAACCTTTGAACAGGCTCTTATTGACCCATTAAAACATACCCATATCATTGGCATGCACCTCCCCAAGCGCGTTGTGTCTAATCCGTTCATTCACACTACCTATAAATTAATGGTATCCTCAGATAAATTAATGGATATCCTTTGGTCTGCTACGCCACTCACCCCTATATGGCATAATCCTAACTTTAAAATTGGCAGTAAACAAGTTTTGTGATCTCAGTGGCAGCGCATAGGTATTTGGGCCTTAAAAGATATGATCCACATGAGTAGGCAGACATGGAAAACCTTCTCAGAGATGAAGACAGAATTTGCACTGTCTGATGCCCAATTTTACCAATGGCTTCAGATTAGCTCCATGGTAAAAAAGAACTCCAAAGTCAGGTTACACGCCCGGTTCCTGGCCCAAACTCCGGAGCTTCTTGATTTTAATCTAAAGCTTCAGCACATTGGTCACGCTGCTTCCCACATTTACAAGTACCTTCTTAGCCACTCCCGCACTAAATGTACTGGTTTACATAGATGCTGGGAGGAGGACATACGACAACCAATGTCTGATAGGCAGTGGGAACAGCTTTGGAAGTCCCTCTTCCAGTGCTCTAACTCTTCTAATACTATAAAGTCTATATATTTCTTTATGCATAGATCTCTTTGGACGCCTTATAAGTTGCATGTTATCAATTCCTCTAACTCTAGTATATGCTGGTCTTGCCAGTCTCAAGTGGGTACTGTAAAGCATCTTACCTTTGAATGTGTGTGCCTTCGTCAGTATTGGCTGGAAATCTGGTCGCAGCTGGTAGACATTTTTCACCTTCCTGGCTCACTCACTTATCAATTTGTGATTCTCAGGGATCAGTATTACAAGAGTCTGCTGACTCCTAGTGATTGGGCTCTTGTTAGCACCCTGGTTTCTTTAGCATTGAAGGTAATCTTCTCCCATTGGAAGTCTTTACATCAGGCTACCTACCAGGAATGGTGGAACTTAGTGCTCCAAATTTACAAATTCGAATCACACCTTGCAAAGAAATCTTCTCGTTTTGCTTCATATAGGGAAAAATGGCTACCACTTGTTGCTTATTTTGATACTGTACAGTGATAGGTACTAAATTTGATGTGTGTTTTTTGACATGTGCATGCTTTACACTTTGATTTGTATTCTCCAGCTCCCCTCCCCTTTCCCTCTTCTTTTCCTCTTTCCTCCCTCTCTCTTGTTTTCACTTAATTTGATTCTGAATGTAGATTGCTGCTTCTTACATGTGAGCTACGATATAGCCTTACTTTGTAAAATGTTAGTTGTAGTTATGTTGTGAGCTCTTGATGGTATCTGTATCAAAAATCAATAAAAGAAATTAAACTTAAAAAAAAGAATACTGTATATTGAAATTAAATGGAAGTAGAATTAAACTCACCTTTCATTGGGGTACATGGAATCACATTTTAATGTCATCTCATTTGTAGGAATTTACATTTTAGATACACAACTGGATTATTCTGTTTTTAGGCATGTTTCAGGGACAAGTGGTTTTATAGGTCAAAATAAAAATAAATATTTTTAATGCAGATTTCTTTTGTTTAAACATAACTAACTGGGCTATAAGCCCCTAATGGTGTATTAGGTTCTGCCCAGTGTAATATTTATGGTACAGTAAGCTTCAGAGTGTGTTTTTGCACAAAGATGTGCATAGTGTTTTGCAGTTGAGCGATAGTGGTTAGTATATGCTTTGAGCAACCACTTTATTCTTTGACATATATACATATCTAATATCTAAATATAATAAAAGGTATTAATTGTGACTTTTATTTTTTTTTTCTGTGTGTTATCAGACAATTATGGATTTAAGCTCCACCCCTGGCCCCACCCCTAACCCCACCCCTTTAGCCTCCCCAAACAGTTGGGCCACCGGCCGCCAATGTGTACGGGCAGTGTCGACATTCAATGTTGACACACTCGTAGATAACTGGGTAACTTTGACACTGCACAAAGGGCAGTCCTAATTTTGCCCAGTTAGCTATGAGGGTTCCAACACTGAATATCAGTGAACCCGCACATAATTCAAGGTCTGTAACTGACCCAAATATTCAATGCCAGTGCCTGGGCATGCATGGTGATCAGTGGACAATGGGGAAGCTACTGCTTGCCCCGGGATTCGTAGCATGGAATGTGGCTACCAGTTGGGTTTCTGTCAGGTACTATTGGAAACTGGATACTGGGCTAGATAGACCATTGGTCTGACTCAGTATGGCTGTTCTTATGTTCTCATGATGCAGGCTGAATATCGAGGAGCTGTAGGAAATGAAAGTCCATGGGGTGTCGTTATTAACCTGGACTACCATTAAGATGTAGTACTAATTCATTCAATGTTAGTCTATTTTATGTGATAGGCCTAGTTACTAATAAGAATAAAATTTCTTATTGGTTGCCCATATTAATAACTCTACCCACCCCATCTGTGCAAAACTATAATAGAATTTACAGTGGTGGAAATAAGTATTTGATCCCTTGCTGATTTTGTAAGTTTGCCCACTGACAAAGACATGAGCAGCCCATAATTGAAGGGTAGGTTATTGGTAACAGTGAGAGATAGCACATCACAAATTAAATCCGGAAAATCACATTGTGGAAAGTATATGAATTTATTTGCATTCTGCAGAGGGAAATAAGTATTTGATCCCCCACCAACCAGTAAGAGATCTGGCCCCTACAGACCAGGTAGATGCTCCAAATCAACTCGTTACCTGCATGACAGACAGCTGTCGGCAATGGTCACCTGTATGAAAGACACCTGTCCACAGACTCAGTGAATCAGTCAGACTCTAACCTCTACAAAATGGCCAAGAGCAAGGAGCTGTCTAAGGATGTCAGGGACAAGATCATACACCTGCACAAGGCTGGAATGGGCTACAAAACCATCAGTAAGACGCTGGGCGAGAAGGAGACAACTGTTGGTGCCATAGTAAGAAAATGGAAGAAGTACAAAATGACTGTCAATCGACAAAGATCTGGGGCTCCACGCAAAATCTCACCTCGTGGGGTATCCTTGATCATGAGGAAGGTTAGAAATCAGCCTACAACTACAAGGGGGGAACTTGTCAATGATCTCAAGGCAGCTGGGATCACTGTCACCACGAAAACCATTGGTAACACATTACGACATAACGGATTGCAATCCTGCAGTGCCCGCAAGGTCCCCCTGCTCCGGAAGGCACATGTGACGGCCCGTCTGAAGTTTGCCAGTGAACACCTGGATGATGCCGAGAGTGATTGGGAGAAGGTGCTGTGGTCAGATGAGACAAAAATTGAGCTCTTTGGCATGAACTCAACTCGCCGTGTTTGGAGGAAGAGAAATGCTGCCTATGACCCAAAGAACACCGTCCCCACTGTCAAGCATGGAGGTGGAAATGTTATGTTTTGGGGGTGTTTCTCTGCTAAGGGCACAGGACTACTTCACCGCATCAATGGGAGAATGGATAGGGCCATGTACCGTACAATTCTGAGTGACAACCTCCTTCCCTCCGCCAGGGCCTTAAAAATGGGTCGTGGCTGGGTCTTCCAGCACGACAATGACCCAAAACATACAGCCAAGGCAACAAAGGAGTGGCTCAGGAAGAAGCACATTAGGGTCATGGAGTGGCCTAGCCAGTCACCAGACCTTAATCCCATTGAAAACTTATGGAGGGAGCTGAAGCTGCGAGTTGCCAAGCGACAGCCCAGAACTCTTAATGATTTAGAGATGATCTGCAAAGAGGAGTGGACCAAAATTCCTCCTGACATGTGTGCAAACCTCATCATCAACTACAGAAGACGTCTGACCGCTGTGCTTGCCAACAAGGGTTTTGCCACCAAGTATTAGGTCTTGTTTGCCAGAGGGATTAAATACTTATTTCCCTCTGCAGAATGCAAATAAATTCATATACTTTCCACAATGTGATTTTCCGGATTTAATTTGTGATGTGCTATCTCTCACTGTTACCAATAACCTACCCTTCAATTATGGGCTGCTCATGTCTTTGTCAGTGGGCAAACTTACAAAATCAGCAAGGGATCAAATACTTATTTCCACCACTGTATAATAGGTTAGCTGAAGGCAGATCCTTCTTTAAAACATGCATAGAACTGCAGAAAAATTACACAATGCTGGAATGAGCTATTTTGGCTTGAGGGGTACCAAAACAAAGAACTTATTCTCTGACCCCTACTCTGATCACTCTTCCCTTTTTCATACAGCAGCCCTGGAAGCGCTGTGTAAAATATGGTGCTTGAGGCATAAGCCTCAGTTACCCTGCTATTGTTCCAGCTCTGCACATGTATCTGTTTGGCATGGTGCACATCAGAAACCATTTTACAAAAGAGAACTTTCAAAAAAGTAGCAGAGGGATAAGCAATGATTTCACCACCCGCACATGAAAGTGGTAGATTTTGAACACTAGGGAACTTGTTAAGAAGTAGTTTTCCAAAATCCTAATATATAGAAATTCAATAATGCCAGAGAGATAAAACACAATTTCCCTGCTCAAGTTTTCCTCCGATGTTCAGACCCAAATGAGAACTTACCTGACAGTGATGTATTCGAAGCAGTTGTAAATGCTGAAAGGGAAATTTCCCAGAGTACATATATACCTTGAAGATCTACCTAAATCATATATATATATATATATAGATATAGATAGATAGATAGAGAGAGAGAGAATAACACTAGTTATTTGTGACTATCCATTTGTATAGATAAATCAGCTTTGTACACATTTTTTATGTCATTGAATCAATGTCAATTCATAGAGACTCCATGGGGCTCATTTTCGAAAGAGAAAAACGTCCCAAAGCACCATTGGTACGTTTTTCTTCTCAAAACATCCAAATTGGTATTTTCTAAACCTATTTTGCAGAAATTTATTTATGCAATTTGTCTACAGTGTGTCCATATCACAAGGGGCGTGGCGGGGCATTTTGAAGGCGGGATTAGGGCATGCCTAACACTTGAAGCCATAATGGAATAAAATAAAAATGTCCAGGACTAAAACTAAGATGTTTTGGTCTACACCTGTTTTCAGAATGAATATGGCACAAAAAAGTTCCCTAAATGACCAGATGACCACTGGATAGAATCAGGGGTGACCCCCTCATATCCCCCAGTGGTCACTGACCCCCTCCCAATGCCAACAATGTGAATAAAAATATGACTTACCAGCCTCTATGACAGCCTCAGATGTTAAAGTCAGGTCTATTAGAGCAGCATTCAGGTCCCTGCAATAGAGTAGTGGTCGGTGCAGTGCACTATAGAGTGGGGGACCCAGGCCTCTATCTCCCTCTCCCTGTGACACTTGTGGTGGAAACTCTGACCCCTCCCAAACTCAGAAAAATCCTACTGTACCCACATATAGGTGCCCCCTTCATCCATAAGGGCTATTGTAGTGGTGTACAGTGGGGGACAGTGTATTTTGGGTGGGTTTTAGAAGGCTCAAGGGACAAGATAAGGGAGAAAAGGTGAGATGCTCACCTGGGAGCTTTTGCATGAAGTGCACAGAATTGTCCTTTAGGGTGCCCCATTGCTCTCCTAGGATGTCTGGGCAACCAGTCTACTATATCCGAATGGCATGAATCTCTTTTCATTATTATTATTCATTTATTATCATTTTAATCATAATACACAAGCATCTACTTGTTACATGAAACTTTGGGAAAATACTCCAGAAAAAGTATTAGTATAAAAAAAAGACGCAGAAAAATGTAATAACACATTTATCCCTTCCTTAGACCACCAAATTCGGAAGAGTGGCTGGTAAGACAATGATGATCAAATTAATCATAAACTTAAGAAGTAAGACCCAAATCTAAATATTAACCACAGCTATATAATCTTAAACAACTGATTAAGCAGATATTACATTACTAGTCACTCTCTTCAGGTCCAGAAAAGATCTAAACTGTTCCAGTGCAAAAAAGACATTTCACTCCCAAATACCGCACTATACATTTACAAGGGTGCGTCAATAAAAAAGTTGCACCCAGAGTCTTTACTTCTTCTCTCATATCCAGGAAGCACTTTCATCTGTCTTGAGTGGATTTAGTAACATCTGGAAACATTCACAATTTGTTACCACAAAACTTTTATTGAGCATTCTTAAAATACAGTTTCATAACCATATTGAAGTCCTGTTCAAATACAAATGATACCAGTAATGTGGCTCTATCAGTAACATCTGATAGTGAATCTTCCAAAATCAAAGAAATATCTCTAAAATCATTAAGGGGGTCTTTTACTAAGGTGCGCTAGTGTTTTTAGCTCGCACTAAAAATAGGCACATGCTAAATGCTAGAGATGCCCATAGAAATACATTGGTGTCTTTGGCATTTAACGTGTGCCTATTTTTAGTGCGCTAAAAATGCTAGCGCTCCTTAGTAAAAGACCCCCTAAACTTCTCTTCTTTCTGACCCTGCTGAAGATCTTCAGGAGACCTTCCTAAGTTCTTTGTAGGCAAAAATATATATATTGTTAATAGGAGGAATAAGCTGGGAAGAAATTTTTTAATTTTCAATAAGATATTTTTAAACAGTTTTTATTTATTTATTTTATTTGTTACATTTGTATCCCACATTTTCCCACAGATTTGCAGGCTCAATGTGGCCTACATAATACCGTGAAGGCATTCGCCAAATCCGGTATGGGAATAGTGGAAGGACTGAAACTGGCCTTGGAAAGTTTAAGATCCTCAGATTTTAGTACCTGTTCCATAAAATCTTGCTTCAGTTTGTCCACTGACTTAGAAAGGTGCCCCACTGTAGAGACCAAATTCATAGTTTCCTGAGTCAATCTTGCAATGGACAAGCTCAGCCTCTCAATTGCATGCCAGAAGTTGTCCAGTCTAACCATCGCAGGGGGGTTCAATATTCCCTTCCCTTCAGGACATGTAACCTCCAACGCAACTCCAGTAAGAGATCTGCCTTCACCACAGGCCCTGGGCTGAGCGACGTCTGCAAGTATGGGGCCCATCTTCTCTTCCCGAATCACGGCGGGACATGGTGTTGCTTCAATAACCGGAGGTGAGAGCGTTTTATCATGCTGGGGCGCTGAGGTGCCTCCCTCAGCACTCGAAGCAGAACCTTCTCTGGCTTGATCTGGCGTGTTAGTGCTTTTAGCGTGCGCTAACTGTGTAGGTGCCCACAATATTCATATGGGTGCCTACACAGTTAGCGTGCACTAATTTTGTGCATGCGCTAAAAATGCTAGCGCACCTTAGTAAACAGGGCCGTAAGTGTATTCTGTAATGAAGTGCGCTGAACTTCTAATGTGCAGAGGAAGAAAGGGTGTAGTTATGGGCAGGGAAATGAGTGTTTTGTGGGCATTCCAAAATTTATGTGCATAGTTAAAGAATATAGCCCAGTGTACATAAATCTGCATGCCAGGATTTATGCCACATTTTCATAGGTGTAAATGGATGGACATAGTTTTAGGCCCTGCGATATCAGCTAAGTGTGTTCTATAATCGGTGCCTAAATCTAAGGACCGATTACAGAATACACTTAGTCGACACTGATTTCAGCGCCGATTTTTTAGGTTCCATATATAGAATCTTCTCCTATAGGCTTGGATAGCATTCAACTTTGCAGTAGATAGCCAGAATCTTTTGGATAGTTCATGTATTTGTGAAGGTTACGGTTCACTGATGGCCTGGAATCTTCAAATAGTAGCCAAGAGCATCAATGCAGTAAAAATGCATTTAAAAATGTTTCATGGGAATAAGATTGCCATAGTATAGTGCCACTTATGTTAGAGAAATATGAGTATGGTCTTTAACTGGCTTTAATAAAATAAGTCAAAACCGGCAGAAAGCTATAAAGGAGCTACAGAGATGGTACAGGAATATAGCAGCTGGTTAATCATATGTAGTTGAAAAAGCACTTGCCATAAACCCTTACAATTATGGGTTCTAACGCTCTCATTTGTTGTTAGCCATTTATGGTTTTTTATTTATTTATTTTTATCGTTGTTTGTCAGAAGAGATTATATGAGAGATAATTTAACAGTAAAAGAAAGAACTCATATAGGGGTCTTTTTATCAACCTGTGGTAAAAAATGGCCTTAGCGCATACTAAGGACATTTTACTGCTGCTGGAAAATGGCTGCTTTTTCATTATTTGAATTCATTGCCAGGTGCTAATGTTGCCATTAGGGCGCAACAATAAACTGCAAATAATCACTTTGAGTAATTGAAAGACTTAAATACTTTTTTACTCAATTAGTCCTTTTTTAAAAGTATTTTTACTTTATGCTCCTATTTTGTTGTTTTTGTCATATTTTCCTTGTAATTTTAATATTTTGTATTTTTAACTTCCTTGGAGGAAAAGGTCTCTAAATTGCCCCAGTGCCAGGATGAACTTTGTCATAAACATATATCAAGGCACACACTGGGCTCAGCTCGTCACAGACTTGAAAAAAATCTCCATTTTCACAATGTGATTCAAAATCTTCATATCAAAATGTAACTAATTGAGTTACTTAGCTTTTTTTCTTTTCTGATGTGGGTCTGGCTGTCAGACGCCTGGTCAGAAGAGAAATTTTTAAATTGCCAATATAAGTTGTTTCCTATTATGCAGTATCTAGGAAAAAATTGAGTGGTATGATCATCAGCTTGCCTGCAGCTCCCCTAGTCTGAGGAGTTAACTCTGGATGCCTAGATGTTGATGATAGTTCTACTTTTGCCAGATTTCATTTATAGAGGAGTATGTGTTATTTTGTTCAACAGAAGGATATGGCAACCTTCATACATACATACATACACATGTTATGAGAAAACTGGACTACTTTGGTTTATTGAAGAAGCAGTTGGCTCTGGAGCAGTAGTTCTCAACCTTTCTTCTGTTGTGATAGACCTAAGAGGCAATGTTCATGTGTGTGACACACTGAACACTAAAATTCACAGTTAAACAACAACAACAACAAAACCTCCTTAATATTTCAGTGTTAAAAATGATGCAAGGGAAATATAACATATTGTTAAACAGAGTTTACTTTGTTTATAGACTGTTGTTAAAATTAAACTTGTTATTTTTTTTTAAAGATGTTTCAATCTTCATTTACTTTATCAGTGAGAAAGCTTGGACCTATGTTTGGCATACAGTTTTTCCATATGGGATTGAACAGTCAAAAAATTCACAATAAACTTAACTGTCAACATCATAAAACATCCATTTTAGAGTCTGTACAGCTTATTAGACAAAACAAATATATTTTCAAATTCTGGTGTTACATTAGTAACAGCAACACAAAATCCTTCTACTGCTAGATATTGGGAAGTAACACAAAGTTCTGCCAGTATGCTACTTGGAAACTTTGTAGTGAAGAGAACACATAGAGGGGCATAATTGAACGGGGCACCCAAGTTTTCCTGAGGATGTCCTCGCAGGACATTCCGGCGAAGGGGCAGGGAAACCCGTATTATCGAAACAAGATGGGCAGTCATCTTTCGTTTCAATAATACGGTCAGGGACGCCCAAATCTCAGCATTTAGGTTGACCTTAGAGATGGTCGTCCTTAGAGATGGTTGTCCCCGATTTTTGGCGATAATGGAAACTGAGGACGTCCATCTCAGAAACGACCAAATCCAAGCTATTTGGTCGTGGGAGGAGCCAGCATTTGTAGTGCACTGGTCCCCCTCACATGCCAGGACACCAACCGGGCACCCTAGGAGGCACTGCAGTGGACTTCAGAAAAAGCTCCTAGGTTCATAACTCCCTTACCTTGTATGCTGAGCCCCCCGAAATCCACTCCCCATAACTGTACACCACTACCATAGCCCTTATGGGTGAAGGGGGGCACCTAGATGTGGGTACAGTGGGTTTGTGGTAGGTTTTGGAGGGCTCACATTTACCACCACAAGTGTAACAGGTAGGGGGGGATAGGCCTGAGTCCGCCTGCCTGAATTGCACTGCAGTACCCACTAAAACTGCTTCAGGGACATGCATACTGCTGTCATGGAGCTAGGTATGGTATTTGAGGCTGGCATAGAGGCTAGAAAAATTATTTTAAATTTTATTTTAGGGTGGGAGGGGGTTAGTGACCACTGGGGAAGTAAGGGGAGGTGATCCCCGATTCCCTCCGGTGATCATCTGGTCATTTAGGGCACACTTTTGTGGCTTGGTCGTAAAACAAAAGGACAAAGTAAAGTCGCCCAAGTGTTCATCAGGGTCGCCCCTCTTTTTTCCATTATCGGCCGAGGACGCCCATGTGTTAAGCATGCCCCAGTCCCGCTTTCGCTATGCTTCGACACATCCCTGGGAACTTTGGTCATCCCCGCAACAGAAAGCAGTTGAGTATTCCCAAAATCGGCTTTCAGTTATGCCGATTTGGGAGACTCTGTGAGAAGGATGCCTATCTTCCGATTTGTGTTGAAAGATGGGCACCCTTTTCTTTCAAAAATAAGCCTGATAGGGGTCCTTTTACTAAGGTGCACTGAAAAATGGACTGCGGTAGTGTGGGCATGGATTTTGGGCACGTGCAGAAACATTTTTCAATGCACCTGTAAAGGTCTTTAAAATTTTTTTTGCCGAAAATGGACTTTTGGCAAAATGAAAATTGCCACGTGTCCATTTTGGGTCTGAGGCCTTAGAACCAACCATTGACCTAACGGTAAGGTCTCACACGGTAACCGGGCAGTAATGATCTATGCACGTAGAATGACGATTAATGTCCGATAACTGCCTGTGCGCCAGAAAATGAAAATATTTTCCAGCACGCCTAGCGGACACACGTCAAAAATTAAATTACCACAAGGGTCATGCGGTAGCCGAGTGTTAACTTAAAATTGCGTGTAGATGCCTACGTGGCTTAGTAAAAGGTTCCCATAGACAGCAGACCTGCAGCATTTCCATTTGAAACTGGTTGCAACAATTATTTATTTATTTATTTATTTATTTGTTGCATTTGTATCCCACATTTCCTCACCTATTTGCAGGCTCAATGTGGCTTACATTGCTCTACCCTGGCTATTGTCATGGCTGAATAGAAATACAATTAATAATAATAACACAAGAATATGATTATCATTGTTATCATTGGGGCTAGCTGAGAAGCAGAAATAAGGATCAGTTACAGAAATTTCAAGTACTTGACTCACTGGATCTCTGGTCTCCCCTTCTTGTAGGCACAGATGGTTGTTAAGGAAAGTACAGTCTTGCTGTGCATGCTAAACATTTGGGGACACATCTCACACCTCATGGGGACACACCAGTGTGTCTTGACACAGCCAGTGCTCTTTGTCAGTTCCAGCTTTGATATATATCTTAATTTCCTATGGTGACAGGTAGCCCCTACATTTTCAATGGCAGACTCCACAGGGAGTATTCTTTTCAAAAATCACTTCCAGACTTATGCGTATAAATTACCCACAGGCCTGCAATCAGCATGAAGATATTAAAAACTCTCTCCTAAACTTTTAGTGAATTTTTTTCAACAACCTTTAATCAATAGACTCCTTTCTTACAAGGCTTAATTTAGCAATTATTCTCTAGTTACTAGGTTGGAGAAATCTATTCCTGCTTTTAGTCTTATTTGTGGGTAAAAGGGACATTCAATAACTGGTGAAGTGTTAGGTCAGAGCTTTAAGCTTGAGTCTATGGTATTTACAATACATTAAGGGGCATTTTTGATATGACATCCAAATTGAGACCTTTTTTTGCTAAAAAGGTCTAAAAAAAAAAAAAAGGTGTAGGTCACAACCATAATTGAACCTGAAAAATGTCTATATTTCTGGTTTCACTATGGCTTTGAGCTAGACGTTTTTCAGAAAAGAAAAAAAAACCCATCCCAGGGGAAAAGGTAGTAAAACAAGCCATAAAGAGGTCTGTCAGGCAGCATTCCTAGTAAACTGGCCACAGACATCCCAGCAGTGCAGGGGGGGGCAGCCTAGTAGTCAATGCAGTGAACTTCATATAAAGGGACCCAGGTACAAATCCCACCTAAGCCCCTTTCATATTGTATGGTGAGCATTCAAGGAACAGAGAAAACCTACTGTACCTAAAGGTTCACCACTGCAATAGCTCTCAGGCTTGCGGGTCACTTATATATTTAGGTACGGGAGGTATTTATATGTTCCAAGAGGGCTCACATATTTATACTGCAATGAAAGAGTTAAAGTGGGAATTGAACCTGTGCCCCATTGTTAATTTTCCACTAGGCTATTCCATCCACTTCCTTGCTGCTTTCTTAGGAATGGCCATAATATCTAGAGCGGTCATAGAGCCTGGTATCTACTGTCACTATCCAACCTTTGAAGGGTTGGGGGGGGGGGGGGCATTGACATAAATACAATAAATAGAGTAAACTTGGAAATGGCAAATTGAAACCTAATAATAAGACTAACATGAAACAGTATAAAAAAATACACATTTAACGGCACTGCAGAACAATCATATAACAGAAATATGATTTATGTCAGTACAATATAAACAATACCATAATAGACCACATGGAAGAAACATTCAAGTAACAGAGATATAAGATGTCAGCATGATACCAATGAAACACCTAAGAGCACGCATTAGAACATTAATAACATAGGTAAGATGCTAATGTTGTTCCTACAATATGACTTATTATATAGCCGAGGGGCCAAGTGACGATATATTGATGAGGACAACATGGATAATACAGAGTCAATTGGGATAAATAGATGGGTAGATAAACTCAAGGCAATTCCATGTAAGGTAGTTTCTGATAATGTTCCAAGTATGGCAGCTTCCAGGGATTCAGGAGAATTATTAAGAATTTCAGAACCTGTAGAACTGTATAATTTCCATTAAGTCTTAGTAGTAAATTTGATACAGGTTGAATATTATTACTACCATTTTGAAAGATTGCAAACTGCACTGAGGGTATAGTATTCCTGTAATGAGAGAAGGAAAAGAACTCATTTTCTGCTTGCACTTATTCTAAGGGGAATTCTGATAGTGATGGAAGACTCTAGTGATCATGCTGGAATCCATTCCAGCAGTGTTAACATTTACATATGCATTACTTTTTTCTTTTTCTGCAATTGAGTTTTTTTGGTCCGTAGATTTCATTGTTTTATTATGTACCACAAGGGAAATAGCCATTGTAATACCAGTTTTTAAAAAGGGATCTGGGGGGAAGGGTCCAGAGAGGATCTGAGATGTCCAGGTTGAGATGTGCACAGATTCTCCTATATTTTACAAAGACACTTCCAAATGTGGGGTGTTTTGTAAAATACTTAAATATTCATCAGCAAATACGAAGGTATTTTCTAGCACATCCAGAGGGAGCCCATGTTGAGCCCATGTTTTAAAATGCTGCATTTGGAAAAAGAAGTATTCTGTTCTCCCAAAATATGGGTGGGAGCAGCTTTTTAAAGTTGCTGCTCCTGACACCCACACACACCCTCAGCCCTTCAAAGCAGGTGAATATTCTATCCAATCCCCCAACTAACTAACCCCCCTGTTTACAAAGCTACGCAACTATGCCAATACAGGTAGCCAATCCCCCCCCCAACTAACAACCCCCGCCCCCCGTTTACTAAGCCATACAACAATGCCGGCACAGCCCATTCAAAGTGAATGGGCTGTGTCGGCATTACCGCACTGGCAACCGCTAGTGTGGCTTTGTAAACGGGGGGGGGGGGGGTTGTTGCCCCAGCATCTAGACATTAGGGAAACTCCTGGTAGGTTCTGATGGGAGGGGGGGGTTTCCAAGGTTCTTGACTGTTCTGGGGGATCTTTACTGGGAGTCCAGAGGGGGTTTGTGGAGGATGGGATAGACTAGAGAAGGAGGAAGGGGAATACACCTGGTACTTATATATCATTGTTTCTTTTAAGATGCTCCTGGGAGCACTGAGCCACCCGTTGGTGCCCCAAAGCTCCTGGGGAGCAAAATAATGCAGCTTGTGGGGTTGATTGCATGCTGTGTATTCATATACCACAGGATTTAACTAACCTGTTGTATTGAATTATTGCAGGTTACTGACTCCAGCAATAAAGTAAGCTGCAATAAAATATGATATTTTGCCACAACTTAGTAACTACCCCCCTAAAGAAGATAGGGTTCTTCATTTTAGATAGTGGATGGCAAAGAGGAGATATGATAGTGGTCTATAAAATCATGAATGGGGTGGAAGAGATAAATAGGGAATGATTGTTTACCCTTTCAAACAACACTGTCACTAAGGTACAATCCATGTAACTAAAAGGGAGCACTTTTAAAACTTATTGTAGGAAATATTTTTCACCTGACAACAGTTGTGCAGTGGAATTTCTTGCTAGAAGATTTAGTGATAGCAGTTAACAAAACTGGGTTCAAGAGGGGTTTAGATAATTACCTGGAAGATGAATACATAAGTATATAAGTAATGCCACACTGGGAAAAGACCAAGGGTCCATCAAGCCCAGCATCCTGTCCATGACAGCGGCCAATGCAGGCCAAAGGCACCTGGCGAGCTTCCCAAACGTACAAACATTCTATACATGTTATTCCTGGAATTGTGGATTTTTCCCAAGTCCATTTAGTAGTGGTTTATGGACTTGTTCTTTAGGAAACCGTCTAACCCCTTTTTAAACTCTGCTAAGCTAACCGCCAGTGGTTATCCCTTGGCATAAGTCACAAGGAAAGGATTCATTTTTAGGGATCCTACCAGTACTTTTGACTTGGATTAACCACTGTTGGAAACGAGATGCTGGTGCTTGATGGATGTTTAGTCTGTCTCACTGTGGTGCTTCATACATTCATACAGTAATAGGTTCTAAATTATATGGGTCAATACAGTATATCGAAATGTCACATAGACATTTGTTATTAACTGTTAAAATGCAGTTGCTACTAAGATGTTTATATATGTTTTATCAGTTTCACGCTTATTGTCAACATATTTTTCATGACAGCAAACCACCATTGAAATTTTATTTAATCCACATTTTTTTCACAGTATAGGTATTAATGAATCTGCTAGAATTTTTGTTTTAATTATAAGAATGAATGAGTTCTGTGTGTAAGGTATGTCCCTTTCCTTTCTTTTTGTATTGTTTATATACCACTTAGACTTGTATGTTCAGAATTGGCGGTATAACAAGTCCTAATAACCATAAACATTAATTATAGTATATAGAGCATAGAAAGTTGTAACTCTTGAGATCCAGATTGCATCCAAATTTCATCCTTGTAACATCTACTTACTAGATTTAATTTTTGGGAAAGTGTAGATGCTAAGAATTCTAATACAGGAGTGAGACACTTTCCTTGAACAATATCATTATATTACAGCTTTTTAAAAAATATGTAACTTATTTGAACTTAAGGAAGCAAAAGGAATATTCTCAGAAAACACTGTGTAAGTAACATCTTCCAGAAACTGAACTATGAAACATCTGTCCAAAAAGTTAATGTTAAGAATTAGGCAAAAGGTCCACAGTGGGGGGTTTTATTTTACATTTACTTAAATTACTTTTGCTGTACAATTTTTCTCAAAAAATATTACAGGAAATTGAATTCTTTACAAAGAAATTACAGTAGACATTTTTGAGATTGTACTACCCACCCAATGAAGTGAGGAAGCAGATCAACAGCACCCAGGAACAATCTTATAGAGGTCCATCTTAGAAAAGAAAATAATAGAGCACCTCTAGTTGTCTCCTATAGCTCCCACCTGAAACCAATAAAACATATCATCAAGGATTTACGACACATCCTGGACAATGATGACACCCTCTCACAGGCCTTGGTACTTGTATCCTCGCATACCGACAACACCTTAATCTCAAACAATGATACCCACTCAGAGACTGGATTCTGCCAAAAACCCATATTCTAGCACTGTCCCCATTTTTACCCAGGTAACAGTATCACAGAACCTAATAAATCAGTTACAGCATCCAGGGTTCATTTACCTGCTCTTCCTCCAATGTAATATATGCCATCATCTGCACTCAATGTTTCTCTGCTATTTACATAGGATAAGCAGGTCAGTCTCTAACAAAAATAAATAAATAAGTAGACCCAAATCTGACAGAAAAATTGCAATATTTAAAAACAGGCTGGTAAATAAGACCAAGAATATTATAATGCCTCTGTATCCCTCCATGGTGCAAACTCACCTTGAGTATTGTGTTCATCTGGTCATCATATCTCAAAAACGATATATCAGAATTGTAAAAAGTTCAAAGAAGAGTGGCCAGAATGATAATGGGGATGGAACTGTACTCATTTGAGGAAAGACTAAAGAGGGTAGGGCTCTTCAGCTTAGAAAAGAGACAGTTGAGGGAGATATGATTTAGGTCTATAAAATCCTGTGTGGTGTAGAATGAGTAGAAGTGAATTGATTTTTTACTCTTTCAAAAAGTACAAAGACTGACTAGGGGACACTCAATGAAGTTACATAGAAATACTTTAGCATATATGGGCTTAAAAAAGATTTGGACAAGTACCTGGCAGAAAAGTCCATAGTCTTCTACTGAGACAGACATGGGAAAGCCATTGCTTACCCTGGGATTGGTAGCATGAAATGTTGCTACTATTTGGGTTTCTGCCAGGTATTTGTGACCTAGATTGGCCACTGTTGGAATCAGGATACTGGGCTAGATGGATCATTGGTATGACCCAGTATGGTTATTCTTATGTTCACCCTGCCTTGCATTTTCCAATACTTTATTTTTGTATTCATTTCTATGCCCCCCCCCCCCCATACATGTTCCTGTATACACACCCATGTCTTGAAATTCAGTTCATGAAAGACTTCCAGAGAGGAATCAAGTGAACTGTGTGTGAAGAGGGTGAACATTTATCAAGATGGGATAACGAGATCTTCACTTTGACAATTTAGTTCTCCAAAAGGTTATTTTCTGACGTTTTGTCTATTTGGAGGGGCATAATCGAACGGGGCGCCCAAGTTTTCCTGAGGACGTCCTTGCAGGACATCCTGGCGAAGGGGTGGGGAAACCCGTATTATCGAAACAAGATGGGCGGCCATCTTTCGTTTCGATAATACGGTCGGGGACGCCCAAATCTCAGCATTTAGGTCAACCTTAGAGATGGTCGCCCTTAGAGATGGTTGTCCCCGATTTTTGGCGATAATGGAAACTGAGGACGCCCATCTCAGAAATGACCAAATCCAAGCCATTTGGTCGTGGAAGGAACCAGCATTCGTAGTGCACTGGGCCTCCTCACATGCCAGGACACCAACCGGGCACCCTAGGGGGCACTGCAGTGGATTTCACAAATTGCTCCCAGGTGCATAGCTCCCTTACTTTGCGTGCTGAGCCCCCAACCCCCCCTAAAACCCAATTCCCACAACTGTACAACCCTAAGGGGTGAAGGGTGGCACCTACATGTGGGTACAGTGGGTTTCTGGTGGGTTTTGAAGGGCTAACATTTACTACCACAAGTGTAACATGTAGGGGGGATGGGCCTGGGTCCGCCTGCCTGAAGTGCACTGCACCCACTGAAACTGCTCCAGGGACCTGCATACTGCTGTTAGGGAGCTGGGTATAACATTTGAGGCTGGCATAGAGGCTGGAAAAAATATTTTTAATGTATTTTTTAGAGTGGAAGGGGGTTAGTGACCACTGGGGGAGTAAGGGGAGGTCATCCCCGATTCCCTCCGTTGGTCATCTGGTCAGTTCAGGCACCTTTTTGAGGCTTGGTCGCAAGAAAAAATGGACCAAGTAAAGTCGGCTATGTGTTTGTCAGGGACACCCTTCTTTTTTCCATTATCGCCCAAGAATGCACATGTGTTAAGCACGCCCCAGTCCCGCCTTCGCTATGCTTCCGGCATGCCCCCGTGAACTTTGGTCATCCCCGCGATGGAAAGCAGTTGAGGATTCCCAAAATCGGCTTTTGATTATGCCTATTCGGGCGACTCTGGGAGAAGGACGCCCATCTTGCGATTTGTGTTGAAAGATGGGCACCCTTCTCTTTCAAAAATAAGCCTGTTGGAATAGCAGAGGAGGACTTCTGCTAAGTTTTGTTGGGGTAAAGGAAGGACATTGCCCTAGTGGGAACATTAGAAGGTCAATGTTTACTACTTGTGGCATGGATTCTAAGTAAGTGGATGGGCATGTTTTTATTCTCGAGAAGTGCATATTCTCTAAGGATATACAGTATTGTGGAAGCTACAAAATAAATTTATGGATTTAGATAATTTATTGTCTGATACCATATTAAGTTTTGATCTTTAGATTCATTGCTACACAGATGACACCCTTCTCGTCAAGAGGGTTCACTATCTCTCTTCAGATTTGTCAAGCTTACAGAACTACTTATAAGCAGTGGCATAATGACATGTTCAATCTAAGTTGACCTTGAATGTCGAAGAGATGAAGATATGCTGGCTGATTGGGAGAGTGCAGCCACCAACATTACAATTATCTTTATTAGACAAATTAATGACTCCTGTTAGTAGACTTAAACGCATAGAAGTTATTATTGATGCTCATTTCACATTTGAGGAACAAGTTTCTAGTGTTATTCATAAGGGCTTTTATGCCCTACGCCGCCTGCGAGCAGTGCAACATTGTTTTGATGAATCTTCTTTATGTGTACTTATCCATGCATTTGTCTTTTGATTATGGCAATTTGGTTTATTCAGGGCTTACTCAATCTAGTTTGAAGTGGCTGCAGACTTTGCAGAATACCACTATTAGACTGGTAGGTAATGTTAATAAGTATAAATGTATTACATCTGTGTTTAAATGTTGGGGATGGGTGAAAAAAGCTCCAAAGTCATTAACAACTCTCGGAAATGTAAGATATCTAAAACTTTTATAGAAATGGGGAAAATAGCAATATTTAGAGAGCCGTGTATACTAATGTCCTTATATGGGAAACAAATTTCTGGATTTGGAGGCGGTAATGGTAGAAGCCGACTTGGATTTAGTAGTGGTCACGGAGAAGTGGTTCATGGAGAACCATGACTGGGATATAGTTATACCTGGCTACAATCTATTCAGGAAAGACAGGGTAGGAAAAAAGGATGGAGGTGAGGCATTATATGTTAGGAATAATATTTAAATGACAATTGCAGGATATATGGAGTAAGGAAGAAGCACTGTGAGTTAATCTGGAAAGAGGGAATGAAAAAAGTATTTGCATTGGTGTGATATACAGGCCTCCCACTCAATCAGACTAAATGGACAGAGATTTAATAGAAGACATTCACAAGATAGCTAGAAAAGGGGAAGTACTACTGATAGGTGATTTTAATATGCCGGACATTGAATAGGGCATCCCTGCTGTGGGGTCATCTAGAAGCATGACGGATCTTGGATTCTCTACAGGAAGAACTGTTCCAGCCATTGGTAGTGGAACCCACGTGGAATGAAGCTATTCTGGACCTGGTGTTACAAACAGGGAGAATGTTTCCGATGTTATGATGGGTGACCATTTGGCATGTAGCAATCACCAGATGCTGAGGTTCAATATTAAGACACATGAGGAGAGGGCTTATTCATGATTGAAGGTTCTAAACTTCAAAAGAACTAACCTTGCCAAGATGGGAGAATGTTTTAAGGAAGATTCAGTTGGATGGGAACAGCTGAAGGAAGTAGAACAGCAAAACTGAAAGGAGCTCTTTTAATGGCGACAAACCTTTATGCTAGAAAAGTACATAAAATAAGAAGAAAAGAAAGCCACCTTGTAGTAACTGCAAAGGTATGAGAAAAAAGGTTAGCCTTCATAAGTTACAACACGATGCAGAAAGAGAAAGACAAGCAAAAATACCTAGAAAAGCTAAGAGAAGCTGGAAAATCTATCAGGAAAGCAAAGATAGCCAGTACAGTAAAACTGGGGGACAATATATTGTTTATATATGTAAGCGATAGGAGAACGTGCCAAAATGGCATAGTAAGGCTCAAGGGTGAAGGGGAGGAATATGTAGAAGCTGATAGGGATAAAGCTGAACAACTTAACAATTATTTCCGTGTTCATTGATTAAAGGCCAGGGCAGGGCCACAGAAAACAATTGCTAATGAAAATGGATGTTTGGTAGACCAGGACTGACTTTTAGAAGTCTCTGTTTGGGAGGAGCTGGCTAAATTAAAAATTGACAAAGCGATGGGTCCTGATGGGATACATCCGAGGGTGCTCAAAGAACTCGGGAAAGTTTTGGCAGCTCAGTTGTCTGATTTCTTCAATGCTTCCTTAAGGGTGTGGAGTGGTCCCAGAGGACTGGAGAAGGGTGGATGTGGTCCTTCTGCACAACAGTGGAAGTAAGAAGGAGTTTGGGAATTACAGGCCTGTTAGTCTGACCTCGGTGGTGAGTAAACTAATGGAAACACTTCTAAAGTGGAGGATTGTGAGGTTTCTAGAATCAAATGGACTCACTAGAGGCAGATCTTGCCAGACAAATCTGATTGATTTCTTTGACTGGGTGACCAAACAGTTGGATATAGGAGGGGTGCTAGATGTAGTATACTTGGATTTTAGCAAAGCCTTTGACATGGTTCCACACAGGCAACTGATAAATAAACTGAGTGCCCTCGGTATGGGTCCTAAAGTGGTTGCCTGGGTTAAAAACTGGAAGGAGACAGAGGGTAGTGGTAAATGGACTTTGCTCCAAGGAAAGAGATGTTATCAGTGGTGTACTACAGGAATTGGTCCTCGGGTCGGATTTTTTTAACATCTTCGTGAGTGATAAGGTTTGTACCAGACTCCGTAATAGGGTGGACACTCCCTAAGGGTGTGGATAGCATGTGGATGGATCTGAGGAAGCTTGAAGAATGGTCCAGCAATTGGAAACTCAGATTTAATACTAAAAAAATGAGGGTCATACACTTAGGTTGCAAAAATCCAAGGGAAAGGTATAGTATAGAGGGTGAAGTACTTCTGTGTATAAAAGAAGAGCAAGATAGCGTGATTGTGTCGGATGATCTCAAGGTGACCAAACAGGTAGAAAAGGCAACGGTCAAAGCCAGAAGGATGCTCAGGTGCATAAGGAGAGGAATGGCCAGCAGAAAAGATGAGGTTATAGTGCCCTTGTATAAGTCTCTGGTGAGGCCCCATTTAGAATACTGTGTGCAGTTCTGGGGACCACACCTACGAAAAGATATAAATGAGATTGAGTCAGTCCAGAGGGCGGCTACAAAATTGGTCAGCTTGATGTTTGTCTTATTGATGTGGGGGGGGGGGGGGGGGGGTTCAGCTTTCCTATCATACCCTGGAATTCTTTTCATTTTTAATCTTAGACTGTACACTGTTTTATCTTGTTTATTCAGTTAGGGACCCTTTTACTAAGGCATGGTAGGCCTAAATGGGTCTACCACGTGGTAAAAGGGCAATACCATGGGACACACTGAGGCATCCCACGGTAGTTTGGCCATCAGCATGCACTAATTCCACAGTAAAATATATTTTTTATTTTTTGCAATGGTCTGTGGGGTGAGAGTAGTGTGGGAGTCGTGTGGGAGCCTTTACTGCCTCCTAAATAGGTGGTGGTATGCGCTCCTGGTAGTAATGGTCACGTGCTAATGGATAAACTAGCACATGGCCATTAAAAAAAACAGTGCCCATTTTACTGCCACACTAAGAGTGACCGCAGCACGTGGGAAACCCACGTGCTGACAGCAGCACCATCCACTTTTTAACAAGGCATAGTAAAAGGACCCCTTAAAGCAGTATAGAAAGTTTTTTAATAAACTATTTGCAGAATAGTGCTTAAGCACCCTGCTAGAACTTATACCTTATGGGCCAGATTCTATAAATGGCTCTCAAAACTGAGTGCCGAAAATGGTTCTAAATGTTATTCTATATTCTGTATATTGAAACACAGTTTACATTGCATAATAACATATTAGTGGGATCCAGTGGCGTTCCGTGCTTGGCTGACACCCGGGGCGGATCGCCGCTGCGCACACCCCCCCCCCCCCCCCGGGTGCAGTGCAACATGGCGCCCCCCGGCGTGGAACGGCACCCCCCCTGGCGTGGACCCTAACCCCGCTCCCCCGGCGCAGCACCTCTCACTCCCCCTGACAGTCTCCACCTGCCTACCAGCTGAGCTCCGGCCGGCACCTCCAATCTGCAGCGCTGCTGACTTTAAATGAAGAAAACCGTCTCGTCGTTGACCCTTCACTCACTGAGTCCCGCCCTCGAGGAAATAGGAAGTTATATCAGAGGGCGGGACTCAGTAGTGAAGGGCCAACGACGAGACGGTTTTCTTCATTTAAAGTCAGCAGCGCTGCAGATTGGAGGTGCCGGCCGGAGCTCAACTGATAGGCAGGTGGGGAGTGAGAGGCACTGCGCTGGGGGGGGGGGACGGAGCACCCCCCACCCGTTGACACCCGGGGCAGACTGCCCCACCGCCCCGCCCTTGCTACGCCACTGGTGGGATCTAACTTCAAAATATTTTAAATGTAGCAATAATTACTAGATTGTAATTAGAAATGTACTTGAAGGGTTGTATATATTAATGAAATGAGGCACTATTTTTCAGGTTTTTTGCACTACCTTTAATTATTAGAATTCAGTAAGTAATAAATGTCTATCCCAGGGGCAGACTGAGAATGGTTTGGGCCCCTGGGCAATGAGGACCATTGGGGACCCACTTTTCCTACGGGTGTCTGCCCCCCCCCCCCCCCCCCAGTCCTGTCACCTCCCTCTCCCACTGCCACTGACCTTTTTCTTTTGGTCCTGCTGCTATATCAGCCATCTGCCACTGACACTGGAACTTCCCTCTGCCATGGCCTGTGCTTGTGGAAGAAGGAAGTGACGTCAGGAGGGGACAGGCCGCAGCAGAGGAAGTTCCGGTGCCAGCAGCAGATGGCCAATTTAGCTGCTGGTGCCCCCACCTGTGAAGAGGGGGAGGAGTTCGGCAAAGAGAGCAGAGGAGGGGGAGGAGACGGGCCATCCCAGTTCCAGAGAAGAGAGAAGGACGTCACACATTGGGCACTTGGGAGAGAAGTACTGGGCCCTCTCGTACTGCCTGGTTGCCTGTATAGTCAGTCCTATTAAGTCCTATTAAAATATATTCTTGTATTTTTCAGGACTTGTATTTTCTTGTAGTTTTAAGATAGGCATTCTTTCTCTCTCTCTCTCTCTCTGGATAGATTGATCTCTATATATGCAGATTCACAGCTTCCTATTATAAGTAGTTACAGATTAATTCATAGTAATATTCTTAATGAAAAATGCACAAAGGTCCCCCTTTAAAACTTGGCACAGATTAATCAAGTCTATAGACTAGAAAACATTTATATTGATTGGCAGATAACTCAGAAACAAATTCCAGATTCTCACCTCATCTTTTCCTCTCTGATGCTCGGTTGTGCTTCCGTTCATTTTTCTTGATTGCTCTCTTCTGCTACAATTGGTTGCATCCCCTATTCATCTCTCCCATCACTATCCATATTCAGAAAGCACATCACAAAACCAGAGTTTTTCTGTTTACCTAACAGTTTCTTTTCACGTTGGCTAGCACTTTTTTTCTTATCAATAAGAGCCTGATTTATTAAGATTTTATCACCATCTATGGTAGAAAAAAAAAACTTAAAGAACAAGTCTTTACTGAGGGCCCAATATTCAGTGCTATTAATAGGTTGGGGACATCATATATAAATTTTAACGGGTCATCCGACCTCTTATAGCCCAAAGCTATTTCAAGTCGAGACCTACAAGTGAAAATAATGTTTGTAATCCCATCATAACAAATACTATCTACAAACTACTGTGCTCAAAATTAAACCAGAATTCCAAAGTGATTACAAAAATATAAAAAAACTGTCGTCACTTATATTAAAGGTGTAGCTCAGCGCTGAGATACTGAATCTACCCAACACTTACAATAACATAAGGGGGTGGTTCAGTGGCATTTCAGCAGCACATTAGCACCTGCTTCTGGTGTTTAAAAAGTCCTCTTATCAAATGAATGGCCTCTTAAATTGTTTTATATGGCAAAAATGCCTAACAACATTTAATGTTCATGGTGGGTTTATATTTGCTTTCTGCCATACACTTCACAAACTGAGATCAAACATTTCCACTTTGATTTCATCAAACACAAACCATTCTCCCACATGTGTGCAGTGTCCTCTAAGTGTTCCTTCACAGAAATTATTCAACTCATTTTTAAAGCAGATGGATGTCTCAAAATGGCCAAAAAATGTCCACCTGCTGAAAACGTCCACATTGAGATTTTTGAAAGAATGTGGATGTTTTTACATTGCAGTTCATCCAAATGACAAGGGGGGAGGGGGTGTTGGAAGTGTGTTTTGGGCAGGACTAGGAAGAGCCCAAAATTAGGATGTCTTTGTGATAATGGAACAGGAAGAAACGTTCAAGGCAAAAAAAGAAGGCCATTATTAACTTGGCTTGTTCAATCACGTCTAGGGTACCAATAGCTGCCCTGGTTGAGTAGCTGACCATTGGAAAGATGAAGGCATGGCCCCTCTTTAATCTCACAGTGGTTGGTTACTAACCCCCCCCCCCCCCCCTTTCCATCCTCCTAAGAAATGAAAGTGACAGTAGATACCAGGCTGTATGACAGCTTCAGGTATTATGGCCATTCCTAACAGAGCAGCAAGAAAGTATAAGGAGTAGCCTAGTGATCAGTGCAATGCACTTGGAACAGTTGGACCTGGGTGTTACTCCCGCATTAACACTTTTATTTCTGCACAAATATTTGAGGCCTTCTTAAATATAGAAATACCTACTGTACCTGCATTTATAAGACTCCTGCAATGCGTGTAACTTAATTGTTTAACTAGCTAATCAGCGTTAATTGGATGTTAACAAGCAATTATCAGCACTACTTGGCATTAAGATTTATGCGTGCAACTTTGCTAATTGTATTCTGTAGCGTGGTGCGCGTAAATTCTAAGTTGCATAGTTGAAAGAGGTTGTAGCCATGGTCAGAGCATGGGCATTTCTAAAATCTATGCACATTGTTATAGAATAGTCCTGCTCTGTGCCTAATTTAGGTTTTGGGATTTACGCCAAGTAAAGCATAGTGTAAATGGCCGCCACTAAATGTGGTCACGTGGAAAGGCATTTGGCATAATTCTATGTACTGCATGGAAATTTAAGCTTTTTCTATAAAATTTAGGCATACTATAGAGAATACATCTAGGTATATTTTTCTTCTGCACAGAATTTTCAGGCACTATATATAGAATCTAGCCATTTCAGTGCGAAAACATCATCCTCACATATTTTTGAACAAGAAATCCTGACATTTTTCCTGTTCAAAAATGGCTGTGAAGTTGTCGTTTAGTTTGGACATTATCACCTATGTTCACTAAGGTGTGCTATAGATGTGTTAGCATAGTTAACATGCATTAAACACTAACGCACCATAGAAATGAATAGGCGCGTTAGTGTTTAACGCGCCTTAACTTTAAAGGTGCGTTAAAAATGCTAACGCACCTTAGTAAACATACCCCCATGAGCAGGCTGTCCCAATTCTGACTTGTATGTTCTTTCATTCTAATAAAGAGAAATAAAACAAACATGTAAAGTAAATTAGATGATACTTTTTTATTGGACTAAACAATACTTTTTTATTAGCCTTTGAAGGTAACCCTTCTTCAGATCATAAATGAGCAAATGTTGACAAATATCAGAATATATACGTGAAACACAGTCTCATTCCAATGACAGTCTCATAGGAATAGGATGGGGTGGGTTAGGTGAGAAACAGGGAGAACTGGGTGGATTAGAGACAGGGAGAGATGGATAGGTGATAAGAGGGTGACAAAGCAATATAATTTTATGGTTTATAGTGGGATAGAAAATGCAGCTCTTTAAGTCCTGTCTGGTGGTGTTGCGTTCTCGAGGGCCTTGGCAGTCTGTCAGGTCCTCGAGGCATGACTGGAGTTCGTGAGCCCTTAGGCCACTGCCGAGGAGCGGCAGCGGCAGGCAAGACCACCTCGGGACTGGAAACACAGAAGAGCAGTACTGGAACTCTGGACTGGAGTAGTACAAGACAGGCAACTAGAACAGATGAGACAGGAACAGCTTCACCTGCACCTAGCCACCGTTCCTCCGGAGTTGAGCTCCGAAGTGCAGGCAGCCGGCAGGACTTGCAGGATAAGGCAGGAACTGAAGATCCAGAGGACCCACCCTGGGTCTGGGATACACGAGGGAAACCAGACTAGGAACTAAACACAGACAGTGTGCTGCTGCACAGCCACTAGCAAGAACCAGAAGAAAGACCAAGGAACACAAGGCGTACAAAAGCCTAGCAGGAGCAAGGACTAGGGCAGCATACACACAAGGCAGAACGGGGATCCGGGAATACCCAGAGGGTAAACCCTCTAGCTAGGTGGAGACAGGATACAAGAATAACCACCCAGGAAATACACACTAGCTAGACAGATACAGGATTCAGGATATACACTCAGGATATACAAGCAGGGTAGGCACACAGGCTAGGCAAGGCAGGACTTAGGGTAAAGAGAGCAAACCAGGAAGAACAGGCCAAGGGTCTTGGGCAGGCAGCACAGCAAACAGAGTAACCTGGAAGAACAGGCCAAGGGTCTGAAGCCACAGCCGTTCCACACACTGACTGGGGAACCCACAAAAGCTGAGGCTTCGCATACAGACAGAGAACAAACCCGGACAAAGGCTTCACCCCAACCCAGGGTAAGCCAGGAACAGAGGCTTCACCCCAACACAGGGTAAGCCTGGAGCAGAGGCTTCACCCCAAACACAGGGTAAGCCAGGAACAGAGGCTTCACCCCAAACACAGGGTAAGCCAGGACGGACCCGCAGTCCACAGACAGACAGTGGCAGGGAAGACCCCCCACGAAAGGACAACAGAGACACAGACACAGAAAGAAACTGGGCTGGAACCCAGAGAGAGGCTAAGCAGTAGTGCAGCAGACACTTACTAACCTGACCTGGCCTAAGAGCATAACACTTCATGCAAAGGCCCCGACTGCAAGCACATTATGAAGGCTCTCACTGATGAGTCACCAGCAGCAGGATAGAAGCAGGAAGTACACTGACTCAAAGAGAGGCTTGACACACATAGGAAGTGAGCCCACAGGAAAGACAAGCAGGAGCCATCTTGGAAGCTAGCACAGAGCCGGTGGCAGCCATCTTAGAGGCTGGCTCCCTAGAGAGACAGCCCACACAGGTGAGGTCTAGTGAAGCAATCAGGTTCGTGCTGGAAGCAGCCAGCACACCAGGACAGAGACAAGACTAACACAAACACAGACAGAAGCCAGCAGAGCTGCTGACCCCCAGAAAGAAGGTAAGGCTGAGGGTGGTCAAGGCCACAGACGTGACAGGTGGGTGTCAAAATATTTCATCATTTTGACTTCAAAGCTCTTAGTTTCTGGATTGTCTTAAAATTTCCTTTTAGTATTCTCACTATAAAATCATTGATGCAGTGCTTTTGTGTTTCACTTACGTATTCTGATATTTGTCAACATTTTTTTCATTTCTGATCTGAAGGATTACCTTTGAAAGCTAATCAAAAAAATGTATTGTTAGTGCAATAAAAGAAAGGTATATCATCTTATTTTCTTCTATTTTTATTACCTTTAAAAGTGGACTCACAAGGCTACCACATCATTTTATGTTCTTTCAAAAATGCCCCTCCACGTAACATTTCTTCAACAGTGGCTTTCTTTCTGTCATCATTCCATAAAGGAGATGCTTATGAAGCACTTACTGCAACCCATTGAGGTGGTGGTAAGAGCTCCCACGCTAACCATGCGGTAACTGGGCTGTGCATGGTGTTGCTCAATTACCACCAGGTAAGCACCAGAGCTACAAAAATAAAAAATATTTTTGTAGCGCCGGACATGGTACACACTGGGGATAGGAACTACTGCTGAGCTCTTGTGGTAGCCCAGGGGTAGTTCCGGATTAGCACGTGGCAAGCCTGTTGCCATGTTCCAAACCTTTAGTAAAGCCTTTATTGTTCAATTCTTCAACCTGCGTTCATGGCACAGATAAAAGGACTCCAAGACTCAACACATCCATGTTTCAGCAAACCAGGAGTCATACAGCTCTGTGATATCTCAAAAACAATATTTTATGATAATCATTCATGAGCAGCCAACCTTGGCTGTAAAATGCCACAAGGGAATCGAATCGTTGAGAATGATGCTAGTGTTGCAGGAATTGATGCATAAATTTATGATACTTCAGGAGTCAGACAGCACACCAGAATGAGAGAGAAATCTTTATTTGCCAGCAAACAAAGTAGAACATCAGCATTAAGTCTCTTCTTCTCTTTCTCAGCTCTCTTTGTCTCTCTCTCAGCTCTCTGTGTCTTTGTGGCTTCTGTCTCAGCTGCTTCTCTTCTTATGCTGTCTTCTCCTTCTTCTGTCTGTTCCTTCTGTCCTTCTCTTTCTTCTGAGTTCCTTCTGTCCTTCTCTTTCTTCTGAGCTCCTTCTGACGTAACCTGCTTCTTCTCCCACTTAAATACAGTTCTATCTAGCCTAGCCTAGCCCCCTTACTCTCCAATTGGTTAAGGAATAGATTGATTACCTTGCCTCAACCAATCAGCTCCATACAAATATCAGTTACATAGGTTCCAGACATCCTAAACTGACCTGTGACCTGGGGCCCCTTACACCAGACATTTGGGCTCCAGTCTCTTACATGTTATTATGATTGATTTCTCATATTCCTAGTACTAACTGCTAACTAAACTCTGGCATTCATTAAAGGGGTCAAGGGCCAATCTTACTTAATAGCATACATATCAGGTTATTACTTTCAAGACCATTTCTACATTTTACCTATAATTAATCAAGGAGAAGAGAGCTGACTAGTCCTGACCTCTTTCACCTATCAGCTTATACATTGAACCAGCCAGAACTGCAGATAACTTAAAACACATGTTTGCCTCTTCACTGCAGTCTTTGCTTGACCTCTCAAACAGCAGACAAAGAGTAATACAGAATTTAACAGACATTCTACACAGACACAAAACTTATTAATTTACACAGAATACAGCATATTCTAAAGTAAGCATCCTTATAAGACATATTCTACATACCAAGCACTTCTAACTTCTAATCTATTGCCTCTCTCTAAACAGTATTTCTGCCTAATCTTTAAACTACAATATGTCATATGTCTGGCTCATTCCTTTGTTCATTCATAATAATATCCCCTCAAGATTTAATAGTATACAGATGTGCCAGCTAGCATTGCCAATTCACAAGGGTGAAAGAAATTCCTGTCTCTGACCTTTTTAACCTTTTGCTCGGCAAGCTAGACATTGAAAATAACCTGAACCATCTGCAATTTCTTTTGCCCACTGCCTCACTAGCATTGAGAAAACGCTTCACTCTGTAGTTGCCACATGGGGCTTTATCCTTCTTCTACGTACTGCTCCACAAGAAGGGTGCCAGAAAGTTTTTTAAAAACCCACTTTTTCTGGTGGAGTCCCAATATGCTTGGGATGGATTAGGAAGAATAAGTCTATGATCGTTTATCAAACAGAGTAATTCAACCGGAGAGTTAGGAATTGTCAATCTAGCTAAATAGTCTGGTAAACCAGTATAAAGAGCTTTGAAAGTCAGAGTCAAAATTTGAAATTGAATCCTCTGCTCTATGGGAAGCCAATGAAGTTTCTGAAGAAGAGTGTGATGTGTTCTGAAGAGTTTGGAGTCTTTTAAGTTTGAATTTAGAGATTCCTGCATAAACCATATTACAGTAGTCGAGACAGAAACTGATGAATGTGTGCAATAATGTGTATAATGAAGTCAAATTCAGGTAGCTCCTGATCTTTCAAAACACGTAAAAACCAGATCTCAAAACTGATGAGATTTGGGGAGAAAAACATAATTTGGAATTGAGAATAACATCAAAATATTTAAAACTGATCTACTGGTTGAACAGGTAGACCAAATAATGTAGGTATAAGTGTAGGAGGGGTAGTTCAGCCAGACAAGGCTGTAGTCTTTGGTAGATTTAGGACCAGATAATGATCTTTCTGCCATGATGCAACATTATCTAGACACGATTGAAGGGGGGAAGTATCAGATCATTTACAGTAGTATAATGAATCAAAAAAAAATGTCATCAGTATATAGATAGGTACTTGTACCTGAGATTGCAAGAGGCAAGAGGACTTAAGAACAGAAGAATGTGGGAAGGTATGGACCCTAGTGGGACCCCGCAAGATAAGAGTAGATTTGTAATTGTTAATCTGATATTGAAACCCAAACTGTATGATCTTGTAAGAATGAAGAAAACCATTGGAGTACTGTACCTGTCACTGAGACCAAGTCAGCACGGCTTTTGTGTGGGGAAATCTTGCCTGACCAATTTACTTCAATTCTTTGAAGGAGTAAACAAACATGTGGACAAAGGGGAACCGGTTGATATTGTGTATCTGGATTTCCAAAAGGCGTTTGACAAGGTACCTCATGAAAGGCTACAGAGGAAATTGGAGGGTCATGGGATAGGAGGAAATGTCCTATTGTGGATTAAAAACTGGTTGAAGGATAGGAAACAGAGAGTGGGGTTAAATGGGCAGTATTCACAATGGAGAAGGGTAGTTAGTGGGGTTCCTCAGGGGTCTGTGCTAGGACCGCTGCTTTTTAATATATTTATAAATGATTTAGAGATGGGAGTAACTAGCGAGGTAATTAAATTTGGTGATGACACAAAGTTATTCAAAGTTGTTAAATCGCGACAGGATTGTGAAAAATTACAAGAGGACCTTACGAGACTGGGAGACTGGGCGGCTAAATGGCAGATGACGTTTAATGTGAGCAAGTGCAAGGTGATGCATGTGGGAAAAAAGAACCCGAATTATAGCTACGTCATGCAAGGTTCCATGTTAGGAGTTACGGACCAAGAAAGGGATCTGGGTATCGTCGATAATACACTGAAACCTTCTGCTCAGTGTGCTGCTGCAGCTAGGAAAGCGAATAGAATGTTGGGTATTATTAGGAAAGGTATGGAAAACAGGTGTGAGGATGTTATAATGCCGTTGTATCGCTCCATGGTGCGACCGCACCTTGAGTATTGTGTTCAATTCTGGTTGCCGCATCTCAAGAAAGATATAGTGCAATTGGAAAAGGTGCAGCGAAGGGCGACTAAAATGATAGCGGGGATGGGACGACTTCCCTATGAAGAAAGATTAAGGAGGCTAGGGCTATTCAGCTTGGAGAAGAGACGGCTGTGGGGAGACATGATAGAGGTATATAAAATAATGGAGTGGAACAGGTGGATGTGAAGCTTCTGTTCATGCTTTCCGAAAATACTAGGACTAGGGGGCATGCCATGAAACTACAGTGTAATAAATTTAAAACAAATCAGAGAAAAAGTTTCTTCACCCAACGTATAATTAAACTCTGGGATTCGTTGCCGGAGAAAGTGGTGAAGGCGGTTAGCTTAGCAGAGTTTAAAAAAGGGATTGGACTGTTTCCTAAAGGACAAGTCCATAAACCGCTACTAAATGGACTTGGGAAAAATCCACAATTCCAGGAATAACATGTATAGAATGTTTGTACGTTTGGGAAGCTTGCCAGGTGCCCTTGGCCTGGATTGGCCGCTGTCGTGGACAGGATGCTGGGCTCGATGGACCCTTGGTCTTTTCCCAGTATGGCATTACTTATGTACTTATGACATTGAGCCATTGTAAGAGAAGTGTGTGGTTAATAACATCAAAGGCTGCTGACAGGTCTAAGGATACTGCCAGGGCAACAAAGCCATTGTTGAGCTGATTGTATATCTCGCTTAGTAAAGCAGCCAGTACTGTTTCTGTGCAGAATTCCGGCCTAAAGCCTGAGTAACAGGGTAGTAGGGCAAGAGAAGCTTTTGAGTGGGACTGGAGTTGTGCAAATACTATATTTTCAATAACCTTTGATAAACATGGAAGATTTCAAATTGGCCAGTAGTTGAAGGTATGGAGGAATGCATTTTGTAAAGAATCAGCTCCTCAAAGTTAATTAATGGATAAATGGTAGAAGACCCAAGGAAGGAATTTTTAGCCAGGAGAAAGGTATTGAATCCAAAGGACAAGTGGTAGAGCAAACAGCAGAAAATAATTTGGAGAAAGAAACCAAGGATGATAAATTAAAAGAGGACAAAGGAATGTAGAGGTTTTGAGCTGAGAAGCAGGTTCAGTACATTCAATAGATGCTGCCGCTGGAGTGAAAGAAGATTGTAAAGCTGTAACCCTGGTCTGGAAATTTTGTGCCAGAGTGTCTGGGGAAGTGTATTGGGGGATTCCAATTTATGTTGGGTTTAAGTACGGTTCGAAAAGATTGAAAATAGTGTCTTGCTGGAAATTAAGGAATTATTGATCACTTTAGTAAAGTAATGTCTTCTGGTTTTCCTTAAATGGGTTGTATAAAAGTTTTGCTATAATTTGCAATTATATTGATTTTCAGGCTTTCATGCTTGCACAGTTGCGTTCTGTCCACCTGACCTGGTGCTTTAAAAGAACAAGGCCTTGGTGGTACCAAAGTTTGTGTGTTTTTCTCTACTTAGAACCAGTAATTTCCTGGCTTGGAGCTAGCTCATCAGGTTTATGTGCTAGAAGTGTGGTCCATAAGTTGAGTTGTTTCTTAAGCAAGTTACTTGAAAAATTGGGGGGGGGGGGGGGGGGGGGGGGATGAGAACTAGGCAATGTTTGGAGAGATAAAGGATCAATCAAATGAAATTTCTAATCTGAGGGATTGTGAGGTGGTTTAAAATAAAGGGAGAAGAGGACCAGAAAATGATCTGTCCAGGACAGGGATATGAATTGGAGATGATTACAAATAAGGGGGTGGGGGAGCTAGAGATAACCAAATTCAGGGTATGGCCTGCTGAAAGTGTTGGAAAGTGAATATATTGAAAGAGTTCAAGATCAGTTAAAATGTAGAAAATTGAGAGGAGCATGGGTGAGTAAGAGTATCAATGTGAATATTAAAGTTGCGCCAATAAGATGGGTCCGCCAGGAAGAGTCTGTCCCTCTTTTTAAGAAACAACTGAAAGCATGTTTTGTTTACAACTGCTTTTAACTCATGATTTCCATTTTATCTCCCACTGTACTTAGGAGTGGACTCTAGAATTTAATTCAACTTTAATTTAATTTAACTTGATTTGTATGTCCCTAGTTTGATATGTTATCCCTCCCTCTTTCTTTGTTTTTCTATTGCGTTCTTTTCAACTGATGACATTCTTTTCTGATTTGTATAGGATTTTATTATTGTAAACTGCTTAGATTTATATTTGAGTGGTATATCAAAATTTAATAAACTTGGAAACATCTATACTAAGCCACGCTGTAGGTGTGCTAGCTTTTTTAGTACGTGCTAATGCTAGAGACACCCATATATTCCTATGGGTGTCTTTAGCATCAAAGCATGCTAATGTTTAAAGTGCGCTAAAGATGCTAGTGCACCTTGGTAAACAGGGCCCTTGGTTATTGCACCACTAACTCATGGTATTTTAGCACAGGTATCATTTTATGCAGTGAGACCTAATTATTAATAACAGTTAATTTTCAATAAAATAACTGAAAAATGTACAGTTATATATTTTTGGCCCCATTCCTCCTCTTCATGTGGGCTTCCATCTCATTCAAAATAAGGGTCTGGATCCTGACACCCTGAATTTTCACAATAGCCTCAGTTTTTTTCCCTTGTTTTCTAACTCAATCCCCCCCCCCCCCCCCCCCCCCCCCCCCATCACCAAGTATCTAGTTTGGCTATTGCAGTGATGTTTCTGGCTGTGGCAGTATATGTACCAGGATGTCTTCCGGAAGCCTGTGATCATGGAAATTATTGTGTAGACAAAGTACCTATGGACATTTTACACTTGCTTTTTCTATTGGTAGTTTTTGTTGGAAAATGCAATTTTTTGTGTGTGAAATAATGTTTTTCCCCCAACATAAACATGCCCCCAGAATAGTTGTCACTAAAATGATTAAATGTATTGTGAGCATACTTTTTAACTAATTTAAGGTTGGTCAATTTTCTGACAGTTCTTTGATCCAGATAAGTGGCTTCTGACAATTGCCCGATGTTTCAATATTTTAAGAAATAGTTACTGTAAAAATTAAGGGCTCGTTTTACTAAGCCACGATAGTGATTCCCCTTACAGCAAATGTGATGAAAACCATTCGGTTCCTATGGGCTTTGTTGCATTTACCATGCAGGAATCACTTACCGCAGCTTAGTAAAAGGAGCACTAAGTTTGTCATCCTGTCACTATCAAGCCTTCATAAATCTTTCTTTTTATGTGCAATATACACATAAGCAGAGTTTTTAGTTCTCAGCAGATAATTAAGAGGAAATTGTGTTTCTGAATCAGGAAGCAGTGAAAGAAAACAACAAGAGAAGAGAAATGGAGGAAAAGATTAAAAGAGCTAAGTTGGCGAAAGAGAAAGCTGAGCGAGAGAAGCTAGAGCGGCAGCAGAAGAAGAAGCAGCTAATCGATATGAACAAAGGTAGGGTGCAAATAGTTTTAATATGTGATATTGGCTTGAAAACAGCCAAATTTTTTGACTGGAATAAATGCATATCAATTGATTACAGATAAAAATATATATACACTCACACTGTGTCAGCTCATACCATCTTCTGTTGGGTTAAATGCAAATAAATAAATTCATAAATAAATAAATAAAAAACAAAATGTAATTCACAATTAGCCACAATTTTAGCATCTATCTATGTCAATGCCCTCTAAATCTAGCCCAGCAGTTTCTACAACAGTCCTTCAACTGGTATTCAAGAAAGAGGGCTCCCTTTGAAACTGGAGCTGCAGTCCCTGAGCACAGTTACTGGGTTTTGGTGTAAGGTATTAGCTCTACAGGAATCACAGATTTTGTCTCCACAGCATCCTTGCTCAAGGAATGAAGGACCTGGTCTGGGAATAAAACCTAGTTCATCCACTTGACAGTACCAGACTGTGAACTCCTTAGTCAGCCTATTCTCTCAGCCTTTAAGACATACATATCTGTCTTATTGTATACACATGTGGAAGGTAATTTTATAACAGGGCACCTAGGTTGTAAGGGCAGTGTGGCTCGTGGCTGATGGCAGGACCTCACAGAAATGTGGGACACACACAGAGAGGTTGCAGGTAATAAGTCAAAATAACTTTATTTTTGTACACCAAAAAGGCTATAGTCAGCTCTGTTAGGTCACAGACGTAATCCTTTCAAGCAGAATCTCAGTCTCTCTCTCTCACACACACAATATAGTCCCGGTCAATAATCTTCATAGAGGCTGGGTCCTAGTAAGGCCAAAACACTGTGGCAACTAATGTCTTCTCAGGTCTCTTCTGGACACACACCAGCTTCATATACTTTATGTATATTTTGTAGGGTTCTCTCCTACTCTTGCAGTCTTCTTTCCTCACATATAACCAGCTCTTGGAGGCTGGATTTACTTACAGTTTCCCACCCTAGGAAACACTTAGGCTCAGGCTACTCCTCTTGGTTCAACCTTTTCCCTCCCTCTCTCTCTCGCTTTCTATTGGTTGCTGGGAGTTCCTTACTCAGGGCTTCTCTCTTTAAACTCTTGACTCGGGCCTTTTTCCGCTACTCCCTTGGAGGGAGACCTCTTGCCTGGGGGCGTCTTTGATCTGTTCTACCTAATGGCATTTAACTACCTCCCTGTCTGGCCCTGCCTCTCTGACTCAGCAGGTGTAACTTTACCTACCCTAACGTGGCTCACTGTGTCTCAGTGAGGTAATGATCCTATGGGAATCTGGCCATGTACTACCTACTATCTCATAGACACATATGAATGTATGTTACACCTATTTATAAAGGCCGCATATAAGTGTATGAGCCTTTATAAAATAGCCCCACACAGGAAGCTGATGTAGACATTCACACATGCTCTGAGGCAGGCACAAATAAGTTTACCCACATATGCATGTATCTCACAACTGTCCTCCAGCTCTGCCCAACCTCTGACGCAGGAAGTGCCAATGCTCATGCCACGTAAAAATATGCAGGGTGCATTTTTTTTTTTTTTTGCACACATTCTCCTGGACAATTTTTGTGTAAGCACCTATCTCTGTGGATAAAATGCTGATTTATCCACAGGAAAGTTTTATAAAATTACCCCCATAGACTTTGGCATTTGCAGTCTGCAACCTTTTTTTTCACCAAGAAGCTGTTTCTTTCCTGGGTTTTTTTGCCTCATATGTTCCACGTTATTAAGAGATGTTCTCCCAACAGTACTATTATGAACTGAAAAATCTGTTTGAGCTGTGAGTTTAAATGCTGAGCGCACTAGGCTGAAAAGCAATGTGTTGAGCTTGCTGCCGGAGAATGCCAAGAATGATATTAGATTGTAGATGAGGGCATCTGTTCAAGAAGTAAAAGGAAGGAATCATGGAGGAATCATTTGGGCCCAAATATGTTAAGTTTCCTGATTTGCACAATGCTGAAAAGATGTTGGCTTTATTCCCTTCCCCTCTGTACACTAGGAATGCAGTTGAAATAACACAAACAAAAATTAGGTTGACAGATTACTGATAACTATAGATCAGACCTCTGCTTAATAATATAACACTAATAAGAAGTGTGTGCTGTTCTCTGACTGTTATACTGAAAAAATATAGGCATTCATTTTACAGAGCCACTAAATTATTTATTCTTGTTTTTACAATGGTTTTATACATCAGAAAAGGGACATTATAGAACGTATAGGCTCTGATTAATTATAAAGGTTAAACAGAAGGAAATCTTATGTATTATTCTACAGTTACAACTTGAGTAAATTCATTCAACATAATAGAATAAATTATGGCACATAGAGGCCAGTTGGCTCATCTAGAGTACCCAATATAGATGATTCTTCTTCTGACTCTATCTTCCTGGGCAGATGAGTGTGTGAATTCCCATAAATGAATTACCACCTTCTCACCCTTTACCTGGCCTCTCAATCCTCTTCTCACCCCTGCACTCCATGCCTGTTCCAAGCATGTCTAGAATATGTCATTGTACTGGCTACTACAACCACCACTGGTAGGCCATTTCATTACTTACAAGACCAATACATAGGACCTCATGTCCTAAAGTACAAAATATTTTTGCAAAGGAGATTTCATTTATTAAAAAAACACCAAAATGTCAGCAGATATGCAGAAAATAAATAAATAAAAGCTAAGAGCACCAATGTTTTCATATTATTTAGCATGGGAACCCCCTGTCCCCTGTTGTTAAAAGTTTGCAAAGGTGACAACCTTGTATTATACTTTCTTGCAAAGCCCACTTTGCACAAACATTTATTTACCATTTCATTAATGAGCAGCTGTAATGCATATTCATGCAAGGTGGATCATTGAGATGCTTTGAGAAAAATAAGTGTGCAAAAAAGGCTTTGAGATCTTGTTTTGAGCAAAATAAATAACTACAGCTCAGTATAGTAATTTCTGTGCAATCCCAATTAAAGAAGGCCCTTTTTGTCTGACAGCACCTTAGAATTAAGACTCATAGACCTGAAGCAAAGGTATCCCACCCACCTGTGGGCTAGCAGTCCCCAAAATGCCTGCCCAGCCCCAACTTACCATGCACTGTCACTTTTGCATTTAGCACAGGTTCACTTACCGTCTCCTGAATAGGCGGCACTAATTGCATCCACACTAATTGCAACTAGGTCAGTACGTGCTAGTGC
This sequence comes from Microcaecilia unicolor, assembly GCF_901765095.1. NCBI lineage: Eukaryota > Metazoa > Chordata > Amphibia > Gymnophiona > Siphonopidae > Microcaecilia > Microcaecilia unicolor. The sequence continues at coordinate 79,616,704 of NC_044037.1, read as the reverse complement.
AATTTTCAGTGTATTCACTGCTGAGGATATGCTGGGCAAACTCCCAAGGATTATCACACAGCCTTTGCATGTAGCACATATTAATTTTAGCTGTGAAGACACGCTAAGGGCCCTGTTTACTAAGGCGCATTAGCATTTTTAACGCATCTATTATTAGTGCGTGTTCTAACCGTGTAGCTGCCTATAGGGATATTGTATGTGTATATAAGTACATAAGCACCGCCATACTGGAAATAGACCAAGGGTCCATTAAGCCCAGCATCCTGTCTCCGACAGCGGCCAATCTAGGCTTCAAGAACCCGGCAACCCCCCCCCCCCCCCCAAAAAAAAAAAAAAAAAAAAATTTATAATGTTCAATGGACGTTTCCCTCAGGAATCTGTCCAAACCCCCTTTAAATTCCGTAAGGCCAGCTGCTGTCACTACATTCTCCGGCAACGAGTTCCAGCGTCCAACTACAAGCTGAGTAAAGAAAAACTTTCTCCTATTTGTTTTAAATCTACTATATTCTAGCTTCATCTTGTGTCCCCTGGTTTTGTTGTTGTTTGAAAGTGTAAACAAACGCTTCACATCTGTCTGCTCTACTCCGCTCATTATGTTGTAGACTTCTATCATATCACCCCTCATAGGGAAGTTGTTCCATTCCCTTTATCATTTTCATCGCCCTTCTCTGCACCTTTTCTAATTCCTTTATATCTTTTTTGAGATGTGTTGACCAGAATTGGACACAATAATGCGTATACATGGTTAACGTGCATTAAAGACGCTATCATGCCTATAACGCGGCTTAGTAAACAGGGACCTAAGTGCAAAAACATAGTGCACTTTAGTAAAAGACCCCCCAAAGATATACTGTACATACACACACACACACACACATATATATACGTAATGAGAGCAGGTTCCAAAAACCTTGTAAACAGAGAAATAAATGCACACCTGCATAAATGGGCTATTTGAAAATGTCCTACCATCTCCCAGAAGCTACTGCCCAAGGCTTAGTGTGCCTAATGGTTAAACTGATCCGGCAAGGAAATGAGCAGCCAAGCTAAATTTACGTTGATATGAGGTTTTTTTTTTTTTACTAGCTCAGCATGAATGTTAAATATGAAAGCTTTCCAGCTGCAAAAATAAGGCTGTAGCACAGATAGGTGAGTGCAGATACTGGAAAGCATTTTATGAGACACTTCCATCCCCTAGCAACAAACATCTTGGATCTGAAAATGAAAAATTAGAATCAGCTCTCACAGCTACTATTAGTTCTTCAGTAAATAAATTTCAAAAGAAAAAAAATGTGTTTTTTAAATTTCAGTCATGTCTTAATTACTAAAAACAATGTCAAGTATACCGTCGTGTCAAAAAAGGATTAAGTGGGTGACTAGAATTGGTAGATTGAAAAAAGGGGAAAGGCATAAAAACCTTTGATAGCTTTTACTGTGTGAGAAAAACAGGTGCGGGAAAAGTAGCCTTCATATCTGCAAAGGAGGAGCTGTCATATATTTTAACATAGTAAATGATGCAGATAAAAACATGTATTGTGTCCAACAAGGTAACCAAAGCCAACTTTTCAAAATGACTGAAAGGTGCTAAACTCAACACAAATTATCTTCATTGTACATAGTGAGGGAGTTTCTCAGTATTGGAAGTGCTCAAGCACCCTCAGAGCTGACTTCTCTAAACTGTCATAAATATCCATTGCATGTACAGAGTAGATTGTGGGTCTCTGTGAAGATCAAAGGAAGGAGATGTGATGAAGTTCCATAAATCATTGTTAAATGACCATTTGCTGTAAGGCAGAAGTTACTGAATGAGGATTTCACTTTCCTAGATGCTGTTGCTTCTAATAACTCACTTGACAAAATTCTTTCATAACTGTGCAAACATATATTAGACAATCCAATGGGACTCCTGATGAAGGCTTTATCTTGTCTGCCTAACAAGATAAACTAATTGTATGAGCTACTTTATATGTATACCTGACCTTGATTTGTCCTTGCCATTTTCAGGGCACAGACTGTAGAAGTCTGTACTTTGCTTCCCAATTGCTAATGTTGCCACCCAATCTCTGCTAAGCTTCTGTGGATCCATTCCTTCTGAAGAGGATTCTTTTGTGTTTATCCCATGCATTTTTTAATTCTGTTACCATTTTCATCTCCACCACCTCCTGCAGGAGGGCATTCCAAGTATCCACCAGCCTATCAGTGAAAAAATACTTCCTGACATTTTTCCTGAGTCTGCCCCCCTTCAACCTCAATTCATGTCCTCTAGTTCTACTGCCTTCCTGACTCCAGAAAAGGTTTGTTTGCAGATTAATACCTTTCAAATATTTGAACGTCTGTATCATATCACCCCTGTTTCTCCTTTCCTCCAGGGTATACATGTTCAGGTCAGTAAGTCTCTCCTCATGCGTGTTGTAACACAAATGCCATACCATTTTTGTAGCTTTTCTTTGCACTGCTTAAAGTCTTTTTACATCCTTATCAAGATACGCCCTCCAAAACTGAACATAGTACCCCAGGTGGGGCCTCACCAATGACTTATACAGGGGCATCAACATCTCCTGCTGGTTACATCTCTTTCTATATAGCCTAGCATCCTTCTGGCTATGGCCACCGCCTTGTCACATTGTTTCGTTGCCTTCAGATCCTCAGATACTATCACCCCAAGATCCCTCTCCCTGTCTGTGCATATCAAACTCTCACCACCTACCACATGCATCTGCCATGGATTTCTACTCCCTAAGAGCATCACTTTGCACTTCTTTGCATTGAATTTTAATTGCCAAACATTAGACCATTCTTCTAGCTTCTGCAGATCCTTTTTCAAGTTTTCCACTCCCTCCGTGGTGTCCACTCTGTTACAAATCTTGGTATCATCCGCAAAATGCAAACTTTACCTTCTAACCCTTCGGCAATATCACTCACAAATATATTGAACAGACTTGGCCCCAGCACTGATCCTTGAGGCCAAGTGCTGTATCAAAAAAAGTTCTCTAGGTGTGGCCAGGAATGATGCAGTTTGATAAAACAAATGCCGAAATGCGGCCTGTGTTGAGTCCCATTGCCTGTCTACAAAGAACGTATGCTAATTAAGCAGCACTGCTCAATAAAGGTCATCTTTTGATGAATTTGTGGTTCACCTGTTTGGTCACTCCCACTGTGTTTTCTCTACAAAAGTTACTGAACAGCATTTTGAAGGTGCCTACTTTATCAAGACACTTAGGCATGCTTTCACTTGCCTCCTAACACAAAGATAGTCTTGCGTTAAGCAAAGCCTTTCAGTGATTGAGTTTCAGAGTGTGGGGGTCATCCAAAGAAGGCTCAGTGGCAAGCTTTCACCTGCCTCCTGACACAGAGATAGCCTTGCATTAAGCAAAGCCTTTCAATGATTGAGTTCCAGAATGTGGGGGGTCACCCAAAGAAGGCTTATTGGCAGATGTCACATTGCTTGATTTCCTTTGGAGAGAGTGTAGTTAGGGATAATCCTTGGAAGGACCTTAGTGACCTTGAAGGTGTGTAGGAGGGAGATCCTGTTCTTCACGTACTCTGGCCAGTTTCATTTAAGGGCTATGAAAATCATGGAGTGTTAAATTTAGCCCTGTTTTTTACTGGTAGCCAGTGAAGTTTTTGCAGAAATGGTGTGATGTGATTACATTGCTTACAACCTTCTGTCAGTCATGTTACATCATTCTGAATCAATTGGATTATGCATGTAAATTGCAACTCTGCCCAGACTCCACTCCCGAACATGCCTACTGGGCAAGTATATGCAGCTTTGCACTGCACCTACTTTTAGGCATGGCTGAATTGGATGAGGTCATTTCAATACATATATCAGCATCTTACATGCAGAAAGGATTTATATCCACTAATGGTTAGTGCAGTGGGCTGAGAACCTGGGGAACTGGAGTCATTTCCCACTGCATCTCCTTGTGACTCTGGGCAAATCACTTTACCCTCCATTGTTCCAGGTAACAGATTGTGAGCCCTTAGTGACAGAGAAAGTACCTGCATAGAATATGTATACCACTGTGTTTGTACCATAGAAAGGCAGTATATTAAGTCCATGACCCGTTACCCCTCTTTTGTGTTGTGGCAGTGTCTTGTCGCATCCTGAACCATGAACATCTGAGAGACCTTCAACACCCCCCCCCCCCCCCCACCACTTATTCCTATTTAAGAATTTTTATTCAAAGTTTGTCTGCACAATGTCTAAGAGATTTGCTAAAATATTAGGGATAAATATATGCAGAAATAATTTATTTTACCCTCCGGACAATATTTATCAAAAGAAAAAGAGACTGTGCTTTACTTTTACACTTTGTTTTCATGTGCTCATTGTGTTTTAATTTGTTGCATAGCTTTAATGTAGAGGAAATGGATTGAATAGATTTTACATTAGGCTGGGTAACCATAGTTAACAACAAATCTACAAGGATTGTTATAATGAGGATCACATGATTGATTTTAAATGTCTGGTCAGCAAGCTTCCTTTTAAATTTGGTGCTTACACCACCAATGCACACATTCATTCTCTCTCTCTCTCTCTCTCTCTCTCTCTCTCTCTTACTTTGATGATTTAGGGAGAAATGCTTCTCTGGATTTCATGTGCCCCTTTTTAAGTGTTTATGTGATTTTTATTGTTGAAACAGTTTAATGAATAGAAGCTGTAGATTGTGTTTGACTTCCAGCACCAGTGCCACATGTCAAAAATGTTGAACTTCCACAGGTTTCAAGTCTGCTGGAAGAGAGCCCTCTGTTTTCATATTTGATATCATGTTTCCCAGCCAAGACTAGTAAGGATGTGATTTTACTAGCAATAAAATATAAGAACCCCTGGGTAAAACTGAGCAGCTTTGCCAGAATTACAAATGTGAACTTCGTTTTTTTTTTTACAGTTAATTGTGTATGTCACATTAATAGACTAACCTTTTAAATCTGAGCTGAAACTGAAAAGCCATGTATGTTGTAACAGCAAAGTTACCCTGAAGACAAATAGTCTCTCAGGAATTGCAAAGCTTAGGGCGGCAATTCTGATGCAAATGTTATTTAATCAGGAGCAGTTTTGCACTTCATTATATCTGATTATCATGGCAATTAAAATCACCTTTTTATTACTGGTATGAGGATAAAGGAGAGAACGAGCTGCCTCGGTCACAATTAGAATTGAATTAATTGTTTTTGAGGTGTATTACCGATTTCCCAGAACACAAATGTAGATAATGGCAAAGGAGTCCATTGGCTGCGGTTGATGGCTACCTTCAACAACTAGCTTTTCTAATTTTTTCAACATATAAACATTCCTTCCATGAGTCATCAGCCATTTACTAAAAATGCATCTGCTCTATTAATGTTCTGTGCAGCATTTGCAATAATAGTTCTGTTTCACATCACAAGACTATTTCAGCATGAGGCCTGACGTCTATAAGCCAAACATCATAAAGAAAGAACTGGACTGTAGTTCATTTGCAAGAGGTTAATAGATCTAGAGTTAATAACCTTTCACTTGCTAAGACTGAAACCAAAGTAGTACTGATACAGATGTCATGGATGAGTTTATCTGTCCGACTTTTGGCTATTGTGGGGACATGAAATTAGTAATATGTTCAGAGATTGTTGCTGTATTATAAAATGCTTAAGATATTATTCTTAATGTAGGGCTAAACAGATCATCCAGCCTCTGTTTAGAGGGTGGGGCAAGTTGGGAACAAGAACTCTGGAACTTATAAAGCAAATTTTATGTTCCCGTATGGATCCAAGTCCAAAGCCCGATTAGACTGACAAGTTATGGACACAAGTCTCAGTTATTATAAATAGCTTATTTATTTAGTTGACAGCAGATGGAATCAATATAAGTGGAAAAACAATGCACAAATGCTAAATTACCTAGAGAGAAAAGCAATGAGTATCTATCAGAGTACATTCTGTACCCTAAACCTAGTAATTTTGTGGGCCAATTATCTTCCCTAAAACTACAAAAAAAAAAGTAACAGCTACAACCTGGCCAGAATGTGATTCTCCCTCTGATGATGGGGAATCTGGCAGGAGTTTTTGGTCTGCTTTCTCTCGGGACCCGAAGCAGGTGCTGGTGCAGTTGCAGATGCCGGTACAGGGGAGGGTCCATCTCGGAGAAGATGCCATAATTTAACAAGCTGTAGATATCTCTGTGGCATGGCAGCTTGGAAATGGGAGTTCAATTGTCATCTGGCCAAAGTATCAGCAGATCTTCAGATAACCTCTCCAGATAACCTCTTATTTTCTAAGAGGCTTCTTATATCAGTTCTTTGGTGAAAGTGACTCTGAAATGGTTATCACAACAGCCTTGTTTGTTTCAGATGTTATGAAGAGTTACAACGTCCCTTTTATGTCATTCCAGAGGGTCAACTTGACCAAGAAATCATTGTTTCAATAAACAACACAAAGATATTGCGTCAGCCAACTTGGCAGGGGACCTTTCTGCAGACCCTGGCAAAATCTTGCCAAGTCATTATGACCTTACACCATGTCTATAGTCTGTAGTGCACTCTTGCATGGAAATTTTCATTAGCCAGATTCTGAATTGTAGTGCTACATATTATAATACAACTAGTAAAAATGAAACGGGCGCTAGCAAGGTTTTGCGCGGAGTGTGTATGTTTGAGAGAGTGTCTGTGAGAGTGACTGTGTGAGAGTGAGAATGTGCAAGTGTGTGTGTGTGTGACAGAGAGTGGGTGTGAGCGTGTCTGTGAGAGAGCGTGTATGTGAGAATGAGTGTGTGCGAGTGCTTATGTGAGACAGTGAGTATCCTTCCCTGTCCCCCCTGTCAGGTGTAAGGACTGGGGGGGACTGTGGACAGTCATGAAGGCAGCCCCTACCAAAATAATGAAAGCAAGACCATTTGTATAATAATCACTGCATTCCAGAGAACAAAATGGAGCAAGTTCCCACATGCTATCTTTTGCTTTCTGTATTCAGTAGCTGACAGGCTTGCTAGACTTACGTAAGTGGCTGCAGCTGCAATACACTGAAAAGAAAGCAAGGAAACCTATGAGACGTAGATACGGCCATCCCCTTGGCCTCTGACGCTCCTCCCTTCTTCTATTTGACTGAAGATAGGTCCTCTGATAGCTCCGTCATTCGGTGTGATGCTCCTCCCATTTCCTGTTTCAGTTCCCTTTGATAGGTCAGAGCGGTGCAGCTGTGACACTCCTCCTTTCTCTGATAGGTCAGGGCGGGGCAGAGATATAGTGTGCTTAAAAATGGTTACAGAGCTTCGAACATATGAACTGTTGAAGCCTCAGAGTGTGCTTTAGAACGTTGAGGGTGCTTTTTATGTGCAGATGGGGCGTGGCCTCCGGCCCAGATGGGCGTGGCTGAGACTGAGGGTGAGTAGTCCGAATAGCCTAGCCTACCAGGAGGACAGGAGTTCAGGACAGATGGAGTGAGCTTCAGAACGTCTGAGGGGGGAATTTATTTATATAGATATAGTAGTGCTATATAGTGCTATGCAGGGGGCGTTATCCCTACATTAAGCGAAAACTAAATGATGTGTTATCTCCACTGTGGTATATATTGCTTTACCATGTTCACTGATTTTAATGCATGTATGTATTATAATGGTTTACAATTAAAAATACAATAAAAGTAGAATACACAACTCCAGTGCATTTCTTCAAACCAGCACAAATGAAAGTCTAATCTTGATAAGTTCAGTGGCAGAAAAGAAAATGTTTTTTACTTGGCTGGTGATACAATGACATAATGAAGGGCAGATTTCATGGTACATAGCACACAACGCCTGGAAACAACTTCAAAGAAAATATAGCTATACCATAAGACAAACTAAAAGATTATACTACAAAACTAAAATTGGACCTAACTACAGTGACACACATAAACTCTTCCAACTTGTGAATAAACTACTAGATACCACACCAATCACTACCTACAGCAAAGATACACCAGGAGCAGACAATCTTGCGAAATACTTAAAGGAGAAAATCGTACAACTGCGACTTAAAATACCTGTCAGTACCATCGACTACACCGAACTCCTTGACTGTCGAGACCCAGACCCTGGCGTATACCCAGCAGACAGAACCTAGACCAACTTTGAGACATTATCAGAGGAGCTCACCTCCCAAACGCTCAAAAGATTCACCAAAGCTCATTGCAAACTAGACATATGCCCAAACAACCTAATGACATCTGCCCCTAAACAATTTATAACAGACCTAACGAACCATTTGAATTATATGTTACAAAATGGATTCTTCCCGAAGGAGAAAGGAAACATTCTACTCGCCCTTATACCCAAGGACGCAAAGAAAAGTGCTAGTGAATTAACCAACTACAGGCCAGTAGCATCCATTCCCTTAATAAACAAACTAACTGAAGGAATGGTACCAAACAACTCACAAATTACTTAAATGAATTCTCATTACTACACGACTCCTAGTCAGGATTTCGGTCTAACCACAGTACTGAAACAGTACTTGTCACTCTCGTGACTAACTTCAAGCAACTGATTGCAACTGGCAAGAATATACTTCTACAATTCGACATGTCTAGCGCCTTCGATATGGTTGATCATGGAATACTACTACATATCCTCGAGTACTTCGGAATTGGAGGCAACGTTCTCAATTGGTTCAAGTGATTCCTAACCACACGATCATACCAAGTGACATCCAACTCATCTACATCAGCCACATGGATACCTGAATGCGGAGTTCCACAGGGATCCCCCCTCTCACCGACCTTATTCAATTTAATGATGATACCCTTGGCCAAACTATTATCAAACCAAAACCTCAACCCACACATATACGCAGACGACGTAACGATCTACATACCATTTAAACAAGATCTAAAGGAAATCTCCAATGACATCAACCAGAGTCTACAAATCAGGCATTCATGGGCGGATGCATTTCAGCTGAAACTCAATGCAGAAAAAAACCAATGCCTAATACTCACCTCTCAACATAACATGAACAAATTTACCTCCATTAACACACCAAAACTGAATCTTCCAATTTCGGATATCCTAAAAATTCTTGGAGTTACCATTGATCAATACCTAACACTTGAGAGTCACGCGAAAAACACAACCAAGAAGATGTTCCACTCAATGTGGAAATTAAAAAGAGTAAGACCTTTCTTCCCAAGGATCGTCTTCTGTAACCTGGTACAATCAATGGTACTGAGCCATCTAGACTATTGCAATGCACTCTATGCTGGCTGCAAAGAGCAAATAATCAAGAAACTTCAGACAGCCCAGAACACTGCAGCTAGACTCATATTCAGTAAAACAAAATATGAAAGTGCCAAACCTTTATGAGAAAAGCTACACTGGCTCCCACTTAAAGAACGCATCACGTTCAAAATATGTACCCTAGTTCACAAAATCATTCACGGAAATGCCCCAGTCTACATGTCAGACCTGATAGACTTACCACCCAGGAACGCTAAAAAATCATCCCGCACATTCCTCAATCTTCATTTCTCCAACTGTAAAAGTCTAAAATATAAACTAACGCATGCGTCAACCTTCTCCTAGTTGAGCACACAATTCTGGAATGCGCTACCGCACAAATTAAAAACGACCTATGAACTAACTAACTTCCGCAAACTACTGAAGACCCATCTCTTTAACAAGGCATACCACAAAGATCAACAAATGTGAACTCCTATACATATATCCATAATTGTCTTACGATATTTGCTTGTTAAACAACCATCATGCTTTCTCATTATCATGTTACCCAAGATCATTATGTAATACTAAATGTCTATTTTCTTATATACTTCCACTATTCATGATGTATTGTAAGCCACATTGAGCCTGCAAAGAGGTGGGAAAATGTGGGATACAAATGCAATAAATTAAATAAATATTTAGGTCGACCGAAATGTTGAGATTGCCGACCTTAGAGATGGCTGGCCTCGGTTTTCGCCTATAATGAAAACCGAGGACAGGCATCTCAAAATGGCCAAATCCAAGCCCTTTGGTCATGGGAGGAGCCAGCATTCGTAGTGCATTGGTCCCTCTCACATGCCAGGACACCAACTGGGCACCCTAGGGGGCACTGCAGTGGACTTCACAAACTGATCCCAGGTGCATAGCTCCCTTACCTTGGGTGCTGAGCCCCCCAAAACCCACTACTCACTACTGTACAACACTACCATAGCCCTTAAAGGGTGAAGGGGGCACCTACATGTGAGTACAGTGGGTTTCGGGTGGGTTTTGGAGGGCTCCCATTTACCACCAAAAGTGTAACAGGTGGCGGGGATGGGCCTGGTTCCACCTGGCTGAAGTGCACTGCGGTACCCACTAAAAGTGCTCCAGGGAGCTGCATACACGCAGGCCTCTAGGACTTGTTGCTGCTATATAACATTGGCACACCAGTTGACACCTGAAGACTAATCTCTCCAAAAACATCCTTTATTGGAATAAGCACGCTTACTCACAGTTAACTGCAGATCAGAGGTTGTGCCCAACTGGCAACGAGTCTCCCTGGTACTGAGATGAGCAGTAGGTCAGAGCTGGCAGAATGCTGTACAATACCCTCTTTCAGCCACATTCAAGGTAAGAACTAAGTTCTGTAATGTGGCTAACACGTGAAAGGGATCTAAAACTGGCTTACAAAAATGGCCACTACCTCATGGACTACCGGAAAGAAAACAGGGCACACTCTGACCCAGTAAGCAGGGGGGAAAGCATCATGGGAGTAGAGCCTACCAACTACCAACATCGTGAACATTTGCCACAAGCTAGTGGAATCACGGAGCCCAATACCCTACACCCACCACAATGCATTGCTGATGTGACTCTGCAGTGCGCATAACAGAAAAGGTGTCACACTCACCTGAGAGCCACATCAGAACCAGGGAAAGGCTGTCACAGGATAGAACACATTCTGCTGTCATGGAGGTGGGTACGGCATTTGAGGCTGGCATAGAGGCTGGAAAAAAAGTTTTTAAAGTGTTTTTTTTTGTGGGAGGGGGTTAGTGACCACTGGGGGAGTCCGGGGAGGTCATCCCCAATTCCCTCCGGTGGTCACCTGGGCAGTTGGGGCACTTTTTTGGGACTTGTTCGTGAAAAAAAAGGGTCAAAAAAGTGACCCAAAATCGTGGTAAAAACGCCTTTTTTTTCGATTATCAGCTAAAGATGCCCATCTCTCCTCGGCGGATAACCATGCCCCAGTTCTGCCTTCACCACGCGTCCGACACCCCCCGTCAACTTTACCCGTTTCCGCAACGTATTGCAGTTGGAAACGCCCAAAATCGGCTTTTGATTATACCGATTTGGGCGCCCACGGGAGAAAGACACCCATCTCCCGATTTGGGTCGCAATATAGGCGTTTTTCTCTTTCGATTATAAGCAGGAAAGTATTAGAGAGTGATTTTATAACAGGTCGCCTAGTAGGTGTCTTTTATTCAATGCAGTTGCCCGGATACGGCCCATCACTGGATATACAGGGATACTGCCGATGGCGGCCAAAAAAAAGATAAATCATAAAGTATTATAGATTTTATAACAGGTCACCTAGTAGGTGTCTTTTATTCAGTGCAGTTGCCCGGATATGGCCCTGCACTGGATATCCAGAAATACTTCCGATGGCAGCCAAAAAAACACTGACCATCATCAGATAAATATTGACCCCAATAAAATTAGTATGAGAACCAAAGTTTGACTAGATAAAGAGGTAGATTTAACAGGAAAATGCTGATGTCTGCAGTGAAAAAGAAGTGAATTTGAAAGAAGAATGAGAAATATTTACGGGGAATGAATATGAATCTGTTGCTTTAAACTCTGAAAACCTAGGGAAAATAAGTATGATCTTAGTTATTTTTCCCTGTGGTAGGTTTCCTGAAATTGTTCCTGAAGGATATAAGCAGAGAAGTCATGGAGGTATGATTATGAAAAAAGAAGTGGGAAATGGTGGGTTTGGAACAATATACTTCTCTCTGGCAGGCACTTTCCAAAACACCAGTGCACGATGTGGAACACTTGCTGGAAACTATAATGCCAGTTATATTCTTTGAAGCACATCAAGCAATCTTGATAGAAGGTAAAAAGGCTCAGAATCCTAAATAAGGAGAGAGGGGTGAAATACTTGCATTAAAGAGAATAAGCACCTGGTAAAATGACAGTAGCATTACTAAATTGAAATTATTTAAGTAGCTCAAGGGTCTCAGTTTCAAAAGAGAAAAACATCTTTAAAAATGGCATAAATTGGCATTTAGACATTTTTCTCTGGAAAACATCCAAATCGCAATTTTCAAAACTCAGATTTAAGACATTTTTCTCTGTAGTATGTGCAAATCACAAGGGGTTGGGAGATGGATATGAGCGTTCCCAAAACTTGGACATTTTTCTGCCATAATGGAACAAAGCAAAAATGTCCAGGACTGAAAGTTGAGCATTTTGGTATAGTCCTGTTTAAATCATGACTAAATCACAAAAAGGTGCCCTAAATGACCAGATGACCACTGGAGGGGTTAAGGCATAACCCCCTTACTCTCCCCTTGATCACTGACTCTTCCCACCTACCAAAGATGTGAATGAAACAGTATATACCAACCTCTTTGACAGCTTCAGATGTTATGGCTGATCCTATTAAAGCAGCAAGCAAGTTCTTAAGAGTAGCCTAATGGTTGATGCAGTGCGCTGCAGAGAAGGGGACCCAGGCCTGTAACCCACTCTAACTGGTACACTTGTGGTGGAAAGTGTGAGCCCTCCAAAACCCACCACAAAACCTACAATAGCTACATAGAGGTGACACCTGCAAGCATAAGATCTATTGTAGTTGTGTAAAGTTGGGTATAGTAGGTTTTTGGTTGGTTTTGGAAGGCTTCCCATACAATATAAAGGGGCACCGGGGACATTTATATGAAGTCCACTGCAGTTCCCCCTAGAGTGCCCCACTGGTCTGCTGGGATGTATGTAAGAATGCTGATCCCGTATCCCATTGGCTTGTTTTTGTGCATTTTTCCCTTGGACATTTTTTTTTAATGGGCCTAAAATATAGATGCACTGAGCACAAAAACATCTAGGAAATGGTCATTTCCAAGACAAAAATTTGGATGTTTTTCCAGTTTGAAAATGGGCAGGTTCACAATAGGATTTTTGGACGTTTTTCGCACAACATCTAGAATCGTATTTAGACATCATATCGAAAATGCCCCTCCACACCTACCAGAACTGAGACTTATGTATGACATCTTCCATAGGAAAAAAATACTTAAATATCCATGTTAATATGTATGATTGAGATGAATAATTGTTGCACTGGAGGGTATTTTTTTGCACAAATTTGATAGCTGAATAGAATTGCCTCTTAGCCAAGATACTAAGGGCAAAAATGGTATCAGAATTTAAAAAAATACTTGGGCTAGGCCCAGAGTATCTTTAGCCTATGAAAAACACTCCCACACAGACTGGATAAGGTAGGTCAGTGGGGGGGGGGGGGGGGGGTTGTTGGACCGATGCAAATTTCTCTGGTGTTCAGAGAGTGTATGGAAAAATCAAGGAAGATAGGAAAATTGTGCCCATATTTTCAAAAGGCTGCATTGAAAACTCTGATTTAAGAGATGTTGGGGAGTACCTATTATAATGCACTTTATATAGGGCTGCCTGGAAGTGTAGTAAAGAAATTACAAGTGGTGGAAAATGTAGCAGCAAGAATGGTGATTGTGAGCAGTGGGTGGGGAAGTGCTAAACCTCTTTTGAAGAAGCTGCATTGGCTCTAAATAAAGAGCGGTGCCTGCTTAAAACAGTGGTGATGAATATTGTCTTGAATATTACTTATGGGAGTGACTTGTGCAATAGTATATCCCCAATAAATCATTATGTTCCTCAGAAAAAAAAATCTCCTGTGAACTGTACGAACAAAAGAAAAATGGTGAGTGAAGAGCTTTTAGGATAGTTGCACCTGAATTATAGAACTCTGCCAGAGAATCTGATGGTAAAGGAAATTGCTTGAGCTTTTGGAAGAAATATTGTAGTTGTATAATCTTGACATTTCTTTTTGTCTTATAGTCATTCAGCTCTTCTTCATACCATTCTTAACACTTTAGAATCATGGATGAAGATGCATAAGTTTAAACTGAATTCAGAGAAAACCAAATTTCTCTTGATTAGCTATTCTGCAGGTGAAGACGAAAATAGTGTAAGGATTAAACAGGTTACATACCAATTTCCATCCACTATCAGACTGTTGGGGGTTTATTGGATACTATCAGGCTTATTTTCGAAAGAGAAGGACGCCCATCTTTCAACACAAATTGGGAGATGGGCGTCCTTCTCACAGGGTCGCCCAAATTAGCATAATTGAAAGCCGATTTTGGGCGTCCTCAACTGCTTTCCATCGCGGGGACGACTAAAGTTCACGGGGGCGTGTCGGAAGCGTAGTGAAGGCGGGACTGGGGCATGCCTAACAGATGGGCATCACTGACGAGCACTTGGGCAACTTTACTTGGTCCATTTTTTTTACGACCAAGCCTCAAAAAGGTGCCTGAACTGACCAGATGACCCTCTCCCACCCTAAAAAATCTTTTAAATATTTTTTGCCAGCCTCAAATGTCATACCCAGCTCCGTGACAGCAGTATGCAGGTCCCTGGAGTAGTTTTAGTGGATGCAGTGCACTTTAGGCAGGCGGACCAAGGCCCACCCTCCTACCTGTTACACTTGTGGTGGTAAATGTGAGCCCTTCAAAACCCACCAGAAACCCACTGTACCCACATGTAGGTGCCCCCCTTAACCCCTTAGTGGTGTACAGTTGTGGGGAGTGGGTTTTGGGGGGCGGGGGTTGGGGGGCTCAGCACACGAGGTAAGGGAGCTATGCACTAGGGAACAATTTGTGAAGTCCACTGCAGTGCCCCCTAGGGTGCCCGGTTGGTGTCCTGGCATGTCAGGGGGACCAGTGCACTATGAATGCTGGCTCCTTCCACGACCAAATGGCTTGCATTTGGTCGTTTCTGAGATGGGTGTCCTCGGTTTCCATTATGGCCGAAAATCGGGGACAACCATCTCTAAGGTCGACCTAAATTTCACGATTTGGGCGTCTCCCACCATATTATCGAAATGAAAGATGGACACCCATCTTGTTTCGATAATATTGGTTTCCCCGCCCCTTCGCCGGGACGTCCTGCGAGGACGAGCTCAGGAAAACTTGGGTGCCCCTTTCGATTATGCCCCTCCGCATTATCTTTTGAACCTCAGGTGAACACACTTACTCAAAAGGTATTTTTTATTATGTACAAACTCCAGAGAGTGGTCAACTACTTTGAGGAGAACTACTTTCGTCTTATTGTTCAAGCTCTGTTTTTAAGTCTGCTGGACTATTGTAACATAATTTATTTGGGTGGGTCTTCTAATAATATACAACAATTTTTGAAAAGGTTGCAGTCCATTCAGAATACTGCACTCATTGAAAAGATATGATAGTGTTTCACTGTACTTTAGAAAAGGTCACTGGCTTCTGCTGTATGCTAGTGGCATAGCTAGGGGCACCAGGGGAGCAGCTGCTCTCCCAAACGGACTTCTGATGGTGCCAGCGCCTATTTTTATCATGGTCTGTCACATTTAAAACACGCAATGGTGCCGTCAGCAGTCTGCTGTCCGCTGCCCCGCGCCTTCAACCTGGCTACGCTTCTAGTGTATGCCAGAGTTATGTTTAAGTTTTTTCTGCCTTATTTATAAGGTTCTTTGCAGACTAACTCCACAATATCTTATTGATCACTTTATTTTCTTACAAAAATCCAGAAATACTAGAACCATGGCTCTGTACAGTTTTCCCTCTTTAAAAGATTGATAACGAGGTTCAAACTTCTCTGCTTCCTGCTACAAGTTATTTCTGTTTTCGAAAAGCTAATCAAGAAATGTATTAAGTTATGTCCAATAAAAAAGGTATCATCTTATTTTCTTTTCCATGTTTTATTTTGTTTGATTTCTGTTGATAACGAAAATAAGTTAAAACCTATTTAGTATGGAAATATGTCTTGAATTCTTCTGATTAAGGTAGCAGCCTATATATCTGTTAGTTCAAGATAGGAATTGTATAGGTGTATGTGGGTAAATGATGTATTTCCTGAAAATGTGCAGTTTCGTTATGTGTGATCCGCATTGAACCACAAGGTATATCGCGGAATACAAGTAGTGTTGTTAATGTTAATGACTGAATTTTATAGCTAATTGTGAACTGTTCTGAATGAAACTTGTTGATAAATTTTTCCTTTGATAAATAACAAAATAGAGAGAAAGAGAGAAGGAAAGAATTAGAAGATGAGAACCTTTTTAGACCATTTGTTTCAAGTATTACTCACGCAGGGCCCTGTTTACAAAGGCGTGTTATTTTTAGTGTGCACTAAATATTAGTATGCACTAACCATGTAGATGCCCATAATATTCCTATGGGCCTCTACATGGTTAGCACACCTCTGTAAGCATTTTGTAGCATGGTGCTGATGTTTTAGGGATTTGAACTTGTGACTCTCAACACAGACGCTTGCTGACCCACAAGCACCAATGAATTGTTGAGGGAGATGAGGGGGTAAAGGAAGTAATCTTATTTCAGGGAGTTAAGAAGAATGGTATTAGTTTATTTTTAAATGTTCTGCTGGATTCTTCTTATATCTGTTAGACTAAACTCTACTGTACATTACAAGCCTGATATACATTGTCAGTGCTAGATAATTCTGACACTGAATATATCTTGATTTTTATTTATTTTATTTGTTACATTTGTATCCCACATTTTCCCACCTATTTGCAGGCTCAATGCGGCTTACCATAAAGGCATTCGCCAAGTCCGGTAAAGAACAAATACATAGTGATGTTGAGGTAGAATAAGGTTCATGTGATACAGACACATTTGGGAATCATAGAGAGTAAGAGTTATGTTATGTCCATTACGAGTGTTGGTTTCGTTATGTAGCACAGTCCAGGCATTTAAGTTGGGTCGGTAGGGTATGCCTTTTTGAACAGGTTGGTTTTTAGTGATTTCCGGATGTTTAGGTTTTCGTACGTTGTTCTTACGGCTTTTGGTAGTGCATTCCACAGTTGTGTGCTTATGTAGGAAAAGCTGGTTACATAAGTTGATTTGTATTTAAGTCCTTTGCAGCTTGGGTAATGGAGATTGAAGTTTGTTCTTGTTGATCCGATTGTGTTTCTGGTTGGTAGGTCTATGAGGTCTGTCATGTATCCCGGGGCTTCACCGTAGATAATTTTCTGAACCATGGTGCAGATTTTGAAGACAATACGTTCTTTGATTGGGAGCCAGTGCAGTTTTTCTCGGAGGGGTTTGGCACTTTCGAAACGCATTTTTCCAAATATAAGCCTGGCTGCCGTGTTTTGAGCGGTCTGTAATTTTTTAATGATTTGTTCTTTGCGTCCTGCATAAATTCCATTGCAGTAGTCTACATGGCTTAGTACCATTGATTGTACCAACTTGTGAAATGTTTCCCTCAGGAAGAATGGTTTCACACATTTTGAGTTTCCACATTGAGTGGAACATTTTCTTTGTTGTACAGTTCACTTGGCTCTCTAGTGTAAGGTTTCGGTTGATTGTAATGCCGAGGATTTTCAGGCTGTCTGAGATAGGGAGGGTATGTAGTCTGGGGTGTTTATATTTGTGGGGTTTTTTGTATTGTGTTGGGATGAGAGGATGAGACAGTGTATTTTTTCCGTATTGAGTTTTAGTTGAAATGCATTTGCCCATGAGTCCATGATGTTCAAGCTTAGCTTGATTTCGTTGGTGATTTCTGTCGGATCGTGTTTGTAAGGAATGTATATTGTGACATCGCCTGCATAGATGAAAGGGTTAAGGCCTTGGTTAGATAAGGACTTGGCTAGTGGTGTCATCACTAAGTTGAAAAAGATCGGTGATAGTGGTGAACCTTGAGGTACTCTGCAGTCTGCTTTCCACGGTGATGATATGTTTGTATTTGATTTCACTTGATATGTTCTAGTGTTTAGATAACCCTTGATCCAATTAAGTATATTTCCACCAATCCTGAAGTAATCCAGGAGTCTTAGTAGTATATTGTGGTTTACTATGTCGAATGCGCTGGACATGTCGAATTGGAGGAGAAGTATGCTTTTTCCTGTTGCTATTTCCTGCTTGAATTTGACTAGGAGAGTAATTAGTACTGTTTCAGTGCTATGGAGGGGGCAAAATCCTGATTGTGAATCATGTAATATAGAAAATTTGTTTATATAATCAGTAAGTTGTTTGGTTACCATACTTTCCATCAGTTTGACAACCAGTAGGATAGATGCTACTGGGCAGTAGTTAGTGATTTTGTTTGTTTTTTTTCTTGGTATCTTTTGGTATTGGGGTGAGTAGGATATTACCATTTTCCTTAGGAAAGAAACCTTGTTGAAGCATGTAGTTTAGGTGGGATGTGAGGTCTGCTATGAAGTGGTTGGGGGCAGATTTAATTAGGTAGCTGGGGCAGCCTTTCCCTACCCAGACTTACCCAACTAACTTTGTCCAGCCAATGCTCATCATGTTTTGATGGTGGGCATGCACAGGGTAAAGTTTGGGCAAACTATGGCTGAAGCATGCAACTACACACCCATATTATAGTATTCTGTAGTTTACATGCATTCTGGATAACATGTGGGCATGAACATTTATACCAGCTAGAGGGCTGGTATAAGTAATTGTGCCTTAAATGTTTTCTGCTAGTTAGTATTCTATAAAGATAAGTAGGTGTCTACTTAATAAAATAGGCTTAAAATAGATGCCAGCATAGCCTTTTATTCTAGATGCCCTCTTTAAGTTCGCCTATTTTTTCTGACCTTGAAGACATCTTTACATTTTTACAATGATCCAGGATCATTGCTGTCTTATTTCTCTGATTCATTTACACCATTGATGAATTGTATGCTCTTCCTTACAGCTTTAATTTGTCTTTCACACGTTACCTTTTCATGCCAGATAGATAAATGTATATTAATCCCAAAGGTGAAGGAGTGATCTAGTGATTATTACAGCTGATTCCTGGAATATGTGTTGCTTTAAAATGTATTCTTGCTTTTTTTTCTGATGCCACAAACAGAAAAAAATAGTGTGAATGTTAACAAGGTGTCATATTGAGTTATCATTACAAACATCTAAGCTGTGGAGAATGCTTCTAGATTTTCCCCATGTTTTATTACTTGCATTTCTATTCACTCTTACTCCTTTTCAGTTGAAGCAGAGCTTTTGATTTCAAACTTTCAAAATAATTCAGTTTTTTTCATGGTTTCCCAATATTTGAAAATTACTTCATGCAATTTTAACCAGTTTTTAATATCTGTCACACTTTCTTCACCCATATTTTTATGTTAGGGTGTTATTAATTCAACAATTTCCAGGTTAATCTGATATGTTGGAGGTGGTGACTTGCTGTTTAACAATCAAGCTGCTTTGTATCACTTCCAGTTGAGCCTCCATGTGACTCGGACACATATAACAGTGAGAGATAGCACATCACAAATTAAATCCGGAAAATCACATTGTGGAAGTATATGAATTTATTTGCATTCTGCAGAGGGAAATAAGTATTTGATCCCCCACCAACCAGTAAGAGATCTGGCCCCTACAGACCAGGTAGATGCTCCAAATCAACTCGTTACCTGCATGACAGACAGCTGTCGGCAATGGTCACCTGTATGAAAGACACCTGTCCACAGACTCAGTGAATCAGTCAGACTCTAACCTCTACAAAATGGCCAAGAGCAAGGAGCTGTCTAAGGATGTCAGGGACAAGATCATACACCTGCACAAGGCTGGAATGGGCTACAAAACCATCAGTAAGACGCTGGGCGAGAAGGAGACAACTGTTGTGTGCCATAGTAAGAAAATGGAAGAAGTACAAAATGACTGTCAATCGACAAAGATCTGGGGCTCCACGCAAATCTACCTCGTGGGGTATCCTTGATCATGAGGAAGGTTAGAAATCAGCCTACAACTACAAGGGGGGAACTTGTCAATGATCTCAAGGCAGCTGGGACCACTGTCACCACGAAAACCATTGGTAACACATTACGACATAACGGATTGCAATCCTGCAGTGCCCGCAAGGTCCCCCTGCTCCGGAAGGCACATGTGACGGCCCGTCTGAAGTTTGCCAGTGAACACCTGGATGATGCCGAGAGTGATTGGGAGAAGGTGCTGTGGTCAGCTGAGAAAAAATTGAGCTCTTTGGCATGAACTCAACTCGCCACGTGTTTGGAGGAAGAGAAATGCTGCCTATGACCCAAAGAACACCGTCCCCACTGTCAAGCATGGAGGTGGAAATGTTATGTTTTGGGGGTGTTCTCTGCTAAGGGCACAGGACTACTTCACCGCATCAATGGGAGAATGGATGGGGCCATGTACCGTACAATTCTGAGTGACAACCTCCTTCCCTCCGCCAGGGCCTTAAAAATGGGTCGTGGCTGGGTCTTCCAGCACGACAATGACCCAAAACTGGCACTCTGTATCCCTCTTCACGCTCCCATATTTTTAAAAGAGCTGTTGGAGTTAGTTAAGCATGTGATTCGGTGTTTAGGGAGCTGGTTAGCATCCTGACAGTGAGAGATGCCTTGACTTCTTAAGATGAAAAGTAACCCTCGGATTAAGGACTTGTACGATGGAAAGGCCCAGAAACCAGGCGGCACCAGAACCCTCAGCCCTGCCAGAAGTTCCCAGAGATGGGGTAGCTTACCTCTGTAGTTAATGGAGGTGGGAAAGATGGAGGATGCAGTTGTTTTGCAGGAGCTAAAGGCAGTAAAGTTGGAGATAGCCGAATTGGTGGTGGAAAAGTATTAGGCTCGGATTTTGACGCTCTCAGAGTAAGTTTAAGGCATGGAAGGACACTTACACTTGGTGGAGTTTGCACAGGAAAAGGAGACAGAGGAGATGGCAGCAAATAAGTAAAGATAGAACAAAATGCAGGAGGGGTTGGGAGTGCTGAACCTCCGCAGATATTACCAAGCGGCAGTTTTGAAGGTCCTGAGCAAACACCATTGGCGACCCTCTCAAACATGTATTCATCTTTCCCTTATTAGAGGTTTGGAGAGAAGTTAAGGGGACATTTCAACTGGCAGCACTCATTTGGCCAGTCTTATTAAAGATTTTCAACTTTGGTTGATTGGGTATTTTGTCCCTTTAAGATTAGCTTTGTAGCAGGTGGGTGGATTACATATTGTAGAGATTTTATACTCACAAGGCACTATGGTAGCAAATGGCCCTCTGCAGGCCGTACTTCACATGAAGGTCCCTTTCTATCAATATTTTCACCCCTCAGTGAAGAGCGGTCTCCTCCGGGAGGTCTCTGATTTAGAAGTGGTGCTCCTCAATTCTCCCTCTAGATGGAGGTTGATATCTCTCATCTGTGGTATACTAGACACATTGTAACTAAAATAAAATAAAAAATTGTATATCGCTGACAATTCTTCCTTGGTAAAGAAATGGGATAAGTGGTTGGGGCATCCTTTGGGGGATGCCTACTGGGCGTCAATCTATTCTTATATTCACAAATGTAGTAAGATAATTAGCTATAACCAGCTTCAGTTTTAACTTGTGCATAGGGCATATTGGACTTCACAGAGGGGAGGGAAGTAGAAGAGGGGAAGATAGGGCACTGCTTGAGAAACTGTACACTTATATGCTCTCTGGAAAATATGAGGTGGGAGTGCCCTAGAGTGCAAGATTTTGGAGGCAGGTTTGGCTTAAGATCTCTGAATGGACGGGGTGACAAGGCAGCCTCTGTGTTGGGACTTTTACCCAATTGATCCCCCCAGGAAGGCCCCCTGAAGGGTCTTATGCATCTTTTTTTATTTGGGCAGCAAAGATGAGTATGGCAAGGGCTTGGAAGGACCTGAGGGGGCCGAAGATGTCCACCTGGCATACAGCACTGAGATAATTAAGGGTGTATAATAAAATCACTAAAGAAGTTAGAGTTAAAGGTACAGCCCATGACCAGCTATGGCTCCCTCTTGCTTCTTTTTAATGTCTTTAATATAGTACAGACACTTCTAGTGGCTGGTGCTGAGGAACCCTCCACTGACACACTTTGCATTTTTAGTATGCTCTGTGTTTAGTTTTCTTAGCTTGTGCCTAATCCGCAGCTTCATGGGACATGGAGCCGCTATGTCCATGCATGATTTTGTGACACTTTGGTGATATTGGGGCTAGAGGAGAGGGAGTGGGTTTAGAAGTTCTTTAATACGCTGTCTGTGGCTGTCCCTGGGATTGTTCGCATTTGTTAAATTTGTGTTATGGCATGCTGTTGACAGTATATAGTTTTTCTCATGTTTGCAAACTTTAAAACTTTAATAAAAACTATAGTAAAAAAAAGATGCTTTGTATCTCAGTTTACTTAATTGTACTGAAGAAGATAGCTGGCAAGAGAGGATTGAGTGGTGATTGCTCCAGTCCCCATCAACCTGGACCTCTTGGGTGGGGAGGGGGAAAGTGAGCCAGCCTTAGCTACAAACCTAACCTTTGTTTATGGAAGGGGCAGAGCTTTGGTGAGCTACTGTGTAGCCTTTCTGTGTCAAGGATGAAGAGGGAGCTCCAAATCCACTTGACCAACAGGGTTCTGAGGTTCCCCCAGGCAAATGCGTCTGGGGGAATCTCCAATGTGGGCTAGAGATCCCTTCAATTTTTTTTTATTGTGCATGTTTTGCGGAAAGAGGCCTTTTATTTTACCATTTGAAAAATTAATTGCAGATTTTGTAGTTATTTTTTCTTTGGAAATGGGCCCCCACCTATTCTGTGCACTTTTCTTTCTTCCTTTTTTTTTTTGTTTTTGCATTATGGAGTTGTTGAGCATGATTTTGCAAAGCAGTATGTCATTAATGCAAAATATGCATATATTTTCATGCCAAGTGGGCTTCATGCAAATGTTTACTACTGCAAAGGATACTTTTTGTGGAAAAAGGTAGAGCAAAATACTGGAACTTTTGGGGTTTTTTGTGTGTGTGTGCTTCCAGACAGTTTGCACTGTTTTTGACCAAAGTGCACTTTTGCATAGTCAGTTGACACTTTAGTACATAGGGCTCTTTATATTTAAGTCACTAATTATAATTAGTAGATTTGGAATATTAATAACACATTAAGAACCTCCAAAATCCTATTTCAGCGAGAAGATAAAAGTAGATTTCATGTTCTTGTAGGTATAAGATTGATAAAGCTGTTTAGAGGTCAGCCTGATGGTCTAGTGCTTAGCAATTTGCACTGCCAAGAAAAAGATTTAGCTCATTCTCCTGAATCTTATTCCTGTCAAGACTGGATGCTGTTGAAGGAGCATTCATAGCCCACGGGAGAGAACTGGACTGTTGACTGGATATATAAGACAAATGACTTTATAGTGATTGTTAATATTTCATGTGAGAGAAAAAAATGAAAAGAAAATATTCAGGACCATGCATAATAGCTCTCTGGTAAGAGCCATATGGGAAAAATTAAGAAGCCAGTCTTCCAAAGAGGGGCAAAACCTTGTGGTGGTGTCTAGTACAGGCAGGGCCAATAGAGCTAAAAATCATATACATTAGTTTTGTAGATGAAACACCATGGTGATCAGGTAGCTCCATCACCATGCAATAAGCTTTTTCTTTAAATTATCAATTTAAGAAAGAACCTAAGGTTAAAATCCTGTCCTTTTTATGCAACACTACTAATTTCTGAATGCTTAGAGATAAGAACAACCCTTATCCCCAGAAATTACCAATCACTTTTTCCAGCATAAACATTACCAAATTCTTTGTTTCTAATGGTCAGATGTATAGAAAAGTGGTGATTGCCATGCATTTATTAAATAACAAGTTTGTACATTTGTCCTAGTCCCCCCCCCCCCCCCCCCCCCCCGGGCTTCATGTAGTAACCTACAAAGATCTGTGAAATCTAGCTACAGGATGCAAAAATGAATTCATAGTTCACTTGCATCCCACAGCTAAATTTCACATGAAATTTTCACATATTGCCATGGCTAAGAACTTCACACATTCCCAGTTGTAGTAATATGCAAAAAAACAAAAACAACAACCAAACACAAATCTAGGTAAAGTCCCTGATGAGTGAGGTGGGGAAGAGGTAGAGCTTGGGGTTTGAGCTACCTCTCTGATTTATTGATGAGGTAGCATTTAGAGGGGCAGGGCTTCAGAGGGTTTTTTTTAACATTTTAGTTTAAATTGGGTCTGGGGAGAGTTGCAGTGGTTGCTGGCCAACCTCGAAATGGAGACTCATGGAGGGAGGCCATGAGGGCCCTTTAAATAGCAGCCACCACTGTATGACGTGCCACTTTTTTCCAGCAGCTCTGACAAAAATAACTCCATTTCCAGAGGTGTAGTTATCTTTTAGAACATAAAAAATCCATACTGAGTCAGACCAAGGTTCATCAAGTCCAGCATCCTGTCTCCGATAGTGGCCAGTCTGGTTACAAGTACCCAGCAGATCCCAAAAAGTATATCTATTTCCTTTGGTCCATTTCCAAGGGTGCTCAATAGCTTTTCCATGACTATCTTGCATATCATTTTATGGACTTTTCTTCCAGGAACTTGAAAATCTTCTGTTGAATTCTGCTATGTTGGTCACTTTGACCACATCCTCCATCAACAGATCCACAGCTTAATTATGTGCTACATAGCATGTAAAAAAATACAACTTTCTTTGGTTTCTTTTCAGTCTGCTGGTCATTCATTTCATGGAGTGTCCTCTTGTTTTAGTGTTGTTTGGCAGGTGAAACGACCATCCTCTATGTGACTGTTCCACCCCACTCATAATTTTATGAATCTCTTTTATATCCTGCCTCAGTTGATTTTTGTCCAAGCTGACAAGGTCCAACCTCTTTAGCCTCTCTTTATTAGGAATGTATCCCTCCTCCTTTATCATTTTTCTTTGTACCTTTTCTAGTTGCACTCTGACCTTTTTGTGATGGGGTGATGAGAATCGCATACCATACTCAAGGTGGAACACAACAGAGATATATACAAAGGCATAATGATATTCTCAGTTGTGTTCTCCTTCCCTATTCCTAACATTCTGTTTGCTGTTTTAGTAGCCACAGCACACTGTACTGAAAATGTCAACATATTATCCACTAACTCCAAGATCTTTTGGGGGGGATGGTTATTATTCAGAACCTACCATTTTATACCTATAGTTGGGATTTTTTTTCCCTTATGTGCAGTTCTTGCACTTGTTCACATTAAGGGGGGAGGTTTTCAATGTGAGCTACTGTTAAGGCATATTATTCCACTAACTCGTGCTATTTTAGCACAGATCCCATTTTATGCAAAGAGACCTAACAGTAAAATATCATGTTTTAACAATAACCCAGGTCGATATGTTCCCCACTAAGGGGTGAACCATAAATAAACATTCTTCTCCATTCCAATTTCTTGGGTCACTGCTTCTTAGACAATCATCACCCATGACTATTGCAGCTCATCATATGCAGACCTCCCTCTTGCTGTGATTAAACACTTGCAATTAGTTCAGTCTACTGCAATCAAATTATTTCACAATGTGCATCAATTTGACCATGTAACACCTCTACTGCTGACTGAACATTGGTTGCTTGCTTCAGCTCGCATAAAACACAAAATCATGACAACGGTCTTCAAGAACCATTTGCCCTCCATCCCCAACTACATTCAGAATCAATTAACTTCATATCCCCCTCACTGTATGCTATGTTCATACAGAAAGGAGGTGAAGGAGCATATATAGCATACATTCATATATGCTCCTTCACCTCCTCCCACCTCCTCCCACCATCCTCTACCTGTCCCTCCAGATGTTTAAACGGAAACCTCTTCAAATTCAAATCTATCCTCAGAAACTGGCTTTTTCAGAAGAACTTTGGTATTAACACATAACTTATTGGCCATTTCTTCTTTACTTATCTCCTAACCCTCTGCCTACCCCTTCTCTTAACTTCTCTGTCCCATTCCTCTCTTGCCTATCATTTCTACGCTATTATTCTTCTTCTCACCTTTCTCTGTCTACTGTTTAATTTGGTAACTGCGGAGAAGCTATTGACATAGCCCACTGCAGTATATAAAGAGCCAATAAATAAAAACAAATAAATAAGGGAGCAATTCTATAACTGAGCACTTCCATTTAGGTGCCCCTAGGCCATGTGGTAGGATCCTATTCTATAACAGAACAAAGGTGCATAGGTTCCATTATAGAATACTAGCATAACCTAGTATTGATGTGCCTAAAATCTAGGTGCCTACACTTACAGCAATCATTGAGCTGACATGTGAGCACCTAAATGCAGCTGTGACATGCATAACTTACAGTATAGAAGAGTGCTTAAGCTGAATGCGTGCAAACGTGTGCATTTTCATACATATATGCTAGTAAGGACATATGCACATAGGACCTAGTTTATAGAATTCTCCTTTAAATGGCATCTGTCATTTAGATGCCTAGTCTCCTAGTCTCATAGATCCTTCTGCAAGACATAACGATCCTCAACCAGTTTAATGACTTTGAATTTGTTATTTTTGAGCGAATGGATTCATGAAGCCATTTCTGTGCAGTCTTTATTGTGATTCTTGACATTAATTGTAATTCTTAGAAGTTGATTAATAGCAAATTTAAATAAACTTTTACATAGTGGACTTTGCAACAAATTCACTATTGTAAAGTGCACTTTTTCGAAGTGACTGCACAGTGTGTTCTGTGAAAAATAGTGCAAATGCCTCAAATGTGGCATGTGTATGAGTTTCTAATCATTCTGGACTTTTCTTCATACAAAGAATACTTTTATGCAGTCACTTCACCCATGAGGCCCTTAGGCCCTAGAGGGTGGCAGCTTCTTGGGGGTGGCAAACAGCAGGTGCAATCAAAGCAAAACAGTAGGTTCTGACAGTCACACCAACTCAAAGAACTATCAGCAGATACTTTAATCTATATTTTTATAGGATTGTTGTGTGATGATCATGCCTGTAGAGTTTAACTATCAAAATCTTGGGGAGCTGAAGGCTAGGGTCCTGAAGTTAATTGATTGGGTGTTTAAGTCCGAAAGTCTGTACAGGATACCCACTACCCTTGCACTAGCTCTGCAGGCTCTCTTGTTGCTTTATGGCATGTAGGGCAAACAGTTGGCCAGGCTGTGGCCCTTCTGGCCCTCTTCATTCTACTGCATATGATTATACACTCTGACTAACAAAATGCTTACTTTTCCTTTAGCTTGAGAGAATGTGTCCTTGTTTTGCTTGTTACTCTTAAGTTATAAAAATTGCCTGTGAGATCCATGTGTGCTCCACTGATATAATTGTATGGTGTAATTAAATTCCACCCTCAATTGACTCCATCTCAAGGAAATAGCTCAAGCTTGGACAGCTTTCCTTCATATGTAATTTTGTAGTTAAACAGATGGTTCATTTTTTAGGGTGAATGTTTGGAAGTACAGTTTTATTATTATTATTATTATTATTATTATTATTATTATTATTATTATTTTCAAGCTGATTATATAATTATTCAACTCATTGCTTTGTAAGAAAAGCAAAAATAATTCTGTACAAATTTATGAAAGTTTAATCTATTCCAGTAGTTGCTGTCTTTGTCTCTGCATATCTGTTTCTACATCTGTAGTGTAGACAGTGGGATTTGTTTATAATGCTAGTCCAGTTGGCTAAGGTAAGCTGCCACCCAGAGCTGCAGGCCAAGACGAGCAGAGGATTGAGATGAGATGGATAAGCTGCATACCATGCAGCCCCCATCCTTATACTTCCCATCCCTAGATTTGACCATATATTCCCTGAGCTGGCCAATAGCAGCCAAGTCTTCTTGATATGAGTGAGACCCTGGAAACCACACATCCAACTGGGAATGGGAGTGTGCCACAGTAGGAGATGCTGACTGCAAGAGAAGTCAGACAGAGAAAGCAAGAAGCAGAGACTAGGGCCAACACCTTAGAATAATAAAATGGCTATACAACAGTGACCTACAAAGTTCCATAGGTTACTACATAACTTTGTAAGTCTGAGTGCTTTGAAAATATGCCTCTTAGTCTGTTTTTGGAAGATGCATCTGCTTTATCTTTATATTCTACCTAGTACAGGATGAAATGCATCTCTGTTTCTGCACATTTCTGTGATGTTGCAGTGCATGCAGTCTGACTTCTTGGGATTTCAGTTTAATCTTGGTCTGCATATTTTTATTTATAGTCTGTGATATAGGTTTGCTTTCCCCACCTATGTTTGGTTAGCCTTTTTATGCACACTTGACAAAATTCCCCTAATTCTATATATAACCTTAGCACCTTTACGTAAGTGCCATTTGTGCATTAACCGGTCAATATTCAGACAATAATGGCGAGCTGAGCTTTTTAAAAAAATTTTTTAATGCTTACTGTTATTATCCAAGTTAGACCTGCATATTCAATACCAGATACTGATAGGAATCAGCCACCAGGACTTATGTGGTACCTAGCCAATATTCAGCCGGGCACTGCATAAGACACTTAGGGGCCCTTTTACTAAGCCACACAAGCATCTGTGTGCGCCCAACATGCGCCAAAATGAAGTTACCATATGGCTACTGTGTGGCCTTTGCGGTAATTTCATTTTTGGCACACATCCGCTATGCGTGCCCCAAAAATATTTTTTATTTTCTGGCATGTGTCAGCTACATGCGCCAAGTGGCATTTGGTGCTCGTAGGTCATTACCACCCGGTTACCGTGTGAGACTTTACCGCTAGGTCAATGGCTGGTGGTAAGGTCTCAGATCCAAAATGGACACATGACAATTTCGATCGTGCCGCATGTCAATTTTCAGCAAAAATTTTAAAAAGGTCTTTTTTTACAGACGCACTGGGAAATGGATTGGTGCGCGCCCAAAACCCACGTCTACACTACCGCAAGCCATTTTCAGTGCATCTTAGTTAAAGGACCCCTTATCCAGGTCCTAACTGAATTTTGGCCGGGACCCACATAAGGGTATCTGGCCAGGTACCAACGCCAACCCTGATTTCAACCCTTCCCTCCCTCCAACACCCTCAGAACAGCATCCGAGTCTCTTTCAATTTGCCTCCCCCCCTTCCAATCCCCTGGAACAGTATCTGAGCCCCCTTCTAATCCCCCTCCCTCCCTCTCTCACCTGGAACAGAATTTCAGTTTCCCCAAGGATCCCTCCATCCCCTGTAGTCCCCTTCTTGGGCTTGTTTTCCTGATCCCTAGTGTTCCAGTGGAGAAAGACAGGAGCAGCACTTGCTCTTACTTATCATGATAGTACCATAAGGACACTGCTAGAGGTTGTGGCAGCCATTTTGAAGGGAAAACTGTGATAGATAGGAGCAAATGGGCATCACGCCTGGCCTTGGGGAGGGATCCTCAGGGTACCAGATACTGTTCCGCAGGGGGAGGGACGATCGGAAGGCGGGTCAGATGCTATTTTAGGAAGGGAAATTGGAAGGAGGCTCAGATGCTATCTCTGGGAGGTGGGAGGGAGGGAGGATCACAACACATCAGGTTGATATTGGGAAGTTATGAGTGTGCCAACCTATATTCATTGCCGGCACCCATATAGATAACTGGACAAAGTTATGATTACTATTTATGCAGTCCTACGTGCCTGGTTAGCTATGCAGGCATCGACAATGGATATTGCTGGTACCCACATAACTCATGGCTCCTCCCCAAATGTGCCCCAGTAATGCTTCTCTCCTGCCCAAACTTGATATGGTCAGTTAGTGCCAATATTCAATAGCACTTCTCAGTTAAGTACTGCTGAATATCGGCAGATAGCCAATCACAAGTGATTTAACCATGAGGAAGCCTCTCCTGCCCAGTTAAATCACTCTGAATATTAACTGGTAAGGTTATAGAATACTAGTACTTATGTGCATGAATGCCATATTCCCACATATAAGTGCTATGCGTGTGCACAGCAGTATTCTATAATATGAGTATGTAAGTTGCATAGGGCTAGTTTCTATATATGGTGCTTGAAAAATCCGCACGGTAAAAAAATACACCTAGGTGTATTCTGTAAAGTACACCTAAATTTTACTGTATAGGCTTAAATTTCTGCATGATATATAGAATACACTGAGCGCCTCTCCATGCAACCAAATTTGGTTGCATCCATTTAGGCCATGTTTTACTTGGCGTAAATCCCAATACCTGTATTAGGCTCAGAGCGGGTGTATTATATAATAATGTGCATAGATTTTAGAAATGCCCATTCCATGCCCGTATCCACGCCTCTTTTCAACTATGCTGCTTGGAATTTATGCACACCACGTTACAGAATGTGCTTAGCAGATTGTGTGCGTAAATCATAATGCCAATTAGTGCTGATAATTGCTTGTTAACAGTCAATTGACAGTGCTGATTAGCTAGCCAACCAGTTAAATTACATGCATTGCTATACGCTTCGATTTCTATGTAGAAATCAAGGCGCGATATATAAAATTTGAGAAATAGCACATAACTTCAAGGGGGCATTCACAGGCCTATAGGATCATGCCAGGAATGAAATACAAGTCCTACACCACTGAACTCAAACTGAAAGTCATTGCGAGAGCGGAAGAAACAAGCAATAGAGAAGCAGTGAGATAGTTCGAAGTTGGAGAGTTATCCATTTGTGAATAGAGAAAGAAGAAAAACGAGCTTGAGAAAATGAATCCCAAAAAGCATGTCATTGGATGAAAGCAAAATGGCCTCAACTGGAGAATGACATGACAGAGTGAGTGCTTTCTTGAAGGGAACAAAATCATTTATCTCTGCTGTTGGAATTCAGATCAAAGTGAAGCTTCCGGCAAATGAAAGAGGCATCTCGGATTTCAAAGCAGGTTTCATCTGGATTTCTAGGTTCATAAAAAGAAATGCACTTTCAGTGAGAATGAGAACCACTGTAGGCCAGCGACTTTGAGACGATTTGGAGAAAAAGTTGATCAACTTCCGTGAATTCGTCTCCAAAGAAATTTCTGAACTCGCTATTTCTGTGATGGATGTTAAAATATAGACGAGGTTCTGATATCTTTCGACATTCCGGCCACCAGTGCGGAATGTAGTCACTGCAACCACTGGACATGAGAGAGCTTACTTCATTTGAGATGCCACGTGGTGGTAACGTGGCATGCTAAAAAAAGAGTGTAGAACGTGTGTTATTTTCATGAAAATGCAGTAATTAGCAGATACGTTCATAACTGCCCTAAGTTGGGATTGTATGAACTGTGCACCTAAAATCCAAAAAAACGTAAGTGCAAAGGGGTGTGGACCTGGGAGGCGCGCACATGTTATAGAATACTAGCACTTATGCACTTAACTGCCACCAGTTAAGTGCAAATATTTACACCAGCCATTGAGCTATAATATGCTTATGCTTGGGCACGTAACTGCAGACTTGCACTAGTATTCTATAATGGCAATTGCGTATCCAATTCCCAAAGTAGAATTTTCCCCCAATTCTATATATGATGCCTTAAGTTGCATGAGCTAATTTGGCCACATTTGCTAAATTGCATGCACAACTTAATTGATTAACAAGCAAATCAGTGCTGATAATTGGTACTTAACAACCAATTAGAGACACTAATTGGTTTCAATTAGAATCTACGCGCACAACTTTCTAGGCATATTCTATAACGTGGTATGCATAAATTCTCTTGCGCACAGTCAAAAAGGGGGTGTGGTTATGGCGTGGAATGGGCAGGTTTTGGGTATTTCAAAAAAGTATGCACACTGTTATGGAATACACCCAATCTGTGTCTTACTTAGGCGCAGGTATTTAGGCCTAGTTTTAGGTGGCCTAAATGGGTGCACCTAAATTTAATCACAAGAACAATGCATGCGCATATTCTGGAAACTATGTTAACTTTAGGCACAGTTTATAGACTCATGCTAACTGTGTGGTTTTTTGCCACTGATTTTTAAGGTGCCATTTATAGAATTTGGCCCATTGTGCTTAGCGCGCATCATCCCAACATCTACTACTACTAATCATTTCTATAGCACTACTAGACGTACGCAGAGCTGTACACATTATACGCAGGTACTTTTGTCTGTCCCCAGAGGGCTCACAATCTAAGTTTTTGTACCTGGGGCAATGGAGGGTTAAGTGACTTGCCCAAGTTCACAAGGAGCTGCAGTGGGAATTGAACCCTGGTTGCCAGGATCAAAGCCCACAGCACTAACCTTTAGGCTACTCCTCCACTCCACATCTAACTTTAGGTGATCTGTAGAGAATTACCCCATTGGTGTCTAAAAGTGTGAACATGAGACTGGACATAGAAACATAGGAGTCCTTTTACTAAGGTGCGCTGAAAAGTGGCCTTCGTAGACATGTGTATTGGACGTGCATAAGTTCATTTTTCAGATCACCTGCAAAAAAGGCCTTTTTTGGCTGAAAATGGAAGTGTGGCAAGATGAAAATTAGCGCATGTCCCATTTTGGGGCCTGAGATACCTTACCACCACCCATTGACTTAGCGGTAAGGTCTCAACGAGTAATTGCCTTGCTAACTCCTTTTTGATTTATTGAACAAGTTAGGTGGCCTGTTATAAAATTCCCCTCCCTTTCCAATTGCTTTTTTGAGGCTTAGCGGATAAGATTTGAAAGAGCAGCAATACAAGACCATAATGTTAACAACATGAATGGAAAATTTAGGTAAAGTGTGCTTACTACAGTTGCTGGAAAAAAATTATTTTGTTCCCCCTTCTCTCTCGTTCCTCATTTTGACAGGCACCAGAAAACTGGGTGTACGATGAAATAGTTTCCTGTTAAAACACAGAAAATAATGACTTTCTAAGGCTGTGAAAAATGGTGGCTGCTGTGTGGAAAACCTACTAGATAAACAAATTCTTTATCAACCTCCTTTGTCAAGCTGCTGGTTTCCACCTTTACAACACATTCATCTGGCTTAATTTAACATTACATGGACTATGCTAAAATAAATTGCTTTTCCAAATTCTAGAAACCAGGCTTCTAAAATGCTTTATAGTATGGATGCATCCTGCCTAAGTGCTTGTTATTCTAATAAATAGAAGCAATGATACCTTAATCCATTTCTTCTGTTCCTGGAATGGAGTAAATGTCAAAGCAGCAGAGCTTTTATGTTGGTTTTATACACTCAAAAGAGGTTGAATAAGCACAACTTTACAACTTGAGAAGTGGCACCCAAAGCTTCAACTCTTAACCACTCTCCAGTCACACATTTCTCATAAGTTTTCTTTATTCAATACC
Source organism: Microcaecilia unicolor (assembly GCF_901765095.1). NCBI lineage: Eukaryota > Metazoa > Chordata > Amphibia > Gymnophiona > Siphonopidae > Microcaecilia > Microcaecilia unicolor. Next base: position 79,583,540 of record NC_044037.1, on the reverse strand, counting down.
TTAAAATATAAAAATATCTATGTAAAGAAAAGTAAATCATATCTTCGTGCTTAAATCGGTAAGAAGAGCTAGGAAACAATGTATAAAATAATGCATTTTGATACATTTATTTGTACCAGAGCAGATAATTGAATTATGAAACAAATGGACACTAGTGAAGGTCGAAGCCTTGACTGATGTATTTGTCCTACTACTACTTATTTCTATTGCTCTACTAGACATACTCAGCACTTTACACTGGACATGAAGAGACAGTCCCTGCTCGACAGAGCTTACAATCTAATTAGGACAGACAAACAGGAAAAATAAGGGAATTTCTAAAGTGGGAATGATAAAGTATGGGTACTGAACAAGTGAGTAAGGGCTAGGAGTTAAAATCAGCATCAAAAAGGTAGGCTTTTAGCCTAGATTTGAAGACGGCCAGAGATGGAGCTTGACCTACTGGCTCAGGAAGTCTATTCCAGGCATATGGTGCAGCAAGATAAAAGGAACGGAGCCTGGAGTTAGCAGTGGAGGAGAAGGGTGCAGATAAGAGAGATTTACCCAGTGAACGGAGTTCCCAGGGAGGAGTGGAGAAGAGGTAAGAGTGGAGAGGTACTGAGCAGCTGCAGAGTTGATGCACTTGTAAGTCAATAAGAGAAGTTTGAACTGTAATGGATAGGGAGCCAATGAAGTGACTTGAGGAGAGGGCTAATATGAGCATAGCGACACTGGCAGAATATAAGTCATGCAACAGAATTTTAAACAGATCGAAGGGGAGAGAGATGGCTTAGTGGGAGACCTGTGAGAAGCAAGTTGCAGTAGTCTACGTGAGAGGTGATAAGAGTGTGGATAAGGGTTCTGGTAGTGTGCTCAGAAAGGAAAAGGCGAATTTTGATGATATTATAGAGAAAGAAACGACAGGTTTTAGCAGTCTGTTGAATATGTGCAGAAAAGGAGAGAGAGGAGTCGAAGATGACCCCAAGTTACAAGCTGATGAGACAGGGAGGATGAGAGTGTTATCCACAGAAATAGATAATGGGGGAAGAGGAGAGTTTGGTTTAGGGGGGAAGATAAGAAGCTCAGTCTTGGTTATGTTTATTTTCAGATGGCAGTGAGACATTTAGGCAGTAATGTCAGACAGGCAAGCTGATCCTAGCTACTCTTATTGATCCAAGCATAAGGTGATTGAGGGCAAGATTTGCTTTTAGTTTTGATAGATTTCTCTTATACTTTGTAAGCTAACTGAGTTAAGAAAAATCATGAGAAATATGTAAATAAGCAATTGCTAGGACTGAATCCTTATCAATTGGTTCTAATGTTAGAGGCCGACTGAAACTGCTTTTTCAGTTTCAGTCAAAATCGAAACTGCCACTGAAACTGTCTGAAATTTTTTGGACAAAACTGAAACCGCAGTCGAAATTCATCACCAGGTTTCAGTCAAAGCTGAAACCAAAAACTCAAGTTTGGTTGTTTGAATCAGTGAGGGCTGCAGGGGATTGTCAGAACTAGCAGTCTGCATCCCTCTGCTAAACCCACAGTATCCAAGCTAGAATATAATTTAAAGAATGAAAGACCATATTTTATCTCCAAGCAAAATAGGTCACTGCTGCCCCAAGAACATTCCTAGACCACTGATCCTTTTAGTAGCGGCCCTTAGACCAACTCCATCCTGTTTATATCTTTTTTAAGGTGTGGTCTCTAGAATTGTACACAAAATTCTAAATGAGGCCTCACCGTAGTCTTATACAGAGGTATTATCATATCCTTTTTCCTGCTGGCCATTCATCTTCCAGTGCACCTAAGCATTCTTCTAGTTTTGACGTTGCCTTTTCTATCTGTTTGGCCAAAGTTCTTCACTCCCTAAACTGTACTGCTCCCTCAGGCTTTTGCAGCCCAAATACATGACCCTGCCTTTTTTTTTTAGCTCACGGCATGGGCCCAACAATGAGGGCACAATATTCCAAGTGTCTGCCACAAACCAGCAGGTCTGAGAGAACAAACTGGGTCATAAATTTGTATCACTTGCATTATATATAATAGGGCAGTGCCTAAGAAGATTTTAAAAATAAGCATTAATCATTTAAACTGCATTATAAATTGCACTTGGAGCCAATGTAAGGCCTTCACAGAAGCCGTAACATGATCAAATTGATTTAAACCCTGTATTAAACGCACTGAAGCATACAGTATAACCTACAAAGCTTTGCAGCATGAACGCATAAGAACCAGTTATAGGGCCCCTTATACTAAGTGGCAGCAAGCACTAACGCATGTTTACCACATGCTAAAAAGACAGAACCATGAGATGCGCTCAGGGTGGAGGCATTTTTGAAGACGGAGAGTAAGTGTGCCCTGAGCTAATTGGATAGCATGGATAAATTGCCGCGCACTACCTGATTAGCATGGGAGCCCTTACCGCCTACAAATAGATTATTATTATTATTAGCATTTGTATAGCGCTACCAGACGCACGCAGCGCTGAACACCTGACACAGAGAGACAGTCTGGCGGTAAGGGCTCCATGTAAAAATACAGAGCTGTTTTTATCTGAGTAAGATGTTGTACCGTGTGTCAGCAGAAACCGACTGTTCAACTGCACCTCTTGCTTTGAGATATGAAGGGTAGGGTATAAATGTGAAGGGCAATTCTATTACCAGGTACCTACAGTTAGGCACCCCTTTGCACATTTATATGTAGAAAAAAAAGTAGCATACTACACACTATTCTATAAGGGCACATTTAAGTGCTGCAGCCTGCAAATCCTCTTGCGTTTGCTATTAATTTCCAAGCGGGATTATGAAAATGTGGCTTACTTGACTAAACGTCTGCGTACTCTGCAGAACGATGGAATTAAATTGCTGGGGGAATTGAGAAGGAGGGATCATGTCACAAATGTTTATGTTCACTATCATTGGCTCCCTGTAGAATTCAGGGTATTGTATAAAGTAGTGACTATAACTCATAAGGTGTTTTAGGAGGGGAATCCCTTTGTATTTGGCACCTATGATGGGCCCTTATAAACCAGGTAAAGTTCTTCGATCTGCTAATACTCATCTGCTGCCACTCCTGGTTTCTTTCAGGTCTCGCCTAGGTTCAACACGAGAGAGTGCTTTTTATTGGAATGCCTTGTAAATTCCAATTATTGCCAATAGTGATGATAATTGGTTGTTACTGGCCAATTATCATGACTAATTGGCACATTACTCAGTTAGGTAGCATGTGTAAATTGGCCATGCATTATATAGAATCCAGCCCAGTATGCATACCCCCTCTGGGTAATTTGTAGGTGGAGTATGGCACTTGCAAGCCCTATAGAGGTGTCCCTTTGAAAATCTGGATAGCAGGGGGACAACAAGTTCAATATACCCATGACGATTTGCATATGCTTTCAGACAGGTCTGAAGGTGCTCATGAAAAGTCCATATGGGGCTTTAAAAATTAAAGACCAATATGGATTTTCTCTCACTTGACCTCTCTCCAGCTTCACACTGTCTCTTTTGGGATGCAGAGTACCCTATAGCTGCTGAACAGCGCGTGTACTTTTGCTGACCTTGGGAGGGGGAGCAGTTTTCAGCAGGGCAATTCCTGCATGTAAGCTGCTGTGCTGTTTATTTGTGGGAAATGCTTTGAAAATTGCCCTCTCGAAAAAAGAAAGAGAATGAGAAAGAAGTTTCTCAAATTGAAATGGCAGAGGGAGGTAGGAATCTAGGAGATTATACTGTAGGTTAGACTGCCACCATATCATTCCCTCTTCATTGACTTTAAGGCGTTGATCACAAGCTTCTCACTCTAGTTTGAAATAACTCGAAGGCATCTTCTGCTTTTGCATCATGAACCAGTTGTTAATAATATGTATGAAAATGTCTTTAAGGTTAAAAAATAGTAGAGCTGGTATGAATTTTGCTTCATATAGCATCATAAGCAAACTAGACTGTGATTTCAGGCAATTATGACATTCATTCTGTCAAAACTAATCTATTTCCCTCTTCCAGTGTTTTTGTGGAATTCACAATATTTTGTTCGTTAGTATGTTTTTTCCTATTGGTTTATAATTGTACTGAAATTAATTCTGCATTTTCTCTCTTTCTCCATCCCCTCCCCCCACTGTTCTACAGAGGGTGATGAGACAGGCGTGATGGATAGTCTGTTAGAGGCCCTCCAGTCAGGTGCTGCATTCAGGGATCGGAGGAAACGGACACCAAGGAATCACGGTAAAAGCCATAATCCAAAAGTTTAAAAAAATACAGCTTTACTTTACACAAAAATTGCTTGCAGACGCTTTTAACAGCTTTCATTGAAAGCTAGTCTTTCAGCTCTTGTGTGAAATCTCAGCAGGTTATATCAATGTGATCACAAGTTTTAACTTGGTAACTACATCTGCAGATAACTGTAAATGCTGCAAAAACAAAAAGAAGAAAAGTAAAGGAATGGAACAAGGTCTGTCATTGTCTTTATAATTAAAACATGGCTTATGACCTTATTAGGTGATTTGCAAATATATACTTAAGTAGATTTTTGATTGTCTCAGGAATACCAAAGTAGCTTTCTGGTATCTTTGACCTAAAACTGATTTTCTGGTTGTACTGAAAAATTGTAGCCCTTGGGAAGGGTTTCGACAATATAAGAAAGTATTCCAAAAGAAATACTATCTTCTGTGCTGCATAAATATTTCAGAATGTCTACATGGCAAGTAGCAAGACTTATGAAATAACGCTTTCAGCTTTTAATTGTTATGGACCATATGCACTAAGGGGCCCTTTTACAAAGGTGCATAAGGGTCTATTTGCGTGGGTGCATGTCAAATTAGCATTACCGTCTCAGTGTTGAGAAATTCTGAGAGTGTACTCTCATGACTGAAAATAGAGAAGAGCGATATATGTTTGAATCATTTGTGTAAAAGGTTTAGTGACATGACTGTATTTCATAGAGATAAAGTGAAATAGACAAATTGAAAACTTGTGGAAAACTAGTGAATGAATTTGGCTCTGTCCTATGGAAAGACAGAAATCTAGTATGCAATGCTGAACAATAGATATACAACATTTCAATAATGGCCTACAATTTCTCACATTGGAACACTCTTATGAGAATTGATCATTGTATATCATCATTTGGAGGGGTGCCATTATTTCTATGAAGAAAGATTTGATTGATTTTTTAAAATACTAACAAAATTGTCATATTTGTATCTGTAGTTAGTGTCATCATTGTGCATGTATCTTCTGTTCTCATATATCTGTTTTCATATATATGTGTATTTTGTTTAAAATATTCATCCTTTAATTATTACAGATTAACAAAGTCTACCTAGTACTGCTTGCGATGGCCCAGTTGACAAAGCGGGTAAAAATAAGAACCCTCCTTACCCTCGCCTCCTGCCTCTGAACCATTCTTAATTTTGCCTGAGAGACCTTATACAATCTGCTGCTTGACAGAACTGGGCATAAGCCTGTGGAACTTCACCCATCATCTACCTTGAATGTCAAACCATTTTACATTTTATTTTATCGAATACAAAACTGCTGATTTAAAATTTACAATACAGTTTATTAGGTAAAACATTACTTATGGACTCCAAATATTTCAACTGCCATGTGAAGCATTTTGAAGGTTAGAAAGTTCAAGATATGCTGCACCAAGAATGCGTACAATTCCCTAAGGGGCCCTTTTACTAAACTGTGGTAAAAAATGGCCTCAGTGTTCCCTTACTTGGGTTTTTCCCACATGCTAAGACCATTTCTACTGAGCCGTAAAACGGCCAATTCTCTATATTTTGTATTAATGACCATGTGCTAATGTTGCCATTAGCATGCAGCCAGTTTAAAAAATACCACATGAGCCCTTACTGCAACCCATTTTGTACACAGTAAGAGCTCACACACTGTTCCTGCGTTTATATGTGCTGTTTAGCACAAGAACGCCCACTCTCAGCTCTGCCTCTGGTCCCCCCCTTGTGGAAACAGGAAATGAGGGCGGGACGAGAGGTAGAGCTGAGAGAGAAGGGAAGGCAGGCTGAAGCGCCGTGCCTGCTCGCCTTTCACTGCTGCCGCCGGACCCCGAGGTAAGAACTTTTAAATTCTGGAACTCAGAGGCGAAGGGGCCTGGAACTCGGAGTAGAGGGAGGGGGCCTGGAACTCGGAGGAGAGGAAGGGAGGCCTGGAACTCGGAGGAGAGGAAGGGAGGGAGGGGGCATGCTGGAACCCGGAGGATAACCTTGCTAGCGCCCGTTCATTTGTGTGAGAAACGGGCATTTTTTACTAGTTTTTAAAATATTTTTATACTTGTTACTTCCAGCTCAGAGGGATAGTTACTGCAATAATATGTAGCATAGGGGTCACTAAAGTAAATATGAGTTTGCACTGTTGTAGCCTGGAACATTGTACATCTCTGGCTACAATAGCACAGAAATGGGCTTGCATTGTTCAAAAGGGCCAGAGGTATAATAAAACATCCCCCTCTGCCCGTGGCATGATTGCATCCCCCACTTGAACTCCCTAACAGTCCCCACATGATTGCCCCTCCTCTTATTTAATATTTATTTATTTAGATTTAGCTCACACCTTTTTCAGTAGTAGCTCAAGTGAGATATTTCCCTGTCTCTGGAGGGCTCACAATCAAAATTTGTGCCCAAAGCTATGGAGGATTAAGTGACTTGCCTAAAGTCACAAGGAGCAGCAGTGGGATTTGGACTGGGCTTTTGCTGGTTGTCAGCCCAGTGGAGGAGTGCTCTAACCTTAAGACTACTCCTCCACTCCCCCTTGATCTCTCCCCCCCCCCCCCCCATAATACCAGTATGATCAGGACCCACTCCCCACAATACTCCCTTTCCCTCTGACCCCCTCCTGGCACATACTGGGACTGTTTGGTATCTAGTGGGGGGCCAGGAGCACAGTGGCGTGCCAAGGGGGGGGCGTGGTGGAAGCGGTCCGCCCCGGGTGCACGCCGTTGGGGAGGGTGCCGTGGCGCGTGCCTGTTGCCCTGTCTCTGAGTTCGCAATTCGCAAGTGTTCACTGCTCCCTCTGAGTCTGCCCTGGAACAGGTACTTCCTGTTCCGGGGCAGACTCAGAGGGAGAAGTGAACACATGCGAATTGCGAACTCGGAGACAGGGCAACAGGCGCCCGCCACGGCACCCCCCCCCCCCCCAGCGGCGTGCACCCGGGGGAGTGTCATTTCGCCGGAGGGGGGGTGTCAATTCGTAGGGGGGGGTCGCGCTATCGGCGATCCGCCCCGGGTGTCAGCCAGCGTCAGAACGCCACTGCAGGAGCAATACCCAGTTGCTCCTTTTTAATCAACTAACTTGAAAATGGCAACTCCCAACAGTAGTCTTGTGGTAGTACCAAAATGGATCAAGCTGCTTTTTGTTGGACCCTGGCGGTAATACTGTGAGACTTTTGCTAAGAGTGACAGACATCATTTGCAAACCTGTAGCTGACAGGGCAAGGAGCAATTAGCGATTGCTTCGGTCCCCCTTCCTCCAAGAAGACCCAGCCAAACATTTGATAGGTGCCCAGAGAGGGATCAGAGGTATAAAAGGGTTGGGGGGGGAGCTGATCCTGCATGGACTTTTAGGGGGAGATGGGGAGCTCAAGGGGAGGGTATGATCATGCCTGAACTGTCAGGAGTTGGGGCTCCAGGAGAGTCTTAATTCTTCCAAAGGGGAGGGAGGGTAGAGGCATTGATGTTTGTCTCTGGCACCTTTAAGAGTCTTCCTGGAGGCATCAAACCATGCATTAGGAAATGTTGCTGCTGGGGAAGAAGATCACACCAGCTCAAAGCTAGCTTTTATCTTTCCACAAATAGCACAACTTTTGAGGCTAAGCCTCTTGTAGGGTTTCTACAATTTTTCTCCTTCTCCTTTTCCTTTTTAATAACCTGGTCATTACAGACCCTTCAGAACCCAGTATTTGTGAATTCTAAGTCCTAGCTGTAGATATTGCTATTAGGCATGTTCTCGCCCAAATGAAGTCTCTGCATTTAAAATGATGTTTTTAGCCATTCTCATGCTTCTTTTTTTCCACATATTTGTGTTTTTTTGTGCACACTGAATGCATTCAATAACTTTTTTTACTCATACAAATTGATTGTGCACTTTTTGATTCATTATTATTATTAGCATTTGTATAGCGCTACCTGACGCACACAGCACATATGTATGTACATGCACCAAGGGGCCCTTTTACTAAGCTGGGTAAGGGCCTACACACGTATAGTGTGTGCCAAATCGGCACTACCACCAGGCTAGCACATGACCCGGGCAGTAATTCTGAATTTGGTACATGCCGAATCCTGTAGTAATAATGGAGCTTAATTGTTTGAATGTTTTTGTTGTATTGTTTTAATGTCTATTGATATTTTGATTATTTGAATTTTATTTGTTACCCTCTGAGGATATTTAAATTGTGCAGGCTATAAATAATGTAAATAAATAAATAAATAAGTCAAGTGCACTTCAGGCATATTTAGGCACCAACAGTTACAACTGCCACTGACTTGGTATAACTATAACTTGGAAATGACTAGTAGCTGTATTTGTCTTTCTAGCAAAAAAGGTACAAGTACTCACATGCAGGACTCTCCTTAAGAGGTGTGATGACCATTGAGATATCCACCATCACAAGAGGCTCCCTCCCCCCTCACAACCAGTCACAGAAAAGAAAGGAAGCCACATTGTCGCAAATCCCTACACAGAAACTACATGCTTGCAAAATACCTCATGTTGTTCACATATGCAAAATGTGGATGAGCTTTACCAAATACAGAAATAACTGACCACATATTAGAACTGGAAACCCCAAAAGATGGAATCTTTCTACAGAACAACACTGGAGAAGTAGAAACAATGCCTTTCCTGCTGTACTGTGCAAAATTCAAAGATGAGATGCTGCACATTCAGGTTCCCAAAGCTAGCGTATTCGAATCACTAAAACAAAACTACTGTGACAAGCAGGTGCTCTTTGTCAGGGCAGTAAGGAAGGATCAAGCATATAAAATATTACTCACCGGAGTCTAGGAGATGGCAGGAATGCTTCCATAAGTCTAGGATAACTACATTCCCCATTATTTATTTAGCAGATTTATATCCCACTCCATCCACAGTTCTGAGCGCATTACAGAAGGAACATACACAATAGTTTACATAAAAATATTACATACAATAAAAGCATAATAAAACCAAAGCAACATAGTAGCATAGTAAATGATGGCAGATAAAGACCTGAATGGTCCATTCAATCTGCCCAACAAGATAAACTCATTTTACATGGTATGTGGTACTTAATATGTATACCTGAGTTTGATTTGTCCTTGCATTTCTCAGGGCACAGACCGTAAAAGTCTGCCCAGCTCTGTTCTTGTATAGTTCTGAAGCTAACATCGAAGCCTCTTAAAATTTACACTCCAGCCCACCATATCTATTCAGTTACGATCAGGGCATAGAACGTAGTCTGTCCAGCACCGGTTTTGCTTCCCAATTATCGGCATCGCCACCCAATCTCCGCTAAGATTCCCTAGATCCATTCCTTCTAAACAGGATTCCTTTGTATCATACTAATCATAACCGATATACTGGTTGACAAAATTGATCACCGTAAGCTTCTCAAAAAACAAAGTGCTAAAAACAAATCCTGAGTTCCAGAGTGAAGAAACCTAACTGGTTGATAAAGTCATAAACTAGAGGCAAGAATTGGAGAGAGCATTTGATTAGGTGCTTTGAAAACTAAGCAGAAAATCTTGATTTGTATTTGTTGCTCTATTGGTAACCAGTGAAAATTCTTAAGAATAATATGGATGTACTGTAGAAATATAGATAGGTACTCCTGCCAGAATTCTAGCTGTGGCATTCTGTGCTGATTGCAAAGCTTTCAAAGAGGTTTTTGAAAGTCCTAATAACAGACTATTGCAATAGTCAAAACAAGGAAATATTAAAGATTGCACTACCATCCTAAAATTAGATGCATTTAAAAGATCTTTCAATATAAGCCTCACTTTGGGGAAAAAAAAAGATCATACCAATTAATTTAGCTACTTGTTTCATGTTAGCTCCATACCCAGAATAACCCCTAGGTTACGCATTTTGTCAACAATCTCAATCTTCATTTTATTTATCACAAAAAAGAAGGAATATCTGTACTAACAAAGTTGGATAATAATAAAATTTGAGGTTTTTTGCATGTTACGTTTCAGATGATTACCTTTCAACCATTAATTAATCATACTTAGACATAAATGCATATAGTCAAATGTCCTACTCACAGGATTCTCTATATCAATAAAAATTGGATGTCATTAGCATGCATTGAGATTTAACTCAGGGGAGCTGAGCAAAGCCTTAAACAGAAGTGTCAATCAGCACCTGGCACAGCTGGGAGTAATAAGCACAGATTAAGAAAGTTAAAACAGTTGCTGTTCTGGCAGAGAGCTAGAGAGAAAGGGAGAGAAAAGCCCCTGGGAGAAAAATGAGGTACTAACTGCTTAAGTTGGAGGAAGAGGGAAAAGCCCCGTATGGAAAGCTAATAGGGAGAGAGCAGAGGTGCTTCATAGGAATGCTGTAAGGCTTAGCTGTTGAAGCTAGATGGTTGTATCTTCCTTTCTGATGTGCCCCTTAGCTGGCAGATGGGATAGTAATGACCAGTGCCAGAAACAACTGTCTCTGCTGTGAGTAGCTAAGGGCTTCAAAGGAGGAAGGGGGGCAGGTCTTCCAAAATACAGCAAAGGAATTCCTCAGGGACTAAGGGAGAAGGAAGCAAAGGGAATCTTTGTGTTCCAAGCACTGCCACCCTGAGAAAGTGGGGAAGGTGCTTGAGCAATCAGTGTTGATAAGGAAAAGTCTCATTCACTGAAGCTTGGGGGAAGGGCTACATTATTCTGCACAAGAAGACAAACCCAAAAGGGGATAATGACTAGGATTTCCCCTGGGTTGTAAAATGGTGTGGTAATGTTTAGGTGGCTCCAGCCAGGGTGGGCAGTAAAGGGAATGCCTAAAGGGAGTCTGCAAGCCCAGGAGGGATCCCAGACAGGACTGGAATACAATAGAAAAGGGGAAAGCTATATGCTAATATTTTGGAATGTACAGTAAGGCTTATCTTATTAAGAGTAAAACCTGGCCGGGATTAGAGAGTAGAACTGGGCAGGGCAGCACCATCTGAAAAGAGTTTGGTAAAAGAGAGAGGGGCTGGAAGGAAAGTGAAACATTACAGTAGATGGGTAAATTGGCCAATTGCAAGTATGTGGGATTAAGTTTATATCCTTTAGAGTAAGCTGTAGAACAGCAAATTTTGTTATTTAAACTTGGAAGTGATTACAGTTAAAGCCTTTTAGAGCATCTTAACTCTGTGTCTTTCATTAAGTGGAAAGCCCCAAGCCAAGGAAGGGGTGGCATAGTGGAAGATTCCTGAACTCAAGTGGGCACTTTTGTGATACCTACCTTGATTGTCAGGACAGCTGAGCTTATGTAGCCTGTGTTTCCTACATTTCACAATGGCTGAGCTATCGCTATATGCCGCAGCCTGCATCTCCACATTCTCTTGTGGGACTGGCTGAAAACATTGCTTTTCCTATGGGGGCACTCTCTAAATATGCATTCAGGCTATCAGAGCTTGGGCTGTTTCATTAATATTTGGGGAGCGTGGGTCAATTTTTGCAAACAGTGGAAAAAGTGCCGGTATATAGTTCCATCAATTATCCATGAAAAAAATGCCCATCCTGGCAGCAACAGAAACCCCCAAATTTAATTGACTGGCAACCAGATGAAATGCTGGTATAGATCATATCTTGAAAGAGGAGTATGATAGACATGGAACTATCCTTTTCATACCCTACTTATATGTAAAATTGTTTCTTGTGAACAGATATTAGCACTGTTCTCTGACAAAATTTCCATCACATTGGCTTGTTTATACTTCAAGGTAATTTAATCACCTTTGGTACAAAGTTTATAATGTGCCTAACATGTGCTTTAAGTTCCATAGCGGATGAGTCCTTAAGAGGCTTAAATTAGTAGCACTTTCTGACAACAAAGTGAGTTCAACCATTAAATATTCAGTAAGTAACCTACTGTAGATGAATCCATTGAGTTTTAGACTTCTACAATCCCCAAGCTTATTATTAACAAATTCATAATAATTGTTTAGGTATCCCACTAATCCTTAGTATTCCAGATGAATAATACCAAACCACAAATGATTTCAATATCGTTATGACATCTATGGAGGTAAGTTTGAGGAACAGTTGGGCAGTCATAAATGCCTCCTTTATTCATTTGTGTCCCCAAATTAAGAGCAGTTTTGTTTCCATTAGAAATGTATTCTACATCATTTTTCACTTTTGCACTCTACTGTAGTTCCTCCTCACATTCTCATTATGGTTATGTACATACATACTTGTGCAGTTGGTATAATTTCACAGTATAAGCCTGCTTTGAATCTATGTAAGTGGGTACTTAGGGCCTCTTTCACAAAGTGGCAGGAAGCCAAATGCGGGCATATAGCTCGCTAAAAAGGAAGTATCACCGGGCTACCGCAGCAGCCCAGTGATACTTCCCACCCCTAGCTTGCCATCATATCCAGCGCTACAAGATGTGTACCCGGCGGTAATCAGGCAGTGCCATGCACTGCCTGTTACTGCCAGGTTAGCACTGGAGCTCTTACCGCCACCTCAATGGGTGGTGGTAAGGGCTCCCCATGAAATGGCCATTTGGCAAGGGCTTCACTTGCCACATGGCCATTTCTTTAAAAAAAAGAAAGACCTACCTTTTACCAGCTGTGGTAAAAGGGAGACTTAGTGTGTGTCAAAAACATGTGCCGATGCCAGCGCAGACCCCTTTTTGCCACAGCTTGGTAAAAGGGGCTCTTAATACCCAGTAGCAGAAAAGCATAATTCTATATAGTGCACCAAGAGGTAAGCACCAATTAGGCACATAACGTTTGGCAGCAAATGCAGATTAATAGTAATTAAGTACCAGAATAGGGGAATAACAGCAGTTAGGTGCCTAAATGCACTTAGGCTCTATTCTATAACTGGTGCCTAAGGGCCCCTCTTTTGAAGCTGTGGCAAAAGGGGGCCTGTGCTGGCATCGGCGCATGTTTTTGACGCACACTGAGGCCCCCTTTTATCACAGTGGATAAAAAGTATGTCTTTCTTTTTTTTGAGGAAATGGCAATGCGGCAAATGAAGCACTTTTTACATGGCCATTTGGGGGGGGGGAGCCCTTACCACCACCAACTGAGGTGGCGGTAAGGGCCCCCGCTCTAACCTGGCAGTGGCCGGACAGCATGCGGCAGTTCCCGATTACTGCCGGATATGACGTGCACTGGGGGTGGGAACTACCGCTGGGCTTCACTTCCTTTTTAGTGAGCGGTAAGCCCGTGTTGGGCTTACCGCCGCTTTGTAAAAGGGGCCTTAAGTGTTCTAGCACGTAACTACAAAAGGAGAATTCACATGGGAGGGCCATCAGTAGGTCATGGGCGTTCTGACTCTTTCAATGTGCACTTTATTGAATACTGTCAGGTGCCTAACTGCCATGTTTAGGTCCTCACATTTACACATGCCGTACAGCTGGCATACGTGGGAGCATCTAATTGCTGCCTTACACTGTTACACTAACAGTTCTCTAACACATTAGGCACACACATTTGCTGTTATAGAATACTAGCTTAGCACCTAGATTTTGGGCGCCTAACTTCTAGAGCTCTTTATAGAATTGACCCCTAATATACTTTGATGGCACATACTTTGCCAGTGGGCATGCACATGGGCACAATTTGGGCATAGCATGGGATGAGCACATATGTAAATATGTAAATTATAGAACACTACACATTTTAAATGTGTTCGTGCATACATCTAGGCATGGGCATTTACACCAGCTGTAGGACTGATGTAAATGGTGAAACCTAGATGTATGCTCATTCTCTGCAACTTATGCTAATATTCTATATAGAAGAATAGGTACCTACTTTAATGTGTAGAACAGGCTCAAAATAGGAGCCATAACCACTGTTCCCTCTAAGCTGAGCGGAAGTCCTCCTTCTACAGGCCTGACAGTAAGGGGCAATGTTTCACTAGCATATTTTCAATAGTGAGGGACAGGCACACTTTGCAGAAGTCTCGAGAATCTGCCTGTCCCTAGTGGTTGAAAACACAATATTGAAGCATCACACCCCACTGGCAGCAATTCGGTTGGAGGACTCCCGCTTATCTTAGAGGGAACAGTGGCCATAACCAGTAGCTAATCACCCTCATGATGCAGACTATGACATTTGGCCTGAACACGTAAAGTTTAAAATGACAGCATTTAGCTTGTATAACATTTTTTCCCACTTTCACTAATTGGCATGGCTTCTACAGGTTAATCTGTACATGATTAGCTTATATTTTTAAACACCGTTTGAACCATTACTACACCATTTGAAACTGTCACTTCATGATACTGTAAATGGAAACTGAAAAATCTTTAAGTCTCTTTATTCTTTGTAATAGAAAGTAAAAGTTTAACCATGGTAACGGCTGATCTGTTATTTAATACCATGCTGTGCTGACATACTGAACAGAGGACTGTCAGCATGGTACGACTTTACATATCTTTTAAGTTCTTACTGCGGCATTTAAGGCTTTTATTTTCTATTCAAACAAAACCTAAATACAGATAATATATCAGTGATTTCTTTTCGTCATTATCACAATGTGACAATTTGTAGATGCATAATCTGGCACAGTCCTTCTATTAAATATGTGACCACACTTTTCTTAGAAATGAGCTGGAAAAGCTTTGTAGAAGTTACTGAACAAAAAAATACTAAAACAATAATGTTAGTAGTCAACAATGCTCAGGTCAATAATTATCAATGATGGTGGTAAGCCTATATATTTTTAACACTGGCTGTGGCACTTTAAAAACTCTATCTATTCAGTACTGTATATTTTAAGAGATAGCAGTGCTGGCTATCCCCTGAATTCTATATATGATGCTATGAATTACGCATGTAACTTAATTGAATAACAAGCCAATTAGCACTGATAATTGAGTCCTAACAATCAATTATTGCTGATTATTATCATTACTTAAAATGTATGCATGTATGTTTACTTATGGGTCCATAAAGGGGGTGTGGCCATGGGAGGGTCATGGGTGGATTAGGGGTGTTCCTTTAATCTTATCTTCCCTATCCCACCATAACATCTTTTGTACTCGTCTCCTACTGAACTTGGCGAATGCCTTACGGTATTATGTAAGCCACATTGAGCCTGCAAATAGGTGGGAAAATGTCGGATACAAATATAATAAATAAATAAATAAATTATGCACATTGTTATAGAATAAAGGGAATCCACACTAAGGTTTCATTGGTGTAAATGGTCACACATACATGTAGTCCCGGTTCCCGGCGCTAAGCTCTGTTCCATAAACAGTGCCTAACTTATCAGTGCCAATTTTTTAGGTGCCATATATAGAATTTAGTCCATCATGTGTAACAGCTTTATTCAGCTGCTGTATGCATAACTACACAGTTTGATTTAGGACAGTTTTTTTGTGTCCTAAATCAAACCACTCAACTAGATAAATAGCAGTTGAATATCATCGCTATCCCTAAAGTTGTACATAATGCCTTTGTTCTGCCTTAATGCTGCCCCGTCATTATTCATATAGGTGGCAGTTCTATAAGTGGATGCTTACTTTTAGGCTCTCTGATGCTGCAGGACGAGAGCCCATTCTATAACTGTGTCTGGGTGCCCAGGTACCATTATAGAATACTAGCATATCCCGACATTGGTGCCTGTAAAAGTTAGCCACCTGAAATTACACAGGCTGTAGAGCCTAAGGCATCCTTTACTAAGCTGTAGTAAAAGTATGTCTGAGCTAATGTCAGCATGTGTCTTTGACACACGCTGAGGCCCCCTTTTACCGCAGCGGGTAAAAGGCTGTCTTTATTTTCTCAAAAAGATAGGCCATATGGTAAGTGAACTATGTACCGTGTGGCTATTTCAGGGGGAAACACTTACTGTCACCCACTGAGGTGGTGATAAGGGCTCCCATACTAATATGGCGGCAATCAAGCAGTGCATGGCACTGCCCGATTACTGCTGGGTAAGCACCAGCGCTTCAAAAATAGAAAATATTTTTGTAGCGCTGGAAATGGTGCGCGTTTTGGGTGGGAGCTACCGCCGAGCTCCTGAAGTAGGCCAGTGGTAGCTCCAGATTGGCACGCTGCAACAGGCTTCTAAATGTGACAAGGGCACACCTAACTTACAGTACCCTTTAAGCTATATGTGTAACTGGGAGGCCTGCCCATGCCCCTCCTAAGCTCCACGCCCTTGCAATTGTGCACTGTAGCACTTGTGCACTCCCTTTTACAACAGTGCACACATAAGTGCTCATTTTCTCTGCACTTACATATACAAAGGAGTGCATACCCTTGAATGCCTAGTTATAGAATTGGCCTTATAGTGCCGTCGCCATTAGATGAGTTTTCAGTGGCATCTGTTTAGTGGTGGCCACCAAGGAAATAATTTTATAGAGTCATTTTCATGCATTTGTGGCCTCTTATTAAATATCGACCAACATAAAAGTGCTACTTAGCTGGTATACATGTGTAAGCTCTGTGGGTGCCATTGTTTGTTGAACACCTCTAATATTGAGCAAGCTCATTCTTTGTGTGAAGGAAAGGGGTCATTTTAATTGTGTTTGCCAACCTCAATCATTCTGAAATACTGACACCTATATGTACAGGGGTGGAGTTTGGGTGGAGCATGGTCAGAGTTTGCAAGTACATGTGTAAAATATAAAATATACTAATCTGTGCACTTACCTGAATAAATGAGGCATGGACAATTTACACTTGCTTGAGAATAGGTGCAAGTGCCCGTGCCTGCAAGATAGGTTCAATTTCCTCCACTTATGCTAATATTTTATATGGAACTTTGAGTTGCATGCAGGAATTTGGATTCAATAAGAAGCAATTATCGGCACTAATTGGCAATAATTAGAATTTAGGCATGCATCTTTTTAGGTGTATTCTATAAAGAGGTGCATTTAAGTACTAGTGCTTGATCTGAAAAGGGGCGTGGCCACATGAGGGGCATGGGTAGGGCCTAAAATGTATGCAGGATGTTATAGAATTAGCAGAATTTGTGATAATTTATGTGTGGGGATTTACACTGGGTTTTCATTGACATAAATCAATCCAGTCAGATTTTCAGGATTTCCCCAATGAATATGCATGATATCTATTTGCATACAATGGAGGCAGTGTATGCAAATTGATCTTATGCATAGTCATTGGGGAAATCCGGAAAACCAACTGGATTGCAGCCCATGAGGACCAAGGCTGGACAACCCTGGCATAAATGGTCATGTGCTATTCTTTAAACCATGCCTATCTATAAGTGTGGCTTATAGAATTTAGGTGCCATTTATAGAATGTAGTCCATAGTGTACTCTAGGAAAGTCACTTAACCCTCCATTGCCCCAGGCACAAATAAGTACCTGTATATAGTATGTAAACCACTTTGAATGTAGTTACAAAAACCACAGAAAGGCAGTATATTGTCCCTTTCTTTTTCCCTATGAACTCTCAGCCCAAGTATGCTGGTATAATTATTTACCCAATCCAACTTTAGTAAATATGAAAAAGGAAATCTTTCATAAGTGAAATGAAAAGAGATATTTCACTACAGATTGTAGACAGTTGCCAAATTTGCAAAAACGTTTCTCTCAAATGTATGAAAACTCATACATGTTCAATAACAATATATTTCAAAACCAGTGTTATTTGCCTCTTCATTAAAAGTACTGCATTCCAATTTCAAGTGGTATCAGCCTGATATCTCACCTAAACAATCACAATTATTCATATGTATTTGAGAGGAAAGTATTGTCCAAGTATGATAATTGGAACATACTAGATGGCCGACAAAGAACAAAATGGGCCATATAATCTGCCCACTAAGTTGGTTAAGGTTGTAACTGCTGCTTTCTGCAGGTTACCCCTCTCCCCATACCTTCATTTAGGATTGTAACTGCTACTCCATGAAGGTTAATCCCTGTTCCTTTTCATGGCTGTAACTGCCTTTCTGTGTAAATTATTCCCACATGCCTTCAGAAAGGGTTTTAACTGTCACAACATTCAGGGGCCCTTTTACAAAGGCACTGTAGACTCTATGCATGTGCAGCGTGTGCCAAAATGAGACTACCGCCAGGCTAGCATGACCCCTTAGAGTAATTTCAGATTTAGCATACACCTATACCGTATTTCCTAAGTCTGCGGCATTTCCGGCGTTAATTGGCAGTTTGCGTGCCGACTTGTCACCATTTCCGCTACTACTACTTATCATTTCTATAGCGCTACTAGACATATGCAGCGCTGTACACTTGAACATGAAGAGACAGTCCCTGCTCGACAGAGCTTACAATCTAATTAGGACAGGCAAACAGGACAAACAAGAGATAAGGGAATATTAACGTGAGGATGATAAAATAAGGGTTCTGAACAAGTGAATAAGGGTTAGGAGTTAAAAGCAGCATCCAAAAGGTGCGTGAGCCCTTACTGTAGTGCGTGAGCCCTTACTTCTGAACCAATGGGTGGTACTAAGGGCTCAGGCTGTAAATAGGCATATGGTGGTTTACATTTTACTGCAGGCCCTTTTCCCGGCCCATTGCTAAAAGTGCCCTTTTTCCCTAGACACGATAAAAACTGGCCCAGTGTGCACCAAAATATGCACCCACACTACTGCAGGACACTTTTTGCTGCGTCTTTTTTTTTTTTTTTTTTTTTTGCAAAACTGCAGTCATTTCATGGCTGTTTTGAAGCTGAAGCATTCAAGTTTCTACCTCTTCATTTGTTTAAAAAGAAAAAAGTGGATTACTTAACTAAAATGATAAAAGAAAATCCTCTTCCCATTTAGGCATCTATGTGCATTCTATTTTTGAATTCCATCGCCATTTCTCTCTCCATCACCCCCTCCAGGAGGACATTTCAGACATTACTGAACCTTTCCATTAAAAAAATATTCACTGGCATCGTCCCAAGCGTGCCTCCTTGCAGCACCTTTGGTCCTCTACTTCTACAGCTTTCTCTCTTTTGATAATGGTTCCTTTGACCATTAATACATTTCAAGTGTTTAAATGTATCATATTTCACTGTCCCTCCTGTCCTCTACACTATGCATATTCAGGTTTTCAAATCTCATCTTTTATGTCTTCTAGCACAGACCTTGTACCATTTTGATTGCTCTTCTCTGGATTGTCATTATCCTTTTTATACCTTTACCAACATATGGCTTCCAAAACTCCAATTTGTGTCCAACCTGAAATGTCATTTTGATTTTAAAAAGTTGGTTTATATTTATTAAAGTTGGACTGAGTATATGATTATCCTTTTTCCTTTTTGTGCTGAGAAAGACATAGCACATAATTACATTTTATATGATACCAAACCTCATCAAGGAACTCATTGAACCTTAGAATATATATGCTGCTTTGTAGAAGCAATTAGATATTTCTCCCACTTGCTGTTTAGTGCTATTGATCTTTTTGTGTATTCAGCTTCTATCAATTTCTTGTTCTGATCCTAAAAACGCTCTGGGGTCATCAGGGTGGTTTAAGAAAGCCTTTTTACTAGTATGTGCTAAGCTGCTATTGTGTGAATTAGTACAAAATAGCTGGTCACAGAACTGTTGTGGTACTAACATGACAGTACAACTGTAATTCTTGCACTAATCCCCAAATTCTATATACACACCTAGAGATCCGCGCCGAAATCCAGGCGTATTCCATAACAATGTGCGTAACTTAATTGGCTTAACAAGCTAATCAGCATTGATAACAGCACTTAACAAGCAATAATAAGCACTAATTGATAATAATTCGAATTTACACAGACAACTCACTAAGCGTATTCTTTAATGAACTGTGCCTAAATTCTAATGTGCACAGTTCAAATAGAAACAGAAACATGACAGCAGGAAAGGGCTAAGTGGCCCATCCAGTCTGCTTATCCTTAGTAACCACTAACTATTCCTTTCCTAAGGGATACCACATACTTGTCGCACATTTTCTTAAATTCTGACACAGTCCTTGTCTCCATGACCTCCATCGGGAGGTCATTCCACGCATCTACCACCCTTTCCGTGAAAGAATATTTTCAGATTCCTCCTAAGCCTATTTCCTCTTAACTTCATCGTATGCCCCCTCATTCCAGAGTTTTCCTTCATTTGAAAAAGGCTCACCTACTGTACATTAACACCACTGAAGTATTTAAACATCTCTATCATATCCCCTCTCTCCTAGCATATACATGTTGAGGTTCCTAAGCCTATCCGTATATGTTTTAAGACTGAGACTACTTACCAGTTTTGTAGCCACCCTCTGGACCGACTTCATCCTGTTTATATCCTTTCGTAGGTGCAGTCTCCAGAATTACACACAGTACTCTAAATGGGGCTTCACCAGAGACTAATACAAGGCACTATCACCTCTTTTTTCCTGCTGGTCATCCCTCTTTCTAGCTGCATAAGGAGAGGGATGACCAGTAGGAAGAAAGAGGTGATGGTAGCTTTGGGAGGGGAAGTGGGTGTTTCGTGGGCATTCCAAAAATTCACATGCATAATTATAAAATATGGCCCAGTGCGTGTAACTCTATGCATCTGGATTTATGCCACATTTTCATAGGTGTCAATGGAGTCACGTAGTTGTAGGCACTGGGATATCAACTAAGTGTATTCTATATACTGCGCCTAAAACTAAGCGTCACTTATAGAATACTCTTAGGCGGAAATGTTTATTTCATGTACTTTTTTGGCGGCTTATATAAAATACTAGCCGTTAAGCCCGTACCAACGGGCTAGTTTTTTGCTTTCCTATTGCCTCCCCCCCCCCCCCCGTCCACCAACCCTGCTCTCTCCCCTGCCCTCCCCCCAGCGTCTGTTTCCCTCAGTTCCGCCCCCTCCTTCCCTCCCTGCTCCCTCCTACTCTGATTTCCACGCCCATGTTCAAACCCTCCTCTCTATTGGGCTGTACTGCTGGTGGAGGCGGGGCTTGGACTTCTACACTCTCAGCGTTCCGACTCTACTGCGCATTTGCAGGTGAGTCGGTCACTTGCCGTTTATATGTTTGATGGCCCTAAATGCATATTCTGTTTTGGGGTGGGAAATGGATATAGACTGTGCATAGCAGTTAGCATCTGATAGCTTACTTCTTGCTGTCACTTTTTGAGATAGAGCAGATGCTGGCAGCTCCAGATTGTAAGCTCTTTCAGCAGGGACTGTCTTTCTTCTATGTTTGTGCAGCGCTGCGTACGCCTTGTATCGCTATAGAAATGCTAAATAGTAGTAGTAATAATAACACATGATAATTTGAGCACGTACCCTTCAGTAAGTGCAAAACTTTACCACACTTTAGTGAAAAAGCCCTTAATTCTCGTACAAGTTTTGTTGGCTTTGGCCTAACACAGTTATGCCCTCATTTTCTAAGTTTTGATAAGGTTTTACAGTTTCCACATGATAATTGCAACAATTAATGCGTGGTAATTGCAAAAGCTCACTGCATTAGATTTTGAAGGAATTCTCATCATATTGTCTTGCAACAAAACCAGAGAAAATGCCACCACGTTACGGTGACTGTACATCAGATAACACACAAGCAGGGAAATTCTATAAATGGCGCCAAAAATTAGGCATGATAAAATCTGTGCCCAATGTTATTCTATAAAAGGTGTTCCGAATTGAGTACTATTTATAGAAGTGCGTACTCAACCTTTGGTGTGATGACATGCCATATTGGTGCCCAAATCATAATTAGTGCCAATTAAGTGTTAACTCCAGTAATGAAATCATTGGAGCCCATTAACTAATTCTTTTGGGTGCCGATCTGGGATCCACACCCAAATGTGGGAATGTAATTAGTTACACATCTTAAGGTGGTGTTAAGTGCCTTGTGTTATGTGCTGCTTTGGTGCTGCTTAAACAGTGAACATGTTAACTTGTGGTACGCAAAGAATCAAATATGAATATTTGGTACAGTCATATTCCCAACATCTTGATTTGATTCTAATTGGCCCTGAGTAGTGCCTCAAATACATTATCCCCAGAATTCTATATATTGCGCTGAGATTTCCATGTAGAAATCGAAGCATATTCCATAACAGTGCACATAATTGGTTAACAAGCTAATCAGCATTGATAATTGGATATTAACCAATTATCAGCACTCATTGACATTAATTAGAATTCACGCACAGAACTGTGTAAGCGTACTTTGTAGCATGATGCGCATAAATTCTAAGTCATGTAGTTGAAAAGTGGGCATGGCCATGGTCATGAAATGGGTGGGTCATGGGCATTTCTAAAATACATGCACATTGTTATAGACTACACTTGTTCCGCACATAATTTAGGCATCGGGATTTACACCAAGTTTTACTTGGCATAACTACCCTCGACTAAATTTAATTGCATGGAGCAATGTTCAGCATATTCTATATACCGTGTGGAAATTTAGGCTTATTCTATAAAGTACATCTAAATTAAGGCGTACTTTATAGAATATGCTTAAGCGAACTTCATTCCAGTGCCAATTTTCTTAGGCATGATATATATTATCTAGTCCTATTTGTATTGGCTGAATAGTGATTTAAAATTGAATACAAATAATCCAGGGCTCTACTGTACTAAATCAAACTGCAATAAACACCCCCCCCCCGATATTCAAAAGCATTTAACCAGCCAGAATTGGCACCTCGCCAGTTAAATGCCCCATAACCGGGTATCTGGCGATATTCAGCAAGGGATAGTCAGCTATGTCCCACTGAATATCACCCGTTACCCCTGGATTCTCTATAGTGCACCTAGAGATCCTGTGTCGAAATGCGCATAACTTAACAAGCAAATGAGCACTGATAATAGCTCTTAACAAGCAAATAATGAGCATTAATTTGCACTGATTAGAATTTAGGCACACAACTCGCTAAGTGTATTCTGTAATGATGTGCACTGAACTTCTAATATTCAGAGGCAAAAGGGGGTGTGGTTATGAGCAGGGAAATGGGCAGTTCGTGGGCGTTTCAAAATGTAGGCAGTTAGTTATAGAATATGGTCTAGTGTGCCTAAATTAACATGTACCGATTATAGAATACACTTAGACGGAACTGATTTCAGCGCCAATTTCTTAGACGGCATATATAGAATCTGCTACTTAACGGCTATCACATAGCCAGTTATATCAGCCAACTTGACCGGCTATCTGTCAATTTCCAGCCCCACTTTAGCAGCTATATTTGGCTACTTGAATATGTGGGATATCTTTGGCTGGAAGATAACCAGCTAAGTCCAAATATCAACATAGCTGGTTATCTTCTAACTGGCCAAAAATAAACCGGATATTCAATGCTGGTCACCGGGCCCAGCACTGACTATCCGGGTTTAGCGCAGAACGCAGGAGTTAGCCAGGCTGACTCCCATGGTCTGAATATCGACCCCTTAATCTCTGATTTCACGTTGCTTCTTTTATTATTTGTTATGTTAAAGCTCAATGCCCATTATTTTTATTTGGCCGAATAATTTATTATTCACATTTGACCAAATAGTAAAATGTGCTATTCGGTACAGCTCTAGTTTGGAACACCTTCACCAATTACTGTAGTTTATACATTTTTACAGCATCTACAGCTAATCCATCAAATTGTCCTTTCAATACAACGATTAACCCATTAGTGCCCAGTGTTCAACAAATATGGGAACATTGGGCAGTAATGGGTTAAAATACGTTCCAAAGAATGACTGCTATGTTCGCTTTCTGGTGCAATGTTACAGTACACATTGTATATGACTCCTCACATTATTTCCTTGACATTGTTCTTTTATGGTACCTTTTGTTCCACATGTTGTTGGTAGCACATTTTTAGCAGCATATCTTGTACTTTCTATTATATCCCCCTTTCCCCTTCAGCATTGGCTGATTTTAGCCATTAAGCATAAGTAATTATAATTGTATTAAGAAGAAAACATTTGAATATCTGCATTGTGTTCTAATCCATTTTTGCTAAGGTGACGGCCTTGTTGAAATTTAAATGGGGTTGCTAGTTAAGTGGCAGCTATAATCAAGTATCTGCTCCAAAGTTTATGCCCACTCCTTCAGTACTGCAATTAGGCATGACCTTTCTTTTCCTTCTACCTCTGGGATATGAGATTATTACAAAAGGCTGATTTGAAATATTTTCTTCTCTTGTTTTAATTTAAACACATTTCTATGCAGCTCTAACTGTTCTTTCAAAGTTTGAAGGTGTTTCCCCCCCCCCCCCCCTGTCTTCCTTCTTCTAAAGCTGCAAAATCTTTTGACTACAGAATTAAACTTAATGTTTCTAGAATCGTTAATAGCCAGTGCCCTTTTCTCTGTGTCCTACTTTAGAAATATTACAGCTGCAGTGGCATTACCTGCCATCTTTTTTCCACTTTCTCATTGCTGGGAAGCTACGGCTTTGACATCTCTATGCATGCATGCCTGGGTTAAAATTGCCTGCATATTGTTTTAATATATTGTGTATACCGCAGTATGCATCCTGGATTTTTTTGCATCTGTACTGTATTTTAAGGTGTACAAAATTAGGGCTAGATTGAGTAGAAGGTACTACCATGTTACCATGTGCTAACACATTAATGTGTGTTACTTACTGCAGGTTGTATTTTATGCCATGTGACCTGTTTACTAATTATTCCTCCGTTTGCTAAGCCATGCTAGTGGCTGACATGTGGCAGCGGACTGAAGGTGGTCTGGGCCCCTGGACACTGAGGGTGGTCTGGACCCACGCCTTGCCACTTCCAGACACACTCCCACCACCCCTGCCACCGCACCCGCTGCCCCAGTTCTCCCCGAGGGGCCTGGTAGTCTGGTGGTCTCTGCAGGGGGGGCATGTTCTTTCCTGCCACCATTTTGCCGCTATTCCCCCACCTGCCGGTGCTGCCGTGTTTTCAAAATGGCAATTAAGACTTCCCGTGGTAGTCTCACGGGTCTCTACAGTCTCATAAGACTTCCGCAGGGAGTCTCAGCTGCCATTTTTAAAATACAGTGGTGTGGGGCGGGGGAAATAGCGGCAGCCCATCGGACCGGGCAGGAAAGAAAATGTCCCCCCCTCCCCGCTGAGGCCACTAGATCACCAGTGACTCGCCGAGCATCTGGATTGAGCCTCTGCCCAGTTGCCCAAATGGTCAGTCCGTCCCTGCTGTGTTGGCATTAGCAAACGGCAGCTACTAGCATGGCTTAGTAAATGGGGTATATGTGCACATTACCTATATGATAATGTGGTAATAGGCTTTAGTAAATCTAGCCTGTAAAGTGATATATTTGGTTTAATATTAGAAAAATGTGAGCTCTTGATTAAGTCACAAGAATGTGTTGGTATCATTAAGTTTCCTTTTAGCAGAAGCATAAAAATGAAAACAAACCTACCATGTTCAACTTTGACACTAATTAGAATTTTTTATGCAAGCTGTCTGGGCAGCTGTCACATCTTGTTTAACTTCAAGAGGGTAAAATGAAATAGAGGCAGAAGAATATTACTGTCTTATGAGTGTCTCTGATAATATTCAGATTAGGGAAAGACATGTTTTAATTAGGTGAAAAACATCAATATCCATCAAGGTAAACTGAAAAAAAACATTAGTAACCTGAATCTATGAGGTTTCATAATGGCTCATTCCATTAATTTTGTGTCATGGAAATGAAAAATAATGTTTGTAGCAGCCTGAACTCTTTGCTGGTGGTCAAATAAGAGGTTGGAATTAATTGAGAGCTTTAATGCCATGTTTGCCTTCCTGTTTGCTTAATTTACACTCCTCCTCCATTCTGAAATTACTTTATCTCAATACTGTATTGCTGGCTTTGTGCTCATAATAGAAAAGACTTGGGGCCAGATGCACTAAACTTAAAGAGCCAGCAACGTGGTTTTTAAACTGGTTCTAGCCAGTTTAGCGCGCAAGTAGTAAACCAGGACATGCACAAAAGGGTTCTCCGAGCCATTTTCCTGTCACGGTAGCAGCTAATGAAAACGGAATGCAAATGAGCTAATTACTATTATAATGTGAATGCGATGTGATGCACTATTGTTTCTGACCCCATGCACCGTGGAAAACCTAACGGGAGGCCTGCACCTCTCGTTGGGGCTGCTGTGAGCGGGATCCATGCAGAGGAGGACGCTCATCGCAAAAATCGGAAGAAAAAAAACTTCCACGTGCTCGTCAGAGACGTCATTTCAAGTGCTAACACTTGGATGTCCTTCATTCAATTAAAAAAAAGGACGTCCCTGACAAACTCTTGGACTTTTTTTTTCAGATTTTGTGATGGGTGTCCTTTTTGGACGTGTTTTTCTTACGTGCCCGAAATGACCACCGCCGGAGAGAATCGGGGATCAGGACGTACAAGGACATCCAAATCAAAACTATTTGGATGTCCCTTTTGATTATGCCCCTCCAGGTCTCTCTCAGCCAATCACAGCGCATTTAGCTGTCACTTTAATAATAGGGCCCCTAAGGGTTTGAGGCACAGCCCATCTACATTTCGACCAATAACCACTCTCCGCAGGGTTCCTGACATTGTTCATCTATCTCAAACCCCACACTATTCTCCAGTATTCTTCCTTACCCCATATAAGCTCCATAAAAGATAAAATCCCCAAAACAGTTTATATAAAAAAGAAAGTGATTGATACATTGGAGTGGAGTGGAGGAGTGGCCTAGTGGTTAGGGTGGTGGACTTTGGTTCTGGGGAACTGAGGAACTGAGTTCGATTCCCACTTCAGTCACAGGCAGCTCCTTGTGACTCTGGGCAAGTCACTTAACCCTCCATTGCCCCAGGTACAAATAAGTACCTGTATACAATATGTAAGCCGCATTGAGCCTGGCAAGAGTGGGAAAGCGCAGGGCACAAATGTAACAAACAAACAAACATCACCAAAATGTCTCCCTAACATAGGTGTTGCCCCTTTACCTCCATCTTCAATATCCAGAGCACTCTAAATATTTTTCTAAAGAAGGGAAAGGTACTATCTATAGAGCAAACCCATACTGCTCTCCAACAGCTCCAGCTGGAAAATACCCCCAACAAATCCAATGGGTCTGGATCTGGGCCTGAGCCTAGCTAGACTTCTGAACCTGAGTGGAAATCAGTCATGGCTGAGGGTACTCAGACATCAATGGTCCAGCAGAAGTGACTCTTCTCATGGGTTATTTGTGCAGTATTGGTAGCCTGGTGTGGAAGCTGATACGATTCCACCAAGAGGACACATGGTCGGTCCTCCTTTCAGTTTTGCTTTGAGATCACCAAGGAATGTGGTACTTCTGTGCAGTTATAAACTGTCTTGCTTCATAAGAGCATTGGAAATGCCTGCGTTCTTGTCAACTACCATGCCTTGGCCTCACTGGAAAGCTTCCAACTCTCAAAATCCTCTAATTAGAAAGTTGAAATACCATATTTACAAATGGTAATACACATTATCACAGTCTAAATGGAGATAACTTGTGAAGCAGTGATCATCACAGACTTTAGTATGTTTTTTTTCAAGTCCTTAATCAAGCATACCATGACCGTGTTAGTAAGCTGCCTTTTAAAATTTATATTTTATTGAAATTGTCAAATAAAACTGAAAGAAATGTCCAATACTATGAATAGATGAAAAAAGAGTTACATTTTTCTATTTATTTATTTGTTCCATTTGTATCCCACATTTTCCCAAATTTTTGCAGGCTCAATGTGGCTTACATATTACCGTTAACGGCGTTAGCCGATTCTGGTCTGAACAAATACATGGTATGAATGAATACAAGGTGATATTGTAATAGATAAGGTACATGTATGGTAGGTACAATTGGGGGGAACTTAGGGAGGGAGGTGGGGAGGAAGAGTCAGGTAATGTCCTTTACATTCTTTGATTGCATTGTGTCGCAGGTGTCCATGTATTTTTATGTTGGGTAGGTGGGGTATGCTCTTTTGAATAGGTCTGTTTTTAGTGTTTTCTAGAAATTAAGGTGGTCTGGCATAGCTTTTACTATTTTTGGCAGTGCGTTCCATAGTTTTGCGCTTAAGTAGGAAAAGCTGGATTCATAGGTGGATTTATATTTGAGTCCTTTGTTGTTTGGGTAGTGGAGGTTTAGGCATGATCGTGCAGATTTTGTGGTGTTTCTGGTTGGCAGGTCAATAAGGTCTGTCATGTATCCAGGTGCCTTGCCGTAAATAATTTTATGAACAGTCGTGCAGATTTTGAAAGTGATATGTTCTTTGATTGGTAGCCAATGCAGTTTTTCTCAGAGTGGTTTGGCGCTGTCAAAACGTGTTTGTCCAAATATAAGCCTGGCTGCTGTGTTTTGGGTGGTCTGAAGTTTTTTTAATGATTTGATCTTTGCATCCCGCATAGATTTCATTACAGTAGTCTGCATGGCTTAGTACCATTGATTGTATCAGGTTATGAAACTAACTATAGCACAACTCCCCAAGTCAATAAAGGGAGAAAAGCCAGTATGAAAACAAGGAAATACGATCAAATCCCACATACATTACTGAATCTCAAAAAAAAAACAATTAGCGGATAAGCGCATGCTCTGTTTAACTGCATGCCGTACTTCGGTCCCGTTTTTTGCACCATTAGTTTCTATAGGGACAAACTTCAGTGTAGCGCACCACTGATAAGTGCAAGATTCACTTATATGCATGGTTTAAGACCGCTCTTCTGCAGGAAAGACTCCGCATAAGCGCGCGCATGGAATATGGAAGCCGATTGGCGCATGACAACCAATGAGATTTCAAATTTACTGCCCCTTTAACTGCCACAGGCAGAATAACTGAAAGAATGTTGTTAGAGTGTACACTGGGGTTGTCATCGTCGTCGCGCAATTGTAAGACTTTAACACTGGCTGAACGAATAGAAGTTCTTAAAAAATTAGAAAACAAAGTCAAGCATCTATTGCTAAAGAATATGGTGTCAATCCCAGTCAAATTTCACGTGTCTTGAAGCAGAAAGACCAGCTTCTGGAAGACTGGCAAAACAATACAAATCCACACCAGAAAAGAAAACGGGCGGGAAAAGCTGAGGAGGTAGAAGATGCTCTTTGTTGGTTTTCTCAAGTCAGGAGCAGACATTTTCCTGTCAGTGGTCCACTGCTTATGGAGAAAGCTAATCAGGTAGCTGAAAGTCTTGGACTAACTGAATTCAAAGCCACTGTTGGATGGTCGGAAAGATGGAAGGAGAGGAACAACATAAAATTCAAGAAACAGCATGGTGAAAACCAAGATGCTGATGACTTTGATGCTGAAAATTGGGTTGTTTCAGTTCTTCCTACCACCTTGAATGAGTTTGCACCTCGTGACATTTTCAATGCTGACGAAAACGATCTCTACTGCCGAGCAATTCCTGATGGAACACTTGCATTCAAACAAGCCAAAACTACAGGAGGTAAAATATCGAAGGACCGACTGACGATCCTCCTTTGCTGCAATATGGATGGGAGTGAGAAGTTGGAACCACTCGTCATTGGAAAGAGCAAACAGCCCCGTTGCTTCAAGAATGTTAAGCGACTTCCTGTGTCATTCAAGGCTAAAGCAAATTCATGGATGACTGGGGAAATTTGGAGGCAGTGGCTAAAGAAGTTAGACACTAGAATGCGGGCACAAAAGCATCAGATTTTGTTGCTTTGTGATAATTGTGCTGCACACAAGGATGATGTTAAGCTGTCTAACGTCAAGGTGGTCTTCCTGCCGCCAAACACTACCTCTCTGTTCCAACCTATGGATCAGGGCATAATAGCCAATTTCAAACAACATTATCGGGCTCTTGTGCTACGTCCTCTGATGAGCATTATGGATGACCAGACTGGCAAGGATAAAACGTGCTGTTGAACTGGCTCGTAATCTATCACTGTTGGATTCCCTACATATGCTTGAAGAAGCCTGGAATCATGTTATACATGCAACCATTGTGAACTGCTACAAGTGGGCAAGCTTTGTTAGGGATGTGGAGAGGGACGAAACAGATGCAGCTGTTGCAAACGCGTCAGATGAACAGGCTATTGACATCCCAGCCTGTATTACTGAAGAGGAGTTTCATCACTACGTAGCTGTTGATTACGATCTACAAACAGCTGACAACAGCACTGATGTCCAGATGTGTGCCTACACTCAGGCAATGGCTGATGATGAAACAGATGATGAAATGAGCAGCGAGGCACATGCTGACGAAATTCAACAACCTCCTGTCACTTTTGCAAGAGCGCTGGAGAGTCTCAACACCGTGCAGGCCTATTTGGAGGCCACTGGATGTCAGTGCTATGACAGTTTTTACTGTCTGGCAGACGTAGTCTATGGAACTCACAGACACAAGAGTGTACAGAGGACTATGACTGATCACTTCAAGTAAGCCTAATGTCAGTTAACGGAGACTGTATACTGTATTTATAATAATAAACAGTACTGTACATATATTTATCAGATGTCAAGCCTCTTTGGGTCACAACGGTTAAGTGCACGCTCCGGTTAACTGCATGCATTTCTTTGGTCCCAGACCCTTGCACTTAAGCGGATTGCACTGTATTAACGTTGTACTTGTTTTGCTTGAGATTAGAGTCAACAACTGATGCATGTGCCATCCAGGTTGCTTTTTATTTAAATATGAAGTGCTAAAACATAAGAATAGTGTAAAAAAAATACTACTATTCAATATTTCAGCTCTTCCTTAGAATGCATTTCCAGACTCTACATTTGACACTACTCACACTTCAAGTTACTGATTTCTCAGAATTGGTGGACTGCAATTCTTTACACATAATTAATCACTGCAGTGCTTTCATAAGGACAATAAAATAAATAGAAATGAACAGCTGGATGGAGCAGACACTGTAGGAGGATTACGAATACAAATTTACAGGGAAGGTCTAGCAGCACTTACTTATAGTCTTAATGAAAGTGGTAGAGTATGGATTAGATTCCTGATCTTCAGGATCACAGCTCTGTGAACCCAGTTATTGATCAAGTATGATTAAATTAACCTAAAAATATTTTCCTGCTTTAACAGCATGATTAAAAGAAGGACTGTACTGGAATACAACTAAAACCATACAAGTTGCCATGCTGAAAAGTGGAAGTTTAATTTAGCTTCTACACTTATCAAACACTTAGCATCTTGGAATTTTGGGTGAATGACAGATTTATATCAGTGTTTACTGTATTTTTCATACTTTCATTCTTATACAAATTAACGCTGGATATATTGGCAGTATATCAGGTGCAATGGAAGGAGTTAGTACATCAGGCCCGAAAGGGATCCATGTCTCCTTCATCTATGATAAACCAATTGGTCATCCCCTTACTTCCTGGGTTCACTGACACTTCTCACAGGCCATTCTAATGAACTTTTCTTCCAGAAACCTCACACAATGATTTTACCACAAGTGCCTCCTTTAAAGACCCAGGTGAACTGACTGTACTGCCAATGTGTAAGAAGATGGTTTAAAAACCCTTTTGTAAATGTGCAAAAGTCCTCTCCCTGCTGGAATGCTGCTGACTTGCAGGGGCATAATCGATCGTCGCCTGCGATCTATTTTGGTGGTGGCGCAACAGCTGGCCGGAACCGTATTTTCGAAAAAGATGTCTGGCCATCTTTTTTTTCAATAATACGGTTTAGCCCTGCCAAATGCCAGAGTTCGCCGGGGTTGAGATCGCCGATTTTGCTTTTCAGCGATAATGGAAAAAACTGCCGGCCTTCTCAAACCTGGCGAAATGCAAGGCATTTGGTCATGGGAGGAGCCAGCATTCGTAGTGCACTGGCCCCCCTGACATGCCAGGACACCAACTGGTGGACTTCAGAAAAAGCTCCCACATGCATAGCTCCCTTACTTTGGGTGCTGAGCCCCCCAACCCCCCCCCCCAAAACCCACTATCCACTAATGTACAACACTACCGTAGCTCTTAGGGGTGAAGGGGGCAACTACATGTGGGTACAGTGGGTTTTGGAGGGCTTCCATTTACCAGCACAAGTGTTATAGGTGGGGGGGATGGGCCTGGGTCTGCCTGCCTTAAGTGCACTGCAGTACCCACTAAAAGTGCTCCAGGTTAGATCCAAGATGGCGATCGGGTAGGACGCATGGATGGAACGCTCTCCTCTTAAACTAATTAAATTACTTATTATCCGCTGAAATGCCTAAGAGAAAAGGTAAACCAAAGGGACTTCCCCTCCTAAGGCAACAACCTGTCTCTGCTGGTCAATCGTCCATCGTAGCGTATATGGTTTCTACACCGACGGGCGAATCCTTAGCCGCGACCGGGAAGAGTCCTGGCTTGGAGGGCGAGACTTCGCTTAGCCCATTAGGCCCAACTACCCCCCCACCGCCACAACCCGACGGCGTCGGAGTTCCGAGTGCGGAAAGCGATAACTCGAAGGGGCGGCAGACCCCGTCGAGGGAAGTGGCGTCAGCTGCTATCGAAGAGGTGGGGGAAAGATCACCAAACATGGCGGGAGGAGAAACATCGATCGAGGGGAGCCAGAATGCTGACTCTGGTGAGGAAACTTGATTGCAAGCCATGAAAATACAACCTTTGGTGAAACCCCAAGAGGTAACTCTGGAATCTATATGGTCAGCGCTTGAGGCAATGCATAAGGTCTGTACTGTGTTTATTACTGCCTCTTTAAATTCTACAACGCAAGTAAAAGAAATAAAAGATAAACTTGAAAAAATTTCCTCTAAGCACGTAATTTTTGAAGCAGATTTGGCTAACATAAAAGAACAACAATCACAGATAATAGGAGATCGAATGTTGTATAACAGGAAAATTGAAAATTTGGAGAACTCAGTGAGGAATTTAAATATTCGTTTGTTAAATTTTCCTCAGACTAATTATATGTCTGCTAGAGAAATGTTTAATAAATTCCTGAAAGACATATTTAAATACTCAGAACAATCCCTGCCTCCATTACAAAAAATATATTACCTAGGAGTTAAAAAGAAATTGTTGACTTCTTCACAAGCAATATTGGATCAACGGGAGATTTCTTCTGAGGTATTGGATTTGTCAGGCTTCTTAGAGCAAACTACAGAAGAAATTAAAACACGAGCAACTGTAATTGCTACATTTGTATTTTTGCAAGATAAAGAAGCGATGCTCCGTTTATACTTCAAAAAAATTAAACCTGAATTTCTGGGAAGCAAAGTACTGATTTTTCCTGATATTTCCCGCTGGACACAAAATAGAAGGAAGAAATTTTTGGAAATGAGACAAAGAACTTTGTTGATTAGTGCTTCTTTTCAGTTGAGATTTCCCTGTAAATGTTTGGTTACTTTTAAAGAAAATAGATATATATTCTATGAGCCAGAACAGTTGGGTGCCTTTTTGGATATGCAAGATAGCAAGTAGACTGACCGATAGAATTAGTTGGACTATAAGATATAAAGAAAACCACCTACTCATTATTTCCTTGTTATAATTTTGTTGTTAAAAATTCAGCTTCCAGTATTGAAACCTTGGATCTTCCATTTTTGTGGACTATAACCCAATATTTTATTTTCTTTTTGTTTGTATAAGTATATTTTCCTTTGTGTTTTGACACATAGTAGCTAAGTGTAAATATTGGTATATCTATCAAAGATTTATGTCTTTGTAATTATGAAAAATCAATAAAGAAATTAAACTTAAAAGTGCTCCAGGGACCTACATACACGCAGGCCTCTAGGACTTGTTGCTGCTGTATAACCTTGGCACACCAGTTGACACCTGAAGACTAATCTCTTTGAAAAAGTCCTTTATTTGAATAAGCATGTTTACTCACAGTTAACTGCAGATCAGAGGTTGTGCCCTACTGGCAAAGAGTCTCCCTGGTACTGAGATTAGCAGTAGGTCAGAGCTGGCAGAATGGTGTACAATGCCCTCTTTCAGTAACATTCAAGGTAATAACTAAGTTCTCTAACGTGAGTAACACATGAAAGGGATCTAAAAGCGGCTGACAAAAATGGCCACTACCTCATGGACTACCGGAAACAAAACTGGACACACTCTGACCCAGTTAGCAGGGGGAAAAGCACCATGGGAGTAGAACCCACTACCCTACACCCACCACAATGCATTGCTGATGTGACTCTGCAGTGCACCTAACAGAAAAGGTGTCACACTCACCCGAGAGCCACATCACAACCAGGGAAAGGCTGTCTGAGGATAGAACACATTCTGCTGTCATGGAGGTGGGTACGGCATTTGAGGCTGGCATACAGGCTGACAAAAAAGGTTTTTAGTTTTAGTGTGGAAGGGGGTTGGTGACCACTGGAGGAGTATGGGGAGGTCATCCCCGATTCATTCCGATGGTCATCTGGTCAGTTGGGGCACCTTTTTGAGGCTTGGTTGTGAAAATTAAAGGACCAAGTAAACCCGGCGAAATACTGCTGAATGCCGCTTTTTTTCCCATTATCCAGGAAAGCCGGCCATCTGGTAGCCACGCCCATGTCCCGCCTTCACTACGCCGCCGACACACCCCCTTGAACTTTCATCGGTGAGGCGACGGGAAAGCGGCGATGGTGTCAAAAAAGTCGCTTTCGATTATACCGATTTATGGCCGGCGATTACTTTCGAAAATAAGCTTGTTGGTTACTCTGCAGCTATGGTCCTTTAGAAATCAGCTTACACAATATTGCTTGTTTACCAAATTGAGCAAGACTATTATAGTTAACAATTAGCATTTTTAAAACTAATAAAACTTAAATGCATCCATCCTAGTGTAGGGAATCTAACCACTCTTGTTTAATGTCTGTTCAGTATAAGTGCTTTTAAAGGGATGAAGAACTAATGATGTTATTTTCTGCCTAGCAAGAGTTTGGTAAACTGAGGCACCAGGGCAATATCACATGTCCAGGTTCACCCAGAATTAGTAGGACAGATGGATTTGAGCTCATGGGACTCAAGAATGCTCTGACTCATACTTCACTAATTTGACTATTAGGCGATAGCTTTTTGCATGCAGGTTACTTGGGGCAAACTGATTTAATGAGGTTAATTATTTCATGAGACTAGCCCAGTTCTGATTAAAGTGGCTTCACCTTTCAAAACCATGAGTTTCATCTTCTCAAAGGCAGTGCTGTCTGTACAAATTTATATACATTTTGGTAATTTTGTACCAACCTGCAAACATTTGCAGACTATTACTTGCATAATTGTTACCAGTTTTCAAAGGCATCTTGTCCTTATGGCAAATCTGTTCACACAAAGTTACACCTGTTGCTTTGTGTGCTGAGTTTTGCCAAGATAATTGTTCAGATCTAAAAAGTTTCCACATCGACCCTAATTCTGTTCTAATGCATGTGTATTAGGTGTTTCATTGGTATTATGCTGACATCATATTATATCTGTTATTTGAATGTTCTTCCATGCTATTTTGGTATTGTTTGTATTGTACTGACATTTATCATATTCTTTTACATAGTTGTTCTGCAGTGTTGCTAAATGTGTATATTTTTGATACTGTTTATGGTAGTTCTATTATTAGGTTTCAATTTGCCATTTCCAAGTTTACCATATTTATTGTATTTATGTTTATATTTTGGCATCATAATATTGTTATGCTGTTTAAATTGTACATTTTATGTTAAACTGTACCTGCTGTACATCACCTTGAATGAAAAGGCAGTTGATAAATCCCAATGAATGAATGAATGAATCCACCCAAATTCTGCTCCCCAGGACATTTTCCTCACATTCATAAAATTTTGTGCATATAGTCGATGCACTATGCATAATTTTACTCAAACAGGCAGACTTTTTTCAAATGAGCCATTTCTGCAGGTAGAGCACTATTTCATCAACAGAAGTATCTTTGAAATGGGTCTTCATTGTCACTACTACTTTAATGTTAGCTGCAAACAAGATAAGTCCCCCCTCCCCCAATAGATTTTAAAAAGTTATTTGGGGGCAGAGTTTCTTAAACTTGTGAAGAGAATGCGCAGTTTTCAAAAAGCCTTTTACCTGCATTAATAGCTTTTGAGTGTTGTCCAAGATATTTTTAAGGTACAGGATCAGCATGCTTAAACTTTCTTACTGCCCTCTCTCTGTCAAAATGTAGAGTTGAATCTGCTATCAAAGTGTTCTGTCCTTTACAGTGTTTATTAGTGTTTTTCTGTACATACAGATCTCTAGAGTCCCCTGACCTCTAGCTACTCCTGCTGCTTCCTTTTGGTGCTCCCAGATTTTCAAATTCTACCATCACTCCGTATTTCCTTGTAAACCACAGACCACTGGTCCCTCCCAACTTTCATCTGCTTCCTCTCTTTAGCTCCACTCCAAAGCCTCAATGCTGCTATGTATTAAGTTTCAAGAATATTGTTGGGGGAGGTGGGTCTGTTGGTAGGGGATTGCTCCTTTGGGAAAGTCTGTAGGGAATTACTCATGGGGTTCTTCTATGGAGTGGGGCACTTGATCAGCATGGTTGAGTGAGGAGGCTTGGCTGTGGTGGTGGGGTGGGATATTGATTAGAGGATCAGACCAGGCAAGGGTACTGTCTGGGTGGAGGGATTAGATCAGTGATTCTGTCACAGGGGTTCAGCAAGGAGGATTGAGGGTCTTTCCTGATGCAACATGGTCATGCTACTAGACTACTGATAGCGTGGTTGCACTTAACACTACCTCTTGAGGTGGCATTAAGATCAGCATGCTATCAGAAGTTGTGAAAGCTAGCAGATGGAACCAGCTCATGTGCTAGCTGTTACTGCCAGCCATGCCCTTTCATCGCCTCTTTTCCACCCATGATCTGCTCCTACCATGCTATGTAGCGAGCATAGTAACTTAGTAAATGATGGCAGTTAAAGACCAGCATGGCCCATCCAGCCTGCCCAGAAAGGTGACCAAGGTTGTACATGTGGGGCTGTCTAAACTAAGAAAGCTGCACCATATTTCAGCTTCCATGTATAAGTGCTGGAGTTTATACATGGAAATGGAGTTTTCACAACTTTCATGTATAAGTGCCAACACTTAAATATATAATTGGATGATTTTAAAAAAATGTGTGTGTGTGTGTGTATATATATATATATATATATATCACCAATAAGAGAAGCTGCCAAATATGTTTTTTGTTTTGTTTTTCAAATTCTCATAAGCTAGTTATATAATTACTGATAAATGCACACCAAAAGTCAGTGTATACCTCCTAAATAACTATATGTTAACATGAGTAATATGTGAACTATATTAACAAAAGTCTACAGAGGGAAGGCAGTGTCATATGCAGTGAGGAAACAGTCTTTTAAGCTTATTACATGTGTGTAGGAGACTGTAATAGGATTATGAGTTTTGATTTAGGCTGCCTATTACTGCAAAATAGAGAATATCTTCATAGGGATTTGACATCAGAACTGAAGCTGCTTGATTATTATTTTATAATGCACAAGACTAATTAGTTTCATCCACTTTCTCCAGGCATGTCAATAAGAGAAGTTCAAAGACAAGAATTTACTAACTCAACCAGTTATACAATAACAGACTTGTTCATAGAAGTCAGACAGCTACCTTAGTGCAATTTAAAAAAAAATGTAGGTGAGGATATTAAGATTCCAGGATTGTGTATTTGATTTTTTAGACTGCAGTTTTTCCCAACAGTTTAAACATGAGAAGGAACTTGGTTTGCAGTACCCCCATGTATCTGCTGTACCATACATTGCAAATGATGGCCGATAAAAACCAACTGGCCATCCAGTCATCCACCAGTCCTCTTCTCTAGTTTTCTACCACTGGTTAGACTAGTATATAAATTCCCAATAAATCATAGAAATTATGATCACCTTATACCAGTTTTCCCAGTCTTCCTGGATGTTGTATCAACATTTGTTGCCCATTGGCTTGCTTTCTTCCATTTGGACTTCTAAAGTTTCATATAACTGAGCAAGTACTCAAGTTCTCTTCATTTCTTCTAGATTGCATCCCTCCCCCTCCTAACCTACCATTGCACTCCATGATTATCCCAAGCATGTTTAAATTCTGGCACAGTTTTGGTTGCCAGTATTTCTGCCAGTAGGATAATCAAAGAATGTAGAAATCTCTCATTAAAAAAAGTATCTTATTATGTCATAGGGGGAAGAATAGAGTAGGCCACAGGAACCATGGCCTTACCAAAGTGTGCACATCACCATCATCAACCAGGGAGTAGGGGAGCATGGACAAAGCCTGGTCTGTATGGCCTTTCTAAGCAAAAAGATGTTCCACTGCCCCTGTTTCAAGTGACCCTTAATCCTTCCTCTTGCAACTTCAGATCATGACCCTTTGCCTTTGAATTTCCATTTCTATGGAAAATGTCACTTTCTTTTAGTTCATTATACCATGTGTTTCAAGTATTTGAATGATTTCTTTTAAGTTATGGCTTTCATCCATCAGGGAAATGTGTTTAGAACAGGCTTGTTCAACCTTTTTCTATTGAGGGTTCACGTTTTTATATTTTGTAACATTCGGAGTGCTGAAACATGCATTCACGCACAAATATACACGTACACACTCTCTCTCTATGATAATCACATTTTCACACACCAGGGCCGGTCTTAAGGCAAGGCGGCCGCATAGGGCCTCGCGCTCAGGGAGGCCCCGCACGGTGCGCCTGAGGTCACCCCGCCCGCCCGAGCTCCAGTCCTCCCTCCCTCCCTCCCTCTGAATGGTGTGCGATGGCGGTGTGGTGGAGGCGGTCCACCCCGGATGTCAGTGGGTGGGGGGTGCTCCGCTCCCGCTGCTCCCACCCTATCCTGCCTTTAAAAAAACAATTTTGAAGCGCCGGAGTGACAGGCAGCGCCTCGTGTCTGCCCTGCTACTAAAAATCTCTTCGACGACGCCATTGGGCCTTCCTACATTGAGTCCCGCTCGCCCTCGTGGTAATTGGAAGTTACCTCAGAGGAGGGGGGGACTCAATGTGGGAAGGCCCAACGACATCGAAGAGATTTTTAGTGGCAGGGCAGATGCGAGGCACTGCCTGTCACTCCGGCGCTTTGGATAGACTTGGGTTACTTTGGTATATCACTTGCACTGGACCATGACCAACTAACTGGTAAGGGTAGGGAGGGCTGCGGAGGTGGGGGGGGAGGGTAGGGGTTCTGTATACAGAAAATACCGGATCTGCTGATAATTATTTGGCTGAAACATGATGGATGTAATGCATAATTTTTACAATAACCAGATCCAAGTACAAGACACCAAAGAGGCACCCTGGTGTGAAGGGTCACAAGAACGAAGGCCCTTTGCAGCGGCTTATCCTGAAGAGTTTTAAGCCTTAGGTAAAAGGTATTTCTGGGTACTGATGATGGCAATTTGCCAAGTACTGAGATGATGACAATTGCTCCTATGGATGGTACAACGCAGTTTTAATCAGGCCATGTTGACGTGTACGGTGAGGGTATCTATAGTAGGCATCGGAGATCAGGGAGGGAGTTGGGGAGAAAATGTAAAAATGTATGGGGACACAGATATAACACAGATATTCTGTAATCCGTGTTTTGTTTTGTGATTTTGTATAATGTGCTGTGATGGTCAATAAAGAGATTTAAACATAAAGGCAGTGAGGGTGGTGGGCGGCAGGAGAACGGAGCTGGTAGGTGGGTCGGGGGGGGAGGGACTCAGATGGGAGAAGGGTGTGGGGTGGGGGTTCTCAGGTGGGGGAAGGGTGGGGTGGGGAGGGGGTTCTGAAATGGGAAGGAGACTGAGGTGGGGAGGGGGTTCACGGATGGGAGAAGGGGGTGGGGAGGGGGTTCTTGGATGGTTGAAGGGGACGGGTGGGGAGGGGACTGGGGTTCTTGGATGGGAGAAGGGGACTGAGGTGGGGAGGGGGTTCACGGATGGGAGAAGGGGTGGGAATGGGGTTCTTGGATGGTTGAAGGGGACGGGTGGGGAGGGGACTGGGGTTCTTGGATGGGAGAAGGGGACTGGGGAGGGGGTTCTCAGATGGGAGAAGGGGACTGGCACTGGGGTCTGAGAAGGGGCCATATGGGAAAATGGGGGCCATGCCTGGGGCTGGTGGGAAAATGGGGCATGCGTGGGTCAGGTGGGAGAATGGTTCTGAAAAGGGGGGCCCTAATACAAGGCATGTGGATGAAGGGGGCTGGAACTGGGGGCTGAAAAGGAGGGTAGGTGGGATAAGGGGGCTAGTACTGGGACTGGAGGTTGAAAAGGGGCATGGGCTGAAACTGGGGACTGGGGGCTGAAAAGGGGACAGGGAGAAGTGGCTGGGGGCTGAAGCTCGGGACTGGTGGGAGAAAAGGGCTGGGGCTGAAATGGGGACTGGTGGGATAGTGGGGCTGGAAGGTGGGGTTGAAAAAAAGGGGCGCAGAGAGGGGCAGATCCTGGATGGGGGAGAGGGAGGGCGAACCCTGGATGGATGGGAGAGGGAGGGCAAATTGTGGATTGAAGGGGCAGAGAGAAAGGGCAGTGGATGGAAGGGATAGAAAGGGCAGACAGTGAATGGATGGGGGAGAGAGAGAGGGAAGACAGGGGCAGATGGTGGATGGATCATGGAAGGGGCAGAGATAGAGGGCAGATGTGGATGGAAGGGGCAGGGGGAGAGGGCAGACATTGGATGGAGGGAACAGCAGAGAGGGCAGACACTGGATGGCAGAGAGAGACTGAAGACAGATGCTGGATGGAAGGAAGACAGTGAAAAGAAGATGAGGAAAGCAGAAACCAGAGACAACAAACTGTATATAAAATATATATTTTTATATTTTTGCTCTAGGATAAAGTAGTATTGTAGATGTGTTAATAAATGTTTATAATAGAACATGTAAACAAGGTAATCTTTTTATTGGACTAATTTTAATACATTTTGGCTAATATTCGGTGAACAAACCCCCCTTCCTCAGGTCAGGATAGGATATTGTAACAGTACTATACTATATTGACCTGAGGATGGCTGTTTTGGCCTCTGAAAGCTAAGCTATTAGTCCAATAAAATAGTATTATTTTATTTTCTGGATTTGTTTTATTTCTATTTGTTAATTTGTAAAGTGGTGATTGGTATTTGTTAGTTTTTTTTTCAAATTTACATCTGCTGTCTTTATATTTTGCACAGTACTAGGGGACATTTTCTGTTTCTGTGGTGTTGCATTGTATGCAGAGTCTGGCATCTTGGGGGTTCAGTTTAATTTTTGTCTAAATAGAAAGTTTAAATATTACTACTTATTCTATAGTGGATTAGGGTGTATCTGTGTTTGTGAAAAAGACATGGCTTTCAGTTGGCATTGACTGTGCAGGATCGATGATCTGTACTATTCTGTCTGGTTTCATTTTACAATAGGTGAATTGATGTTCTACTGCTCACTGTAGTGTTTTAAGATGTTTTCCTTTTCTTTGTGTGATTCGTAGAAATGACTGCTTATGGTATGGTAGAATTGTTCTATAGGTCCTGAGTGTTTTGTATTCGCGGCATACCTAGTACTGGATTTTGGAGGGAGGTGTTAAAAAATGACCGGGAGGGAGGCCTTGGAGCTGGGGGGGAGGGAGGGGGGCCTTGGAGCTGGGGGCCCTAGGTGGGGAAGCCCTGGAGCTGGGGGCCTTGGAGCTCAGAGGGAGGGGTGGCCGGCCCTGGAGCTAGGGTGGGGTGGAGCTAGGGTGGGGGCGGAGTTAGGATAGGGGCAGGGCTAGGGTGGGGCCCCATCAAATTAGTCTGCATAGGGCCCCGCACTTGCTAAGACCGGCCCTGTCACACACTCTCTGAGACCACCCAGTCTCTCGTTTCTTTCTTTACACTCCCCCCAGCCTTCTCATGAGGCTTGAAACCATGATACCATTTCCGCTATTGCATGGTCCAGCTTGCAAAGAGCCAAGTTGCAATGGGGAAGCAGGATTCTCGCTGTTTGTACAAGAATTGCCAAAGATTCAGTGAGCCAAGTAAAAATAGTGTAATACCAAAATGTAAAGACTCTAGAAAATGAAACTTCTAAAGAGGTGCTCTTAAGTGGAGAAAAACCCTCAAAAACCTAAGGCACACTGCCATAGATTTAGAGCAGGGGTTACTGATACTGAAAGTAACCCCCGCCATTTTATATAAACATATAGGCAGCTATGTTCTTTATAAAATGCTTAGCGTGTGTCTAAATTGCTGAGGCAGACAGTTACACCTGTCTGAGAGCAGGTTTAAATGTCTGCTCCTACATTATTTTAGTATGTATGTAGAATAAGACGTTTTATAATCTATGTGCATACTTGTAAACACCGCCCATGCTCTGCCCAAACTCCACCCCTATAACACCTACCAGCGAAGTATGCACTATCATGTCAGTACATGTACTTCTGTCCTGGCAGAATTTTATAAGCTTTCACCCTTTTCTCATTTTTTGATTCCCTTCTGGCATGGTTACTTTTTTAAAGATCCTTTTTTTAAGCTGCAGTAAGCACTAGTGTGCTTTTAACATAGCTTAAAATGGCTTCCCGCAGCATACATTCAGAAGTCCTGTGGTAAGTTCCAAATCAGCGCTTGTTAAATGCACATTACAAAATATTTTTACATTTTTTATGGAGGGGGCCATATCTGAGGTGCAGAGAGTAGGCATTACTGTCTGATAATTTAGTGCATCTGTATTATCACATAGCCATTATTGGAATAAAAGGCCTGGAAAATGGCCTTAGTGCACAGGAAATACACTAAGGCCTGTTTTTACTGCAATTTAGTGAAAGGATCCCTTAGAGATTTTAGTATCATATATAAAGAAGAGTAAGTTCCTTATCAATGTTACTGATAAAGACATTGAAAGGGACTGGTTCTGGTACCAATCCCTAGGGTACCCTAGAGATTTACTTTGCCTTCACAGCATGAACTAAAATTTAATACTACTTTCTGAGGCCTACAACTCAACCTGTTCTTCACCCAATTTACAAATTTTTGACCTAATTCCTGTTAATATGTGTCCCAGCTTGAGACCTATCCACTGGAATAGTGGTGGGCCAAGTTACATAGCTTAAACAGCTGAAAAGCACTGACTAGGCCTGATAACCAGCTGATGGCTTTATAGCTGAGAGCCTGCAAGAGCAGGACTGCTTGGTGAGTCTTATTGAAACCTGGTACAACTTTCAAATTGAGTGTAACACTTAAGATGTAGAAATTAATGACAAAAATGGTAAAAAGCTTGGTTCTTAAAATGGAGTCTGTCTTTATAAAATGGCTCCCAGTATCACAAGATAGAAAGACATAGATCTCTCTCAGTATTAGGAAAGAGGTTTTAAAAGTGTTGAAATTGGCACTATGAAGAAATCTTTGAGAGGAGGGGCAGGTGGGCACCTGACCTGCGGTTAAGTATGAAGAAAGATTAGAAAAAAAAATCTCTCTCCAATTGACTTGTATGGGGAAGAAATACTATATAAGAAATGCAGAGCTGAGCTAAAATCGGATTCTTTCCCCACCGAAATCTCTGAAGGCGAAGCTCTGGCCGGTTGAACCCAGAATCTGTCTGATGTTTGTACCAAATTGAAGTCCTGATTTGGGTGACAATAAAAGACTATTTATTTCACTAAACTGCTTCAGTCCCTGTTTCAATCTATTCTCTCTCCTCCACCTGTTTCACAGAATACTACACACACAAGTAAGAATCTTTCTTTCTCACTCACATAGATTTCATGTGGGAACATAAATGGCCAAAGATTCACTTAGATCCAGATAGACAGAAAGCTGTGGTCATGGGAATTAGATCTGAACTGCGCCTTCTTTTTTTTTTTTTTTTGGTACATTTGTACCCCGCGCTTTCCCACTCATGGCAGGCTCTATGCGGCAGGCAGTGGAGGGTTAAGTGACTTGCCTAGAGT
This sequence comes from Microcaecilia unicolor, assembly GCF_901765095.1. Lineage (NCBI taxonomy): Eukaryota > Metazoa > Chordata > Amphibia > Gymnophiona > Siphonopidae > Microcaecilia > Microcaecilia unicolor. Next base: position 79,539,792 of record NC_044037.1, on the reverse strand, counting down.
CACAAGGAGCAGCCTGTGCTGGGAATTGAACTCAGTTCCCTAGGACCAAAGTCCACCACCCTAACCACTAGGCCACTCCTCCGCTCCTGTCACCCCCCCTATGCCTCCATGACCGGAGGCGCTCATTAGAACCCCAAGACATAACACCATGGAATGGGGTGTCACTGGAATTCAGGGAGGGGGTGATTAACAAGATCTTAGAAGAACAAACCCTCTGTACACCTCCTTGGGGAAGGGTCCTGCGGGGGTCTAGAGAGGGGTAGATAAAAACATTCCCCCCCCCCCACTTTGAGCTTAAGCCCACTCCAAAATTGCGGCACTGGTTGTTTTCTTTCATTTATTTCTTTGCCTCTTTGTCCAGGTCCTTACTGTCAAACAAGTGCGGGAGGATTGTGCTGAGTGCATGCTCGGCACAATTCGCCCACACTTCTACCCCATGATCAGAGATAATTGCGCTGCTTAAATTTGCATGCATTATCTCTGATCATCGGTGCGGTAAAGCCCCACGCTGTTCCAGCACTAATTTTAGAGCGCTGTTTGGAACAGTGCGGGGCTTTTGATCATGACCACCTTAGTGAGCAGAAGAGGGGAACAACACAAAAATCTTTAATGTGTTTTGCAGTAAGCATTTTTTCACACATTAAGCTTGCACTGGGGCTTAAAGCCCTTTAGTTAAAGGACCCCTTAGCTTCTTTTTAAGTAAAATGTTTTTGTTTTGTTTTTGTAGTCCAGTTGCTATATAAAAAAAGGTATCTGCTTTTTTTCTGTATTTTCAGAATATCGATATTCAGTAACATTATCAATAAACCCAGCACTGCTGTAATCTATTTGGATAGATTTCTTGTGGTTCTGTATTTTTGTTGTTGTTGTGGTGGTAGTAAATTACTAGATTCCATGCAGATAGTTATAACTTTTTGCCTAATTTAAGAAATTAAAAGGTGGTAATGTACCTGCACTTTTAAGCCTGGAGGTTTGTAAACTTGAAAAAAGAAAATCATGCACTAGTTCAATGTTCAGCAAACCACAGGAAGTTTAGTGGTCTTACTAACGCATGGATGCCACAGTAAAAAAAAAAAGGACTTATTCTTTGATATTCCCAAATCAAATGGTTAGATTTAATGGAGACTCTGGGAATGCGTGAGAATTCATTGCCACCTATAACTCGTGCTTACTATATTCAAGTGGATGGGAAGACTCCAAAAGCTTACAGAGGCAAGATGCAATGAATCTCACCGCATTCCTCGAGTCGTCTCTTGAGGTCACAACTCAAAGGACCACATTATTGGCCACATTTGCATTGGAAATAGATAGAGACGCTGTGCTTAAACTTTCTCTGAGACACTTAGATTCGCTGTTTTTGGGTTCAAATGTTAGAGTTTTTCCTGACTTGTCCATGGAAATTCAGAGGAGACGTAAGATGTTCTTATTGTTACGCCCTAGGGTAATAGCAATTGGAGCAGACTTTCTTTTGAGTTTCCCATGTATATCTAGAATAAAATTTCAACTTAAACAATATCAAATTTTTGACCCAAAACAACTGGAAGATTTCATAATAAGCAAAGAAGAGGTCAGAATACAGGTTTAGTCACATATGTAACACTGTATGGCAGATTTGAGTAAGCCACTCAGGAACTAAGCTGCTCTTTTGATTTAAATTTTGTGAAAATTGCTTAAGATTTAAGTATAGAAATTTCTTTTCTTGGATCAATTACTTAAATTTGTGGGCGGTAGTTGAATATTCTTGAGGAATTGACTATATGTATGCATTGATTGATTGATGATTTTTCTTTTTGTATATTTTCACTCATAAGTATATATTATGAATGTAAAATCAATAAATAAAGGATTTTTAAAAAGGGCTTATTGCGAGGTGTGCTCAGGTGTCCCCTGCTAGTTTTGGGATCGGCACGTGCTATTCACGCGCTAAAAATAGATCCTATTTTTTTTTATTTGCATATACAATTATTTCAAGGAATACACTTGATAGTGTTTAGAAAAATTAACAAAGAAAAAAGAAATATATTTTCAACACATAATTAACACTCAAGTCCACTTTAAAAGGGGACATCCTACTATAGGAGGATTAATAAAGTAATATTATTTAAGGAAAATTACATTGAGGAGACAATCTAACAACGCTTTCTATTTAACTCCTTCAATTCTTTTAGATGTTACAAACGATGTTAATTGTAACGGGTCTGTGAAAACATATTTATATGAATTATAACATACTAGTAAGAAATGCCCGTTTCTGGCAAAAATGAAACGGGCGCTAGCAGGGTAATCCCCTCCCCCCGTCCTCCCTCCCTCCCGAGTTGCAGACACCCCCTCCGTGCCTCCGTTCCGAGTTGCACACCTCTCCTGTTCGTCCCTTCGTCCCTCAGTCACATGGTTGCAAGGGCCGCCCTGCCCTCAACGTCATCGCGTTTTGACGCGAGGGCCGCCCCGCCCTCAACATCATCGCGTTTTGACGCGAGGGCGGAGCTAAAGTGACTGGAGCCTGCAGGCCAAACCGGATATCTTGGGCGCCTCAAGTTTCCGGCTTGAGGCTTCAAAGTGCCTTTTATATATATAAATTATGCATTTACAAGGAAAACGAAGATAAAATGTGGCCCCTAGTCTCAGTACTTCTGGCTTCAGTATTAGAAATTGTTTATGTTTTTTTTTGTGTGTTTCATTCGAAACATCCGGAAACAATGAAATCTTTAAACCCAAAACCTTTTTATCCTTATGTTTAAAGAACATTTTAAACAGCCATTGTTTGTCTGGTAGTAAAGCAACTGTAGCTACCAAAGTCACGGCAGTTGCTAATTCGGTATCAGATATTTCCAAAAGATTAGTAACATTCAAAGATTCTTTTTGTTGTTGTGGTTGTTCTTGTACTTTAGAAGGTACATAATAAACTTAAGTGAGAGGTGGCAGGTTTACTTCTGGTATCTCCAAAATTTCCTTGAAGTAGCGTTGTATCATCTGCAATGGGTTTATCATTGTAAGCCTTGGAAAGTTTATAAACCTTAAATTATATCTTCGCATATGGTTTTCATAGTTTTCCATTTTGTTCTTAAAAATTGAAATATCTTTCAAAATTGGAGTTTGGATATTCCCTGCATTTGAGACTTTTTCTTCTACCTTAGCAATCTTTTCAGAGTATATTTTAATTTCAAGTTGATTTTTGTACACTTTCTTTTCAATATCATTAACCTTTTGAGATAATAGTCTTATTTGTTGAAATTGTGACTGAACCAATTGAGAGACCAAGTCCCACAAGGAATCAAGAGAAACCACTGAAGGTTTCTCCAAAATCGGTAAAGACTTTTCAAATAATTCAGTTTTCTGCCCATCAGTGGCGTAGCAAGGGGGGGCGGGAGGGGCAGTCTGCCCCGGGTGTCAGCTCAGGGGGGATGCTCCCTGCCAGCTCCCCCCCTTGGCGAATCGACACCCCCCCCCTAACCAGCTCCCACACCCTACCTTTAAAAAGAATATCGGGAGGCAAGGCACAGCGCCTCGCGCCTGCCCTGCACGTAAAAGAAATGTGGACCGTTGGGTCTTCCCTCGCTCTGTCTGTCCCGCCCTTGCGGAAATAGGAAGTTGCATCAGTGGAGGGCGAGACAGACAGAGCGAGGGAAGACCCGACGGTCCACATTTCTTTTAAGTGCAGGGCAGGCGCGAGGCGCTGTGCCTCGCCTCCCGATATTCTTTTTAAAGGTAGGGTGCAGGAGCTGGTCTGGGGGAGGGGGTTCATCGTGCTGCACCCGGGGGGGGGGGTGCAATGGCGAATCGCCCTGCCCCGGGTGGCAGCCCCCCTGCTACGCCACTGCTGCCCATTACCTGTCTCTTTTTGTCCCGCACCTGCTATCAATGATTCATTTCCTTCCAGGGGTAAAGAAAATCCGCCTGAGACTGTGTAATCTGGACTCCGCTCAAGATCAACTCAAATCCACTATTCGGTGTTTGATTGCTCACTACTGCAGAGGGGGAGCTTGTTCATAGAGGTTGTGGGGGCGGAGTTCTAGCATCGGGGCTCAGCGTGGTATCCAGTCCGGGAGATGCCAAGAGCTCCTCAACCATGCCGGCGTCTCCTACGGACCCGCTCCCGGGCATATTCCCTTGGCTTGGCATCCTCAAAAAATGGTCAATAGGACCTGAAAGTAAAGAGGTAGGCATTGGGGGAACCCAAACCACTGCCTTTCCTCTCCTTTTAGGCATTTTGTTAAAGGAAAATCGAGGTCTGCACTGCTCCTAAATGTGTGCGGCCATCTTGGATGTCTATTTTTTAGGGGTGAGTCTGGGAGTGGAGAGTAGGTGTGTTCTGCAGTAATCATACAGGGGTCGATTTACTAAGGTATGTAGGCACCTACGTGCATCTAACGTGCATCAATTTGGAACTACCGCCCAACTACTGTGTGCCCCGGGCGGTAATTCCAATTTTTACACACGTCCGATACGCACGGCAGAAAATATTTTATATTTTCTACCATGTGGTGCTAACCAGGTGGTAATCGGCAGTGTACGTGCAACGATTACTGCCCAGTTAATGCGTGAAACCTTACCGCTAAGTCAATGGGTGGCAGTAAGGTATCAGACCCAAAATGGATGCGTGCCAAGTTTTATTTTGCTGCACGTCCATTTTTAGCCAAACAAAAAGGCCTTTTTTGCAGGCACACTGAAAATGGACCTGCGCACATCCAGTACACGTGCCTACAACAGCGCAAGCCATTTTCAGTGCACCTTAGTAAAAGGAATCCTTATTGCAGCTACATTATCATACATTAACCGATTATCATGTGTTTAGCGTGTGAATCCTTATAGCCTACAAAATAGGTGGTGGTAGGGGCTTACGAGCTAATGGGAAACTTAGAAAATGCTGCCGTTTTACCCCTGCAGTAAAATTGGCCTTAGCACATGATCCATGTAAATGCCCTTTAGTTTGCAAACAATTATGTAAAAAATATCCAGATGCTGATTCCACAAAATGAGCAAGCCTACAGCAGAGTTTGATCAGATTCACCCAGGGGTTCTTTTACTTAGCTGTGGTAAAAAAGGGCCCTGCGCTAGTGACGGGGGCCATTTTTGCTGCGTACTGCAGCCCTTTTTACCGCATTGGGTAAAAAAGGCTGAAAATAGCCATGGCCATGCAGTAAGATTGCTCTTATCGCATGGCCATGTGAGGGGGAGCTCTTGCCACCACCCACTGAGGTGGCGGTAAGAGCTCCTGCGCTAACCTGGCAGTAACCAGGTAGCACGCGGCGCTGTCTGATTACTGCTGGGTACCTGCCACACTATGAAATAGTGCCATATTTTCCCTAGCATGGGAAATGGCAAGCGGTAGGGCTGCAAATACCACCGGCACCCGCATTAGGCCTATCTCCATATTGGCGCATGATAAGCCCACGTTGGGCTTACTACCTCCACTTTGTAAAAGGGCCTCCCAGTTTGTGGAGTATGTAATTGTTAGATTCAGTTTGAATTCCTGAAATTTGGCAAGTTCACAGCTAATGCACATTAATTCTAGCCAGCTTTCCCCCAGATTTTTTGGAAAACAGTTTAACAAAATTAGGGGCCCTTTTATTAAGCTGCATTAGGTGCTAATATATGCCTAATGCATCAAAAAATGGGGTACTGCGGGACATGCTCAGGCTTGTCTTCTGAGGGAGCATGTCAGGGGCGGCAAGTTAAGTGTTCCAATGCTAACCAGTTGGTACACCTACATTACTGCATGCTAACTAGTTAGCGCATGGATAACACAGACGTCCTTACCACCTTCAAAATTGGTGGTGGTAAATGTACACATAGTATGAAAAGAGGCAGTGCGCTAATGGCAACATGGCCAATTAATGCAAGAAACGGAAAATTGACGTTTTTATGGCCATTGTAGAAATAGTCTTGGCTTGCAGGAATGACCACCATAAAGGCACTAAGACCTATTTTTATCACAGTTTAGTAAAAGGTTCCCTTAAGGATTAGGCCCTACATTATTCTTTTTAATGTGAAGATATTCATCTACCTGCGAAGAAAATGACCACAGTAAATGAAATAGGTTTTATCTTTTCTGCAAAATATCTTTTATTGCATCGAAAATCTCATTCAAGAGTAATATCACAATGCAACTGTAAAATAATCTATTCGATAATGTAGTTCCAGATTTCAAAAGCTTTCAATATGATAAAGGCAGATTATTACATTGACCTCCAAATGAATCTACCAGTGGGGTTTTTTTTTAATGTTCACTTCAATAATGCAATCTTCAGTCCAAAACATAAATTTTAGTCAACACAAAAATTAATTACCAGCTCAGTATGTCCTGTGAATTTGATAGAATGGAAGTAGATTGAATTAGAGATAGAAATCTGCGGTTTGTCAGCATACTCAGGCCTAACTCTGGTTTCAACATTGTCCAACAGGTAGTCAGCCCATTGAGTGTACAGTGTCTGATTTCCTCTCTCATGATTAACTATTTATTTTCTGGAGCATACTCTATAACTGTCATCTAGGAACTGGGCAGAGTTTAAGACAAAAGGCGGCAGTGACAGAAATCTTCACCTTTATTTTGGGTCTCTATTACTGTTATATGCAATAAGATATTCAGTGAATTATAAGATGCTGTTATAAACTGTGACTATTTCAGCTGATTTCCACAGCCAAAAAAAAAGCGTCCCTAATATGACACATTTAATTAATGTAAATTATGTTTGTCTTGGCTGTGTGTTCAAGAATATGTAAATGTAACCTTGTTCAAGAGAAACAGCTCCCTGTCAGTAGCTTATGTTGCAAATAAAGCCTACTGGTAGAACAGACTGTATTTTTGTGGCATATAACAAAGGTCAGTCTTAAAATGTGTGTAGTTTTTGAGTATTATACATTTCTGTCTATTCAGCATAGTCTATAGCACTTAGCTAGAGACATTGTTGAGAAAATGAAAAAAAAAATGTTTGTTGATATGGCTGCAGTCTTTTTGTAGACTCTAGCCGTGCATTAGAATGAGTTTAAGTGAATCCATTTGCTGCCAGCAGTGATACCTTTTTGCCACCTGAGTGATTAATGGGAGACTGTTTGGTCAATGTACAAAATCATGTTAAAAACATGTATTAATTTTTAACACACATGGTCATGGTATAATGCTTTATTCACTGAAGGATGGAAAGCTACAATGATGCAAGTTGCATTAATGGGCTAATAACCCACGTTATTAGCCCATTAATGCAAGTTAAAGAGTACTAACTGTGGGTTTCATCCTCTAATGAGCACAAAATAAGTTACTCTGCATTACATAGTAATGAGATACAAAATATGCAAATGTATGTAAATCAGCTTGTTAGTATGTAAATAGTATAATGCGACTTGTGGTAAATACTGGGTGCACACCACAAGTCATAATATAGCCCAAAAAAGATGATAAAATAACCCCAGCTAAAACCCTCAAAACTTGGCCCGATGTTCCCAGGCCATATCTAACATGGCCCGTAGTGCTTCACCTGCCACCCCCCATCATAAGGCCAAACCTCCTCCCCGATCCAAAGACCCTGATCTGCAGACCCCTGCACATCATCCCCTGCCATGCATAAGCCGCACCTCAAACATCAGTATCTACACACACCAGCCCCCTGCACGCAAGTTCCCTTATCTGTAGCCTCCTACACATAAGCCTTTCCATCAGATCCCCAGCTCCCAATGTACACCCCATACCTTGGAGGCCTACTGTTTAGTAGCTGGTAGTCTAGTGGGCCCATGGACAAGAGAGATTCCTAGACATCCCTGCCCTTGCTGGAGCATTCTCTCAAAATGTCACACCTAGCAGTAGTAGTTGGGGGGAAGAGAGTGGATGAGGCTATCCTGATTGGTCAGCACATGGACATTGCCGCATGCTAATTGATTAGGGCAGGATTAGTGTGTGAGCCCATACTGCTTACAAAATAAGTGGCAGTAAGAGCTTACTGGCATTGTTGAATGTGACCTCAGCACGTGGGAAAGACCCAGATTGCTTGAGAAAGAGCCCCTTAGTATGTCCTTTGAAAATACATTAGTCCAACCTTTATTAGGAAATTCCCTTAGCAAAGGCTTTGCGCCATATTCCTTATTTTGTCGCACAAGTTTAATCACAATTAATCTTCTTTGCTAAATGCCATTTTGCTAAAATGGATCTTAATGGTCTCTTCCTGAATTATGTCATTTTGAAAACAGGGATAATCCAGTTTCTACAGCATCTTGCAGTAACACCTGTCAATAATATTAATAATTTTTAAATAATAGTAGATTTGTGTTTGGGTTATTTTGAAAAATATCAGGAGTCCCGTTGTTTTCTGGACACTCTCCTCCAGATTTTATATATTACGCCTAGAGATCCGCGACAAAATCCAGGTGTATTCTATTAAGTGTGTAACTTAATTGGCTTAACAAGCTAATTAGCATTGATAACAGCACTTAAGCAATAATGAACACTAATTGGCAATAATTAGAATTTACACGCACAACTCACTAATCATATTCTGTAACACAGTGCGCCTAACAAAAAGGGGCATGGTTGTGATGATTATGGGTGGGGAAACGGGTGTTTCATGGGCGTTCTGAAATGTACGTGCATTGTTATATAATATGGCCCTTTGTGCCTAGATTTATACACCGGGATCTACCCCACATTTTAATTAGTGTACATGGAAGTGCATAGTTTTAGGCACTGGAATATCAACTAAGCATATACCATGCCTAACTCTTGGTGCCACTTATAGAATATGCTTAGGCTAAAATTCTTTCTGTGTGGCTTTTCCAGATGCCATATATAGAATCTAGCCCAGAGAGAGAGAGATTGCCAGCTATATACCTAACCGGGCAAGTAGGGCCACAAAAATAGCAGTTCTAATGTTGCCCAGTTAACTGTGTGGATATGGCACCCAATATCAGCCATAAAGATGCAGATCTTGTAAAAAACACAATCATTATTAGTAGATTAAAAAGCTTCCAGATATTCAACATAAATATATATTTATAAGCCTTTTTGCCTAGTTTTTGAACATATGAGATTGACTGCATATCCTCCGGTAGCGTAGCAGTTGAGAAAAAGGTAGGCTTTGCTTGGTAGCTTTAGGATGATTACTAGAGTGATGCAGAAGGGTGTTCCGATCAGTGGGTTTAGTGTAAACCTCCGTAGAAAAGCTTTGTGTCTGTTGTTTAATCAGCACATCCAAAAATTTAATTTGAAATTGATCCTCTATTAAGATGAATTGAATATTTGGATCGCTGTTGTTTATTTGAAGAACATTTGAAGTTGTTGGGAGTCCCCTTTCCAGAGCATGAAGACATCATCTATGTATCTGTACCATCTATAGATATGCGGGGTCCATTTGTTTGATGATATCCAATTTTTTTCAAACTGTATGATGTACAGACAAGCCGTGGATGGGGCAAACGTTGCCCCCATGGCAACTCCTTGTCTTTTTTTGGTAAAATAAGTTTTCTTGGTCACATATGGCAGGAATCACAGATTTATGAAGCTGTTGCTGTGCCGTATGTGATCAAGAAAACTGCTGAAGTCATCTTGGATGCTCAGTTTTACTACCAGGGCAAATTCTTGTCTGTTCCTGGTTAGTTGTATATGTTTTACCCCTGATGCAGCCTATCTGGCGAAACGTGGCCACGTCGGGATTGTTTGAATAAAGACCTTTCGGACTTTATAGTGTCTGCTTTGGTGTTTCTTGGTTCTATTGCTGCAAGGCACTCAGTGCCTCTTTTTCGATCCAATTTGTAACTCTGTATTCTACAGGAGTCTGACCTCCTTTTCCCAAGGAAATGCACATGCCATTATTTCTCTAGAATCCTTGATCCAATTTTGCCCATTTTTAGGGGGTCTTTTACTAAAGCTTAGTTTGAGTTATCTGCAGCAGGTCCCATAGGAATAAAATGGACCCTGTTGCAGATAACGCGAGCTATTCTTTAGTAAAAGACCCCCTTAATTTGTTTTGTCCTGTTACTGGTTTTTCCAATATGCCAAGTTTCATCCAATTCCATTATATTTTTGGAAAATTATTTCCTTCCAGACAGGCAGACATTTTCTCAACCCCTTTTGTATATATTGTTGTGTTGGAAAGAATAAAAATGAAACGCTACTGCTAGGAATTTTATGAAATTGATGGTGTGCTTGTCTCTTTCAGTGTATTTTGAAGGTAAAGTACAGTGCTTACACTTTATTTTGCCCTAAACTAATTTAGAGTATGTGGATATTTTACTAGAATTTTGTTGGTTAGATGTTCAAGGAAAGTAGGGAAGGAATAGGGTTCATCTTTCAGAACCAGATTAAGGAGAGTTATGTGGAGTTTTGATCCAAAACTCTGCTACTTGTCAGTCTTAATGATGGCAGAAAAATCACAGAATCAGCAGGCCTAGAAATGTCAAGTTAACATTCTGGAATTTAATCGTTTAAGCTTTTCCTCAGAAATAAACAGGGATCCTTTTACTAAGGTGTGCTAATGGATTTAGGGGGTCATTTACAAAGCCGAATTATCGTTTTTAGCTCACGGTAAAAATTAGCTGGCAATAAAAGCTGAGATAATTAACCGTCAGCTGATTTTTACCACGAGCTAAAAACGCTAGCAAAGCTTTATAAAAGGCCCCCTAAGCGTACTAATAGTTAGCACACGCTAAATACTAAGAAGCCTATAGGAATAAAATGGGCTTCTTAGCATGTAGCGTGTGCTAATCATTTGCATGCACTAAATCCATTAGCGCACCTTAGTAAACTGAACTCACAGTGTACCTATTTCTGAAAATCTCATTTATTTAAACAATACTGTGCAGAGTGTCATGCTTGCCTGGTTTCCTTGACATTTTTATTTTATACAGCCTGTTAAATTTACTAACCATTATTTAATATTCCTTACATGAAAATAGACTAATCAAATTATTCTCTGTGGGGCTCTTTTGTTAAGATGCTTAGGTACCTACGCACATCCAATGCATGCCAAATTGGAACTACCGCCCGGCCCCGGGCGGTAATTCTACCATGTGGCACTTACCCGGTGGTAATCTGCAGCTTACACGTGATAGCCGCTTACCGCCCGGTGAGACCTTACTGCTAAGTCAGTGGGTAGCGGTAAGGTCTCAGGCTGAAAACGGACACGCACTGGTTTTAATTTTGCCGCATGCCCATTTTCGGCCGACAAAAAAAAAACCACCCTTTTTCCCAGGCACGGTGAAAAAAATGACCCAGTGCATCCAAAACACGTGCCTACACCAGTGCATGCCACTTTTATGTGCACCTTAGTAAAAGGGCCCCTGTATTTCTACCTTTGCAATGATTACGAAATGCCCTAATAATGCAGCCATTTATTGCACGTTTAAAAGCAATCATTTTCAGTTATATTTCAACTCTTGTTTATTCTTCTGCATGATTTTAAACAGCAGCTAGAAGAAAATATTAATGCATGTATGCCAACAGAAGTGACATTCCAGCAGTTGGCAGGGATCAATGAAAATTTGTTAAGCAAAACAAACAAAATGGCATTGTCTCTAGTGGAGTTTGAGAAACATTTTCTCTGGTCAGAACACATTCATTAGGGCAACCCAGTATCATAGTTAAAAGGCAGGTTGTTTTCTCATAGAACTCTCTGACTTTTCACTCTGCTAGGGCATAATAACATTTTAAAAATTAAAGCCATAGAATTTAATATGAAATAGAAATAAAAACAATTGAAGCTGCAATTCTGAAGCAGCTAAGAATTTTAAGCAGTGCAAATGTATACGGAGGCCATGTTACAACCGTTCTTCAGATTCAGTTAATAATGGGTCTAAGAGGTCATCAGGAAGAGCTTTCAGAGCAATAATAGAGCTTGGAACATTTTTCAGCTGTGACTCCGACTTGGCAGAGGTGAAACTTTTCTTTGAGGATCTGACAATACAGCTGCAGAGAGTAGGGGGAGATTTTGCCAGCCTCTTACAAATTTCCAAAAAGGGGGCAGGGGGGGGGGGAGAAGCTTGAGATTTACATTGCCAACCACAAATCAAAGCTGAAAGTTTGCTTTGCCCGTTGTCATTCATTGCCATTCATATTTAAGAAAGCAGACTACTGTGATAATTGATTTTGATGGTCCAGACTGAGTGGAAGCGCTTTAGGGTATAGCAGCTTCAGAGATGCCAAAAAAGAAGAAAAGGTGGGAATGAAATAATGCATTGCATTCTCCTCAGAGGCATGTGGCCCAGTTTTTTTATGGATGAGAAAAACATGTTTTTTAGAAGAAAAAAAACTCAGAACTTGGTAGCAAATGCAAAAATGACCATGTGAGTCTCATCGAGATAAAAATAGGCATTTATACGGAGACAATGAGAGTACATATCATACTGGCAGGTGAATAATAGGAGAACACTGTGGAAATAATCTGATATTAAATAGGCCTTGTCCCTAGGAGTACCTTTTACTGGTCTTTTATAATAAGGCAAAATTGGTCCCACTCTAAAAAGCCTTTTAATTTTCCAAGCTTTTCAAAGCAGAACTCATGGCTTAGAAGAAACAGTTGCTGAACTTCATTGTTACCTCATGGTTCAAGTAATTAAGCTCAGTTGGCATCCCATAATCCCAAAATGTGTATGTATTTGTATATATGTATTTGGCTATATCTATGTATATAGCTAGATATAGATATATCGATATAGTTTTACAGATAGAGATATAGACAGATACTCATACTTGCACATGGTATGATGCATGTACTATGACGAGCATTAGCAGTAAATTTGAGAAATTGAGATCATGCTATATGTAAATATACATCATGGGGTCAATATTCAAACCTATTTAGCAAGCCAGTTGAATTGCTTTTTTGGGGGCTAACCAGTCATATTCAGTGGCACTTAACTGGATAGTGCTGCTGAAAATGTCCAGTTAGCGCCAAATGCGAAATCGGCTATTTAGGGGTGTTCTAGGGCAGAGTCAGCACTCAGCCGGTTAAATGCCAATATTCAGCATTTAAATGGCCAAGGTAATTGCATAAAAGTCAGTCTTATTTTTATGTGATTCACCATAGCTGCTGAATATTGCACTTAACTGGCTATAGTTTTGCCGGTTCCTTAAACCCAATAATTCATTGCCAGAGCCAGACATGGCCTGGCATTACATTTCCAGGGATAAATCCTGTGACAGTCAGCAAAGTGCTGTTCACCATCAGTTGAATATTGGGTCTCCTATCTATATTTATCTGCATGAATAGGTAGTTACAGAAGTAGATTAAGAACATAAGAATATAAGAACAGCCATACTGGGTCAGACCAATGGTCCATCTAGCCCAGTATCCTCCTTCTAACAGTGGCCAATCCAGGTCACAAGTACCTGGCAGAAACCCAATTAGTAGCAACATTCCATGCTACCAATCCTGGGGCAAGCAGTGGCTTTCCCCATGTCCATCTCAATAACAGAGTGTGGGCTTTTCCTACAGGAACTGGTCCAAACCGTTTTTAAACCCAGATACCCTAACCGCTGTTACCACATCCTCCAGCAGTGAATTCCAGAGCTTAACTATTCTTTGAGTGAAAAAATATTTCCTCCTATTTGTTTTAAAAGTATTTCCATGTATTTTCATTGCGTGTCCCCTGGTCTTTGTACTTTTTGAAAGAGTGAAAAATGGATTCACTTTTACCGGTTCTACATTATTCAGGATTTTATAGACCTCAATAATATCCCCTCTCAGCTGTCTCTTTTCTAAGCTGAAGAGCCCTAACCTCTTTAGCCTTTCCTCATACAGGAGGAGTTCCATCCCGTGTATCATTTTGATCGCTCTTCTTTGAACCTTTTCTAATTCCACTATATCTATTTTGAGATACGGCGACGAGAATGGAATTCAATACTCAAGGTGAGGTTGCACCATGGAGACATTATAGTATTCTTGGTCTTATTTTGTATCCCTTTCCTGCTAGATATAGATAGATCATTCTAGTTATAGAAAGATACATATAAACCCCCAAATTTTATAAAAAGCACTAAAAATGTAATTGAATAACAAGCTAATAGGTGCCAATAATTGAGATCTTAACATGCAATTATTGGTGCTAATTAGATTTAATTAAAATTTACACACTGGTCCAAAAAGGGGGAACGGCCATGGGAGGGTCGTGGGCAGATCAGGGGTGTTCCTTTAATTTACATGCATTGTTATAGAATAAATGGAATCTATGCCTAATATAGGCATGGGGATTTACAACGTTTCATTGGTGTAACTGGTTATGCCTAAATTCAGTCGTGGTTCCTGGTGCTACATTGCTATTCTATAAACTGGGCATAACTTTAAGCGCCATTTATAGAATAGTGTTAAGTGCTGATTTCATAGGTGTCATTTATAGAATTTAGTCCAAAATAGGTAAAATTAATGTGCTGTGTCTGACCAAGTGGCTACCTACTTTCACAGATAATGAGATTTTTCCCTCTCCAGTAAGCAAAATGAGATTTCCTACTCACCAGGGGCCAGAATGGAAAATAGCAAGACAATGGCTGAAAAAGAAAAGTTAAAAACAAAAATCAGAACAGCTCCTTGCTACTTGGCCTTATAGGTGAGAATTCTGACTTTATTTATTTAGGGGCCCTTTTACTAAGCCACGTAGACGCCTACGTGCACCCAACGCTTGTCAGTTTGTAATTACCACCCAGCTACCACATGGCCCGGGAGGTAAATTAATTTTTTATGCGCACCTTTCTGGTGCAGCGCTAACCAGGCGGTAAAAGGCATTCTATGTTGGTAGACCATTACCGCCCGGTTAACACTGTTAAGTCAATGGGTGGTGGTAAGGTCTCAGACCCAAAATGGACACCCACCAATTTTCATTTTGCCGCACGTCCATTTTCGGCCAAAATTAAAAAATGGATCTGCACGCATCCAAAGCATGCGCCTACACCAGCGCAGGCCATTTTTCAGTGCACCTTAGTGAAAGGACCCCAAATTTGTTCCAGAAGATTGATATACTGCACGGTTTACTGTAATATAATAAAATAAAGAGTGGGAGGAGACATTAAGAGCAGGGTAATCCGAAGACTTCAGAGAAGAGATGAGCCACTCCTGGTTAGTTCAACTTCTTAGTGGCAATAGCTCAGTCTGTTTGTTGGGCCCTCTCTGACTCTTCCTTCAGTGTTAATTTGAAAAAAGAAGCCATGCTCCCTCAGTCTCTGACCTTTGAGAAACTTGCCTGTATTGAAAGTGAGGCTAGAGTCCTTCTATCATAGACTCCTTCCACCTAGAACCCCATTTATCTATATTTCTTTTAAATCTTCAGGGAAATGTAGTTTTTCCAGACATTTTCTCTTACTCAAGGAGAAGGAGAGAGGGAAGTTCTTCTGCTGAGCTCCCCTACCATGCTTGGAAATTGAGAGCAGGGGTTCACAATCTAGTCCTCGGGATACACTTAGCCAATCAGATTTTCAGGATAACCATAATAAATATGCATAAGATAAATTTGCATGCTCTATATGCATTGTATGCACATTTATCTCATGCATATTCATTGTGGCTATCCTGAAAACCTGACTGGCTAGGAGGCTTATTTTTGAAAGAAAAAAACGCCCAAATTCCGACCTAAATCGGGAGATGGACGTCTTTCTCTTGTGGGTGCCCAAATCGGTATAATCGAAAGCCGATTTTGGGCGTTTCCAACTGCACTCCGTCGCGGGAACGCATAAAGTTGATGGGGGCGTGTCGGAGGCGTGGTGAAGGCGGGACTGAGGCGTGGTTATCGGCTGAGCAGAGATGTGCGTGCGCGGCCAATAATGGAAAAAAGAAAGGCGTTTTCAGAGAGAATTTAGGTCACTTTTGTTGGACCCGTTTTTTTCACGAACAGTTCCCAAAAAAGTGCCCTAAATGACCAGATGACCACCGGAGGGAACCGGGGATGACCTCCCCTGACTCCCCCAGTGGTCACTAACCCCCTCCCACCAAAAAAAAACGAATGTTAAACACTTTTTTCCCAACTTGTAAGCCAGCCTCAAATGTCATCCCCAGCTCCATGACAGCAGTATGCAGGTCCCCGAAGTAATTTTAGTTTAGTTAGTGCTGTGTGGGACCCATGCAGAGCGGAAAAATCGGAAGAAAAAAAAAATCAAGCAAGTGCAGCAGGGACGTCTAAATTACCAGGATAGTAAAAGGGGGAATCGAACCAGCAACCTTCTGATTACAAGCTCAGTGCTCTAGCCAGTGAACCACATTATTCAGGTGCTTAGATGTCCTTCCCTTTCCATTAAGTCCCTCCAAGTTTCTGTCAGCTAAATGAGCTGTGATTGGCTGACAGAAACTTGGAGAGACTTAATGGAAAAGGAAGGACATCTAATCAGTGGTGCACTGGCTAGAGCACTGAGCTTATAATCAAAAGGTTGCTGGTTCAATTCCCCCTTTTACTACCTTTTAATTTGGATGTCCCTGACTGCTCTTGCTTGCTTGTTTTTTGTTTCTTCCGATTTTTCCTCTCTGCATGGGTCCCACGCAGCACCAACTAAAGTAAAATTGCTCTGGGGACCTGCATACTACTGTCATGGAGCTAGGTATGATATTTGAGGCTGGCATAGAGGCATCTCAGGGGGACCAGTGCACTACGAATGCTGGCCCCTCCCACAACCAAATGCCTTGGATTTGGTCATTTTTGAGCTGGGATGCTTCGGTTTTGATTATCACTAAAAAACAAAAACGCCCAGCTCAAAAAACGCCCTAATCCAATGTATTTTCGAAAAAAGAGATGCACGTCCATTTTTTTCGGAAATACAGTTCGGCCCGCCCCTTCACGGACCCGTTCTCAGAGATGGACGTTTTTACAAATGGGCGTTCGCGTTCAATTATGCCCCTCTAGGTATGTCCCGAGGACTGGGTTGAGACCACCTGGAATAGAGTAGAGTGAGAGGGTACCTCCTCACAATGACATACACATATATATAAACACAGACTGGATGAATAGAGATCAGAAGTTTTTTTTTTGGGGGGGGGGGGGCGGGGGTTGAGCAGGCTTGGGACTTTTTCTGTAACTGATGCTCCATGAATAACTCAATCTAATGTTGTCCAAGCTATTGCACAGGTTATGTTTGGATTTCACAAACATATTTTTGATCTTTTGCCAGTAAATTGATTTTGCATATGTTGTCAGCCCTCCCCATTTTCCTTAGTGAACTGGTTTTTCACCATGCCCAAACACCTTAAGAATAATGCCTTCCATGGGACAGTTTGGGACCAGACTATGGCGTCCCTAATTGCACTTACTGGGGGTAATTTTATAACAGGACACCTGTGTGCCTTTATAACATGAGCTCATGTGTGTACCTTTTATATAGTATTTGATCACTTAATTTTATATAAAACTCTTTTCTGTGTAGAAAGCAGCTTTATGTATGGAAAAAATCCTTACTGTTCCAGGATGTTACCAAGATCACAACAGATGGAGGTTTCTTAGCTCCACAAGCTAACACCCCTCCCCCCCTACACACACACACACTTTTACAAAGCAGCGCTAGCTGCTGCCTGTGTGGTAATGCCGACACAGTCCATTCACTTTGAATGGGCTATGTTGGCATTACCACACCGGAAGCTACTAGCGTGGCTTTATAAAAGAATAAGAAAAATAAAAAGTGAGAAAAAACACATTGGATAGACAGTACCCCCCAAAATAGAGAGAACTAGCAGAATATTGCTATACATGCAATGGGAAGTATAAAAGTTTTATTTATATAGCTCACACATTTTTAGTGGCAGTTCAGGGTGAGTTACAGTTAGATATCTAGGAGGCCCTTTACTAAACTTCATTAAGCATTCAGGTCCTATGGACTCTGTCTCATTTGCTGTGGGGGAATCGCTAGAATGGCTTTGTAAAAGGAGCCCTTAATGCAGGGAAAAAAGATTTAATGCAAAACACGCTAAAGCGTTTTGCAGTAATTTGCCTCTCAGCACATGCTAGTCATGTGCAAATTTTTTTCAGGAGGAAGTGTGTCTTGGGCATAGAATGGGCATGGAAGAGTTTTCTAGCTTGCATGTTCATATTAGCATTTGCTATCCCCCGAATTCTATGTAGCGTGCTTAGAGATCCGTGCTTAATTGGCTTAACAAGCCAATCTGCATTGTTAACAGCACTTAACAAGCAATAATGAGCACTAATTGGCAATAATTATAATTTGCACCCACAACTCGCTAAGCTATATTCTGCAACGCACTGCGCCCAGTGAATTTTTTCTAGCAAAAAAGGTGCCCGTACTCAAATGTCAGGCCACCCTTCAGGGACCCTCCCCACAATAACCAGGCTCCATGCAACCAGTCACAGAATCTATGACAAGGCAGAATTGTCGTGTAGAGCCTGAGCTCTTTCATTAAAACTAGGGATCCATGGGTCAATTTTAGCAGACAATGGAAAAGGTGCAGGTACTCAGTACCCCCAAGTACCCCCTCAAACAAAGCCCTGAGTGCACTTAAATTTTAATGTGTGCAGGCAAAAGGGGCATGGTTATGGGCGGGGAAATGGGCGTTTCAGAATTTACAAGCGTTGTTATAGAATATGACCTTCTGCGCCTAAATCTGCATGCCGGGATTTATGCCACATTTTTGTTGGTGTAAATGAAGGAGCATGGTTTTAGGCACTGGAATATCAACTAAGTGTATTCTATATACCGTGCCTAAATCTAGGCACCACTTATAGAATACGCTTAGGCGGAAATGTTTTCTTTGCGGATTTTCTAGGCACCATGTATAGAATCTGGCCATATGTGACTAAAGCAGAGTTAATGCAGGATTACTTACTACCTCTCAATTGCTCCTGTGTCAATATTTTTGCAGGTCTCACATGCTAATGAAAAAATTAGTGCAGGACCTGAAAAAAGGTCCTATTTTAGGGATGTGGTGGAAAATGATTGTGGTTGTTAAGTCTACAGGATTTAAAAACATGATAAAATGGGTGGTTATAGAGGAGAGTGGTGATTACAGGAGACCATAAATTCCTGTTAGGTTACACTGGTGAATTTATTAATTTATCCTATTTTTAAAGTATATTATAGCTTGCACTATCTTACAGTCTATATGAGCTATAAGTAAAACATGCATATTTAATAAAAACAGACATCACAATTCTGCCTTGGATAAATTTCTTCAAAAAGATGGTAAATACGTCAATTAACTAAATAAATAGAAATCAATTCAGATAAGCTAAACATAAAACAGTCATCACTTGGAATCACTGCATATTATCAGTCTGAGCTACCTGAAGAGCTGTGACTCAATAAAATAATGAGAACAAGCTACCTCTCATTAATGCCTCAGCATGCCTGTTGAAACAAATATGCCTTTTTGCAGTGCTTTCTGTATGGCAAAAATTGAGAGAGCATCCACAATTCAACAAGCAGTGAATGTAGGGCCAGCAAAAAAAAAAAAAATGCACACTCATAGATCTCTGCCAGGCGGCAAAATGTTACAAAAGGAATATCAGGTAAGCCAGTTCCCATGAAGTGGAGAGAACTTGAAGAGCGGCTAGACACTGTTCCCTGTAAGGTGAGCAGGAGTACTTCAACTGCATTGCTACAAGTGGGGGGTAGTGCTTCAATATTGTGTTTTCAATTGCTAGGGACAGACATGTTCTCCGGAGTCCTTCAGAGCTTTCTTATCCCTCACTCTTGAAAATATGTAGTAAAACAGCACCTCCCCCCACCTCCCCCCACTAGCAGAGCTATAGGTGGAGGTCCCCCGCTCAGCTTAGAGTGAACAGTGATGGTAGATCTTCAAGGTATATGATCCTAATGAATAAACAAAGTCCTTTTGACAGGGCATCCTTAGAAAATGTACGTATAACAGTTACTCGGTTTATCATTTTTAAAAAA
Source organism: Microcaecilia unicolor (assembly GCF_901765095.1). Lineage (NCBI taxonomy): Eukaryota > Metazoa > Chordata > Amphibia > Gymnophiona > Siphonopidae > Microcaecilia > Microcaecilia unicolor. The sequence goes on along the minus strand of NC_044037.1, from coordinate 79,519,994 downwards.
ATTCTTTATATACTACATTTCTGTGGTACAATCAAAGTAGTTTACATATTGCATTAAATTACTTTCCCTGCACCTAGTGGGCTCACTCTCTGCAATGGAGGGATCACAAAGAGCTGCAGTGGGAATCAAATCCAGTTCCCTGGGTTCTCAGTACAGTGCACTAATCATTAGGCTACATTAGGGGTGACTTCAATTTAGCATTAGACCTCTTGATGGATAGGACTGAAGTAGTGGCTCTGTATCATATGCAAGAGAAGGGATTGACTAAACGTATGTCCATAAACTAGGCCTGCTGGTTGTATAGAGATTATACTACTATGAAAGAGACTATACTTTCTTCTCCTTTGCATGTCAGCAATATGGTACATTAGATGTGTGGTGTGTGGTGCATGGGGGCAGAATATTCCTAGCAAATCCACCAGTAATATATAGGCTCATTTGCCATATCAGACCATGTGCCACCTTTTTTTTTTTTTTTTGCTTTTGCTTAGATTTAGAGGAAAGTCAAGATTTAAGATAGAGTCTTAATGAAGTCTTGCTTAAAGATGAAGTGGATGGAATATTTAGAATTTGATGAGCTACCTGGAACTGACATAAGTGCACTAGGGGATGCTGGGAAAGCCGTGTTTCAGGCCTATTTAATCTGCATAGCTACTCACTGGAAGAGGTAGAGGAAGCAGAGGGCTAGTCAATCAGAGACAGACGTTAAACCACTGGAAATGCTGCATAAGAAAGAGGCACGGTTGAGGTTTTCAGGGAGCTCTGTAGTAAGAAGACACAGCTGATTGCATTGTTGCATGAAAACGAATATTTAATGAACAGAACTAAATATGTATAGTTTGAAAAGAGTAATTGACTAGAAGGAATCTTAGAGGGGCATCTCCATGGGTGTCTATGTCCGAGCACGGGTACGTGAAGGGGCAGGACAGACCGTATTTCGAAAAAAATGGCCGCCTATCTTTTTTTCGATAATACGGTTTGTGCTCGGCAAATGCATCAGATATTTGCGGATTTGAGCTGGGCAGTTTCGTTTTTCAGCGATAATGGAAACCAAAGGCGCCCAGCTCAAAAACGAACAAATCCAAGGCATTGGGTCTTGGGAGGGGCCAGGATTCGCAGTGCACTGGTCCCCCTCACATGCCAGGACACCAACCGGGCACCCTAGGGGGCACTTGTAAAAGGTTTTTAAAAAGTCCCCCCAAAACCCACTGCCCACAACTCTACACCATCACCATAGCACTTATGGCTGAAGGGGGGCACCTAGATGTGGATACAGTGGGTTTGGGGTTTTTTTGGAGGGCTCAACATTAACTACCACAAGTGTAATAGGTAGGAGGGATGGGCCTGGGTCCACCTGCCTGAAGTCCACTGCACCCACTAACAACTGCTCCAGGGACCTGCATACTGCTGTGATGGAGCTGAGTATGGCATTTGAGGCTGGCATAGAGGCTGGACAAAAAGTTGTTAAAGTTGTTGTTTTTTTTTTGGTGGGAGGGGGTTAGTGACCACTGGGGGAGTCAGGGGTGGTCATCCCCAATTCCCTCCGGTGGTCATCTGGTCATTTAGGGCACTTTTTTGGGACTTGTTCGTGAAAAAAAAAGGGTCCAAAAAAAGGGACCTAAATTTGTGCTAAAAGCAGCCATTTTTTTCGATTATCGGCCGAGCGCGCCCATCTCTCCTCAGCTGATAAACACGCCCTAGTCCAGCCTTCACCACACCTCCGACACGCCCCCGTCAACTTTGTTCGTTCCCGCGACGGAGTGCAGTTGCAGGCACCTAAAATCGGCTTTCGATTATACTGATTTGGGTGCCTTTGCGAGATGGGCGCCATCTCCCGATTTGGGTCGTAATCTGGGCGCCCATCACTTTCGAAAATAAGACTGTTAGTGTAACAACTGAAGAGTCAGACAGTAAGGACGAGTTTATACAAATTAAGAAGAAATGAATATGAGTACACCATGCTTAGGGCCATTGCAACAGCATTTAGAGACTGTTATAAGAACATGTGTTGGAACCGACCCAGCTTCCTACTTTGATTCATAAAGCTTGTATTAATATAATCCATAAGATGGGAAGACGAAAGGAGGATTGTACTGGGTGTTTATATCATTGCCAAACACCGCTATAAAAATGTTCACCAAGGTGCTGGCTTTGAGATTGTATGCTGCAATATTCCAACTGATGCAGAGGGACAAGGTGGGCTTCTTCACCAGGCTTCATTCAGATGGGAGAAGTAGAAACTAACATCATTCACCAAATTCTATAAGTCGCTAAAATTGGGTGCACACCCAATTTGCTTGCATAATTTAATTGAATAATGAGCCAATTAGTGCTGATAATTAAATGCTAACAAGCATCATTTCTAAATGGCATTAATTAAAATTTATGTGTGTAAATTTACATGGCTGGATTCATGCATAAATTTTACACACAGATCCAAAAATGGGGTTCAGCCATGGGAGGGTCATGAACGGATCAGGGCACTCCTTTCAGTTACATGTGTTATAGAATAAAGGAGATAAACACCTAATTTGGGCCTGGGGATTTACACCAAGGTTTTGTTGGTGTAAATGGTCATGCCTACATGTAGTTGTGGTTCACAGCACTAAGCAGTATTCTATAAATGCCACCTAATTTTAACCACCATTTAAAAAATAGCGCTAAATGCTATTTTTTTCAGTGATGATTTTTTTAGGTGCCATTTATGAAATTTAGGCCCATATGTCAGTAGCATCCTATGTGTGATGGAGTTGGCAGATTCGATTCCTGCACTTCTTGACCTACAGTTATTTCAGAAGATAACTGGTTATAAGGTCAGTACTCAGAAGTTGAAGTTCATGCCTTTATTTGGGTGTATGGACCACACTTGGAGTCTCGGATTCAATACCCCTTTAGGTGAAATCTTAGGAGTATTAAATATCTGGGGGTGAGAGTGTCAGGGAGGGTAGTAGAGCTGTAATCTTTGAACTTGGTCCTTCTTTTACAGTGTTTTAGAGAGGATGGCCTAGAGTGGGATAGGACCTAAATGAATGGAGCGAGCAGAGCAAGCACAGTGAGGATGAACTGACTCACTGAGTTGTATCTTTTTGGGATGTAATTTATCATACTTCTTGTTAAGTTTTTCTAAGCACTGGATACTAATTGGTTCAAATTTCCTGGGCAGAAAATCATCCCTAGGAAGATTAAAAACATTGCAGAGAAGAAAAGTGGAAGGGGACTTCAATATTCTGGATTGTTACTGTTATTACATAACTGCCTTGTTTGGGATATTCTCCCAGTGGCCCATGCTGTCACCCTGCCAACATAACATAACAGTGGTACTTGAATACTGCTACTACCGTAGAGTTATAAGGAGTTCACAATCCAAAGACTCCAGGACATACTCCTGGAAATGATAGAAAATGCAGTACAACAATGATGCAAAATGACATGACAAGATTTTAGCTCAAAGCATATTTCCTAAATAGCAAAGTCTTAAAATTTTTTCTACAAACCTGATAGGAATAAAACTAATGAAAACATACAGAAATCTCTTGCCAAATTATAGGAGCCTGGTAAGCTAGCAGCAGCTCATGTATCTTAAATCAATTCCCACCTCCAACAGAAGGAAAGATAAAAGGTGAATTGTTAATAGCTCGTCTGTTTCCAGAAACAGAATTACATTGAAAATGGGAAAGTAAGTATTATAGGCAAGTACCATTTCAAACCTTAAACAAGAGACATGGGAACTTAAATAGAAGCCTGGCTTTTATGGGAAGCCAGGGTAATCTTATATACCCTTGTAATATATGACTGCTTCTGGAGTGGAGGAGTGGCCTAGTGGTTAGGGTGGTGGACTTTGGTCCTGGGAAACTGAGGAACTGAGTTAGATTCCCAGCACAGGCAGCTCCTTGTGACTCTGGACAAGTCACTTAACCCTCCATTGCCCCATGTAAGCCGCATTGAGCCTGCCATGAGTGGGAAAGCACGGGGTACAAATGAAACAAATTTTTTTCTTGGAGCAACTGGTTCAAGATCCAACAAGAGGGGAAGCTATTTTAGATCTAGTCCTTAGGTAATGGTGTTGGATCTGCTGAGAAACAGCAAACATAACATGATCAAATTTGAGCTGGTTTCTGGAGTGAAGTCACTAAGGAAATCTGCGGTAGCAGGATTTAATTTTTAATAGGGCGACTATGAGAAAATTAAGAAAATGGTTAAAAAGATGGCAAAAGGATCAGCTGCCAAGGTTAGGCATGGATGTTGTTTAAAAATACCATCATGGAAGTCCAGACCAGATGTATTCCACATATTAACAAAGTTGAAAAGAAGAGCATACAACAGCCAGCAAGGTTAAAAGATGAAAGGAAAGAGGCTATTGGAGCCAAAAGAACACCCTTTAAAGAATGGAAAAAGGATGCAAATGAAAAAAATAAGAAGCAACATAACCACTATCAAGCTAGATGCAAAGCATTGATAAAGAAGACTGAAAGATAATATAAAGAAAAACTCATGGTAACACCTTTTTTGAGGTACATCAGAAGCAGAAAGCCTGTGAAGGAATCCGTGGGACCATTAGATCACGAATGAGCAAAAGAGGCACTCAGGGAGGAGAACACCATAGCGGAAAGATTGAATGAATTTTTTGCTTCAGTCTATACAGAAGAAGATGTAAGAGATATATCTGTACTTTAAATGGTTTTCAAGGGTGAAGATGTGGAGGAACTGAAAGAAATCTTGTGAACCTGGAAGACATAGAGGGGCATAATCGAACATGAATGCCCATCTCCATGGGAGTCTATGTCTGAAAACGGGTATGTGAAGAGACGGGACAGACCGTATTATCGAAAAAGATGGGCGTCTATCTTTCGTTTCGAAAATACAGTTTGGACGGACCAAATGCCATGGATTTGGTCCCTTCTGAGATGAGCGTTTTTTTTTTTGTTTTTTTTTTTTTGCGGTAATGGAAACTAAAAGCACCCAGCTCAGAAACATCCCAATCCAAGCCATTTGGTCATGGGAGGGACAAATGTACAACACTACCATAGCTCTTAGGGGTGAAGGGGGCAACTACATGTGGGTACAGTGGGTTTTAGAGGCCTCCCATTTATCACCACAAGTGTTACGGGTGGGGGGGGGGGATGGGCCTGGGTCTGCCTGCCTGAAGTGCACTGCAGTACCCACTAAAAGTGTTCCAGGGACAGGTCTTGTTGCTGGTGTATAACCTTGGCACAGCAGTTTACACCTGACTAATCTCGCTGAGAACGTCCTTTATTTGAATAAGCACCTTTACTCACAGTTAACTGCAGATCAGAGGTTGTGCCCCACTGGCAACGAGTCTCGCTGGTACTGAGATTAGCAGTAGGTCCGAGCTGGCAGAATGGTGTACAATGCCCTCTTTCAGCAACATTCAAGGTAAAAACTAAGTGCTGTAACATGGCTAACACATGAAAGGGATCTAAAAGTGTCTTACACAAATGGCCACTACCTCATGGACTACCGGAAACAAAACAGGGCACACTCTGACCCAGTAAGCAGAGGGAAAAGCACCATGGGAGTAGAGCCTACCAACTACCAACATCGTGAGCATTTAACACAAGCTAGTGGAATCACAGAGCCCGATACCCTACACCCACTACAATGCATTGCTGATGTGACTCTGCAGTGCCCTTAACAGAAAAGGTGTCACACTCACCCGAGAACCACATCAGAACCAGGGAAAGGCTGTCAGAAGATAGAACACATTCTGCTGTCATGGAGGTGGGTATGACATTTGAGGCTGGCATACTGGCTGGGAAAAAGAGTTTGTAAAGTGGGGTTTTTTGGTGGGAGGGGGTTAGTGACCACTGGGGGAGTCAGGGGAGGTCATCCCCGATTCCCTCCAGTGGTCATCTGGTCAGTTGGGGCACTTTTTTGGGACTTGGACCTGAAAAAAAAGGCTCCAAATAAAGCGGACCAAATTCTCGTCAAAAACGCCCTTGTTTCGATTATCAGCTAAAGACGCCCATCTCTTCTCGGCCGATAACCACGCCCCAGTCCCACCTTCGCCACGCCTCCGACACGCCCACGTGATCTTTGTTCGTCTCTGTGACGGACTGCAGTTGAGGGCGCCAAAAATCGGGTTTCGATTATACCGATTTGGGCGCCCATGGAAAACGGACGCCTATCTCCCGATTTGGGTTGAAATATGGGCGTCTTTCTCTTTCGAAAATAAGCTGGATACTAAGCCAAATCAACACATTAAAGAGTGATACATCACCAGGACCAGATGGCATACACACCAGGATACTGAAAGAACTCAAATATAAAATTGATGATCTGCTGTTAGCGATCGGTAACCTGCCATTAAAATCATCTGAAGATTGGAGGGTGGCCAATGTAGCAGCAATTTTTAAAAAGAGTTTTAGGGGCGATCCAGGAAATTACAGATCAGTAAGCCTGACTTTAGTGCCGGGCAAAATAGTGGAAACTATTATAAAGAATAAAATTACAGAACACATAGACAAACATGGTTTAATGGGACAGACTTTAGTGCCAGGCAAAATAGTGGAAACTATTATAAAGAATAAAATTACAGAACACATAGACAAACATGGTTTAATGGGACAGAGTCAGCATGGGTTCAGCCAAGGGAAGTCTTGCCTCATCAGTTTGATTAATTCTTTGAAGGCATGAATAAACATGTGGATAAAGGTGAGCTGGTTGGTGTAGTGTATCTAGATTTTCAGTATGCTTTTGACAAAGTTCATTATGAGACTCCTAAAAAAAATATAGGGATAGGCGGCAATGTCCTTCTGTGGATTAAGAATTGGTTATTGGCCAAAAAACAGAGGATAGTGTTAAATGGCCATTTTTCTCAATGGAGGAGGGATCTGTACTGGGACTGGTGCTATTTAACATATTTTTAAATGATCTGGAAATCGGAATGACAAGTGAAGTGATTTAATTTTTGGAGGACTCAAAACTATTTAAAGTTGCCAAAACACATACGGATTGTGGAAAAATTGCACGAAGACCTTAGGAAATGGGAAGACTTGGCATCCAAATGGCAGATTAAATTTAATGTGGACAAATGTAAAGTGATGCACATTGGGAAGAATAATCCAAATCATAGTTACCTGTTGCTGGGGTCAGCACTCAAGAAAAAGATCTAGGTATCATTGTAGACAGTATGCTGAAATCTTCTGTGCAGTGTGTGGCGGTAGCCAAAAAAACAAACAAGATACTAGGAATTATTAGGAAAGGGATGCAAAATAAGACCAAGAATATAATAATACCTCTGTATCTCTCCATGGTGCAACCTCACCTTTTGTATTGCATTCGATTCTGGTTGCCGTATCTCAAAAAAAAGATATAGAGGGGCATAATCGAAAGGGGCACCCACGTTTTCCTGAGGATGCCCTCACAGATCACTAATAGCAGATCATGTATTTCATAATGTCAGTGCTAGCAGCCACATATTATGTTTTATATGTAAGTATTTTATAAAGACAATTAGATACCTACTTTATAAAATAGCACCTCAGCAGGCATTTGCTTTTAAGCATAGAGTAGACACCTCCTTATAAAATCACCTCCACATGTATAGTTAGTACCAAGCATCTGAAGAAAATGTAAAACATTTTAGGTTAGGATAGAGAATGGAGGAGGGAGAGATGATTTACTGATGTTATCATTACAAATTGTAACAGTGAGTGTTTGTATATAATGAGTTATTAGCGATCAGTGTCTGTGGTATTTTACTGATTGCTGCATGTTAAGCCTTTCTTAACATTTGAATACAATTACATTTCAAAATAAATGTGAGAAAAAACATCACAGTTCATTTAAAGGCCCAGCCATCTCCATTGGAACGAGATATGAAATGCCACTTGACTCCAAAGCAAGGTTACTCCTCAAAAGATATCCTTTCAAGTATATCTTCAGAGAATTGGTCTCAGCGTAGGTGTGAGGGAGTGGATAGTATAATGAAGAGTACTCCCTCATGGAAGATGCAGTTCAGCCTCCTTGCAGCAGGGGGCACTAGTCTGCAGAGGCTGAGGCAGTTGCTAGAGGGGCAGGGCTCAGATCAGGTTGGAGCTAAAGGCCCTGAGGCTGAGTAGTTCAGGGGAGCCCCAATACAGAGACCCCAGGACGAGAGAAGCTGCCCTGTAATGTAAGGGTTCCCCTGTTGACGTGCAGTGATCGTGACCCTGTTGAGGTAAACCACTTTTGCTATTTGTCTGAGACTTGCAAGTTGTGTTTTGAGATCTGGCTGAGGTCAGACCTGGGACTTGGAGAAGAACCAAGAACTTATAGGCTGTGTTTGGGGCATGGCAGCCCCACCAATCACAGACTATATTTGGGCCTGTCAGTCAGAGGCCTGCTCGAGACCGTGTTTATTGAATGGAGGAAGGTTTTCCAACTTATTCCTGGCCCTGTAAAGTAACAGGCCTCAGGGCTCAGATAAATAAATATTTATTTTTGCTTATATCCTGTTGTCCGACTGAGTTCTTCCACTGGCCCGCCCTCAACCCTTGCTCAATGACCCTCAGTAGGAAAGATCTGCCTAAAAAGCAATTGCTACAGAATAATATTTGCTTGTGCAAAGAGCTCAGCAATCCAGGGATACCCTCCTCTCGGTGACTGGAAATGAGTTCACTTCAGATTATAGAATGTTGCTCCCAATAATTTCAGTTTAATGCAACATAAACTTAGAGACATCTTCAACAGTTTCAGCTCTACAGGACTCTACAGTTTTAAGTCCATACAGGCAGTTGGATAACTTTATAACAACCCATAAATCACCTGAACACTTAGAATTCATGTGTATAGTTCTTCAGAAAAATTAGATGATCCATTCCCCGTTGCTGATAGTGAGATAAATGATGATTCTTCCAACACGGACTGTTTCCTTCTGGTATCTCAATAATCCTCCCAGGGACTCATTAGAAAAAGAAAGGCCATAGGTCTAGGAGCAAAATATTTTATTTAGCTCCTCCACGGAAAAAGATGTGCTTATGCACCAGCATACAAAAAGGCAGCCACAGAATGAGAAGGCTCATCCCACAGTGAATAGCAACATTTATCTCACCAAGGAGCCTAATTTTATAAAGTTATTTTTGTAGGTAGATGACAGTATACACAAATAAAATGCCTCTCATAAAATTGCCCCAATGCACAAAAGTACACACGATGATTAGAATGCAAAGATGTTTATGTGACCTGGGTATTGGCATGTTCTTGAGCAGGTTCTGGGGAGAGCATGGGTATACTTTACAGGCAAACATTTCGAACCTGCTTCCGATGAAGTATAAATATCTGTGGTTTCATTTTTCCTACAAATCCTTCACTTTTCTACAGCAATTTTAGGGGTCCTTTTGCTAAGGCGCGCTGAAAAATGGTTTGCTGTAGTGTAGTTGCGGGTTATGGTTGCGCACTGATCCATTTTTTAGCGTGCCTATAAAAAAGGCCTCTTTTTTGCCGAAAATGGACGTGCGGTAAAATCAAAATTGCCGCGCGTCCATTTTGGGACTGAGACCTTCCTTCCAGCCATTGACCTAGCGGTAAAGAGTCACGTGGTAACCGGTCGGTAATGACCTACGTGTGCCAAATGCCACTTGGCGCGCATCCATTACGCGCCCGAAAATAAAAAATATTTTGCAGACTTGCTTATCGGATTCATGCCAAAAATGAAATTACCGCAAGAGCCACATGGTAGTCGGGCGGTAACTCCATTTTGGCGCATGTTGGGCGTGCATAGACACTTATGCAGCTTAGTAAAAGGGCTCCTTAGAAAGGCAGTTAGGTCTTTGTAAAATAAACTACGAATAGATTCCTTCTTGCCTTCTCTACTCAGGTGACCTGTTCTAAAATAATCCTCTGGATGTCACTGCTGCTATCACCATTCCTTAAAGGCATATAACTTTAAATCACTTCCTACTGCTTTACGAAGTAGATACTACTAACCCATGTAAGTAGAAGTCAAGGTCGCGTACATCATAGATCTAACATTCACACTTCTAGGACAAGGTTCACACATAACGATCAGTAATCCTGATATATTGGCCATGAACAGAGAGTGCGTAATGAAGGATGAAGAGTAGAGAATAGCAGCTGTAATTCAAGCAGCTTGTGAATAGTGAAACCATATAGTCAGTGCTTGACTTCTATTTTGTAGACTAGAATCAGTATATTTTTGAGAGGATGGTACTAAACTGAGGTGTGCAGAAACAGATTTTTGTGTGTGAAGATAAGTACAGTTAAAAGCTACTCTAGTTGCATTATCATCCATGCTGCCTCCTGCCCCCTGGGGGACATACCAGTTCTACAAAGATGGAATACAGTATCTGTTAGGCATCTTGGGTTGTGTGTGCAGATAGTCATAACCAGTCCATAGCAGATTGATAATGACTCTCACCATGATTTCAGGGATTACGATTTAGTATTTTGCAGCAGGATCATAACTGAATATCTATTTCAATCCAAGCTGTTGCATCATTAGGAATAGAAGCAGTAATAGCAGCCACAGAAGTATAGAGAGATGTTAAACAAAGCTCTTTTCAAGGTCAAAACAAAGACAGGGTACTGAGGTCCTGAATTACTACTATGGCTTTTCTCTCACTCTGTGTCTGTGTGTATGGGAAGAAAAGCTTAGTGAATCCGGCCCCAAGGCAACATATACAAAGCAAGGAAAAGATACATTGCAAGTGACAGCTAGAACTATGATGCCTTAACTAAGCCTTTAATGTTTTCTGAAGTCTATGAAATACTGGTTGGATGTCAGGTAACAGGAGGCCTAATTAAACCAATCATTATAAATTTAAGAAGAAAAAGAACTTGTAGTTATGTAGAATTGTTGAGAAATAGTTTTTAAGAAATCCACTCTGCTCTACCTCCCACATACAGAATAAACTGATGTTCTTTTTTTAACTTCTATATTGACCTGGAGGTTTTTTTTTTTCTGTCACTGTTGAGATTTATTGGCATTCATAATAACAATACATAAGAGATTCATTAAAAAGCAATATCCTTTTTTAAAATATGACTACTTTAACATTTCCCATTGCAAACCTAACATAATGAAGTAGGGAAAAAGCTAAAACTGCAATTCTTTGCATATTAGAGTAATAAAACAAAGTATTGCTAGCATGGGTAAATTTGATTCACACCTGGAAAGCAAAATAAGTTATTATGAAAATGTATATTGGACTTTTCATGGTATATTCAGCCTTAGTTAAAATATTTTTCCTTTATTATTATTATTTCACTTATGATCAGTAGTGTTCTTAGAACAAGGTATAACAGTGCACCTTTTAAAAAGCGGCAGTAAGCCCAATGCAGGCTTACTGCTCGCTAAAAATGAAGTACCGCCGAGCTACTGCAGCAGCCCAGCGGCGGTACTTCCCACCCCCAGCGCGCCATCTTATCTGGTGCTACAAAAATAGTGTAGTTTACCCAGCGGTAATTGGGCAGTGCCGCGATCTGCCTGGTTACTACCGAGTTGGTGCAGGAACCCTTACCGCCACCTCAATGGGTGGTAAGGGCTCTCCCTTGAAATGGCCACGTGGCAAGTGCTTCACTTGCCGCATGGCTGTTTCCTCAAAAAAAGAAAGACCTACATTTTACCCGCTGTGGTAAAAGGGGGCCTCGGCACATGTCAAAAACACACACCAATGCCAGCGCAGACCCCCTTTCTCTGCAGCTTGGTAAAACGGGCCCAACAGTGATTAAAAATGATCAGCTTAAAACTAAAACACACTTCATATTTAAAGCTCACAAATGTCAACTTTTCAGAAAGGTGGTCACCCCTAAGATTTAAGGCTCCTTTTACTAAGCTTGAGGTAAAAAAACAAAAGTGGCCTTAGTGTGCCCTTATGCATGTCTTTCCCACACACTAAGGCCATTTTTCATACAGATGGAAAATGACCAATTTTCTATTTTTGGAATTAATGGCCATGTGCTAATATTAGACATCAACAAGTAAAGAGTCCACGATATATACTTGATCAAATTAATCAACACGAGGTAATTAAAATTTCAAATCTTCCTTTATTCTCAAACGTTCTTTTCTTTTTGTATTTATATCCTAAAAATCGACGGTGGCCAAACCTGTTTCACTTTACATGCTTCATCAAGAGCCATGCACCAACTTTCTTACAATATCAAAAAAATGATATCACATATTTATGTGATCACATTACATTTTGTCTGACCTCATCTTTTCATTACAGCATTCTTAGCTGTTGTGCAGCTGACACCTATTTTATAGGCGATAAGAGTTCATGAGCTAATCCTGCATTAATCAGTTAACACATTAACCCCCCGTTTAATAAGTGGTACTAGTGGTTATGTCGGCATTGCCAAGCGGCAGCAGCTAGCGTGGCTTAGTAAACAGGTGGGTAACCGATTAACGCAGGCATACTAAGGGGGCCATTTTCCAAAGGTGCGTAAAGGCTTATTTGCGTCCAGCACATGCGAAATCAGCATTACTGTCCAGCTACACATGGTAGAAAATATTTTCTATTTTCTACCGCGTGGCGCTTACCCGACAGTAAACGGCAGTGGACGCGCGCTGCATGTCTACCATCCAGGTAGCTCATGAAACCTTACCGCTAAATCAGTGGGTGGTAGTAAAGTCTCAGGCTGAAAATGGATGCGCGCTGGTTTTTATTTTGACGCACATCCATTTTCTGGCCCTTTAGAAAAGGCCCTTTTTCCAGGACATGGTAAAAACTGGCCCAGCGTGTGTCCAAAAGACGTGCTCGCACTGCCACAGGCCACTTTTTGCCGTGGTTTAGTAAAAGAGCCCCTTACTGATTAGTGCAGAAATGTCCACTCTCCGTCCCAGACACACCTCCTCTGCAGACAAATTAAAATTAATTTGTAGCACATGGTTTGTGTACACACATTGCAAAATTATCACAGGACACCTCAGTGCATCCCGCATTAAGCCCTTTTCAGTTGAGGTAAATACACAGTATTGCTTACTTCAACTTAGTAAAAGGAGCCCATACAGATTAATGATGCATATACCCTCACAGATTCTATAAACGGTGACTTTTGCGTGCACAACTTAATTGCTTAACAAGCTAATCAGTTCTGATAATTGGCCACTGATTGGCACTAATTAAAATTTACATGTGCAACTTTCTAAGCCTATTCTGTAAATTCTAACATGTGGATCACAAAAGGGATTGGGGCATGGGCGTTCCTAGAAATTACACGCACTGTTATAGAATACGCCCAATCTGTGCCTAAATTAGGTGCAGGCTTTACACTAGGTTTAAATTGGTGAAATGGACGTGCCTAAAATTTAGTTACAGGGACAGGCCCTATGTGTATTCTCTAAACCACGCCTAAACTTTAGGTGAGGTTTATAGAATAGTGCTAAGCACGGTTTTTTCAATGATGATTTATTAGTTGCCATTTATAGAATCTAGTCCGTAAAGAGTCATTTTATAACCATGTACATGTATGCACAGCAAAGCAGCACTAATGAATTGGAGGAGTAGCCTAATAGTGCAGTGGCCTAAGAACCAGGGGAACCAGGTTCAGTTCCACTGCAGCTTCTTGTGATCTAGGGGCGAGTTATTTAACCCTTCAATGCCTCAGTACAAAAAAAAACAATTGGTGAGCCCAATAGGGAGAAAAAAAGTACCTGTACATATAATATGTTAACCGCTTTGATTATATCATATCTTAGAGCCTGACTAGCACTTACATCTGAATTTGTAGCATACAAAACTGTTAGTATTCTATAATCTGAGCATGTACAATTAAATGCTCATATTATAGAATGAGAATGATACTATATAAAATATATGGGTAAATCACAACTGCACATACACTTTGCCCAAATTTCATCCCTGAGCACATGAAAGACTCCTGAGGAGAGAGTCATGGAATATGAGATAATGTCCTACTGTGGATGAAAAACTGGTTAAAAGAAAGCAGAATGTAGGCTTATATGGTCAGTATTCTCAATGGAAAAGGTAGATAGTGGGGTTCCCCCAAGGGTCTGTGCTGGGACTTTTTAACATTTTTATAAATGATCTAAAGATGGGAATAGCTAGTGAGGTCATTAATTTTCCTAATGACACAGTTATTCAAAATTGTTAAATCGCAAGAGGATTGTGAAAAACAGCAAGAGGACCTTACGAGACTGGGCATCCAAATGGCAGATGAAGTTTAATGTGAGCAAGTGAAAAGTGATGCATGTGGGAAAGAAGAACCCAAACCATAGCTACGTGATGCAAGGTTCCACATTAGGAGTCATCATACAAGAAAGTGGTCCATGTGTCATCATTGGTGCTATTGTATATCTGGATTTTCAGAAGGCGTTTGACAAAGTGCCGCACGAAAGACTCCTGAAGAAATTGCAGAGTCATGGAATTGGAGGTAGGGTATTATTATGGATTAAGAACTGGTTGAAAGATAGGAAGCAGAGAGTAGGATTGCGTGGCCAGTATTCTCAGTGGAGGAGGGTAGTTAGTGGGGTCCCGCAGGGGTCTGTGCTGGGTCCGTTGCTTTTTAATGTATTTATAAATGACCTAGAGATGGGAATAACTAGTGAGGTAATTAAATTCGCCGCTGACACAAAATTATTCAGGGTCGTCAAGTCGCAGGAGGAATGTGAACGATTACAGGAGGACCTTGCGAGACTGGGAGAATGGGCGTGCAAGTGGCAGATGAAGTTCAATGTTGACAAGTGCAAAGTGATGCATGTGGGTAAGAGGAACCCGAATTATAGCTACGTCTTGCAAGGTTCCGCGTTAGGAGTTACGGATCAAGAAAGGGATCTGGGTGTCGTCGTCGATGATACGCTGAAACCTTCTGCTCAGTGTGCTGCTGCGGCTAGGAAAGCGAATAGAATGTTGGGTGTTATTAGGAAGGGTATGGAGTCCAGGTGTGCGGATGTTATAATGCCGTTGTATCGCTCCATGGTGCGACCGCACCTGGAGTATTGTGTTCAGTACTGGTCTCCGTATCTCAAAAAAGATATAGTAGAATTGGAAAAGGTACAGCGAAGGGCGACGAAAATGATAGTGGGGATGGGACGACTTTCCTGTGAAGAGAGGCTGAGAAGGCTAGGGCTTTTCAGCTTGGAGAAGAGACGGCTGAGGGGAGATATGATAGAAGTGTATAAAATAATGAGTGGAATGGATCGGGTGGATGTGAAGCGACTGTTCACGCTATCCAAAAATACTAGGACTAGAGGGCATGAGTTGAAGCTACAGTGTGGTAAATTTAAAACGAATCGGAGAAAATTTTTCTTCACCCAACGTGTAATTAGACTCTGGAATTCGTTGCCGGAGAACGTGGTACGGGCGGTTAGCTTGACGGAGTTTAGAAAGGGGTTAGATAGATTCCTAAAGGACAAGTCCATAGACCGCTATTAAATGGACTTGGAAAAATTCCACATTTTTAGGTATAACTTGTCTGGAATGTTTTTACGTTTGGGGAGCGTGCCAGGTGCCCTTGACCTGGATTGGCCACTGTCGGTGACAGGATGCTGGGCTAGATGGACCTTTGGTCTTTCCCAGTATGGCACTACTTATGTACTTATGTACTTATGTACTTATGTTGAACCCCTCTGCTCCGTGTGCATCGGCGGCTAAGAAAGCTAATAGGATGTTAGGATTTATTAGGAAAGGAATGGAAAACAAAAATGGGATCTTATAATTGCTCCATGATGCAACCGCACCTTGAATACCATGTGCAATTCTGGTTACCGCATCTCCAAAAAGATATTGTAGAATTAGAAAAGGTACAGAGAAGGGTAATGAAAACGAGGATAACATAAGAACATGAGTGTTGCCATACTCGGACAGACCGAATGTCCATCAAGCCAAAAATTGTATCCTGTTTCCAACTGGCAAGATCCCAAACATTTTATGCTGCTCATCCTAGAAATAAGCAGTGGATTTTCCCAAGTCCATCTTAATAATGGCTTATGGACTTTTCTTTTAGGAAGATATCCAAGCATAAAATCTGTTTTACTGTTCTGGGATCTTGCCAGGCAGGGGCATAGCCATGGGTGTGCCCAGGCCCACCCGGTTTGGGCTCAGGGCCACCCAGCAGCAGTGGATCCTGGCTTGACAGCATGGGTGAGGGGAGCAGGCTGGGCTTCAAGGCGCTCTCTCTCCCTTAAGCGTTGCACTCTCTTCAATGCGGCACTGACAGAGATTCTCACATGCTGCCTGCCTCTAACCCAGAATACTCCCCCCTGCCGCATCCCACACCCTCTGTTTCACCTTCCTAATTCTGCCTGGGTGGGACACAGCAGAGGAGAAGCTTCTGGGTTAGTGCCATGCCTGGCAGCGTGGTGGGAATCGCTGCAGCTACCGTGGCCCCATTAAAAACAGGAGAGATGCTACAGGGAGTGGAGGAAGAGAAAGAGAGTTGGGGGGGGGGGATGGAGGAAATGAAGGGAGCGATGCTGCATAAGGGGGAGAGGGTGAATTGTTGGGCATGGCGGTGGAGGGGAGGAAGGGAGAGATGTGACAAAGATGTAGAGAGGGCCAAGAAAAGGAAAAATCTTGTATATGGGGTTGGAAGAGAGAGAGGCTAGAGAGGGAGAAATGTTGGACATAGGGAAAAACGGGAGGGAGAGATGTTGGACCCAGGCCACTGACAACTAAGCATGCAAGGGGTGCCAGCATCAGTGGCGTAGGGACATTGCTGGTGCCTGCCAAGCTTGGTAAAAAGGAGTTCTGTCCATCTTCGGAGGAAGTCTTCAGCTGACAGAACTTGAGGATCCTCATTAGCTAAAGTATTTATATTGTGAGGTGGGGGTAGGGTGGGTCAGAGAATATTTTGTGCCCTCCCACTTTGGGCTCAGGCCCACCCAAAATTGGCTGTCTGGCTATGCCACTGTTTTTCCAGATATTTGTGACCTGGATTGAACACTATTGGAAACAGGATACTGGGCTTGATGGACCTTTGGTCTGTCCCAGTATGGCAACACTTATATACTTATGTAAAAGTATGAACCACGCATATTTATTGGCATGACCTTATTTTTAAGAGCTCGTGTATAAATATAAATCAGCATTTTGGACTCAATTCTGTAAATGGTGCCCAAAATTGGGCGCCATATAATGCACGCTAAGCACAATTTAATAAATGGTCCTCCAAGTTGGATGCTCTTTATAGAATAGCACTTAGCAGTGGGATCCACGCCCAATTTTGGGTGCAAGGATTCACAACAACTGAACCCTGGTGTAAATCCCCTTGCCTAAATTCTATAACACTGTACACAAATCATAGAAATACCTCTGACCCGCCCATACCCCTCCCATGGTCATGCTCCCTATTTGGAGCCATACAGAACAATTAGAGGATAGCAACTATAAGCATGTGCGTGTACATTCCAATTATTGTCAATTAGCACCAGTACTTGATTGTTAGTGCCCAATTATTGGTGCGTGCAATTTTGAATGCTATATATAGAATTAGTGGGCTTGTGTTTGAAAATGGTTTAGAAAATTACCCCCAACCCCTGGATTCTATATAACACGCCTAGATTTATTTTATAACTACGGACATAGATTAATTGTTTTAACAAGCTGTTAAGTGTAATTAACAGCTCTTAACAAGCAATAATTGGCAAAAATTAGAATTTATGCGCATACGTTGCTAAGTGTATGCTGTAATGTACTGTGCCTAAATTTCAACGTGCATAGGTAAAAAGGAGTGTGAAAATGGATGTGTTGTGGGAGTTCCAAAATCTACATTCGTTGTTATAAAATATGGGCCAGTACGTGTAAATCTACGCACAGGGATTTACACCAGCTTTTCAATGGCATAAACGAACATGCTTAGATTCAGTCGCATTAATACGCGTAAGTGTATTCTAAATCCCGCGTGTAGATTTACGTGCTGTTAGGCGTAATTGCTTAGTGTGTGTTAATTTCAGGCACCACATATAGAATTTGGCCCCAAATGTGTATTCAATTATTTTTAAAAATGTGCAGATACATCACAATTCTACCTCCAGTCCACCCAAAGTTCACCCCCCCCCCCCCCCCACACACACACACACACACAGAAAATACTTTCCAAGCATTTAGGGCTAGATTCTATGTATGATGCCTGAAAAATCTACATGGTAAAAAATATGCCTAGACGTATTCTCTAAAGTACGCCTAAATTTTATAGAATAGGCTTAAATTTCCACGTGGTATATAGAATACGTCGAGTGCCTGTCCACGTGACCAAATTTGGTCACATCCATTTAGGCCATGTTTTACTTGGCATAAATCCCGACACCTAAATAAGGCACAGAGCAGGTGTATGCTATAATTGCTTATTAACATCCAATTGACAGTGCTGATTATCTAGTTAACCAATTAAGTTACAATCATTGTTATAGAATACGCTTCAATTTCCATGTGGAAATTAAGGCGCTGTGTATAGAATTTGGGAGATATTGTTTATGTGTATTTTAGTCACACAGTGTTATAAAAGCTCCTTTCTGCATGTAAAAACAGGCTTTACACATGGAGAAAGTGTCATAAAGTTATTCTTACATGGTTAATCACTGCTACAGTTGCTCATCACATGTGTCTTCTGCAGCACTAGCTAGACAGATAACAAGGTTGCTGGTGCTTAACTTTAAATGCTGTCCAGCCCGATTGACTA
Organism: Microcaecilia unicolor; assembly: GCF_901765095.1. NCBI lineage: Eukaryota > Metazoa > Chordata > Amphibia > Gymnophiona > Siphonopidae > Microcaecilia > Microcaecilia unicolor. Next base: position 79,501,391 of record NC_044037.1, on the reverse strand, counting down.
TTAGGCCCATTAAATATACATGGGATTGATTTGCATACAGTTGAGGCAGTGTATGCAGGTTTATCTCATTCATATTCGTGGTGGATTTCTTGAAATCTAGGCTGACTAGCGGGTGCTCAATGACCTTGAAAACCTCAGCATTTGAAAAAATAAAGATGAGAGGAGATCAGAAAATGATGCAGTAAAGACATAGTGAAGGAAATGTGGCCTCAGAGAGCATAGAGTTGGATATGTCATGGAGAATAAAAGAGCAAGAAATAGAGAAATGTTTAAGGATTCTCTTTATTAAAATGATTAATGAAGTGCATTATAATATCACCAACTAGGAGGAAGGAAGTGGGTAGGAGATACCAATTATCGTTATTATAATATTCAGCCATAGTGCCATGCATACTGATCACTCTACTAAAACAAACTCCTGAACGATAAATGAGTAAAGTCCATTACAAACCATGCTAAGGGGTCTCTCTAGCAAACCACATTAAAAGTGCAAGTGCTTTAATGCCCATGTCACTAAAATAATGAGATTGCAGAACACAACTGCATTAGTATGACCATGATAAAGGCAGTACAGCTAGAGAAAGCTGTCTTCTCCAGGACCTCAGGTTTCCCCATGCTAATTGGCATAAAATTAAAACAAATGACTGGTTAGTTCAGGTCAGATTTTCACAGATGCTATTATCAAATGCAGCATCTGGACTGGATCCTTTCTCCCTTTAAGCACTTGAAGACATTCTGGGCTGGTATATAAGGATTAGGAGATGGGTAGTCTGCAGAACAAAGAGGCCTCTTAGAGGACTGTATAGGATGGGGTAGGAGATCTGACTGATGGGATGGGAAGGTACTTCTGTGTTGCCACATGAAGGAGATAGTTTTGCTTGGGTGGGGGGAAAGGGGTGCTGATAGTGATGGAGTCTACTTCCAAAAGAGGGGTGGATGCTTATTTGGGGGGTTCCAAGTTAGCTACATATCAAGAGCTGTCAGTGCTTTTTGGGTTTATGCCCATTTCAGGGCCCACTGATATCAATGCGGGATAACGAATCCAGCATTTATATCTAATGAGGTTATTTGCGTATTCTGGACTCCTTCAATAAGCCTTGTATTCACTGGTTCCGCTTTATTTTAACTGTTCCGTGCATATTGCCAATGACGATCGTTGCACTCAGAAATCGCAAACCCCTGGATTCTATATAGCATGCCTAGAGATCGGCACTGAAATCGGTGTTGATTCTATAACAATGCACAAAATTTAATAAGCTTAACAAGCTAATGAGCGCTGATAAAAGTACTTAAACGCAATAATGAGCACTAATTGGCACTGATTGAAATTTAGGTGCACAACTCACTAAGCATATTCTATAATGATGTGCGCTGAACTTCTAACGCGTTCAGGCAAAAAGGTGCATGGTTATGGGCAGGGAAATGGACATTTCATGGGCGCTCCAAAATTCACATTCCTAGTTATAGATTATGGCCCAAAGTACCTAAATCTGTGTACTGGGATTTACACCAGATTTTCATTGCTGTAAATGGATGCACATAAATTTAGGCGCTGAAATATCAACTAAACATATTCTATAATCGGCGCTGATTATAGAATATGCTTAGATGGCAAAGATTTTTAGGTGTCATTTATGGAATCTCCCCCAAGGTGCTTATCTTTGCATACAGTAGAAAAAGTTTGTTATGTTGATACAAACTTATCTGCCTTCTCTACTGCTGGAGTTCTTTTATGGAATGCCTTTCCTGGACAACTTCATTTATGCAGCAATGTGGTTCAGTTTAAGAAACTGTTAAAAAAAAAAACAGTTTGTCGAAGCTTTTATGTAGGAGCAACTGGTGTTTATACTATTGATGAAGAGCAGTGCTTGCAGTTTATGGTGGGTTTTGTGATATGTTGTGATTTTTTTAAAGTTTTGTTTTTTATTGTTTGTTATGTTTGATTTGAAAACCGCCTAGGTTATAGGCGATATCTAAATTTTTAAAATAAATAAACAAATGTGTCATGTATTAAATTAATTATTTATTTGTATTTATTAAATTCTTACCCAAAGACCTTCCAGGCATGTGTTAGCATTGTCATGTGGTAATGCTAATTCATATGCAAAGTTTCCATGTTAGCATCTTTGTTAAATTAGGTATTAATGCCCAGATTATATCATAAAGTCCATTAGTAAATTGATCCTTTAATTTATTTAAGTATTACATGATAGATTTTTACAATAATAAAGCTTGAGAGATTTAAATGACAGAAATAGGGATTGTGTGTACTCAAATCAGCCTCTTTTTGTTGTTCATTTCCATCAGCTCCATTCAGCTCTAGTTACACAAAAGCTAGAATGCAGTGGCGTTCCTAGGGGGGGCGGTGGGTGCGGTCCACCCTGGGTGCACGCCGCTGGGGGGGTGCCACGCGCCTGTCGGCACCGCTTGTTCTGTGCTCCCTCTGCCCCGGAACAGGTCCGCGGCACCACCCAGCAGGTAAAAATGCACCCGGGGGGGTGTCATTTCGCTGGAGGGGGGGGTGTCGTTTCGCCGGGGGGGGGGGGAGGTGTCGTTTTGCCGGGGGGGGGGCGCTGCACCGGGGGGGGGGGCACATTGGCGATCCGCCCCGGGTGTCAGCCGTCCTAGCAACGCCACTGCTAGAATGTATTTAAAAACCTGATAATTAAAAATATATTTATTACTTGGTTCCCAGTTAGGAAGTGTTGTGCAAATGTTAACTCTAAAATCCCAGGAGTTTGAAAGCCACCAGGTCAAGACCAACTACCCATATCCCGAATCACTAAAATGTCACTATTGCATCTGCCTTCTACAAATGCCCAAAGAACTGTACAGCAAACCTTTTGATCATTAACTGATGGACCTTCAAAAAATGAAAAGAGAAAGACTGTTCAAACTAAATAATATACTAGAAAAATCAGGTTCTATCCTTCTCAAATACAAGGTAGTTCATCTCGCATTCAGGGTTTTTTTTACATGGCAAGCCCAACGCAAGCTTACCGAACGCTAAATTGGGACTACTGCCAGTGCAACGCAGCCGCTGGCAGTAGATCCACCCTGAGTGTGCGCCATTTCTGGGGAAAAAGAAAATCCCCAGAAATGGCTTGTGTGATGGTAACCCAGCGATAATCGGGCAGCGCAGTTACTGCCGGGTTATGCAGGAGCCCTAATCACCACCTCAATAGGTGGCGGTAAGGGCTCCCCGCCACATGGTAAAAGTTCTTTTACTGCATGGCCATGTTTGTCTGGCGGCTTTTTACCCACTAGCGTAGGGCCCTTTCTTCCTGCAGTGTGGTAAAAAGTTCCCTTAGTATCTAATATTCCAGAGTGTGGGTGCAGCCACAAAATAAATAAAACTCCTGAGTTCTGTGCAGCACCAGATATACTTCATGTAGTAGTGAAACGGATAGCAAAGCCTTCTAACTCGATCTAAGCTGTCATCTCAGTTTATATCTGTTGAGTTTTATCAAATTAGTAGCACATGCCCTGCCCATTTGAAATCTGGAGCATAATCAGAAGAAGTCAAAATTTAGCTAAAGGTAGGCACAATTTATAGAATATGCCTAAATCTAGGCACAGTTTATATAATACGCTCAACACCTGTTTTCTGTGACTATATTTAGGCATGGCGATTTACACCATTAAAAACCTGGTTTATATGCTGATGCTTAAATTACAGGTGGAACAGGCATATTCTATGACACCGCGCGTAAATTCTAGGAACACCTATGACCTACCCATGCCCTTCCCATAGCTATGCCCCTTCTGAGACCCACACGGTAGAATTTACACAGACTACTTTAGAGTATACACTTAGCGAGTACTGTGTGTAAATTCTAATTAGTGGCAATTAGTGCCAGTAATTGCTTATGAACATCCAGCTATCGACACTGATTGGCTCATTAGCCAATTGGGTTGTGTGAGCAAATTTAGAATACACTCAGATTTGCATGATCAACTCAAGTCACACTATATAGAATTTGGGGGTTAATGCGTTAATCGCGTTATTAACTTGTTAAATGTACAGCCCTAATGCCTATTTATATGCTCTTCAATTTTGTTCTTTATAATACTCTCTACCATTTTGCTTGGCCTTTTCACATACCATGTATTAATTCTCAATCTTAAAATAGGGTTAGTGCAGACTTGCCATATTGTTCTTAACAGACCCCTTAGTCCACTACAGGATTTTCAGAGAGCATTGACTTTTGGTCTCTGGTAGCCCAAGCTAAATTTAGATAAGTATCCTAAAGGTAAAATACTCTGTATCCCAAGTTCCCCTTACAGTATCATTATTGGGGCAAAAAAAAATCACAAATCCATAGGAGAGCTAGAAGGCTAGAATGTAGCCAACCATTGGAAATATGTGTATTTTCCTTGACTTCACCGGAGTTGCCTGAGGGGTTCCCACATTATAGGGTGTAGTTACTTGGGCTACCATTAAGACATGCCACCCGATATTTAGACTGCAGGAGATAGCCAGATTGTCTCCCACGGTCTGCGCTAAACCTTGGATAGTCAGTGACCGGCATTGCATATCTGGTTTAACTTTGGCCGGTCCAACATTAACTGGCCAAGTTGATATTCAGCACTGGCCAGTTAAAGTAAGACTGGCCAAAGTTATTCTAGCTATCGTGGCCACCAAACTTGGCCGGTTTACCTTTAAAAATCAGTGGATAGCCGGTTATATTGCGCGATATAACCAGTTATCTTTAAGCCACTAACCAGCAAAGTGCCAGATAGCTGCCTAAGTGCGGTTTTTGCGGCCATTTTCTTATAAATATTGGGTGGATGATATTTTACCACTAACTAGTGCTATTTTAACACGGGTTCCATTTTATGCAATGAGACCTAGGGCCCTGTTTACTAAGGCTTGCTAGCATTTTTAGTGTGTGCTAAAATTTAGCGCGTGCTAATGCTAGAGACACCCATATATTCCTGTGGGTGTCTCTAGCATTAGCACACACTAAAATCGATAGCGCACCTACAGCATGGCTTAGTAAACAGGGCTCCTAGTTACTAATAATTGGAGATTGATTATATATATATATATATATTTTTTTTTTTTTTTAATGAACTAAGTTTGCATGCAAGTATATCCTAAAATTGTAGTCCACGTAGTTACAAGTTTGATAGTACTGGATTTGTTTTCAATTTCCACGTCAGTCATGAAAGTAGCAATGGTTTACCATCCCTGAAATTTCAGTAGATTTCACTTTATTAATAGAGATTTTTGTTTCAAAGAAGGCTCATGGTGGACTTCAGTGTTACATAGATTTAAAATAACTCCTACAATTGTTTTGTTAGAGCATATGAGGAATTACAAGCAGGATTACAATTAATCAACCTAATATTTCTTGGTGGTGGAAAGTGATTATAGGAATATTAAACAGAGGAAGCCATGCTTAAAATAAGACTTCATACTGAATTTAAAACTCAAGGGGGGCTTTCAAGTATTCTGTTTAGTAGAATAATATATTGGTGAGCCCTTGGAGAACTAATTATGTTGTTTCACATGGATTACAAATGCATCATTTAGTTGTATTATCACATTACATGTGTCCTTTACAATTAATCATAGTTATATATCAGGCAGACTTGTTGGTATATACATGCAGTGGGATAACTTTATATGTTTAGAACAAATGAAATACTTTGAAATATTGAACTGCATATAGACTAGAAGGTAATTTTCAAAGCAGTCTAGCTGCATTAAAATAGTATAGCACACAGATCACCCTCTCTGGAAATTACCCACCTCAGCATTTCTAAAAGTATGTGTTGGCTCCCATAATTTGCTGACTCAGCTGGATTGCATGGAGGCATTTCCAAAGATATGTTTAAGTCAGGGGAGGAAACTAGTGTATATTGTTGACATTTTCAACAACTTGAAAGAATCTCTCTCTCTCTCTCTCTCTCTCTGTATATATATATATATATATATATATATATATATATATATATATATATATATATATATATATATATCAGCTGGTAATTAGAAAGTGGATGGCCCAGCCATCTCATTCTGATTTCATTGTCTGTATTATTGTTATTATTAGGATTTTTATAGCATAAAAGAGATGTAAACAGCATTGTACAGAAACATGTTTAATAGCCTGATTGGCTAGGGTGTTGAATAAGAGCAAAATTCCAGGCTTATGGCCACTAGGATTACGCTGGATATGGGGAGAACTAAGTCTAAAGGCCCTGCATCTACTGGATGTCATTTTCCTCTTGTCTACACCATTCCTTCCACCCCACAAGCACTCCACAAAGTGTACTCTCTGGGCCAATCTCCAAAAAGAATACAATTTGTAGCTGTGATTTCTTCAAAATTAAAAGGTTGACTCAAAACAAAATGATATTTTAAAGTACTGTAGGGGTCTTCTTTCTCTTACCTGACTTCCAGTACTAGCTTTTATTTTCTTCTTTCTCTTTCCTGACTTCCAATACTAGCTAATTCTTTATTTCCTTCTTTCCTCTGGTTCCCCTGGTCATTGTCTTCCTCTGTTATCGCTTGCCTAGGTGTCTGTAACACCCAGTGCCTTACTTCTTTTTTGACCTAAGCTCTTCCGAATATGATCTCTCTGTGGTACTCCTATCCTCTGTTCCAGGCAACTTCCAGCACAGCAACCTCTCACTGTAGGGTCCAGGTACTCTTTTAGCTGTGGCTGCCTACCAGTAGGGTATGGATTCTTCTGCAGGATTTCCATTCCTGTCCTGAGCACACCTAGCCTAGCAAACCTTTATTTATTTATTTATTTATTTTGCTGCATTTGTATCCCACATTTTCCCACCTCTTTGCAGGCTCAATGTGGCTTACATTATGCTGTAATGGCGGTTACCAATTAAGGAATGAGAGAACAGAATAATGTACAATTAAGGTACATAAGATATCAAAAAATTAGAAGTAAAGAAATAATCAATACATATTAGGTATGTAAAATGTAATATCAAGAGTAACATTAGATGATAATAGTGAAATTAAAGTAGTCAGATTAAGGAGTTCAATGTTGATGAGTACTAATACAGTTCTGATGATGAATCTTTATGAAGAATTTTTTTATATAAGTCTTGTTGAATAAGTTAGTTTTCAGCGATTTCCGGAAGGCTGTCAAATCATATGTTGATTTTAAGACAGTCGGTAGTGCATTCCAACGTTGCGTGCAGATGTATGAAAAGCTGAATGCATATAGTGATTTGTATCTTACACCCTTACAGTTGGGGTAATGGAAGTTTAAGAAAGTGCATGATGAGCTTATTGTGTTTCTTGCTGATAAGTCTATAAGATCAGACATGTATATCGGGGCCTCTCCATAGATGATTTTATGAGCCAGGGTGCAAATCTTGAATCTAATTTGGTCAGGTAATGGGAGCCAGTGCAGTTTTTCTAAAGGATACAGGCATCTCTCTTGGATTCTAGCAGCTTAGGGTACAGAATGAAAAGGAATGCTTATCCCGTCCTTACCAGTGGTTATATACCTCTTCATTACATAACACCACATGCTCTTCCCAGCATTTCAGCACCATTTACAGAATCTTTGTGCCCCTCACCATGGATACAGTCACCCAGGCAATCAAAAGATTCTCCAGCACCCACTGCAAATTAGACACTTGCCCCAGTTACCCACTAAAATCCGTCCCTAACCTCTTCATAACAGACCTCACATCCCACCTAAACTACATACTCCAACAAGGTCATTTCCCTGAGGAATACAACAACATCCTACTCACCCCAATCCCCAAAGACACAAAAAAAAAATGCAACCTAACTTGCCAACTATCGCCCAGTCGCATCCATACCACTAGTAATTAAACTAATGGAGAGCATGGTGACCAAACAGATTACCGACTACTTGGAAAAATTCTCTATATTACACGAGTCACAATCGGGATTCCGTCCCCTCCATAGTACCAAAACTGTACTAATCACCCTCCTGGCCAATTTCAAGCAAGAAATAGCTACAGGTAAAAGTATACTTCTCCTACAGTTTGACATGTTGAGCGCATTCAACATGGTAAACCACAATATACTATTAAGACTTTTAGACTACTTTGGAATTGGCTTCCAATCAAAGAACGTACTACTTTCAAAATCTGTACCCTGGTCCACAAAATCATCTATGGCCAAGTCCCAGGATACATGACAGGCCTTATAGACCTCCCATCCAGAAATACAACTAGAAGATCATCCTGAACATACCTAAACCTCCATTATCCAAATTGCATAGGACTCAAATACATCCAGCTTCTCCTATATAACTATGGAACTATGGAACGCACTGCCAAAAGCTGTGAAAACCACATACGACCATCTAAACTTCAGGAAATCACTAAAAACCTACTTGTTCAAAAATGCATATGCCACCGACCCAACATAAATACCCACACTCTGCAACAAAGCAAAAACAAAGCTCGTAATGGACACTTTATAACCTTCACTCTCCTCGACCCCCTCTGTATCTGAAACACATGTATCTTACTCATCCACAATCCAGCTTATAATCGAAAGACAAAAACGCCTATATTGCGACCTAAATCGGGAGATAGGCGTTTATCTCCCAAAAACGAATAACGCGGTATAATTGAAAGCCGATTTTTGGACGTTTTCAACTGCAATCCGTCGCGGATGCGGACAAAGCTGATGGGGGCGTGTCAGAGGTGTGGCGAAGGTGGAACTGGGGCGTGGTTATCTGCCGAACAGAGATGGGCGCATTTCACCGATAATGGGAAAAAAGTATGCGTTTTTAGCTAGAATTTAGGACACTTTTCTTGGACCCTGTTTTTTCACGAATAAGGCCCCAAAAAGTGCCCTAAATGGCCAGATGACCACTGGAGGGAATCGGGGATGACCTCCCTGACTCCCCCAGTGGTCACTAACCCCCTCCCAGCACAAAAAAATGAAGTTTCTCAACTTTTTATTTTCACCCTCAAATGTCATACCCACCTCCCTGACAGCAGTATGCAGGTCACTGGAGGAGTTGTTAGGGGGTGCAGTGGACTTCAGGCAGGTGGACCCAGGCCCATCCCCCCTACCTGTTACAATTGTGCTGCTTAATGCTTATTAGTCGTCCAACCCCCCCAAACCCACTGTACCCACATGTAGGTGCCCCCCTTCACCCCTTAGGGCTATAGTAATGGTGTAGACTTGTGGGCAGTGGGTTTTGAGGGGGATTTGGGGGGCTCAACACCCAAGGGAAGGGTGCTATGCACCTGGGAGCTCTTTTACCTTTTTTTTTGTTTTTGTAAAAGTGCCCCCTAGGGTGCCCGGTTGGTGTCCTGGCATGTGAGGGGGACCAGTGCACTACGAATCCTGGCCCCTCCCACAAACAAATGCCTTGGATTTATTCATTTTTGAGCTGGGCGCTTTCATTTTCCATTATCGCTGAAAAACAAAAATGCCCAGCTCACACATTGTTGAATAAAACATGGGCGTCTATTTTTTTCGAAAATACGGTTCGGTCCGCCCCTTCACGGACCCGTTCTTGGAGATAAACGCCCATGGAGATAGGCGTTTTCGTTCAATTATGCCCCTCAATATCACCTTGTATTTGTTTTACCGGACCTGGCACACGCCTGCTCGGTATTATGTAAGCCATATTGAGCCTGCAAATAGGTGGGAAAATGTGGGACACAAATTTAACAAATAAAATAAATCTAGTCCATAAGTACCACTGACAAAAATAACGGAGAAAAAAAAAGATGCAGACAGCAAACTGGAATTTTCTATCAGCAGTCTTACAGAAACTGATTTTTGCAATCTGGTGACACAGGTGTAAACTCAAACTTAAACTGCTACTTATTCAGGTGGGAGCAGATGTGAGACACACAGAATTTAGTAATTCTTTTTAAAGAAAAGATATGCTCAAATGTTCTAGGATGGATGAGTTCTATTAAAACAAAATCTCTAGCTCATTTGCTGCATTATGCTTCAGTAAGCTCTATGGCGGACTTGACCTTTCTTTATTGAGCACTGCATATGTGCTGTCTTTAAATAATATCCAAATGGCTTCAAAAATGCTGTGAAAGTACTGGGTTCTTTGCCATGAGCCAGCAGTTACAGTAAGGTCACATCATCGCTTTAGGTACAACGGATTCCTAAACTCACTTCAGGGTACAGTGAAATCAGGGGTTGACTATCAAAAAAATTGCTGCATACCAAAAACTCATCAATGGTCCTGTTGTTTTTTTCTTTTAACAGTTTCTTCCATTTTTTCTCTCTGGAAAAAGTTCTTTTTTTTTTTATATATATTTATTTATAAACCTTTTGAGATACATAATATTCAAAACAGAATAATATTACAGATTTTCAAACTTTCTTTCAATATCAAATACAAATAAGGCAAATTGACTATATACCCATCGTCCACAATAATTAAGAAATGATCCAAGATTCATAGAAAATCAAACTCAAAAATTCAAAGAAAGCAAGAGCCGCGCTAGACTCCATAGATTCACTCCTAAGTGCTATACAGTGTTCATTCGGGTCTAAACTTTCACAATTATACTCTCTTTACTTTTCAAAAACACATCCAACTGATTAGGTTCAAAAAATTGATATTGTTTAGTGTGGTACAAAATCCTACACACACAAGGAAATTTCAAAAGAAAATTGACCCCCAGGGCTATTGCCCTTGGGCGCAAAGCAAGAAATAATTTACGACGTTTTTGAGTTTCCCTGGACAAATCCGGGAAAACTCTTATTTTTGAACCTAAAAATAAAGAATTCAAGTGTCTTAAGGATAACCTAAGTACTGCATCTCGGTCCAACTCTAGTGCAAAAGTCACTAACAAAGTAGTCCTTTGCGTGACCACCTCCAAAGAAGATTCCAGAAACTCCGTTAAATTCAATGCATTCTGAGGGTCTAGGTTTCCTGGGACTTGCCCAGCAATCTGAATATAATATGCCCTTGTAATTGGTGGCAGTGAGTTTTCGGTCATTCCCAGAATATCAGTAAGATATTTCTTAACCATCTGTACAGGAGAGAAAATAGGCGATTTTGGAAAATTAATCATACGAAGGTTAAGTCTTTTGGATTGATTTTCCAGATATTCCATGCGTCTGAGAGCAAAATTCCTTTCTTTAATTAGTGTTTGATCCACAAGTTGCATTTGTTCAACTTTTTGAGAGAGAACTTTTACTTCAGTTGCATGAGAGTCATTAATTTGAAATTGTTTGAGAGCAGACTGTGCCAAAACTTTGATAGTTTCATTATTCTTTGAAATACCTGATTGTAAGGCAAAGAGAGTTGTGGAGTTCAGTTCCCAAAGTGACTCTTGGAAAAAGTTCTTTTCATTCACAAATTCCAAAGTATCTATTTATATTGTATTATAAAAGTGGTTCTTTGTGCTGTAGAAACTTCTGAATAAAGGGGAATGCGTGTGCTGCGAATGCTAAGGGGCCCTTTTACTAAGCCACGTAAGTGTCTACGCATGCCCAACGTGTGCCAAAATAGAGTTACCGTGTGGCTTTTGTGGTAATTTCATTTTTGGCATGTGTCCAATACACGCAGCTGAAAAATAATTTTTATTTTCTTCCACACATATTGGACGTGCGTCAAGTGGCATTTGGCGCGCAGAGGTCATTACCACCCAGTTACCATGTGATAATTTACCGCTATGTCAATGGCTGGCAGTAAGGTCTCAGACCCAAAATGGACGCATGGCAATTTTCATTTTGCCACACGTCCATTTTCGGCAAAAATAAAAAAAGGCATTTTTTATAGGTGCGCTGAAAAATAATTCTGTGCGCGCCCAAAACACGCATCTACACTACTGCAGGCCATTTTTCAGCACACCTTAGTAAAAGGACCCCTAAGATACATTAACATCTATGTATATAAACTTTCTGGTTTAATAGGTGGTCTCACAACTTTTGAGATATCCACACACAGGCCCAGACACACAAAAATTAACAATCCAGCTACCTGCGCTTTATACTGGTTGTAGCCAGTTAAGCGAGCACGGAATTTAGTGAGACATGCACAAAGGGGTTCTGTGGGCTCTTTTCCTGACACAGTAGCAGGTAGCGATAATCACATGCTAAGGTATTTAAATGAGCTACTTACCATTCAAATGTGCATTCCGAGTAATGCACAGCTGTTTTCCTAGCGATACATAGAAAGGACTGCCTCCCCTAACGATGAATTTTTATCGGGTGGTCAGGAGCTGTCGATACTGGATGGCTGAAGAGAGCTAAGCTGCAGACTGACCAGTCTTGCCTAAGCATGACAGCTGAAACAACTGTGGAGGGAAGAATTCATCCGGGGAACTAGCCAAACGGGAAGGCATAAGTGAAAAACAATTATCAGAGAAAACGAAACTAGGCAAAGAGAGAGAAGTTCCCGCTCTGCGCCTTGTCAGACTTGCATGCAAGAACACGACAGCAAAGAGCCCCCAGAGAAGGCAGTTTGCTTGATAGAGAACAAATCCTCTGACAAGCAGAGGAAAACAGATAAAAGACAAAGAAGTCTCTTGGAAATATCTCGATGGGTCTGAAATTGTGGAAAACAAAAAGAGGCTACCAACTGCTTTCATACACGCAGCTTGTCTATGTGTATGAAAAACGTCTGTAGCATCCGCAGAGCAGCCATGCTTAGCGATTGGTTGTTCTGTGCATGCTCGGCGGACTGATTTAATCCCCCGTACTAAGCTGCTCGCTGTTTTTGCGAGCAGTTCATTTGCATCCCGTTTCTTCTGAGCATCACTGGCTATTTCCAACTCGGTAATTTTTACCGAGTTGGAAATAGCGATTGGTGTTTTAATGGGAGTTTACATGCATTGAGGTCACAGAGGCTAATTTTATAAGGAGGTGTTGAGTTCTAAGTGCTACAAGCACTTGGAAATGATGGTATTTTAGGAGCCCCTTTAATAAGCTATGTTAGGTGCTAAAGCATGCCTAAATTAGCAAAAAAGGCCTAACACAAGACATGCTAATGAGATCTGCCTTAGTTTTGTCATCTGTGTATGCTAAGCAAGCAGTATATATATATATATTTTTTTTTTTTTGCATTTTTTTTGTTAGAGTGTGTTAGAGCAGTATTTGCCAAGTTTTCAGGATATCCACAATGAATATGCATGAAAGAGATTTGGATATAATGGAGGCAGTGTATGCAAATCAAGTTCATGCATATTCATTGTGGATATCCTGAAAACCTGACTGGCAAGGGGTACTCCAGGACTGGACTGGACTTGGGGGAAAACACCGTTAGAGGAGGAGAATGAGCGTGGATGTACTAATCAGCTAGCGTACTGACATTACCGCTGTGCTAAGTGGTTAGTATGTCCATAATGGAGTGGCCTTAGTGCCTCCTAATTAGAAGGCGGTAAGTTCTTCTGTGGTATATATATATATTTTTTTTTTTTAATGGCCGCATGCTAATGCTAATATCATTGCATGGCCAAAGAAAAGATATAATAGAAAAAGGCTAAATTTACAGCTGCCCTAAAAAAAAGGCTTAGCACAGTGGTGTGCTGGAGCCGGCTCGCACCGGCTCGCAAGAGCCGGTTGTTAATTTTTTAAAGATCATGCGAGCCGGTTGTTCAGCATGGTGAGCCGGCTCCAGTAAACAAGGTAAGCATGGCAGGAAGGCACCACACGCCATGCTTACCCCGTTTATCTTATAGCGGTGGAATGTTCAGAACTGCAGCGTTCGACGCGTGTAGCTACAGTGGTGGTCGCAGCAAAAGTGGCGACGTCGTCAGCCGTCCTGGCCCTCAAAGTGCTCCATCCACGGCAAGCAGCAGAGCGGCTCCGGAGCCCTGAGCCGGCCCGTGTCCATGGTGCTGCCGGCCGCCAGCCCCGAGCGACTGACGGCCGACGTGCCGCCTCGGAAGCGACAGCGGCTGACGCACCTGAGCCCGGAGGAGAAGCCGCTTCGGAGGTGAGGGTGAGAGAGAGGCTCGCGCGAGACTCCGCTTCACTGTCTCCCGGCCGAAAGTGGGTTGGCGGCGCGTGCTCCTGATCTTACCCTGTGTCCCTGGCCTGGCTACTGCGCGCACCAAGCGTCGTCCTCCATCCCGGCGGCCGGGGGAAGGGACTTGACTCGAGCCAGGTGAGTCGCTGTGGGGTGCCTGCCTGGCAGCGCTGACATGGAGCCCTGCTCCGGGCAGCGCCTCCTGCTGGGGGATTTCAGAGATTGCACGGTGCTGTTGCCAGAAGCGCTCTTCCGCGAATTGCGCGCGGTTTGTATATGGGGTGCAAGATGAGCAGCTAGGTGTGTGCTTGCGTTAAGCCTTCGGGTTCAAGTTGCAGGCTAGACTTGGCTTCAGGGTGTTGCAGGTGCATCAGCTGTTCCCCCTCTAAAAATCTGCTTTACCTCAGTGCACAATCTGAACTGTACTAGAGGGTGAAGTCCGCCAAGATCTTAAGAAGCATCGGTGCCATTTACCTCTGTACTGAAATTCTTTTTTTTTTTTAGGGGGGGTGTTACTACAGGGCTAGTAAGCACCACTCAGTCCCTTTACTGCTCTTCAGTAAAGTCAGACTGAAATTGAGTGAAGAAGGAAAAGCTTTTGTGCGCTCTGAGAATGGAAAGGACAAAACTAACTTGGGTATAAAGCATCACATACCAATAAGGGAGAGAGAAGAAATGCTGGATATGGATAGAGGGGAAGGAAGAGTTTAGAAGGAGATGTGATGAGGGAAAAGGAAGAGAGGAGAAAAACTGCACATGGATGAAGAAAATAGGCAGAAGTTGGATTCACTGGACAATCAAGTCTGCAGGGGACCCAGCTTTTACTTACGGATGTAGGGCAAGAAATGAAGAAGAAAGGAGGAAAGTAAAGAAATAAATGGAAAGGAAGCGCTGGAAACGGAGTTAAAAGTACAGATAGCAGCAGAATCGGATACTGGGCCAGAATGATCAGAAAAACTAAGTCACCAGACAACAAAGGTAGAAAAAAATAATTTTATTTTCATTATAGTGTTTGGAATATGTCCACTTTGAGAATCAGGTGCTCAACATTAAAAATTTATATTTATTTACTTATTTATGGCATTTTATCCCATATTAAACATGAATTAGATTGGAACCTGGGATCATTTAATTTTTTTTCCTGGAGTAATGAATTGCCCCCCCCCCCCAGGCTCTCTCCCCAGCTATAGCCAGTTCTGCAATGTGGGGGGGGGGGTGCAGAGGTGGGACCGGGGAGAGAGCCTGTTGTTAAACATTTACCAGCACACCACTGGCTTAGCATGTGAAAAGACCTGCATAAGGGGATTTTTAAATCTGATTTTGCTCGCCTTTTCCCTCCTCTATATTGTCTAGTTATGGGGGTTTGGGGTGGGGGTGGGGGGCAGGTTGAGTACAGGTTCTCGGATTTCTTGTTGGTTTGCAAGGGTTAGAGGAGGTGTTTTTCCAGGTGGCCATCAGTGTGGGGTGAAGGTATTCTAAAGGAAATTATTGTTGTGTGTGATACTGCCACAAGTAGCTGTGAGATTGAGTGACACCGAAGGTCTTGCGGGGAATTTTGTTTGTGAACATTCATTTCTGATTGTGGAAGAGTGGCCTAGTGTTTAGGGTGGTGGACTTTGGCCCTGAGGAACTGAGTTCAATTCCCACTTCAGGCACAGGCAGCTCCTTGTGACTCTGGGCAAGTCACTTAACCCTCCATTGCCCCAAGTACAAATAAGTACCTGTATACAATATGTAAGCCTCATTGAGCCTGCCATGAGTGGGAAAGCGCGGGGTACAAATGTAACAAGAATAAAATGCTGTTTTATCTACAGATATGGTATTTAAAATTACTCCTAGGCTATACAATTACATATAAAAGTCCTAAATTAATAAGACTTCCACATTTGTTGCTTTAAACTCCTCAGTTTCAGGAACAAATGCCCAATGGAACAATGCATTTTTATGGGCCCCCTTCACACCCATGACATTTGCTTAATTGAGTTGAAAGTTCTCTCTTTCTCTTTGTATGGTACAATGTCATAAACATTATTAACCTCCTTTGCTAAAGTTTTCTATATTTATGATTTCTGTTTAATTAGGATTTCCAACTGCTTTGCATCCTCAGAGAAGAATCCCTACTTATTTCTTAACCATCCAGTCATGCATTAAAATACATTCGTCATTTAACTAAAAACAGATGAAATCTCTGCCACTTTGTATTATCTTGTGATCAAGGATCAAAGAATTTGAAGCGGGTTGAAGTTGTGGGGGAACCACACCTAATTTAGCCATGAGGATTTACACCAGGATTTAGTTGGCATAAATCCTCGAGTCTGAAGTTAGGTGCCAATCCTGGTGCTAAGCGCTATTCTACAAACGGCATCTAACTTTCAGTGCCACTTATAGAATTGTGCTTAGTGTGGTTTTTTTTGCTGTTATTTATAGAATTTGGTACTTAGAACTAGATGAATTAATCATTCAACACTAACTTAATGAAGCACTGGGCACAATTAGTACTGGCCGTATCAAGTATGAGTAGTATAGAAATGTAAAAAGTCCAAACAGCAAATCAGAACCATATGCTGAAGTCAGAGCAAATCCTTAAGTATAGAGATAGACCAATGGATTTTCACAAAAAGTGGGAATAAAGGCAACACGTCAAAAAATCTTTTAATAAAATCACAAAGATCATAATCAGATTGTCTGGGCTTCTTATGGAGATCAACACCATTTTCTCCTAATTTCCTTTTTGATGAGCCTTCATTCAATGTGTAATTAAACTCTGGAATTCATTGCCAGAGAATGTGGTAAAGGCGGTTAGCTTAGTGGAGTTTTAAAAAGGTTTGGACGACTTCGTAAAGAAAAAGACCATAGACTATTATTAAATGGACTTGGGAAAAATCCACTATATCTGGGATAAGCAGTATAAAATGTTTTGTACTTTTTGGGGATCTTGCCAGGTATTTGTGACCTGGATTGGCCACTGTTGGAAACAGGATGCTGGGCTCGATGGACCTTTGGTCTTTCCCAGTATGGCAATACTTATGTACTTAAGCCCTTCCCTTCACTTACAGCCCCACTGCTCCTCATAATTGTTACATCCACTAACTGCTACTGATTGTTGCACCATCTGTCTACTCTCTCAGCCCCGCTACCCATTATTAACAGCCCCATCCACTCAATCATGGGATCCTCATTGCCATTCATAACCTCATCTACTCACTCATTTCCAGTATTAACTGCTTCATGCACTTAGACCCTGAGTCGCACACCATCCCCATGCCAGATTCTATATATCATGCATTAATTTCCATGCGGAAATTGAAGCATATTCTATAACAATGTGTGTAACTTAATTGGTTATCCAATCAGTGCTGTCAATTGGATGTTAACAAACAGTTGTCAACACTAATTGGCATTAAGATTTACATGCAGAACTCGCTAAGAGGCTTATTTTCAAAGCACTTAGCCTCCCAAAGTTCCATAGAAACATATGGAACTTAGCCTCCCAAAGTGCTTTGAAAATATGCCTCTAAGTGTATTCTGTAATGTGGTGTACATAAATTCTAAGTCACCTAGTTGAAAAGAGGGCATGGCAGGGGTGTGGTCATTTCTAAAATTTATGAATGCTGTTATAGAATACACCTGCTCTGTGTTGGAATTGACACCGAGTAAAACGTGGTGCGTAAATGGCTGTGACTAAATATAAGGTAACAGAAGAGAGGGTAAAACAGTTTACAAGCATAAGCAGAAACAAGAAAAGGCAACACGGGCCGTGCCGGGTCATTTCTCAAATAAAAGAACTGTCATTATCTCCAACCCGAAGGCCCAATGTTGTTTTTTCTTGTTTCTGTGACTAAATATGGTCATGCGGAGAGCCGTTCGGCATAATTCTATATACCGCCTGGAAATTTAAACCTATTCTTAAAAGATTTAGGTGAACTTTAGAGGATATGCCTGGGCGTAATTTTTTTCCACGTGAGATTTTCAGGCGCCGTATATAGAATCTAGCCCTCTGTCAGTAAAACACAACTTTGTGGTGAAGAAGGAATATACCTGAGAAATGCTTGAAGTCTTCTGTTTGCCACCACTTCCACCATAGATTTAACTAAAGCAGAGCATCGCTATCCTCATTATCGTTAGAACCCCTGTGCTAGAGTAAGGCTACAGTATAAGCATTCATTTATCTTATCATCCAGATAAAAGAACTACTGAACACAGATTGCAAGGGCATAGTAAAAGATACACATCTTTTATTCCATACTAGTTCCAATATATAAGAAAAATATACTAGGACAAATGGAAAAGAAAAGAAATTCAGAAATTAGATCAATGGAAAAGGGAATATAGCCACAGAATGAGATCACATTTTTAAATCTAGTTGTACTGCTGTTTTAAACGCTGAAGAAAAGCCTACTTTCCAAGCTTTGAAAGAGGTAAGAACATTTTTTGATATTTTGATGATGTTGTTCTTCTTTATTCTCACCAGTACAACTCATTTTGAATAAAAGAAATCTAAGGCCTTGCTTGCTAGATGAAAAGGATTTTTGATGTATCTGGAGACGAGGGTGGAATAAGAACAGCAACATTGGTGCAGCTTCAAAGTATTTTTCAAGCATTATATTTTCAAGGGCATTTCATCTCCTCCCAGCCTTTCTTGAATATGCTCGAACAGTAGCGAGCTAAAGATGGGAAATATTTTGATGACTGTCATCACCACGGCTGAAGCTCTTCAGTATTAATGAAGCTACATATGAAACAGACAGGAAAGAAGCTAAAGAACATGCAGAACAAGAAAAAAAAAAGTCTTTAAGTAATTAGATTAGGTAACGTAGAAAAACAAGTTTCAAATGCACAAACGTAGCTGGAAATACAAAGAGTTACGTTATACAAAAACATAAAACACGTGTCTGTGTAACCCTTATGAGGGGGATTCTATATAAGACGCCTAGAAAATCCACGCGGAAAACATTTTTGCCTAAGCGTATTGTATAAGCAGTGCCTAGATTTAGGCACAGTATATAGAATATGCCTAGTTGATATCCTAGCACCTAAAACTATGCACATCCTTTTATACCAATGAAAACACGGCGTAAATCATAGTGCGTAGATTTATGCTCAGAGTGCCTAAATAAAACTATGTAAGCCACACTGAGCCTGCAAATAGGTGGGAAAATGTGGGATACAAATGTAATAAATAAATAAATATTCTGTAAGTATATGCATAAATTTTGGAACGCCCATTTCTCTACCCATAGCCATGCCCCTTTTTTGTCTGTACACATTAGAAGTTAGGCGCACTGCATTACAGAGTAGGCTTAGTAAGTTGTGCATATAAATTCTAATTATTGCCAATTATTGCTCATTATTGTTTAAGTGCTGTTAACAACACTGGCTTGTAAAGCCATTGTTACAGAATACGCTTGGATTTCAGCATGGTTCGCTAGGCATGCTATATAGAATACGGGGGGTATGTGTTTCACACTGTATTTCATGAAACATGCATTGATCAAAAGAATTTAATTTAAAATTGAGGATGTGAGATTGTTAGTTTCATCATAGGACCATAGACTTTGGACAAGATGGTTCACAGAAAGCATTGAAAAATGCGGGCAAACAAATACAGATTCTTTAAGACAACTGGAAACAGCTGTGTAGTTCATTGCTGGCTATGATCTGCTATTGTCAGAAAGACACAGGGGCCCTTTTATTAAGCTGTGTAGGCGCCTACGCACACACAACGTGCCTCAATTTGGAACTACCGCCCGGCCGCCGTGTGGTCCGGATGGTAATTCCATTTTTTACGTGTGTCTGAAAATATTTTTTTATTTTTGAATGTGCTAACCGGGCAGTAATCGGCAGTGTACGCGCATTGATGATTACCTCGCAGTTAACCCATGAGACCTTACCACTACGTGAACGGGGGGCAGCAAGGTCTCAAACCCAAAATGAATGCGTGCCAATTTTTATTTTGCCACACGTCCATTTTCAGCCAAAAAAAGAAACATTTTTTACAGGCATGCTGAAAAATGGATCTGCTCATGTCCAGAACACGCACCTACACTAGCGTAGGCCATTTTCAGTGCTCCTTAGTAAAAGGACCCGATAATAAGGTAGAATGACTCATCCACTAGAAACTGTAAGAACTCTATAACACTGATGTACCTGGAAACATTGGAATTATGACCTTATGAAGAGCTTCTGATCACCTGGCACATTCCTGTTCCCACAGATAAAATAAAGCTCAGTGCCAGAAAACCAGACATTGTGATGAAGGAGAAAAATACAAGAGCAGCATTGTTAATAAAAGTGTCAGTGCCAGATGACTATCCTATACAGCATATGGAGAGACAGAAGATTCTCAAGTACTAAGAAATACAATCAGAGATTAAGAAATGCAGTAGAAAGATAAAGAAACACACCTATAAACTGTAGAAGCAAGCTCAATGTGGCAAATTTAGGTATTAAGGTGATTACTAGCAATAACTTTGAGAATATGCCCTGCATTGGCATAGCCACAGGTGGGCCTCAGTGGCAGGGGCCCACCCAAAATTGGTGCATTGTAGCTGTGGCAAGCAGAGGTCCCCAAGTGTCAACTAAAGACCTCCCCTCTGGTGACCAGAACTCTTTCCAAGCTTAGCAGCTGGTGACCATGTCCACAAGCCTCTGCTCCAAGCCCCCCCCCTCCATTTGCATGCGTGTAAACATATGTAAGGGGCTGGCAATGGTGGTGGCATAGGGACACTGCCACCAACTGCTGAGCTTGGAAAACTTCTGCCCACTACAGAAGGAGGTCTTCAGCTGTTAAAGCATGGAGATCTCTGCCAGCTCAGGTATTTATATTTCATATTGGTGTGGGGGGAGGGGGGCACCAGGAGGTTGGGAAGGGGGTATGAGCAGAGAGAAAATGTTGTGCTCAACCACTATGGGCTCAGATTCACCCAAAATTAGCCATCTGGCTACACCACTGATGCCCAGGCTTAGGACTGAGGTTTATTACTGACATGGTATGCACAAAAGCAATCCATTTGGAAATGCAGCCCCAAAAGGAAGCTTTTCATGTATCCAGAAATATAAGTGACTTCATAAATCGGGACACAATTATGTTTTTATGGTTTTCAGCATCACCCAAATTTAGAAAGAGTAATAGATGAATGTTTTGTTTTTATTTCATATATTTTAAATGGATAAATGATTGTACTTTTTCTCCTATATGTAGGGCTATTCTTAGTTTTAAATCACAAGCATTTTATCTTTCAACAATTATGTTTTCCCATCTTCAAATGAACTGTTTATGATCTTTTATGGGAATTTAGTATAATTTGTGTTCATTATTAATGTACTGTCAGTGTTTTATTGGAACAGAGGCTGCAGGGTTTGGAATTTTTAAACAGATCAGGATGCAGATAAAAAGAATAGCATTTTACAGAGTACTAATGGTTTTGATTTTAATACAGTATGAGACTAACAACCTAGGGCCCTGTTTACTAAGCAGCACTAAGGACATGTTAGCGTTTTTAGTGCACGCTAATGATTAGCACATGCTATATGCTGTTACCCATAGGAACTTATGGACAACTCTAAAACACTAGCGTGGCTTAGTAAACAGGGTCTTAGTATACTTTCCCTTTCTCAAATCACCATCTATTCACTTATGCTTCTGGTTCTAAATTCATCTGTTGTACATTCTGTTTAAGAGAGTGTTAATTTTGCTCTTAAATCTTGTTAGAGTTACCTTACATTATTTTTACATTTTAGATTTTTTTTCTCCCCATGGTTTTGATATAAAATACAAGAAAAAGAGTTGGGGAGGGACATGCTAAAATGGTAAACATTTGTTAGAGTACTGAATAGAGAATGACACGGGATGGGGAACCCAGTAACTGCGGGGATGAGGACGGGGACAGAGCTCGCGGGGATGGGGCAGGGAGAGATCCCATGGGGAATGGGGTGGGAATGGGGACAGATCCCGCAGGGACAGGGAAGGGATAGGGACAGAGCCCACAGGGACGGGGACAAACTTTGTCTCCGTATCATTTTCTAGTTGGAAGGGTAGAGGGTAGTGGTAGGAAGGAGGGTTATTATAGCTGCTGATTGTTATTATTGTTTTCTATTTGTAATTTATACACAACAGTTGCACAGCATATAGTTCCTTTTTATACTTTAATAAAAAGATTTAAATATAAACTCATAAGTGCTCAAGGCTTCTGTAGATGAGGACAGAGCCCACGGGCGGGGATGGGGACAGAACCTGCAGGGACGGGGAGAGGATTGAGACAGGGCCTGTGGGGATGGGGCGGGGACTGAGACAGAACCTACAGGGACGGGGTGGGGATGGAGACAGAACCCAAGGGGATGTGACGGGGACAAACTTTGTCCCCGTGTCATCCTCTAGTACTGAAGTAACTCAGGATGAATGAATTCCGTTATTTTAATTTGTGCATTTTGTATGTGAAGGAATTGCTTAATAGCTAGAGCAACAAGCTGAGAACTATCAAAGCCAGGGTTCAAATCCCACTGACATCCCTTATGATTTTGGAAAAGTCACTTCATCCTCCATTGCTTCATCTCAAGCTATGGGATAAGTTCAAATAAAGAACTTAGGGCCCCTTTAACCAAACTGTGGCAAAAGGGGACCTGCGCTGGCATTGGCTCATGTTTTTGACATGTGCCGAGGCCCCCTTTTACTGCAGCGGGTAAAAGGTAGGTTTTTCTTTTTTTCAGGAAATGGCCGTGCAGCTCCCCGCCGCATTGCTACATGGTAAAAGTTATCTTATCACATGGATATATTTGGGGAGGGACTTTTTTACCTGCTGCAGTAAAAAGGGCGCCAGTCACTATTCAGATAGTGGTCCCAAGTATTGAGTTATAAAGAAAAAAAAACACTGTTCATGTGTCTGAATAGTGACTCCATACATTTCATGTTAATAACTATCATAAGCTAGTTTATGCACATTAACGCCCGGATTATTGCATGTCCATTTGGCATGCTTCCGAGATGCACATGCAAATAAATCGGATAATGAGCTCTCAAACAATCATAATTGGGTGCTGACAGCCAGTTATTGATGTTAATTGACATTCATTAAAATTTACACGTGCATCTGGATGCATGCTATTCTAAAAAGCATGGCGCCTACTCCCATGGTGTGTATCTCATAAGAGGGCATGGCCATGAGCACATTGGGGGTGTTCTGAAAAATTGTGCACAGAATTACAGAATACTGCCTAACCGCACCTAATTTGGGTGCCGGCATTTACACCAGGTTTTACGAGGTGTAAGTCCAGAGCAAAAAAAGTTAGGTGTGGGATCCACTCTAAACACTATTCTATATGATGTGCATACCCTGTATAGTATAGCACTTAACACTGAATATTTTTGGCACCTTCATTTCAGTGACATTTAATAAATTCCCTCCTAAATGCACTCTTGGTAGCACTAGTCTTAGAAATGGCTAGATTAACCAGGTCCAAAAACAGAAGCAGCCATGTGAATCAACCAGTGGCCGTAGATGTACACGAGTTTATTAGAAGAGCGACTTTTGAAAACAGTGTTTAGCAGTACTGTCCTACCATTTAGATATTACCATCCATGCCCAACATCTTTCAGCAATCAAATACCTGCATCAGGGGCACAGTTAAATATTGCTGTTAGGACGCACATCACACCTTGAAAGAGAGCTCTCAGTACTTCAAAGATTGTCTGCACTAAGTTTCCAGAACCCAATATAAACTGCTTCAAAAATCATTGCAAAATGTATATTTAGCAAAAATTAATGTTTTATTTATTTATTTATTTATTACATTTGTACCCCACGCTTTCCCACACAATGCAGGCTCAATGCGGCTTACATAGTATTTTGAAATACAAAGTCATATAATAGAAATTTCAAAACATTATAAGTTGAGCTTGATAGTGTATGATAAGTTGATCTTGATAATGTATGATTAGTATAAGAGAGGGTAGACAGGATAGGATAATATAAATTTGGGAGAAATGGGGTAAGGAGGGATAAAATAAAGGGGAGATGGAGAAGAGAAGGATGGGATGAGTAGAGGGGGAATGGGGAGGTGGGGTAAGTAAAACCAATGATGGGGTCGTTATCTAATTCAAAACAGATGTTGGTGTAATGACTAGAATATTGCCATTTATACAGCTTCCTTCTGCCTAAAACTTGGTGGTTCCTTATGAGATTACCAATGCGTAGTAAAAAAAAAATCTCTCCTATGGGGTAATTGTATGGAGACATGCTGGGAATACTCTAACAGCATACAGCCTTTCTACTTACCTTGCATTAATTTTTTCATTTACCCCCGGATTTTATAGAGGGTGCCCAGGACAGATGTATTTGTAAATTAATTAGTCAACAAGGTGTCAACAATTAATAATTGCAGTTAATTGGCAACAGTTTGGATTTGCACGGGCATCTGCCCTAATCGCTAGTCTATAACATGTGCACCTAAATTTCATAGCGTGCAACTCAAAAAGGGCGTAGCTATGGGAGAAGTACGGGCAAAACAGGTGTGTTCTTAGAAGTTAGGTGTGATGCTATAGAATAATGTCATATTTGTGCCTTTGTGGGGCACCAGCTTTACACCAAATTTCAGCAGGCATAAATCCAGGGCCCAATGTTGTTCGTGAGATTTGCACTAAGCTAGTGTTCTGCAAAAGTCAAGTACCCTTTGTAGAATACAGATCCTGAATACTGACTCCTGTCCTTAATGTATAGTCCCCGGATTCTTTATATTGCGACTGGAGATGCGTGCACAAATCAGGTCATATTCTGATTTGTGTGTGCAACTTAATTATCTTAACAAGCCACTCAGCACTGATAATTGCCACTTCACAGACAATTATTGACATTGTCATTAATTAGAATTGGCATGCAGAACCTGCTAGGCGTATTCTGTAAAGGTCTGTATGTAAATTTTAAGACACAAAACTGATAAGGGGCATGGCCATGGGTGGGTTGTGGGCATTTTTTAAATCTATATACACAGATATATAATACACCCACTCCGCATCTAACATACCACCATATTTATTAAGCCACATGCTAATGCCAACACAGCCCATTCACTTTGAATGGGCTGTGTCAGCATTGCCATGTGGCAGCTGCTAATGTGGCTATCAGGCTCATTTTCGAAAGAGATGGACGTCCATCTTCCACAGTGCATTTGTTCTAGCAAAAAAGGTGCTGGTACTCAAATGCCAGGCTACCCTTCAGACGTAGGGTAATCATTGAGGGACCCACCCCACAATAGCCAGGCCCCCTGCAACCAGTCACAGAATCTATGACAAGGCAGAATTGGTGTGTAGAGCCTGAGCTCTTTCATTAAAACTTGGGGACCATGGATCAATTTTAGCAGACAAAGGAAAAGGTGCCGGTACTCAGTACCCCCAAGTACCCCCTCAAAAAAAGCCCTGATCTTCCAACATAAATCGGTACTTGGACTTCCATCTCTCAGAGACATCCAAATCGGTATAATCGAAACCTGATTTTGGATGTCTCTAACTGAAGTCCGTTGCAATGACATCCAAATTTCAAGGGGGTGTATCAGAGGCATGATGAAGGCGGGACTTGGACGTTCCTAAGACTTGGACGTCTTTGACCCATAATCGAAAAAAGCAGAGACGTCCAACAACTTGGACGTTTTCACCCGGATGTGTTTTTATTATGAATAAGGCACAAAAAGGTGCCCGAAATGACCAGATGACTACCAGAGGGAATGGGAGATGACCTCCCGTTACTACTCCAGTGGTCACTATCCCCCTCCCACCCTCAAAAACATCATTAAAAATATAACGTGCCAGCCTCAGATATCATACTCAGGTCCATGACAGCGCATGCAGGTCCCTGGAGCAGTTTTAGTGGGTGCAGTGCACTTCAGACCCAAGCCCACACCCCCTCCCCCCACCTGTTACATTTGTGGAGGAAACAGCGAGCCCTCCAAAACCCACCAGAAACCCTCTGTATCAACATATAGGTGCCCCCCCCTTCACCTGTAAGGGCTATGGTTGTGGTGTACAGTTGGGGGTAGTGGGTTTTGAGGGGCTCAGCACACAAGGTAAGGGAGGTATGTACCTTGGAGTATTTTATGAAGTCTACTGCAGTGACCCCTAGAGTGCCCATTTGCTGTCCTGGCATGTCAGGGGGACCAGTGCACTAGAAATGCTGGTTCGTCCCACGTCCAAATGGCTTGTATTTGGACGTTTTTGACTTGGACATCTTTGGTTTTGAAAATCGCTGAAACTCAAGGATGTCCGAATCTAGGGACGTCCAAATCTAAGGATGTCCTTGGTATTTTCAAAACGAAAGATGGACATCCATTTTTTTTTTTTAAATATGCTTTTCCCCACCTCCTGATTTGGAAGTTTTACAAAGATGTCCAAATCCCAACTTAGACGTTTCTTTCGAAAATGCCCCTCTTAGTAAACAGGGAGGTTAGTCGCTAGCATTTACACCAAGTTTTACTTGATCTAAATACCTGTGACTAAATTTAGTCATATGAACAGGTTGTAGGCGTATTCTATAAACCGTGCCTAATTTTAAGCGTAGTTTATAGAATATGCCTAGGTGTATTTTTGTTGGTGCCGATTTTATGGCGCCATATATAGAATCTGGCCCAATAAGTGCAAAGCTTTACTGAACATATAGTAAACATGGCCCTTAATATTGCAAAGATTATTTTAGGATAGTGAAAGGATTCCAAACCATTTATTGTTGGCGTCACCTTAGCTTATTAGTTCTAATTGCATATGTAAGATTATAATAACTTTTCTTCCTGTTTAACAATTTGCATGTCTGAAAAAAAAAGATCTATCTGTACAGATGTGTTCTGAGAATGAAATGCTAGTTGGTCTGTCAAACTTCTGTCATTCATAAATTTTTAAAGATAATTAAGAAGATGAAATTATATTTGGAATTGGAGAGCTATGAAAATATGAGCAACATTTATTATTTCTCTTGCAAAAATCCAGGTTGCAAACAAAATGGCCTGTCTTCTATACTAGGCTTTATATTCAGATGTTAGGCGTACCAGTTTTTTACATCTTGGAGTAAGCAGTTCAATATGATTGTTCTTCTGGCCATATCAACATTACGGACCAAGAGATAGGAATAAACAGAGCAGTCCTTCAGGTGTTCTGTTCAGATAATCATATGAAAAAGTCATTAAGAACCTCAGTGGCAAACCACTGAAAAGGCAGACATAAGCAAAATATTTGTTTAATGCAATGAATAAAAGACCACCTCCCAGCTCTTATGAATCCTGTCTGGCTGGAGAGATTAGGTATTCTAGCATCCTGTCAATGGAAACAATATTTCACTGTTTTAATGCCTAGGTATGACAGCTTTTTTTTTCTCATTCTTTTCAGTGGAGCTCCTCTGTTACTGGTGTACTGCATTTCTACCCAAAATGAGGTAGATATTCAACCAAACACCAACTAGGGAATTCTATATATGACGCCTAGCATTGTGCACGTGCATTGATTTTTCAGTGCAGAAAAGCGTTATAACGGTTGCAAGGCGCAGTAATGGCCCAAAAACAGCAGATCGGCACAGAACTACACTTATGCACCCAGTATAAAATAGCATCTAAGTGCTTCCATGCGGATCTGAAAAGGGGGCATAATGATGGGAGGAGCAGGAGTGTTCCCTTAAAATGTGCACAATGTTATAGAATTAGAGGAATCCGTGCCCAACTTGCATGCTGGGATTTACACCTGTTTTCAGTTGGCATAAGTGCTGTTGCCCAAAGTTGGGCGCAGATTCTGACACTACTCACTATTCTATAAAGGGTACCCATCCTGTACGACCATTATAGACTATCAGTCAGCAAAGATTTTTGAGTGCCATTTACTGAATCTAGCCCCAGTTGTTTAACTTTGTACAGAGAAGTTATCCATAAGTGCATAAGTATTGCCATACTGAGAAAGACCAAAGGTCCATCAAGCCCAGCATCCTGTTTCCAACAGTGGCCAATCCAGGTCACAAATGCCTGGCAAGATCCCAAAAAAGTACAAAACATTTTATACTGCTTATCCCAGAAATAGTGGATTTTCCCCAAGTCCACTTAGTAACGGTCTATGGACTTTTCCTTTAGAAAGCCGTTGAAACCTTTTTTAAACTCCGTTAAGCTAACCACCTTTACTACGTTCTCTGGCAATTAATTCCAGAGCTTAATTTTTTTAGATACGTTAAAAGCAGGAAACCTGCAAAAGAATCGGTTGGTCTGCTGGATGACCGGGGTGTAAAAGGGGCGATCAAGGAAGACAAAGAAATAGCAGAAAAACTAAATGAGTTCTTTGCTTCGGTCTTCACCGAGGAAGATTTGGGTGGGATACCGGTGTTGGACAGGGTATTCAAAGCTGAAGAGTCAGAAAAACTTACTGAAATATCTGTAAATCTGGAAGACGTAATGGACCAGTTCTGCAAACTGAAGAGTAGCAAATCTACTGGACCGGATGGTATTCACCCTAGGGTACTGATAGAACTAAAAAATGAGCTGGCAGAGCTACTGTTATTGATTTGTAATTTATCCTTAAAATCAAGCATGGTACTGGAAGATTGGAGGGTGACCAATGTAACGCCGATTTTTAAAAAAGGTTCCAGAAGAGACCCGGGAAATTATAGACCGGTGAGTCTGACGTCGGTGCCAGGCAAAATGGTAGAGACTATAATCAAGAACAAAATTACAGAGCACATTCAAAAGCATGGACTAATGGGACAAAGTCAACATGGATTTAGTGAAAGGAAGTATTACCTCACCAATCTGCTGCATTTCTTTGAAGGGGCAAACAAACTTGTGGACAAAGGTGAGCCGGTTGATATTGTGTATCTAGAGTTTCAGAAGGCATTTGATAAGGTCCCTCATGAAAGACTACAGAGGAAATTAGAGGGACATGGGATCGGAGGTAGTGTCTTACTGTGGATTAATAACTGGTTGAAAGATAGGAAACAGAGAGTAGGATTAAAAGGTCAATACTCGCAATGGAGAAGGGTAGTTAGCGGGGTCCCTCAGGGATCGGTGCTGGGACCTCTGCTTTTTAACATATTCATAAATGACCTAGAAATTGGGGTAACTAGTGAGGTAATCAAATTTTCCGATGACACAAAGTTATTCAAAGTGGTCAAATCACGGGTAGATTGTGAAAAACTACAAGAGGACCTTACGAGACTGGGAGACTAAATGGCAAATGACGTTTAATGTAAACAAGTGCAAAGTGATGCACGTGGGAAAGAGGAACCCAAACTATAACTACGTCATGCAAAGTTCAGTGTTGGGAGTCACGACCAAGAAAGGGATCTAGGTGTTGTCGTAGATGATACGTTGAAAACCTCTGCTCAATGTGCTGCTGCGGATAGGCTGAAGAGGCTGGGGCTCTTTAGCCTGGAGAAAAGGCAGCTGAGGGGAGATATGATAGAGGTCTATAAGATAATGAGTGGAATGGAACAGATATATGTGAAGCGTCTGTTTACGCTTTCAAAAAATACTAGGCCAAGGGGGCATGTGATGAAGCTGCAGTATGGTAAATTTAAAACGAAACGGAGGAAATGTTTCCCATGCATGGCCACAAGATAAGGATTCTCTTACCACATGGCCATGTGTGTCTGGGGGCTTTTTTACCCGCTGCAGTAAAGAGGGCCCTGGCGCATTGGAAAAATGGCTCCCTTCCTGTAGCACAGGGCCCTTTTCCCGCAGCTTGTTAAAAGGACCTCTATCCTGCTTATAATCGAAAAAGAAAAACGCCTATATTGCGACCCAAATCAGGAGATGGGCGTCTTTCTCCCGTGGGCGCCCAAATCGGTATAATCGAGAGCCGATTTTGGGCGTTTCCAACTGCAATCTGTTGCGGAAACGGGTAAAGTTGACGGGGGCATGTCGGAGGCGTGGTGAAGGCGGAGCTGGGGCATAGTTATCGGCCAAGGAGAGATGGGCGTTTTAGCTGATAATTAAAAAAAAAAAGATATTTTGACAGCGATTTTGGGTCACTTTTTGTGGACCCTTTTTTTTTCACGAACAAGTCCCAAAAAAGTGCCCCAACTGCCCAGATGACCACTGGAGGGAATCGGGGATGACCTCCCCAGACTCCCCCAGTGGTCACTAACCCCCTCCCACCAAAAGAAACCCACTTTAAAAACTTTTTTTCCAGCCTTTATGCCAGCCTCAAATGCCGTACCCACCTCCATGACAGCAGAATGTGTTCTATCCTCTGACAGCCTTTCCCTGGTTCTGATGTGGCTCTCGGGTGAGTGTGACACCTTTTCTGTTAAGGGCACTGCAGAGTCACATCAGCAATGCATTGTGGTGGGTGGTAGGGTATTGGGTTGCATGATTCCTCTAGCTTGTGTTACATGCTTACGATGTTGGTAGTTGGCAGGCTCTACTCCCATGGTGCTTTTACCTCTGCTTACTGGGTCAGAGTGTGCCCTGTTTTCTTTCTGGTAGTCCATGAGGTAGTGGCCATTTTTGTAAGCCAGTTTTAGATCCCTTTCACGTGTTAGCCACGTTACAGAACTTAGTTCTTACCTTGAATGTGGCTGAAAGAGGGCATTGTACACCATTCTGCCAGCTCTGACCTACTGCTCATCTCAGTACCAGGGAGACTCGTTACCAGTGGGACACAACCTCTGATCTGCAGTTAACTGTGAGTAAGCGTGCTTATTCCAATAAAGGACGTTTTCAGAGAGATTAGTCTTCAGGTGTCAACTGGTGTGCCAATGTTATATAGCAGCAACAAGTCCTAGAGGCCTGCATGTAGGCAGGTCCCTGGAGCACTTTTAGTGGGTACCGCAGTGCACTTCAGCCAGGTGGACCCAGGCCCATCCCCCCCCCCCCCACCTGTAACACTTGTGCTGGTAAATGGGAGGTCTTCAAAACCCACTGTACCCACATGTGGGTGCCCCCTTCACCCCTAAGAGGTATGGTAGTGTTGTACATTTGTGGGTAGTGGGTTTTGGGGGAGGGGGTTGGGGGCTCAGCACCTCTGGTAAGGGAGCTATGCATGTGGGAGCTTTTTCTGAAGTCCACCGCACTGACCTCAAGGGTGCCCAGTTGGTGTACTGGCATATCAGGGGGGCCAGTGTACTACGAATCCTGGCCCCTGCTATGACCAAATGGCTCGGATTAGGACGTTTTTGAGCTGGGCGTTTTTAGTTTCTAAAAAAAACAAATGCCCAGCTGAAAAACGTCCATTTTTTCGATAATACGGTCTGTCCCGCCTCTTCACGTACCCATTTTCGGACATAGACGCCCATGGAGATAGGTGTTCGCGTTCGATTATGCCCCTCTATATGTTCCATCTTTGCTTATACCCTATGCTGTCTATGAAAATGTATTATTACATATTGTGTTGACATTGTAAGTAGTATACTACGCAATATTTTGTATTGTTATTTGAATATTGCTGTAATTGTTGCTTTTGTTTGATTTATTCTTACTGTACACTGCTTTGAGTGAATTCTTTCAAAAAGGTGGTAAATAAATCCTAATAAGAAAAAATAATAATATTTCTGGACTAATTAGTTACTGCATCTACATTCATTACTGCATGCTAACTGATTAGCACATGAACCTTTACTACCTACAGAATAGATGATGGTAAGTGCTCACATGCTAATTTTTGTTAACGCCTGCACACTATTGGCAACAGTAGTGCATGGTCATTAATTAGGAAAATGGGAAGTTGACTATTTTCCAGCTCTGGAAAAAGTGGCCTTAGCGCACGAGAAAGACCCACATAAGGGCACGCTAAGGCTTAGCCACAGCTTAGTAAAAGAACTCTAGGTATTTGTTTATCTTTATCATTCAAAATTTTAAACATCCATTTTTTGATAAAAATGATAACATTTTATTGGTTCATCTCTACTAGGAGCCTGGCCTGTTTTGATATAATTAAGCCATTCAAGAACCTGAGGGCCGTATTTGCTAAGCTGAGCTAAGGGTGCATTTGCGTTTTTAGCACGCGCTAAATGCTAAATCGCCCATAGGAACATATGGGCAACTCTAGCGTTTAGTGCATGCTAATCTTAGCATACGCTAAAAACGCTAGCGGGGCTTAGTAAACAGGGCCCTCATTTTAAGTGTTATAAATTACTTTTTCAATTTCTAGCAACTAACATTATTTCGAACTAAAGAAAATCATTTTGTCCCATAGAAAGGTTCATTGCTTTATCACAGTTGTAATGTAACTTTAGATTATGGTAACTTAGTTTTTAAATTAAATGTCAAATATAATTTGACAGTGAAAACATGATATGTGTGACTGCACACCGGGAGAAATGAAATGCAAGCTCAGCAGTTTCTTATATTGACATGTATTTTAAAATGAGCTTTTCCAGCCTTATTTGACAACTTGTAAACATGTAGTTTGGTTCTGTCTAATGTTTGCACATACCCTAGATACACATTCACACATTTGTATAAATGTTTATGAAACTATAAGCAGAGATTTGTGTATTTTGTAAAATTATTTGCATGAACTAATTTGATAAACGTGTGCAAAATCCTCAAACCTTGAATAATTTCAGTAATCTGTTAAAGTTAAAAAATAAATAAATACATAACATGGTCTGTGAGTCTAACACTGAATCCACAGGAACCAGTGAAGTCTACAGGTTCACCATGGATCTCTTTGAAATCACAGATACTTCTAGGATCAGATCATTATGGTCCCAATCCAGGTGAATTTTGTTTTATTTTGTTTTTCCAAACTGTAGGGAACATTCTAAATATATACTCATATTCAGCTGCCAAATGTGTTAGCTGTCAGCTGCTTCCCACAGTTTTTATGTTCTTTTTATAAAATCATATACAAAAATCAAACATTTTGACATGTCAGAACTGACTGGTGAAATTATTTGCTGCACAGTGAGTGCATTGTGAACCCCCAGCTAAAGTGCATAATAATGTCAAAATGTACTTTATCCCCAGTAGCATTTCAAGTCAGAGGATTGGATGAATAGCAACATTAAGAGCCCTGTTTACAAAGGCATGCTACCTTTTTTTAGCATGCGTTGTGTAGACATATAGGATTAGGAATATTACAAGCATATACACGGTTAGCGTGCACTAAAAATGCTAGCGTGCCTTGTAAGCAGAGCCCTTAATAAATAAATATACTTATGTCTATCTATATAGAGATAAAATAAAAATAAAAGTAGAAACTTTAAGCATGCAAGGGTCTATCCAATAAAACTCATAATAGAAAGATTAAGTAGGTAATTTTAGAAGCATTTATACATGGAAATAGCAGCATTTAGGAGTGTCAGTGAAGATTTCAGAAAGCCGCTATTTCCACATGTAGATGTGGATAAGAGAATGAAATCATTTTCGATAAACTGATCCTAGCATTCCTTCACTTACATGAAGAGAAGCTAATGTTAATACACTCTCACTAATATCTTGTCATATTGTTTTATTGTGCACAATGAGGGGCATTTTCGATATCACGTCTAAGTCCGACTTTGGACGTTTTGCAAAAAAATGTCCAAAATTTGAATAGGAAAAAATGTCATTTTTCATAAAAGAAAACCGTGTATCTTTTTTTTTTAATACTGTTTTGAACAACGTTTTGTGATTTTGACGTTTTGTTTTTTGGTCCATTTTCAAAAAAAAAAGTTCAAGTGCAAAACCCACAACATCAAGCCATTGGGATGTAGGAGGAGCCAGAAGTTTTAGTAGACTGGTCCCCAGACATCCCAGGAAAGCAATAGGGCACCTAGGGGGCATGCAGTGGACTTCATAAAAAACTCCCAGGTACACATCTCACCATTGCTCCCTTATCTTGTCTGCTGAGCCACGCAAAACCCACTACCCCCAACTATACACCACTACAATAGCCCTTATGGGTGAAGGGGGCAACTATATGTGGGTGCAGTGGGTTTCTGGCGACTTTTGGAAGGCTCACAGTTTCTTCCACATGTGTAACAGGTAGGGGAAGGTGTGGACCTGGGTACAATACACTGCACTCACCACTAGACTACTCCAGGGACCTGCATTCTGTTCTAATGGACCTGAGTATAAGAGGCTGGCAAGTAATGTTTTAAATCACATTTTTTTGGAGGTAGGAGGGGGTTAGTGACCACAGGGGGGGGGGGGGGTAAGCAGAGGTCATCTCTCGTTCCCTCCAGTGGTCATTTAGGGCACCTTTTTGTGCCTTATTCGTTATAAAAACAGGTCTAAATCAAAATGTCTTTGTTTTAGTCCTGGACGGTTTTGTTTTGTTTCAGTATGGCTGAAAAACATCCAAGTGCTAGGAATGCCCAGGTCCCACCCTTAACATGCCCCTGACACTCCCCTTTGTGATTGGAACGCACTTCTGACAGACTTCATAGAAAAAGTCTAAAATTTGGTTTTGAAAATACCAATTTGGATGTTTTTGTGAGAAAAACGTCCAAATGCAGATTTATGCCACTTTTTGGATGTTTTTCTCTTTTGAAAATGAGCTCTAGTATAGCTTATAACACAGCATACTCTTTTTAGCACACACATACAAGGAAAAGTGTGTGTGTGTATGTGTGTGTGGGAGGGGGTTCAGATCCTCTAAAATGATGCGCAGCTTTTGGTTTTAAGACATATTTAAAAGTGCCATAGCAGTATCCAACATGTCCATTAACAGGGTCAAAGTACTTTTTGAATGCTGAAGGCACTCGGGTGTCCTTTTGCTAAGCTGCAGTAACCTGTGTGCTTACTGCAGATTAAAATGTACTAGCATGGGGCGCACTCATCCCATGGTAGCTTTTGCATGTGTGAGCACTTTCCACACACTAAAAAAAATACATTTTTTTTATTTTTAGTGCTGGGAGCAGGTCTGGGAGTTGAGAGTAGGTGTGTTTTGCTACATTGCTGCGCACTAACCGATTAACGCATGGTTAGCACGTGAACCCTTACCACTTACAAAATAGGGGCCAGTAAGGGCTCACATGGTAAATGGCCACACGGTAATGGGAAAATTAGCACACAGAGGTTATTGTAGAAATAGAAAAAACTGGCCATTTCCTGGCAGCACTAAAAGTGGTCTTAGCATGCGGGAATGACTCATGCTGGGGATAGCACAGGCCACGTTTTAGCGCTGCGTAGTAAAAGAGTCCCTCAGTCCTTTACCTTCTGTATCACAATATTGTACATTCTTTAGTATATACTCTGTAAGTCTTATAGTTTATTTACAAATGATGCATATGGATCTCATGTGAAAATATGTCTATCTCTATATATAAAAGGCACCAACGTTCCAATGAAGCCTCAAGCCGGAAACTTGAGGCGCCAGAGATATCTGGTTTGGCTGGCCTGCAGTGTAGCTCCACCCTCACGTCAAAACGCCATGACGTCGAGGGCGGCCCGGGGAAGGCACAAGGGAGGCACAAATTCAACAAAAGCCATGCAGGGGCAGGAGTACAGAAATACGCCCGCCGTTCCGCCGCCCTCGACGAAAACCTTGCTACCGCCCGTTTCACACGCTCCCCTTCGCATCAGGTACGCGGACAGCAGCTGAAACTCGCAACAAAGTGAGGGAGAGAGGGACAGGGGGTGTGGAACTCGGAAGGCAGGGACGGAGGGGGGGTCTGGAACTCGGGAGGGAGGGAGGGGGGTAGTAATACCTTGCTAGCGCCCGTTTCATTTGTTTCCGAAACGGGCATTTCTTACTAGTACTTCTGTAATGCCTTCACTTGATTTTTTTTCTTAACCTGGCACTGCAGATACATGAGGTTTACTTTCCCTTCATTTAAAAGCCACTATACTTTTCAACCATTTTCTCAAACCTTTCC
This sequence comes from Microcaecilia unicolor, assembly GCF_901765095.1. Lineage (NCBI taxonomy): Eukaryota > Metazoa > Chordata > Amphibia > Gymnophiona > Siphonopidae > Microcaecilia > Microcaecilia unicolor. The sequence goes on along the minus strand of NC_044037.1, from coordinate 79,465,720 downwards.
ACTTTGGTGAAAAGCCAAAATAGTGGAATAGCAAAGGGTCTTGCACTTGCCTGGTGAAAATTAGTGCCCTTTGCTCAACTACTGCTTAAATTAAATGCAAAATCATGATGACAGAATACTTAGGATAAGAACTGCCATTCCTGTTCTCTCAGAACTACAAGTAGTTTTCTGGACACCAACCATGCATTATTTACGTGTTGACAAGCATTTGTCCTAGTGTCAATAAGATTCATTTGCATGTTTTTATTATGGGTAAACGGAGATTTATTTGCTGTCTTCAAGGGCTAAATTGGCTGTTCCTAAATTACAGCACTATCTGGTGACTCTCGATGTCACTATATTAAGATTACCTCTTTCACAACAAGTTTCTCTACTTTCTTTATAGCTAAACTTATTCACATGCTATGTTAATAGCATAACCCATAAATGACAAGGCTATATTTTCCCATGCTTCTGAATATTTTTTGCAAAGTGGTTTGAAGACCTTATTAGTATTCAACAGCTTTATTTTTTTTAAGAAATGCAAATTTTGCATTATATACAAGGAATGTCCAGTTGTTAGTGCACATTCAGGGACTCTTTTACTAAGCTAACTACCGCAGAGCGGGAGTTGTGGGATCAGCACACATTTCCCATACACTAATGGGGTCTTTTACGTAGGTGCGCTGGCATTTTTAGCGTGTGGTAAAAAGAGGCATGTGCTAAACGCTAAAGACGCCTATAGGAATACATTGGCATCTTTAGCATTTAGCGCATGACTATTTTTAGCACGAGCTAAAAATGCCAGCGCGCCTAAGTAAAAGACCCCCTAAAAAATAGATTTTATTTTTTTCATGCTGGGGCATGTTTGGGGGCAGAGAGTAGGCGTGTTCCGCACTAATTGGTTAGCGCAGCAGCAGCTACATTGCCGTGTGCCAGCTGGTTAGCGCAGGATTAACATGGGAGCCCTTACCACCTAGAAAATGGGTATCAGTGAGTGCTCCTGTACTAATGGGGAAATTAGTGCATGGCCATTAGTTGAGAAAATGGGAAAGGTGGCCATTTTACAGCTGTGCTAAAAGCGACCTCAGCACGTGGGAAAGTCCTGCACGAATGATAGTGCTGGCCATGTTTAGTGCCACTTAGTAAAAGGGCTCCTCAGTTTGCTGGTTCACCTTTAAAAAATAGTGCTTATTAAACTGATTTTAAATGCATTGACCTGTGAATTGATGTGTGTTAAAACAATAAGGGGTCTTTTGACTAAGCTGCAGTAAAAATAGGCCTCAGCACGTTCTTATGCCAGTCTTTCCTGTGCTCTAAAGCTATTTTACCACAGCCATAAAACCCCTGATTTACTTGAGGGTTTTGCATTAATTGCCATGCGCTAATGTTGTCATTGGGACATGGCCATTTTAAAAAATTACCACAGGAACTCTTAACGACCTACTATTTTTTAATGTGGTAAGGGCTCCTGCATTATCTGTGCCCTAACGAGAGACTGAGGGACATGCCATGAAAGTGGCCCACCTAGCTTGCTTGCCACCCGGGGCGGGTCGCCGATGCACCCCCTAAGGTGCGCCACCCCCACCCCCACTTTATGTCACACCTCCACTCCACCCTGAGGTGTGTCACACCCCCACCCCCACTCCCACCCCCCAAAGCGCATCTCACACCCTCCACCCTCCTAGCAAGGGGGTGCACAGAGCAGTTGTGTGGCTGTCAGCTCTGCCGGTCCCCTGCCCCATAACAGGCAGTAACGTCAGAGGGGCAGGGAACCGGCGGAGCCGACAGCCACACAACTGCTTTGTACACCCCCTTGCTGCCTGCACCTAGGGCACAGCACCCCCACCGCCCTTGGTACACTATTGCTCCATGAAGCTACATGATAATACTTTTAAAACAAATAAAAAATATATTTTTTACTCAGGGGTCCTTTTACCAGGCTGTGGGAAAAAGGGCCCTGTACTAGTGGCAGGGGCCATTTTTCCTACATGCCAGGGCCCTTTTTACCACAGTGGGTAAAAGGAGCCTAGGCATGCATGGCCATGCGATAAGACAACTCTTACTGCATGGCTATGCAACAGGCAGCCCTTACCTCCACCCTTTGAGGTGGCAATAAGGGCTACTGCGCTAACCGGGCAGCATGCAGCAATGCTCAATTACCGCTGGGTTACTGCCATGCAAGCCATTTCTGGGGTTTTTCTTTTTCTCCTGGAAATAGTGTGTGCTAGGGGCGGGACTACTGCTGGCAGCCGCATTGGTAGTCCCAGAAGAGCGAGCGGTAAGCTCACTCTGTAAAAGGGCCCCTCAATGAATAATTAAGCTCAGGAATTTATTTTTGGAGGGTGTGGTAACAACAATTAGTATATCTGGGTTTAAGAAAGGTTTCAACACGTTCCTGGAGAAAAAGTCCATAAGACATGGGGAAAGCCACTTCTAATCCCTGGAATTGGTAGCATGGAATCTTGCTGTTCTTTGGGATTCTGCTCGGTACTTTTGACCTGGATTGGCCACTATTGGAAGCAGGATACTGGGCTAGATGAATCATTGGTCTGACCCAGTATGGCTGTTCTTATGGTAATGTAGATAGGCTAACTGGTTAGTGTAGAAAGAGCACTCTCCACCCCTGAAATGCCCCCTGAAAAAAAAATAAGAAACATTTTTTAGCATGTGATTAGTGCACACACATTCCCGACCTTCCACATGACACTGTAGCATGTCCCATGGTAGTCTATATATTGCCACATTAGGCATTCATTAGTACCTAACAAAGGTGTCTTTACCAAGGCACACAAAGTGGCTCATTTTCAAAGCGCTTAGACTTACAAAGTTCCATAGGTTGCTATGTAACTTTATAAGTCTAAGTGCTTAGAAAATATGCCTCTAACTGATTTAGTGCACGCTAACAATTAGCACATGCTAAATGCTAAGACACCCATTATATTCCTATGGGTGTCTTTATCATTTAGTGCACACTAAATCTATTATCGCTCCTTAGTAAAAGGACCCCTAAGTCAATAGTGCATGTAAAACGTTATAATATTCATTAAAAATGATATGTTAAAACTAATAAGTAAAATGAACTGAAAATACTAGAAAACCAGGAAACAAATCAGAAAATGTGGGCATGTTTTGGGCACACTTTACAAATATGGGTGCATTTCCTATTTTCCAATGGCAATGCATGTATATTTCCCTATCGGAATTTAAATCTACTCTTGAGTCATGTGTAATTGTCAGCTAACCTTTTACTTGGAACTAGGCTTTGGAGGAGTGATTTGAAAGGACAGTTGTGCTTAGCACTGTTGTTCCTTAATTTACTTATTACTAATAATTGCCATTCACTAATGTTGCCATTAGGACATGGCCATTTTTAAAAATTAACGCAAGAGCACTTACCATCTCCTATTTTTTAGGCGGTAAGGGCTCCTGCATTATCTGTGCTCTAACCAAAGACCGAAGGACACTCCATGACAGTGGCGTACCTAGCTTGCTTGCCACCTGGGGCGGGTCACCGATGTGCACCCCCCCCCCCCCCAAGGCGCCCAATGAGAGATCATCCATATAGAGACAGTCTAGCAGTCTTAGATGTTACAGTCCAGCATGTTTTGGTCTTCTGATTAAGGGCAGCTATCTTTTGCCACCATCCAATATATACAACAGCTGGACTATCACTATTTGGTTGATGTCCCATTAGGCATTTTGTTCAATTTGTTTACATATTTTATTAAAATTTTATTGACTATTGCAAATTTGTATTTCTTCCATTTAGTCTCTGCTATTTACTTTAGTAGCTGGTGGAGCTTCTTATTGGTTCTGCAGGATTTGTGGGACAATTTTAGATATGTGTCTTTTTAAAGAAGGCCAAAACAGGCACCTACCTGGCCTCTCCACCTAGGCAATGTTTTGTGTAATATGGCTTTCTCCAATACGCATGCCACCAGATACACATATTTTTCCTGAGGTCCTGTAAGTATTTTACTAAAGGTTCCATGTTCAGTGAGTCTGTTGTAAAAAACATTGCAAAATTTGAATAGTCCAATGTAGACATCTCTTTACCGACATAGATGCTTTTACAAATTTACAGTAGACAGCACAGCTTTCATTTCCACATAAGGGGGCCCTTTTATTAAGATGTGCTAATAAATGGGCTTTGCGCTTTTTAACACAGGACTTTCCCCCCACGTTAAACCCATTTCTAGTTTTCTAGTTTTTTTTTTTTGTAGATCGCACTCAAATTTTGCCATTTGCGCATGAGATTTGCAAAAGGTTAATGTGGGAGCACTATCTGGACCTTACCAGGATAATGTTTTCACATTCAGGTTACTGCATTGATTTCAACGTTGGCACTGACATTTAAATGAAGAAGTATATTCATCCCCACTACAGAAATTGTTGGCAACCCTGTATATATGTGTAGTGCAGTGACCAACGCTGCTGTATGTTTAGTTTTGGTTCTGCTGTTCTGTCACGGGGAAGTGCCAGCAGGAGTGGGGAGAGATCAGAAGGAAGGAAGGGCCTAGGGGGGATCAGGAGGTGCTGAAACAGCAGCACAATTCTCTCTATTTATCTATTTATTTATTTTTAGTTTGGGCAGCAGAAGCGATATTAGACTACTGGTAGCACGGCTGCATTTAACACACCTCTTGAGGTGGTGTTAAGTGCAACCAAACTATCGGCAGTTGTGGTAGCTAGTGCACAGTACTAACTTGTGCATTCGTTGTCATGAGTGGCCATGCCTGTCGCTTCTCTTTTTCTGCCCACAGCGTGTCCCTTACCTGTGCTAAGGAACTGGCTAGTTTTAACGGCCAATGTCTACTGTACAATAAAACCTGCATTAGCTGCTTTAGTAGCTGATAACTAGGAGTCCTAATAATTTCCTTGCCCTAATTGCCTAATGTATCATTTAAAAATTGGTTCCTGCTCCTGCTACTTTGATTCTCTTGTGTGCCATGTTTATAAAAGGTAGCTGTAGGTCATATGGAAGAATTGCTGTATGGTTTTATTTTATTGCAACTTCACCTTGTGAATTTCTAGAGTTTTTCTGAGAAAGTAAAAGTCAGCTTCTTCATTTTTCAGTATATCTGGGGCTTGAAACCTTACTGTCTCAGATCATCTATAAGCAGCCATTAGATTTATGTTTTTTTTTCTTTTTGAAAGCTAGTCTAAGCCTTTTCAGCATCTTATGAAAGTAAACATCTTTCAAACAACAAGATACTTATGTAAAGTGTATGGCTTGCATTGTGGTACTGTATAAATAAATGGAATAGCTAACAGGGAGCTGAATCGCTTAGTGATATTTCCATGGTAAACTGCTATTACTTTTCTGAATAAATGAGCGATGTGTGTTATGCACTGTGGGATTTAACAATAAGCCATTACATGTACATTGTGAGATTCAAAACCAAAGGTTGAATGCATTCCATATCCAAGACATACATAGCAATCCTAGTACTTGCTAACTATTACTTGCTTTATCAGTATTTTTAGCCCATTCAGGTCAGGCACTATTACAGCTTGAAAGAGGGCAGTTTGGGGAGGAAAGACTGGTGATTTAGCCACTAGCATATATCTGCCCTGGGTGTCATAAGCAATGAGCCAGGGAACATAAAAATGGAAGGATGTTTCAGAACTCAAACTGCAAGAGCTAAACATATATACCCTGACTTTACAAAATATATGCAGAAATATACATTAAGAGAGGTCTCCAATCCTGCACCTGTGGGGGACAATATTCAGACTGCAGGAGGAAGCTTGGCTAACACTTGTGGATAGCAGTCAACTTGGATTTTCAGTTCCAAGGCCATTTCTGGTGACTGACATTGAATATCCAGTTTATTTAGCCTTAACACTAGACCTGACAAACTTAACACTAAACAATTACTGAGTCAGGTTTAAACCAGCCAAAGATATTCCAGCTACTCACGCGGCCCGATGTGGGTGCTTACAATAGTCAATTATGCACTGAATACTCAGGGATAGCCAGTTATATTACATGATATAGCCAGTTATTTCCTAGCCGCGAACTGGGAATATTCAGCAGGGGATAGCTGGCTTTCCCCTGCTGAATATCGCCAGATATCAGGTTAAGTGGCTTTGTATAAAAATAACCCATTCTAATGATAGCCTATGTTGATAACATCTCTCCTCCCTTTAGTTCAAATAATTGACATCCTACAGAGTCATGCCATAGCACTGACTATTCTACACCAGACCTTGTGCTTATCCGTGTTTCAACTGTGTTCAGTAAGACTTGTCATAAAGCATTTTTTTCAATTTATATCAGTAGAATCCTCACCAGACAACTTGTTTCACACAGCGGCTCGCCTTAATCATCACTGGTTTCCTATTGCCCTGTTAGTGCCAACATTGCTTTTAATGATTTGAACCTTAGTTTCCGAATTGCACATAACTGTACAATTTAACACCAAAGTGACTAATATGTCACTTAAATTAAAAGGGCCTGCTGCTGACATGGGCTATGTTTCGCTCTGAAAATTTGCTGTATCAGGGCCTGGTTCTAGAATAAAAGAATCATCTTGTTAACATTACTTAATATAACTATATACCCCAAGAATCAACCATTCCTCTCTTATCCTAAGAATTACCTTAGCATTTTTATCCTTAACTTCTCTGCGACTCACATACGTTCAAGATGGCCACCAGTAATACTTCCGGATGCCATCCTGATCTATATATAACTGCCCAGCCAATCACCTCCCTCTACATCATCAGTAAAAGATTACTGAGGTCCAATCACTCTCCTGTATGTAAACATTAAACAAGTACTAAGTTCCAATCAATTTCTAAATTCAACCCATTGACACCAACTTCTATTCAAATATCCATCTTTGCTCTTTATAAATAAGTAGCCAATCTCTGTCACCGCCCTTCCATCCCATCTCAGTGCATTCTAGCATTCTCCATTTGATGTCTCTTACTGAATGCTGTTTTTACCTTCCAGTGTGCTACCAGAGGAGGCAAAAGTATTTCTCCTGCTATATGTTCACCTAATCGTGTCCTTACTGCCCTAGAAGTTCTACCCACATACATTTTGGGACAACATGCGATTAAATGTACTACATACATAGTCAGATGCGCAGGTAGTATTAGTTCTAGCCATCACCCTGTCACCCATAATCGGGTAACACCAGGTGAGTTCCTCCATGGTGGAATCTCACCAATTACAATGTCCACAACTCTGTGTCCCAATAACTGTTCTGTTTCTCAGATGTAATCTAGTCACTTGTAAGAAAGTATTTCACCGGTGGTGCATCCTTTATTTTAAGCTATAAATGGAAACTCAATGGAACAATTATAGGGACACAAGAGTTGTGGACATTGCAACTGGTGCAATTCCACACAAGAAAGAATACTGGCCTTTTCATCTATTAGCAGTAAAATAACCTCTATCATTTTTTAAATGTTGGCAAGTCTTGACTGATTTTTCATTTTTTCAAGAATTTCCATTGATTGGCACTATCAGTATAACAAGAAACCAGTGATGATTAAGATGAGCCACAGGGCTATGGTCCCCATGTGAAACAAGTTGTCTGCTGAGGTTTCCACTGATATAAATTGAAAAATATGCTTTATGACAAGTCTTAGTAAATCCAGTTGAAACAACTTTTTCAGAACATTCTATAAAAGAAATGTAAAAGCGTTGGGATTTGGGTGATTTATAAAGCTGATTAACTAATGACTTAGCAGCAGACTGTAAACACTGCCCTTTGGCTACCCCTAACCATAATGTCTGTCTGGGGCCTCATGTTACCCCTCCAGGAATATTTTGATGGCACCCAAGGACACTTTTGGAATTGTCAGCTAGTAACAGTTTAGTTTAATGCTTAATCACCAAGAATTCACCAATGAAAGTACCCTAGTGGATTAATTCCAACCACCCATCCAGGCCATGCTCCTGCTAGAACAAAACAGTGTCCTGCTAGCAAATTAGGATTATTTGGGTGACTGATGATTTATACCAAGTCGAGGTGGTTGAAAGGATATCCAGTGAGTTCCCACCTGGACAGTTCCAACCCACCAATCCCCCCCCCCCCCCCCCCCCCCCCACACTGGGACAATTCCCACCCAGGACTTTTCCCACCCAGTCATTTCTGGAAAAGACAGATGTTGACAGATGAAATTTAAGGGCAAATAATTTAGGATGAAAGCAAATAAAAGAGAGGTAATAAGAATGTTTTTAATTGTTGTTAAATGGAAAGAACTTATTAGAAGAACTGCTAGCCAAGAACTCAGAAAATAATATTTTGGCTATAGAGAGAAATAATAAAGTGGTTGCATAAGTGAAAAAGGCAATGAAGAAAAGGAACTCTACAAATCCAGGTTAAGTTTTTGTATTTGTCCCTATTTCTTATAAGTGGCTTAGCAAAATTACTAAGTCGTGTATAATACCCCCAGATTCTATATAGCGCGACTTAAATTGTGAATGCAAATCTGGTAGTATTCTGGATTTGCGTGTGCAACTTAGTTAACAAGCCAATCAGTGCTGAGTGTTGCCATTTAAAAAGCAATTATTGACTAATTGGCTTTAATTAGAATTTACATGCACAACTGTCTAAGCAAATTCTGTGATGTGATGCGCTTAAATTCTAAGTTGCACAATTGCAAAAGAGGCATAGCTATGGCTGTAGAATGGGTGGGTCATGGGCATTTCTAAAAGCTATGGGGTCCTTTTACTAAGGTGCGCTGAAAAATGGCCTGTGGTAGTGTAGGTGCAGGTTTTGGGCGTGCGCAGATCCATTTTTTAGCTCGCCTGCAAAAAATGCCTTTTTTTATTTTTGCCGAATTTGGACATGGGGCAAAATAAAAATTGCTGTGCGTCCATTTTGGGTCTGAGACCTTACTGCCAGCCATTGACTTAGCAGTAAGTTCTCTTGCATTAACCATGCAGTAATCACTTATGTGTGTCAAGTCAGAGTTACTGCCCGATTTTTCACTGCGTGCCATAAAAAAAAATTTCTGGTGCATGTAGCGGATAAGCATAGAAAATGAAATTACTGCACAGGCCACGCGGTAACTGGGTGGTAACTCCGAATTGGTGTGCCTTGGTCGCGCGTAAATGCCTATCACGCATATTTTCAAAAGAGAAGGACTCCCATCTTTCGACACAAATCGGGAGATGGGCGTCTTTCTCGCAAGGTCGTCCAAATTGGCATAATCAAAAGCTGATTTTTTGACACCCTTGACGGCTTTCCGGCGCGGGGACGACCAAAGTTCAGAGGGGCGTGTCGGCAGGGTAGCGAAGGCGGGACTGGGGCGTGATTAGGAGATGGCCGTCCTCAGCCGATAATAGAAAAAAGAAGGGCGTCCCTGATGAGCACTTGGCCGACTTTACTTGGTCCATTTTTTTTCACGACCAAGCCTCAAAAAAGTGCCCGAACTAACCAGATGACCACCGGAAGGAATCGGGGATGACCTCTCCTTACTCCCCCAGTGGTCACTAACCCCCTCCCACCGTAAAAAACAAGTTTAAAAATACTTTTTTGCCAGCCTCAAATGCCATACTCAGGTCCATCGCAGCAGTATACAGGTCCCTGGAGCAGTTGTAGTGGGTGCAGTGTACTTCAGGCAGGCGAACCTGGGGGGGGGGGTTGGGGGGCTCAACACCCAAGGTAAGGGAGCTATGCACCTGGGAGCAATTTTTGAAGTCCACTGCAGTGCCCCCTAGGGTGCCTGGTTGGTGTCCTGGCATGTGAGGGGGACCAGTGTACTACAAATGCTGGCTCCTCCCATGACCAAAGGGCTTGGATTTGGACGTTTTTGAGATAGATGTCTTTGGTTTCTATTATTGCCGAAAACCGAGAACGACCATCTCTAAGGTCGACCTAAATGTCAAGATTTGGTCGTCCCCGACCGTATTATTGAATCGAAAGATGGACGTCCATCTTGTTTCGATAATATGCGTTGCCCCGCCCCTTCGCGGCACCGTCCTTATAGTTGGGTGCCCTTAGAGATGGTCGTCCCCATTCGAAAATGCCCCTCCATGCGGCTTAGTAAAAGGGCCCCTATATTCGTTGTTATAGAATACACCCAGTCCGCACCTAATTTAGATTTACTTGGCATAATTGACCACAACTAAATTTAGTCATGCAGACGCTCAGCATATTCTATAAACTGCGCTGAAATTTAGGCATACTTTATAGAATACACATAGGTGTATTTTTTTTTCTGTGCCAATTTTTTAGGCTTGATATATAGAATCTAATCCTATATCATAGAGTGGAATTTTAGATAGGATTGAGATATCCAGGTTGTAACATCTCAAGTTCCATTTTTACATTAGAACAGAATCTGCCAGCAGAGAACCAGCTCTAAAATACATGAACAAATAGACGTTTAGTTGACGATTACATGCAGCAAGAACATCCATTTATGTGTGCTTTAAGGTTTGGGGAAAGAGGGTAATAGGTTACGGAGGGTTGGCACTGTGCAGAAGGCAGCATGAGTTTTAAAGTAGCATATACTTTCTGGGGCTTGGCAGGGTATGAAGCTTAATGGTACATAGTGCCCCCTCATAATACGGCATGAACTACTGTGGTGAGGTAAGGGTCCGGGACTCTTTCAAGCCAATGGGCTCTCGTAGCTGCCTAGCTAGTTACATGGAGGGAGCTTCTTCAAGCAAGTTGTTTGCAAAAATGACATTTTTTGTATTTACCTTGTTGGATCAGGTTGATGGTTTGAGTTTCTTATTTACTTACATAATAAAACTGAGGCTAAGTGTTTAGCCAAACTGATCTCTCTCTGGCCATTTTGCCATTTGGTGGTTTGAATGGGGGAAAGAGTTGGAGGTTTAGTCAAATTGGGGTGGACGTAAGAGGTTAGGGAATGCAGGTTGGCATGTGGCCGTCCCTACAGCCAGGTACCACAGTTATTGAACTGAACAATGCTATCAACAAAGTTTCAGAACACCAGCCAGATTTAAAACCATGCTGCCAGTCATCCATTAAATTATTCTGCTCTATAAAGTTTTCCAATTGCATGCTCACTGATTGCTCAATCACCTTACTCAAAAATGGCAGGTTAGATACAGACCAGTAATTACTTAAATTAGTCAATGAACCACCCTCTTTTTTTCATAACTGGTATGACTGCTGCATGTTTTAAAATTTACAGGCATCTGTGTTGCACATATAGAAACATGATATGGATTTTAATGGCAGATGAGGACATTAAGGTCCAAATGCTCTGTCTGACTCCATTTTTGCTGTACTGAAGTAGACTAAGGGGCCCTGTTTACTAAGCTGCGCTAGTGTTTTTAGCACGTGCTAACCATGTAGATGCCCCTAGGAATATTAGGAGCATCTACACGGTTAGCATGCGCTAAAAACGCTAACGTGCCTCTAGCGCAGCTTAGTAAACAGGGCCCTTAGTGGGGTTTTTTTTTTTTGCTTTCTTCACACATGAGAGGCAAATATGGTCCATGGGTCATCTGACACCATTTTAAATGTTGGCACATCATCTCAGCAGCAGTTGGACATTGGTACTGCTCCTCTACAGCCACAGACTTCTGGCTATGTAGGGGAAGGCGATGAGGGACTTCATTTGTTTGAAACTTGGGTGGGGGTAGAACATGAGAAGAAATGGGTATAATTTGAAATAAGAACAAGGTGGTAGAAGGTGACAGGGATTATATTGGAGAAGAGAAAGAGGGGCCCAATTTTGTTTTTTTTTTTGTTTTTTTTTTAGGTGTTTTGGTTCAGGAAGGGTTCTACATATCCAGAGGCTGCTCAAGATGATTGGTACATGTTAGATTGCTGATGTTTCTGGTGAAATGTAATTATACCACTTTAGGTGTAACTAACTGTCTCACAAAAGTACAGCCCAAAATATGCTAGTGATTGCCATGCTCATAAGCCGGCTGATATTCAAAGCAATTTAAATAAGCAGGAGCCTTTCTTGCCTGCTTAAATGACTTTCAGTGGAACTTAACCCAATAGTACTACTGAATATCACCACAGACCACCCAACAAAAAAGTGGGCAGGTCAGCATTGGGGCCAGTGTTAGGGAGGGGTTATGCGGGTGCTGGTAATATTCAGTGCCAGGACCCGCATAACTATTTCCTAACTCAAAAGCCCTCTCTGATCCCCTTCCTGACCTTCAAAATAGACCCCAAATACCCCCCTCCAGCCCATGAGAATCAAAGGCCCTCCCCACCTCCAACCCCTGTGAGCTCTAGATAGATCCCTCCGGGCCTACCTGATGTCTCTGGTGGTCTGTGGGTATTGTTGGGGCAGGAGTGAAGGCCACTCATTCTGCCCTTTGCTGCCACATTTTGGTGGAGTTACAATAGTGTTGTGCAATGTGGAGAGGGCATCAAAAGTTTAAGCGGGCCAGAGCCTTTCCTGCCCATTTAAACCTCTTTGAATATCAAAATCTACCTCTGAATTTGGCTCCTAAGCTATAATCCTAAATTGGTGCCCAATTTTCAACCAACCTTTAGAGTCAATGTTTTCAGTTGAAAATTCATCTGAATTTAGAGTGCTTATAAATTTAGGCCTGCCATTCATCTGGCTAGATTTGTGAGCCTAATTTATGAACCTAGTAGGTCCTTTTTACCAAAGAGTGGTAAAAGGTGGTCTTAGCATGTGGTTAAACAGATCATCCACATGGGTAAAATGGCCACTTTTTTCTGGGTTTTGTTTTATTAATGGTCACACTAATTTTCCCATTAGCGTGTGAGCATTGACTGACACCTATTTTGTAGGTAGCAAGGGCTCTCTCTCTAATCACGCATTAATTGGTTAGTGTGCAGCAGTGTAGCTGCACTAACCAATTAGCAAACAACATGCCTACTCTCTGCCACAATCCGCCCCCAGTGCTAAAAAATAAAATCTATTTTTTAGCTGATGAGACGCATGCACCGATGCCAAAATTACCACAGTGTGCCCTACGGTAAAGCATTTTAATCTACCGTAAGCATGTGTTAGTGTTTACCGTACCTTAGTAAAAGGACTGCCTAATGCAGAAAAATCAGTGCTGAGCTCCTAATGTTTTTTTTTATTCCCTAAGGGGTCCTTTTCCAAAGGCGAGCTGAAAAATGGCTTGTGGTACTGTAGGCTCAGGTTTTGGGTGCACGGCGATCCATTTTTTAGCGTGCATGTAAAAAAAGGCCTTTATTTTTTTTGCTGAAAATGGATGTGCAGGAAATTCAAAATTTATGAGACCTTACCGCCAGCCATTGACTTAGCGGTAAAGAATCTGGGTGGTAATGACCTACACATGTCAAATGCTACTTGGCGCGTGCGTGTCTGTTAAGTGCGCCCGAAAATAAAAAATATTTTTCAGACGTGCATATCAGACACGCGCCAAAAATGAAATTACCACAAGAGCCACGAGGTGGTCAGGTGGTAACTCCAGTCTGACTCCTAAATTTAAGAGTTCAGTGAAATTTTGAGTATGTTAGACACTTAGCCCTAGTACATTTTTAAAGATTCCAGTTTACGAGCAAAGAATCTTTGAATATTAGACCCATGCAGTTCATAGTTCAGTCAAGCCAGAAGGGTCAATAGATAGGAAAGTAATTCTCCCCTACAAATAACATATGCATTTAATTGTATAAAATAAACTATGAAATGGAAAATGATCCTGGAATAAAAATTGATATTTAACTGATTCCTAAAATATAAACAAAGTTGTGATCAGTTAACTAGAAGTTAAAGTAGATTTTTATAATCGGCACTTAAGCAGCAGGATACTCATGCAGGTGCTATCCTTTGCGGCATTAAAGAGGTGTTTTAAGAAGGAAAAAATGTTCTTGAATAATTTCTCCAAAGCATAAAGCACAAATTTTCACATGCTTCAAATAATTTCACAAAAACTCTACTTAATGTGCTATAATTCTTTTTCCATTAGCTTCTAAAATGTGGCCACACTAGTGAGATAATCATAATGGAAAACATACATGACCTGACATCTAACCCTCCCCTGCAAAAAAAAAACAAACAAACAAAAAAAAAACCTAATGCGCTTGCCTACTACCTTTTGAAATCCCTTGTGTTATGTGGCCCAAAGTGAAAATGCCACTACTTTTTGAAATCCCCTAGTTGCTATGTGGTTCAAAGTGAAAGTGCTATTTAATATGGGGGATTTCTTTCTCCTCCCTCCTGTGACAATATCCAGCCCTGTGAAAGGTATTCTATCCTTCCATTTGTTCCTACCTTTAGCAGCATGCACTTCAGTGGAAAAAACCCACACTGCTAGAACTACATTATTACAATCATAGAACTGTGAAACTGCTTTGGGCTGATGGTGGTGGTGGTAGGGTACTGGGAAGCTCATAGGGGGTCTTTTTTGCATATTTGATTCTGGATTTAGAAGGAGGCTTCTTCGTTGGGGGGACTGGTATTGTGGGTATCCCTTACTGGAGGAGGTGCTATGGGAGGCCTTGGTGCTGTGGGTAGGTACCTTACTTGGGGGGGGGGGGGGTGTTTTGGTACTGAGGGGGGGGGGGATGATGGATTTGTGGATCTTGATGTACAGGGAAGGGTGCCTGATAATATAGATTCTCTCATCCTCTATCATCGGAGGGAGGGAAAAATGTCCTGGTAGGAGCCCATTCTATCAGCAGGAGGGAGGAAGGAATTAAAAAAACCCTATGGGGCTCTAGCATGGGAGGGAGGGAAAAAAGACCTGGCAGGAGCCAATTCTATCAACAGGAGGAAGGAAGGAATTGAAAACCCCTTTGGGGCTTTATATTGCTATAGGAGGTTGGAAGGGAAGGAAGTAGAGACAGACTTTCCCATGTGAAGCAGCCCTGCACTTCTTGCCACTTTGAGCCAGGGATTTCTACCTTTTTTCTGCTTAGTGGCTAATTCAATTAAGTTCTTAACCAGCATTTTGCTCAGCCAGCTCCATTTTAAAAGTCACACAGAGCAGAGAAGTTAAAAATGTTTCTCTCACCTGGCCCCATTGTTCTCGACCAGTATTTGAAAGGGTGTGGGGTGAGGCCTTCTTCAAGGTTTGCAGGGCTACAACCCATTCATCTATGATTTGGAATTGTAGGGAGGAGGTTCATCAGTACAATGGCTCCTTCTCCTTCATCTTTGCTGTGAGAGTGTACAGTGACAGAAGAGGTATATTGCATTACCAGCTGCTTCGTTTTGTCTGGTAAAGGTGGAGGCAGGAAGGTTTCTATTGGATCAATGGATCATTCAACTTTGTTTGGGAAGAGTATGGAGGTCTATCAGAGCATTGCTGTCTTCAGATTTTCTTGGGGAATAGAAGAGGGTGAAAAGAGGAAAGTAGTTAATCAGTGTAGCAACTCTCTTTTCAACATTCTGGGGTAGTTGGGAAATTGAAATCAAAATGTTATCCAGTATTTTTATAATTCACTCAGGAGAAGGAATTTCAAGACTTTCTCTATGAAAAAGTAATACGTGGATTTTAAATTTATGCCTTCATCTGTGGGTATAGATCAGCATACCATACTTGGTATCATACACCTTGTAATGTCATATTTGAAAATGGAACACCTTTATTTATATTCATTCAGACACTAACTTTAGTATCTATATCTTAAGATCTGAGGAGTAAATGGATTGCGAACAAAAACAGCACCTATGTGGATTTTAGAAATGTTATGGTAAAATAAATAAAATTATTCCTATTTTACAAATGTCTGCCCCCCCCCCCTGTCATGAAAACCTGGTTACACCTCTGCTTAAGATGCAGTGGCGCAGCTACGGGGGGGGGGGGGCTTGGGCCCCCCAAAAGTGGATCCGGGGCCCCTAGTTTGGCTGGCGGGGTTCCCAACCCCAGCCAGTTGAAGCCTTTCTCCAGCGCTGTTCTCTGCACATTGTCTACCTACTTCCTCTCACGTTGCGTGCATATTTATGAGAGGAAGCAGGGCAGGCAATATGCAGAGAATAGCGCTGGAGAAAGGCTTCAGCTGGCAGGGAATGGAGACTCCCATCAGCTTAGGTATATGGGGTTGCATCAGGGTGGGGGTTGCGGCAGGGAGGCGGGCCAAACTGTGCCCCCCCCCACACACACACACACTTTGGGCTCCGGACCCCCAATCATTGAAATCTGGCTACACCTTTGTTAAGATGTTGGGGGACTATGTTTTACTATGCACTTTAAAAGTTTAGAGGGTGGTTGTATAAACTAGGCCCAGCATTTGTGTGCATATTGCATGGATAAATGTTTAGAATTCAAACATAGACAAGCAAAAAGGAGGAGAAAACCTCACATGACCGTGAGAATCGAACAACAAAGTGAGGTAGAAACAAGGAAGATATCAACCAGTCTTTACTGGTAACAGCTGAAGGGTGACCTGACACGGCCGTGTTTCGGCACAATTGTCCTGCCTCAGGGGTCAAGTAGATCTACATAAAACAAACATAAAGTAAAAAGGAATTGAATACACATAAAAAATATATAAAAGTCATTTGAGTAAACAGGAAAATAATGCACAAAACGCAATTTGGTGACACTCATATATGACATAAATACCTAAGGGTACTTCAAAAACATTAAAAACCACTAAATAAAATTACAAATCATATAAATGTACATATTTCTGGAGGAATGTATGATGTATGAATAAAAAAGTGTGTACGAAACATAAAGTCAAATAAATGAAGTTGCAAATCATATAAATGTGCATGTTTCTGGTGAAATGTATGATATGTGGATGAAGGAGTGGTGTATGGGAAACGTGAGTGAAAAAAACGTTAGAAGGTGATTACCTAGAATACAGACATTTACACACATAGGTGCACACTTACGCACGTATATGCCAGTATGTCACCTAAGTGCTCATCTGTAAATGTACAACTGTCATGCATAGTATATATTTTCATGGAGGGTGTAAAGCATGGGCAGGGTACAGGGGGAGTTCCCACTTAAGCACATGACTTATAGAATAATGGAAGTTATATGTGTCCCTGCTGCATTTTGGCGCCTGTAGGCTAGTGAACATGTGTTCACCTACATTCTAGGTGTTTTGATACTGGGCTATACTAGTATTTTTTAATACAACCGAGGCATCAGGTTTCCATTATAGAATAGTCTCTGACCATCTGCTCTCAGGGCACCCAGTTATAAAATTGTCCTTTATTGTATAGCACACTTTCTTTTAGCTTGCAAAATAGCCTTAAAATGCGTACTGAACTTTACTTCAAAGGTCACATAATGCTGTAGCATTTGTTTCTTTGATCTTTTAATAATATTCATATCAGGATACTGTTCAAATACTCCTTATGGTTTGAATTAATTCTCCTTTTCTAGATTTTACCCATTTGTGTGCCCCTGCCTCTCCCTGTATAAAGTGCACTGTTGTTATTTTATGCTGTCATATCATACAATTCAGGATACTATAGCTCCAAATCATCGGGCTGATTAGTTATTCTTCTGTGTAATCGGTTTTATATGAATTCCAAGACATAATGTTCTTGACCTTTGAATCCCTGTTCCCTTCATATCATTTTGTTAGATTTTTTTTTCAGCTCTCAAGATGTCCACAAAGGACTTCTGGTAGCATGTTCTGTTTATTCTCATCTACTTGACATTTGGGCCTAATTTTCACTGATGAAAAGTATTGACATATAATGATTCCAGGCAATTAGCATTGGTGATTACCTCACAATTGCCATAATACTGCCAATGTTTGGGCTCCTTTTCATTTTACAGATTGTTTCTTTGTGGGAGAAAGTCATGTGTTGTCCCAAGTTAACCTACAATTCAGTACTGATCGCAGCTTGAAGGGAAATAAGTTCCGAAAAGCTGCATCTCACATTTCCACATACATTCATACATATAGGCATTCAAACGAAGGAATACCCATTCTAAGTATGTGTATTTTAAAGGTTGCAGTTCTCCTTGGCTAACAGGTATGTCTACTAAAGGGCATTAAGCCCAATCGCATGCTTAGTGCAAATGAAAATACTTACTGCTAAGTGCGTTAAAGCGTTATGTGGTAACTTGTTTGCGTGAGAATTTTCTTTTTTGTTTTAATTTTCTGGAGTAGGCATGTCAGGGATGGAGAATGGGTGTGGACACACTATCCAGTTGACATGTTCTGATTACCATGGGCTAACTGGTTAGCACATCCATAACAGGGGACCTCTTAGTGCATCCTAAATAGGAGGAGGTGAGTGTTCCCCATCCATTTTTTTTCAGTTACACATGCTAATGCCAATATTAGCACATGACCTGAAAGATAACTACTGGAAATTAAGCCCACATTAGCACATGTTAAGCTCATTTACTAACGCACTTTAGTAGGCATAGTCCTATGTGTCCAGCTGTTCTAATGGCCTCCTTAATGCACCTTTTAATTGCACCCTATTTGTTCTCTTCTTTCTAAACTTCCTTGGTGTTTCCACTGCATTACACTAAGATTACCTACTGGTTAGTCTCCTATGAGGCTGGTCTGCCAGCAGTAATTTCTATTGTAGCATATGGCCAAGTTGTCTCACCAGTGGGCTTCTGGCATCACTTATGTTAAAATCATTTTTATTGACTTTTCAGTAATACACAATAGCAACAAATTACAGAGGAACACATCACGATTCAGAACCAGATGCACTAAACCTAACGAGCCAGCAATGTGGATTTTAAACCAGTTCTAATCGGTTTAGTGAGCAAGTTGTAAAACAAGACATGCACAAAAGGGTTCTCCAAGTCATTTTCCTGTTACGGTAGCAGCTAACGAAAAGAGAATGCAAATGATCTAAAAGCTATTATAATGAGCTAATTAGTATTATAATGTGCATGCAAGGCAATGCACAGCTGTTTTCTGACCCCATGCACAAAAGCAGTCCCTACCTTTACCATGGAAAACCTGGTTTTGCTGGGCATGACAGTGGCCCGGAAGCTGCTGCTTTTCCTGCTTTTTCAGCAGTCACACAGAAAAATGCTGAATTGTGCAGCAGAGGGAGAGAGAGCGGGATCCTGGAAAGAAAGAGAACTTTCCTCCTTGTACGCAGAGGTAGAGAGAGAGAGCAAAGATCCAAGGGACTCCCAGGTCTCTCTCAGCCAATCACAGCATGTTTAACTGACACCAGTGACAGCTAAATGAGCTGTGATTGGCAGGCACTTCTGCTTTTTTTTTAATGCAAGAAGCATAACAGGTATTTCTGTGGCAAGTTATTGGAGGCTGTAGACGGTTATTATACATGCAGCTTGTCTAGTGTATGAAGCTGTCTTTGGCATTGTGCAGCAGAGGGAGAGAGAGCGGGACCCTGGAAAGAGAGAGAACTTTCCTCCTTACGAAGAGGTAGAGAGAGAGAGAGAGAGCAAAGATCTGAGGGAAACCCAGGTCTCTCTCAGCCAATCACAGTGCATTTAGCTGACACCAGTGACAGCTAATCGCGCTGTGATTGGCAGGCAGTTCTGCTTTTTCTTTTTTTAAATGCAAGAAGCATAACAGGCTAGCGTGCCTTTGTAAAGCATAGTAACATAGTAACATAGTAGATGACGGCAGAAAAAGACCTGCACGGTCCATCCAGTCTGCCCAACAAGACAACTCATGTGTGCTTCTTTTTGTGTATACCCTACTTTGATTTGTACCTATGCTCTTCAGGGCACAGACCGTATAAGTCTGCCCAGCACTATCCCCGCCTCCCAACCACCAGCCCCGCCTCCCAACCACCGGCTCTGGCACAGACCGTATAAGTCTGCCCAGCACTATCCCCGCCTCCCACCACCGGCTCTGGCACTGACCGTATAAGTCTGCCCAGCACTATCCCCGCCTCCCACCACCAGCTCTGGCACAGACCGTATAAGTCTGTCCAGCACTATCCCCGCCTCCCACCACCGGCTCTGGCACAGACCGTATAAGTCTGCTCAGCACTATCCCTGCCTCCCAACCTCCAGTCCCGCCTCTCACCACTGGCTCTGGCACAGACCGTATAAGTCTGCCCCTCACTATCCCTGCCTCCCAACCTCCAGCCCCACCTCCCACTACTGGCTCTGCTATCCAATCTCGGTTAAGCTCCTGAGGATCCATTCCTTCTGAACAGGATTCCTTTATGTTTATCCCACACATGTTTGAATTCCGTTACCGTTTTCATCTCCACCACCTCCCATGGGAGGGCATTCCAAGCATCCACCACTCTCTCCGTGAAGAAATACTTCCTCACATTTGAAGAAATACTTCCTGACCCCCTAAATGCTGTATGCCAGTTTTATACCTATGAGCCACATGGCACTTAGGGGTCTTCTATTTATTTATTTATTTATTTATTTGTTACATTTGTATCCCATATTTTCCCACCTATTTGCAGGCTCAATGTGGCTTACATAGTTCTTTAGAGGCATTCGCCAGTCCGGTAAAGAAACAAATACAGGTGGTATTATGGTTGAGTAAGGAACATATGTTTCAGTTACAATGGGAATCAAGGCGCACTAGTGTTCTTAGCTCATGCTAATGATTAGCACCCACTAAACATTAGAGACACCCATAAGAATATATGGACATCTCTAGCATTTAGCACATGCTAAAAAAGATAGTGCGCCTTTGTAAAAGGACTCTCAAGTGTATGCTTTTGTCCATTAGAGCATGCTAAGCTTTAGTAAAAGGGCCCCAAAGCTGAACCTGAAGGCTGGGATGTTAGCATTTCCTCAAATTTTTTTTAAAATCAGAAATTCAGTAGAGACGCTGCAGACCATTTAAGATTCTGCTGTACATAAAGATATATTCAGGACCATTTTTTTTCGATATTATTCTGATCATTACACTTCAGAAAAACAGCTCTCAAAATTTTGGGAGTGGGGGTTCCAGGGGTGTCAGGATGTTGATGAAGAAGGGTCTTGGTTGTGTCAGGGGGATGAGGTTTCAGTCAGGGGGTGTCAGGGATGGGATTTGTTTTGGAAGTATGTCAGGGGTGCAAGAACCTGATTAGGGGATCAGGGGCCTGATTGGGGGTATCGGGTTGAGGTGTGTGGTCTGACCGGGGGGATCAGGGAGTGTATCACCAGCAACAATGTGATATGCGACTGGACTTCTGATAGTGTAGCTGCACTTATGGGGTACTCTTCAAGTGGTGGTAAATTCAGCTGCGCTATTGTCAGTTCTGATAGCTAGAGAGGCATTGACCCAGGCACTAGATTTCACAGCTGGCCACACCTGTTCACTCCTGCATTAGTCAGCTAACACAGGACTTTTACCCCAACCGCTGCCTTTCTAGTGTAAGAGACGGTTGTATGGGCCTGGGCTACTGTAAAGTTTGTGTTAACCCTGTGATAGCTGCTTAATGTAGATTATTAAAAGGCTCTCACAGGGCCTACTATTCAAAGAAACTTAGCTCCTAAATTTAGATGGCCAGGTTAGGGGGGTCCTTTTACAAAACGGAGTTGCCTCAATGGGTGGCAGTAAGTGCTGTCCCCCAAATGGCCACTCAGCAAGCGCTTCACTTGCTGCATGGCCATTTCCTGTGAAAAAAAAACAAAGACCCCCCTTTTACCTGCTGCGGTAAAAGGGGGCCTTGACGCATGTGAAAAACATTCACTAACCCCCTTTTGCCACAGCTTTGTAAAAGGGGCCCAAGGTGCTTAAATTCATCCCTATTTTCAGCCAAGAATCATAGGAACCTTTGGAGCCCTTTTACTATAGCTTAGCATGTGGCAAAGATAGCACACACTAAATGCTGCATATCCTATTTTATACCTACGGGCCAAGTGGCAATTAGCGTACGCCAGTGTCAATTAGCACGCACTAAGCTTTAGTAAGAGGACCCCTTAGTTCTTAGCTGGAAGTTCACCTCAGTTTAGGAGCTAAAGAATGTATGCATTCAAATATTTGAGGTAAGTGCTGTTTTCCTCTCGCTCCTGTAAAGGAAGTGTATTATAAAATCAGTGAAGAATTTTGATTAGAGTATGAAGATTTACATGTACAGTAATAAGTGAGGAATTTTGATCATAGTATGATGATTGATATATAAAATAAGGTGGAGATTTTGGCCAGTGATTGAGACTGAGTCTGATGAGACAGCTTTTGATGAGGTAGCTTTTTCCTCATCAAGAGGTTTGGCTACTCCACTGATGGGTGAATGCACAGAGAATTGTTGAGTTATTTGGAGTCCATTTTTTATGATTACATTGAGTATATTTGGTGCATGGACTTTTCACCCTGATTTTGTTTCTCAAATTTAGGGCTCCTTTTACTAAGCCATGTAGATGCCTATGTGTGCCCAACGTATGTCAACTGTTGGGTGGAGGAGTAGCCTAGTGGTTAGTGCAGTGGATTTTGATCCAGGAGAACTGAGTTCAATTCCCACTGCAGCTCCTTGTGACTCTGGGCAAATCACTTAACCCTCCATTGCTTCTAGTACAAAATAAGTACCTGAATATATGAAAGCTGCTGCTTTGAATGTAGTTGCAAAAACCACAGAAAGTATATCAAGTCCCATTTCCCTTGTGTGGCCCAGGTGGTAATTTCATTTTTTATGAGTGTCCACTAAGTGCACTGGAAAACAATTTTTATTTTCTGGAGTGTGGTGGAAACTGGGTGGTAATTGTCATTCATTCTATGCACATAGATAATTATTTATTTGGATTTTGCTCACACCTTTTTCAATAATAGCTCAAGGTGAGTTACATTGGATATTTTTCTGTCCCAGGAGGGCTTGCAATCTAGGTTTGTACCTGAGGCAATGGAGGGTTAAGTGGCTTACCCAAGATCACGAGGAGCAGCAGTGGGATTTGAACCAGCTACCTCTGGACTTCAAGGCTGGTGCTGTAACCACTAAGCCACTCCTACCACACACTTACTGTGTGAGACCTTACTGCTAAATCAATGGTAAGGTCTCAGACCCAAAATGGATGTGCTCCAATTTTTATTTTGCGGCATGCCCATTTTCGGCAAAAGTTTTAAAAAGGCCTTTTTTACAGATGCGCTGAACAATGGATCTGCGCGTCCCAAAACACACACCTACACTAGCACAGCCCATTTTTCAGTGCACCTTAGTTAAAGGACCCCTTAGATCTGCCATTCATTTTTGTACATCAGTGTTAAGCTTCCCCCTGACACTCCCCCCCTTGTTTTAGTCACCTAAATGTTCAAAAAAGCCAATTTATGAATCAACTCTCAAAGTTTGGAGCCAACCTTTTATAAATGAACCTCATAGTTACATCCCTGCAACTATTTTTAAGTGCTTGCATTAGTGCAAGTATGAATATACTTGTTACCATGTGAACTTTGTACCCTGGAATACAATTCACACTTCTTTACACCTGCTATTAGATGCATACATTTTCTATGTGAAAATGCAGACAGGCATTTGAATTTCCAAAAGTGTGCGCAAAAACACTAACCCCTCCTCATTCCCTTCTTGGGAACATCTTCCTAGGCTTTGGACTCAAAGAGCAGCTAAGCAACTTTTTACAATTTAATACATAAAAATTTGAGTTCATATGGACTGTTCATATATAACGTTATCCACAGATAGGGAAGGCAATTTTATGAATGCCTGTTTGCATAGCATAATAACATAGGACATGACGGCAGATAAAGACCTGCTTAGTCCATCCAGTCTGCTCAAAATCACGTTTATTATCAATTCATGATTAAACCAATAATTCAATAGTAGTACTAACAACATTTTACTAAGTTCCACTTTAAGATGTCTTCTCCTCCCTCACTGAGATAAACAGCATCTGCACTCATAGCATATGACATGAATGTGGTATAAAATATGTATACTTGTTCCTGATCCACCCTTAAAATAGCACAGAGAGGTTCCAAAGTACAGAACAAGTCCAAATATCAAAAAGAAGCACCAGGGGCCTACAAATTTGGGACACATTTTCTTTATTATTACACTTTGAACATCAATTTCTTCTTTAATAACCTGACACAGGCCATGTTTTGGCGCACAGCGCCTGTGTCAGGGGACAATGGGATACTGATTTTAGAGAGCAACTAAAGCTTTCTTCTTCGATGATGACAAAATGGATGATTGTCCCACTTCTTACAAAATTAATGCGCTGAATCATTCGATGAAGCTAGAACCAGAACGGTCCCTTCATAAACAGATTGATAAATCGAACTATCAGTCTATTTATGAAGGGATCACTCCGGTTCTAACTTCATTGAACGATTCTGTGCATTAATTTTATAATAAGTGGGACAATCATCCATTTTGTCATCATCAAAGAAGAAAGCTTTAGTTGCTCTCTAAAATCATTACCCCATTGATTCTTGACACAGGCGCTGTGCGCCAAAACATGTGTCGTGTCAGGTCATTAAGGAAGAAATTGATGTTCAAAGTGTATTAATAAAGAAATTGTGTCCCAATTTTGAAGGCTTCTGGTGCCTGATCCATCCTTGCCATTTTGAGGGCTCAGACTGTAATGGCTGCCTGGCACTAGTCCTATCTCCCAACTACTGGAGTTGCTGTTGAAGTCCACTCCAGCTCATCCTGATTTGTCTTGCCATATATGGGACACAGGCCGTATAAGTCTGTCTGGCACTGGCTTTACTTCCCCACTGCTGGAGTTTCTGTTTAAGTAGCAAAAGAAAGTGTCCAAAAGTACACAAACCAAGACAGTAAAGAAAGCACAAAAGAGCCCTCAAGACTGGAACAATGGAGAATCCATTATTGCAATATTGCATCAGAGGATTCACCAATGTTCCAGTCTTGAGGGCTCTTTTGTGGAGTTTCTGTCTAAGCACTATTCCTGCCCATCGCAAATGAACTCATAGCTTTTGATGTGTTAAGTTTAGATTTGATACTATCTTCTTTAATTTAGGGATTCTTGGTGTCTTCCCCATGCATTTTTGAATTCCATCACTGTTTATGTGTTCATCACCTCAACTGGGAGGGCATTTCAGGCATCCACCACCCTCTCCCTGAAAAAAAAGAGAAGGTGGTGGAAATAGCTTTCAACATTTCCCTTCCTGTTTACTGTTTTTCATGTTGCTTAGCTTTTTCATTTAAAAGAAACTTTTTTTCCCTGAACGTTGTTTCAAATTGTATCTTGTAATCTAAAGCATGGTCAGTTGCTCATTAAATCTTGGTATTCTGTCAGGCGGAATTACAATATTTTCTTTTTGAATGGATTTAGAAAGAGTGAAAGTTGTATGTTTCAATACCCTTTAGGCAGCAAATTGTTTATCCAATTTTCTACTTTGATTTACAGGAAAGGAAAACATGGTGAATTTATCTGGGGAGCTGTAAATTCTGTAACATTGTTCTTTTCTTAACTTGGTTAAAATAGACATAGATGCTAGCTTTTCTGCAGTTTTAAAAAAATCTATTTTCATTTACTTTAAACTCTTCTTCAAATGGGAAACAAATATTTTCTAGTGAGAGGAACTCATAAAGAGGATCAATGGAATTGATGTTGTTAACATAAATGCAAAAAAATCAGAGAAAATTCAAGTTGTTCAACTGAATAGGACTACAATTGATTTTGCACCAGATTTGCTGATTTTTGTTTAAAAACAAACATTGTGTCTAATTTTGTTTACATAGGAACTTTCAATTATTTACCCAACAGCATAGACCCTAAAGGTATTACTGGTTATTCCCTGATAGTAGCTACTATAATGACTATTTGCTTTATTTTCCTTTCCAATTGCATATCAGAACCATGATGTCCTTTGTTAGGAAATCAATTAAAGCCAGAAAGGTTTGGTGTAGTTTTCATGCTACTGTGCATCATATTTTTGTTTTGATCTGTTTTGTATCAGCCTGGCTACAAAAGGCTATGACTGTTATTGGATAAAGCTAGTTGTGCCTTGCTGTTTCAATTGGATTTACCAGCAGCTTTTGACCTGTTGGATTATGACCTTCTGATTAAAAAAATGTTTGGATGGTGTAGGCCTTTCCAGTACTGTTTAACATTGGTGTAAAGATTTCTTGGAAAACAGAGCTTATAAAGTGAGCTTAGGACTCACAATATCTAAAAATTGGCAAATAATGATACAGTACCACAGTGGTCCCCTCTATCGTCAATATTGTTTAATATATTTTGTACCCTTTAGGATATATCTTAGATATTCGTTTAGAACATGTTATAAATGCAGGTGATATACAGATCTTAATTCCTGTAATAAATGGTGTAGTTTATGCTTATTTAGTGTTGGGAAAATGTTTTAAAGTGGTTAAAAGCTAAGTGTTAGAGACTCGACTTAAGATCAGTTCAGAGAAAACTAATTGGACAATATTCATCCAGCACTTACTGTAATATCTGGGGCTAATTGCAATAGCAGTGTCCACCGCAGATTATGCAGGGCCCATCCAATATTCAGGCAGAATCTGCATAAGACAGAAATGCTGGTCCCAGTGGCGTAGCCAAGGGTGGGCTTGGGTGGGACCAGGCCCACCCACTTTGGGTTCAAGCCCACCCAGTAGCAGCATACTTATGATGTGGCTGGCAGGGATCCCCAAGCCCCACCTGCCAAAAACTCCCAACAAGTGTCCCTCCTGCATACCTTGTAAGTAGCAGATCTTCGCCTGCAGTGAGCAGTGACATACATACTGTTCGCACCGGCCCCACAGCCTTCCCTCTGATGTATTTCTGCCTAGGTGGAAACAGGAAGTTGCAGCAGAGGGAAGGGTGTAGGGCCAACATGAGCAATGTGTATTAGTTGCTGCTCGCTGCTGGTGAAAATATGCTATTTAAAAGGTATACGGGAGAGGGGGGATGTTTGAGAGACCATATGGCATGCAGGCGAGAGAAGGAGAGACCAAATCACCTGTGGGACAGGGCAAGGTTCTTCTGCCCACCCATCTTGGGCCCAGGCCCACCCAAAATTGGGTGTCTGGCTACGCCCCTGGCTGGTCCTGGCTGAATATTGGTTGGGACCTGCATAAGGGTTCCTGCCCAGGAACTGCAGAGCAGCCCCCTTCTGGTCCCAAACTCACTCCTTCCTGGAACTGTAGCTTAATGCTATTCTGTAACCTGTTCCTAAAGTTAGGCACGGTTTATAGAATAGGGCTTAAGTCCTGGGGGTTGTGCTTAAATTTAGGCATGTCCATTTGCACCAATGCAAATGTGGTGCAAATTCCCATGCCTAAATTTAGAAACTGAACCCCCTCCCCCTCATATTCTATAATTGCATACATAACAAAAAAACATGCCCATGACCCAAATCGCTCATGATTCTCCCATTTCTGTGCCCCCTTTTTCGGGATGTACGTAAAATTTAGGTATGTAATTGCCAATTAAAGCTATCTAGTGCTAATAATTGCTTGTTAGCTAATTATTTGTGCTAAATAGTTTGTTATTCAATTAAATTGCATGTGCAACTTTTGGTGACTTTTATAGAATTAGGAGGTAAGCAGAAATACCAATTCTCACTCATTAGGAGTGTGTTATACTCATTTGAAAACTTTCTCACCCTCACACTCTTTGAGTCCTATTTCTCACTCATCAGAGCTTCAGACCAGTGCACTGATCTTGATCACTGTTTTCATGAAAGGGAAGCCTTAGAGAAATAACAAGTAGGAAGAAATCTGAGCACACCTTCCTGCCTACTGCTTCCGTTTGCCTGTAACTTTTGCCGTTACTGCAAGTACATGTGCTCTGAAACTGATGAAGTGCAAGAAGGAAAAAAGGGGGTCCACAGCTTCCACAAAAGAAGGAAGCACAAACCAAGGGATGAAAGCAGAATCAAGTCCAAATGACCAGCGCATCCAAAATGTTTATTCCCAAAAAGTCAACTGACCCAAAAGACCTTACACAGGCCGTGTTTCCAAAGAAAAGCCAATATCATGTAACACTACCTTGATTCATTTCAAAAGCATTACTACACTTTACTACTATAATTACCCTGGTTGTACCATCTGAAAAATCTCACTCTTCGGCCTTCAGTCTCACTCCTTGGCATAGTAAATCGCACTCTTTGGAAAGATTTAACTTTGGCATCTCTGGGTAAGTGTTTACCACACTTTAGTATCATGGCAAAAAGTGGCCTGTGGGAGTGTGTTTTGGCGTGCACCGGCCCAGTACTTACCATGTCTGAGAAAAAAGGGGTTTTTTTCAATGGGCCAGGAAAAGGGCCTGTGGTAAAATTGAAACCAGCGTGTGCCTATTTACAATCTGATCCGTTAATGCCACCCATTGATCTAGCGGAAAAGGTTTCATGCGCTACATGCACAGTGACTGGTCAGCGCGTGCCAACTGCTGATTAACACTGGAAATGCCGCACGCAGTAGGAAATAAAAGAAATTATTTGTCCTGGTGATATGGGTGTGCACCAGATCCGAAATTATCACCAGGGGGCACGCTAGCCTGGTGGTAGTCTCATTTTGGCACGCGTGTGCAGAGCCTACTGTGCCTTTGTAAAAGGGCCCCTTAAGTCTTTCAAAATTTCCTTTAAATGAACTCTCATCATTTGACACTGATGCTGTTTTTAGTAACTACTTACTGAAAAGCTGCTATTGAGTAACATAAGATTTATCCAGAATTAATGATGTACATGACATTTCTGGACCACACAGTTCCATTCCTCAGTTTTAATGGGTAGACTGAAGGCAAGAATAATATATCTTTTACATGAGGCTATAGATTGGAAATTTCTACCATAGGGGTGTTTAGGCATCATTTCTGCATTCTGTTAAGAAGCAGATGTCACTGTCAAGTTGTGCTTCCTTTCTTTATAGCTGACTAGTCTGCCTAGTCATGCAGTGAATTGTCGTATTTTCCATTCTGTAGAGTATGGTAGTAGTATTGTAGTAACTTTATCAGCTTTAGTGAAAACTCGATTCTTTCCAGGTTGTGACACCGTTTGTTGGATCAATGGAAGAATTGTCCTTACATGATGTGCATGAGTTAATTTGAGAAACTGAAAAATCTTCTCCTGGTCTCTTTCTCTCTTTACCCCTTCTTTCTCTCCCTCTATCTAGATTGCTGCTATACACTGAAATTCTGCAGTGATCTGAAAGCTCTGTAAACTGTATCTGTGTACACATGAAGTTACTGAATTACTGCTCCTGCACTGTCTTTATAATGCTGTTGATTCCACACCCCAGCCTGTATGACAGCAAAATCTGAACATACTCCTCTTCAGTTATGACATCTTAATATTATACACATCATGCAAAGTGCATTCCGTTATCTACTATTCATCTGAAAACCCATGTTTGTCAGTTTTAATTTAGACTTCAGGCACATTTCTGCGATCAGTACATTGATTCACATTGTTCAAAGTGCTTATCCCTGTCTCGTAAACTTCATCTATGCACAGTAAGAATTTATAGATAAATCAAAATTCAAAAACTGTGATATAGCTGGTCCTGGAAGGACTGCAAAAATCACAGGTGGCCCAGCTTCATTTGCATACTCTCTATAACAAAAAAAATAAAATTATATTTTAACTTTTGTATTTTTATGTTTAGCACTGTATAATCTACTTTTGTGATTTTTTTTGTGATTTTCCAAAATAAGTTCTTAGTCAAAAACTTTACATGAAATTTATTGCTTCACAATAGATTTTGGATATGGTATTTACATTGGCTTGTTAGTATTTGATTTTACTTTTTATAGGCACCAAAGAATCCAAAGTGGGGGAGTTATCGAGGTGCAGTAAAAGGCAATCTTTTATCACACCTTAATTTCCCATGGGATTCAGCAGCATGTGGTATCTCAGTCCTACAGATTGCTGAATCCCATTTTAACAGAATGATGCTGTTTGTAAGCTATCTTGCAAATGATGTTTTTCCATCAGCCCAGGAGCATCAGGCCATAAGCTGTGGCTCTCCTGGGCTGGCAGAGCAGGGTCCCTTCCCAGCTTATGGCATCCCCAAAGGCCATACAGTCCCCCCCAGCTGAAGCCCCATGCCCATATCCCACCCTCATTCTCCAAAAGGTCCAAGCTCCCCTCTCCCCACTGCTCACATAGCCGTCAACCCCCTTAAAGAACTACTTTTTCACCTTTGGTAGATCAGAGGGTCTTTGGATAGGAGTGATGGCCTAGACCAGCGCCAGCCACAAAATGGCACCCCTAACAGTAGTCTTGCACGATTACTGCTAGAGATCAGGTTTTTTTTATATGACACCTAATGGTAGTTGCACATTTTTGAGGCCAGCACCGGACAGGGCAAGAGCAGTTGGGCATTGATTCTGCCCAAACAACACCCCTGAACCCCTGAGTGGTGAAAAGGTTGCCCTTTGAGAGGGTTGACAGCTCTGGGAAGTGGTTGGGGGGGGGAGAGGTGGGGCTTGGGCCTTGTTAGGTGGGGGCTGGGTGGGGCTTGAGCCAGAAGGGGCCATAAGCTGTGGGGGGGGGGGGGGGGGGGGGGGGACACTGCTTTGCTCTTCTGAGAGCAACGGACTTGGACTTTGTGGTCCAGTGCTCCAAGACAATGAAAACCAAAAATACATGAATTATTGTAGTCTCCACTCAAACCCCATTCCTAGGAATACCTCTGTAAATTTGGGAAAAATGACTTGTGAATTGTGTTCACTACCTCCTTTATTAACCCTTTTCCATGCAGACAGCCTGTTTTACATGTAACTGGGCCTTTATGCACATTAAAAAAAATAGTCACAAGTTAAAAAAGCTCCCAATTTTTCACAACCTGCACCTAGGCTTTTCTGGAGACATAGGAGGGGAATATGTGGTAGAGGTAATTGGAAAAGGTAAGTTATGTATGTAGAAAAAAATTAGATGATGGTTAAAAGGACATGAGAAAGAGGGAGGAGTCAGCAGATGGAAAGAGGTGAGACAAAGAGAAGGGATGAATGTAGGTGAGCTTGTGTGAGAGGGTATCACTATCAAGTAGGGTAGGAGAATAAGGGAAGAGTTCTTCCTTCCCTCTGAAATTCCCTTTTGTACTTCCTCTTCTGGTCTAGGTCCCTACAATCTCCTCCCATTACCAAGATTCTCTTTCTACTTTCACCTCTTCCCTATTCCCTGAGATTCCATCCCCACACTGGTTTTCCTTCCCTCCCTGTATCAATCGTTAAGAGAGGAAGTTATCAAAGTGGGCTGCTGTTAAGACAGGTTATTTTAGGGTTAACTCGGCTTGCAAGTAACTAGGTCTCATTGCATAAAAGGGACCTTTGCTGCAATAACATAAGTTTGTGGTACAATAACCTGTCTTAACAATAGATTGCATTGATAACTTCTGCCCTAAGATTCCTTTTTGCTTTACTTATTTATTTATTTATTGTGAATTTGCTATACTGCCTTAACTGACCAAGCATGGCAAGGTGGTTTACAGACTAATAACATTTAATAGAAAGGAACTACAATTATAATAGGAAAGATTACATTCACACTGACAAAAAAATATATATATATTTTTTTTTATGTTGCAGGGCGGACACTAAAATTCCAACCGCACCAATCAAGTAGTATCATATGCTTCTTTAAACAGCCAAGTCTTAACCAATATTTTAAAATGTTTCAAAGACAATTCAGTGTGAATCAAAAGTGACAACGAATTCCAAAGGGCTGGTGCTGCAAAATAAAAAGCAGTTCGGCTGGTAGATTCTAAGGGGCCCTTTTATTAAGCTGCGCCAAAATGGAGTTACCTCCCGATTACCATGTGGCTCTTGCGATAATTTCATTTTTGGCACATGTCTGAAATGTTTTTTTTTCCGGACACTCGTGACGGACACGCGCCAATTGGCATTTGGTGCACATAGGTCATTACCGCCCGGTTACCGTGTGAGTCTATACTGCTAGGTCAATGGCTGGCGATAAGGTCTCAGACCCTAAATGGACAATTATTATTTTGCCGCACGTCCATTTTCTGAAAAAAAATTTTAAAAGGTCTTTTTACAGGTGCGCTAAAAAATGGATCAGCTCACGCCCAAAACCCGCGCCTACACTACCACAAGCCATTTTTCAGTGCGCCTTTGTAAAAGGACCCCTAAATGAGCAGATCTAGGCCCAGGCTTGATCATATGATGTGATCATTCAGTGATCTTAACAAGTAAGAAGGAGAATATGGAATAGTTAGAGAAGCTAAATATGATGGCATCCCTACTCTAAATGCTTTAAAAGCCAAAACCAGCAATTTAAAATGAACATAATGTTCTATAAAACCCTCAAAAAAGAGCACCACAGAGTATCTAGACATGTGGAGGGTAATTTTTAGAACCAGATGCCTAATTTAAGGTGACAAAAAAGTGCCTACTTCATGCCGGTTTTATAAAGAAAAGTAGACACCTTTGCTACAGTTTTTTATGCTTGCCATGGCTGTAGCTACCTGTGAGCTGTGGAGGAAACTGGGGAGCTGTGACATTAGCTTCGCAATAAAGCAATACCACATGATGAAAATAGTTCCATGAAGCAGTTAGAACTGCTGAGTATTTCTTCTTCTGGTTACTGTTGACCTGCTCTGAGGGCCATTACCCCAGTGGCGTAAGAAGGGGGGGGCGGTCTGCCCCGGGTGCACGCCGCTGGGGGGGGTGTCGTCTCCGTTGGTTACTTGCTCCCTCTGCCCTGGAACAGGTTACTTCCTGTTCCGGGGCAGAGAGAGCAAGGAACCAATGGAGCCGACGCAGCTCCCAGCGACGTGGACTTGGGGGCGGATCGGCCCTCCCGCCCGCCCCTCGCTGCTAAACTAAGTAAGAATGCACTCCGGGGGAGGGTGCGCGCCGTGCTGCACCCGGGGGGGGGTGCGCAGTGGCGACCCGCCCCGGGTGTCAGCCGCCCTCGCTACAGCACTGCATGACCCTTACATAAACTGTGGAAAGTTAAAAAGCCTGCTACTCTGTTTTAATTTTTTTAACTTCCCCTCAGCTCTACACATGTGGCTACTGCTCACCACAGCAGTCTTTTCCAATGCAGAAGGAGATTTCCAGCGTAAACAAGTGAATGAGCTACTATGACATATCCACATGTCAGGCCTCTGAATTTATTTCATAATTAAACATTGACATCATCTCTCTTGGAAAAGGATGTAACTTAAAAAAGAGTGAAAACATGACATGTCCTGAAACTGGTTATGTATCCTCTAAGCATATGGAATTAAGTAGTTAAACACGATTAATTTTCTTATGTCCACCCTATGCATGTACTGTATGTTTCCTACTTTACTATAATTCCTGAGTGATTTGCTGCGAGTGGGGGAAAAACATCCTTACTTGTGTATCTTTTTGGACTGAACTGTCACTATGAAAAAAGTAGAGATGATTTTTCGCAGACTGGTGATGTTCCTGTATGGTGATAAATTCAGCAACCTTGCACATTGGCTGCAAGCTGAAGTACATTGATTGGGGGGAAGGAAAGAACTGTCATGGCAACCCATGAGAAAAGCAATCTTCCCGGCCATCAACCTTTTTTCTTTGGTTTTACAGTTTTTAAGTAATAGAGGTAGAGAGACAGGAGAAATGTATAGCTGGTGGCAAAGATTGGGGAGGATCAAATATTTTATGAGAAGAGTCAACTTTACAGTCAGTCGTATGAAAAGGATGAAAAAGCAAACTGTGAAGAGGAGAAGGATTTTTAAAAGGCCAAGAACGCTCAGACCAAGAGAAGGATGAAGCTGCAGGTTACAATAGTACTACTACTACTACTACTATTTAGCATTTCTATAGCGCTACAAGGCATACGCAGCGCTGCACAAACATAGAAGAAAGACAGTCCCTGCTCAAAGAGCTTACAATCTAATAGACAAAAAATAAATAAAGTAAGCAAATCAAATCAATTAATGTGAAGGGGAAGGAAGAGAGGAGGGTAGGTGGAGGCGAGTGGTTACAAGTGGTTACAAGTCAAAAGCAATGTTAAAGAGGTGGGCTTTCAGTCTAGATTTAAAGGTGGCCAAGGATGGGGCAAGACGTAGGGGCTCAGGAAGTTTATTCCAGGCGTAGGGTGCAGCGAGACAGAAGGCGCGAAGTCTGGAGTTGGCAGTAGTGGAGAAGGGAACAGATAAGAAGGATTTATCCATGGAGCGGAGTGCACGGGAAGGGGTGTAGGGAAGGACGAGTGTGGAGAGATACTGGGGAGCAGCAGAGTGAATACATTTATAGGAGATTATACAGAGTTCAGAGGTTCCTTACAATTTGCTTACAAACTGCTTAGATTCTGTAAAAAGGAGTCCCAAAGATTATGGTTAATTAGCACCCACATAAGCCAAATATGGCTAACCAGAAAGGCATCAGAAAAGCAATATAGGTTTTAAACAACAGGCAATTTAGGACTTAGGGCCCTGTTTACTAAGCTGCGCTATAGGCGCGCTAATGCTAGAGACACCCATAGGAATATATGGGTGTCTCTATTATTAGCACATGCTAATTTTAGCATCAAGCCCAGCATCCTGTTTCCAATAGTGGCCAATCCAGGTTATAAGATGCATTTATTTAGTGGTGTTTATTCACCACCTTTGTAAAGAGATTCACCTAAGTGTATGTACAGCAGATAGAGTTTAACATAAAACTTAAAATTTTATTAACGACATAACAATAGTAAAAGGAACAAATGTAATATTCCTCTTGCAATGACAGGAAGAAAGTTATGGGTCCCTGCTCCAGAGTAGAGCCATTTAAAGTAGTGAAGAGCTGGTCTATTTAGAGGTAGTGGCCATATAGAAAGTGGAGGGAAGTATAAAACCTGAACATAGGAAAATGCCCAGTGCTGCTCAGGAAGGGAAGGGAAAGATGGAGGGAGAGACATGATGTGCAGAAATGTCACTTTGACTTGCCTCCCAACCTACCTAGCTGGCCCCCTTGTTGCCATCCCAAATATTTCTGTCTAGAGAGGCCACTGGATGGTGGACATGGAGCAAGAAGAAATGTCAAATGGACAGACCACAGCAAAGACAAGAAAAAAAAAAAACAGACATAGAAAAGAGACATTGGGACTAAAGGGAACAGAAAAATAAAATGCTCAGATAACAAAGGTAGAAAAAAGTATTTTATTCTGAATTTATTAATTGGAATATGTCTGCTTTTGGAAATGCACATTTCTGATATTTTGCATTTTAGTTTCAATTTCTAGAGTATTGCTGTATACTGAGTCTGACTTCTTGAGGGGTTTTTTTTGTCATCATATTGATCTCTGGTCTCTTGTGATATATTTGTCATGTCATGTGTTTTCATGTGTGACCACGGTGAGGTATTCTATTAGCATGTAGTATCGGCGTATAGAGATCTTGTTAGTTTTGTTTGTTTGTTTGTTTTTTCACTAGGTAGTGTATTGGTGTTTTAGGGCCCAGTGTAGTTTTTACAGTGCTGCCTTTTCACACATGAGATTGTAGCTCTTCATATCCTGGGAGTTAGTGCTATTATGGTATGGTAAGTTTCTGAGTGTGTTTGTTCCCAAGTTTGTGTATAGTGTTAAAGATGTCTTAACAAGCTGTGGTTTGGATTTTAAAACATGCAGGGGACAAGCTAACACAGAACACATTTGCACATATTGCGTTATTTTTCCTGCGTTAAGTCTGCATTATGGTTTAATGCAGCTTAGTGAAAGGGGCCCCTAAATTATTGTGTAGACCCACTTCTGGGGTCACCCTTGGTGCCAGCTGCATAAAATAATCCCAAATTAGGCACCTACTTAGCTTCCCTACCCATGCACCCTGTATAAAGGTGAGGGTTGGGTTTGTGTGGTTTGTTGCATGACGGAATCAAACACTTTGGAGGGCCAGGGAGTCCCTCTGTTGATGTCCTTTTTCACTCACAGTGCCAAAAAGGAGAAGCAGGACAAATACTCCATGGAACGCCAAAGAATAGCGACACAGGAGCAGAGGATGACAAACTGACTTCAAGCCCAAGAGAGAATGTTCAGAGGCTCCTACGTTGTGCTGTGCGTTGAGAGCTGTTTTGAGAGACTGCACGCTGTATATCCAGTGCAGTCTTTTATCCTGGAATCTGCATTCATCTATTGCATCAGGTTCAAATTTTGTTACATAGAGTGTTTCTTGTGACCCCTGATGCAGGCGACTGCGTCTGCCCAGTGGCGTTCCTAGCCTGGATGGCACCCGGGGCGGATCGCCGATGCGCCCCCCCCCCCCCCCCCGGGTGCAGCGCATCCCTCCCCCCCCCCCCCCCCCCCGCTAAATGATACCTCCCACCATCCGGCGAAATGACACCCCCCCCGGGTGCACGCCGCTGGGGGGGGTGCTGCGGCGCACGCCTGCTCCGAGTTCGCTAACTTCGCTCGTTCGCTGCAGCTCCCTCTGCCCCAGAACAGGAAGTAACCTGTTCCGGGGCAGAGGGAGCTGCAGCGAACGAGCGAAGTTAGCAAACTTGGAGCAGGCGCGCGCCACGGCACCCCCCAGCGGTGTGCACGTGGGGCGGACCGCCCCCCCCCCCCTTGGTACGCCACTGCGTCTGCCGAAACACAGCCCTGTGTCGGGTCATTTTTCTGGTGCCTTTAAATAAAGAACCTTTGAACATTCTCTCCCAGGCTGGAGGTCAGTTTGTTGCCCTCTGCTCCTGTGTGGCTTTTCTTTTTCACCCACACAAGGACCCTAGTGTGGGTGAAAAAGAGTGGCCTAGTGGTTAGGGTGGTGGACTTTGGTCCTAGGGAACTGAGTTCAATCCCCACTTCAGGCACAGGTAGCTCCTTGTGACTCTGGGCAAGTCACTTAACCCTCCATTACCCCATGTAAGCCACATTGAGCCTGCCATGAGTGGGAAAACGCAGGGTACAAATATAACAAAAATAAAATACTAACAAACAGGGATCACAGTTTTTATACAGTTACCATGGGCTGCAAGACACCAGAGTACCACCACATTAAAAACGTCATGCTCAGTTAAATGTAGCCATTTGAATATGATAACATTTTGCATTTAATTACATTAGTAAATACAATATTAAACAGTGGATTACCCCTGACATTAGAAGCATCGGGAGCACATGTTACCTTCCAAGTCTAATTCCATTTAGTATATAGATGAGTGGTTCCCAAACTTGTCCTTGGGACTCCCCAACAAGTGATGTTTTCAGAATATCCAGAATGAATATTCATGAGAGAGATATGCATGTAGTGGAAGCAGTGCATGCAAATCTCTCTCATGAATATTCATTGTGAATATCTTGAAAAACTGACTAGCTGGGGAGCCCCCAGGATAGGATTGGGAACCACTGACACAAACCCTTAAATCTGAATAAAGGATGGTTAATTCTCTGCTTAAGGACACACAGGAGGGGACCTTTTACTAAGCCGCGTAAGGCTCTATGTGCGCCCAACGTGCACCAAAATGGAGTTACCACCCAGCTACAGCGGGGCTCTTATGGCAATTTCATTTTTGGTGTGCGTCCGATACACATGGCCGAAAAATCATTTTTATTTTCAGTGGCATTTGGCATGTGTAGGTTATTACCGCCCAGTTACTGCATGAGACTTTACTGCTAGGACACTTGCTGGCGATAAGGTCTCAGACCCAAAATGTACACGCATGTCCATTTTTGGCAAAAATTTTAAAAAGCCATTTTTTACAGGTGCACTGAAAAATGATTCTGTGCATGCTCAAAACACGCATCTGCACTACCGCAGGCCATTTTTCAGAGCACCTTTATAAAAGGGCCCCACGGTGAGTAGTAGTTGGAGAATCCAGCTGGTATTTAAGTAATGTACAGTACTTCTAGCCCCCACTAGCATTTGATCTTGCTTGATTTCAGTCACAAAACCTTAACAATAGCAAAGAAAAGCATAATTGACTTTTTCAGACTTACATAATATTATTAGCTGTCATCTAAAAAAAAACCTGATAAATGATTGTTCTTGCAATCGTCATGAATAATATTCCTCTCAGATGCCTGTTAGTATAATATAATATGTAATTTGCCTAAAAGGCTGTAGGGATCTGCTCCATTTTTAATACCATCTATTATTTTTGTATGTAAAATAGATTTATAAAATGAAGTAGCAACTTAATTTTTTTTAAGTTGTTAGCAAGGCATTAGTGAGACTTACAATATAATATGCTGGAATAATTTGATGTTTCTGTCAAGGAAATGAGAAGGGAAAAGCTATAAAGAGCAAGATAAAAGTAGATAGGGCTATCCTATTAGCGCAGCGAAAGCTTTAATACAAATGCTAAAGTTTATATACTGCGTGGGCCACATAATGTTACAAATAGCTGAGAGTGTGTAAGGATATTATATAAGACTTCATCCAGAGACAAGCCTGCTTTTGTTTAATCAGCAGTTATTTTTTTTCCAGGAGACACTGTGTTAGCCAAGCTGTGGCAATTTTGTATGTCACGTTAATGATAATATTCTGGCACATTCACTTGGGGAATTATTTCTCCAGTTATAACTATTGCATTTTAATTTGAGCAATGTAGTGCATTTAGGGGACAGTTTTTAGAATGGCTGCAGGACCCACAGTTACCTTGTGCCCACAGGCATGCAAGCTAATTTTCCAATTAAAATCCTGCAGGCAGACAGTGGTGGTGGCAGTCCTGGAAGTTGGGCTTCGGGTAATTAAATAAATAGTAAAGCAGCTGACCACAAGAAAGAGAGAGAGAGAAGTATGGGAGGCATGAGGAAGAATGCAGCTCTTGGGTCTGCCATGGGCTGGAATAGTTAGGGGGCACCTTCGGCATGGATGGGTTAGGGAAGTTTGATCTTCTCCTATGTTTTTGTTCCTATTCTTGTAGTTTGGATTTTGGTTTATTGTATTTTCAGTAAGTGTACTTAGACTAATTAACATGAAATAGCAGGTGCATCATTCATAGGGGAAAATAGAAGATCAAGAGACCAGATCACAATAATGTAATATCAGAAGCCTCAATTTATCAGAGAAACCTGAAGGTACTAAGATATCATATTTGTGCACTTTTTATTTGAAGCAATTCTGCAGGAGAAGGAAGGATCACATGCAGGCTTATTTTCGAAAGGGATCGACGGCGATCTTCCGACACAAATCGGGAGATCGCCGGCGATCTCTCAATCCCGGCAAATCAGTATTATCGAAAGCCGATATTGGCCGGCCCCAATTGCTTTCTCGTTGCGGCGCCAGCCAACCTTCAAGGGGGCATGTTGGTAGGGTAGCGAAAGCAGGAAGGGGGGCGGAGCGGGGCGGGGTTACGAGATGGCCAGCTTCAGCTTATTATGAAAATAAAACGCCGGCTCGAACGAGTATTTCGCCTCCCCTTACTCCCCAAATGATCACCAACCCCCTCCCACACACACAAAAAAATTGCCAGCCTGTATGCCAGCCTCAAATGTCATACCCAGCTCCCTGACAGCAGTATGCAGGTCCCTGGAGCAGTTTTTAGTGGGTGCACTGTACTTCAGGCAGGTGGACCCAGGCCCGCCCCCCTACCTGTTACACTTGTGGTGGTTAATGTTGAGCCTTCCAAACCCCCCGAAAGCCCACTGTACCCACATGTAGGTGCTCCCCTTCACCCCTTAGGGCTATGATAATGGTGTAGACTTGTGGGCAGTGGGTTTTTTTTGGGGGGGGTGGATTTGGGGGGCTAAGCACACAAGGGAAGGGTGCTATGCACCTGGAAGCTAATTTTTTTTTTTTTAAAGATTTTTTAAGTGCCCCCTAGGGTGCCCGGTTGGTGTCCTGGCATGTCAGGGGGGCCAGTGCACTACAAATGCTGGCTCCTCCCAAGGCCAAATGCCTTACATTTCGCCGGGTTTGAGATGGCTGGGTCCGGTTTCCATTAAGGCTGAAAATCGTAGCCGGCCATCTCATCTAAACTGGCGATCCGCCAGCGATCCTATTCTAAACCCGGCAAGCGATTTGGCCGGCGCCAAGCATATTTCAAAAATACGCTTGGCTCCGCCAGCTTACGGCACCGGCCCCCAAAGATGGCCGGCTATCAATTACACCAGCGCCGTACGATTATTCCCCTCATGAGCTCATAATCTAACTTTTGAATCTGGGGCAATGAAGACTTAGGCTCCTTTTACTAAGGTGTGCTAATGGATTTAGCGTGCACTAACAAGTAGTATGAGCTAAATGCTAAGAAGCCCATTTTATTCCTATGGGCTTCTTAGAATTTACCTCCGGATTCTATATAGCACATCTAGCAATCTGCACCAAAATCTAAGCGTATTCTATAATAATGCACATAAATTAATTGGCATTAACAGCACTTAACAAGCAATGATGAGCACTAATTGCCAGTAATTAGAATTTATGCACATAACTCGCTTAGTTTATTCTGTAAAGCACTGTGCCTAAATTCTAATATGCACAGGCAAAATGGGGCGTGGTTATGGGCAGGGAAATGGGCGTTTCATGGGCATTCCAAAATTTATGCCGTTATAGAATATGGCCCTCTGCACCTAAACCTATGTGCCGGGACTTACCCCACATTTTCACACATCTATGAATTCCAGAAGGTGTTGAGTATGTAGATAAAAATTAGTTCATGGAAGAAGAGAAACAAAAATATCTTAACAAGGCATCACTGAGCATTTACTAATTGCTTCCTGGATGGAAAGAGTGTAGGTTTCAGTTATTTCAATAAAGAAAGACAGGGCAGTGCTAGAAATTAACAACTATGTGGTTTTTCATAAAGAAGATTGTACATGTCTATTGCAAATTACAATTATGTGTTTAGAATGTACGCATGCTTAAGCTGTTAGAAACTACACAGCACTAAGTTTTCTACATTATTTTTCACTTTCTGCTTAGCAAATATCTAATAAGAAGGCTATTAGTCTTCATATGATGAAGGGCCTGCATTGTATTACTGTTCTTATTGCCACGATTGATAGTAATGCATAGCTCACTCAAAATTCCCAAGAATAATTGAAACTTGTGTTCATGATAAAGAGCTCCCAATTTAGATCATTCATCTGTCACCTGGCTTTGAATTGTGTTGCATTGTAATTCTACTTAAATTAAAAAGCAAGGCTGCTGAAAGAAACCTGTGAGCATTCAACACACTCTGCACAAATGATTGTATTTTAGTAGCTTTTTTCTCTTTCACCTTGAGTGAAAGCAGACTTAATCTACTCTCTGCAGGAACCCCTGCCATTCAAAATTGTTTCAGTTTTCATGATTTATCAGAGCCCTGCCTTGACTCATGTACCTAGGACTGCATTATGATGGAAACACAGTTTTAAAAAAAAAAAATCATAGCCATTCCTAAACACCAATCTTTTTTAGCATAAAACAGAATAACAATATTTTATCATGCATTATATTTATGCTATTTTTATTTTGCTGTATGTGTATGTATATATGCACACACACATATCATGTT
Source organism: Microcaecilia unicolor (assembly GCF_901765095.1). Classification (NCBI taxonomy): domain Eukaryota; kingdom Metazoa; phylum Chordata; class Amphibia; order Gymnophiona; family Siphonopidae; genus Microcaecilia; species Microcaecilia unicolor. Next base: position 79,424,694 of record NC_044037.1, on the reverse strand, counting down.
TTACACATGCGGAGATACATTGATAGAAACGTCTTTACTTAAAGCCTTGATAATGTGAAGAAATAGAAATATAAAAGTCAGCATGAGCAAAACTTTTACAACTATTGATTATCTGCATGGAAGCAATAGTGCTATTTTAACTCAGCTCTAAAGAGAAATGAGAGTACGATCAAAGAAATAAAAGCATCAAGAAGCTGAACATGGGGTGGGGGTGGGGGTGGGGGGTGGGGGGTGGGGGTGTGGGCGTGCTTTTTAGTGTTTGGCTTCATTTTCAGCCATTGTTATCTAATAGCTGCCTTCAGCGAGATTACATACTACCTGAACAAAGTTTTTCCAGAGCAAATTATATTTCAAAGATACCGGGGATGGGAAAGAAAGAGAAAGTAAAGTATTTTATTTAATAACATTATTTAACATTTTTAGTTGAAAGGTTCTCTTTTTGTACCTAGAAGGAAAATCCTTGAATGAAGTAAAGTTAAGGCAAGGCCCTGGATAAATGCCCAATGAGTGATGGAAATTCTATTCAACTTGAAGCATGGGAATCCAGGTTCCATGCCAACATTTATACTGGTGACAAAAGTTAGCTATCAGTCATGCACTCTAAGAACTCAGGAAGTGCATTATTTTATTTGAAGAAAATCAGCGTCACTGCTTTTAAGGACATGATGTACTGAGTCTTTTCTCTTAATGAATCAGGCCCTAAATATAGTGAATATTTTGCTAATGCAGAACTCAAGGCCTTAAAAAGTAACAAGTAGTAATGAGACAATTTTTCAAAGTTCAGGCAGGGACATTCTTTTAATGTTTCATGTGATGAAGGCAATGCGTAGACATTAATGATTTCCACTACTTATACCATAATCCTGAGCAGGAAGCTTTCACATTTTTCATTGCATGTTCAATTGCATTCAGATACTGCAAACTGCTGAATTGTAAATGTTAAAGCCAGGCATGAATAAAAAATGTTGCTATTTTATTTAATCTCTCAATAATTATGTATTGAATGCTTTTCTTTCATTATTTAAAATATTTCTATTTTCGTCGAGCCTGCAAAGGAGTTAGAACTACTATTTGACAAAGAGAGTCTGCAATATATATATATATAAAAGAGGGAGAGAAATAATTTTGTTTTAAGTGTGTCGAGGATTATCAGAAATCAAAGGGGTTTGAGATAAAACACATTACCACAATGAGGATATATGAATCAGCAGGGATGTTTCTTACATTGAATGTTTTTATCTTTTCACTCCACCAACAGAGAAAAATGTTTTCCATTGTGTCACCAAGATAAAAAAATATATTTTATATTTCTGTGTTGTTTTTTTTTTTTTTTCAAATAATCTATTTCTTATCTCCACTTTTAAACATTTTATTTATATCCACCTCTGTAACATCAGTAGATTACCTTTGCTCTTATATTTAATGCATGCTCTCATCTTCTCCATTCTTGTCCTCTGGTCATATTTCAGTGATACCCATCTCACTGCTCTTCTTGACATCTCTCTTCACTCTTGCTAAAACACTGTGCTCAAATTCTTTCCCATCTTCCTTACACACTCATATCATTCAGCTATGCTTTTCACTGTGGCATTCATTTTCAAAACAGAAAAACATCTCAAAAATGCAGAAAGCGGTAGATGGACGTTTTTCTCACAAAAATGTCTGTCACATTTTTTGAAACTCAGAATTGGGACATTTAACTCCTCAGTTCATGTAAATCACAGATGGGCATGTTAGAGGCAATGGCGTAGCTACAGGAGGCTTTGGGGGCCTGGGCCTAAATTGGATCCTAAATTGGATCCGGGGCCCCTGGTTCAGCTGACGGGGGTCCCCAACCCCTACCAGCTAAAGCCTTTCAACAGCGCTGTTCTCTGCGCATTGCCTGCCCTGTTTCCCCACACATCGCTTGCATGCTTGGTTTGGTTTCACAAAAATCGAGCATGCACGTGACATGAGGGGAAGCAGTGCAGGCAATGCAGAGAGAACAGTGCTGGAGAAAGGCTTCAGCTGGTGGGTTTTGGGGACCCCTGCCAGCCAAGGTATGTGGGGTTGTGGCAGGGAGGCGGGCCAAACTGTGCCCCCACACTTTGGGCTCTGGACCCCCTCCAAATGTTGAGGTCTGGTTACGCCCCTGGCTGGAGGTGTGTTGTGGGTGGGCTTAAAATCCAGACATTTTTCAGCAATAACGGAACAGAAAAAGGTTTTTTATTTACAACTGTTTTAATGACAACTAAGTCATAAAAAGGTGCTTAACTGACCAGCTGACCATTGGAGAGATTAAGGCATGACCCCTCTTAATCCCCCAGTGGTCACCGATCCCCCCAACTCCAAATATATGACAGTAGATACCAGGCTCTATGACAGCTCCAGATATTGAGGTCATTCTTAAGAAAGCAGCAAGCAAATGGTGGAGTACCTTAGTAGTCAGTGAAGTGGACAGTGAACAACGGGACCTCAGTTCAGTTCCCACTTTAACTTTTTAATTTCAGTACAAATATATGGAACATAGAAATTCCTCCTGTACCTAAATATATAAGTGACGTAAATATATAAGTGATCTATAAGTCTGAGGGCTATTGTAGTGGTGGACTTTTAGGTACTGTGGGGTTTCTCTGTTCCTGGAGGACTCACCTTACAATATGAAGGGGTTTAGGTGGGATTTGTAGCTGGGTCCCTTTCTGTGAAGTCCACTGTACTAAGCACAAGGCTGCCCCTTTGAACTGCTGGGTTATTTGTGTGGTCAGTTTACTAGAAATGCTGACAGACAGCTGATCCTATGGCTTGTTTTTCTACATTTGTCCCTGGGACTTTTTTTTTTTTTGTTCCCCAAAAATGGTACTTATAGGTGGATGTGTTGAGCATGAAAACACCTAGCTCAAAGCAATAATTGAAACAAAAAATTTAGACTTTTTCTTATTCGATTATAGCTGTTTTCAGCAAAATGTCTCAATTCAGATTTTGACATATCAGAAATGCTCCTCCACATCAATGATCCCTCTAAGCGGAGTGCATGAGAGATTGCTCATACATTTTAGGAGCGCCGCTCACAGATTTTACATAGTTGCTTACAACAAAGGCGTAGCCAGACCTCGGCGGGAGGGGAGTCCAGAGCCCAAAGTGGGGGGGGCACATTTTAGCCCACCTCCCTCACCGATGACCCCCCCCCTGCTGCCGCTGCCACAAGATACCTTTGCTGGTGAGGTCCCAAACCCCCGCCAGCTGAAGCGTTTATCTTTCCCGCACTGGTCTCGCACTTGCCTCCTCTTCTGTTTTCAGTTCGCCGTGCACTGCATGCTCATTTTAATGAAACTGAGCATGCACCTGTGGGGATCCTGTTGGTGACTACTGGCTGCAGGTAAAAACCACGGCTGGAGAGGCTTTGCCATGGAAACTGAAGAAAAAAACAGCTTTTCAATTGTTGGTTTGAAGGATCTGCCAGCAGCCAGCCTTGCCAGCACTGAATATTGACCTACACCCAATTTTGGGGTTGCCAAGCCAATGCCCCCCCCCCCCCCCGATTGCTCTGCGCTGCTCTTCAACCCCTCAGGTCTGATTCTACCCCCCCCCCCCCCCATATCTGATCACCCTGTGATCCCCAACACCCAATCTGTTTTGAAAGCAGAAGCCCTTCCACAATTCTAAATTCCACCCCTCCCCACTCCCAGAGCTCTCCAGAACTCCCCTTAACCCCGAGATTTATCCAGGGGAACTCTCTGATGTCTAATGGGATGGGGTTGGAGTGATTCCCTTTCTGCTTCTGCCCCATTGGCTCTGTGTCTAAAAATGGAGATGCCCCTAGTGGTAGTCTTAAAACAGAAGGATTAAGGGTAATGTAAGGGACTGCTTTGGTATGATTCAATGAGAGGCTATATCAAATCAGTACAGAGTAAGGGAGATAGAAGGGCAAGATTAGAGCCCGGGGAAAGAGGGGGGTCTGGGTTAGAGAACACTGTAGAGACCCTCCTGCTTCTTACACTGCAAACTTGCACTGATCCCCCTCCAGTCCATTCATGACTGCTTATGCTGCTTCCCAGGCAAATCATTTGCCCACCTCTGTCCTGAAGCATTTATAGGTATTCGCTGATTTTGCAAACAGACTTCATGCCTGAACAAGTATATGAGATATATACAGTATATGATGAGCACTTCTGGGAATTCCAGGGTGCGGATCAAGATTTGCATTGGAGAGGGTCCACTCAGCAGCTACATTTTTCCATATTGTTGTAATCTGAAGGGGGTCCACTCAGCCACAATATTTTTGAATATAATGAGAGTCTAGAGAGAGATCCACTTCTTACTCAAATATGTCTCCCAGAAGATATAGGTGAGCATAAAGAAGAATCTCAGGTAAATCATGTTTTATTTATTTATTGTTAGGATTTATTTACTGCCTTTTTGAAGGAATTCACTCAAGGCGGTGTACAGTAAGAATAAATCAAACATGAGCAATAGGCAATTAGAGCAGTAAAAATATTCGAACAACAATACAAAGTATGGCATGGTATACTACTTGCAATGACAACACAATCCTGCTTATAATCGAATGAGAAAAACGCCCAAGTTCCGACCTAAATCGGGAGATGGACGTTTATCTTACAAAAACGAATAATGCGGTATAATCGAAAGCCGAACTTGGACGTTTTCAACTGCACTCCATCGCGGAAGCGTACAAAGTTGACGGGGGTGTGTCGGAGGCGTGGTGAAGGCAGGACTGGGGCATGGTTATCACCTGAACAGAGATGGGCGCCTTTCACCGATAATGGAAAAAAAGTATGCGTTTGTAGCTAGAATTTAGGGCACTTTTCCTGGACCCTGTTTTTTCATGAATAAGGCCCCAAAAAGTGCCCTAAATGACCAGATTACCACCGGAGGGAATCGGGGATGACCTCCCCTGACTGCCCCAGTGGTCACTAACCCCCTCCCACCACAAAAAATGATGTTTCACAACTTTTTATTTTCACCCTCAAATGTCATACCCACCTCCCTGGCAGCAGTATGCAGGTCCCTGGAGCAGTTGTTAGGGGGTGCAGTGGACTTCAGGCAGGTGGACCCAGGCCCATCCCCCCCTACCTGTTACAATTGTGCTGCTTAATGCTTAGTCGTCCAACCCCCCCCCCAACCCACTGTACCCACATGTAGGTGCCCCCCTTCACCCCTTAGGGCTATAGTAATGGTGTAGACTTGTGGGCAGTGGGTTTTGAGGGGGATTTGGGGGGCTCAACACACAAGGGAAGGGTGCTATGCACCTGGGAGCTCTTTTACCTTTTTTTTTGTTTTTGTAAAAGTGCCCCCTAGGGTGCCCGGTTGGTGTCCTGGCATGTGAGGGGGACCAGTGCACTACGAATCCTGGCCCCTCCCATGAACAAATGCCTTGGATTTATTCATTTTTGAGCTAGGTGCTTTCATTTTCCATTATCGCTGAAAAACAAAAACGCCCAGCTCACAAATTGTCGAATAAAACATGGACGTCTATTTTTTTCGAAAATACGGTTCGGTCCACCCCTTCATGGACCCGTTCTCAGAGATAAACGCCCATGGAGATAGACGTTTTCGTTCGATTATGCCCCTCAATATGTACTAGAACATTATAATTGGTAGTGAAGGGTAAGGCAAAGTTGTAACATATAGATGAGTAAGAAAGTAAGGTGACTGATTTGAAGAAAGTTGCAGATGAGGTCAGAGAGATGATTATATTATCTCAGCTAGGGTAGGAGAGGATAAACATGTCCCGCTGCAGTATGTGCAGCCCAAGTCAATCCCTGTGTGTGGGAGTGAGACTAACAAGTTAGTTACTTCTTCCATTAAAGACTTGGTTGAAGAGCCAAGCTTTCACCTGCTTCCTGAAGTAGAGGTAGTCGTGTGTTAAGCAGAGCCTTTCAGGCAATGCATTCCAGAGTGTGGGGGCTACTCCGGAGAAGGCTCGCTTGCGGGTATCACATTGTGTAATGTCTTTTGGAGAGGGTGTAGTTAGTGAAAGTTCTTGGGAGGACCTCTGTGTCCTTGGCGGTGTGTGGAGGATCATCCTATTCTTCAGATACTTGGGGCCATTTCCTTTCAGGGCCTTGAAGATGAGACAAAGAGTTTTAAATTTAGCCCTGTGTTGTACTGGTAGCCAATGAAGATTTTGCAAAAATGGTGTGATGTGGTCACGTCACTTGCAACCTTCTATGAGTCTTGCTGCTGCATTCTGAATCAACTGGAGCTGGTGCAGGCCCTTTGTAGTCAGACCATTGTATAGTGCATTGCAGTAATCCAGTCTTGATGTTACCATGGCATGCACAACTGGGATAAGATTTACCTTCTCAATCTAAGGAGAGAGGCAGTGTAGCTGTTGCAAATAGTAGAAGCAGCTCTTGAAGGGTTGCTTGGATTTGGGCAATCAGAGTCCGTGTTGAATCTAACTCTATTCCAAGGTTCCTGACTTGTGATTTGAGGGGGAGTTCATACTTCCCAAAAGCGATTTTGATGTCAGGTATGTATCCACTTGTGTTAGGGACCCAGAGAAGCTCAGTTTTACTTGGATTCAGGCAAAGTTTGTTGTGTTTAGCCCATTCTTGAATTGATGTTAGACAAGTGATCAGTTTATTCAAGGCTGTAGGTAAGTCAGTTTCAATGGGTATGAGTAGCTGCACATCATCTGCATAGATGTAGAACTGAGTGTCCATTGACCGAATCAGCTCAGCTAGTGGCTTGAGGTAGATATTGAACAGAATAGGTTAACACATGAAGTAGGAACAGCAGCTAACACTTGCACTTTACTTCATCTCAGACTGGTAGTTAAATCCCAGCATATGTTAAGCATTTAGATTTAGGTGCGGAATATAGAATATAGTTAGTTGGTATCCTAGTGCCTGAAACTGTGCTCCTCTATTTATACCAACAAAAACATGGCGTAAATCCAAGCATGTAGATTTAGACGCAGAGGGCCATATTCCATAATAGTGTGTGTAAATTTTGGAACGCCCATGAAATGCCCATTTCTCTGTCCATAGCTATACCCGTTTTTGCCCTCATCCATTAAAATTTAGGCGCAGTGTGTTACAGAATACACTTAGGGATGTGTGCACGTAAATTCTAATTATTGCCGATTAGTTCTCATTATTTATTTATTACATTTGTACCCCGCTCTTTCCCACATACAGCAGGTCCAGTGCGGCTTACATAGTAAAAGAAAGCATCTTACATGGTAAAGAATACAGTAAAAACAAGGAAATGTAGGAACAGTATTATAAATTGTGATGATCATAACTACTTACATTATGAAAGGCATTACAAAGGACATGTGAAAAGAACGTAATGAACTAGAATAGGGAAGGTAGACAAAGATATGGTAGGTGAAAGGGAAGGAGAATGGGAGGGAAATGGTAAAGGATGGAGGGAAGAAGATGAGGGATTAAGTATAACATTGGGGTCAGAGTAAGCGTCAACATCTTAGCAGGAGTATCGTAGGTGATCTGGTGGAATTAAGCTGGTCCATTAGGGTAAACTTGCTTGAAAAAATGGGACTTTAACATTTTCCTGAAAGTTAAATAGTTATTAATAGCTCGGATGGGTCTTGGGAGAGCATTCCAAAGTTGACTACCCAGAAAGGAGAAACTGGATGCATAGTATGTTTTGTACTTGACACCTTTGCAGTTTGGGAGGTGTAGATTGAGGTATGTTCGTGATGACATTGTTCTATTTCTAATTGGGAGGTCAATCAGGTTGTTCATATAACTGGGGGATTCTCCTGATATGATCTTATGGATAATTGTATGGACCTTGAAGTATATTCTCTCTTTGATGTGGAGCCAGTGAAGCCTTTCTCGAAGGGGTGAGGTGCTTTCAAATCTTGTTTTTCTAAATATAAGTCTGGCTGCCGTGTTCTGGGCAGTCAGGAGACTTTTCAGGACTTGGGATTTACATTCCAGGAAAATACTGTTGCAATAATCAACCTGAGTGATGACTATGGATTGAACCAGGTTCCGGAAAGTGTTCAATGGAAGATAGGATTTCACTTGCTTCAGGATCCACATCATATTAAACATTTTCTTTGTGATCAACTTAGCGTGGTTATCGAAGGATAGATGACTATCTATTGTAACTCCAAGGATCTTTATTATTATCATTATTGCTTGTTAAGTGCTGTTAACAACGCTGATTGACTTGTTAAGCCAATTAAGTTACATGTGTTGCTACAAAATATGGATTTCGGTGCAGAACACTAGGCGTGATATATAGAATCCAGGGGCCAGTGCTTGTGTGCACTCTGACTTGAGGGATAAAAGTTAATACCTTTGTTAACATAGGATTTAAATGGCAATGAGTAATGTGAGCGCGCATTCTTACATGTACAGTTTTCATGTATAAAAGACCTTCCTGCAATGGTTATAGGTTGTACACACAAAAATTTATTTATTTATTTATTTGTTACATTTGTATCCCACATTTTCCCACATATTTGCAGGCTCAATGTGGCTTACATAATACCGTAAAGGCATTTGCCAAGTCCGGTAGGGGATAAGTACAAAAAATGTTATAGTGGGATAAAAATGTGTGCACAACATAGTGCTAAGCAGTGAATAAAGTTTAGGGTCCCTTATCATATCGGCCACTCTATCTCTGCTTGTTTCTTCACAGTCTCATCTGTTCTCCTCATATTAGGCTGCCTCGTGTTGTTCTTTAGCTGCCTCCCGCGGAATCCACTAGCCTTTCCGGTCTCTTAAGTGTCTCTCAATCCCCTAATTTCTCATTCTTTCTGTCCTGACAGGTTATGGTGTTCCCTTCTTATTTTCTTAGGGGCCCTTGTACAAATTGGTGGTAAGCCCAATTCGGGCTTACCGGTTGCTAAAAGGGAATTACCACCGCTGGACTACCACAGCAGCCCCATGGTAGTTCCCACCCCCAGTGCACAACATTTCCAGTGCTACAAAAATATTTTTAATTTTGTAGTGCCAGTATGTACTTGGTAGTAATCAGGCAATGCCGCACACTACCTGGTCATCACCAGGGTAGCGCAAGAGCCCTTACCGCCACCTCAATTGGTGGCGGTAAGTGCTCCCACCCGAAATGGGCGTGCAGCAAGTGCTTCACTTGCCGCACGTCCTTTTCTTTTAAAAAAAAACCCTGCCTTTTACCCTCTGCATTAAAAGGGGGCCTCGGCATGCGTCAAAAAAACACATGCTGATTCCAGCCCAGGCCCCCTTTTGCTGCAGCTTCATAAAAGGACCCTTTAGGGTTTTGTTGGTTTGTGTGCATTGCTTTGCTTTCTCCATGATGATAGGCGATTAATTAAATCCTAATAAATCAAACCACATTTTCCTCATATTAGGATTCCCGTTCCATTCTTCACACTCTCCTCTGTTCTCCTCATATTAGGCCTCCTCATTCCATTATTTTCACTCTTCTCTGTCCTACTCATATTAAGCTTCCTCATGTACTTCAAAGTCTCCCGTGTTCTTATATTAGGCTTCCTCATGCCTTTCTTTTGAAACAGCCTCCTATCTGGTATCCAAAAGGCTCCATTCTTTGCTGTCTTTGGAAGGAAACTAAAGCCCCACTTGGTCACACTAGGGTATCCAAATACTTAATCCTTTTTTAAATTCCTTAACTCTCTTCATTAAGAAAGTGGATCCATGGAATAGAACAGAGCAAAAAGAAACTGTAATACAATTCAAAGAAGCATAATATAACACAGATGATCCTAGATGTGAGACAGTGTGAAATTAAAGTTGAGACTGGGAAAAATGACAGCATTACATCATAAATGAGCAGCCTAGATAGGCCCTGTAATCATTTTCTGTTTCTATGTATTTCTACTGTTCTTTTTTCTGTTCTCTCTTTAATAATTTATTTTTTTAACTTACTTTCATGTGTCTTAAGTATGGCAAATACAATCAATAATTAAACAAATACATTACAATACCCTATACAAAAAAGAAAGAAAGCAACAGATGGTACTTAGAATGCCAGTTGTAAAGCCTGAGAGTTGAAGCCAAGGAAATTGAAAAGCACAACTGAGCTAGATTTAATACGCACACTCTTCTTCAGAAAATAATGTGAGGTATAGTCAGAAAAGGTCCCCTCAGACTTTCATGTGCCTGGTTTTGATTGTAGCCCTTGTGAAGGAATCATTTCTGAGTCCTGTCAAGGAATTTTTTGGAGGGAGGAAGGGAAGAGGCTTCTCTCATAGCTGTCTCTGTGTTGTGTCTGATGTGGTACTTACTTGGAACTGAAGTGTGAAGTGAAAGCTGATGTTAGCAAATGCCTTGAAGCTGTTCTCCCATGAGTTACTGTTCTAAAACCTCCTTATCCGGCTGGTAAGTTTTATAGCAATCTGACCGGACACTGACACATTTATTGTAGGCTCAGCAGCTGCTCAAAAACATTAGTGAATGAGGACAAAACGACCACTTTGATATCAATTTTTTCTTTTAAAAATATTGTTTAGTTAACATTTAAAGCTTTTTATAATTGAACATTTAAAGCTTACTATAATTGATATGTTCTCTGTAAAATTATTAATGCAGAGTTAACCACAAAAATGTGGGTTCAGTAAACACATAACTTTAGCTAGACAGCTTCCTTTCATTCTTTGACAAGGTACTTAAATTTAAATGCCATTCGCACACTTAAATTTATAGAATACTAGCACTTACACGTGTGACTATACACTTAAATTCATAAGTTAGCCCTTTACACACCTTTGAGACCTCCAAGGTCCTCTCAAAGATATCACCAGGGCTTTTTTGAGGGGGTACTTGGGTGTACTGAGTATCGGCACCTTTTCCATTGCCTGCTAAAATTGACCCATGAAGGAGCTCATCCTCTAAATACAAATTCTGTCTTGTCATAGATTATGTAACTGGTTGCAGGGGACCTAGCTATTGTGGGGTGGGTCCCTCAGTGATCACCTCACCCCTGAAGGGTAGCCTGGCATTTGAGTACCAGCACCTTTTTCGCTAGAAAAAAGGCACTGGATATCACTGTCTGTCGCCTCATCAAAAGAAATTGTATGATGTGATACCCCAAATAACAAACTAAAGACGGATATAACTGCCACGGATGGAATCAAACCAAGTCAGAGACAAAAAATGGAGTCCACAAGAAGAATGGGAACTAGAAATCCTGTATTACCAGCATCAGTTCCACAACCTGACACAGCTGTGTTTCAGCATAAAGGTATGCCTGCATCAGGGGTCTCTAAGACACCTCCACAACTGATGTCACTGAATTCTGGTTCACAGTCCTTAATGCTCCTATAGAATATGACAATGCATAAAAATTCCAATGCTCTTCCTAGCGATTCTCGCGTTAGTAAAATAGCCAAAACACAGCTATGTCGGGTCATAGAATTGATGCTCTTAATAAAGGATTTTTGTTTCCCACTCTTCTTGTGAACTTCATTTTTTGATTCTGACAATGTGATACCCACCAGCAAGGTTTCTCGGGAGTAGCCCCCATGCTATCTCTACTTCAGGAAGCAGGTGAAAGCCTGGCTCGTCTCCCAAGCCTTTAATACATGTGGTGACCGACTATATGCTCATTCACCTAGACTAGCTTGCAACACATATTGTAACTTAAATCAGTTCCTTATATCTTGTTTAACTGCACAAAGAAGTTGCCTTGAGTTTAGCCAACCATCTGTTTATCCCAACTGACACTGTACCACGCATCATGTTCCCATCTATATATCTACACTTGGCCCCTCAGCTACATGGTAAGCTGTATTGTAGAAAAGCATTAGTATCATAGCTATGTTATTTGAATGTTCTAATGTATGCTTATTACATGTTTCATTAGTATTATGCTGACATCATATTTTTGAATTTCAGTGCTGATAAATGTGTATATTATTAGGTTTCAATTTGCTATTTTCAAGTTTTCCTAATTTATTGTATTTATGTTTATACTTGTTCATTTTACTATTGTTATGCTGTTAACAAAATTGTACGTTTTTTATGTTGAAGTGTATCTGCTGTACACCACCTTGGGTGAATCTCTTCATAAAGGTGGTTAACCCAATAGATAAGTGATAGCAGAGCGCTTAGCACTATTCTATACTTTAAGCATGCAAATCACTCAGTACGTAAATGCAAGAGGCGCTAAGTGTATTCTGTAATACACAGAATACACAGTGCCTAAATTCAAAAAGGTGTGACCATGGGTGGGGAAATGGGCATTTTGTTGCATTCCCAAATTTACACACATTTTTTTTTGTTACATTTGTACCCTGTGCTTTCCCACTCATGGCAGGCTTAATGCGGCTTACATGGGGCAATGGAGGGTTAAGTGACTTGCCCAGAGTCACAAGGAGCTGCCTGTGCCTGAAGTGGGAATTGAACTCAATTCTTCAGTTCCCCAAGACCAAAGTCCACCACCCTAACCACTAGGCCACTCCTCCACTGTTATAGAATATGGCCCAGTATGTTAGTCTGTGCACCAGGATTTACACCACATGTTCATTGGTGTAAATGGAGGTGCCTAGTTTTAGGTGCTGGGATATCAACTAAGCATATTGTATATACTGTGCTGAAATCTTATAGAATACGCTTAGTTGGAAATGTTTTACACATGGATTATTTATGCGCCATATATAGAATTTGGCCCTAGATGCAGGTACTTTGTCCCTAGAGGGCTACCAGTTTAAGTTTTTTTTTTTTTTTTTTTACCTAGGGCAATTGAGGGTTGTGACTTGCTCAAGATCACAAGGCTGCAGTGGGAATTGAACCCATTAGATTAGGCCCCCAATAAATAGATATCCTAATTTTCCTGGATAATTATCTGTTTAAATTTAGGAATATATAGACCCACGGATTCTATATATGGCACCCAAATTTGAGCACACCGCCAAGATGTGCACACAAATTAATTGGCTAATGAGCTCTTAACCATCAGTAATTTGGTACCAACAACAAGCTATTGGTGTTAATTGGCACTCATGAAACTTTGTGTTCGCTGTTCTATAATACATGGTGCCTAACTCACATAGCACATATCCCAAAAGGGGGTGTGGCCATGGGAGGGGCATGGGTGTGTCAGCGCTTCCAAATATCACACATGTAGGTATAGAATACTGGGTAAGTGTACCTAACTTGGCCACCAGCATTTATACCAGGTTTCAGCAGGTGTACGTCTCACAGCCAATGTTAGGCACGGCAATGGGCACTGCACCCTTTATAGAATAGCGCTTAGTGCCAGTTTTGTTCTGTGCCCATTCTGAGCGCTTTTTATAGCATTTCACCCGTAGAACATCCCCACTGGCAGATTTCTTTAAGCGATAGTCACCCTGATGAATTCTGCCCTCTACAGAGGTCATTCTATAACTAAGGTGTTAATATTTACATGCCAAATACACATGAAAATGCTGAAATTCTGCCTATGTGCTATCTGCCTGTCTTTCATAGAATGTGTTTAACAGGTGGGTGTACACATTAGTGGTGTCTGGGTGGAGCATGGGTGGGACTCACAGTTATACATTCAACTTATAGAATACTATAAGTTATGTGAATTTATTCAGCATTTATGACTGGTATAACTGCTTACACATGTATATACCCAGTTATGCTAGTGTGCTATAAAGAAAAGTAGGTACCTATATTCCTTTATAGATTAGGCTCAATCAGGAACTATCTAGGTGCCTATATTTATGGGCATATTCTGTAGAGCTACTCTCTGTAGCTAAGAAGTGCTGGGAATTCTATTACCATTGATTACGCAGAACTTAATTTTCAAGAGGAACAGAGCAATCATTCAAGTGTGTGAATGAGCAACCCAATAATAATAATAGTAAAACTAATAAAGCTATAATGAAGAGATTTTTTGCATGGATAATTTGTTGTAATTGTCCAAATTTCTTACTAATGACTACAATTCAGAATGCAAAATGATGCTGCAAATACAGCAGCATCCTTTGTTATCTTTATTTGCATATTATGTTTGTGCAGGCTTCTTAACTAGACTGGGTTTTGGAATATCTACAATGAATATTCAGCAGATTTTTCCCTTAATTATGAGAGTACATAGACCAATGGTTTCCATACCTGGCCCTGGAGACACCCCAGCCAGTCAGGTTTTCAGGATATCCACAATGAATAAACACGAGAGAGAATTGCAAGCACTGCCTCTACTGCATGTACTTGTCTCTCATGAATATTCATTATGGATACCTCAAAAACCTGCCATGGTGCCTCCAAGACCAGGTTTGGGAGCCACTGACATAGAATAAAACCAGCACTACAACAGTTTTGTGCTGTACGTGCTAAAAATTGTAGTATGCATATTGAGATTAATCTTAACAGGATATAAACTAAATGTTCTGTCACCCACTAAAATGCTGGATCTACAGAGGTTATCCCAAAATTAAAATGCAGGATAGCTGCATCTCAAAATTTGCCTAGGTAATTAGCCTAGCACAAATAGCACAGGCTCTGATTATTAAGTCATGCAAATGTTCCTTAGTTGGTAAACAATTTTGTAAACTTTAGCTATGGGATGTAAATTTGCTCCACACTCATCTGCATCTGTAGGTATCATTCACAAGAAATTTGCATGCTGGAACTTTGCACATATCAGGCTGTGGCAACATATGAAAAATCACACAAAAAAAGTTTCCTTTCATTTGACAATGACAGGATAGAAAGGGTCTTCATGGTTTGATTGAGTGGCCTCCCAGGAGAACTCCATTCCCGGCAGGTCCAATAGCCCCACAAATTCCACCAATAATGATGTGGGACATAAATGTTAAAAAGAGGGTCCCTCTGGAGGACCTAAAAACCTTGATGGGGTAGTGGATTTCTCCCTACCCCACTCCCCCTCCCCCTCCCCCCCAGCTCTGACTCAGGGTATTAATTGATAACAGCTACTCCCAGAAGCCCAATCCCTTTTAGGCCCCATCCATATAGTGCTTAAGTCAGGACCTAGACACATTGGGATCTGGAGTGAGCCCCATTTGTTTGTGCCCCATAAGCTGCTGCTTTTGAAATGGTGGTGTTGCCTGAGCCTTCACAATTCCATTAATGCTAGAAGTCAGCAACAATTTTAAAGCAACAGCCACTGGGGCAAGAGCAGTGAGGATTGCCCCATCCCTGTTATCTAGATCTCTAGGGTGAATTGGGCCCCTAACTTTATTTGAAGGGGCAGGGCTTATAGGGGTTGCATTTCCATTTATATGGGACTTCCATTTATATGGGACTTCCACATAGGGACTTCAGGAAGTCTGTGGGGTCACTGACCCACCAGAGATTTGAGGCATTGGGTGGGGCCTGAAAACAGAGCCATACAGAGCATTTAAGTCCTCCCATTGCAATGAGAAATGGAGCTCTTATTTTTCTTAAATTCCTAGATATTAACTACATGTCTGGTAGTGTACTTATTTTCTTTTGCAAAAGCAGGCATGCAAAGCATTTCTTGTTTCCTTGTTTTTGTTGTTTGACATTAACAAAAAGCTTTGCATGAATTTGCATTGTAGCAGCTCAGTTTTGCAAGTTTAAAATAAACTTTTGTGCAAAGCGGACTTCATGCAAAATTTGATTACTTTGAAGTGCACTTTTGGAAAATGACTTTGCAAAAATCTTCTTTGCAATAATAATAACACAGGAAATTTAAACTATTTTTCATGTCAAGTAGACTTTGTGAAGTTACTTAGCAGTCTAGTACACAAGGCCCAAAGGCTTTACTGCTTCACTTATCTCTAGCCCATCCCTTCTCTACTGTTAATCTGACACCAAGAACAAAGGTCATACTGTTTCAATCCCAGTGTTACAAAGAACAGATCAATTACCAACCCCTATAGTTCTTTATTGGTAACACTCCTTTCCTTGGATTGAACTCCATTTACCACTATGCTTTGTCTCTACGCACTCAGTCCATTTCTAACCCAGTTTAAGGCTCATACCAAGGGCACTCAGTCTAAATCCTAATGAAATTCAAGTTCACCACATCTAGCACTGTCCCAAATCCAACCCTTTGGTCACTCATTCAAAGAAATTGATCATATTCATCTGATAAAACTTACCTGTGGTTAAAAATCATGCTACTTCAGATCCTAGATTCCCTGCACTCAATATAGTTTGCATCACACTTGCACCTAATATGCTCCATTCTTCATGCATGGTCAATCTACCCAGAGCTCTTGCTTCATTCCTGTCCTCAGTGAGGTCGATATTCAGCCACATGGTGAATGTAAAATTTGAAATGTCTAACTTAGATAGTTTCAAATTACGTATATATTTAGCAGTGTTTTCCATTTAGGTGACATCTTTGAATAACCATATATAACTTGCAATGTCTAAGTTGGATGTTTCAAGACATACATGCTAATTACGTAGGCCACCCAGACAAATAGGGTGCATCCTTGTAGGTGTCCCGATGCTGCACAGGGAGCGCTTATACTAGTGTAACCCATCATTGGCGTGTCTTTCATTTTGGTGCCCCCAGTTACACGCCTTGCTTGAATTTGTGCACTATAGCATTCACTCACTTATAGCATGGTACTTTTGCACAAAAGTGCTAACTTGGTGCATATAAGCATGCAAAGGGGCACCTGACTTCAGGTGCCTAGTTATAAAATTGCCCTTTTAACTTATGGTGACTATATTAGAAGTCATATTCATAATTTGCATGTATAAATACTGTTGTTTATATGTGTATATTACATACCCATGTGAAACCCAGTTTTTAAAAGCCAATATTGTCACATGCAAATCCACCATACATAGAGATTTCAAGAGGTTTGGGTGTCATGTGGATGAGGCTTCAGCAAGACTAAAATCTACATAGGTATTTCCTGTTTCACAAAGTGAATAGAAGTGTATGTGGGAAATTTCATTTGTCATGATTCATTCCTGCTCCTTCACACACTGAAATTTTTTAAAGTGCTTAATTCCTCCAGGCCTTTAAAGAAAAGATTAAGGGAGGTATCTATATTTCTGGTTCATTGTTTATTTATGTTTACTTAAAATTTGATATACTGTCATTACTAATAAGAGATCACAGTGGTTTACCTATGATTAAAATCAACAAAATAGCATTAGTTGAAAAGGAACACCATATGGTAACAGGAAAGAAACTATTTATAAGAACATAAAAACAAGAAAATAAATTAATCATCACAGATTGCATCAATATGAGGCAAACATCCCTCTCTGGTCAACACACATCACATATCGTGTTCAAAAGCTAATTTTAAAAAATGGGTCTTCAGAGGAGCCTTAAATTCTACAAATGAAGTCTCCAATCTGATAGAAGGGGGAAGGTCAGTCCACAGTTTACACTGCTGTCAGTTTGATTACGTCTTGGGTCTCGTGATACACTCGGGACAAGCTTGAAAGCGGGTCGGCACTGAGATCAACAGGGAGGTAATGCCTGCAATCACACAGATACAATTCCAGTCAGATCAAGTATACATACACACAATCACAGCAGTAGTAGCAGTAAAAAGACAGATATACCGCTGTCAGTTTGATTAAATACGTCTTGCACCTTCTGGTTACGCAATTTACACCTCTAAATTAGAAATCAATGATAATGGTGAGCTCTGTTTAATAAGCAACATTTATGTAAACATTTATGTAAATGTGGACATCGCTAACATTTAGCGCACCCTAAATATTAGCGTGTGCTAAAAATGCTAGTGTGCCATAGTAAAAGACCCCCATAGCTAGTGATTACAGTATAAATTGTCATTACATTGTAAGCTTCCTGGAGCATGATCCTAGAACTATCTGACTCTGGTAGTGATTTCATTTTCTTTTTCCCACATCTTATTAACTGATGTCTTTATCCGAGTCTACTGCCACATCTGTGCAATGCTGTACACATTGAAAGTACATTACAAAGGATAAATATATAACATGGGTTTGGTTTATAATCATCTCAATGTGCAATCTAACTGATGAAAGGATATGTGTAAGTAATGATTTAATTCCCTGGACAAGTACTGGCATGACATCATAAGCTATCAAAATGAAATAAAGTCAAGAACATCTATAAAATGATCACAGTTATTATTGATGTAAGACACTCAAGGTCATGCCTTGTCTACCGTTACATGCAGAACACTTGTCAGGTGGCAGAATCATGCTACTTAAAACTTGTACCTTGCAATTCACTGTAGACATATTGCAATAGCCTAGAAATCTTTCTTGTCATGTCTTAATACTATATACTGCTGTAGATGTAATGAGCATGGCCATGTCTATTCTTGTTTATGTCAGAGAGGAATGAGAAGTTAAGCATGCATGTTATGTAGCTCAGTCTTTTTTATTTTACCCCCCCCCCCCCCCCCCCCCATGTTACGAGGTCATATAATAGTCTTTTTGCAATGATTTTGAAAAACAGAGTTATTTGGCCTGTTAACAAGCACAGGCAAAAATGTTGAGGTTTTTCTTATGTTACTTGAACAATTATCTAGGTGCACAGCCTAAACTGGTTTCAAAGCACTTACATTTTCCTTCTCATCTTTCTTGTGTGTGTATGTATGGTTTTTTTTTTTTTTACATTTTTAAATGTCCCAATTGGCTTAGAATAAAACAAAAATATCTGTCCTAAATGTTTCACTAGTCAGAATAATTAAACTGAGCAGATCTAGGAGCAGTGGAAGCAGAAGAATGAGGTCACTGAGGCATTCTGTGTCTGATGGGAACCTGAATTCATTCAGATATCAAATCTAATAATTGCTTGACACCTGTATTCATTTTCCCATTGAGCAAATTCACATTATAGGCTTAGTGGAACAGTTTCAGTGCTGTGTTCCAAAGGGAGTCGGTACTGTTGCTATTTTGGTATGTTTTGTTTTGACAAGACATTGTACATTTTCATTAAAGGGCCTATTTTTCCAGTTTTTTTTTTTTATTTTACCTAGCTCTGAGTCACCAGTACATTCTTATCAAAACATATTTATATGGATTGCTCTTATGATCTCTGAAGGATATGTGGATTTATGTGTCAGAGTATATAGAGAGTATGGTACACCAATAAATGTTTTGCTTTCATGAGACCATATATTAAATCCATTGCACTGTAGTATATATGGTTGAAATAGTCTGCTGTTCTCCAGATTCATTGATAAAATAATTTGCAGTGGGACTCTGGATACTACTAATCAAAATGAAAGCAAGCTTCTGTTTTAGCTTGCTAATTGCTAGGAGAGGGAATCCTCTGATTGATGTGGGCTGAGGCTGCATCAGCACTAATTAGTGATTAGAGAGTATAATAAATAGATTCCTAGCACTCAAATGGTGTTATTCAGTTGAATATTGAAACAGCCTGGTTTAGAATTTGGTGAATATATATATATATATAACCCATATATAAATTGGGTTTTGATAGAATATAGATGCATAGTCATTATGGGGTCCTTTTACTAAGGTGCGCTGAAAAATGGCCTGTAGTAGTGTAGGTGCGTGTTTTGGCCATTTTTCAGCACATCTACATTTTGGATCTGAGACCTTACC
Organism: Microcaecilia unicolor; assembly: GCF_901765095.1. Classification (NCBI taxonomy): domain Eukaryota; kingdom Metazoa; phylum Chordata; class Amphibia; order Gymnophiona; family Siphonopidae; genus Microcaecilia; species Microcaecilia unicolor. The sequence continues at coordinate 79,405,261 of NC_044037.1, read as the reverse complement.
GCCAGCCATTGATCTAGCAGTAAATTCTCACACGGTAGCCGGGCGGTAATGACCAACGCATGCCAAATGCCACTTGGTGCGCGGCCCACACACACGCGACCGAAAATAAAACTTATTTTCCAAATGCGTGTATCGGATAAGCGCCAAAAATGAAATTACAGCAAGAGCCACGCGGTAGACGGGGAGTAACTCCATTTTGGCACATGTTGGGCAAGCGTAGACGCTTACGTGGCTTAGTAAAAGGGCCCCTTTATTATTATTATTTATGACAACATTGCATGTATTTTTGACTATTTTCAAAAGTATGCACATCGTTTTATTCTGAAAAGTCCCCACATGGGAAAGGGGTGCAGATGCCTGTGCATACATTTTCCTGTGACAGTTTTTAAAGTATGTGGCTACTTTCACTCTGAAAATTGGTAAAAAGTTTGTGGATAAAAAGTACCAGCAGATTATACCAGTATGAAACTTGCCCCCTAAATCGCACTTAAACCCACATTTTGAGTTTGAAAATAGCACACATTGAATCAATTCCCCATACAAGGAATGACATTTTATTAGTGCTAATGACTGAGACTAGGAATTGGTTACAAGATATAAAGTTAGATTCTGTAGTGTGTCTGAAATGGTGCTATTATTCCAGATTATGAAATGTTACTCCCCCCAACACACACACACTTTCTACTGGGCTATATGCATTTCTTTCTGTACATCTTTCATTGTACTGCTCACTGCTAGTCCTGTAGTGACAACCACAGGATTTCTGTGCTCAGTGCTCAACCTCAGTGATGAAATTACAGAACACCAACAAGTAGCATTGCCATCAGTTATATGAGAATTGAGCAGTGACTTTAAGAGCAGGGTTTTTTTTATTTTTATTTTTGCATATCCAGAAAATTAAAATAAGCTGAAATAAAGGCTATACCACAAGGACGCCTTGTGAATCTACTTCTGAGAACTCTCGGGATCTCTTCTATAGATGCTTTTAAAAGATATTTGGTGGATAGTTTTGGGCTTTTCCCCTGGAAGCTTTTCCTCCTTTAAATAAAGTGTATTATATATTTTCCATAAAAACATCTGTTGGAACACAATCTGGGTTTTTGGAAGTTTTGGCAGTAAATGGTGCTCAAAATTTGGCGCTGATTGGTATTCTATAAAGGGCATTCCAGGATCAGCGCCCTTTATAGAATAGTGTGGAGCAATGGGATCCACATTCTAATTGGGTGTGAGGAGATACAGCAACTGAAACCAGGTGTAAATCCAAGTGCAGAAGTTGGGCACGGATCTGCAGTATTCTATAATACAGCGTGCATCTTAAGGGAACCTGCCCATGTCCTACCCATTGTTATACCCCCTTTGCAGATCTACACAGAAACACTTAGGCACTATTCTATGTTCTTCTCACTGGCTTCCAGTCCTCTATCGCATCACCTATAAAATCTTGATTCTGGTCTTTAAGATACAGGCTTCAGGAGACCCCTCATTTCTTGCATGTCTAGTACCTCACTATTTCCCATTTCGATCTCTCCACTCCTCCGCCCAACATCGCCTGCTTGTTCCTACTTTTCATGATATTGTGCACACTAGAACCAGGAATGCCATTTTCTCTGTGCAAAGCCCAGAGCTCTAGAATCAGCTTCCGGATCAGCTTAGGTCTCAGTCCTCACTACTGCGGTTTAAGACTGATCTGAACACCCTCCTCTTCTTCGAGGCCTTCCATTGTCCATTATTACTCAAGAACTAAGCCTCTGCACTACTGATCTCTGAGAGTACTCCCTTTTCCTGGTTGTGTTTTCCTTCCCCCACTTTTCTATCATGATTACTGTAGTTCTCTGCCCTTTCCCTCTGCTTCCTGTGTTGTCCTTCCTCTTTTATTTTATCTCTTTTTCTCTCCTCTCTTTCTTTTTTTTTTCTGTGAGCCGCTTAGTTGGCATTGCTGATATGAAGGATAGCAAGTACCTCATAAACTTGAAACTATTCTATAAATGGGAGTGCAAGTGTGTTTTGTATGCGGATCTGTCATTTTTCTACCCCATTTTGTCGCCTTGCATTCTAATTGGCAATAATTAGAATTTACGCACACAAATCGCTAAGCATATTCTGTAATGCAAGCACCTAAATTGTAAAACGTGCGTCCAAAAATGGGCATGTTTATGGGAAGGGAAATGGGTGTTTCATGAGTGTTCCAAAATTTACTTGCATTGTTATAGAATACGCCACTGTGTGTCTAAATCTACACGCCGACATTAATGCCACATTTCCGTTGGTGTAAATAGATGTGCGTAGTTGTAGGCGCTATGATATCAACTAAGCCTATTCTATATACTGTGCCTAAATCTAGGCATCGCTTACAGAATACTCAGGTGGAAATTTATTTATTTATTAAATTTTTATTACTTATACAACTCAAACAGAGATGAACAACTGGAAATTTGTAATATTACATTCAGATAGTTCCCTTTACAGATGGTGAAATAATCTAAATCTCATCGATCACAACATAGGAAAACAACTCTACCAGATCCAAGAAAGGAAAATAAAATAAAATCATATAATTATACAATTATATATATTGTAATTAAATACCTGTATTCGTGCTTACTTAAATTATGACAATAAATACTACTAAAGCACTTTACCAATGTCAACACATTTTTATATATATAGTTCAACACCTCTTTTTTAAGATTTTTAATGTTTTTAATTAAATAGTCTGGACTTCAGATTTCCGGTGTGTTTATTATGTTATATAAACTACACCTCTCTGCTGTATATTTATATTAACAGCGGGAATCCTCATTAGTCCTGACTACTAAAATGTTTTCACTCTCTCTTATTAACTTAGCACTTATCTTTTGGCTTTTTCACCGGTTAGCTCTACAGTGCGCTTCTGTTTCGTAATTTCTTCATCTGGAGCAATAACTTGAATCTGCCAGTTCTTGTGCCCTACAATTGAACATTTTTTGTTAGTTTTTCCGCTGTGTTAACATCATCGTGTTATATCTATATACTTTCTCAAGTACTCACAGTTATGTCTTTTAGCTATAGAGCTTCTCCGTCTTTTTTCTCTCGAATGAGCTGCACAATGGCGCCAATCACGTGATTTTATGACGTCAGACGCCTTTAAGGCTGTTACTTCCTGAGACCTCTCAGAATGTTCGAGCAATCTTTGGATTTCTGATCTTGTTTCAAGATGTTATAAGAAAACATTCCACTCAATTTTATTGTTTAGCCCTGTAGGATTTAAAGATTCCAGTCGGTATATCCAACGTTGTTCTTTCTGCAATAATTTTCTGTCCCGATCAAGATCAGAAATCCAAAGATTGCTCGAACATTCTGAGAGGTCTCAGGAAGTAACAGCCTTCAAGGCGTCTGACGTCATAAAATCACGTGATTGGAGCCATTGTGCAGCTCATTCGAGAGAAAAAAGACGGAGAAGCTCTATAGCTAAAAGACATAACTGTGAGTACTTGAGAAAGTATATAGATATAACACGATGATGTTAACACAGCGGAAAAACTAACAAAAAATGTTCAATTGTAGGGCACAAGAACTGGCAGATTCAAGTTATTGCTCCAGATGAAGAAATTACGAAACAGAAGCGCACTGTAGAGCTAACCGGTGAAAAAGCCAAAAGATAAGTGCTAAGTTAATAAGAGAGAGTGAAAACATTTTAGTAGTCAGGACTAATGAGGATTCCCGCTGTTAATATAAATATACAGCAGAGAGGTGTAGTTTATATAACATAATAAACACACCGGAAATCTGAAGTCCAGACTATTTAATTAAAAACATTAAAAATCTTAAAAAAGAGGTGTTGAACTATATATATAAAAATGTGTTGACATTGGTAAAGTGCTTTAGTACAATTATATATATATATATATATATATATATATATATATATATATATATATATATATATATATATATAGTTAAACTAATCTACATGGGAATTTCCACCACCCTATTTCATTCCTTCAAGCTATCTTATGCAGTGCCCTTTCTGTTAATCACACATTCACGTTTACATTTACTTCTTCTTTAGAAACCAAAAATTCCTCAAGCTGCCTCGGGTCAAAGAATTGAAAAATTTTTGATTGATATACAGTGGTGGAAATAAGTATTTGATCCCTTGCTGATTTTGTAAGTTTGCCCACTGACAAAGACATGAGCAGCCCATAATTGAAGGGTAGGTTATTGGTAACAGTGAGAGATAGCACATCACAAATTAAATCCGGAAAATCACATTGTGGAAAGTATATGAATTTATTTGCATTCTGCAGAGGGAAATAAGTATTTGATCCCCCACCAACCAGTAAGAGATCTGGCCCCTACAGACCAGGTAGATGCTCCAAATCAACTCGTTACCTGCATGACAGACAGCTGTCGGCAATGGTCACCTGTATGAAAGACACCTGTCCACAGACTCAGTGAATCAGTCAGACTGTAACCTCTACAAAATGGCCAAGAGCAAGGAGCTGTCTAAGGATGTCAGGGACAAGATCATACACCTGCACAAGGCTGGAATGGGCTACAAAACCATCAGTAAGACGCTGGGCGAGAAGGAGACAACTGTTGGTGCCATAGTAAGAAAATGGAAGAAGTACAAAATGACTGTCAATCGACAAAGATCTGGGGCTCCATGCAAAATCTCACCTCGTGGGGTATCCTTGATCATGAGGAAGGTTAGAAATCAGCCTACAACTACAAGGGGGGAACTTGTCAATGATCTCAAGGCAGCTGGGACCACTGTCACCACGAAAACCATTGGTAACACATTACGACATAACGGATTGCAATCCTGCAGTGCCCGCAAGGTCCCCCTGCTCCAGAAGGCACATGTGACGGCCCGTCTGAAGTTTGCCAGTGAACACCTGGATGATGCCGAGAGTGATTGGGAGAAGGTGCTGTGGTCAGATGAGACAAAAATTGAGCTCTTTGGCATGAACTCAACTCGCCGTGTTTGGATGAAGAGAAATGCTGCCTATGACCCAAAGAACACCGTCCCCACTGTCAAGCATGGAGGTGGAAATGTTATGTTTTGGGGGTGTTTCTCTGCTAAGGGCACAGGACTACTTCACCGCATCAATGGGAGAATGGATGGGGCCATGTACCGTACAATTCTGAGTGACAACCTCCTTCCCTCCGCCAGGGCCTTAAAAATGGGTCGTGGCTGGGTCTTCCAGCACGACAATGACCCAAAACATACAGCCAAGGCAACAAAGGAGTGGCTCAGGAAGAAGCACATTAGGGTCATGGAGTGGCCTAGCCAGTCACCAGACCTTAATCCCATTGAAAACTTATGGAGGGAGCTGAAGCTGCGAGTTGCCAAGCGACAGCCCAGAACTCTTAATGATTTAGAGATGATCTGCAAAGAGGAGTGGACCAAAATTCCTCCTGACATGTGTGCAAACCTCATCATCAACTACAGAAGACGTCTGACCGCTGTGCTTGCCAACAAGGGTTTTGCCACCAAGTATTAGGTCTTGTTTGCCAGAGGGATTAAATACTTATTTCCCTCTGCAGAATGCAAATAAATTCATATACTTTCCACAATGTGATTTTCCGGATTTAATTTGTGATGTGCTATCTCTCACTGTTACCAATAACCTACCCTTCAATTATGGGCTGCTCATGTCTTTGTCAGTGGGCAAACTTACAAAATCAGCAAGGGATCAAATACTTATTTCCACCACTGTAATAGTTGACATATTGTGAAGGAGAGGACCTGGGGGTAGATAAGATGGAAGTGGAAGAGGAAGAAGGGAGGCGGCTCGCGAGCAGACATAGGCAGAACAGAGCCTTGCCTCCATTCCACCCCCCGAGAGAGAGCAGAGAAAGGTTCGTGACCCCTGTAAAATGGAGGAGAGGAAGAGACTACATTTCCCAGCAACCTCGGAGCAAAGCCTGGTACAGAGATTACCTTCCCCAGCAGGAACAGGGGGAGAACTCTAACGAGGGAAGGGTGGTGCCCCTGCAGGGTAATCAAGGGAAAGAGGAACAGCTGCAAAGTGCGTGGGACGGGGAGCCCATGGAGTATCAAGAAGCTGGGCAGAGAGAAAGAGAGGAGAGCGAGGAAGAGCCTATGGACCTCTCAGCCTGGGCTCACTCCTTAGGTAACAAAATAAGGGACCAGGTAACTTCATGGTATGGTAACTGGGCTAAGAGAGGAAAGAGGAAAGGTCATGTGGGAGGATGGGTCAGTGCTTAGAGAGAGTGACCCAGATGGGTGGGGCCTTTTCATTTTCCAGAGCTCAGGCTGTGCATGAACTTTGAGTTTAAAGAGTTCTGGTTGAAGAGGGATGAGAGATTTTCTCGGAGTGGGCTGAGCCCAGCAGGAAGAAGGTGGAGTGTGAACTGTGGCTAAAAAGCCTAAAAGAAGCTGAAGGGGTTTGAGCTGTGTGCTGAAGCCTCAAGAACTGTGTTTGTTTGTTTTTTTTTGAACGGCTTGCAGTGTTTTGCCCCCTCCCAAGGGAGAGGGGGGGAGAAAGAAGACCCAGGGCTATAAAACTGTCTAAAAGGAGCCCAGCGGGGTGCTGGAAGCCTGGGAGTTAAAAGTTGTTTTTTTTTTTCTTGCTGTGTTTGTACCCCTGAGAGGAGCAACAGGGGAAATTGTGAGTTTTTTTTTTTTTTTTTATTCAAGTATTGTGTCTGTTTGCACTGCTGGACTGTTGGATCCCAAGCAAAATAAAGAACTTGTTAAGTTTGCTTTGAAGTTGATTTCTTTGAGCCCTGCCCTGTGGACTGCAGTGAACCAGGAGGTTGGGCAGCAAGGGTGAAGGGGAGATCCCGAGGACCCTCAGGCGGAGGGGAGGATCATTTTCACAATATATATGGAAATTTAAGGACAAAATTAGCCCCTAAAGCTAAAGTCCGTTGACACAATGCCAAAAAGGCCTTGCGCCTCTTCTGCGTCTCCCTAGATAGATCTGGATAAATTCTTATCTTAGCACCAAAGAACAGCGAGTCCAAATGTCTGAAGAGTAGTCTCATAACGGCATCTCTATCCATATCCAGGGCAAAAGTCACTACAGCAGTACTTCTTTGAGTAATAACTTCTATTGACTTTTCCAAAAAGGATGTTAAGTTCATACCATCTCCAAGTTGAGGTAAATCTATTCCATTTCCAGATTTTACATTCTGAAGATAATATACACAAACTATAGGAGGCAGTGATTCACTCGACATCCCCAGTCCCTCAACCATATATCTTTTAACCATATCCACAGGTGATATCAACAGAGATCTTGGAAAATTAGTTACTCTCAAATTAAGTTTCCTTGATTGGTTTTCTAGATATTCTATCCTACGTAAGGTCAAGTTCTTTTCCTTAATTGAGATTTGGCTTAAATTTTCCAATTTACAAAGCTTTTCCCCAATCTGTTTAACTTCAGAGTACTGTTGGGTGTTTATTCGTTCCTGGGTCAGGATTGCCTCAGACAAAACTTTAATTTCCAATGTATTTTTTGAAATCAGAGTTTGCAAAGAAGAATGCAAGTTGAATATTAGATCCCAGAGTGACTCCATTGTCACTACGGCTGGTTTACTTGTTAAGCCCAATGTAAGTCTTTTCTGCACGATGCGTCCATCCACAGAATGAGCCCCAAAACTCTGCTGCAAAAAGCCCCCTTTTTATTAAGCTAAAACGTATCCAAGAATGTACATGAGGTATCACTCATATGCTCTCAGTTCAGGTAAACAAACCACTGGCCAGGTAGCTTATCTTCCGAACCTCAAGCATACCCCGCCTCCCTCTGGCTTCAGAGGCATTCCAACCTGTTCTTGAGAGGTGCCTTATCTCATACATTGTTCTTGAGATGTGCCTTAAATTCCAGCCTGTTCTTTGAGATATACCAGGAAAGCCACTTTTGGTCAAAGACAGAAGATTTTAAAAATGTGCATCGTAGAACTACCGCCTGGCTACCACATGCCCTGGGCGGTAATTCTATTTTTGACTCACGTATAAAGCGTGCATCAGAAAATTTCTACTGTGTGGTGCTAACTGGACAGTAATCAGCAGTGTACGCGTGCTGATGATTACCACCTGGGTAATGCATGAGACCTTACTGCTCAGTGAATGGGTGGTGTTCAGGTCTCAGGCCCAAAATGGACACACACTCATTTTAATTTTGCCGCACATCCATTTTTGGCCACCAAAAAAGGCCTTTTTTGCAGGCACGCTGAAAAATGGACCTGTGCATGTCCAAAACACGCGCCTACACCGGCGTGTGTTTTGGACCAGGGGTATTTTTCGGCACACCTTAGTAAAAGTACTTCATTACAAGGCGTATGAAAAAAACCTAAAAAACGCTATTCTTGGTAATGCAAATACCAACAGAGTAAAATATTGTGTGCTGCAACTAAATTGCAGGTTTCAAAAAACGTGCTTCCATTACCAAGGACACTGGGGGTTTTTCATTCGCCTTGTAAAGTGTCTGACGCAGCCTTTGGAGGTGAAGCGTGGCCACATCAGGTGCTTATTTTAATTAAGCGTCTTCTTCTACACCTGCTGGTCTGCTCCATGTTTTGCTGCTTTCCTTGCTTGCAGATCATCGCCTCTCAGCGTGTATGTGTGAAACTTTGTACACTTTATTTTGGCTTATGCTCAGCCTATATTCCTGCTGCTTCTAACATCATCTACAGTCTGTTGGTCATTGTCTGATGGCGCCCTTGGCAGAGGAAGCAGAGCTTGTGATTCAAAAGCCATTTTCGCTGTGTGGAGCGTGAATACTGGTATCTAATTAGCAAACTAAGCAAATGTGACCTTGAAATCAGAGATCAGGCAAGCATTATACAGTTCATAAAGGCTCATTGTATGGTAGTGAAATATAACAGCAGAGAGATGCCAAAGGCCTTTTGTAAATAGCATTTTGACTGTGGCAACAGATTTCTTGACTTATTGAAGAATGATAATGGGGTTTCTGATGTTGCTGGCAAGCTTCTTACATCTGATTTTAAGAGTGCTGTTTCTTCAAGACCTGATATTTCTGCATTCACATTGAGATATGTTTTTTTCCCCAGTAAATATCATCATTCATTGCAGTTAACAAATTTGCACATTAACAAATTTTTCAGTTAAATAAATTATACAACAGTCTGAACTTTTTTCTCCTCTGGCACAGTCCAAACATAGAATAAAAGACTGTTTTCATTATTTATTCTAGTTTTAGATTAGATTAGAGTGTGAGAAAAAAACTAATATTTAGAAATTTAGAATGTCATAGTTTAGAAAGGTCAAGTTGAGATTTATTCTGCCTGTTTTTTTAGAACAGCTGCTGAAATAAATTCTTATCAAAAAGATGTAAATAATTCAATGTTTTTAGGAATTAGAGAGCATTATAACATCTCAGCTTAAGGTGATTTATGGAAAAGTGCATGATGCATTATGGGGAGCAGTAGTAAAGGTTTAGATTGTAGATTAATAAATAAAAAGAAAACAAAAAAAGAAAAGAAGATGACATCATTTTTATTAGACTAACCTAATAACTGTAATTATTTTAATAGTTTTCAAAGGCCGGAACCTTCTTCCTCAGGTCAGGCATAAGTAAACCATCACAATAATGAATATACAAATGAAAGAAAAACATTCCAATGACAGTCTCAGAGGGGCAGGTGGGGGGGGGGGAGGAAGGGGGAAGAACAGGGAGAGATGGCTGTGGCTGGGCGATCAGAAGGTGATAAAGCAGTATAATTGTATGGTTTATATTGTGATAGCAAACCCAGATCTCTGTTAATATCTGTCTTGTTCATCTTAAAATATTTCAACATCTTTACTTCAAAGGTCTTACTCTTCCGGATTCTTGTACATTTTTTTCTTAGTATTCTGACCATAAGGTCATTGATGCAGTGCTCTGGTGTTTCAGTGTTATATCCTGCTTGGTTTGTTTTGTGGTGTTTGATGTATGGTGCCTGTGTGAAATGATTCTTTTCTTTACCACCTGCCCCACCTCACCAGTATAGCATTCTTCTTCACATTTTCCACATTGAATAATATACATGCTGTATTTGAGGAAGACCATGAGTAGGATTTCACTATGCTTTTAATAAAAAAAATATGTATGTATAAATTTTCAATAAAATACCTCAAGCAGAACTTGATCAAGAAAAACAATATCACATAAACAGGCATTACTCAGGAAAAATAGAAAAAGAGAAAGAAAGAACCAAAAGTTCTAAAACAATTGCAAAATTTTCATACTTTAGAAAACAGGGAGGAGGGAGAAGATAAAGAAAACCAACGCCTGCATGGAGAAAACAGGGGCAGAATAAACAGAAATAACAATAAAGGGGAAGCATGATGATCAGGAGGTAGTTTTCCAAAAAGAGTACAATTGTCTGAAAAGCCTGTTTGCTTTCCAAAAAAAAGTATAATTAAAACCTTCAAACTTAATGCAACATTTACAAGGAAATTGTAGGAAAAAGGAAGCCCCCCAAAGCCAACACTTGGACGCTCAAGGCTTAAAAATGCCTTGCGTCTAATTTGTGCAGATCTGGAGAAATCAGGGCAATTTGATGACCCCAAAACATGACATCTTTATAGCGGAAATAAAGTCTCAAAATTCAGTTCCGATCAAGCTCAAGGGCAAATGTCGTCATTAATGTTGCACGGAAAAGAACATCCTACTGGGAACTTTCCAAAGATTCCTTTATGCTGAATGTTTTTCTCTCAGGGAGCAATCAATTTCTTAAAATAGAATAGTTTTGTGCATACCATGACAGGAATGAACCTCACTCCTAAGCCAGGGTATGTGGAGTATGAGTTCACTCTCACAAATTTACTGTTCGCTCTCGCCCCATGTGGGTAACTGTGGCATCCTGTGATACGTGCTGACACAAATTACAGCTCTGTACATTGCAGGGAGTTCTGCTGTTCTCCTCTGTTGCGAACTTGTCTTTTACTCATTTTTGCTTCAGACTAGATGGTTGTCAGAGGGCCAACTTTGGTGGGCTGGGAACATCTCTTTCGGTAATTCCTCCTCCTGGATTAGTGGCTGTAGGTATTTTGTGATTTTTCTCATATCATGACAAGGGAATTCTTTCTAAGGTTTTATTTTCTTTGTACTGCAATAGGTGTTCCTGGGTGTTTTGAGGGAAGAGGCAGTCTTCTTATTTTGAGGTTGGGATTCAGTCATATTTTGTGGTATTGTGTGGCTTGGCTATGTATAATGGACTTTTTTCTCTCTGCCCCACCCCAACCTTCCTTTGTGAGACTGTACATGGAATAGGTTTACTTATATATTGTTATCTTTTGCTCACTCTTAACCTGAGGAAGAAGTTCTTGCCTTTGAAGGCTAGTCAAAAAATGTATTATTAACACAATTTAAAAAATCATCTTATTGACTTTTATTTCTATTTATTATCTTCAAAGTGGACAAGTACAGCAACCACACTACTTTATCCAGAGCTGTAAATTGTAACAATGATATAGAGATTTTTATCTTAAGGTCACTGTTTCATATTCATGAACATAAGAACATAAACATTGCCATACTGGGACGGACTGAAGGTCCATCAAGCCGAGAATCCTGTTTCCAGCAGTGGCCAATCCATGTCACAGTTAACTGGCAAGATCCCAGAACAGTAAAACAGATTTTATGCTGCTTATCTATGATTTTCTCCTTTTCAGTCTCATCCCCCCTTTTAGTATCTCTGGAGAAATCTCATTGTCCTGAGGTCTAGAAGGCCCCTCCTCTTCAGGGCCGCTGAGAGACTGGGCCGGGCCACCGGTCCCCGGCCCCCGAGGTCGCTGCTGCTGCTCCCCCCTCCACCCGCCTCCCTCGGTCAGCCACCTGGCTGGGCCCCCGCATTGAAAACACAGAGCCTCTCACATCCGTGTGAAAGTGCTGCAAGCAGCAGGGCAGCAGATCGCCTCCCTTTGGCCCTCCTTCCCGCCTTGTGTCCTGCCCTCGCAGAAGTTACGTCATACGAGGGCGGGACACAGGGAGGGAAGGAGGCCTGCTGCCTGCAGTGCTTTCACACAGAGGTGAGAGGCGCTGTGATTTCAATGCAGGGGGCCCGGCCCGGTGGCAGACGGTCGACGACGGAGGGTGGGTGGGACTGCGGTGTCTGGCCCCCTCTGGAGACCCGGGGAATTTTGTCCCCCCTGCCCCCCCTCTCGGAGGCTATGCTCCTCTTAATGAGGGTTGTCATGCTAGGAGTAGCCATCTTCTCTTCTTCTCTGAATTCCCAAAGCCAATCCTCTTTTACAGATGGATAAAGTGGTGGTGGTGGGGGGGGGGGGGAGGAGAAGAAACTAAACCCAGACCATCCATGTTGCAATGATAACACTGGTACAGCCTGAGTCTTAGGTCAGATATGACAGTTTATATGACCAAATAGCTCTTATGAGTGAAATGCTGCAATTATTTTTTAAGGAATTTGTACTTGTTCTGCCCTAGGCAGTAAAACAATTTACATAAATGAAATGTGGAACTCCTATGAGCCCCAAGCAACCCACTACATCATATCACCAACTGCTATGTAAAATCAGGAGGTAGTCTCACTCATGGCTGTACAGGATTGGTGAATACTTTCATCATAGTTTTTACCTTAAATAATTATTTCAACTTCTACATTATTGTGATAGTTTGGTTCATTGGCTGCCTACCATAAAAATGCATGCTAGTTATTTTTAATACTGTGTTTCTAAGAAGAAGAATGTAACAGCCAGGAGATAAAACCCTGAATGGGGCCAAAGTCTTTTCATGACAATGTTAGCTTAGCATTTGCCAATCCTACCTAAGAGATCCTTGCAGAAAGACACGCTAATGTTTTAAGAGTGTGCTAATCATTAGTGCATGCAAATGCTAGAGACGACAATGGGTGTCTCTAATGTTTAGCGCATGCTTATTTTTAGTGCACGCTAAAAATGCAAGCACACTTTTATAAAAGGACCCCTAAAAGAATAAGGCACGTTATTTTTATTTTATTTATGACATTTGTATCCCACGTTATCCCAAACAAGCTCAGGTTCAGTGTGGTTTACATTCAAGAAAAAAACATCAAAAATATAATACAGTCAGATCATTAATTATAACATTTAACATATTAGGAATAATTGTATGTTTGTCTTGAAGTTAGGCTAGATTATTGGTTATGTTGAAACATATAAGAGAGATGGCAACATTAGTTTATTGTCTTTTGATAAGATATGTACTTAATAGAAAAGCCTTTAGTAATCTACGTAATCTCAGATAATCTAAGTACCTTAATTGCTTGGGTAGAGAATTCCAAAGTTTGGTACTCTGATATGCGAAGCTTGCGATAAGGATTGATTTGTAAGTAAGACCATTGCAGTTTGGATAATGGAGTGTGAGGTATTCTCTAGATGTTTTTATTGTATTACGGGAAGGTAAATCAATTAGTTGTTTCATGAAGGTTGATGTTAAACCATATATGATTTGGTAAACAATCACGCATATTTTAAAGGTGATCCTTGCGTTTTAGAGGCTAGATTTAGTAAATAGTGCTCAAAAATCGGCGCTGAAAAATATTGATGCGCAATGCTATTCTATAACCGGCTCCAAAGATAAGCGCTCATTATAGAATAGCACTGGGTGCCAATTTACGTGCCCAGACTTGGGTGCCAGGAGTTACACCAGGTGTAACTCTCAACACCCAATTTGCGCGCACATCCCTGGTATTCTTTAACACTGCATGCAAGTTTTAGGAACACCCCTGACCAACCAATACAACTTCCACGGCCATACCTCCTTTTGGGTTGCACACTATGGGATTTGGGCGCACATTGTTATACAATAGCACATAGCAATATGTGCATGTACATTCAAATTGATGCCAGTTAGTGCTAATTAGCAGCCAAATATTGGAACTAATTGGCTTGTTAGCCAATTTAGTTGGGCACACATCTTGGATTGGAGCCCAAATGTCAGCTTTCTTATTTTGGGCACCATGTAGAATCTGGGGGTTGGTGGGCTAGTATACAGAAACTGACATGGCTAGTCCTTGTCTCTTACCATCTTTACAGGCAAGTAGAACTTCAAGCTCTAAATAAGTACATAAGTATTGCCATACTGGGAAAGACCAAAGATCCATCAAGCCCAGCATCCTGTTTCAACAGTGGCCAATCCAGGTCACAAATATCTAGCAAGATCCCAAAAAAGTACAAAACATTTTATACTGCTTATCCCAGAAATAGTGGATTTTCCCCAAGTCCATTTAATAACGGTCTATGGACCTTTCCTTTAGGAAGCCATCCAACCTTTTTTAAAACTCCGCTAAGCTAACCGCCTTTACCACATTCTCTGGCAATGAATTCCAGAGTTTAATTACATGTTGAGTGAAGAAAACTTTCTCTGATTCATTTAAATTTACTAAATGTAGCCTTGTCACATGCCCCTAGTCCTAGTATTTTTGGAATCATGAACAGACGCTTCATATCTACCCATTCAACTCCATTCATTATTTTATAGACCTCTATCATATCTCCCCTCAGCCGCCTTTTCTCCAATCTGAAGAGTCCTAGCCGCTTTAGCCTTTCCTAATAGGGAAGTTGTCCCATCCCCTTTATCATTTTTGTCGCCCTTCTCTGCACCTTTTCTGATTCCACTATATCTTTTTTGAGATTCCCATCTGAATCTTTAATCAGTGTTAAACACATTATAATACACACGTTGCACAAGACAGTGGCAGGGTTTAGTGGGTTCCTCAAGTATGAATCTGACATTATTACATTAGATATTAGGAATGAACTCCCAGAAAATGTTTGTGTCATCTTCGTTTGGAATTATTTTTTGTTTTCATAGAATGTTGTTACTAGTGTGCCTTCTTAAAGAGTGTGCATTATCTGCAGGATTCCTGTATACGTCATCTAAAGTTGGACATGGATCTCAGATCTGCACATAAACTGATTAGCCAATTAGGTGATAATTATTGGAATTAACAAGCATGTAATTGGCAGTAATTAGGAGTTATGTATGGATCTGCCCTATGCACTATCTTCAAGTTCAAGCTGAAGTTAAGTTTTATTCAATATGCTGCCTATGTATCATAGGCAATCTAAGCAGTTTACAAGAAAAGAAAAGAAAGTGGGAAGAGGGCAAATGAACACAGTACAAAGCAGTATAAACCAGTATGATATGGACATATACAATATGGAGAGGGAGAGGAGAGGTTCCAATTTTATATAAGGAAAACAGATTGAGGAGTAAACAAAAGGGAGGATAAAAAACTTTCATTACTGCAGTGAAGCAACCAGTTGAATCAATCAACCATCCAGATCTATGCATTGATCACGATCTGAAAAGCAACAGAAAAATAAAATGCCTTTAGAAGAGTTTTGAATTTGTTTTAAGAATGCTCAGTCTTAGATAAAGAAGAAGATTATTCCAAAGAGCTGGAGCCACCACTCCACAGTAGGAGGTTCTAATGGTCTCCAAATGAAACTGGCGACAATTGGGAACAAGAAAAGATGTTGTGTGTCAGAGCAGACATCTCTGGGGAGAGTAAGGTAAGGTAGGTTTGATAACAAGGAAAAGAAGCCAGTAGATTGGATTTGCTGAGAGAGGAGAAGGATTTTGTAAGGGATGTGGTAGACCATTGGAAGCCAATGTTCAGATAAGAAAAGAGGGGTTACATGGTCATATTTCTTCCATCCATGAAGGAGTTTAATGGCAATGTTTTGTATTATTTGTAATCTGTGTATTTGGTAGCTTTGGAGTCCCATAAGTAGGGAGTTACAGTAGTCCAATTTTGGAATCACCAAAGCATGTATGAGAATACGCAGTGATGACGTTTCCAATAAAGACTGAATCGAGTATATTTGTTTAAGCATAAAGAAATATGAGGAAACAACTTTAGAAATGTGTAATTGAACAGTTAGTTTATTATCACTTCAAGGATTATAGTTCTGGATCTGATGGATAAAGGGACCCCTTTAATGGAGAAAGTGGGCTTAAACTTCATAGTATGCATTGGATTCCATTTATTGAATCTACCTAATTCTATATATAGCGCTCAAAATTGTGCGCACAAATTTGGATGGGCACACAACTTAATTGCTTAATGAGCCAATTAACGGTAACAATTATTGGCACTAATTGGATCTTTATAGTCACTAATCTGTAAAGATGTGCATGTACATTTTTGCAAGCAGATCCAAACAGGGGCATGGCCAGTGGCAGGATGGGTCAGGGGCATTTCTAGGATTTGCGCACACAGTGGTATAGAATTTGGAGAAGCTGTGCCTAATTTAGGTGTGGGGATTTACATCAGGGTTCAGTTGGAGTAAATCGTTGTGCCCAATATTGAGTGTAGATCCCGATCCCAGTGTTAAGCGCTATTCTCTAAATGGCACTTAAAGTTAGGTCTAAATCTCAAAAAAAGTTTGAAACTAAAGTTTTGCAGGTGTCTGTCCTTGTAATTCAAGGAGAATCACAGAGATCCTTACTAGCAAATTAACCAATAGGGAACCTCAAAGCTCCTTATAGGGAAAACACTGCAAATAATGCTAAATCCACTATTATATTCAGGAGTAGAGTAATATCATTTGTTCCAGTGAAAGAGAAAAAGAGAGCAAAAAAACCATGCGCAAAAACTCATAACTATATGAGAAAAACTAATGAGGTTCCCTATTGGTTAATTTGCTAGTAAGGATCTCTGTGATTCTCCTTGAATTACAAGGACAGACACCTGCAAACTTTAGTTTCAAACGTTTTTTTGAGATTTAGAAGTTACATTGATTTTGTTTGGAAATCCCTGTTTAAATATAGAGTGTACTTAAAGTTAGGTGCCATTTCTAGAATAACTCTTAGCACCAGGAACCGTTACTACATTTAGGTGCAACCATTTAAACCAACAAAACCTTGGTGTAAACCCCACGCCTTAATTAGGCACAGATCTCCTTTATTCTATAGCAACACACATAAATTAAAGGAACGCCCCTGATCCACCCATGACCCTCCCATGGCTGTGCTCCCTTTTTGGACCCGCATGTAATTTTTACGTGCAGATCTCGGTACCTACATTTACATGCGTAATTTCTAATTAAAGCCAATTAGCACCAATAATTGATTGTTATGACCCTATTATCAGCGCTAATTGATTCATTATTCAATTAAATTGTGCGTGCAAATTGGGTACGCACTCAAGTTTGCACACACACAATCGTTAGTGACTTTTATAGAATTTGGGGATATGGACTGCTTAAGAAGAGGTTGTTGCACTGTTACTATCAGACAACATTCTTTTCCAGACACAGCCCATCCCTAGTAGATATTGGGGATCAAGAATATTGTAAAAAGCTGATGTTACCCCTGATAGATCTAAATCTCCTATACCCTCTGATCTTTATTTACACGTGGCTGATCTTGAGACCATGCACATTCTGTTGCATTCATGGCAGTCTAAATTCACACGAAAAACTGCTGTTGTTGGTGTTACTCACCCAGAGCTGCTTTTGAACTAGAATGAAGGGTGAGATGTTAGGTGATAAAATCAAAAAGATGTTCAGACAAATTTGCTTTCACACCAAATATATTTTTTAAAGATCTTTCATCATGTAAATGGGAAGGTGTAAAATAAAACATTAAAATAGAAAGTGTATCTTGATAAAGCAAGCAAGACTGTAACAAAACATCTACTCTAGCCAGGAATCCTGTCACAGCTCTTGGCAGGCTGAGCATGATTCACAGTATACATCAAGAAAAGCAAGGAAATTCAACGTTAACTGTGAACTTCTGCCCTTATTTTTACTCCATTGGCCATAAAATAGTAATACTAACACCACAGGACATGACAGTAGATAATGAGTGATTAGCTTACACTCTTGACCGTTGTCATCCTCTCTTGTTTTCTTCCATTTTGGGAAAAGCAGCATTTAACTTCTATACTGGCTTCACTCTGTGCCTCTGAGTGCTTTACCAAGCTTCTGAATGTTACTCCAACACTTCCAAGCAAGTTTAGTTCCATTACAGTGCTGGCCTCCACTACTTCAGGCCTTGTCCATCATTCTCTTTGGTTCTTATTAGGCCCGTATTTAATCCAATAGCCAGACCCCATCTCATGTCTTACCTTCATGTATTTTAATAATCCAAACAGCCACCAAAATTACTGAAGCTGTTGCCCAAAACATCTGGCTAAACTATTCTTCTTGCTATTAAGGTTATAAGCACGATCATTCCATGCAGTTTATCCCAGCATTGTTGGAAACCTGATGCAGGAATACTTCTTATGTCAGGAGGTAACCATGGCAATTCTGTGCAAGTTACAAGACCCTTCTTGAAAGCAGTGAGGCCCTTTAACTAAGCTGTATTATGCAGCTAGTTCAGCGTTTACCACACAGTAGCCCTTAGTGCAGGCCTGTACTAAAGGCTACCATACATTTAAATGAGCCAGTGTGGTTAAAAAAATCTGTGCTAGCTGCTTAGTGCGAGTAGGTGTAGGTTGTGATTGTGATGAGCAGAGTAGCTGACTTTGACAGCTAGTGAGCAGGTTGGTGCCATGTGCTAGCTGTTATGACTGCCAATAGTGTGGCTGCACTTAATTTCACCACAGAAGGTTGCATTAAGTGTAGCCATGCTACTGGTAGTTTGGTACTGTGGCTGCTGGCCTAACGGTCAATGTTTGAGAAAGCCGTTGCCGCAGCAGGTCAGCTCCCCACCATAGACCCCACCTCCAACATCAGTACCCTGTGAACCTCCAATCTCCCAACATCATAAGAATAGCCATAATGGGGCAAACCAATGGTTATTCAAGTCCAGTATCCTGCTTCCAGCAGTGGCCAATCCAGGTCACAAGTACCTGGCAAAATCCCAAATAGTAGCAAGATTCCACGTTACCAATGTCAGGGACAGCAGTGGCTTCCACCATTTCTGTCTGAATAGCAGACTGTGGACTTTTCCTCCAGGAACATGCCCAAACTATTTTTAAACCCAGAACCACTAACCACTGTTAACATATCCAATGAGTTGCAAAGCTTAACTATTCATTGAATGAAAAAATATTTCCTAGACATCCTGATAAACTTCATAATACATATAACAGCATCTGATTTCTCTCTCTGTTTAGCATTCAGTAATAACTCTCTGTTGTCAAAATGTGCTCTCTTCTGAGCCTGCTTAATCAGTTTCATAGGGTAACCCCTTTTCTTTAAAATTTGTCATTCAATATTTCCGAAGACTGACAATTTGTTGAGAAGTATCACAGATTCTCCTATTTGTCAAAAATTGAGCAAATGGTAAACTCTTGATCAGATTTTACAGGCACACAAAAGTGGCCTCAGTGCACAGGAAAACGCTGAGCCACTGATACCACAGGCCAATTTTTAGTGCAGCTTAGTAAAAGGGACCCTAAAGTTTTCTTTCTTTCTTTTTTAACCTTTTGTTTTACATATACCCCCAGCAGGCTGCAAGATTGGTGTTGTTTTTCTCACTTAATGACCTCATTGGATGATTCTCTTGTTGGAAACATAGTAATAATTTTTTTGATCAAACTCCTTTGTGTAGTTTGTTTATATTAATATTGTTTGCTTGTTATTTATTCAGAGAACACTTTTGATAGAAATCTTGTTCTGCCCTGTAAGATATAATATTGATATGCACAGCTTGTGATTTACCACATCTGTTTTTTAAGCTTGGCATTTATGTGTGGACATGACAGCACAACTATCCCTTTTTTCCTTGTTCCTGTTGTTGTGGTTTATGAGTCATCTGGTATTGTTTGTTGGTTTGCTTCCATGTTTATGCCGTCTGATGTGGTGGTATGAAACTGAAGATCCAAAAATTATAAGAACTAAGTATTAGTCCTTGGTGCATGCAATAGTGCCAAAACATGTTTGGCTATTGAGGGAATTGTCATCTATACTGGGCTTTATAAGGTTTGCCACCCTGTTTGAACTTATTCGTGGAGTTCTATAATAATAAAGACCTTACACTGAGTTCCTGCTAGTTCATCCATGTCTGTTTTGCTGCTCTGTGCTTCTAAACACTTATGCAGTAATTTACACACTGAATTGCTGCAGAATCCATAGATTCAAATGGGGTGTGTTCTGGGTATTTGGCAGAGGCTTTAGTAAAATAGTCATGGAATTGTGAAAATACTGACTTGTATGACCCAATTCCTGCCTAGATGCCCTATAAAAAAATAAATGCTAAACATTGTACAGTCCTTTCAAAGTGCTATCTCAAACACTCATCTAGACTGTCAGATAAACCAGAGTATAGAACATCACTGTGAAGACTCAGAACTCTTGAACCAAAATCTTCTTTAATGCAAATTCAAACCATCGAAAATAACTTACAGTTAAATATGCAGGACAAGAGTCTCTACCTTACAGAATTGGGAGTCTGTTCTCAACTAGCCCCCTTCCTCTAGCATGCACAGTGGGGCCAGGAGAATTCCAGCTATGTGCTGGGAGTGGATGCTCTCAATACTTGTAAATGATGAAAATTGGATGATGTTACAAGGTTTTTGATAGGCTTAAAGCAGCAAAGCACAGTGTTAGAAACAGTTCTTGACATTCATGGTACAGACAGATTGCTTTCACTCAGTGGAGAGAGAATCGGCATGCTGCAGCCCATCATACACAGAGACAAATTGCCAGCCAATAGGAAAAGTCCCACAAGGCATAGGGAACAGGGACAAGAAGAGCCTAGCACTAGAGAACTACAATTACATCACTTGTAGTCCTGTCCTACTTAAAGAGCACAAACACATATAAACAACAAGCACTCTGCCTCCATGAATATGGGAACAGAACAAAAATATGCATTAACTGATTAAAGGGTCCTTTTACTAAGCTGCATTAAAAAGTGACCATAGTACACCCTTAGACTTGCCTATCCTGCACACTAAGGCCATTTTTACCACAGCAGTAAAATGGCCAAGTTTCAATTTTCAGAATGAATGCCCATTAGTGCCCGGCTAATAATAGAAATTAGTGATTGAGCATTTACCACTACCCACTTTGTAGATGGTAAGGCTCATAAGGATCTTGCGCTAATCAATTAGTGCACACTATATGTAGATGCGCTAACTGATTAGCACCGAAGTGCCTATTCTCTACCCTTCTAGACATGCCCCCTCTACAAAAAAAATATATATTTTTTAGCATACAGATAACGCATACAGATTAGGAACTGTATCTACTGCAGGATGCCTCAGTGCGTCCCACAATAAACCCTAAGCTGTGGTAAGCATTAACTAGCGCTTACTGCAGCTTAGTAAAGGACCCCTAAATCATATATGTGCCCATGGAATAGCTTTGGCCATGCCCTTTCTGGCTAGATAAGTATCAATACGTATATCCACAGAATTAGTAGGTCAGAGAGATTTTTAAATGATTACATACATCTACTTCTGAAGTTCTCCAGATAAACTTTTTGAAAGTCCATTCCTGTACAATATGTTGTCATAGCATAAGAACATAAGAAAAGCCATACTGGGTCAGACCAGTGGTCCATCTAGCCCAGTATCCTGTTTCCCAACAGTAGGGAACAGAGCTCCAGCCCCCACTCTGGACACGCAACCACACATGCTCCCTTCCCACATGAAACACAGCTCCAGTACCTACCTTGGGAATTAAGCGACAGCCACTTCCTCAGGGAACACAGCTCCAGTTCAAACACTCTCCTGGTCCCCAGGGGAACAGAGCTCCGGTCCCAGTGCTGAGCACATGCAAAAACTTAAACTTTGGCCAATGCAAAGTACTTTTGAATTCCTAAAAAGTAAGCATTTTCCCCCCTCTAAACCCCTAATCCAAGTGAGCAGTTAGCCAGGGCTTATGTGTGACTTGAAGCCAACCTTTCTGTGGTGTTGCCATTGTAAAATATAGAATAAACATACACTTTGCAGAACTGCCCCTTTAACATTTTTGCATGCTGCCTTTCCATATATGGGTAGTGCCTTTTTTTAAAATTGTCAGTTGTAAATGATTGCTAATTTCTGTGTGGAAATGAGCTTTTCAAATATGTAGATGGCACCTAACCCTTCTAACCCCTTCTAAAATCACCTCTACTATGTGGTAAAATAACCTAGATACAAAAAGAAAGTACTCTGGCCCCGATATCCAGATCACAGGAGGTAGCTAGACTGCTTCTCGTGGTCAGCTCTGAGCCCAGATGTTCAATTCCAGGCTGTTTCCAGTGACCAACATTGAATATCCAGGTGTTTTTTGGCTGGTTTAAATTTAAACGGCCAAGGCGATATTCATTGCTGACCGGTTAACTTTAAACCGACCAAAGATATTCCAGCTATTTTGGCAGCCTAATTTGGTCTCAAAACTTAGCTGGCGATGTGCTGGCTATCTCCTGCTGAATATTGCTGGAATAGTATTTAATGGGCCAGGAGCCATTCCTGGCTGGTTAAATTATTTTAAAATTTTTTTTTTTGGGGGGGGGGGGTCTATGCCACTGCACTCAGAAAATAAGAACAAGACAACATAAAACCATCTTTGATCATTTCTTTTGGTCTAATAAAGATTGTCTACCAAAGTTCCAGAAGTAATACAGAAACTTTGATATTCACAAAAAAATATATATATTTAAAATAATTTAAGGGGCCTTTAACTAAATGGCATGAAGCCCTTAAAACTGCATTAACACAGGAAAACAGACTATCTCAAAATGCGTTAAAGCAGTGGTTCCCAAACCTGATCCTGGAGGCACCCCAGCAGTCAGGTTTTCAGGATACCCATAATGAATATTCATGAGGGAGATTTGCATGCATTGCCTCCACTGCATGCAAATCTATCTCATGAATATTCATTGTGGATATACTGAAAACCTGACTGGCTGGGGTGCCCTCAGGACCAGGTTTAGGAACCACTGCGTTAAAGCATTGTGCGATATTTTGCCTGTTTTTGCATGCTAATCCAGGGCTGCTGAGAGTCTGGGCCTTGCCCCCGAGGTCGCCATCGCCGCCGCCCCCCCCCCCCCCAGGCCACCGTGCCACAGTCCCTACCCGCCCCCTCCATCCACCACTGGGCCGGCCCAGCATTGAAATCATCACAGCGCCTCACCTGTCACCTCGCTCCATGACTGAAAGCGCAGCCAGAAGCGGCAGATCGGATTCGCCTCCCTTCTGGCCTTCCCTCCCTGTGTCCCGCCCTTGCGGAAGTTACATCAGACGAGCGTGGGACACAGGGAGGAAAGGCCTGAAGAGAGGCGAATGCGATCTGCAACTACTGGCTGCACTTTCAGTCACGAAGCGAGGTGACAAGTGAGACGCTTTGATGATTTCAGTGTGGGGGGCCTGGCCCAGTGACGGATGGTAGACAGAGCCGAGGGCGGGTGAGATTGGGGACTGCGGCACCGGGCCCCCCGGGAGTCCCGGGCCCGGGTAATTTTGTCCCCCCTGCCCCCCCCCCCCCCTCTCGGCGGCCCTGTGCTAATCATGCATAGACTATTTTTTAAACATATTTTGTAAAGGGGGCATGTCATAGGTGTTGATTGAGCGTTCCTGAGCAGAGCATTCTAACGGATAACACAGACTTAATGCAGGAGCACTTACCACCTCCTATTGCTCCTAAAAAGGAAATGGTAAGTGCTTCTACGTTAATATTTTTCAGGTCTCATGTGCAAATAAAAACAATAAAAGCTCTAAAATGTGCAGCATTAAACCTGGGCTTAGCACGTGGGAAAGTCCCGCATTAGAATACATTAAGCCCAGCTATTAGCAGACTTTAGTAAAAGGGCACGTAAGACATCTATAAGAGCCTATTAATGAGTCATATTTTGAGCTTTGACAATTCTTTGTTAAAATAAATCAATGAGAGATCCCTCTAAACTGTATAGAAAACCAGAAATTGATTTTTTTTTATTAATGTTTTTAACTGATTGCAGTGATTTAACATTTCTTAACTGAAAAGTATTAGTCAAGTTATTTACCATATCATCTCCAAATGTATTTATTTACCATATCATTATTCACTTATCCAGATCATTTATAAATATGTTACAAAGCACTGGTACCAATACAGAGTCCATAAAAAATTGATCATTTAGCTTTCTTATTTATTTTTGTTACATTTGTAGCCTGTGCTTTCCCACTCATGGCAGGCTCAATGCAGCTTATATGAGCCAATGGAGGGTTAAGTGACTTGCCCAGAGTCACAAGGAGCTGCCTGTGCCTGAAGTGGGAATCCAACTCAGTTCCCCAGAACCAAAGTCCACCACCCTAACCACTAGGCCACTCCTCCTTGTCTGTTTTCTTTTAACAAGTTTCCTATACACCATAGGATAATTATCCTGTGACTTTTAATTTCTTCACGAGTTTCTCATGAGGGACTTTGTCAATGCCTTCTGACAATCCAGAGACGTCAACTGCCTCACCTATATTTAGACTTAGGTCCGCCTGTCTACATGAAAGATATAGCTAGTACTGTTGTTTTAAGCTAAACAATTTAACTTTAGCAGCCTTGTAAAGAAACAGATTTAGTCATGCCTTGAAGCAATAGTTTTATACTATACTGTCTCCTTTTATCAAGTATTACAATCTCAGTGAGGTTACTATAATTGAGTTTATTTAGCCCCTCTGTATTATTGCTTGGGTTAAGACTATAGTTTGCAAAATGTGCAGTTCATGATAGAGAGCAGAATTACTAGCTGCCAGAAAGGATTAGAAGAAAGTGAGAGATAGAAAGAGATTTAATCTTTTCATTTTGTTACTTTAGCTGTCTGGAATATAATTTTTTTTCTCCTAGCCCAGCCAAGTTTACTCTGATAAGATACTGAATTAATAAATTGACTGAAACTATTGAGATTTTTTTCATTTAATAACATAGTTGCTGCTGTCTGTTAGAATGGGTCGCTTGTAATAGTGGTCTGCCACAGGCAAAGTAGGAAGTCCTGGGTGATGAGTCTCTGTGTATCCAGAATTGACCCCAGAAGCCCACATTGTCATAATCCTGTTTGCCATGAATCATGAGACCGAGTTAGGCCAACACTACATGTTTGGAAGGAAGGCTATCACATCTAAACGCACGTGTACCAATTTTCTGTGGATACCTAACTGCCAGAACAGACAGGAGCCAGCTCAGAAGCTGACCATTTGGAAATGAGACTATTGTGCTACTTTGAAGATTTCTCTTCATCATTTTTCAGAAACATTCTGCGAAAGAGACTCCTGATGCAGGCCTAACGGCCGAAACACGACGTTGTGTCGAGTCTTCATACTTCAAATAAACTTTCTCATTTAATGTACATCTTCCTGTCTTTGGTATCCTTGGTCGCTCTCCCACTTTTTTGTTGTACTATTGTATCTACCGTGGGGCGGTTTGAGTTCTCCGTCTTCTGGCGGATTTCTTCTTACCTAACTGCCTGACAGGCACAATGTAATTGACTACCAGCTGAGGAAACAAGAAGGCAGGTGATCTGCAAGAGCCAATATGGTGCAAACAAACATCTGACCAAATGAAGAAAGTCTGTAAAACAGTTATTTACCACAACATGTAATTAAAACACTAAGGGCCCTATTTACTAAAGTGTGCTAGAATTTTTAGTTTACAATTCCTACCAGGTAGGTAATGCTGCTTGGATACACCATTTGGGTAGGTTGTTTTTATTTCACCTCTATGAGTTTTTGTAACAAGTGCTATTAATAGTTACCCAAATTGACATTGGCAGAATGTTTGTGTTTCAAATCAGCATCTTTAGCTTAACAAGGTTTGTTAAGCTGCTGCTGAAGTATACGAACGTCTCCCTTTGAAAAAGCGGTCCTACGCGAAACCGACGTCTTCCTTTGAAAAAGCGGTCCTACATGAAACAGGCTCCTGTTGGGATTAGACGTTATACCAGCGAATGATCAGATACAGGCAAGAGATTTCATGAAGTGTATAATGCCGGATGCCACAGTATGATCAGATGAGAAATCGAGAAGCTGGTGGTTTTCAGGAAGATTCAGATAAGTCAAGTCTTTCTGATAAATTAAATTTTTCTGCACCGTATTAAGCTCATGTTAGAGATTTTTAACGATAGTGCACAGAAGAAAAAATAATAAAAAATAAATAAGGAAAATTAATGTGATACACTACGACACCCTAAAGACATTTGTAAGCTATATACGCAGAAGCACAGGAGTGTGAAGCAAGTTGTGTGAATTATCGGAGGTTGGGGGCTGTCAATGATTATAAACTGTCACGAATGAGAGGCAGGCTAAGAGTATGCCACGAAGTGCCCATGTGACTTTATGAGATGTCAACTTATCAAAAAAGTGATTTGCTCTACTGGGCTACTGTTACTCCATCTACAGTTTGTTGTGTATTTTTCAAAACATAAGAGTGGAGTGTTGCCATTGTTTGTGAAGTTTTGATTGTTATCCCAGAAATAAGCAGTGTATTTTCCCCAAGTCAGTTTAATAATGGTCTATGGACTTTTCCTTTAGGAAGCTGTCCAGACCTTTTTAAACCCCACTAAGCTATCCGCCTTTACCATGTTCTCTGTCAACGAATTCCAGAGTTTAATTACACGTTGAATAAAGACATATTTTCTCGATTTGTATTAATTTACTACTTTGTAGCTTCATCGCATGTCCCCTAGTCCTGGCATTTTTTTGAAAGAGTAAACAAACGATTCACGTCTACCCGTTCCACTCCTCTCATTATTTTATAGACTGTCCTATCAGATAAAGTCTGCCCCCCGAGAGCCCTATCCTCCCCTCCCCTTTGGGGCTTACCCAGGGGTCTACACTGGTGGGCAGTGGTACCTGGTGGCAGTGGTCCTCCTCTATGGTGCCCAGGTCAGTGCTGAATCCAAAATGGCACCAATGACCCATAGCAGTATCTTATAGTACTACCGCTAGGGGTTGTCCTTCCATATAAGAAAAAATCTTGGCATTATTGTGGAAGCAGATTCCCTTTACAAAGAAATAGTGTGGACATCAAACATTTGGTTATCAATTCCCAGTCCTAGAATTGGTGTCCTTCACCTTGATTCTCTATATCACCCTGCTGCCATATATCTGTGTATTTTTATCCCTCATACAGTCTATGGGCAACATGTCCCTGTTGGGTTTTATCATCTGCTTTTTTAAAAACATTTTCACCTTTTGCACACCTCTGCATTGGTGTGTGTTTTGTTTTGGATGATTTTGTAGCAGGATACCTATGACTGAAATACAGAAAGACACTAATGTTATAAAGGCGACATAGGTATCTACTGCTTGTGCCTTTATAGAATAGGCACCCAGAACCAGGCGCTGTAGTGCACAATGCCAACACACATATGTGCATGTCTTCTGATTGATGTAACTGTGCGCATGACCTCTGACTCTAGTACATGAGTGCATTATGTAATTTGGTTTCATAACAAAGAAACTTCCCCCCCGGTGATATACATATTTTTGCATTTCCTGCACCTGTTATATGTTTAATGCTCTAGCACTTCCTAATGTAGTGCATAGTGCCTTATTTCACCTGTTTGAATCATTACTCACATGAACGTTGCTACTGCCTTTTTGTTCGTATACTCCATCTGCTCTCGGTGTAATGTTTCCTGGAGTAATTGCAGATGGAGAGTAGCTAACGTAGGCATCAGTTGTCTTCACAGATACTTTCTTCATAGCATATCATTATAAATGCACACTATAGTCTAGTCTTGTTACTTGCATATGCCTTCACTTTACACTTTGCTTCATCCACTGAGGGTTGTTTCAGGGCAAAGTGTGCGCCTGTTGATCACTGAAGTCATATGCAGTCAAAGTTTCATCACCCAGGCCCTAAATGTGGCCACCTTGTAAACACTCAGTTTTCCTCATTAAACTCCCCCCCCCCCCAACACACTGCTTATGACTCATATAATTATATTTAAACACGTACAGTATGTAATTCAAGTTGATTCAGTCTATGCCTTGCACAGAGAAGCATTGTACAAAAGTGATGCAAGTTCATTTAATGGTTACAGAAGAACAATTATTTTGACATGTCACAACATATGTTACACCATTACAGTAAATGTTTTGAGTAAGAGGTATTACTGCGTGGTGTGTCCTGGTGTTTTGCAAGATATCACAGTCCCCAGCTTCCTCTGAAGAGCCAGTCCTTGAACAAACTTGAATTGGGTCATTAATTGATAGCACACCACGAGTGGCTGTATGTATATTTATTTGTTATCTTTATACTGCATATCAGGATCCTGTAGGGATAAAAAAAATGATAGAAATCTGAATTAGTGTTATTTCAAAACTTGAAAGGTTGAAATAGTCTACTGTCCTAGACATTATAGAAAAAAATGCATGACTATGTCTTCTGAAGGGCATATCAAGAAAGTTGTTTATGTCAGAAGTAAAATAAGAAATTAAAATGTAAATATAAGCTACACTACCAGCAACACAGTTTTCAGTAATCCAATTTCAGTTCAAAATTTGGTGTGCACACACCGACAGGCTGCTTATTTTGAATGCAAATACATTTTAAAAAGAAAAATGCTAGCATTTGATTTACATTTATATTCTCCCGAATTTGCCTTGCTATAATGAAACTGAACTGGGGAAACTCCCTGCTGTTTTCTAGCAGATATGTCAGGCAGTTGACATAACTGGTGGTTTAAATTATTTAACATGCTGTCATGAGACAGTGACGAAATGATAATGATTTAGAATAGCGACCCTAAACACTGTCCATCAAACATTGTAAAGTCATTAGTTTATTCGTAGATCTGAGCTGATGATTTTCTTCTGATCTATGACCACAATTTACTAAAACCCAGCTGATATGAAATACCCAATGGATGTCATTAAGGCATGCAATCATTTCACCCATCAGCTTTGCATCAATTTTACATTCATAAGTATTCCATAATCTCCCCTTCAGTTTTGAGATTCTAGTGGCAATTCATTCCAGCAATTGTTTGAACTAACAAAAATTTAGAGAGCAACCTTGAAGGTAAGTAAACATGTTAGGAGTTATATAATACCGTAATAAGTGTAGCCACTTTGAAAAGCCATTCTAAAATTGCATTTCCTCTAGCATAGTAAATGCTATTTGCAACCATTATTGGCATACATAAGAGTGACTTCATTTGCACTGAATGTCACACTGTCTCTGGCTTGTTTTGAACTTATACAGAAAGAGAGAGAGAGAGAGAGAGAGAGACTGTAAATATATAAAGAGTGAGGCAAAAAAAAAAAAGTAACCCCCTAGAATATTTTGCTGTTTTCTCAGCAACTGCTTTGAATTTGAATGAAAGATTTTACATACTGTAACCATTTCAGAACTCCAGAGGTTTGCAAGTTTTTATTTTTTTTTGTGTATGTTTTTTAAAAAATTTTAGCTGTTCATTTGATTGGAAGGTGGAGAGTCATTTCATTTTGTTTCATATGGGGGGGGGGGGAGAGTTTGCTTTAGAAAACATAATTTGCACTAAAAGAAAAGCAAATCCCCATCCTTAAGCTTAAGGTACAGCCCTTTAGGTTGTCTCACCATCCCCTAGATCCCCGCCTTTTGGACTATCCATGGGATTCAAAGAGGGCAGGAATGATCTGATCCCTAGAGGAGCATAATCGAATGGGGCCGACCATCTCTAACGCCGGCCCCGTCAAGCGGCGTAGCCGACTGTATTATCGAAACAAGATGGCCGGCCATCTTTCATTTCAATAATACAGTTGGGGCCGGTCAAATCTCAACATTTGGCCTGCCCTTAGAGATCGCCAGCATTAGAGATGGCCGCCATTGGTTTTCGCCGATAATGGCCAGCCATCTCTCAAGTCCGGCGAAATCAGCATAATTGAAAGCCGATTTTGTCTGGCCTCAACTGCAGTCCATTGCAGAGCTGTCCAAACTTCAAGGGGGCGTGTCGGCAGGGTACAGAAGGCGGGACGGGGGCATGCTTAAGAGATGGCCGGCTTCGCCCAATAATGGAAAAAACAAAGCCGGCCCTGACGAGCATTTGGCCGACTTTACTTGGTCCCTTTTTTTTCATGACCAAACCTCGAAAAGGTGCCCCAACTGACCAGATGACCACCGGAGGGAATGGGGGATGACTTCCCCTTACTCCCCCCAGTGGTCACCACCCCTTTCCCACCCAAACAAAAAATAAAAACATTTTTTGCCAGCCTCAGATGGCATACCCAGCTCCATCACAGCACTATGCAGGTCCCTGGAGCAGTTTTTAGTGGGTACTGCAGTGCACTTCAGGCAGGCGGACCCAGGTCCATCCCCCCCCCCCCTACCTGTTACACTTGTGGTGGTAAGTTTTGAGCCCTCCACCCCCCCCAAAACCCCACTGTACCCACATGTAGGTGCCCCCCTTCACCCATAAGGGCTATGGTAATGGTGTAGAGTTGTGGGGAGTGGGTTTTGGGGGGGGGGATTTGGAGGGGCTCAGCACCCAAGGTAAGGGAGCTATGCACCTGGGAGCTTTTTTTTAGAAGTGCTCCCTAGGGTGCCCGGTTGGTATCCTGGCATGTCAGGGGGACCAGTGCACTACAAATGCTGGCTCCTCCCATGACCAAATGCCTTGGATTTGGCCAGGTTTGAGAAAGCCGGCCTCGGTTTCCATTATCGGTGAAAACCGAGGCCGGCCATCACAAACCCGCCCATCTATGACATTTGGCCGGCCCCAACCCTATTATCGAAACGAAAGATGGCCTGCCATCTTTTTCAACAATACGGTTTGGGACCGCCTTTTGCCGGCGCTGTTCGATTATGCCCCTCTATGCCTCTCAGTAATTTTATGTGCCTGCTTAAGCATGTAAAATGCTCTTCTTGTGTTAAGATTTTGAATTTAACACACATCAACCAGAAAAGATCAACTGTAATAGTTGCAAAACCTCCTCAGTAACTATTGGGGGCATTCCCAGCACTTGGGAGAAGGCAGCCTTTCCACTAACATGGCTGCTAATGCAGAATGCAATTAACTATATTTTCGGAGGTGTAGTTAGCTCAACCATATTAGCAGTTAACGCGCATTAATGGCATCTCTATTAGCTGCAATATGCACTCCCTGCCCTTTCCTTTTCCCTTTCCAATCCCCAATATGAATATCTGCATTTAGGAGGAAATTTTCAAGCTGTGTTACAGCTGTAAGTTGCAGATTTTGCCCATTAATGCAACTTAAAGGGTCCTAATGGAACTTGACTTGTCTTACCGTGGCAATATTTAGGTTGCAACAGGTTAAATAGTAATGAGATGTGAAACATGCAAATGCTGTAAAGCATCTCATTACAATGTAAAAACCATTAACACAACTTGGAGTGTGCACTGTAAATTGTGTTTTGGGCAGAAAATCACTGTAAACTAACCCCGTCAATGCTGGAGTTATTTACCATGCTGGGAGCATGGGCCTCAAGCCATAGCCAGTACTCCTAGTCAGATCCTTAAAGGGGCCACAGTGCTAATTCTAGACCTCCAATCCCCTTGATCCCGCTCTCACCCCCCAATTAAAGATCCAACCCCCCCCCATCCAACTCCAACCACCCAGATCCAAGCCCCCATTATCTCCCTGCTAACATTTGTGGTCATATTACTGTATAAGGAAACATGAACCCCCTAACATTACTAGCACAGGACTACCAATAGAGGTGCATTTTGGAGATAGCACCGGTCAGGGCAGGAGCAATTGGGGATTGTTCTTGCTTGATGACCACTGGACCACTAGGGCGGTGCTCTGGTCTTCTTTCGGCTGGTTCCCTGCGTCGCTGTGCATCTCTGAGGGTGGCCGATGCCGGGAGGGTTGGAGATCGGGCCCGCAGCACCGCGGGTCGCTTCCACAGCGGCAGACTCAAGCGTGAGAGAGATGTTGATGGTGGAGTCGGGCAGTGAACGTTGTCAGCGCGGGATCCCTGAGTCACTCTTGGCGCTGCAGTCTCGTCGCGGGAGATGTTGCTGGAGGTGCAATGGAGCCGCGATCCTGTCAGCGGAAGTGGAGCGCAGGGCGATGGTACCAGAGTTGGGCTGCATGGTCCCAGAACAGGCCCAGCTTCCCAGGGCTCTGTGTCGCCTGGTAGCTGCGACCTTCGTCGGAGGAACTGTAGTGGCTGCTTGAGGAGCAGCTTTCATCTTCTTCAGCAGCCTGCATTTTCGCATCGGACTACTGAATCGGTTTCATCTCTCATCCTGTTGCCTCTGTCCATTCCTCTGTATCCTTGGCAGGCAGCGAAGGAGAGTTTAGCCACTCGGGCTCCGAATCTCATCTGAAGACCTTCCTACCACCATATTTATGGCCCATTTTGGACATTCTCACCTTTCCTTTTTGTTTCTTTTATCTAATCAATTTCTGCTTTCCCTTCCCTTCTCCTTTTGATTCTCTGCCCTCTTAACTATAAATGTACTCACTCTGCTGCTCCCCAGTATCTCTCACCACTCGTCCTTCCCTACACCCCTTCCCGTGCACTCCGCTCCATGAATCAATCTTTCTTTTTTTTTTTTTTAATTTTGAAAATTTGTATTAAACACAACTTAAAGAATACAGTAGAAGGCAATGCAGCCTTCAAACTTCTGAAATACACCAAACAGTTGAGTTACATCTCAATCTACAACCATAGGATCAATCTTTCTTATCTGTTCCCTTCTCCACTACTGCCAACTCCAGACTTCGCGCCTTCTGTCTCGCTGCACCCTATGCCTAGAATAAACTTCCTGAGCCCCTACGTCTTGCCCCATCCTTGGCCACCTTTAAATCTAGACTGAAAGCCCACCTCTTTAACATTGCTTTTGACTCGTAACCACTTGTAACCGCTCGCCTCCACCTACCCTCCTTTCCTCATTCCTGTACACATTAATTGATTTGATTTGCTTACTTTATTTTTTGTCTATTAGATTGTAAGCTCTTTGAGCAGGGACTGTCTTTCTTCCATGTTTGTGCAGCGCTGCGTACGCCTTGTAGCGCTATAGAAATGCTAAATAGTAGTAGTAGTAGTAGTTAACTGTCATTGTACTTGATTTCACAGTTCATTGTAAGCCGCTTTGAGGCTGCTTTAAGTGGTATGAAGTGGGGTATAAATGTTCTGAAATAAAATAAATAAACAAAATTAAAATTATAGTCAAAATGAGTATCAGAGCTCCATCAGACATAAATGACTGGAAGCATTCATTTTAGAAAATTGTTTTCTTAGAACCTCTATGTTTTTGAATATTTACATGTATGCAAGTGTGACAGTTTTTGAATGAGCTGGCTTGATAGAGAACAGTTTATCTGTATTATATGAAAGCACTATATTTCTCACCCTTATAGAATGTCAACCGATGGTTAAAATTTGGAGATTCTTGCTCTGTCGTTATTTCACTGCTTGTAGCATATCTATTTTCTCTTGTGTCAAAGAGGGGTAGTTTAGGGAATAACACTTATTTGTCTCTTAATGCACATTAAATGGCAAAATCATGCATTATTTTACTGCAATTCATGTTAGTCTACACATTAATGAAATGGAAAGCACGCAAAACACCTCATTGTTATGCAGACCAAATATCACAGCTTCACTGAACTTTGCAAGATGTGTTATTCCAGAAAAAATAGTGCCAGCTCAAAGTTGGCATTATTTTTCCTGCCCTATCAGGATCAGGCAACTAACCTTACTACTACTACTACTTATCATTTCTATAGCGCTACTAGACGTGCGCAGTGCTGTACACTTGAACATAAAGAGACAGTCCCTGCTCGACAGAGCTTACAATCTAATTAGGACAGACAAACAGGACAAACAAGAGATAAGGGAATATTAAAGTGAGGATGATAAAATAAGGGTTCTGAACAAGTGAATAATGCCCAATTATTCCTGGGTGAAATCTTAAGACTAGAGTTCTTCACATTTGAAGTACGCATTCCCTCTCTGTAGCTGAAAATTCACCATTTGGTTTTAGCTGAAACTGGAGCCAAAATGGAAATTGGTCCCTCTGTGCACCAGACCAGCACCCAAATGGGAACAACTCCCACTCCTCACACCCTGAAGACGAGCCTCCACTCATGGACTCACCTGTAGGCCCACTCCCAGGATAAGAAAAATCAGTTCCTCCTGTGCAGGAATGATCATTTGCTCCTGTCCATGCTGGATCCAATTATTGCACTAACTGCTACCTCACAAACACAGTAACTAGTTTTGCAGTATTTCAGCAGTTAGTGCATGCTAATCCATGCGTTAATGGCATTTTGTGTTAGGTGGTGGTGATTAGGTAGGGCGTGAGCAGAGAATGGACATGGAGAGTGTATTGAAGTTAATGTTGACACAAATCATGCTCTGACAATTGTACGATTGGTGTAGGTCCTCTTAGCACGTCCTATCATCACTAATTGCAACCATGGTCCTCTGCATTAATGGAAAATTTAATGTAGGACTCGCCAAGGGCATGCTCCCCCCAAAACAGTTGGATTAAATTTGCACTTACCACATGTTAATTTATCGTGTCAAGGCACAGTAACTGCAAAACTTAACACACTTTAGTAAAGAACCCCTTAGGCATGAGCTCATATCTAACTTTTAGGCACATAAATACCCTAGTACGCTAGAATTCTATCAAGGAAAGAGAGTGCCTATGTTCCTTTATAGAATAGGCTCCTACCATATGCCCTCTGGTTGCTGTATGCACATAGTTATATACTTACCTCCTAGCTACTAAGGTGCCACGTTAACTCTTAGCGCAGTACCCGTGTTAACTGTTAGTGCTCAATACCAGCTAACACATTTTCATAA
Organism: Microcaecilia unicolor; assembly: GCF_901765095.1. NCBI lineage: Eukaryota > Metazoa > Chordata > Amphibia > Gymnophiona > Siphonopidae > Microcaecilia > Microcaecilia unicolor. The sequence goes on along the minus strand of NC_044037.1, from coordinate 79,370,683 downwards.
ACAATGCCCAATATATAGTAAACCATTCAATAACTTACAGTGAAACAATAAGATGCTAACTCAAGGGGGAGTTGCAGAGAGAGTAATTTTATAGCAGGGTACCTAACCTACCATTAGGGGGTCATTTTCTAAGGCATTTCTCTATGGAAAACAGCATTTTATGAGCAGAAATGCCTGGGGAATATTTTATTAGCTTCCTATGTACTTTTATTCTAAACTGCCTTGAAACTGAAAGGTGATATATGAAATACAATGAGCTAAATGAAAAATAAATGCATATGCAAAAGCCTCTGTAAGCATACGCTTATCAGTCCTCAGCAGATGCATTCCTGGGGTGAGGGTTGGACAGGGTTTGCACCCATGCATGTATTTAAGAAAATATGTCCATATGCATGTCAAATAAAGCCACACAATTTGTATGCACCTGACAGCAGGCATAAATTTGTGCATATACTTTCTGTGAATAATTTTAAAAGCGAATGTTAGGAGGATATGTTCCCTTTTAAACTTGGTGCAGTTTAAGCCACTTCTGCTGCACAAGGTAGGCAGCCTGTTGTTAAATTACCCTCTTAGTAGTCAGAGGAGCAGGCTGGGAAGCACAGAACCAAGGGATCGAATACTGCTTCTCTCACTGACCCTTCTTGTGGCCTTGGACAACTCACTTAAACTTCCATTGCCTCCGGTAAAAAATTTAGATTGTAAACTTTCACGGCTGTACTGTATGCAACTCATCTAGAACTCAGATTTGGAAAAGTGAATAGCTAGATCTAAAATTGAATTCTACAAAGCAGTGCCATAGCGAGGGCGGCTGACAACCGGTGCGGTTCGCCGCTGAGCACCTCTCCCCCCGGGTGCAGCACGGCGCACTCCCCCTCGGTGCGTGCAACCCCCCCCTCCCGGAGCGCATTCTTACCAAAGGGGGCGGGCAGGAAGGCCGCTCCGCCCCGAATACACGTCGCTGAGAGCTGCGTCGGCTCCACTGGTTCCCTGCTGTCTGCCCCAGAACAGGAAGTAACCTGTTCCAGGGCAGAGAGAGCAGTGAACCAGCAGAGCCGACAACCCCCAGCGGCGTGCACCCGGGGCGGACTGCCCCACCGCCCCCCCCCTTCCTACGCCACTACTACAAAGATAAGCTACAGCATAAAATGAATGTGAAGGGGCATTTTCGATATGACGTCTAAATCCTATTTTCAATGTTTTGCTGAAAACGTCCAAAACGCAAATGATGAATATAGCAGTTTTCGAACCTGAAAACCATTTATCTTTTTGTTTAAAAAACGGCCATTTCCTAGACATTTCGTACATGTTTTATGCTCGGTGCATTTTACTTTTTTGACAATTCTCGAAAACAAAACATTCCTGGGAAAAATGCACAAACACAAGCCATTGGAAATTCAGGGGGGGGGGGCAGCATTCTTAGTAGACTGGCACAAGAGACATCCTAGCAGAGCAATGGGGCACCCTAGGGGGCACTGCAGTGGACTTCACATAAAAGGGCACTGGTACACTTCTCACCGTTACCCCCTTATATTGTATGGTGAGCCCTCCAAAACCCACCAAAAACCTACTGTACCGGATTGTACACCACTACAATAGCCCTTATGTCTGCAGGTGTTATCTGTATGTGGGTACAAGAGGTTTTTGGTGGGTTTTGGGGAGGGTTCATACTTTCCATTGCAAGTTTAACAGTTAGAGATGGATATAGGCCTGTGTCCCCTTCTTACAGCCCACTGCAGCGACCACTAGGCTACTCTAGGGACCTGCTTGCAGTTCTAATAGGATTGGCCATTATATCTGAAGCTGTCATAGAGGGTGGTATATTTTATTTATTTATATATTGCATTTCTATCCCACATTTTCCCACCTCTTTGCAGGCTCAGTGTGGCTTACAATACATCATGAATGGTGGAAATGTATTAGCAAATAGACATTTAGTGTTACAGAAGGGTCTTAGGCAACACGATAATGATAAAACATGATATTAGTATAACAAGCAGAATATAGTAAGACAGTCCTGAATATATGTGGAGGAGTTGTGTATATTCACATTGGTTGATTTTTGTGGTATGCCTTGTTAAAGAGATGGGTCTTCAGTAGTTTGCGGAAGTTTGTTAGTTCGCAAATCGTTTTAGGTTGCGCGGCAATGCGTTCCATAATTGTGTGCTCAAGTAGGTAAAGTTTGATGCGTGCATTAGTTTGTATTTTAGACCTTTGCAGTTAGGGAAGCACAGATTAAGGAATGTGCGGGATGATCTTTTGGCATTTCTGGGTGGTAAGTCCATCAGGTCTGACATGTAGGCTGGTGCATCTCCGTGAATGATTTTGTGGACTAGGGAGCATATTTTGAATGTGATGCGTTCTTTAAGTGGGAGCCAGTGTAGTTTTTCTCATAGGGGTTTAGCACTTTAGTATTTTGTTTTACTGAATATGAGTCTAGCTGCAGTGTTCTGGGCTGTCTGAAGTTTCTTGATTATTTGCTCTTTACAGCTGGCGTAGAGTGAGTTACAGTAGTCCAAATGACTGAGTACCAATGATTGTACCAGGTTGCGGAAGACATTCCTTGGAAAAAATGGTCTGATTAATTTTAGTTTCCACATTGATTGGAACATCTTCTTGGTTGTGTTTTTCGCGTGGCTCTCGAGTGTTAGGTGTCGATCGATGGTAACTCCAAGAATTTTTAGGGTGTCCGAAATTGGAAGGTTCAGATTTGGTGTGTTAATGGCGGTGAATTTGTTCTTGTTATGTTGAGAGGTAAGTATTAGGCATTGGGTTTTTTCTGCATTAAGTTTCAGTCGAATGCATCCGCCCATGAATACATGATCTGGAGACTTTGGTTGATGTAATTGGAAATTTCCTTTAGATCTTGTTTAAATGGGATGTAGATCGTTACGTCGTCTGCTTATATGTATGGGTTGAGGTTTTGGTTTGATAATAGTTTGGCCAAGGGTATCATCATTAAGTTGAATAGAGTCGGCGAGAGGGGGGATCCCTGTGGGACTCCACATTCAGGTATTCATGTGGCTGAAGTAATCGAGTTAGAAGTCACTTGGTATGACCGTGTGGTTAGGAATCCCTTGAACCAATTGAGAACGTTACCTCCAATTCCGAAGTACTCGAGGATATGTAGTAGTATTCCATGATCAACCATGTCGAAAGCGCTTGACATGTCAAATTGTAGAAGTAGTATGTTTTTTCCAGTTGCGATCATTTGTTTGAATTTGGACATGAGAGTAACTAGTACTGTTTCAGTACTGTGGTTGGACCGAAATCCTGACTAGGAGTCATGGAGTATTGAGAATTTATTTAAATAGTTTGTGAATTGTTTGGTCACTAACCCTTCCATTAGTTTGGTTATTAAGGGGATGGATGCTACTAGCCTGTAGTTGGTTAGTTCCCTGGCACTTTTCTTTGCGTCTTTGGGTATGGGGGTGAGTAGAATGTTTCCTTTCTCCTTCGGGAAGAGTCCGTTTTGTAACATATAATTCGAGTGTTTCGTTATGTCTGTTATAAATTGTTGAGGAGCAGATGTCATAAGGTTGTTTGGACATATGTCTAGTTTGCAATAAGATTTGGCAAATCTTTTGAGCGTTTGGGAGATGATATCCTCTGATAGTGTCTCAAAGTTGGTCCAGGTTCTGTCTGCTGGGTAAATGCCAGGGTCTGGATCTAGACAGTTAAGAAGTTCAGCATAGTCGATGGTACTGACAGGTATCTTAAGTCGCAGTTGTACGATTTTCTCGTTGAAATATCTCGTGAAATTGTCTGCTCCTGGTGCATCTTTGCTGTTGGTTGTGACTGGTGTAGTGTCTAGTAGTTTATTCATGAGTTGGAAGAGTTTATGTGTGTCCTTATAGTTTGGTCCAATATACTGTTTCATTCACATCTTTGAGGAGTGGGAGGGGTTCAGTGACCATTGGGTTAATAAGAGGAAGGGCCATGCCTTAATCCCTCCAGTGGCCATCTGGTCATTTAGGGCATCTCTTTGTAACTTAGTCATGATTGAAACAGGTCTAGATTAAAACATCTAACTTTTAGCCCTGGACATTTTAGCTTTGTTCCATTATGGCAGAAAAATGTCCAGGTTTTGGGAATGCCCAAATCCCACCCCCAACACATCCTCGACACACTCCTTGTGATTTGGATGTATTTCAGACAAACTGCATTAAAAAAGTCTTTAAAATTGTTTCAAAAATAGTGGTTTGGACATTTTGGACAGAAAATGTCCATCTGACACTTTGTGCTACATTTTGGATGTTTTTCTGTTTCAAAAATGAGCCTCATGATGTTCAAAATATATATATTTTTACCCTTGTTTTTTAAATCACTTTGGCCTTCTCTTCACCTTATTTTTCTACAGCCTCACTCCCCCCCCCCCTCAGTTTCCCCAGTTTATCTTTTTCTTCCTCTCTGTCTTCCCTTTCTTCTCTTCCCTCAGTATTCCTTCCTCTCTGGTGGTTTATCCCTTTGTTAGCTCCCTCTCCTCTCTTATGGCAAGAGGCTAAACAGGTTAGGGCCTTTAAACATGGAGAAATGACGACTGAGAAGAGAATATGATAGAATTTTATAAAATCATTACTGGGGTGAAATAGTTAAGTAGGGAACAGTTGTATAACCTGTCAACACAAAAACAAGAGAACACTCCATGAAACTGATGACCGGAAGACTGAATAAATCATAGAATTGTATTTTTATTTCATGCAGCACGTAATTAAGCTGTGGCATCTGTTGTCAGAGAATATGGCAATGTGTTCAATACAGCATGATTCAACAGAGGTTTGGATTAGTTCCTGGAGGAAAAGTCCATAAAAATTATTAGATAAATTTCAGAGAACCATTGCTCATCCCTGGAAATGAATGAGGGAAGGGAGAGAGAAATGGGACTTGATATACTGCTTTTCTGAGATTTTTGCAACTACATTCAAAGTGGTTTACATATATTCAGGTGCTTATTTTGTACCAGGGGCAATGGAGAGTTAAGTGACTGCAGTGGGAATTGAACTCAGTTCCCCAGGATCAAGGTCCACTGCACTAACCACTAGGTTACTCCTCCACTCCCTGTGAGGAGAAATAGATACTTTCTTATGTTATTTCTCTCAATGAAGAGAAAACATTGGGATGTTTTTCCCATGCGTCAGGGCCCTTTTTACCACAGCGGGTAAAAAGCCCCAAAAACAAAATGGCCATTCGGAAAGAAAACTCTTATCGCATGGCCATGCGGTGGATAGCCCTTACTGCCACCCATTGAGGTGGAGGTAAGGGCTACTGCCGCATTACCGCCACACTAACCATTTCTGGGGTTTTTTCACCCCAGAAATGGCACACACTAGACCCAGAATTACCGCCAGCAGCCGTGATGGGCCATCGGTAGTCCCGGAATAGCTAGCGGTAAGCCCGCGTTGGTCTTACTGGCGCTTTGTAAAAGGGCCCTTATTCTCTCCCTCTTTCTCCAACTCTCCCTGTCTCCAGCATTCGCTTATTTTTATGGTAATAGTCTCTTGCCTTTCGCCATATTCTGAACTCATCATTGCTTCTTTTTGCACCTCCTTCCCTGTAAGAAGAAAAGAGCGCAAGACCTGCTTACACTTAGAGCTAAGCAGTGACTTTTCTGTCTACCTGACTAGTAATGTTGTATTAACCCCAGATAATGATGAACACAAAATAGCAGATCTCCTCTCCCCTTCCCTCCCTCATCCACATCCTACCCACACTTATTCAAAGTATTAGTACTACAGCGACAATATGGTGGCAACATAGCAGCAGTCATCATAGGACTCTGTGGGTCACTTATATGACATCCACCCTAGTACTTTGGATGTGTTTCTAGTCTAACAGAAAGTCTTTATCACAGGGTGTGTAACTTGTCATTGACTCACAGGCCCCATGCTGGACATAGGTCACAATAGAAATCCAGAGGAAAGGGAAGCAGCATTGTGTCTATGACTCTGTCCACTGATGATGTGTTCCCATTTGGTGTCCTGACCCACAGTTTGGTCAAACAGTGGTCAAAATACTGGTTCTCAAATCTGTCCTGGGGGACCACTAGCCATTTGATTTTTCAGGATATCCCTAATCATAATAACATAGTAAGTGACGGCAGATAAAGACTTGAACGGTCCATCCAATCTTCCCAACAGTCACATTCATTATCAATTTAAGATTAAATTAGCAATGAACGTGATATTATATACTTGATCATGGTCTTTCTTTGGTGTTTCTGGGACATAGACCATAGAAGTCTGCCCGGCTCTGTCCTTATGTTCCAACTACTGAAGTTGTCGTCAAAGCCCACTGTAGTCTATTTGAATCCGCCTTGTCATTTGCAGAAAACAGACCAGAAAAGTCTGCCCGGCACTGTCCTCACATTCCAAATTACTGGAGTTTCTGTCGAAACTCTCTCCAACCCATCCTAATCCGGATTGCTATATGCGGGACTCATACCGTACAAGCCAGCATAGCACCAGACTTAGTGGATACAGCCAGAGTTGCCATCTAAGCACCACTTGACTTGCAAAGACATATGCAGCCCTTTTAAGTTCTGTTTTTATACCATTCATTTTCTATTTAGAGATCCTCTTTGTTCATCCCATGCCAGTTTAAATTCTGGCACAGTTTTTTTCTCCACCACCTTCCTGAGGAAGCATTTCCAAGGCATCAACCATCCTCTCCGTGAAAAGAATTTTCTGAAATTACTCCTAAGTCTACCAACCTCAATTCATATACCATGAATTTGCATGAGAGAAATTGCATATAATGGAGGTAAAAGGCATGCAAATCTGTCTCATGCTATTCATTAGCGATATCCTGAAAAACCTGGACTGGCTGGTGGTCCTCCCAGGACAAGTTTACGAACAACTAAACCCTTTTTTAACGTAGCTATGGTAACTGCTTTCACCATATCTTCTAGCACAAATTTCACAGCTTAGTTGTGCATAGAATGAAAAATACCTCTGCAATTAATTTTAAAAATGCAACCTATTAGCTTCATGGATTTTCCCTTGTCTATGTACTATTTAAAGAATAACAATCATTCCTATTTACCCCTTCCTCTCTACATATGATTTTATAGACCTCGTCATATCTCCTCGCAGTATTCTCTTATCCAAGCTGAAGAGCCCTAACCTCTGTAGCCTTTCTCCATAGGGAGCCCTTCTAACCCTTATCTCATTTCTGTTACCCTTCTCTGAACCTTTTCTAGCTCCACTATATCTGTTTGAGATGCGGCAATGGCACACAGTACGCAAGATGCCAGTCACATCATGGATCGATACAGAGGCATTATGATAGTCTCTGTTATTTTCCACTCCTTTCATAATAATACCCAACAGTCTGTTTCCTCTCTGATGATGGAATTTGCAAAGGAGTAGAAGGAGATTGTTTGTAAGGAAGAGTAAAATGACAACAACAAGCTAGTTCAGGATGAACCGACGGCGTTAGGAAATGGGAAAACCCGTGGCAAGAGATTAATGCAGGGCAATTGGCCATGGGCATTTAAAGGGGGGGGCAAGGTGCACAGATGACTGCAAGGTCAGCAGGCCAGTTTGCCAGATTCCTCAATCAAAAGTCCATTCAGATGCCCAAGGCCTCTGAATTTTGCAGACTAGGGGCCCCATGGTTATAGTTTACATTTGGATATCATTACAGTATCAAAGTTGGCTTTATAATATGATAGAATATATTAGCACCAGAGGCAGAGCAGGGGGAGGGGGGGAGTGAGACATTTTTCCAGTGACTATAAAGTACTTTGCTGCTAATCTAATATACAAATGACATTGAGTTGCCTTTCACACTTTGTTACCTCCTGTTTTTCTTCTGAAGTGCACATTTTCACTGCCTTCTGTTTTATCACTCAAAGAGGTAATTGAAGTGCCTTCTTACAAAGCTACATAGATTCTTTGTACAATAACAATTTTTGCCTTGGATTTTGGTTGTCACTTGCTATCGCCAAGGGAACTGTGCTAACACATTCTTCAGCACTTTTACATTCACTTGATTTTTTTCTCTGGTGGCAGGGAGAGTAATTTAAAGCTGATTGCAGCCCTCTTGACCTTCACCTGGCTGGGGCTGTGCTCATCCTCTCCCTCTGATCTAGCCTACTTATTTACATATCCATTTCAGATGATTCCAAGAATGCTGTCTGAAAACCTGTTGACACTGCTGAAACCCTCACAGTATTGCGTTCTTTGTTTTTTCTTCCTTCTGCAGATAACAAAGGAGTACCTTTGGAAGGTCACCTCCTCGCCACAACAGGAACATAGTAGCTGTATGATTCCCTCTCAAAAGCCAAGCAAGAACCTGAAGTGAATTAATGTTTACTGAAACAGGCATGTTTTGGAGAAATGAAAAGCCTGCACAAGCAAATAATGAAGACCCGTAATTGTGAAATGAAACCCAGAGAGGCAAAATAAACGGAGTACTAGGTTAAACAACAACAAAAACCTAAAATATTGTTTAAAATGTTAAAGACTCTTCAAAACAGTTGTTTACAGATCTAAAGATCTACCATATCTTGTGTTATCTAGTATTATCATGTGACTAGCCAAGCCTTCCCATCTGACAAAAATATATACCTTTCTTGAAAATTTGTACAAGAAATTTATGAGGAAGTATTCGGTAAAGAAGTGCTGAGTGCATTGATGGTTCCGATCTCTACATGCAGAAGAGGACAACAATTGACATGTAGAAATACTCAGTTATAAGCAGTTATTGCACTTATCTTTATAAGAGAAACCCTGTTAACTTGATTTTGATTTTAGAGTACTTAATGTTTAGACTTTTATGGCTCATGTTTTGGACTTGATTGCAGCATATCGTTCATCTAGAATTGCCATAGTAGAATAGAGTTACCAATCACTTTTAAAAGTAAATATATAGTACCAAAGTTAAACAAATAATAGATCGATTCATACATCTGTTTTTAAGAATAGCTGAAATGGGGTTTTTAATTATCCTGTTATATGGAATACACTTATACAAATTTTTTGAAAAATGCACTTGTCATATATGAATATTTAAGCAATTTTAAGAATTATCATGAATCTGCTGTACTTTTTTATAAGGTACACTTCCATTATAAATCCAATGCTCTTTTATTTTTAGATTTAACCCTTTCAGCTCACTCCTTTTCACCTTCCTGTTTCTAGTCCTCTCTTCGTGTCCTCCTCCCCTTCAATATCAGTTTCTCAGAGAGAACTTAGTGATAAGAAGCAGTGCTAGATTCTGTTACCAGATTTATTATTCCAGCAGATCCAGCCACTTCATCCTTTTGTTTTCCCCTATATGTAAATTTTATTAGTGGTGTAATACAGCTGAGCGAGTGACATCTGTAGGTTTCAGTAAGAACCCTGTGACTTCTAATGGATTTGGTAAGGAGAAATTAGAACATATGAACTAGGAATGTGTATTCATGACCCTGCACATTTGGTTGTATGAGCACCTACAATTTTAAAGTGCATGCAAATTGTCTGTACAGGTTTATACCTACAAATGAATGCACATACAATTGATTTGCACATGCAAAAAAGTTCCTGTGCCTATATGTATTAAAAAAAAACATGAATGTGTAAAAAAAAAAAAGAAATACAGAAAAAACCCATGCAACATCATAAAAGCTTTGTTAACATGAAGATGAACCCAACTTTTATTTTTGCTATGCTCCCTCTAACATGAATTTTAAAAAGGCTTGCAAGCTACATGAATGCTATGTGGTTTCTGGCATTAGGTAGACTGTTTTCTTCACTGTAGACTCCCCAAATAATCAATTCTGCAGTAATGTTTGAGCAGATTTGCATGGCAAAAAGGATTAACAGAGGCAGAGTGCATACAGCAGAGTAATGGAGAAATTAGTGATTAGAATAGCAGGCTGAGAACTAGGAATCCTAGAACTCATATCCTGCTGCCCTTCCTCGTGACTCTCCACTGCCTCAGGTTCAAACTTTGGCCTGCATATATCAACCTGCACTAATGCATTAACATGCGTAATTGCAATTTAACATGTGTTGTTAGTAACTAGGCCTCAATGACAATAATAGGGCTTGCATTAAATAATTAACTCATTAATTCAGTTTGGTTAATCTAGCCTTTAGATTGTAGGCCTCTGATGCCAAGGAAATACCTACTGCAATGGAAAATAAGTTGCCTTGAGCTGTCAATGAAGAGGTGAGAGCTAAATATAATAATATAAATGCCCATGAATTAACAAATCCATATCAAATATGATTGAATTTCATCTAGATTCACTGGACAAATTTCCACAACAAATTGGGGGAAAATCTGAAACTTGAATCAGGAAAAATTCTACTGGGTTCAAATTCATATTTTCCCATGCATTTCTAAATAGGAGGTTTTGTGCACACAATACGTGTACATTTATCTTCTGTAGAAGTACAAGGATTCCAGAGCTGAAAAATGTATTCTTCCCCCCCCCCCCCCCCCCACCATATTTAAATTCCATGATCAGATTGGATTCGAACCCAACAGCTTTAAACTGATATTCAGTAGAGGTCAATGCAAAGCATGGTGCTGAATATCCGATATCGAGTAGTCACCAGAAGTTATGTGGGTACAATTATGTCACCATCCTAACCTATCAGGTAGTTGTCCAAGTAGCCGGTTATTGAATATGGTGATTTCAGGATAACTTCTGCCTCTGCACCTGGACCACACCCACTGGCATACTCAGATAATGCGCAGCAGAGATTTTTTTCAGTGGCATTGTCCAGATAATGCCGCTGAAAATCCAGGAAGATGCCCTGTGAGCGGTAGGATGGCTTCTACCCAGATAATGCCACTTAAGGCTAGGCCCAAGTATCATATTCATTCCTCTGTCATCAATGGCACTCTCATATTTTGTATCCATGGCAAAATACTCTATGTATTTTTCATACATATGTGCACAGAATTAACCGAGAAAAACAATTGCGGAAAACAATGTATTGATAATACTAAAATATGTAAGATACAAAAGGCTGATAAGTCCAAAATATCAAAATGACTGAAAGGACTATGATCAGTCTTGCATTTCAGCATGGCAATGCCTGCCTCAGGAGTCAGAAGTATTCCAGTCTAGTTGAATGGAAAATTTGTCAGCCAGTGACTGGCAGTACAGGGATATCAGACAGTGAGTCACACTATAACATAAAGCTGAAACACCATCAACGTGTAGAAATGAGATCGTTCATGTGTCAAAAAAAGACAGCATAAGAGCCAGAACGAATCGGCTATTAGCAGATTTGGGTTTACCTATGCACGTGGTGCTTGGATCAGTACTTAAGTGAACATCAACCAAAGCTAAGTTGATAGTACATGCAGTTCCTCCTCTCCCTACCCTTGTACTGACTTGCACTTGGTGCATTTTATTAACATGTTTGGTCTCAGGACAAACAGAAGTTATAGTAGGTCATAAAAATAGATGAGCCCAAGGCACCATTTAGCGCTCGACAATTCCACGTGGCTGTTGCATTTCAGATAACAGAAAAGTGTTAGGAAACAGAATCACACTTTATAAAGTGTCTAAAATTTTGCCTTAGAGTGACTTATTACATTGTGATAACTTATACTTCAGGATTGTTTGGCAGCTTTCTTGGTGTTGAGTAATGTTTCTGAAATTAGTCTTGCACTTTGGATTCCACATACCAGTTCTCTGGCAGAGAAGAAAAGGCAGAGATCAATGAATAGAGGAGGGGGTGCTTTTAACTTCATATTTCAGCTCAACATTTTGGATTCCTTTTGCCACTAATGAACAAGGACCCAATTCACCAGGGAGACTCGAACCAGTGTGACATGTAGGAATCAGTTCATGACACACCAATTTCTTTTATAGGTAAAAAAAATAGATTGGTAGATGACATGAATCAGAAAGTTGCTGACAACTTGTATGCAGAATTCATAAAAATGACGAGCAGCCCTGTTGTTGAGGCTGTGGTCTTCTGAACATCTGTGTGCATGTTGGTGCATGGAAGTCCCAGACAAATACACATAGAGCAGGCAGGAAGGAGCTGGATGGCAGGGAGCCTGGGCACCACTTTCTGAAGAGAAAAAGCCATCAGTGGTGACTGCCCCCTAACAAGCACCCACCTATATCTCCCTTGCTCTGCAAGCAAAAACTTTTGCATGTTAGGACTAGTCTGAGGCCTGATGATGGTGATGGTGGCATGTGATCGTAAAAGCATGCAGAGCTGTTAGTCATTATTCCTCCTCAAGCTCTGCTTCCCATACATAAGACAGAGGAAGCTTGGATTTGGAAAAGGGATATGTGCAAACAGACCCACATGCTTTTACAAACTTATGCTTCTGCCACTGTTACATCCAATGTGCCTCAGAATAGCCTCTATTTAATTTGTTCATGGGGGGGGGGGAGGGTACGGGATTATTAATGGCCTCCAGAGGTAGGTGAAATGTTTAATGCAGGAATTACCATGCTCTTACAGTTCATGCATGGTCTTAACAGATAGTATGTGCTAATTCTATAAAGAAAGTAGGCAGCAACTTTATACAGTACTAATTAATGCAAGTAACCAAACACATGCTTAAATGTAAGGTACGAGCACTCACCAGTCCTGTAGCTGGTGTAAATGTTCATACCTAGGTGTGTGAAAGAATGTGTACAAATTATAATATTCTACATGTTGTGTATCGAGTGCCACTGATTATGGTTTGCCCAAATTCCATCCATGTGGACGCTCATCAGCAAAGTATGTACCATCAAATCATGGTGCATACTTTCCTACTAGTTGGTATTCTATGAGTGGTCTTTTGAGCTTGTAAATGGTCATCTACTTCATAAATTCTAGGAACACCCCCTGATCCACCCATGACCCTCCCATTGCCATGCCCTCTTTTTTGATTTTATGCGTGGATCCATGCAACTAAAAATGTGCTCATAAATTTCAAAGGCCAATTAGTGCTGATAATTGCTTATTAGCACCTAGTTATCAGCGCTTATTGGCTCATTCAGTTAAATCATGTGCGCAAATTGGGTGCACACCCTAATTTGCACACGCAATTTTAAGCGCCATTTATAGAAGTTTGGGGAAAATGTCTCTTATAATATTACACAACCCCTGCCCCCTACATAAAAGTATGCACAATGACATGAACTTTTATGCACAGAGACAATATCCAGTGCAAGTTTTTTTTTTTTTTACTCATGAAGATAGAGGGATAGGGACAGATCAGTAGAGGGAAATAATAAGTAGAGATTGCGTAGGGTATCAAATGTCAGTGTGGAATTTTGATGCATACTTTCCTGCTATTTCATTGCAGATGCAAAGTACATAGGTCCTTTTCCACCTGCATCCCTTCCACAAGTTGCAACTTTCATCCTTTGGATAGGCTATACTACCTATGACTGTACATTGAAACTTTACTCACTCTGGTTGGTACATTCAACCTGTTCTGCCAAATGTAACTCCAGTACAAGTAGTGGGTTTAAATCAGGTTTTTATTAAATAGAGAGAAATCTGAAAAAGGACCTATGAAAGATATCTAGTCAAATAAAGAGAGAACTAATGAATCAACCTGAGACACAATTTATTTATTTATGACAGTTATACCCCACATTTTCCCGCACTAGTTTGAGTTTAATGTGGCTAACAAGCTACAAGGAGACATTAAAAGAAAGAATATAAATACAGATATAATGGAAGGGGGAGGTGAAAAAACAAATGATAATGATATCCAGCAAAGGTCTACCAAAAAACAAGCAAGCAAAAACAAAACTTCATGATCTTGAAATATAAGCTCCTTTTTTTCTAATATTACAATGTTTGTTAATACAGATATATATGGATATTCGCATATATTTAAAAGAATTAGTATAAAACTATAAATTATTTGTACCATTTTTAACCAGAGAAAATTCTGTGCTTTTTCCTTGTTGTATAGAATATAATCTTACTTTGTGCCTTTTTTCTTACAGAAATTCAATTTTGGAGCTAAAAACAGTTTCTAAGTTATATAATACTTGGTTATATATAAGATGAAGAGAAGTATGAATGCAGATGAGAACCAGAGAATCAAATTGCTGAAATGTTAATATCTACAGAGTCCAAAGAGATATGGCTACCCCCCTCAACAGTCTTAATTACAATTTAACATATAGGCCTCCTATTTACTGAAGTGCAATAAGGTATTGCAATTATACTGTGGCAGTAACCAAAACTGATATGTGGTAACCAGGGGTGCACCATCCATTGGGACAATAGGGCAGTGCCCAGGGGCCCACTCTCCCCTAGCCTCCATTTATTGTAATCACTTTTGATAGATGGTTAGGAGCCCATGACAGTGACCCTTTTACTAAGTCGCAGTAGGGCTAATGTCCAGGTAGTGCGAACCAAATTGACACTGCCACTGGAGTAGGGTGGGCACCCAGTGGTAATTCCGAAGTTGGCGTGCACTGTTTCCTGTGGTAGAAAATAATTTTCTATTTTCTACTGCTGAAGGGGGGGGGGGGGGTGTTCCCAGCAGTAATCAGCAGCACAACCACATTGCCTTGCGCTGCCTGATTACCGCACGAGTAGCGCATGAGCCCTTGCTGCCAAGTAAATAGGTGATGGTAAGGGCTCAGGCAGTAAATAACCATGTGCGTACGACAGTGGTGTAGCTCTGGGGGGCCTGGGCCCCCATAGATTTGGCCCTGGACCCCCCCTGTCGACGACCCTCTCTACCCCCTCCCGCCATCAACCCTCCCCCACCGTCGCCGTGGGCTACCTTTCCTGGCCGGGGACCCCAATCCCTGCCAGCCGAGGAGGTCCTCTTCTTGCTCCGAATGCATCGTTCTGTTCCTGATGTCCTGCACAATGTCCTGGCTTCATTCTGTTTCTGTGAGTCTGACGCAGGGGCATAGCCAGACAGATTTTGGGTGGGCCTAGGCAAGAAGGGGGTGGGCACCAAGTGTTCTCCCCCACCAGCACCAAAAACATATCTCAGCTGGCGAGAAAACGCTTCTTTCCACCTTGGTTTACCAGCAAAGGGAAGTCTTCAGCTGATAGAGCTTGGAATCTCCACCAGCTACCACTAAATGTATGCTACTGTTGGGTGGGCCTGAACCCTAAGTTGGTGGGCCCTGGCCCACCCAGGCCCACCTGTGGCTACGCCACTGGTCTGACGTCCTGCACGTACAACGTGCAGGACATCAGAAACAGAATGATGCCTTCAGAACAAGAAGAGGACCTCCTCGGCTGGCGGGGATTGGGGTCCCCTGCCAGCAAAGGTAGCCCACGGTGATGGCGGGGGGGGGGGTTGGCGGCGGTGCGGGGGGTCGGCAATGGCGGGGCGGGCGGGTGGGGGGTCGGCGGTGCCGGGGGGGCTAAAATGTGCCCCTTCACCTCGGGCTCTGGACCCTCCTCCCGGTGAAGTCTGGCTACGCCCCTGGTGCATGACCATTTACTGCCCCATTAAAAAGAGGCCTTTTTACCCACTGTGGCAAAAAATGGCCCAGCGCAAGCCAATTTCACATGTACAAACTAGTGCAGGCCACTTTTTACCACAGCTTAGTAAAAGGGCCCCTTATTGGCCAGAGGCCCAGATCACTGTCGGTCTGTCCCTGGTGGTAACTGTAAAAACTCATGAGTTAACTATTGGAGGCATTTACAGCATTTTGGGGAGGACTGCCCTGCAGATAGTGCAGAAGAAATGTTACTACTGTGTGTTAAAAACATGGCAGATAATTCACAATGTAATCAGCTCCATCTCTTTAAATATTGCTAGCTGCCCTGCATTATCTGTCACATTAACAGTTAATATGCAATAATGGCCTCCACATTAACTATAAGACACAGTCCCTGCCCATTCCCTGCCTCAACATAGTGGTGTTTCCATTAGCTGTTTAATGGGATATAGTTCCCCTGTTATTCCACATTAAAGGTTAATGGACAGAAATAAAACAAAATGCCGGGCACAGAGCATTTGGTGTAAATGCTCATGCCTACATTGCAGGGATTTATACCAGGGTTCAGTTGATTAAATCCTCGCACTCCAAATTGGATGCAGATCCTAGTGCTAAGCTGTATTCTATAAACAGCACCCAACTTTGAGTGACATTTATAGAACAGCGCTTACAACTCAATTATATAAATGGCATAATTTTTCATTAGAAATGTAAAGCTAGTGACTCGTACAACAAATTCAGGGACATGTTTACTAAGCCACACTATAGACACGGTAGTGTTTTTAGCACGTGCTAAAAATTAGCACACGCTAATGCTAGAGACACCTATAAGAATATATGGGTGTCTCTAGCATTAGCACAGGCTAAAATTTAGCACACATTAAAAATGCTAGCGCACCTTTGTAAACAGGACCCTCAGAGTGTTTTTGTTTATATGTATTTTTTTACAATTCTTTTTCAAAAAATAAGTATCTGTCAACTGAATTTCCTGAGATATAAACTTTTTAAAAATAATCAGATGTTTAATGATCTTTCTAACTAATTGTAACCATCATTCATACTTTTCATATGTTTGAAAGGAAGTAAATTGTAGCATGGAAAGTACACTTAAAAGGAAGTCTATTTTCCAAGCTATATCAGCTTTGATTTTTACTTGACTAATTTGAGAAATAATTGGACAAAAGCTATTTTTGTTAAATCAGATTTGCAGTCCATGTGCACCCTGAAAGGAATCACAAGAACATTTTTGCAAGCTTATTAAAACCCTCATATATTTCCTGCTAATTTGATTATATATCCTGTTCTGTATTAAGCGCATTCATTTACAGTTGTATAATTAATTTTAGAACCAAGGAATAAATGTTCTCATAGACTTTTTATGAAGACTTAATGTCTTCCTATTACATTCCTAAAATATTTTTTGTGGAAGAGACAAGTATGCCTTTTATTTTTTTAGTTTAAGTAGAATTAGGATATAAAAATATAACATAAACATATATTAAGATAAACATTTAGGGGGTCTTTTACCAACGATTATGGCATTTTATTCCCATAGGAATAAAATGGGCTCTCTGGCAGATAACATGAGCTAATCTTTAGTAAAAGACCTGTTAGAGTGGTATTTTAGAAAGGATATACAAATCAGAATTGAGGTGTCCAGGTCATGACATCTCAAAATTCCGCTGGTATTCAAACATCCATTTTTATGTGCCATAACATAATATTTATGTCATCCGTTTTAGAAACATAAGCATGTATTTTTCTTCAAAACTGTCACAGAGCCTGGTATTTCTTCCCAGTTTTACTTTAAGGGAGGACCACTGTTTCTTGTAAGCCACATTGAACTCAAACGTGTTTGGGATAATGTGGGATGCAAATGTCACAAATAAATAAAATAAATCTTCAATTGGAGCGCTGCTCAAGAGGAGCACTTTGTGAAACCTGTAAATCCCCAACATAGATGTTTTTAGACATAGAAGTGCATTCCCCTTCTGAAATGGGGAGTACATGTTTATATTTTAGGTCTGCCATAGTCCCATCCAGACCACACCCCCTTGCCATACGCACATTATAGAATTTTAGATGTGTATATCCTGACTTCGTAATATCAGTATAAATGTCGGTTTCTGCATGTCTAAAATCCAAATAGCACTTATAAGATAAGCACCATAGTATATTTATATGAAGGCAGGTAGAGTTTACCAACATGATTGGCAGATATATGAAAGGTATCAACAGCATGAGGGTGTTTCTTTTTCTTCATTTTTTGTTCAGAGAGAAAACATATTTTCTTAAAAGCAGCAAATGTTTCAGTCGCTTTCAGCAAGCCACAATTTCTTGTACACGTTTCTGTAGCTATTCCAGATACGGTCATTGTTTTCGGGGCCCTTTTACTAAGCCACGTAGGTGCCTACGCATGCCCAACGTGTCAATTGGTGTTACCGCCTGGCTACTGTGAGGCCTGGGCGGTATATTTGTTTTTTTACATGCATCCGCTAAGCGCGCCGGAAAATAATTTTTATTTACCTGTACGCAGTGGAAACCGAGTGGCAATCGTCATTCTGTGCACATAGACAATTATCTCATGGTTACCACATAAGACCTTAACACTAAGTCAATGGCTGGTGGTAAGGTCTCAGACCCAAAATGGACGCGCGTCAATTTTTACTTTGCCGCATGTCCATTTTTGGCAAAAAATTTTTAAAAGTCCTTTTTTACAGGCACACTGAAAAATTGATCTGCAAGCACCCAAAACACGCGCCTACACTAGCTCAGCCCATTCTTAGTAAAAGAATCCCTAAATCTGGAATAAGATACTTCAGAGCCTATTATACATTATTGGCTGCTTTTACTAAGCGGCAGTAAGCCTAACATGGGCTTACCACTCGGTATAACGGAAGTACCGCCAGGCTACTGCAGCATCCCGGTGGTACTTCCCACCCCTACTGCACCGTCATTTCCAGCACTACAAAGATTTATTTATGTTTGTAGCGTCGGACCGTACCGCCCGCCCGGCCATTTCCTGCAGGAAAGCGAGACCTTCCCTTTTACTAGCTGCAATAAAAGGGGGCCTCGGCGCATGCGTAAAACATGTACCAATGCCCATGCTGGCACCCTTTTGCCGCAGCTTGGTACATTTCAAGTGTGTAGTATCTATTAGCTTTTCTGTGAGCAAGGTAGTACATGTATTGCTACTCACGTCCTGCAAAAGTAGCAATGCTAAATCTATTAGAAGTACATAGGATCTCTAAGGGAGAGGAAGGGATAGTAGATGATAAGAACGTGCAGTCTGGATGGCCACATCGATGCCTGCAGCACCCCTTTATCTTTGCTGGTGAGGATATCAAAGCCCCTGCCAGCCCTCCAATTTGGGGGCTGGACTGGTGGGCAATACATTCCTTCACTCCCCTCTTTTTCAGTTGCTTTCTTTCTGCAGATGTTGGCGGCATGATTCAGCCGTTGACACCGGGACTTCTCATGTCGCTCTGAGCATGTGCGAGAAGTCCTGACACCACCGATGTCTGCAGGAAGGAAACAGCTGAGAAGGAGGAGAGCAAAGGTACTGTATTTATTTGGCATCCCCGCCGACAAAGGTATGGCAAGCACACGTGGGAGAAGGGGAAGAGAGGAATGCGTTGTCCCACCCGTCTGCCCCCAGAATTGGAGGGCTGGCTACGCCCCTGTCTGAATGTAACTTCTACTGAAAAAGGTGTGAGCAAACTCCAAGTAAAATAAATATTATGTTTTTTTCTGAACATCAGGTCTGTTTCTGGCCCTCAAGAACCCCTGTACAATAGTGAATTCAGCTTGATTCTTTTCATAAGAGACTCATTCTAACATCACCTGTGTGGCACGAGCATGTTTGGATGCATTAAAACACTGTTTGAAATTGCTCCTCCCTGCTTATACAGGTGCATTCACTGTGAAATAATACACCTAATTGTATCTGTTTGAGAGAGTAAATGGAGTTAGTTTAGGTGAGAGAAAGCAGGCACAATGAATACATTTTCAAATCTCAGCACACAGAAAGTATGCAGATACAAATGTACTTATATTGTGCTTGCCTCCTGAGTTTTCAGAAGGAAAACCTGCCTCCTGATTTATTGCTCTACAGCCTTTTCAAGGGTGGTCTTCAATAGACTAACATAAAAGAACTTATTTTTATTATAGAAAAATTGTATCATTTGCTAGCTATGATTTGCCTTATAAAAAACAGTTGTCACCAAGGACCCTGTTTTCTAAGCCACATTATTGGCGCGTTAGCGTCTTTAATGTGCATTAACCATGCATACGTGTTAACCGTGTACACGCCTACAATATCCCTGTAGCTGCCTATAGGGTTAGCACATGCACTAATTGTAGGCACATTAAAAATGCTAACGTGCCTTAGTAAACAGGGCCCCAAATCTCATGAGAAAGAGACAGTTCATGCTGACTTTTTATCAAAATTACAGAAGAGCTTGGAAAGCTAAAAATTGCCATGGGGAGAAGTAATTGCATTAAATTGGGGTTCTTTTAATGAAAGCAGCCCGTTTGAAATTTGTTTAATGAATAAAATTAAGTACTCTAGAGAAGAATCTAGACTAAATAAGTTGCTTATGTGTGCACTGATTAGAACCAAGACTGCCACTTCAAAATTTCATAACTTATCTAAACACCAACTTCATTTAATTAGCAGCTGTACACAGGAAATTATAACGTATTTTTGAAGCATGTTTGTCAGGAAAAGGTTTCATTTGCTAACACACTCTGGAAAGTTCACGTCTTATGTTAACATGATGACAATGTCACTTTTTTTCCTAGATAAAGTAGGCTGGATTCGTATTAGCTCACTTGAAAGCTCAGAAATAAAGATTAACAGATACAAAACAAAAGGTTATACCTTTTAATTGGACTAGCTTAACACATTCTTGACTAGCTTTTAGGAACTAAGTCCTGACTTAAGGATGTAGGTTTTAGCTCTCAGAAGCTATCCATCCAATAAAAAATTATTGCCATACAGTTTAATTTGTTTGCTTTTATTTATTCATCATATTCATCTTAATTTCATGTTTCCTGAGTCAAATTTCCCTGCATTAGTATAGCCATTGATGCTTTTCACTGCTGTATTCCCATGTTAAATATTTGTTTAAAAAAATGTACATATTACTTTTACATGAATCATATATAAGAAATCTTTTTCTAATACTCCAATAGAATATTTTTGATGAAATTAAAAATTGTCATTATAGTTCTCTTCTTGACAGATTCAACACAATTTAGCAATGTTACATATTTCACAGTGTATTTATATCTATGTTATAAACTAACCACTTACTGGTACAGTACACTGGACTATTTATGTTTTTGGGGTTTTTTTTAGTGTATGTGCCACATTATTAGGTCCATATACTTCATTCTCTGTATAAAAACTTGTTCAATAAGACCACCTGGTTATAAAGACTAGGATTTGACCCAGTGATGACAGACTTGCCAGTTCACCAATTGGGATGATTTAATTTTTTTCCCCCAAGCAACCATGTTACAGTATCATAGTTTTACTGAACTGTCATGTAGGTGATATTGATATCATCAAAGTCTATCAACACAAATGATGGGAGAATGAATGACTGCCTCAATAGAAGATGTAACCGAACAGAAACAGTTTACATGATCTTGGATTATCTTAATTGACTTGGAATTTAAATATTTTTTTGAATTTTGTATTTTTACTCTGAGTTGTCAAATACACTTGCAGTGTTGATGAATAGTTCTCTAATGTATGGCCTAAAATATGTAACTAAAAAGGTTGTATACCTTTCAAAATGTAATTCATGCTAATGTTATTTTATTTCAAGAGTAACAATAAAATATAACATTGAATATGTTCAAATGACTCAATAAATAAATAAATATGCAGATTAAATAGTAGTAGATAGTAGCAGTAGTGAGGAAAGATTGATTCAGGTCACTTCTGCCCCGTTCTGACTTGACAAATTGGAATAAGATACTGGAGAACTCTATATATGGGGAAAAAAAGGATGAGAGGATAAGGGGATTTTTAAAAATGTATTTTATATTTTCAAAGTGGGATTTTAAAACCAAATGAAATATAAAGGGATTATAATTAGAGGCTGTTTAATTAAAATATGGTAAGTTTTACAATTACTGCATGTTTAAAGCAACAGTTAGCTTTCAGCTAGTGCAAAGTCTTTGCTGTAAATGAAGGGGGCAGGCCCAGCACTGCCCTCCATTTACTGCACAGGACAGAGAGTCACCACACAGGCTCCACATTACATGCAGTGCCTGATAGCACAGGAGCACCCACTCTCTCAGGCACTACCTGAAACCTGGTCTGAGTCCACAGAAAAGAAAACTGAACTGACCCAGCAGCACACCCCCCTTTCAACATCCCTAAAACTGATCAGCTTTCTGACAGCAAAGCCCAGGGCCACCGAGAGGGGGGGCAGGGGGGACATTCCCCGGGCCCGGCGCTGCAGTCCCCGGTCTCACTCACCCGCCCTCGGCTCTGTCGACAGCCCCTCTCTGTCCGCCACCAGGCCCCCTAAATTCAAATTGATTTGGCAGCGCCTCACCTCCGTGTGAAAGCACAGCGGCATATCACCTCCCTTCAGGCCTTCCCTCCCTGTGTTCTGCCCTTGTCTGATGTAATTTCCTGTTTCCGCAATGGCGGGACACAGGGAGGGAAGGCCCGATGGGAGGTGATCTGCCGCTGCACTTTCACATGGAGGTGAGACGCTGCCGAATCGATTTGAATGCAGGGGGCCCAGTGGCGGACGGAGGGGGGCTGTTGATGGGGCTGGGGTGGGCGGGTGGACACTGGGGACTGTGGCGCCAGTGGCCTGAGTAGTGATTGGGAAATTGGCACCTCATTTGGTGCTGGAGTTTGGCACAATATCCCTCTTTTATTGGTGGTGACTCCAGCACAACATCCCTCTATCTCTCTCCTTTTACCAAGCATCCTGTTTTTCTCCTCCATTCTCTGCTCAGCAGCCTTCCCCCACTCCTCTCACTCCTTTCTTTCCCTAGCCCACATGATGTAGAAAGATACATGGGTAGCACACTGTTATAGCACCCCAAGTCTAACACCCCAAAAGCTTGACTGAGCTGAATCAGAAGTTGAGCAGCAGAGCTTCCCTGGGAGTGAGAATGGATAGTCAGAACTTAGTAGTTGAGCCGAGAGGGAAGCCAAATCTTGAAACACATAGTTGGAGAGCAGTGTACCCCATGTCCTCTTTCAAACTCCACCCAACTCTCCTGGGTGATGAGCAAGGTAGCCCTGGGGGGGGGGAGAGATTTTTGGGAAAATGCACCCAAAAGCCAGATATCCCAGAGGACTTGAGAGACTACAACTCCCAGTCTCCCTGAGGTAGAACCAGACATTTCCCAGAAGACTTGAGGGACTACAACTCCCAGTTTCCCCAGGATAGGTCACATGAATCCTTTAGGGAGGTTAGCCTTCACTACAAGTCCCAAGATCTCTGGGGAAAGTCATGGGACCTTTCCAGGAAGGATAATATTGACTACACTTCCCAAGTTACTGAGGGTGGGTCTCATGACCCTTTTAGGCAGGCTAATCATAAGGATTATCAGCTGCAGGAGAAGGGGAAAGGGGAGGAACCGATGGAGTGGTTGCCCATAGATGAGGTTTCATTGGGTCAAGGGGAGAGGGGAACACCTGAGCCAGAGCCCATGGACATTTCTGCCCTGGCAGAGGTGAAAGAAGAGAAGCTTAAGAGCCTGATAATAAACTTGCGTATTTCCTCTAAAGGTGGAGGAAGGATCCCCAGGGAGGAAGCTTTGAAAGTATGGATGCTGGAGCCTAACCTTTAGAATTACTGCAAGCATTTGAACTTGTTTCTTTTTGAAGTACATTGGGAACTTGATACTATATTCAAGCCTGACCCATGTGGGTGGATACCAGATGTTAAGTTGCTGGAATGTTTAAGGGAGGGGGGTCCCCTGTGCCTCAGAATGTTAACTGAGGAGAGGGTACAAAAGGCTTGAGTTTGCTGGAAGTAATTTTGATATATGAACTTTTACAAGTAAATGAACTTTCTTTAAAAGATAGTATTGAACTTTGTGAGAAATTGGAGCTATAATGACTCTGGTGTGGCCGGCAGGTGCAGTCGGTGAAAATGGGGGGCTTTATTTGGCTACCCTTATAAGCAAAGCCCTAAGCGGGCATCCTATATGAACTTAGCTGTTATATGATGTGAACCAGGAGAAGAAGGACCCCCGCAACAATAGAGTTTTATGTGTGTTAACTATTATGATTTCAAATAATTAAAAATAAAGTTATATAGAAAACCCGTAAGGGAGTTGTGCACCTGGACTAACAAGTTACTAATTACACTCGGGAGTCATCACTATGTGACAATTGTAATCTCTTTCTGCTGCTACTGTGCTATTTCTTTGGGTCGATACAGCATAATGATCCCACTTAGTCCAACTTAGATGTAATGGGGGAATCTGAGACTCGATCATAGATCTACATTACAGACCAGCCAAAGAGAAGTGATTTTAAGGATATTTTTCAGACCATGACATCACATGCTGGTACAATTCCCTCCTGCTCCCTCATGTCCTTTCAGCAAAATAACATGTTAATTCTGGTGACTTCAGGGCTGGAGGAGATGGGTAAAATATAGCTACTGTCTACCCTTAACCCAGCCCAGCTGACCAGAAATCTTTACTAAAAACAAATAATTTCCCAGCTTCTCCCATTTTGCCTTCTTCTAGTCTTACTCCCTCCTGCCACTTTTCACCCATTTCTCACCTTCATGTCTCTTCTCTCCATGTGACACCCTTTTCCTCAGCCACTCTTTTCCCAGTCCCACACAGCTACTCTCCATCTCCTCTTCGGTATGTAGCATGTATCCCCTCTGCCCTCTCATAGAACCTATTCAGATTAAAAGACTCAACATGGGCATGTTTCATCCAAATATGGGCGGCATGAGGGGTAAAAAGACAAAAAAAAGTCTCTACTTTGGCTCTTCATTTGAAAGAGCACCCAGTGGTTCAACTGATTTCAAGCCAACTCCAAACAAATGGCTCTGCTGCCATTGTTTGTGCTATGAAATGTGTATTCTGAAAGGTCTGATCCAATCTGGTCTAAGGTATATGGTGAATGCAAACCATGGTGAACAGACAATGTAGAGCCACAATAAATATGCATGAGGCAGATTTGCATACAGTGAAGGTGGTGCATGCAAATTTATATGGCTTAGGTGTGTTCTGAGGACTGGGTTGATAACTGATTTAGGTGCTCACACTTAGGCCAGCCATAGAGCTACTGTAGGTACACATGCCTAATGTAATACTTAAAACGTACACTGCCAGATTATATCGTGCCTAGCGTTCCATGCCTAAATCTCATGGCAGCCAAGAGACTGAGCCAAGCCTGGGGCAGGGCTGCCACTGCCACCTTCTCCATGGATTGCTGCCACTGCCCCCAAGATTGCCGCTACCAACCCCCCCCCCCCTCGCCATAACTCCAAATACCCCAGGCCCCACCAGCAGAAGAAGCCTTCCTCCGGCACTGTTCACTCCACCGCATTGCCTGCCCTGCCCTTGTGGCTGCTTTTCCCCTCACATCGCGCATGCTCAGCTTTATCGAAACCGAGCATGCGCAATGTGAGGGGAAGAGCAGCAGCAGGGCAAGAAATGCGGCAGAGTGAAGAACAGCGCTGGAGGAAAGTTTCTTCTGCTGGCGGGGCCTGGGGACCCCCTGACAGCCAAACCAGAGGCCACAGCCCGAAGCCCTCCTCCCCAGCTTCTGAATTGGGCCCGGCGCCAGAGTTTTCTCTCTCCTGCTCTTGTTGGGATGTGATCACCCGGGTCTCATCAGGAGCAGGAGAGAGAGAGAGTGATCCCAGCACCAGGCCCCACTTGGAGGCTGGCCCCTGAGGAATTTTAGCCCCCCCTCTAAATCTAAGTGTATTCCATAGCAATGCACATAACTTAATTGGCTTAACAAGCCAATCAGCATTGTTAAAAGAACTTAACAAGCAATAATGAGCAATAATTGGCATTAATTAGAATTTACACGCAGAACTCGCTAAGCATATACTATAATGAACTGTGCCTAAATTCTAAAGAGCGCAGTTCAAAAGGGACAGGGAAATTGGCATTTCATGGGCATTCCTAAATTTAGGTGTGTTGTTACAGAATATGGCCTAGTCCATGTAAATCTACGCACAGGGATTTACGCCAGTTATTGTTGGTGTGAATGGATATGCATAGTTTTAGGCACTGGAATATCAACTAAGTGTATTCTATATACCGCGCCTAAATCTTATAGAATGTGCTTGGGTGAAAATGATTTCCATATGGATTTCCCAGGCGCCATATATAGAATCTCCACATTGATTCCCAGCTAAAAAAAAAAAAAAATAGAAATAATCATGACAAACTTTTTTTCTGGAATCAATTGTGATGGAGATGGATCCTTATAATTTTTACGGATTCTGAACTGTGAATTGAGGAAGTAGGCTGTCATCTTTATGATTTGTAATTATTGTATGTTAAGTTGTTTTAATATTGTTGCTATAGTGTTGTCTTCCTTCAATGTTGTATATGTTTGGGTGATATCTACACAAGTTAAGGAATTAGTATCTTAAAATAGAAAATAAATATGTCATTTATATCATGATGCATGAAATAGCAATTTGTAAATACTGAAACCATTCTTCTAAGGCTGTTTTTGATGGAGGTTGTCAATGTATTCACAGCTGTGCAGAATTGTACTTATAAATTTGTTTATACCCTGAAGGTTTTCTGAAAATATAATCATGCTGCTTGAATACACAAACCCCTATAGGATGGATATTTATACATTTCCTTTGAGACTTATCACACTGACAGAAGAAAAAGACATTTTAAAGTCTGACATTCTCTGTTTTGTATTTTGTCATAATTTCCTCTATTTTGACTGTAATATTGATTAGCTCGTCAGAGGAATCATACAAGCAAGCATTCTTGAAATATATATATAATAATATTTGCTTAAAATGTCAATAAATAAGAAATATAATTAAAAAAAAAGAGTTTTACAGATATACTCCAGTTGGTAAATAAGAACATAAGTGTTGCCATACTGGGACAGACCGAAGGTCCATCAAGCCCAGTATCCTGTTTCCAACAATGGCCAATATAGGTTACAAGTACCTGGCAAGATCCCAAAACATTGCAATACATTTTATGCTACTTATCCTAGAAATAAGCAGTGGATTTTCACCAAGTCCATCTTAACAATGGCTTATGGACTTTTAAGAAGTTATCCAAATCTTTTTTAAACCCCACTAAGCTAACTGCTTTTACCACATTCAGTGGCAATGAATTCCAGAAGAGTGAAGAAATATTTTCTCTGATTTGTTTTAAATTTACTACTTTGTAACTTCATTGCGTGCCCCGTAGACCTTTTATATGAATCTGTAGTTTGTGAGCTCAGTACCTTCCTTATAACCTGTTCAAATAATTTATTGATATAGCTAGTACAAGTGATGTGATATTAAATCATATGACATCATGTATATCAGATCCTAATGCAACACTGAATATAAGATTCTGACGGTGAAATACGTGCATATTTTGCCAACTGTATCCTTTTTTCTTTCAATTCACTCATGTGTGTCATTCTTAATTGAAAACAACTGACATTAACAGTGTAGCTGACAAGTTGTTGAGAAAGAAGACTTCTGATTACTGGATATATTCAAGACTGATGGGCTTTTTTAATCAGTGCTTAATGTAACAGAGGTTCCTAGATTTGGTATTACCATGAGTACTTTTGCTGTATTTCTTACAATATTTAGCCTCTTACTAAATGATAACATTGCTTTGGGGTGAAGACTTATAGTGCACTGTTAATCAATTTGACTGCCATCATGAGCTCACTATTTTACCAGCTTATTTTAATGTACCTGACTGGAGTTAACATCCTTACACAGTAGTAACACAGTGTAAAAAAATCATGGTTAGTCATTAACTGAGAACCATTGAGGGCTTCTGGTAACATCAAGGAATAAGGCCAAAGCCTTGTAGCTTAATCATCTGATCCCCAACAGCAACTTTGAAAAATATTTTCTAAGGAAATAGTCTCCCATCTGGGATTAAAAGTGGCAACGAGCAGCAGCAATGATGATCCTGCTGTTGTCAGAGCAGTACAAGGTCTGTCTTTCTCAGTTCCAGTTTGTAGCACTCCTTATCAGCTGGAATAGCATACATCTACGTCACTGCAAAAATCCAGTGTGTATTGGAGTAATACTAATGCACACTTTCTTTCAAGGTTCACACATGAAAAACAAAACAAAACGTAAGATCAGTGCCTTCAAAAATATTATCCAGAAGTTTGCAAATTCAAAAATGGAGAATGCACTTGCAGTGACAAGCAACACTCAGAGATCATGTCTCAACCAAGGCTTTAGTAACACAGGCAGGACCTAGATTGTACACTGCAGGCTCTTTAGGAATACAACTTAGGTTCAGTTACATTGCTCACTATGAGCCTCTGAACTCTTAAATTTCTGAGAATGCAAGGTTGTTCCCAAGGTTCATTCTTTAATCCCTGAGGACCAATGCGAATCCTCAAAGGCTGGATCTATGCAAAGGCAGCTTGAGCTACTCCTTGGCTCCACATACAGAAAGCAAACTTCTAACCATGCAGACCCTGGCTCAAGGCTGGGTAGGACACTCTTTGGCATGAGAACCATCAGAACCGTTCTACTTTCCCTATGTTACTTCAGTGCTGAATACACTTGTCCTGTTTGGGAATGCTCTGTTTATGTGGCATAAATTAATCTGGTGCTGAATGACAGCTGGTGAATTATCATAGGCTCTTTGCTGGAATTATCATAGGCTACCTTAAGCCAACTAATGTCAACAATGTCAACATATATGCCAGAATAGCGCTGCCAGATATCTGAAGAGCTGTGGTCAGACAAAGAAGAGATGAGCATTGAACAGCAGGCACTCAAAATACAGTCAGACTGCAGTGAAAAGTGCCTGCAATCACCCAATAACTTCCTCATGAGAACAGAAATAATTAGCACCGCAGCTGTGACTGTCTAGGAGGAGGTACAACCACCATGGCATGGGGATCAAAAGGATTGAGAAGCTTTCTGCAAGAGCAGGGGAGGAATGGCCTGGCAGTCATACCTCTGCTACTGCATGCTGGCTGTGAACAGCCATATTGGACAAAACTTTGATGTACAGCCACTGCTGAGCTAAGCCAACCCACATTATAAAGCCCTGCTTCAAATCTGAATCTTGCAAAGTTGCAGCTCATTCCTCCCTTGTATGACCGTAGAGGACAAGGCATACCTATGACATGGCACAAGTAATGCAGCGAGCACTGATGGTGCATTTGAGAGATTATACTCCACACAGAGATGTAAAGTTACCAAGTTCCAGGCTGAATATTTTGGGACAGTCCTGGATTTCTGACTATCCCATCTTGGTGCATTATAGGACTTGTTGCACTGATTTCAATGGGCAGGATCAGGTACTACAAATAAATCCCACACTGTTTTGGGATGTAAGTTCAAAACCAGGGCTGTCCCAAAATCTCCAACCTGGAACTGGGTAATTTGGCAACTCTGTCCTACCCTGGTTTAGGCTAAGATTCATTCCTGTCTTGGCAGGAGGAAAATTAACTCATGTGGAGACATTGCTCAGGTTTTCTCCAAAGCAGCTATGCAGTATGCAACTGCACAAGGAAGAAACCCAACCCTCCACTCTGGCACTGTGCTGCGCCTAGATGGAAGCTGCATATAGATCAATTTGCACAGATGTGTGGAGTGCCCCTCAGGCCTTAGCAAACAGCAGGCAACAGCAAATTATCTCAAGTGGAGGCAAAATGTTGGAGTAGCTCAGCAGATTCATGTATTATCTCACTGTGTGCCACAGCAGCCAACCAGTGAAATCAAGTGGATCAGTAATGGGCATAACCAAATGCTCACTAGGGTACTCTGCCCCTGGGAATGGACAACCTTGAAGGCCCTAAAAATTGCTTCCATGCCTAGGTCATCAGATCAAGAACCAAGCATGGCAAAATAGGGATACTGTACTGGATCTGATACCTGGGACTATGACAAAAAATAAACCAGGTCACACATTTTTATCTATTTCTTGAGGATTACACCTCTACTGTACTGAATACTGCTGAGGCTGACTGACAAGTGCTGAAATGTACTCCTCAGTTAAGAGCATATGACTTTAATGAATGGACCTGAGGAAGCTCATTACAGATTCTGTCCTCCTTAATTAGTGCTTGGCCCTGTGTACACAACATTCAGAGCTGCATATACACAGGTAATTTAGCTGAGCTTTTTGTTAACTTGTCAGTTGTCACAGTTTTACTCAGGCACTAAACACACTTGAGGATTATCAACATTTTATTCTACAATTAAGTGTCACCGTGAACACATGTGTCTCGGCTCAGATCAGAAGCTAAAACCTTCACATGTGGAGATTGCAACCAAAACCAAAAGAGTTGCATGAAATACTGAAAAGAGGATCAAGGAAAGGCAGTGCAAGTACAGTGATGTGTTTCTAAGCCACAGCAGAAAAGCAATGGTGGGCCTGGGAGACTGGAAAAAGCGACAGGAAGCCCCTGCTGTCATTGAAAACACTGTGCTGCTATTGACAGTGCATAAAATCACTGGTATCATGGAGTTAGAACTCTGCATTATCTCCACAGGGAAATACTGCAGGATGTATTATGTTATATTCACACTAGTAGCATACAATAATGATGCTCGTTAAAAATATATTTTTGTCTGACTTGTAGAAGAGTACAGTGGAATAACAATATTCCATTTCCAGTCCATGTATTATGTTTGTTATTCTGTCCTTTCTATACAAATAGCTCAAACTGGATTACATACAACATAGGACAGGTTTTAGATTTTAGATAGAATGTAGAAACTGGAATTGAGTTGTCCAGGTCGGGACATGTCAAGTACTGGTAGTATTTTAGAAATAGATCTGCTCACAAAAGGCCTTTTCTAAAATACATGCAAGAATGCAGCGGGAGCAGCATTTTACATCTACAAAATAAATGGAGGTACTGCTGCAACATACACATCCAAAGGGCATTAACCCCCAGATTCTATATAGCGTGCCTGGAATTCTGCGTGGAAATCCAGGCACATTCTATAACAATGCGCGTTACTTAATTGATTTAACAAGGTGATTAGCGTTAACGGCTCTTAACAAGCAATAATGAGCACTAATTGGTAATAATTGTAATTTACATGCATAAATTGTAATGCACTGTGCCTAAACTATAACATGCACAGTAAAAAAGGGGCATGGTTAGAGGCAGGAAAGGGTGTTTTGTGGGTGTTCCAAAATTTACGTACATAGTTATAGAATATTGCCCAATGCAACTCAATCTACATGCAGGGATTTACTCCACATTTTAATTGGTGTAAATGGGGGCATGTACTTGAGGTCGCAGTGAACTCCACCCAGTGGTTTGCTGGAGCCGGCTTGTACCGTCTCGCAAGAGCCAGTTGTTAAATTTATTGGCATCTTGCGAGCCGGTTGTTTACCGAGTACGAGCCAGCTTGCCTCTCCTCCCCCCACCACGCGAGCTGCAGGCTCCCCTCACTCTGCAGGTCGTCCATCATCTCCTGTCTGCCCTCAGCTCCCCGATAGCCCTTGTTTACATAGTAACATAGTAGATGACGGCAGAAAAAGACCTGCACGGTCCATCCAGTCTGCCCAACAAGATAACTCATATTTGCTGCTTTTTGTGTATACCCTACTTTGATTTGTACCTGTGCTCTTCAGGGCACAGACCGTATAAGTCTGCCCAGCACTATCCTCACCTCCCAACCACCAGCCCCTCCTCCCAACCACCGGCTCTGGCACAGACCATATAAGTCTGCCCAGCACTATCCTTACCTCCCAACCACCAGCCCTGCCTCCCAACCACCGGCTCTGGCACAGACCGTACAAGTCTGTCCAGCACTATCCCTGCCTCCCAACCACCAGTCCCGCTTCCCACCACCGGCTCTGGCACAGACCGTATAAGTCTGCCCAGCACTATCCCCGCCTCCCAACCACCAGCCCTGCCTCCCGATCTTGACTAAGCTCCTGAGGATCCATTGTTTCCTTCCTGCCGCCGCCCTGCCTTTAAATATTGTATTTTTCCTCGAGTCGCAGCACCGGCATTGAAAGCAGCAGGCTCGGCTCGAGCCTTCCCTCGCATGGTTCCGCCCTCGCGGAAACGGGAAATACATCAGAAGAGGGCGGAACCATGCGAGGGAAGTCTCGAGCCGAGCCTGCTGCTTTCAATGCCGGCGCTGCAACTCGAGGAAAAATACAATATTTAAAGGCAGGGCGGCGGCAGGAAGGAAACGAGGGCTATAAGGGATCTGAGGGCAGACTGGAGATGATGGACAACCTGGGGAGCAGGGGAGTGGGAATCGGGGGGCGGGGCTGGAAGAAGGCAGGAAGTGTCTGCCATTGAGTAGGGGAGGGCTAGAAGGGAGATGGTTGACATGGGCTGCTTGGGGGGGGGAGGGTGGATGGAGGAGAGGGCAGGGGGGAGAAGAGGGTTGCTGGACATGGGTGGATGGAGGGGATGGCAGGGGGAGAGGAGGGTTTCTGGACATAGGTGGATGGAGGGGAGGGCATGGGAGAGGAGAGTTGCTGGGCATGGGTGGATGGAGGGGAGGGCAGGGGGGAGAGGAGGGTTGCTGACATGGGTGGATGGAGGGGAGGGGAGAGGAAGGTTGCTGGACATGGGTGGATGGAGGGGAGGGCAGGGGGAAGAGGAGGGTTGCTGGACATGGGTGGGTGGATGGAGGGGAGGGCAGGGGGAGAGGAGGGTTGCTGGACATGGGTAGAGGAGAGGGAAGGGAGAGAGAAGAAATGCTGGACATGGATGGAGGGGAGGGAAGAGTGAGGAAGGAGATGAGATGAGGGAAAAGGAAGAGAGGAGAAAAACTGCACATGGATGAAGAAAATAGGCAGAAGCTGGATCCACTGGACAGTCAAGTCTGCGGAGTATCCAGCCTTTACTTACGGATGTAGGGCAAGAAATGAAGAAGAAAGGCAGAAAGTAAAGAAATAAATGGAAAGGAAGCCCTGGAAACGGAGTTAAGAGGAGTTAAGAGGAGTTAAGAGGACAGATAGCAGCAGAATTGGATACTGGGCCAGCATGATCAGAAAAACAAAGTCACCAGACATCAAAGGTAGAAAAAAATCATTTTATTTTCATTATAGTGTTTGGAATATGTCCACTTTGAGAATCAGGTGCTCAACATTAAAAGTTTATATTTATTTACTCATTTAAGGCATTTTATCCCACTTTAAACACAAATTAGATTGGAACCTGGGATCAGTTAATTTTCTTTTCCTGGAGTAATGCATTGCCCCCCCCCCCAGGCTCACTCCCCGGCTATAGCCAGCTCTGCAATTTTTTTTGGGGGGGGGGACGCAGAGGTGGACGGGGGGGGGGGGGGGGGGTGCAGAGGTGGACCGGGGAGAGAGCACACCATGAAGCTACAAAACAGTAAATTTAAAACAAAATGGAGAAAATATTTTTTCACTCAACGTGTAATTAAACTCTGGAATCCATTGCCGGGTTAAAAAAGATTTGGATAACTTCCTAAGAGAAAAATCCATAAGCTATTATTAAGACGGACTTGGGGAAAATCCACTGCTTATTTCTAGGATAAGCAGCATAAAATGTATTGTACTTGTTTGGGATTTTGCCACCTGTAATCTGGACTGGCTACTGTTAGAAACAGGATGCTGGGCTTGATGGACCTTTGAGCTGTCCCAATATGGCAACGTTTATATTCTTATGTTCTTATGAGTAGCCTAACGGTTAGTGCAATGGGCTGGGAACTAGGTTTAGTACCCACTGCAGTTCCTTGTGAATCTGGGTAAGTCACTTAGGGGTCCTTTAGAGAGTGACAGTAAGCCCAATGTGGGCTTACTGCTCACTTTCCTGGGACTACTGCTGTTGGTAGTCCTGCCCCAAGCACGTGCCATAAGCTCTTTTGAGCTGGGACTGTCTCTCTCTACATTGGATGTTCAGCGCTGCGTGCATCTGGTAGCGCTATACAAATGTTAATAATAATAATAATTTCCGGGGGAAAAAGAAAACCCCAGAAAATGGCTTGCGCATTGGCAACCTGGTGGTAATCGGGTATCGCCATGTGCTGCCCTTTTACGGAATCCTTATATTCACCTGAATGGGTGGTGGTAAGGGCTCCCCGTCGCATTGCCATGCGGTAAGAGTTCTTTTACCGCAAGGCCATGTGTGTCTGGGGGCTTTTTACCCGCTGCGGTCAAAAGGGCACTGGCGCACGGGAAAAACAGCCCCCCACCACTAGTGCAGGGCCCTTTATCCCGCAGCTTGTTAAAAGTACCCCATTGCGACAGGTACAAAAACTTAGATTGTGAGCCCACTAGGGACAGAGGAAAGTGCCTGCATATAATAAATGTAAACCACTTTGATTGTAGCACTGAAAGGCAGTATATCAATTATCTCCCTCTGTCTCTACTACCAATTTTATAAAAGATGACACCTTGTTAGAGAATATTCATGCTTTAAACAAGGACTGAGCAGTTCATTTGTCAAAGCAGATCAGGGCAAACATAAGTATTAATGAACAATAAACCAACATTAACATGCTTACATTAATTGTCATTGTAAAAATTTTTAATAATAAATTTAAAGGATGTGAATATATGCAAATTACCTCATTAGCAATTGTCATGTGTTAGTGGAAATGGTGATAAGAAGTAAAGTTTGGCATTGTAGTGCACATTAATTAGTGTAGTCTAGCATGTTTTGCAAATAATTATTTTTGTAAATGCCATGTTAATGTCAGTGTTAATGCAATATGTTAAAATTGGGCATTAACACTTAATGCAGTTTTATAACTAGACCCTTTATAGTTAATACGAATTTTATAATGTATGGTACAAAATGCAGTGGAATATACGTCACACTGCTTTATGTGTGTTCATAGGAGTCAGCTTTTCAAAATTATTGGTGGTGTTAAGCCCAATGGAAATAACCCCTCTCTGGACACATACAAAGAATTTTCTCAATATTGGGGGTGATCAAGCACCCACAGAGTCGGCTCCTATGTGTGTGTGTGTCACTACTATTTAGAGTGTTTTATGGAAAGGATATCGCAATGCACTTTAGAAATACATATGAAATCACCTCTGGGCTAGAGAATGTAAGTACTGTATATCTTGGTGTCAAATTTGCATGACAGTTTCTGAATAGCAAAGGTGTGCAAGCCAGAAAATGTGATAGATAGATGAGCTTGGCTAGAGCAGAGCCAAGTGGTCTGGTTTGCTTCTATCAGGCAAAGACAAACTGAGCAAATTAATTAGAAGTTGGCTTAGTGGCTTTGCTCTAGTGATGTATACTGAGATTGGAGCCCCATATCTGGAAGGCTTGGCAAAGCGTGAGCAGAGTGGGGAGATGGTATCCTTGAACATTAGGGGAGGAAGGAAAGCTGAGAAAGGCAATAGGTTGCTGCTATTAATTATAACACCTGTTCATAGAAAACCTGCGAGGTTTAGCCAGCAAGAGGCCTTCGGTCATGGGGATAGACTACCTGGGAGGGTTTGAAGTGCTGGAACAATGAGCACAGAAATCTCAACGTATAAAAAAACATTTTCTATTGCTCATTTCTTCTTTCTTTTGGGGTTCTCCATTTTAATTCTCTATCCTTATCTTTTTTCCAACTTTTATCATGCTTGCATTTACTTCATTTCCTCTGCTTCTCATTTTAATTTGTTGTTTCATTTGAGTGCTTATCTTTGTATTTGCAGCCTCTCTCCAACTACC
Source organism: Microcaecilia unicolor (assembly GCF_901765095.1). Taxonomy (NCBI): domain Eukaryota; kingdom Metazoa; phylum Chordata; class Amphibia; order Gymnophiona; family Siphonopidae; genus Microcaecilia; species Microcaecilia unicolor. The sequence continues at coordinate 79,335,464 of NC_044037.1, read as the reverse complement.
CCAGCAATCTTTTTATCTTTCCCTTTCCTCCAGTTTTATTTGTTTTTATTTTGTTCTTTTCACATTTCTGATGTCTCCTTTCCCCCCCTTTTATTTATCCTCCCTAGCCTCCTTTCTTCATTATCTTTCCCTCATTCTCACCATTTTGCTTCCAACATCCCAATCAATAAAGATAGAAGATACAACCGTACTTATATATGAGAAGAGATGTGTAGTGAAGAAGAGGTTTTTCTGGATTTCAGTAAAGCCTTCAATGCAGCTGAGAAATCTAGGCAATCTGTGAATTGGAATCAAAATGATAAAATGTGTAAGAAAGCTGGCTAAATAGTAGTATTCAGAAAGTTGTAGTTAGCTGGGGTGAAAGGAAAGTGACCAGTGGAGTGCCACAAGAACAAGTGCTAAGCCCAGTCCTGTTTAATATCTTCATAAATGATAACGAGGAAGGTATAGAAGGGAAAGTGTTTCTGTTTGCAGATGATGTGAAAATGTATTCTGTGGAGTAAACATGTTGGGGGGGGGGGGGGGGATAAAATATGAGATGACTTCAACCTATAAAAAGAATGGACAAAGGTGTGGCAATTATCCTTTAATAAAACAAATGTCAAAATATTTCCTAGAATACTTCTGGTATTCATTTTGCAGAGCCCATAAAAATAAGACTGTGGCAGAAATGTAGTCATTTGTCAGATTTACTCATTAAATATAAATTAAAAGAGCCGCAAGAGACCTCACCACTAGAATCCATGCACACAACTGAATCTCAGTTGCACACTGTATGCAAATCAGAGATATAAAAAGTAAAATGTTTCCCTGTATTTCAACTTTGTCTATTTCTAGTCCTTGTTTTTTGCTTTGCTCCTGTAATATATTTTACTGCTTGGCTTTTCGCCCATAATGGTAGTGCTGAGATTCAAATAGCTCCCAGACTTCCTGAGTATAATTATTAAGCTATACCAAACAACGTTTTTGCACTCTCTCTTCTGATGCAATTTAGAGCTCTGTGGGTTCTAATCCTGTCTCTGCAAATGTCTCACTGTGTGACCTCGATAAAGTCACATCAGTTTTCTGTGTATTAGTCTGGTCAAGTTATACATAATGTACGAATATGAAATGTTATTCAAGTTCTTGCTCAGTAGAGCTGGGGCACATTGATAGGCTTAAGCACAGACCCTGATTCTGGTTCAGCTGAATCCTAACAAGGCAAAAGCTAGCCAAGCTAGTAGCAGCCGTCCTTACATTTCACCGGTCTTTCCTGACTCATTCCAGTCAAGTCCTGCTGCTTGCCTAACTCTGTGCAAATTCCAAGCAGCTGCTGCCGCTGTTGGTCGCACTTCCTACTGCCCCAAATTAAATTTCAGCTGTGCAACATTGAGACTTCTTTCCCAAATGCAATCTACTTGTCCCTAGTGCTGCGGAACAAGAGACAGTATTGCAATAACAGTATGAGAGTCCTCGCACCTTGCAGCTCAAGTTCTATCAGTCTGCCTGAGTCATGAGCAGGGACCAACAGGACATGGGTTGAGAGAGAGGCAAGACAGGTAAGAAGCATAGAGGGATGAGAAGGGGGAGCAGGAGTATAAGGAGAAGGGAAAGATAGCATAGGCAGCAATTTTTTGGGGTGGCTGCATGGACCAAAAGAACAGCAGAAGCAGGAAAAGAGAACTGCTTCTGCACAGCCAAAGAAGGAGCATGATTGGGAGAAGCCAGGAAGCCAGCTGCCACATGACAAAAGTTGATTGGCAAACTGAGGAGACACTCCCACCTCCTCACTGCATCATGGAAAGAACCATGTGTAGCAGGAGGGCAGGCTCCACCACCTGAACACTACTACTTATCATTTCTATAACACTACGAAATGTACACACTGATGTACACATGGAGGGGCATAATCGAACGGGGCGACCAAGCTTTCCTGAGGGTGTCCTCGCAGGACGTCCCTGCGAAGGGGTGGGGAAACCCGTATTATCGAAACAAGATGGGTGTCCATCTTTCCTTTCGATAATACGGTTGAGGACGCCCAAATCTCAACATTTAGGTCAACCTTAGAGATGGTCAACCTAAATGTTGAGATGGTCGACCTTAGAGATGGTCATCTCCGGTTTTCGGCCATAATGGAAACCGAGGACGCCCGTCTCAAAAACGACAAAATCCAACTCATTTGGTCATGGGAGGAGCCAACATTTGTAGTGCACTGGTCTCCCTGACATGCCAGGACACCAACTGGGCACCCTAGGGGGCACTGCAGTGGACTAACTGATGCACTAACTGAACGGAAAAAGCCCTTCCCTTACCGATCCCTTAGCGATTTGGAAAGGAACGGGCATGCATGAAGGAAATCGCATGCAAATGAGCTGCTCACTGTTAGCTCATTTGCACACGATTTCCTTCCTAAGGAGGGGAAGCCAGTGCAGAGCAGCCATGCATAATGCTTGGCTACTCTGCATTGGCTTCCCCTCCATGCCAAAGATGGCTTCATACATGCAGACAAGCTGCGTGTATAATAGCCGTTTACAACCTTAAATAAATTGCCATCTACAACCTTAGAAAAATACAAGTCCAGGTGAAAATGTGTGTGCTAATCAGGGACGTCTTTTTTTTTTTTTTTACGTATGGGTAAAGGATGTCCTTCACTATGCCTCCGTCCCTGCCTGTGATGGCAGTTGAGGATGTCCAAAATGTGGTTGTTTTTGTAAGAAGGACATCCATGCCTGCTATGCCTCTGACACCCCCTTTATTTGGATCACAAGTAGCAGCAGTGGGATTTGAACTGGCCACCTCTAGATTGCAAGACCAGTGCTCTAACCACTAGGCCACTCCTCCACTAGCTTGAAATATGGCCATCCCTGTGGGGGGGGGGGGGGCAGTTCAGGACGTCCAAAATGTTTGAAAGAAGGACATCCATGCCTTTGCTATGCCTCCGCTGACACACACACATACCTCCCCTCCCAGGGACCTGCATACTGCGGCGATGGACCTGAGCATGACATTTCAGGCTGGCAAAAAGTTTTTAAAGTTCTTTTTTTCAGGGTGGGAGGGGGTTAGTGACCACTGGGGGAGTCAGGGGAGGTCATTCCCGATTCCCTATGGTGGTCATCTGGTCAGTTCAGGCACCTTTTTGAGGCTTGGTCATTAGAAAAACAGGACCAGGTAAAGTCATCCATGGTGCGACCTCACTTTGAATATTCATTCAATTCTGTTCGCCGTATCTCAAAAAAGATATAGCAGAATTAGAAAAGTTTCAAAAAAGAGTGATCAAAATGATAAAGGGAATGAAACTCCTCCCATATGAGGAAAGGCTAAAGAGGTTAGGGCTCATAAGCTATGAAAAAAGATGGCTGAGAAAGGATATGATTGAGATCTACAAAATCCTGAGTGGTAAAGAACGGGTAAAAGTGAATCAATTTTTCACCCTTTCAAAAAGTAGAAAGACCAGGAGACACTCAATGAAACTACATGGAAATACTTTAAAAACAAATAGGAGGAAATATTTTTTCACTCAAAGAATAGTTAAACTCTGGAACTCATTTGCCAGAGGATGCGCTAATAGCGGTTAGTGTATCTGGGTTAAAAAAAAGGTTTGGACAAGTTCCTGGAGGAAACGTCCATAGTCTGCTATTCAGATAGACATAGGGGAAGCTACTGATTGTCCCCGGGATTGATAGCATGGAATGTTGTTACTATTTGGGTTTCTGCCAGGTACTTGTGACCAGGATTGGCCGCTATTGGAAGCAGGACGCAAGGCTAGATTGACTATTGGTCTGATCCAGTATAGCTGTTCTTATATTATGTTCTTATACCGAAAATTATTCTCTTCTTCTAAATCTCCTATCCCAAACATCTCTCGAATATGTTCAACATCAAGATGGATCCCTCTGGGTGATTTAGATCCTGCTAATTCTACCTTTCATGATTTTCTGTTAAGAGATTTGTTGACTATCTTTCTTGATTAATCTTGAGCCATGCAAAAAGGCCTGCTTTGAGACAACTTGAGGAAGCTACTGATCTGATTATTACAAGGGCTGATAAAGGCGGAGCACTGGTTGCTCAGACAAAAACACTGTTATGGAAGTAACATGAAAAAATGTTGATGAGAAATTTTATCATCGTTTGGAAGTGGACCCAGCTTCTTATTTTATGTCAGAGATATATGCACTCATCTTTGGGGCGTATGAGAGTTTTGTGATGAAAAAGGAAGCAGAATTTTTGGTTGAATCTCATCCTCAAATCCCTCACTGAACTGCTTCCTAAGATTCATAAAACCATTTTATCACCTCCTGGTTGTCCTATTGTTCAACTAAAAACTCGGTTATTGAGTCTGTCTCACAATTTATCAACCTATTCCTGAAACCTATGGTTATATAAATGCTATCTTTTATTCAGGACACTTCTCATTGTATCCGAATATTACAGATTTTGAATACTATTACAGATTTGATGTGGTTGGTGATGCTGGATGTCAAGACTAAGGTTTAGCTGTGATTTGTCGTTTACTGGATCAGAGAGATCCCTCTGATAGAATCCTTACATTCACTTTGTTGGATGTTGCTGAATTAGTATTATGATGAAGCAAGTGCCAAAAGAGGGCAGAGCTGGGAAGTGTGAAATAGAGCACATGCGCTTTGGAAGCAGTCAGATGTGACCGATAGTGTCTCCATGTTATCAAAAGGTCCACATGCAATTGATAGTCAGGTGGCCCAGAGACAAATCACCAACACTTACTGAGATTACATTGGGGTTGGGGAAGAGTATGGAGTAGAGGCAATATGAGGACAGGTTACAAATGACCCAATTACACTCACAAAGGAACAACTTACCTCACCTGCACATACACACACAAATCCCCTCACATAGTGCTAATAAACATGTGCTTAAGTCAAACAACACATATACCTATTAGCGAAGGTGGGGTCAAGGATCCTGGCAGCTGTGCTTTATCCATCTGCTTGGTTCACTAGCTATAACCATACCCAAACAACAATAATATGAAACATTGTACTGGTCTAGAGTGGTCAGAGGCTCTCAGAAGAGGCTGAACAGTAGGAATAGGAGTGAGAGAATGGTCAGCAACCTACATGACACATCTCCAATGACTACCAATAGCCTGCTTTGATGGTGGGGGTGGGGGGATTACATTCTGGAAATGCAGGGGAAACACAGGTGCATTGGGGAGCACATATGCTCACTGTAACAACACATGTGAACAAGGCAATGCAGTCATTACATATGCAACCCTGCTCCCACACTTCTACACTCTGCCCCCACCATCAAGCAAATGTCATTCTCATGGCCCACGTTAAGTATAAACACACTGAAGGAGATGGAAAAGAAAATGTAAGTGGGTGGCATTTTTTTTTAACTTTTATTTTTAATGAAAATTTCACATAATGAAACCATATAATTACTTATACAGACAAGAAACATTAATAAAAGGAATAACAAAGATAAATATTGCCAAAAAGATAGGAAGAAAATCTCCAGTCCTCCATTTGGGGAGATCCAATTTCAAAAATATAAGGAAAACTAAAGAAGTTAATTCTATTGAAGTAAAAGCAGCTGACCTCAGGCTCTAAACCAGGAGACATTACTGAATGAGCTTCCAAGACAGGTGGGATTAGTGATGAAGTTCTATCCCCATCCCCCATACTCCCTTAGTGGATATAAAGGTAGACAATTGCATAGTATCATAGAAAACATATTTATGAGACACATTTAACCATACATTTACAAGGGAACCATCTGGATAACTGCAAACCCTAACAGCAGAAATTGTCTCCTCCTTTTTTGTGTTTCTCTAGAAATATCTGGGAACATATGAATTTTGCAGTTAAGGAAAAGTTTTTCACAGTGTTTGAAAACCAATCTTTATCAGTTGTCAAGGCAAAAGTCACTAACCATGTCACAGGTTGGACAACTTCTGAGTCTAAAGTTTCTAACAAAGAGAATCTTACAGCTCCATATTCTTTTTTGGTTCCATTTGAGTGCCTTCATTAATTCTTCTCTGAGTTTGTATATAATATACTTTAGTGTAATCCCTGGTTCAATTGGGATTACTGTGGGAGTGGTAGAGAGTCCTGATAGAGAGTCATTGAGTGGAGTGACTGGGAGGTCCTTAGGTGGGAAGAAGCCCAGCCCATGGGAGGGTTTATTGAATAAAATGCAGAAAGATAGTGCCCATGTTGGGGCAAGTGACAGCTCTGAGAGAAGTTAAGAGTTCCATGTGAGAGTACATGTTTTTTTGAGTCTTTTGGTCTTTTGTCTGTCTGAAAATCCCCTACCAATAGATCAGGAGGGGAGAAAGGAGACCTGTTGGAAGGAGTGTAAGCTTTGGCTGACAAGGAGGGGGCTACTCCACAAAGTGGCAACCGGTGAATTACAAGTGCTATGGGTGGGCAGAAAAAAGGGTCCCAGCCTGGGAGCAGTCAGATTAGAGCTCAGTCCCAGGGTGGATCTGGAGAGGGATCACCGCTGGAGATGGGTTAGATAGTGAAGGATCTGAGCCTGCTGGAGAAAACTGATTGAGAGAGGAGAAAACAGCTTTTGTGATTTAGCAGTGCCTCCCAGGATAGGCATGGACTGGAGCACTTGTCTCTATGTAAATAATCCTGACATATCCCTGTAAATATACCCGTGAAACAAGTGGTAGAAGTGTTCCCCGCGTAATGACAGTAAGTATGAGATTATATTAAATGAGAGTTATACAATTGATTGTGTTGAAGATCTATTCAAACTGCTATCTGCCTGTTGCAGTTGAGTTTGTTATTTGACTTCCTAGAGTGATGCATGGCTCCTGAACTGAAGAACTGAGTGGAACCCAGAACTAATAAAGTGTCTCCTAAACCCCCAGATCACTATTCCAGACCATTGACCCACCCCAGCTTGACTGCATGTGAACTGGAATTGAGGAGTGTGGTGAAAGCGGCCCACGTGACAGCGAAGACTGTGAGGTTTGAAGTGAGAAACACAGTGAACTTCTTTTGTAGCCCAGGTCTGGAGCTAGAACCAGGTGAGACCCGGGTTACATTTATCAGGTGGTATACAAAATGGGTGGCACAACTTAGGGCAGGTTGCAACTACGAAGTCAAAGGCCTATGCCCTGGCTATCGGAGCCATTCCTTTTGCAAAATGTGCACATTGAACCCCCAAAAGCCACCGCTAGGAGGCTAAGCATGCACACATGCAAAGAAGAAAAGTTCCCTCTTTCATTCCACTGAGTGAGCCTTGCAAGGTGGCTGAAGGCACATCTTGAATTCAATGGTCTTTCCTCCTTCTCCCTTTCTATTCAGTTTAAGGATCTGAAGAAGAGGGCCAGATTCCTATACCTGCATTACCAGGACTGGCTGTAGGAGGTCTGTGCAGAAATGGAGGAGGCAGCAAGTCAGTACCAAGAATTCATATATGCTGCCACAATTGGGAAAAGCACATGAATACATTTATCACAGCAGGTTCTGCCCTTGCCTCAGGAGCAACCATCACATCTAGCAACAATCTGCCACAGTACTACTACTACTACTTATCATTTCTATAGCACTACTAGATGTACACAGCGCTGTACACTTGAACATGAAGAGACAGTCCCTGCTCGACAGAGCTTACAAACTAATTAGGACAGACAAACAGGACAAACAAGAGATAAGGGAATATTAATGCGAGGATGATAAAATAAGGGTTCTGAACAAGTGAACAAGGGTTAGGAGTTAAAAGCAGCATCAAAAAGGTGGGTCTTTAGCTTAGATTTGAAGACGGTCAGAGATGGAGCTTGACGTACCGGCTCAGAGAGGCTATTCCAGGCATATGGTGCAGCAAAATAAAAGGAACGGAGTCTGGAGTTAGCAGTGGAGGAGAAGGGTGCAGATAAAAGAGATTTACCCAGTGAATGGAGTTCCCGGGGAGGAATGTAGGGAGATATGAGAGTGGAGAGGTACTGAGGAGCTGCAGAGTGAATGCACTTATAGGTCAATAAGAGGAGTTTGAACTGTATGCGGAAACGGATAGGAAGCCAGTGAAGTGACTTGAGGAGAGGGCTAATATGGGCATAACGACCCTGGCGGAATATTAGTCGTGCAGCAGAATTTTGAACAGATTGAAGAGGAGAGAGATGGCTAAGTGGGAGACCTGTGAAAAGCAAGTTGCAATAGTCTAAGCGAGAAGTGATAAGAGCGTGGATGAGGGTTCTGGTAGTGTGCTTAGAAAGGAAAGGGCGGAAGGAAGGCTCACTTCCCTCTTACGCTAGCTGAAAGCACAAATCACACACCAGATACAAGTCACATGTTCTAGCCACCTTACTCAAATCCTCTGAACCCCCTCTAGGGTAATCTCCTTCTTGGCCCCAAAGCTCTCCAGCTGATTATGCTGTGCTGGACAAAATATAACTTGATCCTTTGCCCTGTGGCCTACTCCATTTTATGCCTAGCCCTTGCTCTTCATGTATTAATGGTAGAGGAGTAGCCTAATGGTTAGTGCAGTGGCCTGAGAACCAGGTTCAATTTCCACTGCAGCTCCTTGTGACTCTGGGCAAGTCACTTAACCCTCCATTGCCCCAGGTACAAAATAAGTACCTGTATAGAATTTTTATTTATTTATTTATTTATTTATTTTGTTGCATTTGTATAAGTAAACCACATTGATTGTAACCATGGAAAGGCAGTATATGAAATTCCATCCCCTTTTCCTTTCTTATTAACACCTCAACCAAGCAAACATCTCTGCAGACTGAAACACACAATTCACATTGTCTGTGAGGCAGGCCTCACTGCATTCAGTACCATTGCTCTAGGACCAAACCTTGCACCCCCTCCCTACTATACTGAATGCCTGTCCAATGTCCCTGTGAGGGAGTGAGTGGTACAGATGTATGTTTCGTTAGGAGCCCTCCTTCACTTGGGGAGCCACCTTAGGGTAGGTGGAATTTACCTACTTTGTCAGAGGGCTAGAGCTCAGGCAGGAATGATGTTAAGGGCCTTATTCTATAAAGGTTATGCTCCTAAATTTACACTCCTAAAATATGAGCATACTCTATGCTCCAAAATAGATTATGCTTATAATTTAGAAGCATAAATTATGCTCATAAATTAGGAGCATAAATTTTAGGAGTGTAAATTTAGGAACATAACATTTATAGAATAAGGACCTAAATGTCCTAGAACAGAACAGATCAGGGAGGTCTCAAGTGAGGAAGTCTCCAAGGTGGAGGCCCCAAGTCAAGAAACCTCCAAGGGAGGAGCCTTGAGTAAGGTCCTCCAAGCATATGCAGAGAGAAAGCTAAAGTACATGAGGGAAGCACCAGGGAAGAGAAGTAGCCTGAGCCTAAGTGTTTCCCTAGGGTGGGAAACTATGAGTGTTCAACTCAGCCTCCAGGAGATAATTATATGTGTGAGGAAGACTGCCAAGGTAGGAGATAACCTTAAAGTATATCCAGAGTAGACCTAATTTTCATGTATGCTCAGACGGGGCCCAAGATGGAGTTAGGACCCATCCTGTGACTAAATTGAGAGAGAGAGAGAGAGAGAGAAACTCTAATTAAATGGACTAAGCCTGTGAAGTAACAGACCTAATTACTCTCCCTTTGTACAAATAAATAAAGCAATTTGACTTTTACCTGCAAGCTGTGGGTGAGTGTGCCACATTTGTGTGAGGTCCTGCAGCTCTGAATTATTTTCATCTCAGTTTGTTTTACCTGAAATATCACCTGAATTCTCACATTGAGCCTAAAGTTCCACAGAGATCTATTGACAATCCATTTATTATCATGGTTAGTCTGGAACATTTTGGTAATGTTCCACTTTAAGGAACTATTGTGTATTTCTTGCTAATTCTTCACCTTTATAGTATTGTCCCCTATAAGTACACTCTGTGTGATTGCAACAGGAAAGGTTTATAGGTAGATTAAAAATGCCTTGTGATCTTTTCTCTCTTTCTAGACAGTGAGAAGTGATTTGTTTATGATGGATCTTGTGATGATTAAAGTAATACAAGTAATTTATAGTCTCTTACATCTTGGCAACACTTTAAGGAGAAACACATTTTTTCATCTAAGGGATGTGAAAGTTTTCAGGAATGGACAAGGAGGACGGAAATGGAGAAGACCCATCTCAGCTAAATTTATTAGCAAGACTTAATTAGCTCATAGTAATATCACCTTAAGTGTTTGTTTAATATTCCAAGCCAGGCATTTCTAAGCTTCTTGATTTCCACTGCATAAGCATAATTGCCTTTTTCTACAACAAAAAACCTGTGCAGGTTGCAGCATTTTAAAATAGATGAATCCTACTATTGGACTTTCTTGGTACCATAAGGAGCACTACATCATTTTTCAGGCCACTGAGCTGAAAGCTTGAACAATTACACACTCTTCCAACATGAATACTGATCTTCATTTCCATTCCATAAATTTCCAAAGTAAAAAAACAGCATAAAAACCACTGAACAGTTCTAAGGAACAAACAGGTGTAATGTATAGAGCCATGGGGAAAAGAAATCTCCTATGCATGGTGACTTTGGATTTCACAGATGTTAGTAGAGGATGTTGATACATTGACTCTAAAGGGGTCTTCATAAAAGGAAGTAAGAAAGTGGGAAAGATAATTATGTCTCCACAATCCCATCCCTCAACAATGTTAATTAAAGGAATGGACAACCTGCACTGCCAGTAGCACTACCACAGATTGAGGCAAATGGTAGCAAATTGGAAACAGGTCCAGCTATGTTGAAACTTTTGAGGAAGTACAAGTGTTTACACAGAATTAAAAGTAATAATTACATAAGCTTTGGAATACAAAGTACTACATAAACAATACTACACAAAAATGTCATCAAAAACAATACAGAAATACCACTATATATCATTATCCTGCTCTAGCCCTTGAGATTGCAAAACAGCCTAACTGTCTGAATAACCCATATGAATATGCTTTAGAACAGCTGACTTAAATTAAGCAGTTTAGTGCTCCAATCCCCCTCCCTGCCCCTCCTCTGACAAAGACCATCTGCTTCCCACCCTCTCCCTCCACTACAGTGTAGATAGGCTCCTCGGGCCTACATTTGTTCTCTAGTGGTCCAGTGGGGGCAGGAGCAGAGCCCCCTCACTCCTGCCACTTGCAGCAGCTGGACCAAAGTGGCTGTTGTGACCTCTCGTTGGGAGTGGAATCGGGCACTTTTTGTGCCAACCAAAGTTTATGGGGCTCCTGGTCGATATTAAGCTGGGATATGCATAACTGTCTTGTGCGAGCCCTGGCTGAATATTGGCCAGGCCCGCATAAGCTCCAGTGGTCAGACCGCCCAAATTTAACCTCCAATATTCAATGCCAGTGCCGGACATGGCCTGTTACTGAATATTGGAGGCTAATGTGGCCAGTGGCGGAAAACATTTTAAAAAAACGCTGACCACTGGCGGCTGAATATTGGGGGACACTTCCTCCACATACCGAGAGCCAGATTAAAGCATTAGCAAACTTGGCATGTGTATAGGGCCCAAAAGTTTAATGGCCCTGTCAGATGTGCTGAAAATTCAAAACCCTAGGATTGCCAACTGTACAAATGCTAGAAACTTGTAAATTTACTGTCCTGAAGCCAGAAGGATGGCTAAATTTATCTGGATATTTTTCAGAATTTAGCCCTCAACAGCTCTCCAATCCTCTCCCCCCTCCCCCCACCCACCTCTAGTACAGAGACTGTGGTAGAATCCAACCAATAGAAAGGTTGTTATAGTGGAAATGAACAAGACCACCAAAGTGGGCAAAGAAACAATGTCCCATGAATAATCACAGAAGCCAAAGAGAAGTGGGAACAGAACCAGGCTCTTCAATAACAGACAGGAAACAATCAAATTCCAAAATTCAATTTATTGTAGACTCTACAAGGTACCCTGTTTCGGCACAACAAGTGCCTTCCTCAGGAGTCTTAATACTTTGTCTCATATTAGATAGAGTTGCTTGTTGGTAAATGTTCTGGTCGATTGAGCAAAACTGCACACACAGAACAGGAGCCAAGCTCTGAAATTCAAGCTTTTGCAATTTTGGGATGGGTTTTCATTTACATGCGTTATTTCCTCCTCAATCTGTCCCTCTCAAACCCTGGCTGTGTAACATCTGCTTGCAGTCATCTTGGTTTCTATTGTTTACATGTTCTTCCACTCCACCTTTAATCACTGCAGATCCCTGATCACCATCACCTAGTAACAATCTCATGCGCTTCAGTCTGCGTTTGCTCTTGATTCTTCCGGTGTCCCCCATGACTTGCGATTGAACCACGATCCCTAAATCCACGGACGGAAGGTTTGTTATAGTCACAGGATCTTGGACAGAAAGCCAGTGGAACAAGTAAGTTTCTGGGAGGAGGGCATGAGAATGACTAGAAATGTAAGAGGAGTGAGATGAAGTGTGAGGGGCTGTTGCAAGCTCAGAAAAAGAGTTAGCAGCAAATGCAAGAAGTATAAGACTTTCGTCGCCTGCCTCCCGCCCCCCCCCTCCGAAATTTAAAACTCGATACCTGCTCGGGGTTAAGGGAAGGCGGCGTCGGCAGCGACACAGCATGTCAGCACCAGTGAAACGCGTGCTGGCTGGGCGTGCCTTCAGCTTCCCTTTGTTCTGTCTCTCAAGTGCTGGTCCTGCCCAGCGCTTGAGAAACAGAACGAAGGGAAGCTGAAGGTGCACCGAGCCAGCACGCATTTCACTGGTGCTGACGTGCTGTGTCGCTGCCGACGCCGCCTTCCCTTAACCCCGAGCAGGTATCAAGTTTTAAATTTCGGAGGGGGGATGGGAACAGGACCTGGTGCTCGGTGGGAGGGAGGGAAGGAGGAAGGCCTGATGCTGGGTGGGTGGGAAGGAGGAAGGCCTGATGCTGCTGGGTGGGAGGGAGGGAGGAAGGAAGGAAGGAAGGAAGGAAGGCAGGCCTGATGCTGGGTGAGGTGACTGGCGCTTGATGCTGGGTGGGTGGGAGGGAGGGAGGGGTGCCTGCCTGCCTGCCTGATGCTGGGTGGGAGGGGTGCCTGGTGCAAGGTGGGTGGGAGGAAGGGGTGCTTGATGCTGTGTGACAATTATGGGTTTAAGCTCCGCCCCAACCCCACCCCCTTTAGCCTCCCCAAACAGTTGGGCCACCGACCGCCTATGACTGCCACCATGCCCAAAGCTTGAATCTGCACTTTTTCCCTGCTACCTCTGGAGAGTTGAAAGTGTGGGATATTGAGATATGTGGGGGGGGGGGGGGGGGGTGTTTGGGGAGGGTGCACAAATATATGTTTGTCTAGGGACCAATATAGAGATTTTTAGGCCCTTTTACTAAAGTGTAGCGTGTGCCCGTAGCTATAAAATACAGCATGCAGCATTTAGCGAGAGCTAAACTTTAATGAAAAGATCCCTTTACATTTAATTTCCAAATGAATTGCCAATGTTTGTAATATTATGCTGTTTTAGCAGTGTGCCACAAAAATAATTTATCATTTCTAATATTGTTTTTTACATAACAAGTGAAAGATGTATTTGGCATTTCATTTTATTACAAGTTAATAAATTTAGAGTAACTAAAGGTGAAGAATTAGCAAGATATACACAATAGTTCCTTAAAGTGGAACATTACCAAAACGTTCCATAGCTAACCTTTATAATAAATGGATTGTCAATAGATCTCTGTGGAACTTTAGGCTCAATGTGAGAAATCAGGTGATATTTCAGGTAAAACAAACTGAAGTAAAAATAATTTAGGGGTCCTTTCATTAAGCTGCATTAGGTCATATCTCAAAAAAGATATAGCAGAACTAGAAAAGGTTCAAAGAAGGGCAACCAAAATGATAAAGGGGATGGAACTCCTCTCATATGAGGAAAGACCAGGGCTGCCGAGAGGGGGCAGAGATGACAAATTTCCCCACGTAGGCCTCCAGAGGGGGGGGGGGGGGGGGGGGGGGGGGGGGGGGGAGGCTGGTGTCGGCAATCTTCTTGCTTCCGGGTCTGTCTCTCTCCTGCTGCTCCTGTTTGCCGAGACCCAAATGATTGGATTAACGCGATAACCCGGGTGACCCAACTTATGACCTGGATCCCGGCACACAGGAGCAGGAGACGACAGATCAAGGAGGTTTTCATCCAACCTCCTTTGCAACAGAACAAGGAAAGTAAGGGGGCAGGGGTGGAGGCCCGGATGTGGGGAGCGGCATGAGTGTGTGTGTAGGGGAGGGGGGTCTTGCCCCGGGTCCGGCTGTGTCTCTTGGTAGCCCTGGGAAAGGCTAAAGAGGTTAGGGCTCTTCAGCTTGGGGAAGAGATGGCTGAGGGGGGATATGATAGATGACTATAAAATCCTGAGTGGTGTAAAACAGGTAAAAGTGAATGGATTTTTTTTACTCTTTCAAAAGTACAAAGACCAGGGGACACTCAATGAAGTTACATAATAATACTTACAAAAAGGAGGAAATATTTCTTCACTCATTGAATAGTTGAAGAAATATTTCCTCCTTTTTGTAAGTATTATTATTGAATAGTTAAGCTCTGGAGGATGTGATAACAGCGGTTTGCATATCTGGGTTTAAGAAAGGTTTGGACAAGTTCCTGGAGGAAAAGTCCGTGGAGGGGCATAATCGAAAGCGAACGCCTATCTCCATGGGCGTCTATGTCCGAAAACGGGTACGTGAAGAAGCGGGACAGACCGTATTTTTCAAAAAAAATGGGCGTCCATCTTTTGTTTCGAAAATACGGTTTGGACGGACCAAATGCCATGGATTTGGTCCTTTCTGAGCTGGGCGTTTTTTTTTTTTTTTTTGCGATGATGGAAAATATAAATGTCCAGCTCAGAAACGTCCTAATCCAAGCCATTTGGTCGTGGGAGGGACAAATGTACAACACTGCCATAGCTCTTAGGGGTGAAGGGGGCAACTACATGTGGGTACAGTGGGTTTCAGAGGCCTCCCATTTACCACCACGAGTGTTACAGGTATGGGGGGATGGGCCTGGGTCTGCCTGCCTGAAGTGCACTGTAGTCCCACTAAAAGTGCTCCAGGGACAGGACTTGTTGCTGATGTATAACCTTGGCACAGCAGTTGACACCTGAAGACTAATCTCGCTGAAAACATCCTTTATTTGAATAAGCACCTTTACTCACAGTTAACTGCAGATCAGAGGTTGTGCCCCACTGGCAACGAGTCTCGCTGGTACTGAGATTAGCAGTAGGTCAGAGCTGGCAGAATGCTGTACAATGCCCTCTTTCAGCAACATTCTTTTTTTTAAATTTATTTATTTATAATTTCACATTATTACAAGATACAACTTGTTAAAGAAAACTCGGAATTGAAATATCTAACAGAAGAAATTACAATAATATTTCTCATATCAATAGAAACAATATTTTCCTATCTTAGACCACCAAGGCTTGGGGGGGAGTTAAAGAAATTGAGGAGAACAAAAACAAATTATTTTTTTTTATTTAGGCAATAGGACCTAGACCGCCCCACAGGTAGTCAATACTTCATTATTTCCCTTAGTCCAAGAGGTCATTTGACAATCTTCTTTAATCTAACAAAGCTTTTCAATTGTTCAGGTTCATAGAAAATGTACTTATTATCCAAGTATTTGATTAGACATTTACATGGATAGGCTAGCAAAAAGCTAGCTCCCAAAGCTTTAACTTCGTCTCTCAATAACAGAAACTTTCTTCTTTTTTCCTGGGTAAATCTAGTGACATCTGGGTAGATCCACAAGCGAGATCCCAAAAAAGTTTTTTGAGCATTTTTAAAATATAGTTTCATAATTGAATTAAGGTCTTGCTCAAAGACCAGAGAAACTAGCAAAGTTGAATGGGTGTGAATTTCAGCAACATTCAAGGTAAGAACTAAGTGCTATAACGTGGCTAACACATGAACAGGATCTAAAACTGGCTTACAAAAATGGCCACTACCTCAAGGACTACCGGAAACAAAACAGGGCACACTCTGACCCAGTAAGCAGAGGGAAAAGCACCATGGGAGTAGAGCCAACCAACTACCTACATCGTGAGCATTTAACACAAGCTAGTGGAATCACGGAGCCCAATACCCTACACCCACCACAATGCATTGCTGATGTGACTCTGCAGTGCCCTTAACAGAAAAGGTGTCACACTCACCCGAGACCCACATCAGAACCATGGAAAGGCTGTCACAGGATAGAACACATTCTGCTGTCATGGAGGTGGGTACGGAATTTGAGGCTGGCATACAGGCTGGGAAAAAAAGTTTGTAAAGTGTTTTTTTTTTGTGGGAGGGGGTTAGTGACCACTGGGGGAGTCAGGGGAGGTCATCCCCGATTCCCTCCAGTGGTCATCTGGTCAGTTGGGGCACTTTTTTGGGACTTGTTCGTGAAAAAAAAGAGTCCAAAAAAGTGACCCAAAATCGCGGTAAAAATGCCTTTTTTTCGATTATCAGCTAAAGACACCCATCTCTCCTCGGCAGATAACCACGCCCCAGTCCCACCTTCGCCACGCCTCCAACACGCCCCCATCAACTTTATTCGTTCCTGCGACAGAGTGCAGTTGAAGATGCCCAAAATCGGCTTTTGATTATACTGATTTGGGCGCCCGCGAGAGAAAGACGTCCATCTCCCGATTTAGGTCGGAATATGGGCGCTTTTCTCTTTCGATTATAAGGTGGATAGTCTGTTATTAAGATAGCCATGGGGGAAGACATTGCTTACCTTGGAATCGGTAGCATGGAATCTTGCTACTATTTGGGATTCTGCCAGGTACCTGTGACCTGGATTGGCCACTGTTGAAAATAGGATACTTGGCAAGATGGACTATTAGTCTTACCCAGTATAGCTGTTCTTCTCTTCTTTAAAAAAATAGAGCACCATGGAATGCACTCAGGCATTGTTGGTAACTTGGAAATCTGCATGTGCTGTGTGCTAAATAATTTTTGAAGGGGTGTGTCTTGGGCAGAGAGTGGGTGTTTCTGTGCTAATTTATATTGCTGCGCACTAACTGGTTAGTACATGGATATAGTGTGAACCCTTACCACCTACAAAAAGTGCTCACGTGGTAATTTTAAAACATGTTTAGCACTAATAGGAATATGAGCGCATGGCCATTAATGCAAAAAATAGAAAGCAGCCATTTTTATGGTTGTGGTAAAAAATTGCCTTATCGTACAGGTCAGACCTGCATAAGGACGCGCTAAGGGCATTTTATTTTACTGCAGCATAGAAAAAGAACCGCTCAGAACCGCATACTGTATTCAGTTCTTCTCAGTTGTGGCCTCCCATAAATGGTTTTGAAAAAAAAAGTCACTTCTCAAAATGCATTTTGAGGACAGTTTGATAAAATGACACTAAATTTAAGATGGCAAGTAGATGCCTACAAAGGAGCTATTTTATAAAGGCATAAAAGAACGGATGTGCCATTATAAACTGCTAGTTTAAGATATAGAAACTGTGCCTACATTTCAGGCACAGACATTTACACTTGCTGTTAAGCAGGTCTCAATATCAACACCCAGATTATTCAACTATGATATAAATGTACATACTTTGTGCTCCTTTTACTAAACTGTGGTAAAAAGTGGCCTTATTGCGTCCTTATGCAGGTCATTCCTGCGTGCTAAAGATATTTTTACCACTAGGGTAAATGGGATGGTTTTTGTATTTTACCGATTAATGGCCATAAGCTAATTTCCCCATTAATGCATGGCCATTAGCATGTGAGCCCCTACTGCCATCCATTATGTAGGTGGTAAGGGCTCACACACTAAACATGCGCTAACCAGCATATGACAGTGTAGTTGTGCTAACCAATTGGCGCAGAACTCGCCCACTTTCTGCCCCTAGATCCGCACCCAGCACTACAAAATACATTTTATTTTTTAGCGTGTGGTAGCACCCCTGCTAAGCCATTTTTTTTGCTATGGTAAGCATGTGTTAGTGCTTACCGCAGCTTTCAAAAGGACCCCTTTATAATCTACACATCTACTTCTGAACTCTACCCACATTCTACGCAAACTCTGCCCCTGCACATGACATGCCTACTGGCAAAGAACACACCATCATGACATCACACATATTTTTATGCCAGTTCGTATTTTATGAGGCAACCTACAGTGGTGGAAATAAGTATTTGATCCCTTGCTGATTTTGTAAGTTTGCCCACTGACAAAGACATGAGCAGCCCATAATTGAAGGGTAGGTTATTGGTAACAGTGAGAGATAGCACATCACAAATTAAATCCGGAAAATCACATTGTGGAAAGTATATGAATTTATTTGCATTCTGCAGAGGGAAATAAGTATTTGATCCCCCACCAACCAGTAAGAGATCTGGCCCCTACAGACCAGGTAGATGCTCCAAATCAACTCGTTACCTGCATGACAGACAGCTGTCGGCAATGGTCACCTGTATGAAAGACACCTGTCCACAGACTCAGTGAATCAGTCAGACTCTAACCTCTACAAAATGGCCAAGAGCAAGGAGCTGTCTAAGGATGTCAGGGACAAGATCATACACCTGCACAAGGCTGGAATGGGCTACAAAACCATCAGTAAGACGCTGGGCGAGAAGGAGACAACTGTTGGTGCCATAGTAAGAAAATGGAAGAAGTACAAAATGGCTGTCAATCGACAAAGATCTGGGGCTCCACGCAAAATCTCACCTCGTGGGGTATCCTTGATCATGAGGAAGGTTAGAAATCAGCCTACAACTACAAGGGGGGAACTTGTCAATGATCTCAAGGCAGCTGGGACCACTGTCACCACGAAAACCATTGGTAACACATTACGACATAACGGATTGCAATCCTTCAGTGCCCGCAAGGTCCCCCTGCTCCGGAAGGCACATGTGACGGCCCGTCTGAAGTTTGCCAGTGAACACCTGGATGATGCCGAGAGTGATTGGGAGAAGGTGCTGTGGTCAGATGAGACAAAAATTGAGCTCTTTGGCATGAACTCAACTCGCCGTGTTTGGAGGAAGAGAAATGCTGCCTATGACCCAAAGAACACCGTCCCCACTGTCAAGCATGGAGGTGGAAATGTTATGTTTTGGGGGTGTTTCTCTGCTAAGGGCACAGGACTACTTCACCGCATCAATGGGAGAATGGATGGGGCCATGTACCGTACAATTCTGAGTGACAACCTCCTTCCCTCCGCCAGGGCCTTAAAAATGGGTCGTGGCTGGGTCTTCCAGCACGACAATGACCCAAAACATACAGCCAAGGCAACAAAGGAGTGGCTCAGGAAGAAGCACATTAGGGTCATGGAGTGGCCTAGCCAGTCACCAGACCTTAATCCCATTGAAAACTTATGGAGGGAGCTGAAGCTGCGAGTTGCCAAGCGACAGCCCAGAACTCTTAATGATTTAGAGATGATCTGCAAAGAGGAGTGGACCAAAATTCCTCCTGACTTGTGTGCAAACCTCATCATCAACTACAGAAGACGTCTGACCGCTGTGCTTGCCAACAAGGGTTTTGCCACCAAGTATTAGGTCTTGTTTGCCAGAGGGATTAAATACTTATTTCCCTCTGCAGAATGCAAATAAATTCATATACTTTCCACAATGTGATTTTCCGGATTTAATTTGTGATGTGCTATCTCTCACTGTTACCAATAACCTACCCTTCAATTATGGGCTGCTCATGTCTTTGTCAGTGGGCAAACTTACAAAATCAGCAAGGGATCAAATACTTATTTCCACCACTGTATGTGTAAAAATGACTTTAAAAATTACCCTCTTACCCCCAAATTCTATATCACACCTTAATTTCTCACATAAATCGAAGAATATTCTATAAAAATGCATGTAACTTAATTGGTAAACTAATCAGCTCTGTCATTTGGATTTTAACAAGCAATTATCAGCACTAATTGGCATTAATTATGATTTACATGCACAACTCGCTATGCGTATTCTGTAACGTGGTACATGTAAATTCTAAGTCACACAGTTGAAAAGGGGGCATGGTTATAGGCATGGAATGGGTGTTTCTAAAATCTATACACATTATCATAGAATACACCTGCTCTGTGCCTAATATAGGCATCGTGACTTACACCAAGTAAAATATGGCCTAAATGGGCATGAGCAAATTTGGTCACATGGAGAGGCACTCGGCGTTATTCTATATACCATGTGGAAATTTAAGCCCATTCTATAAAATGTAGGTGTACATTAGAGAATATGCCTAGGCATATTTGTTTACTGCGCAAATTTTTCAGGCACCATATATAGAATCTACCCCTTAGGAGGTAATTATATAAAGTAGGTGCCAGCATTTAGGTGCCACCTAAATGATCAGAATATTGGCATATATGTTCATAATGCATATGTGTGCACATATGGCACTCAATGCCATTGTTCTGGCTACATTACATAAATGTGATGATGCAGTTTTAATGAGGGCATACGTATGGGCAGAGTCTATGTGGAGAATGGACAGGGCACGCACTTCTGTGCATAAATTATACAATACTATAACTTACCCAGGTGTTTTTGCAACTTAGGCGCAAGCATTTACACTAAATCTATGGCTGGCATAAGTGTTCGCACCTACACTATAGGCACATGTTTTACCGATTAAAATAGGCACCCACTTTCATTTATAGAATAACTACTACTTATTATTTCTATAGCGCTACTAGACGTACGCAACGCTGTACACTTGAAAATGAAGAGACAGTCCCTGCTCGACAGAGCTTACAATCTAATTAGAATAAGCACTACATAAGCACCATCTAACCCCCAGATTATGTATTGGTTGCCCAAAGTTGGGTGTGCAATTTTGAGAATTAATCATAGATCCATGCATAAATGAGTTAGCTAACTAGGTGATACCAATCAAGTATTGGTATTAATAAGCATTTAATTGGCAGTAACTAAGAGTTACATGCAGATCTTCCCTACGCTTTATTCTATAACTTGCACACCTACATTTCATAGTGAGCAACTCCAAAGGGGGTGTGGCTATGGGATGAACATGGGTGGGTCAAGAGCAAGGAGGTTTTTTGACAGGAGATGGTATGAGCCTATCTGGCCCATTCTGTGGGCTGAAGCCAGTGGGTAAAGCTTGCTGCCATATTGTGTGACCCCCCAAACATTTGAACATGCTATTGAAAATAATAGCAAATTTGTGAGGTTTATGACTGCCTATGTATGTATTTTTTTTCATTTGACAGCTTTTTAAAAATGAATTTGAAAGCTTCCCATATGTAAATAGAGGTTTTTAAAACTTCTGGTGTGGGGGGGGGGGGGGGGGGGGGGTCCTGAGGGTGAGCTGTGTTCACACCTCGGATACGGGTGCTTCAAAGCGGCAGAATTATTTTGGAGCTGCGGGAGACCCCACAACTCGGCCCCAAGGCTTTGGCAGAGCCGGGGCCTTTCTTAAAGATGCCCCCCTACAAAAACGGAGCCTCCCGCAGCTCCAAAAACAAGTCTTTTGCTCTAGAGCGCCCGCACCTGTGGTGGGACCTCGGCTCACCCTCCAGGAACCCCCTCTGGTTATATATGGGAAGATTTCAAATAAAAAAGCTGTGAGATTAAAAAAAACAACAACAAAAAACACATGCACGCACACACACACACACACACACACACACACACACACACACAGGCAGTCATAAACCTTACAAGTTTGCTATTGTTTTCAATAGTACTACTACTACTTAACCTTTCTAAAGCGCTACTAGGGTTACGCAGTGCTGTACAATTTAACATGGAAAGACAGTCCCTGCTCGAAGAGCTTATAATCTAAAAGACAAATGTACAGTTAATCTGATAGGTCAGACAGATAGGGGCAACCTATATGTTCGAAAGGTTAGGTTCCGAATGCAGCATTGAAGAGGTGAGCTTTAAGCAAGGATTTGAAGATGGGTAGGGAGGGGGCTTGGCGTAGGGATTCAGGAAGATAGCATCTTCGAATGTTTGGGGTCATACGATATGGTGGTTGCGTGGGGGAGATGGCTTCAACTTTTTGACATCATGCCGTCTCCGATCATAAAACATCCTTGGTCAAGAGCGTTCCCAGAAATTAGGCATGATGTTATAGAATACCTGCATTTGCTTGCCTTACTGCCATTAGTAGGGTGGGAGAATTTTCACTAGCCTTTGGCAGGCATAGATGATTGCACCCAAAGTTTGACATGAAATGTGCACACTAAGCTAGCATTCTGTAAATGTTGTCCCATGCAGAATGTCCTTTACGGAATACTAGGTGAGTGTGCATCATCTTGGTGCCTATCTTTGAGTGCCATTTACAGAATCTAGCTCTACATGCCTAAATATAAGGGCACTGTTATAGAATTACCCTCCACAGGTCAAACCGAGGGATCCTTTTACAAAGACGTGCTAGCATTTTTAGCGTGCACAAAAAAATAAGTGTGTGCTAAATGCTAGAGAAACCCATTTATTCCTATGGATGTCTCTAGTGTTTAGCGCATGTTAAAAGACTGCCCTAGTATAATCTTTCTAATGCAGAACTCAGGATTACAAATGTGTGGAAATTTCAAGGTCTTACCTGAAGGAAATACATTTCAGCCTGGTTTAAATTTAATTGAAATTTTGGAGTTTCCCCATGTTTTCGGAAAATAAAATTATCAAAAATCATCCAGTGAATAGGGTAAAATTGGGCAGATTTTTCAGGTGGTCCACTGGATGGAGATATGTGCATAATTTATAGTAATCTATCAATTCCACATATAAACGTGTGCCTGCCCACACTCTGCCCAGACCCCGCCCATGTGTTTGCACACCTGTGAGCTACATCCTATCAGAGACATGCATATGGTTACAGAATACCTTGTACGTTCACTTTTGGCATTTATACATATATAATGGTACGTAGGAGAAGGATAAAACCCCCATATGGTGACAACAAAGTGAAGCAGTGAGGTAGCAAACCAAGTGGAACCAATTGGTTGTACCACATTTTGGATTCCAGCAATTCTTTGGTTTTTCCTGTTGCATCAAACAGCTGGGATTGGTTGTTTATGTATGATCCTCATCAATATCTGTTTGTGACACATCATAGAATTGTACGATCTTAATGCAGGCATCATTTGCCGAAACATGGCCATGTCAAGTCTTTGAGTCCTATTATTTGTGCCACGTATACTGGATGATGAATTAAATAATAAAGAGTTTACTTTACCAATCCAAGAGTTACCAATCTTGGATTGGTTCCAATTGGTTGCTACCTCACTGTTTCACTTTTTTTTAATTCATGCACATATGCCATTTTCTAATCATGTAAGCAGTCAGCCAGCACATAAATGTTAGCATCATCCTTATACAATTACCCCATCCACCTAATTCTATGTAACTCCCTTCTCTTCACATCCAGGCAGCTGCCTAATGTAAACCCGGAAGCTGAGTGGAAGGGGCACACGTCAAATTTGCTGGTTTGGGACCAGTGGAAGGACCAAGATTTATCCTGAGAGGCCATCAATGCTGTTCTATAATGGGTGTTCATCTTTGAGTGCTGAGTTTTTTTGGTGCCACATTTTGAGCTCAATTTACAGAATCTAGCCCACTGTCTCATAAATGTAACCATTTTGACAAAAATGATCTATGAAGGACCAGTCTTTTAATATAGATGATACAGTTCCATTCCTAGAGACTGTAGCTTCTTCATATTTTCTAAAGAGGCACAGTTGTCCCCGGTAGTCATAAAAATTAAGGTTTGTGTTATCCTTCCAGTGGGAGATAACAACATGAGTAGCTAAAGCAACCATAATATTAAAAAGCTTCGTAGATGATTTTGGTATTGAAATACCAGAATATCCTGATCTTATAAGAAAGATTTTCTTTAATAAAAGGAATATTAGTTATTTGTTCCCAAACTGATTCCCAGAAATCTTTAAGATTAGTACAAAAGTAAATCATATGTGATAGTGTTCCAATTTCTGTAGGACAGGCGAACATTTGTTGCATGCATTACTCGTCAAGCCTGGCTTTTTTTTCCCATTATCGGGCGAAGCCGGCCATCTTGTGAGCACGCCCCTGTCCTGCCTTCACTACCCTACCAACACGCCCCCTTGATGTTTAGCTGGCTCCATGACGGAAATCATTTGAACCCGGCCAAAATCGGCTTTCAATTATACCGATTTGGTAGGGTTCAGGACATCTCCCAATTTGTGTTGGAAGATGGCCGGTGATCACGTTCAAAAATGAGCTGGTTAGAGTACTTAATATAGACTTTATTTATGCTGTTATGGTTATAATTTAACAACATTCATCCCATGGTACCTCATTTTCTTAATAAGTTTTGCCCTTTTCCTGTCCTCTGTTCTGTAGGTCTAGAGAACAGCTGCCTCTGGGTGGTTTTTGAGGGCCAGACTTACTGACTGACTCCATTGTTGCTTAGGGTTTCCCTAATCAACAATGAAGGGGGGTGGGAGAGGTCCTTCACTCCTATCCTCCTAATCATCCTTTCCTGACATCCTCCTCTCTTCTTATGCTGGCCAGTTAAGTAATCCAGTCTCTAACAGCTGGAGCAAGGCTGATAATGAAATTCAGCATGCGATCTGTCTACGCCTTGCAGCATCCTATCCTCCCTTTTTGCAGGGCTTCTTGTTGCCATGGAAATCCTGCAGGGGGAAAGGAGAGAGTAGGGCACCAGAAGGCCGGGGCAGAGCCCATGCTGCATTTCATTATTAACCTTTGTGCTGCTGCTTGGGGACTGGATTGTTGAATTGGATAGGAGTACCAGGCCCAGACTGAGGCATGGCAGTCAAGACAATGCTCTGGCGTCTACCATAATTTGGCACTGGAGAAAGTTGCCTACATTGCAAATGTCTAAATCCAGGTTTGATGGTTTTAGATTCTGCTCATTACCTCAGGCAAATATCCGCATAATGTAGCATGGATTTCACAAACAGACTGAAATTCACTCACTTACAGTCGCATATGGTTTACATTACTCATAAAACATTGTACCTCGATAGCTCCTCATATATGGCTTCTCTGGTTATCCCATATACCCCCCTCTTGTGCGCTGTGATCTCTTGATGCAAACCGCCTGCTCTACCCTCCCCTAGACATGCACACTATGAGTCCACACGCAATTCTGCCTTTTTCAGTTTAGCTTCTAGTGTATGGAACAGTCTGTCTTTTGATATCAGATCTAAATATTCATTAAACAGATTTAGGGTGAAACTTAAAACCCATTATTTTCAGATGGTTTTCGGAAATACTTCCAAGTGCATATCCTGTGAGTGATCATTGGAGCATTTCACTTTGTACCCCCTCCCTTCCCTTCCTTCTTGTTCTCCCTTGCCCGACTCCCCTAGGTATGTGTGGATGTTTACTTTTTCTATTTTTAATTGGAGTTCCTTTCTTTTATGTTTTATGTAAATTGTATTTATTAACTGCTTTTCAATTTTTTTTAAAGCTAAGGCAGTACATCAGGTCAAAAATAAACATAAGCATAAACATAAACCTTGAGCATACTGAGTAATTTTATAGTATCAGTGCTACATACTGGCATAAATCATTAGAATACTGGCATGCACTTATGTATTTACACACATATTCACATAAATGCCAATATGTTGCCTGAGTACTATTCCATAACTATGTGCATATCTCTGATAGCATGCAGTGTGTGTGTGTGTGGGGGGGGGGGGGGGGGGTACACATGGGTGGCATCTAGGCAGAGTGTGGACACATAGTACCAAATTCTATATATCACACCTAAAAAATCAGTGCCAAAATGAAATACGCCTAGAACTAGGGGGCATGCGATGAAACTACAGTGTAGTAAATTTAAAACAAATCAGAGAAAAAATTTCTTCACCCAACGCATAATTAAACTCTGGAATTCGTTACCGGAGAACGTGGTGAAGGCGGTTAGCTTAGCAGAGTTTAAAAAGGGGTTAGACAGTTTCCTAAAGGACAAGTCCATAAACCACTACTAAATGGACTTGGGAAAAATCCACAATTCCAGGAATAACATGTATAGAATGTTTGTACGTTTGGGAAGCTCGCCAGGTGCCCTTGGCCTGGATTGGCCGCTGTCATGGACAGGATGCTGGGCTCGATGGACCCTTGGTCTTTTCCCAGTGTGCCATTACTTATGTACTTATGTGGTTTATAGAATACACCAAGCGTCTGCCTGCACGACTTAAATTAGTCTCAGGCAGTTACGCCAAATAAAACGCTGTAAATCCCAATACCTAAATTAGGAGTGAACTCGGTATATTCTATAACAAAGTGCATAGATTTTAGAAGCACCCATGATCTGCCCATTCCATGCCCATGGCCACGCCCCTTTTCAACTATATGACTTAGAATTTATGTACATTACATTGTAGAATACGCTTAGACAGTTGGGTGCATAAATTCTAATTAATGCCAGTTAGTGTCAATAATTGCTTGTCAAGGGGCAATTATCAGCGCTGATTGGCTTGTTAACTAATTAAGTTGCATGTGCAACTACACAATATGACTGTATTTGTGCATGCAACTTAGTTTGCACTATATAGAATCTGGGGGATAACTTATAGAAAACTATAGATTATGCACGTATCTCTGAAATACAGGTGCACACATTTACTCCAGCTCTATGACTGGTGTAAGCCCTGTTCCCTTTAAGTCAAGGGTTCTCAACCCAGTCCTTAGGACACAGCTAGCCACAGGTTTTCAGGATATTGATAATGAATATGCATGAGATAAATTAGCATGCACTGCCTCCATTGTATGCAAATCTATCTCATGCACAACTCGGGCATTCGGCACACACTCAGACGTATCAACCCCCGCCCCCTTCAATACCACACTACAAGCCGTATCTTCGATAGAATTGGATTTATTTTGGCCGCAGCCAGGAACATCAAAATTGTTACAACTTAAACAAATTACATTACATCTTCTACTAATCATTATGCCAGCATGCATTTCTACCCGGGTACACAGCTTCTACACGTAGTTGCATATTCTGGGCCACAGGCCAAGCCGTACCAAGCCCCTGTGGCCCCCTGTGCTGTTTTCCAAGCACCCGACGTCACTTGGTGCCTCCCGTTGAAGGAGGCACCTACCACATTTACAAAATGACGTTCTAGGCCTCCCGGCCGCCCAAGCCAGGAGACAAGCTGTATACACGTTGTTTCCTGTTGAAGGAGGCACCTACCACATTTACAAAATGACGTTCTAGGCCTCCCGGCCGCCCAAGCCAGGAGACAAGCTGTATACACGTTGTTTCCTTATAACAAGGCTGCTCACATGCAAGCCTACCATTTGCATCAACTTGATAATTTTCCACACAACTCTTTCTGCAGCAGTAGTTACCCCAAACTTGTAACTGTTATGTGTCAAGCTGCTGTGTACCCATTGCTGGCTGTGCGTAAACATTGTAGTCTAACGCCTCGCTGCGACAAATCTTGCCTCTCAAGTGGGTGGGCGGGTGGGCGTTGCTCTTCTCCTGCTTCCAAATTCAAAAGGACTTCCTGTGCAGTTCAAATTCCTCTCTCCTCCTCCCTTGCTCCTCCCCTTCTTTCCTGCCCCCTCCCCTTGCTACCCCTTGTTTCCCTCCCACTACTACCTCTGCTCTCTAGCTAGGCCCTCCCTGTACCCTCCCCCACACTTCTGTCTTCGCTGGCCTTCAGCCCGGTTGTGGTCGGCCCCCCTTTAATGGGTGTGCCTGGTTCTCAACTCGGGCATTCGGCACACACTCAGACGTATCAACCCCCGCCCCCTTCAATACCACACTACAAGCCGTATCTTCGATAGAATTGGATTTATTTTGGCCGCAGCCAGGAACATCAAAATTGTTACAACTTAAACAAATTACATTACATCTTCTACTAATCATTATGCCAGCATGCATTTCTACCCGGGTACACAGCTTCTACACGTAGTTGCATATTCTGGGCCACAGGCCAAGCCGTACCAAGCCCCTGTGGCCCCCTGTGCTGTTTTCCAAGCACCCGACGTCACTTGGTGCCTCCCGTTGAAGGAGGCACCTACCACATTTACAAAATGACGTTCTAGGCCTCCCGGCCGCCCAAGCCAGGAGACAAGCTGTATACACGTTGTTTCCTGTTGAAGGAGGCACCTACCACATTTACAAAATGACGTTCTAGGCCTCCCGGCCGCCCAAGCCAGGAGACAAGCTGTATACACGTTGTTTCCTTATAACAAGGCTGCTCACATGCAAGCCTACCATTTGCATCAACTTGATAATTTTCCACACAACTCTTTCTGCAGCAGTAGTTACCCCAAACTTGTAACTGTTATGTGTCAAGCTGCTGTGTACCCATTGCTGGCTGTGCGTAAACATTGTAGTCTAACGCCACAGGCCACGGCAACGACACCTCGTTTGCCGTGGTCCCCCACCCCTCCTAGCTGCGGTCATGCCTTAACGCTATAGCTTGTATCTATTCGCAAGTCATGTGGGATCGTATGACTTTTAATGCACACATGAATGCCTGAAGCATCCCTCCCTTACCTATACCCTGTTTTGGCTACTCTATCGCCCTGGCTCCTCTATCGCCCTGACAACCCAGGCTCTCACTGTTCGGTCTCACTGCTGCCCTTCTATGCGCCCACCGCCTTTCCCTGTGCCTAATGTACATACAAGTGATGAGTGACCGCATATCCAAATCCGCTGCAGCTCATTCTGGATATGGATACCTGTAATAGAATATAATGGGAAGCGACATGTTAGCACAGTGCAAGCAACCATTATCACTTTGCTGTGGATGCCTTAATGGGTCCAATGTACCGCTTGTATACACTAGATGGGTCTGATGTAGCGCTTGTATACATTAGGTCGCCATCGGCCCAGTCTTTTGATGGCCTCTATGGACACTCCTAGCGCTGCCACTGCCGTAGCTGCCCTAATCCTAAATGAGTGGGTACTGTACATAGTGTATGAATCAGCAGGCTGGTCTTTGGTCTTTGTTTTAAGTCGGCTTGAAGGTTCAGGACAGGGCATGTTCGTTCCGATCCATTTTGATTAGCGAATAAGTAGGTCAGTTGCTGCGGCTGTAATGGCCGCGTCACGTATTAAGAGGGACATGCCATGGTGGGCATGCTTGTACGTAGCCACCAACTCACTGACTCGCAGAGCACCATGCAAAGCTAATGAGAATGCACATTTGACTTGACGGCCCTCAAACTCAGTGTCACTTATCTCCTCTAATGATGCAAAGAGACAGCCCATTTCCCTGCCGGTACTGGGTTTTCTTTTACCTGGGTAGGGTACCCCCGGCCTGCCCCATCCTTTCATCAGTCTCGTGACAACAAATGACCTAGATGGATTTTGAACAGCCACCGCTTTGGCGAGAAAACTGATGGCTGCGAACATGATTGAGACCTGGTTTCTGCTAATTCCCTTCATACATGCCGGGGGCCGGGAATATATCAGTACCACCCTTCTCTTCTAAGTGTTGACTATATGTGCGGTTGTGTATCTTGTCCTCGAGGTATCTGTTAACTATCGCAGCATCGGGTCCCATTTCCGGGTCTGCGCTCTAAAAACGAGAAAGAGCATCCACTATAATCATTCTCCCTGCCTGGTATATGTTTAGCTGTAATCACTGCGGAACTATCTGTCTGCGCACATAAAATGTGGGAAGTGCATGGCGGACAACTACTGCCATATTGTCTGAGGGAATTACAATTGACTTGTGAGATATGCCAGGTCCCCCCAGGAAACATGATATCCTACGTGGTCCCTGCTGAAACCCGAGCTTGCTGCGCACCACGCTCCCTGGAAGTAAATCTGCCGCATCTGTAAATAAAATGCAGGGCTTCCGTGAGAGTGGGTGAATCGTGCCAAAATGAAATCCCATGGGCCAAGAACCTGCTAAATCTCGCTTGATGTCCTGTGTACGTCTGAGATGAAAATGCGCTTTGTTTGTTCCCGATGTTGCTAAAGCTATTGGGAATCACCCTTATTGCGAAGCCTACTGGACCCAGGAGTTCCTGTACCTGCTTCAGCCTTGCTTTTTTACAGTGCCACCTCGTATTCGCCGCTCTGGCAAGCTTATCAATTTTGTCAGCCGGCAGTCTGGAACATCTAGTTCCAATTCAATACCTATAACGTAAGGATTCGCCGTGGGCCTACTGTTTTTTCAACGGCTAATGGGATGTCCAATTTCTGTGCCAAGTGGATAAAGACCTATAACACATCCGTCCACTCTTGTGATTCCCGGCCTTTGAACAGGAAGTCCTTCAGATGAGGACCAGAGACCTAGCGGGGGCTAGTTGCTCCACTACCCCATGCACAAACATGCTAAGCTCTTTGAAGTATGCGCACTAAATGTGGCCACACATGGGGACACATTTATCGCAATAAAACCTCTCCTGGAACCTGACACCTAACAAGGGAAAGGGCTGTGGGTGTAAAGGCAAGGTGCGAAAAGCCGAATCTCCGTCCACCTTAGCCCAATGTGCCTAGTTGCCTTGCCGCCAAATTATTTGAATGGCATTGTCTACAGATGCATATTGTACTGTACAGCTGCTATGGTCAATGTAGTCATTTACTGATGTTCCTATGTGGCGGGACAAATTACGACTGGGCCTACCTTTCCCCAGCTCCTTCCTTGGTATTATGCCTAGCGGGGACACTGTTGTTGCCTTGAAGGGCGGGTCCTCAAACAGCCCCGCTATGCAGCCTAGCAATAGTTCTTTGGTAATCTTGCCTGCAGCTATCTGTCGATGCATGTGAATCGAGGATACATTGTTGGGGGAGAGTTGTCACTGTGGTGTTGTCCTCTAATATGGAATCATGCAACCTGATTGGAAACCTGTGGTGATGCACCCGTTCTGTCAGGGTAACGGGCTAACCTTGAAGCTTGATGGCTTCCGGACCCTGTCCTGAGTTAATAGGTTGCTTTCTCCTGTCTCATAAGCTTGATGGGGGGAGCGCTAGCTCCCTCAGTACCCTGTCCCGTGTTACTAGATTGCTGTTCCCTGTCTCTGGGGAGCCTGCCTTGCCCTGCAGCATGCCTGCCCGCGCGGGCGTGTCGGGTGCTAGGTGCAATGTCCGCTGCCTCCGTCCTGCCTTTGTCCTGACGGCATTGCCTGACAGGACTACCACTGGTGCTGACCCGATATGAATGGATTGTCTGCACTGCTTTCTTGTAAATTTAATATCTTAGTTAAGCCATGCCTGTCCCCTAAATATCTCATGCGCTTTTAAAATTGTATTCCATATCCCACACCAAGTCCGGGCCCCTTTCCGTTTCCTTCACTATAGTGAGTGTCCTGAGTATGTGAACAGCTGAGTGTCCTAAGTATGTGAACAGCCTACGACCAGTCCATGAAGGACCCGAATATCTTGGGGTCTTATCTGTTACGCTATCTCTGCCTACGGTACCCTCCTCATGCAACTCCCACACAAGGAGGGAGAAGATATCAATCCACCTGTATTGTGAGAACGGTACCTAATGCATGGCTCCTGTGATTAAGTACTCCCACATCCTGACTGGTCCCCTGTGCACCGACCGGTGCCACAACCGCATTCTGTCCTGCCATATTGGGCTCCGTTACCCGTTCTTATCATCCCGTACTGCATATCTAGTTATGTCATGCGTCTGCGCTGGAAGGAGTGTGGTGCTGTCATTAGACTTACCCCTTGCCAGTACTGGCGGTAGCCCCGCAACTATGGAGGTGGAGTCTGCGGTGCTGCTACCTCCCTTGCAGGCCCCCGCACCGTCTGTGCTTGTGGTGTAGGTCCACTGTGACGTCTAAGGTCTGGGGCCGCAGCACTCCGCGTCTTAGCTGGCGGAGTTTTGGTGGGCCGCTTGGCTGGCCTTGCTGGTGCATAGGTCTCCTTCGCACACTACAATGACATTACTGCAATGGAGAGACTAAAAGAATAGACAATTTAAAGCAAAATGACCTCATAATAACTGATTGTGGTGACGCCGGCTTCCCCAATCGCTGCGTGCATCCTATGGTGCCTGTGTAAACTGTACCCTCCTTGCTCACAGCTATATATCCGACTGCGTGCTGTCTGCGCAGTGCACCCTTCCTTAAATGGCCGGCCTAAAGCCCCACAGGCGATGGCTGTTACATTCAAATTTGGCCTGGTAGTCAAAACGGCTGCCGTATGCAAAATGGGTCGCTAAAATTAAAATGGCCGGGCCCCTGTAAATCTGTCAGATAAATCAGTAAGACCGGTGGTCCTTCTATCAAAATGGCCACCATTTTCAAATTAGCTGCTTTAGTCCACGTGGCCGCTCTAGTCAAAATGGCCGCTAAGTGCACATGGCCCTCTAGGACTAACACTGTTGTACCAACCCTTCCCCCCGTGGACCTGGTCCTAACGGCAGCTGAGAGTAGCATACTGTAACCGATATGTTTGTCTGATGCCCCTAAGTACTGTGTCCCGCTATGCTGGCACCAAACGGTATGATATCAATTGCTCCAGCCTATGCCGTGTGTCAAAGACACATGCGTGCGGCATCTAAGGTGGCTGCTGGGGTTAAATTTGTATTTGGAATGTCCATTCTAGTGAATTTTTGTGCCATAAAACTGGCTGCCTTTTCCAAATTTTACTGCTAGTCGGAATGGGTGGTGTATTGAAAGTGGCCACCGTTTTTACAATCGGCACTCATGCAAATGGCCACCCTATCGAAATTCACCGCTGCCGTACGTGCCTCTGTAGGTTAATGGCCGACTGTATGGGTGGGCAATTACAACGTGTAGTGAAGCGCATGTCCCGCCAATTTGGGACTCCCCCTAAGTGGCCCTCAAGAGAAGACCCTGACTAGCGAGGATCGGAATGTGGACGTTTCTGCAAAAACCCGCATCTCAAATATCGCATGGCAGGCCAATCATACAGACATGGTGCCGGTAAGTAACGTTTAGGATGAAGCGTAGTCGACCGAGTAGAAAACATGGCATGGCCGTAGTGCTGCGTGACATGGGCAGCTTATACAACATGGGCGACTTATAACACACTAAATTTTACCGAATTAGATAACACGGTGTGGCCGACCACAATGGGGCTTGTATAGCTCTGCGTGGCCTGGGCGGCTTATACAGCATGAGCGACTTATACTGCAATCATTTTTGCTGCATTACATCAAAAATCTGGTGTGGCCGGCCATAACGGGGCTTAAGGTCCGTCGCCGTAATGGCATGGACGGCTTATTCCGCATTAATTTATCGAATTTGATAACACGGCGTGGCCAGCCACAACGGGGCTCAAAGGTCCGTTGCCGTATAGTACGTAACTGTCGGCCAAGTATTAGTGGCTGGCCATCACCGCATCTTAACGTGCGGTGTGCCGCTGAGGCAGGAGAAGAGCAAAAATGACGTACCATTAAAGGTGTTTTCGTCTCCCTGAGATCGTTTGCGCCTCGGTTCAGTACTGTGCACAGGGTCTTCCGAGACGTGCCTCAGTGCCATGCTATGCACTGCGGATTGCGAGCACTGCATGGCCGGCCAAAAACGGCAACCGCGCTGTGGCAAACCCATCTGCCATGCGCCATGGGCAGCGTATGTGGGACTCTAGCGTAGTGCGCGTAATGCCGTGAGATAGCAGCTAACCTGAGATGGCCGGCCATCCTGGAAAAGCTAAATGGGGGTCGGCAGGAGAAAGCTAAAATGCCTTGCAGCTGCACAAAGTTTTAAATGTCTACATACCGTAAAATTTGTTCTCAATTTGCTGGAATATCGTGCTCTGCTGTAAGAGCTTCTTTGGCTGTACTCTGCACAAGCTCTGCCCAGGGCAGACACAAAACATGTGCCTGTAAAAATTTCAGGAGCTGCTGCCCAGGGTTGCTCTTCTCCTGCTTCCAAATTCAAAAGGACTTCCTGTGCAGTTCAAATTCCTCTCTCCTCCTCCCTTGCTCCTCCCCTTCTTTCCTGCCCCCTCCCCTTGCTACCCCTTGTTTCCCTCCCACTACTACCTCTGCTCTCTAGCTAGGCCCTCCCTGTACCCTCCCCCACACTTCTGTCTTCGCTGGCCTTCAGCCCGGTTGTGGTCGGCCCCCCTTTAATGGGTGTGCCTGGTTCTTATTCATTGTGGGTATCCTGAAAACCTGACTGGCTAGGTGTGTCCCGAGGACTGGGTTGAGAACCTGTGCTCTAAGCTGAGCAGAAGTCCTCCACCTATAGTTTTGCCAGTGGGTCTTGTTATTTCACTATCATATTTTCAATAGAGAGGGACAGGCAAGCTTTGCAGGACTCCAGGGAACCTGCCTGTCTCTAGAGCAGGGGTTCTGAACCCAGCCCACAGGACACACCTTGCCAGTCAGGTTTTCAGGATACCCAGAATGAATGAGATAAATTTAGATAACCTAATTCCATTGTATGCAAATTTAATCTCTTGCATATTCTTTCAGGTATCCTGAAAACCTGACTGCTTGCTGTAAATTTGAGAGATTGCAATCATATTCTATGCATCCTGGCTTATGAGTGAGGTTCATTACAATCATGTTATGTGCAAAGCTAATTCATTTGGAAATGTTACCCCAGGAAACTACTCTCAATACAAAACCAGTACATGCAGGGTTGCCTGTTCTACGTGTGGTTACCTTATGTATATATAATCTGTGGAGTTGATGCAGTAAGGTGCGTGGTAGAACTAGTTCACCGCATTAGTTCTATCATGAAATTACCCATCTAAAAATACCATGGCATGCTATAAGCAATGAGCATGCAAATTACTGCATATTAAATATGAAAAATGTGGCAGTAATCTGTAGCTCATTGTAAAATGTCACCCAATATGATTGGCTCAGCCACTTACAAGAAGATGACTTTTTGAAAAAAAAAAAAACGTCACTGGCAGTCTGCATTAACCCCGATCTCTCAGTCCCCTCCTCTCCAGGCCTGACCTGACCCAACCCTCCTTCTTCCCCCAACTTACATGAACATTTCACTGTTGTCTAGCAACACCTCTGTGGCTGTGCCCTCCCCAACATGAACATCTTCCTCTAACTTAAAAAAACATGGTTTCTAGTGGTACCCACTTCCCTCCTTCCAAATTTAAAAAGCTTCCACTCTCCCAACCAAATTTGACATAAAAAAACAAACAAACTCAGTGGAGCAGGGATTGGCTTCACCTTGTATCCATCATTAAACATTTTGAGTTTGATGTACAGCTTTCCCTTTACATCAAGCTCAAAATGTGTAATGATGGATGCAGGGTGAACTTTAATGCTTGCTATATGTACTTTTGAAATACTGAACCACCCTTATCGAGTGCAGCTTTACTTTAAGGTAAGTAGCTTATGTAATGAACAACAATCTTATCAACAGAACTTGTATATATATTGCGTATAAGTTACAGACTTTGTAGAAGAATTCCAATGAGTTATTATATTGTATTTAATTTATGTATAAGCCTCAACATTCACAGATTCATCCTTCTGAGCAATGTTGTTGTACTTATCAAAGCTCAGGTCATAAATACTGGAATTCATCCAAGTCTGTTCTTACTAAAATGTTAGCAATTATCATTCTAAACAAGTGTTCTGTTTCATGTTTTAATGCATTTGAAAGATTTCTTGGGTAGATTAGAGCCCATGTGTTTTAGGTGGTAGTTCAAGGCAAATTGCATTCGGGTAGATATTTCCCTGTTTCCTGAAGGATTTATAATCTAAGGGCAAGGTATACTGAAGTGTGTCAACATGTTAATGTGCACTGATACACTAAGGGGTGCTCTAGGAACCTGCATTCCTTTATTGAACACTAATGTACCGTATTTTTCGGACTATAAGACGCAATTTCCCCCCACCCCCAAATTTGGGAGGAAAATGGGGGGTGCGTCTTATAGTCCAAACGTAGAGAAATTCGACTTCTGGGATCCCCAGCCCGCCCTCCCTCCGAGTTCCGAGATCGCCCACCCTCCCTCCGAGATCCCCTTCCCTCCCGCCCGCCCTTCTGAGCTCCGAGATCCCCTTCTCTCCCTCCCTCTGAGTTCTAAGTAATTTTACCTAGTCGGGGCAGCAGCAGAAGCGAAAACCATGCAGCCTCGGCACGTCACTCTTCCCTGTTCTGTTTTTCTCAGCTCTGGTCCCGCCCACTGAGGGACCAGAGCTGAGAAAAACAGAACAGGGAAGAGTGACATGCCGAGGCTGCATGGTTTTCGCTGCTGCTGCTGCCCCGACTAGGTAAAATTACTTAGAACTCAGAGGTAGGGAGGAAAGGGGATCTCGGAGCTCAGGAGGGCGGGCGAGAGGGAAGGGGATCTCGGAAGGAGGGTGGGCTGGGGATCCCAGAAGGAGGGAAGGAGGGAGGGAGGAAGACGGACGGACCCTGGAAACGGGAGACATTCGGACAAGACGCACCGGAGCATAGGTTGTAGAGGAGGAAAAAGGTGCGTCTTATAGTCCAAAATTTTTTTTCCTATTTCCCTCCTCTAAAACCTAGGTGCGTCTTATGGTCCGGTGCATCTTATAGTCCGAAAAATACGGTAATCATAAAAATACATGCATATAATTTAGACACAGGCAAAACTGACATAAATGTGTGTGCCTAAGTACCAGTGATATACATATAACCAGGGGCGGCCCAAGACAATCTGCTGCCTTAGGCAAAAAATGAGTGGCCCTGGCTCCTCCTCCACTGCCGCCCCCTTCCTTCCACAACCCCCCTTCCCTGAAATTACGTTTTCTATCCTTTTGTTTTTCAAAAGAAAGCAGCAGCAGCATCAACTCCCATAGGCTGCCCTGCAG
The DNA here is from genome assembly GCF_901765095.1 of Microcaecilia unicolor. Taxonomy (NCBI): domain Eukaryota; kingdom Metazoa; phylum Chordata; class Amphibia; order Gymnophiona; family Siphonopidae; genus Microcaecilia; species Microcaecilia unicolor. The sequence continues at coordinate 79,298,904 of NC_044037.1, read as the reverse complement.
CCGGTCCCAACACCTTCTCTCTACTGCAGGTGGTCTGCCTCTCTGACATCATTTCCTGTTTTCTTGGAGGTTGGCCACCCACAGTAGAAAGAATGGGCTGGGACCAGCAGCAGGGCAACCTATGGAAATCGCTGTCATCGCCTTCTTTTGAAAAACAAGGGAAAAAAGGGTAATTTCAGAGGTTGGGGAAGGAAGGGTGGGGGGTGATGGTGCTTCATAAGAGTGCTGTCTGAAGCCCCCGCCTCAGGTGGCTTAATTGTAGGGCTACCACTGCACATAGCTTATAGTATTCTATTAGTTTGCACCTAAGTGTGAGTCCCGCTCAGAATCTACCTATGGGTATACCTACCTGTATAATATGCACTATATAAGACACTCATATATACAGAATAGCACTCAGATGGAATTTTGGCATTTATGTGTGTATGTGCCTACACACATATGTATATGCCATTAATCTAATAAAATATGCACATAATTGAAGCATAACTGTTCACATGTACTTGATAGAATTACCCTCCACATGGTGCATTTTTAGTAGATAAGTCCCATTGCATGAGAATATGGAGCCTGTGGTAAATAACAGGCATTAATAGTGCTTTTTAGTAACCCCAGCCCAAAGTTTATACCTGAGCCGATGAAGGGTTAAATGGCTTGTCCAAGGTCACAAGGCGCGTTGGTGGAATATCAACCCTGGTACCCTAGACTGCTGCTCTAACCACCAGGCTACTCCACTATTCTGAACTAAATTCAATAAATGGTGCCTAAATTTAGTACAAAAAAAATGTGTTCTGAATGCTATTCTATAAATGGTGCTTCAAGTTAGACGCCATTTATAAAATAGCACGTGCCAGGACCCATGCCCAATCTTTTGTGCACAAAGCTTTAAACTAACTGAACCCTGGCTTAAATTTCCGTGGTTAAATTAGGTCCAGGCCTCCCAAATTCAATCTTAAATGAATGCCCCTGACCCACCTATGCCCCTCCCATGGCCACATCCCCTTTTGAGTTGCACACAAAAGGATTTGTGCTTAGTAAGATGCATTTGTTAATCCAAAATTGTTACCGATTATTATCACTCATTGATTGTTAGCACTCAATTTTTGGCACTAATAGGTTTGTTAATTAAATTATGTGTGAATTTGCACATGAAATTGTAAGAGCCATTTTTTGAATTCCCCTGACCGGTTAAATCTCTTGGTCGAGGCTAGCCGCTAAATACCACTGAATATTGTGGTTAACGCTTTAACTTAAAGCCACCTATGTGAAGTCAGCATTTGGCCACTTAAGTGCTGATATTCAGCCCTTAAGCAGCCAGGCTTAGCACATAAAAAGGAACTGCATAAAAGTCTGTCCTATTTTTGGGCCCCTTTTACCAAGCTTTGGCAAAAGGGGGCCTACGCTGGCATCGGTGTGTGTTTTTAATGTGTGCCAAGCCCCCTTTTATTGCAGCGGGTAAAAGGGACGTCTCTCTTTCCTGCAGGAAATGGCTATGCGGCAATTAAAGCACCTGCCGCATGGCCATTTTGGGAGGGGGGTGAGCCCTTACCAACACCCATTGAAGTGGCGCTAGGGGCTCCCGTGCTAATTTAGCGGTAACCAGGCAGCGCATGGCATTGCCTGATTACAGATGGGTACACTCAGAGGCTACAAAAATAAATTTATTTTTTAAAAACTGGATATGACGGTGCGCTAAGGGTGGGAAGTACTGCCGGGCTGCTGCAGTAGCCCAGCAGTACTTCTTGTTTAGCGAGTGGTAAGCCCATGTTGGGTATGGTGGTGAAGGTGGTGGGGGAGTGAAGTTAAGATATGCCAGATTGCCTGGGGTGGTGGGATGGGGAGAGATGCCAGGTGGGAGTTGTGTTCCCGTGCCCACTCACTTGGGGCTAAAGTCCACCCAAAATTGAGTGTCTGGTTATGCCCCTGATAAGAAGCTTGACTTTATAAGATTCAGTGTTAGTGTCCTATAATTAAATTTAGGGGCCTATATTCATCCTAAAATGTAGATACCTAAAATTTGCTGACAATAAAAATAAATAAATAATAATAGGTCCTTGCCTCTCTGTATATACAGAGAGAACGAGAATATTTATATACTGTATATAAAGATTGTGCTTGCTTCATAGCCTATGCAATTTTATTTCCTTTCCTATGGCATGAAAGTGGCTTTATTTTCACAAGCAATTGTTATTTCTTTCTGTCAGAACACATCATCATCTGAGATAAATTCAAAACTCTCCATCTGCTTAGCTCTATCCTTCTTCTTTTTTTTTTTAATCTGTTGCTTCTTTTGGTTTGGTCCCAGGACCAACCATTCTCTTTTATTCCTGTACTTTTCTAGGTCAAAGTCTGGAAAACCCCTCTGGTTCTTAACACAGATGTTACAGACAAGAAATATTTAACCATATTTAGCTCTTGTAAACAGAGCTAGTGGGGCAGAAGGTGAAGAACCACATTCATAGATAGAAAGGAATTTGTACGACATTTTGTTAGGACTTATCGTACAGTTATTTGACATTTAGAAAAACTGAACTCTACCTCTTCCTCTTAGCCTTCAGACATCTTGGTTTCATGAGGAATTTCATTCCCATAAAATATTTTTATATAACCCACAGTAAATCATTATTAACCATTTAAGTACACTAAACACATTTTACCTGCCACTGATTTAGATGGACTTTTATCAAATCACAAACAATACATAGGGCATTATGTGCTAACATTAGTGTTGATGCACATTACCATACATTAATTCATGTTAATGTAATTTAATGCATGCTCCATTATTTTACATGAGGGCCTATTTATTATACACATAACATACATTAACATAGAAAATGACAGCAAATTAAGACTGGGAGCAATTCTATAACTGAGTCCTCTATTTAGGCGCCATGAGGACACATGTTGGGGCATAATCGAAAGGGGCGCCCAAGTTTTCCTGAGGACGTCCTCGCAGGACGTCCCCATGAAGGGGCGGGGAAACCCGTATTATCAAAACAAGAAGGGCATCCATCTTTCGTTTTGATAAGACGGTCGGGGACACCCAAATCGCGAAATTTAGGTCGACCTTAGAGATGGTCGTTCTTAGAGATGGTCTTCCCCGATTTTCAGCGATAATGGAAACCGAGGACGCCCATCTCAGAAACAACCAAATGCAAGCCCTTTAGTCATGGGAGGAGCCAGCATTCGTAATGCACTGGTCCTCCTCACATGCCAAGACACCAACCGGGCACCCTAGGGGGCACTGCAGTGGACTTCAGAAATTGCTCCCAGGTGCATAGCTCCCTTAACTTGTGTGCTGAGCCCCCCCAACCCCCCTCCCAAAACCCACTCCTCACAACTGTACACCACTACCATAGCCCTTATGGGTGAAGAGGGGCACCTACATGTGGGTACAGTGGATTTCTGGTGGGTTTTGAAGGGCTCACATTTACCAGCACAAGTGTAACAGGTGGGGGGGGGGGGATGGGCCTGGGTCCGCCTACCTGAAGTGCCCTGCACCCACTAAAACTGCTCCAGGGACCTGCATACTGCTGTCATCGAGCTGGGTATGATATTTGAGGCTGGCACAGAGGCTGGAAAAAATATTTAAAAAATTTTTTTTTGAGGGTGGAAGGGGGTTAGTGACACTGGGAGAGTAAGGGGAGGTCATCTCCGATTCCCTCCAGTGGTCATCTGGTCATTTAGGGCACATTTTTGTGGCATTGTCATAAGAAAAAAAGGACCAGGTAAAGTCGTCCAAGTGTTCATCAGGGACGCCCTTCTTTTTTCCATTATCGGTTGAGGGCGCCAATGTGTTAGGCACTCCCCAGTCCTGCCTTCGCTACACCTCCAACACGCCCCCGTGAACTTTGGTCATCCCTGTAGTATCAGTGTGTGTTATGTTTATATGTTCACAGTTACACCAGCCATAGACATAGATGGAGACACCGCCTTCAGTGAATTCCTTCAAAAAAGCGGTAAATAAATCCTAATAAATAAATGGATGGCTAAACTAATGGCAAGTTCTTTGTACAGTTAATCAACATATAAGGAACTGGTCTAAGTTACAGTGTGTGTAGCAAGCTAGTTCAGGTGCAGAATGGGTGTATTGTCAGTCACCCTAAATATTAAACGCTTGGGAGAAGAGCCAGGCTTTTTTACCTGCTTCCTGAAGTAGAGGTAGTCTTGAGTTATACATAGTCCCTCTGGGAGTAAATTCCAGAGCGTAGGGGGTACTCCTGAGAAGGCTCGCTGGCGGTATCACATCATACAATTTCTTTTGATGAGGGGACAGTGATGATCCTTGAGAGGATCTTAGAGATCTCAAAGGTTTGTAAAGGGCTCACTTATTCTTTAAGTACTCTGGCCTATTTTACCTGAGGGCCTTTAAAATCAAACATAGAGTTTTAAATTTATCCCTGTAAAGTACTGGTAGCCAGTGTAGTTTTTGCAGGAAGGGTGTGATGTGGTCACACCATTTTCAGCATTCTAGTAATCATGCTGCAGCATTCTGAATTAGATGGAGCTGATACAAACTCTTTTTGGCTTGACCAGAGTACAGGGCATTACAATAGTCTAGTCGTGATATCATGGCATGGACCACTGTGGCCAGACTTGTGTTTTCAACAGATGGACAGAGATTGCATAACTTGCATAGGTGATAGAGACAATACTTAAAGGTTGTTTGGATTTGTGGGATCAGAGTGAGTGATGAGTCTAGCAGTATTCCAAGATTCCTGACCTGTGATTTTAGGGGGAGTTCATACTTCCCAAAAGGTATTTTGAAGTCACACATTTGTGCACTTGAGTTAGATAGGCAAATAATCTCTGTTTTGCTTGGGTTCAAGCAGAATTTGTTGTTGTTTGTCCATTCCTAAGTTGCGGTTAGGCAGGCAGACAGTTTACTCAGAGCTGTGCGCAGATCTGGTTCAATGGGCATGAGTAGATGCGCATTATCAGCATAGATGTAGAATTTTGAATCCATCGACCGAAGTAGCTCAGCAAGAGGCTTGAGGAAGTTATTAAATAAAATTGGAGACAGTATGGATCCCTGTGGCACTCCACAGTTTAGTGCCCAAGGTAATGATGTACTGTTGCTGAATAGAACTGATTGTTGTCTGTCTAACAAATAGTATTTGAACCATGTAAGTACTGTGCCACTGACAATTGTTTCTGCTAGTCTTGTAAGCATGATGTTATGATCGACAGTGTTGAAGGTGGCTGAGAAATCCAGCAACACTAGTATCGAGGCAGATCCCCTGTTACGATTTCTGTGCAGATCATCAAGAAGAGACACAAGAACTGTCTCTGCTCCGTACCCAGGTCTGAAGCCAGACTGACATAAGTCTAGCCAATTACTTTCAATTAGCTATTCATTGAGTTGAATGCAGACTATCTTTTCTATAAGTTTTGCTAGGAAAGGAATGTTAGAGACTGGTCGGTAGCTTTCAAGCTCGTCCTGGTCAAGTGAGCTCTTTTTCACCACAGCTCTTTTTAGTGTTGTTGACAGCTGCCCTTCCACAAGAGAGGTGTTAATTGTTGTGGCCCCTTCAATGAGGTCTATGCTCGCTCGATGTATTATCTTATCGGGGCAGGTTGTAGGCCAGAGGTCTTTCAGGATTTTTTCATGAACTTCCTCTGTGACCTGCTTGAATGAGTCCCAGATGGATGGGCATGGTGAGGAACAGGGAGTGTTCTCTTCCTTAGCTGGTGGGAGCTTTGATGGGACTATCTTTAGGTCTTGATGGAGACCTTTAATTTTGTTGTCAAATTATGCGGCAAAAATCGTTGCTTGTTGTGACCGGCAAGACTGGTTCTGTTTTGGGATTTGCAGTAGGCTGTTTACTGTTTTAAATAGATGCTTAGTTGAATTTGCAGTTTGTTCTATATGTTGAGGTTTTGGCTGTTGTTAAAGACTGGTGGTACATTGTGATGTGTTTCTTACAGTTAAGACTATCTTCATCTAAGTGAGATTTTTGCCATTTTCTATCAGAGTTGATGTCCTTGGCACTTAAGGACCCATAGTTCTGGGGAGAATCATAGGGAATGTTTTTTTGTAGAGCATAGGACCTTCTTTATAGGGGTAATTTTTTATAAAGTCATTGCTAAGCATGCATTCCAGATATCAACCTGTTCTGACACTGTCATCATATTTCCTTCCACATGGGGGTAGGACAAGGCCTCCAGGAAGTTATCACCAGTCAAATTTCTTGTGTCTTGGATTTCCATCCAAACTTTGATTGGGCCCGTCTGCTTTATGTGGTCCTTAATAGAAAATTTGATTAGAAATTGGTCAGTCCATGATAGGGGTGTTATCTCAATGCCACCAGCCTTGTGTTCAAAGATGTTGAACCTTTGCAGAACACCAAGTCTAGCATATGGCCCTTTTCTTGAGCAGGAGATTTGATCACCTGAATGAATCCCAGAGCTGCCACCATATCAAGGAAGGCAGCAGTAGTGGTGTCTGGAGTTTCAATGTGTAGGTTAAAGTCTTCCATGATCAATAACCTAGGGTAGCTCAGGGTTACCTCAGTCACCAGATTTAGCAGTTCTTGTACAGATGATGCATTGTTGCAAGGTGGTCTGTAGACCATGAGCAGCCACAGTGGTTCATTATCTCCCAGTTAGTTTAGGAGGCATTCTGACTTAGACAGGTGGGATATGGAGACTCTGAATAGTTTGATTGTCTCTCGGACCAGGACTGCTACCCCTCCACCCCGCATCCCTTGTCTTGGTTGGTGCATGATAGTAAATCCTGTGAGACATAGCTCAGACAATGGTACTCCTCCATTTTCATCCAGCCAAGTCTCAGTTATTACCAAGATGTCTAAGGGGCACTTTTACTAAGCCACGTCAAAAAGTAGCCTGTGGCAGTGCAAGCATGTCTTTTGTGTGTGTGCCAGGCCAGTTTTTACAGCATCCTGGAAAAGGGGCCTTTTTTAAGGGGCCAGAAAATGGCCATGTGGCAAAATAAAAATCAGTTAGTGTCCATTTTCCGCCTGAGGCCTTACCGCCACCTATTGACTTAGCAGTAAGGTCTCACATGCTACCCGGGTGGTAGGCATGCAGTGCGCACACACTGCCATCTACCGCTGGGTAAGCACCATGAGATATAAAATAGAAAATACTTTCTACCGCGCATTTTTGGTGCATGAGGTAGCCGGGCAGTAATGCCGATTTGGTGCACACTGGATGTGTGTAAGCCCTTATGCACCTTTGTAAAAGGGTTCCTAAGTGTTATTTACTGATGACATCATGGATCATAGGAAATTTTGTATTGGCAATCTGGCATTTACAAGGCCCAAGTTCCCAAGTGCAGATTTGTTATTTGTGTTTGTAGTTGTAGTTTTAGGGGTTACTTGATGGTGGTAGGCAGGTGTTCATGTGGGTATAGCTTGATAAGAGTTTTGCCTGTTGAGTTTGTGTCCTTCAGGTGGATGGGGGAGTCTATTTTTTCTTCTTCCCCAGATTAATGGGACATATGATGATCTTTGGTTTACTAGGCCAAAGCACATTCTTGTTTAAAGTAGGTAAGATTACAGAACTCTCTAGCTATTCAGTATAATAAAAAGCCAGTTTGTCTTTGGCAGCAATTAACAGTTGTGTTAATTACGCAGACAGTGCTTGATGAGGGTCTGAGTCCCTTTGAAGTATTTGCTTCCTAGTAAAGTTTAGATTCTCTGATAAATGTGTAGTCAGTCAGTAGAACTGCTCATTCTATTTATATTTTCTACTTTTAAATCTTGAAACAAAGTAAAATAGTTTTTAAAGTCCAGTATCTAATATCTAACAGGCACTTCTGTTCGGCAGAGATATAAGTACAAAAGTAATGCCACACTGGGAAAAGACCAAGGGTCCATCGAGCCCAGCATCCTGTCCACGACAGCGGCCAATCCAGGTCAAGGGCACCTGGTAAGCTTCCCAAACGTACAAACATTCTATACATGTTATTCCTGGAATTGTGGATTTTTCCCAAGTTTGGAAGTTTAATTGAGAGGGAGTTTCAGCAGGATATCAGAAATTTAGAGATAATATAAGTTAAAGATATGAACTTCAACTCACTGAATTGCAGTTATGATTTCATAAGTACATAAGTATTGCCATACTGGGACAGACCGAAGGTCCATCAGGCCCAGTATACTGTTTCCAACAGTGGCCAATCCAGGTCACAAGTACCTGGCAAGCTCTCAAAACAGTACAATACATTTTATGCTGCTTATTCTAGAAATAAGCAGTGGATTTTTAACAAGTCCATTTTAATAATGGAGTTTACAGATTCTGATCCCGATGATGTTTGATGATCCAATTGATGCAGATCACTTTAGGTTTTTTGTTATTGATGATGTTAGTATTGTAACTCCCCTTAGGGGTTAACTTAAAAAAAAAATATATATAGTAATATATATATAGTAAGTGTTGTATGTTCACTCTGGCAAAACACAGTAATTGTAGAAAAGTACTACAAACATGTTAAAAGAAAAAGATTATTTCTAATTTCACTTTTACAAGGAATTTTGGGCCCCTTTTACTAACCCACATAAGCGTCTATGCGTGCTCAACATGTGCCAAAATTGAGTTACTGCTCGACTACCACGTGGCTCTTTTTTTTTTTTATTTTTTTATTTATAAATTTTACAATTACATTTATGACATTTACTCATAAATTCACATATTAGAAATAAACAAAGCTCAGGAAAAAAAAAAAAAAAAAATTAGGCATACTATCTTAATACATTTAGTCCACAATTAGGTGATCCAAGATCTAGGAAAATTCTTAATTTCAGATGGATTAACTCAAATATTAATAATCAAAGCTGAGAGAACCTAGCAGTCGCAGCCGAGATCAAGCACTTAACAATCAAGAACTACTACAACAATTATTCTTTGGAAGTAATAAATTCTAATAGTTTCCCTGGGTCAAAAAACATGTATTTGGTTGAATTTAAGGAAACACAACATTTACAAGGAAACCTAAGTAGGAAAGTTCCTCCTATTCGGAGAACTCTCTCCTTCAACAGCAAGAATTCTTTTCTTCTTTTTTGTGTTTCTCTAGCAAAGTCAGGGAAAATCTGTATCTTTGCTCCAAGGAAATTTGAGTTCATGTGACGAAAATAAAGTTTAAATATATTATTGCGGTCTAATTCCAGAGCAAAAGTGACCAGCAGTGTAGTTCTTTCGGTTATAACCTCCATTGAACTCTCCAGAAATTCTGTTAAATTGAGATCAGACTGAGGAAGATTAGGTAAAGTTCCCGTTCCAGCACCAGAGATATATTGCATTTTAGTAATAGGTGGGAAACCCTCAGGAAGGATACCCAATGTTTCTCTGAAGTATTTTTTTAACATCTCTAGTGCTGGAATCAAAGGAGATTTGGGGAAATTTAAAAAACGTAAATTGTTTCTCCTAATCTGATTCTCCAGATATTCCATCTTACGCTGATGGAGGTTATTACTTTTTATCAAAAAAATAACTGAGGAATTCACTGCTTTTAAATCCTTATCAAAAAGTTCCATTTTTGTAGTTTGCTCTGCTATTTTAATTGTGGTCGTTTCTTGAGCCTGCTTTAATTCAGTCACATCTCCCCGTAGAATACCTGAAATCTGTTGTAGGCTGGAATTCAGTCCTTGAATTGCTTCCCATAGTTTATCCAACGTTACAGTTACTGGTTTTATCATTATACCACTTCCGAGGGACGAATCGCCGTTTTCTCTCTCAGGCGTCAATCCTGCCTGAGACGCTGTTCCTATCGGCGTCGAAGAGGCTGCGGGGTCTCCACTCACAGTCGCAGGGGTCCGACTTCCGGGCTCCAAACTCTGCGCACTCGCTGCTCTCAATTCGTCCCCAGGTCGTGGAGGAACTGTAGCGGGAGGCGGACTAAGCGATACTCCCTCAGCGCTCTGGTCTTCCCGAAGCGAACAGCTGGGCTCCCGGCACTCGTATCCCCGACTCCTCTAGTGTCATCTGTCGCAGGAGAGGTGGAACTGTCCTGCCTGTGGAGGTAGGCAGATTAGACTTTCCTTTCCGTTTACCCATTACGGGTTCGAGGAACCTCTACTTTGGCAGAGTTTAGAGGTTATCAGAGGGTAGTTCGCGCACGTCAGCTTTAAGCGCCATCTTGGATCGCTACCACGTGGCTCTTGTGGTAATTTCATTTTTGGCGTGTGTCTGAAAAATATTTTTTCTTTTCGGACGCGCGTAATGGACGTGCACCAAGTGGCATTTGATGTGCAAAGGTCATTACCACCCAGATTATTTACCGCTAGGTCTATGGCTGGCAGTAAAATCTCAGACTCAAAATGGATGTGCGGCAATTTTGATAGAAGATCATTTGAAAGTGCTCGGCATTATTCTTGATTCAAAATTATCATATGAAAGACAAATAAATGCTCTTACTAAAAGAGTTTTCTTTCAATCGAGACAACTGAGAGCAATTAGAGTCTCATTAACACAAAATAATTTTAGATCAATAGTCCAGGCAGTGATACTGCTGCATCTGGACTATTGCAATTCTCTTTATTATGATATCTCATCTGAATTGGTGAGACGTTTGCAGTTTTTGCAAAATACGACAGCTAGACTTATTTGTGATTGAATAAATTTGATAAAATCTACATTGGCTAATGGTTAAACAGTGTATACAGTTTAAGATTATTAATATGATTTACAAAACTATGTATGGATTAAAGTTTGAGGGAGTAGTTGATTCATTAGTTGATTCATTGCAAGGCTGGCAGCTATGTTTTTCAAGGACATTATGTTTGGGGTTTATACGTACCAAGAACATATGTTATAAAACTATGGGGTCCTTTTACTAAGGTGCACTGAAAAATGGCCTGCGGTAGTGTAGGCATGGGTTGTGGGCGCGCACAGAATCATTTTTCAGCGCATCTGTAAAAAACGCCTTTTAAAATTGCTGCGCATCCATTTTGGGTCTAAGACCTTACCGTCAGCCATTTACCTAGCGGTAAAGACTCACACGGTAACCAGGTGATAATGACCTACATGCGTCAAATGCTACTTGGCGCATGTAGCTGATGTGCGCCAGAAAATAAAAAATATTTTTGGGATGCGTGTAGTGGATGTGCACCAAAAATGAAATTACCGCAAGGGCCATGTAGTAGCTGGGCGGTAACTCGGAATTGGCGTGCTTAGTTGCTTATGCAGCTTAGTAAAAGGGCCTCTATACTTGATAAGCTATTTTCAGTCCAAAGATCTAGATTCTGGAATTTATTACCAATAAGTCTGAAAAAGTTCAGTCACCTTTACAATTTCAGAAATTTTTGAAAACTTTTCTTTTTGAGTCTTCTTAGATTTGAGTTTTAATGATTTTTAAGTAATATTATTTTATTCTTGTATTGTTAAAAATTTGTTTTGTTCTCTCTTGATGAGAATAGTTTTTCTTATTGTGAACTGCCTGGAAGTTCAATTCCCACTTCAGGCACAGGCAGCTCCTTGTGACTCTGGGCAAGTCACTTAACCTTCCATTGCCCCAGGTACAAATAAGTACCTGTATATGTAAGCCGTATTGAGCCTGCCATGAGTGGGAAAGCGCAGGGTACAAATGTAACAAAAATTAAAAAAAGAAATTGTAGGGATGCAGCTTAAAGACTTTAAAACATGACCTACATGCTGTGAGTACTTTTAAAAATACAGCTTAGGACAAAGAAGGTACTACTGTCTTTTCAAGGCACATTTCACCATGAATTCCACCTGTTCATAGTGATCGTTTGAATTATTTCATCTCATTTCTTGCAGTCAGTGTGTGACACACTAAAAGACTTCAAATGACACATATTGACTAAGAGAGGGTCATGAGAATTAAAATACATGAGTCTATTTAAAATATCTGATATGGAATGTGGTATTGATCACTAAACATGCAGTAGTTGTTGCCAGAAGTCAATACTCTACATCATCCTGAATGACTCTAAAACTCAAGGACTTCTGAAATTAAATGAAAATGACACTGCAAAATTCTCTGCTGAATGAAGGGTTAATGTTCTGTTCTGGCAGCTTCAGCTCTCAGAAAAAAAAAAATGCTACTCTTTGACTGGAGACATACACAGTGATGTGAAAAAGTTTTTCCCTTCTTCTGATTTCCCTTGTTATTGCATATACTATATGTCACACGGAATGGTTTCTGACCTGTAATCAAAATGTAACCTTTGTCAAAGGGAGCTTCAGTAAACACATAATGCAATTTTAAACCATTACTTCAATAAGGGGTCCTTTTTCCAAGTTGCGGAAAAAGGACCCTGCACTAGCAGCGGGGGCTGTTTTTCTCGCGCACTAGGGCCATTTTTCCCATAGACGGTAAAAGCCCAAAAAATGGCCACATGGTGAGATAACTCTCACCTTGTGGCCATTCATCGGGGAGCCCTTACCACAGCCCATTGAGGTGGAGATGAGGGCTCCCGTGCTAATCTGGCAGAAACTGGGCAGTGCGCGATGATGCCCGATTACCGCCGGGTTATCACCGCACAAGCCATTTCCAGGAGGGGTTCTTTTCACCCCAGAAATGGCACACGCTCGGGGCAGGACTACTGTCAGCGGCCGCGTTGGGCTGACGGTAGTCCCGGAAGAGCGAGCGGTAAGCCCGTGTTGGTGCCTATCGCTGCTCTGTAAAAGGGTTCCTCAGGGAATTGTCTAGATCAGTGGTTTTCAACCCAGTCCTCCAGGACCACCTGGCCAGTCTAGATAATAGATTCTGTTATCGAGAATTTTCCTAGCTGATACCATCCCCTGATATTTAGCTGCATTATGGGGTAATTTTGTAATTGAGGTGCAAACATTTATGTGCCCATTGTGGGGTGAATTCTATGTATGGCATTGAAAAAGTGCTATTCTAAAAGCCACACGTAAAGTTAGGTGCAGTTTATAGAATAGCACCTATGCCATTTGCACCAATTGAACTGTGGTGCAAAGGTATGCACTTACATTAGGCATGTATCCCCCTCATTCTATAACAATGCGCATAAATGTTAGGAATGCCTCCATTCCTCCCATGACCCTCCCATTTCCACACCCCCTTTTGAACTCATGTGTAAAATTTTGGCATGGATCCTGTGCCTTAATTTACGTGTGTATATCCCAATTAAATCTAATTAGTACCAATAATTGCTTGCTAAAAAGCCAATTATTGGTGCAATCTACCTTGTTATTCAATTAAATTATACACAAATTGGGTGCACACCCAAATTTTCATAGGTAGTTTTCAGCATCTTTTATAGAATTAGGCTGTGTGTGTGTAAAACTAACTTACATAGTGGATATTTGCAAGGAGGCATACACATGAACAGCCCATGAGCAAGGCTCCACCTTACAGAATACTGTTAAGTTGAGCCCTTTTCTTCAAGACTTAGATACTAACACTTGCACCAGATCTACAGCAGGCACAAATGCTCTCAGGGCTGCCAACAGACACAGTTGAGCCTGGAGCAGGCCTTCTGCCTGCCTCCACCCCCCACCTTGGCCAGCGCTGCCTTCCCCCACCTGGGCACCACGCTATGTCCTTTTCACTTCGGCTCCCCCCCCCCCCCACATTCGGACCATCGCCCCCACCCACCCCTTTACCTTCCTGTTTCTTCCTGCCTGCCTGTTTCCGTGTCTGTTTCTCTGCTCCTGTGTGCCAGGAGGACATGGATGATTGCATTAACATGATAACCTGGATCAACAAGATTAGCGCGTTAATACAATCATCCAGGTCCTCCTGGCACACAGGAGCAGAGAGATAGACACGGAAACAGGCAGGCAGGAAGAATGTTGCCGGCACTGGGCCCCCCCCCCCCCTTGGAGGTATGGCCTGGGGAATTTTGCCCCCCCCCCCCGCCCCTCCTCTTGGCAGCCCTGAATGCTCTTCCACAACTGTTAGGCATCTATATAACCAGTTAGGCTAGTGTTCTATAAAGGAAAGTAGGCCACTATGTTCCTTTGTAGAATAGGCTCCTACCTTCATTCTCAGCTACTAGGAAGTCTTCTCCTGTTTTTATATCTTGCTCAATGCCTAGAAGCTGTGGTTCCTTTTAGAAGTGGTATAATGCAAACCCTAAATCTAGCTGCTACACTTCACTATTGAGTGATGGCTGAGAATCCATTCTTCCTGAGGGCTGCGGATTCTGTCTTCACAGCATTCCAGTCCTAGCCTGCCCAAGGAGTGAAAGTCTGACCTGGGAATTGAATCTGCACAGTAGTATCAGTCAGCCTTAATAATTGTAATTGCTGTAAGATTAGAGTAGGACAGCATCTAATAAAAACATGGAAATAAGTGAAAATCATTCATATGTATGAACTTTCCAGATCTTCTGAAGTTTAACCTATTGAAAATTACCTGAGTGTCAAGGTAATTTCAACTGAGATATGAAACTCCATTTCTAGCTTAGTGGCAAGGCTGTTGCCCTAGATGGTATTGACCCTGCACTTTGCCCTCTAAGGACTGGGCGAAGAACCAGACGTGAATGCTGGGTGTGTTTCTTCTTTCATATGCCAGCTAAGCTCCTGGACTAGGTGGGTTATGGGCGGATCAGGGGCGTTCCTTTAATTTTATTTATTTATGACATTTAAATCCCACTTTAGTCTGTGTAGAACTCAGGTTCAGTATGGCTTACAAAACAATTACAAAAGCATGAACATGTTCAAAATATATTAACAGAAAATAAAATACATCATATAATGTTAGACCAGTAAAACTTGTAAACTTGTAAAACCTATAAACTTGTTGTCACATCTGTCGCTCCCTCTGGCTGCTCCTCCGCGGGAAGCAGGAGCCAGCGTCCACCCCGACGTAGACCGGCTTTCTTGAGGCCACGGAGGGGAGCCGGGGCTTGCCGTGGTGATGGCCGCCCAGTCCGGGGCCGAGGCCGGAGGCCGGCGATCGCGGCCGCAGGTCTCTCGATCGCCGGCTACAGGGGCTGTGTTTGTGTCAGTAATGGAAATGGCGCCGAGGCGCGATGGCTGGCGTCTTCTTTATTCTCGGGCGCGGGATTCCAAAGCTCCGCCTCAGAGGAGTTAGACTGGAAGGCCAGCACAATAGATCCACCTGGGAGATCGGTCAGAGCCAATCAGAAGGGTTCTGTCGATAACCAAGTTCTGATTGGCAGGCTCTGTCTACGGGGGCTGGGCGGCTGATTGCCGAACAGTATTTAAGGAATGAGCCTGAGATGGGATATTGCTTCAGGTTCTTTTACCCGAGGCCAATCTCCGTGGTTCCTGTGTTCCGTTGATTTCCTGGTGTTGCTGATTTTGGACTGTTTCCTGGTTTACTCTGCTAGCTGCCTGCCTTGACCTCTTGCCTGACTTTAACTACTCTACTAGCCGCCTGCCTTGACCTCTTGCCTGACTCTGACTACGCTGTTAGCTGCCTGCCCTGATCTGCTGCCAGTTTGTGGACATCCCTATTCCACCTGCCCGCTTCTCTCCTGGTTCCAGTCCAGGCCAGTCCGTCAACCCCGCGGTTCCTGAACTCCCGTTGACCGCCTGCAGCTGGGAGCTCAACCCTTGGTGAACGGCGGTCGCCGCGGGTGAAGACTTGGGGTTGCACGGCTGTCCTTTGAGGTCCTTCGGGGCCTTACGGGACCTAAGGGCTCACCTTCCTTGTGGACAAGACACTTGTAAAGCAGTAAAATTTGTAAAACCAGTAAAAAATTACATACATTGTTATAGAATAAAGGGAATCTGCACCTAATTTAGGCATAGGGATTTACACCAAGGTTTTGTTGGTGTAAATGGTCATGCCTAAATGTAGTCATGGTTCCCAGTACTAAGTGCTATTCCATAAACGGGGCTTAAATGTAAGCACCATTTGTAGAACAGCTCTTAGGCACTATTTATTTTTTGTTCCAATTTTTTAGGCATGATTTATAGAATTCACTCTATAATGAAAATAATCACAGGATATGATGTTTAGCTTGTGTGGACATGTTGATAAAAAATAAAATAAAATAATTTGTTGTATTGATTGACTCATGAATGACTATGGAACCCCATGTTAGTAATACTATAAAGAAAGCCTTTTTCAAGTTATATTTACTACATTGGTTAAAATATTTTCTGGATACTCAAAATTTACAGATGGTTATTCAGGATGAATGCAGGATTACTGTAATGTTAATTAACTGGGAGTCAATGATAAACTACTGAAAAGGTGTGCAAAATGTGGCCGCAAAGATAATATTAGAACATCTACCCAACTTTTGTGTCAACTTCACTGGCTGCCATTGAAAGCCTGAATATAATTTAAGGTTCTTACTTTTGTATTCAAGATTTTGTATGGTTTGAGACTGGGCTAGTTCAAAGACTTTGGGATCCTTTTACTAAACTGCATGAAAAAAAGTGGCCTTGGCAAAGCCTTCTACAGGTTTTTCCTGTGTAATAAGGCCATTTTACTATAGTCATAAAATGGGCTTTTTTTATTTTTATTTTTGTATTGATGGCTATGCACCAATGTTGCTATTAGCATACAGCCATTAAAAAAATTTTAGTTCATATGTACTTAAGAACATAAGATTAGGCATACTAGGTCAGACCAATGGTCCATTCAGCCCAATATCCTGCCTCCAGCAGTGGCCAATCCAGGTCACAAGTACCTGGCAGAAACCTAATTAGAAGCACCATTCAATGCTACCAATCCTAGGTCAAGGAGTGGCTTCCCTCATGTCCAGCTCAATAACAGACTATGGACGTTTCCTTAAGGAACCTGTCCAAACCTTTTTTTAAACCCAGATACACTAACCACCCATTTTATAGGCAGTAAGGGCTCACATGTTATTCCTGCGTTAACTAGTAAGCATGCAGTAATGCACCTGTGCTAACTGATTAATGTAGGAATGCCCACTCTCCGTCCCCAGACATGCCCCCTCCCTAAGAACATGGTTAGCACATGTACATTTGACACTTACTGCAGGATGCCTGAGGATGTCCTGCAATATGCCATCTTAAGCTGTGTTAAGCATCTTAGTAAAAGGGCCCCTTTGTGACTATATATGTTTCATCTAGAAAGCTTCATTCTAAGCAGGAATTGCAGTTGGTTAGATCTATGAAATGCACCTGCCACTTGATTTCAACATAATCGAACATTACTTGGTAAAGATTCAGAATTATGGAACTGTCTACTATCCAGTGCATTTTTTGTAGAAAAAAAGGTGCCGGTACTCATTGTGGGCGGGGGTCACCACATATGGCTCCACCCCTATGATAGCCAGACCCACATTAGCCACACCCCTTATATCAGCCATGGCGCATATAAACAGACATCATTGAAAATATACTAGTATAGGAGAAAAACAATAACTTGTGATTTTTTTTTCATTATACATCATTTCTGTAAGATGTTACAGCTCCAGTATACCCAGTGCAAAATAAGACAACAGATGTAAATTCTCAAATTGGACAAATTCCAAATACTAAAATGAAAATAAAATATTTTTTTTCTACCTTTGTTGTCTGGTGACTGTTTTCTATCCATACTGGTCCAAGTGTCTGATTCTGCTGCTCTCTATCTGTTCTCTTAACTCCGTTTCCAGGGCTTCCTTTCCATTTATTTCTTTACTTTCCTCCTTTCTTCTTCCATGTCCAGCATTTCTCCTCTCTCCCCGCCAACCCCTCCATCCATCCATGTCCAGCAATTCTCCTCTATCTCCTGCTCTCCTCTCCTCTCCATCCATTTCCAGCATTTCTCCTTCCTCCCCTGCCATCCCATCCATGTGGATCTCCTTCCTATCTTCCCTCCCCTCCATCCATGTCCAGCATGTCTCCTCTCTCCCCTGCCCTCCCCTCCCATGTCCAGTGATTCTCCTCTCTCCCCTGCCCTCCTCTCCTATCCAAGTCCAGCAATTCTCTCTTCCCTGCCTTCTCCTTCCATCCATGTCCAGCAATTCTCCATTCTCCTCTCTCCCCTACCCTACTATCCCATCCCCTCCATGTCCAGCAATTCTCTTTTGCCCTCTATCCTCCCCCTCCCTTCAATGTCCAGTGACTTGCCCCAGCCTCCACCTGCCCCCGAGATCATTCAAACCCCAGCCCCATTTGCCCAGCCCCCCTTGCCCATACACACATACCCCCAGCCCTACTTGCCCACACACACACCCCCAGCCCCACTTGCCCACACACACACCCCCCAGCCCCACTTGCCCACACCCCCTAGCCCCACTTGCCCACACACCCCCAGCCCCACTTGCCCATACACACATACCCCCAGCCCTACTTGCCCACACACACACACACACCCAGCCCAACTTGCCCACACACACACACCCACAGCCCCACTTGCCCACACACACCTCCAGCCCCACTTGCCCACACCCCCCCAGCCCCACTTGCTCACCCTCCCCTGCTCGCTTCCTACTGTTTGCATCCGGCCGATCCATGCCTCATAAAACTTTTATTTTTTCGCAAACCGGCAGACTGAAGAAAGAAAACAAACAGCAGACAGGCTTGCCTCCTTCCATCGCGTCGGCCGCTTCATTTCCCTGCATTCTTAGCGTGTCCCGCCCTTGAGGAAAGGAAATGACATCAGAGGAGGGCAGGACATGCTGAGAATGCAGGGAAACGAAGCGGCCGACGCGATGGAAGGAGGCAAGCCTGTCTGCTGTTTATTTTCTTTCTTCAGTCTGCTGGTTCGCGAAAAAATAAAAGTTTTATGAGGCAGGGATCGGCCGGGTGCAAACAGCAGGAAGCGAGCAGGTGAGCCCCAGAAAAAAGGTGCCGGTACGCCGTACCGTCACGTACCGGCACAAAAAAAGCACTGCTACTATCTTAAATAAGAGGGATTACAGACTATTTTGACAATGTTTAAACACTTGGCTGTTTCAGAAATATTTTATAACCACTTAACTCTCAAATATATTTTAGTGCTATTTTCAATTTATGAAGTTTTTAATTTGTAAGAAATTAGTGTCTCTCACCATAAGGCCTTGCAATAAACTGAGAATGATTTATTTAGGAGAGAAGTTATTGATGTGGGCTACTGTTAAGAGAAATTATTTTACCACAAGCTGGGTTATTGTAGCAGAGGATCTCATTTTATACTAAAATAACCCAACTTGTAGTAAAATAACCTGACTTAGCTGTAACCCACTGTGATAACTTCCCCCCTTACACTAGTTTCTCATGTCTTATTCAACTGTACTCGTAATTTGCCTTCAGTTTATTCTGTCTATATATCTCAACTGCATTCATAGTAACATAGTAGATGACCCATCCAGTATGCCCAACATGTTAAACTCACATTATAAGCTATGATATGAGACTATATACATATAATTGATCTTGATTTGTCCTTGCCATTTTCATGACACAGACCATGGAAGTCTGCCCGGCACTGGCCTTTTTCTCCAGTTACTGAAGCTGAATCTCTCCAGTCATGATCAGACACAGACCTTAGAAGTCTGTTCAGCACTGACTTTGTTTCCCAGTTCCAGGTATTCCCAAGCTTGTTTGGTTCCACACCTTCTATACAGGATTCCATTGTGTTTATCCCACACATTTTTTAATTCTGTCATCAACACCTCCTACAGGAGGGCATTCCAGGCATCCATCACCTTCTCTGTGAAAAAGTACTTCCTGATATTATTCCTGAGTCAGCCCTCCCGCAACCTCAATTCATGTCTTCTAGTTCTACCACCTTCCCGTCTCTGGAAAAGTTTTGTTTGTAAATTAATACCTTTAAAATATTTGATGTCTATATCGTACAAATAAGTACCTGCATACAATATGTAAGCCGCATTGAGCCTGCTATGAGTGGGAAAGCGTGGGGTACAAATGTAACAAAAAATAAAAATATCACCCCTGTCTCTCCTTTCTTCCAGGGTATATATGTTCAGGTCTTTAAGTCTCCTCATACATCTTGTGATTCAAACCCCATACATTTTGGTTGCTTTTCATTGAACTGTTTCAAGTCTTTTTATGTTCTTAGCAAGATACAGCCTCGCCTCCTTGTCTACCTATTAAGATGTTTCATTGTATTGTATTCTGTGCACAGTGTTAGCATCATATCAGTGTTATTTGAATGTTCCAATGTATGTATATTATGGGGTTTCATTTATATTGTGCTGATATCATTTCATATCTATGTTATATGAATGTTCTTCTATGCTGCCTATTATGCTATCATTCATATTTTGATGACATTTACTATAATTCTGTTGTATGACTGTTTTACAATGCTGTTAAGAGCTATATTTCTGATATGGTTTCATGTGAATCCTATTACTAGGATTCAATTTGCTATCTCCAAGTATACCTCATTGACTGCAATCATGCTCCTGTTTGGACATTTACTGTTGTTATACTGTTAACAAAATTGAAACTTTTACGTTAAGTGTTCCTGCTGTACAACGCCTTGGGTGAATCTTTTCATAAAGGCAGTTAACTAATCCCACTCAAGCAATCAACAAATAAATGCATGCATACATAAAAATATTAATATTAATGGCATGGAGTAATTATATATCTGACTTGAGCAAGTAAAAGAGCATTTTACATATTACTGTTTTCTATAGGCACACAGATGCATCTGTTGTCTTTATAAATTAAGTACAACATAGGAGTCACAGACCAAGAAAGGGATCTAGGTGTCGTCGTTGATGATACGTTGAAACCTTCTGCTCAGTGTGCTGCTGCAGCTAAGAAAGCAAATAGAATGTTAGGTATTATTAAGAAAGGAATGGAAAAAAAATGAGAATGTTATAATGCCTTTGTATTGCTCCATGGTGCGACCGCACCTCGAATAATGTGTTCAATTCTGGTCACCGTATCTCAAAAAAGATATAGTGGAATTAGAAAAGGTGCAGAGAAGGGCGACAAAAATAATAAAGAGGATGTGACGACTTCCCTATGAGGAAAGGCTAAAGCGGTTAGGGCTCTTCAGCTTGGAGAAAAGGCAGCTGAGGGGAGTTATGATAGAGGTCTATAAAATAACAAGTGAAGTGGAACGGGTAGATGTGAAGCATCTGTTTACGCTTTCCAAAAATACTAGGACTAGGGGGCATGCGATGAAGCTACAATGTAGTAAATTTAAAATGAATCGAAGAAAATTTGTCTTCACTCAATGTGTAATTAAACTCTGGAATTCGTTGCCAGGGAATGTGGTAAAGGCGGTTAGCTTAGCGGAGTTTAAAAAAGGTTTGGACGGCTTCCTAAAGAAAAAGTCCATAGACCATTATTAAATGGACTTGGGGAAAATCCACTATTTCTGGGATAAGCAGTATAGAATGTTTTGTACTTTTTTGGGATCTTGCCAGGTATTTGTGACCTGGATTGGCCACTGTTGGAAACAGGTTGCTGGACTTGATGGACCTTTGGTCTTTCCCAGTATGGCAATACTTATGTACTTATGCACACCTATATGCCTGGTCTGCCCGGGTGTCCTATTGCACAATTATCCTCCCATGTACAAATGTTTCATAACTAGTTTGCTTATCTGAGTACTACCCATATATCTTTTGTCTCCATGAAAGGTCCTTTTGTTCTCTTGGCTTGTTCAGAACTACATCCCTGTTAATCTTTACTGCACTATCACATTCTGACTTTGAACTGCTGAAACTGTCAGCATTGTTGCTGTTAGTACTAGTCTATGGCTGCAAATCTCTATCAGTTCTTTGTGTCACAATGCTTTCTGTGAAAAATTTCCTGGCCTTTTCAAGCCTGCTTTGTCATGGGTCAGCTAGAGGACCTGCCTGGATATTTTTATCCATTATACCTTGTGCATTAAGAACAGCAGAAGGAGATAAAGAAAATCACTCCTTCCCCTTAGATAAAAGGGCTGTAAGAAAGGGTGAGACAGGACACAGCAAAGGCAGAGAAATAAATCACAGCTTCTCTGCTCAGCAATTAGGCCTGCAATTGAAAAGATGATAATTCACTCTGCCCTCTTGTTTGTTTATTTTTTATCTTGTTAATTTGGGAATCCTATTTTGTCCCTGTCCCTTTTTTCAGCAATATATTGGAAGGGACTCCTGGGGATCCCTGGCAAAATTATTTTATAATGAATGATTCACACCTTGTTAACAAACTGGAATGTGATCCTTGATAAGACATAGAAAGCACATGGCTCCTTGTTCTTGTCTTTTTCCAGGTCTTTTCACAAATTAACCTTTAGGGCTAGATGCACTAAAATAAAGGAGCCAGTAACCTGGGTTTTAAACTGGTTCTAGCTAGTTTAACGTGCAAGTAGTAAACCAGGACATGCACAAAAGCGCATTGTCCTGTCACGGTAGCAGCTATCGAAAACGGAATGCAGATGAGCAAATTAGTATTATAATTATATAATTCGTATTACAATGAGATGCACTGCCATTTTCTGATCCCCTCACTGTGGAAAACCTAATGGGAGGTCTGCACCTCTCGTTGGAGCTACTGTGAGGGAATCGGAAGGGGAAAAAAAAACATCCAAGTGCTCGTCAGGGACGTCCTTCTAAAGTGCCTAACATGGATGTCCTTCACTCAAAAAACAAAAAAAGGACGTCCCTGATGAGCACTTGGACGTTTTTTTCCCCCAGATTTTTTTTGTGATGGGTGTCCTCAGTGCCCGAAATGACCACCGCCAGAGAGAATCGGGACGTGCGAGGACGTCCAAATCAAAAAAACTATTTGAACATCCCTTTCGATTATGCCCCTCCTCCAGGTCTCTCTCAGTCAATCACAGCGCGTTTAGCTGTCACCGGTGTCAGCTAAACGCGCTGTGATTGGCTGAGAGACACCTGGAGGAGGGGCATAATCGAAAGGGATGCCAAATAGTTTTTTTGATTTGGACGTCCTCGCATGTCCCAATGCCGGCGGTGGTCATGAGAGCTTCTGGTGTTGCTGACATTCTCCCCCCCCTGAAAAAAAAGAGCTGAAAACAGGTATCACTGCTGGGACCCCCTCAGAGCTGCTGATAAGAGTTGTAAAATCATCAGTCATAAGCAGCTGTGCTGCTCACTATGAGGCATATTTTCAAAGCACTTTGGGAGGCTAAGTTCCATAGGTTTCTATGGAACTTTGGGAGGCTAAGTGCTTTGAAAATGAGCCTGTTTCTCTCCCTCACTGAAATTGTATTGATAGAAGAGTATTGCAAGAAGAGCCGCTCCGGCCCGCGGCTCTGACAAGTGCTCATCAGGGATGTCCTTTTTGGACGTCTTTGGCATGCGCAGAGCAGCCAGCATAACGCTTGAGCTGGCCGACTGGCTAGGAAGGAAATCCCATGCAAATGAGCTAGCAGCGACCAGCTCATTTGCTTGCAATTTCCTTGATGCATGCCCGTTTCTTACTGATTCGCTAAGGAATTGGTAAGAGAAGGGCTTTAACATTTTGGTTAGTGCATCTACCCCTCAGTCCCTTTGCCCCCCCTAACAATCATGATCACCCCAACACCACCTATCCCAGAATAATCTGGGTAAATGGGTTTTCTGAAAACTGCCAACTCCCCCCTTCCCCACCCCCTTACTGGTTAAAGTGCCTCCTGTTGATTCTTTTAATCTTTTGCAGTTGCTAGAACCTATTATTTTGCTTTGACTGCAGCTGGTCTTTGGTGCCACCCTAGAAACTGCAGTCCTAGGTGATTGCCTAGACTTGTCTAATAGTTGGGCCGGTCCTGGACCATGAACAAAAATGTCATTTTATAAACTGAAACCTCCATATTATGAACAGGGAAAAACATGAGACATGGACATCTGTTTGGCGAAAATGGCCACATAGACATCTGTATAGAGCACAGGAGTAGCCTAGTGGTTAGTGCAGTGGACTGTACACCAAGGGTCCCCAGTTCAAATTCCACTTTAACTCTTTTTTTTTTTTTGAATTGTGAGCCCTACAGGAGCAAACAATACCTACTGTACCTGAATGTACACCACTTCAATAGCCTTCAGGCTTGCAGGTGGCCTATATATTGAGATATTCTGAAAGTTACATGGATAAGTTTTAGTCCTGCCCATGTTCCACTGAAGCTCTGAGGCATAAAGAACAGTTCTCCACACAGTAGAGCAGAAACAAGGAACTGTGAAGGTGACAAGTCTTTTTTCTACTTTGTAGTATCCAGCGTTTTTGAAGAGCCATTAGTGTGCGATATCGATATGCTATTTCCTTAAGGTTTTCGATCAGTAGTTGTTCTAATACAAATGGCACTTATTTCAGCATTTCTGAGTATTGTGCTTAGCGGGGCTATCCCTTCTATGATTGAATAGGTTGGGATAAGACTCCTGAAGAAGGCCTAGGTGCTGAAACATGAGTTGTGTCTAGTCTTGTTTGATCAACCAATAAAATGTTGACATCAACACCTTGATTTTCTAGTCTTTGTGTACTCGTCTCCTTCGCTGTTCCTGGTTTCATCTAAGCTGTGCCCATCTGTACAGCCACCTTGCAAATATGTGGCATGTAATTTAAGTGCATATTTGCAAAATAGTACTTAGCAAGACTTTAGGACTTTATGTGCATATGTGCACACATACATACTTAAATGTCATTATACAAAAATTAGTGCATGTAATAGGTGTGTAAATGTTAGCATTTATGATACAGAATTATCCCATTATATTTAATCTATAGGCCCCACATCTCATTGCATATTTTTATGCAACTTTATCAACAGACATACTGAAAAGCTTGAAAAAGAAAATCAAGCATTTAAATAAGTTGTATCAAAGTTGTCATGTATTGCCTGTGCTTTTCAGTAAGCTGTTATTGGGCAATTTGCTTTGGATAAGCAATCATGTCTGCCCAGAGAGGAGGAGTAGATATTTTTCATGTTTGCTCACCATTTCAATGCAGGTCTGTTGGCAACTTAAGTGTGTGTGTGTGGGGGGTGGGGGGGTGCAGTGGGGGGAAGTTATCAACAGGACCTGCCATTAAGATGTGTTATTTTATTGTTAACCCCAATTACCAGTGGCGTAGCCAAGGGTGGGCCTGGGTGAGTCTGACGTCGGTGCCGGGGAAAATGGTAGAGGCTATTATCAAAAACAAAATTACAGAGCACATCCGAGGACATGGATTACTGAGACCAAGTCAGCATGGCTTTTGTGTGGGGAAATCTTGCCTGACCAATTTACTTCAATTCTTTAAAGGAGTGAACAAACATGTGGACAAAGGGGAGTCGGTTGATATTGTGTATCTGGATTTTCAAAAGGCATTTGACAAGGTACCTCATGAAAGGCTACAGAGGAAATTGGAGGGTCATGGGATAGGAGGAAGTGTCCTATTGTGGATTAAAAACTGGTTGAAGGATAGGAAACAGAGAGTGGGGTTAAATGGGCAGTATTCACAATGGAGAAGGGTAGTTAGTGGGGTTCCTCAGGGGTCCGTGCTAGGACCGCTGCTTTTTAATATATTTATAAATGATTTAGAGATGGGAGTAACTAGCGAGGTAATTAAATTTGCTGATGACACAAAGTTATTCAAAGTCGTTAAATCGCGACAGGATTGTGAAAAATTACAAGAGGACCTTACGAGACTGGGAGACTGGGCGGCTAAATGGCAGATGATGTTTAATGTGAGCAAGTGCAAGGTGATGCATGTGGGAAAAAAGAACCCAAATTATAGCTACGTCATGCAAGGTTCCACGTTAGGAGTTACGGACCAAGAAAGGGATCTGGGTGTCGTCGTCGATAACACACTGAAACCTTCTGCTCAGTGTGCTGCTGCGGCTAAGAAAGCGAATAGAATGTTGGGTATTATCAGGAAAGGTATGGAAAACAGGTGTGAGGATGTTATAATGCTGTTGTATCGCTCCATGGTGCGACCGCACCTTGAGTATTGTGTTCAATTCTGGTCGCCGCATCTCAAGAAAGATATAGAGGCGTATTTTCAAAGCACTTATCCTTACAAAGTTCCATAGGTTCCTATGGAACTTTGTAAGGCTAAGTGCTTTGAAAATGAGCCCCAAAATTGTAGAATTGGAAAAGGTGCAGCGAAGGGCGACTAAAATGATAGCGGGGATGGGACGACTTCCCTATGAAGAAAGACTAAGGAGGCTAGGGCTATACAACTTGGAGAAGAGACGGCTGAGGGGAGACATGATAGAGGTATATAAAATAATGAGTGGAGTGGAACAGGTGGATGTGAAGCGTCTGTTCACGCTTTCCAAAAATACTAGGACTAGGGGGCATGCGATGAAACTACAGTGTAGTAAATTTAAAAGAAATCGGAGAAAATTTTTCTTCACCCAACGTGTAATTAAACTCTGGAATTCGTTGCCGGAGAAAGTGGTGAAGGCGGTTAGCTTAGCAGAGTTTAAAAAGGGGTTGGACGGTTTCCTAAAGGACAAGTCCATAAACCGCTACTAAACGGACTTGGAAAACTCCAAAATTCCAGGAATAACATGTATAGAATGTTTGTACGTTTGGGAAGCTTGCCAGGTGCCCTTGGCCTGGATTGGCCACTGTCGTGGACAGGATGCTGGGCTCGATGGACCCTTGGTCTTTTCCCAGTATGGCATTACTTATGTACTTATGTACCTATGAAGTGCCTGGCAGGGATTCCCAAGCCCCACCAGCTGAAAATTCCTGTCCTTCCTGCATACCAGCCTTCCCTCTGATGTATTCCCGCCTATGTGGAAACAGGAAGTTGCATCAGAGGGAAGGCTGTGGAGCCAACATGAGCAGTGTGTATTATTTGCTGCTTTCTGCCAGTGAAAATCTGCTATTTAAAAGGTATGGGGGGAGGGGGATGTTTGAGAGACCATATGGCATGCAGGTGAGAGAGGGAGAGACCAAATCACTTGTGGGACAGGGTGGAGTTCTGCCCACCCATCTAGGGCCCCGGCCCACCCAAAATTGGGTGTCTGGCTACGCC
Source organism: Microcaecilia unicolor (assembly GCF_901765095.1). Taxonomy (NCBI): domain Eukaryota; kingdom Metazoa; phylum Chordata; class Amphibia; order Gymnophiona; family Siphonopidae; genus Microcaecilia; species Microcaecilia unicolor. Next base: position 79,272,165 of record NC_044037.1, on the reverse strand, counting down.
CCTGCCAATTACTAATAACTAGGTCTCATTGCATAAAATGGGACCTGGGCTAACATAGCACAAATTAGCGGTAAAATAACACAATTTAAAGGCAGTCCATGTTGATAACTATGCTCTTAAGTGCTTTAAGATAGAATTTTGAAAAGGAAAGGTGGGAGCTTAGAGACTTCATGCTCTAGTCATCTATAACAGTGTTTCCCCAAGTCCAGTCCTGGAGTATCTCTTGCCAGACAGGTTTTCAGGATATCCTCAATGAATATGCATGGACTTTGTATAAACTGCCTCTGTTATATGCAAATCTCTTTCATGCATATTCATTGTGGATATCCTGAAAACCTGAGTGGCAAGGGGTACTCCAGGACTGGACTGATCTGTAACAGGATGTTGTATACTCTTCAAACTTTGTTGCTGTGTTTCATAATTGTATGGCGTCATGGCATAACCAATGAGCTCAGGGTCTCCCAATTTTCTTACATTTCGGAGCTTCATACTGATATTAGCATATCTTTTTTAGTGCATTCTGTGGTAAACCTTAGGGATGGGCTTCAAGAAATTGTCATGCCATTTTTGTTTGGATTTTTTTTCCAACAAATGTTGTTAATAGTGTGCCCTCTTCTTAAAGAGTACACACTATGGGATAGATTCAAGAAACTGCATCAAAAAATGGGCATGAAAAATATGGGTGCTGAGCGCCAATTCTATAATGGTAATTGTGTGTGAAATTACCATTATGGATTAAAATGTAAGTTGGCATGCATTTACCTAATTTTAATGCAATCCTATGGGCAGTACTTTAACATCTCATAGTATGCTCTTTGAAAGTCTGTTACAATTATACTCAGGTTTTGAGGAATTTCCAGTAACAGCTTACAGCAGAGGGAAAATGATTGGAGAAATGTTGACATCACAAAGGTATTCCAAACGTCGTAATCCAAATTCTAATGGCATTCATCAGAAATGTGGTCGATGCCAATGGTGTGATCAATGTCAGGCTCTACCTGGATGGACCCTAACACTGGTTTTGAGATTACATCAAGACAAGATACCACTTGTAATAGCAGTAATGTTTATATAGTTCAATTCCCATGTAATTTAATCTATGTTGGATGCAGTAGTTGCTCTATAAAAGTGAGACTAAATGAACACAAGTACAGAATAACTACAGAAACTTTACAAGTGCCATTGGTTACTCATTGGCGCCAAGCCCATCATCAATGCAAGAATTGTGTTGGCACATTATAGAAAGCATCCAAATAGGGTGGGAGGGAGGTCAGATTGACAAAATGTTAAATTATAGAGAATAGTTCTGAATATACACTCTGTAGATGGTTAGCCCCAAAGGCCTTAATGCAGAACTAGAATGTGCCACCTTAATTTGATCCATATATCCTGATTTGTGGGTGACGTTATCAGCTGATTTTAAAAGTGACTAGCAAAAAAGCCACCTCCATGGTTGGCGACAAGAAGACCTCAGCACACAATGGCTTTACCAGTAAAAATGGTAATTGTTAAATCTATTACTTATGATAGTTTTCAGTTTGAACATCATGCTTTTGATTCTAATAATATATTTTTTCAAGCAGGGGGGGATTGATCCTTGATAAAGCTGTGAGTCAGTGAAACATAATTCATGTCGGTCGCTAATAACCCTCTACAGCTGATACAAAAAGTAACAGCTAAGTAGCAGCTTATGTTCATTAGTTTTACACAAATAATATTGATGAAAGCATTGAAGAAAGTAAAGATTCTTAGAAAAATACTTATGTAAAAAAACTATTATGGACCAGTGAGAACTGTGGACAGTTCAGTGTGATTAAAATTGTATCATCATTTGACCCCCCCAAACTGAGGTCTGATTAAAAAATTCTTTTAAATATTTGGATATGCAAGCTTTATTTTTTATAAAACGTGTGCCTAAATTTAGGCATGAGCACTTATGCCATGTCAAAATCTGGTGTCAATGATTATGCCTAGAACTGGCAGTTGCACGATTAAGTGATAGTATTCTATAACTTTTGCATGTAATTGCAAGACACACCCCTAATATGCCCATGTGTACGCCCCCTTTGTTGCACACTATAGCATTTACGTGCTAACCCCCTAATTCTATGAAAAGTCGCCAAAAATTGTATGCTCAAATTTGGGCATGCACCTAATTTGCATATGTAATTTAATTGAATAATGAGCTAATTAGCACCAATAATTGGCTTTTTAACAAGCTATTATTGGCACTAATTAGATTTAATTGGAATTTACATGAATAAATTTAGGCACGAACAAAAGAAAAAGGGGGCACGGGAATGGGAGGGTCATGAGCAGAAAGAGGCATTCCTAACATTTATGCACATTGTTGTAGAATAAGGGGGATATGCGCCCAATTTAGATGTGTACATTTGCACCATGTTAAAGTTGGTGCAAATAGCCATGCCTAAGGTTAGGTGTGAGTCTTGAGCATAAATGATATTCTATAAACCATGCCTTATTTTAAACGTGGCTTATAGAATAACATTTTTTTTCAGCACCATATGTAGAATTTACCCCTAAATTTATAGATTAGCGCCTAAGTGCAGCTATGCACATAGTTACAAATTAGTGTGAATTAACAACAATTAATGCCATATAAGGGCTATTGTTGGTATTTAACGTCAATTGGTGCCTAATTTAACAATGAAATTAGGAGAGAAACTGGCACTATTCTATTACTTGAGTGCTGAAATTTGCATAGTAGTCGGAAATTTGGGTCCACAACTTTCTAGAATTTGGGCCATATGTGTATGCTTTCTTCACACACAGTGGGACAGATTCTCTATATGGTGCTTAAAAAATCGGCATGGAAAACATTTCTGTTTAAGCGTATTCTAAGAATATGAGATTTAGGTACGTTATATAGAATACACGAGGTTGATATCCCGGTGCCTAAAACTACACACCTCCATTAACACCAATGAAAATGTGGTGTGAATCCCTACACGTAGATTTACGCGAACTGGGCTATAAAAACGTGTGTAGATTTGGGAACACCTATGAAACACCTATTTCCCCGCTCATGGCCACAGCCTTTTTGAACTGCACGCTTTAGAATTTAGGTACAATTCATTACAGAATAAGCTTAGCGAGTTATGTGTGCAAATTCTAATTATTGCTAATTAGTGCTCATTATTGTTAAATGCTGTTTAAAATGCTGATTGGCTTGTTAAGTCAATTAAGTTACACACATTGTTATGGACTACACAGAGATTTCAGTGCAGAACGCTAGGTGTGATATATACCATCTGGCAAAAAGTGCACTCTTTCCCAGTGAAGTGTGAATGCACAATGGTTCATTCATGTGCATGTGCCCTAGGGAAGAAAGAGTGCACACTTTGTGCAAAGAGGGCACACTTTTGCTGGCAGATGGTTTTTGTTTCAAATGGCAGCCCATCCCTAGTAAACCTGTGTTTATCGTAGAGGCTAACTTTGGAAGGTTATCCATGGTATCCTTCCAAATTTAACAAGTTTTATTGCATTAGGTAAATTCGGTGCATAAGAAAAGTTTATATGATTATTAGCCCTGTTTATTAGCTAGACTCAACTTGCTAGTTAAACCTGTTCTTGTTTCACTATTGGAAGTTTCTTAACTACCAGCTTTTATCCTATAGGCCTATTTTGTATGGTTGGCTTTATATTAAGCTGCAGTAGTTTAACGCTTTGTCTGTCTTCAGTGTGCATGTTGGTTCCTCACTACATTGTGTGTGGGAATAAAGGCCATAAAAAGCTTTGCTAAAGAGGAAGACAAAGATTAATACCTGTTTTGCTGGTACTAAGTTCATATGACTCAAGTACATATCTAAATCAAACAGCCCTTACTATATATATATATAGAAAAAATATCTCTTGCACTTACATAGATTCAATGAGACCTCCAGTTAGTTACAAAGTTTAGACCACTTTGTCATAGTCTATCTAGTGCCAAAAATACAGCATCTGGAGATGAAAAACACTTTTAACCTGGATTCTTTATAGCTATAGTTCCTTTGCTGTACTGAGAATTCATTATAGCACAAAGTGACCTGGTTAACACAAGTACAAACTCTCTTTTCAATTTGATTTAACATAGCAGCAACATCTATATGGATTCAGGCATTTCTAGTTTCTACTTTGCTTGCAATGGCAATAGCAAATCATTTTCAAGTTTGTTATTTGATCTTCAAAGAGAACAGTGGAATGCTTCCCTTTGACTGCCATTCTAGATATACTCCTTGGACATACAGTAGCAATAGCTATTTTACTTATGTTTTAGGGGGGAAGGGCTAGATTAGCAGCAACCTGATGGAGCATGTTTACATTCCCATTGCAAAAGAGATAAAATAGGCACTGAGGTGCAAAACATTGGCACCTCACCCTGGAGGTATTGATGAAAGCAGTGGTGTGCTGGAGCAGGCTCTCACAGGCTCGCAAGAGCCGGTTGTTAAGTTTTTAAGAATTTTGGGAGCTGGTTGTTAAAGTAGGGCCCTCCATGGCTACTTTAACAACTGGTTCTCAAAATGTGGGCTTGGGCCCCCTGCTGAATTATCTTTTACTTTGCTGGTGGGGATGCTGAGCCCTGCCAGCCAAGTAAATAGACTACTGCTGCTCCCCGCTCCTTGTTTCCAGCATGCTGCTCAGAGCAAGACGTTGGGAGTGGTGGCAGTCCATTTATTGGCTGCCAGCAAAGGTATGCCTAGCGTGCCCGCACGAAGGGAGGGAGGAGAGAGAGGCAAGTGTTGCTCTTCCCCCCCCCCCCCCCCGGCCACCCCTGGCTCTTCCAACTGCAGAACTGGCTACGTCCGGAGAAAGAGCCTGTTGTTAAAAATTTACCAGCACACCCCTGGATGAAAGGGCTTATAACTTGGCTGAACCCATCCACCAAATAGCTGGGGAGACATGACCCGAAATTAGTAGTGGGGAGGAGTAAGAACAAGGGTGAGATAATTGCAAGGGAAGCAGAGGGAGGTGGATTTCATTTTGATTTTGGGCGAGCAGCAGCATAGAAATGAGAGTCTATGGGGAGGGAAGAACTAAGTCACCTTGGTCCACCCGCCCATTCTCCTTCTTTCAAAATTATAAGGGAGTGTGGTGATTTTGAGGTTAAGTGTGGTAGTTGGGGGCAGGATATGAAGTGTTGGAGCTTTGGGTAATAAAATTAAGTAATATGGAATATTGTTCTCTTCATTTGAATTGTAGATGAGGTGGAGTTTAAGTAAATTTGGATTAACACTCTCCTTATTAAGAGTGATAATCCCCTTATTGGGGAGTAATGTAGTGAAGGGAAAACACAACATGTGGGGTTGGAAATTTGATTGAAGTGAGTTTCTTCTAGGTTGGTGCTTCAAACTTGTGTAATCACAGGCTAAGGATAGAGTGTGATATTGCCAGATTCTGGGGGCATTTGACTAGGATAGCTAATGTGGCTCAAATAATAAAGTTGTGGTCAATTTTGACACTACCTTTTTGTTATGTGTATTTATGATTAATTGTATTAAGTTATGATTTGATTGGTGACTGGGGGGGGGGGGGTGATGCGAAGACCTAAGTTAATGAAATAAACATATGAAAAGGATCCATTAGGAAAAGAATACATAGCCCTACAGTTCAGAGGTATTGACATGGACATTGCAATCACCAAGCATCAGAGAATTAGGGTAGCGTATAGTGGCCTCAGTTAAAGCTTGGGTGGAAGAGTCCCACTGAGACTGAGTCATTGACGGGAAGCAGTAAAAAAGCAGAAGGGTTAGGGGAGAGGGAGAGCATCAATCCTGACAGTCAGAACTTCAGCATAAGCTAAGGAGGGAGATAGTTCTGCAACCTGAGGGCAGATGAGTAGAAGATAGTGAGGCCATCATCAGCCTTAGAGGGTCTGGCAAGGGAGAAAACATCGAAACCTGGAGGAAGGAATTCATAAAGGTAATTTCCTTAATATAGATGTGATATGGGAAAAAAACAGACATCCACTGATGCTCATAAATTAAAATTGTTGCCAATTAACTCCAATAATTGATAGTGCACAATTATTGGTGCTAATTGGTTTGTTATTCAATTAAATTACATACACAAATTAGGCACATGTCCAAATGTACACATGTAGAGGGCTATTCTGAAAACATACAGTAGAACGTCATTATAAGGGTCTTCTGGGGACCGATAAAAATCATCCTTTATATTCAAACTGTGCGTTAATGAACTTTTTTATTCAGTCACAGCCTACTGTTTCATCCTTGGTTTATTGTTAACAACAAAGCGTACAATATATGTAAATGCAAAGAAGTTTAACAACACTTATATTTCAGTTAAAATAGTCTGATAGAGATGTTTGTTTAAGCGAATGCTCACGCTTCGTTAGGAATATGTCAGTGTCAAAAGTTTGCTGCAAAGCTACTTCGCTGTTCTTGACAGTGTAAAGATAGCGCTGTAATGTCTCGAAGGCTGATACAGCATCCAGAAAAGTGGGAATGGCTTCCACTTCACCTCCACTGGTCTCAGCCATACTGTATCATCATCTGATTCATCCTTCGCTGATATGTCAGGTACGATGTTGCTGTCAGTTGGCTGATCACAAGTCTCAACGGCATTGTCCACGGTGATGTAATCCATGAATGGGCTGTTCTCAGACAAGAAATGGTTCGTTAACATCTTCTGCATTATTTTTGATTCTTCATCGTGAGTGGCACACAAAGTCTTATGAAAGCAAGCTTCACTAAAGCAGTTTGCAATCATCTGCTGGGTAACAGAGTTCCAACATGAACGTAACATTTGCATTGCATTGTAGATTCTAATATTCAAAGGCTTTATGCTTCTAACTTTGAGAGTTATATTGCTACTTCTACTACTACTAGTTATCATTTCTATAGTGCTATTAGACATATGCAGTACTGTACACAAACATGTGAGAGACAAAGTCCCTACTTGACACACTCTATAATCTATCCAAAACAGAAAACAAGACAAATAAGACATTTTGAGGTTTCATGCATTATGGGGATGATTAAAAGCATGGGTATTAGGTGAAAAAGAGGTTAACAGTTAAAAGCAACTCCAAAAAGGTGGGCTTTTAGCCTACATTTCATTAGGGATAAAGACAGAGCATTAAATACTGACCCAGGAAATCTATTCCACACATGTGGCATAGCAAGATGGAAGGAAGTTGACAATGGAGGACCTACCTGAAGAACAGAGTTACTAGGGAGAGGTAAAGGGAGACGTATGTGTTAGGCGGGGAGAGTCTGATAGGTACGGGCGGAGAGAGGAATCTTGGGGTGATAGTATCTGAGGATTTGAAGGTGACGAAACAGTGTGACAAGGCGGTGGCCGTAGCTAGAAGGTTGTTAGGCTGTATAGAGAGAGGTGTGACCAGCAGAAGAAAGGGGTTTTTGATGCCCCTGTATAAGTCGTTGGTGAGGCCCCACCTGGAGTATTGTGTTCAGTTTTGGAGGCCATATCTTGTTAAGGATGTAAAAAGAATTGAAGGGGTGCAAAGAAAAGCTACGAGAATGGTATGGGATTTGCGTTACAAGACGTATGAGGAGAGAGTTGCTGAACTAAACATGTATACTCTGGAGGAAAGGAGAAACAGGGGTGATATGATACAGACGTTCAAATATTTGAAAGGTATTAATCTGCAAACGAACCTTTTCCGGAGATGGGAAGGTGGTAAAACGAGAGGACATGAAATGAGATTGAAGGGGGGCAGACTCAAGAAAAATGTCAGGAAGTATTTTTTCATGGAGAGAGTAGTGGATGCTTGGAATGCCCTCCCGCGGGAGGTGGTGGAAATGAAAACGGTAACGGAATTCAAACATGCGTGGGATAAGCATAAAGGAATCCTGTGCCGAAGGAATGGATCCTCAGAAGCTTAGTCAAAATCGGGAGGCGGGGCTGGTGGTTGGGAGGTGGGGGTAGTGCTGGACAGACTTGTATGGTCTGTGCCAGAGCCGGTGGTGGGCAGCGGGACTGGTGGTCGGGAGGTGAGGATAGTGCTGGGCAGACTTATACGGTCTGTGCCCTGAAGAGCACAGGTACAAATCAAAGTAAGGTATACACAAAAAGCAGCAAATATGAGTTATCTTGTTGGGCAGACTGGATGGACCGTGCAGGTCTTTTTCTGCCATCATCTACTATGTTACTATATTAGATAAGAGAGGAGATTTACTGAGGAGCTGCAGAATGAATATACTGATAGTCCAGTGGGGTCAGTCATGCCTAGTGGCTCCCAGTAGAAAATAGCTGCCGTGAGCTCTAACAGTAGTCTCAAGATACTACCACTAGAGGTTAGCCTTCTATGTAAGGGCAAAGGAAGTCCTTATATGGAAGGCTGACCTCAAGTAGTAGTACCACAAGACTACCACTAGAGTTTGTGATAGCCATTTTCTACTGGGAAGAGGCGTAGGTGTAAATGAGGTTTGCTCCTGCATGAATGACTCCACTGGACTATCAGGGAGCTAGAGGTAAGCCCTGGGGGTAGGTTGGTGAGTGGATGAGAGAGCCAGGAAAGAGGATCTGATATTGGGGAAAGAGGGGAGAATTGTTGGAAGGTGTCAGGCGGGGGGGGGGGGGGGGGGGGCAGGACTTTGTTGGGATGGTGTGCAAGAGAGAGAGGGGAACTGAATGACAGCTTCAGCTGCTACCTGGAAGCTATGCAGGTGCCAGTCAATACTCAGTGCTGGCACCCACATAGCTAAGTGACCAATCTAAATTGCAATTTATGTAGTAATATTTGGTCCCTTAATTACATGGTAACAGCACTGAATATTGCCACCTGCATAGCTCCAGGCTCCTACATGATTCTGCATCTGGAATGCCCTTCTCCTGCCCACTTTTCAGATGACTGGTTAAAACCGATATTCAGCAGCACTGCCCAGCTTAGTGCCATTGAATATCAGAAGCTAATCTGCTGAGCATGATTTAAACAGGTAGTTGCCTTTACTGCTCACTTAAATTACTTTGAATACCAATCAGATTCTTATTATTATGCAAAGACATACCTCACAATATTCAAAGCTATTTAACCAGTTATCTAGCACATAACTGTTTATATCTCATGACCTATCCTAGCTCCTAACCAGATAAATTTAGTGGTCAAATATGACTACAAAAGTAGTTGTCCTATCTTTAACCACTAAAAAGTTAACTGGTTATGCAGATATTCAGCACTAACCGGTTAAGGGGTCCTTTTACTAAGGTGCGCTGAAAAATGGCTTGCGTTAGTATAGGCGTGAGTTTTGGGTGTGCACCAATTGATTTTTCAGCGTGCCTGTAAAGAAGCCCTTTTTAAAATTTTTGCCAAAAATAGACATGCGGCAAAATCAAAATTGTTGTGCATACATTTTGAGTCTGAGACCTTACTGCTAGCCATTGACCTAGTGGTAAAGTCTCACGCGGTAACCGGGCGGTAGTGACCTACGTGTGCCAAATGCTACTAGGTGCACCAAAAAATAAAAAATATTTTTTGGGCGTGTGAGTTGGACACACACCAAAAATGAAATTACCACAAAGGCCACATGGTAGCCATGCGGTAACTCCATTTTGGCGCACGTTGGGCACGCATAGACACTTAAGTGGCTTAGTAGAAGGGCCCCTAAATTTTTAGCTAGGACAGATATTTATGCAGTCCTATTTGACCACTAAATTTATACGGTTAGGCACTGAATATTGGTGCCTAAATGGATAAGTCACGAGCACTAGGCACTAACTGGGTGAATCTCTTCATAAAGGCGGTTAATAAATCCCAATAAATAAACCAGCAATATTCAGTGGAGATAACTGGTTATCTTCCACTGAATATTAGCAGTTAAGCACTGATATGCTATTTAGCAGCTCAGCAGCCATGTCTGACCAGTTAAATAGTTTTGAATATCAGGGGCTATGTCTTTGCATATTAATAAGAAACCTTGTTTATTAACAAAGTTTATGAAACCTGTATGCTTGCATGTGCAAACTATAAAGACCAGTCCATAACAATTAAATACCAAAGTTCACATAAAACTTTCACAAAATATATATCTGAAAAAGTATGGAAAAATATACTTCCCTAGTCCAGCTATGTTCCACCATGTTGCAAAATCAGGGCATATTTTTACAGCCAAAACTTCAATGCTTAACATAAAGCCGACGTTTTGGCAACTGCCTACTTCAGGGCAAAGGATTGTTGGGGTGTTCAATTCTCAAACAATACATTTTTATAAGCCAGTAACACAAAACCAACATCAATTTAGCAAATAAAGTCTCATAGCAGTGGCGTTCCTAGGGGGGCTGACACCCGGGGCCGATCGCCGATGCGCCCCGCCCTCCGGGTGCAGCACCCCCCCGGAACAGCGCGACGCCCCCCCCAGCGAAAGAACCCCCAATCCCCCGGCAAAAGAACCCCCCAGGTGCACGCCGCTGGGGGGGGGGGTGTGCCGCGCGCCTGCCGGCTCTTCGTTTTCATGCTCCCTCTGCCCTGGAACAGGAAGTAACCTGTTCCGGGGCAAAGGGAGCATGAAAACGAAGAGCCGACAGGCGCGTGGCACCCCCCCAGCGGCGTGCACCCAGGGCGGACCGCCCCCACCGCCCCCCCTTGGTACACCACTGTCTCACAGCATAACAGAGACGAAGAGCTATTTTAAAAGAATGCCATGGGAAATGTGCCCTGTATCAATGTAAATGCAGTGATGTCAAAATGTCTGAAAGATTTGACAAACTTCTCTTCAACCAGAAGGCTGTTAAAATGCCCATCAGAAAAATGAACACATGTACTAAACAAAAAAAATGTAATGAAAAGAAATTAAAATTATTCACAAAATAACAGATATTGTAAAACAACTTCATTAGTCAGTCCACTGGGATATACAGAACCCAGTTTGAAAATCCATTTTTGATCTAATTGAAGGAAAGCTTTTTTTTTTAATATAATTTCTGTCCTGGGGGCCTACTTGCATATAATCAATTACACAGAATGACAAGTCCACAAAAGATAGTCATGCTGAACACAGTGTGAAACCAATAGAGCTCCAATCTACATGTTAATGCAGTTTTCATATTCTGAAAGACTGGTTTTCAAAGATCTGTTGGTCTTTTCCATTCATAGTGTAACTTTGGAGATGGGTATATTATTATAGAACTCTTGCAGACTGACAGTCTACTTTCCAACATAGCTAAAAACTCCTGGTACCACAATACCCTGTGTAATTAAAACTTATAGATAAAAAGAACATATGCCACATGAAGTATGCCCCATTTCATTCTTAGATGTAGATTCTGCAGATGATGGCAAACACAATGAAACCGCTATGCCCTTGCCCTGAGGAAAAAAAAAACCAAGAAGTCTTTTTTGTTTTAAAAAAGTAGATCTGGAGGGGCATTTTCAATAGTGCGTCTAAGTCAGCGCGCTAAATGTCCAAAATCCAAATAGAAAATATACCCATTTTCAAAAAGCAAACCATTGGGATGTAGGAGGGACCAGCATTTTTAGCAGACTGGTCTCCCACACACCCCAGGAGAGAAATAGGGCCCCCCAGGGGACACTGTAGTGGACTTCAAATAAATGTTCCCAGGTACACAACTCACCATTACTCCCTTATCTTGTCTGCTGAGCCCTCCAAAACCCATCCAAAAACCATTACTCCCAACTGTATATCGCTGTAATAACCCTTATAGGTGAAGGGAGCACCTATATGTGGGTACAGTGAGTTTCTGGTGAGTTTTGGAGGGCTCAAAGTTTCCACCACAAGTGTGATAGGGAGAGGGAGATAGGGACCTGAGTCCCCACATCATAGTGCACTGCATCCACCACTATACTACTCCAGGAACTTACATGCTGCTCTAATAGACCTAGGTATAACATCTAAGTACATAATACGTACACAAGCACATAAGTATTGCCACACTGGGACAGACCAAAACAAAACCGTCCAGAACTAAACCTAAGATGTTTTGATCTAGACCTGTTTTTAGAACGAATAAGGCACAAAGAGGTGCCCTAAATGACCACTGGAGGGAATCAGGGGTGACTCTAATACCCCCCAGTGATTACTGACCTCCTTCCCCCCCCCCAAAAAAAATGTGAATAAAAATATGACTTATCAGCTTCTATGGCAGCCTCAGATACTGTTTTCATCTCCACCACTTCCACCAGGAGGCTGTTCCACAAATTTCACTACCCTTTCCATGAAGAAGTATTTCCTCAGGTTACATCTGAATAAAGAACGTGGCAGAATTTAGATCCTTGCTATCAGACCTGGAGTTGGTACATATTTGCTTCCAAACACTAGTAGAAGGGCATAACACCTCCACTTTTCATAAAAGAACAAGGACTAGGCAATTTACAGCAAAGTTTGAGCTAATTAAAGTTTGGGAATAGGATACTGGAAGAAAATGGTATCTCCTGGAATCTAACAGCCTTATCCAATCCATGCTTTTTTTTTTTTTTTTTTGCACTGTGGTCACCTTGGAGGCTGTGGAGGTCTGGGCTGTGTAATTCAAGTACCTGTTGGTATTGCCCCAAAGAACAGGGCAACCTATTATACATATGTTTGTAAGCTTGCTGTACTGCCATTGCTTGAAAATGTTGGTTATAAGACATTGTATTAAATTCATTTAAATGATAGATGAATGTCCCAAGACATGGGTCTTTTGGAAGGAGGTATGGCAATATATTCAGGAAATATTGTTATTTGAAAAGGAATTGTCTCTCTGAGAGTAGTGATGTTTAGATCAATTTGGGGTCCTTTTACTATGGTGTGCTAATGGATTTAGCACACACTAATAAATTAGTGTGCATTAAGTCCCATGCAGCCCATAGATATACAACGGGTTGCACAACATTTAGCACATGCTAATTGTTAGCATGCATTAAATTCATTAGCACACCTTAGTAAAAGGCCCATAAGCAACTAATGGTTCTATTGATTTTTTTAGCAATTAAAATGATACTTGTCAACTGGAAGAAGGCTGATATGCTGACTAAAACCTTTTGATGGCATATAGTTTGCCAAACATGCAAATAAGATCTTATACCATGGTAGTCGATATCCTACAGTAGCACTCTTCAAGTATGGGAACCAAGTTAAACATCATACTTAAGTACTAGGTCAGTCAGTCATTCCAGGAACATGTATGATCTGCTCCACATAAGTCCTTCACTGTGATTTTTGTCACTTCCCTTCCACTTCAATGATAACTATGTTTGATTAACTGTTTTGTGTTGTACTTTTTTCTTTGAATTTTAAAACTCAATAAAATATGTAAAATTAAAAAAAAGGGTTGCATCAACTTTTAAGGGTAGCATTTCCTTTTGAAAATCAATTTCGAAAAAGTAGGAGCACTAAATGTGCACCTTCTTTTTGTGAAAACTAACAAGCACTTTTCATCTCAACCCCTCTCCAATATATGCACAAACATATGCATGTATTCACATTGGCATACATGTAATTGTGCTGGCTAATTTTCAAATGTCCATTTCTGTGCATGAAACCCCATTTTATGGGAAGAAATGCGTATGAAAATTGCTTTCTAAAGGTTTTTGTTTAATTTTGCATCTATGGAAAAAATGCTTACCCTCTAATATTCAGGCAGCACTTAGCTCAACCTGGATATTCAAAGTCGGGCTGTTTCTGGTGACTGGCATTGAATATCTTGTGCTCGATATTCAAAGAGATTTAGCCAGTCGGTAATGGCCACTGACCAGTTAAATCACACATTACTGGCAATCTGAGAATATTCATTGGGAGATAACTGGTTATTTCCGCTGAATATTCGTGGTTAGAGCTTAACCTGGAGCCAGCTATCTTGGGGGTGTTTTGGGGACGGGTCACACTTAGGACCCGATATTCAGCGCTAACCGTGCAAGGTTAGTGCATAAATAGGACTGCATAAATAGCTATCCTATCTTCATGTGCTAGCCAATGGCCGGTTAGTGCTGAATATTGGCTTAACCAGTTGTCAGCTGGAGGCCAAAAATGAAACCGGATATTCAATTCTAGTTTCCGTAAATGTCCGGCATTGAATATTCGGCTTCAGAACTGGAGGTGGGCTTTAACCCCCCCCCCCCCACACCAGCTGGGGGGCAGTTATACAACACCGGCTAGCGCATGACCGGTTAAGTCAATATTCAGACATAACCGGCCATGGCTTAACAGGCAAAGATAGGACTGCTATTTTTGCAGTCTTATTTGCCCGTTAAGCATGGCTGGTTAAGTTCTGAATATTGGGACTTAACTGGTCATGCCCCTGGAACACCCCCAACATCGCTGACTTTATTTTCGGCACTAACTGGGCATTTTCAGCAGCAATAACCTGTTAAATGCCACTGAAAATGACTGGTTAGCCACCAAGATGTGAGTTAACTGGTTGGCATCCGTTCCTGTCTGGTTAACATGCACTGAATATCGGCTGGTTAATACATAAGGCCCTATGGAGGCTTATATTCTAGTACTCAAAAATGTGTTTGGATAGAATCAAAATTGCTTACTCTGTTCTCAATCAATTTTACATAGTGTGTGTATGTGTGTAGGGGGGGGGGGTATTTACTAATAGCAAGCACTAACACAACTAAGACAATCAATGTGTTATTTATTGCAATTGGTTCAGCAGTAAACAGCACATTAATGGCATTAGCATGTGCTACTACTACTAGTAAATGATTCCCATTGTCAGTTATTGGGCAGAAGGGTAGCCTAACGGTTAAATCAGCATACTACAAAGCAGAGAGCCAAGGTTAAAATCCCACAGTACTCCTGTGGCCTTGGGCATGCTACTTAATCTTCTATTGCCCTAGGGGGGTGGAGGGTGGGTACTGGCAGCCTCACCCTGCTTAGGATCTGACATGGAAACCATCAGACTTGTAGCAGCCCCCATAAGCCATTTGTTGCTTGGTGCATGTGCACAGGGGAAAGAGATGATCAGTTATTGATCAAATTCAGTGTCACCTTGATCATATCTATTGATAATAACACAGTAGTTGCCTACAGATAAGGATTATTTGGACCATTTTCTAAGTAACCCAAGCATTATTAATCTACTATCATTTTCCTCATCCACATTTGTCTCAAAGATGCTTACTCACTGCCACTTCTACTTTTCCAACCCACTCAGTAAACAATGTTCCATTTGATTTGAAAATTTTTTATTTAAAAGTACTGTCATTTGCAACCTCAGAAGCAAGTGCTCCGGGAGAGCACAAATTAGTCAGCTCTCAGAATTGGTTTTGGCTAAAGACTGACTGGGATGCAGTCACCTGCCAAGAATGTCATAGTCACTGTGACAGCCTGCAACAGACAAATTACTTACCATCACCACCACTATTTGTTAAGATTTGTAACTTATAAGTCTTCCAAGAAGAGAAAGCGAGAGGGAAAAGACATAGGAGCTTTGCTTTCAAGAAATGGTGATTAAGAAAAGCTAACAAAATATTAGGAATTATTAGAAAAGGAATAGGGAATAAAACAAATAATATCAAAATGTCTCTGTAGCACTCCATTGCCCAACAACACTTTGAGTATTGTCTGAAGTTCTGGTTGCCTCATCTCAAAAAAGATAGAGTGGAACTGTAAAAGTTAAACAGAAGGGTAACTAATATGATAAAGGGGTAAAACGATCCCCCTATTTATTTATGAGGAGAAGATAAAGAGCTTAGGGCTCATCAGCTTGGAGACGAGATAGCTGAGGGGAGATATGATAGAGTCTGTGTGGAGTGGAATGCATAAAAATGAATCAATTGTTATGATATAATATCATTTTCTTGGTTTCCTATGTATATGATCTTAAGCTAATGTAGTTAAGAAGACATAGAGGGGCATAATCGAACGTCGCCGGCCAAATAGATCGCTGGCGATCTATGTTGGTGGCGGCGCTACAGTTGGTCGGAACCGTATTATCGAAAAAGATGGCCGGCCATCTCTTTTTTTCGATAATACGGTTTAGTCCGGCCAAATGCCGTGGAGTTCGCCGGGTTTAAGATGGCCGGGTTTATATTTCAGCGATCATGGAAAGTTATGTCGGCCATCTCAAACCCCGGCCAAATTCAAGGCATTTGGCCATGGGAGGAGCCAGCATTTTTAGTGCACTGGCCCCCCTGACATGCCAGGACACCAACCAGACACCCTAGGGGTCACTGTGCTGGACTTCAGAAAAGCTTCCACGTGCATAGCTCCCTTACTTTGGGAGCTGAGTCCCCCAACCCCCCCCAAACCCACTACCCACAAATGTACTGCACCCACTAAAATTGTTCCAGGGACCTGCATACAGCCTCTAGGACTTATTGCTGCTGTATAATTTTGGCACACCAGTTCACACCTGAAGACTAATCTCTCTGAAAAAATCCTTTCTTGAAATAACCACGTTTACTCACAGTTAACTGCAGATCAGAGGTTGTGCCCCACTGGCAAAGAGTCCCCTGGTACTAAGATTAGCAGTAGGTCAGAGCTGGCACAATGGTGTACAATGCCCTCTTTCAGCACCATGCAAGGTAAGAACTACGTTCTCTAACTTGGGTAACACAGAAAAGGGAACTAAATCTGGCTTACAAAAATGGCCACTACCACATGGAGTACAACAGGAAACAAAATAGGGCACACTCTGACCCAGTTAGCAAGGGGGAAAAGCACCAGGGGAGTAGAGCCCAGTACCCTACACCCACCACAATGCATTGCTAATGTGACTCTGCAGGGCACCTAACAGAAAAGGTGTCACACTCACCCGAGAGCCACTTTGCAACCAGGGAAAGGCTGTCGGAGGACACAACACATTCTGCTGTCATGGAGGTGGGTACGGCATTTGAGGCTGGCATACAGGCTGGCAAAAAAGGTTTTTAGTTTTATTTTTTTTAGTTTGGTGACCACTGGGGGAGTATGGGGAGGTCATCCCCCCATTCCCTCCAGTGGTCATCTGGTCAGTTGGGGCAGCTTTTTGAGGCTTGGTCGTGAAAATAAAAGGACCAAGTAAAGCCGGCGAAATACTGCTTAACGCCGCTTTTTTTTTTCCATTATCGGCGAACGCCGGCCATCTGGTAGTCACGCCCATGCCCGCCCATGCTCCGCCTTCGCTAATCTGCTGACATGCCCCCTTGAACTTTCGCCGGCGAAGCGATGGGAAAGCGGCGATGCAGTCAAAAATGCCGCTTTCGATTATACCGATTTTGCCGCTTTTAAAAAATCGCCGGCCATCTCCCGATTTGTGTCGGAAGATGGCTGGCGATCACTTTCGATAGCTGGATAATTAGCAAAAATATATGTAATTTAGCCCTTTACTTGCCCTAAGATAAGTGTGCAGGCTCTAGAAATAATTAGGGAAGGTATTTAAATTTATAAAAATGCATCATTGAAAGCAAGTGTTAGATAACATTCCAACATGAAAAATTAATATAATATCAACATAACATGAAAATTAATTTCCATAGCACTTCTTTATTTGAGGCTCAAATAAGAACAAATGAGCATTTTCAAAGAGAATAGTTTAGGAGCGTATCTCTCAAAATTAGACGCATAAATCCTTTGAATATTGAGCACTTAGGGCTTCTTTTATTTAGTCGCGGTAGTGATTCATGGTGTGGCAAATGTGATGAAGCCCATTTAATTCATATGGGCTTTGTTGCATTTGTCGCATGGAATTCACTATTGTGGCTTAGTAAAAGGTGTCGCTAGAGAAGAACAGCGAATAAACTTGTAGTTAATTTTCAGAAAAAAATTAGATACCAGGTGCATGGGTACAAAAGAACCAAGATGGCTTGCAGCTACACTGATTACTGAAAACTACTACTACGCATACTTGGGACTCTGTTTACAAAGGCATGCTAGCATTTTTAGTGTGTGCTAAAAATTAACACGCGCTGTGTAGATGCCCATAATATTCCTATGGGAGTCTACACAGCGTTCGCTAAGTTTTAGCATGCCTTTCTAAACAGGGCCTTTTATTTTTGGATTAAATATAGATTGCTAGGACCAAAGAACACTAAAATTTAAGGGGCCTATTTACTAAAGTGTGGTAAATGTTTGCACTCACTACATGCTAAATGCAAAGATGAATCTATGATAAGCACAAAAACTGCACTGTTGGTGGCTTTTTGAAAAGTTCTTTACCTGGACTTAAGTCTATTCAAGATGCTACACCTGTCACTCCACAGGAGTGTGGCGTTTAAATGCTGGGGTTGTATTGGATATGTGAATACAGAAACCCGATTTTGGACATCTCCAACTGCAGTCCATTGCAAGGACATCCAAATTTCAAGGGGGCGTGTCAGAGGCATAGCGAAGGCGGGACTTGGGCGTGCCTAACACTTGGACGTTTTTGACCCATAATCGAGAAAAACAAGGACATCCCTGACAAGCACTTGGACGTTTTCACCTGGACCTGTTTTTATTATGAATAAGGCACAAAAAGGTGCCCGAAATGACCAGATGACCACCGGAGGAAATCGGGGATGACCTCCCTTTACTCCCCCAGTGGTCACTAAACCCCTCCTACCCTCAAAAACATCTTTAAAAACATTTTGTGCCAGCCTCTATGCCAGCCTCAGATGTCATACTCAGGTCCATGACAGCGCATGCAGGTCCCAGGAGCAGTTTTAGTGGGTACTGCAGTGTACTTCAGACAGGCGGACCCAGGCCCATACCCCACCTACCTGTTACATTTGTGGAGGAAACAGCAAGCCCTCCAAAACCCAACACAAAACCACTGTACTCATATATAGGTGCCCCTCGTCACCCATAAGGGCTATGGTAGTGGTGTACAGTTGTGGGTAGTGGTATTTGCAGGGGTTTGGGGGGGCTCAGCACAAAAGAAAAGTCCATGTCTAGGGACACCCAAATCTAGGGATGTCCAAATTTAAGGATTTGGACGTCTCTGACGGTATTTTTGTAATGAAAGATGAACGTCCATCTATTTTCGAAAATACGGTTTTCCCGGCCCCTGGATTTTGCCGTTTTGCAAGGACGTCCAAATCGCAACTCGGATGTGTGAACAAAATGAAGGGTTCCTAGAGGTAGACACCAGAAATGTGAAAAATGTTCCATATGTGTTAATACGATTGAAGGCTCACAGTTAATATGGCTATGTGGACAGAAGAAGATTGAGTTGAAATATGATACCGATTGTGAATCCACTAATGCAGTGTGTGCTTTATTATTCCACACCTAGTTCATAGAAGGGTTATAAATGTAAGAAAATAAATAAAAATAAATAAAGCTGTGGGTGCAGACGAGATCTACTGATTGTACCACAAGACCAGGGTGAAAATTTAAAACAGTATCATAAGGTACTTTTATAGATCATTAACTAATGTGTAATATCTAAATGATTCATGAGTGGCTAGGTTGAATGAAAGGGCCTTAGTAGCAAAAATGACTTTTACAAAAGCTTCCCTAGGTGTATTCTTTCTCACCACCAAAGTTACACATTTAAAACACAAATAATTAAGGGACTCATTACTAAAACATGCTAATCGTTGCTGTTAGCCTATCCCATGCGCTAACTGTAGTGTGTTTTTCAGGGCAATTTCTTTTTAAAAAAATTTTCAGGTCATGCACTAATATTGCCATTAGCATATGAGATCTGAAAAAAAATATAAAGAAGCACTAGTGCCTCCTATTTAGGAGACATGGAGGGGCATAATTGAACGAAAACGCCTGTCTCCATGGGCGTTTATCTCCGAGAACGGGTCAGTGAAGGGGCGGACCGAACCGTATTTTCGAAAAAAATAGACGCCCATGTTTTATTCAACAATGTGTGAGCTGGGCGTTTTTGTTTTTCAGCGATAATAGAAAATGAAAGCGCCCAGCTCAAAAACGAATAAATCCAAGACATTTATTCGTGGGAGGGGCCAGGATTCGTAGTGCACTGGTCCCCCTCACATGCCAGGACATCAACCGGGCACCCTAGGGGGCACTTTTACAAAAACAAAAAAAAAGGTCAAAGAGCTCCCAGGTGCATAGCACCCTTCCCTTGTGTGTTGAGCCCCCCAAATCCCCCTCAAAACCCACTGCCCACAAGTCTACACCATTACTATAGCCCTAAGGGGTGAAGGGGGGCACCTACATGTGGGTACAGTGGGTTTGGGGGGGTTGGACGACTAATAAGCATTAAGCAGCACAATTGTAACAGGTGGGGGGGATGGGCCTGGGTCCACCTGCCTGAAGTCCACTGCACCCCCTAACAACTCCTCCAGTGACCTGCATACTGCTGCCAGGGAGCTGGGTATGACATTTGAGGGTGAAAATAAAAATGTGTGAAACATCATTTTTTTGTGGTGGGAGGGGGTTAGGTACCACTGGGGGAGTCAGGGGAGGTCATCCCCGATTCCCTCCAGTGGTCATCTGGTCATTTAGGGCACTTTTTGGGGCCTTATTCGTGAAAAAACAGGGTCCAGGAAAAGTGTCCTAAATTCTAGCTAAAAACGCATACTTTCTTCCCATTATCGCTGAAATGCGCCCATCTTTGTTCGGCAGATAACCACGCCCCAGTTCCGCCTTCGCCACACCTCTGACACGCCCCCATAAACTTTGTCCGCATCCGCGACGGAGTGCAGTTGAAAACGCCCAAAAATCGGCTTTCGATTATACCGCTTTATTCGTTTTTGTGAGATAAACGTCCATCTCCCGATTTAGGTCGGAACTTGGGCGTTTTTCTCGTTCGATTATAAGCTGGATAGAGAGGAATAATCGAACGGCGCCGGCAAAATAGATTGCCGGCAATCTATTTTGGCGGTGCTGCAAACAGCTGGCCGAACCGTATTATCGAAAAAGATGGCCAGCCATCTTTTCTTTCGATAATACAGTTTGGCCCAGTCAAATGCCAGAGTTCGCCGAGTTTGAGATGGCCGGTTTTGTTTTTCAGTGATAATGGAAACTAAAAGCGGCCATCTCAACCCCGGCTAAATCCAAGGCATTTGCTCGTGGGAGGAGCGAGCATTTGTATTGCACTGGTCCCCCTGACATGCCAGGACACCAAGCGGGCACCCTAGGGGGCACTTCTAAAATGAGCCCACCAAATCCCCCCCAAACCCACTCCCCAAACCCACTCCCCACAACTCTACACCATTACCAAAGCCCTTATGGGTGAAGGGGGGGGGCACCTACATGTGGGTACAGTGGGTTTTGGGGGAGGGGGGTTGAAGGGCTCAACACAGCACCACAAGTGTAACAGGTAGGGGGGGATGGACCTGGGTCTGCCTGCCTGAAGTGCACTGCACCCATTAAAAACTGCTCCAGCGACTTGCATACTGCTGTCAGGGAGCTGGATATGACATTTGAGGCTGGCATACAGGCTGGCAAAAAAGGTTTTTATTTTTATTTTTTTAGCGTGGGAGGGGGTTGGTGACCACTGGGGGAATATGGGGAGGTCATCCCCCATTCCCTCCGGTGGTCATCTGGTGAGTTGGGGCACCTTTTTGAGGCTTGGTCGTGAAAAATAAAAGCACCAAGTAAACTCGGCGAAATACTGATTAACGCCGCTTTTTTTTCCATTATCCGCGAAAGCCGGCCATCTGGTAGCCATGCCCATGCCCGCCCATGTCCCGCCTTCGCTACGCCGCCGAACGTCCCCTTGAACTTTCGACAGCTCGGTGACAGGAAAGTGGCGATGGTATCAAAAAAGCAGCTTTCGATTATACTGATTTCGCCGCTTTTGAGAGATCGCTGGCCATCTCCCGATTTATGTCGGAAGATGCCTGGCAATCACTTTTGAAAATAAGCCTGATTATCTGTCAGATTCTATATAGTGCGCGTGGTGTTCAGTGCCAAACTTTAAGCATATTCCATAACAATGCACATAACGTAACTGGCTTAACAAGCAAATCAGCATTGATAACAGCACTACAATCAATAAGGAACACTAATTGGCAATAATTATAATTTACGCACATAACTCACTAAGCATATTCAGTAATACCCTGCGCCTAAATTCTAATACGTGCAGTTCAAAAGTGGCATGGTTATGGGTGGGGAAATGGGCATTCTGAAATTTATGCATGTAACTATAGAATATGACCCAATGCATGTAAATCTATGTGCAGGGATTTACGCCACATTTTCAGTGGCGTAAATGGATGCCCCTACTTTTAGGCGCTGTGATATCAACTAAGCGTAGTCTACATACTGTGCCTAAATCTAGGTGCCGCTTATAGAAATGCTTAGGTGAAAATGTTTACTGCGTGAATTTTTTAGGCGTCTTATATAGAATGGGGCCCTATGTGTTTCTGCATTATATCTGCATTAACCAGTTAGCTCAAGCTAATCAAAATGTATTAGCTAGTTAATGCAGACACGCCCATTCCCCGCTCATACCATGCCTCCTCCCAAAAATATTTTTAAAACATTCATAGCACGCAGTTTAGTGTGGAAAAACAGGGAAATACTGCAAAGTGTTTTAACACCTTTATGTAGCAGACTGTTCTTGTGCGCTAACCACGTGTAATGGCTTAAAGCCCCGTAAATGAGGCTGTGAGTTTATTGAAGCATGGGCAATTGTTTTAGATTCTTGACCACAATCTGCTCTGATGTTATTTCATAACTGTGCTCCATGCATTTTTGTGCCTAGTTCCAAGTGCTGCAGATGTCAGCAGAGCAATTATATACATCTGAAAAGGGATACTGAGTTTCATGCATAATGCAAAGGAAAGATGCATATCAAAAAGTGGGTTCAAGGGTCAAACGCTAAGTTAAGGGTTAAAAAGGATTGCCAAGATACATCTTATGCAATGCTGCAGCAGCAAAAGGACATAAATTGACCCTCAGTTTGGTATAATTTCCTCACATTTACATACAAAGTAAAATTTTGCTAGAATAACCTTTGTAGAAATAACTAGCTTGCATTGCCACATCAATGAGCAGTGTTCTTATTTACAGGCTCAGTTGCATAGGAGAGAATGAGGTTCATATGTGGTACTTCTTGCCAGCTTAAGAACAGATCATAACAACAAGCAGCAATTTCCTTTGGCCTATCCAGGTAAAGCCCTTCTTCAAAATGAGTTATGAGATGCTCAGTTTTAGTGAAAAGAAACCACAGATGATTGTAACTGAATGTAGGAGCACTGAACTTTTATCAAGGGCTTTCTGCTAAAGAATTTGTATCAGTGGATTTCTAAGAGTCCTCGAAGACTTAATTCCAGATAACTGCTATAAAACGGTGGTAAATTTTCTTTGCTGCTGTTGAACAAATTTTTGCTGGGGAAAGTGGTGAGTCCTTTTCAGAAGCTCAATTGTTCATAGTTTGTTCACTCAGCATGCTGGCTAAGTTGGAGCAAAATCTTTGAGCAGAAAGACCAGGGTGCCAGGACCCTTGGTCTCCCGTGATTCTGTGAACATGGCAAGGGCTACAAAATCCAGACTCACCACAAAACTTTCTGGTCTGGTTGCAGGAACAAGGTTATAGACAGGAAGGCAGTTGACTGAGCACATAGTTCCTCGCTTTCTTCTTCTGGGGGAAATGTCTCCAAATGGGTTATTTTTGCACCTACCATGACAGTTAGCCAGGGTATGTGGAATATGGTCACACCCACATGCACTAGTGAAAATAACATTCAACTAAAGCTGTTACTCTCATGTGAAGGAGAAAAGCCCTCAGAAACCATCTGGATAATGATCCTTGATTAAATCCGGTGTCACTTTCTGCCGGCCTTCTGAAGGCCGGCAGAAAGTGACACCGGATTTAATCAAGGATCATTATCCAGATGGTTTCTGAGGGCTTTTCTCCTTCACATGAGAGTAACAGCTTTAGTTGAATGTTATTTTCACTAGTGCACGTGAGCGTGAGTATTAAAGTACTTAGTTTGAGCACTAGCATTTACTGCATTCATTCAGTTATGTATGTGGAGTATGGTCTCGGTCTCTCAAATTTACTGTTAATGCTTGCTGAACTATTTGCATTGTGCCAAAGAAAGCTTCCTTCAGGAGTTCATATGATGGTACATGTATAGGCAGTTTATCCAGGTATGCATAGAAATTCTTTTTAATGAGGCCTGTGTCACCCAAAATGATGGAAAATATTTCTGTATCCTTCTGCCATGTTTTCTTGGTCTCAGACTGCTTTTCTTGATACTTAAAGATCTTTTCTCTTTCTATGTGATTCAATGAGTTATCAATTGGGACTGATACCTCTCTAATCAAGGCCATTCTGGTGTTTTTCTCTTTCACTACTTTTTTCAACCTGCAGATACCCCAGCAGTGGCGTACCAAGAGCGGGGCGGTGGGGGCGGTCCACTCCGGGTGTAAGCACTAGGAGGGATGCTCCGCTCCCACTGCTCCCACCCAAAGGCCACTGGCACCGCAGTCCCCAGTCCCTACCTGCCTACCCTCAGCTACCTCGACAGCCCCCTTCTCTCTGCCACCCGGCAACCTGTATTTAAAAAAATCTCTGAATCTGCGGTGCAGCGCCTCATGACTGCTTGTAAAAGAAGCGGATCACCTCATCGGGCCTTCCCTCACTGTGTCCCGCCCTCACGGAAGTAGGAAGTTACATCAGAGGAGGGTGGGACACAGTGAGAGAGGCCCAACGAGGCGATCCACTTCTTTTACAGGCAGACGCGAGGCGCTGCACCAGCGATTCAGAGATTTTTTTTAAATGCAGGGTGCCGGGTGGTAGAGAGAAGATGACTTGTTGAGGGAGCTGAGGGTAGGCAGGTGGGGGCTGGGTCGGGGGGGCTCAGATGGGAGAAGGGAACTGTGTCAGGGGGGGCTCAGATGGTAGAAGGGCCGGAGCTGGAACTGGGATCTGAGAAGGGGGGCAGGAGGGAGAATGGGGCCATGTCTGGGGCAGGGGCAAGTGAGAGAATGGGTCTGGGGCTAAAACGGAAGGCAGGTGAGAGAATGGGGCTGGAGCTGAAAAGGGGGGCCCTAATGCAAGGCAGGTGGATGAAGGGGACTGGAACTAGGAGCTGAAAAGGAGGGGAGGTGGGATAAGGGGGTAGTATTGGAACTGGGGCTGAAAAGGGGCAGGAACTGAAACCATGGAGACTGGGGGCTGAAAAGGGAACATGGAGGAGTGGCTGGGGCTGAAGCTTGGGACTGGTGGGAGAAAAGGGCTGGGGCTGGAACTAGGGGCAGGTGGGATAATAGGGCTGGAACTGGCGGCTAAAAAGAGGGGGGCAGAGAGAGAGAGGGGACAGATCCTGGATGGAAGGGGGAGAGGGAGGGCAGACCCTTGATGGATGGGAGAGGGAGGCAAATGGTGGATTGAAGGAACAGAGAGAAAGGGCGGACAGTGGATGGAAGGGAGAGAAAGGGCAGACAGTGGATGGAAGGGGGAGAGAGAGGGCAAACAGGGGCAGATGGTGGATGGAAGGGACAGTGATAGAGGGCAGAACCTAGATGAAGGGAGAGAGAGGGCAGACAGTGAATGGAAGGGGCAGGGAGAGAGAGAGGGCAGATAGTGGATGGAGGGAACAGGAGAGAGAGGGCAGACACTGGATGGCAGGGAGAGAGTGAAGACAAATGCTGGATGGAAGGGAGACAGTGAAAAGAAGATGAGGAAAACAGAAACCAGAGACAACGAACTGTAAATAAAATATTTTTTTCTTTTTTTGCTTTAGGATAAAGCAGTATTGTAGCTGTGTTAATAAATGGTTATAAATAGAACATGGAAATAAGGTAATCTTTTTATTGGACTGATTTTAATACATTTTGACTAACTTTTGGAGAACAAAACCCCCTTCCTCAGGTCAGGATAGGATACTGTAACAGCTCTATACTGTATTGACCTGAGGAAGGAGGTTTTGGCCTCTGAAAACTAAATGTATTAGTCCAATAAAATGGTATTATTTTATTTTCTATATTTGTTTTATTTCTATTTGTTAATTTGTAAAGTGGTGATTGGTATTTGTTAGTTTTTTTTCAAATTTACATCTGCTATCTTTACATTTTGCACAGTACTAGGGGACATTTTCTGTTTCTGTGGTGTTGCATTGTATGCAGAATCTGGCATCTTGGGGGATCAGTTTAATTTTTGTCTAAATAGAAAGTTTATGATTACTTATTCTATAGTGGATTAGGGTGTATCTGTGTTTGTGAAAAAGACATGGCTATCAGTTGGCACTGACTAGCAGGATCGACGATCGTACTATTCTGGCTGGTTTCATTTTACAATAGTTCTAGTGCTAGTGCTCACTGTAGTGATTAAGATGCTTTCCTTTTCCTTGTGTGACCCATAGAAATTACTGCTTATGGTATGGTAGAATTGCTGTATAGGTCCTGTGTGTTTTGTATTCTCCCTAGTACTGGATTTTGGAGGGAAGTGTTAAAAACTAGCCAGCCCTGAGTGTCAAATATCCTAGGTACGCCACTGTACCCCAGTGCTGATCTAGACCGGCAAGAGGAGACAGGTGGTACATTGGGTCACATCACCCTCCTATACAACTGAGTCTTGACTCATGCTTTGAACTGTGCAGCCTCTTCCATACAGTTTGAATGTAGGCCCTGGCAATAAGGATGTGGTTTGACATGATGCTTGTCTCCTTCTCGATCAGATAAGCATGAATGAGAGGCAGGTTTGTTTGAAGGTAAGGATGTATTGGGGGAAGTAGAGAGGAGTTTGAGGCTGAGTGAGGGTATTTTCTTAAAGCAAACACAGCACTAAATTATTTTTGATAGCTGAAGGCCTTTTGAAAGCTGAAGAAGTTGTACTAGCACTCAGTCAAGAAGTCCCTATGGCTCATCTATTAGCACAGCTGTTCCCATCTCAAACTGATTCATTTCAAATACCTTGATAATGAATAACAATAATTTCTTTTCTTTTTTTTGAGAAGCTGCTTGAATCTGTGGTAGCTATACAACTGCAAGATTTTTTTTAAAAATCTGATAACATTCTTGATCCTTCACATTATGCATTTTTATGCAGGTTGACTTACCTACATCATTTGATCTTGCTGACCATGATATCTTGTTAAAAAAGTTAGCTAGAGTTCATAACTACTACTACTATTTAGCATTTCTATAGCGCTACAAGGCGTACGCAGCACTGCACAAACATAGAAGAAAGACAGTCCCTGCTCAAAGAGCTTACAATCTGGGTAGATTAAAGAAAGAGTGCCAAAATTTAGGTGCTGGGATGATGCACACTAAGAATTAATTCTTTAATGGCAGTTCTGCTGTTATAGAATTTTAGCACAAGTCCGCAGTTGTGCACCTAAATTTAGGTGCAAGCACTTACGCCAAAAGGCTGGTGTAATGGTTCACACCTGACTGTTGGCCATTAGGCACATAGATCCTTATATTCTATAACCTGTGTGTCTAACTCCTAGGCATGCCCCTGACTCACCCATGCCCCTCCCACATCCTCACCCCTCTAGAAATTGCACACAGTGGAATTGGCATACATGCATAATTTCTAACATAGCATAGAATTTCTAGATTTGCAAGAATTAGCACCAATTAACACCAATTGAAGCCAATAATTGGCTGTCAACTCCCATTAACGGCCAATTATTACATTAAGTAGGGCATGCAACTGCACTTATTCTGTAACTTGCACACACAAATTTGTGTGCTAGGCATAAATTTGGGTGTTCACATTTATAGAATCCAGGGAGAAGTGGGAATAGTCACTAGTCACTAGCTTGTTTCCTTCTTTTTTTTCTAACAATAGATATCTTCTCTGCAATTTTCTTGGGTAAAACCCTATGGCTTTTGCATGGTTCGTCCCTTTACCTATATTTTTATATGTTTATCTTCACTCATGGGATATATGAACAAATCTTGGAGCTTGGTTCATTTCTCAAATGTGGATGTTGATTCCAGTTGCTGGTTCTTTAGATTTTCCATGTAAGAAGCTAGCGCAATACCACTGTTACTGATTGGATGGGAAAGTGCCAGTTTAAGATTAATCTTGACAAAACCACTCTGCTTTGGGTTAGCCCTCATGAGTATTTGTCCAGATGTTTATCTGCCTTTCGGGAGGTGGGTGGGTGGGTGGGTTATTTATTTGTTCTTGTACCCCATGATTATCCAAAAACAATTTTTGGTTTGATGTGGCTTACAAAGTTATGAGAGATTACAGTGATGCCTTACAGAAATATAGAGTAGTGTGGACTAAATTTGTCTCATTTGGTTAACCATAGAATTTTTTGAAAAGATAGGTTTTTAGTTCTTTTCTGAATTGAAGATAGTCTATGATTCTTCTTAACGCTTTGGGAATTGAGTTCCACCATTTGGAACCCAAATACCTAAATCTGGCCGTGTATACAAATTTGTAGGTTATGTTTTTGCAGCTGGGTAGGTGAAGGAGTAGGTAGCTTTTAGTTTCTGGGCTTGCATTTCTTGGAAACAGTTTATTCAGGTCTAGCATGTAGTCAGGAGGCATGCCAAACAGTATTCTGAAGATGAGAGTGCTTGATTTGAAAAATAGTCTGGCCCTTATTGGGAGCCCCTGTAGCATTGTAAGTAGTGGGGTTACTTTGTATTTAGATTTTCTAAATATCAGTCTTGCTGCTGTGTTTTGAATGGTTTGCAGAGATTTTAGTAGGTTCTCTTTGCATCCTACATATGCAGTGTTGCAATAGTCTAGTTGGGGTATTATCAGCGATTGTACTATCAGACAAAATGATTGTCTTGGAAAGTAATCTGTGATCCTTCTCACTTTCCATAGGGTTTTGAAACTCTTTGATGTGACTGCAGACACTTGGGTTTAAAGAGACAAATGTTTATCAAGGATGATTCCTAATAATTTTAGTTCTGTTTCAATTGGGTATGTTTGTTGGATGATTGTGAAAATGTGGTAGGTAGTTGGGTTGTATGAGCTGGATAGGACCAGGAATTTGGTTTTTATCTCTATTTAATTTGAGTTTGAAGGTTGTGGCCCATTTTTCCATAAGGTCCAGCTCTTTTTTAACCATATCCAAAATTGCCACTGTTCTGATTATTCCTATGTTGTCAAGCTGTATCATGAGTGTTGCATGGTTCCTCTGCAGAGTAAGGATTGTGGCCTGGGGTTTCTTTCATATTATGCTTTAAGGATGGAAAAACAAATCAGTTATGCGATAAAGCAGACATTTAGCAATCTACACCTAATTAGGCAAATACATTTTGATTGAAGAACATAAACAATTGTTAAAGGCAGTTATTCTCTCATATCACAATTAATGAAATTGTGTCTACCTGGGATCACCTAAACAGGTCATAGGTCTTTTATAGTGTTTTCAGACTATTGCTGCCAATTTATTTGAGAATTTAATTCAAGTTAGCAATTGTTATCTTAACATTTCTGAGAGGTATTGCCCCTATTTATTTATCAAGTATCTTACTCATTATCAAACTATTCATTCTCTGAACTAAAGGGATAACATTTTAGTGAAACTTCCCAGGACTCGTGAATTTAGGTTAATTAGTAAAAGTGATTGCTAAGCTGTGGTAGGCACTAGTGTCCCACAGTAGTATGTCCACCAGCATGCATTAATCACGTGCTGAAAAAGTATTGACTATGGGAAGAGAGTAGGCATCCCCTGTGCTAGTCGGGTAGCATGGGCACATTAGATTTGAAGTTAAACATGAAAAGAAGAAACCAATGACATGTTTATATTCCCAGATTGCTGTTTAATTTAGCATTTGATTTCATATTTTCATTTTGTTTGCCTTGCCTTGTTGATATTCTGAATTGTAGTCTAAGTGACTTGCCCAAGATCAGAAGGATTTGAACCCTGGTTCCTTTGGTTGTCGATCCACTATCTTACTAATAAGCTACTCCTTTACTCAGGAACAATGTCATAAAATTTACTCCTGAACTGCCGCTGTGCAAACTGTTTTTGGCAAACCATTATATTTGAGTCCTTCCAAAATGAAAATGAAAACGCAAATAATAGGTAGAGAAAACATTCATGCTATTTGGTTAACAATATGTATTCGCGCACACACACACACACACACACACACACACACACACACTCTGAGTCAGTTACACACACACACACACACACACACACACACACTCTGAGTCAGTTGAGAGGTTGTGGCTAGAATATGAATTGATGCAGGGAAATTAAACCTAGCTTTTTCTTATGTGTAAACTTCAGTATAATTGTGGTAATTTCACTTGTCTGTCTCCTTACTTGGCAATAAACAATTCCCATAAAGCGGTGAGCCAAAGGATCAATTTATTGTCTCATAAACTGAGAAGCAAGCAAAATTATCACCCAGATAAGTAAAATTCATAAATCTAGTTTAGTAGAAGCAAAGTTGGAAAAATGTGCAGTATGGTTAGGGAAGCATACTGAGTTGTTGCCTGGAACACTTAAGTGTCTGACAGTTTGTGACAAGTGGTATAAACACTCTCCCTTTTGTTTGGAAGTGAAAAAACTTTCAGCCATTAACTCAAGATTAACTTGCTCTTTTCATTACTTGCATGTCTGCCACCTTGATAGCATCTTGAGATAGAGGAGGGAGGGAGTAAAAAATCTATATGATACTTTATGGAGGATATTCTTCCCCCATTTGCATGGAAGCAGGCTGTTTGTTGTTTATGCATATATGTAAAGCATTGTCTATAACGGATTACATTGCCTGTACCTTTAATTAAGGTTGTGCCCTTGAACTACAAATCTCTGTAATCTTGTAGTTCTCTGTAATAGGCTCTTCCAGAGCACATGTCTCAGATCCCTTTGTCTTATGGGACTCTTTCTATTGGCTTGCCTTTTTTTCTCAGGGCATGATGGGCTAGTTGCCCCCCTTTCTCCCTCCATTAAGTCTATAAGAGTTAGTCTGTAGCATTCTCCTCTGTGAACTAGAACTGCCTGTGCTATATTTTGCTGCATGACCCTCTTGAAGCTACTGTGATGTTCTCAAGATTTAAACAGTGTAAAAGTATGAAAAGCATCTCTACTCAAAGAGATGTTGAATTACTCCCAGCTTCTCTCTTGCATGGAGAGACAGCTGGTGGAAAACAGACTCCCAGTTTGCAGGCAAAAACTCTTGTCCAGCACATCTGAACTGTAAGCTATTTCTCCTTGTTTGAATACTGCATTAAAGAAGATTTTGCTTGAAGAGTTCAGAGTCCTTCTCATAGTGATGTTCTGTACTCTGATTTCAGCCGCATGCCAATCACACCCAGTGAAAGGACAGAACAAAGGATTATACTTTCCTAGCAACAGAAATGTTAAGGATAAATACAATATGATGGGCATCTAAGGTTTTTTTTAAGATCGATCATGAAGAGGCATCAGATAAACCAACATCAAGAGCACTGTATGGGTGTAAATGTAAAATGAACATACAATTTAATGGAAACTGACTGGTGGGGCGAGTGTCAAGAAGGGTCTGCACACACATGCTGCTGGGGGTCTTTCCCATTGTTTGAATCATGCTGGCACAGTGAGATTGCTGAGTGGAATGGCAGTGTTCTACAGACCCTGTTGGTTTTCCCAAGGAGGTGCACCAACCACAGTCTCTTTACTACATCTATTAAAGGAGAAGCAGAGAAGCAGGAAAATAAAATATGATTATGCTGCACCAAACAAGTTGGGGGATACAATTTTGAATCGGCTCTCTGTCTAAAAGACTAGGCAACTTTAATTAAGCAAAATGTATTATTGAACTCTCCTGCTGAATGCTGAAAGGTATTCAAATGCAGGTATTGGATTTTTGGTTTGGAAATAGGCAGGGCTTTTTTTGAGGGGGTACTTGGGGGTACTGAGTACCGGCTCCTTTTCCATTGTCTGCTAAAATTGACCCATGGTCCCCGAGTTTTAATGAAAGAGCTCAGGCTCTACTCACAATTCTGGCTTGTCATAGATTCTGTGACTGGTTGCAGGGGGTCTGGCTATTGTGGGGTGGGTCCCTCAGTAATCACCCCACCCTTGAAGAGTGGCCTGGCGTTTGAGTACTGGCACCTTTTTTGCTAGAAAATATGCAGTGGAAATAGGTATGCTGACAATTATTATACATAAACATGATTATAGAAATATGCTAGCATTCTTTTCTTTTCTTTTCTTTCTCTTTGTATAAATTCACCTTGTTCAACAAAAGAATGAGCCCTGGTTTCCTTGGTTGCCAGCCCACACTGTAACCACTAAACTACTCTTCTACTCCTGTCTATCCTTGTCTCTAGGCGAAGCAGTGGTAGCTCTACAGGCTGTCACACATTGTATTTCTTCTCTTATAGGTTCAAACAGGTAAATCACATAAATCAGTTGCAACATGCATACATGGAACAAAACTTTAGAAAGGACATCCAGCTCAGAATATGGACATCCAAGTCTTTATGTCTCATGTATTTTAGAACAGGATCTGATTGTTTTAAAATAGATGAAAATGGATATCCAAATTCTGGCTAAGTCCTGCATGAAGTCCAAAGAAAGAGAAAAACAAAGACTTCCACCAAACAATCCAATTGAAACAGTCACAGGAGTGGAAGAAAATGAAACATCAAGACGATACTGTCTTTTAAAACAAATGTATTCTGCATCCAGTGTAAACAGGTCCCAGCCAAGCGAACTCAACACAGGCCGTGTTTCGTTTCAACAGCCTTCATCAGGATTTAACTGCTGAGTTTTCTCTGACTATAAATCTTCATGAGAAAATATATAGTGGAAGAAGAATGAAACTTGTGGCCAATATCAGGTGAATCCTTTAAAAACAAAAATACCATGAATCTGCTGTTTTAGTGTTCCCGCCAATATACAGGATGCAGAATAAACTTGTTTTAAAAGAGGCAGGCATATTTTGTTGAAATGTCGCTATATTGGGCAGTCTGGACTATCAAGATCATTTACTTTATTTGAACTCTTCAATAAAGAACTTCCTTTGGAACTTCTCTGGTCCTGGACCCTCTTTTGAGTTGTCACCAATACACTTTATTCATTTGTTTACCTGTAGGGACTAGTCCTCTGTGCTCTATTGGTATTTCACAACAAACATGTGTATGTTCTGACACTTAGACATATATGCATGTCTTTTTGAAAACCTATACACCAATGTTTTCACAAGGGCTCCGGGGGCATCCACATGAGCCTGATGTTAGTGCTGAGCAAACTGGCAAAGGCCATTCTGGGAATAAATAAATAAATTAGAGAGTGTATGGATACACATGGTCTTTGAATCAGTGCCAACGTGGAATTAGCAGAGAGAGAAGTCTGACCTTACCAATCTGTTAGATTTATTTAGAAGAAGTTAATAAATTTGTGAAAATGGATGAGCTGGATGATGCAGTATATGTGGCTTTTCAGAAGGCATTTGATAAACTCCCTCGTGAGAGACTCCTGAGGAAATTAAAAAGTCGTGTGATATGAGGATATGTACTTGTTTAAAAGAAAACAGAAAGTACAGTAAATGGTGAATTTTCCCAATAAAGAAAGGTGGAGTGGACTGTTCCAGGAATCTTTACTGGGACTGGTGCTTTTTAACATGTTTATAAATGACTGAGAAAAGAAAACATCAAGAGAGATGATCAAATTTGTAGGTAATGAGTGGATTTTGGAGATTTGCAAGGGAACCTTATGAGACTTGGGAGCTAAGGAGCACTTTTACTAAGTTGTGCAGAAAAAGCAGCCTTAGCACGCCCTTAATGGGTGTTTCTTGCACACTAAGGCCATATTTACAGCAGTTGTAAAAATGACCTTTTGTATTTTTTGTATTAATGGCCACATGGAAATGTTTCCATTAGCACGCAGCCATTAAAATATTTACCAATTGAGCACTTGCTGCCACCTAGTTTGTTACTCAGCTTAGTAAAAAAAAAAGCCCCTAAGTATCTAAATGGCAGATTTCATGTGGAGAAATGCAGAGTAATTCACATGGGGAAACATAATACGAACTATAGGTTCATGATACTGGGTTCTGAATTAGAAGTCACCATTCAGGAAAAGGGATTTTGACATTATTGTGGACAATACTTTGAAATCCTTTGTTCAGGGTATCATGGCAGTCAAGCAAGCAAATAGTGTGCTAGTTATTATTAGGAAAGGAATGAATAATTAAACAGAGGCTATCATAATGCTTATGTATCATTCCACGGTGCAATGGCGCCTTGGGTTTTGTGTGTAGTTCTGGTCCACTCATCTCAAAAAAGATATAGTGAAGCAAGAAAAAGTTCAGCAAACAGGACAAAAATGATAAAAAGATGGAAAACTCCTCTATGGAGCCACCAGAGTGGCTAGAGCTAGGGATTTTCAGCCTAAATAAAAGATGGCTGAGAGGAAATATGAAGGATATCTACAAAATAATGAATATGATAAGTGGGTAAACAGGGAGCAGTTGTTTACCCTTTCAAAATTTCCAAGACTATGGTACAGTTCATGAAAACCAATGTGCTTCATCCTTGTCAATCCAGCTTTTGGCCAACTTACAACACAGAAACTACTAATTTATGTGCTCTGTGATATAAATTCTGTCCTAAATATATGGTTGTGATGTTCTACTTTCAATTTAACTGCTTATAGGCTACTTCTCCCATACTTGCAAGGAATTGATACCTGTGATGTTGTTCTCCTCATATTTCAGTTCTAGGACTTACTCTGTCTCTTTCGGAGATCTTCTATATCTTCTCTCCATGAACTAGCATGTGGAATACCCCAGGGATTCAGTACTCACTCAACCCTATTCCATATATTTGTTTGTCTGCTCTCATCCAATTATTAGGGGTCTGCAGCTATTATTTTGCTGATGACATACTATTGATAAATCATGTGGATTCACAGTAGTTTGCCACTTCCATGTGCACATGCCTGTTTTGTGCTGTTCATTTTTTCAAGGTGTATATTTGTAAAATGGCTTCTCCCACTGAACATGCCAGCAAATGCATGTATTCCAGAAAATGCTCTGCAATGGCAGATCTTTTTCTTAAATACCACCAGAATAGAGCAGCTCCTGATTGGGACATCTCAATTCTGATCTCTATATTCTATTTGTAAAAAAATGGAGCTCTGAATGACATCTAAATCCAATTCTGATCATTTTTCAAAAAACATCCAAAAATTCAGTAGTGAACATGGCTATTTTCAAACAAGATAAAGTCCATATTTTTGTTTCCAAAACGGTCATTTGCTAGCTGTTTTTGTGCTCAGTCTGTCTACATTTTAGGACCATTAAAAAAAAAGTCCAAATGAAAAATGCACAAAAGCAAGTCACTGGAATATATGAGAGAACTCACATTTTTAGCAGACTGGCCACACAGACATCCTAAGCAGTGGGACACCCTAGGGGGCACTGCAGTGAATTTCACATAAAAGATCCAGATGCACATCTCACCATTACCCCCTTATATTTTATGGTGAGCCTTCCAAAACCCACCAAAAAGCTACTGTCACCTGAGTTTGATTCCCACTACAGCTCCTTGTGACTCTGGGCAAGTCACTTAGCCCTCCACTGCCCCAGGTACAAAATAAGTACTTGCATAATATGTAAACTGCTTTGATCGTAACTACAGAAAGGTGGTATATCAATTTCTATCCCCTATCTGTATCCTTACTGTACCCAACTCTATACCACTACAATAGCCCTTATGCCTGCAGGTATCACCTATATGTAGGTACAGTTGGGTTTTGGAGAGCTCACACTTTTCACCACAAGTGTAACAATTAGAATGGGGGATGGGCCTGGGTCCTCTTCTCTATGGTCCACTGCACTGACCACTAGGCTACATCAGGGACCTGCTTGCTGCTCTGATAAAATTAACCATAACATCAGAAACTGTCATAAAGGCTTGTATGTATTGATTCTTTCACATCTTTGGGGAGTGGGAGGGGGGTCAGTGACCACTGTGGGAGTAAGGAGGAATGAAGCTTTAATCCCTCCAGTGGTCATCTCATCATTTAGGGCACCTTCTTGTGACTTAGGCATGATTGAAAGAGGTCTAGACCTGTTAGACATCTAACGTTTAGCCTCAACATTTTTGCTTTGTTTCATTATGGCAGAAGAACACCTACGTTTTGGGAATGCCCAAATCCCGCCCCCAATACATCCCTTTGTGATTTGGATGCACTGCAGAGAAAAACGTCTCAGATCCAAGTTTTGAAAATCATGATTTGGATGTTTTTCGGAGAAAAACATCCAAATGGCTCTTTATACCATTTTTGATATTTTTTTCTCTTTTGAAAATAGCCCCTTAAGGTCTTCTGGCTCATATCCCTATAGTAACTGCTATAATTTAAAAAATGTTTGCATATCATTGTCTTAATGGGGTGGATCAATCAAATCTAATTTTATTACATGCTAAATTTCCTTGGAATTATTAGTTTAATTTACATTTTCAAATGAACAGTACATGGAAACATTAGATCCCTTTATGTCTTGAGAAACAGAGATAAAATGAAACAGCTTTTCATTGATCCCTTTTCATGTACGTCTGTAGAATTCATTTTAGTGTAAAAGTCATATCCTGAACTGGCAGTGCAAACACTATGTTTATCTGCAAAACAATGAATAGGACTGGGCAAAGAAGTGCAATGGATAATGCAAATCCCAATGGACACAACAGAGTGAAACATTTTAAAAAAGCATTTAAAATAATTGCGTTTCAAAACTTGTTTCTTTGTAAAACTGCTAATTACCTGCTCTTGCCTGTATGTTATATACCCTTGACTTTAATATGGGGTAAATTCTTTCTGGCATAAATGATTATATGATGACAAGATTTGCAGCTGCAGCCACTGTTACTTAATGAAATGTTTACTTCAGGAAATCATCTTTGTTCTCAAGTGGGGTAGTGGTGGGCTTTGTTGATTAAATACAACTGAAAAACATTTGGCTTTTCTCTTAGCCAGAAATAGTTTGTTTAATTTGATATTCAGGTATGAACGAAACAAAAAATTGTGTGTTTAATGTAGTTCTATATCTGAGAGTTTATAATTTATTTGCATTTGTTATATTGCCATTAGCTAACTTGCAGATCACAGCACGTACAAGTCTAAAATCAAAAGCACAAGAAAAATAGAAAGAAACTCCAATAAATTTATAGGATAGAAACAACACAAACTCTCATTCAAAAACTCAAATATGCAATCATGGAAAGGGAGGAGAGGGAGGATATTGCAAGAAACAGGGGGTCCTTTTACAAAGGCACGCTGAAAATGACTTGCGGTAGTGTAGGCACGGGTTTTGGGTGCACGCCAATCCATTTTTTTAGCACGCCTATAAAAAAGGCCTTTTTAAAAGTTTTGCTGAAAATGGATGTGCAGTAAAATGAAAATTGCCGTGCGTCCATTTTGGGTCTGAGACCTTACCGCCAGCCATTGACCTAACGGTAAAGACTCACCCGGTAACCGGGTGGTAATGACCTATGTGCACCAAATGCCTCTTGGCGCACGTCTGTTACGTGCACCCGAAAAAAAAAATTTCAGACACGCGTATCAGATGCTCGCCAAAAATGAAGTTACCACAAGAGCCACATGGTAGTCGGGCAGTAACTCCATTTTGGCGTGCGTTGGGTGCACATAGACGCTTACATGGCTTAGTAAAAGGGCCCTAGAGTGTGAGATATTAAAACCTTACATTGGGCTAAATGCTTGGTGAAACTCTAGCAACAGTTGTCCTGATAATGTTATGTCACCAGAGTTCATTAATTTCACATTCCTTTTTTCCTAAAGGATTCTTTTGCTAAGCCATGTTAGGTGCTGATATGCACTTAATGCAGCAAAAATGATTTAACACACAACACGTTAAAGCATTCTGCATTAGTTTTGCCATCTACGTACACTAAGCATGCGGTATTTCTTTTTTCTTATGTTTTGGGGAGGGGGTTTGTCAAGGATAGAGAATGGGCATGGATATTCTAATCAGCTAGCACAGTGAAATTACCCCCATGATAACTGGTTAACACACTTATAACAAAGGAGCCCTTGCTACCTCCTAAATAGAGGCAGAAAGTGCAACCATGGTAATGTTTTATTAACATTCAAAATTTACATAGCCATAATTCCCCAAATTCTACAAAAAGCACTAAAAATTTCATGTGCAAATTTGTGCATGCCCAATTTGCACACACAATTTAATTGAATAACAAGCCAATTAGCACCGATAATTAAGAAATTAACAATGAATTATTGATACCAATTGCAATTAATTATAATTTACCTGCATACATTTAGGCATGGGATCCACATATAAATTTTATGTGTGGGTCAAAAAAGGGGGCAGGGTCATGGGCAGGCCATGAGTGGATCAGGGGCATTCCTTAAATTTATACATGTTCTTTTAGAATAAAAGGGCTCCGTGCCTAAATTAGGCTTGGGGATTTACACCAAGGTTTCATTGGTGTAAATGGTCATGCCTAAATATAGTCACAGTTCCTGGCGCTAAACACTATTCTATAAACAGTGCCTAACTTTAAGCACTGTTTATAAAATAGCACCATTTATAGAATTCAGTCAAACACACAAAGAAAATACACCATTACATGCAATAAAAAAGTTATGGAAATATCTCTTCAATAAACCTAGGTGCTTTGCCCACGTTATGATAACCCACTTGCCCAATAGTCAAAAGAGATAATATATCCCTCTTTGTCTGCCGCATGGCAATGCTGACATAACCCATTCAAAATGAGCATTACCGCACCAGCAGCCACTAGCATGGCTTGATAAAAGGAGTTCTTTTAAGGAAAACATATATTGAATTAATCTCACCCCACAGTAGGACCATTCTAAACTATTCTAGAAGTATTAATTATCAGAGTACCTAACCTCATCCCACAAAAAACAAAACAAAACAAAAACAAAACAAAACAAAAAACCTATGATCCTTTACTATTATTCAAAAAAGTTTCAAGTTGTGTAGGATCAAAGAAGACATAATTCTTCCCCTGCCAACCAACTAAGCACTTGCATGAGAACCAGAGTAAAAGTGACTCCCAAAGCATGCACATGAACGTTTAATTCCAGGAATTTCTTCCCTCACAGTTGAGTGGATGTAGCCATATTGGGAATGATCTGAATTCTTTGCCCACAAAACAAGAAGTTTTTATTTTTAAAATAAGCTTAAAGAACCATCAGTTTCTGCATCTCCATGGAAAACGTGACAAAGAGGGTAGCCCTAGTTTTACTATCATTGTTAGAACTTTCAAGGAGATTAGTCAAATCTACACTAGCTCCCCCAGAGAATTAAGGCCACCCCTTAATAGGGTTTTCCACATGGAAGAATTGAGAAATATATTAAGATTGAGAAATTGATATTTTATGAGAAGTTGAAATTTGTAGCACTTCTTTAAAATATTTATCCAGAAGAGTGTCAGATGAGAGCAATTTTGTTTTAGAAAAATTCAGAAATCTCAGGTTTTTGGAGTGCAACGAATTTTCTAGTCTCTCCATTACAAAGCGCAATGTGAGACTATCTTTAGTTGCTGAGACTTCCGAAGCCTGAAGATTGGAAATTTGAGGCTCCAGTCCTTGGAGTCTCTTATCAACTGAAGCAAATTTGAAATCCATATCATCTAGCTTTTGAATAGTTTCATGAGTGAAGGTACACAACTGCTGAGATCTTATCATGGACTCAGTCCTGGTCACTACAGTCCAAATATCTTGCAAGATAAGACTGATTTGGGCATAAGTACTCCAGAAGATGAGCCCAAGGTTAGTCCATTGAACACATTCATTGCACTCCCATAAAAAACTGGACTACTAACCGGGGGGGGGGGGGGTCCTCTCTGGTGAGCTAATAGATGCTCCTTCAGGAAAGGAGGGTAAAGCAACTTGGCTACCAGCATTCATAATATGTTTATCCATAGGGCCTCGGAGAGGAGTACTCACAGTTACTTCTGCCTTAGGCTTAGCCTTTTGTTTTTCCCCAAGGATGTCAAATTTACACCTCGGTGCGTGTCACAGGGGCCATTCAGTTTTAAGCTGTTTCAGTGATATCTACAACTGGCATCCCTCTTGTGTGCACAAGTCCTCCAAGCAATTCAGAAAGTTCAGGAACCTCCAGGAAGGCATCCTTACTCTCCCTCATGCCAGCAGCTCCTCCAAATGACAAACAGGCTCCAATGAGCCCACAGAGGCTGCTCGGTTTTAAGCTGTTCCAGTGATGCCTACAACTGATATCACTCTTGTGTGTGCAAGTCCTCCAAGTGTGCCAGAAAGTTTGGGAACCTCCAGGAAGGCATCCTCACTTTCCCTCATGCCAGCAGCTCTGCCGGATGATAAACAGGCTCCCTTATTTTTTGGAGAGGGGGCATGTCGGGGTAGAGAATGGGCATGAATGCA
This sequence comes from Microcaecilia unicolor, assembly GCF_901765095.1. Lineage (NCBI taxonomy): Eukaryota > Metazoa > Chordata > Amphibia > Gymnophiona > Siphonopidae > Microcaecilia > Microcaecilia unicolor. The sequence goes on along the minus strand of NC_044037.1, from coordinate 79,232,078 downwards.
CTAATCAGCTAGCACACTGACATTACCACCATGATAATTGGTTAGCGCACCAATAACTTAGGAGCCCTTCGCACCTTCTAAATAGAGGTGGTATTTGCTACCATAGTAATTTTTTTTACATTAATAGAAGGCCAGAAATAAAACAAATAGAATGAAGCTCTTTTTGATGGCCATGCTAGAAATGGGCTTAGCACACAGGAAAGACCTGTGTAAGGATGTGCCAAGCTCATTTACTAGCAAAGCTTGGTAAAAGTGCTCCTTAGTGACATGGACAGCAGCCTTCTTTATAATGATTCTTTGTCCAACTGACACTCATTTCGCTCTATACCTTATTCTATTTATATTTTGCCTTAATATTTTAGCACTAGAACTTTCTTCCAATGCTTTGGATTACAAATACTTTTTTCAATATTGTTACTAGTTTGGTGTATCAATCACATTCCAGTGTAATTCCTTGACTTTTTCATTCCCTTCTAGAACACTAACATCAAGCTGTTACGGAGATGAAATCTACAAACCTACTGGTACCTTCTTCTAATTACCAACCTCAAATACTAATTAGGTTGAAGGGAGCTATATGTTAATATAAGGTTCTCTAGCAAGCAAAGCAATAACACTTGATGAATATTGCTTATGTAATATTTTCCATTGAAGTCTTGCAGTTCTTCTTTTGAGCAGTCTAATAATTAACACCAACGAGTAAAACCACATATATCATATTATTAATGAATGATAATATAAAATATTCTGCTAATTTGTTATATCACTAAAATAAGCTTAAATGCAAGAGCATTTAACTATATTTTAACTGTAGTTAAAGTACAGGGTCATTAATAATGATGAAAATTCCAGTCTTAGAAATGTCTTACATATAGGTCAGAGTTTTCTGTATAGAATATTTTACTGTGAATTGAACTGGATAAATCACTTGAGAACAAGCTTTATATCTCTGAGGAGAAAGTTCTGTACAAGTGTAGGATACTACACTTTTAGAAGGTTTTGCACATGTAAAAAATGGCAAGTACGCATGAAATTGGTGTAGACATATTATTTAGGGGCCCTTTTACTGAACTCTATTATACAGGTAGTGTGGGTTGATATTAGTACTGACCTGCGCTAATGGTTAGTACATGAACATGTATACCCTGGAGGAAAGGTATTAATCCGCAAACAAACCTTTTCCGGAGATGGGAAGGCGGTAGAACGAGAGGGCATGAAATGAGATTGAAGGGGGGCAGACTCAAGAAGAATGTCAGGAAGTATTTTTTCACGGAGAGGGTGGTGGATGCTTAGAATGCCCTCCCGCGGGAGGTGGTGGAGATGAAAACTGTAACGGAATTCAAACATGCGTGGGATAAACATAAAGGAATCCTGTGCAGAAGGAAGGGATCCTCAGGAGATTAGCCTAGAATGGGTGGCAGAGCTGGTGGTTGGGAGGCGGGGCTAGTGCTGGGCAGACATATACGGTCTGTGCTGGGGCTGGTGGTTGGGAGGCGGGACTAGTGCTGGGCAGATTTATACGGTCTGTGCCGGGGCTGGTGGTTGGATGGCGGGGATAGTGCTGGGCAGACTTATACGGTCTGTGCCAGAGCCAGTGGTGGGAGGCAGGGATAGTACTGGGCAGACTTATACGGTCTGTGCTGGGGCTGGTGGTTGGGCGGTGGGGATAGTGCTGGGCAGACTTATTCGGTCTGTGCCAGAGCTGGTGGTCGGAGGCAGGGATAGTGCTGGGCAGACTTATAGGGTCTGTGCCAGAGCTGGTGGTTGGGAGGCGGGGTTGGTGGTTGGGAGGCGGGGATAGGGCTAGGGCTGGCCAGACTTATACGGTCTGTGCACTGAAGAGGACAGTACAAATAAAAAAGTAGCACATATGAATTTATCTTCTTGGGCAGACTGGATGGACCGTGCAGGTCTTTTTCTGCCGTCATCTACTATGTTACTATGTTAAAACCAGCCAGTTCAGTAAAAAGCCCACACTAATAGCTTAACACAGGTATGATTTATGGGCATGACAGAGGCGGAGCAGAGGAGTGGCCTGATGTGGCAGTTAGCATTTGGGTTAGTAGTGCACACTGTCATGAATGCCAGTAGTGTGGCTAAAGTTAATGCCACTTCAAGAGGCCGGCCAGGAGCGTGGCTGTGCCAGCCCAACATGAGGCCACTGTGGTGACTGTCCCCCTCTTCTGCTCACCCTAGACATTACCTCCATGCTAGCGCCCTGAAGCCCCCTCCAATTGATCCAATCCCTTAATGAAGAAGCTTCTTCCCTGATCTGATGCCCCCTAAAAGTAACTCCTGGGTGTAAGCACTATTCTATAAGCCATGTCTAACTTTAAAAGTAGCTTACAGAACAGCGCTTTTTTTCGGCACCATATATAGAATTCAACCCATATGCTTTCTCGTGAGATGTTTTAATACCTATTGCATTGAGATTGTAAGTAGCATTCTATGCCATAATGTGCATTGTCGTTTCAATATTTTTACTGCTGTAACTGACTATCCCCCAAATTTTATTTATGGTGCCTTAAGTTGTGCATGCTAATTTGGCTGCATGGCCTAATTGCGCACAAAACTTAATTGATTAACAAACCAATCAGCGCTGATAATTGGTAGTTAACAACCAATTAGTAGCACTAATTGGCTTTAATTGGAATTTACATGCACAACTTTCTAGGCATATTCTATAACGCAATGTGTGTAAGTTCTAATGCACACAGTCAAAAAGGGGGCGGCCATGGGCATGGATTGGGTGGGCATTTCAAAAAAAACTATGTGCACTATTATAGTGTCTAACTTAGGCACAGGTATTTAGGCCTGGTTTTAGGTGGCATAAATGGGTGCGCCTAAATTTTAGTCATAAGAATGGCACATGAGCATATTCTAGAGACTATGCCTAACTTTAGGCATAGTTTATAGAATCACACTAACTGTGTGGTTTTACAGCAACAATTTTTAAGGTGCTATACATAGAATTTCCCCCATGTGCACATATGCTATTATTTTAATCAGCATGTAAATGTTAATACAAATTTTATTGAATTACCCCCTAGTGTACTGTTGGCATATGAGCTCAGCTACCATTACTACACTAGCATAACAACACATGTTCATTCATGCTGATCATGAAGAAGTGAAACCTGCACCGAGCGGCGGGTGCGGCTTTGACTGCCTTGTTGTGCAGATGGGATGGATCATGCAGGTTTTTTTTTTAAATCTGCCATCACTTAATATGTTATTAGCCTACTATGTTACAATGCTAATTCCTATGCTAACTGCATAGTGTGACATGCAGAGCCTGTCAGCTCCCCTGGAGAGTGCCAAAACGTGCCAGTTTAAACCTGCTGAAAGGGGAGATAGAAAGACAAAGAACAAAGGAAAACCTGGAAGCAGGACCACTATACATGTCCCTACTGTAATACAGATAATGTTAGGGCTTGTACCTGCTGGAGAAAGAGGAAAATAAAGGAATCTCCAGCACATGCCCAAATGATCGAAAGCCCCACGCCTCAGGTAACCCAATGATAGGGATGCCACTGCTCCTTGGTGTGACTGCACCTCAATTACTGTGTGCAATTCTAGTCACCACACCTCAAAAAAGATATGGTGGAATTAGAAATGATACAGAGAAGGGTGATGAAAATGATAAAGCGGATGGAATGACTTCCCTATGAGGAAAGGCTAAAGCAGCTTGAGCTCTTCAGTGTGGAGAAGAGACAGCTGAAGGGAGGTATGATAGAGGTCAATAAAATACTGAGTGGAGTGGAATGGATAGACATGAATTGCTTCTTTACCCTTTCCAAAAATACTATGACTAGGGGACATGTAATGAAGCTAAGCAGCAAATTTAGAATAAACTGGAGTGAAGCTAAGTAGTAAATTTAAAATAAACTGGAGAAAATATTTCTTTACTCAACGTGTAATTAAACTCAAATTCATTGCCACAGAATGTGGTAAAAGCAGCCAGCTTAATGGCGTTATTAAGGTGGACTTGGGAAAATCCAATGCTTATTTCCATGATAAGCAGCATAAAGTATGTTTTACTCTTTTGGGTGCTGGTATTAACACCAACTGAAACCTGGTGCAAATGCTGGCGCCCAACTCTTAGCATTTGGGCACAGGATTGGTGGTGTTGTAGAACTCCACGTGCAAATTTTTGGTACTCCCACCATGCTCCTGGCCACACCTCCATTTGGTGAACTACATTTTGACAGGAAGGCTGTGGACTGCGGTATATCAAATGTGATATCTCACATAGTTTGACAAACGACTGAGAGACAATCGTTTTGTCAGATTATTATTGTATCTAAAATAAATAGACCCCTGTCTCAGGCCTTTAAGGCTGAAACACGACTCGTGTCGGGTCGTTTTTTACTGTTTTGAATAAAGACTTTGTTCAAGAAACACCAACTGCAAATTTGGGCACCACATATAGAATCCAGGGGTCAGTGGCGTACCAAGGGGGGGGGGGGGCGGTGGGGGCGGTCCGCCCCGGGTGCACGCCGCTGGGGGGTGCTGCAGCGCGCGCCTGTCAGCTGAGTTCGCTAACTTCACTGCAGCTCCCTCTGCCCCGGAACAGGTTACTTCCTTTTCCGGCCGAAGAAGAAGAAGGCGGAACACAGCGAAGGGAAGGCTAGAGATGTCGGGAGCGCTGTCTTCTTCACTGACGCTGCGCTGCTGCAGCTGGACCGCCACGGAGGTAAATTTAAAAAGAAAAAAAAGAAAAGGGATGTTGGGGGGAGAGAAGAGGGTGGGCAGTTGAACAATGGGAGCGGGAGGGCAGGGGAGAGACAAGAGCATGGATGCGAAGGGGGAGGGGAGAAGAGGGCGGGCCAGGCCAACTGGGACATGATGGGAGTGAGAGGAGAGAGAGGAGCATGGATGCAAGGGGGAGGGGTCATGGAAGGGAGAGAGGGGAATTGCTGGATAGGGATTAATGGAGGGTGACAGAGGAGCATAGATGGGAGGGGCAGGGCTCAGGGAGAGAGGGGAATTGCTGGATAGGGAATTAGGGATGGATGGAGGGGGGATGGAGGAGCATGGATGGGAGTGCAGGGCTCAGGGAGAGAGGGGAATTGCTGGAAAGGGATGAATGGAGGGGGCAGGGGACAGAGGAGCATGGATGGGCATGGATTGGGAGGGCAGGGCTCAGGGAGAGAGGGGAATTGCTGGATAGGGATGAATGGAGGGGGCAGGGGCAGAGGAGCATGGATAGGCATGGATTGGGAGGGCAGGGCTCAGGGAGAGAGGGGGAATTGCTGGATAGGGATGAATGGGGGGGAACAGATGGGCATGGATGGATATGGATTACAGGGCAGGGCTCAGGGAGAGAGGGGAATTGCTGGATAGGGATGAATGGAAGGGGCAGGGGACAGAGGAGCATGGATGGGAGGGCAGGGCTCAGGGAGAGAGGAGAAATTGCTGGACATAGAGGGGAGGGAAGAGAGATGAAGGAGATGAAATGAGGGAAAAGGAAGAGAGGAGAAAAACTGCACATGGATGAAGAAAATAGGCAGAAGCTGAGGACCAAAAATGAAGAAGAAAGGAGGAAAGGAAAGAAATAAATGGAAAGGAAGCCCTGGAAACGGAGTTAAGAGGACAGATAGCAGCAGAATCAGATACTGGGCCAGCATGATCAGAAAAAGAAAGTCACCAGACAACAAAGGTAGAAAAAAATCATTTTATTTTCATTTTAGTGTTTGGAATATGTCCACTTTGAGAATTTACATCTGCTATCTTATTTTGCAATGTATAGCAATTTGTTTCTAAGAATATTGCTGACAATTCCTGTCAGTGTGGCAAGTGGTGAGCGATCATTTTCACAGGGGGGGGGGAGGGGGGGCCGCCGCCTCCGCCAACTGATAGTCTGCAGGGGGGCGCCAGAGACCCTAGGCACGGCCCTGCCCCCCCCAGCGGCGTGCACCCGGGGGGGGTGTCATTTCGCCGGGGGGGGGGGGGGGGGCTGCACCCGGGGGGGGGGGGGCGCATCGGCGCTCCGCCCCGGGTGTCATGCCGGCTAGGATCGCCACTGCCAGGGGTTAATGTGTAGTAAAGAACTTTTGTTGTGGTAAAGGTGAGGAACATGCTGAGAATGAATCCAACAGTTAGCACACATGCTTTGTCTTAATTTTTACATTCGATGCATGGTAAGTAAAAAAAACCTTTTACTAAAGGGACCCTGATTTACTAAACTACCGTTAGGCTACTGCAGGAGCCCAGCAGTACTTCCCACCCCCAGCACATGCCATTGACAGTGCTACAAAAATATTTCAATTTTTGTAGTGCTGGTGCTTACCCGGTGGTAATCACTGCCCGGTTACCGCCTGATTAGCGTGGGAGCCTTTACCGCCACCTCAGTGGGCACTGCAGTGGACTTCATAAAATGCTCCCAGGTACATAGCTCCCTTACCTTGTTTCCTGAGCCCCCCCAACCCCCCGCAAATACCACTACCAACAACTGTACACCACTACCATAGCCCTTATGGGTGAAGGGGGGCACCTATATGTGGGTACAGTGGTTTTGTGTTGGGTTTTGGAGGGCTCACTGTTTCCTCCACAAATGTAACAGGTAGGTAGGGTATGGGCCTGGGTCCGTCTGTCTGAAGTGCACTGCAGTACCCACTAATACTGCTGCAGGGACCTGCATACTGCTGTGATTTATTTATTTATTACATTTGTATCCCGCTCTTTCCCTCATACAGCAGGTCCAGTGCGGCTTACATAGTAAAAGAAAGCATCTTACATGGTAGAGAATACAGTAAAACAAGGAAATGTAGGAAGAGTATTATAAATTGTGATGATCATAACTACTTACATTATGAAAAGCATTACAAAGGACATGTGAAAAGAATATAATGAACTGAGAAAAAAAACACAGTGGCAGCAGTGTCTCGGAATATATTAGTTAGAATAGGGAAGGTAGATAAGGATATGATAGGTGAAAGGGAAAGAGAATGGGAGGGAAATGGTAAATGATGGAGGGAAGAAGTTGAGGGATTGAGTATAAGGGATTAGTGAAAAAGGTCAAATGTAACATTGGGGTCAAAGTAAGCGTTGATGTCTTAGCAGGAGTATCATAGGTGAGTTACATTCAGGATATTTCTCTGTCCCAGGAGGGTGCACAATCTAAGTTTGTATCTGAGGCAATGGAGAGTTAAGTGACTTGCCCAAGATCACAAGGAGCAGCAGTGGGATTTGAACCAGACACCTCTGGATTGCAAGACCTGGCATTATTCTATGGCGTTGGTTTTTGGCATAGCGCTGTTCAACACCTCTGTTCATGAGGCGCTAATTTTCAATCATCCAGGAGGAACGCGAAATGACCTTATTTACATGAGATTGACTACATTTAAATGTCATCTACGCAACTGCCTGGCGCGCTTGCATTATATGCCCGTAACCATGTTGATCGCCCCACGTTGTTAAAAGTGTGCACAAAAATGGTGCTAATGGATTTGTGCGTTCGTGTTGACATTTGATCATCTGCAACAAGGAGCAGCAGGGGGATTTGAACCAGCCACCTCTGGATTACAAGACTTGTGCTCTAACCCATAGGCCACTCCTCCACTTTGCTAGATTTTTAAAATATGTTTTTATATGTTCTTAGACCCCCTGACGCAGGCCCTAGAGCCGAAATATGGTCTGTGTCTGGCCATATCCATTGAATAAAGATCTTCTGCCAACTTTGCTGTGCTCTTTGTATCACTTACCACACAGCCATTTATTGTCCCGTTAAAAGGGAGCCTCAGTGTGCGTCAAAAACACGCGCTGACACTAGCGCAGGCCCCCTTTTACCGCAGCTTGGTAAAAGGACCCATAAAACCCCTAAGTTTTCTTTTTCTCATAATTTTGAAGCTTCAGGGAATAAATCATTGGACTTATTATCTTACAGTTTCAATGCTTCTACTGTGACATAAAGAAGAACAACTGTCTTCTTGCAGTACAAAAATAACTTCCATCTAGAACCCACAAGGAATTTACCAGGTAATTTTCAATCATACTGACAACTTTATCACTTTTATTCTAACTGTATGATCAAATAACTGCATGAACAACTGTGATCCAAAACAATCTGAAGAGATGTGTGATTGCTGATCACAATTCTTCGCTGTATGTCTATTCTAAGTTAGCTGAAGGCAATATGCAGCTTTGTGGTTTTGCATACTTTATGTCCATGCACAAATGAAAAATTAAAATGCTTAACCTTGACTTATCAATTCAAACATAATTATTTTTGTCTCTAGAATGCAGCGTTCACAGGCAAATAACCTAGCAACCTTATGATAGTTCTTACCTTATGGTACGTTAAAAGGTTCTGTTGTTTCAAGTGATCATTAGAAAGTTTCACGTAGAAAAATGAAACAAGGACATGAAACATTTAGTATATGGATAAGTAGATGCAAACAATTGTAATTAGTTAATGAGCTGAATATTCGATTCATAAATAAAAGTTATTTCTGAATTTTCAGAGGAACTGAAATTGCAATAGAATGTAATTTAAATAGTTTAAAGCATAGGTGTAGTTTCTTCCAAGTGGTTAGAGCAGTGAGCTGGGAACCAGAAGACCCAGATTCAAATCCCATAGCTGTTGTATGTGACCTTGGGCAGGCCTCTGTGCCTTGGGAAAAAGCTATTGCAAACCAGTCCTGTATCATGCCAAGAAAAGCACAAAGGGGGGGGGGGGGGGGGGGAGAGAATGCCCCTCATTGTGTGTGTGTGTGTATGTGTGAGTGGGGGGGGGGGGGGCAGCGCAGAGGGGTAGGGAGGTCAGATTGGAAGGAAGGTGCTTTAATTTGACTACAAAGACACAATAAAGTGTTTCAGGGATCTTCTGTGCAATAAAGAATCTCTCAGCTGGTTTTTTAACCATTCAGTAAATTTAAAATGATTTGATGGCATCATTTAACCTATTATTTTACATTGGTGTGAAGTCTGCTCTACACAGGGTGGGACAGAACCCCAATATGTACCCTGTACCATAAGTTCTTTACACAAAACGTGTGTCTATATAAATTCCTAGTGTAACTTCCTCCATTGTCAGGCACATTGTGAAATAATATAGAATCCTACCATACAGACACTCACAACCGATATAGCAAACCTACCAAATTCTTAATAGCACTAACTCTCAGGACTCAAACATAGTAACCCTTACTATGAAAATGAAACACTGCAAATAGATCTCATGTTAGAACAACAGAGCTCTACAGAATCCTATGCAAAAGTATGTATTAGCAGAATACCTCACCTTGGTCACAGTATCACAGATTCCACATGTAATGCAACACTTAAGAAACAAGCAGAAATGAACTTCCTCCTATACTGAAATATAGATAAGAGATGCACATTTCCATAGCTGATATGCTATTATCACTAAACTAAAAATAAAATGCATTGACTTTCATCTTCTCATTATTTCTGTTGGTCTGCTTCTACACACTGATAGCTAGAATTTGGCTCTTCTCCCTTCACCTTCTAATCTTCAATCTCCCTTTTCCCATCTCTTATTAGAATTAGAATATTTATAAACTGCCTTTATTCAAGGAGAGAGTACAAAGAAAACATACATAATAAAATACAAACAAATAAGCACATCATCAAACAACAAGGACATCATCTAACTACCAGCTTTCCATCTTCCTCGGTCATCCCCTTCCCAGCATATCTGTCTGCTGTCTCACTTCTTTTCCAGTCTCTTATTCTCCCATTTCCAGTCTTTGTACTTACCACCTTTCTAATCCTCAAATATTTATCTGCCTCTAATCCTTTTATCAGCCCTAACTTCCCCTGTTGTTCCCACCCTTCTCTGCCACCAGCATCTTTTTTGTCTTTATCCCCAACTGACTCTTCTACTACCCCCTCTTTTGCCAGTCTACAGCTCTAGTCTAGTTCTCCCTCCCCTCTACATAGCTCCCACCCTTTTCCATTGCCTCTAACCCTCTCTTGAGTCCTCCAAGCCATTTATACCACCTTTAGCCCCTCTCTACTATTCATCTCTACTACTACTACTACTATTTAGCATTTCTATAGTGCTACAAGGCATACGCAGCGCTGCATCTCTCTTCTTTGATCCATGTATTACACATTCACTCATATCCCATCCCATCTATCACACCCCCGATCACATCTACCAGATTGCCAAATTCTTTTCATATTTAGAAATTGAGGGGGTTTGGAATTAACGTGTAGTAAACTGGGCATTAAGCACTCTTTGGGGCCCTTTTACTAAGCTGTGGTAGGCTCTACATGTGTGCAGTGTGCGCCCAAATGAGACTACCGCCAGACCATCGTGCCCTCCTGGCAGTAATTTCAGATTTGGCACACACCCATAACTCGTGGATGAATTATTTATTTACTTCCTCCTACGCACTTGGTGCATGCCGACCAGTCATCATGCATGTAGCTTTACTGTTAGAGCAATGGGTGGCGTTAAGGGCTCAGGCTGGTTTTGGGCATGCGCTGGTTTCATTTTTACCATAGGCCCTTTTCCCATCCCATTTTTAAAAAGCCATTTTTTTTGTAGGTAAGGTAAAAACTGGCCCGGTGCATGCCTAATACACACGCCTACACTACTGCAGGCCACTTTTTACCGTGGCTTAGTAAAAGGACCCCTTTGTATCAGGGGTATGACATGGGTGGAGAGTGAGAATGGAAAGTGTTGGGAGTTAGCACACTGTACTTACTGCTCACCAAGGGGAACTTTTACAAAGACATTAACAGGCAGATGATCAAAAGCAAACACCAGCTAGAGGCTGTTAGCGCCATACTAGCGCCGGCGTTGCTACCGCCCCATGATCAGGGCTCTTAGCGCAAGTAGCATGCAAATGCATGCTAAACAGGGTTCTTAGCGCAAGTAGCCTGCAAATACATGCTAATCAGTGCTTAACGCATTCATCCCCAATGATGAGCGTCCAGCATGCCAAAGATTGGGTTGCTGGCCGCGACAAACCCTATGCCAGCTCCGTTCTGGCATTAGGGTTTGCAGATCATTGGGGAGGAATGGTGAGCCTTGTCCAGCATGCATTTGCAAGCTGGCAGGCCCCCATTCCTCCCTACAGCAAACCTACCAGCGAGGACAGTTGAGGACATCCAAAATTTGGACGTTTCTGTGACGGGGCAGTTGAGGACGTCCAAATTTTGGACGTTTCTGTAATGGGCAGTTAAGGATGTCCAAAATTGGATGCATTCTATGAAAAAGATGTCTTTCTCATAGAAACATCCAGTTTTGGACGTCCTTAACTGCCCATTGTAGAAAGGTCCAAAATTTGGACGTCCTCTACTGCACGTCACTATACCTCCGACACCCCCTTGAAATTTGGCTGTCCCTGTAACAGGGCAGTTGAGGATGTCCATCTTCCGATTTAAAGATGGGCATCCTTCTCTTTTCATTGGTCTCCAGCCCAGACCTGTCAAACAAGTGCGGGAGGATTGTGCTGATCGCATTCTCAGGCACAATTCTCCCGCACTTCTACCCCATATCAGAGATAATTGCGCTGTTAAATTTGCATGCATTATCTCTGATCATAGGTCTAATAGCACCCTGCACTGTTCCAGCGCTATTTTAGAGCGCTGTTTGGAACAGCGCGGGGCTTTGATCATCTGCCTGTAAATGCTAGAGACACACATAGGAATATACAGGCATCTCTAGCGTTTAGTGCATGCTTATTTGTAGTGTGCGCTAAAAGGACTCCCAACTGCCTAATGCAGAGTTAATGCTGGATCAGTTATTGCCTCCTAAATAGGGGGTGCTAAGTGCTTCCATTTTAACAGGGAACAGGTACCCCATACTAAACTAAATATTAACTCATGACCTACAACTAAAAATGGTGTGAATGCCCCCAGTAGGTGCTTTGTTTCATTTGCATCTAGTACGCATTAAATCCTGTGTTAAGCCGTGGTAACTGTAAATTTTATGGGGGTTTAGTAAAATGGCCCCAAAGCTAGGAGCTTAAATCCTTTGAATATTTGGCCCTAAGCTATTATGGGTTCCTTTTACTAAGCTGCGTTAGGTGCTAACACATGCCTAATGCAGCAAAAAGTGACTGCAAGTGCTCATGTGATAATTAAAAAAAAATGGTTGCATGTTAATGGCAACATTAGCACATGGCCATTAATATAAAAATTAGAAAACAACCATCTTTCTGGCTGCAGTAAAAATGGCCTCAGAGTGTGGGAAAGACCTGTACAAGAGCATGCTAAGGGCACGTTCTACTACAGCTTAGTAAAAGGACCCCTATGAAAGAGCAGGTACTGTAACCGTAAACATCACAATGTCATGATACATGATAAGTGCATTATTGACATGTCCAGTTTATTTTTGTTCACTTCCACTCTGATTACATATATTTTTAGGATCCAGTCGTACCCATCTTCCTCAGTCAGTTTTTCGTAATAATCAAATATGGTACATGATTTTATTTATTTGTGCTAAAAGGAATAAAAAATGCTACCCATCATTAATTGTGCACCACCCACAACTCTCCCACATCTTAATATATCACGTATTTTATATAGTTTGTCAGGAAAAACTTTATCCACAGTCATTGGGGGATGATGATCCATCACACTTGCAGTAATACTGCAATCATTACTGAGATGTATCCTCCAGGAATTACATATATCACACTTATTTCATCATGTTGCTATCTACAGCTCCTGCATAAATCTGTATATAGGAGCTGTGATGTCCTCTGAAGCAGTGGAATGGGAGTACATTTATGCCAATGTTCAAATCCTCTTATAGAGAAGAATCGAGGGAAAAGAGTGCAATGTTTTAGGGGTGGAACATTTATCAGCTGTTTGCATTCTGATTTTGCCCTTTAAAATAGAAACATGTTGTTACTAAAGCAAAGCTAGAACAAACCTTGTGTAAATAATCCTGCTCGATCTTGAAATGCATCACCGTAAAGCAACTTTTTAGAAAAGAGAGGGTGATACAATAGTTCATTTTTATGCACGTAAAATGGAACGCTCTTCCTAAGCAAAGAGAGCTGTCAACTACATTATAGTTGCATTTGTACCTCCTAGAAAATAAGACCTTTGCACAATACGTTTTTAAAAAAATGTTTTATTCATTTTGAGGACAGTTCTATAAACTAGACATTAACATTTACATGCTTGTTATATGCTTAAGGGGTCTTTTTACTAAGGTGAGCTGAAAAATGGCTTGTGGTAGTGTAGGCGTGGGTTTTGGGCACGCATCAAGCCATTTTTCAGCGCGCTTGTATAAAAGGCCTTTTAAAAATTTGGCTGAAAATGGACATGCAGCAAAAATCAAAATGAGACAACATCTTGAAATTCCTGCAGATCTTCACCATTAAAAACCATTTCCTCAGTAAAGACTGAAGCAAAGAATTAATTTAAGGGGGTTGTCATGAATGTTGACTACCATTATGTCAGGATATTTTACCACAAAGAGTCCATGTGGTTAAAAAAACATCTTGTGGTCAAATAATTCATCATAACGGTAGCCCACATTAATAACTTCCCCCCTTAATCTCTCTGCTAAGGCCTTGTTCTCCTTGAATGGCCTTTTAGTTCCTTGATTATCCAGTGGTTCATTCTTGCTTTGAATGTACCTGAAATATATTTTATTATGAGATTTTGTATCTACGGCAAGTTTCTTAGGAAATTTATTTTTAACCTGGCTTATAAATGCTTTGCATCAAACTTGCCAGTGCTTATGCTGTTTCCTAGTTTCTTCATTTGGATGCCTTTTCCAATTTTTGACAGGTGTTGTTTCAGCTAGAATAGCCTCATTCACCTTACCTTTTAAGCCATTTGGATTTCCTTTCACTTTTTTTACCGTGCAAAATTCATTTGGACTGAGCTTCTAACATGGTATTTTTAAACAACATCAATGCCTAATGCAAACACATTTTAGTTTTTTTTTTCTATTTTCCTCATATTATCACAGTTTCTCGTTCTGGGCTCAGACTAAATTCATACCACCTAGGGACTCTGCAATTATGATTAACATGGCATTATTGTTGGCATCTCTTATATATTACAGAGTCTTCCAGACTCTATAGTATGAATTTTCTCTGGAACATTCAGATCTCCTGGCTTTTTCTTTATATGTCCTTTTGTTGTTGTTGTTGTTGTTGTTCATTCCATAGCTATTGCATTCCTATATCTTCACTCATGTTGTAAAGGGGTCCGCTTCCTCCGCTCTGGGTTGGTGCCGGCAGCCTGATTAGGCTCACAGGTGGCCAGTAAAGAACAAGACTGCCATTTGGACTTAGGGCCAAAGTGTTTTATTCTCAATTCAGTTCCACTCCCAACATCAAAATGCAATTCACAAAAATGGTTCAGGCTGGGTTCAAAACTCCAGCAAACATTCAGTTCCTTAACAGTTCAGGCCCACTTCCTTGGCACTACCTTCCCCTCTCCCTCAGAAGGGCTCAGTCAAAGTTCAGCTGGCTTTTCTATACATCCCAATAGTTCCAACACTTTCACAAACAGTGTCTTCATAGGAAACCAATATTCAATGCACCTGTCCTCTTCACAGCACCCAGGAGGACCCTGTACTGAGCAGGGCTGGCAGTTTTCCTTCTTCCTCACAGCACCACAACCTCTGTGGCCTCTCCCACTGCCTTCATGTGTTGGACAGGCCTGCATTTTCATTCTCACCCTCCATGGTAGCTTACTCTTCCCTCCCCAGGGAAGCTCCAGTGGCAGACCCTTTCCAGACTCCACCTACTCCTTGGATTCTCTCTCTTGATCAGTCTCCTCTCCCCCCTGGTGGCTAGGAGCCACCAGGAAATCTCTCACAGCTGGGGGGAATTGTATACTGGCAATGCAGCCAAGGGACTGAGCTTCACCTCCCCTTCTCCCTCTAGTGGGGAAGGGAGTAAATGGCTCACCTAGCACTAAGCCATTGCTCCCCCTTCTGGGGTTGGAAATCTGTTCCACCCTTTTGGGGCTACCCTCCTCTCTCCTTTTTGCAAGGGCTTCTGGGAATCATAGGTCGGGCATTAGCCGCCTCTCTGCGGGGCCCCAGATGCTAGCCTTGTCACAATGTATATATTCAAATGAGTAATCTGGAACCATGACTTCCATGTTTAAAAAGGGAATGCCACCTAAATTCCCAACAATCCCAGGTTAAGGGGCATGTTTACTAAAGTGGGGTAAGTTTTTGTACTTACCATGCTTTGGGTTTAAAAATTAGCATAAGATCCTTGAAATTCTATATATGGCATCCACAGTTGCATGCACAAATTTGGACATGTGCCCAATTTGCGTGCATACTTTAATTGAGTAATGACCCAATTAGTGCCAATAATTGAGTGCTAACAATCAATTATCAGCAATAATTGTCAACAATTTGGATTTGCATGCACATTTTACTATACACTAGTCTATAAAGATGCACATGCAAATCTTATAGCGTGCAACTGAAAAGGGGCATGGCCATGGGAGGGGCACAGGTGGTTTGGAGTGTTCACTTAAGTCGCACGCAGTATTTATAGAATTTGGGGGATCTGCACCTAATTTATGCACAAGGATTTACACCAGTTTCAGTTGGTGTAAATCCTCCTTCCCAAAGTTGGGCGAAAATCCCAGCACTACGTGATATTCTATAAACAGTGCCCAACTCAGAATGCAATTTATAGAATAGCAATCAGTGCACATTTTTTTGGTGCCCAAATTTGGGTGCTATTTATTGAATCTAGTCCTAACTGTTCAGGATGTAGTCAGCAAATGTCCTGCAGTTAGCACACAGACATCAACTTACTTCACAGACCTGCATTAAACATATCAGCAGATAGCACAGATGCACCCATGCTATCTGCTGATGCAGTCCCCAGTATTGCTGCAACCAAAAAAACAAACAAAAAAACCCTACAGAACATGCAAAAACCATACAAACAATAACAAAACCGAACTAAACTCTGATTACAGACTCTCATCACATACACCTATGATCACAACCCCGCCCCATTCATATACCCCATCACACTTCCAAGAGCATCAACTGACCCTCCTGCCACCCCCCCCCCCCAAACTCCCTGGCATGTACAGGGGTATTCCTGATGATATAGTGCCTGAGAAAGGTTCTGCCACTAGCAATCAATCTGCCATATATGGCCATTTTGAACTTGGGCAGTAACAGAGTAGAAACAGAAGGGGATTTCTCCTGCTTTGGCCACTATACCACCAGGAATGCCCTGATAAGTGCTAGGAAGAAAGGGGTTGGGTGATGCTGTGTGTCAATAGGGGTTTGCAGTGAGGGTATGTGAATGGGGGATATATGATGGTATACCAAAAATCACAATTGTTTCCACAGATATAGATAAGCAAGAATAATGCACCACAGTCCTCTTATATAAACATACTAACAGTGGAGAAAAAAACCCCAGTTAACCATACACAACCCCTAAACTTATGGAGCTAAAGTTTAACCATCATGGGTCAAAAAAAACTCCACTGATTAACCAATTATAAAAAATTTTAGGTATTGGTGATAAATTGTAACTTGTAAATTGTAACTGATTTGGTGCATTCATATATCCAACAGACAATTCTTCTCAATAATACTTAGCTGCTTCATTCCAGTGCCATTCCTTCTTACAGTGCATTATCACTTATATCTTCAAAATATACCAATTGCATCCTTATGTCTTCAAAACTTGCCAAAAGTATGCATAGTACTCAATACCTGACAGGGACTCCCCATTTCACCTATAGATGCATCAGGTGTTGCTCACTGATCTGTTGCACCCAAGGTGCACCAATATCCCCCAGGCCATTGCAAGTGGTCCAGAATGCAGCTGCAGTTTAAAAAACTTCTAAAGACCCACTTATTTGTGAAATGTTTTTATGGACCATACATAGACATGTTTTCCTTGTGGAATAATGATGAGAAGTAAACACTGTTTATTTTTAATGTGTATTGTGTGCATTTTTGTTTTGTCTATTGTGTTATGAATGTTTCTATGGAAACCACCTAGCTATGTGTGGTCTATAAATTTTTAAAATAAATGAATGATTCTGCACTATAAGAAGGAATGGCACTGGGATGAAGCAGCTAAGTATTATTGAGAATTGCCTCATGTTGGATATATTATTATTACATTTATACCCCGTGCTTTCCCACACATGGCAGGCTCAATGCGGCTTACATAGTAACAATATAAATAATTACAAAGTCGTAAGAAGAATATACAATTTGTGATAAACGCAACATTAATGGGGTTAATGGATAAGTAAATTGAACATGGGAGGAATAGGGTGCAGAAGGAAATGAGCGTCGGGAGGTAGGCGTAGGAAGATGTAGAGGAATGGATATGGGGTAGCAATAACGATAATGGGAAACATGGTCAATGTATAATAATCGTCAATAAGAATCATGTGGGCAGGTTTTGGTTAGGTTGAATCATTAGGGTAGGCTATCTTGAAGAGATGGGTCTTCAGTGCTTTTCTGAAGGGCAAAAGGCCGTTAATGGTACGGATGGGTCTTGGTAGAGCATTCCAAAGCTGACTACCTGAAAAGGAAAAATTGGATGCGTAGAAGGATTTGTACTTAATACCTGCTTTGCAGTTGGGGAGGTGTAGATTAAGGTCGGTATGGGAAGACGTCAAACTGTTCCTGGTTGGGAGGTCGATAAGGTGATTCATGTAGGTGGGGGCTTCTCCGTGTAATATCTTGAATATATGAATGGACTTGTTCTAATCTGGTGAATGCAAATTACAGTTTACCACCAATACCTAAAAGTCATTATAATTGGTTAATCAGTGGAGTATTTTTGACCCATGATGGTTAAACTTTAGCTCCATATATGTTTAGGGGTTGTATATGGTTAAATGAGACCCTATGCTAAAATAGTGTGACTTGTAAAGTAACCTGACTGAATGGTAGCCCACTGATAACTTCCCCCCTAAATGCACCTGTGCTAGCAGCAGCCATGACAATTAAAGTGTTGCAACACACCACACCCACTGTCAGGGCTGTCCATGCCAATTCTCCACTCCTACCCCAACCAGTTCCTGTTCCACAAAGCCTTAAGCAGTTAGCAAATGATTTTTAACACACTTTTATTTTTTAATTCATGGTATCTGTTAGTGTGGGCTCACACTAATGTTATTGCACATTAAAACACATGTTAACTGCTTAATATACTTTAATAAACATCCTCTTAAGTCATTCATATGTAAAGAGTACAGCTCAACCAGATTTTATTTAATATTCTAATTTGGAATTTGCAATTCTATTTTGTGACACCATTTGTAAAAATCAGTCCAAGGCCAGAACCATCCTCACTTACAGTTGCCTTCTAATAAGGGGTTTCTTTGGATAGAAAAAAATGGAGTCCCTTTTACCAAGCTGTGGCAAAAGGGGGCTGGCGCTGGTGTCGATGCATGTTTTACACGTGCGCCGAGGCCCCCTTTTACTGTAGCTGGTAAAAGGGAAGTCTTGCCTTCCTGCAGGAAATGGCCATGCGGCAAGTAAAACACTTGCCATGTGGCCTTTTCTGGGGGGAGCCCTTACCGCCATCTATTGAGGTGGTGGTAAGGGCTACTGCGTTAACCTGGCGGTAACCGGGCAGTGAGCGGCACTGCCCGATTACCGCTGGGTACACTCCGGCAGTATAAAAATAAATAATTTTTTGTAGTGCTGGAAATGATTGCTGCTTAAGTCCATAGTGAACACCCTCCCTGTTTACAAACCCTGGAAAGTGGTATGTATGTATGTATTTATTTATTTGTGACATTTACATCCCACGTTTTCCCAAACAAGTTTGAGTTCAATGTGGCTTTCAATAAACAGTATAGGATACATAACAAAGAATGCATAAGAAAGTAATTTCTTTTTCACTAGCTTCCTTAAATAACAGGGTAGTCTGTAATTATTTTCAGTGGAATTATCTGGGGTTAGTTTCTTCTGGGGTCTCCACTTGAATAACCTCCTAGCAACTTGTCAGTTTTAGATTTAAAAACATTCTAATTTTCAAATGCTGTCAGTGAAATAGCCCACTCGTTGCAGCTTCAGACAGAGAAGTTCTCACAGAGCGTATTTCAATTTTTGAGATTAATCATTTTCCAGATATGAATCTGTCAAGTGTCTGTTTTTCCTTCACCTTTTATCTACTTGTGTCGGAGTTCCACTACAGACTGGCGTGCTCACCAGAGGCATAACTTCAACAGATAGGTGACAAGATTTATGATATTTGACATGTAAGCCAATTTAATATTTTCTTTAATCTAGATACTTTCTTTAATATCTGATAGAAAACTTTTAGTTCTGAACTCCTCCCTATGCAAGTTCCCTCATCCACATCTAGAACAGAAAACTTTCCTGCAATCTACTCTTAAATTGTTATTAATATACTCTCATTTTTCTCTCTCACCCAAAAAAAGGTAAAACTTTCAATCTCACGCTCACACACCATAACATGAATTTTGTCTTCTTTTAGCAGCTTAAGCAGGCTTAAATATAAATTACATTTTTCCATACTAGATCATACTATATTTAGATTTTTAAAACCCATGGAGTTCCCAATTTTTTTCCTCTTAAACAGAAGCTCAAGGTAGATAAAGTGGAGGAGTAGCCTAATGGTCAGTGCAAGTGGCGTTGATCCTGCTAACCTGGGTTCAATTCCCACTGCAGCACTTTGGGCAAGTCACCTAACCCTCCATTAGATTGTAAGCCCACTAGATACAGAGACAGTACTTGTGTATAATGTGTACAGTGCTGCATATGCCTAGTAGTGCTATAGAAATGATTAGTAATAGTAATATCCCTTCTTTCAGCAGTGTCATCTTTGAATACCCAACTGTTACTTTCAGACTGTTTCTGCCCATGAGAATCCTGCTCTTAGGGTAAGCTTGAGCTCTAGTTCTTGCCAAGTGGGGAAGCCCTAAAGCAGCATTAGCCCCAATTTGCAGGCCAAACTTCCAAGCTTGAGCAGTGGAACCTCACAAAGCCTTCATACCTTTCTTCTACAGAGCTTCCTCAGGCTTCTACTGCTTATTTCTGCAGACACTGTTCCTCTGGCACAGCACTGACTGCCAAAACATGGCCTGAATTTCACCGTGGGAGTACACTAGCTTTGCCTTCCACTCCCTCTTCTGACTTCTTTGCTGCTGGCCCTGATGCAACATGGCAGCTCCCACTGCCACCTCATTTCCTCCTATAGCCCTGACTGTGATCATTATCACAGCCTCTGTATCTCCTTCTGCTGCTGCTGTCACTGAGTCTCTGGGTGAAAGCAGCCTCCATTGCCACTGGCCCGCATAGGAGCCAACTTTTCAAAATTATTGGGGGTGCTAAACCCAATGGAAATAACCCCTCCCTGGACACATACAAGGAATTTTCTCAATATTGGGGGTGCTCAAGCACCCACAGCACCCACAGATTCAGTTCCTATGCTGGCCCGTGCAGTTCCTCAGACTCCTGCTGCAGCCATTATTCCATCAGGCTTCTCTCCAGGCCCAATTCAGCTCTGCCAGCAATGTTCCAGTCACCACCTTCCCTTCTGATCGCCAGGTAATGTTGACTCAGCTTCATTTTTACAGTATGATTGCCTCCATGGTAGTAACCTGCACAGTCCTTACTGCAGATGTATGACTGCATTAGGGTTCCAAAAAAATCATACAAAAGAGAAAATGAAGAAGTGAGAGTGCTGGTTTCACAGATCCAAGCCTGTCTCTATAACAGCACTGCTCAGGAAATTATAGCAATCAAACTTGAGACTGTGGCAAATTAAAAGCATTATAAAACAGGTACTTGAGCCACAGTCAAAATGTGCGATAAGAAAGTTAAACCTGAATCAATAGTGATTCCAGGCACTTATACTGATTGAATAATGTATAGTGAAACCCCTGGTAAAGATGGGACCCTAAAATCTTGATTATGAAAAAGAAGGGCAGTGGATTTTTCAGGATTCATTTTTAATTTATTGTTCATCAGCCAGGGTTGAAAAGTGAGGTGTAAGACATGGAGGAAAATTGGTTCTGGATTGCATTTAGAAACTTTGGACTTCTTTAACCAAGCAGCGGTAAAAGGGGCCTTGAAGTGGCATCAACACATGGGTTTTGCCCTATGCTGAGGCTGCCTTTTACTGCTGCCGGTAAAAGGCATTTCCTGGTGCAGGGGAAGAAAATGGCCATATGCAAAGCAATGGCATTGGCCTGTGGCCATTTCCAGGAAGACCGTTTACTGGTGGTAACCCAGCAGTAATTGGGCAGCTAAAATACAAATTGGGCAGCTAAAATACAAAAATATTGATGATGGTAGCCGGAACTACTGCTAGCCTCCCCCGGGAGACCGGCGGTAGAGCCGAATCGACGCATGACAAGCGAGCAGTAGACCCAACATGCTTTGATTAAAGGGCCCCTTTTTTTGCACAACTACTGGGCAGACTGGATAAGCCACTTTGGAGATGAACAGGGCAATTTTCTTTAACTGGATGTCTGTAGTTATGCGTGTAACTGCACTAGTCACTATTCTATATGATAGTGCTTAAGGGGCTCTTTTACTAAGCCACGTAAGTGTCTATGTGTGCCCAATGCATGCCAAAATGGACTTACCACATGGTTACCACATGGCTGTTGTGGTAATTTCATTTTTGCCGTGTGTCCAATACATGTGGCCGAAAAATAATTTTTATTTTGTGCCGCGTGTATCGGACTCGCACCAAGTGGCATTTGGCAAGCATAGCTCATTACCGCCCGGTTACCATGTGAGAATTTACCACTAGGTCAATGGCTGGCAGTAAGGTCTCAGCCTCAAAATGGATGTGCGGCAATTTTCATTTTGCCGCATGTCCATTTTCGGCAAAAATTTTAAAAAAAGGCCTTTTTTACAGGTGCGCTGAAAAATGATTCCAAGCATGCCCAAAAACTGTGCCTACATTACCATAGGCCATTTTCAGGGCACCTTAGTAAAAGGACCCCTAAGTGCCTTAGCAGGTAACTGCAAGGGTGGGGTATACACATGGGAGGATCATGGGAGGGCATGGGCATGTCTTCAACTTACATGCATAACTATAGGGTCCTTTTACCAAGCTCTGGTAAGCACTAGCATGTGCTTTCTGCAGGGCATGCTCAGTTATCCTGTGGTAAGTTCCTGGTTAGCGCTTGCTACCCACATGCATTGTTCCCTCTAAGCAGAGCACATGAGCGATTGCTCGCAAAAATACCGAGCCAACTATGTATAGAAATGCATTGCTAATATTGATGCTCAAAAATTGTTGATTTTTAAAACTTGTTGCTCACACAAAAAAAAAAAAGATGTGCTCCAGGCCACTCCTTAGAGGGAACAATGCCCATGTGCCAAAGAATTATTTTTATTTTTACCTTGGAGGGGGCATGTATGGGGTGGAGAGAGAGGGCGTTTCTATGGTAACGAGTTAGTGAAGCTATTTTGCCACTCACTGATTAGCATGTGAGCCCTTACCACTTAAGAAATAGCATTGCTTTGTAAAAGGGCCCATTGACCTGGCATAAATGGTTTCACCTAAATGTAGATGTGCCAATCTGGGTTTACAGAAATGTTCCATAATGGCGTCTTGCCGAACAGATGCCATTATAGAATCAGCACACAATGCGTCTGACTGGAGACACCAGTTTATAGAATCGCTCCATATCTGCCTACATTTACTATATTATTATATTACAAAATCGACCCAGATAAAAAAGAGGCAATGCTGAGGATATTCCCAATTGTACATTCAGAGCTTTCCTTCTCGTCCTGTATTATTGTGGTTTTTCTTTTCTTTTGCATTTTTGAGTGCTGTTCTTTTTATCATGTCTGATAGCTTTTTACAAAAGTGAATTAGTTTCGTTCCTCTTGCTGTTGTTGACTTACTTCACATTATAACGCTAGCTCTGTCCCCCGGCCACAAAGCAGATATCAGTTCACTTTTACTGTTTAGGGCCACTCTCACCTCACTCATCATAGTAACATAGTAACATAATAAATGATGGTAGATAAAGACCTGAACGATCCATCCAGTCTGCCCAACAAGATAAACTCAGTTTACATGGTATGTCATACTTTATATGTATACCGAAGTTTGATTTGTCCTTGCCTTTCTCAGGGCACAGACCGTAGAAGTCTGCACAATACTGTTCTTGTACTAAGTTCTGAAGCTAACATTGAAGCCCCTTAAAATTTGCACTCCAGCCCATCCCTATCTATTCAGTCACAATCAGGGTGTAGACCATAGAAGTCAGCCCAGCTCCCGTTTTGTTTCCCAATTACTGGTGTCGCCACCCAATCTCCGCTAAGATTCCACGGAACCATTCCTTCTAAACAGGATTCCTTTGTGTTTATCCCACGCAGGTTTGAATTCCATTACCATTTTCATCTCTACCACCTCCCACGGGAGGGCATTCCACATATCACTTCCTGACATTAGTCTTGAGTCTGCCCCCCTTCAACCTCAATTCATGTCCTCTAGTTCTACCACCTTCCTGTCTTCGTCATCCATTCCAGTTCGCCTGCAGTCGAGCTTAGGAGTGGGTCTGTAGTCTGGAATAGGGATCCAGGGGTTTTGGAGGTCAGATTCTCTCACCACTTCTGGGTTCCACTCAGCTCTTCAGTCCAGGAATCACACAGCACTCTAAAAGTTTAATAACAAAACTTAACTTTTTTGCAAACCGCTGCAACAAGCAGACTTTAACTTCCTTTCCAGTACAGTCACTAGATAAACCCCAAAGCAACCTTAACTTCCAACTTCTGTTATTCCCAGAGGGAATTCCTTTGCTACTATCCTCCTCAGGTGTATATACAGGAGAATTCTCATTCAGGGCTATTTGCATATATACTGTTTCTCCTGTTCGTGCCCAACCTATATCCCCAAAGGCTGTTCTCTTCTTAACACTGATTCACTTTTATAGGCTCAGAACCCTCTCTATCTAACCCTTCTCCAGTGCTGACCCCACCTTTGGTCTACCCTGGTTCTGGGACAAGCTCTCCCTGGCTCTGGTCCCCTGCTCCCAGGCTGGGCCTTTTTCTACCCACCCGTATAGCACACTGCCACTTATTAGAGCCACAACATGCCTCACACAGCCAGTGGATCTCTCTAGTTCTCAGGACTCCCCACTTTCTCCTCCCAGTCAATAGCAGGGGATGTACAAGCAACTCCAGACCTGCAAGCAACTAAAGACCCCCCTTCGTCAATCTTCAGTACCAGGGCACTATATCTCTGCATTCTATTTCAAAACTACTCCCCATGGGCTGAGCCTAACTCCCACCCAGGGACTTCCCAGTCATGCGCCCCCCCCCCCCCCCCCAGTGACCCTTAACAGGAACTCACACTCTCAGTAATGTCTATATTTTGGGGAATTACACCATGGATATTCTTTGCATTCTCTATATTCTCTTTTATTGCTACCTATAGTTCCTCTGTGCTCTTCAGATCTTCATGTCCTGATAGCAAATTGTAACAAAGCCAATAACACAGCATGTGTTGAGAGTGAAGGCAAGCCTAACAACCCATGTAAATTGGATTTATTAAAGTATTGTCAACTCTCACCTGCCTTGTCAGAAATTCGTTCACGTCCCAAGTAGAAATGAATTGATCCTATTATAAATACCAGATGATAATATGGCAGTTGCTTTTTTCTCTGTTGTAATGGGTTATACAGCAAAATAATTATACTTATTGGTTATAAGTTGTATTTGTAGCCTGGGGCTAATATTCAAAAGGAAGTGACCTGGGTAGTTTTCTATTGAAAAGTTGCAGTAGATATATATGTACAAATAGCAACGCATTTATATTTTGTACCTGTTATTTCTTGGGTGGTTGATCTTTGTGAAAGAACATGCATACCTTTGGAAATGTGCACATACATTTTCCTCAACCAACCTAAACCAGCATCCTGGGAATCATCTCTTTGAAGCTAGCTAAAAAATACAAAAATGGGGAAATTGGGTGCATACTATTACCTGTTCAGGGTGCACCAATTTTTAACTAGGGCAATCATGGGCAGCCAGGTGACTCATTTAGGAGACTAAAAATGAGAGATGGGGGCAGGGCAAAGCATGGCAGTAGCTTGGGGGACACAGGCAGTCCTCTCTAATGAAGTGACTAGGATGGACAATTTCAAAAAGGGACACAAACCTTGCCTAATGCGCATGTCATCTTATTATGGCCCACCTATGAGTATTATTTATAGAAATTTTACATAAAAGAAATAAATCACTTTCTATCAATATGGAATTTAGCTCCACCAAACAACTGGTTTTAAAAACATTATTTTTATTCCTCTATAATACATGTACAATAGCAGAAATATACAATTATGGGGTCTTTTTACTAAATAGTGCTAAAAAGTAGCTGGCGGTAGTTTCATATAAGTACATAAGTAATGCCACACTGGGAAAAGACCAAGGGTCCATCAAGCCCAGCATCCTGTCCATGACAGCGGCCAATCCAGGCCAAGGGCACCTGGCAAGCTTCCCAAACGTACAAACATTCTATACATGTTATTCCTGGAATTGTGGATTTTTCCCAAGCCCATTTAGTAATGGTTTATGGATTTGTCCTTTAAGAAACCGTCTAACCCCTTTTTAAACTCTGCCAAGCTAACCGCCTTCACCACATTCTCCGGCAACGAATTCCAGAGTTTAATTATGTGAAGACAAATTTTCTCCGATTTGTTTTAAATTTACTACACTGAAGTTTCATCGCATGCCCCCTAGTCCTAGTATTCTTGGAAAGCTTGAACAGACGCTTCACATCCACCTGTTCCACTCCACTCATTACTTTATATACCTCTATCATGTCTCCCCTCAGCCGTCTCTTCTCCAATCTGAAAAGCACTAGCCTCCTTAGTCTTTCTTCACAGGGAAGTCATCCCATCCCCGCTATCATTTTAGTCGCCCCAGGGTGGGACCAGGCTGCTGGCATTGGCATTTCAAAAGGAGATAGAGCAGCTTTTAAACAAGAAACTGAGGGAAGACCGACAATCTCTCAAAAACGCATGGTTCGGGATAAGGTATCTTTTAAAGATATCATGAAAACAGGGAAGATAGGGTATCCTGATAGTGAGGTTGCAAAAGAGACTGTAATAGAAAAGATCTAGGTGTAGTAGTAGATAATACGCTGAAATCTTCTACTTAGCTTGCGGTGGCGGCCAAAAAAGCAGTCAGAATGCTAGGGATTATTAGGAAAGGGATGGTGAATAAGATGAAAAATACTATAATGCCTTTGTATTGTTCCATGGTGCGTCCACACCTTGAGTATTGCGTTCAGTTCTGGTTGCCATATATCAAAAAAGATATAGCAGAATTAGAACAGTTTCAAAGATGAGCAACCAAAATGATAAAGGGGATGGAATTCCTCTTGTATGAGGAAAAGCTAAAGAGGTTAGGGCTTTTCAGATTGGAAAATAGATGGATAAGAGGAGATATGACTGAGGTTTACAAAATCCTGAGTGGTGTAGAACGAGTAGAAGTAAATCAATTTTTTACTCATTCCAAAAGTACAAAGACTAGGGGACATTCGAGAAAGTTACATGGAAATACTTTAAAACAAATAGGAGGAAGTCTGCTATTGAGACAGACGTGGGGGAAGCAACTGTTTGTCCTGGGATTTGTAGTACAGAATGTTGTCACAATTTGGGTTTCTGTCATGTAGTTGTGACCTGGCCTGATCACTGTTTGGAAAACAGGATACTGGGCTAGATGGACCATTGGTCTGGCCCTGTATGGCTACTCTTACAAGAACTATAAGCCAACCATTTAAGGATCTCATTTGATGCCTAGATATATCCTAGAGTAAACCATTCATAGTGAAATACATGTAAAGTGCAATTCAATGAGGAAAATGTCCATCCAATACTCAGATTCAAAAGGTGTCCCCAAACAAATAAATGACTTCAAAGCATAAAATAGTCATGCTAATAAAGAAAAAAAGTCAGTCATTCTGTTCATTCGTTGAGTGAAAAAAATATTTCCTCCTATTTGTTTTAGAAGTATTTCCATGTGCCAAACAATTGGTAGTGAAACTCTCCAACCTCTGGCTCTACAGAGCCCAATTTCAAAATCTTTGTTTCCATCACCATTTTGAAAAACATCTGGCTCCCTTCAACTCTTTTTAATACCAGGGTTCCTGAGGAAGATTTTGAAACGGAGCTCTGAAAGACGCATATAAATGTAACTTCTTCTGGGTCTCCAGCAACATTGCTGGATCCATGCTCTTGTCGTCATCTACAAAAGATTGTGTTCGTTGCCCACAGGGCCTCTTGCTATAGTCAGATCAACATTTCTAGGAGATGCTCAGATAACAGCAGTATAATATTCCAAGTTCTGAACAAATGTTTATTCTCCAACAGTTTAAAATGCACAGTTTCAAAACTTCCTGCCAACTGTGCTGGTAAACTGAGATATAATTCTCTTGCCACTTCAAGTGATTGAAACAGTTTAATTGCTCAGTTCTGTAGCTTTTTGCAAAAGTGCCATAAACTGAAGGTTTAATCCAGCCCTCTGCAGCAAATAGTTTTAATGGCTTTAATAGAACAGCTCTGCGGTTTCCTGCTAAATATTCTGATAAATTAGGTATTTCATCCCTTTACTTACAGTAAACAGCTTCAGATTCACAATTTTCAATCTCCAAATGGCTGTTATTCTTTCACTTCTCTTTTGAAGCACAGTATGTTTGGAGTAACCACCCATCAATTTAGGAACTCCACCCATGAGAGCCCCATGCTAGCCATTTATTTATTTATTTATTTGATTTGATTTGATGGGCTTATAGGCCACCCATCTGTTTTTCTACATGGTTAACAAAAAAACAGGAAATAATCAAAACATGAAACTGTAAAATAAAAACAAAATATTAAATGAATTCTCAAAGCATAAGAATAAAACAGAAAAAATAAAATGCAAAATATTAATACTCATTAACTAAAATCTAAGGGTTTGATTGTATAACAAGACACCTGAGTAGTCCCTGAAGGCATCTATTTTAAGCTCATTGTATAAAGGCGATAACAACAATCAAAAACCACCTGAATATCTGTCACTGAGGGGAAGGTGATCTTTTACTGTACCTCAATTCACCACAGGAGGCCGCTACCTGTGGTACAACAGTATCACAGGTTGCTGACTACCATGGTAAATAAATAATGCTACTTGCGAGCCACCCTGCAAGCAAGGTTATTCTAGTGTCTCATGACTTCCAGACCAGGCCCCCCTCAATAACTCACCTTGATGAATAGCCTTTCCTAATCTGAGCCCCTGAACCAGAATACTCCCCAATTCATACCCCTAATCTATAGCCCTCTGATTCACCCTCTAATCAGAAGCCCCCCTCCCCAATCCAGCCCTCTTGATCCAGCCCCCAATCAGTATGCCTCTGATTTGAAACCCCTGATCATAAGCCCCCCCCCCGATTGGCCCGCCAATTGACCCCCAAAAGTAGCTTCCTAATCAACTTCCCCACCCCTAAAATATCCCCCTACCTCTGTGCCAGTACCTTATGTCATGTTTCCAAATGAGTTACATTATGGAATTTACATAGTAATAAGCTGTTTAACATGCATTTGCATATTTTGTTTCTCATTACTATGTAACCTGCACTGACTTAAATATTGCGTTTTAGTGGAAGACAAACTGTGTTAGTACCCTTTAAGCCATGTTAAGTAGTAAATAATGTAACTTAAAGCCGTAACACAGCTTGAAAACTTGTCCTCTAAATGTTACTAAATATTTATGGACTATCATATAAAAAATTCTGCCCAAGTACTTAAAGAGGCAATTTAAAAATATAATCATGGGTTCTCCTTGACAAGTGAAAAAAGATATTTAAAATGTGTAAATAAATGAAATAATTTTTTTACATCAACGAGTGTCCAAAAGAAAAGTGAAAATAAATAAAGCTTGTGTTTTATCATTGATTGGTTTACAAGGATGCCATATTCAAACTCACAGAACTGACAACATGATCATGTTTTGAGCTGTTGGATCACTCTGCAGGGCTTTCCTCTAGCTCCGGTCCAAATAATTTCCATTGATCACTTCATCATTCAAAATGGATTACATAGCTATGTGCCTTTATAAAATAAGCTCCCAATGCACAAATGCTGATGGATAAATTTGCACCTGCTCCAAAAAAAGCATAAATTTGTACATGCCCTTGTAGATTTTATAAACTACACACATACAACACACCTCCACTTCCATTCTATTCAAACAACCGTACTTGGAAATGCCTTTGCACAGATTATGTAAAACAAGATACATATTTTTCATGCATGTATTTTTTAATGCTTGTATGCAGTGATACAATTTTATAAAAGAACTTTTTATATGTATAACAAGGTTCACATGCAGAAAGAATAACCAACTTCATTAGGTCAATAGAAAGGTAAAATCATAATTAATAATTCAGACGTTTAAGTGAATAAAAACATTAGGTCAGTTTGAAAAAAGTGACAGCAAATCCTTCACAAAACTTGAGATGACTTAAATGGTTCTGGTTCAAAAGCTGAGCCAATAAGAAAGTCATCAGTCATTTTATAACAAGAAATTGGTCTCTGAACTTATGGCTATGGCAATGCAATTGCAGCAAATGGGGCATGCCACTGTGATTGCATAGGCATGAACACCAGCTCGACACATTGTGAAGATGGAACTCTCAAAAGACTGACCAAACTGATTGCAGTTCCCTGATGGCATGTACAGTAGTGTGTCAAGACTTAAAAATAAATGTAGGCAGCAATGATTTCCAAATTTTTTGAAAGGGAAGAAAAGCACCTCACTTTTCAGCAGAAATATGCTCATATTTAGCTGTCATACAAACTGTAAACCGTTGCTGGATTTTAGTAAATTTCCTTACTGATTTCAATAAACTCCTATATAATAATTTGTCAATCTGCGTCCCTGGATGGCTGGCTGGGTTCGTAACCGTATGCAAATGAGCTACTACGTAATCGGCTCACCTCCAGCCTTCCCTTTCCTCTCAGTGTCCCGCCCTTGCAGAAAGATGAAATTATATCAGAGGAGGGCGGGACACTGAGAGGAAGGGAAGGCTGGAGGCGAGCCGAGCGAGCCTGCCACTTTCCCTGCCGCCACTGCAACTTGAGGTAAAATAAAAGTATTAAAGGAAGGGCAGCAGGAAGGAAAGGAGGGGCTGTTGTGGGAGAAGAGGGTGGGCAGGTGAGTGCTGGGGTTGAACTGAAACTTGGGTGCTTAAAAGGGGGGCAGGTGGGGGCTGGGATGAGTCACTGGACATGGGATGGGAGGGGAGGGCAGAGGAGAATCTCTGGGAGGGGAGGGGAGGGCAGGGCAGGGGAGAATTGCTGGACATGGAGGGGAGGGCAGGGGAGAAAGGAGAAATCACTTAGATGATAGCCTTCCTAGGGACCATTTCATGTTTTTAGAAACAAGCTTTTTTGCTTGTATTATTATATTTCTACTCTTCTTCCCAACATCTCTGATATACATATGTTTTAAAATGGTCCTTAACTCCTTTTTCTTTTTCCCACCTAGCATGTCATGATTCATAATTCTGCTAAATGTCTTGAGAAGCACTCATGTTATTACTGTATGTTCTTGATGTTCATGTTCTTTGTTGCTTGTTGGGGGAAAATCCGCCAAAACACGGAGAACTCGAACACCCCACGGTAGAAACAATGTAACAAAAAAAGTGGGAGAGCGTAGTAACAATATAAAGCAGTCTATCCTTAAAAGAAAATTTGGTACTCTTAATCTGTAATTCTTACATTCTTTGTCAGATGTTACCCTCATCGTAGATATCTAAATTTGCCATTTTTTTCACAAAATTTTATCCATCAATTTTGTATCATGTAGCTCAAGTGACACCATATCATTTGCATTCTAAATTTAATAGTTTTAAATATGTATGTTTTTTTATGCGTTACATACAATGGCAATTAAGTTTTCATGTTAAGACTTTAAGACTCTTTAAATACATCTTTTTAATATATATGTTTGTTTTATATTTATTTGCCATTCTTTGCCCAATTCTATGTTCATTTTTGCATGTTTCTTGTTTCTTTAACATCCATTACAGTATGGTTTTATATTTGTATATTTATGTACACTTTTTGAAAAAGATCTTTATATAGATTTTATAATTCATAGGTTCTTTTACTTTACAAAATTTATTGTTTTACATATACATATATATAATTTTTTTTGTGAGTATTATACTTTGGTGTTTTTATTACTTCTTCATATGAATGTATGTTTTTATAGACTCCTGATGCAGGCCTGACGGCCGAAACACGACGTGTCGAGTCTTCGAATTCATTAATAAAATTGTTTATCATTTAACATCCTCCAGTTTTCTGGCATCCTTGGTCGCTCTCCCACTTTTTTTGTTACTTTGTTGCTTGTTGCCTTTTTCTTATACAAAACCAATAAAACTTAATGAACTAAAAAATAAATGGAGGCAAATACTTTCAAAAGTTTGAATATCACCATTCAATTTTAAAATAACTGCACTGCTGGACAGATAACTAGTGCAACAACTAGGTTAAAGACCAAGGGGTAATGAGGGCCTGGGCCCCCCAAATTTGCTCTGGGCCCCTGGTTTGTTTGGCACTGGACACCAACCCCCACCTGCTGAAGCCTTCATCCAGCACTGGTCTCCAGAGCCACCACATTGCCTGCCCTGTTCTCTCTTCTCCTCACGTTTGGCATGCTCCTTTTATTAAAATCGAGAGTTTCACTAAAAGGAGCGTGCCGGATGTGAGGGGAAGACAGAGCAAGGCACGCAATGTGGCAATGGTGCGGCGCCGGAGACCAGCACTGGATGAAGGCATCACTTGGTGGGGGTTGGGAACCCCCGCCAGCCAACTATTTGCGATGGCGGTGCTTCAGCTGGCAGGGGTTGGGGACCCCCACCAGCAAAGATGTACAGCGGTGGTGGTGCTTCCGTTGGTGGGGGTTGGGGACCCCCACCAGCCAAGGTGTTACAGCAGCGGCAGTGGGTGGGGAGCATCAGGGTGGCGAGGCGGTGGAGGGAGGCAGGTTTGTGGTGGTAGACCAAAATGTGCCCCTCCACTTTGGGCTCTGGCCTCTTCCCACCCTGAGATCTGGCTATGCCCATGGTTTTTAGCACATGCTAATGTAATTTGTGCTAAATGCTAGATACGCCCATAGGAATATATGAACATCTCTAGGATTTAGCGCATGCTTATTTTTAGCATATGCTAAAAATGCTAGCGTGCCTTTGTGAAAGGATCCCTAAATTCTATATATGGCAATGAAATATTGGCACTGAAAAAAAATGAACACTAAACGCTATTCTACAAATGGTGCTCCAAGTTGGGCGCTGTTTATAGAACAGCGTGGAGCTCCAGGATCCACACCTAACATTTTAGGTGTGAGGATTTACACCAGCTGAAACCTTGTGCAAATCCTTGTGCCTTACGTGCAGTTCTGCCATATTCTGTAACACTGTGCGGAGGTTGTTGGAATGCTCATCCTCTGCCCATGCCCCTCATGTGGCCCTGCCCTCTTTTTGGATCTGCATACAAGAATTTACATTCACATCTTTATGGAATAGCACCTAACAAGATGTATGAGTATATTCTTATTATTTCCAA
The DNA here is from genome assembly GCF_901765095.1 of Microcaecilia unicolor. NCBI lineage: Eukaryota > Metazoa > Chordata > Amphibia > Gymnophiona > Siphonopidae > Microcaecilia > Microcaecilia unicolor. Next base: position 79,199,555 of record NC_044037.1, on the reverse strand, counting down.
TAAGTGCCAGTAATTGTCCACAGACCGTTATTAAATGGACTTGGGGAAAATCCACTATTTCTGGGATAAGCGGTATAAAATGTTTTGTACATTTTCAGGATCTTGCCGGGTATTGGTGACAGGATTGGCCACTGTTGGAAACAGGATGCTGGGCTTGATGGACCTTTGGTCTTTCCCAGTATGGCAATACTTATGTACTTATTAATAGTGCCCATTTATCAGCACTAATTTGCTCGCTACTCAGTTAAATGTGCGCACAAATTGTTTCTGATCTTTACTCAAGTGGTTACGCTCTAATGCAGTTAGTACAGATTGGGGGCCCCTTTTATCAAGCTGCGGCAAAAGGGGGCTGGCTTTGGCATCAGGATGTGTTTTACATGCGCGCCGAGGCCCCCCTTTTACACAGCTGGTAAAAGGGAAGGTCTCGCTTTCCTGCAGGAAATGGCTGGGTGGCGAGTAAAGCATGGCCATTAGGTGGCAGTAAGGACTCCCATGCTAACCCGGTGGTAACCGGGTAGCTTGCGGCACTGCCCAATTACTGCCGGGTACAGTCTGGTGCTACAAAAATAAATACATTTTTGTAGCACCAGAAATGATGGCATGTTAGGAGTTGGAAGTACCGCTGGGTTGCTGAGGTAGCCTGGTGGTACTTCCGTTATAATGAGTGGTAAGCCCGTGTTGGGCTTACTGCTGCTTAGTAAAAGGAGCCGTGGGTCTTTAAAAATTCCCTTCAGGAATTTTACAGTTTTGTCAAGTAATCCTGTCTCTGGATAAACATTACACTAGCTCTAGCTTTTCAATAACACTCCTCATACATTTAGACATCTTCTATGCTTATTTCATATGGAAAGGAGGATAGAGGTTTACGCATTTCACCTGGCATTAGTACACAATGTCAAAATTCAAGAATGTCTGAGTTTCCCTCCAATATTGGGTCATCTAGCAGATTTGAATTATGCTGAGAAGAAATTGCCCAGCTCTGATACATATGTAAAGCCTTTATTCAATTGAATAGCATGTTCAATAAAATTACTATGGAGTTGTACAAATAATAACACTTCCAATGGAAATGTGCAAAGTTTTGCAAAATGATGAGTAGTGAGGCGCATGCTGTTAACCGTGCAATATTCTGAGCAAATAGTTCATTTCATTGCATAGCAACTAAGAATTACCTCTTTTACTATGAGAAAGTAGTTGGTTGTATTGTATTATTATATCTTTCAAAGTCTCAAACTAAAGTTTTTTTGTTTTATAACGTTAGTGTTTTGGGGCTCTAGCAAGCAGCTGTACTTCTTTCAGACTTTCTGCATTCCAGCTGTATGTGTGTTCTGTCAGGTATTTTGGGAATTTCGCCGAAAGGATGAAGAAGAAAACAGGTCCATCATTCATGGAATTTGTGCTAGTTTGGGGTTGGAGCACCTGCAAAGCTTTCTGAAAAACTCTGGAAATAACAACTTTTTTTTTCTTTTTGTTGGTATTTAACCTCAGGGGTGGATGAAAACAATGGTGAAGCCCAACACTGAGGTTCTTGCTATCAAAAAAAAAAAAAAAGGAAATTCAGCAAGAAATGTTTGTGAAAATACATGCTAGCAAATATAATTTTTTGTGCTGTCATCTCCACAGTGGAATAGCTGTGGTAGTTCTATGATTTATAATTTAATGGGGTGGGTGAACAGGAAGGCAGAGATGTGGAGCTTTTCATAGTATAAAGCATTTTCTAAAATATAACAAAAGTGTCCATTCAGTAGATCAGCAGTTCCTAAACTGTGCGCCGTGGCACCCTGATGTGCCACAGCGAACTCTCAGGGGTGCAATGGCAAATCCTGACCTCCTTCCTGCCACCCACAATCCAGCATCGCTCCCTACTTTCTCCTCCCGCAGGTCAGAATCTGCTGCTTCTTCAGTACATAAGAACATAAGTATTGCCATACTGGGACAGACCAATGGTCCATCAAGCTCAGCATCCTGTTTCTAACATTGGCCAATCCAGGTCACAAATACCTGGCAAGATCCCCAAAAAGTACAAAACATTTTATACTGCTTATCCCAGAAATAGTGGATTTCCCCAAGTCCAATTTAATAATAGTCTATGGACTGTTCCTTTAGGAAGCCGTCCAAACCTCTTTTAAACTCTGCTAAGCTAACCACCTTTACCATATTCTCTGGCAATAAATTCCAGAGTTTAATTACACGTTGAGTGAAGAAACATTTTCTCCAATTCATTTTAAATTTACTACTTTGTAGCTTCATTGCATGCCCCCCAGTCCTAGTAATTTTGGAAAGTGTAAACAGATGCTTCATGTCTACCCGTTCAACTCCACTCATTATTTTATAGACCTCTATCATATCTCCCCTCAGTCTCCTTTTCTCCAAGATGAAGAACCCTAGCTGCTTTAGCTTTTCCTCATAGGGAAGTCGTCCCATCCCATTCCCCTGCCGCCACTGCAGTTCTTGCAGCTTACATTTTCAGGCCATCTGCGATTCACACAAGCACTAGGGGGCACTTCTTTCTGCCATGCCCGGACCTCACAACAGGAAGTTGCATCAGAGAGGGCTGGACACAGCAGAGGGAAGGCCCTGGAGTGTCTATGTGAATCATGGACAGCTCAAAAATGTAAGCTGCAAGCACTACAGCGGCGGCGGCGGAAGGAGAAGGAAGCGGCAGCGATCCTGGACATGCGGAAAGGAAGGTAGTGAGCGATGCTGGATATAGGAAAGGCAGAGTTGTGCTGCACTTATGGGAGGAGGGGGGGCTGCAAAGAATGGTGTGCTGGACCTTCTGGGAAGAGGGGTCTGCAGGGTTTGGAGAGGTGTGCTGAACATTCAGGGAGGATAGGTGTGCTGGAGTGAGAGGAGGGGGCTGCGAGGCCACTATTTCTAGGATAAGCAGTATAAAATGTTTTGTACATTTTTGGGATCATGCCGGGTATTTGTGACCTGGATTGGCCACTGTTGGAAACAGGATGCTGGGCTCGATGGACCTTTGGTCTTTCCCTGTATGACAATACTTATGTACTTATGAAAGGGAGACCTATGTGGTGGAGGGGGGGCTGGAGACATATATGGCCGGTGGTGTGTGTGTGTGGAGATCTATGTGACCAAAGAGAGAACGGAGATCTATGTGGCACGGGGGGGGGGGGGGGGGGGGGGGGGTGCCACGAGAAATTGCTCAGACACTAAGGGTGCTGTGAACCAAAAAAGGTTTGGGAACCACTGCAGTAGATAATTATCTGAGATATAATTTGTATTATTTAGTGGGGTTTATTGTCTTATATTCCTGTTAAACAGGAATTGACAGCTGGATGTATATGTGTGTGTGTGTGTGTGGGGGGGGGGGGGATATTTAGAGCATTGCGTTCATGCTATGGGGTAAATGGGAGATTGTGATGTATTTAGGATACTGTTTTATTGAGAATGTTTTATTTTGAAAAAAAACATTTTTTTTGTAAATCATCACCAACACCAAGTACTATGAGTGAGGTTTGCTAAATTGAACTACATGAATAATAATGTCAAGATATTACTGATTTTGCCCCTTATTAGAAAAGAAGATGTTTAGGTAACAACCCGCTAATGCCATTATCATAAATTATCACCTTGCTCTGATCCAATCAGTACCATCCATTAATGAATGTGCCAAACTTTTATAATCATAGCTAAATATGCAGCAAAGGTTTCTGCTGGAAGTGCATAATGCAGAAACTCAGTTACCCTATCTGTGCACTTTATATTTTCTTACAAAATCTTTGGCCATTGACTCATGATCAATTTGGGGCTATAATTCAGCTGTTAGCATAGAAGCTACTGTAGAGAATATAATTTATTCTGCATGTGTATGAGCTGAGTAACATTCTCCATAATGCACAGTGAGAATCTGAAAATGGAACAGATTACATTTTGATAACACTTTTGAATATAGTTTGGGAAAAAATATTCAACATAAACTGCATTAAACTAAATGTGAACATGCTCTGTACTGTGCAACTCTCAATACTCCGCAAAACAGCAGACAGCTAGATTTGCATCCCAACAGAGAAGTGCTTTGAATCTATAATATATATGTGTGAAACTTTTGCATTTACAGCAAGAATGGAGATATGTACTTTTTTTTCTCAGATCTATAGTAAGTGAAGGCACTGATTTAACAGTCAAAGGGCCATAATGTTATATATATATATATATATATTTTTTTTTTTTTTTTATTAAATTTGTTTATTAATTTTAAACATTACAACAAGAAAATACTTGTTATTGAAATACAGCCATGATTCATAAGAGGAAATTAAACAACATTTAAGGAAATATCGTACAATTATACAGATATACAAATCGTATTCTATCAAATTCCTATAACATAATTTTTTTTGCTTCATTAGACCACATTAAGGTGAGAGAGGGGTCGGTGGAATTTAGAGAGGATTTAAAACAAGTATTTATTAACAAAATTAGGGAAAAAAAAAGATAGTGGCTTAACATTCCCACGTTATATTTATATCGTTACTGCTGCCTTGAATCAAGAAATGATTTAAGGTGTTCAGGTAAATAAAAGGTGTATTTAATCTGACACAATTTAACAATGCATTTACATGGAAATGCCAAGAAGAAGTTCCCTCCTATATCAGATGTTTTTGATTTTAACGCAAGGAAAGCTTTCCTTCTTTGTTGGGTAGATTTTGCTACATCAGGGAAAATCTGAACCTTAATTCACCCAAAACAGGTTTTCAAGTTCTTAAAATAAAGTTTCATTATATTATTCAAATCCTGTTCAAAAATGAATGACACAATTAAAGTGGATCTTTTAGTATTTTCATCCAATGTCTGTTCAATCTGGACTTAAATAATATTTCAGCAATACTGGAACAGACAATGTTATATTATACTCAGTAGCATATAGCAAATAAGACCAAATATCATCATGCTTTATTTTGCCTATCAAGCAAAAGTTTGCATGACGAAAAGTTACGACCAAACTGCAACTCCTTGAAATGTCACAGTTCAAGAGCTCTAGTTAGCACAATTCTTTCTTTATTCCTGAATATTTTATTGCAGACAATTAATAGCGAAGGCATCAAAGGAAGATAAGGTGATTATGATAATTACAAGGAACTGAGCTCCCACTGCACATTCATATGTTTTTACTAACAGATTCACTTTCAAAAAAGGCTTAGAGAACATAACTTAGCCCAAGTAATTTATTTATTTAAGGTATTTGCTTCTCACCAAATCACTGCAGTTCATGGCAAGCAACAATCAGACATTCATAACCATTTTAAATTTACAAAAGACACAACATATAGGGCGTCTTTTATGAAGCAGCGGTAAGCCCAATGCTAATCCGTATCTACTGCCACCGGGCTACCGCAGCAACCTGATAGTAGTTCCCACCCCCCAGTCTATGCCACTTCCGGTGCTACAAAAATATTGTTATTTTTGCAGCTACGGGTTAGCTCAGGAGCCCTTAACCCCACCTCATTGGGTGGCGGTAAGTGCTCCCCCCTGAAATGGTCACACAGCAAGTGGTTCACTTGCCACATGGCCATTTCTTAAAAACAAAAAAAGACAACATTTTACCTAAGGTGGCCTTAACGCAGGTTAAAAACATGTGCTGATGCCACCGTTGGCCCCCTTTTACTGCAGCTTGGTGAAAGGACCCCATAAAATGGCCCTTAAGCCACACAGTAGGTGTACTAGCATTTTTATTGTGTGCTAAAATTTAGCGCATGCTAACGCTAGAGACACCCATATGGGCGCTAATTTTTAGCATGTGCTAAAAAAGCTAGCACACTTAGAGGGGCATAATCGAACGCGAACGCCCATTTGTAAAAATGTCCATCTCCGAGAACGGGTCCGTGAAGGGGCGGGCCGAACTGTATTTTCGAAAAAAATGGACGTCCATCTTTTTTTTCGAAAATACATTGGATTAGGGCGTTTTTTGAGCTGGGCGTTTTTGTTTTTTAGCGATAATCGAAGCAGAAGCGTCCCAGCTCAAAAACGACCAAATCCAAGGCATTTGGTCGTGGGAGGGGCCAGCATTCGTAGTGCACTGGTCCCCCTGAGATGCCTCTATGCCAGCCTCAAATATCATACCTAGCTCCATGACAGTAGTATGTAGGTCCCCAGAGCAATTTTACTTTAGTTGGTGCTGCGCGGGACCCATGCAGAGAGGAAAAATCGGAAGAAAAAAAAAAAACAAGCAAGCAAGCGCAGTCAGGGACGTCCAAATTAAAAGATAGTAAAAGGGGGAATTGAACCAGCAACCTTTTGATTACAAGCGCAGTGCTCTAGGCAGTGCACCACTTAGACGTCCTTTCCTTTCCATTAAGTCCCTCCAAGTTTCTGTCAGCCAATCACAGCTCATTTAGGGACTTAATGGAAAGGAAAGGATGTCTAATCAGTGGTGCACTGGCTAGAGCACTCAGCTTGTAATCAGAAGGTTGCTGGTTCAATTCCCCCTTTTACTATCCTGGTAATTTAGACGTCCCTGACTGCACGTGCTTGTTTTTTTTTTTTTCTTCCGATTTTTCCTCTCTGCATGGGTCCCGCACAGCACTAACTAAACTAAAATTACTTCGGGGACCTGCATACTGCTGTCATGGAGCTGGGGATGACATTAGAGGCTGGCTTACAAGTTGGGAAAAAAATGTTTAACATTCGTTTTTTTTTTGTGGGAGGGGGTTAGTGACCACTGGAGGAGTCAGGGGAGGTCATCCCCGGTTCCCTCCGGTGGTCATCTGGTCATTTAGGGCACTTTTTTGGGACCTGTACGTGAAAAAAACGGGTCCAACAAAAGTGACCTAAATTCTCTCTGAAAACGCCTTTCTTTTTTCCATTATCGGCTGAGCACGCACATCTCTGCTCAGCCGATAACCACGCCTCAGTCCCGCCTTCACCACGCCTCCGACACGCCCCCGTAAACTTTATGCGTTCCTGCGATGGAGTGCAGTTTTGAAATGCCCAAAATCGGCTTTTGATTATACCGATTTGGGCACCCACAAGAGAAAGACGTCCATCTCCCGATTTAGGTCGGAATTTGGGCGTTTTTCTCTTTCGAAAATAAGCCTCTTAGAAAACAGGGGCCATAGTACACAGAAATCAGAGAAACAGCTTTATGCATTTACACATATTCCCCTTGTCTGTGGAGGAGTAGCCTAGTGGTTAGTGCAGTGGACTTTGATCCTGCAGAACTGAGTTCAATTCCCACTACAGTTTCTTGTGACTCTGGGTAAGTCACTTAACCCTCCATTGCCCCTGGTACAAAATAAGTAGTGCCATACTGGGAAAGACCAAAGGTCCATCTAGCCCAGCATCCTGTCACCAACAGTGGCCAATCCAGGTCAAGGGCACCTGGCACGCTCCCCAAATGTAAAAACATTCCAGACAAGTTATACCTAAAAATGCGGAATTTTTCCTAGTCCATTTAATAGCAGTCTATGGACTTGTCCTTTAGGAATCTATCTAACCCCTTTTTAAACTCCGTCAAGCTAACCGCCCGTACCACGTTCTCCGGCAACGAATTCCAGAGTCTAATTACACATTGGGTGAAGAAAAATTTTCTCCGATTCGTTTTAAATTTACCACACTGTAGCTTCAACTCATGCCCTCTAGTCCTAGTATTTTTGGATAGCGTGAACAGTCGCTTCACATCCACCCGATCCATTCCACTCATTATTTTATACACTTCTATCATATCTCCCCTCAGCCGTCTCTTCTCCAAGCTGAAAAGCCCTAGCCTTCTCAGCCTCTCTTCATAGGAAAGTCGTCCCATCCCCACTATCATTTTCGTCGCCCTTCGCTGTACCTTTTCCAATTCTACTATATCTTTTTTGAGATACGGAGACCAGTACTGAACACAATACTCTAGGTGCGGTCGCACCATGGAGCGATACAACGGCATTATAACATCCGCACACCTGGACTCCATACCCTTCCTAATAACACCCAACATTCTATTCGCTTTCCTAGCCGCAGCAGCACACTGAGCAGAAGGTTTCAGCGTATCATCGACGACGACACCCAGATCCCTTTCTTGATCCATAACTCCTAACGCGGAACCTTGCAAGACGTAGCTATAATTCGGGTTCCTCTTACCCACATGCATCACTTTGCACTTGTCAACATTGAACTTCATCTGCCACTTGCACGCCCATTCTCCCAGTCTCGCAAGGTCCTCCTGTAATCGTTCACATTCCTCCTGCGACTTGACGACCCTGAATAATTTTGTGTCATCGGCGAATTTAATTACCTCACTAGTTATTCCCATCTCTAGGTCATTTATAAATACATTAAAAAGCAACGGACCCAGCACAGACCCCTGCGGTACCCCACTAACTACCCTCCTCCACTGAGAATACTGGCCACGCAATCCTACTCTCTGCTTCCTATCTTTCAACCAGTTCTTAATCCATAATAATACCCTACCTCCGATTCCATGACTCTGCAATTTCTTCAGGAGTCTTTCGTGCGGCACTTTGTCAAACGCCTTCTGAAAATCCAGATATACAATATCAACCGGCTCCCCATTGTCCACATGTTTGCTTACCCCCTCAAAAAAATGCATTAGATTGGTGAGGCAAGACTTCCCTTCACTAAATCCGTGCTGACTTTGTCTCATCAGTCCATGTTTTTGTATATGCTCTGCAATTTTATTCTTAATAATAGCCTCCACCATCTTGCCCGGCACCGACGTCAGACTCACCGGTCTATAATTTCCCGGATCTCCTCTGGAACCCTTCTTAAAAATCGGAGTAACATTGGCTACCCTCCAGTCTTCCGGTACTACACTCGATTTTAGGGACAGATTGCATATTTCTAACAGTAGCTCCGCAAGTTCATTTTTTAGTTCTATTAATACTCTGGGATGAATACCATCAGGTCCCGGTGATTTACTACTCTTCAGCTTGCTGAACTGACCCATTACATCCTCCAAGGTTACAGAGAATTTGATTAGTTTCTCCGACTCCCCCGCTTCAAATATTCTTTCCGGCACCGGTGTCCCCCCCAAATCCTCCTCGGTGAAGACCGAAGCAAAGAATTCATTTAATTTCTCCGCTACGGCTTTGTCCTCCTTGATCGCCCCTTTAACACCATTTTCGTCCAGCGGCCCAACCGACTCTTTGGCCGGTTTCCTGCTTTTAATGTATCTAAAAAAATTTTTACTATGTATTTTTGCTTCCAACGCTAATTTCTTCTCAAAGTCCTTTTTTGCCCTCCTTATCTCCGCTTTGCATTTGGCTTGGCATTCCTTATGATCTATCCTGTACCTGAATATATGTAAACCACTTTGAATGTTGTTGCAAAAACCTCAGAAAGGCAGTATATCAAGTCCCACTTCCCTTTCCTAGCCCCCTGTCCCCTTAATTCACTCTCCAGTATTTGTGTCAGTCCTCACAGGGTCTCAAAAACTATTCATGGGTTTTGAAAAATTTATCTGAAAGTAACTTAAAACTGGCTAGCTAAATTTAAGCCTGGAATTGTTTTGCTTGTATTTAGACATTTACCCCCCCCCCCCCCGTTTTACAAAGCCGTGAATGGTCTGTGTCGGCATTGCTGCATTAGCAACCCCTAGCGCGGTTTTGTAAAAGTAGGGGGTTAGATTTATAACTAGCCCATCTATTAATCAAACCTTCTCTTAACCACAAGTTAAATGAAAGTTCAAACTAATTCTTTGTGCAGGTTTTTGGCCTACAGATATCAGGGCCAATGTGAATGCATCAAAATTTTCCCTGCTAAACTAAACTTAACTATATGTATGCTGTATTAATTGGTTGTTATCCTTGATGTTCAGTGGCTTGAGCATTTAGGTTTGTACTTTCATGATTAGAGTTCCTTTCCTTATATTTATGTAAATCTCTGTAACTTCTAAAGAGAAGTGGTATAGCACATTTTAATCAACAATCTGCTAGCAGACAGAGAGAACTGCAACAACAAGGTAGACTAGAGGACTGGGAAATAGAGGGCAGGGTGGACTAAAAAAAATTGTGACCAGGGGAAAGGGAAAGGGAAGCTGCCAGGGGCTAAAGGAGATGTAGAAGGGAAGCCACCTGAAGGGTTCCCTGTTTGGTAAATCAGAACTATCAAATGCCAAGAATAAAGAATACAGCACTAGTTGATGTAATGCACAGAGGCGTTGCTAGGGGGGCTGACACCCGGGGCGGATCGCCGATGCGCCCCGCCCCTGGGTGCAGCACCCCCCCCGGATGCAGCGTGACACCCCTCCCCGGCGAAAGGACACCCCCGTGAAAGAACCCCCTGCCTGGGTGCACGCTGCTGGGGGGGGGGGGGGTGCCGTGCGCTGTCCGTCGTTCGTTCCATGCTCCCTCTGCCCTGGAACAGGAAATAACCTGTTCCAGGGCAGAGGGAGCATGGAACAAACGACGGACAGGCGTGCACGGCACCCCCCAAGCGGCGTGCACCCGGGGCGGACCACCCCCCCCTAGGAATGCTACTGATAGTGCATCTAGATTTTCAGAAAGCTTTTGACAAAGTCCCTCATGAGAGACTCCTGAGGAAATTTAAAAAAACCATGGGAAAGGAGACAATGTTCTGTTGAGATTAGGAACTGGTTAATGGATTGAAAACAGAAAGTAGGGTTAAATGGCCATTTCTCTCAGTGGAGGAGGGTGAATAGTGGAGTATCTCAAGGATCAGTACTGGACATCTAAATGGAAGATTAAATTTAATGTTGACAAATGCAAAGTGATGCACATTGTAAAAAAACAATAATCAAAATCACAATTATGTTAGGTTCTATCTTAGGAGTCAGCACCCCAGAAAAAGATCTAGGTGTCATCATGGACAATACAATGAAAATTGGAAAGTGTTTGGCGGCAACCAAAAAAAGCCAACAGAGTATTGAGTGCAATTCTGGTCAACGTATCTTAAAACAGATATAGCAGAAATAGAAAAGGTTCAAAGAAGGGACACCTAAATGATTAAGGGGATAGAACTCCTTTCATATGAGGAAATGCTTAAGAGGTTAGGGCTCTTCAGCTTGGAAAAGGGATTGCTGAAGACAGATATAACAGAGGTTTACAAAATCCTGAGTGGTGTAAAACGGGTGAAAGTGAATCAATTGTTTATTCTTTCAAAAAGTAATAAGACTAGGGGACACTCAATGAAGTTACATGGCAATACTTTTAAAACAAATAGGAGGAGATATTTTTTCACTCCTCAATGAATTTTTAAGCTCTGAAACTTGTTAGCAGAGGATGTAGTAGAAACGGTTAGTATATCTGGGTTTAAAAAAAAGGTTTGAACAAGTTATTGGAGGAAAAGTCCATAATCTGCTAGAGATAGAAATGGGGAAAGCCACTGCTGTCCCTGAGATTGGTAGCATGGAATCTTCTTGCTATTTGGGATCCTGCCTTGTACTTCCGCTCTAGATTGGTCACTGTTGGAAACAGGATACTGGGCTAGATGGACCATCGGCCTGTCCCAGTATGGCTATTCTTATGTTCTTAATTTTCAGGTTTTCTATGGCATTTGTTTTCACTGTCTTTTTAAAAAAATAAATAGTCTAAATTGTCAATTTTGTAAATACTCAGAACTGAGAAATTCTTTCAAAATTAGTATCTTCCTTGTAATCTGAATGAGCGAAAAAATGATAAGGAAGCAGCAATCTGGGTATAATATTGCTGCAGTGCTCACAAATTGAAGACATGTGCTGATATAACCTTATCACAAAAGAACTACCAGTATTCAGTGGAACACATATTTCAAAGATGCCAATAGTCTAGCTTGATCTTAGCTGAGAATGACTACAGTTCAATATATTAAAAAAGCATGAAACAGGGCATATTAAAACAGAAAGTTTCATATTTGTTTGTCATATGGAATGGAAATTCTTTCTTGATTCCATAATAAATTATATATTTGTCATATGTTAGAAGAGGTTTGCATGAGGATGTCCATTTTCACTCGAAATAACTAACTGTAGTGAATCTAAATGATCATTCTTTGGTTTTAGGGTAATTCTGTCCTAATGTACACTGTTATAAAGTTAGAATGCATTTTCAGTTTTCTGAAGGTTCTTAAGGGCAATTCTATTACCATGCACCAGTGGTTAGGTTAGGTGCATGCACATGTGAATGGCGACTTAATTGTCATGTGCACACTTGTCCTAAGCACTAATCTATAAGGGTGCCTGTAAGTAGAATCCTGAGCTTCTGCGAGGGAGAGAGAGCACATGTAGGCAGAACGTGGTTAGGACATGGACACATCTCTCACTGATGCATGCACCTTATAGATTACTATCACGTGTCCCTTTTACTAACCAGCAGTAAGCTCACTGCGCGCCAATCTGGACTTACCATTGGCCCAATGCTTGCGGCAGTTCTGGTGCTAGCGGAAATATTCAAAAAATATTTCCATAGGAGGTTACCACTGGGTGAGTGAGGGAGCCTTTACCGCTACCTCAGTGGGTGGTGGTAAATGCTGCCCCCCTCCGCATGGTCACATGGTAAGAGCAAGCTTACCGCATGTCCATGTCTTTTTTTCAACCTTTTTACCTGCTGTTGTAAAAAGGGTATCAGCATGCGGCAAAAACAGCCTCCACTGTAAGCACAAGGCCTTTTTTACCACAGCTTAGTAAAAGGGCCCCTATAAGATGTGTGTGTAACTTGCTGCATTTAAGCATGCCTATTTGCACTAGCCATTGACCTGCCAAAAGTGGCCACATGTACATTGTGGTGTTTCAATGTTGGATTGCACTAGTATTCTATAAGGGACCCTTTTACCAAGTTGTGTTAAAAAGGGTTCTGCTGTAGTGGTGGTGACTGTTTTTGCCACAAATCGACATGGCCATGCAGTAGAATTGCACAACTCGGCCATTCGGCACACACTCAGACCTATCAACCCCTGTCCCCTTCAATACCACACTGCAGGCCGTATCTTCGATAGAATTGGATTTATTTGGCCGCAGCCAGGAGCATCAAAATTATTACAACTTAAACAAATTACATTACATCTTCTCATAAACCTTATGCCAGCATTTGCATTTCTACCCGGGTACACAGCTTCGACACATAGTTGCATATTCTGGGCCACAGGTCAGGCCATACCAAGCCCTTGTGGCCCCCTGTGCTATTTTCCAAGCACCCGATGTCACTTGAAGGAGGCACCTACCACATTTATAAAATGACGTTCAAGGCCTCCCAGCCGTCGAAGCCAGGAGACAAGCTGAATACATGTTGTTATAACAAGGCTGCTCACATGCAAGCCTACCATTTGCATCAACTTGATAGCTTTCCACACAACTCTTTCTGCAGCAGTAGTTACCCCAAACTGGTAGCTGTTATGTGTCAAGCTGCTGTGCACCCATTGCTGGCTGTGCGTAAACATTGTAGCCTAACGCCTCGCTGTGACAAACCTTGCCTCTCAAGTGGGTGGGCGGGTGGGCATTGCTCTTCTCCTGCCTCCAAATTCAAAAGGATTCCCTGTGCATTTCGAATTCCTCTGTCCTCCTCCCTTGTTCCTCCCCTTCTTTCCTGCCCCCTCCCCTTGCTACCACTTGTTTCCCTCCCTCTACTACCTCTGTTCCCTGGCTGGCCCTCCCTGTACCCTCTCCCACCCTTCCGTCTTCGCTGGCCTTCAGCCCGGTTGTGGGCGGCCCCCCTCTACCGGATGTGCCTGGTTCTTTTACCTCATGGCTATGTGGGGGGGGGGGGGGGGGGGGGACTTACCACTTTACCACTTACCAATTTACCCCTACAAAAGGGGTAAATTGTCCTAAGATTTTTAACAATGACTCTGCTAATATCCCTATTGTCCATCAGATTAGAAATTTGGGGGTGCAACTTGACACTACATTATCTATGAAAAACCAGGTTGGAAACATAATAGCAAAGGTATTTTATAAATAAAGAATTGTATGATGTATTAGATTGCTGGTTTCTGTTGAAAACTTTCGTAAAATTGTTCAGTCTGTAGTTTGTCCACTGTTAGATTACTGTAATGGTTTGCTAATGGGGATTACCGGTAATCCCCATTAGCAAACCATTACAGGACCAAAATTATGGAATGCTTTGCCCATTGAACTTTGTTCAATACAAAATATGGACCATTTTTAAAAAGCATTGAAAACTCATTTATTTCTTCAGGCTTTTGGCTCCTCTGATGTATAATTTTTTTTAGTACCATGTAAATTTTAAACTACTGTATGTCTGAATTGTAGGATTTTTTTTGTATAGTTTGTTGTGTAAAGAAATAATTTTATTTTGTCTTGTTTTTTAATATTTTGTATGTGATTTGTTCCCCGCTTAGACTTTTAAAGATATAGCGGGCAATAAATAAAAAGTTTTATTATTATTGAGATGGCAGAAAGGGTTCTCACAGTAACCCAGTGGTATCCACGCTGCCTGATTACTGCCAGGTTAGCACCACACTAATAATTATGGGAACATTTCTGTAGTGCTGGAAATGACGCACCCTTGAGGTGGAACTACTGCCAGAGGCCACTTTCGGTCATCGATAGTTCTACCTTGAGCGTGCACCATTTCCACTTTTAGTAAAAGTAGTTCTACCTTTAGTAAAAGGGTTCCTAACAGAATCTGGGCATCCAGATGCTGCTATAGAATTAATGCAAACCATTGTTTATTCTATACATATACATATAATGTAAGGTGCTTAGAACTATGTAACCACATGAGCAATGACTCCTGTTACTTCATTGTAATCATTGCACCTCCAAATAGAGATGTCTTGAGTTTAAATTAACTTAACTTAAATTGGTGTCAGTTTGTAATCCTGCTTGATGGCCAAAAATGACATTTTTCTTGATTGCTGGTCTTGATTAGTAATATCTTAAAGTAAAAAATGAAACAAAAAATGTGTGCAATACCAAGTGTGCTAAATAACTATCAAATCCCAAATTCCAAATCTTCTCTTCCTTCCGAATCTTGACATCGATCGATGTTTGGCCATATTCCCATCATCAGGAGATTAAAATGAATATAACTAACTTTTCAGTTGCACTAGGAAAGGCTTTCCAAACCTGCTGCCTCCTCGCTCAGGTCTGTTATTTAATAATATCCCAAATTTATTTATGGTTTATTACCTAGATGTGGGTGTCAATTTATAGAATCGCCCCCATGTGTTTTACCTTTTGAAAGGCGAAATGCAAAAAAGTCTGGATAATTATAGTTTATACAAGACCTCTGTTTTCTGATTGGCTCTTTTGGCAAGATAATGAACAGGTTAAAATGATTCATAAGAGGGAGACAATCATAACAATGTTGTGAATGTCAGATGTTATTTGCATGCTTTTCTAATACATACATAAATACATTTCCCCCTTTGTCACAGCAGCCAATTGTAATGTCAAATAAGTGATAACTGTCAAAGGAATATTTCTTATCAACAACCTCCATTCAACATTCATTTTAAAAGAAAGAGATTCAGATGTTCCATTTAAGCATTGGTCCTTATTTAATGGTATCTATAAAGCCATGGGAAATGAGTGCCAGAGTTAATGGCAAAAGCATGATATTTCTTTAGGAAATTGCTTGCCTAGCTGTGATGACAGTCAGAAATTGCTCATTTGTATGCCTGCAGTTCAACGCAACAGAAAGGGGCCTGGATCATTACAGGGTATGGATTAAAGATCCTTACAAAATGCTTGGAATGTGAGTGGTAACACATTGTTCATCAAGAGTGACTTCCAAGAGATAGAACCAGTAATTTTTAGGACTTCCACATTGATGATTTTTGCTTTTTTAGCTTATAGTTTACCAATGTGATACTCCCTCTCTGCTTTCCACACTTTAAATGAAAATGAGGTTATTTATGTTTGTACTAACTTGAGAGGAAATGAAATGGGAACTGAATTTTTGCAAGGGAGCAGTAATTTAGGTGTAGTGCTCATTTTGATTCACTGCACTGAGAACATTTTAAGGTGGAAATTGAACTGGAAATGTTGATTGGATTTAAAAAAGTTTGATGTTCCTGTTTGACCTTTATCAAAAGGAAATGCCCAGAAGGGAATGAGGTCATTTGTATGTGCTGACAATGAGTTTAATTATAAAAATGGTGTAGACTAATAAGGTGCATTTGGTTTGTTAATGCAACTTAAAAAAATTAGGGGGTCTTTTACAAAGGTGTGGTGGCATTTTTAGCACATTCTAATGATAATGCTAGAGACGCCCACAGAAATATATGGGTGTCTCTAGCATTTAGCACATGCTTATTTTTAGCATGCACTAAAATGCTAGCACGCCTTTGTAAAAGGACCCTTTAATGTGCACAAAATCAATGTATTTATTTATTTATAATAACATTTATACCCCACAATTTTCCAACTTACATTGGTTCAATATGGCTTACATTAGAAACAGGGAAGTTACCAGGTCATATGGAGCATATGCAGCATGGGATAGTGAATAAAACTAAGAGTGGCTTACAATGGGACAAGGTCATGCATAAACCTATAAATTAATGTGCGTACAATTAGGGGTCCATTTTCTAAGCTGCAACAAAAAGTGCTTTAGCACGCCCTTACACGGCTCTTCCCTGTAAGGCCACTTTTTGCTGCAACTGGAAAATAGACAATTTTCTATTTTCCAATTTAATGGCCATGTACTAATTTTGGTTTACAAAGCTGAAGGCGTTCTACAGATGAGTTGTTTAAACAGCGGGAAATATATCCTGATTGTATATTTCACATCCTTGTTCACTAGTCCATAGCTGACCTATAGGAGTCTTTTGACCCCTGATGCAGGCATTTGTACGCTGAAACACGGCCCTTGTCAGGTCTTCATCATAAATAAAGGACTAAATTTTTCTCAATCCTGAAGGCCCAGTGTTTGCTTTGTTTGTTTGTTTGGTTACCTAAATTTGGGTGCCATTTACTGAGTCCAGTCCTAACTGTTAAAAATGGTGGAGTTAATACAACCTGAACAGGGATAGTGACTGCATCACAGTATCTGCAGTGCAGTTAATACACATTGCAAATAGTTTCTCTGCATTAATGGGAAACTGCTTGGAACATCCATAACAGCTGCTGAAGAAGTTTTGCAGTTACCACACATTAACTTTGTCAAGACCCTTAATGTGGATCGTGTTAACATGTTATTATTACACTATAATTTAATTGGTCTTTTGCTAAGTTTACCTCACTCTTCTAATTGTGTGTTGGACAATCACTGTAATTTTAAATTGCTTATGTTCAGTTTTACTTGCTGTACACCAGCTTGGATTAATTTCTTCAAAAAGGCAGTAAAAAAATGTAGGGGCCCTTTTATTAATGTCATGGCCCTGGGCCGTGCCCCAAGCCCTGACTTACCTGTGGGCTCCAGTGGGGGTTGGTGTCAGGGTCCACATCCTCTATGATGCATTCTGGGTCCAGATCTTTGATGTGGGATGATGATGGTGTCACAGCTCTAGGCATCCAGGCTCTTCGTGGTATCCCTGCCTTAGGTGTGCTCACACATCACGGTCCACGTTTTAAAGGGCCAGAAATGGGAAATCTACAGAGGTGTCTAGAATTGATGTCATGGCTCTAGACTTATTTAAGGCAGTCCTGGACTCTCCAGCATTGCCTTTGCAACAGGTCTCAGTCTTGAGCCTTACCTAAACTCCAGACTTACCTGTCCTTCCTTGCCTCCAGCTCCTGCCTTGCTTGCTCTGTCTCCAGTTCCAGCTTTGCCTGCCTTTCCTCCAGCCTTGCCTTGCATCCAGGTCCAACCCTGCATCACCTGTCTTGCCTCCAGCTCTAGCCTTGCCTCACCTGCTGTGTCTCCAGCTCCAGCATTGCCTCACCTGCCCTCTCTCCAGTTTCAGCCATGCCAGCCTTGCGTTGCATCTAGTTCCAGCCTTGCCTGCCTTGACTTTAACTCCAGCCTTGCCTCACCTGCCCAGTCTCCAGGTCCAGCCTTGCCTTGCTTGCATTGTCTGCAGCTCCAGCCTTGCATTACCCGCCCTGTCACCAGTTCCAGCCTTGCCAGCCTTACTTTGCCTCCAGCTCATGCCTTTCCTGCCCTGTCTCTAGTTCCAGCCTTGCCTCTAGCGCCAGCTATATACTATAGGGGGTACAAGGGAGCATTGCCATGTGTTGGGGAATGGGGGAGGGGAGAGGGATGTGGCAGAAGTGTGAAGGGGAGGGTATAAGGGTCTGTTTGGGTAAGATACATGCATAGGTGGGAGCAGTGGTGGATGGGGAATATGGGGATGGGGGAGGACTGAGCTGATAGTAGAGGAGTCATGGTGGGCATATAAAGGTGGTGGTGGGTACAGCACAGTAGTGAAGAGAATAAGGAATGTTCACACAATTTGGGATACAGTCATCTACATGTTGTACACTGATCATGAGAATAAAATATGTAACCATCACAAAAACGTGCTGTGTAATTGGTCATTCCTAGTAGCACTGTCCAGCCTTTGGCTTTGTGGTTGCCCCTGCCCAGGGGGTGCCTGTTTCTTTTTCCCCCTCCTCCTCCTCCTCAGGTTCTCTGGAGTGGGGCTCCTATTCCCGAGGTAGTCTTATTCTTCTTTGTGCCCGACTGTGCAGCATGCAGCAAGCAAGGAATATTTTTTAGACTTTTTCTGGTTTGCCAGCAGCTCTCCCTCCCCTCCAGATCTGTCAAAGCACCTGAATCATGTCTTTATCGGTCCAAATGTCCTCTCTATGATATCCCTGATGTTCTGGTGTGCCCTGTTGTATCTTTCATGTACCTAATTTCTGGGTCTGACAGTGAGTCATGTCCTCTGTGGGTATTCTTGATCACCTGTATGAGATGGAAGGAATGAGTGAATGGAAACAGGTCAGTAAGAGAGGTGAGTGATGATGGAATTGTGCACCAGCTTCCAGCAAATCATGGAGGGGTTGGCCACTCAATGGTGTGCTGCGGGTATGGGTGCCTTTTACCTAAGAGCCATAGATTTTTGATCTTTCCATTCTGAAATCAGTCTTGGATGTTGGAATGGGTGAGGGTGTAGAAGTCATGGGAATCTTAGTAAGGCATCTGTGGGCCTTGACCACTACTTGCATATTCATGGAGTGGAGTGGAATGCCTTCTGTTCCTGTAGCTGGGTTCTTTCCCTCTGAAGAGCCTGAGGAAGATGTATGTGCAGTCAATAACAATGAGGATAAACGGGAAGTAGGTGACATCATAGAAAGCAGTCACCCACTTGTCTTGTCTCTACTGCTGGACCTGGGGGAATGCTTTGTATTCAGAAGTATGTGTGAGAAGAGCAGTGAGAAACTGTGATGCAGAGGAAGATGGTCTGGAAGCTGCCGGTGGTGAGAAATGCTAGGGCAGAAGTGACCTTGAAATGCATGGGCACAGGTGGTTCCCTATGAGTGGTGAAACACAGGAGGGGCTCCAATTATTGGAAGAGATGGTGAATGGCTTCCTTGTTGAATCAGAATCATCCTATGCACTGCTCTTCAGTGAGGTCTAGAAACTGTGTCCTGGGTCTGTATATCTGGTGATAGGGGTGAGGCCTATTGGCCCACCTTCCTCTGCTCAAGGTGTTCCTCATGCAGGGTGACTTCAATGGCCAAGATATTCACCCAGCTCATGGTTTCAATATCCACCACCAAAACTCAGAGTGCTCTTCATCACCACAGGCAACAATATGACACAGCACAGACACAGATAAACAAAGCACCGACCTGTCACATAGCACCTCACTTGCATGCATATGTAGGCACAGACACAAACTGAATGTAGGGCTAGGGAGTGAGAAGGCAAGGTCTGAGAAAGGTGTAGAGGAGGCTCAAAGTGGTAATGGAAGGGCAGGGGGTCATGGGAGCAGGAAAAGCAATGGGCTTTTAACTGGCAGGAGGGAGTGGTTAGGTAACAGGTATGGATACAGAGAGGTAGCAGATGACAGATCTGGGTGGACAGGAATGGCAATCAGGCTCACAGGTCTATAAAATATTGAGTGGAGAGAAATGGGTAGATGTGAATCGCTTATTTGCTCTTTTTAAAAATAAAAGGATTAAGGGGTACACAATGAAGCTACTAAATAGTAAATTTAAAGCCAATCAGAGAAAATATTTCTTCACGCAATATGTAATTAAACTCTGGAATTTGTTGCCAGAGAATGTGGTAAAAGCAGTTATCTTAGCAGGGTTTAAAAAAAAAAAGGTTTGGATAATTTCCTAAAAGAAAACTCATAAGCTATTATTAATCCACTGCTTATTTCTAGGATAAGCAGCATAAAATCTATTTTACTCTTTTGAGACCTTGCCAGCTTCTTGTGTCCTGGATTGGCCAATGTTGGAAACAGGATACTGGGCTTGATGGAACTTTGGTCTGTCTCAGTATGACCACGCTTATGTTCTTTTTTTTTAAATTTTTTTATTTATGAGTTTTGAAATATACATTCATATAAAAATAAATGTCAGAAAATCAGGAAATACAATAAAAAGAAAAATTAACATACTCCTTCACTATCATTTACATAGTCAAGGGTAAATAGCAATGTCATTATTACTTAGACCACAATATTGATCAAGATACAAGGAAATTGATTGTGAAAAAATAAAAGAGAGAAAGAAAATCTCTAAATACAATGAGAGAATAAGAGCTAGATCTCTCCTTGCGGTTTTAGCTAGCTTCGGTTGCTCTCGAAGCAGATTCGCCACCGCTTTCCTTTGCTATTATAAACTGTTTCAACTTTTCTGGATCAAAGAATACATAATAAACCATTCTTAAGGAAATAAGACATCTACATGCAAATTTTAGCTTAAAAGTTCCACCTAATGCAAGAATCCGGGGCTTAAGTCCCAGAAATTCTCTCCTTCTTCTCTGAGTAGATTTGCTGATGTCTGGGAAAACTTGTATCCTTGAACCAAAAAACTGAAGCAACATAAATCTGAAGTATAACCTAAGTATATTATTTCTATCAGTTTCAAAGGCAAAGGATGCAAGGAGAGTCGTGCGTTCTGTAATGGTTTCTAAGGACGTTTCAAGTAATTGTGTTAAATTTGCTGGAGCCTCCACAGATGAAGTTTTGGCTCCTGTAATATAATACGCCTTTACAATTGGAGGTATAGCTTCCTTTGGAATTCCTAATATATCAGTAAAGTACTTTTTTAACATTTCCATTGGAGGTGTTAAGGGGCTCTTAGGAAAGTTCAAAAATCTTAGGTTATTCCTCCTAAGTTGGTTATCAAAATATTCAATTTTTCTTTGAGCATTATCTCTGTCAGTCACTAAATTACCAACAATTGTTTGGATTTTCTTAATCTCAAGTGAATTTGACTCACTCTTGTCTTCTTGCTCTTTAACCCTCAATTCCATGGTATGTTGTTGTTGTTTAAGGTCCTTTACTTCAGAATTGAAAGAAGTTGAAGCCTGAAGCAGGGACGAGTTCAATGCTTGGATAGCATCCCAAAGGGCCTCTAGGGTAACGACTGCTGGTCTTGTAGTAGCGCTGATACCCACAGGTGGTGGAGCCATGATGGGGGAGGGCGAGGGTTCAGTACCTCCCGCCTTCTCATCTGATGTATTTCCATCTGGCGTCGAAAAAACAACAGAGCCACTTGCAGCCTCGGAGAACACCAACTCCGGCTCTCCCATCGATCTCAAACCACTACCCGGTCTCGGCGGGGCAGTCTGCAGGGGCGGACTTAATGACGCCACTTCGACGCTAAGATCCCCCGGATGTTCTGGGGATCCAACCAAGGCAGAGATTGGAGCACCACGCGCCTGAAGTCCAAACGCCTCCAAGGTCGGTTGTCGGAGAGTTAAGGTGGAAGCGGGGCTAGAAGTGGCTTTAGTCCCGCTTTTTCCCTTTCTTTTCCCCATTAGCTGGGTCCCAGAAAGACAAACGCTCCGAAACTCAGCTTGAGGTTCGGGAGCTCTCAGGAAGCGCTTCCTCTCACGGACGCCATCTTGATCCTCCACGCTTATGTTCTTATGACTCTCTCTCAGTCCTCTCATGATCAGCAGCAATACCAGCAGTCACAGAGACATATCACAGCAGCACTCATTTGCCTTTTAAAGGTGGTCTAAGTCCCAATATTCATCTGATGTTGGATATATGTCTACATGCTATCCAGGATCAAAGATAGATATCACTGACACCGTGCCACCCTTGACACACAGCTGTACTGCCCCCGACATGCTTTTGGTGGCTCTAGACATTTTCGTGGCTTAAATGTTCTGTCCTGTCCTTTTATAAAATACTGGCTTATACATTTTGGTCACTAAAACTTATAATGTGCCAGGACTGGGACAGCGAATAGCACTTGAAAAATGAGGGCCATAACTTATTTGTTGAAGTGCTGACAAGTAAACAGCAGGCCTATCTTTAAACATAGCCTAAACTTTTAAAGTCACACATGGATTTTCAAAGCCAGCACTTATAAGGCCAGTGCCACTGATAACCTTAAGCTTTAATGTTAAATGCTAGTTGTACTGCGGAATATTGATCCCAAAAATAGCAACATGCAATGGGCCAAAATCACCTAAAGATAATATAAAGCACATAAATAAATCTAAAATCCATCCTGATGAACATAACTCAAATACCAAAGCTGACATTATGAACAGAAAGCCTGGGTAAAGAGCCAAGACACAAGCTGATATCTAAAGTACAAGGTATTTGACACAGGGCAAATTTAATCTTGCTTGAAGCAGACATCAATCTACGCTGGAGCACTGCCACGGATCTGCAGCTTATATGACTTCCTATGGGAATGAGTTTTACTTTTAGAGAAAAACTATATAAAACAATCTTTTTTGTTGTTGCTTTTTTCAGGTAAAATATCTAATGCAATTTTTATACCCTTCCCATGTATTTTATTTTTCATTCCTTTTACATTTCATTTTGTTTATATTCCAGCTATCTTGCATTCTAAGTGGAATAACATAAAAACGACATGACATATAAACGTGGTAAAAACAAAATCATCAATGCATAAATAGCAGAGTGAATCAGTCAGAACAATGACTAATAAAACATTGTGCTAACAAAAACACAGAGGATAACAAATACAGAAGGTCAGCTAATAAAATAGAATAAAAAAACAATTTAATCCCTTTTAACCTTTAACAACAGTACTCTTGAGGACAGGCAATATGAAATAAACAAACACCCCCCCCCCACCCAAACAAGACAAAACATTAATTTATTCTTAGAAGTCATAACTATGGGAATATACTTATTGCTTCACATATTATTTGGACTGTCCTAATTCCTCACTTCGTGCAAAGGGGCCCTTTTACTAAACTAAGATACATTTTGCACTTTCCGCATGGTTAACACAAAAATTACTGTGTAGTAAGTGAATGTAAAGGCTGTGTGATAAATGCAGGCTGCACGCCCTGCATCTGACCTACTTTTACTGCACAGAGCAGACACTTACCGTATAGCACTGCGTTACTTCCAGTGCCAGAAGAGCGCAGGAGCACCCGCATTATCAGGCAGTGGGGACTAATTCCTAAAATGTATAAATAAGTATTGTAAAACTGAAATGGTGCACCTAGCTCCCCAATCTGATCCCTTTCCCGACTTCATTTCTGTCTCCCGATCCATTCTCTGACTTCAGCTCTCCCTCCCGCACGCTTCCCTGACTTCAGCTGTCCTGATGGCAGAAAAAGACCTGCATGGTCCATCCAGTCTGCCCAACAAGACAAACTCATATGTGCTACTTTTTGTGTATACCCTACTTTGATTTGTACCTGTCCTCTTCAGGGCACAGACCGTATAAGTCTGTCCAGCAATATCCCCGCCTCCCAACCACCAGCCCTGCCTCCCACCACTGGCTCTGGCACAGACCGTATAAGTCTGCCCAGCAATATCCTCGCCTCCCACCACCGGCTGGCTCTGCCACCCAATCTCGGCTAAGCTCCTTAGAATCCATGCCTTCTGAATAGGATTCCTTTATGTTTATCCCACGCGTGTTTGAATTCTGTTACCGTTTTCATTTCCACCACCTCCCGCGGGAGGGCATTCCAAGAATCCACTACTCTCTCTGTGAAAGAGAGATACATTTTGCACTTTCCGCATGGTTAACACAAAAATTACTGTGTAGAAAGTGCAAAGGCTGTGTGATAAATGCAGGCTGCATGCCCTGCATCTGACATACTTTTACCTCACAGAACAGACACTTACCGTATAGCACTGTGTTACTTCCAGTGCCAGAAGAGCGCAGAAGACGCTTCCCTGACTTCAGCTGTCCTTCCCAATACATTCCCCAAACACCAGTTCTCTCTCTCCTGCATCCTTCCCAGACTTCAGTTCTCTCTTCCATATCCATTCACCAGCATAAGCTCTCTTTCATACACTCTTCCCTATCATCAGCTCTCCCTCCTGTACCCTTCCCCAGCATTAGCTGTCTTTCCTGCACCCTTCTCTGGTTTCAACTCTCATTCTTAATCCTTTCACCAGCATCTGCTCTCCCTCTCCCACTCTTCCCCAACTTCAGCTCTCCCTCCCAGTCCATTCCCCAGCATCAGCTCTCATTCTTTCACCCTTTGCTCACTATCAGCTGTCTCTCCTGCACCCTTCCCTGAATTCAGCTCTTCATCTCACAACCTCTCCTTATTAGGTCACACCATCACATCCTCCTATCTGATCCTTCCTATCTGATCCCCTATGCCCAGATACATCATCTTCCCCAGACAATTAAAGCCTAATCGAAATCTCTTCTCAGGGGCCTGCAATTGTAAGATCAGCAGTAATGGGCAGCAGCATTTCTCCTTCGCTGCCACCTGGTTGAATGGTGCCTTTGCCCATTAGTGGGAGGAGAGCAGAAGTTCGGGAGGAGTTGATGATCAGCTGTGGAGGTGGGGTCTGAAAGCACCAGTGCAATTGGACCCAACACAGGCCGTTTTTTGGTGGGCACAGCCACCTGCCTCAGGGGTCACGAATATAACTCTAAAACCTAATATCTGGCGAAAAAGTCTATTTCTGGTGCACAAAGGAAGGGACTGAGCCTTGCTATGGGCTTAATAAACTGGAGTAGCTGAAGAGAAAAAGCTGTAACTGCCATGTCTATCGTTCCACCACTGTAGTTATAGTGTTTGCTTTTCAGATACTCTGGTTTATTGAGTCTATAGCAAGGCTCATTCCCTTCCTTTGTGCACCAGAAAAAGCCTTTTAATCAGATATCAGATTTTAGAGTTATACTCATGACCCCTGTGGCAGGTGGCTGTGCCCACCGAAACACAGCCCGTGTCGGGTCCCATTGCACTGTTGCTTTTAATAAACACTTGAAGACCTCATCCCCACGGCTGATTGCCATTTGTTCCATCCTCTACTCTTTTCTTGACTATGGTTACGTACATAGAGGCTCTGTTCCTGTTTTTCTGCTTTTGCCCCCATTTCATAAGGAACACACATCTGCCTGGAGAAATCTGGATGTTGGAATTTATACCTGCTCCAAGGCACATCTGAGTGACTGCCGTGGAGGCAGATATAAATTCCAACCTTACTGATCTCTGTGATGGCAGCAAACCCATCCCCACACACATTCTCATCTAAATGCCAACTCTGAACCCACCTCAGACACCAAGACCCCCTCCAACATTTGCAAGGGACCCCCCCCCCAATATTTGCAAAATTTCTATTGCCATGTTTGCATGAGCCTGACATGGCAGCCTCCTCTATCGTCCCTCAAATTGGTGTAGGTCTTCAGGCCCCCTCCCCCTACCTCTGACCTAGTCCCTGGATTTACCATGGTTCTTGGCATCTAGTAGATCAGGAGCAATGCTCACTCGCTCCTGCCTTGTGCCTTCCTGCAAATTAAAATGGCAGCAGGGATCTCTAACAGTAATACTGTGATATTACTGTTAGGTGTCAAGGCTGCCATATACACCAGATCCTTTTCTAGAGAACTTCCCTAAGTATAATTGTCCTAACTTTGACATCTCTAGGCTGGCTTATGCGTCTTTCCTAAAATGCTGTTTCACATCTACTCAGTACAGAAGGAGTATGTTTTTGCTTCTCTATTTAGGCATTCAGTAATTGGGAGCTATGTTTTGGTTAAATTTACCTTGTAAATATGCAGTAAAATACAAAAAATGTGAAGTATATTTTTATGAGGCTTCTCAGTTAACAAGATTTCTTTGGGATAAAATTAAATTGGCTCCCCTGTGACTTCCTCTCCTAATTCTAATTCTGTACTGACTAATTGAATGTGCATTTAATGTATGTGGGGGCCAAGGGCTACTTGTATAGGGTTTTCATTTTGTTTTAATTTGTAATGAATTTCTTGAAATTGTAGTTTTATATTCCCCTGAATTGTGGACTTTAGGGCATTTTAGTGAATATTGAATATGTGCTGTTCTTTCATCCCCCTCCCCCCCCTACCCACCCTTTGTTGAATTCACTAGAATATATATTTCTAAGCAACTAACTTTTTTGTTTGTATATTAAATCTGAATTAAATTAAAAGTAAAACTTCACACTCATTTACATGCCACTTACTTTCTCATCCATACAAAATATTTTTTCTTCCATATATGGTACTATAGTTTTATGTACTTACAGTATGTGTCACTAACCCACCTCCTATGAGGGTGGCCATAAACCTCTGGAAATGCAGAAAAGTTCAGTAAAACTTCTCTTTACTCGAGGTTATGCCCTATTTATCCAGAAAAGAAACAAGCTGGCTTTCAGGATAGCCACAATTAATATCTATGAGGTCGATTTGCATATATTGACTCCTTGGTATGCATATCTATCTCATACATATTCATTGTGGATAGCCTGAAACCCCTACTATTTGAGGTTCCCCCAGGACAAGTTTGGGAACCTCTAGTCTACAGAATGGCATGGCTGTGCAGAAACATTTCACAACATTTGTGTTCTGTGTCCTGAAGGTTCTCCTTAGATAGCACCAAAACCTCTGCAAGATGTAAGTCTATATATTGTTCAGAAGGGGCGTAGTCAGACCTTGCAGAGGGAGGGGGGCCAGAGCCCGAGGTGGGGGTGCACAATTTGGACCACCACCCCACTGCCGCCTCGCCGCCCTGCCGCTCCCCACACACTGTCGCAGCAAATACCTTGGCTGGTGGGGGTGCCCAACCCCCACCAGCTGAAGCATTGTGCAGCGCTGCCGCATTGCCTGCCCTGCTCTGTCTTCCCGCATGTCCTGCATGCTCCTTTTAGTGAAATTGAGTATGCTCAGTTTCACTAAAAGGAACGTGCCAGATGTGAGGAGAAGACAAAGCAGGGCAGGCAATGCGGCAGCGCTGGAGACCGGCGCTGTACAACGCTTCAACTGGCGGAGGTTGGGGACCCCCGCCAGCAAAACCAAGAGTCCACAGGAAATTTTGGGGGGGGCAGGCCCCCATGGCCCCACATAGCTACGCCACTGGTTCAGATCCTCTCTGGTTTCAATAAGGTCACAATTTCTTTTAGTCTGTATGAAGTTTGGGGCTTTGTAGATGTTGTCATCCAGCGGTTGTGGTCCAACACTATAACATGCTCATAAAGGGAGGATGGTGGAATGACAGCACACTCCTTAGTCAGTTCTTTCTTCCCAGACATTGTAATGAGGATGTAGAGGGAAAGCAGAGAAGAGCTGACAGGGGCAGTAAGCCAAGAAAGGAAGAGCACTCTCTGACGGGAAAAGGGGGTAGGAGACTTGCAAGAAGGGAAGAGAACTACAGAACCCAGCAGCACTTGCAAGGGAGGAGGGAACAAGAGAAACAGCACTACAACTCCCAGCAGGTAGTAAAGTCAGGAGGTGATTGGGAGATGGAGGATAATCAGGTGGAGGAGCAGCACCTGGGAGAGAGGGTAGGGGAAGACTCCATGGAGTGGGAGGAGATTGAATTAGGAGAAAAGTGAAAATGTCATGAAGGAGGCTGAGGTGGAGCAAATGGAGTTCTTTTGCTCAGGACAAAGGGAGATGGCAAAGGAAGAGACTGCAGAGGGAAGCCAGAGATGTGGGGCCGCTCAGTGACAATGTCTAGATGCGGTCTGGCTTCATGGAACTGTGGGGATTAATTACCTGAAGGAGGTCAGTCTGAACATTAGTGGGAGGTTGTCAGAGTGTTGGTGTCTGACAAGCGAGGGTGGTGAAAATGCCTCTATCTCCTAGGCAGTAAGAGAAAGGAGAAGAGGAAATGACTGAACCACAGGTTTATCCCGGTCATTAACTAATTCTAAAACTGAACGGTTATGGATCTTTGAGTGTGGGAGAAGTGAAACAAGGTGCACAGTGACTAGCAGCTGTAATACAGCGGGCAGACTGGTTTTCTCTGATACCGTTGGGGAAATAGTACTGTGAATAATCACTTGTTACAAATAAGCTAAAGCAGTTCTCCTAAGGTGATGGATTAGCCCCAAGTGTGTGGGTGAAAAAGGACAGCACGGAGAGGTGTCGAGGGGAGAGCGGACAGCACTGAGAGGTGTCGAGGCAAGAGCGGACATCACGAAGAGGTGCATGCTGACAACATCTATAACTTGAAATGAAACTTTTTTTTCTGTTTTGATACACTAGTGAATACAAGTTGCTTGAATAAAAGAGTGTGCTTGATCATTATGGGTCATGCCTGTCAGTGGTCAGGAAAGTGCAAATCAATTCAGAAGGAAGGCTAATAAGGCAAAACAAGCAGGGCTAGCATAATCATGACACAGACTAAGGCTAGGTAGTATAGGTGCCAGATTATCCCTAATATAAACGAAACTCCTTTATTGTGTCCAGAGAGGATAGTTTATATTGAATTCAATCTTTTTTGAAAAGCTGACCTCTCTGCTAAGTGGTTGTCTAAAAGAACAACTTTTGTGTGGAAATAGCTACAGTCAAAGTAAAACAGTATCATGTCATGATTGTCAGAAAACTTTTAAAAAACCAAACAAACCAAACATATCAATTTGTACTTAAGAATGTTCTGTCCTCAAAATGACTTGCAGTGTGTAATATTGCCAGACCCATACATTTTCTGTTTAATGGGGAGTTGGGGGTTTGGCCATGATAGTAAGCGCACAACTATGGAATGGCCTCCCAAAAGCGGTGAAAACAATCCATGACCACCTGAACTTCAGAAAATTACTGAAAACCAACCTCTTCAAAAAGGCCTATCCCAATGACCCCACGTAAACCTCTTCACCTAGGGACATAACATGACTAATGATCGTACTGGACATCATGCAATCTTCATCCCTTCCGATCCACCACATATACCTCATTCAATCTCTATACAACCTGTATTTGTTATCAACCAATTGGGCAAACGCCTTTGACGGTATTATGTAAGCCACATTGAGCCTGCAAATAGATGGGAAAATGTGGGGTACAAATGCAATAAATAAATAAATATGCTGGTATGATTCAATGTTCCTTATTATCCACCAGATTCCAACAAGCCCAAAGTGTTTTTTTATTTGTATGTATGCACATACAGGGTGAGATTCTATATATGATGCCTAAAACATCGGTGCTGACATCAGTGCCGACTAAGCATATTCTATAATCGGTGCCTAGATTTAGGCGCCAATTATAGAATATATTTAGTTTATATTTCAGTGCCTAAATCTGTGTGCATCCATTTACACCAACAAAATCTTGGCATAAATCCCTGCGTGTAGATTTAGGTGCACTGGGCCATATTTATTTATTTGTGACATTTATATCCCACATTATCCCAAACAAGTTTGAGTTCAATGTGGCTTACAATAAACAGTATAGGATACATAACAAAGAGTAATGCATAAGAAAGTAATTTGTTGTAAGAATCCAATTTTACAATACAATATCATAAACATACTGGGATAGCTATGGATGTTTAACATGTAGAAAATCTCTTATGAATGAGATATTGTACATGAAGCAAAGGGAAAATTAGTGGTACATAGAGTAATAACCAATTCAGGTAATTGTTTCAGATATGGTTGTTCTTTGTGAGGGTTTGTTTGAATAGCAACGATTTGAGGATTTTACAGAATCTAGTATATTCCTGTGTATTTCTTATTTTCTTTATTTATATTATATGCTCAATAACTAGGCACATAAATTTCGGAATGCCCATGAAATGCCCATTTCCACACCTATAACCATGCCTCTTTTTGCCTGCATATCTTAGAAGTTCAGCGCACATCATTACAGAATACGCTTAGCGACTTGTGAGCCTGAATTCTAATCAGTGTCAATTATTGCGCATTATTGCTTGTTAAGTGCTGTTATCAGCATTCATCAGCTTACTAAGCCAATTAAGTTGAGCACATTGTTATAGAATATGTGCCCTTTTTGGTATGGATGTCTGGAACGCACTACATAAAATCCAGGGGACAATGCATTAAGAGGTCTGCTTACTAAGCTGCGGCAAGCACTAGTGCATGCTTACTGCCGCTTAAAATGACTTACTGCAGGATGTGCTCAGGTGTCCTGTGGTAAGTTACAAATGAGCACATGCTAATCGCATGCTAAAAGTATTTTTAGATTTTTGTTGGATAGGGCCTGTCTGGGGGGGGCACAGAATGGGCATTCCTATGCTACTCAGTGCAGCTACGTTACCACATGCTAACTGGTTAGAGTAGAATTAGTGTGTGAGCCCTTTCTGCCTACAAAATAGGTGTTGGTAAGTGCACACACGTAATCTTTATAGCCACTCACTAACAGCAACATTAGCACATGACCATTAATACAAACATTAGAAAATTGGTCATTTTTCTGCTGCAGTAAAAATGGCCTTAGCACATGGGAAAACCCCACACAAGGGCTTGCTAAGTTCACTTTTACTATTGCGTTATAAAAGGACCCTTAAATTAATAAAGAGTAGAATGAAGCATAGTGTGCATTTTATTGGATATGTAATACATGATGTATATTTTAACTCCAGGAAAAAGAATCCCAGACTTGGTTTATCTGTCTACTACTACTACTACTACTTAACATTTCTAGAGTGCTACTAGGGTTATGCAGCGCTGTACAGTTTAACAAAGAAGGACAGTCCCTGCTTAAAGGAGCTTACAATCTAAAGGACAAAATGTCAAGTTGGGGCAGTCTAGATTTCCTGAATAGAGGTAAAGTGGTTAGGTGCCGAAAGCGACATTGAAGAGGTGGGCTTTGAGTAAGCATTTGAAGATGGACAGGGAGGGGGCCTGGCGTATGGGCTCAGGGAGTTTATTCCAAGCATGGGGTGAGTTGAGGCAGAAAGGGCGGAGCCTGGAGTTGGCGGTGGTGGAGAAGGGTACTGAAAGGAGGGATTTGTCTTGAGAGCGGAGGTTACGGGTAGGAACGTAAGGGGAGATGAGGGTAGAGAGATAAGGAGGGGCTGCAGATCGAGTGCATTTGTAGGTTAGTAGGAGAAGCTTGAACTGTATGCAGTACCTGATCGGAAGCCAGTGATGTGACTTGAGGAGAGGGGTGATATGAGTTTATCGGTCCAGGCAGAAGATAAGACGTGCAGCAGAGTTCTGAACGGACTGAAGGGGGGATAGATGGCTAAGTGGGAGGCCAGTGAGAAGTAGGTTGCAGTAGTCAAGGCGAGAGGTAATGAGAGAGTGGATGAGAGTTTGGGTGGTGTGTTCAGAGAGGAAAGGGCGAAATAGAGGAAGAAGCAACAGGTCTTGGCTATCTGCTGGATATGCACAGAGAAGGAGAGGGAGGAGTCGAAGATGACTCCGAGGTTGCGGGCAGATGAGACGGGGACGATGAGGGTGTTATCAACTGAGATGGAGAGTGGAGGGAGAGGAGAAGTGGGTTTGGGAGGGAAGACAATAAGCTCAGTCTTGGCCATGTTCAGTTTCAGGTGGCGGTTGGACATCCAGGCAGCAATGTCGGATAAGCAGGCCGATACTTTGGCCTGGGTTTCCGCAGTGATGTCTGGTGTGGAGAGATAAAGCTGGGTGTCGTCAGCATAAAGATGATATTGGAAACCATGAGATGAGATCAGGGAGCCCAGGGAAGAGGTGTAGATTGAGAAGAGAAGGGGTCCAAGGACAGATCCCTGAGGAACTCCAACAGAGAGCGGGATGAGGGTGGAGGAAGAACCATGTGAGTGTACTCTGAAGGTACGGTGGGAGAGATAAGAGGTGGGAGAGATTCTGCTGTAGAATTCAAATAAGTACATAAGTATTGGCATACTGGGATGGACTGAAGGTCCATTAAGCCCAGCATTCTGTTTCCAACAGTGGTCAATCCAGGTCACAGTACCTGATAAGATCCCAAAACAGTACAATACATTTTATGCTGCTTATCCTAGAAATAAGCAGTGGATATTCCCCAAGTCCATTTTAATAATGGCTTATGGACTTTTCTTTTAGGATGCTATCCAAACCTTTTTTAAACCCAGCTAAGCTAACTGCTTTTACTACATTTTCTGGCAATGAATTCCAGAGTTTAATTACATGTTGAGTGAAGAAATATTTTCTCCAATTCGTTTTAAATTTACTACCTTGTAGTTCATTGAGTGCCCCCTTGTCCTAGTATTTTTGGAAAGAGTAAACAACTGATTCACGTCTACCCGATCCATTCCACTCATTATTTTATAGACCTCTATTATGTCTCCCCTCAGCCGTCTTTTCTCTAAGCTGAAGAGCCCTAGCCACTTTAACCTTTCCTCATAGGGAAGTCGTCCCATCCTTTACCTTTATCATTTTTGTCACCCTTCTCTGTACCTTTTCTAATTCCACCATATCTTTTTGAGATGTGATGACCAGACTTGCACACAATATTCGAGGTGTAGTTGCACCATGGAGCAATACTAAGGCATTATAACATCCTCATTTTTGTTTTCCATTCCTTTCCTTATAATACCTAACATTTTATTTTCTTTCTGTGATCAGATTCAGTAATCATAGTACAGTACGGTATTTTGTGACTCAGTACCATAAATGGAGTTTCATGGAGATTAGTATTACTCAGTGCCCAGTGTCCATCTGCTAATGAACTTTAACAAAAAAACTGTGTTTGATTAACTAGCCTAAATTCTGTACTTAAATTAAATCAAGGTGTATTTTTTTGTCTAAGGGAGATGGGCTGCAATATTAACACATGTTCAATTAGTGCTCCATATGCTTTGGGATCATCAAGATCACTTTTATCATCATAAGCTATAATCTTCAGGAATTTATGGGAATTTGTTTATATTTTTGTTTAAGGAGGAGGGAAAAGCTTCTCATATTTGGAAGATTATAACATGACAAGAAGCAGGTGTTCAGTGATTAGTTTCTACTGATTGTCTCTTGATTCTTGAGTGCTATAAACACGCAAACATGTCCTAAGGTTGCTCAAATACAAGTAATATTCTCCAAGCGCTTCTCTGTGACCAGGTTTTGCAATATTCTAAAATACTCTAAATTCTTAGGTATAAGAGCACTATAAAAAGTGATAAGTAAAATTTCTTTGTTATCTAAGATCAATACACTTGATTAAAGGGTATGGATACTGCTGGCCTGCAGTGTGAATCAATTATTTCCGATCATTAAAAAACCCCCCACATTTTTGGTGCATAGTCAAGGTCAATTATTTGCACGTCACATCGTATCATAGCTCTAAAAGAAAAATTGTCCTTGATAAGTAATGAAATTTTGATAGATGTCATTTTAAATTAAAACCATTTTTTGGTATGGACTTGATGGTTGATAATCCCTCAGTTCTATGCAGCACTTTGAGGATATTGTGTATTATTAATCTATTTGGAGATATATTAAGAAACAAATGTAAAGGAAGCTACTGATACACTGATACCACAAAGATGAATATCCCCACCCTCATTTCTTGTGAAGTATCATGGGAATCAAGTGGTGATAATCCTATTTCAGATAAGACATTTATGAAGGTATTAATGTAGATCATAACAATTGAAATGATCTGCTTTTAAGCGACCAGAATGGATGATGAGGTGGATATTTTAAATTAGGGTTTCCAAACCTGACTTGGGGATCTAGTATGTGAGTCAGATTGTCAGAATGAAATATGCATATGAACCACATGCATTTCCATGACCTCAGATATGTAAAGTGATCTCATATATTATTGTAGACATTCTGAGAACTAGACTGGCTGTGGGATTCCCAGGACAGGTTTGGGAAGCCCTATTTTGGAATTGCAAAAGCCATACTTAGAAGGCCAAATAGCAGTCAATAGGCTGGTAAGGATATAACAATCTGTTTTGGGGATAAACTGTCTTTGAACAGCAGAATACTTTGCCAGCTTAAAGTAAGCATGAAGCTTAATTAGCAGCGCTACTACTAACAATTTCTGTAGCACTACTAGATATATGGAGCACTGTACATATTATATGCAGGTACTTTGTCCCTAGATGGCTCACAATCTAAGTTTTGGCACCTGGTGCAATGGAGGGTTAAGTGACTTCCCATTGTTACAAGGAGATACAGAGAATTGAACTCAGGTTGCCAGGATCAAGGCCTACTGCACTAACCATTAGGCCACTGCATGCCATTAGGTGCTGTTTATAGAATAGCACTTATGCCCGGGAATTGTGCCTACCGTTAGGTGCGGCCATTTGCACCAACTGAAATGTGGCGCAAGTATACACGCTTAAATTAGGTGCATATCCCTGCTATTCTATAACAATGTGCATAAGTGCTAGGAATGCTCCCGTTCCACCCATGATCCTCCCATTTACGTACCCTTTTTGTTTTTACTCATGCATAAAAGGTGCAAAAGGTGCATTCATTCCAATTAAATCTAATCAGTGCCAATAATTGCTTGTTAAAAAGCCAATTAAATTGTGCATGCTATTTTTGGTGACTTTTATAGAATCAGGGGGTATATGTTTAATTTTAGGGCTGCTCTTTGTCAGTCCTAAATTGAACAAATAATTTTTTCCATTTGGTAACAGGATATCACCACTAAAGGATAATTACTGGTTCCACCTTTGCTCTGGTTTTCTCCCTCTCAAACCCCCCTCATATTCCTTCACAAGTTTCCACTCTAGTCATTAAGCAATTATCCTTGCCCAATGAGCCATCTTCTACAGGAAGCTCCATATTAGTTGCCACGGTACCCTCAGTCCACTGCATCATCAGATGTCTAACATAATTTTTCATTGTCTTGCAACATTTGGTTACACTGCTGTTCACCTAAAAGATTCAGGGGAAGTAGATATGGGTTCTTCAAAGGAGGATATGGACACCCTATCCCACTGCAATGAAGAAGGCTATACTGGAAATCCAGGACAGGGGCAAGAAAGAAATGGAATTAAGAGATTTTTAAATTAATTTACAGTAGAATAGAAATATTTTTTCATAACTTGTGTTTTTATATAGGTTCTTATGGTGTGTTAGCATGGATGATGTGGATGGATGTATATGTACAGGATAGGTATAAGGGCTAGATTCTATATATCACACCTAAAAAATTGGTGCTGAAAAAGAATACACCTAGGCATGTTCTGTAATGTACACCTAAATTTATGCACGGTTTATAAAATATGCCTAGCGCCCATCTGCATGACTAAATTCAGTTGAATGCAGTTATATCAAGTAAACCTTGGTGTAAATGCCGACATCTAAACTAGGCACAGTCGGGTGTATTGTATAATAATGCGTATAGTTTTTAGAAATGCCCACATCCCACCCATTCCACTCCCATGGCCATGCCCCTTTTTCAACAATATGCCTTAGAATTTGCATGTATTAGTTTAAAGAATACACTTAGTTGTGTGCATAAACTATATTTAATGCCAATTAGTGTCAATAATTGCTTGTTAAGTGATGATCTTTAGCACTGATTGGCTTGTTAGCTAAATAAGGGGGTCTTTTACAAAGCGGCAGTAAGCCCAACGCAGGCTTACCGCATGCTAAAACAGAACTACTGCCAGCCCAACATGGCCACCAGCCATGGCTGGAACACATGCCATTTCTAGCGCTCTGGGAAATTCTTTTCCCTAGAGTGGTGCTAACCCAGAGTTAATTACCGGGCTACTGCGGAAGCCCTTACTGGCACCTCAGTGGGTGGCGGTAAGTGCTCCCCGCCACATGGCCACACAGTAAGAGTTATCTTACCGCATGGCCATTTTGGGGGAGGGGGTATTTTAATGGCTGCGATAAAATGGGCCCTGGTATTTTTTATTTATTTTATTTAGATTTAGATTTTGCTCACACCTTTTTCAGTAGTAGCTCAAGGTGAGTTACATTCAGGCACACTGGATATTTCTCTGTCCCAGGAGGGCTCACAATCTAAGTTTGTACCTGAGGCAATGGAGGGTTAAGTGACTTGCCCAAGATCACAAGGAACAGCAGTGGTATGTGGGAAAAATTACCCCTGCCGCTACCGCAGGGCCCTTTTTCCCACAGCTTAGTAAAAGGATCCTTAGTTGGGTATGCAAATACAGAATACAACTGGATTTGTGCGCGTAACTTAATCCAGGGGATGGCGTGTAGGATTCCAGGCATGAAATGGTCCATCCTCATAGAAGTGGCTGTACATATATTTATGTTGCATTAAACTGTAAAGCAGATTAGAAATCCGAAAGGTATTATACACATACAAAAATCTTATTATATTGTGAAATTTATTTTGGCTGTGAAATTATTTTCCAATAAAAAGAACATAATGAATAAGAAATCAAATATCTAAAGAGGAAAGCATTTTTGATGAAAAAGAACAGCATTTGCTTCATGGAAAAAATTAATGGAATTCCCTTTGAAAAAGAAACCCTCCAGAGACTAAGATTTTATGAATTCTCTTTGCTTATTTGAAATTCTGTACTCTTTATTTCTCAGTAATCCTGTCCACTGATAATTCTGTTTACATGCAGCTGATTTAGTTATTAGTCATAGCTGAAACGTATTAATTCCTTTTAAGTTATGGGGTGATGCTTAAAAGTTTGCTTTACATTAGACAGATTTATTATGCACTGGAGCGGACCTAGATCTACCAGACTTTGTGCCCCTTTTACACAGGTGCGCTAGCATTTTTAGTGCACACTAAAAATTAGCATGTGCTAACCATGTAGATGCCCATAGGAATATTATGGCAAAACAGTAAGAATATGGCATAACTCTGAAAGAGTTATAAGAAAGGGTCTGTATTCTAAAGAATATGTGTTGTGCCTGGTGCTTCCACCCGGGGCAAAAAGGTATTGGTGAGTGCGATGTCCCTCCCTTCTCACCAAGAAAATCCAGATACCACTGTGAACTTATTTCTATTAGGGTTTCAATCCTCTGTCATATGATCTATACTGATAGGTTTCTCAGAATAGAGGAATCACTCGCTATGAACTTATTATTAACCTCAGCCCTCTTTTGGTGAAATCCTGTAACTGCAGCTTTGTACTGCACAAAGGTCCCCCTCCCCAATAGAGAGAGGTCTCTTCTGTCCTGACTCCTGTTTTTTTTTTCTTTTTTAAACCAGATCCTGCTATAATAATAACCCAATCCCTTACTTTTTTCACCAATTTATCACACCATTCATCAACTTATCACCTAAACTCACTTACCTTCCCTAGGGCCACTTCACTTTCCCTCTCTAGGTATCAGGGTGAGACATTTGCCTTACCACCAAAAAAAGTCTCCTTTTCCCTTATACAATGTTTCTTTCTTTAACCATACTCTAATATTTTCCCTTTAGCAACTATAAACATTTTACATGTACAAATGTTCACAGTTAGTGACCCCTTTTCTCACAGTCAGTTCATTAATTTGCATAAGCTACACTTTCGCCCTAGTGATACACTGAGGGATTAGAATGCAATGTATCTTTTTCCATCTGGTCCTAGCCATCCTCAACTGACAGCCTCTTCCATACACAAATCATGTCTTATTAAAACCTCTTTTTATAGGGGATTTCACATGTCTATACAGGAGCACATACCAGGTCCAGTTTGGGTGAATAGACATTAAAATGATTTCATCTGCAATGAATGTCTCTGGGTTCATGTTCAACAACTTGTACTATAATTCCTTTAAGTTATTACTGGGCTGACTGCCAAAACCAGGTGTCCAAACTTCTAGAAGTCCAGTGCTCACAGACACCTGAGTTCTAACTATGGATGCTCTCTGCAGGTTATCTCAGTTTTTTTGTAAACTCAATGCAGCTTTGAACATTGGCTTCCGAGATTACTGTAATGCTATATTTCAAGGTATTCGAGTATATCAAAACAAGTGCTTGCGATTGATTCAAAATGTTGCAGTCAAATTGCTTACTAGTGCTCAAATTTTTGACCACATGACTCCATTGGTGAAACCTGAACACTGGTTACCAATAGTTTACATAAATACATTCAAATTATTGATGAGAGTCCACAAAGCATTGCACTCTGGTGAGCTGCTTTTCTTGTTTTGTCATCTAATCCAAGAGTTCTCAACCCAGTCTTTGGGGCACACCAAGCCAGTCAGATTTTCAATATATCCACAATGAACATGCATGAGAGAGATTTGCACGCAGTAGCTCTATTGTATGCAAATCTGTCTCATTCATATTCATTGTGGATATCCTGAAAACCTGACTGGCTTAGTGTGTCCCAAGGACTGGGTTGAGAACCCCTGATCTAAACCCATATTTGTTCTCTCGTATCTTGAGGTCTTCTCAGGAAAATCTGTTGGTTATTCCTTCTTTCAGAATTATCCCTCAAATTATATAAACAGTGCTTTAAATTGACTGTGCAAAATTGGGCACATGACCAATTTGCGCATGCAATTTAATTAATGAGACAATTAGCACTGATAAATGTGCCCTATCAATTGTTGGTGCTAACTGATACTAATTGAAATTTACGTGCATAAATTTATATGCGCCTGGATCCTTGCATATAGTTCCAAAAGTAAGCACGGCCATGGGAGGGTCATGGGTGGATCAGGGGCTTTCCTGCAATGTATGCGCATTGTTATATAATAAGGGAGATCTGTGCTTAATTTAGGTATGAGGATTTACACCACTAACTTTGAACGCCATTTGTAGAATAGCCTCCGTGTCAACCCCCAGCTACCTTCTTACACCTGATTCCACTGCCGATAAAATTGTCTGCAGAGCAGCGGAAGCTTGCTTCTTTGCTTCTGCCACTCAGCCTTCCTCCTCATTGCACCTGAGAGCAGGTACTTCTTGCATCTCACAAAAAGTGCCTGCTCTTGCAGTGCTGGTGGCCAGAAGAGGAGGGGCAGGCTGAGTGATGGAAAAAAAGAAGCAAACTTCTGCAGGGAATTCCGTTAGGCCCCCTCTGACAATGTATCCAGCAGTGATGGCAGCTGCTGAATGAGGTCTTCAGCTTCCTTCAGAAAGACATGTTTTTCAGGGGTTTTGGCTTATAACTAGAAACTCAAATTCACCATTGGGGTGTTTTGTGGGGTTTTTCTATTTTTTTTGGTGGTGGGTTAGCTATCAATGTGGGCTACTGTTAGGACATGTTACTGTTAATCCCAGTTATTAGTAACTAGTTCTCATTGCATTAAATGGGAAATATGCAAAAAAAAGCACAAATTGGTGGTAAAATAACAGGTCATAACAGTAGCCCACATTGATAAACTACACTCCTTGGTCTGCTGTAGCCTTCCCAATTCCTATCTTTTATATCTGAAGGACACATCTGCAGAGATGTTCTGATACAAATGACCTATTATACCTAACATTGTGCAACAGGTCTAGCTTCCATAGGCTGTGAACCCCAGTGAATATAGACCTATATTTAATTTCATTGTATTTATAGCTTGGAGACTGAATATAGCTTTAATTCAAAGAGTTTTCAAGTGAGTAAGCTTATTGGGTAGGAAAGTTGCCCTTTTCAGTTAGACTGTATCCTCTATTTGGACCTTTTTATGAGAGTAGTATTTAATTAATTAAATTAATTAATTTCACTATTTATATACCATCTAATGTTATTAATAGTAATGACGTTTTGGCTTAGACAAATGTGCAACATTGACAGTTAGAGGAACCAAAAGCATAGAAGATGGTTTACAGCTAATGAATAGACGTTTCATTAAACATTTGGCACAAGAAAGGCCCAATGATGCTAAAAATAGCAGGGTGTGTAAAGACTTTAGCCCACATTAATAGCTTCCTCCATTAGTGTCATCCAAAAATTTTGTAAGCTGGTCAACAATTATTCTTTCAGTTACTTTTGATGGTCAGGGCATGTTGGCTTTAAGTCGATAATTTGAAACATCAATGACACTCTTTTTATTATCCTTGATTCCATTATAGATATAAGCTGATTTCCATACTTTTGGAATGTTGCCTAACTCCAGTGAAGAACTAACCATGTTATATTTATGTAGGGAAGAAATAGTGATTCAAATTTCTAATTAATTGTGAAGGATTCTGGGGCACAGTTGTAATATTAAGTTGCTTTAGATTGCTTGTACATTATTTTTGGGTAGCACTATTGAATGGCTTTATAAATTACATGATTTAATTGGTATCTGATATTCACCTCTCCTGCACTCTACTCCCAAGCACCCTACCACTTCGGGCCCTGCATCAGGGGATGCCAACCCCACACAAATTACCTGCCCCACCTTCATCCATGCCGGTTCTCCTTCCTCAGTCTCCTCAGACCCCGACTCTAGGTTGCCATCAGCCACAGCATTCCTTCAGCTGCTGCACAAGCTCATGCAAGACAGTGCCTGCCTTCTACAGCCAGCACCCACCCCTCAGCCACCACCGCTTTCTGCCCCTTTGGTGCCTGCCTGGCCAGAGGACCCCTCCCAGTCATCCACCTTGGGGACTATGTTCCCCATACACTTTGCCTCCCGGATCTGCAGTGGGAGCCTTTCTCCTCCCCCTATTTTTCTCTCCTCACCACCACCCTGCATTACAAAGACCAAAAAGCTACTGGCCACAACCTTCCGTAGTTGCCTCATCACTCCATAGTCACCAAGTCCGCTATCAAAAAGGCTAAGACTACCAGAACACAGTTTAACATTCTCCTAGGCAAATAATCCTGCCTGCTATATTCTATGGGGTACAAAATCTTCCAAGTCGCTATGCTTGTGGCCTTCATTTTTCTCAGTTTCTCAGTTTATATAATAGTCTTTCCCCCCTTATAATGAAAAATAAGATACTCCTTAGTTAGTTGCACATTTATTCAGTGTTATATTGCCTGGGGAGCACATAGTTTGATTTATATATGTGACAATATCTGATAACAGTAGAATTGATGAACATGAGTTAGAAACAAGTACCGTGGTCTACAAATTAAAGTGGAAAGTCTTTGGAAGAAATAGTCATTGGTAATATAAAATGTGATTGGAGCCCTTGGAGCAATATTATTTGAGAATTTTACAACTAAAAGACATAGCCCTATCAATTTTGCAAAACGCTACCCTACATTGAAGAGCATACATTTTGCACTGGTATTTCTGATCACCAGGTTCTTGTGAAGTACCTACATTAATGGAGTTAAAACCATTAGCTGTGATGTGCCACATATGAAGATATAATAATAGTAATAATAAATATTACAGTTTTTGTGTC
Organism: Microcaecilia unicolor; assembly: GCF_901765095.1. NCBI lineage: Eukaryota > Metazoa > Chordata > Amphibia > Gymnophiona > Siphonopidae > Microcaecilia > Microcaecilia unicolor. The sequence goes on along the minus strand of NC_044037.1, from coordinate 79,158,277 downwards.
CACCACCTTTGGAGGAATATGTTATTATCTTTTCTGCTAAGAACTATTCTATAATGTTGCTCTTGAGTTTGTTCACGTTGAGTGTCATATCTTGACCACTTGCTCTAGAATGCCATTTTCAGTGAATATCTCTATCATACTCACACTGCCCCCCCCCATCCTTTCATCTTTTTTCACCTCTAGGAAATGAAAAAAAAAAAACAAGCAAAACAAAAACATGAAATGATCTATTTTAACTGCTGTGTTAGAAAATTGTGATTTGCACTTTTTAAATTAAACAGGGGTACTGAATATACATATAATGGCATTTGTTGGCGTAACTCTGTGCTCCCAAAGTCTATTCGAAATCAGTTTTAGCAGCAGCAATATTGCCATTCCCTATAATATGACAAAACGTCCCTTTCAGGAATGGAACAGTGCCACACCATATGTTAGCATTAATGTTTGTTTCTTGTGACCAAGCCTAGAACAAACAGCTTTCACTGCTGACTAGATTCTTCTGCTTTGCTTCACTGCTCATTACTGTGTCAGTCACTTACTGTTTCATGCTACTTCAAAGAAAGGGACCTTCTCAGTTTAATGCAGTAGCATAACTAATTTTGTTCTTGAAAAAAAATGTTGAACTGCTGACATTTAAAGCAGATTCTTGCTTCTTCCTTCAAGACCAATAACATACATGTATTTGTGTAGAAACTATTTAAGTTTCTCAATTTTTGATTTACTGCCTCTTTTGAAGCACAAATCAAGGTGGTTTACATATGACTATTCAGGCACTTGCACTGTCCCTGGTGGGCTCACAATCTTAAGTATATTGTACCTGGGGCAATGGAGGGCTAAGTGACTTGTCCAGGGTCAGACGGAGCTGCAGAGGGAATTGAACCTGGTTCCCCAGGTCCACAACCCGCTGCAGTAACCTGATTGCTCTGGTTGAAAATTGTCCCATTCCCTGCAACTGAAAGTATATGCAGACTTCTAGAATGTGCATACATTTAAGCTGGACTAAAGAGAAGGGAAGGTGTTTTGGATTCACTTCATGCCTTTTCCCATGGATGTGATTAGGTAAGGAAAACAAGACAGTACATGTAGATTTGATTTTTGAAACTGTACCTATGGGTTTACCTTTAATTGGCTGACCAATTGGCTGAATAATTAAAAAAAAAAGTTAATGCAGATGTAAATCCATGCTTGTAGATAATTTTCAAAAGAAAACTACCCCAAGCCTCATCCTTAATTGGAACCAATAGGCAGTTGCACCCTTGGCAGGGAGAGTGAGAGGGACCAGAAGACAGGATGTTGAAGAATGGTGGCCTCTTGATCTTGGAATATTTAGAGTGGGGGATATTACGCACAGCAGCCTTCTAGCCCATGCACAAACTCATGAAAAGGTTTGCTGGTTAGTAGTGGATTTTGTTCTCCAAATTTAGTTATGGACACAAAAGAACTCCAAGTTCATCTGCATCTATTACTAAATTTTGCAAGAAACTTATGCATTGCCATGACCAGGACTTTGATCATTTCTGGCCATGGCAGTATTCAAGAAATTAAAACAAAAAGAAACAATGGTGACAAACCAATGGAGGAAAGAAAACAGCCATGTGGTCCCAATTCATGCAATCCAAAGTTTATTGACAATAATCAACTATGGCTGATGCACTAATGACCAGACATGTCTGTGTTTCGGCATATATTGCCTGATTCAGGGGGATCTGCTGTTTCCAAATGCAACAATATATGTAAACAGGAACCAAAAAGCAGGCACAGATGAGGCAGGCCTTTCATCTTATTTCTTTGATTAATATAGAGATAAAATTGCTGGCAACAATCTTTCAGGGTAGATTGGAAGCTATTCTGCTTTTTCTTATTCACTCAGATCAGAAAGCTTTAATCAAGGCCATGCATCAATTGATAATGCATGACACCTGTCCAATATTCTTCACTTGGCAGAACAGGGTCAGCTGATGGGGCTAACAAGGGCTTTGATAGGGTATGTAAAGCCTTACCTGTTAGTGCTGTTAAGGGAAGTGAGAATCCCTGTGGGATAAGTTAATTTGCTTTATTCTTCCCCGGGTGTCCAATTGTTGATTAATGGAACATTGTATGCTCACTTGTCGATTCTTTGTGGAGTACAAATTTGCCCCCTTTTTTCTAATTTATTTGATTTAGCATTGACACCTTTGGCACAGCTTTTATGTGGCACTCAGTTGGTTGCTGGGTTAATGGTGGATAGGGTGGAGCATAAATGTTCTATTTACATAATTTACATGGTGGTGTCCTTACGTGGACTGGTCAGGTCCTGTGCTAATGGATATACTGGTTGGGAAGCCAACCGTAACAATCTGATCCTTACCCAGGGCCCTTCTGGTTATCCGTCAGGTCGAGTCTTTTAAATGTCTTAGTGTAATTCCGGCACAGTCTTAGGCTCTTCATAAGGTCAGTTGTGGTCCTATGATAGATCACATAGTAGCAGAATTATTGCCACTATCAGGCTTATTTTCGAAAGAGAAGGACCCTTCTCACAGGGTTGCCAAAATCGGTATAATCAAAAGCCAATTTTGGGTGTCCCCAACTGCTTTCCTTCGCGGGGACGACCAAAGTTCTCAGGGGCTTGTCAGAGGCATAGCAAAGGCAGGACTTGGGTGTGCCTAACACATGGGCGTCCTCGAACCATAATGGAAAAAAGGGCGTCCCCGACGAGCATTTGGATGACTTTACCTGGTCCTGTTTTTCTTATGACCAAGCCACAAAAAGGTGCCCAAACTGACCAGATGACCACCGGAGAGAATTGGGGATGACCTCCCCTTACTCCCCCAGTGGTCACTAACCCCCTCCCACCCTCAAAAAATATATTTAAAAATATTTTGTGCCAGCCTCTATGCCAACCTCAAATATACTCAGGTCCATCACACCAGTATGCAGGTCCATGGAGCAGTTTTAGTGGGTGCAGTGCACTTCAGGCAGGCGGACCCAGGCCCATCCCCCCACCTGTTACATTTGTGTTGGTAAATGTGAGCCCTCCAAAACCCACCAGAAACCCACTGTGCCCACTGCAGTGCCCCCTAGGGTGCCCGGTTGGTGTCTTGGCATGTCAGGGGGACCAGTGCACTATGAATGCTGGCTCCTCCCACAACCAAAGGGCTTGCATTTGGTCGTTTCTGAGATGAGCGTCCTTGGTTTCCATTATCGCTGAAAATCAGAAATGACCAAGTCTAGGGACGACCATCTCTAAGGATGACCTAAATTTCAAGATTGGGACTATATTATCGAAATGAAAGATGGGCGTCTAGCTTGTTTCAATAATACAGGTTTCCCCGCCCCTTCACCGGGACATTTTGCGATGACGTCCTCAGCAAAACTTGGGTGTCCTTTTTAATTATGCCCCTCCATGTGATCTATCAAAGGGCCACATCAGTCTAATTAAGAAAAATGTTTTACCCCGGCTGTTTTATTTGTTTCAGCACCTGCCTTACTCTCTACCTCGGACGCTGTTTTGTACCCTGATTCAGCATTTGTTTGGTTTCATTTCACAGCTCTACTAGTTGGTTGCAATTAGAAGAGGCACAAATTGTGTGTATGTGTGGGGGGGGGGGGGGGGAGGAGAGGTTTGTTCCTTTCTCTATTGTTATTATCATCACTTGCCTCAAAGGCTGTGAAAAATATTTAAGAGGTTGTTCCACAGTTGCCCATACTTTATGAGTCTGGCACCAAATGTGTTGAGCCCTGGACATTCTGGAAGAGATTTTGTCCCTGATCTTTTATTTGGGGAAAAAAAGCTGCATCTTTCTTACAGTATTTTGCCCTGAGATTGATGAGTAGGAACAAGGAGGCCTGCATTTTGTATGTTACATTATCTGTAGGGACAAGCTCAAGTCCTTTGATATGTTGGTTCAGGACCTCAGATAGATTAGGAGTTGCAAAGGATGTATATACTTATTCAGGAGGCAGTCCAGCCCTTGGGAGTGCAAGGTTGGCATTATCATCACCCAAAGCTGGTTGAATAGTTTTTATGCACCCCTGGGTGGCATGAAAATGGATATCATAACTCTATTGCATCTCGACTGACACATTCACGTCTCCCACCCCCTTATATTGGGTAGTGGAACAATGGAACTGTGATTTACAGGAGAATTTAGATGATTCGGAGTTGGAATTTATTTGTCCTGCAGCTTACTAGGGGGCCCTTTTACAAAGTGTCGGTAAGCCCAATGCAGGCTTACCAAAAGTTAACCTGAAACTACTGCCAGCCCAATATGGCCGCTGGTGGTAGTTCTGCCTCAAGCGCTCGCCATTTCTGGTGTGCTGGAAATTTTTTTTAAATGTTATAGTGCTGCACTAACCTGGCATCACTGTAAGCTGCCTGATTACCACCAGGTTATTTATTTATTTGGATTTTTCTCACACCTTTTTCAGTAGTAGCTCAAGGTGAGTTACATTCAGGTACACTGGATATTTCTCTGTCCCAGGAGGGCTCACAATCTAAGTTTGTACCTGAGGCAATGGAGGATTAAGTGACTTGCCCAAGATCACAAGGAGCCACAGTGGGATTTAAACTGGCCACCTCTGGATTGCAAGACCAGTGCTCTGGCCATTCCTTCACTCCTCTTATCCTGTGGCAGTAAGAGCCCCCCTCCCCCGCATGGCCATGCAGGAAGAGTAATCTCCTTGCCGCAATCTAATCTCCCTTACCTGGGACTTGGAGAATCTGTATCATAGGGGAATGAGCACCGGAGAAGGAGAGCTGTGAGATTATTGTTGACAGTGAGGTGTCATGTCCCAGCAACAGACGCTCTTCTCCGTCCTGCCTCCACAGGATGTTGACACAGATGACTGTCTCCAGGACTATACATACCTCTTCAGCCCTGACATCCTGAAGTTATAAAGACCCCTGAGGCAGGCCTTAGGGCCGAAACACGGCCGTGTCGGGTCATTCTTATGTACATCAGGTTTTTAAAATTTTTAATTTTCATGTGAATAAAAATTTTTTTTGGTATCCTCATCCACTCTCCTCACTTTTTGTTTTATACTAGGAAGAGTAATCTTACCACATGGCCATTTTTTAGGGGCTTTTTACCTGCTGCAGTAAAAAGGGCTCTGGCACACGGGAAAAACAGCCCCCCGCCACTAATGCATGACCCTTTTTCCCCACAGCTTAGTAAGAGGACCCCTTGGTATCTATATGCTATGGTAAGGTGGAACTGATGGTCTGCCTGTTACATCATACTTACTGTTTTTTTTTTTTTTTGCATTTTATGTTCACCATATAAGAGCTGTAAATTATCACTGTTGGAGGGGCAATGACAATTCTTGTGACTTTTTCATATATGGTGGACCTGTTTTTGGTGAACTGTTTTTGGAAGCAGGTGCACATGGATATCAAAAGTGTCTTGATTAGGACTTTTAACCTTTCACTACTTTTTTGCTTATTAGGGATGGGCAGGATCTTGACGTTGGTGGAGCAGATCAGGAGTTGATGGTGCACCTCATCCATGCTGTGAGATTTACAGTTGCCAGTTGTGGGAAGACTAATGCCAACTTCAGCTCACTGGTTTGCTCAAGTAGCAGTGATTGCCTTCATTGAAAAATTAGCATATATTCTTAAGAGTAAGAGGAATGTGTATAATAAGGTCTGGAATAGATTTTGGCACAGTCGAGAGCACTGCACTTGGTTAAATTCAAGTTTCCATTATGTAAAAAACAAGCAAAAAAATTTTTAAATTTTAATGATCTATTTTAACTGCTGTGTGGGGAAGGGCACAAAAATCCTTCTCCTCTTATTGCTGGGGGCACTCAGTAAAGTGGGAGAGGGTGCCCTCTTCCATGGTTAATTAGACTGGGGCTGTCTGTTTGTTTTTGCCTGCTATATTAAATAAAGAGTTCTATATAACCCCCCACCCAAAAAAACCAAAAAAAACCCCAAAACAAAAAAAACCTTCTTAATATTTTATAGTGTGAGGGCCTGATATTCAGCCAGCGACAGGCAGCTCGGTGATCACACACCACTGGCGCTGACCCCAGATATTCAATTCCGGGCCATTTCTGGCGAGCGTAATTGAATATCCAGGTTTTCATTGGCTGGCTAGCGCATGCCTGGTTAAGCTGATATTCAGCACTAACCGGGCATTGGCTAGCACATAATGATAAGACGGCTATTTATACAGTCCTATTTATGCGCTAACCTTGCTGGGTCAGCACAGAATATCAGGGCATAACTTTGACCCACCCACAGAATTCCCTCAAGATAGCCAGCTCATATTTATATGCTAACCACGAATATTAAGCAGAAATAACCAGTTATCTCCCGCTAAATATATAGGAATAGCCAGCTAACAGCGATTTAACTGGTCAGCAGTCGTTGCTGATCCGTTAAATTATTTTGAATATTGGGGGGGGGGGGGGGGATGAGAATATAGCTATCTTTGGGTCTCTTTTATCAAGCCATACTAGCGACTCCTGGTACAGCAATGCTGACAAATCACATTCACTTTGAATGGGCTCCATCGGGATTGCTGCATGGCTTGATAAAAGATGCCCATAGTATTCAAAGAAAATTTTGAGTTTTATTAAGTTATGATTATAACAATATTGAGTTATTATGGATCTAGACCTATATTTTATTATATTGGCATACTTTCAACAATATTCCACCTATTTTAAATACTACAGCACCTCCTTTGCATTACAGTTGAGAGGATAGGGGAAAGGGGAAATAATATACTGCTTTTCCAAGGTTTTTGCAACTACATTCAAAGTGGTTTACATATATTCAGGTACTTATTTTTTTGTACCTGGGGCAATGGAGAGTTAAGTGACTTGCCCAGAGTCACAAGGAGCTGTAGTGGGAATTGAACTCAGCTCCCCAGGATCAAAGTCCACTGCACTAACCACTAGGCTACTTCTCCACTCTAGACAATAGCTTACTAGGAAAAGCAGTGTTGTGAGGAACCAGGGAAACCAGGGTTCATAATCCCACTAATGTTTTTTGTGAATTTGGGCAAGCCATTTCACTCTCTATTGTCTCAAGTACAAATTAGGCTATGTGCATTAATTTGTTACTTCGTGCAAGCCCCATTATGTCAATAACATATAAATCACATTAATTAGTGTAAAATTAAATTAGTACATGCTAATATATTAATGTATGTGAGTAAATCTACCCCTTTTTTTATGAGCCTTCTAGGATAGAAAGCTATCTATTCTACCTGAATGTAACCTCCCATGAGCTGCTAAGGAAAAGGTACAAGGTAATCAAAAGAAATAAAAAAAAACCCCACATAGTACGTGTGGTACAGTGACAGTATTCCAGAACACTTTCTTATGACATAAATCATCCTTGTGTATGAAAATTCAAAAAAGATTTGAAAACTGTACAGGAGTTATTCTATCTTCACAATGAGACAGACTTCACCCTCCATTGCCTCAGGTACAAATAGATTGTATGTCCAATTGAGCAGATGAATAACTTGTATACCCTGTTTGTAAGTTGCCCTGAGCACAGATTTAGAAAAGGCAAGTAATTACATTCAAATCATAAAAAATACCCACTTCACAATCTTTACATTTATTTATTCAGACTTGGTATTCTACCCTCCTATTATGACACTCAGAGCATAATCAATAACAGAATCATATACAAATTAAATGATACAAATCCTATCAACAACTGTTAATAACTTCAAACCCCAAATATCTTCCCACTAAGTGAAATTATACCATGTTAAAAAAAAAAAGTAAGTTTGTGGCTGTGGATTTAAATGAACTCCTGGCTCTTTAATTCCATAGCAAAACTTTGCATAACATTTTTCATGTGTTGCACAGCTAAGAACGTTTTACATTAATGCACAAAGTTTTAAATGGGCATTTTGGTCTGTAATAAATAGTTTTAGTATCTTAAGAGATCCATGAGTACACGAGGTAACCATATACACGGAACTCCTCCACAAACTTCTTCCATTGACATAACTCTCTGCTCATCCATAATCACACACACCTTTAACACATCTATTCTCCCAGATACACCTCACGCACACTCTCACACAGCCCTATACCCTCCACATTTATACTGCATGTTTTTATACCTCAAATTCACACTTCTACCACACATAATTCTCCACATAGGCATGCACATACAAGTGGCGTAGGTAGACCTCGACGGGAGGGGAGGGCAAGAGCCCAAGGTAGTGGTGGTGGTGGAGGGACATTTTGGCCAAGCAATTTGAGATCAGCGTGGGACAAATGCGTTAACTGGTGGGGGTTGGGGACCCCCACCAGCCAAACCAGGGGCCCCAGACCCCCATGGTCCCCATAGCTATGCCACTGGACATACATCCGCACCCTGTATACTTTACTATATTCTCCTTGTATATATACATCCTCTACCCCTTTACAAACGTACCATCCCCCAAATCTCATTCTACACCCTCATACACACCTACAAATCGGTTGGAAAACATTCTTGAAGCCATGTCCCTGCGTGCTTTCCTACTTTGTTTGCACTTCTTTGTTGTGAGAAAAACATATTTACATTGTTTTTTTAGTACAACATGAAATCAAGCCATTCCACCTGCTTTTAATTTAAACTTCAGCTGTTCAAGCTGTGTTTATGTGCAGTGAAGATATATATTTTTTAGCTTAGTTGTCTTATTTTTAATATATCAAGGGATCCATTGTTTAGACAGAAACTGTTCAGGCTACCCATTTCAAAGTGATTTTGACTGGCTTGTTTATGAACTAAGGAATGTTTTATACTGAGCCACAGTCATCTCATATAAGAAAAGACCCTCCCTTCTGGAGAAAATCTTGTTGGTCAAAACTGCTCTCAACTGAGCAGGAGCTAAATTGGCCAACTAAATTAAATGGTCATGAGTTGTACTTTAAAATGTACTTGCCTTCCAAGTTTTCACATAATTAACAAATGGAATAAGCTCAATAAAATAATTAGTTCTCATATATGTAGCATAAAAGTCTGAGGGACCTATTTATTAAAGGACATTTAAATTAGCAATTAATGGATGATTTTAATGCATAATTCACTGAAAGGTCATAAAGCATTTAGCAAATCTATCATTGCAGCTGGTTCTGGCATGGAAGCATAAAAAATGTCAACTGAGTAAAACACATGGTCCATCAAACTAAGCAGTTTGTCTCTGACAGTAGCAAGTCAAAATCATGTGGAAGGACCTGTCAAATCCCAAATAGGGAAAATAATCCAAGATGGCATCATAGAGGGAAGATGCTCATGCAGCACCTCATGAGCCCAGTTTGAATGAGGCTGAATTGTGCCTGTATCTGCTGTAAGATGAGTAAGAGGAGGAGGAGAAAAGCATGGGAGTAATTCCCGGCTTCTACCTCTACCCCAGTTATGAGGCAGGTGACATTGGAGTGATACCGAGTGTCTTCCCTTTCAGCCTTGCTTGCTGCGGTAGTGTCAGGCAGCATTGCAAAGGGAGTCTTATTGAGCTCTGCTGAATTGGTGGCACCCCTGCAACTTAGAAATAGCTCCACTAAGGGTCAGTATCTTACCAAAGCACCCCAGGAATTTGAGGTGAGCTTAGATCAGCGAGGGGGACTGTCTGTATTGACTTTGGTTTCTACAGCAGGAAAAGCTTCTGCAAGTTCAAACCGCATCCAGGATTTTCCGCTAGGAAATTGTGAGTGATCTCTGTAAATTGGGGAACCAGGCTGCTTCTGTTATTAAGATTCAGGTGCTGGAAAAGCTTGCCATTGTGACATTAGAGTCACTTTGGGATGTAGTAAAATTCTAATTCTACAAAAGTTTCTAAAAATTGTGAGCACAAATTTGGGAGCTATCCCAATTTACATGCACAATTTAATTTAATAACACAATCTTCTTTAATTGTCGTAATGCGTGCATGTAATCCTTCAATGATATCCAACAACAACAACAGACGCCTGTGCTTTCTTATTGTGTTAACACTATGAAGATGTAAGGTGGAACAATGGACTCAATGTAGTTACGAAGATCCGACTTGGAGTTGAATATATAAACCAGTGTTAGCTCTGAATGGAGAGAGCGAAGATCTATGGATTCAAAGTACACAATCAGTTGCTATTAAGAGGACTTTTTTGTGCATTAAAAGATTTGTGTCTTGATTGAAAGACATTATCAACAACAGAGACTGTTATCTATAGTGAAGAAAATAACATTTTTTATAAAGAAGAATACATGGGCAAGAATGAATGTGATATGAATGAGAATTTGGGTGAATGTTTTATAAGTAAATAACAGCATTGAGGAAGAACATTTGTGTAAATGTGGTAAAATGCTAATTAATAAAGATTGATGATGAAGAACTAATAGTTGTTTAACATATGGTATGTAAATTAAAATACGACTAGTTATCAAACGATATACCCATTGTAGAATAGTCATGTGGGTTATGTGCGCAAATTCTAATTATTGCCAATTATTGCTCATTATTGCTTGTTAAGTGCTGTTAAAAGCACTGATTGGCTTTTTAAGCCAATTAAATTATGCACATTGTTATAAAATACACTTGGATTTTGGCACAGAATGCTAGGAGCAATATATAGAATCCAATGGAGTATAGGGATAAACCTGCCCTCTGCTGGACATGAGCCTCCTCCCCCCCCTCTATGGAATGGGATTGTGCTCTGGTATCTTCTATCAAAGTCTGTCTGTTGAATATTGGTAGGTTCCCGTGCCTTGTTTTGATTGGCCATGTTGGGGCCAGTGCAGAGAACTGTGGGTTGTTCAGGTCTGGGTCATTGCTTCTGTCATTTCCTGTTGCGTGTTTAGTCCCTTGCTCTGTTTCAGCTTCTTGTTCATTTCTTGCTGTTGTACAGGGTCATGGATTTGATATACCACCTTTCTGCATTGAGACCCTGTGCTAAAATAGCCCAACTTAACAGTGGCACACATTGGTAACTTCTCCCCAAAATATGTTATTATATCCCTAACTTGTGTTATTTTACCACCGGTCCCATTTTATACAATGGGACCTAGTTACTAATAACTGGGGTTAATAGTAAAATAACACATCTTAATGCTAGCCCCATCCTGAATGAAGGAGAGGTGGGAGGGGGTGAAGGAGTGTAGCTTGTTCAATGGGCTTGTGTTGCCAGGGAGGCAGGAGGGAGGATCAACATTGGAGTGGGAAGGGGGAGATTGGAGTGCCTAAGGACATTGTTTTTGTTATATTGGTTCTGGCCAACATTCAGCTGGGGCCCGCATAACTATTTATGTGCAACATAACTGTTGGAACCCACATAAGGTCTGGGAGCCAGCACAACTTAAATTAGCACAAGATATTCAGACAAGGCTTGGCACTGAATATCTGGAGCTAATTTAACTGGCAACAGTCAGCATTTAAAAATACATTGCTGGCTGAATATTGACCCACAATGGAGTTAACCTGATTACTTTTACAAAGCTGTGGTAGAAGTGCACCCTTACATGGGTCTTTCCTGTGTGCTAAGGCCATTTCTATCACAGCTGGAAAATGGCCAATTTTCCATTTTATGACTTAATGGCCGTGTGCTAATGTTGCAGTTAGCACAAGGCCATTAACCAAAATTAGTGCATGAGCCCTTACCACCACCTATTTTGAAGGTGATAAGGGCTCACATGCTAATTTTGCAGTAAGCAGTTAGCCCATGACAATGACGAGCTAACTGATTAGTGGAAAAACACCTACTCTCTGCCCCTAGACATGCCCCCTCACCCAAAAAAAACAACATTTTTTAGCCTGTGGGTAGCATGCACACATTTGAAACTTATTGCAGGATGCCTCAGTGCACCCCACAGTAAGCCCTTTTTACTTACGATAAGCACACATTAGTTCTTACTGCAGCTTAGTAAAAGGATCCTTAAGCAACTTGATTGCCACATTTTAATAATCTCCTTGTATTTTAAATTGTACCTCAATTGAATTGCTTAAAATCCTAATTTCTTATCATCTAAAATCCTTGAGGAGCTTAATGCAGTATATGAGGATTCCTATTAGTCTAGTTTTCAAGATACTCACAATGAATATGCATGAGATATAGAGAGGGGTAAGTTCGTATGGGCAGCAGCCCTAATGTGTGAGTTACTTGTTTTTCATCACGGTTTGTAGCACTGGGCTATCTTGGGGAGATGGAGGTAGCAAGTTTATCATATATCTTGAAGCAGTCCTGGGGCTAAATCTATTTCTGCTTTCCAATATACTTCATGCATATTAATTATGGATACAATGAAAACCAGATGGCTTGAGGGATTCCCCAGCAGCAGGGTTAAATTCACTGTTGTGAATATTGTTGCAAACTTTTCCTTCTGTGCAACTAATTCATAAATGTTTCCTAATTGCAAAACAAAATAAATCAAAAATAAAAAAATAAAAACTCGTTTAAAAAAGTAAAAAAAAAAAAATATATAATAAAATAATTAAAAATAAAAATAATACAAAATATATCCATCAGATAACGGATGATGTAGATTCCCAATCTATCACTCTCTTATCTATATGCTCCTTTGTATCTCTCTATATATATTAGAGCTACACATTTAACACGTTAAATTGAGATGAACATGTGAAAATGTTAACATATTAAAATAAAATTCATGCTTGTGTGGCCTTCCTCCCTTCCCACTGGTCTTGCATTTGTCCCTATCTCCCTTCCTCTCTCTCTCCCTAGACCTTCAAGTTTGCTGTCTTCTCTGATGGAGATTAAATCAGGCTGCCTCTGGCCTGCCCTGGTGTCCTTTACTCTTATACAACTTCCTGTTGCCATGCAACAGAGAGAAGACCCTTAAGATGGCTGGAGGCAGCCTAGCTTAATTACTGCCACTGATGTGAAGATAGCACATTTGGAGGACTGGGAGTGTGAAGGGAGTGGGACCCAAGTGGGGATGGGGGTAGGGATAGTGCAGATAGTGAAAGAAAGAGATCAAACTGTGTGTGTGTGGGGGGGGGGGGGGGGAGAAGGAGATTGGGAGAGACACTGGACCCAGGGAGGGAGAAAGAATGAGTGATGGATGCTAGACTGTGAGGATGGGGGATGGCAATGATGCACATAAATAGAGAGAGAGGGAAGAGAGAGGGGAGAAAAATTCTGCACATAGATGAAGGAGAAGGAAAAAGAGAGGGAAGAAATGCTACACATAGATGGAAGGGAAGGGAAGAGAGAAGGGAGGATATGCTGCACATAGATGGAGGAGAAGCCAAGACGGAGAAAATACAATACATAGAAGGAAGGGAAAATAAAAGAGAGAAGAGAAAAGAAAGTGAAAATGGGCAGGAGGCTCAGAAACAGAGTTTGGTGAGAGGCCCAGAAACAGAGTGTGCTAAAATAACCCAACTTAACAGTGAGAGGCCCAGAAACAGAGTTTGGTGAACAGAGGGAAATTGAACCGAAGACAAAAAGCAAGATGATTGGAAAAGTAGTCACCAGAGAACAAAGGAAAGAAAAATGATTTTAATTTTAGTTTACTGATTGCAAATAAATATGTCAGTTTTGAGAATTTTGAGAATCTGCTGTCTGTATATTTTGCACTGTACAGAGGGAAACACAAATGGGTAATTTGTGCAATTAATCTTGTGATAATTTTTTAATTGACTTGCAGCCTCTATCTATCTATCTATCTATCTATCTATCTATCTATCTATCTATCTATCTATCTATCTATCTATCTATCTGTCGCTAGATAAATATACATCTATCCATTGGGCTCGAGTAGGAGTTTCCAGGATATACCCAGCCAAACAGGTTTTTAGGATGTTCACAATGAATATGCATAAGATAAATCTGCATATACTACCTCCATTGTATGCAAATCTTTCTCATGCATATTCATTATGGGTATCCTGAAACGTTAACAGCCTGACTAGGGCTCGAGGACTGGATTGAGAACCACTGGGCTAGATGTATACTACCCTGCAATGACAGAAAGAAGTAGGTCTGTTATGACTGATTTGTGTGAAAATGAGAAACATGTTTGGCTTGGTTCTCTACAATGAACTTACTGTCTTTTGCATCTGAAATGTTGGGGATGCCGAAGGGGCTCTGCAGAAGTCCAATATATATTATGAGGGGATATACCTTCCTAGATTACAGATAGGCACTTACCTTATTTTTGAGCATGACTTCCTTCTGCCATTGCAGGACAGTATAGACGTCTATTCCTTTCCTCTTTCTGCTCTTGCTGTCATCTTACCTAGCTCACCAGGGTAGCTCATGAATGGTGTCTCCACCATTCAGTAGCTCATTGATGTACTGTGTCTATATTTAGTATTCCACTTTCATAGACAGATTCTTTCAGCAGCTCATCATAGTGATAAAGTGATGGTGCTGGCATTTTCTGTTGATCATGATTTGGCACCTGAAAAATTCTGCTTGCCAACTCCTATTTTTTGGGAAATCATGGACCTGTAATTTGTAACAGGTCATCTTCACAGTAGATCTGAAAACAGAATTCTTTGTTTTTAATGTGCTTGTTGCACTGTTAGGAAGAGCCTTTAGACTGTCAAATCAGATAGCTATTAACATAGCATTTTATCATTTCTACAGACAGCTTTAATACAAGAAAAGCATTTTAAACCATAGCAGTGGTCTGAAATGCTTGCAGTTATTCAAAGGGCAATTTTAAAAGGTACTTTCACAAGTAGAACAGTGTTTCATATATATAGAAACAAGCTATTATAAGATTGTTCTTGTGATATGTGTGTAAACATGCATACATTGCTGTATGCACATATGTACCCCGAGAGAGAGAGAGAGAGAGAGAGAGAGAGAGAGAGAGAGAGAGAGAGAGAAAACGAGATTGTATATTTAGCTAGCACCTTTTCAGTAGTAGTTCAAGGTGAGTGACATTGAGGAGGTGTTCCCGGGAATGAAGAGTGTTAGTGGTTATGTGCATTCTTCTGAAATCCATGTGTGCACAAATTTAGAAATTTGTATGTGCCAAAGAACAGGTATAAATATATGCACATAAATTCACTTGAGTAATATTCAAAGTGGAAGTGCATGTGTACTTCCATTTTGAAAATTTAAAGAAAAGTATGCACATAGGTCTGGATTCAGTAATTGGTGCTCAAAATTTGGTGCTGAAACGGTATTCTTTAGCTGGCATTCTGGGATGGGCATCCTTTATAGAATAGCATGTAGTGCTGAGATCCATCCTCAACTTTGGGTACAAGGAATACACCAACTGCAGCTGGGTGTGGACCCAAATTATTCTATAACATTGTGATCATTGTAAGTGAACGCCCCTGACCTGCCCATTTCCCTCCCATCATTACACCTCCTTTGTAGATCTATGTGGAAACAGGTGGTATTCTATAAATAGGCATGTAAGTGTGTTTTCACATGGATCTGCTGTTTCTGCCCTGTTTTGGCATCTTACATCAGTTAGAATGCTTTTCTGTGTCAAAAGCTCAGCTCAGAAATAATACCTAACATAGGCACCATTACATAACATAACAGGGGCACTGCAGTGGACTTCACAAATTGCTCCCAGGTGCATAGCTCCCTTACCTTCAGTGCTGAGTCCCCCGAAAACCCACTCCCCACAACTGTACACCACTACCATAGCCCTAAGGGGTGAAGGGGGCACCTATATGTGGGTACAGTAAGTTTTGAGTGGGTTTTGGAGGGCTAACATTTACCACCACAAGTGTAATAGGTAGGAGGGGATGGGCCTGGGTCCGCCTGGCTGAAGTGCACTGCACCCACTAAAACTGCTCCAGGGACCTACAGATTGCTGTCATGGAGCTGGGTATGACATTTCAGGCTGGCATAGTGGCTGTCAAAAATCTATTTTAAAGTTTTTTTTAGGGTACGAGGGGGTTGGTGACCACTGGGGGAGTAAGGGGAGGTCATCTCCGATTCCCTCTGGTGGTCATCTGGTCAGCTCTGGAACCTTTTCACGGCTCGGTCACAAGAAAAAATGGACCAAGTATAGTCGGCCAAGTGCTCGTCAGGGACGCCCTTCTTTTTTTCCATTATTGCCGAGGACGCCCATCTCCTGATCATGCCCCAGTCCCGCCATTGCTACGGTGCCGATATGCCCCCATGAACTTTGGTCGTCCCTGAGATGGGAAGCAGTTGAGGATGCCCAAAATCGGCTTTCAATTATGCCGATTTGGGTGACCCTGAGAGAAGGACGCCCATCTCCCAATTTGTGTTGGAAGATGGGTGCCCTTCTCTTTTGAAAATAAGGAAGACTGGGCGTCTTTTGCATTGACGTTTAATGCAAGCAAGTACAAAGTGAAGCATGTGGGAAAGAGGAACTCAAACTATAGTTACATAATGCAAGGTGACACGTTAGGTGTCACCGACCAAGAAAGGGATCTTGGTGTCTTTGTTGATGATACGTTGAAACCAGTGGTGTGCTGGAGCCGGCTCGCACCGGCTCGCAAGAGCCGCTTGTTAAATTTTGACAGCTCTTGCGAGCCGGTTGTTGTATAGGGCGAGCCGGCTCCACTGCACGAAGTAAGCATGGCAGGAGGGCGCCATGCTCATCTCCCCTCCCGCTTCCATCCATGTGTAGCGATGTCCTTCTCCCCCCCATCCTCCCCTGCCGCTCCCATCCGTCCGTTTCAATTACCTGCCTCGAAGCGCCGCATTATCTAAAGCCTGCCTGCTGCCTGTCTCCAGCTGCCTGCCTTCCCTGCTTGCTTCTCAGGAGTTGGTTTGCGCCCTTTGTCCCACCGCGGGAAAAGGAAATGATGTCAGAATGATGTCAGAAGGTGGGACTAAGGTGCGAACCAACTCCTGAGAAGCAAGCAGGGAAGGCAAGCAGCTGGAGACGGGCAGCAGGCAGGCTTTAGATAATGCGGCGCTTCGAGGCAGGTAATTGAAATGGACGGATGGGAGTGGCAGGGGAGGATGGGGGCGAAGGACATCGCTAGACCTGGATGGGAGCGGGATGGCAGGGGAGGGGAGAGAACTGCTGGGCATGGATGGGCAGGGGAGAGAATTGCTGGGCATGGATGGGCAGAGGGGGCAGGGGAGAGAATTGCTGGGCATGGGTGGGCAGAGGGAGGCAGGGGAGAGAACTGCTGGGCATGGATGGGCAGAGGGAGGCAGGGGAGAGAATTGCTGGGCATGGGTAGTCAGAGGGAGGCAGGGGAGAGAATTGCTGGGCATGGGTGGGCAGAGGGAGGCAGGGGAGAGAACTGCTGGGCATGGATGGGCAGGGGAGAGAATTGCTGGGCATGGATGGGCAGAGGGAGGCAGGGGAGAGAATTGCTGGGCATGGATGGGCAGAGGGCGGTAGGGGAGAGAACTGCTGGGCATGGATGGGCAGGGGAGAGAATTGCTGGGCATGCGTGGGCAGAGGGAGGCAGGGAAGAGAATTGCTGGGCATGGGTGGGCAGAGGGGGGCAGGGGAGAGAATTGCTGAGCATGGATGGGCAGAGGGAAGCAGGGGAGAGAATTGCTGGGCATGGATGGGCAGAGGGAGGCAGGGGAGAGAATTGCTGGGCATGGGTGGGCAGAGGGAGGCAGGGGAGAGAATTGCTGGTCATGGATGGGCAGAGGGGGCAGGGGAGAGAATTGCTGAGCATGGATGGGCAGAGGGAAGCAGGAGAGAGAATTGCTGGGCATGGATGGGCAGAGGGAAACAGAGGAGAGAATTGCTGGGCATGGATGCGCAGAGGGGGCAGGGGAGAGAAGAGAGTTTCAGGACATGGATGGCGGGGAGAGCAAGAGAAATTCTGGACATGGAGGGAAGATAGAGGAAGGAGATTAGATGAGGGAAAAGGAAGTGAGGAGAGAAACTGCACATGATGGAGAAAATAGGCAGAAGCTGGATCCACTGTACAGTCAAGTATGCGGAGGACCAGAAATGAAGAAGAAAGGAGGAAAGAAAAGAAATAAATGGAAAGGAAGCCCTGGAAACGGAGTCAAGGGAACAGATAGAGAGCAGCAGAATTAGATACTGGACCAGCATGATCAGAGAAACAAAGTCACCAGACAACAAAGGTAGAAAAAAATAATTTTATTTTCATTATAGTGTTTGGAATATGTCCACTTTGAGAATCAGGTGCTGAACGTTAAAAGTTTATGTTTATTTACTTATTTATGGCATTTTATCCCATATTAAACATGAATTAGATTGAAACCTGGGATCATTTAATTTTTTTTTCCTGGAGAAAGTAATGTGTTGGCCGCCCCCCCCCCCTTCTCCGGGTATAGCCAGCTCTGCAATTTTTTTTTTGGGGGGGGGCGCAGAGGTGGGGGGGCGCAATGGTGGACGGGGAGGGGGGGGGCGCCGAGGTGGACCGGGGAGAGAGCCTGTTGTTAAAAATTTACCAGCACACCACTGGTTGAAACCCTCTGTTCAGTGTGCTGCAGCGGCTAAGAAAGCAAATAGAATGTTAGGTATTTTTAGGAAAGGAATGGAAAACAAAAGTGAGGACGTTATAATGCCTTTATATTGGTCCATGGTGTGACCGCACCTCGAATCTTGTGTTCAATTCTGGTCGCCGCATCTCAAAAAAGATGTAGTGTAATTAGAAAAGGTACAGAGAAGGGCAATGGAAATGATTTCCCTATGAGGAAAGGCTGAAGCATCTAGGGCTCTTCAGCTTGGAGAAAAGACGACTGAGGGGAGATATGATAGAGGTTTATAAAATAACGAGTGGAGTGGAAAGGGTAGATGTGAATCGTTTGTTTAGTCTTTCCAAAAATACTAGGACTAGGGGGCATGTGATGAAGCTACAAAGTAGTGAATTTAATACAAATCAGAGAAAAGATTTCTTCACTCAATGTGCAATTAAACTCTGGAATTCGTTGCCAGAGAATGTGGTAAAGGCAGTTAGCTTAGCAGGGTTTAAAAAATGTCTGGATGGATTTCTAAAGGAAAATTCCATAGACCATTAATAAATTGACTTGGGGAAAATCCACTTCTATTTCTGGAATAAGCAGCATGAACTGTATTTAACATTTTTGGGATCCTGCCAGGTATTTGTGACCTGGATTGGCCACTGTTGGATACTGGCCTTGATGGACCTTTGGTCTGTCCCAGTGTGGCAATACTTATGTACTAACCTGGGTAACATCTCACTTTTAACTCCTGGCTCTGGTGTGTGGGCTATGGCTCACTTTTCCACTGTAGTGGGGCCATGGTGAGGTGAGTTGAGATAAGCCACAAGGTCAGTGGATGTACAATGGATCATGGTACCTCTGGCCATGTAGCCTGCTGAAATCATCTCTAGTCCCCTCTATCATTGGGTGGGGCAGTTGCCACAAGACCATATCCCTTCACATTCTCCTCACAAAATGACAGTGAGCATATTAGAGGGAGAACATAGTGCTGAGCTCAACTTTGGATGTGTTTGGATTGATTGGGAATGATTACTAGGGGAGGGGGAAGAAGTGCAAGTTAGATAGGTTGGAGGCTGATATGGAGGCATAACCTTTCATATCGGTTGCTCCTTCTTATCTCATATCACTGGCACACCTGTTCCTGTGGTAAGTGTTGGGATTCTCTTCCCCCCCATTCACCTCTCAGTAAATAAATGCATAAATAAATAAATAAATAAATAAAACCTATTTACAGCTGCAGTGCTTCTGCTCAGTTACTGTTAAAGAGAAGTCTGGATAATTAAAGTTGCTTTTCAGCTTAGCCACCTACAAAGAAAAAAATGAAAATTATAAAAAAGCCAAGGAGAGGCCAGATTTAAGTTAATTAAAGTAGTAGTTTCTGTTTCATGGTCTTAAAAGGGCTTCTAAAGGAAATGCCAAATGAAGAAATAAAATATGCAGATGACAAAAACTTATACAAAGTTGTTAAATCACAAGCTGATTATGGGAAGTTGCAGGAGGTCCTTGTGAGAGTGAAGAACTACCATTGCAAATGGCATGTGAAATTTTATGTGGTAAAGTGTTAAGTGGCACACGTGATAGGGAAAACTAATCCTGAATGTAGTTTTATGATCCTAGGTTCCATATGAGGAGTCACCGTTCAGCAAATAATCTAAATTCTTGGATCAGTGTATGATGGCAGTCAAAAAATCAAATAGACTGCTAGAACATATTAAGAAAGGAATAGAGAATACAACAGAGAAATGTATCGCTCTACATTGTGACCACTCCATGAGGATATGTAATTCTTGATGCTGTATCTGAAAACAAGATAAAACTGAACTAGAAAATGTTCAAAGAAGTGTGACCAAAATTATAGAAGAGATAGAAAGGCTTCCAAGGCTAAGGTTAGGGTTGTCTAACTGGGAGAAAAGATGGCTGAAGGGAGATTTGATAACTTAGGAGTCAAGTGGAATAGGTAAATGTAAATTGGTTGTTTACTTTTCAAAAGTACAAGGGACATGCTATGAGGTTACTAAGAGGCATATTTTCAAAGCACTTAGCCTTCCAAAGTTCCATAATAGCACATGTAAAACAAATTGGATAAAATATTTTAAAATCAGTGCACAAGCAAGCTCTACATTATATTGCTGAAGGATATGGTAAAAGTAGTTAGTATAGCTGGGATTTAAACATATTTTGGGCAACCACCTGTATGAATAAGTTCATAAATTGTTATAACCAGAAAGACTTGGGGAAAGCACTGTTTATCCCCAGGTGTAAGCAGCATGGGATCTATCTACTCTTTGGGATCTTGTCAGGTTCTTTTAATCTAGGTTGGCCACCATTGGAAACAGGACACTTGGTGCAAAGATGAGATAGCAGACCTGATGATAAGTCAATCAAATGTTTGTTAATGCTGCTACAACATTTGAACCAATTAAAAAACAAGGCCCAACATGGCCATATTTTGCATCAGAGATAATAAAAGTACAAGTGGATGAGAAACTACAAGTGTCACAACCACTTATTGATCAAAATTTTTGCATCAGCCGAAACAATGTGATTCCTTTGCTACACACACAGATCACTGATTGGAAATCCTCAGATGAAAATGAGTGGACAGGGAAGAAATAGGGACTCCTGGAGAGGAAACAGGGCTGGGTCACATGCCTCGGCATCAGCTGATCAATTAGTGAAAGCAGTTAGCAATGGAAAGAGCCATGTGGCTCTAGATGATATGGGAATCTAACAGTTGGGCTATTTAATGAGTGCAAGGTATATCTATAAATGGAACAAGTAGGTGTTTCAGCCTAAGACAGTCCAATTTGAAAATGAGCACCTTATATACTTTTATAGAAAATGAAGCCAATTAACTCTTGTCTTTCCTATCACCTTGATTTTCCAATCATAACTGCAGTGTG
Organism: Microcaecilia unicolor; assembly: GCF_901765095.1. Taxonomy (NCBI): domain Eukaryota; kingdom Metazoa; phylum Chordata; class Amphibia; order Gymnophiona; family Siphonopidae; genus Microcaecilia; species Microcaecilia unicolor. The sequence continues at coordinate 79,137,089 of NC_044037.1, read as the reverse complement.
GGTTTTTGTTGACTATCATACACCATAATATATTAATCTGCAAACAAATTATCATCATTAAAGTGTGTTTAAATTGGTGGGTATATGTTTATTTTAAATAATCCATAGGATGCTTTCTAGAATATTAGCACAGCACCATTTTTCATTAGCTAAAACTAGTAAAATTTATCTTGTTAAGCACAACTAACCACAATATTTTTTGTGTAATTCTGCCATGTTGCTTTCTGAGCTCAGACTATTCCACACGTGTTGTTGTTTTTTTTTCTTATCAATTGTTTTTTCAAAAACAGCAAGGTTGAATCTTGGCTGTGGGTCAGAGTAAACCAGTGACTGGGAGGGCAAAATAAATCATACTGATTTAAGAGGGATTTTATTTTTTTCATATATTGTGTGATTGAAATGTTTAAATCCGGAAAAAAAAACCTAGCAAGGATGGATTGTTGCTGTGAAATCACTGAAAAGAAAAGTATTGCATTTTCTGTTGTTTTGATCTATATTAAAACAAAATAGAACATCAGACATTGCAAAATGGGGCAATCAAGGTTCTGAGGGAGCTGTGGCAGTCTACAGTAGCACTGTTTGTTTTATGAGTTACTAGTGTGAGAGACATCTCGTTCTGTATAATAGTCATTACTCTGTGCACTTTGGGTGAGATTATCCTGCTGAGTTTTGAAAGCACACGGTGCGGACTGAATTGAATTTCCTCCATAATGCATTATAAGAAGAGATAGAAGAATATATTAGAGCTGAGAGCCAGCTGCTTTTCTAAATCATTGATTTGTGAAGAAAATTCAACATAGTCTGCTTTATGGTAGGCAAATGTTGAGGATTTGAGTTCTGACAATACAGAAGATCAGATGATTAAAACAATTCCCTTATAAGAACAATAGGAGAAACCCTTTTGTACATCTGGTCTAGTGTGCTCATTTTTTTTAGCTTGGTAAAAAGAACAAAATATATATATTTATTTTCTACATAATTTGATATATTTACCAGATAATGTTATAGAAATATAGAAACACAGAAAATGATGCCTGTCCGCTTACTAAATTCTAAAATCCCTTTCTCTTGCTCAAAGATCCTACATGCTTTCTTGAATTCAGATACAGTTCTCAAGTCTACTGCCTCTGCTGGGAGGTTGTTCCATGTATCCATTACCCTTTTCACAAGAATTTACATAGATTACTCCAGACTCTTTCCCCTTTGATTCTCATGCTATGGCTCTGAATTCCAGTGTTACATTCAATTGAAAGAGGCCTGCCTCTTGTGCATGTTTTGTCGTAGAGGTATTTGAGTGTCTCTACCATATCTCTTTTTCCCTGCTTTTATTCCAAAGTATTCAACTTTACATCTTTAAAGGATCCAGTTAACATGCAAATGAGGACATGTTAACTTCTTATTGCAGAAGTGTGCTAACAGCTACCACATTGGCATGACACTGTGAGGGGCATAATCGAAAGAGATGCCCAAGTTTTCCTGAGGACATCCTCGCTGGACGTCCCGGCGAAGGGGTGGGGAAACCCGTATTATCGAAAGAAGATGGGTATCCATCTTTTATTTCGATAATATGGTCGTGGATACCCAAATCGCGAAATTTAGGTCGACCTTAGAGATGGTCATCCCCGATTTTCGGCGATAATGGAAACCGAGGATGCCCATCTCAGAAATGACCAAATCCAAGCCCTTTGGTTTTGGGAGGAGCCAGCATTCGTAGTGTACTGGTCCCCCTGACATGCCAGGACACCAACCGGGCACCCTAGGGGGCACTGCAGTGGACTTCATAAATTCCTCCCAGGTGCATAGCTCCCTTTCCTTGTGTGCTGAGCCCCCCCCAAACCCACTCCCCACAACTGTACACCACTACCATAGCCCTTATGGGTAAAGGGGGGCACCTAGATGTGGGTACAGTGGGTTTCTGGTGGGATTTGAAGGGCTCGCATTTACCACCACAAGTGTAACAGGTAGGGGGGGTGGACCTGGGTCTGCCTTCCTGAAGTGCACTGCACTCACTAAAACTGTTCCAGGGACGTGCATACTGCTGTCATGGAGTTGGGTATGATATTTGAGGCTGGCATAGAGTCTGGAAAAATATTTTTTTAAATTTGTTTTGAGGGTGGGAGGGGGTTAGTGACCACTGGAGGAGTAAGGGGAGGTCATCCCCGATTCCCTCTGGTGGTCATCTGGTCATTTAGGGCACATTTTTGTGGCTTGGCCGTAAGAAAAAAAAAAGACCAAGTAAAGTCATCCAAGTGTTTTTCAGGGACGCCCTTCTTTTTTCCATTATCGGTCGAGGACGCCAATGTGTTAGGCACGCCTCAGTCCCGCTTTCGCTACACCTCCGACACCCCACCATGAACTTTGGTCGTCCCCGCGAAGGAAAGCAGTTGAAGATGCCCAAAATCGGCTTTCGATTATGCCGATTTGGGCGACCCTGTGAGAAGGACGCCCATCTTGCGATTTCTGTTGAAAGATGGGCGCACTTCTCTTTCGAAAATAAGCCTGTTTGTGTGTGTTAATTTATGCATTAGCTGCATATGGTGTTAGGGGGGCAGGAACTAGGTAGGTCATGGAAATGGGCATTTAATGTATAATGCATTGAGCACATGGTAATTAGCATGTGCTAGCTTCCATTGTGCTAATAGTAACCAGATGCTACACACGCTAATGCACATGTCCATCTGTTAATTGTAGAGGACGTGCAGTACACATCCTCAACAATTAACACACAGCCGTTACGCCTAACGTGTATTGATTTTTCCTGTTAAGGTACATTAGGTGTAAAAACTGAACACACTTTAATAAAACACCCCCGAAGTTAGTTTCCATATGTTTTATAACAAACATTACTGATCACTGATGAGTTCATCTTGTATTTGCTATTTTCAACGCAAAACACTGTGAGAAACTTTTTATTTTGGGAAACAGCAAAAGTAGGCCTGGAGGAGAAAATTATTCCATATGTCAGCCAAGGGGGAAAAATGATAAATGAATCCTTACTATTGGAAAAGCAACTTTGCAAAGCCACAAACCAATTAGTCTCTAGTCCATCAACCAGAAATAAAGACAATTATGTTACAATTCAAACTTCACTTAACTTACTGAACTCACAGGCCCACATTTCATTACAATACTGGAAACATCAAAGATAAGAGTATGGGAACAGGTCAGGCAAATTACTGGCTAGAATGATTAAGACACAGGAAGAGAACAGAAACATAGCAGTCCTCAAAGACAATGATGGGGTCAGACAGCACTCATTTTGATTAATTAATAGTGTTTTCCAACGCTACTAGAAAAATCTATTCCGGCAAGAAAAGGGCAGTAATAAGGATATTAATTTATTGTGAGTTCCTGAGATTGAATTAGAGGCACTTAATGGTTCCACAACCCTGAAAGAATTCCACTTGACTATCCATAGACTCCAAAAATGTAAGTAATCAGACCCAGATCTACTCCAGCCTGAATTTTAGAGGGGGATGGTGCAGAGATTTTTCTTTTGGTTTGAATTATTTTGAGGTACCCTATTTTTCCTTAGGTTTTGAGTGTGTACGGTGGATCAGGAATGCTTGGAGACCACTCTTGCCCTCTTTTGGGCCTATAGTTAGGATAAGATGCTCAAGTAAGAAGGGCAGAAGGTCTAGGGTAGGGGTGGGTGACCTCAATCTTCGAGGGCTGCAACCCAGTTGGATTTTCAGGATTTCCCCAATGAATATGCATGAGTTCTATTTGCATGTACTGCCTCTATCGTATCCAAATAGATCTCATGAATATTTAATGTGAAAATCCTGAAAACCCAAATGGGTTGTGGACCTCGAGGACCAAGGTTGTCCACCCCTGATCTAGGGGTTACGTGAGGGGCATAATCGAATGGCGCCGGCCATCTATATGGACAGCATCGCAAACAGCGGTTGCATACACAGGGAGGACTGGTGCTCATCAACTTAAAAAAAAAATCCTACTAAGCTTGTGTTTTTATAAATTATACTTTATTTATTTATTACAATATTCAAATTATACAATTACATCACAAAAAATGCAACTGAGAAAACAATAGAAATTACATTTAGAACAGGCAAAGGGAAACTCCATCTTCTAAAAAGAAGAAATAACTTTATATTACGTCCACAATAGAAGAAAAAGGAGCCAAGATATATAGAAAGTATTAAAGGAAATAAACATATCAAGAGAAAACACCAAAATCAAGCAGATACCGCAGCCATACTGGGACAGACCAAAGGTCCATCAAGCCCAGTATCCTGTTTCCAACAGAGGTCAATCCAGGTCACAAGTACCTGGTAAGATCCCAAAACAGTACAAAACTGTCCCAAATTTCTTATAGGCTGTCATGTTTGCACTTTCAATTCTTCATTTGAAACTACTAATTCCAGCAATTATCTGGGTTCACTAAAGATATAAGAATTATTTGGGTAAATCAAGCAGCAAGTACAAGGAAAATGAAGTACAAAATCCATACCCAGAGCCTGTGCCCAGGGGCGTAATGCCAAAAACTCCTAATGCCATCTCTGGGTATTCCTTGATAAGTCAGGAAATATTTAAATCTTAGAATCCATAAATTCACAATCCATATAACTAAAATATAATTTTAAGACTGTATCCCTATCAGGTCAAGTGCAAAATTCACCAAAAGGGTGGTTCTTTGGGTTACAAGTTCCAGAGATAATGATTCCAAAAGGTCAGTCAAATTTGCCACTTGGAAATCAGTTCCGGTTTTACTACCTGGCAAAAAACAGGTATTGAGCTCTTACTAAAGGTGGCAGTATCTCAGCTGGAAACTTAAGAATTTTCAGAAAATACTTATTTACCATGGGGGAAATTAATGGGGACTTTGGGAAATTCAAAAATCTAAAAATGTTCTTCCTCAATCGATTTTCCATATATTCCATTTTTCATGTATTCTTTGAAGTAACAATTTTATCTTTAACTAAAGTCCCACAGACTTCTTGTAACTCTGATATCTGCTGTAAAAGGGGGCCTCGGCACACATCAAAAACATGTACCAATGCCAGTGCAGGCCCCATTTTACTGCTGCTTCGTAAAAGGACCCCTAAGTGTGTAAATTTAGGCATGGGATCTGTGCCTATAATTTATACACAACCTGAAAAGGGGGCACTGAAATGGGCGGGTCATGGACATCTTGGGCATTCTTAAAATTTACATGTGTTGCTATAAAATAAAAGGGATACACGCCTAATTTAGGCGCATACATTTGTACCACATTTCAGTTGGTGCAAATGCCCATGCTTAAAGTTAGGCGTGATTCTCAGACGTAAACGCTATTCTACAAACTGCGTAAAACTTTACAAGTGGTTTATAGAATAGAGCTTTTATAGGCACTGATTTTTTTTTACCATATATAAAATGTATTTATTGGGGTTTATTAATCACCTATATGAAGAGATTCACCCAAGGTGGTGTACAGTACCTAGCCCTATGTGTGCATAGGGTGTAGTTTAGGTGGACTGTGTGCAGAATCATATTACACAACTACTGGTTGGAATACCAGCCCTGACACCCAGAGGTGGACGATTGAAATCCCACTGCTGCTCCTTGTGATCTTGGGCAAGTCACTTAATCTTCCATTACCTCAATTACAAAATTAGATTGTGAGCCCTCCAGACACAGAGAAATACCCAGTGTACCTGAATGTAACTCACCTTGAGCTACTACTAAGAAAGGTATGAGCTAAATCCAAATAAATAAATGTATCCCTGATCTCAAGCAGACGTAATATCCACAACTTGAATGTAGGTGTTATTGTTGTTGATTTGTGTTCCTATGTCTCTTTATAAAATTGTGCCAAAATAGGTGCCTTCCTGCTCATTTAACCTAAGCATCCTGCTATAAAATTATCCTCCGAAGGGAGTGAGGGCCATGAGTGTTTTACATTTTTATTTTTGTCAGATTTCATAACTTTAGGGCAGCCTTCAGGCATGGTTAGACGAACTGAACGCATACTAACAAATTCACCTTCCTAGTTCCCATGAGCTAGTGAATTCACAGTGACTGCATTGTATCTTGTTGAAATTTTCCTCTTACACACTCATGGCCATTTTGCTGAACTTCCCCAGTAAAAATGATGAAATAAGGGAAAATATGAAGATTAGTCAAAGTCAAATCAAGCTGAAATTCAACTTATTCCAATTTGACCGCATATTTTACACAATTGCTATCCATGTTACATTCTTTGTGCCATATCTTACTTTAAATTAAACGCCTGAAAATATTCAAATACCAAGCATTGAGAAAAATCATTTAGGTAAATATGATCTTTCCTCATAAGAAGTAATATAACTGTTGACATTCTAAGGCTTAGTTAGTTCATTAATTATCTAAATCTTTTCATATTCTCTTCATGGTGACTCTGCTTCATGCTTTCGTGTTTAGTTTATGCTGAATGGCTGTTTGGGCTGTTCCACTGTAGTACCGAAAAATATTTATCAGTGATGCTAATACAGAGATACAAAACATAGTTCTGTGATAAAAACATTTCACTTGCTTTTATCTGCGCATAAATTGGAACCAATGTAGCATCCACAACAGGAGAAATTATATCATTTTATCTAGTGAAAGAGATCACAGCTGACTGACTGACTGAATAAGCTGCAAAAATAATATGCTAATAAAATGGGCATGGACTATATAAAATTAGATTGGCTATAAAGTAGTTCCTAACAGAAAGAAAATTGTATGTACAGCCAATATCTCAGTGAGGATTATTTTCATTTAATGAATGATTCATTATAATTAAAATAAAAATGAAATGGCCTTTACCATACTCTAAGAGAGTTTATCAATGCAATGGAGTCTACGGTATGTCCTATATAGTTGTCATGCAAATACAATGCCTCCTCATTCCTTAAAAAAAAGGTCCATTTTTATTATATGTTATATAGCAGGGAAGATGTCTTTCTTTTAAAATTTTGTTCTGAGCTGAGGACTCCCGAAGACTAGTCAAGAATATATGTATGTATATATATCAGCCCCTAGAACAGCTGCTGATCACAAAGGTATGCTAGGAAGACGGACTCTCTATCACAGCCCACGGGGGAGAGATGGAGGGCTGACCCTGGCTCAGAATTAAGAGCAAATAGGAAAGTTCACAAGGAGTCATTCCCAGAGCTCAGACGTGCATGTAAGCTACCTTTCTCACTGTGTTACAAATGGGTGAACACTGATTGGGCCTCATTCATGTATACGAAACATGAAAGCATGGTTTAAGTATATAACAAAGAGATTATTACTACAAAGGGCGAGCTGTAAGAATGAGTTAGGGAGATCAAAATGATTGAAATGAAAAGGACCTCATGGAACTGAGAAAGTGAATTCCTATGTGGCCTGTAGAGGTTAAGGGAGAATTGGCCAAGGTGTTTACTCTTAGATCGTAGGAAATGATCTCATTACTTCTAGACTGCTGGAGATTACTTTATGAAGTCTCAGATTGGCCTCTGCCAACATTGCTTGTGTTCTCTTTAACAATTCAATGGCTTCTTCTACATGATGTAAGAGCTTCAAACCATCATCAACATAAGTCTCTTTTGATGAAGTGTCTGGCATCCATGCCATACTCTATTTTTCCTTCTTGGGCTCTCTTTCTAAGCCATAGTTTGCCTTAAGGTGATGGACTATTAACAAACATGTGAACTCTTAATTTGGGTTCCACAAGCTCCTAGTTAGAAACATAGAAACATGATGGCAGATAAAGGCCACATGACCTATCCAGTCTGCCCATCCTCTGTAACCCCTAATACTTCCTGTTCCTAAGCGATCCCACATGCTTATCCCATGCCTTTTAAAATTCTGGAACAGTCCTCGACTCCACCACCTCCACCGGGAGGCCATTCCACGCTTCCACCACCCTTTCTGTGAAATAATACTTCCTTAGATTACTCCTAAGCCTATTCCCTCTTAACTTTTCCATATGCCCCCTCATTCCAGAGCTCTCCTTCATTTGAAAAAGGCTCTCTTCCTGTACATAAATGCCCTTGAGGTATTTAAACGTTTCTATCATGTCTCCTCTCTCCCTCCTCTCTTCCAGCGTATACATGTTGAGGTTCATAAGCCTGTTCCTATAATTTTTGCATTGAAGACCGCTTACTAATTTCATAGCAGCCCTCTGGACCGACTCCATCCTGTTTATATCTTTCCATAGGTGCGGTCTCCAGAACTGCACGCAGTACTCCATATGAGGCTACACCAGAGACTTATACAATGGCACTATCACCTCCTTTTTCCTGCTGGTCATGCCTCTCTTTATGCACCCAAATATCCTTCTGACTTTGGCCGTCGCTTTTTCTACCTGTTTGAAAGCTTTAAGGTCATCAGAAACAATCACCCCTAAGTCCCGCTCTTCCTTCGCACACTGAAGCACTTCACCCCCTATACTGTACCGTTCCCTCGGATTCTTGCGACCCAAGTGTGTGACCCTGCATTTTTTGGGATTAAACCGTGGAGGGGCATAATAGAACATCACCGGCGAAATAGATCGCCGGCGATCTATTTTGGCGGCGGCGCAACAGCTGGCCACAACCGTATTATCAAAAAAAATGGCCAGCCATTTTTTTCGATAATACGGTGTAGGCCGGCCAAATGCCAAAGTTCGCCGGGTTTGAGATCGCCGGTTTTGTTTTTCAGCGATAATGGAAAAAAATGCCGGCCATCCCGAACCCAGCGAAATACAAGGCATTTGGTCGTGGGAGGAGCCAGCATTTGTAGTGCACTGGTCCCCCTGACATGCCAGGACACCATCTGGTCACCTAGGGGGCACTGCAGTGGACTTCAGAAGAAGCTCCCACATGCATAGCTCCCTTACTTTGGGTGCTGAACCACCCAACCCCTCCCCAAACCCACTACCCACAAATGTACAACACTACCGTAGCTCTTAGGGGTGAAGGGGGCAACTACATGTGGGTACAGTGGGTTTTGTTGGGCTCCCGTTTACCAGCACAAGTGTAACATGTAGGGGGGGATGGGCCTGGGTCTGCCTGCCTTAAGTGCACTGCGGTACCTACTAAAAGTGCTCCAGGGACCTGCATACACGCAGGCCTCTTGGACTTGTTGCTGCTGTATAACCTTGGCACACCAGTTGACACCTGAAGACTAATCTCTTTGAAAAAGTCCTTTATTTGAATAAGCACGTTTACTCACAGTTTACTACAGATCAGAGGTTGTGCCCCACTGGCAAAGAGTCTCCCTGGTACTGAGATTAGCAGTAGGTGAGAGCTGACAGAATGCTGTACAATGCCCTCTTTCAGCAACATTCAAGGTAAGAACTAAGTTCTCTAACGTGGGTAACACATGAAAGGGATCTAAAACTGGCTTACAAAATGGCACTACCTCATGGACTACCGGAAACAAAACTGGACACACTCTGACCCAGTTAGCAGGGGGAAAAGCACCATGGGAGTAGAGCCCACTACCCTACACCCACCACAATGCATTGCTGATGTGACTCTGCAGTGCACCTAACAGAAAAGGTGTCACACTCACCCGTGAGCCACATCACAACCAGGGAAAGGCTGTCAGAGGAGAGAACATATCTGCCGTCATGGAGGTGGGTACGGCATTTGAGGCTGGCATACAGGCTGACAAAATATGTTTATAATTGTGTTTTTTAGTGTGGGAGGGGGTTGGTGACCTCTGGGGGAGTACGGGGAGGTCATCACCGATTCCTTCCGATGGTCATCTCGTGAGTTGGGGCACCTTTTTGAGGCTTGGTCATGAAAATAAAAGGACTAAGTAAACTTGGTGAAATACTGATGAACGCCGCTTTTTTTCCCATTATCTGTGAAAGCCAGCCATCTGGTAGCCACGCCCATGCCCCGCCTTTGCTATGCCGCCGACACGCCCCCTTGAACCTTCGCTGGCGAGGCGACGGGAAAGTGGCGATGCTGTCAAAAAAGCCGCTTTCGATTATACCGATTTGACCGCTTTTGAGAAATCGCCGGCCATCTCCCAATTTATGTCGGAAGATGGCCGGCGATCACTTTCGAAAATAAGCCTGTTAGTTGCCAAATATTGGTCCATTCCTCTAGCTTCACTAGGTCCTTCCTCATGTCATTCACACGCTCCAGGGTGTCCACCCTGTTGCAGAGTTTAATATCATTCGCAAATAGACAAACCTTACCCGGACAGCCCTTCCACAATATCGCTCACAAAGACGTTAAAAAGAGTCGGCCCCAGGACCGATCCTTGCAGTACTCCACTGACGACATCCTTTTCTTCAGAGCAAGCTCTATTTACCACTACACTAACCTGCTTATTTTTGAAAGAGAAAAACGCCTATATTTCGACCCAAATCGGGAGATGGGCGTTTTTCTCGCAAAGGCGCCCAAATCGGTATAATCGAAAGCCAGTTTTGGGCGTTTCCAACTGCACTCCGTCTCGGAAACAAATAAAGTTGATGGGGGCGTGTTGGAGGTGTGGTGAAGGCGGGACTGGGGCGTGGTTATCAGCCGAGGAGAGATGGGTGTCTTTAGCTGATAATCGAAAAAAAGGCGTTTTTGCCGCGATTTTGGGTCACTTTTTTTGGACCCTTTTTTTTACGAACAAGTCCCAAAAAAGTGCCCCAACTGCCCAGATGACCACTGGAGGGAATTGGGGATGACCTCCCCAGACTCTCCCAGTGGTCAGTAAACCCCCTCCCACCAAAAAAAACCCACTTTAAAAACTTTTTTCCAGCCTCCATGCCAGCCTCAAATGCCGTACCCACCTCCATGACAGCAGAATGTGTTCTATCCTGTGACAGTCTTTCCCTGGGTCAGATGTGGCTCTCGGGTGCACTACAGGGTCACATCAGCATTGCATTGTGGTGGGTGTAGGGTATTGGGCTCCGTGATTTCATTAGATTGTGTTACAGTCTCACGATGTTGGTAGTTGGTAGGCTCTTCTCCCATGGTGCTTTTCCCCCTGCCTACTGAGTCAGAGTGTGTCCAGTTTTGTTTCCGGTAGTCCATGAGGTAGTGGCCATTTTTGTAAGCCAGTTTTAGATCCCTTCATGTGTTAGCCACGTTAGAGAACTTAGTTCTTACCTTGAATGTGGCTGAAAGAGGGCATTGTACAGCATTCTGCCAGCTCTGACCTACTGCTAATCTCAGCACTGGGGAGACTCGTTGCAAGTGGGGCACAACCTCTGATCTGCAGTTAACTGTGAGTAAACGTGCTTATTCCAACAAAGGACGTTTTCGGAGGGATTAGTCTTCAGGTGTAAACTGGTGTGCCAAAGTTATATAGCAGCAACAAGTTCTAGAGGCCTGCTTGTATGCAGGTCCCTGGAGCACTTTTAGTAGGTACCGCAGTGTACTTCAGCCAAGTGGACCCAGGCCCATCCCCCCCACCTGTAACACTTGTGCTGGTAAATGGGAGGCCTCCAAAACCCACTGTACCCACATGTAGGTGCCCCCTTCACCTCTAAGAGCTATGGTAGTGTTGTACATTTGTGGGTAGTGGGTTTTGGGGGAGGGGGGTTGGGAGCTCAGCACCCGTGGTAAGGGAGCTATGCATGTGGGAGCTTTTTCTGAAGTCCACCGCACTGACCTAGGGTGCTCAGTTGGTGTCCTGGCATATCAGTGGGGCCAGTGTACTACGAATCCTGGCCCCTCCCATGACCAAATGGCTTGGACTAGGACGTTTTTGAGCTGGGCGTTTTTAGTTTCCATTATTGTTAAAAAAAACAAACACCCAGCTCAAAAACGTCCATTTTTTTGAAAATACGCTTCTGCCCTCCCCTTCACGTACCCGTTCTCGGAGATAAACGCCCATGTAGATAGGCGTTTTTGTTCGATTATGCCCCTCTCTGTCTCCTACCATTCAACCAATTTGGGCACTCAATTTATTTATCAGTCGCCTGTGCGGAACCGTGTCAAAGGCTTTGCTGAAATCCAAGTATACCACAGTATATAGTTGATGATGTTATCCTAGTACCACAGGAATCTCAATTTGTTTCTAGTCTGGTATACGACAAAGCAGTAGAACATTTGCTGGATATCCGGTGTTATGGCAATAGGTTCCTTTCTGAAGTAAATCAAGACTCCTAATAAACTGTTAATCATATCAGGCACAGAAAGCATCACATTGTTGAGTAAGATTCCTTGAAATTGAGCACTGGAATGAAACAGAATCCTGATCTGGCCTGGTTTTTGTGGATGATACATACCAAAGATAGGTAGGTACCAACATTCTTTTGTGGTCTTTTAATGGTGCAGCTGGCTCTGCATGGCCATTATCCAGTAAGTCAGAACTTAAGTTCTTATGTGTTTCCAGAAAAGGAAGAACAAGGGGATAGAAGCATTTAGGGATGAAGGACCTCTACTAGCATAACAGAGAATAGTAAAGAAAGAAAACTAGTAAAGCTCAGAAAGGATATTGATGAACATGCCTGTGAACCAATGAAAACAGTACCCAGAGCTGACAGAATGGTGAAAAAAGTGGCAAACAGAATCTGCCCAACTAACAAAGCACCCACAATTCTTTGACAAAAGTTTTTAGATTTTCTGACAAAGTTTAGGAAAGTGAAGCAGCCAAGACCTGTCACTCTTCCTTATACAATGGGGATACTGAAGATTAGCAGAAGAAGCAGCTTGTTGAGTAAACTCCTTGTACATCTCTTTTGATATTTTCTTAACAGTTACAAAGAAAATATCAAAGATTCAGTAACAGGTATGTGAGTGACATTGAGTAAGCCCCAGAGGGTTAAGGATTACAGAAAAGACATAAATGTTTTAGACATATTTCAATAACTATCTTGTAAGCAGAAGTATGGTATATTGTCCTGACCTTCAAGGTAGACCGTTAATTCCCAAGAGACTTAACCCTCTCCTCCATTACACAGACACATTCTAAGGTTACATGTGCTGAACTTTAATGTGGGAAGTAGAGCAAAAGCAGCCCAGCAGCAAACATCCATCCTTCCTACCAAATCCTGCACCTCAAACTGGGAAAGACTTTACTAAATCATCATACATTTAAAAACATCAGGCAGACAGGCAGAATACTAGTCTGGACAGAAAGAAAATCAACTACATAACAGTTCGTTTTCACATTTTCTTTCTTATGTTTGCTGTTTTCCATCCAACCAGCCACCAAAGAGAGAAGGGCAAGTGGAGTGCTTTTGGAACTTGTTTTATCAAATATCAGATCATGAAGAATTGCCAAAGCTTCTGATGGATCTCAGCAGCTCAAGATTGCAGCTGCAAGATGTAGGACCAGGTTGGTTTGCAGCTGGAAACCAGATTCCATCTATCTCTGAGATACCAGACCTTCTCTTTCTCTCCTCCAAAGCATGCACTTCTGATTCAACAAGATGAATTCAGTGGACTGTATACAAAAACAAAAACAATGGTAATATGGAGATAATGTTGTGTCTACTGCTGTTGTGCTTTGCAAAAATTAGGGATGTGGAGGTCACTAGCGTAGGTTAGAGGAAATTATTAGTAATATGAGAGATCTAATTAGTATATTTGAATACTTCTTAACTCAACTATATAATTAAGCTCTGGAATTCATGACCAGTGTATGTGTTAAAAGTGGTTAGCATAGTAGTGTTTCACAAAGGTTTGGACAAGTTCTTGGAAGACAAGTCCACAAATCATTATTAAGATGGACTTGGGGAAATCCACTGCTTATTCCTGTGATAATCTATTTTACTTTTTGGGATTGCAACTTCTTGTGACTGGGATTGGCCACTGTTGTAAACAGGATAATGGGCTTGATGAATTTTGGTCTGCCCCAGTATGGTGATGCTTATACACCTAGAGAGGAGATGATGGGAAGGAGAACAAGCCAGAGAAGGAATGCTCATGGAGGAAGAATAAGACTATGGGGATGATGGGAGACAAAAGGTATGAAAGGTTTTTTTTTAATCATTTTTATTGAGTTTTCAAGGAAATGTAAACCAATATAACATACAACAACAAAACCAAATGCATTACATATAGATAAATGTGACAATTTAAGTATAAATATAAAAATCTAATCTCTAGGAGATGCTGATGTTTTGATGTAATGATCAAAAGGAGCCCAATGCTTCTTAAAAGTAGGCAATTGATGAAATTTAAAAGCTGCAGATTCTTCATAGATGACTGCACCATTCACAAAATGTTCAAATGCAAATTATTTTTCCAATGAAATACTGTAAGATGAGTGGCTAGAGCCATCATTATATCAAAAGGTTTTTGATATTGATCCTCATGTGTAAGTTTAGGGGTTGAAGAACAAAGTATTATCACATCATATGTCAAACCAACAGGCGAGGAGAAGGGAATTATTGAACATATTCTTTTCCATATTAATTTCCAGTAGGTGGACACATGGGAACATTCAAATAGTAGATGCTTCAGGTGACCAACAGGAGCAGAACAAGACCAACATTTTGTAGGAGATGTTGATCTGGTTAGTTTAGACACTTTGAAAGGAGTCCAATAAGCTCTATGAAGAACAAAAAATGATGATTGTGTTATACCAGCAGAGAAAGAAGGTCTATTGGATTTAGACCAAAAGGTTAGCCAATCAATTTTATCATGACAGAACAATTCCAACTCCCATCTATGTTGGAGCTCAAGACAGGGGTTTGTGAAAACCGAGCTTCTCATTTCCCCCCCCAAACCCACCTCCCCGCTCCCCCCCATTTTCTATTTCTGTTGATGGCTCTCTCATTCTCCCTGTCTCCTCAGCTCGAAACCTTAGGGTTATCTTTGACTCTTCTCTCTCCTTCTCTGCTCATATCCAGCAGATTGCCAAGACCTGTCGTTTCTTTCTTTACAACATCCGTAAAATCTGCTCCTTTCTTTCCGAGCACTCTACCAAAACCCTCATCCACACCCTTGTCACCTCTCGTTTAGACTACTGCAATCTGCTTCTTGCTGGCCTCCCACTTAGTCACCTCTCCCCTCTCCAGTCGGTTCAAAACTCTGCTGCTCGTCTCATCTTCGGCCAGGGTCGCTTTACTCATACTACCCCTCTCCTCAAGTCGCTTCACTGGCTCCCTATCCATTTTCGCATCCCTGTTCAAACTTCTTCGACTAACCTATAAATGTACTCACTCTGCTGCTCCCCAGTATCTCTCCACACTCGTCCTTCCCTACACCCCTTCCCATGCACTCCGCTCCATGGATAAATCCTTCTTATCTGTTCCCTTCTCCACTACTGCCAACTCCAGACTTCGCGCCTTCTGTCTCGCTGCACCCTACGCCTGGAATAAACTTCCTGAGCCCCTACGTCTTGCCCCATCCTTGGCCACCTTTAAATCTAGACTGAAAACCCACCTCTTTAACATTGCTTTTGACTCGTAACCACTTGTAACCACTCGCCTCCACCTACCCTCCTCTCTTCCTTCCCGTACACATTAATTGATTTGATTTGCTTACTTTATTTTTTGTCTATTAGATTGTAAGCTCTTTGAGCAGGGACTGTCTTTCTTCTATGTTTGTGCAGCGCTGCGTACGCCTTGTAGCGCTATAGAAATGCTAAATAGTAGTAGTAGTAGTAGTAGTCATGTATACATTTGTACATTCTCGATGCTTTCCTATTATCCATTAGCATAGTACGGCAAAAAGTAGTAAGATTAGCAGCATCTGACTGACCACCCGTGGTTTGCAACAAATTTTGATAGATATTAGAGAGGGAAAGCCAAGAATCAGCATCAAGTGTAGTTAAATTACATTGTAGACAAGCAGATTGAGCAGAAGTCACAACATTACATTCAGTAATTTGAGATAATGACCATATACCTTTTTCCTGCCACAGTAGCCAGTTTAAAGTAGAATTACTTAATTTAATGGATGAATTAAACCAAATACTAATATCAGAAAAAGTAACATACATTTTAAATATTTTTTCTCATAGTGGTGAATAAATATTTTTCTCATAGTGGTGATTAGCTTTGCAGTAGCTTTAATTAAATGCATACCAGTGGGATATGGAAATGCATCTTTCGAAGGAAGAAGATGAAGAGGAAAAGGGGAACTTAAATGCTTCTCAAAGTCAAGCCATCTAGGGAGATTATGACGATTATCCTCATGAAACCAATATATAGCCTGTGACAATCTGAATGCCAGATGATAAGATTTAAAATCTGGGAAGTTGATACCACCATTAGACTTATACAATTTAAGTTTTTGAAGAGCAATTCTAGGGGGTTTACGCTGCCATAAAAACCTAGAAATTTTACTTTCTATTTTCTTATATAGCGAAGAAGGGAATGGAAAAGGTACCATGCTGAAGACATAATTTAATTTTGGAGTAAGAACCAATTTTATTGCCTCAGCCCTACTCCACCATGAAAGATAAAATGGATTCCATCTATCTAGAGTAGAGTCTACTATAGATAGTAGAGCTTCAGAATTTAATTGTAAAGAGTGATCTACAGTTTTACCATACCAAATTCCCAGGTATTTTATCCTATTAGGCTCCCATTTAAAAGGAAAGGAAGAAATATGATGCTTCTGAACAGAAGGAGATAAGGACAAAACCGCTGATTTATTCTATTTTATCTAATAACCAGACAGTAAAGAGAAGGATTCTATAGAAGTGAAAGAGTAGGTAGGGATTTTAATGTTGTATACAGAAGGATATCATCAGCATTTAATGGTAGTTTAAATTCATCAATACCAATATGTACACCCAAAATTTCAGAATTATGCCTAATTGCCATTGCCAAAGGTTCTAAAGCAATGTTAAAAAGAAGTGGTGAGAGAGGGCAACCTTTTTTGGTTCCCCTTTTTAGGGGAAATGGTTTAGATACATTGCCATTGACCACTATAGTAGCTAGTGGATTATCATAAAGAATATTAACCATGTTTATAAATCTTTCACCAATACCAAACCATCTCATGGTATAAAACAGATACTGCCACTCAATTCTGTCAAATGCTTTTTCTGCATGTAAGGAAACTATAATTAAAGAGTCATGAAAATGACGAGCATTTGACAAGATATTCCAAAAACGTCGAGAATTATCATTTGGGAGACATAGGGGAGTAAATCCATTTTGATCTTTATGAATAATAATAGGGAGACTTTTTTGGAGTCTAGAGCCAAGAATTTTAGCGAATATTTTATTATCAGTGTTAATAAGAGATATGGGCCTATAATTTTCTACTTTATTGTGATCTTTATAAGGTTTAGGAATTACTATAATTGTAGATTCTAGAAAAGAACCTTTAGAAGAGTCTTCCGTTAGAAAAAGATTATATAACTGGAGAAGTTTGGGTACAAGAATGTCTGAAAAAGCTAAATAGAATTCAACATTAACTCGTATTGGACTTAGCTTAACTCTTCCTCCTTATGATTCCCCAATGTGTCTGTCACACATGACCTTTACTTTACCACAACCTCACTCTGTATTTGTTCATACCAGTATTGGCGATCGCTTCTAAGGTACTCACGTAAGCCACATTGAGCCTGCAAATAGGTGGGAAAATGTGGGATACAAATGTAACAAATAAATAAATAAAACATTAAGCCCCTCGTTTCCTGGAGACTTATTTTTTGGAAATGATTTCAAAGCTGAAAGTATTTCCGCTTCAGTGATATCTTGATCAAGAGAATTCAATAAGTTCTGAGGAATAGTAGGAGGGGTCAAATACTCAGTGAAACTATGAAACGAAGAGGGTGAGAAATTGATTTCAGGACTAAATAAATTCTTATAAAAACTCTGAAACTGAAAGGCTATATCAGGATCCGTGGTATGTATAATATCTGATGAATCTGTTATCTGAGTAATTCTAGACCTATCTTGTTTAAATTTAAAATATTGAACAAGTAGATGGCTAGATTTGTTACTCTCAGCATAGTAAAGAGATGTTTGAGAATGTATACAAGAAAAAGCTTCCTTAGCAACTAAATTATTATATTCTTTCTTAACCTTAATGCGTAAAAACTGAATATTTGAAATACACATTATTGAAAGGGGTTATCCTCCGAATATGCTTTCTCTGCTGGTTTCGTCAATGATTATGGCAAAAAGAACAAAAATTTATTTTTCAATATAAAACAATCGTGCATGGCCTTAATAGAAATGTAGAATGGAAGGCATTCTATTAAAAGACAAGGGCCCTTTAAAAGACTTTCCACTCAGGATTGGCTGGAACTTGGTCAACGTCAGTTTAAAAACCTGCAACCATCTTGGAGCAGAAAATTGCATTACCGAAAAAAACTCTTCCTGAAGCAGCAACAAAGATTGCGAAACTAGACGTGCTTGTAGAAGAATAATGGTTGTAGTGGAATGAAAAATGAAGAGGCATAATGGGACATCACAGAGAAATACACCCCAACCGGTTGGAGGGTTTGTAACGAGGTGAACATTCACACAAGATAAGTGCAAAATATGTTGAAGAGGAGTACATAACAACGGGGGGGGGGGGGGGGGGGGGGGTAGCCAGTGTTGTTCAATATCAGAATAGAAAATTACAACTAGTGGAATATGGAATGTCACATTTTGTCTAAGGTTTAAATGAGATATCTCTCTTACAGCATGAATGTTTCAACATGACAGGTAGACTCAACAAGCAATGTTTTTTTCTCATTATTGAGTTATTTTACATTGGCTGAGGAGAGCTCTTGTCAATAAATATATAAAAAATTACAAGACCAATGATAACAACAAAGCTCCAATTTAAAAGCGGTGGCGCTCTCAAATGAACATAATAAAGAGAGCAAGTATTCCTTGCGGAATAGCCAAGCTTGGTAGCGTTGAGGTCTGGTGTTAGTTAAATAGTAAGATAATTTATGTGCTGAGAGAGTGATATCCTATTACCACTTGGTAAAATCAGAGTGCAAGGTAAGTAGTATACCATGCCATATTTTGTATTGTTACTTGTATATTTTTACTGCTGTAATTGCCTATTGCTCATGTTTGATCTATTCTTACTGTACACCGCCTTGAGTTAATTCCTTCAAAAAGGCGGTAAATAAATCCTAATAAATAAATAATAAATAAATAAAATTAACTGCCAATGAGGACCTTCAGTAGTTTACACACACTACTGTCAGCTCCCACACTTGTAATGCTCCACCTGACACTCTGTCAATCTCACATAATCCAATCTCCTTTATGTGTCTCACCAATTGTTCTGCCTTGGGTATATGTTGAAAATAATTGTGGATGGTCAAAATTTCCTAATATTGTAAAATAGTTTTGTTACTACAGAAACATTTCTTGTATAAGGAAGGACTACTATCAATCTATCATCTGACACTTGCTGTTTATAACCCAATAGCAAATCTCTCTGTGTGTGTATTTGGCATGAAGATACGCTTTTCTAACCACTCATGTAGAATAGCCCTGTTGAAAAAAATGTTCCACCATTTGACTTGCATTCATCTCAAAAGTCTCATCAATTGAGCAAATACACATAATGCGCAAAAATTGACAAACTAAGAGGCCTGTTTTGAGTTTACAAGGATGGAAACTACTAAAGTGAAGCAGAGAATTCCTCGCTACAGATTTCCTATGTGTGGAGGTATCAATTCTATTACCCACCCTACATATGTTAACATCTAAAAAATAAATCTGCTCTTGACAAAAAGTAGCAGTAAACTGGAAAAGAATTCAACAGACCACTAAAAATTACCCCCTAGATGATCATCCTCTGTCCTCTGTGCATATGTGATTCTCTTTGTGGGGGAAGTTTATTGAAAATGTGTATACAGACAACTGCTAGAGGCTAATAGGGCCATTAATACTAGGCAATCCAGTTTCCAAATGGTATCATGGGACAGAGACTTAGTTTCTTTGTTGAATGAGCATTAGTTAATTAAGGACTGGGGAAAGGGTATTTTATTACCTTTTTAAAAATCCTGCTGCAGCATTCCATACAGTTAATTGTTCTTTATTGTGGCAGACACTTTTTAACATCTGGGGTTGGCTGGTATTGTGTTTTCTTGGCTGTCATCATTTTTAATGGCTAGTGCTCAGAATGTAATTTGGGAAGGCTTTAAATCTGGTTTTCAACTGTAGACCTGTGGATTGCCTCAGGGGTGAGTGTTATTGCCCCTATTATTCAATCTTTATATGAGTCCCTTAGTTAAAGTGATTGAACATTTTGGAGTCTCCTGTCACCTATTGCTGGTGATCTACAGTCGTGGATTAAGTTTGGACACAATCAGAATCAATGTCTGTAGTAAAGCGGTGTCTTGAGGAAATCTCTAAGTAGTTTCAGGAAGTAGAGTTAAAACTTAACCCAGGGAAACTGAGTTATTTATGGGTAAGTAGAAAATGCAACATTTTTTTCTTCTATCTGTAGGTGATGTTCCTTTGTGTAAGATGGAGGCTGTAAAGAATTTACGAGTGTTGTTAGATGCAGATTTATTGTTGAGGGACCAAATAACATCTATAGTTAGGACTTCCTTTGCAAGTATGAGATTGCTTTGGTGGATGAATTTGCTGTTGGAGGCTGATGATTTGCCAACCCTGATCCATGCTTTTGTAACAACAGCTGCCAAAATATCAGTTGAAAAAGGTTACAGTTACTAATTGCTAATTTTAAAAAAATCTACAGATCATATGTCTCCATTTCTGGAAAGCCTTCACTGGTTGCCAATAGAGAGCTTCAGACACAGTTTAAAACCATCTCTACTTCAGGAAGCAGGTGAAAAGTTTGACTCTTCTCCGAACTCTTTTTCCTTTCCCACCTGTTGAACTCTTTAATGGAAGAAGCATAAATATTCAAGGACTAACACCAACTGTATATATTGTAGCAGGACTTGCTTATTCACTCCTGCCTGAGCTGAGATTATATTCATACACCCTTATGACTTCAGGTACAGCTTTCTTTAAATGAAACTCCTTATTTTCCAACACCTGTTACTGTATCTTATCATATGTTCCACCTTTGACTATACCCTATGCTGTCTCTTAAAATGTTTTACTGCATATTGTATTGACATTTTAAGTAGCAAATTATGCCATACTAAATAATGTTCTTAGAATATTTTTACTGCTGTAATTGTCCATTATCTGTGTTCGACTTATTCTTGCTGTACACCATCTTGGGTGAATTTCTTCAAAAAGGCAGTAAATAAATCCTAATAAATGCATGAATAAATAAGGAGTCCTTTTACTAAGGTGCACTAATGGATTTATGATGTGCTAAATGATAAGACACCTATTATATTCCTAGGGGCACATTATCATTTAGCAGGTTAACTCCCCTGTTTACTAAGCCACACTACAGCTGGTGGTATGCTAATGCCGGCACAGCACATTCACTTTGAATGGGCTGTGTCGGCGTTGTCGCGTGGCAGCCACTAGTTTGGCTTAGTAAACAGGAGGTAAATCTGTTGGTGCACCTTAGTAAAAGGACCTCTTAGTGACTAAATAAAACCCTTCTCAAGCTTTGTTTTTTGGGGTTCCCCCTTATTTGTGGGATCTACTTCAGGTGTATGATCTTCCAACAGTTTCTGTTGCAGGTTACTAGGAGTATTAGGTTACCATGTATGATGACACATGCATTTCTAACAAGAAGTCCTAGATTGTGGAATTAATTGTCACAGGACTTGTGTTTTGAAAGGTGCTCTCCTGCCTTTTGGAGGAAAGTGAAACTATGGTTAGTGAAGCAGAGAGTTGGCTAAGCTGAACCAGAGAGCAATTAGGTTACATGTAGGTTAGTCATACATATAAATTTGCTTGCAATTTTCCCTGCAGACAAAATGCCTGCGTCAGGGGTCATTTGAATAGCAAAATATCAAGCATAAAAAACCCAGTCTGGTATAATAATTAAAACAACGACCAAAGATATATTGCCTTCTAGCACTCCAGGTCGGCGTTCTCTTTAGAAAATGGCAGAAAACAAAAAATTCTGCTTTATCTTTTTAAAGATACGGTGACCAGAATTGCACACAGTACTCAAGATGTGGTTGTACCATGGAGTGATACAGAACATAAGAATATCTATACTGGGTCAGACCAATGGTCCATCCAGCCCAGTATCTTGCTTCCAGCAGTGGCCAGTCTAGGTCACAAGTATCTGGCAGAAACCTAATTAGTAGCACCATTCCATTCTACCAATCTCAGGGCAAGCAGTAGCTTCCCCAATGTCCATCTCAATAACAGACCATGAACCTTTCCTCCAGGAACTTGTCCAAACTTTTTTATAAATCCAGATATGCTAACCACCATTACCACATCCTCCAGCAATGAGTTCTAGAGCTTAACCATTCTTTGAGTGAAAAAAATATTTCCTCATATTTGTTTTAAAAGTATTTCTATGCAATTTCATTGAGTGTCCCCTGGTCTTTGTACTTTTTGAATGAGTGCAACATTGATTTTCCTCCACCCATTCCACACCACTTAGGATTTTGTAGACCTCAATCATATCGCCCCTCATCTGTCTCTTTTCCAAGCTGAAGAGCCCTAACCTCTTTAGCCGTTCCTCATATGGGAGCAGTTCCATCCTCTCTATCATTTTGCTTGTGCATCTTTGAACCTTTTCTAATTCTGCTATATCTTTTTTGAGATACTGCAACCAGAAATGAACACAATACTCAAGGAGAGGTTGCACTATGGAGCAATACAGATGCATTATAATATTTTTGGTCTTATTTTCCATCCCTCTCCTAATAATTCCTAGCATCCTGTTTGCTTTTTTGGCTGCCACTGCACACTGGGCAGATGATTTCAGCTTATTGTCTACAATGACACCTAAGTCTTTTTCTTGAGTGCTGACCCTAGCATAAGGTAACTATGATTCAGATTTTTCTTCCCAATGTGCATCACAAAATCATTATAATATTATTTGTCTTATTTTCCATTCCTTTCTTAATAATTCCTAGGATTCTGTTTGCTTTTTGGCCATCACTATACAGTGGACAGAAGATTTCAGTATGTTGTTCACAATTGACACCTAGATCTTTTTCTTAGGTGCTGACTCCTAGGGTGGAACCTAGCATCAGATAACTATGATTTGGATTATTCTTCCCAATTTGCATCACTTTACACTTGTTCACACTAAATCTCATCTACCATTTGGATGCCCAGTCTTCTAACTTCCTAAGTTCTTACCGTAATTGTTCACAATCTGTATGCAACTTTAAATATTTTTGTGTCATCTGCAAATTGAATCACCTCACTTGCAATTCCCATTTCCAACTCATTGAATACATATGTTAAATAGCACTTGGTTCCAGTGCAGATCCATGGGACACTCCACTATTCACCCTCCTCCACTGAGAGAATTGGCCATTTAACCTTACCCTCTGTTTTCTATCCATCAACCAATTCCTAATCCACAATAGAACATTGCCTCCTATCCCATAGGTTTTTAATTTTCTCAGGAGTCTCTCATGAGGGACTTTATCAAATGTTTTCTGAAAATCTAGATGCATTACATCATGGTTAAGTCAATGTGGCATTACTATATTGAGTTTAAATATACATTTCTGTTCTTCATATAATAATAGCTTATCTATATTTCCTCTCCAAGAAATACAAGGTTTGCTGATAGCTACAAACCATAATTGTGTTGTTCACAATGTTCCACCAAAGGTTTCCATATTACTTTACAATTGATTGCACGTCTGTCTTCTCTGATCCTAGATATCAAATGTCTTAATGTCTTCCCAACGTACAGCTTATATGGGAAAATCACAACATAGATTATTCCTTAAGATTTACAGTTAGGGAAATGTCTCAATGCATAGTTCGCTCCAGTGCTTTTGTGTTTGAAAGTCTTAATTTTCAAATGAATCCCACACATTGAGCATTGGCCACAGGGAAAATGTCCAGTTGTCTTAGTTCTGCTGTTACTCTGATTAGTGAGAAGGGCTGATGGTGCCAACATATCTTTCAAATTTTTTATGAGGACTCTCCTGGACAATGGGTCAGTGTTTTTGCATTATTTGCACAATCTCATGTGATATTTTAACATAAAAAAGTGCATACCAGTTTGTTATCTTTAGTCTGTATATTAGGTTTGCAATCTAACAGGATCTTTCTATCTATTCATCCTGTTCTGCCAATTCCGTCTTTTATATGTCAAGATGGATATCCTCTTTCTTCAAACCTTTGCATCATAACATGTTCTTGATAAATATCCATCTTCTGTATTAGAACATATTCATTTAACCCTCACTGGCTGAAAGGTAAAGTCTTTTTTGAGGACTGGCTATGACAGCTCGTATATTGGGTAAGTTTTAAACTCCTTTACTACTTTGCATTTGCATGCAACACGAGCAATAAGGTACTATACACTTATAGTGTGGAGGCACTTCATTTATACCATACATGCGAGGGTATAAGGAAATACACCCTGATTGCTCGATTGATCTCATATGTTTATACCTATAGGATCTTTTTGGCCCCTGAGGCAGGCGTTTGTATGCTGAAACATGGCCCATATCGGGTCATCTTTTGGAATAAAGGATTACATTTTTCTGTTTCCTGAAGGTCCAGTGTTTGCTCTTTGTGTTTCTGTTGACATTTGTATGCTGTTACCCTCTCTTTTGTGACTCTGTGAGCTCATATATTGTAACATCTTATTTACATCTATATCCTTTCTAGATAGACTAGTACTGAATCTTTCTCATATATGATCATTATATCTAGGAAAGTTATAATATTCTTGTCGTAATTCATTTGGAACTTCAAGTTAGGATCTTTCTCATTCAGCCATTCATGGAAGGTGATAAGTTCATTCTCACTTCCACATCAGATGATACAAATATTGTCTATATAGCGATAACATAAATCTATATATATATGTTCTTCTTTTCAAAGTCAGCAACATATAGGTTAGCGATTGATGGGACCATAGTGACTCCCATTGCAGTAGCCTTTATTTGTTTATAGTAATTGCTTTCAAAACAGAAGTGGTTTTCTTGTAGGGCAATACTTGCCAGTTCTACCAGAAACTCTATTGGGATTCTAACAATGCTCTCTCTTTTTTTGTAATGTTTTCCTGATAATGGCTTCTAATTGTGGGATGTTGGTGTATAGGGATTAAATGTCCACTGTGACTAGTAGAATTTCCTCATTTGTTTTCTCCAAGATTTCAATGACATGGGAAGAGTCATGCATGTATGATGTAATTAATAGAACAAATAATCTATGTAATGTGTCGGTAAAGCTGATAATGGTTCCAAAAGAGAGCCAATTGCCAAAACAATCAATCTAACTGGGGGGGGGGGGGGGGGGGGGGGGGTGAGATAAGTGACTTGTGAATTTTGGGTAATGTATAAATAACTGGCATCCTGGGATAGGTAACCTTCAAGAACTCTAACTCTTTGTTGGTATGAAACACTGAAAGCCTGGTCATTTCCAATACAGATGAAATCATATTTTTAACCATGGGAGCTGGATCATTCTTCAACCTTTCATAAAAATTACTCTCCAGCATGTGCAGGAGCAATCCCTAATTGCTCCTGCTCATGCCATTTCCAATTTCATAATGGTGTCCATGACCTCCCATGGCAGTCTCACAAGGCTGCTACAGAAAGTTGTGACTGCCATTTCACTATGCAGTGGATGGGGGCAAGAGCAAGATTGTTCCTGCTCCAAAGAGGCTACTAGCCCACCAGGGCTTTTCTAAAGTAGGCCCGGAAGAGCCTATGGGTAGGTTTGTGAGAGGGCCCTGTGGGACAAGTTTTCTGTTGGGGGAGGGTGACCTGGGAAGGACAGGCTTGTGACTGTGGCTATGGCAATGAGGGAGGGGGGATGGCACACGGCTATGGTTTTGGTTTCTCTTCCGGCCAAAACTAAGTGGCGAATTTTGGCCACAGATTTGGTTTTGGCTGGAACTGAAAGCCACAAACTTGGTCACCCTCTACTGCACATACCACAAATACAGATAAACTCCTGCATGTATTTCGATGGTAGATCCCTTCCTCAAATACTACTGAAACTGAGTATGTCCTGACCTGGGTGTCTCAATACCAATCTCTATGTTCTTTCTATGATGGGACACTTTAGCTTAGTACTACTATGGCCTCTGCAATGTTCTAATTGCATCCATTGACAATTAAGGATCATGACAAGTTGCTTTTGTCTACAAGTTCCATAAAAGATTTATTCTTCTTTGATCCATTGCCTGTCCAATAGTCCATTTGTCATTCTTCTACCAATCCTTCCAGTTCACTAACTTCTACATTTTATTGTTCCGATAAGCAGGTGAAGAGTTGCATGCCCTTGACAGCCATTTCCGGTTAAGAAAAAATATTGCATCTCTACAAGTAATTTACCCAAGTCTGAAAAAAAAGTTTACCGTTCAAAATTTGTATGACTATTTAATATTAGATGTTTCCCTTTTTATCTGCTACAAAAAAAAGACATAAGTATAGTGTACTAATACAGCACATTTTTTCTATGGCATCTGTACTTCTGTGTATGCAGCTAATCTCCATAGACTATATTTAGATAGATGAAGATGCTATAGAATTATTGCTCAAAATATTGATTGATATATCATGGATTTTTTTCTAGATGTCCTGTAAAAGCTTAATTATTTTGAATGATGCTTTTTTTGTGTGCAGAATGACTCCTGTCAAAGTTATTTTTTTTTAAATGACCATATTAAATTAGTTCTGTATATATTTTTGATTTAATGTACAAGAGAATAATCTAAATGGCTTAACCTCTCATGTAAAGATCTTCAATTTTTCATACAAAGCATTTAAGACTGCATGAGGTTTTTTTTATATATAATGGTCATCTTCATATCTCAATAAAACAAAAATTGGATTATATGCTCGACTAGGCAAGCATGACATGACTTTTGCTAGCATATGTACTGTAAGGTGTGAAAACCTGTGGAAAAATGCTATTCAATTTAGGTTCCACTTGAGTACACTGCAGTGCACTTGAAATGAGTTTAGTCTTAATGGTACTGAAAAAATGTAGAAGCCAGGGAAAGGAGGAGATCACTGATTTGAACCTAATTAAAAAGAACTGATAAAATGCTAGAAAGCCAGATGGCAAACTCAATTTCTCAGTACTACACTAGCCCAGAGATGGAATATGTTTAGCAGCTGACATTCTAGAAGGGCAGAATGATTATATCTATTGGAAATCCAAAAGAATTTCATTAAAAATACAAAAACATGCTTTCTAGACTGTTGATAATAGCTTCTGGGTGAAAAGATTTTTTATTCCTGCATGTCAGAATCCAAATACATAACTTGTAATTTAAATAATGTAAATGCTATAATTCAGGTTATAGGGATAGCTATTACTTTGACCTGCTTATTTTTATGGTAGTATTACATATAAAGCTCCATTAGCATGGATTTATGATGTTTAAATGCTTTGCTTTTATGAATAGTAGTCTGAACCCCCTGAAAAAAAAGATGTACCGCAGGAAAGCAAAGCCAAAATAGGGCCTTAAGGTTGAGTTAACAGATAACTCCTCTGATTATACTATTCTAGGGTGATTGGTACAATTTTATCATTGACTGTCAATCTTTCCTTAGTAACAAAACTGAGGTTTGCAAAGCTTCAAGTGCTATGTCCATTACAAACATTTTTGAAATCTATAGATTTAAAAACTGCTACTGGCAGCTGTCCTCTTTCATTGGACTACTGCAACATATGGAGGCGTATTTTCAAAGCACTCGGGGGCCTTTTATGAAGTGGCGGTAAGTCCAATGTGGGCTTACCGCTCGCTAATCTGGAACTTCCACCAGGCTACCATAGCAGCTCTACGGTAGTTGCCACCCACAGCGTGTTCCACTTTGGTGGATTACTGCTGGATTAGCATGGTAAAAAGGGGCCTCAGTGCACATCAAAAACAAACGCTGGTGCCAATGCAGGCCCCCTTTTACTGCAGCTATGTAAAAGGACCCCTTAGAATTACAAAGTTACACAGAGGGGCATTTTTGATATGGCGTCTAAGTCCAACTTTGGACGTTTTGCTAAAAACAGCCAAAATTCAAGTGGGAAATATAGCCATTTTCAACATAGAAAAACGTCTATTTTTTTTTTTTTTTCCGAAAATGGCTTTTTCACAAATGTTTTTGTTTACTGTGAATTTATCTTTTTGGTCCATTTAAAAAAAAAAAAAAAGTCCAAGTGAAAAACGCACAAAATCAAGCCATTGGGATATAGGAGGAATCAGCATTCTTTGTAGACTGGCCATACAGATATCCCAGGAGAGCAACGGGGCACCCTAGGGGGCACTGCAGTGGACTTCAAATAAATGCTCCTGAGTAAACATCTCACCATTGCTCCCTTATGTTGTCTGCTGAGTCCCCCAAAACCCACTGTCCCAAACTGTACACCACTACAATAGCCCTTATGAATGAAGGGGGCACCTATATTTGGGTACAGTGGGTTTCTGGTGAATTTTGGAGGGTCCACCTGTCTGCACTGCACTCACCACTAGACTTCTCCAGGGACCTGCATGTTGCTCTAATGGACCTGAGTATAACATCTGAGGCTAGCATAGAGGCTGGTAAGTAATGTTTCAAGTCACATTTATGGGGGGTGGGAGGGGTTAGTGACCACTGGTGGAGGAAGGGGAGGTCATCCTTGATTTCCTCCAGTGGTCATCTGGTCATTTAGGGCACTTTCTGTAACTTATTCATTAATAGAACAAGTCTAGACCAAAAAGTCCAACTTATAGCCCTGGATGTTTTTCTTTTGTTCCATTATGGCAGAAAAGCTTCCAAATGTTAGAAACATTCAGATCCCACCCTTAAAATGCCCCTGACACGCCCCCTTGTGATTTGAACACACTTCTGATGGACTTAATATAAAAACATGTAAAAATTGTGTTTTTTTTTGTGAGAAAAACATCCAAATGCAGAGTTATGCCACTTTTTGGACATCTTTCTCTTTTGAAAATGACCCCCATGGTAACCTATGGAACTTTGTAAGTCTAAGTGCTTTGAAAATGCAATCAAATTAGAGGGTTGACAATGGACACTCCAACACAGGAACCAGTGCTTAAAAGATGCTTTATTAAGTGCTAGTACAGCAGGACCCGACATGGTCCATGTTTCGACATAATAAAACGCCTGCCTCAGGGGTCACAATGATATTCAGACGGATATAAATAAAACTATATAAGAAGCTCCATCTGAAACTAAGTTCAAACATCCAGCAAAACCCAAAGGCATCAGCAAAATGTTTGAAAATGAGCCCGATAATATATTGAGTTGGCTGTAAATGTGTTGACAAAATTTCTATTGCTGGAGCTCAATAGCCTATATTGCTGCAGGCTGCAAGTGAAGAAAGTTCTATTGTACAGTAATCCATTCTTTGCAAGTTCTTTAGTAGACCAGGTTTAAAACTGTCTACCTGGTCTTTAATGCCTTAAAAGAGAATGGGCCCAATGTATTTATTCTCTTTCCTAGTTTTCTTTACCCTTTCATTCAATATATAATGCAGGCTGATGATACTTTCCATGAAGGTTATAAATCTGAACACTTATCACAACAGAACTTTTAATAGCACTGCAGCGTCCAAGTGGAATTTGATGCCATTACAATGTAGGAGAATAAGACTTTAAGGTTCAAAAAATTAACAAAGACAGAATACCTCTTAATCCAGCTAGGAGGTAAGAAACCACTATGGTTGCTTCTGGTTTACCTCACAACAAAACATCATGGGCCAGATTCAGTAAATGGCATTTCAAATTTAGACACTGGGGAAAATCTGTGCTAAGTGCTATTCTATAAAGGGTACTCTGGGTTGAGCAACCTTTATAGAATAGTGCTTAGGGTGGATTCCTGTTCCCAACTTTGGACATAAGGACTTACACCAGCTGAAACCTAGTGTACAAGTTGGGTTCACAACCCCGGTATTCTATAACACTGTGCCTAAATATATGGAATGTCCCTGCCCACCCCAAGGCCACACCCCCTTTTGGGTTGAGCATGAGACATTTTGAGCATGATATTTCAGGACCCTTTGACACAGTAGATCATGCCTTACATTTAAGTAAGCTCAGTGAAATTGGGATTTCAGATTCAGTGTTTAACCAGTTTAAAGACTTTTTGACTACTTACAGTTATTTTGTGTTTAAAAACGGAGCTAAATCTTCAGAATGGAGACCATTTTGTGGGGTATCCCAGGGGTCTCCACTTTCTCTATAATGGTTTAATTTGTTTATGAACTCTTTAGGCATTGTTTTGTTAACTACTGGTTCCTACCTTACTTCCTCTGCTGATGATATCTTTGTACTTTTACCAGTTCAAGATGACTTTACTAGCACTTACATTGAGATTGATAACTGTATATGGAACATTAAAACTTGGGCTCAAGCTTATTTACTGAAACTGAATTCAGATAAGACCAAGATTTTATGTTATTTTGGTGCCAGTTTTGAGACGCTGAAGTATTATGAATCATGTTGTCACATTGTGAATATCATTCTTTGAATCTGATTTGGTTTGCCGATCTTAAAGGGTTTTTAGCTCAATTATTTATACATACTGATTGCATCAACCCCTGAAACATAGCACGTGTTGGATCGAATAAAAACAAATCTTGTCCTTCCTTTCTTAAATGATCCTTGGTACTTTTTTTATTTCTTCATTGTTGTGTGTGCTTCGACCCTGTCTTCTGCTATTTCAGTTCTTAATTTTGTTACAATTAGACTATTATAATTCCATTTGTGTTGGCATTACTGAAAAATTACACATCAAGCTTCAGCTTTTACAAACAAAATTTGCCAGAATGACATTTAATTGTAAAAAACATGATAGGGTTACCCCCTTTTTTGGCCGTTACACTGTCTTCTGGTGAAAGAATGCATAACCTATAAAATTGAATGTTTGACTTTTAAATTATTTTATGGACAAAACTCAGAGTGTTTGATTGCTTTGTTGATGAGAGCAATCTCTACACATTATTTTGCGCTTTTGATCAAAATTTGCTTAATTTTCCTCAATTAATGGGGGTCGCTACAAGAAACAACTAATGCTTCTTTTTCTTTATCAATCTGTGTATCTTTGGAATAGTCTCCCTATTGAAATTAGACAAGAAATTTCATATTACTTGTTTTGCAAGGCTTTAAAAACTTTCCTTTTTCATAGACATTTATGTAATATTTTTTATCATTATCATATTTTGGAATCCCAAGGATGTCTTGATTTCTTTTATTGTATACCACTTAGGACCTCTGGGAATGGGTGGTTTATAAAAAGATGGATTAGATTATATTAGGACAGTGTGTAGGCAGATGTGCATGCAAATCCTAATGAGTGCCAATTAACTCCAATTAATATAAATAATTGGTTATACATAAACTATCCAAAAATATAGAGAGGCTTCTAATTATTAAACGTGGTACCAAATATTACAAATTTATTAATAATGCAAATATTAAAATATTTTTTCTAACAACAAACATTAAATTGCAAAGCTACCTAAACATGTATCAACTCTGTAAACTCTTACTTATAACCACAAATCATTATTTGATCTAAAATAGCGGATAGTTAGCTGTTGATGAGCTCTATAAATGGTTTGAATCCAAATGCTGTAATTAAAATAATCAGTCCCCTACCAGTGGACGATGCTCCTTTTTGCCAAACAACAATAGTAGAATTTTGTTCACAGTTGAAAGAACAGATACAAATCTAGGACTTCAACAGATGACATTAAAAAATATCAAATATTCAACAGTCAGACTTCCAGGTGAATGCTTTTGTCAAAAGACCTATACTAGCTGCCAGTTAGGTCAAGAAGAAATCCAAAGTCCCCACTCTTGATCATACAGATCAAAAGTTCCCACTCGATACAGTCTGTGTTTCAAATTTTGTCTTCAGGAGTGAGACTTTCTAAAACATAAAATCACACGCACATACACTACCTTCTTGTACATGAGCACGCAGTTATGGAATGCATTGCCCACAGACTTGAAAGCAATCAATGAAACAACTATCTTTCGAAAATCTCTGAAAACATTCCTCTTCAACAAGGCCTACAATGAGAACCTATAACCTCACTAAGTCACCTCACCAACCCACTCAATTATGAAAGTCTACCTTCTATAACTATCCTAATCACTCCCTTCCTTCTTCCCTCTGCCCTTCCTTGATCGTTACACATGACTAACTGTATCTGATATCCTAATATGACAATGTCAATAAATCTATGTAAGCCACATTGAGCCTGCAAATAGGTGGGGGAATGTGGGATACAAATGCAATAAATAATAATAATAATAATAATAATAATAATAATAATAATAATAATACTACACAGAATATTATTAAGAATGGCACCTAGCTACATATGAAATCACAATATAATTCTCTGAAACAAAATACGAAAATCTTCAAAAAGAAATATTTATAAAACAGACACAGCAGTACTACAGCAGACAATAATCACTTCTGCCAGTTCAGAACACCATCAACAAATTGAAAGTTTGTTCTTGCACAATGACTCTAATACTTTTTAATCCCCCAAAGGGGCCGCACTTACCAAAGAAGTCAACAATCACATTCTCGGGTCAAACTAGCAGGATTTAAGGTTTTCCATTGAAATATCAAGTGCAGTTCTTTCCTAATTAAAAATAGTAGAGACATTTCCTCCATGGGGTAAATGGACCTGTAATAGCACTACAAAATGGAGATCCTCCAAATTATGAGATACAACAATCCAATGCTCCACAAGGGGAGCTTCCATTCGTCTTACCCTAATGTTACTCAAATGAATCACTATCTATTTAATTTTTAACTTGGTTTGACCGATATACCATAAGGAACATGGACACTTGATACCATATACTACTTGTGTCGATTCACAATCCATTTTAGAATACAAACAAAATTCCTTACCAGTATTTGGATTTGAGCCATTTAGGGCTCCTTTTACAAAGCCGCGCTAGTGATTTGTGGTGTGCCAAATGCGACAAAGCCCACTCAATTCCTATGGGCTTCGTCACATTCAGCGCACAGGTTTTGTAAAAGGAGCCTTTATAGAACTAATCAACAGCTTACTACCAGCTATTTTGGATCAAATAAAATTGATTTGTGGTTCTAAGTAAGAGTTTAGAGGGTTGATATAAGCTTAGGTAGTTTTGCAGGTTTTGTTAGTAAAAATCTGAAATAAGCTTAGGTAGTTTTGCAGGTTAATGCTTGTTTTTAGTAAAAATCTTTTAATATTTGCATTTCAATTTTTGTACCATGTTTGATGATTAGACGCCTTTATATATTTTTGGATAGTTTATGTATACATTTTGGGGGTTTGACTATTGTTTATTATCTCACTGTTTTTTGTGGTATCAATAATTGGTCATTAGCAACCAATTGACTAATTAGTTTACATGCACATCTGGGCTCTGTGCCCAACTTTGGGTGACCTATATAGAATCTGGGGGCATATGTGCAAGAATTTCTAGATCTGATGAAAAAAAGGTAAACATGCAATTACCTAGGCTTGTAATAATGAAAGATTTTAACCTACATATGTATACCCCAGACACTACTGCTCCTGCTTGATTTGGTGTGACTACAAAGAGTTTGCATCAGTTCTAATTGATTCAGAATGCTGCACCATGACACTGGTTGTAAGTGACATTATCATGTCAAACCATTCCTGCAAAAACTCCACTGGCTACCAGTACAATGCATGGCTAAATTTAAAACTCTATTTCTGATCATAAAGGACCTTAAAGCGTATGGGCCAGAGAAGAAGTACAGGATCTCCCTCCCAAAGACATTAAGATCCTTCTGAGATATATCCCTAATCACACTCTTTCCAAATGCAATCATACAATGTGACATCTGGCAATGAACCTTCTATTGAGTAGCCCATATACTCTGGAACACACTTCTAGAAAGACTTTGCTTAATGTAAGACCATAAGGAACATCTCTTCTTCAGGAATCAGGCCTTGCTCTTCACCCAACCTTTCATGAAAGAAAAACTAACTAGCCAGTCACACACACAATGGCTAACACCAACTGCACATACTGTAGCAGGACTTGCTTATCCACTCCTGTTCTAGTTGATATAATTTTATTGACTTCATATAGAATTTTTCCTTAAGTTAGTCATTCTTGTTTTCTATCTAACTTCTATTATTCTTTCTTATCTGTCTATGTACCACCTTCTTGTACATTAGGCTGTCTGTTAAGATGTTTTCATGTGTATTGTGTTGACATTGTAAGTACTATACTATGTCATACTATATTCAGAAGAGATTTCAAATTATATGCTGATGACAAACTTCTAGCCCCATATACATTAATTTGGTTTGATAACTTACATTTTAGAAACATGATTCTGACTAGAGAGAATGGTTTTACTTTAAATCTGGCTAAAACTGAAGTTCTCATAATGCATTGGAATGCAGATGTTTAGCTCCCTTCAAATACAGTACAATGGGAAGTAAATTATTTGGAAATATAGTTGGACTCAAAGGGGTTGGTATTCAGCATGGATGAAGTTGGCAGAAGAGACTCCTGCCTGCTTAAACCAAGCTAAGTGGGCATCTGCCAATATTCAGTGGCATTGAACCGGGTAGTGCCATACAATGTTGGTTCTGACAAAACTGGCACAATCTAGGCAATACCGGGGCATTTGAGGACAAAGTTGGGACAGAGTCAGAAGATATGTGAGTACCGGTGATATTCAGTGTCATTGCTCACGTATCTGGGCAGATAAAACTGCATTAAAATTAATTCTATCTTTGTCCTGATAGGTATGCGGGTTTCAGCATTGAATATTGGCCAGCACTCACATAACTTCCATGTCTGTGGATGATCTGGATATTCAATACCATTACCTGGCTAGTGATGGGGCAGTCCAGGGGTGGAGTGGGGATGGATCCAGAAGTTATCCGGGCACCACTGATATTCAGTATTAGTGACTAAATACCTAAGCAGACAAGTAGGACCACTGAAATAGCAGTCTTAACTGTGCCCAGTTAGATATAGTTACTAGTACTGACTATCAGTCAAACCCAGATAATTCCAGCTGTCACAAAAGTCCTGAATATTCAGTGTAC
The DNA here is from genome assembly GCF_901765095.1 of Microcaecilia unicolor. NCBI lineage: Eukaryota > Metazoa > Chordata > Amphibia > Gymnophiona > Siphonopidae > Microcaecilia > Microcaecilia unicolor. The sequence goes on along the minus strand of NC_044037.1, from coordinate 79,102,183 downwards.
AGATTAGACCAAGCACTGAATATCCATGTCTAATTCAGAGTGCAGTAGTCAGTATTTAAAGAAATGCTGACCACTGTGGGCTGAATATTGCCCCCATTGAATTTTAACAAAACAATGAACTTCACAACATATTAACCATAACTACTATAGCTAAATAATTGGGGAATGGTCCACACTTTTTCTGAGACACACAGCTTACATAATTCAATACTATAGTTTATCTTTCAAGAATGCAACGAAGAGTAGACCATAAAAACTACCTTCTCTAACTGCTGCCAATGCAATAGTTCAACTGGCCGTGCTAGCCTTGCCGCTGACACTGTCTTGCAATATGTTCTTTGATAGTCATGAACAGTACTTTGTTTGTTGAGATGCTACTCCAGTCTGTGAAAGAACAGTAGATACTTCCTGCATGTGAGTCAATTTATGGTGGAAAGTAAGCTCATCTCAACTGTAAAGTCACTATTTGCACATCATCTTGCCACCATTCATTACCAACATTTTCTCTTTCAACAGGGGTGAGAAAGGTTATTTTCTTGTCAATCTGCCTAATATGGCTCAAAATATCACCTACAGTGTGCATTTGACATGGCCAACCACACATTCCTATGCTGCAGCTAAGGTTGGTTCCTTCACCTGCCCATTTTCCCAACCAAAAGACCACTCCACATCAACCCTGCTGCTGGGTGAGAATAGAGGAGCATGTAGTCTGCTATGTCTGGACTCATACCTGCCACATAGGATTTGGTTTCTCGGGCATGAACAAGGCAGAACAATCCTATGACTGGATTGGAAACCAGTTTAGGCCTTTGCCCACCAACAGCCATCCCCCTCCTCTTTCCAACCCACCACTTGGCAAGCTAATGTAATTGAGTGGAAGAGCAACTGGCTGACTCTCAATCAGATGTTTGGGGTTGCTGCTGAGTGGGTTTCAAATCATCTCCTGGGTTGTGGCCTTCCTTTCTCATATAAGAGTTGGATAGCTCCTAAATCTGAGTGAATGCTGCTTTTAGAGAATTTACAAACTTACTTCATTTGAAGTCACTATTTCTGTGTCTTTACTAGTTATTGGTTCTGAAATTGAAATTTCCCATCATTATCATTTCAGATTTCTTTTAAAATTTGTGCAAATTTTACAAAATATCTATGCATAAAAAAAGCATCATTTTACTGATAGGATTCAGAAAAAGTTACATTTGTATTAAACGGATACAGTGGGGGAAATAAGTATTTGATCCCTTGCTGATTTTGTAAGTTTGCCCACTGACAAAGACATGAGCAGCCCATAATTGAAGGGTAGGTTATTGGTAACAGTGAGAGATAGCACATCACAAATTAAATCCGGAAAATCACATTGTGGAAAGTATATGAATTTATTTGCATTCTGCAGAGGGAAATAAGTATTTAATCCCTCTGGCAAACAAGACCTAATACTTGGTGGCAAAACCCTTGTTGGCAAGCACAGCGGTCAGACATCTTCTGTAGTTGATGATGAGGTTTGCACACATGTCAGGAGGAATTTTGGTCCACTCCTCTTTGCAGATCATCTCTAAATCATTAAGAGTTCTGGGCTGTCGCTTGGCAACTCGCAGCTTCAGCTCCCTCCATAAGTTTTCAATGGGATTAAGGTCTGGTGACTGGCTAGGCCACTCCATGACCCTAATGTGCTTCTTCCTGAGCCACTCCTTTGTTGCCTTGGCTGTATGTTTTGGGTCATTGTCGTGCTGGAAGACCCAGCCACGACCCATTTTTAAGGCCCTGGCGGAGGGAAGGAGGTTGTCACTCAGAATTGTACGGTACATGGCCCCATCCATTCTCCCATTGATGCGGTGAAGTAGTCCTGTGCCCTTAGCAGAGAAACACCCCCAAAACATAACATTTCCACCTCCATGCTTGACAGTGGGGACGGTGTTCTTTGGGTCATAGGCAGCATTTCTCTTCCTCCAAACACGGCGAGTTGAGTTCATGCCAAAGAGCTCAATTTTTGTCTCATCTGACCACAGCACCTTCTCCCAATCACTCTCGGCATCATCCAGGTGTTCACTGGCAAACTTCAGACGGGCCGTCACATGTGCCTTCCGGAGCAGGGGGACCTTGCGGGCACTGCAGGATTGCAATCCGTTATGTCGTAATGTGTTACCAATGGTTTTCGTGGTGACAGTGGTCCCAGCTGCCTTGAGATCATTGACAAGTTCCCCCCTTGTAGTTGTAGGCTGATTTCTAACCTTCCTCATGATCAAGGATACCCCACGAGGTGAGATTTTGCGTGGAGCCCCAGATCTTTGTCGATTGACAGTCATTTTGTACTTCTTCCATTTTCTTACTATGGCACCAACAGTTGTCTCCTTCTCGCCCAGCGTCTTACTGATGGTTTTGTAGCCCATTCCAGCCTTGTGCAGGTGTATGATCTTGTCCCTGACATCCTTAGACAGCTCCTTGCTCTTGGCCATTTTGTAGAGGTTAGAGTCTGACTGATTCACTGAGTCTGTGGACAGGTGTCTTTCATACAGGTGACCATTGCCGACAGCTGTCTGTCATGCAGGTAACGAGTTGATTTGGAGCATCTACCTGGTCTGTAGGGGCCAGATCTCTTACTGGTTGGTGGGGGATCAAATACTTATTTCCCTCTGCAGAATGCAAATAAATTCATATACTTTCCACAATGTGATTTTCCGGATTTAATTTGTGATGTGCTATCTCTCACTGTTACCAATAACCTACCCTTCAATTATGGGCTGCTCATGTCTTTGTCAGTGGGCAAACTTACAAAATCAGCAAGGGATCAAATACTTATTTCCCCCACTGTATATACTACATCAATATATTATAACAACAAAAATTATTTGTTATGGTTAGCTCTTTGTTTCTTTATCTTTGCAGCTTCACCCCATAGTAAGATATAACATTCTTTTCACCTATCTCTCCTACTTTGACTGGTTTTATTTTTTTGTGTGCAGTATAAAATAGTGTCCATATATCAGAAAAATCTTTTGTTTATGTTATTTACTAGCACAGGAAGTGCCTCTAGTCCCATTACTCTCCATGCAATTTGCAGTAAATCAAAAAATGAAGGTAACAGTGTCTTTTCCAAAGTTTGGTAATAGACATCCTGCCTACAAGTGACAAAGTCAATAAGGGCAATGACATCTGGTTGATGGATCATTTTTCCTTCATTACGTTGCAGAATGAGACTCTTATCTTCAGCGATAGAAATTCTAGTAATGCCCTTTTTAGCACAATGTATTATATTTCAGGTAGTTTTAATTCCAAGGCATTCAAACTTGAATGGTGTAGAATATTTTTTGATAGGACTCCCAGCAATGATCATTTGTGGCCTTCCTTAGGCAGTTTAACTGTTCAGTATAATATCTATCCATCTGAACCTTGAATAGCAATTGGCAAACTTATAAGAAAAAAATTTAAAAACCAAGAACTTTTTTTAGGAAAGTAAATAAAAGGAAAAGGAGGCCACATGGTTCTCAAAAGAAGTAGCTGAAAAGGTAAGGAAAAGGAAATTTGATTGGATGATCAAAGAGTTGGATCAAGGGAGAGCACTAGATGTGGTATACTAAGATTTCAAGAAAACCTTTGATAAAGTTCCACATAAGCAATTTATAAATAAACAATGCCCTTCCTTGGTAATGATTCTAAAGTGACTGACTGTGTTAGAAACTGATTGAGTGGGAGACAGCAAAACACAGCAGTAAATGGATAAGCGGCATGCCACAGCGATCGGTCCTATGTACATTTTTTAAAAGTGATTTTTGAAGAATGGCTACCAGGTAGGATCTGCATCTTTGAAGATGATACCCAAATCTGGAATAGGGTAGACACTCTGGAAGGTGTGGATAATATAAGGAGGGATCTTGCAAAACTTGAAAAATGGTATACAATTTGGCAGCCAAGATGTAATGCAAAAAAATGCAGGGTCAGACATTTGGCTACACATATATAAGGGCAGGGATGAAGTACTTCTCTGAATAAAAGAAGATGGACCTGAGGGTGATCATATCTGATGATCTTATGGGGCCAAACAGATAGAAAAGATGATGGCAAAAAGTCAAAAGAATGAGTGGGTGCATAGGGAGAGGAATACCCAGTAGGAAAAAACTGGTGATAGTGTCTCTTTATAAGGAGGCAATATATAAGGGGCACTTCCTTTTAGGTACCATGAGGCCATGAGTTAAGAGCCTATTGAATAATGAAAGCTGGACACCCAGGTTCCTTATAGAATACAAGCATAACCTGGTATCTGAGCCTGGATATTCAATGCTGGGCCATTTTTGGTGACTGGCATTGAATATTCAATTTTTGAAAGGTTACAACTTAACCGGCCAAGTCAATATTCAGCGCCGGTCAGTTAAGTTGGAACCGGCCAAAATAATAAAGATCATAATTCAAAGATACATATTGGTGTTTTAAGAGAAAGCTAAGAAAACTTCTCCAAAGAAAAGATGAGAAAGGGATAAACACCCCACATTCCAACACCTTTACAATGCATGTATTTAATCAGAATGTGATCTTTATTATTTTAATGATACAAATGTGATATATAATCATTATTGACTGTTTCTGCTCTAATACTTTTTTGATACTGTACATAATGAGTTTATATACTCTTATACCATTCATTTTATGTCCATTCTCTCTGGCTATTATATACGTTTAGTTTTTAATGATTACATTATTACCTCATTTTATATTCACATTATAACTGTTCACATTATACATTTTGTATTTTATCATCTATTTGTTTTACATATTTATATTATACCTGTTTACATGATATATTTAGTATTTTATTATTTGTATGTTTTACGTGTTATCTTTTTTTATATATTCTTTTAGACTCCTGAGGCAGGCCTGTGGCCGAAACACAGATCTGTGTTGAGTCAGTAATAAAACATTTTCCGTATTTGATTCTACTGTCCCAGCCTCTGAAGTAATTGGTCCTGATAAAACATACAACATTTCTTTGGAAATTTCAAAATAAATGATGCCCCCAAAGCTAGAACCCTTGTCCGAAGGGCTAAGAACTCTTTCCTGCGCTTTTGAGTCACTTGAGATAAATCAGGAAATATAAGTACATTTGAACCCAAAAACTGTTCCTTAATATGATGGAAATACAGTTTCAAAACATAATCTCTATCATGTTCCAAAGCAAAAGTCACAAGTAGAGTTGTTCTAGATGTTACAACCACCAGTGAACTCTCCAAAAAAGCTGTTAATTCTAACTGAGCTGGAGGGTCTTCTCTTTGCTTCAACCGGGGTTGAACTTCCAGGAATTCTCCCAAGAGTCAGATATTGGGTTCTCACTAGAGGTGGAATATTCTCTACAGAGATACGTAATATCTCACAGAAGTACCTACATACCATTTATACAATTGGAGACCTGGGAAAATTCAAAAATCTCAGGTTGTTTTTTCTCAATTGATTCTCCATACTCTCTAACTTCTGAGCAATCAAAGATCTTTCTTAACAAAGTTTATTCCACCTGTTTCAATTCATTTATCTGTTCAGCTTGTTTCTCCAATTGTTCCCCATGGGAAGTTAACAATACTCTGTGGTCTTCCACCTTGGAAACTATGGTCCCAAAATCAGATCTATAAGCAGTGCTTTATTACCTCCGGAACCTCTCCTTTCACAGTTTGCAGCGATGATGTTCTTGCTGTTGAGTCTGTCTCCAAAGATTCCTGCTTGGCTACTCCTTCACTAGTGTGACTCTCTCTAACCTCATGGGAACGAGATGCCACATCAGTCTTTGCCACCAAACCTCTTCCAGGTTGCAAAGGATTTGGCCTTAGATCTGGGCTCAATGAAACCCGATCTGCACTAAGGTCTGCCGATGTACTCGGCAATCCTCCTGAAGTGGGTTCTGTAGTTTCAACCCATTGCGTCAGCACTCCCTCAAAGGTAGCCTGTACCAGATGTTTTGGAGAGCCTTCTGACCACCTTTCTCTCTTCCCCATATCAGTAATAAGCTGTCTGGGGTTGGTAGCATCTAGGGATTATTTACAAAAGGGATAGCAGCGCTTCAAGTGTCTGCTCCGGATACCATCTTGTCCCAGGCTCTCACCATCTCAAAATTTAATAGAAAGATAAGATTGGGTGCAAGGATTGTAGATTAATGGTAGAAATAAATGGTTAGTTAGCAGTGATTACTGGAGAGGTAAGAAGATGAAGGAAGCTCACGCACCTTCAATAGCTGACAACTGATATTTATAATAACACATGAGCTTTGTAAGTTTTCTTATTTTTTGCTTCCTTATAATAATGCCAATCTTGCTAAAGTATATACCTAGCTTTGAAAACTTCATTCTGATCCTGAGCACAATAGTGCAGTAAATTATAGGCTATATAACTGAGTATGTATACTTCATTGAATGCTCTCATATCAAGGTTAATTGTTTCATATGACAGTTTCCATATTTCTTTTATAATCACTGTGAATTGCTAATCTTAAAGCAGAAAGCAGAGAAAAAAAAAACAGGATATTCATTACATGAGAAAAACAAGATTTAAAAAGTCACATGTAGTTTGACTTAAGCAATATGCAAATGTAGACTCTTCTTGTATGACTTTAAACTGGCAATGGAATCGGTCATTTTTTTAGGTTAGCAAAACTGGTTTGAACTCATAGAATTTAGGGGTCCTTTTACTAAGGTGCGCTGAAAAATGGCCTGTGCTAGTGTAAAAACTGGAGATATCCAGGCCTCCACTGTAGCAGGATTTATAGAGAGTATGCAGCTGTATCCATATAGGCATCCACAGTGGCTGGTGTCATATAGTCAGCAATGGCAGGTAGTGCCATGCAGGTAGCCATGGTATCTGATGTCATAGAGGCATTGCAGTGGCTACTTTAATACCAGAGGTTGTGGTGGCTGGTGTAGCACTGTTGGCTGCAGTGACTGATGTTATACAGGTGCTATGGTGGCTAGTATCATACAGACAGCTGTGGTGGCTGGTTCAGCAACTGTGCAACCAATATAGTTGCTACAAATGTGCCACAGAGGTGGCTAGTGCCATTGTACAACCCAGGTGGTTGCTGCAATCTCACAACCTAGGAGGCTGCCATCCTGTGCAATGCAAGTGGGTGCAGAAAGCTTACATCCCAGATGGCAGGTGCTATCGAGCAACCCAGGTGGTCAACTGTGCAGTAGCTATAAAGCACAGGAAGATATAGTAAGTAGGGCTGTACCGAATATTCATATTCAATTTGATTTGGCCCTGAATGCATTATTCATATTCGGCCGCAGAGTGATTTAATGATATAATGCAACAGTTTCTAAAATTTTTTGCACTGCCTGGAAGAACTGAATGATTGAGGACATGACTCATGCATTCCTCTAGAAAGCAAAAAGTGGGAGAGCGACCAAGGATGCTAGAAACTGGAGGATGTTCGTTAATAAAGAATTTTATTAAAAGTTTTGAAGACTCGACACAACGTTGTGTTTCGGCCGTCAGGCCTGCATCAGGAGTCTATAACAACATACATTTATATATAATAAAAAGACAAAAAAACCAAATATAAATGCACACAAATAGTTTAAAAACAAATCAACTTGTGAACGCTAAAAATATATATAGTAATTCTATGAAATGGTCTAAACATAATAGTAAACACACATATAATAAACTTATGACAAAAAATTAATGGATATATAAAATGGTCATACAATAATATAGTTTGCTAGAGAAAGCAAAAGCTCGTGCATATTTTGTATGGATAAAAATTATAAACAAGCAATTGTGTCTACACATGTAAATTTAAACAATAAAAGCAGAAAAATATAAAAATATAAAATACACATGCATATAGGCAGTAGACAATAACCATTTGAGAATACAAATTATAAAGGGACAGCAGAAAGAAATAAAAAATCATGATAATATAGATAAATAATCTATATTATATACAACACCATGTGCATATACACAGTGATGTAATACATGTTGACGTATATAACATGATATAGAAAATAAAAAATGGCAAATTTAGATGGGCAATAATAACTGTGGAATGGAACAGTTTTAAAAAAGCTCTAGATAAACAATCCTCGATGTAATGTATGTTGGTGATACTAACCTACCATGCAGAATGCTGCAGAGCAATAATGATGGAGATCCTTCGAAGATCTCACAGCAATCTGACAGAAAATATGAAGCATAAATTGAGAAAGTGAATTAACGCTTGGTGAAATATTATGAAAACTGTGTGATATAATGAGGAGCACTGACCTCTTGTGCAGAGTATTACTGGATGACATAAAGTATCACCAACATACATTACATCGAGGATTGTTTATCTAGAGCTTTTTTAAAACTGTTCCATTCCACAGTTATTATTGCCCATCTAAATTTGCCATTTTTTATATTTCTATATCAGGTTATATATGTCAACATGTATTACATCACTGTGTATATGCACATGGTGTTGTATATATATAGCGTATATATACTATAGCACCAGATTATTTATCTATATTATCATGATTTTTGATTTCTTTCTTCTGTCCCTTTATAATTTGTATTCTCAAATGGTTATTGTCTACTGCCTATATGCATGTGTATTTTATATTTTTATATTTTTCTGCTTTTATTGTTTAAATTTACATGTGTAGACACAATTGCTTGTTTATAATTTTTATCCATACAAAATATGCACGAGCTTTTGCTTTCTCTAGCAAACTATATTATTGTATTACCATTTTATATATCCATTTATTTTTTGTCATAAGTTTATTATATGCGTGTTTTACTATTATGTTTAGACCATTTCATAGAATTACTATTTATATTTTTAGTGTTCACAAGTTGATTTGTTTTTAAACTATTTGTGTGCATTTATATTTGGTTTTTTTGTCTTTTTATTATATATAAATGTATGTTTTTATAGACTCCTGATGCAGGCCTGACGGCCGAAACACGACGTTGTGTCGAGTCTTCAAAACTTTTAATAAAATTCTTTATTAACGAACATCCTCCAGTTTCTGGCATCCTTGGTCGCTCTCCCACTTTTTGCTTTCTTTTGTTTTTACCATGGGGTGTTTGAGTTCTCCGCTTGCTGGCGGATCTCCCCTCATGCATTCCTCTCCCATATCTGCCTTCTGTGTCAATTCAATTCATGAACGCAATCATTATTCTTTAAGGGGCGTTAAGCACTTAGGACTAAATTCTGTATATGGCACTGAAAAATCAGCTCCCCCAAAATGAGTGCTAAGCACTATTCTATAAATGCTCTGAGTTGGGCACTGTTTATAGAATAGTGTGTGGTGCTGGGATCCACGCTCAATTATGGGCATTTGGATTTACATCAACTGAAATCGGGTATAAATCCTCATGTCTAAATTAGGTGTGGATCTAACTAATTCTGTAACACTACGTGCAAATTCCAGGAATGCCCCGACCCGCTCATGCCCTTCCCATGGCTACTGTTCTGCCCCCCCCCCATTTGCATAGAGGCAGTTGATAGGATTACATAATAGGACTACAAATCCCTGTAATCCTGTAGTTCCCTGTAATATGCTCTTTCAGAGCCCATGTCCCGTTTTCTATTGGCTTGCCTTGTTCACTGTGCATGCTGGGCAAGTTGCCCCTCCTTCTCTCTCCATCAGGTCTATAAAAATTAGTCTGCAGGATATCTCCTCTGTGAACTTAAATTGCCTATGCTGTATTCTGTTGTATGATTCTTTACAGCTGCTGTAACTCTAACAAGATTTCCAAAGCACACATTACAGAAAACAAAAAAAACAGTCCTACAAGGTTCTAATCAGAAGAGCACAAATGGAGTGGGAAAGACCAAGCCGATGATCCAGGCGAAGATATTTATTGACAAATGTTCATAAAAAGTACCAGACCCAAACAGCGTGTAGTGCTGATTAGAGATAAACCCTATATGGGCCATGCTTTGGCTGGGAAGCCTTCATTATAAGTCCCATGGTGCAAAATATAAAAAGTGCGATGTTGATCAATAAATGGCAAACACCTATCACACACTTCTGTGATGGAGGCATAGGATGGAGGACTTCAATTCTCTCTACCACCTTATGCCTCCACCACAGAAGTGTAAGCTGTAGAAGCTCCACTAAGTTTGTATGATCGCTTCTTGTGTACAATTCTTACGCTGTGTGTTTTTGATATGAACAAGTGGGTTGATAATGAACATTTACAAATTGACTATAGAAATTAATTTAAAATGATTATGATTACACAATATTGCATTAGAAATTTGGGAAAAATTTGTGTGTGCATAAATTTTGTTTGGAATTATTGTAGTTACGCAAAGTTTTATATGATTTTTCTATACTGTGTGGGATCCTTTTATTAAAGTGCATAAGACTGTTAACATGTGATTTAGCACAGAGTAACAGCTAATGCACAAATGTATTAACCATTTTTGCTTTATTTGTAAGGTCATCATGCACTGTTACACATTAATGTAATTCTGTGTTAGGGGGGTGGAACTAGGCGTGGCATGGAGGTTGTACAGCAAATAACACACTGCACTTACTGCATGCTAACTGACTAACGTACAGTTAGCCTGGGACTACTTAAATGCCTCTGCACTAACTGCAACCTGATTACTGAACACTAATACAACTGTTAATGCACAACCTGTAATGGAAAATGCTGGGCATGTCCCCAATAGTTGCTCTGTTAGATTTCCAGCCACTGTGTGTTAACAAGGCCAGCACAACACGGTAAGCATGGCAGGGGGCACCAACCTCTGGAGGGTACCCTACAAGCCATGCTTACAGGCAGCTCCCAGTTCCAGTCTTAGTCTTCTTCTCAGCTGCTAGTAGTTCGAGCCCCAGTCCTCATCTGTCCGCCCTTAGTTCTCACGACAGCCCCCTTCTCGTTTCTGCCTCCCTGCATTCATTTCTAAAATCTTTAATTCCGCAGTGTCTGTGAAGAAAGCAGGCTGCCTCAGGCCTTCCCTCACTGTGTCCCGAGGCAAACTGCTTCCTTTACAGACACTAACTATTCAAAGATTTTTAAAAAACATGCAGGATGGCAGAAATGAGAAGGGGGCTGTCACAGGAGCTGAGAGCGGACAGGTGGGGACTGGAGACTGCAGCTGGGGCTCGAACTAGCAGCTAAAATGGTGTCTAGGGCTGGAACCTGGGAGGGGCAGGTGGAAGAATGAGGCTGGTATGAAAATGGGGGGCTTTAATACAGGACAGGTGGGAGAAGGGGGATGGAAATGGAACTGGGGGCTGATAAGGAGGGTAGGTTGGATAAGGCTGGAAAGGGGCAGGGGGGAGAAAGGGGCTGGGGCTGAAACTGGGGACTGGTGGGAGAAAAGGCTGGAGCTGAAACTGGGGAATGGTGGGATACTGGGGCTGAAAAAGAAGGGAGGTGGGAGAAGTGGGCTGGGGTTGGAACTGGGGGCAGGTGAGATAATGGGGCTGAAAAGAGAGGGCAGAGGCTTGGCAATGGCCCTGATTTAGATGCTAGGAGAAGGTGGCTGGGATGGGAAATGGGGGCTTATGCTGCCAGATGGTAGGAGTGACAGAAGTGGTCTGATGCTGGGGGCAGATGCAAGAAGGTACTGATGCTAGAGCTTGGGCAGATAGAAGGGGAGCCCAGAGCTATCAGACTGGGGTTGGAGATGGGAGTGGAACAAGCGGTCTGGGCCCTGACGAGGGGCAGATGGAGTTTGGGGACTGATGCAGAGGCTGGAAAACGAAAGAGAAGAGCTGATAATATGCGGGGGATGGAGAAGCAAGGGTATATGCAGGGAAAGGTGAAGATGGAGGGGCAGAGGAATGGGTAGTGGGGGTTAAGGTGGAGGAAAGATTGAATAAATAAATATTGAAGAAAGAGGTAAATGGATTGAAAAGGAAGTATGGGAGAAGAAGCAGGGGCAAAGGATGATAAGGAAAGAGGCAAAAGGGAGTTGTGAAGAGGTGAAGGACAAAGGACGGGGTCAGATCTTTGAAGGAGGTGAGACAGGGTGGAAATAAAGGAGGTTAAAGGTAAAATGAGTGACAGAGAAGGAATTGGAGGTTGGTAAGGGGTGAGAGGCAGAGAAGAAAAGGTAGAGAGGCAATGAATTCAGAAAGTGGAAATGTTCAACTTGAAAGTGGCTGAAATACTGGAAATAGGAGATAGGGAAGAATAAGACACAAGTAGGAATGGGAGAACTAGGGAGGTAAGTGCAAGAAGTAAAAAGTTGGTAAATAGGGGAATGACAGAGACTTATGATTAGAAGGGGGGAGTAGGAATAAAATTTAGCTACCTGTAGGTTTAAAAAAAAAGCAGATTAGAGAAATGGAGAAAAAAATGAGACAGAAGGATCCGAATCAGAGGTAGATATAAGATTAAAGATAGACAATGAAAATCAGAAAATGGAAATTAAATCCTGAAAAAGGACTCAGGAGAACACCAACAAGAGTATGTAGTAAGGAGAGACCAGGACTAACCCTAGTGGAAAAACAAAATGGTTAGACAACAAAGGTAGAAAAAAAATTGATTCTCACTATTTAGAGAAATGAGATGTCAGCTCTGAAAATGTAGATTTCTTTTACTTTATTTTGTACAGCAGGAAAAGAATTTGTTTCTGTTTTCTAAGTTTTTCACTGCTCATAATCTGGTTTCTTGGTTGTTTTCCAACTGGAGGTGTTCTAAAATATTTGCAGTGCTGACTTTCATAGGTAGGGTTAATGCCGTTTGAGTGTCTATTTGCAAGGTTTTGTATTACTTCTCTATGTTTGGTAGTGGAGAAGTTTGAGTTGTTCTCACTGATGTGACAACAGAGATTGAACAGAATGGTTTTGTAATTGTGAAACAGGGGGCAGAGCTTGGGTCCCCCAAACAAAAATGCATTCTGCTACCCCTGGGAGGGGAGGGGAGAGAGAAGGTGCTAGATGGGGCGGGGGAGGTGTTGGGAGGAGAAAAGAGAGAGGAGATGCTGGATAGGTAGGGGGTGCCAACTAATAAGCTGCAGGGAGGGGGGCCAGAAACCCTAGCACCAGCCCTGTGGGTTAATTTTCTGTCTTAAGTTGTGGTAACTACATCTAACACACTTTTAAAAAAAGGATCTCTATTTTAGGTCTTGGGATTAAAATGAAGTTTTTTTAAAAATATTTTTTGATTTCCTGGTTGTATATATGTTGTGCTGTATACAACAGAGAGGTAAATGTTATGAACCTATATGATTAAAAAAGAGCAGTTTCACAGTGAGGACATATAGAGGGGCATAATTGAACAGAAACGCCTATCTCCATGGGCGTTTATCTCCGAGAACGGGTCCGTGAAGGGGCGGGCCGAAACGTATTTTCAAAAAAATGGACGTTTTTGAGCTGGGCGTTTGTTTTTTTTAGCGATAATGGAAACTAAAACCGCCCAGCTCAAAAACGTCCTAATCCGAGCCATTTGGTCGTGGGAGGGGCCACGATTCGTAGTACACTCGCCCCCTGATATGCCAGGACACCAACTGGGCACCCTATGTCAGTGCGGTGGACTTCAGAAAAAGCTCCCACATGCATAGCTCCCTTACCAATGGTGCTGAACACCCAACCCCCCCTCCCCCAAAACCCACTACCCACAAATGTACAACACTACCATAGCTCTTAGGGGTGAAGGGGCACCTACATGTGGGTACAGTGGGTTTTGGAGCCCATTTACCAGCACAAGTGTTACAGGTGGGGGGGGGGATGGGCCTGGGTCCACCTGGCTGAAGTGCACTGCGGTACCAACTAAAAGTGCTCCAGGGACCTGAATGCACGCAGGCCTCTAGGACTGGTTGCTGCTATATAACCTTGGCACACCAGTTGACACCTGAAGACTAATCTCTACGAAAACGTCCTTTATTGGAATAACCGCGTTTACTTACAGTTAACTGCAGATCAGAGGTTGTGCCCCACTGGCAACGAGTCTCCTTGGTACTGAGAAGAGCAGTAGGTCAGAACTGGCAGAATGCTGTACAATGCCCTCATTCAGCCACATTCAAGGGAAGAACTAAGTTGTCTAATGTGGCTAACACAGGAAAGGGAACTAAAACTGGCTTACAAAAATGGCCACTACCGCATGGACTACAACAGGAAACACAACAGGGCACACTCTGACCTAGTAGGCAGGGGGAAAAGCACCATGGGAGAAGAGCCTACCAACTACCATCATTGTGAGACTGTAACATAAGCTAATGAAATCACAGAGCCCAATACCCTACACCCACCATAATGCAATGCTGATGTGACCCTGTACTGCACCCAAGAGCTACATCTGACCCAGGGAAAGGCTGTGACAGGATCAAACACATTCTGCTGTCATGGAGGTGGGTACGGCATTTGAGGCTGGCATACAGGCTGGGAAAAAAGTTTTTAAAGTGGGTTTTTTTGGTGGGAGGGGGTTAGTGACCACTGGGAGAGTCCGGGGAGGTTATCCCTGATTCCCTCCAGTGGTCATCTGGGCAGTTGGGGCACTTTTTGGGGACTTGTTTGTGAAAAAAAGGGTCCAAAAAAAGTGACCCAAAATCACGGTAAAAATGCCTTTTTTTTCGATTATCAGCTAAAGACACCCATCTCTCCCTGGCTGATAACCACGCCCCAGTTCCGCCTCCACTACGCCTCCGACACGCCCCCATCAACTTTATTCGTTTCCGCGATGGAATGCAGTTGGAAATGCCCAAAATCGGCTTTCGATTATACCGATTTAGGCGCCTTTGTGAGACAAACGTCTATCTCCCGATTTAGGTCGCACTATAGGTGTTTTTCTCTTTCGAAAATAAGCTGGATATTGCACTACTGTATGGTACCTCATGTAGAACTTCTGTGGGTTTAAGTGTTTTTAGCATGTGTATATGGTGTCTACCTCTATAAAGAATCTGCTTGTTCTGTCTATCATTGCTTGTTGTGTCTATCATTTTTTGCCAGATGAAGAGAAAGTGTACCAACCAAAGTTGATTGAGCTGGGCATGCTCTATGTCATACTGATGTCACCATCACACAATCAATGAGCATCTAAAATGTTCACTGAAAATAGGAGGAGTGCTATGGAGAGAAGAAAACCTAACTTAGTCTGCTGGAAGTGAGACCAGTGTGTACTTTTCACCTTAATGTGCAATCTACAGGCATTATTTTCCTTTTCTGATATCAACATGCCCCTGAGATACCTTCTTATTATACAACTAAAAGTAAGCATGTTGTGGAACCTCATACATACACTTAATCAGCTTAATCAGCTATTTTCAGATAGCTACATTACATAATTTAAATTGTACATACATACTTGGAAAACTGTTTTTTGAAAACTGGTCTATAAGAGGGCAATTTTCAGAAGGGTTTTCCATTGGTAAATGTGTGTTTGTCCACAGAAACTTATGTTCTGAAAACTGATTCACCCTATCTAGTGCTTGGGAACATGCATGTGCTATCCAAAATGCACACACTTTTTTCTCTGGATTAAAAGGTTCACCCTGAGGAAGGAAATGGAACTGAGTTGGGGTTACCCTAGCAAATATGCATAGGGAGATTTTTAATATCCTATGCATAGTTATTGCAGCTGTCCGGCTGGTACTGCATCCGAGTTTGCTTGATCGATGTTTCAGCCATCTTGCTGTGGCTTTCTTTAGGGTGATGCTGTGTGGTTAGATTGTTTGCTGAGTTTTATATAGTGATTCTTGATCTGCATTGGTTGCTGTCAAATCATTTTTAAACTCTTGAAAGCGGTAAAAGTGAGATGTAAATCTCCACCTTAGGGCCTCTATTTCACCGGTATTGTCAGAGAGATGGCTTCAGCCCATTCCAATTAAGTGAGAGATGAAGGAAGAGCCCAAGGCAGAAATGTCAACTGTCCTTCTGGCTTTTACAGTCAGGTTCACCCCACAGTAAAAGAAGTGAAAAAAAAAAACCCACCACCTCTCTGCCTGTAGATAAATAACCCTTTGATCTGCACACTGCCAGAACACACCATGAACTACTGAATCTGCAGCACTGATTTGGCCCCCACACTGCCAAACATTGTGCCACCAGTGGCTTGCCAAAAGTTAACACCCCTTTGTAGAATGGTGTCACTATGACTCAATTAATGAGCATCTAAAATATTCACTGAAAGTAGGAGCAATGCTACTGTGTGCTTTAAGGCTTCTTTTGATATGTGTTTAACTTATTTTAATCTTGTGCCAAACTAAAAGCTATAAAATATTCTAACTGCTTCACTGACTAGGTTTTGATAAATTCATATAATATCTAATTGTGATATTATATCTCTGCAGTTTTTAACTTAATATCCTCAATTTGATCTGCCCTAACTGATTTCTCTCTTTTTCTTTTATACTGTGTCTGACTCCTAGCCATGACTATGTAATCAACTTTGTAACTGGTGGGGATAAATATATCACTTGCTTATATCCAGGAAAGAGAAATGGCCATGTTACTCATCTTTAGTGGAAATTCCTCTGAGGAAAGCTGCCTTAAGAATCTAAAATCTACTGAAAATATTCCTTCAGAAAGCACAATCTGCTCCAAAGTCATTACCATATAAGGTACAATTAAGAAGCAGCAGATATACTATGTATTACAGGCACATGTTTATGTGTATTAAAAGATATTCTTTACCATCTTTTGTAGGGCACAGAAAAGCAGTTTACAATAAAATGTTAATGGGCCAATATTTAAACACCAACCTCAACATTTAGAAAACATCTGCTGAGCGGTTTAAATTTTATGGATATTCAGTGAGTTATCTGTAGAAGTGACAGCACTGAATATATCTATATACCCCCCTTTTACAAATCCAAATGCAATGCCGACACAGCCCATTCTTTGAATGGGCTGTGTCGGCATTACCATACTGGCAGTCGCTAGCATGGCTTTGTAAAGTGGAGGGGATAGTGGCCACTGCCACAGATATACAGAGATCCAGCAATACTCAACCATTATTTACACAACTATAAGGATAAATTTATGGTACCATTTTTACTGGCCTAAATTTATCCATATAGTTGAATATCGGTAAGATTAGTTGAAAGGCCCACACTCCATTATCTTGATAGTGCCGGGATGGTCTGAAAGAATTTCCAGCAGTACTATCTGTCCAGTGCCACCAACAGTTTACAGAGTGCTTATAAATGGGTAGCAGCCACTTCTAAACAGTTTTTTTTGTTGTTGTTACATTTGTACCCTGTGTTTTCCCACTCATGGCAGGCTCAATGTGGCTTACATGGGATAATGGAAGGTTAAGTGACTTGCCCAGAGTCACAAGGAGCTGCCTGTGCCTGAAGTGGGAATTGAACTCAGTTCCTCAGGACCAAAGTCCACCACCCTAACCACTAGGCCACTCCTCCACAATGTATAAAGGTATAAATCCTTTTGAATATTGAGAGAATAGTTTATATATTTATAATTGAAGGGCTTATAAAACCCTCTAAGTCCAGACTTAGCGGGGTTTGGAAATAAGCCATTCAATTATATCATTCTGATTTGGTTTTTATTTCTGAAATGTAAAGTTCTCCTGTATATATTTTTTTTCTAATTCGTGAGAAAAGGGAAAATAGGTGGAGTGTCTCTCCTTGTTCATAACATGCTTAACATAAGGAAACTTGCTGTCTTACAATCACAAGGCTCCAAAAGCCTTCAATTAATATTCAGTGTTGACTAGAAGTTAGGAATGTTTGAAGTGTACTAGACCTCCCAGGATATTTCTAATATGTTTGAAGAACTATTAGGTGATTTTAATATTCATAGAGGGTAATAAGGTTGTCTGAGCTGTGAAGTCACACACTGTAGGAACATTTTTGCTCTTCCTGTATTCTAAAGACAACATATTCACACATGTGCCTTTATGAACAGGTTTATTTTTTATAAGGTACACACATACATACTGATCTCATCCCCATTCTGGCCTTTTTCTTCCTCCTATGTGTACATTATATTAAGGAGCCCTTTTACAAAGGCATGCAGACACCTACGCGCATCCAACGTGCGTCAAATTGGATCTACTGCCCAGCTAGCACATGTCTTTGGTGGTAATTCCATTGTTAACATGTGTCCAAAACACGTGGTAGAAAATATTACCCGGCGGTAATCAGCAGTGTACTTAATGCTTACTGCCCGGTTAGCGTGTGAGACCTTACCACCAAGTCAATGGGTGGTAGTAAGGTCTCAGGGCAAAAATGGATGTGCACTGGTTTTAATTTTGCCACACATCCATTTCTGGCCACATCAAAAGGCCTTTTTCCTAGGCACACTGAAAATGGACCTGTGCGCATCCAACATGCACCTACACCAGTGCAGGTGATTTTTTTTTGGCGCATCTTAGTAAAAGAGCCCCTAAGGTAGGCATTTTTGGAGTAGATAATCTGCTGGTGGCAGTCAGCAGTTCTTTGGCTGCTGCTGACTTTATCCCAGGATATTCAATGCCATGCCATATCTGGGCACCAGCTTAGAATATCTGGGCATATGTGGCTGGCTAGCACGTATGAAGTTAAGTGCAATACTCAGCACTTAACTGCATAGGTACAGCACCTTGGTACATTGGACAGATCTTGAAAGTGTACAAACTGCCGCGTTCATTGTGGTCTGCAGATATGAAATGACTAGAAGAGGTTCCTTTGGGAAGGATATAATATACAAACATGAGGTCAATTGCCTTTTGAATTGGAGGGTCATGCCAACGGAACCATTTGCCTGGATTTCTTAATCTTTGTAAGGATTTACTTGGAGTTTAAGATACTTTTAAAGACTCATTTGGTTTTTTTGCCGGCATATCTTGGGGCGCTGAAGCAGAGTATGGTCACAATATCAGGAGATAGGTTTAGAATACTCTTTTATTTGTTTGATATGTGCAGTTTTGATGTTTGTTTTTGATTTATGTATTTTTATATATGTTTTATTGTATTCTGCATAGGTGTTTTAGGCAGAATATAAATAAAATAAATAAATAAATATATAATGTGAACCACATAACTATAGGACTGTGTTTTATGGGATTTCCTTATGTGGCTATGCGCTGAATATTGGCATTTAACCGCATAAGTGCTGACTCCTTCCCCAGACTGCACACAAAATAGCTGGTTTTTGCATAGGTGCTAACCGGGTATATTCAGCGGTACTATCCAGTTAAATGCAGCTGAATATGCCTGGTGGTCCCACTCAAGCGATTTCAACGACCAAAAGCCTCTCCTGGCCATTTAAATTTCTTTCAATATAGACCCCTAAGTATCCCTGAGGGGCAATTCTATACACAAGTGCCTCCTTTTAGGCACACCAATGCATTACATGTGAGAGCTTATTCTATAACAGCATTTGGGTGCCCAGATGCCATTATAGAATACGGACATAACCCGGTATTTACACACCTTACATTTATATGCCCACAATCACATCTGCAGTTATGTAAATGCAGAAAGGGTATGAGTATCTTACAGTATTTCGTAAGTTGTACATATAAGTGGCAGCTCTGCTCATGTCCCTACCATGCCCCACCCATGTGAACTCCCCTTCTCATTTGTTCACTATGCCAATAATGCACGCCCTTAGAAAAGCACTTTGTTACCCTGCTGCAACTTACATGTTGGTGAACATTTACCCCCTCTCCCAAATAACAGAATGCATATTTACCTGTTTCAAAGGCACATAAATGTGGGTACCCTGATATATAATTGCCCTTCTAGTGTAAATTGTTAGGTGTTTATCTGATGCTTGGGTCCACTTTAGCAATCAGCACTCAAGAAAAAGACCTAGGTGTCATTGTAGACAATACACTGAAATCTTCTGCCTAGTGTGTGGCGGCAGCCAAAAAAGCAAACAGGATGCTAGGAATTATTAGGAGAGGGATGGAAAAGAAGACCAAAAATGTTATAATGCCTCTGTATTGCTCCATGGTCGACCTCACCTTGAGTATTGCGTTCAATTCTGGTCACCGTATATCAAAAAAGATATAACAGAATTAGAAAAGGTTCATAGAAGAAAGACCAGAATGATAGAGGGGATGGAACTGCTCCCATATGAGGAAAGGCTAAGGTGGTAATGGCTCTTCAGCTTGGAAAAGAGATAGCTAAGGGGGGATATGATTGAGGTCTACAAAATCCTGAGTGGTGTGGAGCGTGTAGAGGTGAATCAATTTTTCACTCATTCAAAAAATACAAAGCCCATGGGACACAATGAAATTGCATGAAAATATTTTAAAAAGAAATAGGAGGAAATATTTTTTTCATTCAAATAATAGTTAAGCTCTGGAACTCATTGCTGGAGGATGTGGTAATGGCGGTTAACGTATCTGGATTTAAAAAAGATTTGGACAAGTTCCTGGAGGAAATGTCCGTTGTTTATTATTGAGATGGACTGCTTGCCCTTGGATTTGGTAACATGGAATTGTACTACTAATTGGGTTTGGTCTGACCCAGTATGGTTATTTTTATGTTCTTACGCTATGTTATGGAAATTTAATAAGTGGCTACTGAGTATGTAAAATATTATTCTATATGCTCAAGTGACTTATACAATTAACTGCTTAATGACTGATCCTTCTAGATAAACACAGGGATTTATGCAAATGAAAGATAGGCCACAATATATTAATTTTCAAACCCTGTACTTGGTGTAAACAAAAAAACAAAGTGAAAATTTACTTTGCAAGATATCTAGAAAAGCTAATAGAAGCTGGTAGAGTAGTCAGGAAAGAAAAGATGCTAATTGAAGAAAAAATAGCCAATATGGTAAAATGGAGGGAGGGGAGGAGACTTTTTTAAAGATATGTTAGTATAGAAGGAAGTGCAAAAGTGGCATTATGAGACTCAAAGGGAGGAATATGTAGAAGCTGATAAATATAAAGTGGTATTGCTTAACAAATACTTCTATTCTGTGTTCACAGCTGAAGAGCTGGGAGCAGGACCACTGAAGACAAACACAAATAAGACTGGAAGTGTGGTAGACCCTGAATGATTTTCAGTGTTCATGATGAGCTAGGTGGGCAAAAATGGACAAAGCGATGGGGGCAGATGGCGTACATCTGAGGGTACTGAAAGAACTTAGGGAAGTTCTGGCGACAAGCTAGCAGACCTTTTCTATGCTTCTCTAGGGCGTGATCCTGAAAAACTGGAGAAGGATGGGTGTGGTCCCTCTCCACAAAAGTAGAAGTAAGGAAGAGGTTGGGAACTACAGGCCTGCAAAAGATTGACTTCTGTGGTAAGTAAATTAATGGAAACACTTTTAACACAGAGAAAAGTGAAGTTTCTGGAATCCAATGGTTTCATTAGAGGCAGGTTTTGCAAGATAAATCTGATTAATTTCTTTGACTGGGTTACTAGAGAGTTGAATGGAGGGAGAAAGTTAGATATGGTGTATTTAGATTTAGCAAAGCCTTTGGCACAGTTCCACATGGACAACAAATAAATAAACTGAGTGCCTTTGGCATAGGCCCTAAGTGACTGACTGGGTTAAGAACTGATTGAGTAGAAGGCGACAGAGGGTAGCAGTAAACAGAGCTTACTCTGGGGAAAGGGATTTTATCAGTGGCGTACCACGAACTTCTGTTTTTGGGCCAGTTATTTTAAACATTTTTGTAAGTGATATTGCTGAAGGGCTGTCAGATAAAGTTTGCCGCATTGGAGATGATACCAAAATCTGCAATAGGGTAGACACCCTTGATGGTTTGGATAACATGAGGAGGGACTTAGTGAACCTTGAAGAATGGTCTGGAATTTGACAGCTAAGATTTAATGCAAAAAAGCGCAGGACCATGCATATGAATTGCAAAAACCTGAGGGAAAAGTACAGTTTAGCGGTGAAGATCTTTTGTGCAAGAAAGAGGAGTGAGACTTGGGTGTGATTGTATGTGATGATCTTAAGGTAGCCAAAGAGGTAGAAAAGTCAACAGTGAAAGCTAGAAGAATGTTTGGGTACATAGAGAGAGGATTGGCCAGTAGGAAAAAGGAGGTGATGATGCCCCTGTGTAAGATTCTGGTGAGACCTCATTTAGAATATTTTGTGCAGTTCTGGAGACCACTCTGCAAAAAGCAGAAGTGGAGGAGTAGCCTAATGGTTAGTGCAGTGGGCTTTGATCCTATCAACCTGAGTTTGATTCCCACTGCTGCTCCTTTTGACTTTGGGCAAGTCACTCAACCCTCCATTGTTCTTGGTACAAAAACTTAGATTGTGAGCCCTCTAGGGACAGAGAAAGTACCTGCATATAATGTGTCTAGTAGCACTATAGCAATGATTAGTAGTAGTAGTAAAAAGATATAAAAAGTATGGAGTTGGTTCAGAAGGTGGTTACTAAAATGGTCAGTGGTCTTCATCATAAGGCATATGGGAACAGACTTAAACATCTCAAATAGTATACTTTGGGTGAAAGATGGGAGATATGATAGAGATGTTTAAATACCTCCTTGGCATAAATGCACAGGAGGTGAGTCTCTTTCAGTTGAAAGGAATTTCTGAAATGAGGGGGCATAGAATGAAGGTGAAAGGGGATAGACTCAGAAGTAACCCGAAGAAATACTTTGTGGAAAGGGTGGTGAATTTGTGGAACAAATTCTCAGTGGATGTGGTACAGATGAAAACTGTATTTGAATTCAAGAAAGCTTGGGACAAGCATATAGGATCTCTAAGAAAGAGGAAAGGATAGTAGATGGCATGGTTGGGCAGACAGGATAGGCTATATGGTGTTAATCTGCCTTTGCTTTTCTATGTTTCTATATAAAGCCCCTCCCCTTAGTGTGGTCTGACTATTTAATTATTTTTCTTTTAAAAGGTTTATGGTAGTTGATTATGAATCTATATTCAGTAAATACTTGGAATTCAGAATGGGAAAGGGAACTGGATTTAGCGTATGCCTTTCTCTGAAGTTCAAGGCAAGTTACATTCAGGTACAGTAGGTACATTAACTTTCCCTGGAAAGCTAAAAATATAGGTTTATTTTTGAGGCAAAGGAGCCAGGGGATCACAAGGAGTAGCAGTGGAAACCTTTATCTTGCTTTCAACAGAAAAAAAATAGATGGCATTAGTTAAAACTAAACCATCTATCAAAACAGTATATAGAAATCTTGGTTGTTTTCTTCACAGTAGATTATTAACTCATCATTATAGCAGGACATTAGGTTTGATCAATTAAAGGAGACAATACTAAATCCAGTTATAGCCTGGCTATGGAAGAATGACCAGGCATCTCTCTTGCTCTTTGAAAAGACATTGTTAAGATAAATGGGTCCAGCGGTAGCAAAATAGAACAGAGGAGGACCTGGAAGTAATTTTGTCACTAGGTGGCAAGAACCAAACTTGTTTTTTATTTATTTTGTTTTTCTCCCTTCATTTTTTAAAATCTTAAATGAAAGAAGAGAAACAAAACAAAAATAAATATTTGAGTATATCCCTATGGTGTAGTGTGAGACATTTTTGAAAAGGAGAGGTATTTGAATGCTTTTAATAGCCTGTGAAATTCGATATTATGTCATGCCTGACTATTTTAATGCTTTTGTATGATTCTTGAATAGCCTGGCTCTTCTATTTCATTTTAGCAGATTAATAAGGCCGCCAATGGGGGAGAACTGGGATGGCCTGCCTATCAAATTACACACTTTTAAAAAGGTCAAACCAGTATAGTGTATAATTTATAGAGTTTATGAGGCATCAACGTCTAAACTATATTGGCAAGAAAAAAATCTATAATGAACAGAGAACGGCACATCCTATGAATCTATTCTCTTTAATGATTGTAACAGGAACTAGGAATAGTGTATTGTTCCATTTATATGAGATTATAATTGTTTAAATTGTAATACTGTAGTCCTTCTAAGACTTCAGACCCCAACAGAGTTTATAAATGACATCGCTGGGTAACTATTTGTAGAAAGGTTGAGTATTATTAACAGAATGATGCTCTGAAGTACAAAATGTACTTTAATTCCCTTTATAATTCATTTTTGAAAAGAAAAAAAATGGTATTATTAAGGATATCTAGCAAGAACTTAGTCTTCTAATGCTAGTTTTAACAGTAGCTATTGTATTTGCAAGCAGTATTATGATGCTTTTGTTCTCCTTTCAGGGGAGTAATTTTATAGAGGTTTTGCAAACAGGAGAAACCTGTTTCACAACAGGAAAGGGCCTGTGTAAGAAGTAAATAAGTTGAAAGTGTGCTCCTATTTTTCCATAATCTACTGTGTATACGATGTCCTTAAAAAAACAGGACCTCCAGTATTTTTTCAAATAACACTCAAACTGCCTTTTGCCTTTTGCAACAGAAGCTTTGCCTGAAATGCACATTTTAGCACTTTATTTTTCAACAGGAATGGAGCTCCAGCGCATCAGGCTCTCAAAACAGTTGAGCTCTTAATTAATGCAAGAGGTTTCGAATGAGTCAGAGGGATTTCGTATGTGATTGTGCACTTTTTTAAAAGCCCATTTCTGCATGTAAAATTAACTTTACAGCTATAGAAAAAGCTATATTAAATTATACCCTCCAGGGTAGTTTTGTAGGATGCTTATGATTATTTTAAACCTATTTAATAAAGGCAACATAGAGGGGAATAATTGAATGGCGCCGGCAAAATTGATGGCCGGCCATCTTTGGGCCTGGTGCCGTAAGCGGGCGGAGCCATGTATTTATGAAATACACTTGGCGCTGGCCAAATTGGTCGCCTGGTTTAGAATAGGATCACCGGCGGATCGCCGGGTTTAGATGAGATGACCGGGTCTGATTTTCAGCCATAATGGAAACCGGACCCGGCCATCTCAAACCCTGCAAAATGCAAGACATATGGCCATGGGAGGAGTCAGCATTTGTAGTGCACTGGCCCCCCTGACATGCCAGGACACCAACCGGGCACCCTAGGGGGCACTTAAAAATATAAAAAAAAAATTAGCTTCCAGGTGCATTGCACCCTTCCCTTGTGTGCTGAGCCCTCCAAATCCCCCCCCCCCCCCCCCAAAACCCACTGCCCATAAGTCTATATAACCAAGCTCTGGACCAACACTGCTAATTGATTTTCATGGAAGTAAGGACAGATAGTCTTCAGTTGATTTAATTAAAAAAAAACTTATATAAGTTTTTAATTTGGGCTTCACAGGTCAAAGCTAAATCTAACACAAAATACAAAACTTTAGATGAGTTTACAATATTCAGGACCTCAAATAAATAGCAGCTGGAGCTTTTCACCATCCATTTCCCAATATAAAATTTTTGTTTTAGCTGAATTTAACTTGAGTCAGTTTTGATTAGACCAAGATTCAATCTTGTTAATGCAGATTAAAACTTTCTAATAAGTTCATGTCCATAGGTAGGGTCATGATAATAAAAAGATCTTCAGCATATGAAAACAGGTACTTTTCCTTGTCCAACAACACTGTCCAAAGCACACATGAAGATATTAAACAAAATGGGGGACAAGGGAGAACCCTGGAGTACCCCACATTGTGAACGCCAAAAAGGAGAAAAAACACCTTCTCTTTTCACTGCATAAGAATGGTTAACCAAATACCTTCTAAACCACTCTAGGACTGTTCCTGCCTTTCCAAAGTTGCTCAATCTAAGTTATGTATGTAGCTGGCCCTATTCTATAACTTGCATACTAAGCACAAAATAAGCAAGCAATATGATCTTGTATCTGTGTTATTCATCAAACACTGGCTTCCCATTGACAAGCAGATCATCTACAAGGTTCTTCTTTTGACTTTTAAGGCTCTTAGAACTGGCCTGCCTTCTTATCTCTCTAATCTTACTATTCCATATACTCTTGCTTGCTCCTATGTTCTCTTAATGATTATTGCCTTTCAGGGGAATTTTCGAAAGAGAAGGGCGCCCATCTTCCGACACAAATCAGGAAATGGGCGTCCTTCTCTCAGGGTCTCCCAAATCAGCATAATCAAAAGCCGATTTTGGGCACCCTCAACTGCTTTCCGTCACGGGGATGACCAAAGTTCACGGGGGCGTGTTGGCACCGTACCAAAGGCGGGACTGGGGCGTGATTAAGAGATGGGCATCCTCGGCCGATAATTGAAAAAAGAAGGGCGTCCCTGACGAGCATTTGGCCAACTTTACTTGGTCCCTTTTTTTAACAACCAAGCCTTGAAAAGGTGCCCAAACTGACCAGATGACCACTGGAGGGAATTGGGGATGACCTCCCATGACTCCCCCAATGGTTAACTAACCCCTCCCACCCAGATGCCATTATGCCATTATAGAATACTAGTGTAAGCTGGTATCGGCGCACCTAATATTTAGGCATCCACAATTATACCAACCATATAAAGCAAGGGCACGTGTAAGTTACTGTATTCTGTAAATGGCCGCTCCCACCCCGCCCCTCCCATACTCCACCCCTGTGCATGCCCTTCCCCTTGCATTTATGCTTTATGCCACTTATGTGTGCCATTGAAAGTAGTGCTTAGGTATTTTGCTACCACTTATATGCTTAAGTGTACACTTACCCAAGAAAGTGGCTGTATTCTCTTCACTTACACACCCAAATGGCATGTAAATTTGTGCACCCCGTGATAGAATTAGGGGGAAGGTGTCATGTGGTAATAATGAAACAATGAAATCTATACTTTCTGGTGTTCTGTTCTACTTGTAACTCTTTTCAAAAATTTCTTACAGCAGCTGGCTTGCATCTAGTACTCCAAAGGCATCTACTTTTGTTTCTATGTAGATGATATTTAACTGTTCACGTGCGTAATGTTGACCAGTCTGATGCTTCATCTGTTCTTGCTGACTCTGTCAATGTAGTATATAATTAGTTTTGGACTAATAAATTGGTACTGAATGTTTTCCAGACTCAGATATTGTGGGTGAACTGGTCTGCTCCTCCTAGAGAGCTGACGATTGTAATTGTAGAGAATTCTAGCCTTACCCAGATATCTGACAACTGATGACAGAGTATCAAGGTAGGCTTCCAGTGAAGTCTTCATTTGCTGCCATCTTTTATAAACTAGGCTGTTAAAATGGCTTACATTTTATTTTTCCCTGAGGATTTTAGATCAGTGACACAATCGTTGGTTTTAAATCGGATACATAACTGCATTTTCTTGCTACGTGGTTAAAGCATTTCAGTTAGTGCAGAATTCTGCAGCTTATCTTCTGGATGGTTCTGGAACTTTTCTGCAAACTGGCAGCCAGTTACAAATTTTAGCACTCTGAAGTAGTATGGCCCCACATAATTGTGGAAAAAATCTGGCACGTAATAAACCAAAGCAAGTGTTGGGGTCTAACCAATTGGTAGTTCTATAAGGCTGTTAAAACTACAGGCATCCACTACTTGTCATTTAATATAGCAGAGCCTTCTATTTGGAATGTCCTTCCACAGACTCCTCATGTAGAAACTGATCACAGGGCTCATTTTAGAAACTGTAAAACATTCAAAAAGTAGCACAAAGTGGCAGATGGACTTTTTTGTCCAAAATGTCCAAATATTTTTGAAACCCATTTTAAAGATATTTTTCTATGCAATTCATCTGCAGTGCATCCAAATCACAAGGGGGTGAGTTGGGAGCGGGATTTGGATGTTCTCAAAACTTGGATGTTTTTCTACCATAATGGAACAAAGTAAAAGCATCCAGGTCTAGAAGTTAGATGTTTTGGTCTAGAGCTTTGTCAATCACAACTAAGTCACAAAAAGGTGCCCTAAATGACCACTGGAGGGATTAAGTCATGACCCCCTTCCACCCCCAGTGATCACTGACCCCCTGCCACCCCTATCAAAGATGTGAAAGAAACAGCACATGCTATG
Source organism: Microcaecilia unicolor (assembly GCF_901765095.1). Classification (NCBI taxonomy): domain Eukaryota; kingdom Metazoa; phylum Chordata; class Amphibia; order Gymnophiona; family Siphonopidae; genus Microcaecilia; species Microcaecilia unicolor. The sequence continues at coordinate 79,074,519 of NC_044037.1, read as the reverse complement.
ACAGCTTCAAATGTTATGGCCAATTCTATTAGAGCAGCAAGCAGGTCCTGGAGTAGCCAAGTGGTCGGTGCAGTGCATTGCAGAAAAGAATATGGCATACTCATGGATTTAGGTACAGAACACTAGGCACGATATATAGAATCTGGTAGTTTGTGCTCAGTGCATTTTTTCTTTTGTGACCATTTTTGAAAAACAAAAAGTCCAAGAGAAAAATGAACAAAATCAAGCCATCGGGACATGTTTGGGACCACAAAGACATTCAAGCAGAGCAGTGGGGCACCCTAGGGGGCACTGCAATGGACATCACATAAAAGGTCCCAGATACACATCTCACTATTACCCCCTTATATTGTATGGAGAGCCCTCCAAAGCCCACCAAAAACCTACTGTACCCACATATGGGTGACACCTGCAGACATAAGGGCTATTATAGTGGTGTATAGTCAGGTCCATTGCAGTGCCCCCTATGGTGCCCCACTGCTCTGCTTGGATGTCTTTCGGGCTTATTTTCGAAAGAGATTGCCGGCGATCTTCCGACACAAATCGGGAGATGGCCGGCGATCTCTCAAAAGCAGCAAAATTGGTATAATCGAAAGCTGCTTTTTTGACACCATCGCCGCTTTCCCGTTGCCGAGCCGCGAAAGTTCAAGGGGGCGTGTTGGTGGCGTAGCAAAGGCGGGACATGGGCGGGCATGGGCGTGGCTACCAGATGGCTGGCTTTTGCGCATAATGGAAAAAACAAAAGTGGCGTTAATCAGTATTTCGCCGGGTTTACTTTGTGCTTTTATTTTCATGACCAAGCCTCAAAAAGGTGCCCCAACTCACCAGATGACCACTGGAGGGAAAGGGGGATGACCTCCCCGTACTCCCCCAATGGTCACCAACCCCCTCCCATACTAAAAAAATAAAAATAAAAACCTTTTTTGCCAGCCTGTATGCCAGCCTCAAATGTCATACCCTGCTCCCTGACAGCAGTATGCAGGTCCCTGGAACAGTTTTTGTTGGTTGCAGTGGACTTCAGGCAGGCGGACCCAGGCCCATCCCCCCTACCTGTTACACTTGTGGTGGTAAGTGTTGAGCCCTACAACCCCCCCCCCCCGAAACCCACTGTACCCACATGTAGGTGCCCCCCTTCACCCATAAGGGCTATGGTAGTGGTATAGAGTTGTGGGGAGTGGGTTTTGGGGGGAATTTGGGGGGCTCAGCACCCAAGGTAAGGGAGCTATGTACCTGGGAGGTATTTGTATATATATATTTTTTATTTTTAGAAGTGCCCCCTAGGGTGCCCGGTTGGTGTCCTGGCATGTCAGGGGGACCAGTGCACTACAAATGCTGGCTCCTCCCATGACCAAATGCCTTGCCGGATTTGAGATCGCTGGCATTTTTTACATTATCACTGAAAAACAAAACCGGCCATCTCAAACCCGGCGAACTCTGGCATTTGGCCGGGCCAAACCGTATTATCGAAAGAAAAGATGGCCGGCCATCTTTTTCGATAATACGGTTCGGCCAGCTGTTTGCGGCGTAGCCAAAATAGATCGCCAGCAATCTATTTCACCAGCGCCTTTCGATTAGTCCCCTCTTTGTGGCCATCTACTAAGAATGTGGGTCCCCTATATGTCCCGATGGCTTGATTTTGTTCATTTTTCCCTTGGATTTTTTTTTTTTCAAAAATGGTCACAAAAGAAAAATCCACTGAACACAAACTTGCAAGATTCTATATATCATGCCTAGTGTTCTGTGCCTAAATCCATGAGTATTCCATAACAATGTGTGTAACTTAATTGACTTAACAAGCCAATCAGCATTGTTAATGGTACTTATCAAGCAATAATAAGCACTAATTGGCAATAATTAGAATTTATGTTCATAATTCACTAAGCATATGCTGTAACTCACTGTGCCTAAATTTTAATGTGAACACCCAAAAAGCTAAGTAGTTATAGGCAGGAAGATAGGCATTTCGTAAGCATTCCCAAATTTACACACGTTGTTATAGCATATGTCCCAGTCCTCGTAAATCTATGCACAGGAATTTATACCATATTTTCCATGATGTAAATGGAGGTGCATAGTTTTAGTGCTGGAATATCAGCGAAGCATATTCTATATACCACTCGTAAATCTTATGGATTTTTCAGGCGCCATATATAGAATCAATCCTAAAATGTTTACAAAATGTCCAGGAAATGGCTATTTTCTAAACAAAAAGATATATTTTTTCTGCTTCACAAATTGCTATGTTTGCCATTTGATATTTGGACATTTTCAACAAATATACATAATCAGATTTAAATGTCATATCAAAAATGCCCCACCATGTGTTTTTAAGTAAGAAACCAAAATCCTTATTTGCCTATCTGCCCATTTGGAGATTGACCTGTGGGGACAAATGTTTGTAATGCTCATTGTTTTATTTTCTCTCTGATGAGAATTTTATAACAATTTAAAAAAAATGTTTAGTTGTGTAGATTTTGTTATTCTTCATTTATATATGTAATTTGATCTATGTGCATAAGTTTGACATTTTTAAGGCATGAATTCTTTGTGATATGCTCTTGTTGATTTTATTGGGTGGGTTGGATGTAAGAAATAGAAATTAAACAGAAAAATTAGAGGATAAGAAAAAGCTGTGAATAAAGCTGCGAGTCAAATGTTTCACCCCATTGCCAGTAAGAATCATGGGACTGTTGAGAACAACTTCCAGAGATTTGGGGGGGGGGGGGGGGGGACAGACAGTACTCTAATGTCCATGACCAAAAGGACTACATACTTTAATATGTAACTTACTCATTCCCCCTGCTCTTGATGAAGCTATAATGAAGTGTAAGTGTCAAAAATAATTTCTGACTCATCTGCCTGAGGGGTAACCATAGGACTGTAACAGAATTGCTAATGTTGTAAAGCACCTTGGGAGCCTGTTGTATGAAGGATGCAATACATTTAAAACATGGTACAAAAATGCAAAATATTTTTCATCAAGCAATCAGACGTGGAAAAGCACATTCTGTCCATTTAATGGGTCAGGCAGATAGGGAATAACCATGAGATAATGCGATGAATAATTTGAAATCAATCATGAAATAAAAACATGCAAACGAGGATGGATGAAGAATGCACTATTTCCTAATCTTGTTATAAGTGTTGCCATGAAAAACGGTTTCATTTTCTACTATTTTATGGTTGTTGCTTTTATCTCCGTCTTGAAAACAGATTCATATTTTGACAATTTTACTTTATTATGAGAATGAAATATGGGAATTTAAATATCTCATATAATCTGTAAGTGATTGCGTGTGGTATGCCTTCGACCTTTTCAATATGCTGTGTTCTGATTGTTTGCTATCCTACTACAGAGCATAAAATACATTAGATATTGGAATTTTGATTCTGTAGTTTGAATAAGACAAAAGATGCAACAGACATAGAACACAGCATACTAATCTATTGCCGTGATAATAACAATGTCCACCAAACTTTCTCACTTCTATTATCTTTAAGTTTTGATCCCATGATTTGACCTAGATTCTGCACAGTAATTAGTCAATCCTTTCTCTCTGAAACAGTATTATTTTTTCCATTAATTTACATAAATCCACTTAGCATTTATACTGTAGTACCGGGATCTGTGCCCAATTTTGGACACAAGGATTTACACCAACTGAAACCTGGTGTAAATCTTTGCACCTAAATTAGGCACAGATCTGTCTTATTCTATAACACTGCGTGCAAATTCTAGAAATGCCCCTGACCTGCTCATGCCCTTGCCCCCTTTTTAGATCCACATGTAAAATTTACATGTGCATCTTTATAGAATACTGACTATGAAGATGTGTGTGTAAATTCAAATTAGTGCCAAATAGCACAAGAATTGATTGTTAGAGTGGAGGAGTGGCCTAGTGGTTAGGGTGGTGGACTTTGGTCCTGGGGAACTGAACAACTGAGTTTGATTCCCAGCACAGGCAGCTCCTTGTGACTGTGGGCAAGTCATTTAACCCTCCATTGCCTGCCACATTGAGCCTGCCATGAGTGGGAAAGTGCAGGCTACAAATGTAATAAAAAAAAAACTATTGGTGCTAATTGGTTCACTGTTCAATTAAATTGCACATATAAATTGGGTGTGCAACCAAATTTGTGTACAAATATTTGCATGGCACCAAGATATGTGTCCAATACGTTGTCAATTTGAGAATGCCCACAAAACACCCATTTCCCCACCTCTTTTGAACTGCATGCTTCAGAATTTAGTCGCAGTTCATTACTGAATGCGCATAGTGAGTAATGCACGTAAATCCTAATAATTGCTAATTAGTGCTCATTATTGCTTGTTAAGTGCTGCTAAAAATGTTGATTGGCTTGTTATGCCAATTAAGTTACACTCATTGTTATAGATCATGTTTAGATTTTGGTGCAGATCACTAGGTGTGATATATAGACTCCAGCAGAAAATGCACACGTGTGTATAACATGCACAAATTGTGTGCCTATGTAAAAATAAATGTGTATAACATGCAAATAAGTATAATGCATAAGCATTTTCCCCAGATTCTATATATTGCACCCAAATTTGGACTCTGATTCAAGATGCGCACGCAATTTAATTGGAAAACAAGTCATTACTGAACAATAATTGGAAGCTAACAACCAATTTATCAATCTTAATTTGGATCAATCAGGATTTGCACTCCAACTGGCTGCATGCTATTCTATAATGCTGGGCACCCAAATCCCATAGCATACAACCCGAAAGGGGCATGGCCATGGGAGGGGCATGGGCGGGTCAGGAGCATTCTGAAAAGTCAAGCACAGTGTTATAGAATATGGGGGATCTACACAAAACTTGTGTGCCAGGATTTACACCAGGTTTGAGCTGTTGTAAGTCTGGAGCCCAGGGCTGAAGCCACCTTAAGGACCCTGTTTACTAAGCCACACTGTAGGTGCACTAACATTTTGCTAGAAACACCCATGTATTCCTATGGGTGCCTTGGGGGGGGGGGGTGGAAATGGGATTTGATATACCACCTTTCTGAGGTTCTTGCAACTACATTCAAAGCAGTTTACATATATTCAGGTACTTATTTTATACCAGGGGAAATAGAGGGTTAAGTGACTTGCCCAGAGTCACAAGGAGCTGTAGTGGGAATTGAACTCAGTTCCCCAGGATCAAAGTCCACTGCACTAACCACTAGGCTACTCCTCCACTAGCAACATTCCATGTAGAAGCCTGCCCTTGCAGATCAGCAATGCGGCAGGCTCTGTTTCTGTGAGTCTGACGTATGTGCAGGACGTCAGACTCACAGAAACAGAAGCCTGCACAGCCACGTTGTTGATCTGCAAGGGCAGGCTTCTACATGGAATGTTGCTAGTGGAATAGCAACATTCCATGTAGAATCTCAATAGTAGCAACATTCCATCTAGAATCTCCAATAGTAGCAACATTCCATGTAGAATCTCAAATAGTAGCAACATAATCTCCAATAGTAGCAACATTCCATCTAGAATCTCAAATAGGGAAAAGGGAAATGGGACTTGATATACCACTTTTCTGAGGTTCTTGCAACTACATTCAAAGTGGTTTACATATATTCAGGTACTTATTTTGTACCAGCAGCAATGGAGGTTTAAGTGACTTGCCCAGAGTCACAAGGAGCTGCAGTAGGAACTGAACTCAGTTCCCCAGGATCAAAGTCCACTGCACTAACCACTAGGCTACTCCTCTGCTAGTATTAGTGTGCACTAAAAATGCTAGTGCACCTTAGTAAACAGAGCTCTAAATGCTACTCTATAAAGGGCATGCACCCTTTTGTAGAACAGCACATAGTGCTGATTTTTTCCAGTGCCACTTATAGAATATCCCCCTATATGATATAATACCAAAAAACTCTTACTTTTAGGAATAATTCATTTTCTTTAGATCTAAATTCAAAAATTTGGGGTTTGGAGCTTGACAATTTATCTCTGCACCATCATGCACCTTCCATGATTAAGAAATCTTTTTATGTTCTTAGGAAATTAAGATCTATAAGAATTTTTTTTTTACTGGGATTCATTTAGAATTCTGGCTCAAGCTCTATTATTATCTTGTTTGGATTATTGCAACCTTGTGTTGATCTGTTCTAAAACATTAATTGTTTGCAATTAATACAGAACACAGTAGTCAAGTTGATTCATGGTCTGTCAAAATATGATTCAGTAAAATTTTTTTTATCTGGAACTATATTGGCTACCAATATTTTAAACTGAATATTACAGTTTTTAACATTTTTGTCTGGCATGGTTCCTTCCTTTATGGTAAATTTAGCCATACTCCTACGGAATGATGCATCAAAAAATAATTCTCGAAATCAATTCTTTACTACATTTTCCTGATATAATCAAGTTAAAATCAATTAAACACTTTTCCGCCTCGTTACATTATCAGATGGTCCAACAGTGGAACTCTTTATCACTATCACTGAGAGCCTGTCAAGTCAACACTATTTAACATTTAGGAAAAAATGGAAAGCTTCAGATCCTAATTAATAGGACAGTTTAGCTATGTTTTGGGATTAATTTTATTACCAATAACATAATTCCTGGATGTTTGATCCAACCTGTTTTAGTGTAATCTGAACTTGAACTGTAGAGATAAATGCGGAATAGAAATTTTGGTGCAACATAACCTATCATAACATATGCATAAAATATGGCAGTCTTCCTCTCTCTTCCTCTCCTTCCCCAGGATGCACAGAGCATTGTGGGAGAGGGAGGGGGAGAGGGAAATGGAAAGATGCAGGATGCATGGTGGACTGCGGGGAGGGAAGAAGGAGTGGAGATACTGGATTAAATTCCGATAAATCTGTATAGAGCACTTACAAATATAGCGTGCAGAGGGGTCTCACGGATTGCAAAAACATGTATAACATGCACTTTATAGTTTATATGCATGATAATACAGTAGTTCCTTCTAATCCTTCCATGCCTTTTGCTCAGAGGGTTACAACCTTCTGTCCTCTCTTCTACTTAAGGATTTTGTGTTTCTTTTACAATATGAAGACGCACCTGTTCGAAGAGACTTACAAAAAGAATCCTCCTTAATTACTTGATTCCAATCTATACCTGAACCAACTAATACTGATCCCTTCTAATCTGATTATTTTAATCATATTATCATTATTAATCATTATATCTTAACCTGCTCTCACTTGTATGTTATGTATATCATTCTATTGAGCCTATTTATCTGATTTCTTACACATTACTATGTAACATTATGCCAAACCTCTTACTCTGTTAATGATGATGCCTTTGCAACATAATGTAAGCCACATTGAGCGTGCAAATAGGTGGGAAAATGTGGGGTACAAATGCAGCAAAAAACAAAACAAAACAAAAAATATATATATATCATTATCCTTAGGCAGTAGAAAACTACAAACGTCATCTATTTGTGTGATAGTATCATCAATTATTAAAATTTCAAGTGTTAATATACATGTTGAATCGATAGAACAGGGATGAAGATTCAGTAAATTGGTTATCTGTAACAGTAAGATAGGTTAAAGGTAATTTCTTTTGGGGCTTTTATAATATGAGTGGAAATGAAACAATCAAATGGAAGAGATGGGAGGAAGTAGTAAAGGTCTGAGAAATGTTTAGATAATTGTAAGAAAGGTCTTTAATTTTTATGCTAAGATGTATTGAGAGCAGGAAAAGATCTTTTTTATGAATGTAGCAAGTCTCTCTGAAGAACAGATTTCCAAGCACATTTGCTTCATTAGGATACATTGTGCTGAAAAATTAACAAAAGCATAAAGGCTGCAATCAGTCCCAAAGGTTTAGATCTCCACTAGGCAAATGGTAGACAAAGTTTTGATATTTGGCTTTGTTTGTTATGGTTGCTGGCTGACTCCAGATTTTCAGGATAGGTTTATAAATATTTTAGTTTAACCTTGCACCTACAAGGACTTGCAGCTCTGGTTGCTCCACTGATTTCCTTATAAAAGAAAAAAAAAATACCTGTCCATGCAGGCTATTAAAAGTGCATTAAGCAAGTAAAGGGCAATTATATAACTAGGTGCCTGTAAATGTACAGAATACTGTCACTTTCACAAGTAAGTGTACACTCAAGGAGCCTTTTACTAAAGATTAGCTTGAGTTATCTATAGCAGGGCTCATTTTATTCCTATGGGCCCTGCTGCTGGTAACTTGAGCTAATCTTTAGTAAAAGACTCCCTCAGGAATATAAGTGGCATCAAAGTGACCAAGCACTGTTCTCTAAGGGGGTGCATAAGTAGTGTGGAGGGCATGATGGCCGGCCATCTATATGGCCGGTGCCATAAAGAGCTGTCACCAACCGTGTTATCGAAAAAGATGCCGGCCATCTTTTGTTTTGATAATACGGTTGGGGCCGGCCAAATGTCAGAGATGGCCGGGTTTGAGATGGGCGGCATCGGTTTTCGCCGATAATGAAAACTGAAGCCGGCCATCTCAAACCCGGCCAAATCCAAGGCATTTGGTCATGGGAGGAGCCAGCATTTGTAGTGCACTGGCCCCCCTCACATGCCAGGACACCAACCGGACACCTAGGGGGCACTGCAGTGGACTTCAAAAATTGGTCCCAGGTGCATAGCTCCCTTACCTTGGGTGCTGAGCCCCCCAAATCCCCCCCAAAACCCACTCTCCACAACTCTACACCACTACCATAGCCCTAAGGGGTGAAGGGTGGCACCTACATGTGGGTACAGTGAGTTTTGGGGGGGATTTGGAGGGCTCCCTTTTACCATGACAAGTGTAACAGGTGAGGGGATGGGCCTGGGTCCACCTGCCTGAACTGCACAGCACCCACAAAAAAACTGCTCCAGGGACCTGCATACTGCTGTCAGGGAGCTGGGTATGACATTTCAGGCTGGCATAGAGGCTGGCAAAAAATGTTTTTTTAATTTTTGGGGGGTGGGAGGGGGTTGGTGACCACTGGTGGAGTAAGGGGAGGTGATCTCCGATTCCCTCTGGTGGTCATCTGGTCAATTGGGGCACTTTTTGTAGGCATGGCCCTGAAAATAAATGGATCAAGTGAAGCCGGCAAAATGCTCATCAGAGCCGGCCATCTTTTTTCTATTATCGGCCGAAGCCGGCCATCTCATAACCACGCCCCCATCCCGCCTTCCGTACCCTGCTAACACGCCCCCTTTAACTTTGGCCAGCTCTGCGATGGAAAGCAGTTGGAGCCGGCCAAAACTGGCTTTCCATTATACCGATTTGGCCGGGTTCAGGAGATGGCCGGCCATCTCCCGATTTGTGTCGAAGATGGCCGGCGATCTCTTTTGAAAATAAGCTGGTAGGGGCTTTTTACTAAAATGAGTTAAAAGATGGGCTTAGCACATTTTAATGTGGAACTTTCCCACATACAAGCCCATGTTTTAAACAAATGTAAAGCAAACATCAAGTAAATTTCAAGACAGCTATTGCACTATAACTGTGAATCCTTGCCACACTTTGATAAATTTGTCCCTTAATGAAAAAGACATTAAAACAAATAGAAACCCTCAAAGAACAAAACAAAACAAAACCCAAATAAGCAGAAAATAAACCCAAATGCTTTGGCATGAGAACTTCTTTTCTGAAAACATAACTATTTTTCCTGTACTAATGGGTATGTGTTTCAAGTCAGGTAATTAGCAGCAGCTTCCTCTAATCCTGTCTCTTAGAACCACAATTTTCAAACTGCAGAACCACTTCCGAGCTAATGCAAGAGCTATGTAAACCCTAAGCTTGCTGAAAACAAAACAAAACTGAGTTATATAATCAGGTGATTTCCTAAGAAATGTGTTGAATGATTTTCTGATAATTTATTTATGAACATCAATTAAAGACCACCCTATTATCCTAGGAATGACCATACATTTAACAACAAACCAGAAATACATACAAAAGCTAAAATACTATAAATACCTACAGGTTGATATTCAAGGATTAAGCCATTCTTCTGTCTATATGAATGAACTGAAAGTTTGCTGTTTAGACAGGGTTCCATGCCTTTTCAGCTTGGTTTGATATACAGTTCTTCCTGGTTCTGTATATCATTTTCTAATTACAATAGTTTTACATCATAACATCTTCCTTTTGAACAATTTACAACATTATATGTTGACTTACAGTTTTCAAAAACTTCTATAAAACAGTAGATGGCTTTCTGAGGGAGATTCATTGATTTAAAATAAATGTTAGCATTATATAAGATCAACAAATCTTCCAGTAACAAAATTCTACATCTTACTCATCTAACATCTTTGAACTTTTTGGGCCCTTTTACCAAATGGCGGTAAAAGACATTCTACGGTGGAGTCAGTGTGAAGGTTTATTGTTCACAAAAGGCTTTTTTTTTTCATTTAAAAACAACTTGTTGAATTTCTTCTGGTAGAGAAGAGTTGAGAATCCAAGTAGTAGTTCCACAATCCACTGAGGTCGGTTAGATTATGTTAGTGGCAGGAGGAGTGTTGATATTTTGATTGTATATTTCCTTTTTCTTGTTTATTTTGTAATCTTGGACCTTTTGATTGTGGTCAAACATTTAAATTGTTTCTTCTTGATTGCTTAATATTATGGCTCTGATTTGGATGTGATATTTCCTTGGTCTCAATAATAAAATTGTGATTGCTATATCGAAATAATGTGAAAAAAGTGAAAAAAATGTATGACAATTTATTTGATTATTGTATTTACCAAATTTCTGATCTCTACAAATATCTTTCTATATTCAGTATATCTAAGTACTTAGCATATGTAAAGTACTTAGCTCATTTTGGGAGATATTTTTTGATGGTCTAAAAACATTTGCTTTTCCCTTTTCTGTATGTTCTTTGTGTGTGTTTATATATTTACGGTTACGTTTATGGGTGTTTATAGGTGTGCTTATGTGTGTACAAGAGAATGTTGGATGAAACAATGTCTTTTCATATTTCTTAGTGACTAAATCTAGAAAATGATTTTTTTTCCACGCACGCACAGTATATATTTATCTTTGCTGAGAAGACTTAAGAAGAATTTATGTCTATACTTTGAATTAAAAATCATGGAGGTTTTTAAAGACCAATGATAGAGAAATGTGAGCTGTGTGTAAATCACTAATGTCTACCTTACCACAGGTTTGCCTGCTTTTCAGTTAGGTAAGACAGTCACAGCCAACTGAGGTCTTTTTCTTTTCTTTTTTTTTTTTTTAGAAAAAAAAAGTAAAAAGATATTTAAGAAAAGATATAAGAAATGTAATGTGTGCACAGTTATTACTTTATATTACATATTCTGGAGTTTATTTGAAAAGATATCGATCCACTGAAGTTTTGGTGTGTTCACTTTTTTAGTGGTTCTCCTTTTTTTATATATTTATCTTGAGATATTTTTGGGCCCTTTTACTAAGCCACATAGAGGCATATTTTCAAAGCACTTAGCCTCCCAAAGTTCCATAGAAACCTATGGAACTTAGCCTCCCAAAGTGCTTTGAAAATAAGCCTGTATAAGCATCTACGCACGCCCAACGCATGCCAAAATGGAGTTACCACACAGCTACCCTGTGGCTCTTGCGGTAATTTTATTTTTAGGGTGCGTTTATTGCCCCACGTCCATTTTTGGCAAAATTTTTTAAAAGGCATTTTTTGTAGGTGCACTGAAAAATAATTCTGCGCGCGCCCAAAACACGCATGTACACTACCACAGGCCTCAGCACACCTTAGTAAAAGGACCCCTATATTTGTAGCAATAGGCTGGGACATGCAAATAGTGAGCTTAAGAAGACTCCTGCAGGACTAGATAGAGCTCTAATGCCTTAATTGGACAAAAACAATGTCTTCAATAAACTGAGAGGAAAGACAAAAAACAAGACAGTAGGAAAAGAGAGTAAAGAAAACAACAGTACGCTGTTCCTTTGCTCTAATGAAACAGGATTCATTGAACAGAAACTAAGTGTAATGAGCTACTACACTGACATAAGAGAAAGGCCCTCCATTATCCAGCACAGATATCCAGAAAAGCAATTGCCTGGAAACAGATTACATATTATCTGTAGGTGAGCGTTATTGGATGTTATTTGGTGAAAGAGTAATTTTCGCAGAGCCTGGTAGTAATGCTTATCTGTGGAAAAGGTCCAAATCATAAAGAATTATATGAATGGCTACTTTGGCTTGGGAATAGCCATCTGTTAGGTTTGTCAGAGTGTATGGGAGGTAGATAGATGTCAATCAGCTCTAGCAAATTCAGTATAGTTTTGCAGAAGAGGAAGGAAAGGTGGTGTTAGGGCAGATATTTCACAAGTATTCTCTTATTGTGTGAAGCAGTGGAAGGAGAGGTCAGATCCAGACAGTCTGCATATGTAAATAACATAAATACTTTGCCCTCTCAAAAAAAACATTTGAAATAGCATCCTTTTCTAGTAAAGAGATCAGTTTATGAACAAAAATCCCCTGTGTGACCATAAAAAATTCTGGATATATCTGAAGTGCCTTTTGCAGATTTGGACTGGTAGGATTCCCCCCAACACAAAAGAAACTTGATAACCTTAGGGTCTGCCAGTTCAGACAATGCCACATGACAGCAATTTCCTTATTCTCAGTATTGGTCCTCTGTACTATCTTCCCCTTCCTTGCTGCCCCTCTCAGTTATCTTATGTTTTCTTTATCTTTTCTTTTTTTATTTTATTCTAGTTCCTTTCTACCTGACTAATGTATTTGTATTGTAAACCGCTTTGATAGGTCTCCTTTCTAGCGGTATATCAAACTACGAATAAACTTGAAACTTGAAAAAACAGTTTCTGTTTGGTTCAATTATTGGAAAAATGTGTTGTACATCTTGTGGAATCCAAAGCAGGCTGAAATCTTTTTATATTTTGCTTCATAAAAATGACTCTGGGACATGCTTTTGTGGAAATACGAGTAGTATAGTTCTAAGTTAACTATTATGCATAGATGTGCCACACAGGGCTAATGTAGTAGGTAATCCATCCTATTGTAGAAAATAATCAAAAATACAATACCTAAAACACTAAAAACAAGAATAATATATATAGATTAAAATTAACAAACAAAATCTAGCAACAAATAAAACACAACTGTAACAAATTAGCAAACTGAGATACCTACTAAAATTGCTCAAATGACTCCTTCAGTTAAGGAACCTTTCTAAGAGTTCTTCCCTTATACCTTCCCACACTGCAGTAGGAAAAATCAATGCTCCTCCTTTCCCTGGAACTTATTCTTTTTTTTTTTTTCTATAGCCTCCCTCAGACTTCCCATCTATTTCAACCACCCTGGCATGATTGGTATATGAACATATGTCGCTATGAACCCGGCACACCCATATTTGTTGTTCTCCCTTTCCTGAAACTTTCTCTAGATTATCAGTTGAAGATTCCTAGCCAACCCTCCTCATAATAAGGTCACGTTACTACCTTTGTTGGTACTAGCTTCTATGGGCACTCCAGTCATACATACTCCAACCCAATATTTAGTGCTATTTAACCAACTAAGAATGGCTCCAGGCTGGTTAAATAGCACTTAACAAGCTAAGTGCTAATATTCTGTACGAGATAGCTGGTTATCTCTGCTGAATATTACCACTTAGGTCTAGATTCTATATATCACACCTATAAAATTGGTGCTCAAATGAAAATTTCCTAAGTGTAATCTATGAAGTATGCCTTAATTTAGGTGTACTTTTTAGAATAAGCCTAAATTTCTGTGCGGTGAGTGCCGGTTTACAAGACTAAAATTAGTCACGGGCAGTTAAGCCAAGTAAAAGTTGGTGTAAATCCCGATGCCTAAATTAGGCATGGTCCAGGTGTACTCTGGCAAAACACAAGGAGTGGGAACTGGATCAGGATCTTCAAAAAAAGTCTCAGGTGTCACCAAAGACACATGTGAACATTAGCATATGTATCAAGACTCCTGAAGCAGGCATGTAGGTGCCGAAACATGGTACCTTGTCGAGTCATATTTAATAAACATCTATAACTTTGCTTCGGTGTCCTGAGACTGTTTTTAAAGAGCTTGATCCAGTCCCCACTGCTTGTGTTTTGACTCTACTCACTTCATAGGATCTTTGTGTTCTTGCCACCACCAGTGGCTCCTTTTTCACTATGTATATTCTGTAACAATGTGCATAGATTTTAGAAACACCCATGACCTGCCCATTCCACGTACATGGTCGTGCCCACTTTTTCAACTATTCAACAGAATTTATGCGCATCACTTTATAGAATATGCTTAGACTGTTCTGCGCATAATTCTAATTCATGCCAGGTAGTGTCAATAATTGATGCTAATTGGCAATTATTGACGCTGATTGTTTTAACTGATTAAGTTGCTCATGCAAATACAGAATACAACTGTATTTGTGCACACGTTAGTTATTCTATATAGAAACTGGGCGTTGAATATTAACTTAGTTTATAGCACCTGAAAAAAATGAAAACGACCCAGCACTCGATATCTGGGTCCCGATTTAGGAACTTAGCTGCCCTGCCTTCCATGGGCTGAATATTAGCCAAACTGAATATAAGGATTCTGGGAAACTTCTCACTTAAAGCTTCTTTATATTGAAACCCTCTGTCAGTTTAGGTAGTTCCCCCTGGACCTACCTCTGCTCCCTAGTGGTCCAGTGGGTCATTGGGGGCATGAGCACAGCTCACTCTCTCCTACCACTTGCCTCAGGAAATGGCTGCCGTGACCTCTCATGGTACTTGTGCATCTTATATAGAATAGGATTAAGTACAGATCCCACACCTAACTTTTGGGTGCTGGACTTACACCTGTTAAAACCCGATATATATATATATATATATATATATATATATATATATATATATATATATATATATGCCCATTAAGCGCAGTTAGGCATTATTCTATAGTATTCTGAATTTCTGTGCATAAGTTTTCGGAATGCCCCCGACATGCTCATGGCCATGTCCCCTTTTCAGATCTGAGCCATGGAAGTTAGGTTGCCATGCCTTATAGATAGCATACATCCAGATGTGTGTGTAATTTTTAATGAGTGCCAATTAACATAAATAATGTTTGTTTATGTTTATTTACTATTTGATAAACCACCTTTACATAAAAAGGGCAAAGAGGTTCACAAAACCAGTTAAAATTTAAAGAAAAAGAAACGGAAAAAAGAAATATTCCAGGCACAGGTAGAATAGAAAACAATCATGCAAGAATACATTCAACCAGGCTTATACATTACTGGGCAGACCAGGATCAAGTGAACTCAGGGTCACTGCAAGGTCTGCCAGTCAATGGGAGCTCATTATCCAATTTATTTGTCACACATCTCAGAAGCACGCCAAAAGTTGGGTGTGTAACTTTTGGTGCCATATATAGAGTCCGAGGGTAAATGCTTAATCTGAGACCAAACACGATATTATCACTGCAAGCATCTGCTGTCTGTGGTTTGCAAAGCCATGCAAACAATAATTAGCTCAGTTTTTCAAATTTCCTTACCAAAGTCCCTTCTGTCCAGTCCTCAGGTATCTTAGATATCCACAAGCTGCCTCTTTACTCATGCCTTGGAGTCCCTTGATCACTGCACCCACTGTGGGTTAAGAGGAACAATTATTTATTCATCTTCCTTTCTCTAATGATTTATAAAATCCCACCCATTCCCATGTGAGGTTGGAATTCCCAACCACCACCTACCTCAAGAATTGAACCCCTACTAGTTATCCACTAGTTATCTCTGTGAGCCTTCTGGGACATATATGACCCCCCCCCCCCCCCCCCACACACACACACACGCACGCACATTTAACAGAAGGAACAGAAGAAATTGTTGGTTAAAATGATTTTGGAAACCAGATTATTCTCTCTGGCTGAGGTAAATTTGTCTGGGAGAGAAAGCAAGCATTCTAATTCACATTCTGCTCTGGCAGTAAGCAGTCTTGTGGGTGAAATGTAACTATTTGAAAACTGTTACCTCACTTAGCTAAGGGGGGAGATGAGCAGCACAGTGAGTGATAATATGCTAATTGCTCACTGGGAGAAAAGGCAGAAAAAATGATCAACATTTTTACACTTTGGAGAGAATTATCCATTAAAACTAAGTAATAAATAAAGTTGGGGTTAATAATGCGCACACAGTAAATAAAGGTAACTGAAGTTGATTATGTGGTTAGGGAAACTACTCACCAGAATACAAATGGGACAGTGTAATCATGGCCTCATGGGAATTCAGACTTAGTTTTCAAGTTGATCTTCCTCCAATATACAGAGACCCTCTATTCATTTTGTTATTAAAAATATTTATAAACTGCACAATTCTATAGTACTTGGCAGTTTACAAATAAAAATACATAATAAAAAAAAGAAAAGAACATTTCAACAATTGATATTCATAAAATACAACAAATTAACAAACCTTAGAACTGCAGGCCACAAATTCTAAACAGCAAGAATCACACAGAGCTAGACTCATATAAAGAGCAAAGAGCTGTAGACCTGACAGGGAAGGGAACTCCTGGAGGTTCCTCCTGAAGATAGCAGTGGAGTAGCACTTGGGAGCATGCTCAAGGTATGAAGCCCTTGAAACTTGCTCAGGGCAGAAAAAGGCTGTTGAGGGCACACTCAGTGCCTTTAACTGAGAAGCAGAGAGGCACTTGGGAACCAGCTCACGGCAATGTGGCCCTTGGGAACAGCTTAGGGTGAGATATGGCATTGTCGGGGCCCAAGATCCAGAAGCAGAATGGCCCTTGGGAGCATGATCAGGGTACAGCAAACCATGGGACCAGCAAGGCCTTTGGGGGCACAGTCAGCATCCAAGGCCCAGAGGCAGAGAGGCTCCTGGGAATGCAACTGGTACTTGGAGCCCTGGCAGAGGCTCTTGGGAATGCAATAGATACTCAGAGCCCGGAGGAGTGGAAGGCTCCTGGGAATGAGTCTGCACTCAGAGTCCACAGGAGGCAGAGAGACTCCTGGGAGCACAATCGGTGCTCAGAGCCCTGACGGAGGCTCCTGGGAGTGTAATCGGCGCTCGGAGCCCAGAGCAGGAGGAGGAGGCAGATCCTAGGACTCTAATCAGTAATCAGAGCTCAGCAGCAGAGCCTGGAAAGGCAGACTCACTCAGTCCCAGTGGATGTCCAGTAGCCATTGGTCCAGAGTGCTCCAGCAGGAAGGTGAAATCTGGGGGCCTGGTGGTGATGGACAAAAGGGAAAGACTTAGAGAAGGGGTTAAGTGGACTTAGATAATACTGCCACTCCAATAAAAAGACTTAATAAAGGACCAGGGAGAGATGTTTAAAGCTCATTCAAGAGTACTGTTTAAAGATTGTTAGTAGTTTGCTCATTAAGCACTATTCAATCAGAGGACTTAGTAAGTTGATTGTCACAAAGACTTCTCAGTAGCAAATGTCTTAAACTTTAACATTTCAGCAGCCTTGTTCCCAGAGCTCTTTTTGAATTTCCTGGGGGAAAGGAGAGAAATCTCACTTGTTAATACTTTTCTTCCCCAGCTAGAGGCACCAGGTGCTAATCATTCCAGGGTGCAACAGAGCCTGCCTGAGAAACTCCAGCCAGGTTGACCATGGACCCAGGGATGCCCACAAGGGGCGTTACCTATTTATTTAAAATGATTTCTATTCCTCATATCAACAGTTCTGTGTGGATTACTACAAACACTTCAGAACATAAACACACAGAAGAAACAAACATAGACAGTCCCAAGCTGCAAAGGAAAAAGGCAGCTAAAAGGATACTACACCAGGAACAAACAGTGCAGAACATCAGCTATTCTATTTGGGATAAATACTTACTGAAAGTAAAAGGTCTTGACCTTTTTACTGAAACATAGCAAATCTTTTTTCTAGACAAATAGTTTTGGGAAAATAATTCCATAGAACTTACCCACTGATTGAAAAGGATTGAGTGTGTGTGACAAAACTGTTGCAATGACAGGCCAGACAGCAAGTTCCACTCAGTTAACGAGCAGGATAGCGAGTAAGATAAAATGACAGGTTTGAGATATATAGGTACAGTGCAATGCAGCTATTTAAATAGGGCCTGCTCTGCCC
The DNA here is from genome assembly GCF_901765095.1 of Microcaecilia unicolor. Lineage (NCBI taxonomy): Eukaryota > Metazoa > Chordata > Amphibia > Gymnophiona > Siphonopidae > Microcaecilia > Microcaecilia unicolor. Next base: position 79,056,488 of record NC_044037.1, on the reverse strand, counting down.
CTATTCTTCCTGTAGAGATTTTTAATTTGGAAAAGCCTGTCAATTTTCTTCTTTTCCCTGATGCCGCATACAAAACGGAAAGGAGCTGTGAGGCCTCCACCGTCGCCCGCAGTTTCTTCTTCTCCGCTCCAGGGTAGCATGGAGCGCTTCCTTACCCGCCCGTCGCAGAAAGCAGGGACGGGGTTGCCTGCTGCAGGGGCATCCGGTGGAGCGGAGCCCCTGATGGGCTTGGAGACATCTTTATCCCCGCCCCCTGATTCCAGAGATCCTCCGTGCCCGGCTACAGAAGCGGTGAGGACTGCAGGCACCCGAGAACCCGATAAGGGGAATAAGGAGCCAGCAGACGGGGGACCCATGCCACAGAAAAGTAACCGGGAGAGTGAGGTCCTTGGATTTAAAGGACCCGAAACAACTCCGGAGGTTAATCTAGAGAGAATCTGGCTGAAGCTGAGCAAGATGGATTCCACTCTTCAAAATGCCTCAGATAAGGTAAATACTTTATCTCTGAGAATTGAGGATATAGTAAAAGACTTAGGAACGGTTAAAGAGGACCTTACCACACAGTTGAAAGATTTAAAAAAAGATATGGATCAATTGCAAGAATTTAAAGTGATGGTGATTAAAGATAATTCGACAATGCATAGAAAAATTGAACAGATTGAGAACTTTAACAAAAGACTGAACCTTCGAGTATTGAATTTTCCTAAAATTCCTGATAAAACACCTATTGAGTTATTTAAAAAATACTTACAAGAAAATTTAAAAATGCCTCAAGAACTTATTCCTCCTATAAACAAGCTTTATTATCTTCCAACAAGATTAAGTGGAAAAGAAGAAAAGAAAGAAGGTTTGGATATCATAGACTTTAACAATCTGTCTGAAATTCTGGAACAATCCATCGATATAGTTCCACAAAGAGCCACTCTATTGGTTTCGCTGGTATTTGAACAAGATCTCAATGCAATAATGAGATTATACTTTAAATTTTCAAAGGTTCCTTTTTATGGAGCAAAAGTATGGATATTTCCAGATGTTACTAAATTGACGCAGGAACGTAGAAAATTATTTTTGGCATTGAAACAAGATGTTCTTAAACTGGGAGGTTCTTTTTTATTAGTTTATCCTTGCAAATGTTTGGTTAGGTTCAATGGGATAAAGTATGTATTCTTTGACTCAGAACAGCTAAAAGCCTTTCTAGATATGAAACAACTTAACCTAGAATTAATTAAATGATATTGCGACGAATTACACACATAAACCGCATTTGATATTTACTTATGTTAATATGCCTGTATTAAACTCCACTAAACTGTAACACCCCCCTTTATTGAGGTCTAAGGAAACATTTATAATTTTTCTTATTACCTATTTCTTTAACGTTAGTATTATGTTGTTTTTCTGTAACAAGTAATATGCTTGTAAGAAATTGATAAATCTTATAAATAAATTAAAAAAAAAAAAAAAAGGAAAAGCCTGTCTTTCCTACCTCTTTTCTCCTAGCTGCCATCACAATAGGTTACCCAGGACTGTTCCTATCTAGAATCATGTATGGCACGCCCCCTAGCACCTCTGCCCTGCCTAATGTGCCATGGACACTGCAGAGGAGAAAATGGGCGGTAAATGATTTTTACGCTTAATCACCCTTGCACCCTGTATGACCGCACCACCTGCACAGCCCTCGGGAAGGCCAAGAGGTAGCCTACACATGAAAATCACTGGATAAACAAATGTTATTGCCCAAAAAAACACATCTCAGAAAGGTGTAGGTAAAGAAAACTTATAGAAAAAGTATACATACTATTATGCTACTGACTTTATTTGCATATAATTCCCATTAGTAAAATAGCACATACTGAAAACCAAACATATTTGGCACACATTGCTTTAACATTATGTTTATTTGCTTGTCTTAACTTCTGAGTTAACATTGTCTGCCTGTTCCATGAACACAGTGGTGTGGGTAGAGAGTTATATCTTTAGGCAATCCCCACTTACCTACATCAGAAAGAGGGGCATTTTCAATTTGAAGTCTAAGTCGGACTTTGGACCTTTCGAGAAAAGGTCATTTTCAAAAGAGAAAAACGTCTATCTTTTTTTTTTTTTTCAAAAATACGGTTCCGAACAATGTTTTGTGATTTGGACGCTTTGTTTTTTGGTCCATTTTCGAAAAAAAAAAAAAAAAAAAAGTCCAAGTGCAAAACGCACAAAAGCAAGCCATTAGGATGTAGGAGGATCCAGCGTTTTTAGTAGACTGCTCCCCCTGACATCCCAGGACAGCAATAAGGCACCCAAGGGAAAACTGAAGGACTTCATAAAATGCTCCCAAGTACACATCTCACCATTTCTCCCTTATCTTGTGTGCTGAGCCCCGCAAAACCCACTACCCCCAGCTGTACACCACTACCATAGCACTTACAGATGAAGGGGGCACCTATATGTGGGTACAGTGGGTTTCTAGTGAGTTCTGGAGAGCTCACAGTTTCCAACAGAAGTGTAACAGGCAGGTGGAGGTAGGAGCCTAGGTCCACCTGTCTGCAGTGCACTGCACCCAACACTAGACTACTCCAGGGACCTGCATGCTGTTCTAATGGACCTGAGTATAACATCTGAGACTGGCAAGTAATGTTTTTCATCACATTTGGGGGGGGGGGGGAGGGAGGGAGGGGGTTAGTGACCACTGGGGGAATAATGGAATGTCATCCCTGATTCCTTCCAGTGTTCATCTGGTTATTTAGGGCACCTTTTTGTGCATTATTCGTTCTAAAAACAGGTCTTAGTTTTAGTCCTGGATGTTTTTGTTTTGTTCCACTATGGCTGAAAAACGTCTAAGTTTTAGGAACACCCATGTCCCCGCCTGAACACACCACTGATATGCCCCCTTCAGATTTGGACGTACTTCTGACTGACGTCATAGAAAAACGTCTAAAAAGTGGGTTTTGAAAATACTGATTTGGTCGTGTTTGATAGAAAAACGTCCAAATGCTGCTTAATGTCATTTTTTTAGACGTTTTTCTGTTTCAAAAATGAGCCCGAAAGGCACTTATATCCTAAACAGTGATCTCCCTTGCAGAAATGAGTCAAAACAGCAGGAAGTCTGTTGTGTGGTGTCATTTGTGTGAAGATGAAATTCACTACATTTTTCTTGTGAAAAAGATTGTGGGAGATTGCTGACTTTCACCGACAAACTTGCCTATAGCTCCTGGTGATGTTGCTAAGTTTCACAGAAAATTCTGGCTTTCCTTGATTTTGTGTGTGTGTAATTTAGCTATGCATGATTCCCTAATGAGATCATTTGCATTATATTTCAGTTCATTATGCGATTTTGCACAACATTGGGAAGTGGGATTGCCTGCTATTTGACGTTTTAACACACACTATCGCCTCTGCAATCCTGTTTGCAGCTTAGTACCCCAGCCTCAACGTGATTATACTTGCTTTTCTTTATCACTACTTACATGACAGACAAGTCTCTCTCTCTCTCTCTCTTTCTCTGTCACAGCTTTCAGTTCTTCTTTTCCCCATGGCACCTCAAGATTTCATTATATATAATTATAAATGGTGTTATATCTACAGTATTGGGATCTCTGGGTTTAACAGACATAGGTAAACAACTCAAAATTTTTCTCAGATGATTTATTGGATTCAGCAAAATCCCTTGGTACTAATTTAGGATGGAAATGATCTCAGAACATATCATGCAGTACCATTCACTGTCCTTTGTGAACCTGATTGAATTAAGTATTTCCTATAAATGCAAAATGGAAGAAAATGTTTACTACATAAGTCTCAATGTGTCTGAAACAGATTAATAAGCGTTCTTAACCAAAGGGCCGGGGTTCTCAACCAAGTCCTTGGGACACACCCTCACTAGTCAGGTTTTCAGGATACCCATAATGAATATACATGAGATAAATTTGCATGCACTACCTCCAATGTATGCAAATCTCTTGCATGCCTATTCTGCCCTGAAAAGCCAAAACACAGTAACTACTGAGAATGTAAATATGACAAAAGTAAAAAAAAACTGATTTCTTTGAATAAATCCCCATGATGTAATTCTAGACCAAAACTAATATTGTGTTCTGGCTTAACATGTCTCCCATTTATGAAGAGATACTGGGGCCAATTCTCAGTCCACGGGAGGCAGTCCGGCTACCCCCCATGGTCGGTGGTGGAACCAGATATTTAATGCCAGGTCACTTCTGAGGACAGACACTGAGTAGTATCTGGCTTATTTTTGGCTGGTTTAAACTTAACTGGCCAAGCCAATATTCAGTGCTGGTCAGTTAAATTCAAACCAGCCAAAGATAGACCTGCTATTTCAGCGGCCCGATTTGGCCACCAAACTTAGCAATGTGTTGAATATTAGCGGATACTTGGTTATATCGCATGTAGTTCCGCATTGGGTGTGTGTAGGTGCCTAGGGGGCTTAGTAAAAGGGCCTTTCAGATATTCAATGCTGGTCACCGGAAACAGCCTGGCATTGAATATACAGGGTCAGTACCGATTGGGGGCATATCTGAGCTCAGCGCCGATTGAGGCATTTAGGCGGGCTGCCTTCTGCAGGCTGAATATTGGCCTCATAGTGCATAAGTGCTGGGCATGCCCCTGACCTTCCCATGCCCTTCTCATGTCCACGTCTCCTTGCTGTTACGCACTGTAGATTTTCTATGCTGAGTTTCTAGAATGTGACTAAGTGCAGTTATGCATGGATCTACACATTAGTGCCCTCTCCAATTATCAGTGGTAATTGATTTTTAATGCCAATTTGCAGTTAATTTGCCAATTAATTGAATATTGGCCATTACCCACATAACTTCCAAGTCGTGGCTACCGGATTGCTGATCTATTCCACCCCCCCCCCCGTCCCTAATCCTCACACTCCAATCCCTCAAACCACACTGCTTGTTATTCCTCAAACTTGGCACCCCACTGATCCAATTGCTCCCCATCCCTGCCATCTAGAATGTTTTGAATGTTGCATATTTTGTATTTCTGTGAGATTTCATGCTGAATTCTGCAAGGCAAATACAGTGAGACTATCACTGGGGGTCAATGGGCATCATTTTGTACCTGGCGCCAAATGGGGTAGAAGTGGAATGGGACCACTCCTGCCCTTTCCCACTAGAACATCATGGATGGCCTCTGAGTAATTCTGAGGGGTTCTCCAGGCGTTGGGAAGGGTGGGAGAAGCATCAGTGGGGCTCTTAGCTAGGCATAGGAATTGGCTTGTGGGGATTATAGGGAGGAAAGATAGGTGGTGTTGCTGAATTGGGGGCTTGGAATGGGATAGGGGTATGAGGAAAGCTGGCACAAAGTGCAAAGCTTCGCAAATCTGCTGCAGAATGCAACATGAAATCTTGTGGAAACACACAATGTGCAAAAATCAAAATGTATATTTTAAAAATCTTCTTCTGTGGGTGTGTGAAAGGTTAGATATTTCCTTTGGTATACAGTTCATAAAGGCTGACATTCTGGATGGCAGGGGATGGTGAGTAGTTGAATCAGATTGAGTAGAGGGGGTTGAAGGACCTGACAACGCTTTTTGAGGGTCATATCTGACATTTAGCTGACTCATGTATGTGTCTTTCCAGGAAGGTGGCAACCTTCTAACCTGAAGATCGTAGGTTCAAGGCTGGCTGGTGTTTGATTGCTATTAACACTGGGAAAAAATAATAAAATTCAACCACTCTGGGACAAAACCTGTTTTGGGTTACATAACAATGAAAACCTTTTATTTACATTCCCTATGTCTTGTCAAATGAATGCACATCCTTACTTGTTGCCAGACAATATGGCACTAGAAGTTAGTGCAGCTGGTTCTAATAAAGTTTTGGATAAATTCCTGGAGGAAAAGTCCATAAACCATTCCATTGTTAAGGTATACCTGGGGAAACCATAACTTATACCTTGGGGTAGGTAGCATAGAATATCTACTTTTTGGGATACTGGCCTTGATGTAATTTTGGTCTGACCCTGTACAGCAGCTCTTATGTTCTTATCTTTTTGTTGTGTAAATGAATTTGAAGCTAAAGTCTAAGCATACAATACAAATTGAGGGAAGGCTAATTAATATTCTGTTGTGTTTGAATATCCTTTAGGCCCTGTCAGGTATATCATGGTAAAGCAGAAACAGTTTGCCACCACCAACACACTGTCTTGAACTGGCCCTATCTCCAGAGATAAAGATACTGATGAGAAAACAGAGTGAATGGAACTCCTCTCAAATGAGGAAAGGCTAGAGGTCTCTTCATCTTGGAAAAGACATGACTGAACGAGGTCTACAAAACCCTGAGTGGTGTAGAATGTGTAAAAGTGAATCTATTTTTTACTCTTTTAAAAAGTACAAAGATTAGGGGACACTCAATGAAATTACATGGTAATACGTTTAAAATGAATAGGAGGAATTTGTTTTCACCAAGAGGATGTACCTGAGGATGTGGTTACAGCAGTTGGTATATCTGGATTTTAAAAAAAGGTTTGGACAAGTTTCTGGAGGAAAAGTCCATAATCTGTTATTGAGATGGACATGTGGGAAGCCACTGCTTGCCCTAGACTGGTAGCATGGAATCTTGCTACCATTTGGGATTTAATTTGTCGAGAGACCCGAATGCTCCCCACTCTTAATGCACTATTGGTTCCTCATAAAAATTTTTATAATAACACTTACCTTTCAGTAGTAGCTTGATAGTAGATAATAGTTAATTATTTGTAGTAATGACCGACCGACATGCATGTTTTGCCGTTGCTGTGTCAGGGTCGATTTAGCTATAAACAAGGAAAATAGCCATTAGTATAAAATACAATTCCAACCAAACATTCATCTACCATTATATATTAAAGATAACTTACTATTAAACATGCCATCATAAACTCTTCACTCTTAAAATAGCGTCAACGTACCCACGCTTTATATACTCCTACCCACGTCTCCATCCAATCAAAATGTCATCTGATTAAACCTATCCCAGCCCTAAGTATAGCACATATCACATCAGCAAGCCCCATTCTAATTGGTTGTTAAGACCCCGAGGGGCTACAGTATCCAATTTAAATATCCAGCTTTGCTCCTTAAAATTAAGAATCTTTGCAATGTCACCACCCTCCCGTCCACCCTCCACTACATCAATAATTCTCCAATGTAAATCTGACATCCCATGAGCTTTTTCTAGCCAATGTTGCACCAAGCGGTGCTGATGTTCTGCTCGTGTGAATCCGTGACTTATGTTCAGATAGTTGCTGCCTTATCGGGCACGATGATCGGCCCACATATATAAGATCACATGGACAAAGGATAGCGTATACCATGTTCTCAGTGTCACATGAGGTGTTTACCTGAGCTAGTATGGTCCGCTGTTTATTACGAACACATCAACTTATACCAGTGATGGCTGAAGTGCACCATTGGCAATGCATACATGTCTCCTGACCTGTCACCTGAGATGAAGTATTATAATCCAAACGTTTGTAGGACAGTATCTCCCTTACAGACTTGCCCCTACGGTATATCACTATGGGATGCTCTTGAAAACATGTATGGATAGACAGTACATCCCAATATTTGTGTATCAATGACATAACAAACGTGGCCACTTTATTATAAGGGAGTACTGCCACCAATCTAGTGGTTAAAGCACCGGTCTTGCAAGCCAGAGGTGGCCGGTTCAAATCACACTGCTGCTCCTTGTGATCTTGGGCAAATCACTTAATCCTCCATTGCTTCAGGTACAAACTTAGATTGTGAGCCCTCCTGGGACAGAGAAACATCTAGTGTACCTGAATGTAACTCACCTTGAGCTACTACTGAAAAAGGTGTGAGCAAAATCTAAATAAATAAATAAATAGTACTCATTGAGCTCCTGAGGTCCTTTAATTACTTTAGTCAAGACAGTGAACTGAAGGTTAAGTGAATTTCTGAAGTGGACTGAAGCTTAAAATGTTAATGATATAAGGAAAATGTCCAAATATGAATATGAAAATGGAAGAATGTATGGTGCTGAGCAACTGTTAATTTGATTAGACATAGCCAGAGTTGTGCTGGAGCCGGCTCGCACCGGCTCGCAAGAGCCGGTTGTTAAATTTTCTTACGGCTTGCGAGCCGGTTGTTGAAAATAGCGAGCCGGCTCTGGCTCTCCTCCCTCCCTCCTCCCTCCCTCCGGATCCGCCTCACCACCCACTTGTTTTTTGAATTCTTCGGCTGCCCGCTTCCAGCGCTGACTGTCCTCCCTTGCCGATTTGCGCTTTAAAAATGGCCACCAAGACTTCCAGAGGCGGCCTCGCGAGACTTCGGCTGAAGTCTCGGTGGCCATTTTGAAGCGTGAATTGGCAAGGGAGGACAATCAGTGCTGGAAGCGGGCAGGAAAGACTGCCTGCCCCAAAGAATTAAAAAAACAAGCGGGCGATGAGGGACTGGATCGGGAGGGAGGGAGGAGAAGAATTCATGAAACAACTCGGGAGGGGGTGGCAGGGGGGAAAAGGGAGTCGCTGCTGGGCATGGGTGGATGGAGGGGGTCACTGGGTATGGGTGCATGCAGGGCAGGGAAGAGGAGGGTACACTGCTGGACATGGGTGCATGCAGGGCAGGGGAAAGGAGGGTCACTGCTGGACATCTGGGTGCATGCAGGGGAGAGGAGGGTACACTGCTGGACATGGGTGCATGCAGGGCAGGGGAAAGGAGGGTCACTGCTGGACATGGGTGCATGCAGGGGAGAGGAGGGTAACTGCTGGACATCTGGGTGCATGCAGGGGAGAGGAGGGTACACTGCTGGACATGGGTGCATGCAGGGCAGGGGAAAGGAGGGTCACTGCTGGACATGGGTGCATGCAGGGGAGAAGAGGGTAACTGCTGGACATCTGGGTGCATGCAGGGGAGAGGAGGGTACACTGCTGGACATGGGTGCATGCAGGGCAGGGGAAAGGAGGGTCACTGCTGGACATGGGTGCATGCAGGGGAGAGGAGGGTAACTGCTGGACATCTGGGTGCATGCAGGGAAGAGGAGGGTGCAATGCTGGACATGGGTGCATGCAGGGGAGAGGAGGGTAACTGCTGGATATCTGGGTGCATGCAGGGGAGAGGAGGGTACACTGCCGGACATGGGTGCATGCGTGGGAGAGGAGGGTAACTGCTGGACATCTGGGTGCATGCAGGGCAGGGCTGAGGAGGGTCGCTGGGTATGGGTGCATGCAGGGCAGGGGAGAGGAGGGTCACTGCTGGATATGGGTGCATGCAGGGCAGGGGAGAGGAGGGGAGAGAGAAGAAATGCTAGACATGGATGGAGGGCAGAGAAGAGTGACGAAGGAGATGAGATGAGGGAAAAGGAAGAGAGGAGAAAAACTGCACATGGATGAAGAAAATAGGCAGAAGCTGAGGACCAGAAATGAAGAAGAAAGGAGGAAAGAAATAAATGGAAAGGAAGCCCTGGAAACAGAGTTAAGAGGACAGATAGCAGCAGAATCGGATACTGGGCCAGCATGATCAGAAAAACAGTCACCAGACAACAGAGGTAGAAAAAAAATAATTTTATTTTCATTATAGTGTTTGGAATATGTTCACTTTGAGAATCAGGTGCTCAACATTAAAAGTTTATATTTATTTACTTATTTATGGCCTTTTATCCCACATTAAACATGAATTAGATTGGAACCTGGGATCATTTAATTTTTTTTCCTGGAGAGAGTAATGCATTGCCCCCCCCCCCCCCGACTATAGCCAGCTCTGCAATTTTGGGGGGGGGCGCAGAGGTGGACGCGGAGGGGGGGGCGCAGTGGTGGATGGGGGGGGGGCGCTGAGGTGAACCGGGGAGAGAGCCTGTTGTTAAAAATTTACCAGCACACCACTGGACATAGCTATATGGCCTCCACCTTTTTGAAATGAAGTTAAAAGCAGTTTGAGTCCAACTCATAGATTTATCCCATCTATATATCTGCATTTGATCCCTCAGCTATATGGTAAGCTGTATTCTAGAAAAGCATTAGTATCATAGCAATGTTATTTGAATGTTCTAAATGCTTGTGCCCAATTTAACATGTGTAACTTAACTGAGTAACGAGCCAATCAGCACTGATAACTGGGTGATAACAACCAATTATCAGGAGTAATTTGTCAATAATTAGGATTTACATGTATATTGTATTCTTTAACAATGTGCGCGTAAATCCTAACGTGTGTACATATTTGGGGGCATTGATAGAAGCATCTCTGGGGGCATTCCCAAATGTTCTGCACATTGATATAGAATATGGCCAAACTGCATCTAAATGTAGGCATCGACATTTAAGCCTGCTCATAGGCACAATTTATGCCTAAGCGTATATTCTATAAAGGACGCACTCTTTATAGAATTGCGCTAAGCCTGTTATATTTCCAGCACTGATTTTTAGGTGCTACTTATAGAATATATCCCTTAGTACATATTAAAACTCACATTTAGTACTAATTAGATTTAGTTAATAAGCATCTAAGGGGTCCTTTAACAAAGGTGCACTAGTATTTTTAGTGTGTGCATTAAATATTCATGCACTAAATGCTAGAGGTGCCTATATATTTCTATGGGCCTCTCTAGCATCATTAGCATGCAGTAAAAACGCTAACGTGCCTTTGTAAAAGGCACCACTTCAACTTTACTCTGAATATTTTCTCACTTTATCCGTCTGCATAATTCTACATTGTCATCCATGTACTCCATGTAACACCAATGTATCTTGTACTCCGGAATGGCAAATGCCATAATGGAACATTGTAAGCCACATTGAGCCTGCAAATAGGTGAAAAAATGTGGGGTACAAATACAATAAATAAATAAATAAAATACCCCTTGAATGAGCAAAGGTACATAGTCAGTCAGTTAGAAAATGAGCGGCCTTGAGATAGGGCAAAACTGGGGTGAGGAAGTCAGGGGCCCTTTTACTAAACCAAGTAGGCACCTACACACATCCAACATGTGTCAATTTTGAACTACTGCCCGACTACCATTTTCGACGTGTGTTATTGGGTGGTAATTGTCATTCTACTTGCGTAGATCAATACCGCCCGGTTACCGCATGAGACCTTACCACTATGTCAATGGCTGGCGGTAAGGTCTTAGACCCACAATGGACATGTGGCAATTTTCATTTTGCCGCACGTCCATTTTCAGTAAAAATTTAAAAAGGCATATTTTATAGGTGCGCTGAAAAATGATTCTGTGTGCGTCTACACTACCCTAGGACATTTTTCAGCGCACCTTTGTAAAAGGGCCCCAAATTAGATAGTGCTGATCTCATCCCTTTTTGTACTCCAATCATGATAAACATGTGAAGTTGAACCCCATTCTCCCAATTCCTAATACATATTTTTTAAAAAAGGTGACTGCAAGGCACAAAGAAAACTTGAGGACTGAGACAAATGGCATCTTTGGTTTAGATCTCCTAATGTTATACACACTGACTGGGAGCATTTAAGGAAATCAACTAAAGTCTGTTTCAAAAAAATCTGTAAAGGATAAACAAGCAGCCTGTATAAAAAGCCAAATGACACTCAAATGAAATAACCAGGAGAAAAAAGCCTTAGTAAACTCACTCAACTTTTGAAAAGAAATAGAAATAGGAATGAGCAATACCATAATTGAAAAAAAACCCCCTCCAGATGCTAATTATTTATTTATGCATTCTTGTATCCCACTGTTATCCAAAAGCAAGTTTCAGTTCAAAAAAGTGACTTATAATTCTGGTTTGAGGTTACAGTATTTGTTTACATTTACAAGTTTTATTCTGGTTTATCATCATGGTTTGCAAGTGCAGTTTATATTTAAGGTTTGATTATGTATATATTGATTGTGATTATTTTCAGAATGGACACTGATTGCTAAGTTAATTTGTAGTAGAATGTTTTAAACAGGTATGTTTTCAATTATTTTCTGAATTTATGATAGTTTGTGATGCTTCTTATGATTTTTGGTATTGAATTCCATCATTTGGAACCCAGGTTATTAAGACAAAATATAATGTTGAATTGCACTACGAGTGTGCTGTTTTATTCTTAACAGTATCTTGCAGAACAGTTCATAGTAAACCTTTTTCCAAATCATCTCATAGACACATAGCCATTACTAAACTGTCAGCACTGCTTCAATCAATGCACCAAAAAGACAGTTTTATTCTACATCCAGACAGGGAACCCCTGCTTTGCATCTCACTGCATCAGGGGAAATTTTCCTGTTCTGTCTTCAAATACAGCTTCCAAAATGACTGGGAGAAACACAGACAACCAGATTTAAAACATTGACATCAATGAGCTCCTCTCACCTTTACATCATGCGATTACTGGCATACAAATCAAAAAAAGTGCTGTCCATTCTATCATAATATTCAAACCCAAGAGTTGCACAGCACCAAAAAGGAAACACCCATTTTTGTTCACATTGATGAAGGCTCCTTCGAATGTTACCCCGACATTCAGATACCGGTATCTGCTCTAGAACTGCACATTGAAAAGAATCAAATCTATGATTGCTATCAATGCAATGTGGCACTAATAGTTGCATGAGTTTTTTTTTTTTTACTTTTATTCAGTGATAGTGTTCTGTAAGTCTAATTCTCAATGGACATGGATCCTGTCCAATATAATTTAAATCACAGGGACACTTCACGTCAAATAAATAACATTAGCCAATTGGCATGTTGTGTTACTTTTCAACATACACTTTTTGTCTGTGCCATGCATTGATCTTCATATCCTGTACAATTCATCATAATGGCACAAACTGAAGAATGACCACAACTGCAGTGGCCTCCATTGATACCAGTCACTGTTTCCCTTCGTCTCCAAATTTCATTATGGCTCAATCTGTCTCCCAAGTTCCAGTTTCATTCAAAAGAAACAATCAGTTTGTATAAGGAAACCCACTGCAGGCTAATCTTTGCAGTGAAGGATAGAACTAAGGGAGCTATGCCTTTGTAAACATTTTCAAGCAGAAGGAGAGAAAGACACGTCATATTTAACTAAGATATTCTCAAGGGTAGGGTAGCCTGGGTGCCAGCACTCTCCCTGAACCCCCAACACATATCCGAAGAAGTCACTCCTTAACAAGAATTTATTATAATGACTTAGTGCAAAACATGGTCTTCGTACCATCAGCTAGTTCCTTACTGCAGTATCTTGGGCTGAGTTTCCACCACTAAGCTGTCAGGTAAACCTCCCCATCTTTAGTTCATTGGGACAATCCTCTTGAGCACAGTCTTAGTTCCAGGTTGGGTATTCCCCCTTCCACTTGATCTTTCAGGTCACCTCAGTCCATGCAGTTTTCCTTCTTGGGTGAGGACTGAGGTGACCTAAAAGATAAAGTGGAAGTTTATGTTCCATGGATCTCTGACGAAGTTGGGAACTTTGCCATTGTTGGCTGTGGAACAAAAATATTTGGAGATATGAGGAGTCAATGCATCTCTAAAAGCTAAGTAAAAATGTAATTGGACTTTATACATAAAACAAAATTTTGGGGGCAGTTTTTTAGCCAATGATGACTGCATGAACTCCCAGAATTGATCGGCTTCTGTAGCCAAGAAGCAGTCAGTTTGTTTGATTGATTTAAAAAGTTGACATAAATTTATTGGAAAAGGATCACTTTGGAGTTGTATAAGTGATAATTCTATAACATGTGGTGCCTATTCTATAAAAAAAACAATTACGCACCCACTATCCTTTATAGCATATGCAGTTAGGCATGAGCATTTACAGTAAGCCAACAAGAGGGCACCTACGTCAAGCTGGTATAACTGTTCATGCCTAAATGCCAAAGATAGAACTGTGGGTTCTGCTCACTCTCCACCCAGACTCTGGCCATGTGTATGCCTACCTGTAAGATACATGCTATGGAAGATTTATGAAAATTTATAGAATAGCACTTAGACGGAATTTTGGCAGTTATACTCGTATGTGCGTATATGCCATTATTCTATAATCTGCACAAATAATTGGCATGCATATTTTAGTATCCACTTCAGAGACGTAACCCCTTAGTGAGGAATTCTATATATGGTGATGAAAAAAATCAGCATCGAAAAAAACCACCTAAAGTTAGGCATGGTTTATAGAATACGTGTATGCTCGTACACACGACTAAATTTTTGTCACAATCATTTATGTCAACTAAAACCTGGTGTAAATGCCCACGCCTAACTTAGGCATGGATCGGGCATATTCTATAACAGTGCAGGTAATTTTTTGAAGGCCCATGACCCCCCATGCCCCACTCATGGCTATACCCCCTTTTCAGATTCACACTTTAGAATTTATACATACCACTTTTCAGAATATGCTTAGAAAAGTGCACACATAAATTCTAATTTGTGTCAATTAATGCTGATAATTGCTTGTTATCTGCACCGATTAGCTTGTTAATCAATTAAATTGAGCATGCAATTTGGCCGTGCTTTAGTCACCATATATAGAATTCCCTCCTTACTGTGTGAATTGCACATGATAACAGTGCATAGGTATAGCAACACTTAACCGCACTGGCATGACAGCACCTGTGAACTGATATGCTAACTGTATATCCTGGAATGGGTTCATGTAATTGCATGGCAGTTTTCAATAAAAACAAATGTAAATGTACGAAGGGAACTACAAAATTAAAAAAGGAAACATAAGGACAGAAAACAAAGGAAATAAGTAAATAAGAAAGAAAGACAAAGGTGAAGGTGCTGCTAATTCAGAGAACCGATAACTGAGGAAAGATAGACAATGGAATTAAGACTCAAATGCATTTGAAAATAGGTGTGCTTTCAAACCAGCTTTGAATTTTGGAAAATACATTTCCAAACAGAGGTGTTTTGGTAATAAATTCCAAAGGGAAGGTGCAAAGTGAAAAAAAACACAGAGGACCGGGTGGATTCTAAGTGAGCGGAAGACAGAGGAGGGAGATGAAGGCGGCAGTCATCCAAAGAGCAAAGAACACAAGAGGGAGTGTAAGGAACAATATGCGAGGAAAGATATAAAAGAGTGTTAGAGCACTGTTATCCAAGTCCGGTCCTGGAGTACCCCCTGCCAGTCAGGTTTTCAGGATATCCACAATGAATATGCATGAACTTGATTTGCATACACTACCTCCATTATATGCAAATGTTTTCATATATATTCATTATGGATATCCTGAAAACCTGACTGGCAAGGGGCACTCCAGGACCGGACTTGGGAAACACTGTGTTAGAGTACAGAGTCTTATGTGTTACAGTAAACACTTTAAACCTTTTCCTATAAACGACTGGTAACCAATGATGTTGTTTCAGATGCGGAGAAACATGATCAAAATAGCTAGCTTGACACAGGAATCTGATTGCTAATTCTGTACTGATTGAAGTCTTTGTAAAAGTGATTGAGATAACTCAGCATAGATGATGTTACAGGAGTCAATTCTGTGATTTGAGATGGCTGATCAAAAAATGAACAAATGGCATAGAAGCAGGAGGGAAATGGGTCAGTTATGGATGAGGTATAGACTGCACCTTACACTTAACATGTGGTAACCTTCCACATACTAGGAGGCGATGAATGTATCCATGCTGTCATTGCACTTACCACAAGGTAAGTATGTGGTCAGATGAAGGGAACACCCCACCTGCTACCGCACAGGCCTTGCAGTAACCGTGAGGTAATGTGGACATGGTGAAGTAAGAACAAATCCAAAGATAACCACCCACAAGGATGGAGGTGCACAAGTTTCCTACGTCAAAGGATGCAGAAGCAAAAAGTAGGAAGAGGGGCTCTTCTCAAAAACCAGAGGAGACGTAATGATGGAAACAAACTCTTTATTGCAAAAAAACGACTCAACACAGCAGCCGTGTTTCGGCATGAAAAGTGCCTTCCTCAGGAGTCTTATGATATCCAGCTGTTTTTTTTTTTAAAAGGTTGTCTTTATTAAATCAATACACACAACGATATAAATATAATCCAAAGTTCAACAGGGAATGACACCGGATTATCGCTGAATAGCTTCAACACGGCTGTTGTGTTGAGCCATTTTTTTGCAATAAAGAGTTTGTTTCCATCATTACGTCACCTCCGGTTTTTGAGAAGAGCCCCTCTTCCTACTTTTTGCTTCTGCGAAGTAAGTACAAAACATTATCATACTCTAGTAAAATGGTCTTTTAGAAACCTGTACTTGAAATATTTTTTCTTTAATTAAATACAGTGATGTTGTCTATTCCACTGTATTTAGACTGAAGTGCTATGTTGTATCTTGCCGTATAGCTCACAAAATCCAGGGCCTTCTTTCTCCAAAAGATCATAAAGTAACTCAGAAGCAAATTACATTTTACCATAATGTTAAAGCTAAGGATTGCAGAAAAGGGCATCTTAACAGTTGTAGAAGAATTCTTTTGCTACAGATTCAGAATAATTAGAATGAAATCATAACTCTTTCTCAAGTACTTCTCTGCGCATTTAATCCTAGTTTCCTGTAATGATCTGACATTTAAAAAAATTAAGTGCTTTGTACTAAATGGAAACAGATTCTGATTTACTGTTCAGCTAAAGCTTAGTGGGGAAATATTACATACTTTAGAAGCTAAGCTCTTTCTCTACTAAACTTCATCCATTTGTCCCTGATGTTTCTGTACTGTAATATTAGAAAAAAAAGCATATTCAATGGCATATGCTGATTTCAAAACCTCAGCACTCTATTATTATTGTTCATATTATTTTTGGCCCTTAGCTTCCTCCTGAAATTCTAGGCTTCAAGCTCAATTAAAATTGGATTCTACTGGGCTACAGCACCAGGAGAATTTACCTCTCTCTCATAATACAACCTGCTATTTAGCCCACTCAGGGGCCCTTATACAAAAGCGCACTGGCCTACGGTAGTGTAAATGCGTGTTTTGGAAGCGCGCAGACTCATTTTTCAGTGTACCTATAAAAAATGGCTTTTAAAAATTTTTGCCAAAAATGAACGTGCGGCAAAATGAAAATTGCCGTGCGTCCATTTCGGGTCTGAGACCTTACCGCCAGCCATTGACCTAGCGGTAAGGTCTCACACGGTAACTGAGCAGTAATGGTCTACATGTGTAAAATGCCAATTATCGCCCGATTACTGCCTGCGCTCCAGAAAGTAAAATATTTTTCGGCACACATGTGGATGCACTTCAAAAATGTAATTATCACAAGGGCCATGTGGTAGCCGGGCAGTAACTCAAAATTGACACACGTTGGGCGCATATATGCACCTACGCAGCTTAGTAAAAGGGCCCTTCATTGCAGTAATGGTCCTGCCAGCATAATAGAATGAGGATTTTGGAAGATGCATGCACCCCAACTCTGACCAGTAGTTGTCGCCATTCTGCAATGTGATCTGGTGAATAGAAATCTGTTTCTGTAGTCCTGTCATCTTTACTTTCTCCCCTACAGCTATCTCTGACATTAATCTTTCACTTTTAGCTTTCCTCCATTTATTTTTATGCTTCTCTGTCCACTCCTTCTGACAATTCAGTTCTCAGTCTCCCTTTGGACTGCATCCATCTCCCTCACCTAAACACTCCTATTCTCCATCTCTTTTGTTTCTTCCCCAGCCTTTCATTAATTTCCCCTCTCTCTCCCCTCCAGGGCCCTTTGTCCAGCATATCCCCCTTTCTTCTCTCTCCCCTTCACTGTACCAAGCTTGTCCCCTTCTCTTTTCCATCTCCTTCCATAGTTAAGCTAGGAATGGCAATCAAAACTGGGTCTTTTGTATAGCATTCTGCAACACAGCACTTTTGATAAGCCACACGGTAACCTAATATTTAGATCTCGGTTACTTGTTGATGTCTTTCTTCAGTGTTCCACTACTCACAGTGTCTGTTTTTTTTTTGTTGATTTTCCATTTCATTTTTGGTTTGCATATTTGTTTGAATTTATGGAGAGCATTTTCTATATAATATCTAAGTCGGAGTTAGGACGTTTTGCACTAAATGTCCCAAATCTGAAGAGCAAAATGTAACCATTTTCAAAAAAAGCAAGACATCTATTTTTTTTCAAAAATACCATTTTTAACAAGATGTTGTGCTCTGTGTGTTTTATCTTTTAAGGGCATTTTTGAAAAAGAAATGCAGAATTAAAAATGTAGAAAATGAAGCCATTGGAGTGGGCCAGCATTTTTAGCAGACTGGTCCCCCAGACATCCCAGGAGAGAAATGGGGTACCTTAGGGTACACTGCTGTAGACTTCATATAAGTGTTCCCAGGTACATATCTCAGCATTGCTCCCTTATCTTGTCTGCTGAGCCCTCCAAAACACACCCAAAACCCACTACCCCCAACTGTAAAATACTACAATAGCCCTTATGGGTGAAGGGAACACCTATATATGCGTACGGAGGGTTTCTTCTCAGTTTTGGAGGGCTCACAGTTTCCTCCACAAGTGTAACAGGTAAGGGAAGGTATGGCAGGGCTGGCAAAATGTGGTAAGCAGGGTATGCATGACAGGGGGGCGACAACATTCGAGGGGCCCCAGAAACTGCCATGCTTACCCTGCACTGCCCTCCCAAGAAGACCTACCTTGATCCTTGAAGGCCACCCTGGTGGTGTAGTGGCCTTTGCAGCTGTGGGGGCAGAAAAGAATCCCACTCCTTACTGCCCCTCTCCTGCTTCTCCATCTCTGTTTGCTCTTCTGTGCCGCAGGTGGTGCTGCCATATTTTAAGAATAGTTGTATCTTATTCATTAGAAAAACAGTCTAGACCAAAATGTTGAAGTTTTTGCCCTAGACATTTTCGTTTTGTTCCATTATAGCTATAAAACATCCAAGTGTTAGTCACGTCCTAAGCCCATCCTAATCTCACCTTCATCATGCCCCAAACACATCCCCTTGTGATTTGGACGCACTGCAGATGAAATGTATAGATAGATTTATACAAAATAGGTTTCAAAAATATGATTTGGACGTTTATGACACTTTTTGGATGTTTTTCTCTTTGAAAATGAGCCCAATAGTCTCTTATTCTTTACTAGCCGTTAAGCCCGTTAAAACGGGCGAGATTTGTAATTCTCACCTCCATGTCCAGCAAACCTCCTCTCTCCCCTGCCCTCCCCTCCCCTGATCCATGTCCAGCAACCCTGCTCTCTCCCTTGCCCTCCCCCCCATGTCCTGTCCAGCAGCCCTCCTGTATCCCCTGGCCTCCCCCCGTCCACCAACCATCCTCTCTCCCCTGCCCTCCCCCCATATCCAGCAAACCTCCTCTTTCCCTTGGCCTCCCCCCCCCGTCCACCAACCCTGCTCTCTCCCATACCCTCCCCCCATGTCCAGCAACCCTCCTCTCTCCCCTGCCCTCCCCTCCATCGATCCATGTCCAGCAACCGCACTCTCTCCCCTGCTCTCCCTCCCCAGGTCCAGCAGCCCACCTATCTCCCCTGGCCTCACCCCGTCCACCGACCCTCCTCTCTCCCCTGCCCTCGCCCCATGTCCAGCAACCCTGCTCTCTCCCCCCTGCCCTCCACCCATGTTCAGCTACCCTCCTCGCTACCACTCCCTCCCCCCTCCATGCCGGGCCCCCTGCACTGACATGAGAGCGCCTCTCACCTCCGTGTGAAAGTGCTGCAGGCAGCAGCAGATCGTTTGGCTGCTGCCTGCAGCACTTCCACACGGAGGTGAGAGGCGCTGTCATGTCAGTGCAGGGGGCCGATACGGAGGGGAGCGGTGGAGATGACGTCGGGGATTGGGGGGGGGGGGGTTGAAGGTTGGTGCACCGGCGATGTTCTTTCTTCATCTCCAGGCTTCAGCGGCAACAGCAGCGTCCGTTTCCCTCTCTGTTCCGCCCTCTGATGTTATCACGTCTTGACACGAGGGCGGGACAGAGAGGGAAGTCTCTACTGCGCATTTGCAGGTAAGTCGGTCACCTGCTATTTATATGTTTGACTAGGGAAGGGTTTTTTGTTCTCTATGGGCAACCAAAGTGAGGGATTCTGTTAATATATAGGGTCTGTGAAGGAATCTGTTATTTTAGAAAGTTTGTGATGCTGACTTTTCATAGTTAGGGATGGTGCAGTCTGAGTTCTTCAACTTGGTTCTGCTGTAGTCTGGCAAGTTTCAGAGAGTTTGTAAAGCTTTGTGTTACTTCACAGAGGCACTCATTTTCAAAAGAGAAAAACACCTCAAAAGTAGCACAAAGTGCCAGATGGATGTTTTTCACAGGAGAAAGAGACCCAGGTCCATATCTCACTCTAACTAGTATACATGTGGTGGAACTTGTGAGCCTTACAAACCCCACAAAATAAAAATGATACTTATAGATGGGAGACACCTGCAAGCCTGAGGGCTTTTGTAGTGGTTTTCAGTTAGGTACAGTAGGTTTTCAGGTGTTCCTGGAGGGCTCACAATACAAAATAATAGTGAGGGGCATAATCGAACGGAGCCGGCGAAATCGATGGCCGTCCATCTTCGGGGCCGGTGCCGTAAGCGGGCGGAGCCAAGCGTATTTTCGAAATACGCTTGGTGCCGGCCAACTCGCTCGCTGGGTTTAGATGTCCGGCTCTGATTTTCAGCCATAATGGAAACCAGACCCGGCCATCTCAAACCCGGCGAAATGCAAGGCATTTGGCCGTGGGAGGAGCCAGCATTTGTAGTGCACTGGCCCCCCCCTGACATGTCAGGACACCAACCGAGCACTCTAAAAAACAAAATTACCTTCCAGGTGCATAGCACCCTTCCCTTGTGTGCTGAGCCCCCCCCCAAATCCCCCCCAAAACCCACTGTCCACAAGTCTACACCATTACCATAGCCCTAAGGGGTGAAGGGGGGCACCTACATGTGGGTACAGTGGGTTTTGGGGTTTTTGGAGGGCTCAACATTAACCACCACAACTGTAACAGGTGGGGGGATGGGCCTGGGCTACCTGCCTGAAATGCAGTGCACCCACTAAAAACTGCTCCAGGGACCTGCATACTGCTGTCAGGGAGCTGGGTATGACATTTGAGGCTGGCATACAAGCTGGCAAAAAATGTTTTAATTGTTTTTTTTGTGTGGGAGGGGGTTGGTGACCAGTGGGGTAGTAAGGGGAGGTGATCCCTGCTTCCCTCCGGTGGTCATCTGGTCAGTTGTGGCTCTTTTTTGGGACATGGTCCTAAAAATACATGGTCCAAGTCCGACCGGCGAAATGCTCGTGCAAGCCAGCCTTTTTTTTCATAATAAGGTGAAGCCAACCATCTTGTAACCCCGCCACACCCCTTCCCACCTTCGCTACCCTACCAACACGCCCCCTGGAAGGTTGGCCGGCGCTGCAACGAAAAAGCAATACGATAATACCGATTTAGCCGGGATTGAGAGATCGCCGGCGATCTCCCGATTTGTGTCGGAAGATCACCGGCGATCCCTTTCGAAAATAAGCCTGAGTGTCACCAAAATGTCTACAATTGGACTTGGACGTCATATCAAAAATGTCTCTCACAGTGCCTGGCAGTGGAGGGAATATGTCTTGTGGTCACTGATGTGGCACTGGAATTTGAATATAATTTGTTTTTGTATGTTGGTTGTAAAGTGAAATATTCCACTTCTGCTTTACACCCATTTTGGGGGAGTTTTATTGACTGGTCAGGGAATGTTTCATCTGAATTTATTTATTTATTGCATTTGTATCCCACATTTTCCCACATTGCTAAAAAGGCGGTTACAAAATTTAGATTTGTAGAAGTCAAGTACATAAAGCAGAAGTACAATAAACGCTTAGGTTGATATAAAAGCAAGATCCTTTAGCTACTACTAAATGTATATTTTCTTATATAATTCTTATATATTTCTTAAATATTTCTTAATATGTTTGCTTGTTAAAATACTATCATGCTTTATCACTATCATGCTACCCAAAATCTTTCAGTTATCACTAAATGTACACTTTTTCATGTATTTCTGTTACTCATGATGTATTGTAAGCCACATTGAGCCTGCAAAGAGGTGGGAAAATGTGGGATACAAATGCAACAAACAGACAAACAAACAAACAAATAAACAAATAAATATATTAGCATATTGTGAGAGAGGTTAATATTATTGTTTTCCATTTCTGAACTTTTTGTGATGTATGGTGGTGTGGGATTATGCAGATCCAGGGGGGAAAGACTTCTAGAAAAGATGTGTTTTCAGTATTTTTCTGAAATGTAGGTAGTTAGAATGTAGGTAGGTAGAATGAATGATTATATGCTATTGGACCAATATTTAGAAACTTAGCCTATCCATGTGCTTGCTAGCCAGCAAATTTAGTCCCTCTGTGTCTTTTCAAAAAATATACAGGTAACATTGTGTTATCTCAATTGAAGACGGCCAGATATTTTCCATATATTTGTGGGGTGGGATACAGGAGGAACAAGGGCAGAAATAGCACTGATATTCAGCCACTATCTGGATAATAAATTTAGTTTAGGCCTATTGAATTGCACACATAAACTAAACAGATATTGCCAACAGGGTCACTGTATTATCCATATATTCTGTGCCTTTACCTGTATAGACAGTTGTGATAAATGTAGACATTAATTAATGTACCAGAATTTAACTGAAGCCAGTGACTGTGCTGGCAAAAGATTTATCCTTATCTGCACAGCTCATACTTCAAATATGGGGATGAAAAAGCAAAAGTTGACTCATAGCACCACAACTACTTGAGTCAGCCCTGTTACTAAGCAAATTAGCATGTGCTAAAATAAGTATGTGCCAAATGAAATAGTACATGCTAAAACAATGAAAATAACAGTGATGAAAATGCATGTCCCTAGTTGTTAAAGTAGCGGTTAGCATAGCAGGGTTTAAAAATTTTGTGGCTAATTTCCTAACAGAAAAGTCCATAAGCCATTATTAAGATGGACTTGGGAAATCCTCTGCTTATTTCTAGGATAAGCAACATATAATATGTTTTATTCTTTTGGGATCTTGCCTGGTACTTGTGACCTAGATTGGCCACTGTTGGAAACAGGATTTTGGGCTTGATGGACCTTCAGTCTGCCCCAGTATGGCAACACATATTTACCTTCACTTCTTTGGTAGTGTCATTATTGCCATGCTTAGCTATGTTCTAGTTTTTCAGTTCTTCCATCATTTTTGCTAACCTTGGAACCATGGCTTTCTGGGAATTAAGGCTTGGAGCTTGATCATTTCACCATTTGAGCTAAAAAAAAAATGCTGCTTCAATTCTCTCTGTATTTCCTGGAATAATGCATGCTGGTTCTTGCCAAACAAATATTTTACTTACAAACATGTGGAATGTAATTTTCATCTGATAAAATCACATATTTCTTTTATATATAGCAGAGCTCTCATGCTTATCTCTTTCTGATGGTTTGCTACTGTCTCCTTCCCTAGTTTGAATTTAAAGTTTCACAGGCACCCGGTGCCAAAATGATGCTTCTAATCTCTAATGGTTCTCTTACAGTACTACTGCTAGGGGTCAAATTGTCAAATGGGGGCAAAAAGCAATATCAGATGAAGATCTGTTTTTGCATTTCATGAGTTTCTGAGGTTCTTTCCTAATTAGATAGAACAATATATATTTAGGACAGAATGACCTTCATTTTAGAAACATCCACATATATATAATGACATTTACCCAGGTAGATCGCAGACATATGTAAATGGAAATTTTAGAAAGTCGGTATATACATGTGGAGATCCAGACCAAGCAGATATTTCAAGGGGGGCACATTTGTAGGAAAGATAATTCACCATTGGGTTTTATACCAGCTCAGAAGCACAAACAAATATTTTTAAAAAGTGCTCATTTTGGCCAGGACTTTATATGAGGGATTAAAGGTAAAGGGGTGTGAATTTGATATGTAAACTTTCTGCAGTATAATCAAAGTGGTATTGGTACTTTTTTGTATCTGGGGGAACAGAGAAATAAGTGACTTGCCCAGAGATTTTTTCTTTCCCAAAATGAATTATATCATTTAGCTCTAAAGAGTCTTTCAGGCTTATTTTCGAAAGAGAAGGACACCTATCTTTCGACACAAATCACAAGATGGGCGTCCTTCTCACAGGGTTGCTCAAATCAGCATAATTGAAAGCTGATTTTGGGCGTCCTCAACTGCTTTCCGTCGCGGGGATGACCAAAGTTCACGGGGGCGTGTCGGAGGCGTAGAGAAGGCGGGATAGGGGCGTGCTTACCACATGGGCGTCCTCGGCCGATAATGGAAAAAAGAAGGGCGTCCCTGATGAACTCTTGGACGACTTTACTTGCTCCTTTTTTTTGGTATGAATTAGTGAATGCAATTATCCAGATAGCACCAAGGTAATCTGCTAGATAATGGGTCTAAAAATCAGTGACTGGCCCCAGACAGCAACATTTCTCTGGGTAGTAGGTGCTTCTACCCAGGTAATTTTTGTAGGTATGCAACAGGAGGAGGTTTTAATTTAGGGGTACCTAGATAACTTCTTAACTTTTAGGGCCCCTTTTACAAAACTGTGGTAAAAGGAGGCCTGCATTGGCATCAGTGCACGTTTTTGACATGCGCTGAGGCCCCCTTTTACCGCAACAGGTAGAAGGCTGTCATTTGTTTTCTAAGAAATGGCCTTGCGGTAAGTGAACCACTTGCTGTGTGGCCATATGGGGGGGGGGGGGGGCACTTACCGTAAGAGCTCCCACGCTAACTTGGTGATAACTAGGCAGCACACAGCACTGCCTGATTACCACCGGGTAAACACAGGATCTGAAAAGAAAAATGATGTTGCACCAGAAATGGCACGTGCTGGGGGGTGGGAACTACCACCGAGTGGCTGCAGTAGCCCCGGATTAGTGAGCAGTAAGCCCACTTTGGGCTTACTATTGCATAATAAAATACTCCCTTAGCACTGTGCTCTAACTACTTGATTCTTCCTATGTATTTTCTGTACCTTCAAATGCCCCCTGCTACTTTGTACAGCCACCTCTGTGACTTTGTAAGCTACAGTAAATATTGTGGTCACTCACAAGACATGTTTAGGAGGCAAAAGATCCAGACAGCATACCCTAGAGTGCATTTCTGTAGCATTGGCATCTGGATTCGAAAGTATAATTTTCTTTCCGATGTTTTGTGAAGGATTTATTGCTTCTTCAGGTCTAATGCAAGATTAACTTGACTCTGGGCAATCTCTCTCCTCTAATCACCACTTCCCTTTGATTCATCCTTCATTGTGAGATGAAGGTGAAGCATGAGCCGACATCTGCTTTACCTGTACTATGTTTTCTTGCCTCTCAATGCAGAACATCCTGCTGCTCCAGGAGTCTCCTGAGTGCACTGTAAGTAGAGTTTCAATGGGCTGGAAACTCATGCATCAGCGACTATTAGAGCATATTACTGGCCTCAGCAGATCATTCAGGAATTTTTTAAAATTTTGTTTCTATGTTCTTTCTTCATGCTGAAAAAAATGACTAGTGATGGCTTTGGATATCCCACAAACATTTTAATGTTTCAATCAATTCAATAATATTATCTATCTTTCCATCTATCTATCCATCTATATTTATATTTACATATTTTTATCTATATCTTCCCTGTGATCATTCAAGGTAAGTTTATTAGTGGTTCCAAATAGTCTGGAGCTGTGCCATTTAGGATTTGAAAGATAAAGGTACATAATTTGAAGATGATTCTCACTTTGATGGGAAGCCAGTGTAATTTGATTAATAAAGGGGAGGCACTTTTACAATGAGAGATTTTGTATATGAAACTGGCTGCAGTGTTTTGAGCTGTTTGGAGTTTTTTCAACAGGTACTCCTTACAGCCAGCATATATGGCATTACAATAATCAAATTGGGATAATGTTAATGATTGGATAGAAATTCCATGTGTGAAGGGAAACAGAATTCTTGTAGGGCTGTACTATCATCTGCTAGGACAGAACGAACAGACAGATAAATAAATGTTAATTGAAATTAGGAAAGCTGGCAAATTGGGTAACACTATAATAGTGGGTGATTTCAATTACCTCAATATTGACTGGATAAACGTTACATCAGGGAGTGCCAGGGAAATAAAATTTCTAGATGTAATAAATGACTTCTTCTTGGAGCAACTGGTCTAGAAATCTACAAGAGGGGGAGCCATTTTGGATCTGGTCCTTGGAAGCATGCAGGGCATAGTGCGAAAGGTGGTGGTGTTGGGTCCCCTGGGAAACAGTGATCATAATATGATCAAGTTTGAGCTATTATCTGGGATGAACCCACAAAAGAAATCTACTGTAACTGCATTTAACTTTTGAAAGGGTGACTATAATAAAATGATGAAAATGGTTACAAAGAAGATAAAAGGATTGGCTGTAAAGGTTAGGATACTAAATCAGGCGTGGATGTTATTCAAAAATACCATCTTGGAAGCTCAGACCGGATGCATTCCATGTATTTGCAAAGGTGAAAAGAAGAGAAAACGACAGCAGCATGGTTAAAAGGTGAAGTGAAAGAGGCTATTACAGCCAAAAGAATGTCCTTCGAAGAATGTGAAAAGGACCCAAATGAAGAAAATAAGAAGCAACATAAGCACTGGCAAGTCAGATGCAAAACATTAATAAAGAAGGCTAAAAGAGAATATGAAGAGAAACTTGCCGCAGAGGCTAAAACTCACAGTAACAACGTTTTGAGGTACATCAGAAGCAGAAAGCCTATGAGGGAATCTATGGGACCGTTAGATCATGAAGGAGCAAAAGGGGCACTCAGGGAGACAAGGCCAAAGCATAGACACTGAATGAATTCTTTACATTGATCTTTACAGAAGAAGATGCAAGAGATCTGCCTATACCGGAAATGGTTTTCAAGGGTGATAATGTGGAGGAACTGAAAGAAATCTTGGTGCACCTGGAAAATATACAGAGCCAAAATGACAAATTAAAGAATAGTAAATCACCTGGACCGGATGGCATACATCCAAGGGTACTCAAAGAACTCAAGTATGAAATGTCTGATCTGCTGTTAGTAATATGTAACCTGTCATTAAAATCATCCATAGTACCTGAGGATTGGAGGGTGGCCAATGCCATGCCATTTTTTAAAAAGGGTCCCAGGAGTGATCCAGGAAATTACAGACCAGTAAGCCTGATGTCAGTGCTGGGCAAAATAATGGAAACAATTATAAAGAATAAAATTACAGAACACATAGACAAACATGGTTTAATGGGACAGAGTCAGCATGGGTTCAGCAAAAGGAAGTCTTGCCTCACCAATTTGCTTCATTTCTTTGAAGGCATGAATACACATGTGGATAAAGGTGAGCCGGTTGATGTAGTGCATCTAGATTTTCTGAAAGCTTTTGATAAAGTTCCTCATGAGAGACTCCTGAGAAAATTAAAGAGCCATGGGTTGGGAGGCAATGATCTGGTGTGGATTAGGAATCAGTTATTGGACAGAAAACAGAGAGTGGGGTTAAATGGTCATTTCTATCAATGGAGGAGGGTGAACAGTGGAGTGCCACAGGGATCAGTACTGGGACCAGTGCTGTTTAACATGGAAATTGGAACAATGAGTGAGGTGATTAAATTTTCAGATGATACAAAACTATTCAAGGTTGTTAAAACATGTGTGGACTGTGAAATATTGCAGGAGGACCTTAGGATGCTAGAAAACTGGGCATCTAAATAGCAGATGAAATTTAATGTGGATAAATGCAAGGTGATGTACATTGGAAAGAATAATCTGAAAATCATAGTTACCTCATGATAGGGTCCACCTTTGGGGTCAGCAACCAAGATAAATATCTTGGTGTCATTGTAAATAATATGCTGAAATCTTCTGCTCAGTGTGCGGCAGCCAAAAAAACAAACAGATTGCTGGGAATTATTAGGAATGGGATGGTGAATAAGACTGAAAATACTATAATGCCTTTGTATCGCTCCATAGTGCGACCTAACCTAGAGTATTGTGTTCAGTTCTGGTCACCATATCTCAAAAAAGATATAGTATAATTAGAAAAGGTTCAAAGAAGAGCAACCAAAATAATAAAAGGGATGAAACGCCTCTCACATGAGGAAAGGCTGAAGAGGTTAGGGTTCTTCAGCTTGGAAAAGAGATGGATGAGAGGAGATACGATTGAGGTCTTCAAAATCCTGAGTGGTGTAGAACAAGTAGAAGTAAATCAATTTTTTACACATTCCAAAAGTTCGAAGACTAGGAGACACTCGAGGAAGTTACATGGAAATACTTTTAAAACAAATAGGAAATATTGTTTCACTCAATGAATAGTTAAGCTCTGGAACTCTTTGCCGAAGGATGTAGTAACAGCAGTTAGCGTACCTGGGTTTAAAAAAAGGTTTGGAAAAGTTCCTGGAAGAAAAGTCCATAGTCTGCTATTAAGACAGACATGGAAAGCAACTGCTTGCCCTGGGATTTGTAGTATGGAATGTTGTCACAATTTAAGTTTCTGCCATGAACTTGTGACCTGGCTTGGCAACAGTTTGAAAAACAGGATACTGGACTAGATAGACCATTGGGCTAACCCAGTATGGCTACTCTTATGTTCTTATGTTGTAATCGATAATGAAAGGCCTTTTGGAAATTAGATTGAATCTGGAATTAAATTATTGGAAGCACTTAACTATTACAATCAATAAATATTGCTTCCTCCTTGGTATTGTTGTCTAGGAGATTTTTTTATCTATCTCTTTCCTGAGACCAACGAAACTCATTCTGCTAATTTTTCATTTTGTTGCTGTTTCCCTTCCACTTTGTTCAGCTTCTATCCAGATAACGGCAGCAGTCAATGGGATACCTGAATAGTCTACACTGATATCCTGATAGTGCCAGCATTGAATATCAAGATATATGTTTAAAGCTGTGGCTGGTATTTAAAGAAACACTGATAGCTGAGTTTAAATATTGACACATTAGGGACCTGTTGTTGTCAGATTGTTACTGAAAAGCTATGTAAGGAAATTGAATTAGGTAGAATTGCTGGCCCTTTTCATTCCCCTCCTTTTGAAAATTTGGTGATTTTGCCACTGGGCATTATTCCTAAAACAGCCATGGAAGTATAGATTAATTCATAATCTTTCTTACCCTGTTGGTGAGGGTGTCAATGCATTCATTGATACGAGTGATTGGTGAATTATGCATCTTTGGATCAGGCATTGGTATTGCTGAGGAGTTGTAGTAGAGGTGCATTAATGGTTAAGGCCGATTTTGAGTCAGCAGATAGGTTGTTACCTGCTTATCCTGATTCATTTTATTTGCTTGGATTTAAATTTCATTACAAGTTCTTTTTTGACAAAGCAATGCCAATGATTTGTTTGATCTCTTTTTCTTGATTTGAGGCTTTTTCTACTTTTGTCCATTGGGTGGTGGAGACAATTTCAGATGATAAAAGCAATATACATTATTTGGATGACTTTTTATTTGTTGGTCCACCTAACACTAGTCTTTGTGAAGATTTAGTTACTAAGGAGTCCTTTTATTAAGCTGCGGGAAAAAGGGCTCTGCGGTAGCAGCAGGGATCATTTGTCCTGCGTGCCAGGACCCTTTTTAACATAGCTGGTAAAAAGCTCCAAAAATAAAATGGCCATATGGTAAGAAAACTCTTACCATGTGGCCATTTGGTGGAGAGCCCTTACCACCACTCATTGGGTTAGCAGTAAGGGCTCCCGTGGTAACCAGGCAGCACATGGTGATGACTGATTACCGCCACACTAACCATTTCCAGCATTTTTCCCCTGTAAATGGTGCATGCTCAACCCATAACTACTGCCAGCAGATACATTGGGCCCGCAGTAGTCCTGGAATAGCAAACAGTAAGCCCACATTGGGCCTACCACCACTCTGTAAAATGACCCCTAAATTTGGAAATGTGGCAAAACAATTAGGTATTCCTCTGGCAAAAGATAAATGTGAGGGTCCATCATTGATGAAGTTGTGTTTTTGGGGGGGTGGAATTGGATTCGATAGATATGATGTGCAGATTGCCGATTGATAAAGAAGTTGGCAGGTACACTTGTAGTGGCAGTATCAGCACAAAAGTTGACATTTGTCATTATTTGAAAGAAGGCATTATTTGAAAGAATTGCAGTCTTTGATTGGGTTATTTAATTTTGCTTGCAGGGTTATTCCAATGAGGAGGGTTTTCATTAGGAGATTGTCTTATTTGATAAGGGGGGTTAGAAAGCCTCATCATTTTGTTAGGATTCCATTTCAGGTGAAGGCTGATCTTGCTATGGATGTTATTTTTAAAAGATTTCAATGGGATAACTATTTGTCAGAAAAGAGGGTGGACTAAGAATATGGCTTTCTTGGAATTATTTCCAATATGGGTGGCATTGTTGTTGTGGGGGGGGGGGGGGATAGATTGAAGAATAGAAGGTTAATTATCTGGTCAGGTAACATGGCTGTAGTTTTTGCTATTAATAGGCAATTTGCTCGTTGCAATGTAACTTTATCTGTTTTGTATATGATAATTTTAAGATATTTGTATTTAAATATTTTCATGACTGTTTGCATGCTCTGGGATGTAATAATGAATTAGCTGATGCATTATCTCGGTTTAGTTATCTTGTCTTTGGTCACTTGCTCCGGATGCAGACAGGAATCTAACAAGAATGCAGGAAGAATACTGGTGAGCTTTCTTACTGTAATGAAGATTTTATTATCTTATTCCTTATCTGCAAATACATTGAACACCTTTACAAGTGCTTGGAAAAAATGTTGGTTAGTTATGAGTTGTTATCATTTATGTCTGGTGTCCAGATTAAAGAAAAAGTGATAATTGAATTTATTCTAAAAGTTGTAGTTGAAGGCTGGTAAAAATCTTCTGTTTTGACTTATTAAGCTTGTGTGGCATTTTATAACAACTTTTCATTTTTAGTAATAAAAAATTGTTAAAGGTTATTTATCTTCATTTGACAAAGTGTTGTTGTCCTTATTTTCTTTTCTGACTGGGATATGTTTTTCTGAATATGAGGTTGCCTTATTTGAGGTTAGTTTTTCATGGGCATTTTATGGTGCATTTAGAGTTGGTGAATTGGTTGTGAATTCTAAAAACGATGGTGGTGAGACAGGTCTTTTGGTGGGTGATGTGTTTGTTCAGAAGGATAAGGTAATTTTGTTAATTAGAAGATTCAAAACTGATCAGTTTGGTAAAGGTATGGAAGAAAATTTTAATAGAGTCAAATTGGACTAGATGATGTCCAATTGAACTTGCTGATGTCTTTTTGAATTTAAGAAAGGAGGGTGGGGTTTATTGGTTGGTGCATTTTGACTTGTGGCCTCTCACTCATTATCAGTTTGCTGCTGTATTGCGTTTGGGTTTGGAAAAGTTGGGTTTGAATCCTTTCTATTTTGGAACTCTTTCATTTGGAACTGGTGCTATCTTGTTGGTGGAAACTGAAGGGATGTCAATTGAGGCTATTAAAAACATTGAGGGGCCCTTTTACTAAGCCGCTAGGTGCCTATACGTATCCAGTGCATGCCAATTTTGAGTTACTGCCTGACTAATGTGTGGCCTTTGTGGTAATTTCATTTTTAACACATGACCACTACGTGCACCGGAAATTGCGCCTAACTTTAGATGTTGTCATTTGCAAATGTGGCCAACTGAAATGTGGTGCAAATCTTTGTACCTAAATTAGGTGCATATTTCCATTATTCTATAACTACCCACATAAATTTTAAGAACACCCCTGTTCCGCTCATGACTCTCCCATTTCCATACCCACTTTTTGAACTCAAGTGTAAATTTAGGCATGGATCCTGCACCTAATTTAAGCACATGTATTTTAATTAAATCTAATTAATGCCAATAACTGTTTGTTAGCAAGCCAATTATCAGCATTAATTAGCTCATTATTTAGAGTGCACAAATTGGATGCACACCCAAATTTGCATGCACAATTTTTAGTGACTTTTATAATATTTGCGGTTGGCTTCCAAGCAAAATTTATAAGGAAAACATAGTTGGAAACTACCACCAAGAGACTGAACTTGTTGCCAATATGCTTGAAATTTCTTCCTTTGCTCCTGTTACCTTTGTTAGTACTGAAAAAATTCAAATATTTTGTCCCATAAATTCAACACTTCTGTTATGGAAGAAAGTCTTAATACATGATCTTAATCCTGAGAAAAATTGAAAGTGACCAATAAAGTAACCCGACTGAGTCTGAACATTTCAAAACCCAGTTAAGTCCAAACTGTCTTGAGTTAAACAATTGTCCATCCTGAAAGCACCCTTCTGAAGAAGGTTTTTTTCACAGGTATATAATAAGACTTAGACAATGGAAGTATGCAATACTTCTTCCATATACTTCTTTAACAAGTGAGTGGGTTTCATAAAAGCATACTTTATAAAATTTTTAAAAATGCAAATTTAATTATTGCAGAAAATTCTCCATAAACTCAAGTTTCCTATGAGTGAGCATTTTATCTTTTATCAAAGAGTGTTGAACATTTTATACGTTGGTTGTCTGACTTTCTAATTTATTCAGTTTCTCGAGTATACACATTATTCCTAGTTTTCTTTTTAGAAATCTGTTGATTCACTAACACCACTGAAGTTAATACAGAAATTGACATGAAGCACTGTGATTATATCCTTTAACTCCTTTTTTTGACTAATTTATTAAGAACAGAGAAAAATATAGAACAGCTGTACATGCTCACACCTAGATCCTGGAGGCTCCCTGTTAATAATCTATCCAGATTATGCACTATTGAAGATATGCTATTATGTAACTGCACACATGTAGCTGGATTTTCAGTATTTGTGCACTTATGTGCATAAATTCTGGTATTCTGGTCATTTACACTAGAGGCTGACCAAATGTTGGTTTTGTTTCAGTGCTAAAATCAGTATTTTATTTTTATTACATTTGTACCCTGCTCTTTCCCACTCATGGCAGGCTCAATGCAGCTTACATGGGGCAATGGAGGGTTAAGTGACTTGCCCAGAGTTGCCTGTGCCTGAAGTGGGAATTGAACTCAGTTCCTCAGGACCAAAGTCCACCACCCTAACCACAAGGCCACTCCTCCACTCTATGAAATTTGAATTTGTTCTTATTGTGGTTTTAGACGAAAATGTTGTGCATTTTCAGTTGAAACCAAAACTCCTATTTCCCCTGACCAAAAGCAAGCCCTATTCTGCTCTTACTCCACCCACGAACAAAATGGGTCCTACTCCACCCCACCGTCAAAACACAAGCAGGCCCCCCAGGCCTAGGGTTACCATATGGCTCCTGAGTCTGTGTATGCACACCAAAAAAACTGAGCACATATAATTTAATTTAATTTATTAATTTGGGTGTTTGGTTTGTTTTAATTTTGAGTCAATATAGTTTCTGGTTTACATATATCCAGGAAAAGGAGGACAGATTGAGCCAGTTTGGGTTTTACTTCCATTGCTTTCAATGGAAGCAAAATCTGGACTGGATCAATGTGTCCTCCTTTTTCTGGAGCAATATGGTAACCCTACCCAGGCCTACCTTACAAACCCTGGTGGTCTAGTGTCTTCATACAGGGAGGAGCAATCCCACATCACTCCTGCCCATGCTGGCTACACAGTCAAAATGACTGCTGTAACTTTCTGCGACTTGAATCATTCCTGCCTACACCGGCTCCAATCACAAAATGGCTGCTGTGACCTTTCACAGCACACTCACTAGGCTGCCACAGGTAGTTGTAGCAGCCATTTTGATTGCCACCAAGGTTTGTGATGTAGGTCTGAGGGGGGGTCTATGGTTGAGGGCCTGCTTTTCTTTGGGAGGGGGTGAAGTGTTTTTTTTTTTTGGGGGGGGGCAAGGTGGGGTGGAGTGGGGCCCGCTTTAGTTTGGGAAGGAGTGGAGTAGGTCCCTTTTTGTTTGGAGTTTGTGTGCCTGCATGATTTTTGGTTTCGGCTTTGTCTGAAACCATGTAGTGAATTTTGGTCACAGATTCGATTTCCAATGAAATCAGGAAAAACCTCTCCAGAGCAGATGTGGGTTCAGTTTAGCCATGATTTTGCAGGTTTTGTGAGGTTATATATAAAGACACACAGGCCTCTTTGCGTATTTGTATGCAGGTAGATATATGGAATTCCAAACTCTATTGTTTAAGTAAAATGTGGGTCCATGTATCTTTATAAAGCAGGATAAAACAAGGTGCAAAACCAAAAAGAGGAAAAGTCTCCACAGGTATCTGAATACACAAAGAAGTGGTGACAACCCAGAGAGGAACACCAGTTACCTACATAGCCTTCACATATAAGTGAGGAAAATTACCTCCACACCTCAGGTTATATAATTATGTTCCTTTAAACCAATGGTTCCAAACCAGTCCTCGGGACACATCCAGCCAGTCAAGTTTTCAAGGTATCCACAGATCTGCATGCATTGTCTTCATTATACGCAAATGTGTCTAATGCATATTTATTGTGGATATCCTGAAAACCCAACTGGCTATGTGCATGCATGCATGCATTTCTTAACTAGCTTTGCCAAATTCCAATGTGTGACTACATCTCCAGTAGAGCCTGACCGAAACCAAAATCTTCAGTTTTTGCTGAAACTGAATCTGCAACCACAATTGTCTGCTAAAATGAAGCTACCCCCTCAAGCAGATTCAGACTTAGACCTAAGCCCAGTAGCAACCCCCCTCCTGAGCACACCCCCAGCAGCAGCTCTTCCCTCCTGAGCCCCACCCTCAGTGGCAGCTCCCACTTCTCAAGGACTCCCCCTGTGGAAGACCCCTACTGGACCTACCTTTCTGCTGGAGGGTAGTAGTAGGAGTGTTACTACTCACTCCTGTGCCTGCTCCTGCACATGTCAGGTTCAGAAAATAGCTTCTGAGACTGTTGCAGGAGGTCTAGCAGCCATCTCGAGAACGGAATCAGCATGGGCAAGAGTGATCACATGTTCTTGCCCATGCCGCTTCCATTTTCTAGATGTCTGTCTGGACCACCAACTGCAGTCTCACAAGACTGCTGCTGGAAGTCTTGGAAATTATTTTCTGGACTGGGCTTGGGCAGGAGCTCCTGCGCCCACTACCCACCAATGAAAAGGTAGGCCCAGGAGGGAGCTGACACAGGAGGGGAGCATACTTTGGAGAGAGGCTACCATGGGAAGGAGTCAGGAGGGGAGAGCTGCCATCAGGGAGGGGCCTGAGAGGGGGAGTAGCTGCCACGGGGGTTTGGGAGAGGGAAACTGCTGCCAGTGGGCCCATCTTCTGCTGACAAGGGGGAGGAAGAAAGAGTTTTGGTTTCAGCTGACAATGCAAGGGCTGGATTTGATGCTGAATCCAAAACCAAAACCATAATTTGATTGGTCTCTAATCTCCAGCAATGAAATCAGAAAACTAGCTTCTCCAGACAAGATCTCTTAGGATCAGCTGGAATAAAGTGCCTTAGGAAAAGCACAGTCGACTTTTTTAGTCCCTGGAGAGTGAATGAAACTTCCTTGGAATGGACGCAGCAGGCAGGAAAATTTTAGTCATTCATTCTCTCATCTGATCTCCCAGTAGGCAATGCAATAATTTATGCTAAAATATCACAGTGATTACAAATAGTAATTCAGGAGTCCTTTTACTAAGGTGCACTGAAAAATGGGCTGCGGTAGTGTAGGCATGTGTTTTGGGCGTGTGCAGAATCATTTTTCAGTGCACCAGTAAAAAATGCCTTTTTAAAAGTTTTGACCATAAATGGATGTGCGTCAAAATGAAAATAGGTGCATGTCCATTTTGTGTCTGAGAGCTTACCACCAGCCATTGACCTAGCGGTAAAGTCTCACACGGTAACCGGGCAGTAATGACCTACACGTGTCAAATGCCACTTGGTGCGGGTCTGATATACATGTCCGAAAATTGTTTTTCAGATGTGCGTATCAGATGCACGCCAAAAATGAAATTACCGCAAGAGCCATGCGGTAGCTGGGCGGTAACTCCATTTTGATGCGCATTGGGCATGCGTAGATGCTTACGCAGCTTAGTAAAAGGGCCCCTTATTGATTTTAATTTTTGTGTGCTGCCCAGATGCCCTCTTTCATCTGAAAAGCAAAACCATGAGCATCAGGGAGGCAATTGTGAAAAGGTTGCCAAAATTTAGGAGCTAGAATTCTGCATGCTATGGGCCCTGTTTACTAAGCTGCCTGGCGCGCTAACTTTTTAGCGTGCGCTAAATGACAGAAACATCCACTAAATTCCTATGGGTGTCTCTAGAATTAGCATCCACTAATTTTTAATGCACGCTAAAAGGTTTGCGCGCCTACAGCGCGGCTTAGTAAACAGGGCCCCAAGTGTGAATTCTGTATTGGCAATTATGTACATATTTGCTGTTACAAAATATTAGTGTTAGTAGGCATTTAAGTAACTGACAGTACTCTAGAATCTTATTGCATAAGTGCCAGGCCCACCCACAACTTGACCTGAGCATGCCCCTCCCATGTGCATACCCCCTTGCAGTTACATACTGTAGCGTGCAAAAACTAAGGGCCCTGTTTACTAAGGTGTGCTATTGTTTTTAGCACATGCATGTGCTAATCGTGTAGACACCCATAGGAATATTATGAGCATCTACACGGTTAGTGCGCACTAATGCTTAGTGTGCGCTAAAAACGCTAGAACACCTTAGTAAAGAGGGCCCTTAGTTTCTAGAATAGCAAATTGGTACCCATTAACCCCAATTATCACCAACTGTCAGCAGCTAATTAACTCCAATTATCACCAACTGTCAGTTAGCACCTAATTTTCCAATTAACTTATGCATATAACTGGCAGTATTCCATAACATACCCAAGATTATAAAATGTAAAAAAAACCTGCACAAATGCCAGGTCATGAATTGAAAAATCCAATTAATTAAGAATAAAAATTTAAAAAACAAATCTAGATAAATATGCCCCCAGTTCTCATGATACACTAATATACCTTCCCTTAGTGCATTTTACTTTGTATTGGATAACACAATTATTGAGCTTGGCTGGATCTGAAGTAAAAGCCTACAGTGTGACAGAAGACTGCATGTGGCTACTAATGGTATTTTCTGATACATTATCTGTACTGTGAGGTGATGTCATAGCTATTCTTTAAAGGTTTGACTGATTCACAATTCAGCTCTTGCTTCATTAACACATTAGCCTATATACTTTACAGAACCATGGGGGTTTTATAGAAGGGTTGACAGCAAGGATAGATGAGCTAGTTTACCAAAAGAGACTGCAGATGAAGATCATCAGACTTGCAAACCTTTCCAGTCAGGAGAAAAGCATTTCTTTAGCTTCTGAACTGCTCTGTTAAAAATGGAACAAGCAAAAAAAAAAAAAAATCTTAGAAAATACTTGATACTTCAAACAAAATGAATCAAATTGTGAAGGTCTGCATTAAATTCTTATCAGAATTAGAACAGGTTTAGGGTACTTTATAAAATTTGAACGTACTCTGAGTTAGTTTCTTTATATCACATTAATCCATCTATTTATAAAACTCCATATGTCCTCTTCCTGGTGAACAAATTGTCATTCAAGATGGTGAACAGTACAATGAAATAATAAAATACATAAATAAAACACAAACACATTTAAAAGTTAATTATCCCACAAATTGGATAAGTGCCTGCAATAACAACAAACCTCTCCTAATCCTAAACCACCATGCAGCTCATTTTCAAAAGAGAAAAACATCCAAAAAGTGGCATAAATCTGCATTTGGATGTTTTTCTCACCAAAATGTCCAAATTGGTATTTTCAAAACCAATTTTTAGACGTTATTCTATGAAGCCCACCAGAAGTGCATTCATATCACAAGGAGGTGTGTCAGGGGAGTGTTGAGGGTGGAATCTGGGTGTTCCTAACACTTGGATCAAAACAAAACCATCCGGAACTAAAACTAAGATGTTCTGAGCTAGACCTGTTTTTTTTTATAACAAATAAGGCAAAAAAAGGTGCCTTAAATGACCAGATGACCACTGGAGGGAATCAGGGATGACCTCCCCTTACTCCCCCAGTAGACACTAACCCCCTCCTACCCCCTCAAAGTGTGATTAAAAACATTACTTGCCAGCCTCAGATGTTATACTTATGTCCATTAGAATAGCACGCAGGGCCCTGGAGTATTCTAGTGGTGGTGCAGTGCACTGCAAACAGATGGACCCAGGCTCCTACCACCTCCTACCTGTTACACTTGTGGAGGAAACTGTGAACCCTCCAAAACTCATCAGAAACCCACTGTACCCACATATAGGTGCCCCCTCAAACCGTAAGGGCTATGGTAGTGGTGAACAGTTGGGGGTAGTGGGTTTTGGGGGAAGGCTCAGCAGACAAGGTAAGGGAGCATTTTATGAAGTCCATTGCAGTGCCCCCCTAGGGTGCCCTATTGCTTTCCTGGGATGTCAGGGGGACCAATCTACTAAAAATGCTGGCTCCTTCTCTAGCCTAATGGCTTGATTTTGTATGTTTTCCACTTGGACTTTTTTTTTTTTAATTGACAAAACAAACAAACAAGACGTCCAAAGCACAAAACCTTGTTCAAAACAGTATTTTTGGAAAAAAAAAAAGATAGACATTTTTCTTTTTTGAAAATGACCTTCTTTCCTATTCAGATTTTGGACGTTTTTTTGCAAAACATCCAAAGTCAGACTTAAACATCATACCGAAAATGCCCCTCTATATGTGCATAGTTTTATGTATATAGGGGGAGATTCTATATGTGGCACCTAAAAAATTGGCACAGAAATCTGTGCCGATTAAGCGTATTCTATAAGCAGAGTCTAGATTTAGGCACAGTATATAGAATACACTTAGCTGATATCTCACATGCCTTAGTAAAAGACGCCCTCAGTGCCTAAAACTAAGCTCATCCATTTCCACCACTGAAAATGTGACATAAATCCCAGCACGTAGATTTAGGCGCACTAGGCCATATTCTATAACTATGTGCATAAATTTGGGGAACATCCACAAAACACCCATTTCCCCACCCATAACCATGCCCCTTTTGCCTGCGCACGTTAGAAGTTCAGCGCACTTCATTACAGAATACGCTTAGCGAGTTGTGCTCTTAAATTCTAATTAGTGCCAATTAGTGCTCATTATGCAAAATGCAAAGAAGTGCAGAGTGATGCACTTGGGGTGCAGAAATCTAAAGGAGATGTATGAAATAGGAGGAAAAAGATTGATAAGCACAGCTCAGGAGAGGGACCTTGGGATGATGGTGTCTGAGGATCTCAAGGTGACGAAACAATGAGACAAGGTGGTGGCCACGGGCAGAAGGATGCTAGGCTGGACAGAGAGGGATATAGCCAGCAGAAAAAAAGGATGTATTGCTGCCCCTGTATAAGTCATTAGTGAGGCTCCACATGGAGTATTGTGTTCAGTTTTGGAGGTCGTATCTTGCTAAAGACATAAAAAGAATTGATGTGGTTCAGAGAAAAGCAACAAAAATGGTAGGTGGTTTGTGCCACAAAACGTATGAGGAGAGATTTGATGACCTGAAGATGCATACCCTGGAGGAAAGGAGAGACAGGGGTGATATGATTCAGACATTCAAATATTTGAAAGGCATTAATCCACAAACAAACCTTTTCCACAAAGGGTAAGGAGGGAAAACTAGAGGACATGAATTGAGGTTGCAGGGGTCCGACTCAGGAGTAGCATCAGGAAATACTTTTTCACAAAAAGGGTGGCAGATACCTGAAATGCCCTCCCACTAGAGGTGGTAGAGATGAAAATGGCAACGGAATTAAAAAAATGCATAGGATAAACACAAAGAAATTCTGTATGGAAAGAATGGAACCAAACAAACTTAAAGGT
Organism: Microcaecilia unicolor; assembly: GCF_901765095.1. Taxonomy (NCBI): domain Eukaryota; kingdom Metazoa; phylum Chordata; class Amphibia; order Gymnophiona; family Siphonopidae; genus Microcaecilia; species Microcaecilia unicolor. Next base: position 79,016,850 of record NC_044037.1, on the reverse strand, counting down.
GATCAGATGACCGCTTCAGGAAATCACTAAAAACCAACCTCTTCAAAAAGGCTTACCCCACCGACCCAATGTAAATCCCTACACCCAGCAACATAGCACAACCAATGATCGTACTGGACAATATACAATCTTCATCCGACCTTCACAGTGCCTGACACACACCTACCTCATCTGACCACAAAACAACCTTGTATTTGTTATTAACCGATTGGCGAATGCCTTTTGGTACTATGTAAGCCACATTGAGCCTGCAAATAGGTGGGAAAATGTGGGGTACAAATGTAACAAATAAATAAATTATTGGTTGTTAAGTGCTGTTATCATTGCTCATTATCTTGTTAAGCTTGTTAAGTAACACACATTGTTATAGAATCCAATTGGATTTCGGCACATATCTCTAAGCGTGCTATACAGAATCTGGGGGATAATCCATGATGCCACATTCTATACATGAAAGGTATGTATATAACTGCAAGAAATTGAAAAAAGAGCACCACTTATGTGCTCAGTGCTGCTGCTGACCATATAAACAGTTCTGAGAATCTGCTCCAAGGTACAGTACATTTCAGGTCTTTATGTTTTGAAGAGATATATGCCCTATCTCCATAATGTAACAAGTATTGCAGCTCTCACTTACTATAAATTATATTCCAGTGACACCATCAGAGGTTTCCACACCTAATTAGACCGTATTATCAAAAAAGATGGCCGGCCATCTTTCATTTCGATAATACGGTCGGGGCCAGCCAAATCTCAACATTTGGGCTGACGTTAGAGATGGCCGCAATTGGTTTTCCCCGATAATGGAAACTGATGGTGGCCATCTCAAACCCGGCCAAATCCAAGGCACTTGGTCATGGGAGGAGCCAGCATTTGTATTGCACTGGTCCCCCTCACATGCCAGGACACCAACCGGGCACCCTAGGGGGCACTGCAGTGGATTTCACAAATTGATCCCAGGTGTATAGCTCTCTTACCTTGGGTGCTGAGCCCCCCAAAACCCACTCCCCACAACTGTACACCACTATCATAGCCCTTAGGGATGAAGGGGGCACCTACATGTGGGTACAGTGGGTTTCTGGTGGGTTTTAGAGGGCTCCCATTTACCACCACAAGTGTAACAGGTAGGGGGGATGGGCCTGGGTCCGCCTGTCTGAAGTGCACTGCACCCACTAAAAACTCCTCCAGGGACCTGCACAGTGCTGTGATGGAGCTGGGTATGACATTTGAGGTTGGCATAGAGGCTGGCAAAAAATGTTTTTTTTATTTTTTTATTTTTCTATTTTGGGTGGGAAGGGGTTGGTGACCACTGGGGGAGTAAGGGGAGGGCATCCCCCATTCCCTCTGGTGGTCATCTGGTCAGTTGGGGCACCTTTTTGAGGCTTTGTCGTGATCAAAAAGGGACCAAGTAATGTCGGCCAAATGCTCGTCAGGGCCGGCTTTCTTTTTTCCATTATCGGCCGAAGCTGGCCACTTCTTAACCACACCCCCATCCCACCTTTGGTACACTGCCGACACGCCCCCTTGAACTTTCGCCGGCTCTGCGACGGAAAGCAGTTGAAGCCTGCCACAAAGCACAACTGCCTTTGTACATTGAAAATTAGCTTCTAATTTGTGTACTGTGTATGTCAAGGATGCTTGATGAAGGCATGCCTGCTGAAAGTTCTCAGAACTTTGGAAACAATTTATAGTTCTTTTTGTTTGTTTACATCTTTCAGCTTTGGCTTCCTCAATTTTTGTTTCCTCACTCCTATTTGTTGGTCATTCCTCCCTATCAACATTACTTCCATTTTTGATAAATTCAGGGCCAAGTTATTCTTCCTCATCCAACAATTCACCTTATCCAAACAAAATTTTAATTTCACTATTGTGTTCTCAATAGACTAACACTGGGAAGAAGAACTGAAGTTCATTTGTGTATATATTCTGTAACTGATGTGCAACTCCTGAACAATCAATCCAAATGTTGACAAATACATACTAAACAATAAAGCTGAGAGGGTTGATCTTTGCAGTACCCCTATATACATCAAATAAGCCAGGAAGGTTCTCCTTTTATCTGTACTTGTACACTTCACCCTAAAGAAATGCTGACCACCAATGGAAGAATACTGGCACCTATAATCTACGTGTATTGCTATAAGAGTTTTACTGTTGATTGTGGCTGGACAATGTATGATCACTTTTGCTGAAGAATAAACTTTTAAGTTAGAGATATTGGACTTCTGTCAGTTTTTGGAACTATTTCTTCTACCCTTTGGATTGTTTATACACCGCCTTGAACCATTTTGTTCTGTAAAAAATATATATAAAGTCTTCTTAGACTTAGATCTATTCTGAATACAGTTCTCATGTTATGTTCCCTGAAATAAGTTTGCAAAGAAACTCATATAGTTATGAACAGAGCAAAAAATAGTATATATAAAGAGACAGGAAATCAATGTCTTGGTATGATCCAGAGGGTAATGATTAAAAGCTGAAAAATTTCAGGGACTCATACTGGGGTCCTTATCATTATGAGGTTGATTAACTCCTAATCAGGATAAAAGAAAAATTCAGATAAATATCTATTTGCTATCAAACGCAAATAACATAGTCATATCCCGTGTCTGAGAAATGCTGGTGAGAGGATTAATGCATCCTGGCAATTCCAACTGAACTACATTTACATGGATCTGTAGGTCTGTCCTATCTTGTAGATCTTACTACATCATCAGCGTATGTATGTATGGATTTTATCCTTTTTTTTCAAATCTGCTAAGTAGCTCTGCTGATTCAATGTCTGCAAGTGTGCAGGAGAAATGTCCAAAGCATGATCATGGTGTGATGTCAACATAGTATAACAGCAGGCACTGAAAATCACCGTCTTGCAATTTATTCACCACTTGGCCTCATTTAAATATGATGTGAAGGATATATATGAACCACTCCATAGCACACAATGCAGAAAAAGCAATAAAGCACATTGTATACTAAACTGCTTAACACGATAAATGGAAAAAAAAACCCATCTCAATGAGATAGAAAGGATGATAAACTGCACACTTAAAAGCCAAGCATGAATCAACCCTCTTAGATACTTTCACCACATCTGCACTGCATCTTATCATTAACTGATTAGCATTTATACCAATCATGAAGCTGTAACACTGCAATTCATTTGGCAAAGCACAACTATCGCTTAGAACATTCAGGGGCCCTTTTACAAATAGGAAGTAGGGCTATCGCTCATGTAATGTGTGCCAAATCGACACTACTGCCCAGGTAGTGCGCCCACCTGGTGGTTATTTCAAAGTTGGTGTGTGCTGTTTCCTGTAGTAGAAAATATTTTTCAATTTTCTACCATGGGGGGTCATTCCTTGTGGTAATTGGCAGCATGCCAACATTGGTGTGCACTGCTTAAATACCCACCCGGTAGGGGCTTAGGCCGTAAATAGCCACACACTACTTTTAATTTAACGTACAGCCATTTACTGCATTTTTAAAAAGTATTTTTCCCAGCCACAGTAAAAAAATGTAAAAAAAAAAAAGGCCCAGTGCGCCCAAAACAAGCGTCCACACTACCACAGGCCACTATTTACCACTGTTTAGTAAAAGGACCCCTCAATAAATGTAATTCTTGTGTGGCCCAATAGTTCACAGCAGTTATCAACACATCAAAACAGGCCAGCGAGACTAGACACAGTGTTTAATAAACGCTCATCTATTCTATAAACCAGACCCATCTATGCCATGCAAACCCTGATGAAAACTTCACAGGCCACCACTATCAGACCTACATTCATACTGGGGCACTCAGCCTACAAATTTGATTCTCATGGCAGGAGCCAGGATGTTTACACACCACTTTCATCACCCACCATTTTGAAACAGAAATTTCTGATTTAAAAAAAAATGCCACTTTTGAATTTTAGCTATGTAGAGGAATACAGTGCCTCCACAGGGCAAGTACAGCATGCCCAAAGGAATGGGCACATCTGGAGCCAGAGGAGTGATTGCTGTCACTCTTACTTTCTGCCTTTTTATAAAGACAGCTATTCACTGTGAAACATAAACACAGGAAGATACATTTTCAGTTGCAAGTAGATTGCCTAAAGCTAAATGGATACATTATCCATTTGATTTTACTAAATTTAAATACCCAAAATATTATCCTTTCGAGTAGGATTGTTAGAAATGCACAGATAAAATTGAACAGATACATTTGTGTGGTCTCAGTTGGATGGATAACTTATCTATAGAGCTATTGAATATTGCCACTCTCTGCATAATCTTTTTTGTCCAGATCCAGAAGGTCCTTAATGCTGCCTCCACCTCGATGGATAATTATTATTTGTTTAGCAACTTGAATGAATCTGTTCTCTGGACTGTGATTTTTAACATGAAAGGCTTAGGCAGTCAGAACTCGCTGCCAGGAGTCTTTTTGATAATTGACCTCAGGATGTCTCTGTGCTATGCCAAATAAGTAAAAACAGATGGTGTATCTTTAAATAGCTCTAATGTGCCATTCTAATAAGAAATCAACTAGTGGGGACCTGCTGAAATTCAGCAGAGGCCCTGCGCCTGAAGATGTGTGTGTGTGTAGTGTCAGGAAAAGTGTTAATAGGTGTTCTTTACCCATGTTCTTTCCTCTTTTCTAATATTTTCTCCTGCCTTCCCTCCAACTTGCACTATATCTTCCCCTTCCCCATGCTCCTCCTCCTCCCTCTTGTACTATCATTCATTTCCTTTACCTTTGCACCTTCAATCCAGCATTCTTGGCTGTCATTCAGTGTGAGGGCTCCATGTTATGCAATGTCAGGCAGATGGGAGATGAGGAAGGAGGCAGTTTAAATAGTACTCCACCCTAAGTCAGCAGATACAGGTGCCTTGGAGTATGTGTAGATGCCAACATCTGAGGATCCTTTTACCAAGTTATGGAAAAAAGGGCCCTGCACTAGCAGCGGGGGATGATTATTGCTGAGTCCTGACTCTCTTGCCACTTGTACTGCAAACTATTTCTAGGGAGGGGGCTCCCCTATTGTCTAGCCCATTGCAAAAGGGTGAAGATGATCAACAATAGAGAAGAATGTGGAATACATGGGATACAACAATTTGAGAAATGGTGTTAATGAACCCTTGTTAGAAGGGACAGATGATTCTAATCTTGCTGTTTCAATGATTCACCCTCTCCAATTTGGTTTCCAGAAACAACTTATTCTTAATCAGGGATCAGTTAGAAGTCTCCAAAGAATCAACTTATTTAACAAGATCATTTAAGGACTCTTTCTTGAGTTCTAATTCTACTTTCTAAAGAGGCTATTTTCACAGCAGTTTTTCATTTACATTTGCAGAATTGGGACACGCAGCCAGACAGAATAGATTCCTTCTTGGCTACCAGTACCTAAAGACTCATTTTATTAAGCAGTGGTAAGCCCAACTGCTCACTATACAGGACGTACCGCCGGGCTACCACAGTAGCTCGGCAGTACTTCCCACCTCTAGCGTGACATCATTGCCGGTGCTACAAAAATGTATTTATTTTTGTAACAGTGGAGTGTACCCGGCGGTAATCTGGCAATTGATTGTGATAGAAGTGGTTTTAGCAAGTGGGAAAGACCCATATAAGGGTGCATTAAGGATACATTTTCTATCTCAGCTTTCTAAAAGGACCACTTAGGAAATAATAATACATTATATAGTCCACAAAATAAGGGGAAGATCAAGATTGAAAATTCATAGGGAAATGGATAATTACTCCGTTTATTTTAGAATTTTTCTTGTAAAACATAAACCTCCCCCATAATCATGAAGGGCCTAAAAATTAATAAAAATAAATTGGTTCCATCGCGAGAAAGAAACACCCTTTCCTTCCAAAATCTCAATTAAACTGGTTCAAAATAATTGACATGATTATTCAGTTAGGAAATAAAGCATTTACAAAGAAATCTAAACTGGAAAGAGGTACCCAAAGAAATTACTACTAAATGAAGTTCCAAAAATGTCTTCCTTCTAGCCTGTGTGCACTTAGAGATGCCTGGATATATTTGCACTTTTACACAAATAAAATTTGTATCAGTAGTCTTATAATACAATCTCAATACAGATTCTCTGTCCTGTTGAAAAACAAATGTCACAAAAAGGGTAGCTCTTGCACAGACTTCAATTTTAAAAATTGAAAAATAGCTGATATATTTAAGTCTAAAGAGACTTCTGCATTTTTCTTTTCAGTTGATGCAGTATAATACATTTTATGGAGAGGTGGATAGGCTGACTCAGGAAATTTTAGCATCAATTGTAAATATCTGTTGGAAAGATCACTAGCAGAAGTCAGCCTAGACTGGGAAAAATTAAGAAATCTAAGATTCAGACTTCTATTAATCTTCTCTAGATTTTCAATTTTTCTTAAAATAATATTCATAACTTCTATCAGAACAGATTGTGAAGTCTTTAAATCAGAGACAAATTTATCCATTACTTCAGTCCTTGAGGCTTGAGAATTTATCTTAAGTCCTGTAGCTCAGAGGTTGAAGATACAAAAATATTAAGAATTGAGAAGCAAACGTGGTGCAAACTTTCCATGGCAGACCAAAGTGATCAAGATGGCATCTGAGGGCTGCTAGGAATCTCCGCCAAAACATCAAAATTTCTCTTGAGATGCCTTCCTCATGCATTTCTGCTGCTGGGGCTAGGAAGACCTCCAGCTTTGATAGCAAGGTTTCTTTGAGCAGAATCGGGACTTCTACCCCTCTGAAGTCTGGCTATATAGATTGACCTCAGCAATCATGAGAATTGGAGGACAACACGGGAGAGGCTGGTCAGTTGAGTGCCAAGAAGATGATGTCAGTGGCATCTTCAAGAATAGAAATGCCAGTTTTGGATGAGAGAACAACCTGGATAATTGTGGCTGAGGAGGAGTATGTTGCTGGCACTTTACCATCTCAAACAGGGGGTTCTCCTGCTTCCAGATAGGTGTTGGCATACTCCCAATGGGGCCTTAACACCCTATTCATAATTCTTTCAAAGGTTGTGGGAACCCCATAAAGCCCAAATGGGAGGACAGTAAATTGGTATTGTCCCGGGGGTGTAATAAAGGCCATTTTCTCCCTAGAAACTGTATCAAGGGGAATTTGCCAGTACCCCTTTGTTAAATCCAGGGTGGAAATATATTGCCCTCCCCCAACTGCTCTACCAGGTTATAAATTCTGTGTAAGGGGTAAGCATCAAAATGAGATACAACAATGACTTGCCTTAAGTCAAACGCAAAACACCAAAGCAGACTAGGAGTCCAGAAGATTCCTTATTGAAATAATCCTGACATGGTCATGTTTCGCCAACAAGGCTGCATCAGGGGTGTTATAAAAACACTAACAAATTAAGCATAAATATAAAACATATAAATATTTTAAATATCAATAATATACATTTAGCAAAACATGCATAAGAAACTAAAATTATGCTGTAAAATAATATATCTTTGACAATTGCCAGAAAAGGTACAAATAGAAATCAAAAGAGCTTGACCATATCAAGCATTTACTACTGTGTAAACCAGTGAACAGAATCAAGAAAGGCATAAACCTGTGTGGAATCACAGCAGTTTAAAATGTGATAGATCCGAATGGTTCTTTAAAAATATATTCCGAACACAGTGCATATGTGTTAAAACACACTTCAATAAAAGGCTATTCATATACCTAATCAGGGGCTGAAAGAATATGATCCCCAGCTAGCAACAAAACATCCAAGATTGCCTGACAAATGCATATGCAAGGTAAATAGTAAAACAGCCTCAGTCAACGCAGAACTGGGTCGACCCATCCAGCTTAGGCACCAGTACTTTGGGACTATCCCACTTGATTATGAATTTCTCAATGACCCTTAATTTCAACGTGTTCACCACTTTTTTACTTCCTCTTGTTTGGCCTCCAGGAAGCAATAACGTTTTTGCCTTATCACTTTCCCTGGTTGTATAACTATTCGGTAGACTCATAATTGTGTACAGCCTGGCAAAGGAGAAATAACATCTTGAAAGGACTAAATGCTCTATTTGGACTCTCTGTTTTGGGGTCAGTGATTGCCCTATCTTTACACTTTGGTTGCCCTCAAGCCCTGCTGCATCAGGTCCTAGTTCTTCCTCTCCTAGGGTCTCTACCACCAACCCTTCCAAAGTTACACAGGGCTTCAATAAATTTATATGAAAGAGGTACCTTTACCAGCAGTACAGGTGAGTCTGTGCCTTGCAAGAGTCCTCATGCTATCCAATACTGTGTGCCGTCTCAATGATCCCACTTCTGACACCACTTGTCATGCACTGCCCACCCATAAACATGGTCCAAGTAACCCTCTTCAGCTGCCCAAGCAGGATCACCCAGCAAAACTGATTAATCACTGACCCTGTTGTACTAATACAGAACAAGGGCTAGTCCATGACCCCTTTTGTAGCAATCCAAAACAAGGACTAGTCCACAATCTTCCATGATAATTCACCAACAGGCAAGCCACATACCTCTCCAGTAAACAGATATCTCACCTTCAACAAGGAAAAAAACCATCTCCAAGTCCTTAGTCCTACCACCCTTAGTCATGAATTAGATCTCTCTTTATGGTCAGGGTGAGTTTGTGATTCCCCAGCAGTCCATCCCCTATTAATCTTAGAAAGTCCTGGGAAGAGCAGATATTCCCTCTTTAGGCCTAACAGGGTCTTTTCTCCCTTCTTTGATCCTATTTGCAAGGAATGTCCATAAGTTTATCTGCCTATGCAAATCCTATATAAATGAATTCCTCTTACAGCTTTAGGACGCTTGTGTCACATTCCCAGAACTCAGGGAATTATATAAATGGATCTAAGAAGGGTTACCCCCCCCCCGTCACCTCCCACCTTCCTTGAACAGTTACTCTAAGTGGGTAAGCTAGGGTTACCATATGGATCCAGAAAAAGGAGGACACATTGATCCAGTCCGGGCTTTGCTTCCATTGTGGAAGTAAAACCCAGACTGGCTTAATCTGTCCTCCTTTTTCTGGAGCCATATGATAACCCTAGGGTAAGCCACAGGAATAACCTCAAATCCAAGTAGTTACTCTATACGATCTAGCTCTAGCACATCTTCTGAACTGGGGGGGGGGGGGTGTTCTCACTTCCCTGTAACAGGACAGTCACCCCCATCACACTGCAACAGCTATTTGCTGCCCCATAAAAGGTAGTACTATAGTAGACAACATAGAGGGGCATAATCGAATGAAAACGTCTATCTCCATGAGCGTTTATCTCCGAGAACGGGTCCGTGAAGGGGCAGACTGAACCGTATTTTCGCAAAAAATAGACGTCCATGTTTTATTCGACAATTTGTGAGCTGGACGTTCTTGCTTTTCAGCGATAATGGAAAATGAAAGCGCCCGGCTCAAAAACGAATAAAGCCAAGGCATTTGTTCGTGGGAGGGGCCAGGATTCGTAGTGCACTGGTCCCCCTCAAATGCCAGGACACCAACCGGGCACCCTAGGGGGCACTTTTACAAAAACAAAAAAAAAAAGGTAAAAGAGCTCCCAGGTGCATAGCACCCTTCCCTTGTGTGTTGAGCCCCCCAAATCCCCCTCAAAACCCATTGCCCACAAGTCTACACCATTACTATAGCACTAAGGGGTGAAGGGGGGCACCTACATGTGGGTACAGTGGGTTTGGGGGGGTTGGGCGACTAAGCATTAAGCAGCACAATTGTAACAGGTAGGGGGGGATGGGCCTGGGTCCACCTGCCTGAAGTCCACTGCACCCCCTAACAACTGCTCCAGGGACCTGCATACTGCTGCCAGGGAGGTGGGTATGACATTTGAGGGTGAAAATAAAAAGTTGTGAAACATCATTTTTTGTGGTGGGAGGGGGTTAGTGACCACTGGGGGAGTCAGGGGAGGTCATCCCCGATTCCCTCTGGTGGTAATCTGGTCATTTAGGGCACTTTTGGGGGCCTTTTTCGTGAAAAAACAGGGTCCAGGAAAAGTGCCCTAAATTCTCGCTACAAAAGCACACTTTTTTTCCATTATTGGTGAAAGCCGCCCATCTCTGTTCGGGTGATAACCATGCCCCAGTCCCGCCTTCACCACACTTCCGACACGCCCCCCCGTCAACTTCTGCGATGGAGTGCAGTTGAAAACGTCCAAGTTCGGCTTTCGATTATACCGCGTTATTCGTTTTTGTGAGATAAACGTCCATCTCCCGATTTAGGTCGGAACTTGGGCGTTTTTCTCGTTCGATTATAAGCAGGATAGTATACCTAATGCTTTAGCTAACCCAGGGTGAGATCTGTAATTGGGGCAAATGGCAATCCATGGAACAGCTTTTGGTCTGCTCATTAATTAGGGATGAATCTATGTGCAGAACAGGACTTTGCTAAGGATAGTTCCAAAGTGCTAAAAATATGATTGGTGGATGGACAGGAAAATAAAATTATTTAACAGAAATGAAACCCTTTATACACAATGACTGGATAAAAAAGAGAACGCCCCTCCCCCAACATTTTTCCAAACAACCCCAAAAACATCTGCCTACAATTTGAGACATTTCTGAGTATTGGATGGAGCTCCAGTGCATTGAGCTTGCAAAACAGTTGAGCTCAGTGTCATCGAAGACTTTACAAATGTGTCAAGGTTGAAGGAGGACACAACACTAATTATGAATTAAATAAGAAAAAATAAATATTATATTAATTTATTCTCAAAGGTCATACTAAATGTTTAAACAACTGCAAAGTATTTTGAAACTATGTTTTTTTTTTTCAGACAGCGTGTACAAATATATTATAATATACAGGTGTTGATGTCTACTGATCCCCATTTATAAGTAATGGAGAAATCAACAACCTATTTAACAGAATGCATGTTATGAACTACTGAGAAGTGTTCTGTGCACACCAATTTATCACATTGTAAACATTTTTGATGAGTTTTACCATCCTGTCTTCAGGGACACAATTAAGTGCTTCCCATTTACTCTGGGCTAGGCTCAGTGCCTAGCACATTGCAGAATTCTTCTTCAGTAGCTTTTGGGAAAACTGCCAGCTTCCTTTCATTGACAGCAAGTTTGACTATCTCAATGGAAAAAAGACAAACTCATACATGGCCAACCACACATATCAAGGAAATTAGAGTAGTAATAGATAAGGACTGAAAATAATTCTAAACATCAAAGCAATATGTAAAATTATACATAGATCAATAGTTTAGCCTTGACAGCTGACCGTTTTTTTTTTTTTAACACTGGCCTCTATGGCTAAAAATATTATGGATATGATGGGGTAATTTTCTATATGATAAATCTAGTCGACCTTCCAGCAAGAAACATGTCTGTATCCTCACGAAAGTACCTCAACCTGCACTACCCCAGCTGTACAGGTCTCAAGTACAAAACTTATTATGGATCCAATTTCTCCTTCCTGGGCATCCGTCTATGGAACACTCTCCCTAGACCTATCCGAGCAATCCATGACCACCTACCATTCAGAAAAGCACTAAAAACCCATCTATTCAAACAAGCCTACCCAAAAGACCCAGATTAATCTCATGAACCCATCTACCTTACATATACTGAGGAGAAAACGACATTGACCCAGAATCTATCTCCCACCTTACCCTCCTCTCTCTATCACCTGTCTCTACCTACCTACCCATCCATTTACTACCCATCCATCCTTCTATTATGTTATACTTAATTTCCTACTTTACATAACAAAATTCTGTGTTACCTATTACTATATAAGCCACATTGAGCCTGCTTTTAGTGGGAAAGTGCGAGATATAAATATAATAACTAAATAAATAAATAAAGTGTGTGCTCTGTGGGCCAAATTGTATATATGGCACCTGAAAAATTGGCACCGAAAAATCACACACTTAGCGCTAGTCTATAAACTACACCTAAAGTTAGGCGCACTTTACAGAATATGCGCGTGTCATTCTTGTGCCTAAAATTTAGGCACACCCATTTAGGCCACCTAAAACTAGGCCTAAATACCTGTGCCTAACTTTGGCACAGATCAAATGTATTCCATAACATTGTGCATAGCTTTTTGGAATGCCCACTACCCGTCCATTCCACACCCAAGGCCATGCCCCTTTTTGGCTCTGCATATTAGAAATTTTGTGCATCACGTTATAGAATATGCCTATAAGGTTCTGCATGTAAATTCTAATTAAAGCCAATTAGAGCCATTAATTGGTTGCTACTGGCACTGATTGGATTGTTATTCAATTAAATTGTGCATGCCATTTGACCGCATGACCAAATTAGTGCACACAACTTAAGGTGCCATATATAGAATTTTAGGGAACGTTCAATTTCTATAAGGGCAATTACATATGCAATTGCTATTACAGAATACTAGCATAAGTCCACATTTACGTAGCATTAAACACGAACACTTAAACTAACTCTATGGCAGAAGTAAAGACTCGTGACTAAATATAGCAATTATGCACACAACTAAAAGTTATTCTTGTAACCAGCTAGGCAGCTGCCTAGTATAAGCCTGGGAAAAAAAAGGTACACACTCCATATAAGAACGCAATCCTCACAATGTCTCTTTTTTCTGAATCACAAGTTTTACTGTTCCTTTACTTTGCAAAACATGTTGCCAACTATGTACAGTCTTACCTTCTTTCCCACAGAAATAAATATACTGTTACTTCACTCCTCTTAGGTGTTCAAACTGGCTGACTGAGTGGGTAAGGGTCCCACAAAATTCAGATCCTGACACATGTTGTTCTCAGAAATCAGATCAGGCATTGCAAGAATGGAGTCTCCCTGTGGACTATGGGTCATTGGTGGGAGATAGTACCATTGACAAATTAGGAGGTGATCTGGGAAATTATAAACTGGTGAGCCTGACGTCGGTGCTGGGCAAAATGGTAGAGACTATTATAAAAGAACAAAATTACAGAGCATATACATAGGCATGGCGAAATGAAACAAAGCCAACATGGATGTAGTCAAGGGAAATCTTGACTCACCAACCTAATGTCTTTGAAAGGGTGAATAAAAATGTGGATAAATGTGAGCCACTCAATATTGTGTGTCTAGATTTTCAAAAGGCATTTGACAAAGCACCTTGTGAATGATTCCTAAGGAAATTAGAAAGTCATAAGATAGGAGATATTATCCTATTGTGGATTAAGAACTGATTAAAAGAATAGAAAACAGAAAGGAGAGTTAAATGGTCAGTATTGTCAGTGGAAAAGAGTAGATAGTGGGGTTCCCCAGGGTCTGTGCTGATACTGCTACTGTTTAACATATTTATAAACAGGGCTTTTATCGTGTGCTGGTACGTGCTAGCATGGCATACTGGAACCTTTTTTTCCCTTCCCCACTCATCTCCCTCATCTCTTGCCTCTCTCCCGTGGCCACAGCTGCTTTTCTTAATGAGCAGGAGCAGTAGCATTGCAGGCATAACACAGAGTAGCAGGTGTGGGGCTGCACGCGCTGTGTTGGCTCTGCCGATTCCCCCTGCCCCGGAATAGGAAGTTGACATCAGAAGGGCAGGGGACTGGCACAACCAACAGTGCGCATCTGAGTACTGTGGTTTTGTGCATTTTTACTCTGATTTGCCTGGTGATGCTGAAGAAGTTGTTGGATGGGGAGAGAGGAGGCAAGGGGGGAAATGCTGGATGGGGAGGGAGGAGACAAGGGGAAAAATACTAGATGGGGAGAGAGGGAGCAAGGGGAGAAATACTAGATAGGGAGAAATACTGGATGGGGAGAGAGGGGACTGGGGAAAAATACTGGATGTAGAAATAGGGGGCAAGGGGAGAAATGCTGGATGGAGAGAGAGGAGGCAAGGGGAGAAATACTAGATGGGGAGAGAGGAGGAAAGGGGAGAAATGCTGGATGGGGAAAGAGGGAGCAAGAGGAGCAGAGGGGAAGTAAGGGGAGAAATATTGAATGGGGAAGAGGGGGCAAGGAGAGAAAAGCTAGATGGGGAAAGAGGAGAAAAGGGAGAAATACTGGATGGAGAGAGAGGGGGCAAAGAAAGAAATACTGGATGGGGAGAGAGGGGACAAGGGGGAGAAATGCTAGATACAGAGAGAGAGGTCAAGGGGAGAAATGCTGGATGGGGAGAGAGGGGATAAAGGGAGATATGCTGGATGGAAGTGGAGAGGTAGACATAGCCAAAGAGGGAAATTGAAGATTGAATAGTAAAAAAGAACAAAGGCAGAAAATAAAATTGAAGAAAACCGAAAGGAAAAGGAGGAGAGAAAAATGACAAACAGGAAATCCTGGCAATAGAGTTAAGAGAAGACGAGGAAAGTAGAAACCAGAGACTGGGACCAACACAATTGTAACGAAGTACATGGCTAGACAACAAGGTAGAAAAAAGAAATGTATTTTTATTTTAAGATAAAAGTAGTGTGGTAGCTGTGATAATTTTTTTTGTTTTATTTGAGGTTGTTAATTGTTAGTTGTAATGTGGTGAATAGAATATTTGAAATTTACGTCTGCTCTTTTTATAGCATGGGGAAAATATTTTTGTTTTTCTGGTGCTATCCTGCATGTCAGAGTCAGGGTTTGGGGGGCTTCAACTGATTTTTTTGACCACATATTTTATTAGTTTATGTTGGGCCTAGGGATTATGTAATATTTTCAGTTATGCCTTTTAATATACTCCATGGCCAGTAACACGTGTGTGGCTACTGTGGGGTGTGGCTCTGTAGGGGTGGAGCCATAGATAGTGACCCCACCTTTATTAAAGATGGCACTGTATGAGTATTGATACCTTTTTCCCTTCAAAAAAAGCACTGTTTATACATGATCTAGAGGTGGGAATAACTAGTGAGGTAATTAAATTTGCTGATATCACAAAGTTATTCAAAGTTGTTAAATCGCAAGAGGATTGTGAAAAATTACAAGAGGACCTTACGAGACTGGGAGACTGGGCAGCTAAATGGCAGATGACGTTTAATGTGAGCAAGTGCAAAGTGATGTGTGGGAGAAATAAAAATCCAGACTACAACTATGTGATGCAAGGTTCCACAATAGGAATCACCGTCCAGGAAAAGGATCTAGGTGTCATCACTGATGATATGTTGAAACCCTCTGCTTAGTGTGCAGCAGTGGCTAAGAAAGCAAATAGAATGTTAGGAATTATTAGCAAAGAAAAGGATAACAAAAATGAGAATGTTATAATGCCTTTGTATTGCTCCATGGTGCAACTGCAACTTGAACACTGTGTGCAGTTCTGGTCACTGCATCCCAAGAAAAATATAACAGAATTAGAAAAGGTACAGAGAATGGTAACAAAAATGATAAAGGGATGGGATGACTTCCATATGAGGAAAGGCTAAAGTGGCTAGGGCTCTTCAGCTTGGAGAAGAGACAGCTGTGGGGAGATATGATACAGGTCTAAAAAGTACTAAGTGGAGTGGAACGGGTAGACATAAATTGCATGTTTACTCTTGCTAAAACTACTAGGTTAGGGGTATGCAATGAAACTACTAAGAAAGAAATTTAAAACAAATTGAAGAAAATATTTCTTCATTCAACGTGTAATTAAACCCTGGAATTTATTAACAGGTTTTCAAAAAGGTTTGGATAATTTCCTAAAAGAAAAGCTCATAAGCCATTATTATGATGGACTTGGGAAAATCCACTGCATATTTCTAGGATAAGCAGTATAAAATCTATTTTACTGTTTTGGGATCTTGCCAGGTACTTGTGACCTGGATTTGCAACAGTCAGAAACAGGATACTGGGCTTCATGGATCTTTGGTCTGTCCCAGTGTGGTATTGCTTATGTTCTTATGTAAGGAGCCTGAAGTGGATTTATATAACCGGGGGGGGGGGGGGGGGGGGGGGGGGGAGTAGGGTTCTGCTTCCACCAGTCATAAAAATACCATACTTGGTCAGACCAATGGTCCATCTAGCCCAGTATCCAACTTCCATCCTGCTTCCAACAGTGGCCAAACCGGGTCACAAGTACCTGGTGGCAGAATCCAAAATAGTACCAAGATTCCATGCTACTGATTACAGGGCAAGCAGTGGCTTCCCCCTTGTCTGTCTCAATAGCAGACCCTTCCCCCTGTTTAACATAGAGTACTACTATCCTTTCATCAGTTTCCAGATACTTCCCAATTGTTCTACACAGTTCCACTCTTTTCTGGAAACTTCTGGTACCTTACTTGTGCCTTCCTTACAGGCACAGGAAACACATAATTTCAGCTAGAGGTCACAGGTAGGATGGGCCTCAGGGATGCTTATTTGCTGCTGAAAAAAGCAGACAGCTGCTTACTATTGGCTAGCTCACATGAAAGAGAGGAGAGGCAGCAGTAGAAACACTGACACAGAAATGAAGTAGAGAATGGCCTGAGGAATTCAGACAGCCTTATACTGCAGAATTTCTCATAATGCTACAGCTTCCCTCCTCTATGAATAAATGATTAAATAAGGGCTTAAGGGAATCCAGGTGTCCTCACCTTTATACTCTCCTACCTAATGTGCGCCATAGTGGAGTTACCACCCAGCTACCACGTGGCTTTTGTGGTCATTTCATTTTTGGCGTGCGTCCGATACGCAGGTCTAAAAAATGTTTTTTTTATTTTCGGCCGTACACCAAGTGGCATTTGACGTTTGTAGGTCATTACCTCCCGGTTACTGCGTGAGACTTTATCGCTAGGTCAATGGCTGGCGGTAAAGTCTCAGACCCAAAATGGACGTGCGGCAATTTTCATTTTGCTGCATGTCCATTTTCGGCAAAAATTTAAAAAAGGCCTCTTTTTACAGAAGCGCTGAAAAATGGATCGGCGTGCACTCAAAACCCACACTTACACTACCACAAGCCATTTTTCAGCATGCCTTTGTAAAAGGACCCCTAAGTAAATTAGGATAGAGGGTATCGGCCCTATAAATCACACTATGAGGTTCTCCTTAGAAACCACAAGAGACAATACAATTAAACAGATCCATAGAACTTGCTAAGGCTTTCTCTGATAGGAAAAAGCAAACAAGTGATGTGATTAACTTGATTCTTCATGGTGGCAGCTAGTTGCTGGTCACACCTTAAGATGCTGCAACCACCAAAGATACAAATATAATTTCAATTATGGTAACATTTTATGAAGAAGAGCATTCACAGATGTGAGTCAGGCAAAATTCACTATAGCTGTGTCCCGATGCAAGACAGGATAGATACACATCCACACAGAGATTTTTTTGTCGTAAATTATTAACTACTATAACAGTAAGCAACCCTACTTGGAGCTGGAGCATAGCAGAGCTAAACAGAATCAAAACAAATTCTTATAAAGAGCAAGTTAAGCAATAATCATTTTATTCAAAACAGTTGACCATCCTATGTGATCTCTGGTGTGGAGATCCTCCCTTAACTTCTTTAGAGCATAAGTCTGAAACAGTTCACAACACTACTTTATGTCTCCTATTTGGAAACATTTTACACCACATTTATCCTGGATAGAGCCCTATCTCACTTCAAAAATAATGCAAAACATTTTAATATAGGGTTTTGTAAATTATGCATATATTTTTCTTTTTGCTTTATTTTACTAAATAATCAGAAACATAAAGAAACACCACATTCTTGCTATGTAGAGAAAGCTAGTGCTACTTTTGAAATTAAAGGTGTCTCGGAAGATAAGCCCAGCACCAATTTGAGAGAAAAGAAAAAAAATGCAAATCATAACTAGAGGCGTCTGGTGATAATGCCAGCACCTATGAGGAATAAATCAGTACAATGCAACACCTGCAAAAGAAGTGAACACAGAAATGCCCTGCAGCAAACAAAAACAGTCTCTGGTTTACCATTTAGCATTTTAGACTCTTTAAATGCTGTACCACACATAATCGTACTCCACCCGTGATCCTTAGGTCTCACAGGCTCACTACCCTTCGAGAGATCTGGAACAGGTTGCTTAGGGTGAGTACTGGCCGTTGACAGGCTGGAAAAGCTTTCTGGCAGTGATGGCATCTTCACTGCGTGTACCGGCTCTGATCACACCTGCCACAGAGTTCTTGAAGTTGCTCCCTCCAGCCTCTCCTCCTGGATGCTCTTTTGTGGGTACCTCTGCAAATGAAAAAGGGTCTGGTGGATTTTTCCAGGCCTCTGCACACTGTTGGCACTCCAGCTGAATAGTGGAAGCTCATGGGAATGATGACACTTAGGGCAGCAAACTCGCCCCATAAGGTGGCCACCCTTCAGGGAGAACATCACTTAGTTCACTCAGTGGAAGCTGAGGTTCTCCCACACACTCCATTTAAAATAGTAACAGGCACTGGACTGGCTTCGTTCAACTTACCTCGGTGCACCTTGGGATCTTTGTGGTTCAGAAGATCGCTTAGACTCTACTTTGCAGATTGATCAGGGTCTTCCTTGCCTTGTGCTCCAGTGCTTTGCTATACACTGAACATCTCCACATCCTGCTGATGCTCCTCCTTACGCCATGCCTAGATGGTGTGAACGCTCCTCTACATTGTGGATGTCCCCTTGCAGGTGTGCCTGTATCACTTGCCAGCAAGAAACTGTTCCAGAATTGAACTTGAATAGACAGTCCCTAAAAAGAGGGAACATGTCCCCAGCACATCCAAAATACTGCATCTGCTCCACTCACTGCTTCCTAGTGGTTGAATATAAATTTCAGACACCCTGGCTGTCAATTCACCTGATCTCTGCCAGAATTTCACAGTCCACGTAGCCAAAATGGATTTTTGCTCAACTCCAACTCCAACAGTTGCTCCAAAATTTAAGAAGTTGACAAACTTAACTTTCTGGATCAGATGGTTCAGATGGTAATTTTTCCTGCTTGCTTCAAGCTCCTGTTCAAGTGCTAGATTATGTAACCCCCCTTTGTTAATATTCTACTTAAGAACGTAGGCCACACAAAGTCTCTTTCTTCTGAACCAAACTTTTATTGTCCCTTTACTTGATAAAGTAACAGAGAAATGTAATTGCTCAACATGTGGCCAACTATGTGCAGTCTTACCTTCTTTCCTCTGGTAGTACAGAAGTAGACATACTGTTACTTCATTCCCATTAGATGCAGACTGGCTGACTGGCTAGGTAAGGATCCCACAAAATACACTTCCTTATACAAGTTGTTCTCAGAAATCAGATGTTTCAAGCTATCAGTGCTTAGTATAGATGATAAACACTTACAGGCTAGCAGATATCCAGGTGACAGACATTGAGGCTCTGTTGTGATGATGTTATAAATCCTTAGAAGATATTATTCCCTTCTGTCCTGGTGGAACCTTACCCATTAAGATTTGAAACTGGGTATCTGGTTGATAGATCAGGTACCTTGAATGGACTCCTTCTCCTGTCTCTGGATTTGTCAGGGGAATAAAGGTTCCCTGTGCCTCCACACAAAACACAAGCCTGCAACTTCTTAGGTTCTGGTACTTTTCCCTGTCCATAAATCCTTGCTCTGAAAGATTGCTAGTGCTAGACCGTGAGGATATAGCTGACTGATTCTTCATTCAGGTGGCAACTGTTCTTATGTTCTTAACAGTGTCTATAACTGCACCCAATTGTATGCCTAACTTTGGGTGCCAGTTATAGAATTTGGGGGTATTTGAAAAGTAAGAGAATAGCACACACCCAGATGCGTGTGAAAATTTTAATGTGTCAATTAACATCATTAATTGTTTGTTAGTACCCAAATATTGATATTCAAGGGCTCATTATTCAATTAAATTGCACGTGCACCTTGAATGTGCACACAAATTTGGGCATGCAAATCTGGGTGCCATATATAGAATCCAGGACACAGTCTTTACTGATTACTGTTAGTTACATACAAACACTTGTGTGATGATTTTCTCTAAAAGAATTTAGGGGTCCTTTTACTAAGCTGCGGCAAAAGGGGACCTGCGCTGGTATGTGCTCTGAGGCCCCCTTTTCCATAGAGGGTAAAAGGCTAGGTTTTTCTAAAGAAATGGCCATGCAGCAAGTGAAGCACTTTCTCCCGCACTAACCCAGCAGTAACTGTGCAGCATGTGGCACTGTCCGATTACTGCTGGGTAAACACTGGCGCAACAAAAATAAAAATACTGTATTATTACCTCGTCTATTGAATAACATTCTATGGCTTTTTCCTCCAGGAAGCTGTCCAACATTTTCTTGAAGTCCGCTAAGTTAATCGCCTTAATCACCTTTTCCGGCAGCGAATTCCATAACTACGCGTTGAGTGAAGAAAAAGTTCCTCCGATTCGTTTTAAATTTACCACACTGCAGCTTCATCACATGCCCCCTTGTCTTAGTATTTTTGGAAAGCGTAAACAGATGCTCCACATCGACCCGTTCCATTCCACCCATTATCTTATAGACCTCTATCATATCTCCCCTCAGCCGCCTTTTCTCCAAGCTGAAGAGCCCCAGCCTCTTCAGCCTATCCTGTTAGGGAAGCCTTCCCATCCCCTGTATCATCTTTGTGCCCTTCTCTGCACCTTTTCCAATTCCACTATGTCTTTTTTGAGTTGCGGTGACCAGAACTGAACACAATATTCAAGGTACGGTCGCACCATGGAGCAATACAATGGCAGAATAATATCCTTATTATTGTTTTTCCATCCCTTTCCCAATGATACCCAACATTCTATTTAATTTCCTAGCCGCAGCAGCATTTAGGCATACTTTATAGAATACATCTATGCGTATTTCATTTTGGCACCAATTTTTTAGGCGTGATATATAGAATCTAGTCTTTTATGGCAGAAAATATGTATACTAGTTCTAAAAACTCAAAATTATATGTATAGTTCCAAAGCCCATTTCATCCTTACTCCTGGGAATGCCATCCCCAACAGCAAACACAAGTATATGTTTATTTATTTGTTAGGATTTATTTACTGCCTTTTTGAAGAAAATATTTCACCCAAAGTGGTGCACAGCAAGGATAAGTTGAACATAGGCAACAGACAATTACAGCAGTAAACATATTCAAATAACAGAACATAGTATGATGTATGTGGAGGGGTATTTTCAATATGACGTCTAAGTTCGACTTTGGACGTTTTGCACAATATTTCCAAAATCCAAATAGGAAATAAGTTCATTTTCTAAAAAAGAAAAACATCTATCTTTTTTCCAAAAATACTATTTTGAACAAGGTTTTGTGCTTTGGAAGTTTCGTTTTTTGGTCCATTTTCGAAAAAACAAAAACTAAACTAAATTAGTGCAAAACGTAGGGATTCCTGCCATTGGGATGTAGGAGGAGCCAGCATTTTTAGTAGACTGGTCCCCCAGAAGTCCCAGGCGAGGAATGGGGCACCCTAGAGGGCACTTCTGTGCACTTGATGAAAATGCCCCATATCTTGTCCCCTGAGCCTTCCAAAACCCATCCAAAACTCACTGTCCCCACTGGGTACAGTAGGGTTTTGGTGATTATGGGAGTGCTCACAGTTTCCACCACAAGTGTGACAGGTAGAGGGAGATAGGGACCTAGGTCCTCCACTGTGTACTGCACCAACCACTACACTACTCCACGAAACTGATGCTGCTCTAATAGACCTGACTTTAACATCTGCAGCTGTCATAGAGGCTGGTAAGTTTTATGTTTATTCACACTTTTTGAGGGGGGTGAGAGGGGATCAGTGACCACTGGGGGGGGGGGGTATTGGGAGTCACCCCTGATTCCCTCCAGTGATCCATCTGGTCAGTTAGGGCACCATTTTGTGCCTTATTCATTCTGAAAACAAGTCTAGACCAAAATGTTTTGGGTTTAGTCTTGGACATATTTCTTTTGTTCCATTATGGCTGTAAAATGTCCAAGTGGGATTGAGGTGGTGGTAAGGGCTCCCACGCTAACCCGACACCACCTAATCCCACATTTGAAATGTCCCTCACATGCCTCCTTGTGATTTGGATGCACTTCTGATGAATTGCATAAACGTCTGCAAAATAGGTTTTGAAAATACTGATTTGAGACGAAAAATGTCTAAATGGTGCTTTGAGATACTTTTTGGACGTTGTTCTCTTTCAAAAATGAACCCCATAGTATGCTACTTAAATTGTCAAAGCGATAAACAATAAAACATCTTAATAGACAGCATAGGGTATAAGCAAAGATGGAACACACTGATAGATAAGATACAGTAACAGGAGTTAGAAAGTAAGGGGACTAATTTTTAAAAAGTTGCACATGAAATCAGAAGGGTATATGAATATAATCTCAGCTAGGTTAGGAGTGTATAAGCATGTGCAGCCCATGTTAGTCCTTGTGTGTGTGCAACCAGCAAGTTAATTGCTGTTTCCATTAAAGATTTGGGAAAAGACCCTCATATAGGGCAGACAATTTCATAAAAGCCTATTCTCACTCAAATGGTTTGAAAATCACCCTCCCCTTAAAGGAAGGAAACAATACAAAATGATACAAATTATCACTAAGAAAAAGAGAGAACACCCGGTGATATTTGAGTTTGATGAGGTAAAGTTCAGAAGCAATTACAAGAAAATCAGTTTTGTTCATTTACTATATTTTGAACAATAAAATCCATTTGTCTTCAATGCCGCTCAATCAACAATTTCACAAATAGCTAATTCAGAGTGTTATTATTTGTTTCTCACAGTTCCACTTCTAAAAAAAACAACAACAACAAAAAAAACAAAACACACACACCATATCTTGCTTGTTAAGTATTAGGAAACAGAATAACAAGGGTTTTTTTTGTGAGCTCACACCTTATTCTAAGATGCAAATTGAAAGTGTGAAATGAAAACAATATAGTCCTATTAAGCTCATGCAGAAAGTGCAAATTACTATTCTGGCTGGCGCTGTGAATTAGAAAGTTCAGGTTCAGCATTTTAGGTTTTTACCTTATTCTCCTTTCTGCCAGCCTTTAAAATAGATTGGGCAGCAAGCCAATGAACTCAACAGAATTGGTTACACTCTTTCCTATGTATCTGGGGTAGTACACTGGAGAGCTACTAGTGGCTATCCTGCTGCTTGAGATGTAACCTTTTAACTGGGGCATTAAACTACACAAGGATAGGAATTACACTTTCAGGGAATAATTTCATAACAGGTTGCCTAATTAGAAACTCAAAGTAGGCACATATTTTGGGGTTATTTCACAAAGGCATAGTCGCCAATCAGGCTTATTTTCGAAAGAGAAGGGCGCCCATCTTTCGACACAAACCGGAAGGTGGGCGTCCTTCCTACAGGGTCGCCCAAATTGGCATAATCGAAAGTCAATTTTGGGCGTCCTCACCTGCTTTCTGTCGCAGGGATGACCAAAGTTCCCAGGGGCATGTCAGAAGCATAGCGAAGGCAGGACTGGGGCGTGCTTAACACATGGGCATCCTTGGCCAATAATGGAGAAAAGAAGGGTTATCTTCAGCGGTGTTAACCAATTAAGTGCCATTGAAAATTAGTGGTTAACTCCAAACAGGTGATTTAGTAATGCATTAATCATGAATTTTGATTTAAAAAATTAATTGTGATTAATGATTAACCACGCTCCCTCTCTCCCTCCCCTGTCTGCACGCCTGGCTCATCATCTCTTCCGCCCTCCTGGACTGCCAACAGCTCTCCTCCCCTCCTGGTTTACCTTGTTATTTGCACTAAATCTTCACCCTGCAGTGACAGCGTATTAAAATGCTGCCTTGGCCTGCACCAGGCTTTCCTTTTGACCTGTCTCACCCTCTGTTGATGCAGCTTCCTGTTTTCAGAAGCAAGCGCCAGGTCAGAAGGAAAGACCTGGTGCAGGCCCAGGCAGCGTTTTAATACACTGCCATTGCATGGTGAAGACTGCAAATAGCAAAGTAAATGGGGAAGGGAGAGAAAAGCCACCAGCGGTTCAGGAGAGATGGTGGGTGAGTGAGCAAGTGAGCAAGTGAACAAGGGAGGGAGGAAGGGAAGGAGGGAGAATTGAGAGAGAACTTGGGAGGGAAGGCACATTTGAGAGAAAAAGAGAGAGAGAATGGTTGAAGACACAGGAGGCACAGGAGGCATATGAAAGAGAGAGAGAGAGAGGGAGCGAATAGATGAAGGCACGGGGGGGGGGGGGGGCACATGAAAGAGAGAAAAGGCGAGAGAGAGAGAGAGAATGGGTGAAAGCACAGGGGGACACATGAAAGAGAGAGAGAGAACGAGAGAGAGAGAGAGAGAAAGAGAATGGGTGAAGGCACAGGGTGGCACATCACAGAGAGAGAGAGAGAGAGAGAGAGAGAGAGAGAGAGAGACACACACACACACACACACACACACACAGACAGAGAGAATGGGTGAAGGCATAGGGGGGTACATTAAAGATAGAATGGGTAAAGGCCCCCTCCAAAGCTACAGTACCTGTTCAATGGCTAGTGGAGAAGCTGAAGTCCCGCCAGCTGAAGAAATCCGCTGCCTGAGTCACCCCATCCTCCTTGTACTGCCTCAGGAGTGAGGAAGTCAACGGAGTGTCTCCAGCCACCAATGCTTGCATTCCCCAAGTATGCTTAGTTTATGCATGAACTGAGCATGCTTGGGGAGTGCCGGCATTGGTGGCTGGAGGCACCCTGCTAACTTCCTCGCACCTCAGGCAGCACAAGCCAAAGATGTTTTAAGTTAAGTCTCCAGCGTCGTCTGCTGCTCTTGACAAGATGGACTAAGAGTGATTGTAAGCGCCCTTCCTGATGCAGCCATAAGGTTGGCGAAACAAGGCGCTCTTGTTGGAGGGCTGGCGCTGTTCGCCGGTTTCAAGATTTGGAGGGCTGGCGTTTTTTTCATCAGCTGAAGATTTGCAAGGCTCCGGAGACCTTATCGGGGACATGTTTTTTGTGAAGCAGCCTCTTTGAATCAAGCTAAGTAATTTATAGGTTTATTCTTTTGCTGCTTTGGTAATCTATATGTTTAGGTGGGCAGGTCGATTCTTGCCTGATATTCTCTTTTGAGAGTTTCTACTTTTTCTCTGGGGTGCTCTGTAGGTAGCTTTTTTAAGGCTGGGGGCAGTGGTGTGCTGGTAAATTTTTAACAACAGGCTCTCTCCCCGGTCCACCTCGGCGCCCCCCCCCCGTCCACCTCGGCGCCCCCCATCCACCTCTGCATCCCCCCTGTCCACCACTGTGCCCCCACCCACCTCTGCGCCCCCCCCCCAAAAAAAATTGCAGAGCTGGCTATACCCGGGGGGGGGGGGGGGGCCGCCAACACATTACTCTCTCCAGGAAAAAAAAAATTAAATGATCCCCGGTTCCAATCTAATTCATGTTTAATATGGGATAAAATGCCATAAATAAATAAATAAACATAAACTTTTAACATTCAGCACCTGATTCTCAAAGTGGACATATTCCAAACACTATAATGAAAATAAAATTATTTTTTTTCTACCTTTGTTGTCTGGTGACTTTGTTTCTCTGATCATGCTGAACCAGTATCTGATTCTGCTGCTCTCTACCTGTTCCCTTGACTCCGTTTCCAGGGCTTCCTTTCCATTTATTTATTTTCTTTCCTCCTTTCTTCTTCATTTCTGGTTCTCCGCATACTTGACTGTACAGTGGATCCAGCTTTTGCCTATTTTCTCCATCCATGTGCAGTTTCTCTCCTCACTTCCTTTTCCCTCATCTAATCTCCTTCCTCTATCTTCCCTCCATGTCCAGAATTTCTCTTGCTCTCCCCGCCATCCATGTCCTGAAACTCTCCTCTCTCCCCTGCCCCTCTCTATCCATTCATACCCAGCAATTCTCTTCTCTCCCCTGCCCCCTCTGCTCATCCATGCCCAGCAATTCTCTCCCCTGCCTCCCTCTGCCCATCCATGCCCAGCAATTCTCTCCCCTGCCCCCCTCTGCCCATCCATGCCCAGAAGTTCTCTCCCCTGCCCCCCTCTGTCCATCCATGCCCAGCAGTTCTCTCCCCTGCCTCCCTCTGCCCATCCATGCCCAGCAGTTCTCTCCCCTGCCTCCCTGTCCATCCATGCCCAGCAATTCTCTCCCCTGCCCCCCTCTGCCCATCCATGCCCAGCAGTTCTCTCCCCTGCCTCCCTCTGCCCATCCATGCCCAGCAGTTCTCCTCCCTCCCCTGCCCTCCCGCTCCCATCCATGTGTAGCGATGTCCTTCGCCCCCCCATCCTCCCTTGCCGCTCCCATCTATCAGTTTCAATTACCTGCCTGCTGCCCGTCTCCAGCTGCCTTCCCTGCTTGCTTCTGAGGAGTTCGGTTCACACCCTTAGTCCCGCCGCAGGAAAAGGAAATGACGTCAGAATGACGTCAGAAGGCAAGACTAAGGGCGCGAACCGAACTCCTGAGAAGCAAGCAGGGAAGGCAGCTGGAGACGGGCAGCAGGGCTTTAAATAAGGCGGCGCTTCGAGGCAGGTATTTGAAATTGACGGATGGGAGTGGCAGGGGAGGATGGGGGGGGGGTGAAGGACATCACTACACATGGATGGGAGCGGGAGGGGAGGTAAGCATGGCGCCCTTCTGCCATGCTTACCTCATGCAATGGAGCCGGCTCACCCTGTACAACAACCGGCTCGCAAGAGCTGTCAAAATTTAACAAGCGGCTCTTGCGAGCTGGTGTGAGCCAGCTCTAGCACACCACTGGCTGGAGGTAGATTTGGTGGGTTAGTTTGGGTTAGGTGCTCATTCAATTTATAGGTACAAGAAAGAGAGAGAGTTTTTTTATCCCATTCGTTTTTTATCTCAGTTAATTTGAGTTTTTTTCGTCTGGGTGTTTTTTCTTTTTTTTCTTCTCGGGAGGAACCTATGATATTAACCTACTCCGCTTTATACAAGGTGTATTCAAGTTCCATTGGAATGGTCCCTTGTTTGGAGGTTTGAGGTTCCATTTGGTATAGTTATTATAGGTAGGGGAAGTTTTTTCCTCTCAGTGAATGGGACACCCTCAGACTAAATTGGCATATAATATAAACTCCTTTTATTAGGTTAAAATTTTTTATTGAAATGCAGCCCTAATCTCTCTCTCTCTCTCGTTTTTTGGACTCATTTAGTTAGGTGGGGGAGAGGGAATAAACAGGACCAAACACTACCAAGCAGTTTCTCAACAAGCCTATCCTGGCTTGCTAGTATTTCTTGCTTTGTTTTGTTTGTTTTGAACCTCAGAAAAAGCAATATATATGTAACAAAGGCTATGTTCAGTCACTTGTGAGAAAGGAATTCAGAGGTTCAATGTGCACACTTGAAACATGAGGCTTCTTACAAAAAGAGCCCCCAAAAAGTCTAAAATTTAGAAACGAACTTAAAAAAAAGAATTGTGAGTGTGGGAGAGTGTGTGTGTTTAATATTACTAGATCACAAAGATGAGCCTTTGCCTGCTTGTTGTCCTGTGTGTGTTGTAGCATATTTGCTGTATCACTATTGGGTTCATTTTTGGAAGAGAAGGACATCCATCTTTCGACATAAATCTGAAGATGGACGTCCTTATCCCAGGAACATCTAAATCGGTATAATCGAAACCTGATTTTGGACGTCTCCAAATGCAGTCCGTCGCAAGGACGAACAAAGTTCAAGGGGGCGTTTCGGAGGTGTAGCGAAGGCGGGACTTGGACGTGCCTAACACTTGGACGTCTTTGACCCATAATCGAGAAAAACAAGGACGTCCCTGATGAACACTTGGACATTTTCACCCGGATGTGTTTTTATTACAAATAAGGCATAAAAAGGTGCCCAAAATGACCACATTACCACCACTGTGGACGCCGCACCCCAAGGTAAAAATTTTTAAAATGCAGCCAGCACTTAGGAAGGCGAGGGGCTGCCGGAGGACATAAGTACATAAGTAATGCCACACTGGGAAAACACCATCGAGCCCAGCATCCTGTCCACGACAGCGGCCAATCCAGGCCAAGGGCACCTGGCAAGCTTCCCAAACGTACAAACATTCTATACATGTTATTCCTGGAATTGTGGATTTTTCCCAAGTCCATTTAGTAGTGGTTTATGGACTTGTCCTTTAGGAAACCGTCTAACCTCTTTTTAAACTCTGCCAAGCTAACCGCCTTCACCACATTCTACAGCAATGAATTCCAGAGTTTAATTATGCGTTGGGTGAAGAAAGATTTTCTCCAGTTTGTTTTAAATTTACTACACTGTAGTTTCATCGCATGCCCCCTAGTCCTAGTATTTTTGGAAAGCGTGAACATACGCTTCACATCCGCCTGTTCCACTCCACTCATTATTTTATATGCCTCTATCATGTGTCCTCTCAGCTGTCTCTTCTCCAAACTGAAAAGCCCTAGCCTCCTTAGTCTTTCTTCATAGGGAAGTCGTCCCATCTCTGCTATCATTTTAGTCGCCCTTCGCTGCACCTTTTCCAATTCCACTATATCTTTCTTGAGATGCGGCGACCAGAATTGAACACAATACTCAAGGAACAGTCGCACCATGGAGCGATACAACGGCATTATAACATCCTCACACCTGTTTTCAATACCTTTCCTAATAATACCCAACATTCTATTAGCTTTCCTAGCTGCAGCAGCACACTGAGCAGAAGGTTTCAGTGTATTATAGACGACGACACCCAGATCCCTTTCTTGGTCCGTAACTCCTAATGTGGAACCTTGCATGACGTAGCTATAATTTGGGTTCTTTTTTCCCACATGCATCACTTTGCACTTGCTCACATTGAACGTCATCTGCCATTTAGCCACCCAGTCTCCCAGTCTCATAAGGTCCTTCTGTAATTTTTCATAATCCTGTCGTGACTTTGTGTCATCAGCAAATGTAATTACCTCGCTAGTTACTCCCATCTCTAAATCATTTATAAATATATTAAAAAGCAGCAGTCCTAGCACAGACCCCTGAGGAACCCCACTAACTACCCTTCTCCATTGTGAATACTGCCCATTTAATCCCACTCTCTGTTTCCTATCCATCAGCCAGTTTTTAATCCACAATAGGACATTTCCTCCTATCCTATGACCCTCCAATTTCCTCTGTAGCCTTTCATGAGGCACCTTGTCAAACGCCTTTTGGAAATCCAGATACACAATATCAACCGGTTCCCCTTTGCCCACTTGTTTGTTTACTCCTTCAAAGAATTGAAGTAAATTGGTCAGGCAAGATTTCCCCACACAAAAGCCGTACTGACTCAGTCTCAGTAATCCATGTCCTCGGATGTGCTCTGTAATTTTGTTTTTAATAATGGCCTCTACCATTTTCCCCGGCACCGACGTCAGACTCACCGGTCTATAATTTCCCGGATCTCCCCTGGAACCAATCTTGGAGGGCAGAGAGAGAGAGAGAGGGAGG
Organism: Microcaecilia unicolor; assembly: GCF_901765095.1. Taxonomy (NCBI): domain Eukaryota; kingdom Metazoa; phylum Chordata; class Amphibia; order Gymnophiona; family Siphonopidae; genus Microcaecilia; species Microcaecilia unicolor. The sequence goes on along the minus strand of NC_044037.1, from coordinate 78,987,696 downwards.
GAGGCACGGGGGCATGGAAGTCGGAGGGAGGGAGGGGGCGTCCTGCATGTCGAAGGGGAGGGGGAGGAGAGGGGGGGTCATCCTGGAACTTGAAGGGGAGGGAGGGAGGCGTGGGGCTGTGGAACTCGAACGAGAATGGGGGGCATGGAACTTGGAGGGGGAGGGGGTCCTGGAACTCGATGGGGAGGGGGAGTGGGGCCTGGAACTCGGAGGGCACACAGAGAGAGGTAGGGAGGGGGCCTGGAACTCAGAGGGGAGAGAGATGGAGGGAGGGGGGCCCTGGATATGGGTGGATGGAGGAGAGGCCAGGGGAGAATGCAGAGTTGATGCACATGTAGGGGGGGAGGGCAAGGGACAGAGGAGAATTGCTGCACCACGATGGATGGAGGGGGCAGGGCACAGAGGACGTTTGTTGCATATGGATCAATGCAGGGGAGAGAGCATAATTGGTGCACACGGGACACACACTACACTCTCTCACTCACACAGACAGACACACACATTCTGTCACTCTCTCAATCACACACACTCTCTCTCTCTCTCTCTCTGACACACACTCTTTCTCTCTCAGACATACTCACTCTCTGACACATACTCATTCACTCTCTCACACATACTCACTCACTCACTTTCTCTCACACATACTCTCTCCTAACAGTTCCCTTAAAAACATAATTGCCATTAGAGGACAACCTTGCTAGTGCCCGTTTCATTTCTTTCAGAAAAGGGCTTTTTTTTACTAGTTCTTTAAGAAAAGCTGTCAGACAGTGAATGTCTAAATTAGGGATGTACTTTTATTTGCACACTTTCAGCTTGTTAACGTGCCTTAATCATTTTTAGTGCACATAATTGATTTTTAACACACATTAACCTATGAATTAATAAGTATACAATTAATGTGTGCATTTAAAAAAAAAAGTGATAATCCATAAAAAAAAATTGATTAAACTGATTGTGTGAAATAAACGAAAAAAATTCAAAAGCCAAATAATTTAAAAAGGAAATATGGGGCCCTTTTACTAAGCTGCAGTAAAAATTGTAGTACCCTGGCTTAATGTGTGAATTTACCCTATAGTAGCTGCAGATTTAATGCAGCCTAGAGACCTGCATGGGAACGGGGTTAGCAGGAATCTCGTGGAGTCCGCAAGAATCCCTTCTGGGTTCGTGTGACTCCTGTGGGGATGGAAGCAGTTCCTGCTGGGATTCTGTGGAAGTGTTTGCCAAGCCAGCCTCCCTTTCACCTACCATTAAACCTCTCTGCTTCCTCCCAGCCCATGCTGAAAGGCAGCCTCTCTCTGATCCATGCATGCACCATCAGTATCAGAGGTCAGCTGACCTACTGGCATGTGCATGTGGTGACTGGTGATTTAGCGACCTCAGCAGCAAATCAGATGGGACAGAATGAGTCTTCATTTGTGTGCCACGGCTGCGCACCACCAAATCTTCCAAACTCCTTGTTCCAGAATTACTTCAGTTTTCTACATGCCAGTGAATCAGTTTTCTATCCAGTTACAGTGAATTCACAAATCATGTGAAGTCCAAAAGAGTGAGCAAAGTTTCCAGACAGTGTCTGCTCTTCCCCACATGCAGCTGAAACCAAAACTAAACACCTTCCCCACTGTGATCACTCTTGGCAGCCGCCCACCCTTTCTCACGATCACTCTTGCCGCTGCTGTTTCCGCCCCCTCACTCCCCGCCTCCGCACTATCACTATTGGCACCCCCTCCTTGCCTCCTACCACCCTCCCCTCCATCCCTCCTACCATCCCTTCCTAGGCCTACCTTTAAACTTCCTAGTGGTCTAGTGGGTCTTCAGGGCAAGAGCGATCCCCAGTCGCTCTTGCCCCCACTGGTTCTGCAGACAAAATGGCCACTAGGACCTAATTGGCACTAGTAGGAATTTACATGCACTATTCGCTAAGTGTATTCTATAAAGTAGTCATTGTAAATTATACCATGCAGATCTCAAAAGTGGACATGGCCATGGGGGGTGCATGGGCAGTTCATGGTCATTCCTAAAATTTGCATGCAGTTGTTATAGAATAACCTGTTCCTGCCTAAAGTTAGTTGTGGAGATTTACACCTATTGTTCATTGGTGTACATGGCTGCGCCTAAATTTTAGTTGCATGGACGGGCTCTATGTGTATTCTATAAACCACGTGTAATCTAGGCGGGGTTTATAGAATACACATAGGTGTGTTTTCCTTCTGCACCGATTTTTTGGGTGCCAAATAAAGAATCAGGTCCTCAGTGTGATAGATATACTGTATCTATATCTATATATAGATATAGATATATATGAAATAATAGGGAAAATCAGGAGGGATAAATACTTTTTCACAACAGTTATCTTATTCATGCAGGACCACCGAGAGACAAAACTGGGCCCGGGGTAAACAATCTTCAGGGCACCTCTGCCGCTGCCCCCCCCCCCCCCCACCGCTGCCACTGCCCCCTCCCCACTGCTCCCCATATTGTCCCCCTCCTGCAGTAGCAAATGAGATGAGTGCTCTGCTGGCTACAGGTCCTTCTTACTGCTGTGTCCCGCCTCTTGTGAAGTAACTTCCTGTTTCTGTATTGGCAGGATGCGGCAGAAAGAAGGAGCTCTGGCTGGTAAAGCAGTCTCTTTTAATTTCCGGCGTTGGGCTCTCCTTGGAGGCCGGACCCAGGGAATCTTACCCCCCTGCCCCTCTCTTGGCGGCCCTGCATTCATGAGGTGTTGGTTGAAACAGTAATATAGGGACAGCTATGGAATTCTAAGGCTGCCTACGAAATGCACCAAACTCTAGGCCACATATGTGTTTGCTTGCCAATGTGGACATATATTGGTGCTATTGTGTAAATTACTGTGCCAATTATGTGGGCATATTTGTGACACCAATATGCATACTACATCCAAGAGCCATTATATGCTTCCTATAAAATAATGCACCACTATGTGACATAGCTTGTACAGTGCGTTGAGGGCAAACAACATGGCAGCACCAAGGAGAGGTAGTTTAAGGAAGCCCAACTTCTCTTTGGGCGAGTTAAACCATCTAATGTGGGAGGTGAAGAGGCACTAGGACATCCTCTATATATAGACAGGTTCCAGGGTCAGTGCTAACATCAAGCTGGTCCCATGCCTCAGCTCCATCTACCACAAGAACAGCAATGTTGGGGATCTCAAGAAATGGCAGGATTTGCATTCTGAAGCTCACAAAAAGCAAGCTGCCTGGCAATTTGACTGCCTTGCCAGCTCCATAATCCTCACCTCCTTTGGGAGGAAGGTGCTGGCCACCCCTGACACTGACACCAGCCCTAGAAAAGGCTTTTACAGACAAACATGGAAGAAGGAAGGAAGGGATGGAGGAGGGAATTCCCTAAGAGTTGGCCAGTGAGAGCTACTTAACTGGAGCAATGAGGACCCCAAAGTACAAGCTGGACCAGAGTCAAGTATTCCCTTAAAAGGCAGGCAAGAAGCTAGGAATGTGACTAAGCCTGGCCTGATGGAAAATTTGGGGAGAGACCCAATCTGGATGTGACCACATTAATTTATTGCCCAAGAAGGGTTTCCCTGAAATATTTTGGGACTTCGATTGGTGGGAAAGATCCGCTGAGAGCAGGAGTTGTGCTCAAGGTTAATTTTGGACTGTGGTTTGAAAGACAAGAGCAAGATGAATCTAACATTTGTTTGCTAAGGAAGGGAGGAGGGTTGCCTGAGAGTAAAGGGGGCTAGGCAGGAGCTTTCCATTCTGCTTCTGCAAAGGTCTCGCAGGAGCAGAAGTTGCCATGAGGCATGACAGCCCTTGAGAGAAGGGAAACCTGACATGGTGAATGTAATGTCCTTAAGGAGAAGGGAACTGTCTGCTGTAGTAATGAATGTACTACCTTGGATACTGCTGGGCTAACTCCACTGCTCGTGTTAAGTCTGTGTTCTATTTTGGAAAAGTATATAAAAATTGGCTTTGTTTGATGCTGAAAGAGCTGTTTCTAAGAACTTGTGTTGGGGACGAAGGAATTATCAGCACCAAGGCTGGCTTGCTCTCAACAATAGGTAGCCTGTAAGTTACAACCTCACAAGTTTGTGAGCTTGTGAGTTAGTATGTATGGATGATGTTGGTTTGGTTTTGTTTGCAAGCTTCTTTCCTATTTTAATTGGAGTTCTTTTCTGTTCTTAATTTTTTTTGTGTGGTCAACCACTTTTTTTGACAAAGTAAGGTGGTATATCAAAAATTTTAAACTAATTAACTATATTCTCTGCCTCTTCTGTCTCCTACTCCTCTGTCTCCATTCTCTCCTGCGGTCTGGTGCCCATAGTAAGAGTACCCTATTGCCATTCAATTATTGTCATGGCAGCTGCAGTCACCACCAGTGGTCATCATTAGTGATCAAGAGTGCCCATCTAATAACACAGACTAGGGCAACAGTGTCAGTCACAGATAGGGACAGACAGGGTATCACAATGACAGACAGTATTGGTGGCAGAAAAATACACTCAGTATTAAGAGATATCCCCAAATGCACAGGGAAACAGTGAAGCAGGGACAGATGACATGGACATGGTCATTAGCACCCCGAGGTATGCAGTGGCAGTAGAAGTACACACAACCACACATAAGCAGTTAGAGAGTAGGTGGGGGGGGGGGGGATTATTTCCTTGTGGATCCCTCCTAGGCAAGCAACAACCCCCAATCTTTTTCTCCCTTCTGGGAGAGATCAAGGGAAAAGAAAACTCACAAAAGACAAAAGGTTATAGTTAGTATATACAGAGGACTCTGGGAAAAAGTCTTGAGGGTCACACTTAATTACAGGTAGCTCACCAAGGACTGTCACAAATCCTTCAGATTCTATGCTCTTTTTTAATGGCAAAAAGCATTAAGTTATGGCTTAACAAGTCAACAGGTTTATATCATGAATCACAGGTCACAAACTAAGGATACTTATTTGTTAAGGTTATATTCTGCTAACATCAGCAAGTTAGAAGGGGTTCAGGGCAAAGTTCAACAGCAGCTGAACAAATTCCAGAAGGGGAAGGAGGGAAGGTATAAGGGTTTAGAGATATGAGATAGCTGTGGGAGAGGGAGACACAGTTGGAGAGAGTGATTGATGATGGGGCATAAAAGGTTGGTAGAAGATAGGGTACTTGATAGGTAGAGCAAGCACAGGGATGCCAAGCGGCAGCAAAACACAACAAACAATGCTTAAGTATCATGAGATGCTTCCTGTTTCTGTTAGTCGCTATAAATAGGTGGTGTACATTTGGACATACCCATTATGTGTCACATGGTAGTATGCTTTCTACTGAATAAGCCATGTGTGCCTACTTTCCAGTCATACCCTGCTCATGTCCCTTCTCTGTTCCAGGTACACCCGCTTTTCTGGCCTGTACATATGCTCACCCATGAGGTGCCTTTATAAAATGCCACTGTTAGGGATGACCAGACCTGCCCTGTGTGAAACCCTCTTATGGAACCCAGGCTTCCTGTGTTGTCCTTTTCCCTCTCACCCTGCTGTGACAACAACCACCTACTCAGTTATTCTAGCTGCAGGTTTTCCTATAATGTGGAGTAAGCATTTCCTTCATTTTTTTACACTTAAATACTAATTTTATGTACCCATATGACGCCTAGAGCTTATAGGATTGCCTTCTATGCCTGTTAAACACCCTTTCTACCCTACTCACCTTTGTGCATCCTCTGAAACAACCCTCACTCTAGGTTTAAATAGCACATATTTTTATTTGAGATTGCCATTCTGATTAGCTCTTTGCTTCTGGCAGGTGAAGAAGTGAATAAACCCCATATTGTGAACGCATTTTCTAGCGCTTGGATATCTGAAGGCACTGAATTCAGATGCTATTACATTGCAATGACAATCCATAAAAATGGAGCCTTAAAGGAATGCACATTGCATTGTCAATACTAAACAGTCCCCAATTTAACATTATTTTATTACTTCTGCTTGCCCTGGATTTGCTTTTGTTAATGAATCCTGTTGGTATTATAAATTTGAAAAGTAAATGGACTAGCAATATTAATATTTTTCATCATAATCTTGACTAAAATGTACTGACTCTCCGCCATAAGAATTTGCAGAGGCAAAACTAAGAATTAGCATCTAAGACACTGCTGGGGGAAAGTATTCTAAAATTAATTTTTAAAGGAAAATGGTATAGCTGATTTGTATTCCACATGGAATGAAACTATAAGGAAGAATCATATCACAGCAGAATGCTGAATGCCATTCATAATAACAGATGTACTGCAACAACTCTGCAAATACAAATAGTATCAGTGTATTATGGAGAAGAAATTGTCATGGTACTGTATATCTTCTATATATAAAACAAAGACTTCCTTCAAAAGTACATAAGAAATGCCACACTGGGAAAAGACCAAGGGTCCATCGAGCCCAGCATCCTGTCCACGACAGCAGCCAATCCAGGTCAAGGGCACCTGGCAAGCTACCCAAACGTACAAACATTCTATACATGTTATTCCTGGAATTGTGGATTTTTCCCAAGTCCATTTAGTAGTGGTTTATGGACTTGTCCTTTAGGAAACCGTCTAACCCCTTTTTAAACTCTGTCAAGCTAACCGCCTTCACCACGTTCTCCGGCAAAGAATTCCAACGTTTAATTATGCGTTGGGTGAAGAAAACCTTTCTCTGATTTATTTTAAATTTACTACACTGTAGTTTCATTGCATGCTCCCTAGTCCCAGTATTTTTGGAAAGCGTGAACAGATGCTTCACATCCACCTGTTCCACTACACTCATTATTTTATATACCTCTATCATGTCTCCCCTCAGCCGTCTCTTCTCCAAGCTGAAAAGCCCTAGCCTCCTTAGTCCTTCATAGCATTTCAGAGTGCTAATCTGCTGAATATATTTTTTTAAACGCTTTGGGTTAAACTAACTTTAATCAGATTGATAAGAAAGAGTTGTACAGTATTCTAATACCACGTATCAAGATTTGCACTTAAAAAAACTTTATAAAATTACCCCCTTCAAGTCTGAAGTGATGTTAACAGGAGGAAGAGATATACTTGTTCATTTGCTTAATTGTCATATTTTTTATCTCAAACTCCAAGGTGGTTTCGCTGTGTGTTACTGTCCAGCTCATTTTCGAAAGTGATCACCGGCCATTTTCCGACGTAAATCGGGAGATGGACGGTGATCTCTCAAAAGCAGCGAAATTGGTAAAATCGAAAGGTGCTTTTTTGACACCTTCGCCGCTTTCCCGTCGCCGAGCCAGCGAAAGTTCAAGGGGGTGTGTTGGCGGCGTAGCGAAAGCGGGACATGGGCGGGCATGGTCGTGGCTACCAGATGGCCGGCTTCAGCGCATAATGGAAAAAACAAAAGCGGTGTTAATGAGTATTTCGCTGCTTTTATTTTTTCCTTTTATTTTCACGACCAAGCCTCAAAAAGGTGCCCCAACTCACCAGATGACCACCGGAGGGAATGGGGGATGACCTCCCCATACTCCCCCAGTGGTCACCAACCCCCTCCCACACTAAAAAAATAAAAATAAAAACCTTTTTTGCCAGCCTGTATGCCAGCCTCAAATGTGATACCCAGCTCCCTGACAGCAGTATGCAGGTCCCTGGAACAGTTTTTGTTGGTTGCAGTGGACTTCAGGCAGGCGGACCCAGGCCCATCCCCCCCTACCTGTTACACTTGTGATGGTAAATGTTGAGCCCTCCACACACCCCCAAAACCCACTCTACCCACATGTAGGTGCCCCCATTCACCCATAAGTGCTATGGTAGTGGTGTAGAGTTGTGGGGAGTGGGTTTTAGGGTGGGGGCTCAGCACCCAAAGTAAGGGAGCTATGCCCCCTAGGGTGCCCGGTTGGTATCCTGGCATGTTAGGGGCACCAGTGCACTACAAATGCTGGCTCCTCCCATGCTCAAATGCCTTGGATTTAGCCGGGGTTGAGATGGCCGCTTTTTGTTTCCATTATCGCTGAAAAACAAAACCGGCCATCTTAAACCCGGCGAACTCTGGCATTTGGCCGGGCCAAACCGTATTATCGAAAGAAAAGATGGACGGCCATCTTTTTCGATAATACGGCTTGGCCAGCTGACGACAGCACTGATGTGGAGATATGCGCCTACACGCAGGCAACAATGGCTGATGATGAAACAGAGGATGAAATGAGCAGCGAGGTACATGCTGATGAAATTCAACAACCTCCACCTCTCATTTTTGCAAGAGCTCTGGAGAGTCTCAACATCGTGCGGGCCTATCTGGAGGCCACTGGATGTCAGTGCTATGACAGTTTTTACCGTCTGGCAGACGTAGTCTATGGAACTCACAGACCCATTAGTGTACAGAGGACTATAACTGATTACTTCAAGTAAGCCTAATGTCAGTTAATGGAGACTGTATACTGTACATGTAATAATAAACAGTACTGTACATATGTTTATCAGATGTGAAGCTTCTTTGGGTCACAACGGTTAAGTGCATGCTCCGGTAAGTGGATTGCACTGTGTGTATATATATATCAGGGGCGTAGCCAGGCAACACATTTTGGGTGGGCCTAGGCAAGAATTGGGTGGGCACCAAGTGTTCTCTCTCCCCCCACAAAAAAAAAATATCTCAACTGGTGGGAAAATGCTTCTTTCCACCTTGGCAGCAGGCACGCACTGAAAACAGCATGCGCAGGTGCCGGTGTTGTGGAGAGTAGCACTTTTGTTACCATCAGTGGGAAATATTCAGCTGTCGGAGCTCGGGATTCACACCAGTTACCACTAAACATGTTCTACTGTTGGGTGGGCCTGAGCCATAAATGGGTGGGCCCTGGCCCACCCAAGCCCACCTGTGTCTACGCCATTTATATATATATATATAGAAAGAAAATTGGCATCAACACAAATCATTATTCACTAACAGCAATCAGAATCCAAGAAAAATAGTATGTCTAGCAGCCAATGTTACAAAATCCAAGCTGTTCAATAAAGGAAAATGTATACATACGGTCCCTAAAATCACAAAGTGTCTGGTGGAATGACAGGGGCAACATTTGTTTGCTTTGACCCAACTCAGAAACTTTTCTGGAAGCCAATCAAAATACATCCTGATTGTTTAGGCAGAGTGTTTTGTTTCACTATGATAGTGCTATTCTATAAAGTACTCATGCCAATCTTCTGGCACCTATTCACATGCACAATTTATAGAATCTGGCCCCAACTGTGGAGAAAAAGAGTGGCATAACTTGGTCAGCTTGTAGATGTGAAGGGCCATTTGCTAGCCATATAAGAAACAAAGAAACTGCTTACAGGTGATCACCTTGGGACATCTATACCTGGGAGGGGTCATTGGTTTTGGCATAAACATGAAGTAACTGCAGTGCAGCTGTCTGGGAAGCCAGATAAGAAAAGACAGGAGAGAAAGACAGAGGAGCCTTGAGAGAGTTAGTAAGGAGATGTAGAGGCTAGTTTTAAATTCTACTAATCCAGGAAATCAGTTCTTCAATAAGTACTCAGTGTCTAATGTCACAGTTTGTTAGCTGTGTCACATGCTTCTAATTTCGAATTAGGATCTGAACTTGGAAATTCACTACCATTCTAACTGACAAGCTAAGACATTTTTAAGGGTAACAGAGTTCACTGTAAGAGCATTAGTTACATGCTGTAAACATTGTAAAATTGGATTGAGATATCCAAAACATTTGATAGAACATTTGTTTGCATTAATTAATATGTGTACTATGCAAAGATAATTATACTTTGTATTTACAGATTTGCCACAGATGCCAAAAGCATTCTTGTTATTAAGCAATCTGTATACTAGGTTAAAATATATACTCATTATTCAAACTGAATACAGGATATGCAAGCAGTGATTAAAGTGTTTAAACCTTATACTCTTATTTTTGCAAAATTGTAAGCTGTGACAAAAATTATACAAAGTTCTAGTTGAGGAACTGTGTGAATACATTTGCATTCTAGTTTAAAAATACCACCATTGGGAATTTCTGCATCTCAACACTTTTGTGTAACTGGGGTTTACGCAGTTTTGAACTCTGACCCTACTCTTAGTTATGGCATATATTAGCTCTCTGATCTGTCATTCCTCCATGCGCCCTCTGGGGATGCATATCACCACCAAGCCTGATCACATTATGCATATCTGGAAAAGGGCAGAGGAGTGTTAGGAAGCATTAGCCAACTACTATCAAAGTGGGTATAGGTATGAAGGTAAATCTATTCACCTACTCTGTAAGAAAAGCTAGGGGGTTTATGATATACAAATATGTAAATATGTGTAGAAGAGATTTAGGGCCCTGTTTACTAAGGTGCGTTAGTGTTTTTAGCGTGCCTACACTTAGTGAGTGCTAACCATGTAGGCGCCTATAGGGATATTGTAGGTACATACATGGTTAACGTGTGTTAAAATGTTAACACACCTATAACGCTGCTTAGTAAACAGGGCCCTTAATTACGTAATTTCTATCCTGATTTATTTTAAAGGGAAACTATGATGGGGCCCTTTCTCACAAACATGCCCTCAAGCTGATCATTTAGCAGCTCATTCTCACTTCCGTCTATAGTGGCTCTTCCCATTACAAAGCAGAGGTAAATCTCTGTTGAATAGAATCAGCTGTCTGCTTTTCTTACTGTAGAATGTATGTGGATGTATGTAACTTAGTAGGATGTCATATTCATGCCCCAGGTAAGTAAATATAATAGGTAGGGAAGGATATGACACTTAAGACAGAGCCATTTCTTAGTTTTAAATCATGAGGAATAATACGAAGAGTTCTGGTTGACTATAATAGTACCAGTCTATCACAAAAATTTAGTTCTTTCCTTGGTTTGAGTCACATTCCTTCTTATCTGCTAAAGCTTTACAATAAATCAATGAATAAATAATACGGAGATTCTTGGAACTTAGTGAATAATGTCAGATTTTATAACACTCTACATGAAAAAAAAGTGTTGTCATCATCTTCTCAGTGTTGCTGATCTTGAAATAATTTTTTATCCATTCCTGCATCTTTTCTCCCCAGCCTCTGCTTTTCTTGCAAAAAATAAGGACACTGTCCAAAATCACTTACATATTCCTCTCTGAACAGCAGTGTGAGACCCCGGACGAAAGCAGGGAGTGGGCCAGTGGAACACAAAATAAGTATTTATTTATAGGACTTTGACTTCATAGGGACCAAGTCATAGAGTGGGTAAAGCTTTGTGGTTCAGAAACTAGTCTTGCAGGCCTACCACAGTTTGTGGCTGCTGGGGTTGCCACACCCCAAACACAGCCATGGGTTCTCAAGTCTTTGTCAAAGTTCAGGTCTGACTCCCGCCAGACCTCAGCAAACCTTGTAAGTCTTAACAAAAACAGAAAGGTTGGCTTACGTCTGCCAGACCACAGCAGTTAAATGTATTCAGTCAGGGCATACGCTGGGGCTTCTCCTCATCCTCCCCTGGGCCTCCCCAACTTAGCAGAGAAGGAGTGGGGAAGGTAGGCTCTTTCCAAAAGCAGAGACGGACGTATGGTTAAAAATAGTTTATTGATAACATCAAACAAATATATGACTCAACACAGCTGTGTTTTGGCACCGTAGCGCCTTCTTCAGGAGTCACAATCCGGATTGAGTAACTTCGCTATGGCGTTGTTTGTGTGACCAATTTATGCATGCTACTCAATTGGGTAACAAGCCAATTAGTGATGATAATTGGCCAATGACCAATTATCATCACTAACTGGCAATAATTGGAATTTACACTCACTTCTTTTTAGGCATATAATAAAAATGTGTGTGTGTAGCTGAAAGGGGGCATGGCCATGGGAGGAGCCTAGGCATATTGGAAGAGAATTTGGGGGAACACGCATACATTTAGGTGCAGGACTTTACACCAGGTTTTCAGTGGCATAAATGGTCACAGCTAAATGCACGCATGTTTCCCTGGACTATGTGTTATTCTATAAACCACATCTTTCTGTAGATGTGGTTCATAGAATAGCACTAGGAGAGTTATTCCAATGCACCTACATTTTGGTTGCCAAGTACAGAATCTGGCCTGCATTGTATAAAATATCTGGTCATGTTGCAGCTCCACTCCAACTCCAGGAACATCTATACCAATTCCCCCGATTCGATATAACACAACATAAGTTGCGTGCACAAATCCAGACATATTTTGCATTTGACATGCAACGTAATTAGTTAACAAGCCAATCAGCACCGATAATTGCTAATTAACAAGCAATTAACACTGCTTGGCATTAATTAGAATTTACATGCACAACTAAGCATATTCTGTAACATGATGCATATAAATTCTAAGTTGCGTAGTTGAAAGGGGGCATGGCCATGGACGTGGAATGGGTGGGTCATGGTGTTTCTAAAAGCTATGCACTTTTTATAAAATACACCCTGTCTGCACCTAATTTAGGCATCAGCATTTATACCAAGTTTTACTTGGCATAACTACCCACAACTAAATTTAGTAGCATGGATGGTTGCTCGGCGTATTCTATAAACTGTAAAGAAATTTAGGCTTATTCTATAAAGTATGCCTAAATTTAGGCGTACTTTGTAGAATATGTCTAGGTGTATCTTTTTTCTGAGCTGATTTTTTTGGCATGATGTATGCCCATTCTCCATAAAAATACACACTATGCATCTGTAGTGTTTTCTCTCCAAATTACTTGAGCGTGCTATTCACCGCCGCTGCCTTGATTTTCTCTCCTCACATGCTATTCTTGACCCACTACAATCTGGTTTTCGCCCTCTCCACTCAACCGAAAATGCGCTTACTAAAGTCTCCAATGACCTATTACTGGCTAAATCCAGAGGTCAATATTCCATCCTCATTCTTCTTGATCTTTCCGCTGCTTTTGACACTGTCGATCACAGCATACTTCTCGATACCCTGTCCTCACTTGGATTGCAGGGCTCTGTCCTTTCCTGGTTCTCTTCCTACCTCTCCCTCCGCACCTTTTGTGTTCACTCTGGTGGATCCTCTTCTACTTCTATCCCTCTGCCTGTCGGAGTACCTCAGGGTTCTGTTCTTGGTCCCCTCCTCTTTTCTATCTACACTTCTTCCCTTGGTTCATTAATCTCATCCCATGGCTTTTCCTATGCTGATGACTCCCAAATCTACCTTTCTACCCCTGATATCTCACCTTGCATCCAAACCAAAGTTTCAGCGTGCTTGTCTGACATTGCTGTCTGGATGTCTCAACGCCACCTGAAATTAAATATGACCAAAACTGAGCTTCTCATTTTCCCCCCCAAACCCACCTCCCTGCTCCCCCCGTTTTCTATTTCTGTTGATGGCTCTCTCATTCTCCCTGTCTCCTCAGCTTGAAACCTTGGGGTCATCTTTGACTCTTATCTCTCCTTCTCTGCTCATATCCAGCAGATTGCCAAGACCTGTCGTTTCTTTCTTTATAACATCCGTAAAATCTGCCCCTTTCTTTCCGAGCATTCTACCAAAATCCTCATCCACACCCTTGTCACCTCTCGTTTAGACTACTGCAATCTGCTTCTTGCTGGCCTCCCACTTAGTCACCTCTCCCCTCTCCAGTCGGTTCAAAACTCTGCTGCCCGTCTCGTCTTCCTCCAGGGTCGCTTTACTCATACTACCCCTCTCCTCAAGACCCTTCACTGGCTCCCTATCCGTTTTCGCATCCTGTTCAAACTTCTTCTACTAACCTATAAATGTACTCACTCTGCTGCTCCCCAGTATCTCTCCACACTCGTCCTTCCCTACACCCCTTCCCGTGCACTCTACTCCATGGATAAATCCTTCTTATCTGTTCCCTTCTCCACTACTGCCAACTCCAGACTTCGCGCCTTCTGTCTCGCTGCACCCTACGCCTGGAATAAACTTCCTGAGCCCCTACGTCTTGCCCCATCCTTGGCCACCTTTAAATCTAGACTGAAAGCCCACCTCTTTAACATTGCTTTTGACTCGTAACCACTTGTAACCACTCGCCTCCAACTACCCTCCTCTCTTCTTTCCCGTTCACATTAATTGATTTGATTTGCTTACTTTATTTATTTTTTGTCTATTAGATTGTAAGCTCTTTGAGCAGGGACTGTCTTTCTTCTATGTTTGTGCAGCGCTGCGTATGCCTTGTAGCGCTATAGAAATGCTAAATAGTAGTAGTAGTAGTAGTAGTAGTAGTAAGGCATGTACCATCTCAGCACTTTACAATGGTTAAAAAAATGTTCACAGGAGGAGCACAGTAGGAAAAGAACTACAAATTTAATAGTAAAGAGGAAAAAGAAAAATGAACAATACACTTGTGACAGGAGAGGGTAAAACCACTGGAGAAGTACAGGAAAGGGTACAGACTCGGTACTCCAATGTGGGTCCCCAGTGGGTCAAAGAGACCAAGGAAAAATGTCAGCTGGGCTGCACATATGTCTGTCCAAACAAGTGAGTCTTAATTCTGTTACACGGTTTTAGTTTTGCTTTGTATCAGGGCTGAGTTACTACTATATTGGGTTCTAGGCAAAAATACATTTCTGTTCCTGCCACACAATTTTCTTCTTTTCTCATCAGCCCCACCCCCTACACTTTTACTCACAGATATCCCTGTACAACTTTATAAATGTGTATTGCTGTCATTAAAATATTGTTTTACTTTAAGAAGAGTTGCAATAAAATTACCCGTTATTGAGGCAATTGTATAAGGAGCCAGTTAAAATTAGGCAGCATGTATGTTGGTTTTCAACAACCAAGCAGGGGTGGAGTAAAGATACAAAGAAGGATGAATCACCTTGTTTACAATGTAAATCAAGGTGATGTAAAATAATAAAATAACTAACTGAGGGGCCCTTTTACTAAGCTGCATAGGCACGTACATGCATCCTACCAGTGTCAAGTTTGAACTAATGCCCAGCTACTGTGTGGCCCGTGCGGTAATTTCATTTTTTACGCACGTCCACTAGGTGCACCGTGGCACTATCTGGGTGGTAATCGGCATTGTATGCATGTAGACTGGTTAAAGCATGAGACTTTACTGCTAGGTCACTGGATGGCAGTAAGGTCTCAGGCCCAAAATGGACGCACACCTATTTTTATTTTTCCGCACATCCATTTTTGGCCCCCAAAACAAAGCCTTCTTTGTAGGCGCGCTGAAAAATGGAACTGCTTGAGTCCAATAGATGCATCTACACCAGCACAGGCCATTTTTCGGCACACCTTAGTAAAAGGACCCCTAAACCAGAAAAGAACTCCATTAGATACAGGAAAGAATACCAAACACATCAGAGACATACACACACTAGTCTTGACTGTAGCAGGATAAAATATCTGGACATTTCAAAGACAAGTCCTTGGAAAATATCGTCATTTCATATTCACCGTACCATCTCCTGGACCCCACCAATCATTGGTTTCCAAGTGCCAATGCAAAAAAAATTGGTTTAAGGCCTATCATAAACTTATTTATTATTGGTTCTGAGCACGCTTAAATGCTGGTAAGAGGTTTCATGAATATGACCTTAGAGCAAAAGTTCAACATGATGTGGTTATTGATCCTAAAGAAGAGAAACCTGAGTGTTGACTTGACTGCAGTATTCAAATTAGGTTATAAAGAACATGATAATCAATCATTCTTGGTCTTTGTCAGGGACAGAATAAGAAATACATTTTAAATTGTAATGGGGGAAATTAGATTTTTGAAAGAACTTTGAACTATAAAGGTAATTAAACACAAATCAGTGTTCCCTAGGGATGCAGCTGAATTTCCTTCACAGTATATTTATAAAAGGAGATTAGAAAAACATTTGTAAGATAATGGGGTGTTTTTAGAACAAGGTGCAAAGGGGCAATTCTATAAAGGGCACCAAAAATTAGGTGCCTAAATTCTAAGTGCTAAGATAGAGGCTTATTTTCAAAGCACTTAGCCTCCCAAAGTTCCATAGAAACCTATGGAACTTAGCCTCCCAAAGTGCTTTGAAAATATGCCTCATAGTATTCTATAACTGCATCTGGGCACCCAGATAAAGAATAGAGCCTGTTGGCATTTAGGTGCCAACATGTAGGCACTGAAACTTATACCATGTCAAAGGCAGGTGTAAATGCTGACACCTAGGTGTGCAACATACAGTATTCCATACGTTTGCCCCCAGATTCTATATAACGTGCCTAATATTCCATGCCGAAATCCAAGCATATTCTGTAACAAAGCGCGTAACTTAATTGGCTTAACAAGCCAATCAGCGTTAACAGCACTTAACAAGCAATAATGAACACTAATTGGTAATAAATAGAATTTACATGCACAACTCCCTAAGCATATGCTAATGTACTGGGCCTAAATTTTAATGAGTGCAGGCAAAAAGAGACGTGGTTATGAGTGGGGAAATGGGTGTTTCATGGGTGTTCCAAAATTTACGCATGTTGTTATAAAAAATAGCCCTTTGCACCCAAATCTAAGTGTCAGGATTTACGCCATGTTTTCATTGGTGTAAATGGATGTGCATAGTTTTAGGCGCTAGGATATTGACTACATGTATTTGATATACCGTGCCTAAATCTAGGCATCACTTATAGAATATGCTTCGGCAGAAATGTTTTCTGCGTGGATTTTTAAAGCGCCATATATAGAATCTAGCCCTTGGTGTCTAAGTGTGTGACCCGCTAGAATCCCTCCTACCTTTGCAGTTGTGCACTAGCCCCCTGATTTTCAATGTCATCAAAAATTGCATATGCAAATTTAGGCACATTCCAAATTTCTGTGTGCAATTTAATTAAAAAGCAAGCCAATTTGTGCTAATAATTAGCTTTTTAGCCAGCAAATTATTAACACCAATTAGAAAATAATCTTCCATAAGACCAAATACAATAATCTTTATTATTAGACATAATCTGCTTTGTTTTTACCAACAAATAAATACCTAATAAAGCAAATGTATTGCTTATTTTAATGTTGAAAACAGTTTTTTCCAAGGTCAGTAATAAGAAAACATGAAATAAACAAACAGTTATTGTGAAGTGAGCTAGTAATTTACAATACAATACAGCTCTTGTGGTAAAAATAAAAGTAGACTAACGGATGTAAAGTTAGGCATGGGATCTATGCCAAAATTTATTCATGTTCCAAAAAAGAGCATGGAAATGGGAGGGTCATGGACATTTTGGGATGGTACAGGAGTGTGGGTTTGAGTTACACGCATAATTACAGAATGGTGCTCCATATGTGAAGTTAGGCATGGACATTGGTACCGCAAATGGCCATACTTAAATTTACGTTCAACTTTCCGCTTATACATATATTTTATAAACCATGCTGAATTTTAGGCATGGCTTATAGAATATCACTTAAGAGGGTTTTTTTCAGCACCAATTTTTTAGGTGCCATTTATTGAATTTACCCATAAAGCACTTAGGCGCTAATTTATAGAATAGTGTCTAAGTGCAGTTAGGCTTCTAACTGGTGCTTACCCCTCCCCCCTTTTGGGCACCCAACTTCCATGTGAGCACCTAATTTGTGGTACACTACATAGAATTAGTGGGAAAATGGATATGCTGAAAAACATTTAAAAAATATCTATTTCAGGAAGTATTGATATACTTCCCTTTTTAAAATCATTGCTCTTACATGCAACCAGTGTCAGCAGACATAGGTTTATATTTATGCCTGATCTGGAGCAGGCATCAATAAACATGGATGTCTATTGCGTTATGCTTATATACTTTGCATTTAACAAAGCATAGATGCAAACTCAAAATTCAGTCCTCTGGAATGTCTACATTATACATGTTTATTGAATGGTTTTCTGCATACATTTTAAATAAATATAAATATATATATATATATATATATATATATATATATATATATATATAATATGGTGACAAATTTTGCATAGCTGACTACTTGTAAAAGCTAGGTTTTATGCATAGCTTTTTAAAGCTTACTTTCCACTTGATATTACTTAGAATCAGGGAATTCACTCTATGATTTCTTGAGATCCCTTCTCTATCCATCTTGATTACAAGCCACATTTTTCTGAGCAACAATTTCAGGGAAGGAGAGGGAGACGTCTTAGCTAGGAAATGGTTGATTCTAGAATCAAAATGGAAAGGAAGAATTTTTGTATTGCACAGCTGTTCACTGTATGATCATTATAATCATTGTTATTAGGGTGCTGGTTTGGTATTTATAACTAATTAGGTCTTTCACACACCATCATGCAATCTACATTTAGGGAACCAAGCAAAATAAAGCACAAAAAATTAGAAGCTTCCAAGCACTTACACAGAACCAATTCAGGTTAATTTAACTGCAGACCGATTAGTATAAAACCCATAAAATGCAATAGCTTGCATCTTTTTCTGATGTTTTCTTTTTTACCAGAAGAGCTGTATTGCAAGCAAATTACTAGCTCACTTGGCAATAGCTGTTTGTTTATTTCATGTTTTCTTATTACTGACCTTGAAAAAACTGTTTTCAATATTAAAATAAGCAATACATTTGTTTTATTAGGTATTTATCTGTTGGTAAAAAACAAAGCAGATTATGTCTAATAATAAAGATTATTCTATTTGGTCTTAGGGAAGATAATTTTCAAAGACATTTCTGCAGATAAAGTCTTGCTTTACCTGCAGAAGTGAGATTTTGCACATGTACTTTCATCTTTCAAATATATTAGTACTTTTTTACTAATCTAGGAAGTTATATAATTCCACTGAAAACCTGCTTGAGGATGAGATGAGAGGAATGGGCACCCAGAAATTTTTTATTTTCGTGTTTGTCTTTTTTTTTTTTTTAGGTGGAAATGGATGTCATTGAAGACCAGGTTGACTATTGAAGACCAGGTGCACTGTAGACCAGGTTCTGGAAATGGCATCTAAAACATAGGCGTGTCCAAAAATAGAACACAAGAACATAAACATTTCCATACTGGGACAGACCATAGGTCCATTAAGCCCAGTATCCTGTTTCTAACAGTGACCAATCCAGGTCACAAGTATCTGACAAGATCCCAGAACAGCAAAACAGATTTTATGCTGCTTATCCAAGAATACGCAGTGGATTTTTCCAAGTCTTTCTTAGTGCAATGCTCTAAACCATACCTACAGTTAGTTGTGGTTTATAGAACAGCACATAGGGTTGGGGAACACACCTACATTTAGGCGCAACCATTTACGACACTGAAAACCTGGTATAAATACCCACACCTAAATTAGGTGCGGTTCCCCTGAATTCTATAACAACATGCATAAATTTGAGGAACACCCCCAACACCCCCACATTCCTCCCATGGCCATGCCCCCTTTTCAGCTATGTATGTTACAATTTACACGTGCCTGTTTTTAAAATATACCTAAAAGGATGTGCACATAAATTCCAATTATTACCAATTAGTGCTGACAATTGGTTCTTATCAGCCAATTATCATCACTGAATGGCTTTCTACTCAATTTAGTAGCACACGTAAATTGGCACATGCACAATTTAATGCACGCTACTCTCCGTGCCTTATATAGAATCTGGAGGTATGAGGATGCTGCGCATTAAGCATGAATTCTATATTGCCAATCTCCTGCCTAACCTCTGGTATAAAATACTAGTATAAGTCCTCAGTTATAAGTGAACATTTAGGCACATGTAACTGTTGGTATTCTATAACCTTAGTACATAAGTTCTGGGCATGCCCCTGCTCCACCCCTCCAATATCCACACCCCCTTGCAGTTATATACTACAGAAATTGTGTGCTAAGCTTATAGAATACCAACTAATTACAATTATGTGTGTAACTGGTTGTTAGTGCCAATTAGTAGCAAATTTGTCAATTGCATATTGTGTTGACAATTTAAATAGTATACTATCCAGCTTATAATCGAAAGTGATCGCCGGCCATCTTCCAACACAAATCGGGAGATGGCCGGCGATTTCTTAAAAGCGGTGAAATCGGTATAATCGAAAGCGGCATTTTTGACAGCATCACCACTTTCCCTTCGTTTCGCCGGTGAAAGTTCAAGGGGGCGTGTTGGTAGATTAGCAAAGGCGGGGCATGGGCGGGCATGGGCATGGATACCAGATGGCCGGCTTTCGCCGATAATGAAAAAAAAAAAGCGGCGTTAAGCAGTATTTCGCCGGGTTTACTTGGTCCTTTTATTTTCATGACCAAGCATCAAAAAGGTGCCCCAACTGACCAGATGACCACTGGAGGGAATGAGGAATGACCTCCCCATACTCCCCCAGTGGTCACCAACCCCCTTCCATACTAAAAAAATAAAACTAAAAACCTTTTTTGCCAGCCTGTATGCCAGCCTCAAATGCCGTACCCACCTCCATTCTACTAACTAGAGACCAGGCTGGTGGACACGAGAGTACCATTAAAGAAGGACTGCTCTCCCAAGCTATTAATTCGATAAAGTGCTCTTAATATGACTATTAGATTTTTTGAATTTTGGAGGGCTTTCAGAGTATTAACTCACCCTTTACCATGAGAATTTGCCCAACATCTGTGCATCTCATTGGGTGGTTGAGCATCTCAATCATAGAGCCTCCCCGTGGTTTTTTATTCTTTTTTTATTTTAATACATGTTCCCTTCATGAAAACCACAATAGTGCTCAAACACTTCAAAAAATGTATTAAAAGTAACAGTCCAACATGTACCTCTCATGCCACTATCCCTCTTGTAAAATTTCTTTGACTAATTTATAGTTCATATATTCAAGAGGCACTGAAAAAAAATATTTAAATTCACTTAGTTTATCGTGAGCTTCTTCGATGATTATATTAAATCCCCTTCCACTATATAAGTGGATCCAATATGGGTTATTTCCAATGATTATATTCCACCGCATATTGGATCCACTTATATAGTGGAAGGGGATTTAATATAATCATCGAAGAAGCTCACGATAAACTAAGTGAATTTAAATATTTTTTTTCAGTGCCTCTTGAATATATGAACTATAAATTAGTCAAAGAAATTTTACAAGAGGGATAGTGGCACGAGAGGTACATGTTGGACTGTTACTTTTAATACATTTTTTGAAGTGTTTGAGCACTATTGTGGTTTTCATGAAGGGAACATGTATTAAAATAAAAAAAGAATAAAAAACCACGGGGAGGCTCTATGATTGAGATGCTCAACCACCCAATGAGATGCACAGATGTTGGGCAAATTCTCATGTTATAGGGTGAGTTAATACTCTGAGAGCCCTCCAAAATTCAAAAAATCTAATAGTCATATTAAGAGCACTTTATCAAATTAATAGCTTGGGAGAGCAGTCCTTCTTTAATGGTACGCTCATGGCCACCAGCCTGGTCTCTAGTTAGTAGAGTTGTTCTTTGATAAGTACCTAGGCATAACGTTGGGATTATTTTTGTAATATTGGTATCCACCTCCATGACAGCAGAATGTGTTGTATCCTCCGACAGCCTTTCCCTGGTTGCGATGTGGCTCTCGGGTGAGTGTGACACCTTTTCTGTTAGGTGCCCTGCAGTCACATTAGCAATGCATTGTGGTGGGTGTAGGGTACTGGGCTCTACTCCCATGGTGCTTTTCCCCCCTGCTAACTGGGTCAGAGTGTGCCCTGTTTTGTTTCCTGTTGTAGTCCATGCGGTAGTGGCCATTTTTGTAAGCCAGTTTTAGTTCCCTTTCCTGTGTTACCCACGTTAGAGAACATAGTTCATACCTTGAATGGTGCTGAAAGAGGGCATTGTACACCATTGTGCCAGCTCTGACCTACTGCTAATCTTAGTACCAGGGGACTCTTTGCCAGAGGGGCACAACCTCTGATCTGCAGTTAACTGTGAGTAAACGTGGTTATTTCAAGAAAGGACTTTTTCAGAGAGATTAGTCTTCAGGTGTGAACTGGTGTGCCAAAGTTATACAGCAGCAATAAGTCCTAGAGGCTGTATGCAGGTCCCTGGAGCAATTTTAATGGGTGCAATACATTTGTGGGTAGTGGGTTTGGGGGGCTCAGCTCCCAAAGTAAGGGAGCTATGCACGTGGGAGCTTTTCTGAAGTTCACCGCAGTGACCCCTAGGGTGGCTGGTTGGTGTCCTGGCATGTCAGGGGGGCCAGTGCACTAAAATGCTGGCTCCTCCCATGGCCAAATGCCTTGAATTTGGCCGGGGTTTGAGATGGCCGACATAACTTTCCATTATCGCTGAAAAACAAACCCGGCCATCTCAAACCCGGCGAACTCCAAGGCATTTGGCCGGGCCAAACCGTATTATCGAAAAAAAAAGATGGCCGGACATCTTTTTCGATTATCCGGTCCCGGCCAGCTGTAGCGCCGCCGCCAACATAGATCGCCGGCGATCTATTTGGCCGGCGACGTTCGATTATGCCCCTCCATGCCATATTATGTACAGTTATTTGAATATTTTTACTGCTATAATTTTCTGTTGCCTATGATCAACTTATCCTTGCTGTACACTGCCCTGCTTTTTTTAAAGAAGGCAGTAAAGAAATCCTAATAAATAAATCCCTTTTATTCTATAAACTTGTGTGCACAGCTTTGTGACTAGCATGCATGTGCAAGTTATAGAATAGTGTCAGTTGTGCACATACCTGATTGAATAATTAGCTTCCAATTGACTTTAATGACTAATGATTGGCTATGATTAGTCTCAATTGCTGTTGAGTGGCACTAAATAGCAGTTGTCAATTAGTGGGTGTTCTGTCACTTGTGCAAAATCCAGATCAAGGGAGCATGGACCTAGGAATTGTATGGGTGGGATGGGGCATGTCTAGCAATTATATGCATGAGTTATACAAAATTAATATTTACATACCTAATTGCCAGCAGTTAGGCTGAGCATTTACACTGGACGCTGAGCTAGTGCAAATGTTTATCCATAGTGTTAAGGGTATAAATTTATTTATTTTATTTCTAATTTATTTATTTGTTGCTTTTGTATCCCATATTTTCCCACCTATTTGCAGGCTCAATGTGGCTTACATATTACCATTAGCGGTGTTAGCCGATTCCAGTCAGATCAAACACATGGCATGAATGAATACAAAGTGATAATGTGATGGAATGAGGTACAAGTAGAGTTCAGTTGCGGTCTTTGGTTTCATTGTGTTGCAGACTTAAACTACAGACTTAAATGCAGACAAACTAATATTCTATAACACCAACTACACAGACAATTGTCATGAAAGAATTTGCACTTACTTATATCTATATATCTATATCTATATATATATATGGTGCCCAAAATTGGGCACAGATTCAATATGTATGCCCAACTAAATTAGCTCACAATTGAATTAGTGCTGATAATTGGGTGCTAATTGGCACTAATCAGCACTAGTTTAGAATTACATGCATATCTTGCTATGTGCTATTCTATAATATTGTGTGTCCAAATATTATAGCTTGCAACCCAAAAGAGGAGGGGCATGGGTGGGTCAGGGTAGTCCCTAACATTTGCATGCAGTGTTATAGAACACCAGGAATGTGCACAAATTGAATGCCAAGATTTACACCTGGTTTTCATCAGGCGTTAATCCTGGTGCTCAAATTTTCCTGGTGCAAAATTTGGGTGCCAAAATTGGCACTCAATGCTAATTCTATATTGAGCGCTTATCTTTGATAGCATTGAGCACCATTTACTGAATATAGGATTTAGTGCGCAAACAGAACAGAGCTTACTTTGGCCACTATGTTAAAGAAACAGATGTTTATTGTTCAAGATGCCCATTGTGGTCATGTTTCGCCTTCCAAGAGGCTGCAACAGGGGCACTGTTCAATTAGAACATATATACAGTTAAAATTAGATACAACTTTGTCTCACAACCATATAAATAAATTGAAATCATGCACATGCAATTACTTAAA
This sequence comes from Microcaecilia unicolor, assembly GCF_901765095.1. Lineage (NCBI taxonomy): Eukaryota > Metazoa > Chordata > Amphibia > Gymnophiona > Siphonopidae > Microcaecilia > Microcaecilia unicolor. The sequence goes on along the minus strand of NC_044037.1, from coordinate 78,963,926 downwards.
CACATGCAACTAATTAAGCTAATCATATACTGAATCCCGTCCTATATGTCTGTTCGGTGGCAGGAGCATTCCCTGGACCATTCTCTTGAATTTCCAATGAATAAGAAGCATTAACAGTTATGGATGTGCACTTGTAATGCACATTCAGTTTGTTAAGGCACCTTAAAGGTTTTAGTGCTCACAATTCGACATGCGTATCTATTAATTGTGTGCACAACCAATTTCTGTGCATTAAAAAGTTCTAATGCAGGTTGAACACATTTTTATTAACTCCAAAGTGGTTTTAAATCATAGCAACCTTTAGTCAAGGTAAATTTAATTAGCAAATAAAAGAAAATAAAAACCAGCATGCTTCATCTAGTCTGTTAAGCAAAGTGGTTAGGGTTGTAATTGTCACTGTGCATGTTATCCCCTCATGCTTTTTTTTTTTTTAAATTGAATTGCAAAAATCATTTAACTTTTGCTTTGGGTAGAAATGCTCTACATGTGGATGCCATACTTCTGCCATTTAGGGATCCTTTGTGTTTACCTCATGCAGAGGCCCTTTTACTAAGCTGCAGAAAGCCCTAACCTGCTTACTGCAGTTAAAAAGTACTACATAGGGCATGTTCAGGCGTCCCAGGATAGCTTTGAGATTGGTGGTTGGGTCAGGCGGGGGTGGGGTGGGGGTGGAGAGTTAAGTGTGTTCTGTGCTAATCAAGCAGCACAGCTACATTGCTGTGTGCCAACCTATTAGCACATGGTTAGTGTGGGAGCCCTTAATGCCTAGAAAATAGGTGTTGGTAAGGGCTCATGTACTAATGATCAGGTGCCAATGGGGAAATTAGCATGTGGCCATTAATAGGGAAAATGGATAATGGGGCTATTTTATTGCTGTGCTAAAAGTGGCCTCAGCGAGTGGGAAAGACCCATGTTGAGCATTGCAGTGGCAGCTTAGTGAAAGGGCCCTGCAATTTTAAATTCTATCACTGTGTTGCCTCTATCACCCACACCAAGTCATTACAGGCATCTTCCACCACTGAACCCCAAAATATTTCTTGATGTTGCTTTTAAGTTTACCTTCTTTCAGCTGTATTTTTAAGTCCTCTAGTTGTACATCTTCTCTTTCATTTGAAAGATACATTTATTCTTTAACACCTGCCAAGTAACTAAAAATGTCTTTTCCATATCTCTCCTGTCTTTCCTCTAGCTTATACATATTTAGGTCTTCTCAGCCTCCAAAACTGAACATAGTCCTCACTTCTATATAGACATCATCTGGTCTATTCACATCAGCTGCTCACCTTATTTTGCACATAGTTCTGGTGGATTTCTGCAATCCAAATATTTCTGCACTTCTTCACATTAAAGCTTAACTACCAAGCATTAGACCATTCTTCACATTTTTGTAGACCATCCTTGTGTTGTCCACTGCCTCTGGGAGTGTCCACGCTGTAGTAAATCTTTGTGTCATCTGCAAAAACAGAAACTTTTCCATCTAAACCTTTGGCAGTATTTTCACAAATATAGAAAAGAATTAGCCACGATCAATCCTAGATACACTCCACCATTTGCCTTTATTCTGAGTGAATTCCATTTACCACCACCACCTTCTCTCATCTGACAGTCAACCAGTTTTTAATCCTGTAGTTACCTTGTGTCCCAGCCTCAGACTGCTCAGTTTATTCAGAGCCTCTTATGAGAAAAGGGGAATCAAAGACTTCACCAAAATCTAAGTAGATCAGGTCCATTGCATGCCCCCATTTTAGTTATTTTGTCATACAGTCAAAGAAATCAATCAGATTGGCATGGCATGGTTTGTGTCTCATAAAACCATGTTGTCTTAGGTCTTGCAGCCCGTTGGATTCACTTGCAGCCCGTTGGATTCACTGTCCTTTCCTTTAAGTAGTGTCTCCATTTCTTTTTCTACCACTGAGGTAAGACTTACTAGCCTATAGTTTCCCACTTCTTCTCTTTTACCTCTTTTGTGAAGGTAGACATCATTGGCCCTTTTCCAATCCTATAGAACAATCCCACCATCTCCACAAATCTAATAAACACACCCTTTAGAGAACCTGCCAGAATGTCTCCGAACTCCCTCGATATCCTGGAATGTATCTTATACAGCCTCATGACTTTGTCAACTTTCAGTTGTGCAAGCTGTTCATAAACACTTTGTTTCATGAATAATGGTATCTATTCCATTCCCATATATAAGTTTGTTAGACATCTGTGATCTTTCTTCAGGATTTGTTTCCAAGAACAAAAATATTTGCCTAACATTTTGACTTTTCTTCGTCACTCTACACACATTGGTCCTCTTTCAGTCTTACAGTTCCACCTTTGGCCTTCCTCCACTCTCCAACACATCTAAAAAAGTCACCACTGTTTATACCATTTTTTCTTCTGCCTATCTTTTTGCATCCTGATTTCTTTCAGCTTTATCTGTTTTTCTTTTATGTGTTCCTATTCTTGCAATCTTCTGAATTATGCTACTGCTAACTTGTTTGTCTTTATTTTTCAGTAACTTGTTTATGCTAGATTTATTATATCCAAAGTTGCTATTATCTCTGATTTAATTTTGGAGCAAAATTTGAATATTGCCTGTTTCACAGAAAGTTGGCTCAGCCATAATGATAATGGACATTCTATCTCAGTTTTATCCTCTGGATGCATCAATTATTCTCAGCTTCATTTAAAAGGGATGGGTGGAGAATTTGTATTTTAGATCTGATTATTCATCTTTCCAAATCTGAGCTCCAGATGTACAGTAGGTATATTTTTGTCTCAGAGAGTTAGAATCTAAATTTTACATATGAAACAGTAGAGAGTTAAGTGGCTTACCCAAGGTCACAAGTTGTTTAATAGGGCAAGTGGGAATTAAACCCTTGTATTCCTGGTTCTCAGCCCACTGCTCTAACCTCTACACTGCATTAAATCTGATGTCATTCATAAGCATTAGCAGTGAAATGGAGTTGAATGCCTCTTAATTAAAATAATCAATGTTATCCATGTTTGTTCTATTGCAAAATGTTACTAGATTATCATCACGCAACAAATAGCCAAGGCTCTCAAAAGTCATCACATTAATCTGCATTTTCAAGAAAAGCAAGTTTGACCTTACCAGAAGCCCACTGTCAGAATGCAATGAGGCAAGATTAAACAATTAATAACTGTTGGCTGTAACATCCAGGATTTAAGATTGCTAAATTGTGCATTCTGTTCAGCATTTCTCACAGCCCTAAAAATTGTGTCTGTACTTATCCACTAAATTTTATAAGCACAATTTCCAGTTTTAAGGAGTCACTATTCAAGTAGGCAGGTGTTCAAGATGGCCAATATATAAAGCTATATGGATGATTTATCAGTATCACTTTAGGGGGATTTTCAGCCAAGTTATGCATTCTAACCTAGATGTTGAAAAAGCTGGTATAATTTTAAACCACTAATCTGTCCATTTAAAATTCTTCCTGACATTTCTGCATTCAAACTTGAATGCACACATCAGATGGACCGTGGCTGAATTTTGTTGCTCTCTGTATAACTTTTTAGACTTTCCTTTGGAATGTCCCAAATCCCATCTCCATTGAAAAGCATATTTTTGCTCATGTGGAGGGTAATTCAAAACAATTTAAGTGAGCAGGACAGGCTCTAGCCCACTTAAACTGCTTGGGGCTGGCTATCCATACTAAGCAGCACTTAACAGGATAGTGCCACTGAATATTGGCCCTAACCAGCCATTTAGGAACTGGGTTGCACAAGGGTGTTACAGGGGCAGAGTTTGGAAGGAGTCAGTAGTAATACTATAACTGGGCATGTAGGACCACATAAAAAACAGTCCTAATTTTGCCTGGATAGCTGTGCAGGTGTCAGCACTGAATATTGGTCAGCAGCTGCGTAACCGCCAGGTATTGGCCTGTGGCAGTCCAAGTTTTCCCATCCCTACTGCCTCCCACACTTCTGCCACAATAGAAGCCCCTCACCATTTCCTGATCTAGATTATCCTTCCCAAATTCCATCACTGCCATATTAGAAGACCCCCACACTGCCAGATCCCAATCCCCCCCCCACCTCCCACTTCTGTTGCAGTAGGCCCCCTACCTAAATATCATCTAGTGGCTAAACAGGGCAGGAATGAAACCCACTCGCGCCTATCCTTTGTAGCTGTGGCTTAAAAATGGCAACCATAACCTCCAGAGGTTGTCTTGTGATACTACCACTAGGGGTTAACCCTAGTAGTACGCATGAGACTACCTCAAGAGGTTGCAGCCTTCATTTTTAAGCCACAGTCACGAGTAGTAGGAGCAAGTGGACTTTGCGCCTGTCCTGTTCACTCCCCTGGATCATCAATGACAAAGTTAGGCCCAGGGGGGCGTACTGTGATGGGAGGAAGGGGCTTCTATTATGGCAGTTGTGAGGTAAGGGAGGGGGATCGGGATCAGGCAGTGGAGTAGAATGACCTAAAAACTCCTTATGTGGGTTCTGGCAGATATTCACCCAGGCAAGCAAAAGAAGCAAAAAGGGCCTCCAAGAAGGGGTTGACTTCCAAAGTTTATTGAAGGACCCGGTTTGGGCTGTGTTTCAACAGAATGCGTGCCTCAGGGGTTGTGAGCATAAGTGTTACAATCAGGATATTGTGCTCTGTTCCTTCAAAAATCAATGGATAATTCCAACACATACAAAGGTTAAAACGATGTGAGTCAATCTGCACAATTAAGTACAAAATGCTGCCAAGACTCTAAAACATCAAAGCAGCAAGACAGACAAACTACGACCTTTTAGAATCTTGGCAGCCTTTTGAACTTATTTGTGTGGATTGACTACGTTGTTTTAACCTTTGTATGTGTTGATATTACCCACTGATTTCAGAAGGAACAAAGGACAATATCCCAATTGTAACATACTGATGACCCCTGATGCAGGTGTTCCACCAAAACATGGTCCATATTGGGTCCTTCAATAAACTTTGGATGCCAACCCATTCTTGGAGGCCCTTGTGCTACTTTTGCTTGATTTGATTTCCTGTGCTCTGGATTCCCTCTCTTTTGTTTGCCTAGTTATTCACCTAAGACCAGCCTAAGTGTCTTGTCAATATTCAGCCATGACCAATATAAGCTCCAGCGGCTCTGGATATTCAATGTTGGTGTCCAGGCATGCCTTGGCTGTTAATATCCAGGCCTAATTCTGCCAGAAGTGGTCATCTGACCACTATTGGCTAAATATTGATTGGAGAGTGTTTGAATGTAAAGCAGAAGCCTAATTTTAGCCTATTTTATAAAGACCTATAGATGCTTATGTGTCTTCATAAAAAGTTACACCCCAAAAGTGCATAAACCATGCTAAAATGAAGCTGGGCCTTTTACACCTGCTTAGGATCAGGTTTAAGTGTTTTTACATAAGGTATACCCAAACACATATATTTTATGAAGCATGTGCATAAATCATGTGTCTACTCAAACTCCATCGCACAACATGCCAATTTCCAAGTCACGTAAAAATATGCACATTCTTGTTGTTGCATGTACTCTTATGCATGGGTTAATTTTATAAGAGGTATTTTACATGCTTTTATAGCCAGTTTTTCAAATAGCACTTACGTGGTGGGCACTCAGCACTGGATTGTAAGCTCTTTGAGCAGGGACTGTCTTTCTTCTATGTTTGTGCAGCGCTGCGTATGCTTTGTAGCGCTATAGAAATGCTAAATAGTAGTAGTAGTAGGAACAAATGCATTTTTGAATATTGGACCCAAAGATTTTTATGTAGGCTAACTCATGTTCGTCTGTGTAAAAATGTGTTTTGAAAATTCTCCACCCTCTCTGTATACAGATAGCAGTAAGCATTGTTTCACACCACATCTTTTTCCCAATTTAGGACAGAGTACTAACCATATTAGTATGGTGTATGTGGGTGAGTGGGGGGTATAGATATACCAGCATTGTGCATGCCAACTGCATTCTCAAAAAAAAAAAGTGAGGTGTTTCCCTTTAAAAATGAGCTTGCAGTCCCTCAAGCCCTGTGAGCAGTATCAAAATTGCCTTCTAAGAATTATTTCTCTAGTATCCAGTCACAGACAGACCTAAATCATCACTTACTACAGTCAAGAAAAACTTGGATGAGGTAGTTGATAGAAAATGTGTTCCATAAGGAGCTAAGGCTTGACCCTTATCTTCTTTCCAAGGCAGTGGAAAGTCATTAGATTGTCATTCTTCCTGGAACACAATGCCAGCATCAAAACCTAGCCTGAAGTATAGTGCCTTTCAAAGAGCACAAGCAATTTCTTTTCTGATATTTATTTTCACAGTTAAAGCTCCATCAAAAATGTCCATAGGTATGTCCTTAAAGAAGAATCAGGGGATGTAGAAGACCATAGGTCCAAAATTCAAAGAAACAAGCCAGTGTCTAACGTCAAGTACTGACTTTGACACTTACATTTATTCTTATACCAGCGGCATTGTCCATTTAACTAGTTCTGCGGATCATACACATGATTAGCATCCATGTTGGTGCTTGAATATTTACAATTAAAGCTGCTTTTTAAGAGATCCAACTTTAAATATATGATTTATTAGGAGTCCCAACTTTATATATATGATTTATCGATTTAGGGGTAAATTCTATATAAGTGGCTGAAAGTTAGGCACCAAAAAACCGGGGACCAAGCCAGTATTCTATAATGGAAGAGTTGCAGTTATATGTCAGACTTTAGATTTCACCACTTATCCCATGTCTACACTGGTGTAAATGGTGGCATCTAAATGTGGCAGTTGAGCACTATTCTATTAAGTGCATACAAGAGTAGTCAGAATGTGGGAAAACATCTACACCCCTTCGACATTAACACCCTCTTTGCATTTGCATGTGAAGGAGTTAGACATGCTATTTATAGAATAGGGGCTTAAGTCTGTTAATAAGCACAACTGCAAATTAGTACCAATTAGTATTTGTTAATGAAAATTATTGGTATTTATCACCAACTATTTGCCAATATAGTGCCAATTAATCATGTTATGTAAAGTCAGAAAATTATTTTTCACAGAGTGGGTGGTTGATGCCCGGAATGAGGGAAGTGGTGGAGAAAAAACTGTGGTGGAATTTAAAATGACTTGGGATGAACACAGAGGATCTCTAATTAGAAAATGAATGGTATAAAAAATAAAGGGTTGCATATTGCATGTTATGTTATGTTATGTTATGTTACACAATTCTTGTATTCCACAATTACAATTGCTAGTTCTATATGGATCAAATGGCAAGACAACAGGATCAGTTTCCCAGAATTAACAGTAATGTATGATTATATAATTAGAATTATAATTGAAAGTGTTTTACAAATAAATACATTTTGAGAGTCTTATGAAATGTTAGATAATTTGATATGCGGTGAATCGATAAAGGCAATGAATTCTAAACATATGCAACCTGGTAATATACAGAAAAATTAAAGATTTTAAGACTCTTACCTGCTTATAATCGAAAGAGAAAAACGCCTATATTGCGACCCAAATCGGGAGATGGGCATCTTTCTCCCGTGGGTGCCCAGATTGGTATAATCGAAAGCCGATTTTGGGCGTTTCCAACTGCAATCCGTCGCGGAAACGGGTAAAGTTGATGGGGGCATGTCGGAGGCGTGGTGAAGGCGGAACTGGGGTGTGGTTATCGGCCGAGGAGAGATGGGCATTCTTTAGCTGATAATCAAAAAAAAGGCATTTTTACCACGATTTTGGGTCACTTTTGTTGGACCCGTTTTTTTCACGAACAAGTCCCAAAAAAGTGCCCCAACTGCCCAGATGACCACTGGAGGGAATCGGGGATGACCTCTCCAGACTCCCCCAGTGGTCACTAACCCCCTCCTACCAAACCCCCCCCCCCCACACTTTAAATACTTTTTTTCCAGTCTCTATGCCAGCCTCAAATGTCATACCCACCTCTATGACAGCGGAATGTGTTCTATCCTGTGACAGCCTTTCCCTGGTTCTGATGTGGCTCTTGGGTGAGTGTGACACCTTTTCTGTTATGTGGGTGAGGGATATTGGGCTCCGTGATTCCATTAGCTTGTGTTAAATGCTCACGATGTTGGTAGTTGGTAGGCTCTACTCCCATGGTGCTTTTCCCCCTGCTTACTGGGTCAGAGTATGCCCTGTTTTGTTTCCGGTAGTTCATGAGGTAGTGGCCATTTTTGTAAGCCAGTTTTAGATCCCTTGCATGTGTTAGCCACGTTACAGAACTTAGTTCTTACCTTGAATGTGGCTGAAAGAGGGCATTGTACAGCATTCTGCCAGCTCTGACCTACTGCTAATCTCAGTACCAGCGAGACTCGTTGCCAGTGGGGCACAACCTCTGATCTGCAGTTAACTGTGAGTAAGCGTGCTTATTCCAATAAAGGACGTTTTCGGAGAGATTAGTCTTCAGGTGTCAACTGGTGTGCCAATGTTATATAGCAGCAACAAGTCCTAGAGGCCTGCATGTATGGAGGTCCCTGGAGCACTTTTAGTGGGTACCGCAGTGCACTTCAGCCAGGTGGACCCAGGCCCATCCCCCCCCTACCTGTAACACTTGTGCTGGTAAATGGGAGGTCTCCAAAACCCACTGTACCCACATGTAGGTGCCCCTTCACCCCTAAGAGCTATGGTAGTGTTGTACATTTGTGGGTAGTGGGTTTTGGGGGAGGGGGTTGGGTGCTCAGCACCCGTGGTAAGGGAGCTATGCATGTGGGAGCTGTTTCTGAAGTCTACTGCACTGACCTCTAGGGTGCCCAGTTGGTGTCCTGGCATATCAGGGGTGCCAGTGTACTACGAATCATGGCCCCTCCCATGACCAAATGGCTCGGATTAGGACGTTTTTGAGCTGGGCATTTTTAGTTTCCCTTATCGCTAAAAAAAACAAACCCCCAGCTGAAAAAGTCCATTTTTTCGAAAATACGGTCTGTCCCGCCTCTTCACATACCCATTTTCGGACATAGACGCGCATGGAGATAGGCGTTCGCGTTCGATTATGCCCCTCTTAGCCTGCTTAAATAATGGAAAATGGAATCACAGTTGATTATGAGTCTTGCTGCCATTTCTAGTAGAAAGAAGGGTTAGCCAATCAACTAGATATAATGGGGCTTCACCATATAGGATCCAAAATGCTAGAGTACATAATTTAAATTGCATTCTAGCATTAGTAGGTAACCAATGTAATTTTTTAAGCAATGGGGAAATGGAATCTGATCATTAGGCAAAGTATATCAACCTAGTTGTAAAAAAACAATTATTGTTATAGAACAGCTTATGTAAATAACATTACATTAATCTAATCTCAACAAAACCATGAACTGTACTAACAGACTACATTTTTCAGGTTCAAAGTATTTATGTATCAATCTAATTTTTTTTTAGCATGTAGAAAGACTTACTAATCAAAGATTTAACTTGATTAGAAAATGTCATGGAACAATCCACATCTACACCCAAGATTCTTGAACATGAATCTAGCGTGAAAATATTAGTAGCAATTGAAAAATGTTGAGCTAATTCAATGGAATCTGATGGTCAAGTGGTGCTTAGATGGCAACTCTGGCTGTATCAACTAAGTTCGGTGACGGGCTGGCTTTTATGGTCTGAGTCCCGCATATTACAATATGGTTTAGGATGGGTTGTAGAGAGCTTTCGACGGAAACTTCAGTAATTTGGAATGTGAGGATAGCGCCATCAGACTTTTCTGGTCTGTGTCCTGCAAATGACAAGAAGGATTTGGAAAGGCTTTGACTGTAACTCCAGCAGTCAGAACATAAGGACAGAGCTGGGCGGACTTCTACCATCTATGTCCCAGAAACACCAAAGAAAGACCATGATCAAGTATATAATATCATATTCATTGTTGATTTCATCTAGCATTGAGAATGAATGTGACCTGTTGGGTAGACTGGATGGACCATTTAGGTCTTTATCTGCCATTACTTACTATGTTACTATCAGGCTTATTTTCAAAAGTGATCACCGGCAATCTTCCGACATAAATCGAGAGATGACTGGCGATCTCTCAAAAGCGGCGAAATCGGTATAATCGAAAGCTGCTTTTTTTACACCATCGCCGCTTTCCCCGTTGCCAAGCCGGTGAAAGTTCAAGGGGGCGTGTCAGTGGCGTAGTGAAGGCGGGACATGGGTGGCATGGGGCGTGGCTGCCAGATGGCTGGCTTACGCGGATAATGGGAAAAAAAGCGGCATTAATCAGTATTTCTCCGGGTTTACTTGGTCCTTTTATTTTCACGACCAAGCCTCAAAAAGGTGCCCCAACTCACCAGATGACCACCGTAGGGAATGGGGGATGACCTCCCCATACTCCCCCAGTGGTCACCAACCCCCTCCCACACTAAAAAAATAAAAATAAAAACCTTTTTTTGCCAGCATGTATGCCAGCCTCAAATGTAATACCCAGCTCCCTGACAGCAGTATGCAAGTCTCTGGAGCAGTTTTTAATGGGTGCAGTGCACTTCAGGCAGGCAGAACCAGGTCCATCCCCCCTTACCTGTTACACTTGTGGTGCTAAGTGTTGAGCACTCCAACTCCCCCCCCCCAAAACCCACTGTACCCACATGTAGGTGCCCCCTTCCCCCATAAGGGCTATGGTAATGGTGTAGAGTTGTGGGGAGTGGGTTTGGGGGGCATTTGGGGGGCTCAGCACTCAAGGTAAGGGAGCTATGCACCTGGGAGCTATTTGTGTATTTTTTAAAACATTTTTAGAAGTGCCCTCTAGGGTGCCCGGTTGGTGTCCTGGTATGTTAGGGGGACCAGTGCACTACAAATGCTGGCTCCTCCCATGACCAAATGCTTTGGATTTCGCTGGTTTGAGATGGCCGGCATTTTTTTCCATTATCGCTGAAAAACAAAACAGGCGATCTCAAACCTGGCGAACTCTGACATTTGGCCAGGCCAAACCGTATTATCGAAAGAAAAGATGGCCGGCCATCTTTTTCGATAATACGATTACGTCCAGCTGTTGCATCGCCGCCAAAATAGATCGCCAGCAATCTATTTCCCGGCGCCATTTGATTATGCCCCTCCACGTTATGCATGTAATTGGCCTTACTTTATACAACTATGTGCCCAATTGCATGCCTAAATTTAGGCACCATTAATAGAATTTGAGGGTTAGGGGATAATTTTCTACAGATCATCTAAAGTTATATGCTGAGATGATATGAGTTAAGTGTGAATTCTATATCAGCAACAATACGTTTAATTGCCTTTATAGAATACTTTAAGAAAATATAGATTGACTTAGGTCTATTGCAAATAAGTGATCCACTTAACTCCAAAAAAGTAGACCGTGGGTTCACAACAAATTTGGTATATGGGGGAGAAAAAGTCTCATACTTGTCACAGGGTCATGATTCTCACAATCATTACCCAATATGTGGATGGAACCCTTTTTGTGACCGGCTTAATCATTGACAAAAACCCCCTTCCAACATTGGTTGGAGCCTCCCGAGGGCAGTGCCTATCGAACCCTTCACTCCTTGGTGCTCGATGCCTCCACCTGATGAAAATACCCTCTTCTCCCCCAGGAAATCCAAAAAACAAGTTCAAATGAAAACTGTGAGGATCAAGGATGGAAATTAGATTAGGCAGGCCTGGGAGACTTTTATAGTCTCTCAAGTCCAAAACCCACTCTGGAGTCAGCAGTTCATACAAACTCAAACTGTTTATTCAACTCTGAAAAATCAGGAACATCAACCAAGATCAACTCTCCAACACTTGAGGCAAGTCTTTTAAAACCACAGTCCTTCTGGTATTCCCTCAAGGGAACTCCTGTGCTCTCCGTCCTTGTAGTTATGTACAGAGGCTTTTCAGAAGGACTATTTACACTTTGTACAGACTCCTGTCCATGCCTATCTCAGAGAATAATGTCCCAATTTTGTGTTCCTCTCACTTCACAGATCCAGACCCTTCATGGCCTGATCTCCTTCCAAGGTGTCCTTTGTTTTGGTTCACCCTGGTTTTAGGATGGGCTGTCCCTGGATCCAATCCCATGCTCCAGGGCTGGGTCTCTCCACTGCCCACCCGTAGCTCTCCTCACTTTTTCCCAATTACTTTGCTGAGCCACAACTCCTCCTGGGATTCCACTTTACTCCTCCAGGTCACTGGCAGAAGACCAAAGACCCCTCTTAAGGGCAAACTATCACCTTTATCTCCTCCTAATCTCCTCCCCCCACCACACCCCATCACTCTTCAGTCTTATGGCACTATTCCTCTATATTTATTTCAAAACTACTCCTCTTGGGCTGATCTTCCTCCCACCCAGGGACCTCCCAGTCACTCCCCCCAGTGACCCTCAACAGGGATTTATTCTACAAGTAATCCCAACCTAACAGGGGTTACACTAGGAAACATTTCATTCATAAACACTGGAGCAGCAATTCAGTAATTTCAGTCATCAGGTCATGAAGACATGATTAGGCAACCTAGAGAAGTGTTCAAATAAAGAAAAAGAAAAACCTTAAGTATTGTGACAATTAGTGATAGCATTGCTTCTGTTTACCCTCAACCAACATTCAACAGTGCGACAATGATATTGCCACATGCATTCAGTCTGTTTCTATTCTGAGCAAATTCCTTTGAAAACTGTCCTAATAACTGCCTTCACTCTGTCCAGAAAGTTTCAATAACCTCTGTCCAGAACGTTTCAATAAATTGCTTTTTCCACACCCCAGGGGGTGCATCTCTCACATGTTCCCCTGCACCCCACCCCTGCTACCTTAAAATCATCTCTGCTGCAGTCTTCACCCAGGCAGAGGCAGCGGCAGCGGTACTCATAGGCTGCCTGAAGCCTACACAAGGACTTCCTCTCTGAACCATCCTGTCCTTCACAAAACAGGAAGTTGTGTCAGAAGGGGCAGGATGGTTCAGAGAAGAAGCCCAGGTGCAGGCCACAGACAGCATATGAGTGCCGCTGCATGGCCGTCAAAAAGGGCTTTTTCTATTTTATTTTCTGACAACGTGCTAATGTTAGCATTAGTGTGCCACATACAATGGAGAGGGTCAAAGTACACAGCACACACAATCCAAAAAAGAAGCACAAAGTGCTCTCAAGAAATGGTACGTGTGCTTTATTAATGACCAACACAGGTCATCTTTTGGCATGAAACAATACCTGCCTCAGGGTCAATTCTAAAATGTGAATAGAAAAATTAAATGCTATATATAAAAAACAATAAAAACTGTACTGTGACCAAAAACCAGACTAAACATAATTCAGTGGATAATGACATATGAGAAGGCTAAGACATAAATGTGCCCTGATAAAAAGTGACTTGAATGCACCCTGATGCAGTGTGACAATCATTGTTGATAAAATGTGTACATATTAAATAAACTAGAACGGATGTTTATGAAGATCTACCATCATCCATTATGGTGAGAAATATGTGATGAATATGTGATAATAAAAATAAATAGAATGTAAAACAAGGCATCCACATAGTGATGAAACCATAGAAAAGTGACTAACAGAAAAATGAAAAATGAAAAACAGGGCTTACCAACATGACAGCACAAATCACATGAGCTGTTCCTCAAAGTGTAATGCTTAGTATATTGCCAATCTACACTTTTAAGAAAATAAATAAATAAAATAAAACATGTAATAACCCATGTGCTCATGGGTGTCTCTACCATTAGCACGCTAATTTTTAGCGAGTGCTAAAATCGCTAGTGCATCATAGTAAACAGGGCCCCATGATTCTTACATTATAAATAGGAATAAAAGAATCTGAAATGATAATGTAAACATGATAATTATAAACATAAGAATAAAGTGCTTGCAAAATGTACAATACAGTTCATCACATTATATCATTGTTGGGTATCTAAAATATCTCATTACAGTGAAAATGGTTAGCGGTAAATAAACAGCACACTACTTGGGACACAGTGCATACATAGCACTGTGTGTACTAGAACACAAGACAAACCTTAGCTATACATTGGAAGAAATACTTCTACCTACAAAACTCAGGTGTCAAAACATCAACTGGACACAACTGTATCCCTTCACCGAGTCTGATCAATCACGGTATTAAATGGACTGATCAATCTGTGTGAATCAGTGCCAGCATCATGCAAAAAGGTAAAATAAATCCCATAAAGGAACTATGATCAATAAAATGGGGAAAACAGCATGTAGCCTTACCCGGACATGGAGAAACACAGACTTGATGTGCAACACGCCGCCATGGATATGAGCTAAAAAGCTAGACACACTTACAGTATGCGCACAGTGCCTTTTGAAGCCATAAATGAAAATGAGGCTCAAATAATAATGTAAACAGACTGTGCATCATAAAGTGAAGCAACGTGTACCAGTGGCATAAAACAGACCTATAAAAACGTAATATCTTCACAAACATAATATCTATGGAGGAGTGGCCTAGTGGTTAGGGTGGTGGACTTTGGTCCTGAGGAACTGAGTTCGATTCCCACTTCAGGCACAGGTAGCTCCTTGTGACTCTGGGCAAGTCACTTAACCCTCCATTGCCCCATGTAAGCCGCATTGAGCCTGCCATGAGTGGGAAAGCGCGGAGTACAAATGTAACAAAAATAAATACTAGAAGTGTACAGGCGAGTGAAAGTGAATAAGGAGACCTCAACAGTTTAGACTGATGGGGTAATAACATTGACTGAGTCAGAAGGAAAAGAAGGGTGAATTCATAGAAGTGAGGGAGTAGGGGAAAGACAGAAAGTAGTATAAAAGAGGAGGATGAGAGTGGAAAAATAATTGGAAGATGAGGATTGGTGGTAATCATGGTAATGGCTGTGGGTAAACAGAGAGGTTTTTGGCGGGGTAAAATAATTATTTGGGTGGGCAGGAGCGGGTGAGGGTGGATGAGGGGTTAAGAACTTTGTGGTGGTGTGGAGTTTGCATTTTGTGTGCGAAGTGGCAATAACGTCTTACCTGAATGCTGTGCCAGAGTGGGTTGTGAGTTGATAACTCTGAAGATCCGTATGAATATTTGCACCTGCTATAAACAGCGCCATGTTCAGATTGTATGTTTTTTAGGATTTAGAAACTCTGTGTGTTGTACTGTATTGTTCCTGATAATTTTACAATTTTGGTGAGTGTTTAAACCCTACATTATACTCAGTTAACCTGTATTTTGTCTTTGCTACTGATGCCTGCGTTCTTATTGCTGATTCTTGTTCTGGCTCTATCCCTTTCTTCCACCCTTTGCCTTTTTACACTTGTGCCCTCTTCCTGAACCCAATATTTTGGCACTGAAGAAGTCTGTTATGAAATGGTGCTTAATTATAGAGTGGATTGGTGTGGAAATACCACCAAATTCTGTGCTAAATTTTTTGGCACTTATATTACTAGAATAGGGTGCACATTTGCACTCTCGACTGTGCTCAGCACCCATATATGGGTGTGAAATATGATTTGATACTGTTTTTTCCATTTGTGTAGAATTTTTCTTATACTGTACAAATGCAGGTGTTTTTTTTTTTTTTTTTTTAATCTTGATCTCTCCTTCTTTAGGATAGTTCATCCTTTCTTAGAGGATCTTTAATTGCAGCTGTTCCCTGCATTGAGGTTAAATTTCCTGTCTCAGCTGTACTATCCTTTTCAATTGAGCTGGAAGGTTAAGAGTTGAGAATCCCAAGCTTATATGAATGATGTGCATCAGACTTCCTGTTTCTATATGCAGCCTTACTGACTGAAGGTGGTCTGAGGGCAATGTGGGTTCTGATGCATTATAGGATCTGCAGTGCTGATCTCAATCCTGATGATGGGGGGCGTGCGATAAGAATATGCTGAAGCCTGTATAGCATATTGCATCCCATACTAGGGTCGTTTGGGGGTGACAAACTTTGCAGCTGTGCCTGGACCGCTTGCCTAATGGTTAGGGCAGTGTGTTTAGGGGCAAAGAGTAGGCTATGTCAATTGCCATAGCCATTTAGGGGCAGTAGGCTGCCAATTAGCATAGGGTTAGCATGTGAGGCCTTACTGCCTAAAAATTGGGAAATTAGCGTGTGGCATTTAATGGGCCCCCAAGTTTTAAACTGAAATTTTACAGGCCTGTTTGTGGGAACACTCCATCTCCTATATTGACAAACATCATGGGATTTAAAAAAAATAATAAACCAAAGTCAAATTTAAAATGCTTACTAATCACTAAGAAGAAAATCAAAGACTCAATGAGTGGGTAAGATAACTGTACATAGAACATAAGAAATGCCACATAAGTCCAGTATCCTGTTTCCAACACTGCACAATACAAAACGTATATGGCAGGATTCCAAAGGCTAGATCCAGTTCTTGTTGAGTACTGTAAACCCAAGGCCAATAGAGGCTTTCCCAAGTCTACCTGATTACCCCCCCCCCCCCCCCGGTTTACTAAGCCGCGCAGCAATGCCAACACAATCCATTCAAAGTGAATGGACTGTGTCGGTATTAGAGCGCCGCAGCCGCTAACATGGCTTAGTAAATGGGGGGGGGGGGGGGGTTAATTGGTTTATGGACCTTTCTTCTAGGAACTTATCTAAATCCTTTTAAAACCCAACTGTATTTATTGTTCTCACTACATCTTCAGGTACCAAATTTCACAACTTGATTGTCAGCTGAGTGAAAAGAATACATCCTCAAAGTTGGTTTTAAAGTGCTACCTATTAGCTTCATGAAGTGTCTCCTAGTCTTACTACTATTTATTTATTTGTTGCATTGGTATCCCACATTTTCCCACCTTTTTGCAGGCTCAATGTGGCTTACATTATGCCGTAAAGGCGATCGTCATTTACGGAATGTTTCTCCTCAGTCACTTAAGGTTTTTAATATTTTGGCAACAGAATACACAGCAGTTAACTCCTGATGAAGGCTGTACAGCCGAAACATGGCCTGTGTTGAGTGAGATTGTCTGGGGCGGCATTATTCTGTGTTTGATCAAGACTCACATACAGCTATCAATAAAATATCCTCTTTAACCACACTGGATCATCTTGGTAATTTATCCCTCTCACGTTTTGAGGTTTGCAGGGGCAGTGAATGATTGTTAATGTGCTAACCAACTAATGTGCTGATGTCACTGCCATGTTAACTGGTTAGCACATCCATATCACAGGAGCCCTTAATGCCTCCTAAACAGGAGGTGGTAAGTGTTCCCATGGTAATGAGTAAAAAGAAAAACAGTTCAAAATATTTACAAGTATTCTCTTGATTAAGAAAGTGATAGTACTAAACAGAAAACATATACCTATGCAAAAATTAAAATAAAAAGAAAATCAGACACAGTCTCTCACAAAGAAAGTCCTCCAATTAGGGGGGCTGAACAATTCAATCTAGGAGCCATAGTAAGGAAAAAGAAGAAGGAAAAAACAAAAACAAAAAACAAATTAAGAACAGCATTACATCCAATTACTTAAATTAACAGCATTGTGATGAATCAATAGACTGTGGTTTGGAAACGGCCTGAGGAGTAGATGAAGCTAAAGATATTATAATCTGTTAGAAATAAGGATAATTGCAAAGCTTCAAAGAATGTAAACAGTGTTTCTGAGTTTCACAATACACTTGCAAGGGTACCTAAACCAAAAGATGCTCCAATCTGCAACATTCCTTCTCTTTTGGAAAGCCTGTGCAAATTAAGGAAAAATGCATATCTTTAATCCCCCAAATAGAGCATCTTTATTTAGAAAAAAACAAAGCCTCATTATATGGTCTTTATCCATATCCAAGACACAATTAAGGTGGAAGGAGTTGCTTGTAATTTTATAGATGTTTCCAAAAAATTGTTAGTCCCATCTATTCGATATTCACTACTGGTTCCAGAGAATCCACAGAGACCGCAGAAGTTAAAGGTTTAGTCTTTAAAAGTAAATAATATGCTCTGACTGTTTGTGGTTAATTAGGTTCTGGAGCTTTTAAAACAATCTCCCAGGTATTTCCTGAACATTTCTTTTGCAAAAATATTTGGAACTTTTAGGAAATTTATCAAGAATAGATTTTTGTTATGAATAGTATTCTCCAAGTTATCAATCATCATGTAAGAGAAGATTATCCTTCTTTAATGCTGCACTGTTTTGAAAAACAGGTTCCACTTTGGTTTCAGTCTCTTGGAGGTGATTAGTTAAACCATTCAGCCCCTGCTGGTTTGCATTAATCTTCTCAAGGAAATCATTACTTGAAATTGTAAAGATAGCAGCTTACCCAATTCTTCAATAGCTGATCATATTGAGTCCAAAGAGATCTCAGCTGGGCAGTGTAATATGAATGTGAAAGCAGGACTCATTCTTGCAGTTTGCAGTTCCAGTGCTGCTGAATCAGGAGGTCAGCTTTCCCTGTGAGGGGGGCTGAATCATCCTTCTGCATTCCAGTCCATGCGGCAGCAACAACAGCTGCCTGGATAGTCCTAATGCTAGAGCTTCCAGCTCTTACCAGGCTTACATTGTTTCCAGCTCTAATGGAGTTACCATAACCTGCTCCATCGATACTCCTTGCAGCGCACTTCCGGGCATGTTTATTGGACCTGAGCATTGAAGATGGTGGTCCATAGGACCAAAAGAGGGTACAGTTGGTGAGGCTTCTTTACCCACCATACTACTGTCTTTCCTCTTTCTTCCCATCAAAATGAAGATAAAAATAAGCGAAGGAAAACAAGAGCTCAAATGCTCAGGGTATGCTGGTGGCCATTTTGCTCTACCCCAAGTACTATTTTTTTTAAATGGTGGCTTGCTAATGCTAAAAATAAAGCATGACCAGAAGTAAAACAAACAAACCAAAAAAAAGGAAAAAAGCTCTTTCTTTTTTTTAAATTTATTAAGGTCTTTATTTAGCATTGACAAGGTATATTATCCAGTTACACACCAGCAAAAGTAGAGCAAAACTTATCATTAATCAGGCTTCAATCTGTCAGCCCTACTTTACAAACCAAATACTGTAGTCATTTTAGTGATCAATGCTGCAAACAAATACCTAATGACCCTTAAATGTTTTAAACCTATATAATTTTTGAAATTTATGTAAGCCCTCCCTAGTTCCTCCCATCCCTCTAAGCCTCCATTCCATTCTTCTCTTTTAAACCCCCACCCACTAAGTCCCATCCCCCCCTTTCCCACCCTTTATCTCTCCAACATTCAAACAAGGTCAATGCACAAGACATGGTCACCCAACTATTTCAAACCAGACACACATTTACAAACGGGCTCCACACTCTCTCCCACTTAGCCAAGATTTTCTTTTTCTCCGCAGTCAAGCGTTCCATTTCACTTATATACCAGACCTTTGATATCCACCTCACCATCGAGGGAACCTTAGGGGACTTCCAACTCTGCGCCAAATTAATACGAGCAGCATGTAAGAGTCCCTGAAGCAACCTAAAGTGGGAGTCTGTAAGACCAATTGGTCTCATCCCCAACAAGAAGACAGCAGGATGCCACTGCACCGGTCTACCCACCCAAACCTGGGCCCGAGACTGGACTCGAAAAAAGCTCTTTCTGATGATCTTGCTAGAAGTGTATTTAGCACGTGGGAAAGGCCTGCGTAAGGATGCGCTAAGCCAACTTCTTAAAGCAACTTAGTAAAAGTGCCCCTTAGATAGTGAGCACTTTAGGGATAGGAAAATGCCTACTGCACCT
Source organism: Microcaecilia unicolor (assembly GCF_901765095.1). Lineage (NCBI taxonomy): Eukaryota > Metazoa > Chordata > Amphibia > Gymnophiona > Siphonopidae > Microcaecilia > Microcaecilia unicolor. The sequence continues at coordinate 78,944,343 of NC_044037.1, read as the reverse complement.
GTATTTAATTCACACTGAACTATTACTGAAAGGGCATGCACTAAATAAATACTAGATTATCAACTTTCTAGATTACAAATCTTAAAAGATTTTGCTGCAAAATTGATTTTTCATAAATCAAAATGGGATAGGGTTACTCCTTGTTTACTATCTGTTCATTGGTTATCTATCAAAGCAGTGATCCAATTTCAACTATTAACTTTTCTGTTTAAGATTTTCGCCTATGTTTACTAAGCGGCGCTATGGACGAATTAGCATTTTCAATGCGTGTAAATGGTTTACGCACATTAAACGCTAATGCACCCATAGAAATGTATAGGTGCATTAGCGTTTAATGCACCTTAAATTTACAGGCACGTTAAAAATGCTAACACAACTTAGTAAACATACCCCTTTGTTTCCAAGGGAAAAATGCAAAAAAGAAAGACATTAGGATGTATGGTGGGGCCAGTTTACTAAGGTGTGCTAGCGTTTTTAGCGTGTGCACAAAATTAGCACACGCTGTGTAGGCGCCCATAGGAATATTGTGGGTGCCTACACAGTTAGCGCGTTCTAATGGTTAGCGCGCACTAAAAGCACTAACATGCCTCTAGCGTGGCTTAGTAAACGGGGCCCTTAGTAGACTGGCCACACAGACATCCCAGCAAAGCAGTGGGGCACCCTAAGAGGCACTGCAGTGGACTTTAAATAAAAGGTCCCAGGCATACATCTCACTGTTACCCCCTTATATTGTATAGGGAGCCCTCCAAAACCCATCAAAAACCTACTGTACCCAACTATACAATAGTGCATGGCCTAGTTCCAAAATATATGTATTCATGGATCGCCATATATATTTCAAATCAACAATTACACTCAGTTGGTCAACTTAGCATGGTACTGCTCCCTATCAAAGCCTTCAGGATGCAATCTATGAAAATGAGTTTTATGCCTGGTATTGGTCCAGAAGTATTGAATACTCAACCATTAGAACTTCTGTGTCAAACTAATTATTTACTTTATCGTCAATAATTGAAAACATGGTTACTTAAGAAATACTTTCTTATGGAATGAGCTGTCAATGGTATCCTTATTCTGATGTTATAGACTATTTTATATTTAATCTCTGTTTTTCATTTTTATTGTAATTTGCTTTAAGCCGTTATTTTTGGTTTAAAGCAGAATATAAATGTATAATTAATTTAAATTAAACATATGCTTATAGTTAGACCTGATATTTACATGTTGCCACTTGGATGTTTGTTATACATCAGTAACTAAATTTTGCCAAATGTCTTACTCTTTTGCTTATCTTGCTGTGACCCAACTCTTTTTATTATGCCTAGCTTTGGCTGTTTTTAGAACAAAATGGCCAAGTTTATATATGTGGAGGGGCATTTTCGATATGGCATCTAAGTCTGAATTGAGACATTTTGCTGAAAATGTCTCAAAAATGTCTAGCTCACAGCCATAATTGAACTAGAAAAATGTCTACATTTCTAGTTTGATTATGGCTTTGAGCTATACATTTTTATGCTAAAAACGTCCATCTGGACGTACCATTAAAAAAAAGAAAAAGTCCCAAGGGAAAAACAAGCCATGAGGATGTCTGCCTGGATGCATTCCTAGTAAACTGGCTACACAGATATCCCAACAGTGCAGAGGGGCAGCCTAGTGTTCAGTGGAGTAGACTTTACATTAAGGGATTCAGTTAGAAATTCCACTAAACCCCTTCATATTTTATTATGAGCCCTCTGGGAAGAGAAAACGTACTGTACCTAAAGGTCCACTTCTAAAATAACCCTCAGGCTTGCAGGTGACTTATATATTGAGGTACAGGAAGTATTGCTATGCTCCAGGAGGGCTTACATATTTGTACTGAAATTAGAATTAAAGTGAGAATTGATCTGGATGCCGTTGTTCACTGTCTACTGCACTGACCACTAGGCTACTCCACCACTTGCTACTTTCTTAGGAATGACATAATATCTGGAAGTGTCATAAAGCCTGATATTTACTGTCATTGTCACATCTTTGAGAGTTGGGAGGGGGATCAGTGACCACTGGGTGATTCAGGGGGACTATGCCTTAATCCCTTCAGTGGTCAGCTGGTCAGTTAGGGCAAAGTTTTGTGACTCAGTTGTGACTGAAACAGGTCTAGATAAACATGTACTTCCTTTTTTCTTTTTGCCATGTATATTTTTTTATTTTTCATTATCGCTAAAAAATGTCCAGATTTTAAGCCTGCCCATAAACGCCCCCTTGCGATTGAGCTGAACTGCGGAGTAAAACGTCCCAATTCTGAGTTTTGAAAATCACAGCTTAGATATTTGTGCCACTTTCAAAATGTTTTTCTTTTTGAAAATGAGCACCATAATCAATTGGTATTAAAAACAAAAACAAAACCACTTATGCAGTTGGTGCCCCTAAACAACTCCATTTCACTGCTAATGCTTATGAATGACATCAGATTTAGTGCAGGGTAGAGGTTAAAGCAGTGGGCTGAGAACCAGGAATACAAGGGTTTATTTCCCACTTGCCCTATTAAACAACTTGTGACCTTGGGTAAGTCACTTAACTCTCCACTGTTTCATATGTAAAATTTAGATTCTAACTCTCTGAGACAAAAATATACCTACTGTACATCTGGAGCTCAGATATGGAAAGATGAATAATCAGATCTAGAATACAAATCCTCCACCCATCCCTTTTAAATGAAGCTGAGAATAATTGATGCATCCAGAGGATATAACTGAGATAGAATGTCCATTATCATTATAGCTGAGCCAACTTTCTGTGATACAGGCAATATTCAAATTTTGCTCCGAATCTCTTAGACCCCTGATGCAGGCCGTTTTGGCCGAAACACGAGTCGTGTCGGGTCTCCCCTTATGTTTTAGATGAACCTTTAATAAAGACTATTTTGGACACCATCTGTGAGAGGATCTTTTCCTTTGCTATACTGTTTCAAGCTTGGTGCTTTTTACTCAAATGGAGCAATTTGCCTTCTGTTTTTGGACTCTTACTTGTGATTGAAACAGGCTTCTACCAAAACATCTAACTTTTAGCCCTGTATGTTTTTTCTTTATTCCATTATGGCAAAAGAACCTCCAAGTTTTGGGAACACCCATATCCTGCCCCAAACACGACCCTTGTAATTTGCATGTATGGAAGAGAAAAACATCTTAAATCTAAGTTTTAAAAATTGAGGTTTGGACATTTTTGGAGAAAAATGTCCAAACGCCACTTAATTCCATTTTTGAAATGTTTTTCCCTTTTGTGAATGAGCCCCTTACGCACCTAAATGTACATTTACCTGCAAAAACGTCATTTGAGTGCTAAGTTCTATTCTAAAAATAGACACTCAAATGGTATAGTTCATATTTGCAAGAAGGAATTTATATGGATGGAGCATGGGAAGGCCATAGAAGGGGCAGATATTTAGATGGGCAACTTATAGAATACTATAAGTTGCCCATATGTCCCCTACATTTAGATGCCTTCATTTATGCCAGGTCTATGCAAGGTGTAAATGGAACTGCCTAAATATGCACTAATATTGGGTGCCCAAATATATCATTAAGGCAGGTGTCTATATAGAATAGGCTCTCAACCCACGTCACCAGGCACCTAAATGGGAGAACTCTGTTATAGAATTAATATCAAAGATGTGGTTTATCTTCACAACCTTGTCTTTTGATTGGGTGACAGTGAAGGGCGTAATCGAACGTGAACGCCTATCTCCATGGGCGTCTATGTCCAAAAACGGGTACGTGAAGAGGCGGGACAGACCGTATTTTCGAAAAAATGGACGTTTTTCAGCTGGGCATTTGTTTTTTTAGCGATAATAGAAACTAAAAACGCCCAGCTCAAAAACGTCCTAATCCGAGCCATTTGGTCGTGGGAGGGGCCATGATTCGTAGTACACTCACCCTCCTGACATGCCAGGATACCAACTGGGCACCCTAGAGGTCCGTGTGGTGGACTTCAGACAACGCTCCCACATGCATAGCTCCCTTACCACTAATCTCTCCAAAAACATCCTTTATTGGAATAAGCACGCTTACTCACAGTTAACTGCAGATCAGAGGTTGTGCCCCACTGGCAACGAGTCTCCCTGGTACTTGTTGGAATGTAATTGTATTTTACATGCATTGCCTGTCACCTATTATTTCTCTGTGATTACTCTGTGACCTCTGATGTGAATTACTTAGAGAGGTCACATAGCTATGCAACTTCCTGTGGGGGTTAGATGCAGCAGATGCAGCACATGGAGCACATGGAGCTCATGATCTCTCCTAACCTGAGAGGATCTATGGTGGTGTGAGCATCCATTACCATCTAAGCACATGGAAGGAGCTGATAATACAAATGTATAGTAATATGTATATATAAGCCTGTCTGATTATAATCTAACTACAAACTGTGAGTAAACAGATGTTTTGTTACTTCAACTTTAAAGTGACTCAGCAGTGAATTATTCAGGGGTGAATGAGAGAGAGATGAAGAAAGAAATTAACATTTCTAAAGCTGAAGCTGTGTGTACTAAAATCTGCTAATTATTTACTACAAATAATCCAACAAAAGGGTTATGGGCCCAGGGCTCAGGAATTGAAAAAGAAGAGAAATATTACCAGGCAGAAAAAAAGGCCACATTTTTCTCTTAAGTTTTAAAGGAAAGATTCAGTCTGTCTCTCTCTCCCCCCACACAGCAGACAGAAGGCTAAGAAAATGGCTGAGGGAGGAAATTCACCATTGTTCTATTCTCTCAAGGTGCCTAGATTAACTGAGTTTAATTATCGGCAGTGGGAACTAAGATTCATATGTCTCCTTCGAGCAAAAGGATTAAATATATGCTTAGACCAAGACAGAACAGCTGAAAATATGGCTGAATGGGACAATGCAAACTATTATGTGAAGTGCATGCTTTTGGAAGCTCTCTCAGAGAAACAAGCCATATTAGTGGAGGGAAAAGATACACCAAAGGACATTTTATATAAACTGAGAACTATGTATGCAACTACATATGCAAAGCAGCAACCAATTTGGTTGGCAGAGTTGAATGAAACCAAATTAAGGGATAAAAGTAAATGTAATGATCACATTATGCATCTTATGTCTTCATTTCAAAAATTAGAACTTTCTGGAATTCCCATGTGTGATGCATTGAAAAGAGCATTTCTTTTTACCTCACTATCAAAGAAGTTTGATGTTTTTAGGTCTGTAAATGAGGCCATTGAAGGGCAATCTTTTGAACAGACAACATCAAAACTAAGGCAGGAATGCATAATAAATGATTCTGAGGAGATGTGTTCTCAAAGCAAGTCAGAGAGAAATGAAACAAATTTCTTGGCAAAGAACAGAGGAAGGCGGAGCTATGGGAAAACTCCACCCAAGGGCAAGCTGATTTGCTACTCATGTGGAAAGGAGGGACATGTATCTAAATGGTGTAAGGAAACACAAAACACTCCCTCTAGCTCACCTAAGCCAATGGAACTAAAGAATTTTCAAACCAGGAAATGTATGAAGGACAAAGATAAACACAAGGGCTTTCTAATGGCAGAAAAATCTTTGACTATGGTAAATAATAATTCAAATGAAAGTACTTGGATTTTGGATTCAGGGAGCACATGCCATTTAACCAATTGTAAGAATTTCTTTCAGGAAATGTGTCCAGAGGAAGGTATTCTTAAAACTGCAAACGCAGGGACTGCTAAGATCCAAGCAAAAGGTATTGGATTCTTAAAATGCAAAGTGTCTAATGAAGTTAAAGAGATTCCTGTAAGTGATGTCTTGTATATTCCCCAAGCAGTTTGCAATATGCTTAGTGTATCTACATTAGATAAGAAGGGATTTGTGATTCATTTTGAAAACAGTAAGTGCACAATCTCTAAAAATGATGAAGTGTATGCTGAAGCTTTTATGCATAATGATGTTTATAAGCTGAACATTTCAGGTGAAGCCTCACATATGGCGCAAGTAAGGAAGAATGATGGTAAATGTAGTCTGGAAATCTGGCACCGCCGCCTGGGACATCGTGATTCTAAGGTGATCCAGGATCTTTACAGTAAGCAACTGGCCACCGGCATTCAGATAAGTGCAGATGCTGGTAAAATGGAGAAATGCATAGACTGTGTCACTCAAAAGGGTGTGAGACCCTCATTTCCTGCATACACAGGAAATAGGAGTAATAAAGTACTGGACTTAATACACAGTGACTTATGTGGACCGTTTAATATCCCATCATTGGGAAATAACAGATTTGTGCTGATATTCTTGGATGATTTCTCTAGATATTGTGTGGCCTATTTGCTGAAAGAGAAAAGTCAAGTCACAGACATGCTGAAGAAATACGTAGCCATGGTGAGCAATAAATTTGAAAGAAAACCAAAGGTTCTTCAGACCGACAATGGTGGTGAGTTCACTTCACAAAGCATGCGCACATTTCTAGAACAAGAAGGCATTCAGCATATCACAACAGTAGCTTATACACCAGAGCAAAATTCTGTTGCAGAGAGAAAATTTAGGTCACTTGTGGAAATGACCAGATGTATGCTGTCAGATAGCAATCTCCCTAAAAGACTATGGGGGGAAGCCATTCTCACAGCAGTGTACCTACAAAACAGAATGCCAACTAAAGGCGCTGAGCGCACACCACATGAGACATGGCATGGTAGGAAGCCAAACCTGTCACACATAAGAACATTTGGAAGTACAGCATATGCTCATATACCAAAGCAAAGAAGGCATAAGCTGGATTCCACAACAGAAAGGGGCATTTTAGTTGGCTATGCTCCAGGACACAAAGGATATAGAATTTTGAATCTGAAAACTGGCATTGTTGGCATAAGACATGTTACATATTTTGATGAAAACAAAAGGGTTGATAAAGGCTGGATTATCCCAGATGAGCCTTATCATCCAGAATATGAAACTAGAACCATAATAGATATGCCAGTGTATATAAATGCCATACCAAGGCAGATGTCTGAAAGCAACTCACCTGTATCTAACGAGGAACAGGCAGAGGAAGCAGACACAGAAAGGATCATTGAAGAAGACAGTACAGTTGGAGAAGGGGAATCAATTGGAGAAGGACTCTCAGATATAGAGGATGCGGAAAGGTCAGACCAACCTGTTGTCAGACGCTCATCCAGGGAAAACAAAGGTGTTCCACCCCCAAGACTGTCTTACTTAACAAAGTCAGCAGAAGCTCAAGAGCCCTTAACATGGGATGAGATTGAGAAAATGCCAGCAGAAGAAGCTGCTGAATGGCGTAAAGCTGCACAAGAAGAAATTGATGCATTGGATAAAAATAATACTTGGATTCTTACAAAATTACCTCCTGGCAAGAAAGCTATAGGATGCAAATGGGTATTCAAGTTAAAAAGGAATGCACAAGGAAAAGTGGAAAGGTATAAAGCCAGATTAGTGGCAAAGGGATATCTTCAAAAATATGGAGAAGATTTTGATGAAGTGTTTGCACCTGTAGTGAAACACACGACAATAAGAACACTTCTGAGCATTGCAGTCTCAAAAGGCATGCAAGTCAAACACATTGATGTGAAAACAGCATTTCTTCACGGAGATATAACTGAAGACTTGTACATGGAACAGCCAACAGGTTTCATAAATACAAAACAAAGACAGCTAGTGTGTAAATTAAACAAAGGTCTTTATGGATTAAAGCAAAGTGCAAAATGTTGGAATGAAAAATTGCATGAAATATTGACCAATTTAGGTTTTAAGCAAGGTGAAGCAGATAAATGCTTGTACACTAGGTGCACAAATGGACAATATGCATACATTTTAGCTTTTGTTGATGATCTGCTCATTGCAAGCAAAAGTGAGCAAGAGTACAAGGACATTGTAAAATATTTAAACCTCAATGTTGAGATAAAAGAACTTGGTAATGTGTCATACTATCTTGGTATAGAAATTGAGAAACAAAATGATGGTTCTTATCTTCTAAGCCAGAAGCAGAAAATAAATGAGCTTATTGAAAGTTTAGGTATGCAAGATGCCCAAGTTGTAAGCACTCCCATGATCACTGATTTTCTGAAGGATGAAACAGTAAGAGAACCTTTACCAGATAACATCCAATATAGATCAGCCATAGGTAAGCTTTTATATCTAGCTATCACATACAGGGCTGATATAGCAAATGCAGTAGGAATTTTGAGCAGAAGGGTCAGCTCACCTACCAAATCAGATTGGACTGCAGTTAAAAGGATGGTAAGGTATTTAAAGGGTACCATTGATTGTAAATTAAAGATTTCAGCCAATAGTAATCCAAAACTAATATGTTACTGTGATTCAGATTGGGCAGGGGATCATTCTGATTATAAATCCACAAGTGGATATGTGTTTATGTATGGAAATGTACAAATTTCATGGGCCAGTCATAAACAAAGTATTGTGAGTTTGTCTTCTACAGAAGCTGAATATGTGGCTGTATCGGAAGCGTGCAGAGAACTGATGTGGATTGAAAAACTTTTGCTGGATTTCGGAATAGCTGAAAAGAGACCAATCCAGATAATGGAAGATAATCAGAGCTGCATCCGACTGTCACAGAATGACAAGGTTCAGTCACGCACCAAGCACATCGCAACGAAATACCACAACGTGCGAGAGTTGGCGAAAGAAGGGGTCATCAGTCTACACTATTGTCACACCAGTGAGATGACAGCTGACATCATGACCAAACCGTTACCCAGAGAACATTTTGTGAATCTGCGTATAAAGCTTGGACTTTGTATGAATAAATAATTGCATGACAGTTATGCATGAGAAGGGGTTTGTTGGAATGTAATTGTTTTTTACATGCATTGCCTGTCACCTATTATTTCTCTGTGATTACTCTGTGACCTCTGATGTGAATTACTTAGAGAGGTCACATAGCTATGCAACTTCCTGTGGGGGTTAGATGCAGCAGATGCAGCACATGGAGCACATGGAGCTCATGATCTCTCCTAACCTGAGAGGATCTATGGTGGTGTGAGCATCCATTACCATCTAAGCACATGGAAGGAGCTGATAATACAAATGTATAGTAATATGTATATATAAGCCTGTCTGATTATAATCTAACTACAAACTGTGAGTAAACAGATGTTTTGTTACTTCAACTTTAAAGTGACTCAGCAGTGAATTATTCAGGGGTGAATGAGAGAGAGATGAAGAAAGAAATTAACATTTCTAAAGCTGAAGCTGTGTGTACTAAAATCTGCTAATTATTTACTACAAATAATCCAACAGTACTGAGATTAGCAGTAGGTCAGAGCTGGTAGAATGGTGTACAATGCCCTCTTTCAGCCACATTCAAGGTAAGAACTAAGTTCTGTAACGTGGCTAACACGTGAAAGGGATCTAAAGCTGGCTTACAAAAATGGCCACTACCTCATGGACTACCGGAAACAAAACAGGGCACACTCTGACCCAGTAAGCAGGGGGAAAAGCACCATGGGAGTAGAGCCTACCAACTACCAACATCGTGAGCATTTGCCACAAGCTAGTGGAATCACGGAGCCCAATACCCTACACACCCACCACAATGCATTGCTCATGTGACTCTGCAGTGTGCATAACAGAAAAGGTGTCACACTCACCCGAGAGCCACATCAGAACCAGGGAAAGGCTGTCACAGGATAGAACACATTCTGCTGTCATGGAGGTGGGTACGGCATTTGAGGCTGGCATAGAGGCTGGAAAAAAAGATTTTAAAGTGGGTTTTTTTTGGTGGGAGGGGGTTAGTGACCACTGGGGGAGTCCGGGGAGGTCATCCCCGATTCCCTCCACTGGTCATCTGGTCAGTTGGGGCACTTTTTTGGGACTTGTTCGTGAAAAAAAAGGGTCCACAAAAAGTGACCCAAAATCGTGGTAAAAATGCCTTTTTTTTCAATTATCAGCTAAAGACGCCTATCTCTTCTCGGCCGATAACCATGCCCCAGTTCCGCCTTCACCACGCCTCCGACATGCCCTGTCAACTTTACCCGTTTCCACGACGGATTGCAGTTAAACGCCCAAAATCAGCTTTCGATTATACCGATTTGGGTGCCCACGGGAGAAAGACGTCCATCTCCCGATTTGGGTCGCAATATAGTCGTTTTTTTCTTTCGATTATAAGCAGGAGTCTGTACTAGTTAATCAGGGCCACCCAAATTTTGACTTGGATTCTCTACTGAATAATAAATTCCACTCAAATATTTTTCCCATAACCTGTCTGTTACAAAAGTACTGCAAAAGTTTCTGTCAATAACATTTGTTTTCATCCACTACCAATTCCAAGACCATATTAAAAGAGAGAGAGAGAGAGAGAGAGAGAGAGAGAGAGAGAGAGAGAGAGAGAGAGAGAGAGAGAGAATAGGTTATCCCTGCTGATGTTCTTGATCACTTATTTATTTAATCAAGTTCAATATTAAGGCATCCAAGCAAGCATGAATTCAGTTATTCAACATGATGAATTCTGACAGACTACAATGCCTGATGACATGGCAGTGCTCACTGCCAATTTAACTGCAAAGTTTCTCAAGGGAAATCGTTTTTTTTTTCTCACTCAGGGGGGCCCAACTGTGCTAAAAGGTGGCCTGCGCTATGAGTAGAATGTGGACTTCGCTGCGCACTGAGGACACTTTTAACGCACCTGTATAATGGGCAATTTTTCATTTCTACAATTAATTCCACCCCAAAACATGCCCGCAGTGCGAAAAAATAAAAAAGTATTTTTTAGCACATGGGTAGTAAACACAGAAGGCACGCCTCGTGGTAGTACATTTTCCCGCATGGTAAGCATGCATTAGTGCTTACTGCTGCTTAGTAAAAAGGAACCCTCAGTTTATTTACTACCTGTGTTATATTTTTAAGCCCTGAGCAGTCTCCTTGTGTAAGAATGCTGGAAGCATTATATCCTGTTACTTTGGATAGTACAGTTCCTAATTCAAAGCTCAACAGCTCTAGTGAAAAGGCACTACACTTCATGACTTCAGAAACACAACTCATATACACAGTGCCTTAGAAAAGAGAAGTGACATTTACAAATCAAGATAGCAATTTCAATTGTTCTTATGGCTGTAGACAGCAATGGAACAATATTCTACGAAAGAATATAAAGAAATCACACAATTCAAAATGAATTCTAGAAATAATTGAAACAGAGAACATTTTCTTTAATCTAGGACAGGCTTGTCTAAGTTCAGTCCTCGAGGGCTGCAAGCAAACCAGGTTTTCAGGGTATCCCAAATGAATATGCATGAGAGAGATTTGCACACAATGGATGCATGCAAATCTTTCTCATGCATATTCATTAGGCATATTCCCGAAAACCTGGCCTGTTTGCAGCCCTCGAGGACTGAACTTGAACAAGCCTAATCTAGGAATGGCAGTAGTGGTTAGACTAGATAGTTAAGGACCAGAGAAACCTGAGGATAGACCTTGTAACCTTGGGCAAGTCACTTCACCCTCTATTTCTTCAGGTACAACTTTGTCACCAAGCCTATTCTTTCCAGGGGTGGTGGTAAAGGTGTTCGACTCAAACTCCCTCATTCTATACCTTTAGCATCTAATTACTAGAGAAAAAGTTGTTAATTTGGAATAAGATGTGAAACAAATCCAAAATGTACAAGCAACCTTAGAGGGCCTTTTACATAGCTGTGCTAGCATTTTTTACTTGAAGTAAAAATCAGCTGGTGGTAAATGCTGAGACGCCCATAGGAATAAAAGGCTACCATGACCTCTTGCAGCAGTTTGTGGTACTTCGTGTAGTACTGCAAGATGCTGTGAGAGGTCGCAGCAGCCATTTTAGAGAGGTGCCACAAGGGTCAGGAACGAGGGGGCTGTGTTCATGCCCTCAATGACCATGCTGGACCACCAGGGATACAGGTAGGCCTGGGGGGAGGGCCTACTTTCACAACTGGGGGGGTATTCCAGGGGGGGTCTTAATGTGGGCTGGGGGAGGAGGGAAGGAAAAAGGGGATATTGGCATGGGAAGAGGGGGCTTAGGGGCATTTTTTAACACAAAAAAAGTTATGTAGGCCCAGTCCGATATTCAGCCAGGGCCGCATAACTCTTATGCAGCTCCAGACGAATATTGGCTGGGCCCGCATAAATGTCAGTGTCCAGCCTGCCAAAAATTATCCCCTGATATTCAGTGCCTGGACATGGCCTGGCATTGAATATCAGGGGATACTTTAGCCAGCAATAATCAGCGTTTAACAAAATGCTGACCGCCACCAGCTGAATATCAGAGGGTATATATATATATATATATATACATATAAACTTTCTGGCATACACACACACACACACACACACACACACACACACATATATATATATATATATATATATATGTGTGTGTGTGTGTGTGTGTATGTACATTAATGCCTAAATTCTGGCTCTCCACTATCATATAAAATGACATCTAAATGTAATAGCATGTATTTTGAAGGCATGTATATACATATTGGTGATGTCTGGGCAAAGCATGGGTGGGTTATACACATACTTAAATCATAAAATACTATAATTTATGCAAGTGTTCATCAGTTTTTGGTATGAGCACTTACACCAGCTCTAGGTTACTGTAGCAAAAAAACAAAACAGTAGACAAGCTTATGAACAGAGTTTAAAAAATATTTTTTGTATTTGTTTTACATCCCTCTTATACTATATAACAGAAAAATGTGTGTTGGAGGAAAAAGACGTAAGCTAATCCGCAGCATTAAATATTTAAATCAATAATGCTGCACGGAACCACATTGCAATCATCAGTCTAAAAAACCTCCAGTGCATGTGATTGAAAACAGTATCAAAATATAATCAAAAACATCTCACAGTTCTTCAAAATTATAATTTCAGTTTTATACTCTTTCAAAAGATCACTTTTATAGACCAGGAAGGGCCTGCTGAGACTTGGGGGACTGTAGTGTGTGGGGGGAGGGGGGAGGCAGCTGTGGCAGTACGGAAGCTGCAGTAGGGAGAGGGGCTTTAGTGTGGTGTGTGGGAAGGGGGTGGTAGTAGCGTGGTGGTGGTGGTGGTGGGCGGCGGTTGTGGGGCAGTGAGCAGCAGCCAGGGGGGCCCAGATCACCCTTACTACGCAGGGGCCCAAATCACTGTCAGTCTGCCGCTGGCCTCATGAATGCCACTGTGTCCAGGAATGACTCCCTTGAAGCCGTTCACCAAAAGGGGGAATGAATCAACATCACCCCCACCTCTCAAAAGCACCGGTTCATAGGAAAATTGGCCCCATACCAAGGGACCCCAAAAGGAGCTCGGACTCAACGGGAGAAGAAACTTGCCAAAAAGGACCACGTACCTGCTCTGGTAAAGCCTAAACCCCATAGCACACTTCCACAAAACACCTCCCTGCCTGGATTCCTTATAAAACAACAAACTGTTGCTAGAAGCCCACCAAAAACTCTTCCTCACAATGCGCTGTGACTGGTACAGGCAATCCTTGTCTGCACCAATCAAAATCTCTTATGTCCCTGTTTCCATTCTGTCATATCTACCTTTCCTCCCTATATTTTCCTCCTCCCCCCCCCATCCCTTTAAAGTCAATTAACCCATTCCTGTCCCTGCTCCTGTGGCTCAGCCAAGTTAAAGCTCTTTTGCTTAAACAGCAAAGAAGCTCCTTAATTCTTAAAGATCAATTAAAAAAGTATAACATTTAACTAATCTCTTCTTTTATATGCCTCATGCCAAAAAATTATTAATTATTAGGATTTTTATTTATTAGGATTTATTTTATCAGTATCAGCTTTCTTTTCAATCAGATGTTTCCCTGCTGGTTCTGTAACAAACAGCCATGGTTTGTTTTCTTCTTGCTGTGTTGTAATGTGACCCCTTCTGAGTTACACATGTTTTTTGAATGTCTTGTTTTTCAACTGCACGTTTTTTGTTTTTCATCACTCCTTTATAATTTTGAGTTCAGTTATTTACATTATTTCTAAATTGTACAAAACCTGATGAATTTCATGACAAAGCACATGAAAAAGAATAATGCATGGTTAATCAAGCCCTTAGTTTGAAGGAACATAGAACATACCTGCATAACCAAATTCTTCAGCTAAGCCAGGCTAGGACTCTCATTTACCATTGACATGGAAGCTGGTTGACTCTTTTACTACTACTATGACTACTTATCATTTCTATAGTGCTCCTAGACATACGCAGTGCTGTACACCTGAACATGAAGAGAAGGTCCCTGCTCGACAGAGCTCATAATCTAATTAGTACAGACAGGACAAATAAGGGAAATACTTAAGGTGGGAATGATAAAACACACATGGGTACTGAACAAGTGAATAGGGGTTAGGAGTTAAAAGCAGCCTCAAAAAGATGGGATTTAATCTAAATTTTAAGATGGCTAGAGATGGAGCTTGATGTACAGACTCAGGTTGGACCATCACCACTGCTAATACCATGTACTCTGCTCCCTTTTGGGGGTAATGCCATCAGAAAAGGCCAACATGGCCATTCAAAGGGACTATGTCCATAGGTGGGCTTCCTGCCAAAGGACCATTCCTAAGGGCCTTTTGTGTGTGCTTGATTGCCCCGGTGCTAACAGGAGTGTTCCCTGGCAGTCAGAGCAGATATTCACTGACATTCTTGTTATACTTGCTTCTGAATATCTGCTCCTGGATCAGCAGTATGGTTAAATCATGCTGAATATTGACTCCTAGGTGTTTAGTAAACCAGAGAAAATATTTCTTCACTGATAATCTATATAAATAAATCCCACCTCGAACGTTCTGAAGCTCACTCCAAGGCAGAGAAGCACTAAAATCCTGTAGTCTTCATAGGCTAGGCTATCAGGACCAGTCACCCTCACTCATAGATCCGCCCTCAGCCACGCCCCATCTTCTGTACATAAAACGCTACCTCAGCGTTCTGAAGACAACCTGCTGAAGCCATCTGCAAAATGCCTAAAGAGTTCGTTAGTTCATGGTGGTGAAGCCATCCAACTCACCATGTTTCTCTGCCCTGCCCTCGCGTCAAACATCATGACATCGAGGGCGGAACACAGAGAGTAAAGGGATCCATAAACGCACCCCTACCAACCGGCAACCCCCTCCAACAAACAATGACCCAGGCAGGGGGAGGAGTAGGGAAACACGCGCAGCATAAAAAGTTGTTTTACTGTTCTGGGATCTTGCCAGGTACTTGTGATGTGCATTGGCTACTGCTGGAAACAGGATACCGGGCTTGATCAACCTTCGGTATGTCCGAGTGTGGCAACTCTTATGTACTTATGTTTCCTTTCTGCTGAACAGCATCATGTTGATAGTAGGAAGGAGGTCTAACAAGGTTGATAATAAATACTTCAAAAGAAGGGAACACTGATATATGTGGCTAGTTACGGTGTGGAAAACTGTGGCCAAGGCTTAGGAGAGGTTTTGTTACCAGCTCCCTGTTTTTATTTTAATTCTAAATCTGTTCTGCTATATGACTTTAATAGGGGAGCTCCAAGTGGGCTTTGTTTTTACTACTGAAACCTGGTTAAAGGAGGGAGACATTTCTCTTATGAATTTACTTTGCCTCCCCTCCCCCCCAATATCAAATGAAGGGATCCTTTTACTAAGGTCCACCAAAAAGTGGCCTGTGCTGGTGTATATGTGTGTATTGGATGTGCACAGGTTCATTTTTCAGCGCACCTACAAAAAGACCTTTTTTGGGGGAGCCGAAAATGGACGTGCGGCAAAATGAAAATTGGTGCACCTCCATTTAGGGCCTGAGACCTTACTGCCACCCATTGACTTAGCGGTAAGGTCTCACACGTTAACCGGGTGGTAATCGTCAGCGCGCGTACAATGCCAATTACTGCCCAGTTAGTGCCGCATGCCGGAAAATTTCTTGTGCACATAAAAAATGAAATTACTGCCCAGATCATGCAGTAGCCAGGTGGTAGTTCTGAATTGGCGCGTGTTGGGTAGACGTAGGCGCCTATGCAGCTTAGTAAAAGGGCCCCTAAGCATTATTCCTATGTAAGGAGGAGACGGGGAGTTCTACTTAATATCCAGCTTATTTTCGAAAGAGAAAAACGCCTAGAGTGCGACCTAAATCGGGAGATAGACGTTTGTCTCGCAAAGGCGCCTAAATCGGTATAATCGAAAGCCGATTTTGGGCGTTTTCAACTGCACTCCATCGCGGGAACGAATAAAGTTGATGGGGGCGTGTCGGAGGCGTGGTGGAGGCGGAACTGGGGCGTGGATATCAGCCGAGGAGAGATGGGCGTCTTTAGCTGATAATCGAAAAAATAAAGGCGTTTTTACCACGATTTTGGGTCACTTTTTTTGGACCCTTTTTTTCACGAACAAGTCCCAAAAAAGTGCCCCAACTGCCCAGATGACCACTGGAGGGAATCGGGGATGACCTCCCCAGACTCCCCCAGTGGTCACTAACCCCCTCCCACCAAAAAAACCCCACTTTAAAAACTTTTTTCCCAGCCTGTATGCCAACCTCAAATGCCGTACCCACCTCCATGACAGCAGAATGTGTTCGATCCTGTCACAGCCTTTCCCTGGGTCAGATGTGGCTCTCGGGTGCAGTACAGGGTCACATCAGCATTGCATTGTGGTGGGTGTAGGGTATTGGGCTCCGTGATTTCATTAGCTTGTGTTACAGTCTCAAGATGTTGGTAGTTGGTAGGCTCTTCTCCCATGGTGCTTTTCCCCCTGCCTACCAGGTCAGAGTGTGCCCTGTTGTGTTTCCTGTTGTAGTCTATGCGGTAGTGGCCATTTTTGTAAGCCAGTTTTAGTTCCCTTTCCTGTGTTAGCCACGTTAGACAACTTAGTTCTTCCCTTGAATGTGGCTGAATTAGGGCATTGTACAGCATTCTGCCAGCTTTGACCTACTGCTCATCTCAGTACCAGGGAGACTCGTTGCCAGTGGGGCACAACCTCTGATCTGCAGTTAACTGTGAGTAAACACGGTTATTCCAATAAAGGACGTTTTCGGAGAGATTAGCCTTCAGGTGTCAACTGGTGTGCCAATGTTATACAGCAGCAACCAGTCCTAGAGGCCTGCGTGTATGCAGGTTCCTGGAGTACTTTTAGTGGGTACCGCAGTGCACTTCAGCCAGGTGGACCCAGGCCCATCCCCCCCACCTGTAACACTTCTGCTGGTAAATGGGAGGCCTCCAAAACCCACTGTACCCACATGTAGGTGCCCCCTTCATCCCTAAGAGCTATGGTAGTGTTGTACATTTGTGGGTAGTGGGTTTTGGGGGAGGGGGGTTGGGAGCTCAGTACCCGTGGTAAGGGAGCTATGCATGTGGGAGCTATTTCTGAAGTCCACCGCACTGACCTAGGGTGCCCAGTTGGCGTTCTGGCATATCAGGGGGGTGAGTGTACTACGAATCGTAGCCCCTCCCACGACCAAATGGCTCGGATTAGGACGTTTTTGAGCTGGGCATTTTTAGTTTCCATTATCGCTAAAAAAAACAAATGCCCAGCTCAAAAACGTCCATTTCTTCGAAAATACGGTTCGGCCCGCCCCTTCACGGACCCGTTCTCAGAGATAAACGCCCATGGAGATAGACGTTTTCGTTCGATTATGCCCCTCCATGTACAACAGTTTCTTTAGAGTATCTCTGTGGAGCTCCTGGATGATTCCAAGATTAGAAGCTATTTCCTGTGGTGTAAACGACACATCCCTTTGGTACAATTTGGGGGTCTATTTGCAATGTTGGCCTCCAGGTAGTTCAGCTGAAACTCAAGAGGATCTAACCTCTTTTATTATGCATTTAAAAAAGTGATCCTTCTTGAGGATGTAAAATTAAATCTAGATGATAAATCAGACACCTAACTGAGTTTATTTGTGTACAGCATAACTTGAAAAAGAAAAGTTTTGATTTACCAGGCACACACATTAAGGGTCAATAGATCAAAAAGGCGGGACAAACATAGCACATTAAGAGGTCCTTTCACTAAGCTGCAGTAAGCACTAATGCATGCTTACTGCAGCAACACTTGGCTTACTGAGGGACATGCTCAAGTATTCTGCAGTAATTTTTAGATTGATGTGTGCTTCTGTAGTGGTAATAGTTTAGATTATTTTCCATTGCCCTTTGCTTACACTATGTAATCAGGTCAGCTGACTCCTAGAACGTCTGCTGTCCTGTAAATGACCTTACTTTCTTGTGCATGTTCTGTTGCTGTATGTTATATAAGATGTTTTGTTCAGATCATGCAGTATACGTGTGAACTCTGTACACTCACTGAGTAGAAGACCCATAAAAGGAATTAAGCAAGGCATGCCTGTCTGGATCTATGCCAGCTGACCCAGACAGAAGGATGTGAATGAGGAAAAAATATTATTATTTAACTGGACTGTGGAGATCTGAAAGTTGAAGTCTAATGCTCAGGGCTGATGAGTTGCTGGGTCTTCTGGCAGTATTTATTCCTGACTTCACCTACTGAACAGAGGGACCCCTCAGCTTGAGTTGAATAAAGTAAATTAGCATTCGTACTCCATTGTTTTCTCTCAACAAATAAATAAAAATCTTAGACAACTCGCATGTGGCAATAACCGGCTGCAGCTGCATTAATTATCTTAACATAATAAAATGTCAATTTCACATATGTTTTCTACAGTTAAATATTTCAGTCAAATTTATAATCTACTTATGTTCTTTTATAGAACTGCAACATATCATACCTTCTCCTTTACTTTTACAAAATACAACCACCTAACTTCAAGCTTTCAGATAAGTAAATGCATTATGTTCTTTCTGACTGTATACAATATAACACTCTTCAGTTGTAACCCTGCATTCTTTTAACGTTAAATGTTAGCGGCCAAATTCTAGACCATTGTTCAGGCTTCGCTAGATCTATCCTCATGTTATCCACACCATCAGGGGTATCTACTCTAATGCAGATTTTACTATTGCTTCAAGTAGATTTGCTTCTTATCTAATACATAATACATTACTAAGCCATGATAAAAAATGGCCTGTGGTAGTGTAGGCGCATGTATTGGGTGCGCACCGGTCCAGTTTTTACTGCATCTACAATTTTTTTTTTAATGGGAAGGGAAAAGGGCCCTTAATGCTACCCATTGATCTAACGGTAAAGGCTTTCGCGCTACACATGCGGTGACCAGTTGGCAAGCACCAAGTGCTGATTACCGCCGGAACCGACGTGCGTCGGTTGAAATAAATAAATAATTCATCCAGGCATTATGAGCACGTGCCAAATCTGAAATTATCACCAGGAGGGCGCGCTAGCCTGGTGGCAGTCTCAATTTTGTGCACGCTGCACACATGTAGAACCTACCACGGCTTAGTAAATTCTAATCATTAAGGGGCTCTTTAATAAGAAATGAGCTCAGTGCAACCTTTCCCTCATGTTAAGCCCATTTCTAGTGTGTCTGTCAAAAAATTTTTTCTCCCCTATTTCTTTAATATATGGCCATGCGCTAAAGTTAACATTAGCATGCAGCCATTTAAAAAAAATTATTGCAGTAGCGGTTACCACCACCTATTTAGGAAGTGCTAAGGGCACCCACATAGTAACATGGTAACATAGTAGATGACGACAGAAAAAGACCTGCACGGTCCATCCAGTCTGCCCAATAAGATAAACTCATATGTGCTACTTTTTGTGTATACCTTACCTTGATTTGTATCTGCCATTTTCGGGGCACAGACCGTAGAAGTCTTGCCCAGCACTAGCCCCGCCTCCCAACCACCAGCCCCGCCTCCCCCCACCGGCTTTGCCACCCAATCTCGGCTAAGGTTCTGAGGATCCATTCCTTCACATTATGGACATGCTAACCAGTTACTGTGGCAATGATGTTAGTGTGCTAGCTCATTAGTGCATCCACATCCACCTTCTGCCCCTGACATGCATCCTCATAAAAATGGAGAAAAATAATTACTGTGCACTAAGGGACTCATTTATTAAAGGGCGGTAGGGCTACGGTGCGGTTAGTGAACGGCAAAACAGCACCACCACAGGGTATGCTGAGGCATTCTACAGTATTGCTGTGATCAGCACGTGCCAATCCACATGCTAGAAATTATTTTCTAGTGAAGGGGGGGGGCAGGGAGTAGGCATGCCCTTCAGTATTTGGGCAGCACACAGTCATTGCCGCATGCTGTCCAATTACCAATAGGTGGCGGTAAGGGCTCAGGCGGGAATGGCTGTGCATCAGCTCTGAAATTGGCACATGGCCATTGCTGCACTAATAACAATTCTGGCATTTTTCCGCTGTGCTAGAAAGTGGCCAGAGCATTTGGCAAACCCATGTGCGAATCGCAGCGCAAGCCACTTTCTAGCACAGCTTGGTAAAAGGACTCCTTAATGCGTGCAGATGGCAAAACTAACGTGGAATGAAGTAGTGTGTCCCACATTAGACCATTTTTTTCTGTGTTAGGCACGTGTTAGTAAAAGGGCTCCTAAAATCCCTGATGTGAAAGATTTGAAAAAAATTCTCATGCAGGCTACTTGTTTGTCCAAGAAATGTTAGTGAGTTTTTAGACTGAAACACGGGTTGCAAAGAACAACTTACAAAAAAACTGCAAACCGTCCAAAACACGGCAGCCAGATTGATATATGGTAAAACACGATTCGTAAGTGCTAAACCCCTCCGTGAAAAGCTGCACTGGTACCCAATCAAAGAACGGATTTCCTTCAAAATCTGCACCTTCGTCCATAAAATCATCTACGGCGTAGTCCCAGGATACATGATAGACCTCATAGATCTACCAACAAGAAACAGATCCAAATCAGCGCGATCATACCTAAACCTACACTACCCCAACTGCAAAGGGCTAAAATACAAAACAACATTTGTATCTAGCTTCTCCTACACAAGCACACAACTATGGAATGGACTCCCGCATGCTGTGAGAACAATACATGACCAGCTAAACTTCAGAAAATCATTAAAAACTCACCTCTTCAAAAAAGCCTATCCCTCCGATCCAACATAACTCCCCACACCCAGCAACACAACATAATCAAGGATCGTACTGGAGAGCCTACTATCATCATTCCCCTCAACCCAATGACACCTTAATCACATCTACCTCATCTGACCACAACACAATCTTGTATTTGTTACCTATCGTAACGGCAAATGCCTTTACGGTTACTTGTAAGCCACATTGAGCCTTCAAATAGGTGGGAAAATGCGGGGTATAAATGTAATAAGTAATAAATAAATAAATAAATAAATAAATAGTTATATAACAACATAATCAACAACAGGTATATGCAAAAGTTGCAAAACATTTAAAGAACATCATCAATGCTTCAGTTTCCTTGTATTTGTTGTTTTACTTTTCAGAATAATTCCTATGTCTTTACTGATCCTAAGCAAATGTTAGAGTTTGTGGTTTCTAAAGAGGAATTGGAAGTTCAGACATGATTCTTGCAGTTTTTAGGAATATCGTTAGGCCAGCTGAGGACTGTTCCTGAATTTGACATCTATTCTGTTCATTTTTTCATATTTCCTTCATTTCATTTCCTTAATCTTGGTTCCATTACCTAATAATTGTGGACTAATTAATTAATTAACATTTTCATGATAATTGATGGAATATAGTTCTTTTTTCTTTAGTTACATTGCTACCCACTGCCAGCTGAATAATAGGCCCTATATGTTCGCTGTTTATACAATGGTTAAGCTGTAACCAATGAAAGAATTGATTATGAGATAGAGAGTATCGTCATTGTAGAGTAGCAAAAGAAGTAAATGAATTGTTTTCCAAAATATGTTCCAATGTGAAAATTCCATTTGTGGACCAGTCTTTGCACTGAAATCTAGATCCATTACTTTTAAATTTAAGGTTAAAACCAGAATAATATAGGAGAAGATTTTGACCATAGAATACCTAAATGTTTACCCAGTTCAGTCAAACAATTACAAGAAGACTGGATAAAAATGCTATGTTTCAATTTTTGCAGACTGCTTTAAAAAAAGTTAATTTTATCTTTTTTTATTTTTAGCAATCAGTACATTTGCTACGTTGATTCTATTTTGTTCATATGACATAAAACCATAATAATGATTATGCCCTGAAACGGGCTGAGCAGCTGTAACTTCAGTGGAAGAAGCAGAAGACAAAGAAGTTTTACTTTTAAAGCAGATGCCAGAAAGTCTTCAAAACAGGTTTTGCTGTGACAACAGTGTAAGCCGAATGTGATTCTTAAGAATGGCTTGTAGCAAGGATTAGAAATCATCCATTAGCATGAGGCCAGTTAAATTCCATTCTCCATTCTACTGTAACCTTCAAAGAACCCAGGCTTTCAAAACTGCAAGAAAATAAATTACTAGCAGGTATTAGCAGTAGACAGAAATTGGATGAAAAGTAGGTGGTGAGGGAAATAAAAACATGATGGTTCAAAGGTGTTTTCTTTCTTTCTTTACAAATTGGACTATTCTTTTGCTCTTTAATGGGCCTTTTTAGAAAGCTGTGGCAAAAAATGGGCTTAGTACACCCTTAAGGCCACTTTTTGCTGTGGCTGGAAAATGACAGATTTTTTAAAATTTTCGGCATTAATTAATTAACGACCACAAGTTAATGTTGCCATTAGTGCATGGGCCCTTTCCACCACCCATTTTGTAGGCTGTGAGGGCTCACGTGCTAATCAGACGCTAATCAGTTAGCACGTGGCAATGTGGTTGCCCTAACTGATTAGTACAGACACATCCACTCTCCATTCCCAAACATGATCCCTCGGCCAAAAAAATAAAATGTATTTTTTAGCACAAGGGTAGCGCATACACATCAGGATTTTACCGCTGGATGCCTCAGAGACCCCCCCCCCCCCCCACAGTAAACCCTTTTAAATTGCGGTAAGCATGAATTAGTGCTTATCACAGCTTGGTAAAAGGACTCTTAAGTTAGGGATTTTATAATATTATTAAAAGCCCCCCCCCCCCCAAAAAAGATTTTTTATTTGCCCCTTAATGTGACTTAAAGGGCACTAAGGTGATGAAAAACATGCAAATTCTAGTTTATTACTATGTAAATATCACACTGCAGCTTTTACTATGCACTGGGTGCACACCTCAAGCCATTGTAAAGCTAAGCCATGGCCCGATGCTCCAAGGCTGTACCTTCAAGGGTTTGAAGAAGTGTGCTATTTTTCACTTTGAATGCCACTGAGCATGTTTGTTATTATCACGCTTGTGTAAATTTATGAAAATTCAGAAAATCTACAAAAATTTGGAAGTTTGGAGGTTTTGGCCAATGATGATTTATAGCCATAGTGGATACTTATTCAGAAGAAATATTAGCACCACTGGCTTTGCTTGAGGCCTTTTCTCTTCCGTTATACAGTGGGGGAAATAAGTATTTGATCCCTTGCTGATTTTGTAAGTTTGCCCACTGACAAAGACATGAGCAGCCCATAATTGAAGGGTAGGTTATTGGTAACAGTGAGAGATAGCACATCACAAATTAAATCCGGAAAATCACATTGTGGAAAGTATATGAATTTATTTGCATTCTGCAGAGGGAAATAAGTATTTAATCCCTCTGGCAAACAAGACCTAATACTTGGTGGCAAAACCCTTGTTGGCAAGCACAGCGGTCAGACGTCTTCTGTAGTTGATGATGAGGTTTGCACACATGTCAGGAGGAATTTTGGTCCACTCCTCTTTGCAGATCATCTCTAAATCATTAAGAGTTCTGGGCTGTCGCTTGGCAACTCGCAGCTTCAGCTCCCTCCATAAGTTTTCAATGGGATTAAGGTCTGGTGACTGGCTAGGCCACTCCATGACCCTAATGCGCTTCTTCCTGAGCCACTCCTTTGTTGCCTTGGCTGTATGTTTTGGGTCATTGTCGTGCTGGAAGACCCAGCCACGACCCATTTTTAAGGCCCTGGCGGAGGGAAGGAGGTTGTCACTCAGAATTGTACGGTACATGGCCCCATCCATTCTCCCATTGATGCGGTGAAGTAGTCCTGTGCCCTTAGCAGAGAAACACCCCCAAAACATAACATTTCCACCTCCATGCTTGACAGTGGGGACGGTGTTCTTTGGGTCATAGGCAGCATTTCTCTTCCTCCAAACACGGCGAGTTGAGTTCATGCCAAAGAGCTCAATTTTGTCTCATCTGACCACAGCACCTTCTCCCAATCACTCTCGGCATCATCCAGGTGTTCACTGGCAAACTTCAGACGGGCCGTCACATGTGCCTTCCGGAGCAGGGGGACCTTGCGGGCACTGCAGGATTGCAATCCGTTATGTCGTAATGTGTTACCAATGGTTTTCGTGGTGACAGTGGTCCCAGCTGCCTTGAGATCATTGACAAGTTCCCCCCTTGTAGTTGTAGGCTGATTTCTAACCTTCCTCATGATCAAGGATACCCCACGAGGTGAGATTTTGCGTGGAGCCCCAGATCTTTGTCGATTGACAGTCATTTTGTACTTCTTCCATTTTCTTACTATGGCACCAACAGTTGTCTCCTTCTCGCCCAGCGTCTTACTGATGGTTTTGTAGCCCATTCCAGCCTTGTGCAGGTGTATGATCTTGTCCCTGACATCCTTAGACAGCTCCTTGCTCTTGGCCATTTTGTAGAGGTTAGAGTCTGACTGATTCACTGAGTCTGTGGACAGGTGTCTTTCATACAGGTGACCATTGCCGACAGCTGTCTGTTATGCAGGTAACGAGTTGATTTGGAGCATCTACCTGGTCTGTAGGGGCCAGATCTCTTACTGGTTGGTGGGGGATCAAATACTTATTTCCCTCTGCAGAATGCAAATAAATTCATATACTTTCCACAATGTGATTTTCCGGATTTAATTTGTGATGTGCTATCTCTCACTGTTACCAATAACCTACCCTTCAATTATGGGCTGCTCATGTCTTTGTCAGTGGGCAAACTTACAAAATCAGCAAGGGATCAAATACTTATTTCCCCCACTGTATATCTATTTTGAGATATATATGACTATTGTATATTTTACTGCAAGCTAATATTTTCCACTATTTGTTTTGAAATTGCATCTTAAAGGAGTCATCAGTGCTGCCAGGCATCCATTGAGCATCTCTACCCTCCTGAAAAGCACCCCTACCACCCAAATCAGAAGTTCCCCTCAAGATCAAGACCACCACCTCTCCAATCAGACATCCTACCATACCACCCCCCCAAATAGATGTCCCACCCCCAAAAAGAAACCCCTGACCCCCTTGTGCCTACTACCCATGAGGGAGGGAGAGACGCTGGATCTGGTGCTCACAAATGGGGATAGTGTGTCAAATATCCGAGTGGGTGCCCACCTGGGCGGCAGTGACCATCAAACGGTTTGGTTTGATATGACGGCTGAAGTGGAGGGCGGCCACTTAAAAATCAAAGTCCTGGATTTCAAGCATGCTGACTTTAGTAAAATGGGGGAATACCTGAGGAAGGAGCTGATGGGATGAGATGATGAACAGGAAGTGGAAAGACAGTGGTCCAAGCTGAAAGAAGCTATAAATAGGCTCAGAAACCTTTATGTAAAGAGAGTAAATAAAAGCAAGAGAAAAAGGAAACCAATATGGTTCTCCAAACAAGTGGCTGAGAAAATAAAGGCTAAAGAGTTGGCGTTCCTGAAATACAGAAAGACTCAAGAAGAGGAACACAGGGAGGAATACTGGAGGAAACTGAAAGAAGTCAAGAGAGATACGTCTGGCGAAAGCGCAAGCGGAAGAACAAATGGCTAGAAAAGTAAGGAGGGGTGACAAAACTTTCTTCAGGTATATTAGTGAAAGGAGGAAGACTAAAAAGGGAATTGTAAGACTGAAAGATGCTGAGAACCACTATATAGATAATGATGAAGAAAAAGCAAATTTGCTAAATAGATACTTTTGTTCTGTTTTCACAGAAGAAAATCCTGGAGCAGGACCGCAATGGACTGGCAAAAGTACATGTGAGAATGGAGTGAATATAGCACCGTTCATGGAAGAGAGTGTGTATGAACAACTTAAAAATCTAAAGGTGGACAAAGCAGTGGGACCGGATGGGATCCACCCCAGGATATTGAGGGAGCTCAGGGAGGTTCTGGCGGGTCCTCTTAAAGATTTGTTTAATAAAACCTTGCAGACGGGAGAGGTTCCGTGGGATTGGAGAATGGCGGAGGTGGTCCCTCTTCACAAAAGTGGTGATAGGGAAGAAGCTGGAAACTACAGGCCGGGAAGCCTCACTTCAATTATTGGAAAAGTAATGGAAGTGATGGTGAAGGAAAGGATAGTGAATTTCTTGGAAGCAAATAAGTTGCAAGATCCACAACAACATGGTTTTACCAAAGGGAAATCGTGCCAAACGAATCTCATTGAATTCTTTGACTGGGTGACCAGAGAATTAAATCAAGGATGTGGTATGGACGTAATCTACTTAGATTTCAGTAAAGCTTTTGACACGGTTCCCCACAGGAGGCTCTTGAATAAACTAGACGGGCTGAAAATAGGACCCAAAGTGGTGAACTGGATTAGGAACTGGTTGACGGGCAGACGCCAAAGGGTGGTGGTAAATGGAGTTCACTCGTATGAGAGAAAGGTGAGTAGTGGAGTGCCTCAGGGATCGGTGCTGGGGCCGATTCTATTCAATATATTTGTGAGTGATATTGCCGAAGGGTTAGAAGGTAAAGTTTGCCTTTTTGCGGATGACACCAAGATTTGCAACAGAGTGGACACTCCGGAGGGAGTGGAAAGCATGAAAAAAGATCTGCGGAAGCTAGAAGAATGGTCTAACGTTTGGCAATTAAAATTCAATGCAAAGAAATGCAAAGTAGAAATCCACGGGAGACGTATGTGTTAGGTGGTGAGAGTCTGATAGGTACGGACGGGAAGAGGGATCTTGGGGTGATAGTATCTGAGGAACTGAAGGCGACGAAACAGTGTGACAAGGCGGTGGCTGTAGCTAGAAGATTGCTAGACTGTATAGAGAGAGGTGTGACCAGCAGAAGAAAAGAGGTTTTAATATCCCTGTATAAGACGTTGGTGAGGCCTCACCTGGAGTATTGTGTTCAGTTTTGGAGGCCATATCTTGTGAAGGATGTTTAAAAAATGGAAGCGGTGCAAAGAAAAGCTACGAGAATGGTATGGGATTTGCGTTACAAATCATATGAGGAGAGACTTGTTGACCTGAACATGTATACCCTGGAGGAAAGAAGAAACAGGGGTGATATGATACAGACGTTCAAATATTTGAAAGGTATGAATCCGCAAACGAACCTTTTCCGGAGATGGGAAGGCGGGAACGAGAGGACATGAAATGAGATTGAAGCGGGCAGACTCAAGAAAAATGTCAGGAAGTATTGTTTCACGGAGAGAGTGGTGGATGCTTGGAGTGCCCTCCCACGGGAGGTGGTGGAGAGGAAAACGGTAATGGAATTCAAACATGCGTGGGATAAACATAAAGGAATCCTGCTCAGAAGGAAGGGATCCCCAGAAGCTTAGCCGGTGGTGGGAGGCAGGGCTGGTGGTTGGGAGGCGGGGATAGTGCTGGGCAGACTTATACGGTCTGTGCCAGAGCTGGTGGTGGGAGGTGGGGCTGGTGGTTGGGAGGCGGGGATAGTGCTGAGCAGACTTATACGGTCTGTGCCCTGAAAAAGACAGGTAGAAATCAAGGTAAGGTATACACAAAAAATGGCACATGTGAGTTTATCTTGTTGGGCAGACTGGGTGGACCGTGCAGGTCTTTTTCTGCCGTCATCTACTATGTTACTATGTTACTACTATCCCTAGTGTTCTAGTGGGTCTCTGGACAGAAGCAATACCCAGTCATTACTGCCCTTGCTAGTGCCTTCCTCCAAAATGGTGATGCTGATCCTATCAGTTGCCTTACAGTATTACTGCTATGGGGTCATGTTTCCATATAAGACACTAGATATCACCAGTAATATTTTGGAGGAAGGTTGGTGACTTCCATGGTAAATCAAAGTGTGCTAAAAATGAATTTTACCACTCCTTGATACCTTCTCCCCTTAAGCCAGAGGACAGACAAAAAAATACTGAAAAAATAGATTTTAAAGGCAGTGGCGTACCGGGGGGGGGGGGGGGGCACGCCGCTGGGGGGTGCCGCGGTGCACGCCTTGCTCCGAGTTCGCTATCTTCGCTCGTTCGCTGCAGCTCCCTTTGCCCCGGAACAGGTTACTTCCTGTTCCGGGGCAGAGGGAGCTGCAGCGAACGAGTGAAGTTAGCAAACTTTTCGGAGCCGACAGGCACGCACCACGGCACCCCCCCCAGCGGCGTGCACCCGGGGGAGGTGTCATTTCACCGGGGGGGGGCACGCTGCATCCGGGGGGGGGGGGCACATCGGCGATCCGCCCCGGGTGCCATCCTGGCTAGGAACTCCACTGTTTAAAGGTGATTTATTACCTCTTATCTTCAATGTATTAGTTAGACAGAATTTTCCTTTCAAGGGGTCCAGTGTACTAAATTGATTTTTTTTCACCAAAGAATGGAATGCTTGAAAAACATGTACAATGCCCAAAAACACACCCAACACCAAAATGTTGGGATTTTACCTATAGATCATCTAGATAGCCAAGACCTGTCGCTTCTTTCTCTACAACATCAGCAAAATTCACCCTTTCCTCTCTGAGCACACCACCCGAACGCTCATCCACTCTTTTATTACCTCTCGCCTTGACTATTGCAACTTACTCCTCACTGGCCTCCCACTTAGCCACCTATCCCCCCTTCAATCCGTTCAGAACTCTGCTGCACGTCTTATCTTCCGCCTGGACCAATATGCTCATATCACCCCTCTCCTCAAGTCACTTCACTGGCTTCCAATCAGGTACCACATACAGTTCAAACTTTTCCTACTAACCTACAAATGCACTCAATCTGCAGCCCCCCACTACCTCTCTACCCTTATCTCCCCCCTATGCTCCTACCCGAAACCTCCGCTTACAGGACAAATCCCTCCTCTCTGCTCCGTTCTCCACCATCGCCAACTCCAGGCTCCGCCCTTTCTGCCTTGCCTCTCCCTATGCTTGGAACAAACTCCCTGAGCCCATACGCAGAGCCCCCTCCTTGCCCATCTTCAAATCCTTACTCAAAGCCCATCTCTTCAATGTCACATTCGGCACCTAATCATTTTACCTCTATCCAGGAAATCTAGACTGCCTGCACATATTGTCCATTAGATTGTAAGCTGACTGCACATGTCTTTTAGATTATAAGCTCCTTTGAGCAGGGACTGTCATTCTTTGTTAAACTGTACAGCGCTGCGTAACCCTAGTAGCGCTTTAGAAATGTTAAGTAGTAGTAGTAGTAGTAGTAGTAGTAGTAGTAGTAGGTCTGAATGGAATGCTAAAAGTTGGAATGTTCACAATTTACAATGTATTTTACAAAGGCTCTCTGAATGCAGAGCCTTGTATAAAAGCTATATAATGCTGCAGGGAAAATATTTATATGCTTTGTTGCATATACATTGGGAACAACCAATTTGTAAACACATATTCAATTAAAGAACGGCATCACTCAGTACCTCTCCACTCTTATCTCTTCCTACACTCCTCCCTGGGAACTCCATTCATTGGGTAAATGTCTCTTCTCTATTTCCTTCTCCACTGCCGACTCCAGACTCTGTTCCTTTTATCTTGCTGCACTATATGCCTGGAATAGACTTCCTGAGTCTTTACGTCAAGCTACATCTCTGGCTGTCTTCAAATCTAGGCTAACAACCCATCTTTTTTTAAAATCATTAATTTATAATTTTTCATTTTACAAGGGTCACTTGCAAACAGTAATACAGAGATGATTGCACATTAATACAATATAAGAAGAAAACAATCCCAACTAGATATATGGATTATATACACTAACAACCCATCTTTATGAAGTTGCTTTTAACTTCTAACCCCTATTCACTTCTTCAATACCCATGTCTGTTCTATCATTCCTACCTTAAGTAATTCCCTTATCCCTTATCCCTTATTTTCCTGTTTGTCTGTCTTGATTAGATTGTAGCTTTGTCGAGCAGGGACTGTCTCCTACATGTTCAAGTGTACAGCGCTGCATACATCTAGTAACACTATAGAAATGATAAGTAGTAGAAATAGTAGTAGGCTCCAACCAGGTTGGACCCCAAATCTAGGAGCACCCAGTGCAGGAGTGTTACATAAGCACAGCATATCCCTTTTCTGCCTATGCTCTCTGTTATAAAATTAACCTCCACATGTTTGTAATGTTAAATGTGTATTCAAATTTGGAGATTTTAGGACATGAAAACTGCATAGGATGGTAAATTAAAAGTAATAAAACATACATGTCATCTAGAATAGGCAAAGATTATGTAATAAAGGAGGAAGTCTCTGTGAAATGGAGGAAATCTCTGTGAAATGGGTTCCTGTGTCTTATTTTATAGATATTAATTATGGTAAGAAGTGGTTTTTCATCCATAAGTCTTATTTTGGAGGAATATTTAGGGATTTTCTAAAGCATTTTCTGCATGTAAAGCAAGTTTTATACATGGAAAATGTTCATAACATTTTATGGTTGAATATGTATATATAAGAATTTATTTTTATGTATTTTATTTTATTGCATTTGTATCCCACATTTTCCCACCTCTTTGCAGGCTCAATGTGGCTTACAATACATCATGAGTAGTGGAAATACATAGTAAAATAGACATTTAGTATTACATAAGGATCTTGGGTAACATGATAATGATAAAGGATGATAATGGTTTAACAAGCAAGTATTGTAAGGCAGTACTGGATATCCGTGTAGGAGTTTACATTTGTTGATCTTTGTGGTATGCCTTGTTAAGGAGATGGGTCTTCAATTGTTTGCGGAAGTTAGTTAGTTCATAGATTGTTTTTAAGTTGCGCGGCAGCGAGTTCCAGAATTGTGTGCTCAAGTAGGAGAAGGTTGACGCATGTGTTAATTTGTATTTTAGACCTTTACAGTTGGGGAAGTGAAGATTGAGGAATGTGTGGGATGATTTTTTAGCGTTCCTGGGTGGTAAGTCTATCAGGTCTGACATGTAGGCTGGGACATCTCCATGAATGATTTTGTGAACTAGGGTACAAATTTTGAACGTGAAGCGTTCTTTAAGTGGGAGCCAATGTAGTTTTTCTCGTAGAGGCTTAGCACTTTCATATTTTGTTTTGCTAAATATGAGTCTAGCTGCAGTGTTTTGGGCTGTCTAAAGTTTCTTGTTTATTTGTTCTTTACAGCCAGCATATTGTGCATTACAATAGTCTAGATGCACATTGAGTGGAACATCTTCTTGGTTGTGTTTTTCGCATGACTCTCAAGTGTTAGGTGTCGATCAATGGTGACTCCAAGAATTTTTAGGGTGTCCGAAATAGGAAGATTTAGTTTTGGTGTGTTAATGGTGGTGAATTTGTTCGTGTTATGTTGAGAGGTGAGTATTAGGCATTGGGTTTTTTCTGCATTGAGTTTCAGCTGAAATGCATCTGCCCATGAGTGCATGATATGTAGACTCTGGTTGATGTCATTGGAAATTTCCTTTAGATCTTGTTTAAATGGTATGTAAATCGTTACGTCGTCTGCGTATATGTATCGGTTGAGGTTATGGTTTGATAATAGTTTGGTCAAGGGTATCATCATTAAGTTGAATAAGGTCGGTGAGAGGGGGGATCCCTGTGGAACTCCGCATTCAGGTATCTAAGTGGTTGATGTAGTCGAGTTAGATGTCACTTGGTATGATCATGTGGTTAGGAACCCCTTGAACCAGTTGAGAACGTTGCCTGCAATTCCGAAGTACTCGAGGATATGTAATAGTATTCCATGGTCAACCATGTCGAAGGCGCTAGACATGTCGAATTGTAGAAGTAGTATGTTCTTGCCAGTTCCAATCAATTGTTTGAATTTAGTCATGAGAGTAATTAGTACTGTTTCAGTATGTTCTGTACAATATGTACAATATGTTCTGTACAAATCATCCATATTAAACACTGATATAAAATAAATTAGCTTTAAATAAACGTGATTGTTCTTAGAAAAACAATTGTGACCTGAACCAATCTGATGGTCACTTGTATCTACCATTGCACAGAGTCCTTCAATCAAGAAAGCACTTATCTGATGTCGTATGTCAGTTCATAGCATCCAAATCTTCCATATTCCCAAAGAAATCATAGTGCCTTCATTTTGCTTCATTTATTTAGTTCAACATCTTCTTCACTGAAGAACAATTTCTTTCATGTGGATAGTGTCCAAGTAATGCTCCAATATCAGTCCTGACTTGGATCCAGGTTTCACTGCTATGGGCATTCTCAGGGGAAAACTGATGGGAACAGAATCAATTCTGGCCCTCATAAGAATGTGCACCAACAAGATAGTGCATACTTATATGTGTAACACGTTTTGGTGTTCCCAGAGCAAGGTTTGGGGGGAATTGTGAAATATCTATAAAATGTTTTGTTACACACATTAGTGATAATTCTATATAGATCGCCTAAAGTTAGGTGCTGGAGTGATGCATGCTAAGCGTGAACTTAACATCAGCAGTTGTGTGTATAACTGCCATTATAAAATACTAGCATAAGTCTGCATTTACACGGCTAACTTTAAGCACTTACACTTACTAGCTCAATGGCTGGTGTAAACGCTCACACCTAACTGTAGGCAGTTACGTGCATACATCTTGGTATTCTATAACTCGCATATACATTGCCTGACCCACCCATGCCCCTCCCAAATCTAATCTAATCTTGACATTTTTATTCCGCTTTACCAAGGTGGCTCATGGCAGATTACAATCAAGATACAGACTAAAGAGATAATCCCTCTTCTAACAATATATTTCCATTATGGCTATCACAATTCATGCTGAGTCTAGATACCTGTTAAATACAACAGTTCTCCTAAAAGTATGATAACAGTGATACTACGGATACTACATGGCAATTCATTCCACAAAGCCAGGCTCCTACCAGTCAAAATTCTCTGTCTGGTAGTCAATTTTCGACAGGTTGATATCACTGGAATACATAATTTAACTTCCTGAGCAGAGCGCAATGCCCTAGAAGGGGGAATAAACAGAAGTTATATCTTGAAGATATTTGGGCGCTGGACCATATAGAATCTTAAAGATGAGCGATTTTAATTTATAATGTATCCTAGCCTTTAACTGCAGCCAATGCAATTCAATAAGCAATGGGATAGCGTGATTTCCTCCCAGCTGCATTCTATATAATTTGGATTCAGCATAATTGTCTTTCAGGTAATACTAAAAGAACAATATTTCAATAATCAATGTGGCTCAGTACCATGATCATCCTAAACTGAGACATTTCTAAAAATGGTTTAATTTGGTAAAGTAGTTTCAGTTTAAAAAAAGATTTCTTAATTGAATCCAAAATCACTTCTAAGATTTGTATATCCATTTGAATTGGAACATCAGCTGAGGCTAACTTTGTTTTCTCTTGTGGCAACTTAACTTCTTTACCTGCTACCCATGAAATATTTGTTTTATCCAGATTAATATTCAGACCATTTGTAAGCATCCATGTCAACATGGAATCAAACACCTCTGACATGTGTAGTATAGTCTTCTGAAAACTCCTCTCTACAGAAAATATTAGAGATCTATCATCTGCATAAGAGAAATATGTAACTTCAAAAGGGCTAAGCACCAGTTACATTTCACTTGGATATACATTAAAAGGAACTGGAGAAATGAGTGAGTCCTGTGGGACTCCACAAACCATTCTCCAAACCGTCAAGATGGATTTATTCCACACTACTTGCGAAAAGCATTGTGTGCTATGGAATTCGAGTGCACAACTTTTAGAATACTGACTAAGGGTAGTTACGCATGTAACTGCTCACTTGGCCCAATTAGCACCAATGAAGGCCAATTATAGCCTATTGCTTTTTAACAGTAATTGTCGGCTCATTATTAAATTAAGTTATACATGCAGCTGATCTTACTGTATACTTTCTTGCACAAATTTGCACACTACTCGCAAATTTGGGAATTCAACTTTCTAGAATTAGGGGAATTGCATGCATAAATACATTTATTATTTCTTCAGGGCATGAGAATTTGTGTGCTACTAGTGGTAGTCCTGGGTGCCTCTGTTATTAAAGGATGTAGGCACCACACGTTGCATTTATAAAATAGTTCTTTTCTGGAACATTGACATAGGTACCATTATAAAAATACCCTGTACTTGTCCTCTGAGACAGGAGAAAGTTAATAGTTACCTGAAATGGCATACAGAATGCAACTGGGCTCAATTGAAAAAAAATTACTTGAACCATATCTTACTGTAATTGTTTAACACACCCATGATAATAATTCTGCACATAATGGTATTGTTAAGATGATATTATGATAATATTCATTATGATGAAGACAAACACTACTGCTGTCATCTTTATTACCAAAGCACTAGAGATCCATGAATCACACTATGACATTCAAAACATACCCATTACTGCTTTTAGCAAAAATAGTAGCACCAAGGAACAAGCAAACATGGAAGTAAAATATGAACCAGAGAGAATTATGTATGTTTTCATGGCACAGCCATGCTCAATAAATTGTCATCATAATCATGGTCCCCGATAAAACCACTCTGTAAAATTAGGAAAATACTTTTATCGAGCAGTTCTGTATAAAACTTAGGTGCCATAATGCGGGAGAAATGGTGGGCAATAAGGGCTAGATTCTGCATATGGCGCCTGAAATATCCATGTGGAACGAATTTCCACCTAAGCGTATTCTATAAACAGCACCTAGATTTAGGTGCAGTATACAGAATACACTTAACTGATATCCCAGCACCTAGATCTATGTGCATCCATTTACACCAAGGAAACATGGTGTAAATACCGGCATGTAGATTTAGGAGCAGAGGGGCATATTCTATAACAGTGCGTGTACATTTTGGAATGCCCATGAAACACCCATTTCCCACCCATAACCACACACCAACCTGGAGGAAAGGAGGAACAGGGGTGATATGATACAGACGTTCAAATATTTGAAAGGTATTAATCCGCAAACAAATTTTTTCCAGA
Source organism: Microcaecilia unicolor (assembly GCF_901765095.1). Classification (NCBI taxonomy): domain Eukaryota; kingdom Metazoa; phylum Chordata; class Amphibia; order Gymnophiona; family Siphonopidae; genus Microcaecilia; species Microcaecilia unicolor. The sequence continues at coordinate 78,909,414 of NC_044037.1, read as the reverse complement.
GATGGGAAGGCGGTAGAACGAGAGGACATGAAATGAGATTGAAGGGGGGCAGACTCAAAAAAGATGTCAGGAAGTATTTTTTCACAGAGAGTGGTGGATGCTTGGAATGCCCTCCCGCGGGAGGTGGTGGAGATGAAAACAGTAACGGAATTCAAACATGCGTGGGATATACATAAAGGAATCCTGTGCAGAAGGAATGGATCCTCAGGAGCTTAGCCGAAATTGTGTGGCGGAGCCGGTGGGGGGAAGAGGGGTTGGTGGTTGGGAGGCGAGGATAGTGGTGGGCAGACTTATACGGTCTGTGCCAGAGCTGGTGGTGGGAGGCGGGGCTGGTGGTTGGGAGGAGGGGATCATGCTGGGCAGACTTATATGGTCTGTGCCCTGAAAAAGACAGGTACAAATCAAGGTAAGGTATACACATATGAGTTTATCTTGTTGGGCAGACTGGATGGACCATGCAGGTCTTTTTCTGCCGTCATCTACTATATTACCACGTTACTATGTATGTTTTTTGGCTCCATGCATTAGAATTTAGGCACTGTGCATTACAGAATATGCTTTAGCAAGTTATGCACATCAATTCTAATTATTGCCAATTAGTGTTCATTATTACTTGTTAAGTGCTGTTAAAAATGCAGATTGGCTTCTTAAGCCAATTAAAGTATGCGCATTGTTATAGAATACTAGTAAAAAAGGCCCGTTTCTGACACAAATGAAACGGGCGCTAGCAAGGTTTTCCTCGGAGTGTGTATGTTTGGGAGAGTGTATGTGAGAGTGACTGTGTGAGAGTCAGAGTGAAAGTGTGAGTATGTGTGTGTGAGAGAGAGAGTGAGTCTGGGTGTGACTGTGTTTGTGAGAGAGTGTGTGTGTGAGAATGAGAGTGTGTGCAAGTGTGTATGTGAGACACAGTGTGAGAGAGAGTGTGTGTGTGTGTGTGTGTGTGTGTGTGAGAGAGAGTGTGTGTGAGACACAGATTCTCTGTGAGAGTGAGTATATGAGACCAAGCGAGTGTGTGAGTGACTGTGTGGCACATAGAGAGTGAATGTGATACAGTGTGAGACAGAGTGTGTGAGAGTGAGAGTCAGAAAGACAATGTATATGAGAGAGAGAGTGTGAGCCTTGCCCTCCCAATCCATGCCCATCTGTCCCCTGCCCCCTCCATTCATCCTTTTCCAGCAATTCCCCTCTCTCCCTGAGCCCTGCCCTCTCAATCCATGCCCATCCATGCTCCTCTGTCCCCTCCATTCATCCCTATCCAGCAATTCCCCTCTCTCCCTGAGCCCTGCCCTCCCAATCCATGCCCATCCATGCTCCTGTCACCTGCCCCCTCCATTCATCCCTATCCAGCAATTCCCCTCTCTCCCTGAGCCCTGCCCTCCCAATCCATGCCCATCCATGCTCCTCTGTCCCCTGCCCCCTCCATTCATCCCTTTCCAGCAATTCCCCTCTCTCCCTGAGCCCTGCCCTCCTAATCCATGCCCATCCATGCTCCTCTGTCCCCTGCCCCCTCCATTCATCCCTTTACAGCAATTCCCCTCTCTCCCTGAGCCCTGCCCTCCCAATCCATGCCCATCTATGCTCCTCTGTCCCCTGCCCCCTCCATTCATCCTTTTCCAGCAATTCCCCTCTCTCCCTTCCATGACCCCCCCTCGCATCCATGCTCCTCTCTCTCCCATGTCCCAGCCTGGCCCGCCCTCTTCTCCCCCCCCTTCGCATCCATGCCCCCCCCCTTCGCATCCATGCTGTCGTTTCTCCCCTGCCCTCCCGCTCCCATTGTTCAACTTTACTGCCCACCCTCTTCTCTCCCCCAAACATCCCTTTTTTTTTTTCTTTTTAAATTTACCTCGGTGGCGGTTCTGGCAGCGCAGCGTCAGGGAAGGAGGTGGCGCTCCCGACGTCTAGCCTTCCCTTCGCTGTGTTCCGCCTTCTTCTGACATCATCCTTGACGTCAGAAGAAGGCGGAACGCAGCGAAGGGAAGGCTAGAGACGTCGGGAGCGCCGCCTCCTTCCCTGACGCTGCGCTTTGTTTGTTTTTTTTTCCGCCCTCGACGTCATGACGTTTGCCCTCGACGTCATGACGTTTGACGCGAGGGCGGGGCAGAGACGGCTGGCAGCCTGGCTGGCTTCACACCATGAATCCACGAACCCTACAGGGAGTGTTTGAGTGGCTTCAGAACGTTGTCTTCAGAACGTTCACGGTGCGTTTTATTATATTAGAAGATGCTTGGAGTCTGGCACGGAACACTAGGTGTGATATATAGAATCCAGCGGTAAGTGCTGTTCTATAATGCATCTGTGCAGCTGGATTTCATTATAGAACACTAGAATAAATCTGCATTTATGTGGTAACATTTAGGGGGTAAATTATCAAGGTGGACTACCATTTAGATTTATTTATTGCATTTGTACCCGACATTTTCCTTCCTAGTTGTAGGTTCAATGTGGCTTACAAATAGAAAGAGGATAGCAGTATGCAGGTTCAAAGGCATAGATGGAAAAGATGAGACATGTTTTCTTTAAAGGGATCAAGTGTTCTGGGTCTTCCGGTGTGATTGAGTCTGGTCCAGTTTCACTTCTTTCTTTTTTTGCTCATTCTTTTTTTTTGTTTTTGTTTTGAGGGTCACGATTATATGGGTGTTGCCTGATTAGTTGCATGGTTGTGGGCTCATCAAGAGGGTAGGTTGTTTTGTAGAAGTGGGCTTTCAGGTGTTTTCTGAATTGTAGGTGGTTGTTCTTGTGTTTTAGGTCTCTTGGGAAGGAGTTCCAGTTTTTGGTGCATATGTAGGCGAAACTTGTTGCGAACAGGTTAGGGAAATAGAGTGTGAGGTAGGATCTTGTGTTCTTGTTTGAGTTGCTCTGTGGTAGTGCTAGTAGGTCTGTCCAGTACCTGTGCTGAAGGGGGACCCCCAACCCCCGTCAGCTGAAGTCCTGTGCTGGCCTTCGCGCCGTTGCTTCTTCAATGATCTTCGGTTCAAGTTCCTGTGCGTGCGTCTGATGTCAGATGCACGCAGAGCAACTTGGATACAAAATCATTGAAGAAGCAATGCCTCGAAGACCAGCACAGGACTTCGGATGACGGGGGTTGGGGTCCCCCATCAGCACAGGTTCTGGACGGCGGTGGGGGACGGTTTTCGCTGAGAAGGGGGGGTCGATAGGGTCACGGAAAGGGGGGGTGAAAATGGAGGGACGGCAGAGTCTGGAACAGTGAGGGAGGGAGGGTGGGGGATGGCCTTTCCTTCCCTTTTGAAACGGGCATTTTTTACTAGTTTTTTATGATTTTTAACCGTGAAAATGATCGCTCACCACTTGCTACACTGACAGGAATTGTCAGCAATATTCTTAGAAACAAATTGCTATACATTGCAAAATAAGATAGCAGATGTAAATTCTCAAAGTGGACATATTCCAAACACTAAAATGAAAATAAAATGATTTTTCTTTACCTTTGTTGTCTGGTGACTTTCTTTTTCTGATCATTGATAAGTCTCTGACTCGAAAGTTTAGCAATTTCATTAAAGTAAATATATTTCACATATCACAGACTCTTCCTATCCAAGGAGAATCTTTTATATAAAAACAAACACCAAAAAAAAACCAATCAGATTTTTACTTACCAGCTTTTCTACACTACACGTCAGCTAAAAGCTTCCTCTGAAACTACTGTTGGAACCATCAGCCAATGAAATGACCCGCCCTGTAAGGCGTACAAAACCCCAACCTTGGCTGAATTCTAATATCCGCTACCTACGTTCCTGTACCCGCTCCGCCGAACGCCTCTGGCGGAAATCTCGGGCCCTTGCTGATTTCTTACACTTTAAGTTCATGCTGACCTCCTTCCAATCTGCTCTTTTACATGCCAAACAGGATTATTATATCCAACTGACCAACTCTCTTGGCTCTAATCCTCGACTTCTCTTCACCCATCTCTCCTACTCTTATTCCTTTTATCTGTCACATTCTCAATCTCTCACTTTCCACTGCGACTGTCCCTGCTGCCTTTAAACATGCTGTGGTCACACCTCTCCTTAAGAAGCCTTCACTTGACCCTACTTGTCCCTCTAATTACCGACCCATCTCCCTCCTTCCTTTTCTCTCCAAATTACTTGAGCGTGCTGTTCACCGCCGCTGCCTTGATTTTCTCTCCTCACATGCTATTCTTGACCCATTACAATCTGGTTTTCGCCCTCTCCACTCAACCGAAACTGCGCTTACTAAAGTCTCCAATGACCTATTACTGGCTAAATCCAGAGGTCAATATTCCATCCTCATTCTTCTTGATCTTTCCGCTGCTTTTGACACTGTCGATCACAACATACTTCTCGATACCCTGTCCTCACTTGGATTCCAGGGCTCTGTCCTTTCCTGGTTCTCTTCCTACCTCTCCCTCCGCACCTTTAGTGTTCACTCTGGTGGATCCTCTTCTACTTCTATTCCTCTGCCTGTCGGCGTACCTCAGGGTTCTGTTCTTGGTCCCCTCCTCTTTTCTATCTACACTTCTTCCCTTGGTTCATTAATCTCATCCCATGGCTTTTCCTACCATCTCTATGCTGATGACTCCCAAATCTACCTTTCTACCCCTGATATCTCACCTTGCATCCAAACCAAAGTTTCAGCGTGCTTGTCTGACATTGCTGCCTGGATGTCTCAACGCCACCTGAAATTAAATATGACCAAAACCGAGCTTCTCATTTTCCCCCCCAAACCCACCTCCCCGCTCCCCCCGTTTTCTATTTCTGTTGATGGCTCTCTCATTCTCCCTGTCGCCTCAGCTCGAAACCTTGGGGTCATCTTTGACTCTTCTCTCTCCTTCTCTGCTCATATCCAGCAGACCGCCAAGACCTGTCGTTTCTTTCTTTACAACATCCGTAAAATCCGCCCCTTTCTTTCCGAGCACTCTACCAAAACCCTCATCCACACCCTTGTCACCTCTCGTTTAGACTACTGCAATCTGCTTCTTGCTGGCCTCCCACTTAGTCACCTCTCCCCTCTCCAGTCGGTTCAAAACTCTGCTGCCCGTCTCATCTTCCGCCAGGGTCGCTTTACTCATACTACCCCTCTCCTCAAGACCCTTCACTGGCTCCCTATCCGTTTTCACATCCTGTTCAAACTTCTTCTACTAACCTATAAATGTATTCACTCTGCTGCTCCCCAGTATCTCTCCACACTCGTCCTTCCCTACACCCCTTCCCGTGCACTCCGCTCCATGGATAAATCCTACTTATCTGTTCCCTTCTCCACTACTGCCAACTCCAGACTTCGCGCCTTCTGTCTCGCTGCACCCTACGCCTGGAATAAGCTTCCTGAGCCCCTACGTCTTGCCCCATCCTTGGCCACCTTTAAATCTAGACTGAAAACCCACCTCTTTAACATTGCTTTTGACTCGTAACCACTTGTAACCACTCGCCTCTACCTACCCTCCTCTCTTCCTTCCCGTTCACATTAATTGATTTGATTTGCTTACTTTATTTATTTTTTGTCTATTAGATTGTAAGCTCTTTGAGCAGGGACTGTCTTTCTTCTATGTTTGTACAGCGCTGCGTATGCCTTGTAGCGCTATAGAAATGCTAAATAGTAGTAGTAGTAGTAGTAGCTGTAGCTATCCGGTTACCTATAATTATGCAAACATCATTGCAGTCATGCCCTCCTCTGGTGTACAAGCTCAGAGAAAAAAAAACCAAAAACATTGAACCACTTACAGATTTTAACAATTACACTATTTAGTTTTTATTTCTCCCCAGTCTCACTTGCACACCTCCCTCCAATCCTGGCTGTTCTCTTTAATTTGAATGTTGTTCAAGCTCACCCTGAATGAGGAGTTCGTCCCACACCAAAGACATAAATAACACTGGTTGTATTCTTTCAAACAACATCAGCAGAGTCTGCCTGCCTCAGTGAGCACTGTGGTTGAAGAGGGGAGGGCAGGGGAGAGAGGAGAATCACAGCTTCAGGTAAAACATTTTGCAAGTGATCTGACCTCAGGAAACGGTAGGCACCCTCCAGAGGTCGGCACCCCCCTGCGTTGCTTACCCCGCTTACTGTGTTGGCATGGCCCTGTCTGTAGGCTAGTGTGCAGATCTTAAAGGATATCCGTGCCTTGATAGGTAACCAGTGGAGTTTTTGAAGTAGAAGTCTTGCGCTTTCAAATTTGGGTTATGTTACTGTTAGCCCAGGTTATTAGTAACTGTGTCTCATGGCATAAATTGGGACCTGTGCTAAAATAGCACATGTTAGTGATAAAATAACATTTCATAAACCCAAGCCCACATTGATTACTATGTCCCTTAGGCAAGACCACTTACTCCTGATCTAGGGCAAAAGTAAATGTGCACATCTAACTGTTGGTGCATTTGGAGGAGTGGCCTAGTGGTTAGGGTGGTGGACTTTGGTACTGAGGAACTGAGTTCAATTCCCGGCACAGCCAGCTCCTTGTGACTCTGGGCAAGTCACTTAATCCTCCAATGCCTGCTGCATTGAGCCTGCCATGTGTGGGGTACAAATGTAACAACAAAAAAAAAAATTTGTGCGTACCTTACAATATTCTATAGTTTTTGTGTGCAACCCACCCATGGTCTACCCATACCCTGTCTATATGCATGCCCCTTGCAGCTATTCAATTCTATTGGAGTCTTATATACTGCCTGTTTTCCAAAAAGGATTCACAGCGGATTACATATTAACAGTGGCGTTCCTAGGGGGGCGGACACCTGGGGCGGTGCCCCGCCCCCCGGGTGCAGCGCCCCCCCCCCGATGCAGCGCTGACCCCCCCAATGAAAGACACCCCCTCCCGTGAAAGAGCCCCCCGGGTGCATGCCGCTGGGGGGGGTGCCGCAGCGCGCGCCTGCTGGGAGTTTACTAACTTTGCTCGTTCGCTGCAGCTCCCTCTGCCCCGGAACAGGAAGTAACCTGTTCCTGGGCAGAGGGAGCTGCAACGAACGAGAGAAGTTAGCAAACTCTCGCAGCAGGCGCGCGCCGCAGCACCCCCCAGTGGCGTGCACCCAGGGCGGACCGCCCCTACCGCCCCCCTTGGTATGTTACTGCATATTAAGAGAACTCTACAATAAATGGTTTTAAAAGAAATATTATTTATAGATTAAAAAAGATACCAAGAAACTAATTTCAAAGTTCTCACAAAGCCCAATTTTCTGCTAGCAGATGGAATAACAAATCATTCTCCTAACCCCTATGAATTTAAACCAAGAATTGATTTAAAAATTAAACAGATTGTCTTAAAATATATATGTTAACATATTGGTAACCAATGAAGGTTATGCACAGAAAAGACACCATCAAAACAACTCAGCCCACAAACCAACCTAACAGCAGTATTCTGCATCAACTGCAAATTATTATGTAAATTTCTTATAGCCTGAAGATATAATGACCTGAGATACTACTTTACAGAATAGTACCTAAGTGTAGCTACACATTTAACTCCAAATATAGGTGCCATGTAGTGTGTAACTGCATCCATCACATCTAATTGCTGGGGTCACATTTTTGTATGACATCTTATAGAATTAGGGTTAGCACTGGCTCTATGAGATTGCTGTGCTCTCTATGCATTTCTTGAGATATATGTTCCTGAAAAATGAAAAGATGTCAGTTTTAATCTGTTTTGTGACTGACTGCTAATATTACTTTTAATACAAATGAGTGGGTTGAAATTCATTCATATCTTGTTGCAGTCATGGTTACTCTTTTTACATACAATTGCATTCAAATCTCTTGCAATTTCAAGCCATGCATTCCAGTTATCTTTTTTTTCATATATGAGCTGTTTTCCTCTTTATTTTTAGTCACAATAATATAGAGGATGATATTCAGTCCTGCAATTAATAGATATGCTTGTCCAGTAAAATGTATCCAGAATTTTGGAGAAATGATTGAGGAACTTCAGGGCAAATGGTCTGCCTGTAAAACCTCCCAGCAACAGCATTTTGTCTGCTTCATTTGTTTGCTAAAATTAAAACACTGAGCAAGATAGTTATTTTTTTTTTTTTACCAAGGCTTAGTTTTTACTGCCATATAATTTAACATGGGAATTACTAATTTACAGTAACTCACTACTACAGGTTAATAATTCCCATGGTGTACAAATAAAACAACTTCAGCTTTGTATACTGTATCATTCTGTACCCTGGAAGTGTCAGGTCATTAAAAAGTGTCCAAAGCTTCCAGAGGCATTTTAACATGGCTGGTGTGAAGCAGATCCTCCCTGGGACCTAGTGAGAGTCTCCCTGCTGTCCTGGCGCACAAGAAGGAGCCCCATTGGTCTCTAGGTGCAAAATTGTGCAAGTTGACACCTATATAAGTATTGCCACACTGGGACAGATCAAAGGTCCATCAAGCCCAGCATCCAGTTTCCAACAGTGGCCAATGCAGGTCACAAATACCTGGCAAGATCTCCAAAAAGTTCAATACATTTTATGCTGCTTATCCCAGAAATAAGCAGTAGATTTTCTCCAAGTCATTTTAATAACAGTCTATAGGCTTTTCCTTTAGGAAGCCATCCAAACCTTTTAAAACTCTTCTAAGCTAACCGCTTTTACTACATTCTCTGTCAACGAATTCCAGAGTTTAATTACACGTTGAGTGAAGAAAAATTTTCTCCGATTCATTTTAAATTTACTACTTTGTAGCTTCATCGCATGCCCCCTAGTCCTAGTATTTTTGGAAAGCGCGAACAGATGCTTCACATCTACCCATTCAACTCCACTCATTATTTTATAGACCTCTATCATATCTCCCCTCAGCCGTCTTTTCTCCAAGCTGAAGAGCCCTAGCCACTTCAGCCTTTCCTCATAGGGAAGTTGTCTCATCTCCTTTATCATTTTCATTGCCCTTCTCTGTACCTTTTTCTAATCCCACTGGTGACCAGAATTGAACACAATATTTGAGGTGCAGTCACACCATAGACCGATACAAAGTATTGTTAGGGATCATTTTACACCAGGAGCTCAATGGCTCAATAGACACAAGGGAGACCCCTGGTAAGGATCTGGGGGAGTTGTGAGGCTTGACTAGGGAGAATGGTCTATGCAGGACTTTTTTTTAAACAATATTGTCTTTAAGCTGGCATCCGAGAGCATCGGGACACATTTAGTGGCCAAATGTTCCCAAGAGGAAAAAAAATGCCAGTTCAAAACTGGCATAATTTTCCATGAATAACCCAACTTATGAAATTCTCCACAAATTGTGTTATTTTATTTGCATAATAATGAGGTGTTTTACATGCCTTTTCCTGCTGTACCTCTCATTGGGGTTCTTTTACAAAGTTGTGGTAAGTGCAAGCACATGCGTACTGCCGCTTAGAAGGGTTTGCTATCAGGTTTATTTTCAAAAGAGAAGGGCGCCCATCTTTTGACACAAATCAGGAGCTGGGCGTCCTTCTCTCAGGGTCGCCCAAATCGGCATAATCAAAAGCCGATTTTAGGAGTCCCCAAATGCTTCCCGTCGCGGGGAAGACCCAAGTTCCAGGGGGCGTGTCAGAGGCGTAGCGAAGGTGGGACTGGGGCGTGCCTAACAGTTGGGCGTCCTCGAGCAATAATGGAAAAAAGAAGGGCATCCTCGACGAGCACTTTGGCGACTTTACTCAGAGGGGCATAATCGAACAAAAACGTCTATCTCCATGGGCGTTTATCTCCGAGAACGGGTCCGTGAAGGGGCGGACCGAACCGTATTTTCGAAAAAAATTGACGTCCATGTTTTATTCGACAATTTGTGAGCTGGACGTTTTTGCTTTTCAGCGATAATGGAAAATAAAAGCGCCCGGCTCAAAAAAGAATAAATCCAAGGCATTTGTTCGTGGGAGGGGCCAGGATTCGTAGTGCACTGGTCCCCCTCAAATGCCAGGACACCAACCGGGCACCCTAGGAGGCACTTTTACAAAAAAAAAAAAAAAAAGGTAAAATAGCTCCCAGGTGCATAGCACCCTTCCCTTGTGTGTTGAGCCCCCCAAATCCCCCTCAAAACCCACTGCCCACAAGTCTACACCATTACTATAGCCCTAAGGGGTGAAGGGGGGCACCTACATGTGGGTACAGTGGGTTTGGGGGGGTTGGACGACTAAGCATTAAGCAGCACAATTGTAACAGGTAGGGGGAGGGATGGGCCTGGGTCCACCTGCCTGAAGTCCACTGCACCCCCTAACAACTGCTCCAGGGACCTGCATACTGCTGCCAGGGAGGTGGGTATGACATTTGAGGGTGAAAATATGCCTTGTAGCGCTATAGAAATGCTAAATAGTAGTAGTAGTAGTTAGTGACCACTGGGGGCTTCAGGGGAGGTCATCCCCGATTCCCTCTGGTGGTAATCTGGTCATTTAGGGCACTTTTTGGGGCCTTATTCATGAAAAAACAGGGTCCAGGAAAAGTGCCCTAAATTCTAGCTACAAACGCATACTTTTTTCTATTATCGGCGAAAGGCGCCCATCTCTGTTCGGGGGATAACCATGCCCCAGTCCCGCCCACCACGCCTCTGACATGCCCCCGTCAACTTTGTACGCTTCTGCGATGGAGTGCAGTTGAAAACGTCCAAGTTCGGCTTTCGATTATACTGCGTTATTCATTTTGTGAGATAAACGTCCATCTCCCGATTTAGGTCGGAACTTGGGCGTTTTTCTCGTTCGATTATAAGCAGGTCAGTCTATTTTTCTTACGACCGAGCCTCAAAAAGGTGCCCGAACTGACCATATGACCACCGGAGGGAATTGGTGATGACCTCCCCTGACACCTCCAGTGGTTACTATCCCCTCCCACCCTGAAAAAAACAACTTTAAAAACTTTTTTTGCCATCCTGAAATGTCATACTCAGGTCCATCGCAGTAGTATGCAGGTCCCTGGCAGGGGAGGTATGTGTGTGTCAGCGGAGGCATAGCGAAGGCATGGCCATCCTTCTTTCAAACATTTTGGATGTCCTGAACTGCCCCCCCCTACAGGGATGGCCAAATTGCAAGAGACTGGAGTGGAGTGGCCTAGTGGTTAGAGCAGTGGTCTTGCAATCCAGAGGTGGCTGGTTCAAATCCCAGTGCTGCTACTTGTGGTCCAAAATCCAAATAAATAAAGGGGGTGTCAGAGGCATAGCAGGCATGGACATCCTTCACACAAAAACATCCACATTTTGGATGTCCTCAACTGCTGGTGCAGGGACAGAGGCATAGCCAAGGACGTCCTCAACTGCTGTTGCAGGGAGGGAAGCATAGTGAAGGAGTTCCTTCACCCATAATCTAAAAAAAAAAAAAAGACATCCCTGACGAGCACTTGGACATTTTCACCTGGACTTGTATTTTTCTAAGGTTGTAGATGGTAATTTATTTAAGGTTATAGACAGCTATTATACACGCAGCTTGTCTGCATGTATGAAGCCATCTTTGGCATGCGCAGAACAGCCATGCATAATGCTTGGCTGCTCTGCACTGGCTTCCCCTCCATAGGAAGGAAATCATGTGCAAATGAGCTAACAGTGAGCAGCTCATTTGCATGTGATTTCCTTCATGCATGCCTGTTCCTTTTCAAATGGCTAAGGGATTGGTAAAGGAAGGGCTTTTTCCATTCAGTTAGTGCAGCAGTTAGTCCACTGCAGTGCCCCCTAGGGTGCCCAGTTGGTGTCCAGGCATGTCAGGGGGACCAGTGCACTATGAATGCTGGCTCCTTCAATGACCAAATGAGTTGAATTTGGTAGTTTTTGAGATGGGAGTCCTTGGTTTCCATTATGGCCGAAAACCGGGGATGATCATCTCTAAGGTCGACCATCTCAACATTTAGGTCGACCATCTCTAAGGTCGACCTAAATGCTGAGATTTGGGCATCCCCGACTGTATTATTGAAATGAAAGATGGACGCCCATCTTGTTTCGATAATACGGGTTTCCCTGCTCCTTCGCCGGGACATCCTTAGAGATGGGTGCCCTTAGAGATGGTCATCCCCGTTCGATTATGCCCCTCCACATGACATGCTGAGGTGTTCTGCGGTTAAATCTTCATGTGCGCACGCAAACCACCTACTAAAAAAAAATCATACATTTTTATTGGAGGTGACATGTCTTGGGGGGGGGGGGGGGGGCAAAGATATGCAAACACATTATAAACATGGCTAAAACCCTCCACATTATATATGCTCTGAAATATTGCTGCACAAATGCATGCGTAATGTGGAGGTTTTTTAGCCAAGTTTATAGTGTGTTTGCTATTCCTGCAATGCACGGCTTATCTCACTAAGATACTGGACCCCTGATGAAGGTATAGGTCAAAACAAGGACAATGTTCAGTCCACCTTCAAGCGATTCTGTTGTGATATATTGATATGTTGTCTTCAAGCAAGTGCCAGTGCATATGTTAATTAAATTCTTGTGTTTTTAACGTGGACAATCACATTGGTTATTCCCACCTTTCTATTTTGCTTGTTTTGTCCAATATTTGTCTTCTGTATTTGTCTATAATAACATATTTAGGGGTCGTTTTACTAAGGTGTGTTAATGAATTCAATGCACACTAATGATTAGTGAGCGCTAAATGAAAAGACACTCATTATATTCCTATAGGTGTCTTATCATTCAGTGAGCACTAAATTTGTTAACACACCTTAATAAAAGGACACCTTAGGTTGGAGAATCTTAATTTTAAATTAGAGGCTTGCATAAAGACTCTGGGAGTCCTTCTAACCAACACTTTGACACCCGAGCTACAGGTGAATGTGGTGATTAAAAGATTATTTTTATTACCGGTCAATAGTGCAAAACGTGTTGTTGTCTCAGATTACTATAATGCTGTTTATGTGAACTGTCATAAATATCTTCTAAAAAATGCAAACAATTCAAAAGACAGAGGCTTGATTAATATACTCTGCCCACAAAGATGATAGAATTACACCATTATTTATAGATCTCCACAGGTTGTTCACTGAGGCTCGAATCCACTTTAAATTGTATACAATGATATGTAGGGATTCTTTTTCAAAATAGAAAAACATCCAAAAAGTGGCATAATGTGGCAGAAGGATGTTTTTTTTTTTTTTTTCAAAACCTCCAAATCACAATTATTGAAAATCATTTTTAAGATGGTTTTCTATCCTGTTTGTATGCAGTGCATCCAAATCACAAGAGGGCATGTTGGAAGTGGGATTTGGATGTTCCCAAAATGTGGACGTTTTCTGCCATAATGGAACAAAGTAAAAACATCTTGGGGCTAAAAGATAGACATTGTTGTCTAGTCCTGTTTCAGTCATGATTAAGTCACAAAATGGTGCCTTAAATGACCAGGTGACCACAGGAGGGGCTAAGGCATGAAGCCCCCTTACTCTCCCAGTGGTCACTAACCCCCTGTAACCCTAAAAGATGTGAAAGAAATAGTACATACCAGCCTCTATGACAGCTTCAGAAGTAATATCCAGTCCTATTACAGCAGCAAGCAGGTCCCTGGAGTAGCCTAGTTGTTGGTGCAGTGCACTGTAGAGAAAGGGACCCAGTCCCTTATCCCACTCTAACTGTTACATTTGTGGTGAAAAGTGTGAGCCCTCAAAGACCTGCCAAAAACCCTACTATATCCACATAAAGGTGACACCTGCAGCCATAACGGCTACTGAAGCGGTGCACAGTTGGGTACACTAGTTTTTGGGTGGGTTTTGGAGGACTCACCTAACAATATAAGGGGGGTAACAGTGATATGTGTACCTGGGACCTTTTAAATGAAATCCACTGCAGCATCCCCTAGGGTGCCCCTAGAGTGCTGGGATGTCTGTTGGTCAGTCTACTAAGACTGGTTAGGCTGCACCTGTCACAGTTAGGGAAGGTGAGCCCTAGGACTGGGATGAGGTTGGCACAACCTATGTGGCATAAGCGCTGCATAGGACTTCAATGACAGTTGCTGACAGGACCGTCTGGCAGAGTCTGGTAGCTGGAGAAGGCAGGACCTGACTCAGGCAGACAGAAGCGTAGGACTAGACAATGCCTAGCAGACTGGCTGGAACACAACAAGATTGACTCTTAAGAGAGCCCTTGGTGTTGGCTCAAAAGAGCCCTTGGGGGCTGGTCCAATGGAGTCGAGGTCAGGGAGTAGCTAGAACAGCAAGGCTGGAGACAGGAACAAGAAGTTTGGAAGACTGGAACAGGTAGGACTGGAAGACTGGACCAAGCAGGGCTGGAAGCAGGAACAAACAAGGCTGGAAGCAGAAACTGGCCAGGCAACAAACACTGGAGAGGCACAACTCTGGAAGCCTATTGCTGAAGCACTGGAGAAGTGTATAGCACGTCCTTATATATCCCTAGCTAAGAAGTGATGTCATCTGTCAATACTCCATCTAGGGCTATAAAAGAGAGGTGCAGCACCAGGAAGTAAGCACTCACAAGACATGGCATGCTGCAGGACTCTAGCAACTTCCTGAACTAGGTGAGGAGTGTGACAGTGCCTTGCAATCGCACTTCCCCTAAGGCAGCATTTGCGAAACAGGGGCCCTTGTCTTGAAAATGTGAAGAATGCTGAGGACTTCACCCTAACCATTAGAATATGCCATCAGAAGAATGAAGGAATTGAGAGTCACTTCTGATTTTATTTGTTTATGACATTTATATTTATCTCAAACAAGTTCTAGTTCAATGCGGCTCACATTATCTACAAAACTGATAGTCATTTGGAAGTTAAGTGATGTTTGTTATATTTTCTGGACATATTTATAAGAATTGGCACTGTATGACTTTGATATTGACAACTTGAGTGAACATTACATGGACATTGTGTAAAAAAAAACCCAATTATATCATTATATGGAGTTTTCTTTATGACCTATGAGTAGGGTTGCCATATGATTCCAGAAAAAGGAGGACTCATTGATCCAGTCCAAGTTTTGCTTCCATTGAACGCTATGGAAGTAAAACCCAGACTGGCTCAATCTGTCTTCCTTTTTCTGGAGCCATATGGTAACCCTACCTATGATGTGGGCAGTGCATCAAAGTGATTCCTTTGTTAATGGACAACTATTCTGCTGATGTTTTTTCCTCCATATAATAATAACCTCCTCAATTACTTTAAGCAATAATTATTGTATGACAGATTATGTTTTTGTTGATGAATGTTTCATTTTCCCTTTCTGTACCCTTGTGTGCTTTTGTATATTAATATTAGCACATGGACATTAATGCCAAAAATAGAAAATCAGCCATTTTCCAGCTGTGGAAAAAGTGGCTTTCGCTCATGGGAAAGATCTGCGTAAGGGTATGCTAAGGACCCTTTTTGCTGCAGATTTGTTAAAGGGCCATATTTTTTTGCCAAAATCCAGAGTTATTTGTTCCTAACACAGGAGTTTTAGTACACCCTATGGAATCTCATAATGAAATGCAAACCATGTAAATGCATGAAAAGCAGCTCATTGTTATGCAAAACGTTTATTGCAGTCTGTGTTTAACCTTGCAAGCTCATTATTCAATGAAAGATAATGCCATGTGAAGAGGGATTATTATCTTTCCTCCCCCGGGAGAATCAGGCTACTAATTTGTAGCCTGATGCTCCTGAGAGCCTGTTAAAGGAGTCAGTGCACCCCCCCCCCCACACACACACAGCCAGCCCACCCACCCAAGATCCCTTCAGCACCAAGTTTAATCCCTCCAGTTCTCCCTCATACCTATAGGAATTCATCTGGTTGGTAGTGGTGGTGGCAGGACTGATCCCGCAGACACACCCTGTTCCAGGTACTACAGTGGTGGAAATAAGTATTTGATCCCTTGCTGATTTTGTAAGTTTGCCCACTGACAAAGACATGAGCAGCCCATAATTGAAGGGTAGGTTATTGGTAACAGTGAGAGATAGCACATCACAAATTAAATCCGGAAAATCACATTGTGGAAAGTATATGAATTTATTTGCATTCTGCAGAGGGAAATAAGTATTTGATCCCCCACCAACCAGTAAGAGATCTGGCCCCTACAGACCAGGTAGATGCTCCAAATCAACTCGTTACCTGCATGACAGACAGCTGTCGGCAATGGTCACCTGTATGAAAGACACCTGTCCACAGACTCAGTGAATCAGTCAGACTCTAACCTCTACAAAATGGCCAAGAGCAAGGAGCTGTCTAAGGATGTCAGGGACAAGATCATACACCTGCACAAGGCTGGAATGGGCTACAAAACCATCAGTAAGACGCTGGGCGAGAAGAAGACAACTGTTGGTGCCATAGTAAGAAAATGGAAGAAGTACAAAATGACTGTCAATCGACAAAGATCTGGGGCTCCACGCAAAATCTCACCTCGTGGGGTATCCTTGATCATGAGGAAGGTTAGAAATCAGCCTACAACTACAAGGGGGGAACTTGTCAATGATCTCAAGGCAGCTGGGACCACTGTCACCACGAAAACCATTGGTAACACATTACGACATAATGGATTGCAATCCTGCAGTGCCCGCAAGGTCCCCCTGCTCCGGAAGGCACATGTGACGGCCCGTCTGAAGTTTGCCAGTGAACACCTGGATGATGCCGAGAGTGATTGGGAGAAGGTGCTGTGGTCAGATGAGACAAAAATTGAGCTCTTTGGCATGAACTCAACTCGCCGTGTTTGGAGGAAGAGAAATGCTGCCTATGACCCAAAGAACACCGTCCCCACTGTCAAGCATGGAGGTGGAAATGTTATGTTTTGGGGGTGTTTCTCTGCTAAGGGCACAGGACTACTTCACCGCATCAATGGGAGAATGGATGGGGCCATGTACCGTACAATTCTGAGTGACAACCTCCTTCCCTCCGCCAGGGCCTTAAAAATGGGTCGTGGCTGGGTCTTCCAGCACGACAATGACCCAAAACATACAGCCAAGGCAACAAAGGAGTGGCTCAGGAAGAAGCACATTAGGGTCATGGAGTGGCCTAGCCAGTCACCAGACCTTAATCCCATTGAAAACTTATGGAGGGAGCTGAAGCTGCGAGTTGCCAAGCGACAGCCCAGAACTCTTAATGATTTAGAGATGATCTGCAAAGAGGAGTGGACCAAAATTCCTCCTGACATGTGTGCAAACCTCATCATCAACTACAGAAGACGTCTGACCGCTGTGCTTGCCAACAAGGGTTTTGCCACCAAGTATTAGGTCTTGTTTGCCAGAGGGATTAAATACTTATTTCCCTCTGCAGAATGCAAATAAATTCATATACTTTCCACAATGTGATTTTCCGGATTTAATTTGTGATGTGCTATCTCTCACTGTTACCAATAACCTACCCTTCAATTATGGGCTGCTCATGTCTTTGTCAGTGGGCAAACTTACAAAATCAGCAAGGGATCAAATACTTATTTCCACCACTGTAACTACTGGTATCAAAATAGCCACCTCATCCCCCTAGTAGTATTCTCACTATCCTACTGCAAGAGGGATGGCTGCCTTTCAGGGAGAGGTTTGCTTGAACACTGATTGAACTTTGTGACTTCTGGATGTTGTGCTGCTGAAGGAATTAGGGGTTGTGGGTGATTTTATTTTGTTCTTGTTCCTTTATATAGAACCCAGGTCTAAATAGTTTGCTGGCACTTACTCATGATTCAGAAAAGGTGTAGGAGCCGAAGTGGCAATTTTCTCAAATAGACATGCTGAAACCATGCCCCACTACTAGAAATTAGGGCTGCCCATCGATCCAAAAGTCTAATCGCATAATTGATCGTGATCAAAATTTTTAATCACATGATTTATCGCATAAAGCGGCCCCCTCACATTTCCTCCTGTGCAGTGCAATATATAGTTAGCAGATTCTCAAAACTGAATATATTTCAATTACTAAACTAAAAATGAAATCCTTTATCTTATCGCTGTGTCTGGTGATTTTATCTTTCCAATCATCTCGTTCCCTGTCACTGGTTCTGCTTCCAGGGCCTCCTGTTTAGTATTCACGATTTCTTTTTTATTCTCTTTCTCAACCTGCCTTATATCCTTCTTTCACATTCAACTTTTATCCATTTTTTCCTCCTTTTCAATTCTGTCTAGTTCCCATCTTCTCCTTTCTATTCATAGGCACCATCTCCTCCATTCTCTCTTCCCTTCCCTGGGCACCACCACTTCCTGTCTCTCTTCTCTCCCCTCCTCTCTCTCTTTTCCCTTCCCTTCTGTTCCTCATCATGAGCACCGTCTCCCTTTCCCTTCCACATGCACTGTCTCTTCTCTCCCCTTCCCTTCTCATCCATGTGCACCATCCTCTGTCTCCCCTTCCCTTCCACTCCATGGGCACCATCTCTTCTCTCCCCTTCCCTTTCCCTCCATGGGCAGTCTCTTTCCTCCCCTCCGCTCGCACTGTCTCTTTCCTCCACTTCATGATCACCATCTCCCTTGTTTTTTCCATCACCTATTTCCAGCATCTCTCCCTCTCAAACACATCTCTTTCTCTCTCTCTTAGCAAAACTTCCTGTGCATCTGAACCCTCCACTACAGAGGCTTCGGGCGGTGCAGCATCTCTCTCTCTCCCTATCCCCATGTTCTGTCATCTCTGTCCTACTACCCCCTTTCCTGCATTCTGGAATCTCTCCCCTTCCAATGGTCAGGAAATGTATCTTTTACCCTACCTTCCCACCCATCTCCCAACACAATCCAGTATGTCCTCCTCTTCCTCCTACCTAACCTCCTCAGTACGGTATTTCTCTCAGGCCCTCCCCCCCCCCCCCCCCCCCAATGTTCCTGTAGGCCTCTGGCAGCATCAACAAGCTGTTTTGGATGGCCCCAGAAGTGTTCTTTTTGATGTGTTCTGCCTACGTAGACATAGGAAATTGTATCAGATGAGGCGAGACACAACAGATGGAACACTGAAGCAGCTTGTTTTCCTTGTTGATGCTGCTGGCAGCCCACAGGAACATTGGAGGATTGCCGGGGGGAGGAGAAGGGCGAGAGAGATACTGGACAGGACAGGCAGGAGGAAGAGGGAGACATTCTGAACAATGAGCACTGAAACTGGGATGGCAAAGGGGAGACATACCTCAGCTCAAAACAGCAGCGGGAATCAGAAAGACACACAGTTGCAGCAGCAGGAGCAAAACAGATCAAATACTTGGGGTGGACCCTTATGTCAGGGGGTTCATTTGTCAATAGCCAAATTGTGGGCAGGCCCGGGGTTGATTTGTCAGGGGCTATTTTGCTGGGGGCCTTTTTTGTCTTTTTTTTTTTGGTCTGGTCTATTTTGTGTTCAGGTCTTTTTGTTGGGGCTCTTTTGACCAGGTACCCTGCGCAGCCATTGCACTTTCTACATGTTATTATGGCCCATAAATATCAGCTCTGACCACCATGGCACTATCCTTATAGTGCTGGGCAGTCTAGGGGCAGAGTCAGGGCAGACTCGGAACTTATCTGGGTACTCAGGGGCAGAGGCGTACTAAGGGGGGGGCAATGGGGGCGGTCCGCCCCGGGTGCACGCTGCTGGAGGGGCGCCGCACGTCTGTCGGCAACGCTCGTTCTCTGCTCCCTCTGGCCCCGGAACGGGTTATTTCCTGTAACGGGGCAGAGGGAGCAGGGAACGAGCGTTGTTGACAGACATGCGCCATCCCCCCCAGCAGGTAAAAATGCACCGGGGGGGGGGGGGGTGTTGTTTTGCTGGGGGGAGGTGACCCTTTCACGTCCTCTGTCCCGCCCCTTCCACGCCCTCACCTCCCCCCTGTCATCTCTCTCCTCCCCACTCCCCTCCCCTCCCCTTACTCTGCTATCCCTGGTGGTCTAGAGGTACCTCTTCGGGGCAGGAAAGAGCCCCCTCTTTCTTGCCCTGAGCTGCTAGCTGCCCTGCATCCTGTCCTGTGGTGAGTCCAGCTCTCGGCGTTTCAAAATGGCCGCCGAGAGTTGAAGTCTCACGAGGCTGCTTCAACTCTCGGCGGCCATTTTGAAACGCCGAGAGCCGGACTCACCACAGGACAGGATGCAGGGAAGCTAGCAGCAGCGCTCCGGGCAGGAAAGACAAAGAGGTACCTTTAGACCACAGGGATAGCAAAGTAAGGGGAGGGGGGATAGTCCCGCCCCCACGTTTGTGTCCGTCGTTTCGCCGGGGGGGTCGCGCTGCACCCGGGGGCAGGGGGCGCATCGGCGATCCGCCCCGGGTGTCAGCCCCCTAGGAACGCCACTGCTCAGGGGTGGACTGACCATTGGAATAATGGGGCAGTGCCCTAGGACTCAGAGCAGTAGGGGGCTCACTCTCTCTTAGCTTCTATCTAATTTTATTGCTTTTGATAGGTGGTTAGGGGCCCATGGCCTTTATTGCATGAGGTCCCAGAACACTGTCAGTCCATCCCTGCGGGTACTGAGTATATTCAATGACAGTGCCCAAATAGCTAACTGGACATGTTGAGCCACACAAAAGGCAGTGCTATGACTGGTTAGCTATGCGGATACAACACCGACTATCTGCCACAACTGCATAACTTCTAGGTGGCACTACACAATTCAGTGCCGGTAACCAGATAAGAGCCAGCACTGATTGTCTGGGACTAATTCTGCCCATGGTGATCAGTGCTTTCAAAACTTCTGACCATCTCAGGTTTTAAATCACCTGGTTTGCTCTTTTCAGTGCTTCTGCATCCCTTGTATGTGATTGCAACAGACTTTCTGTTGACCTTCAGATGTTTTGCTGTCTTGAAGCAAGAGGTTAAGCTTGCAAGTGAACACAGAAATGTATTTCTTGTCACGCTTTTTTGTTAGTGATCCATCATGGATGCTCTGATTGTCTGCTTTGTCCAATCCATATCCCACAGCCAAGCTTACACTCCCCCTCCCCCATCCTAACCTGAACCTTATCTAACAAAAGAATTCATGGAGGGCATTAATGAACAAATCCTGTCCTATATCACATAAAAATACCCTGTCTGCCTAATGAGGACCTTTACAGCCATCCCATGCTTTAGGATGACAGAAATGCAAATCTCCATGAATTCCAAGGTTCAGTTTGGTAATTTATTGAGGTTACAATTCCAAATTGTTTTATCCTCAAGTTTGAATTAGAAATGATATCAGGCCAATAATTCATAGTATTCATTAACCACAACATCTAGGATAGATCCAGTTAATCCTCTTTTTTTAAAAATATTCTCTCTTTGACCAAGTAAATTTCTTCACCTGAATTTGGAACCTTTTGTAAAACGCATGTATGGCCATGGGGGAGGGGGATGTATTTTGGACTCATGTACAGGGGAAATGGCTGTTTTACAAAACAAAACAAAATATGCTCCTGAAAGATCAGCATCTCTCTGGGATCTGTCCTCTTCATTCTATAGCTGGTTGCCTACACGGAGGCACTCTTTGTGTACCAGCACTAATAGAATAATGTCATTTATGCAGGTAAGTGTATATGTGCATGCATGGCAGCCATCAAACCTATAAATGGCAAGTGACCGACTCACCTGCAAATGCGCAGTAGAGACTTCCCTCTCTGTCCCGCCCCCGCGTCAAGACGTGATGACGGGAGGGGGAGGGGGCGGGACAGAGAGGGAAACTGCGCGGAAGGGGAGGGAGGGAACCGCTGACGTCGCTACCGCTCCCCCCCCCCAAGGTAGCCGCTACCCCCCGCCCCCCCCCCCGGAGTCGCCACCCCCCCCCCCTTCACCCGGCCCGGGCCCTCTCTTCGTTATTCAACTTACAGCAGCGCCGAAACAGCAGCAAGCAGCAGCTCCCATTGGCCTTCCTTCACTGCCTGTGCCCCGCCCTCGCCAACGTGACGTCACACGAGGGCGGGCACAGGCAGTGAAGGAACTAGGCCAACGGTAGCTGCTGCTTGCTGCTGTTTCGGCGCTGCTGTAAGTTGAATAACGAAGAGAGGGCCCGGGCCGGGTGAAGGGGGGGGGTGGTGGCGACTCCGGCATGGGGGGGGGCGGTAGCGGCTACCTTGGGGGGGGAGGGGACATGGGAGGTCTCAGAAGGAGGGGGGCCTTGGAGCTGGGAGGGCTGGACTGAAGGGGGCCTTCCAGCTGGCTGGGAAGAAGGGGGGCCTTGGAACTGGGAGGGAGGGAGGGAAGGGGGCCTTGGGAGCTGGGGGGGCCTGGGGCCTTGGAACTGGGAGGGAGGGCAGGGGGGACTTGCAGCTGGGAAGGGGGGAGGACTGGAGCCTTGGAGCTGGGAGGGAGGGCAGGGGGGCCCTTACAGTTGTGAGGGAGACCCTTACAGTTGTGAGGGAGAGCAGGGGGCCTTGGAACTGGGAGGGAGGGAGGGAGGGAAGGGGGCCTTGGGAGCTGGGGGGGCCTTGCAGCTGGGAAGGGGGGAGGACTGGAGCTGGGAAGGAGGGCAGGGGGGCCCTTACAGTTGTGAGGGAGAGCAGGGGGCCTTGGAACTGGGAGGGAGGGAGGGAAGGGGGCCTTGGGAGCTGGGAGGGCCTGGGGCCTTGGAACTGGGAGGGAGGGAGGGCGGGGGGTCTCGCAGCTGGGAAGGGGGGAGGACTGGAGCCTTGGAGCTGGGAGAGAGAGCAGGGGGGCCCTTACAGTTGTGAGGGAGAGCAGGGGGCCTTGGAACTGGGAGGGAGGGAGGGAAGGGGGCCTTGGGAGCTGGGGGGGAGGGCGGGAAGGGGGCCTTGGGAGCTGGGGGAGAGGGCCTGGGGCCTTGGAACTGGGAGGCAGGGAAGGGCACCTTGGGAGCTGGGGGGGAGGGCCTGGGGCCTTGGAACTGGGAGGGAGGGAGGGCAGGCAGGGGGCCTTGCAGCTGGGAAGGGGGGAGGACTGGAGCCTTGGAGCTGGGAGGGAGGGCAGGGGGCCCCTTACAGTTGTGAGGGAATGGGGCCCCTTACAGTTGTGAGGGAGAGCAGGGGGCCTTGGAACTGGGAGGGAGGGAGGGCAGGGGGCCTTGGGAGCTGGGGGGGAGGGCCTGGGGCCTTGGAACTGGGAGGGAGGGAGGGCAGGGGGCCTTGCAGCTGGGAAGGGGGGGAGGACTGGAGCCTTGGAGCTGGGAGGGAGGGACAGAGGGGGCCTTGGAGCTGGCAGGGAAGGAGGATGGCAGGGGGCCTTGCAGCTGCAACGGGAGGGGGGCCTTGGGAAAAAAAACATTCCAATACGCGCCCGTTTTAACGGGCTTAACGGCTAGTATTCTATAATGTAGGTATGCAACTTCCTTAATGACTCAGTGCAAGGGGGCATTCAAAGAGGAAGAGCATGCTAAACAGCTTTACACAATTCAGCTAGGTCAAAATTCAGCTGCTAGGTTAATATTTCGTAAAACTAAGTGAGATCATATAAGATTTTTCCAACTTTTAATTGTTATCCCGAGGCTATAGTTACACTGCAAGGAACTAAAGAGACATTGTTACAAAAATATAACAATTTAGTCTTAGCATCATCAGCCTATGACCAACCAGAATGACCAGACACATTCAAAACTGAACTCGTAAAAACATTGAACAGAATTGGACAATGGTGAACCCTGTGGAATGTCAGACTGACCTCCAAGTAAATGAGAAGGTGTTATTCTTCTTCTTAACACAACATGATCTATTTCTCAAAAAAAGAAAAAAAAATCCATTTATAAACAGGTCCAGGTAACCCATATTCACTCAATCTAAACATCAAGATATTATCATCCACTATGTAAAATGCTCCCAAAATATCAAACTGAAGCAAGACACAGTGAATTCCCTGGCACCAGCATTGAATTTCTGAGTTTCTGGAGCTGGCTAGTG
This sequence comes from Microcaecilia unicolor, assembly GCF_901765095.1. Classification (NCBI taxonomy): domain Eukaryota; kingdom Metazoa; phylum Chordata; class Amphibia; order Gymnophiona; family Siphonopidae; genus Microcaecilia; species Microcaecilia unicolor. The sequence continues at coordinate 78,885,832 of NC_044037.1, read as the reverse complement.
CAATATTCAGCACTTAATTGGCTACAGGTTACTGCATAAATATAGGACCTATTTGTATGCTGTCTTACTTATGCAATTAACCTGGCCAGTTAAGGGCTGAATATCAGCCCTTAACCTGCCAAGTGCCAACTCCGCCTCTAGAATGCCCTCAAAATTGCCAGTTTTCAGTTCAGTGCTAACTGGTTATTTTCAGTGGCAATAACCAGTTAAATGCTGCTGAAAATGAGTGGTTAGCCACAATCAGGTAATTTAACCAGTCAGGAGCCATTTCTGGCCAGGTAAATCACTTTGAAAATTGATCCCATGTAGTTTTATCTTGTGATTTGAAAAGATGCTTTGAAAACCTAAAGTTGTTATATGATTTTTCATACATACCGCATGCTCATTTTTTAAACTGTAAAACATTTTATGTTACTGATTTTTGATCACACGAAGTAGTTTGTAGAGATCAAGCTAGTATCACAGATAATTAACATTTCTGACCAGTTGCTAGCAATGATTTCAGTACGACTGCTCAAACTGGCCATAAAATATGCATCATATTGAAGTGGTTAGGAACTTCTAAGACTATTTATACTTTCATTGAACATTAATTAGGAGACTAATTAACTAGAAAATCAAGTCAATATGACAACGGATTTGTCAAGCAAATGCACAGATATAGGCATCATAGAATTGTATTAAGATTTATGAGAAAAGTGTCTAGCTCATGCAGGATGTTGAATTTTTGATGCTTGGGTTCAAAAGATTAATTTCTGAGCTATATTTACATCTATATATCCTTCATTCATTTACACTACACTGACATTGTGTTGAATGCTGTTTTGCAGGTGCTCTTAAGTCAGAAAAACATGTTATTTATGTATGAATGTATGTATGTATGTATGTATGTATTGTAAAGGGGGGTCTGCTTTCTCCTCTTGGGTGGAGCCAGCAAGCCTGCGGGGCTCCCAGGGTTCCAGGACAGAATGCTGCTGATACTGGGACTCAGGGCCAAAGTATTTTATTATCAAAGCAATTCCATACCAAAAATCATAATATATTCTTCAAAACAAAAGGTATAGTCCTCATAAAATAATCTTCAAAAGGAAAAAAGGTACAGTCTAGGTCCCAAAATCCCTCAGCAAATGCTCAGCTCCTCAAGACCTCAGGTCTGCTATTAGGGCATTAGCTTTCCCTTCGCCCTCCTTCAGAAGGGTTTAGTAAGAGTTCAGCACACTTCCAATATAGCACAACAGTTCAGAACAAATCTTCCTGGACAGTCTATGCACATCAAACCAATACCACAAATCACCTGCCTTTTCACAGCACAGAGGGAACCCTGTAAGATGCAGGGTTGGCAGTTTCTCCCACCTCCCAGTACCACGCCCGGTGTGGCCTCCTCCACTGCCTTAAAGTGCTGGGCAGGGCAACCTTTGAATTCTCCCACTCCATGGTAGCTGGCTCCTCTCCCTTAGGCAGCTCTAGTGGCAGGCTACTTCCTCCACATACTCCATGGAATCTCTCTCTCCATTCGTCTTCCCTCTCTCCTGGTGACTGAGAGCCTCCAGGAAATCTGCTGCCCCTTCTTACAGCAGGGGGGAATTATATACTGATGGTGAAACCAGGGAAACTGAGCTTCATCCTTCCATCTCCCTCTAGTTGGGAAGGGAGTAACAGGCTCACCCTGCCTTGAACCATTGCTCCCACTGCTGGGGCTGGGAATCCATTCCATTTTTTTAGGACTACTCTCGTTTCTCATTCTTGCAAGGACTTCTGGGACCCATAGTTCTGGGCTCAACTGCTTCACTGGGGAATCTCTGGGGCTTGCCTTGTCACACACCCCCTCCCTCAAGAAATTGTGACTCTCGGAAGTCCACAGCAGCTTTTCTGTAGAGTCTACAGTTCACGATGGGGCATCAGCATTCCCATGGAGCCTCCCTGCCCAGTGCTGTACGGTAAAAGAAAAGGCCTGTAGGGCTAGATACCACCTAGTAAGGTGGCTGTTGTGCCCCCGCATCTGCTGCAGCCATTTTAGAGGGGCATGATCTGTAATAAGGGTAAATGGACGGCCCTGCAAATAATACTTCAAGGCTTCCACTGCCCACTTAACAGCTAAGCACTCCTTCTCTATTACTGCATAATGTTGTTCTGCGGGTGTTAATTTTCTACTTATAAACAAGACCGGGTGTTCCTCCTGCCCAAACTCCTGGGATAAGACCACCCCTAGCCCCATTTCGGAGGCATCCGTGTGTAGGAGAAAGGGTTTCCCAAAATCTACTCCTTTCAAAACGGGTTCCTTTCATAAGATATTTTGAAGAGTGTTAAAGTCCTGTTTCCCTTTCTCTCCCCATACTAAGGTATTGGGGTGGGCCTTCTTGAGCATGTCTGTCAAGGAGCTTGAAATCTCTGCAAATCTAGGGATAAATCGCCTATAATACCCTATGAGCCCTAGAAAGCTATGCAATTGCTTTTTATTGGCAGGTAGGGGGAAATCCATGATACCCTGCACCTTATCGGTCAGGGGCTTGATGACCCCACCCCCCACCAGGTACCCCAAGTATTTCACTTCCCTACTGGCAAATACACACTTCTTCGGCTTTAAGGTCAGCCCCGCTTTCTTCAGGGATTCTAACACCACCTCCACCCGGGGCAAATGGGATTCCCAATCAGTGCTAAAAGTCACTATCAGGCTTATTTTCGAAAGTGATCGCCGGCCATCTTCCGACATAAATCGAGAGATGACCGGTGATTTTGCAAAATTGGTGAAATCGGAATAATCGAAAGCGGCATTTTTGATACCATCGCCGGTTTCCCGTCGCCGCGCCGGTGAAAGTTCAAGGGGCGTGTCATAAGTACATAAGTAATGCCACACTGGGAAAAGACCAAGGGTCCATGGAGCCCAGCATCCTGTCCACGACAGCGGCCAATCCAGGCCAAGGGCACCTGGCAAGCTTCCCAAATGTACAAACATTCCACACATGTTATTCCTGGAATCTTGGATCTTTCCAAGTCGGCGGCGAAGCGAAGGCAGGACATGGGCCGGCATGGGCATGGCTACCAGGTGGCCGGCTTTTGCGGATAATGGAAAACAAAAAAGCGGTGTTCATCAGTATTTCGCTGGGTTTACTTGGTCCTTTAATTATCACGACCAAGCCTCAAAAAGGTGCCCCAATTGACCAGATGACCACCGGAGGGAATGGGGGATGACCTCCCCATACTCCCACAGTGGCCACCAACCCCGTCCCACACTAAAAAAATTAAAATAAAACACTTTTTTGCTAGCCTGTATGCCAGCCTCAAATGTCATACCCAGCTCCCTGACAGCAGTATGCAAGTCCCTGGAACAGTTTTTAATGGGTGCATTGCACTTCAGGCAGGCAGACCCAGGTCCACCCCCCCTACCTGTTATACATGTGGTGCTAATTGTTAAGCCCTCCAACCCCCCCCCAAACCCACTGTACCCACATGTAGGTGCCCCCCTTCACCCATAAGGTCTATGGTAATGGTGTAAAGTTGTGGGGAGTGGGTTTGGGGGGATTTGGGGGCTCAGCACCCAAGGTAAGGGAGCTATGCACCTGGGAGTTATTTGTATATATTTTTTTTAATTTTTAGAAGTGCCCCCTAGGGTACCCGGTTGGTGTCCTGGCATGTCAGGGGGACCAGTGCACTACAAATGCTGACTCCTCCCATGACCAAATGCCTTGGATTTTGCCGGGTTTGAGATGGCCGGCAGTTTTTTCCATTATCGCTGAAAAACAAAACCGGCGATCTCAAACCCGGCGAACTCTGGCATTTGGCAGGGCTAAACCGTATTATCGAACAAAAAGATGGCCGGCCATCTTTTTCGAAAATACAGTTCCAGCCATTTGTTGCACCACTGCCAAAATAGATCGCTGGCGACTTATTTTGCCGGCGATGTTCGATTATGCCTCTCCACATCATCCATGTAGGCGGCGGCATAATCCTGATGCCACCGCAGAATATGGTCTGCTAATTGTTGGCAGCATGCAGCCACCCCATTCAAGCCAAAAGGCATCCTTTTGAATTGAAATAAATCCAAAGGTGTACTAAAGGCCATTTTCAGTTTTGCTTCTTCTGCTAAAGGAATTTGCCAGTACCCTTTAGTAAGATCAAGGGTGGTCAGATAGTGGGCTCGCCCTAACTTATCCAGTAATTCGCCAATGCGGGGCATTGGGTATGCATCAAATCTAGAGATAGCATTAACCTTCCTAAAGTCAACGCAGAATCTTTAGAAGCCGTCTGATTTGGGCACAAGAACTACTGGGCTGAACCAGGGACTGTTAGATTCCTTTATTACCCCTATATTCAGCATCTCCTGCACCTGTCTAATAATTTCCTGTCTCTTGGCTTCGGGCACCCTATAGGGCCTCTGACAAACAATCCTCCCTGGCTTTGTATGAATGGAGTGTGTAATTACATGAGTTTCTCCCGGAAGGGGATTAAGGACGTCCTGAAATTCCTCCAACAGGGTCTCTACAGCTCACTTTTGCTGGAGATTTAGGGAAGACACAATGACTGGTGCCCCCCCCCCTCTCCCAGAGGTCACTAAGCTGAGGTCCCAGGTCCTCTTCCAAGGCAGCCACCATTCCTTCCTGCTCTATCCACGGACGCAACACATTTATATGATACGTCTGGGTTTTCCCTTTCTCATTCTTAACTCGATATGACCAGGTACCTACCTTCCCTTTTATCACAAAAGGACCCTTCCATTGGGAGGTGAACTTCTGGGGGTCTGAGGGAATCATTACTAGGACTTTATCCCCTGCCTGAAAATTCTGGACCTTAGTACCTTGGTCGTAGTATCCCTTCTGTGTCTCCTGGCACTTCCCTAGATTACCCTGTGCATAATCAGAGAGGCGGTGTAATCTAGCACGTAACTCCTTTAAATATGTGCTTACAGTCCGGGGGTCATCTACTTTTTCCACCCACTGCTATTGTATAATATCAAGAATTCCCCGGGGTAATCGCCCATACACTAATTCAAACGGGGACACCCCCAACAAAGCCGGAATGTTCTCCCTGCTGGCATATAGAGCAAACGGGAGTAACTGATCCCAATCCTCATATTGACGGTTCAATCCCCTCCTTAACATACCCTTGAGGGTCTTGTTAAACCGCTCCACCATGCCATTAGACTGAGGGTGGTAAGCTGAGGTGGTAATGTGCCGAATGCCAAAGACCTCCCAGAGCTGTTTTAAATGGTATGATTTAAAATTAGAACCCTGGTCCATGAGGACCTCCCTTGGGAAGCCCACCTCACAGAGTAATTTCACTAACTCACTGGCAATCCCATTAGCTTTTCTATTACATAGAGGTATGGCCCAGGGGAACTGCGTAGCCCTATCCATAATGACCAAAATGTATAGGAATCCTCTCAGGGTTCTAATAAGGGGTCTAATGATGTCCATGGTCATGCTAGACATAGGTTCGTTTATGATGGGCAAGGGTAACAGTGGGGCCTTTGGGGGAAAATGGTCTGCAAGCTGCTGGCATTGGGGACAGCTCTGGCAATAGTCCTGCACTTCCCGATGTACCCCTGACCAATAAAAACGTTCCAGCACTTGCTTCAATGTATTTTGGGAGCCCTTATGGCCTGCTAAGGGATGATCATGAGCCCCCTTAAGGATGTTTCTCCGGAACACCCTGGGGATTACTAGCTGTTGCCTAATGGTCCCTCCCATGGGCTCCTGGACCTCTCTATACAATATCTCATTTTCCAGCCTAAAGCGTGGAAAACTCCCATAAGGCCCTCCTGCCATTTGCTCAAAAGCCCGTTTTAGAACAGGATCCTCTCTTTGCTCTTGTGCAAAAGTGGGGAATCTTTTTAACACTTCCTCGGGGATCCATGGCATGACTTCCCCCTTACCTATTTCCCTCAAGGCCCTCGCTCGGTCCTGTGTCTCCAAGAGCCGGGTTTCCTTCATTTTCCTCCACCTCCCTGGAGCCTCTAACAACTCTTCATGAAAGGGAAATATTTGCCCCAGGGAGTCACCGCCTGTGGGGTCTGCTTCTGCCTTGGCCTCCTGAGCCCGAGTGGTCACCCACCCATGTAATTCCTTCAGACATCGGGTAAAAGGGCCCCAGTCTTTTCCCAATATCAGGTCAAAGGGTAATTTTGGTAACATGGCCAAATTCAAGCATCCATTAAAGAGGGGGCTACTGAGCCCTATTCTAAATACCGAGTATGCGCTACCAAAAGATGCTAAGAAAATCACAATGGACCTAACTAACTATTGCCCAGTAGCATCTATTCCACTTATAACTAAACTCATGGAAGGCATAGTGATGAAACAACGTATTGAATACCTAAGTAAACACTCAATTTTGCACGAATCTCAATCAGGATTTCGGTCAAATCACAGCACCGAAACTGTTCTAGTGTCCGCAATTAATTCATTTAAACAAGCAATTGCAACTGGTAACATCATACTCCTCCTATAATTCGACATGTCCAGTGCCTTTGACATGGTTAATCATGAAATAATATTACATATACTAGAACACTTCAGAATAGGAGGCACAGTTCTCAAATGGTTCAAAGGATTCCTGACCACAAGATCATACCAAGTAACAACGAACGCGGACAGATCACCCCTGTGGATACCTGAATGTGGAGTTCCCCAAGGATCCCCCCTCTCGCCAACCTTATTCAACCTGATGATGATACCATTAGCCAATCAAAACCTCAACCCCTACATATATGCAGATGACGTCACAATCTACATCCCGTTCAAACATGATCTAAATGAAATCAACGAGATCAACCAAAGCCTCCAAATAATGCACACCTGGGCAGATGCATTCCAACTGAAACTTAATGCAGAACAAACACAATGTCTTGTACTCACCTCACAACATAACACAAAACACTTCTCCACCATAATCACACCATACTGTTCTCTTCCTGTCTCACAAAGCTTGAAAATTCTTGGAGTCACCATTGATCGAAACCTCACTCTCAATGCCCACGTGAAAAACACGATGAAAAGGATGCTCTACTCCATGTGGAAACTTAAAAGAGTAAAACCTTTTTTTCCCGAGATACATCTTCCATACCCTGGTACAATCAATAGTAATAAGTCATCTGGACTAATGCAACGCACTATACGCGGGCTGCAAAGAACAGACTATCAAAAAACTACAAACTGCCCAGAATACTGCCGCCAGACTCATATTTGGAAAAAATAAATATGAAAGTGCAAAACCCTTAAGAGAGAAGCTCCACTGGCTCCCACTTAGGGAACGCATTACGTTCAAGATCTGCACGATTGTACACAAAATCATTCACGCAGACGCCCCAATCTACATGCTAAACCTTGTGGACCTACCTCCAAGAAACGCCACAAGATCATCCCACAAATTTCTCAACCTACACTTCCCTAGTTCTAAAGGACTGAAATACAAGCAGATGCATGCTACTACCTTCTCATACATAAGCAAGCAATTATGGAATGCATTGCCTACAGACCTGAGAATAATCGACGAAACAACTATCTTTCGCAAATCTCTGAAGACATATCTCTTCAACAAGGCATACAATGAGAACCGATAGCCACACTAATCCACCTTACAACACACTCAGTTAAGAAAGCCCACCTACTATAATTACCCTAATCATTCCCTTCCTTTCTCTTTCCTCCCTTACTTAATCTCTGCACAGTACTAAATGTATCTGTTATCCTGTAATGACAATGTTAACAAAACTATGTAAGCCACATTGAGAATGCAAACAGGTGGGAAAATGTGGGATACAAATGCAATAAATAATAAAATAATAATAATAATAATAATGAATGCATTTAATGTGTATAGTGCCACAATACCTCCCCTCATCCTCTTTAATGTTACTCCTTATCCTATTCCAGAAAGACCTGGATAGCATGGATTGGTTAACCCCAGAGTCCAAAAGTGCCATTATTAGGTCCTCTGTGAAAGTTCTTTGCACTGCACCTGTGGAAATCATGTTAGAAAAGGAAGTTGCAATTTGTAGAATAAGTAGTTTATGACAAGCCTGGTAAAATTCCACTGCCATCAGCCATCTGATCCAGGCACCTTGGGTCTTGCCATACTGAGGAGTGCCTTCAGGATTTCTTCCTGTACTGCAGGTTTTTGAAGAATCTCATTGGCTACCAGAGAAACAGTGAGATATGTTAAGGAAACGAAGAGACTCATTGTACTATCGGTAGGAACAATCTCAGAAGAGTATGGCTGGTGGTAGAAGTTCTGGAATTGCACCAGAATATGAGACGTCTGACAATAAGTAGTATCCATATCATCTTTTTGTACAGTGTATACCAGATCTTGCTCTCTCTCCCTTCAAGTATATTGCCAGTAGATGGTCAGCTCTATTGTTCTCTGCATAGTACTGTGCAGACTGCATGAAGAACAAATCACTGACTTGATGGCTAAGAAGAGCTCTATAATGACATTTTGTTTGTTAAAGTGGAGGAGTGGCCTAGTGGTTAGGGTGGTGGGCTTTGGTTTTGAGGAACTGAGTTCAATTCCCACTTCAGGTACAGGTAGCTCCTTGTGACTCTGGGCAAGTCACTTAACCCTCCATTGCTCCATGTAAGCCACACTGAGCCTGCCATAAGTGGGAAAGCACAGGGTACAAATGTAACAAAAAAAAAAGGGACTGGAGTATGTGCAAGCAGGTTAGACTGATATTGTTGTTCTAGTGCTTTAAGAGATCATCTTTGACTCTTAAGTACAGTTGCACTATATGCAATTATGTGACCCCTTATATATGCTTTAAATATGCAAACACATAAGAAGGTATGAAGTTAACAACCAATCTGTATCAAAAATTCATTTCATATACTCCGTGCTCAGCTATGACATTAGTTATAAATCTATAAACTGTGCCTAAATTTAGCTATACTTAACAGAATACACATAGGCATAATTTTTTTCAGCACCAATTTTTTAGGCATGATATACAGAATCTAGTCAATTATGTGCATATTTCTCCTAGCCTGAAAAAATTACACTGGCTTCCCATTACCTGATGGATCAATTTTAAGATTATTATGTTGTTTTCGAAAACTCTATATGATAAATCAGCTGTTTCCTTTGCAAGTGCTTTGAAAATGTATTCATTTGCATGTGTGTTGGGGGTCACAGAGTCAGAATTTGCTTAATGTTCCATCATTTCGGTATGTGAGATTGGAAGAATACAATGAGGAGATGAGATATTTATGGTTGCAGCTCTTAAACTGTAGAACTCACTCCAATGTATTTGTGTCATTTTCAGTCTGTGCTCTCCTTCAGGAAACAGTTAAAAGCCTTTGTTTTACCAATAGGCTTCTGATGGTAAGAACGTAAGTGTTGCCATACTGGGACAGACCGAAGGTCCATCAAGCCATGCATCCTGTTTTCAACAGTGGCCATTCCAGGTTACAAGTATCTGACAAAATCCCAAAACAGTACAATATATTTTATGTAGCTTATTCTAGAAATAAGAAGTGGATTTTGCCCAAGTCTATCTTAATAATGGCTTTTGAACTTTTAGGAAGCTATCCAATCCTTTTTTAAACCCTGCTAAGCTAACTGTTTTTTTTTTTATTTTGCTTTGAAATGATTTTGTTTATTGTGTACCGTTGATGTGTCTGTTTCAGTTATTATGTTGATATTATTTTGTGAACTGCTCAGAATTGTAGCTGGTGCAAGTTAGACATATTTTAAATAAATAAATATTATCTCTGTAGATTTGATTGTCACTCCATTTTTTCCTGAATGGCACTGGCTTCCAATAGAAGCCAGAGTTCAATTCAAATTGTATATAATGACTTTCAAGATATTGGGCTCCTTTCACAAAGCAGAGCTATTGATTAATGTGCGCTGAATGGGAAGAAGCCCATAGGAATAGAATGGGCTTCTTCAAAATTCAGTGTGCCACTAATCGGTAACGCCATGTTGTTGAAGGAGCTCATTGTATAGAGAAGCGCCACTATATATGACTGACAATACATCCCTTTACTAGTTGTAAAACGTATGGTTTGCATGATGTACAGAAAATTTTACATCTATGAGAACACTGACATCGTCATTATCAAATCAGGCTGTCTCTGTGTGGAATTCCCTACCATCATCTGTTGTAATCATTAGGTCTTACCTAAGATTTAGAAGAATTAAAAAAAACTTTCTATTTCATACATTTTTATTGTAGGAATATTAGCAAGGATGTTTTAATAATTTGATTTTATTACTTTTCTCACTGTAATTCCTGAATAATTGTTGGTTCAATCATCTTGTTTGTGTAATCTATAATTAACTAAGTAGGAATTTGCAGAATATAAAACTTGTATAATGTAATAAAGTGTAATTTTATCATTTGTGTTGCTGTTCTGTGAACCTTTTTTAGTTCTGCTATATGCTTCTTGAGATGGGACAGTCAGAACTGCATATAATACAAAAGATGTGGTCACATCATATACCTATACAATATTCAGTGCCAGGACCTGCATAGCTGACCTGGACAAGTTAGGACAAATCAAAAGCTATCTTAACTTGGCCGGGGTAGCTATGGGGGTCCAGGCACTGAATATTAACCAAGACCCACATAACTTTTGTTTTACTTGTCCCCCTCGAGCCCCCAAGGCAGTCCCCACTCTGTCCAAGCCCCATCCACCTTCCTCAAGCCTGCTGCCATTCAGAACACCCCCTTCAACATTCCCCAATCCCCCCCCCCCCCCCGCAGTCTAGGAAGCACCCCAGGCCTACCTTAGCTCTCTGGTGGTCTGATGTGGTCGATGGTGGGCAGGAGAGAGGCCCACTTGTGACTTGCTCTCTCCTATTGCAGCTGCATCCAGAAAATGTGTGCTGCAACTTTTCATGGCATCCATTGTCTGGATGTAGCCACAACATACAGGGGTGAATAAACTTCGATCCTGCCCCCATTGACCCCCACTCTACCACCAGGCAGCTAAGGTAGGCCCAGGGAGCCTACCTAGACCGAGGGGAAGGGGGTTTGGGTGGCGTTTTGAATGGCTGTAGAGTGGGGAGGATACCTGGAAGGAGAGATGCTTCTTCATGGGCTCGGGGGGGGGGGGGGGGGGTAAAACAAAAGTGGGTCCTAGCTGATATTCAGTCAGGGCCCATATAAGTATCTTATGCATGCCCTTACTGAATATCAACTAGGATCTGCATAACTTCTTATGCAATCTGCATATGTTCCAGCACCTAGCACTAGGCAAATTAGCCCTGGATATTTAGTGCCACAGCTCACACATGACTCGGCATTCAATATCTCAGGCTAGTTTAGCTAGCCATGGTCAGCATTTTAAAAAACACTGACTGCCGCCGGCTGAATATTAGCCGATATGTGCATATAGCATGTACTCTTTTATTCCCAGGATGTATATGTGAACCATTGAACATACACATCCTATCAGGAAAGAATGTGTACTATCATCCTAACTCTATATATGGCACTCAAAATTGTGTACGCAAATATTGGTGCATACCCAATTTGCACACACAATTTAATTGATTAGTGAGCCAATTAGTGCCAATAATTGATGTTAATAATCAATTATCAGTGCTAATTGACGTTAATTAACAATTTGCACTCACATCTTTAGGCCCTGAGATCAATGCATAAGTTTTACGTGTGGATCCGAAAAGAAGGCATGGCCATGGAAGGAACATGGGCAGATCAGGGGTATTCCTGAAATTTACATGCAGTTTTATAGAACAGAGAGATCTGCGCTTAATTGGTGTAAATCCTCATGCTCAGAATTGGGCGTAGATCCTTTCGCCAAATGCTATACTATAAATGGTGCCCAACTCTGAGCATCATTTATTGAATAGTGCTTAGCACTAATTGTTATCAGTGCCCAAATTTAGGTGCCATTTATAGAGAAGTCCTATGAGTTCATAGTGCAGTCTCTTTAAAAGAATAATAGAAGTATTCGTTGAAAATAAAACAAAAAAGTATTTCCAAACAAAATTTCACAAAAAATTTCTGGGTGCCCATCTATAGAAAACATCTATCTGTGTGTTCCTCTCCTAAAATCCAAAAGACATTTTATACCCTAAACCATAATAACCTTATTTAATCTTCAACATACTCTGATTGACATTAGGTCAGACTATAATATTTATTTAGATTTTGCTCACACCTTTTTCAGTAGTAGCTCAAGGTGAGTGCTCCAAAGCAAGCCAGTGGACCACGAGGGTGATCTGAGGTATATGTGTGGGGAGGACATCTAGGGATTGGAGGAGAGGTGGATGGATGCTGTTGTATGGTGTACAGCGCTGCGTATGCCTTGTAGTGCTATAGAAATGATAAGTAGTAGTAGTAGTGAGTTACATTCAGGTACACTGGCTATTTCTCTGTCCCAGGAGGGATCACAATCTAAGTTTATACCTGAGGCAATGGAAGGTTAAGTGACTTGCCCAAGATCACAAGGAGTAGCAGTGGTATTTGAACCACCCACCTCTGGATTGCAAGACTGGTGCTCTAACCACTAGGCCACTCCTCATGAAATGTAACTTAAAAGCATAAGCTACAATTATGTATATTAGAAATATTTTCTAAAATATCAAGTTAGACAAAATGCTGCATTTTCATTTTGATTCCTCCAAGGTTAGTACATCCTGATCATGTTGACTTATCAGCCTCACTGAGTTTTCATTGAGAAACCCTAACTAATCTGCATAGTGTGAGAGTCTGGGGACTAATATATAGACTTTGCCCATCTTTTCATTTACTGCACTGCATGAGGTGACAATCATAGTTTGCTTTGTTCTTCCTAAATTCAATTTTATATCATCTTCACATATGGCACTTCGGTATTATCACCACAAGGCTTCTCTCCACAGGAGCTGTGCACTTGCGTAGACGTTTGATATGACAAGAAGTGCTAGAAAAGAGATACTACCAAGTGGGAAAACAGATCATCTGCTTTGGCAAGCAGTTTGTTTAATAAATGTGCTTGGTAATTTTGAGAGAAGGATAAATGTGTGCAGATATTAAAGATCAGTCAACAAAGTACAAATTGGGGGAAGTGTAGAAGCAATAGAAAGGAAGCTAAACGCAGTGAATCTTGCAGTGCTCAAGCATCACAAGAGAACATTAGTATACTAATCACAAGAGATCATGCATTACTCTTGTGACTACAACAGCAAAACAAACAAACAAACAAACAAAAACTACTCCTGAATCCATTACTGGATGCAGAATTCAGAAATCACATAATAAGCCTGACAAATTGCAGAATGAATGCTTGAAATTGAGCCAACATCATCAAGTGAATGAAATGTCAGCATCTCACTTTAGTTTACTGTTCTGATGACATTTAGCAGACTGATTTATTTTGAGGGACTTATGTCACCATTTAGTTATCTCTTTAATGCTATTCATGCAAAGTAGTGGGGCTAAAAGAACAAAAGGACAACCCTTTGACAGTAGGAGATAATAAAACTAAATCTTGGTTCCCCCATCCCTTTAGCTCCCCCTTCCCCCTCCCCTCCATTGTAACATCTTTTGCACTACCACTAGAGCTGGAGGCCATATACATGAGGGTCTGATGGAGTCTGCCCTTCATGGGGGCTCCAGCTCACTTGGACCAAGGACCCAGAAGCACCCAGGCAAAAGGGTGTTATATTAACAAAGGACGATGCTTTGTGTTAACCTTTTTCTTAAGTGGTGTTTCAATTCCATAGGACTCAACACAACCATCCCCCCTCCCGGTAAGTAAAACTCAGTTTCTGAGTGTTTTCTTATTCTTTTCCTTTGTGTTCATGTTGTCAGTCTCTCTGTCTCTTGGTCTCCCTGGTCTTTCTTGGCTTTTTTCTCCCTTTTCCTTTCTCTGTCATTGGAGCTCATTCACCTCACTGGACTTTCTGCTGGGGTACCTACTGCCTATCTTTTACAAACCCTTTCTATTCTATGTTTTTACTGGACAGTACTTGTCACAGTCCCTAAATCTAACTTTTTTTTTTGTTTTGAAAAATCAAAGCTGATTAGAATCCCTACTAGCCCACCCACACAATATCCCACTTTTAGTACACATGCAAACTTGTTCAACTTAGCTGCTTATTTTTTCTGCAAAACAGCATAATACTGCTGAATTTTAGTAACAGCTCAGTACAGGCTTTCCCATGGCTTAACTTTCCATGTGATGGACAAAGAGACACTTCTTTTTACTGCATAAGTACATATGTATTGCCATACTGGTACAGACCAAAGGTCCCTCAAGCCCAGCATCCTATTTCCAACAGTGGCCAATCCAGGTCACAAATACCTGGCAAGATCCCCCAAAAAGTACAAAACATTTTATGCTGCTTATCTCAAAAATACTGTCAAATAATAAATGGCAATGTTCCACCTATACACCAATGAATAATACACAACCAAGTAGTGGTGGAACCTATGATACTCAGTGCTGTTGCTTAATCAAGGGGACGTCTCATACAGTCACTTAGGCTATCTTTTACCACCAGCACGGTGAGCCTATACTTCGTGACTGCCCCCAGCCTCCCTTAGTGCCAAAATCATCATTCAAAAATATATCAAGTGCTCAGCCCTATAACTTAAGTGTCTCTTTTTATTACTTTTCCATTTTATATTTTTTTCTTTATTTTTCTTCTAAGAACCTATCTATATGTACTGGCTGATCGATTGCATCGGCTTAACTGCAGCACTCTTGCTTAAACTGCTATCGATTGCAGGACACATTTAGATGTCTTCAAACATTATACAGCCACAGTCTTCACGATGTCAGGCACATCTCTTACAATACTTTGCCTTGAAACTGACTACCTGCGGCTGTATATTCATACAACAGAATTGAAAGCAAAGCTGTGCCACTTATCTGTATTTAATCCCAGGTATACTCATGAAACCTCATGATCCCGACAGGAGCCTGTTTCGCATTAACAGCTTTGTCAAGGGAATTTTCTTCGTATACCTATACCTGTGTTCTTATAGGTATACGAAGGTTATCAATAGAAATCAAACAAAATAAAACATAGAAAAGAAAATAAGATGATACCTTTTTTATTGGACATAACTTAATACATTTCTTGATTAGCTTTCGAAGGTTGCCCTTCTTCGTCAGATCGGAAATAAGCAAATGTGCTAGCTGACAGTGTATATAAGTGAAAACATTCAAGCATTACTATGTCAGTCTGACAGGGTGGGAGGATGGGGGTGGGTAGGAGGTATGCATGGGGACATCAAAGCATATCATTGATATTCTAACAGGATGGGTGTGGATAGGTGAGGGGTGGGGTGATCAACAGAGACATACAGCTTTATGGTTTATAATGGGCTAGGAACCCCAGATCCTTGTTAAGTCCTTTCTGTTGGGTGTTAAAATATTCAATCATTCTGACTTCAAAGGTCTTACGTTCTTGTATGGTTTTAAAGTTACCTTTCAGGATTCTCACTGTGAAGTCACTGGTACAGTGTCCTGGTCCTGTAAAATGTTGACCAACAGGTGTGGGAACCCTACTGGCACCAGCATTGTTCATGTGATGTCTATGTAAATTGAATCTTGTCTTAAGCATCTGGCCTGTTTCTCCAATATAGCATCCTTCGTTACATTTTTTACACTGAATGATATATACCACATTGGAAGACGAGGAAGTGAAAGATCCCTTTATGTTGAATATCTTTCCTTTGTGGATGACTTTGGGGTCCTGTGAAATATTTTGGCATAGTTTGCAACTGGATAAATTACAGGGAAGTGTGCCCTTCTGTTCCTTTTCAGTCTGTGATGAAAGTTTACTTCTGATTAGCTTGTGTTTTAAGTTGGGTGGCTGTCGGAAGGCCAGTACTGGTGGGGATGGAAATATCTCTTTCAGTAATTCATCCTCCTGGAGTATAGGTTGTAGATCTCTTATGATTTTGTTCAGTTTTTCCAGCTCTGGATTGTATGTCACTACAAGGGGGATTCTGTCTGTAGATTTTTTTCTCCTTGTACTGTAGCAGATTCTCCCTGGGTGTTTTGAGGGAGGAGGCAATATTCTTGGAGATTATTTTGGGGTTGTAGCCTTTCTGTTTGAAGGATGCAGTTAGGCTTTTAAGGTGTCTGTCTCTGTCCCCTGGGTCAGAGCAGATACGGTGGTATCTTGTGGCTTGGCTGTAAATGGATCTTTTTGTATGTGAAGGATGGAAGCTGGAGTTGTGGAGGTAGCTGCATCTGTCTGTGGGTTTCTTGTATATAGATGTTTGTATACAGCCATCACTGATTGAGACCGTGGTGTCCAAAAAATTGACTTTTTCTGGGAGTAGTCAATTTTGAATCTGATTGTAGGATGGTATGTATTGAAGGCAGAATAAAATTGTTTCAGAGTTTCTTCACCCTCCGTCCAAATCATAAAAATGTCATCAATGTACCGGTAGTATTTTAGAGGTTTGGTCTGGTGTGTATTCAGAAATGTCTCTTCCACTCCAGCTCATCAAAGCCTTACAGATTTTTTACAGCAGAAGTGAACACAGTTCCTTGGGAAGGAACATTTTTCCTCTTGCACTATATTTGTCAGTACCAGAATTTATTTTAAACCTTGGTACACTGCCTGTTTTGGGCAATTTATCATAGGCACCTTTTTAACTTGTAACCTTTCCAGGCATTAGTGACTTCCAGCCTTCCTGACAGTGCTGTCAATATTAATTTCTCCCTGACAGGACTTACTACCGTCTGACAGCACAGCTAGCAGAAACTTTAATACAATAATTTTCAGAGCTCCTTCTCTCTGTATCTAACTCAGAAGAAAATAGAGAAGAGAACAGCCCTGCTTCTTGAAGTCCTTCAAGCCAGTCACATAAATAATCACATTTCACCTGAAGACAAAAAAGGATGTGAGGCTTCTCTGTTTTAACTGCACCACTCACACTTCACACACTGAGAGCAAACCTCACTTAAAACCTCTGAAATTCTTTTCTTTTTCCACCACACTTTACAACACCACTTCTTTCATTGACTCCCACACAACTGCTCAACTCGGCAGTTTAGAATATTACCTGAGACTGTCAGAACCCCGCATGAGATTCTTTCAGAGTCAGGCACCTGCTGCAAACATACACTTTAGCTCACCAGACCATGAAACTGTGCTGGCCCCAAATGAGACCACTAACCCAGGGGCGTAGCTACGGGTTAGGCCCACCTAATTTCAGCTCTGGCCCGCCCACTCCCATTACTCCCATTGCCGGCCACTGCTGCTTTTCCTGTTGAGCAGCAGGGCCGGCGCTACAAAAAGAAGAAGCGCTCCGCTAATTGAGCTGAGTGCCGCCGCCAACGTTAACAACGAGAAAAAAATGTAAAAAAAAAAAAAAGCGCGGCACCGTAGGCAGCCTCGAAGCATTGGCTGCTGGCTCTGCAGGCTCCTCCCATCTCTTAAGTCACTGCCCCAGGAGCGAAACAGGGCCAGTGACGTAAGAGACGGGAGGAGCCTGCAGAGCCAGCAGCCAATGCTTCGAGGCTGCCTACGGTGCCGCGCTTTTTTTTTTTAAACATTTTTTTCTCGTCTTTAGCATTGGTGGCGGCGCTCAGCTCAATCAGCTGAGCGCTTCTTCTTTTTGTAGCTGGGGCTGGCGGGCCTGAATCGGATGGCAGGATGGGGACTGGGGAGAAAGAGGGAAAATGGATGGCAGGATGGGGACTGGGGAGAAAGAAGGAAAACGGAAGGATGGGGAGAGAAAGAGGGAAAACGGATGGCAGGATGGGAACTGGGGAGAAAGAGGGAAAACGGAAGGATGGGGAGAGAAAGAGGGAAAACGGATGGCAGGATGGGGACTGGGGAGAAAGAGGGAAAACGGAAGGATGGGGAGAGAAAGAGGGAAAACGGATGGCAGGATGGGGACTGGGGAGAAAGAGGAAAACAGAAGGATGGGGAGAGAAAGAGGGAAAACAGATAGGAGGATGGCAGAGAAAGAGGGAAAACGGAAGGATGGGGAGAGAAAGAGGGAAAACATGGGAGGATGGTAGAGAAAGAGGAAAAATTGAAGGATGGGGAGAGAAAGAGGGAAAACAGATGGCAGAGAAAGAGGGAAAACGGAAGGATGGGGAGAGAAAGAGGGAAAACAGATGGGAGGATGGCAGAGAAAGAGGGAAAACAGAAGGATGGGGAGAGAAAGAGGGAAAACAGACGGAAGGATGGCAGAGAAAGAGGGAAAATGGAAGGATGGGGAGAGAAAGAGGGAATACAGATGGGAGGATGGCAGAGAAAGAGGGAAAACGGAAGGATGGGGAGAGAAAGAGGGAAAACAGATGGGAGGATGGCAGAGAAAGAGGGAAAACGGAAGGATCGGGAGAGAAAGAGGGAAAACAGACGGAAGGATGGCAGAGAAAGAGGGAAAACGGAAGGATGGGGAGAGAAAGAGGGAATACAGACAGAAGGATGGCAGAGAAAGATGGAAAACGGATGGATAGGAAGAGAGACACTGGATGGAAGGATGGGGAGAGAAAGAGGGGAGATGGATGAAAGGATGCAGAGAGAAAGGGGCGAGACTGGAAGGATGTGGAGAGAGAAGGGTAGAGAGATAGACACTGGTTAGAAGGAGGGAGAGAGAGACATTAGATGGAAGGATCAGGAGAGAGGGTAGATGGGTGGAAGGATGGGGAGAGAAAGAGGGAAGACGCTGGATGGAAGGGTAGGGAGAAAGAGGTGACACTGGATGGAAGGATGCAGAAAGAAAGATGGGAGACTACTGGAAGGATGGGGAGAGAGAGGGGAGACACTGGAAGGATGGGGAGAGAAAGAAGAGAGCTGCTGGATGGAAAAAGGAGAGTAGTGAAAGACTGGAGAATAAGAGGAAGGGGCATGGGGAGAACAAGGGTGAGAAAAAGATGAAAAGCCATAAGTAGATGAAGGAAATTAAAGAATGGATAGTAAGAATGAATTAAATCTGGACAGAGAGAGAGAGAGAGGCAGAAAAATATTGAAGAAAGCAAAGAAAAAGGAGAGAAAAATGACAAATGGCCAGGAAACCCTGGCAGAAGAGTTAAGCGAAAGCGAAGGAAAGCAGAATCTAGAGACTGGGAGCAACACAATGAGAAAAAGTAAATGGCCATACAACAAAGGTAAAGAAAATAATTGTATTTTTAATTTAGGATAAAGTAATATGGTGTTAATAAAGTTTCAGAGATCAATACTTCCTTCCTTAGGTCAGGAGAGGATACCGTAACAGCATTATACTGACCTGAGGCAGGAGGTTTTGGCCTCTGAAAGCTCACTGAAAAGGATTAGGCTATTAAATAAATTGTCTGAAATCTGATGCACTGAAAAGCAGCACTTTACCCTGTGTGACAAATGTATCTGAGTGTGACTACATTTTGCTGGGGGAGGGGGGTAGAGAGAAAATTTGTGCCCACCCACTTTGGGTTCAGGCCCACCCAAAATTGGCAGTCTGGCTACGCCACTGCACTAACCCAGAAGGAATCATTCTTTTTTTACCTTGCCCAGGTCTCCCTTAAGCAGCAACCGCAGTCACCCAATTACCCAGGTCTCCCTTAAGCAGCAACCGCAGCCACCCAATATACTGTCATCTTTTCTTGCATGGCACTCACTGCCTGTAAGCAGGCAGCCACTGGCACCTGATACTCTCGTGCTTCTTCTCTCCCGCTCTTCACATGCACATGTGTGCTTGGCTGACCCAGGCTGCACCAAAATCTGCTCCAAGATCTTCCGGGCAAAAACACTACAAGATGCAGCATAAAAAATAAAAAAGAGCACCAGTAGCTTAAAATGCATAGTCTAGATTATTAGAAAGCCAATACAAGTTTATTAATATGGGGGAAATATGATCGTAGCACTCATCCATGTCAGCAACATTGCTGAAGAATTCTGAAATGCATCCACTGAAGTTTCAGGCACTCCCAGCACATGGGCAGTCCAAGCAGAATAGCATTACAATAGCACACGTGTGCCAGAACCAGCTGCTGAAGAACCAGCCAAAGTCCAAAACTCAACAACAGCTTATAAAAGATTGTTTATCCACATTAGGGTTGATATTCAGCTGACAGCAGTGAGAAGTTTTTAAAATTTACTTTACATGCATTCTTCTATTACCCAGTTACCCAATGGGGTTTAATGCAGATTACAGACAAGAAAACCAGCAATCTCTGGTGAATAACAAATCTTGATATAATAATGGAAACAGAATACATTAAAATAGGAATTAGTAATCAATCAAACCTGTAAGATATTCAATCCTGGGCTGTGTCCAGGTACCGGCATTGAATATACAGGTTTATGCGGTCAACTATTTCTTGTGCGGTTATGTGCGATATTCAGCATCTAACTCAATAAGTTACACCTCTTTTAAAGCTAAAACTGACTTTTATGCTGTCAGATTTCACTGTTAAACAAGCAAGATAAGATACCTTCTTATAAATATTGATTTAACTTCAGGCTTTTACAACTTGGGAACTGAAGAGTTAAGTACGTTGTGGCTGATTCAATTATGTTACTAATTGGTAAGTTGATTAGTTCAGACATATAGCTCAGAGCTAGACCATGTATTATTCTGTGAACAAAGGTACAAATCTTGAAAGCAATACGTTCTTTGATTGGTAGCCAGTGTAGTTTTTCCCTGAGGGGTTTTGCGCTTTCAAATTTAGATTTTCCATAGATAAGCCTGGCTGCCATATTCTGAGCAGTCTGTAGAGGATTTGTTCCCTGCAACCCGCATATACTCCATTGCAGTAATCAACATGTGTTAATACCATTGTTTGAATCATGTTGCGAAAAGTTTCCCTCGGGAAGAACTGTTTTACCCGTTTGAGTTTCCACATTGTGTGGAACATTTTCTTTGTAATGGCGGTGGCTTGGTTCTTTAGCGTTTAGTCTCAAAGTCAGAAATCTTTATGAATTTTGCTAATAGTTAGAAAATCCTGATGTTATCCCTAGAGTGGAAGGTCATGTGTCTGTGATGGCTCTCTGTGCAAGCCCTTTGATTTGTGCCGTGGAAGAGCAAGTTGCTCAGTGTTTTCCATTTTAGCACTTCTGTTCATAGAGTTGTGGGTGGTGAAAATGTCCTTCAAAGTTCAGGTTTTTAGGATATCCGACAATCTAAAAATCCTAGGAATCACCATAGACTGCAACCTAACCTTTGATAAACAAATCTCAAACACTATGAAGAAAATGTTCCAAACCATGTGAAAATTGAAATGCATAAAAAACTACTTTCCAAGAGACGGATTCTGCACACTAGTCCAGTCCAAGGTCCTCGCCCATGCTGACTACTGCAACAGAATTTATGCCGGAGACAGGGAACAATTACTAAAGAAACTGCAAACAGCACAAAAGACAGCTGCAAGACTGATATTCGTCATAAATCGATTCGAAAGCACAAGACCGTTGCTCCAAAACCTTCACTGGCTACCCATCAAAGCATGAATATCCTTTAAGTATGCTCCCTGTCCTACAGAATAATCTTCAGTCTTGCACCTAAATGTATGTCAATCCTTATAGACCTACCCATATGCAACGCTACTGAGAATGCAAGAGCCTATCTCACCCTACACTTTACCAGATGTCAAGGCCTAAAATACAAATCTTCATACTCATCCAGCTTCACATACATTTGCCCAAAATATGGAACACAATAACGAAAGCCCTGAGACACAGAAATTACTACATAAACTTTTGAAAACACCTGAAAGCCCACTTCTTCAGAAAATTCTTCTTCAACGAACCTACATAGTTCAACCTGAACCCCAACCAACACACCAAGATGTTCGACCACTGACTGAAACTGAATAAAACATGTCATCTCCAAGCGGCAATGTAACATGTGTAAACTGAACATGTGTAACAGAAGTAAACTGTAAGCACATTGAACCAACAACTTGATTGGAAAATGTGGGATACAAATGCAGAAATAAATTAAATTAATTAATTAATTAATTAACTGGGACAAATGTAGTATCAACCATCTTACCATAAAATAAACATGATATACCACACTTCCTGATAAGTACAACACAGTGGTTTACATAAAAACAACATTTAAAATTGAAAGAAAGGCATACTGATTTTTAGGTAGGAAATGAGAAAGTAAGAAAAAAAGATTGTAGAACAAGTTAGTCTGTCATTCACTATCTAAATTAGCTTCCTAAACACTATCCCTTGAATTCTATATAGCGCAACCAAAATTGTGTGTTCAAATCCAGTCATATTCTAGATTTGTGCATGTAATTTAATTTCTTAACAAGCCAATCAGTGTTGATAATTGCCACTTAACAAGCAATTAATTGGCATTAATTAGAATTGGCATAATTAGAATTTACACACACAACTTGCAAGACACATTCTGTAAAGTGGTGCATGTAAATGTTAATGCACACTGCTGAAAAGGGGGCACGGCCATGGGTGTGGAATGGGTGGACTATGAGCATTCCTTTAATCTATGCGAATGGTTATAGAATATATCTGCCCCATGCCTAATTTGGGCTCCTGTATTTACACCAAGTTTTACTTGACGTAAACGAATGTGCCCAGAGTTAGGCACAGGCTTAGTTAGGCACAGGCATGGCTGCTAGGCGTATTCTGTAAACCGGCTAGGTATAAAGGCAAATTCTAGCCAACCAACATAGAATGCCAAGACATAATTAAAATCACAGCCTTGCAACTTTTTTAACCCAGGAAGGGTTCCAATTCTAGTCCAAGTCATTGTGCATGGTAGCAACTGTAGAATCAGGGAAGGAATAATTATGTCTAGCTCTAGCTATATCAGTTCTTGGGACAGTGAACAGTACAAGAAAATCTAGAGATAATGCTCTTAGCTAGGTGCTCTGAGAAATTTTAGGATATGGGCCCTAAGAATATATGCTGACAAAGACTTGTATAAAAACATAAAGGCAAAAGCATGAGAGCCTTGTGTAATGGAAAACCTCTAACTTTATTCAGTTAGCTCTCCGGTTAGCAGTTTGAAAGCAGCCACTAATTGAATAGCACCCCTGGTCAGTACTGAAACTGGATATTCTGTGCCAGCTAGTATCTGGATATCACTGCTGAATATCCAGTGTTATTTTAACTGTAGCAATCAGCTAAGGTACGCTAGTGTATTAGCACTAAAAACGCTAAGGTCCCTGTTTACTAAGGTGTACTAGCGTTTTTAGCGCGTGCTTATGCCAGAGAGACCAATTGGAATATATGGGTGTCTCTAGCATTAGTGCATGCTAATTTTTAAAAATGCTAATCTGCCTACAGCATGGCTTAGTAAACAGGGCCCAAGTTTTCCTCTCTGCAAGCATTCTTTTTTTCAAATATATTTATGAAATATTTATGAAATTAGAAAGACATGTGCTCTTGATCCTGTTCCATCCTTCTGGCTTATGATTCCTCTTCATGGTTTACTCCTTTCATTCCAGCTGGTTTCAGGAAGTTATATGCCGGCCAATTTCATTCATTAGTTTCATTCATTCTAGAAGGAAGCTCTGGTCAGGCCATTGTTGAATGGTCATTCTTTGGATTCTACTCTCCCATCCAATTATTGTCCAGTATCCAACTTGAGTTTTATTTCTAAAATAACTGAGTGAATAGTTTTTCAGTAGCGTGTACATTTTACTGATAAAGCCCACATTTTGCATCCCTGGACATAGCTGTGAAGCAATCAGGGCTGCTTTGCTGAGCAATGTTTACTCAGCTTTTGATCACAGTAAGGTTGCACTTTTGGTTTCAATTGATTTATCTGCTGCTTTTGATTTGGTGAATCATTCTCTTTTACTTATCCGTCTTGTGGATTTTGGGATTGCGGGTTCTGTTCTCCACTGTTTTTCTACATTACTGATTGTGCCTTTACAGTTGCATGTCCCCATTCTCAATCTACAATTTAGTCACTTCACAGTGGTGTCCCTCAAGGGTCTGTGCTTTTCCCTCAGTTAGATTCTCAGTCCTACAGCAACCCTTATTCAGGAACATAATATTAGATCTTTTTATTATGGGGACAATATTGTTTTGATTCATTATGTAGATTTTCTTTCACCAGATCTTTCCTTATTTCAATCTGGACTTCATGCCATACATGTATGGTTGAAACAGAACCATCTTGTTCTTAATACATTTAAGATGGCTGCCTTTTGGATTACTGGTGGTTGTCCAGTTCCTTCTTTAATTCCAACTGTTCATGGTATTCAATTGAAAGTAGTAACACAGTTCAAATACCTAGGTATTATACTTGTTCAGGATCTCACTTTTGAACTACAAGTTTCAGCTCTGGTTAAAGCTTGTTTTTTTGTTCTATAACAATTCCGTGCTGTTTGCTTATTTTCTTGACCCCTCACCACAAATGACACTTCTTTATGCCACTTGTGTCTCCTGGTTGGATTATTGCAATATCGTTTACTCTGGCTTATCACAACTCTTTTGAAATGTATACATTCTGTACAAAATACAGCTTTATGAGTTCTTGCCTGTGCCCATAAGTCAGATCATATTACTCCATTATTCATTAGGTTTTATTGGTTTCCAATTTCTTACTGTGATCAATATAAAAATACTTGTCTTGACACATAAAATTTTACATGTAAGAATTCCATCATATTTGTCCTCAGCTATTATCCTGTATGCACCACTGAGGTTGCTTCAGTCTAATAACAATCGACGCCTGCATACTCCATCTTTATTCATGGCTAGATTGAATTCCACTGGACATCATGCTTTTTATTAAAATAGGGAGGAAAAGCCTCAACAGACTTCTTCTTGGCAACAGAGACAATCAATCATAGGAGTACTAACTGCCATCACAGGCTAAAAAACCTCCCCCCCCCCCCCCCCCCAAACAAAACATTTTATTTTACCACAAACTTTCAACTGCATTGGGCTGGTGGTAGTTCCACCTCAAATGTCTCAAGTGCCGTTTCCAGTGCTATGGAAAATAATTCCATAATTTCTAGCACAGCACTAACCCAGTGGTAATCATTGCCCAGTTACCTCTGGGTTACCACAGGAACCCTTACCGTAACCTCAATCGGTGGCAGTAAGTGCTACCCCTCTCCCACCCCACATTTCCATACAGGGCTTTTTACCTGCTGCCGTAAAAGTGCCCTGGTGTGTGGCAAAAATGTTCCCTGCTGCTACTGCAGGGCCCTCTTTACCGCAGCTTGATAAAAGGTCCCCTTAGTGATATAGAGATTTTGTATAGGATCTCTGTCTCTTGGTCTTTTGGCTGAGAGGAGAAGTTGCCTCCTATTGGGGAAAAACTGGAACTGCAGAGTATAGGATTTTTTTTTTTTTTTTTTTTGCGTTTTCAATATACATTACAAGTCATATACAACTTGAACAGGCAATACGGATTTATATTAATTAACTAATAACATTACTTTCTAGAAGCATATTAATTAATCCTCTTTAGACCACTAAAACCTGGTGATCCGTGAAGAAAAATGAAACATAAAGAAAATATAAACAAAGTTTAAAGCAATATAGCATAGCAGATCTCTACTCTATCTAACACCACTTAGCTTGTTCTAACCAGCAGCCAATTTCTTCACCTTAATAAATTCACTCAAATGTTCAGACTGAAAAAACACATATTTTATCCCTAAAAACTTTACTACGCATTTACATGGATAGTTTAAGTAAAAGGATGCTCCCAGAGCTATAACATCAGCCCTCATGGCTAGGAAAGCTTTTCTTCTCTCCTGAGTGGTTCTTGTTACATCTGGGAACATCCATACTTTTTTACCTAAGAAAAGTGTTTTTACGTTTCTGAAATACAATCTTTTAACATGTTCCAAGTTCTGTTCAAAAACAAAGGAGACTATCAAAGTCCACCTTTCAGTTTCTTCAGTCATAGAAGTATCTAGAATTTCTGTTATATTCATTACGTCCCTTTTCTGTATGGAGTGAGCCTCTGGAGTTGATTGTAAATCAGGTAATTTTTTTGGCTGTATATAGTATATCTTATTTATTGGCGGAAACATATCTGGGGTATATTGTAATATTTCCATTAGATATTTCTTAAAGGCATCCAGTGGGCCGACTCCAATAGATCTAGGAAAATTCAAAAGGCGAAGTGTCAATCTACGATGAAAAGTTTCAAGCTGTTCTATTTTCCGATGGACAAAAAGTCTGTCTTTTACTGTTGTCACATTAAATTCCTGTATGGTCTTCACCTCTTGTTTTAAATCATTCATCTGAGTCTTAAATTCTTGTTTAGTATTTTCCATTGTATTAGAGAGTAAATCCATTTTACTTACAAGAGATGAAATTTCTTTAGTGGAATTGGCAACTGATACCTCCAAGCGCTGGAGAGCTTCTAAAACATTCTCCAGCGTCGCCGTCCCAGTTCGCTTCGTCAAAGCACTAGGCTGAGGAAGAAAAACATCTTGTTTCTTCCCTCCATCGGTCATCGCCACCTCCAAACCTCGATCTATGAGTATAGGATCTTAAGGGCTGGAATCAGAGAGAGCTAGACTCACAAAACAGCTGTACTGTGAACCTAGCAGGGAAAGGATCCCTGGAGGCTCCTCCTGAAGACAGCAGAAGGCTCACCAGGAAAAAGAGGGGACCCAGCAA
Organism: Microcaecilia unicolor; assembly: GCF_901765095.1. NCBI lineage: Eukaryota > Metazoa > Chordata > Amphibia > Gymnophiona > Siphonopidae > Microcaecilia > Microcaecilia unicolor. The sequence goes on along the minus strand of NC_044037.1, from coordinate 78,859,357 downwards.
AAGAGCAGTGCTTGGGAGGAGGTTTAGGGCAGGGGGGCCCTTGGGAGCAAGCTTGGGGCGAGATGGAAGGCCTCTGAGGCACAGTCACTGTCCAAGGCCCAGCGGCAAAGCAACCCTTAGGAGCAAACTCAGGGTGAGAAGGAGGCCTGTGGGACACTGGGAGTGCAACTGGCACTTAGAGCCTGACAGCAGAGATTGGCAATGCTAGACTGAGTTGGACCCTTGTTGGACAATCCAGAGTGTTCCAGCAGGAGAGCGACATTTGAAGGACATGATGAGGATGGACAAGGAAAAGACTGAGTGAAAGGGACATAGGTAATACTATCACTCCAATAAAAAGACTTAATGAAGGGATGGGCAGAGGTGTTTAATGCTGCCACACTGCTAAAAGACTAACTAGTACCAAGAGTACTGTTTAAAAGTTGTTTATTGAACATTAGCAAATGTCTTAATGTTTTTATATAATAAAAGTTGTAAATAGTTCAATAAACTGTTTAACATTTCAGCAGCCTTGTTCACAGTGGTCTTTTTTGAATTTCCTGGGGGAAAAGGAGGAAAATCTCACTTGCTAATACCTTTTTCACCCAGGTGGAGGAACTAGGCACCAATCATTCCAAGGCCCAATGGAGCCTGTCCAAGGGAGATTTCAGCCAGGTCAGCCCCGGACCCAGGAGCGCTCCCAAGTGGATATAAATATAGTAGGTGTTATCCAGTACATGCAATTCCTCTCTCAAAACCAGACTCTTCTGCTTGACAAATACTCTGACTATTTTCAGGGCCTTCTGCATCAGTAAATTAGTCTCAGAGTTTAGGGGAAAAATTACCACAGTGGTCTGGTACAAAATAATGTGGAAATTACTGGTAATACTTTATTGGCTTTATTACACATTTTCTTCCCTTATCTCTATTCTTCCTTTCTTTTTTCATTTTTTAAAAATTTTTCTTCCCGAGTCTCTTGGTATTCTCTGTTATTTTCTATTTTAGTTCTCTTTGTTCTGTCTCTATTTCTTTTCTTCAGCAGTGAATGTTTCAGTACTTTCTCTTCTGCATTGTTCTCTCTCCTCGTGCCTATTGTTCTTATTTCTTCTTCCTATTCTTTCTATCTGCTCTGATTTTATAATTCCTTCTTATTCTTTTTCCCAGTTTATAGTCCTGGCTTCTTTGCTTACTCAACCTTTCCTCCAGTCTAGGAGGTTTTCCTCCTCCTTCTACCTTTCCTGCTGTCTCTGGTCCTCTCTCTACACCTTTCTCTCCCACCCTCTCTTCCCAATTGCTCTTTGCTCTCCCTCTCCCCATTTTGATGTATCTTCTCTTTCTAATCTTTCTCCTTCTCACTACTCATTCTGTCCTCCTATTCTTACTTTCCCCTATTCCCACTCTTAAACTTTTCCCTCTCACTGTTAATCAAACCTTTCCCTCCTCCAGAATCACATATACTTGTTATCCCTCTTACCCTGAAGTCTTGTCTAACCTCTCATTGTCCTTTATCTCTCCGCACTCTAGCTCTCCTTCCTTTTGCTTGCCCTTTCTCTTTCCATACTTTTGCTTATCCCACATTTTGCTCTTCCCACACTGTCTCTCATATACGCTCTCTCTCTCTCTGTGTCCCCCACATTCTTTAACTATCTTCTCCTTGCTCTGGGGGCAGAATCTTTCCTGCTCTCTTCCCCTCACAAACACACAATACCTTGCTTTCTCCTATGTACCCTCCCTCTCTCTTTCATGTTCTATCTTTCATTGCCCCCATATAATACTATTTTGATCTTTATTCCCTTCTGCCTACTGCACATTCCCGTATTTTCCTTGGATTTCCCCCGCATTCACACGCAATCTCTTGCCTCCTCATCTCTGAGCTTGCAATCTCACTCGTGTTTTTTTTTTTCCTTTCACTGTCCCCTAGATAAATACTCTCTGCTTTTCTCTCTCCTCATACTTTTCTCTCTCTGCCCTCATACACTCACACTCTTATTCTCCCTTGACTCTTGATTCCTTCCTTAAACATACATACACTATGGCCCCCTTTTACTAAAGCACGCTCACATTTTTAGCACGCGCTAAAATTGTAGGCACACTAAACATTAGAGATGTCAATGAATTCCTATGGGTGTCTAATGTTTAGTGCGCCTACAATTTTAGTGTGTTCTAAAAATGTGAGCGCACCTTAGTAAAAGATGCCCTATACCTTTTGCTGTCTCTTATCTCTGCCCCTCCTCCACACACATTTCTGATCTTTCTCCATCACACTCTCACATACAATCTCCTGCATTCTCCTTTTGGTGCCCCCTACCCTCTTTTACTCTGTAGCTCTTTTCTTCTTGCTGCTTTCCTCCCTACAAAAAACTCTCTTGCTATCTGCTGCTTCTATCCCCTTGAATTCATACTCTTGATCATCCCTCACTCATACAGACAATCATTTTCTCTGCCACAGAATCATACACATATTTTTGGTCTCTGTCTTCTCCTTGCATCTCACAGATATTCAGACTCTTGTTCTCCCTCTCACATATGCACAATCTCTTACTGTCTCGTCTAATTAATGTGCAATTTGATCACTGATTGACAGAATTAATGTCCTGGGTTTGTCAAAGAAGTAAACATTCCATCCCATGCACAATCTAGTCCTAATTGAGCCAGGCCATTTAATCTGTTCACTTAAGCACATATACTAGCATTGTTCTGAGCCAGCCCTACACATTGTTGAATCTAATGAGTGATTGCTTCTTTGTTGTGTTTGTGGTTTTGATTTGGATGTTTAATAGATTCATTTCTGAGTTTTGCTTATTTTGTAGAACCTCCGTGAAGAAGTTTGAGCTCCCGACTTAATAGCCCTGACAAAATAGCCCCAACAAAAAAGCCTCAACAAAACAGCCTTGTAACAAAATAGCCCTTGACAAATCAGCCCCTAACAAAATCGCTCCTCACACAAAATAACCCTTGACAAAATAGCCCCTAGACAAAATAACACATCACAAAAAAAAAAGATGAAAGTGAAATCTTCACTGCTAAAGGGTCCTATCAGCATTGCATTGTATAAAGCATATATAAATAAACAAAATTCTATAGCTACCAACTGATATTCATGTTCTGCTATGTAAGGAGACTATTCTTATTTATTTATTTATTAGGATTTATTTACCGCCTTTTTGAAGGAATTCACTCAAGGTGGTGTACAGTAAGAATAGATCAAACATGAGCAATAGGCAATTACAGAAGTAAAAATATTAAAAACAATACAAAGTATATATTGTTTGTCTTCCATCAACATGCTAATTTAAAAAAAACAACAATATTGTCATCATTTTCATAGTCTTACCAACCTTATCCTGTTTGGCAAGGTAAGATTATTAGGCCAAAAATGCAGTGCCATATTCTGGGCAGCCTCTTTTGTCAGGGGGCTAATTTGTCCAGGGCTATGTTGTGGGCAGGCCATTTTGACAGTGGCTGTTATGTCAGGAGCTTTTTTGTTTGGAGCTTTTTTTGTTGGGGCTATTTTAACCGAGTACAAGAAATTTGTGTTGAGCAAAACTATGGTTAGAAATGGAGGCATGTTGTTTGGCTGAGAAACATTTAGAAATGGCTGAGTGCAGAAGCATATCATAGATTTGCAGACTTGTGCAAATCTTCAGTTTATGGATAAAGAAGGTTTGTTTGTTTTTTTATCACAATAAGAGGGATGTTGAAGATAAGTGCCCACAGCTTGTTCGTATTATAGGAAAAGAAATGATTTACAGCCGTGCTTCTTTTTTGAACAAAGGTCTGTTGTGATGCAATAAAGATCTATTCTGATGTACCATTTTGGTGTGCAATGATGAATTTAAATGGTGCCTGCCTTTTCAATATAAATAGTTGATTGGATGCCACTTTGTGTTCATCTTTTAAAATATCAAAGGCAGCACATTGGAGAGAGAGAGAGAGAGAACTTTAATCTAATGTTAAAGTTTATTCAAAGTAGTTTATGCTCATTTAAAGTTTTTCAAATATTAAAATAGATTTTTTTGAAATATGTATTTCCTGTAAACCTGTTTGTGTGTGTGTGTGTGTGTGTTTGAATTATTTAGGCTTCTCCATAAGTGAAGGGAAAAGGGAAGAAATGGCTGCAGTTTAATTATGATATAAAGTAGCAGCTATGTAATGACATATTTATGAAAATTGTGCTGCGATTTACGCAGGGCTAGTTTCTGGGAGGGGTGTGGAAAACAGCAGCTGTAGCTAAAACAATAGGTAATAACTGCCATGTGATCTCAAGTGATCATCAATGCTTACTTTTATCAACAGGAAGAGTGGGAAATTTTTAAATAGTCCAAAAGGGGAATAATCGAACGGTGCTGGCGAAATTGATGGCCGGCCATCTTTGGGGCCGGCACCGTAAGCGGGCGGAGCCAAGCGTATTTTCGAAATACGATTAGTGCCGGCCAAATCATTCGTCGGGTTTAGAATAGGATCGCCGGCGGATCGCCGGGTTTAGATGAGATGGCCGGGTCCGATTTTCAGCCATAATGGAAACCGGACTCGACCATCTCAAACCCGACGAAATGCAAGGCAATTGGCCATGGGATGAGCCAACATTTGTAGTGCATTGGCCCCCCTGGCATGCCAGGACACCAACAGAACACCCTAGGGGGCACTTAAAAAATCTTTAAAAAAAAAACAAAATTAGCTTCGAGGTGCATAGCACCCTTCCCTTGTGTGCTGAGCCCCCCAAATCCCCCCCCAAAACCCACTGCCCACAAGTCTACACCATTACCATAGCCCTAAGGGGTGAAGGGGGCACCTACATGTGGGTACAGTGGGTTTTGGGGTTTTTTGGAGGGCTCAACATTAACCACCACAAGTGTAACAGGTAGGGTGGGGGGAATGGCCTGGGTCCACCTGCCTGAAGTGCAGTGCACTCACTAAAAACTGCTCCAGGGACCTGCATACTGCTGTCAGTGAGCTGGGGATGACATTTGAGGCTGGCATACAGGCTGGCAAAAAATGTTTTCATTTTTTTTTGTGTGTGGGAGGGGGTTGGTGACCACTTGGGGAGTAAGGGGAGGTGATCCCCGCTTCCCTCCGGTGGTCATCTGGTCAGTTGGGGCTCTTTTTTGGGACTTGGTCCTAAAAATAAATGGACCAAGTCCGCCTGGCGAAATACTCGTTCGAGCCGGCGTTTTTTTTCATAATAAGGTGAAGCCGGTCATCTCGTAACCCCACCCTGCTCCGCCCTCCTTCCCGCCTTTTCTACCCTACCAACACGCTCCCTTGAAGGTTGGCCGGCGCCACAACTCAAAAGCAATTGGGGCCTCCCAAAATCAGCTTTCGATAATACCGATTTGGCCGGGATTGAGAGATTGCCGGCAATTTCCCAATTTGTGTCGGAAGATCGCCGATGATCCCTTTCGAAAATAAGCCTGCAAATTATCTTCTCTCTGCTAGCAATTCTGTAAATTAGTGCTCACATTTGGGTGCCCTGATGCAGTGGGATTCATACCAATTTTCTAATGGCATTTGGGTGCCCAGATTCATTTATAAAATAGTAGTACAAATTGGCATTAGCATGGCAAAATGTACATGCGCCCACATATGCTTGCTTGCTAAAGTCTCCAATGATCTGTTCCTAGCCAGATCCAAAGGTCTCTATTCTATCCTCATCCTTCTCAATCTATCTGCTGCTTTTGACACTGTTCAAGTGTCAAGCCTGCTCCTTGATACGCTGTCCTCACTTGGATTTCAGGGCTCTGTTCTTTCCTAGTTTTCTTCTTATCTCTCCCAGCGTACCTTTAGTGTATACTCTAGTGGATCCTCTTCTACTTCTATCCCACTGTCAGATGGTGTACCTCAGGGATCTGTCCTGGGACCTCTTCTCTTCTCCATCTATACTTCTTCCCTTGGTACTCTGATCTCATCCCATGGTTTTCAGTATCATCTTTACGCTGATGACTCCCAGATCTACCTCTCCACACCAGAAATCTCAGCTGAAACCCAGGCCAAAGTATCAGCCTGCCTGTCTGACATTGCTGCCTGGATGTCTCAGCGCCATCTGAAACTAAACATGACCAAGACTGAGCTTCTTATCTTTCCCCCTAAACCAACCTCTCCACCACCCTAACCACTAGGCCACTCCTCCGCTCATTTTATCATCCTCACCTTAATATTCCCTTATCTCTTGTTTGTCCTGTTTGTCTGTCCTAATTAGATTGTAAGCTCTGTCGAGCAGGGACTGTCTCTTCATGTTCAAGTTTACAGCGCTGCGTACGTCTAGTAGCCCTATAGAAATGATAAGTAGTAGTAATAGTAGTAGTAGTAGTAGTAGTACATATGGCAGATATAAATGGGCACGTAAAAATGTGGCAAGCCATATGTGCTTCTTATAGTATTATTTAAATAGTGTGTGTCAGTGGGAGATATGCTCATACCCCACGCAAGCTCCATCCATGTGCACACCTCCCTTGCAGATGCATGCAATGCCACTTATATGCACCCTTATTGATTAGCGCTTAGGGCAAATGTGTCCATAAATGGCAATTAGGTCATCATTCATTTGTACATGTGGTATCTAATTCTTGCATAGTTATAGACTTTCCCTTTACATATTTACTTTATTTTGTTTTTTTATATTTAAAAGTATGATGTCCAATGATGAGTTTGAACAAGATAAGAAATACCACAAGCCAGAAACACCACAAAATCTACACGATCATACCTAAACCTCCACTACCCAAGCAACAAAGGACTCAAATACAAGTCCATCTATGCAACCAGTTTTTCCTATTTAATTGCACAACTATGGAACGCACTGCCAAAAGCAGTAAAAACTACGCTCGACCATCTAGACTTCCGGAAAGCACTAAAGACAGACCTGTTCAGAAAAGCATACCCCCACTGTCTCAACATAAAATACCTGGACACCTACGTCACAATGTAACCAAAGACCTTAATGAACATTACCTGACTCTTCCTCCCCTCTCCTTCTCTAAGACCCCCCAATCCAACCTACCATACATGTACTTCATTCCACCACAATATCACTTTGTATTATTCACACCATGTATTTCTTCATACTGGAATCTGCTATCGCCATTAATTGTAATATGTAAGCCACGGTGAGCCTGCAAATAGGTGGGAAAATGTGGGATACAACTGCAACAAATAATAATACATAGCAGACAACAAGGCATACACACCGCCTAGTTAGTCCATAGTGTGCTGTCAGATAGAAGAGTCACACTTGACTCAAGGTATATATTATGTCATAATTTATTTTAGTAAAGCTTCAGCCTGTGTTGGACCATATAATTGCATGTTTGGTTCATTACATAAGTTGAGATGCTAGGGGTGAGTGCCATGGTTATCCATCTTATTGTACTTTGTTTCCCATTTGTAAAGTACACAATGGGATTGCTATTCAAATAATTTCATCATGGTGCCCTATTAACTGTTACCCATAATGCTTTTGAGCTTTATAAAAATCAGCTCATATAATTTCATATTAGTTGCAACAAATGCTAATAGACTTAAACTAGAAGGCCTTGCATAGTGGAATCGTTTTGGTAACTGTTATTGTTGGTATTATTTATCACACTTCACTGTTCTTTACCAGGTTTATCCTCTATAAATAACCTACATCTAGATTAACATCTCTTGGCAAGTTAGAGTTTGGTTTTGAAAAGTGCTTTAAAAATAAGATATAATGTGGACCAGATGGGCTTCCTTTAAGTAACATGAGTTATACTTTTTTAGAATAATATTCATATTTTGTTTCATTCTGCAGCTCCTCAGTACCTCTCCACTCTTATCTCTCCCTACACTCCTCTCCGGGAACTCTGTTCACTGGGTAAATCTCTCTTATCTGCACCCTTCTCCTCCACCGTTAACTCCAGACTCTGTTCCATTTATCTTGCTGCACACTATGCATAGAATAGACTTCCTGAGCCAGTATGTCAAGCTCCATCTCTGGCCATCTTCAAATCTAGGCAAAAACCCCACCTTTCAGATGCTGCTTTCAACTCTTAACCCTTACTCACTTGTTCAGTACCCTTATTTTATCATCCCCACCTTAATAATTCCCATGTCCCTTATTTGTCTTGTTTGTCTGTCCTAATTAAATTGTAAGCTCTGTCGAGCAGGGACTGTCTCTTCATGTCCAGTCAACAGAACTGTATACGTCTAGTAGTGCTATAGAAATGATAAGTAGTAGTAGTAGTAGAAGAGACCCTAAAATTGTCAGCACAAAACATTGATGCAGACAAAAAAAGTTCCAACATAGTAAGCAAATCATTTTAACGAGATATAAACCATGTATATTAATTTACCATAATGCGGTGGTACAGTTATGTAAAAAACCTTTGATTTGTTTCATTTTGTTTTTAATTTTATTTACTATTGTTTAAAATATTTCTATTTTCTTTTTTTTAAAGTTTGCATTGCATTTTACCACAACATGAATTAAATTGCTTAGCATAAGCTAAAACGCAGAAATGAAACAAAAAAAATTGTGTTATATTTTGTGTCATTTCAGATGGGAAGTGAAACAAAATTGACAATGTTGTGATTTCCCTGTAGCTTAAAAATAACAGTATGTACTAATTTCTTATACAGTAGTGACATAAGTCAACTAGAATGTTAGGCTGAGGTTTTTGACATTAAGGAGGTTATTTCAGAAAAGTTGGGTGTCATAAGCAGGGAGTTTATTTGCACAGATTTCAAAGGGATATGTTCTGAGTGTTGTATGGCCAGACTTTAATAAGAGACATATATTTCTTACCCCCTGTTTACTAAGACGTGCTAGCGGCTGCTGCACAACAATGCTGACACAGTCCATTCAAAGTGAGTGGGCTGTATTGGCATTAACTCACAACCAGTTGCTAGCGCGGCTTAGTAAACAGTGAGGTTATTTTGCAACAGCCATACACAAAATACAAAAACATTTATCTTTGGCATTTGCACCTACTGTGAGTCATGCACATGAATTAGCTGTCTGGACATGGGCTTTGAGGGAATCACTGAGGGCTCCTTTCACTAAGGTTCGGTAATGGATTTAGCATGTGCTAAATGTTAAGAAGCCTGCTTTATTCTTATGAGCTTCTTAGCATTTAGAGCTAGATTCTATATATGGTGCCTGAAAAATCCATGTGGAAAAAAATTACGTCTAGGTGTATTCTCTAAATTACGCCTAAATTTTATAGAATATACTTAAATTTCCATGTGGTATACAGAATATGCTGACCGGCTAGTCATATGACTAAATTTGGTCACGTCCATTTAGGCCACGTTTTACTTCGTGTAAATTCTGAAGACTAAATTAAGCACAGATTGGGTGTGTTCTATGATAATGCACATAGATTTTAGAAATGGGCCCCTTTCAACTATGCGACTTAGAATTTAGGCATACCATGTTATAGAATACACGTAGCAGGTTGTGCACGTAAATCTCAATTTATACCAATTAGTGCTGATAATTGCTTGTTAACATCCAATTAACAGCACTGATTAGCTAGTTAACCAATTAATTTATGCGCATTTTTATAGAATACGCTTTAGTTTCCACGTGGATTTTCAGGCACCTTATATAGGATCCAGAGGTTAGTGTGTGCTAATCATTAGTGTGTGCTAAATGCATTTGCACACCTTAGTAAAAGGACTCCTGAAGGTATATTTGTGCTTATCTCTCTGGTGTTTAAAATCACCTCAACACTGATGGTGATCTAGTTCTCCTGGAGAGATCAATTTGAAGAGGAATGGCAGGTTCTACTTCAATATCTGCAAATGTAGAGGTGGGCGGCAGGGGCGTAGCCACAGGTGGACCTGGGTGGGCCTAGGCCCACCCAGTTTGGGTTCAAGCCCACCCAACAGTGGAGCACCTTCATCAGAACAGCAGCGGAGGGAGCAGGCTGAGCTCCGATCCTGCATCTGCCTCCCTCTCTGTCACGGCAGCACTTCCCAGACGCTGCCTACCGCCGCCACGATCCTGCATCTACCTCCCTCTGTCTCAGCAGCAGCGGTAGCGATTCATGCTGCCTCCTGCTTCTAACCCGGAAGCATCTCCTCTGCCGCATCCCACCCCCATTATTACAACTTCCTGTTTCTGCTGGGGCAGGACCCGAGCATGGCAGAGGAGACGCTTCTAGGTTAGAAGAAGGAGGCAGCATGTGTGAATCGATATGGCTGCTGCTGAGACAGAGGGAGGTAGATGCAGGATCGTGGTGGCGCCGGTGGTAGGCAGCGTCTGAGAAGTGCTGCCGTGAGAGAGAGGGAGGCAGATGCAGGATCGGAGCTCAGCCTGCTTCCTCCAATACCGGGGCTGTTAAGGAGGTGCCCCATTGAATTGAGAGGGAGAGTTGGGGGGAGGTCTCCTTTCAAAAGATAGATGCTGCATTGGGGGGGGCATGAGGTGGAGAGGGGCAAGAGAGAGAGAATTGTGGTACATAGGGTAGAGAGGGGTAAGAAAGGAAAAAATCTTGCATGGGGAGGGGAGAGAGACATGTTGCATAGAGAGGGGAGAGGGACAAGAGAGGGAGAAATGTTGGACATAGGGGTAGTGGTGAGGAAGAGATGGTAAATGTTGGACAGGGTGGTGAGGAGGGGAAGTTAGTGAAAAATTGGACATGATGGTGGAGGGCTGGAAGAGATGTTGTAGGGGGAAGTGAGAGATGTTGCATGGGGCACAAGGGAGGGGGAGAGGCAGAAATGTTGGACATGGCAGTGGAAGGGAGGAAGAGAGAAAATGCTGCATGGGGGGAGGGGGGAAGAGAAGTGTTGGACCCACGGCACAAGAGAGGGAGAAATGGTAGAAAGTGGGAGAGAGGGAGATATATTGGACCTGGGGGTGATTGAGAGGGAGAGAGAAACACAGGAGGTTGAGAGGGGAGAAAGGAGGAGATGTTGGATTCAGGAGCAGAAGGGTGATGGAGAGATGCCGGACAGTGGGAGTGAGGGAAGAGAGAGGGAGAAATGTTGGAACATGGGGGGAGAGGGCAGGAGGGAAGAGAGAAGGAGCAGAGATATGTAAGGCTACAAGAGTGGGGTGGGGAGAAAGAGGGAGCAGATGCTGGGCTAGAAGGGTGGAGGGAAGGAAGATGGTGGAACCATGTGGGAGAGGCCAGGAGGGAGAGGAAGAGGGTGGCAAGGACATGAATAAATAAATAAATAAATAATTAAATAAATAAATAAAAAGATAGTGATTACAGAGGATAGAAATATGGTAATGAAAGGGAATGGAGGGCTGAGGAAGGAGTGAGATGGGGAAATGGAAAAGCTCGTGGGTGAGAGAAAAAGATGAAAATCTGATAGGTAGCTGTAAATTAAAAAGGAGGCGAACAGTGAGAGGGTGAAATTTGAGTTGACAGCAAGGCAGAAAGAAGAAAAAAGAGAGGAAAGAGCTAAAAATAAGAACAGTCAATATGTCAGAAGCAGGTGTAGTGAAGGTAAAAGAAGACAAATGGGCAGCAGCCGCTTGAAAGAGAATTAGAAGACGACAGACAGGAAAGCAGAAAAGAAACTGCAACCAACATGATGGAAAAATACAATGTCCAGACCACAAAGGTAGAAAAAAGCAATGTATTTTGAATGTTTTAAATGGAATATGTTGGCTTTGGGAAATGCACATTGCAAATGTGTTTGTATTGTGTTGAAGAGAAAGGAAATCCATTTCTATTTTTATTTCTCCAGTGTTGCAGTACATGCTAAGTTTAACTTTTTGGGGTTCTGAGTTCAATTTTTGTCTAAATATTTTTATTTCTGATATGTGATCCCCTGTTCTGTATTTGGTGAGGGTCTGTTGGTGTGACAGTAATGGCAGGTGGGGAAATGGAGGGAATGCAGGGAGGAGAGGGGATCAGGGAGGGAGCCCTAGCATGTCTGACACCAGTTATGACCCTTACTGTATAGCTGGTAGGGATCCTAAGCCTCCCCAGCTGAGGACTTCCTCCAAAGACGGCCAGAACTTCCTTCTACCAAACTCTGCAGTGGATGACAGCATGCTTGAGTCACTGACAGCTAAACACGCTTAGGGTGCTGGCATCTGTGGCTTATGGATGTTGCTGCTGCTGCCTGCCGTTTGGTAAAAGGGAGTTCTAGCCATCTTCAGAGAAAGTCTTCAGCTGACAGAGCTTGAGGATCCTTATTAGCTAATGTATTTATATTTTGCGGTAGGGCAGGGCAGAGAAAATATTGTGCCCACCCACTTTGGGCTCAGGCCCATCCAAAATTGGCTGTCTGGCTACGCCACTGGTGGGCGGAGGAGAATGGGCTGAATTGTTGGTTGGGGGAGTTTGTTGGTGGTTTTTGTGTTATAAAAGAAAAATAAAGGGCTCCTTTTACAAAAGAAATTGAATGGGCTTCTTCAAATTCATCGCACGCTAATCGGCTGTGCCTTTTTGTAAAAGCAGCCCAAAGTTGTGTTTTAAAATTGAATTTTGGAGTTTGGTTTCCTAGTTGTCTGAATATGGGCATACACTTTTCCAAAATCCAGTACTTCTATAAGTAAATGCCATTGCTTACACATGTAGGTAGCAAATCATACTGTTTACTTGTATAAATTATGATACTTATATACACACAGCCTCTAGTAATGCTACTTTTGCTTTCTTAATGTTTTTTTTTTTTTGGGAGGGGGCAGAGGAATGGCCTCACTATCTTGAGTGAATTATATATATATTTAAGTCTCAAAGTTCCTCCTTGTGGTGCTGAGCAAACTACTTAATCTTCCATTGCCTTGGGATGGCCAATGGTGGCACTGGCAACTTCATATCATACAGCTTGCAATGGAAACCATCACACATGGTGTCACCCATAGGTTATTCAGTTTCTTGCATGTGCACAGGGGACACACACCCATGCCTACACTACTGCAAGCCATTTTTCAGCATGGTTTTGTAAAAGGACCCCTAAGTGCAGTTAGTAAAGCTAGGCTTTGTAGAAGGGGCCCATAATGAATAAACTACTGCTTTGGTAGTGTGTATATTCTTTTTTCTTTACAACTGATAGATATTTTTATATTATGAAGTGAAAACAAAATGTCTTTTTTCCATAGTCTTTTTTCCATTCAGTTAACTTTGCACATAATCTGCTTTTAAAGCTTTCATCCTTAGGTTAATTACATGAAGCATTGTCTGTTCTAAAAATTATTGTATGGCATACAGCATATTTTTAACAAAGTACCTTTCACCAAGTAATGGTTGAAGGTTATGACTATCTTTCTGTTACAATCCTTTTTTTTTTACAACCAGAGAGTAGTTTCAAGAAGCCCAAATTGCATTTGATGACAGCTTAGTACTGCGTATTTTATATTCTTGAGTTCTTCAGCATCCAAAAGGAATGACAAGAAAGAGCAAGCACAGGCCAATGTTTTATATACCCTCACCTGGAAGACCTGGGCCTCAAGCTAGTTTTCTAGTACTGGTAATTTGAACATTACAGTAGGAAGTGCAAAATGAGAGGTCAAAAGTGTACCCATTGTGTTCGTGACTGTGTACTTATTAAAGTTCCTCAAATGCTTACAAAATACATTGTAGATGCAGGGTTTAAGCTGAGATCTGAGATCCAGTTTACAGGGATATTGTTTAAATTCCATTGTGCATCTTAAATGAATGTTAAAGTTCCTGAGTAACTTGGGTTATTTACATCAGTGAGATAGAAAGAGAGAGAGAAAGCATTTTGCAAATACTCCATTCTGAGTCACAGCATACATTACCACAGTTATTTTACAAATGCAATTTGCACTTTAAATATCTTAGTCCCGGTGCTTAAACATTTTTGTTGCCAAAACTTATAAGCCAGTATTTTACAAAAAGGCAAGACAAAACATTTAAGCCACTACAACATATAGGACTGGCGGAGGCAAGTCAGAAAGGTACAGGGGGGTGTCAAGGGCAGTGCTGTGTCAGCTACATCTATCCCCAATTCTGGATAGAATGCCGATGTATATCAAAAGCCAGATGAATGTCAGGACTTACATCACCTTTAAACTATGAATAAGTGCCCTTGCAGTATGTCACTGTGATGGGTTGTGTTCCTGCTGACTGTGAGACAGCTGAGAGTCTTTGAGCCTGATTGCTATTTCTGTCCACCCAGGTCTGTCATCTGAAACCCCTCTGCTTCCACACCTGCTACCTCCCCCACCATCCAATACTATACCAAATGCCTCTTGCCCCTCACCTGTCTCATTCTCCTCCCCTCCCTCTTTGGGGTGCAGTGGGCCCCTTCTGTAATCCTGTCTAGTAGGGCTGCCGAGAGACTGAACTGGGCCTGGGGCAGGGCCGCCGCCGCCCCCCCCTCGGATCGCGCCCCCCCCCCCCCACAATCATTGCTGCTGCTCCCTCCAAATTGCTGCTGCAAAATACCTTGTTGACTGGCAGGGATCCCGAAGCCCTGCCAGCAGAAGACATCTTCCTCCAGCGCTGCTCTTCTGCCGATTGTCTACCCCTGCGGCTGCCTTTTCTCTCAGGGCATGCTCGGTTTCAAAACCGAGCATGCACCCTGAGAAGAAAAGCAGCCACTCAGCTGGGCAGAAGAGCAGCGCTGGAGTTGCTTCTCCTGATACTCCCCAGTCTCCAAGGGGCCAGCTGCAGCATCGGAGTTTTCTTTCTCCTGCTCCTGTGGGAACGCGATCACTCGGGTCCCAGCAGGAGAGAGAAAGAGAGACCCCGGCGCCAGACCCCCCCTTGGTCTCGGTGGCCTTGCTCTCTGGTTCAAAGCATGTTCATCATTCTGCCCCTTGTACTTTCTGAAGTGAGATTTCCCTTGCAGGACAAGAACTGTTGCTTTACAACCAGTACCAACCGTACCCATGTGGCCTCTACCAGAGATTGTAAAACGGCAAGCATGATATTTACATATGCCGTTAAAAAATTTCTAAGTGGGAAGGCTGTACACATTGCTATTTGGTACGTCCAAGTTTCTGAAATTGCTGGCAACTTTAAGTGTTTAGGGCTGCAATCATCTATGCCTGCCATTTTACAAAGCCAGCAGATTCTCTAGCTCAATATAGTAATGTAAGCTAGAGTTGTTTATAGAAATTTTTGATGGTACAACATTCTTTTTGTTTCAATTGCTTTTTGTGATTTGATGCCCTTTATATGATATTTGCTAATGGTGTATGCACCATATTCCATTTCTGTGCAGTGCTGAGTAAATAAAGGTTAAACATAATAATAATAAAAAAATACTGACATGTGTTTTGCATTTTTCTGAGGGGAGTTTGGACCAGGCATCCTTGGATGTCAAGCCCAGTGCTCCAACCACTAAGCTACTCCTTTCCTCAATGCCTAGGTACAATATGTTTTTCCCTGCTACTAGGTGTAAAATATTTTGTCCTGCTCTGAGGTGCAAAATGTATTCCACCCCAGACCAGGGCAAAACATCTTGCATTCGAAAATGGAGTGGAGGAGTAGGCTAATGGTTAGATGCCTGGTTTTAACATCCAGGAGTGCCTGCTTCAAATCCCACTCCTGATCCTTGTGATCTTGAGCATGTCATTTAGCTGTCCTTTTACAAAGGTGCGTAAGGGCCTTCATGCATGCAGCGCGCATCAAATTGGCATTACCAACTGGCTAGATCGTGCACCTGGCAATAATTCTGAGTTTGGCTTGTGCCGAAAACACATGGTAGAAAATAAATTTCTATTTTCTACCACAGGGGCGTTCCTGGGGGTAATCGGCAGTTGGCACATGCTGGACGGTTACCACGCAGGTAATGCGTGAGCCCTTACCGCTAAGTCAATGGGTAGCGATAAGGGCTCAGAACATACAGTGGGGGAAATAAGTATTTGATCCCTTGCTGATTTTGTAAGTTTGCCCACTGACAAAGACATGAGCAGCCCATAATTGAAGGGTAGGTTATTGGTAACAGTGAGAGATAGCACATCACAAATTAAATCCGGAAAATCACATTGTGGAAAGTATATGAATTTATTTGCATTCTGCAGAGGGAAATAAGTATTTGATCCCCCACCAACCAGTAAGAGATCTGGCCCCTACAGACCAGGTAGATGCTCCAAATCAACTCGTTACCTGCATGACAGACAGCTGTCGGCAATGGTCACCTGTATGAAAGACACCTGTCCACAGACTCAGTGAATCAGTCAGACTCTAACCTCTACAAAATGGCCAAGAGCAAGGAGCTGTCTAAGGATGTCAGGGACAAGATCATACACCTGCACAAGGCTGGAATGGGCTACAAAACCATCAGTAAGACGCTGGGCGAAAAGGAGACAACTGTTGGTGCCATAGTAAGAAAATGGAAGAAGTACAAAATGACTGTCAATCAACAAAGATCTGGGGCTCCACGCAAAATCTCACCTCGTGGGGTATCCTTGATCATGAGGAAGGTTAGAAATCAGCCTACAACTACAAGGGGGGAACTTGTCAATGATCTCAAGGCAGCTGGGACCACTGTCACCACGAAAACCATTGGTAACACATTACGACATAACGGATTGCAATCCTGCAGTGCCCGCAAGGTCCCCCTGCTCCGGAAGGCACATGTGACGGCCCGTCTGAAGTTTGCCAGTGAACACCTGGATGATGCCGAGAGTGATTGGGAGAAGGTGCTGTGGTCAGATGAGACAAAAATTGAGCTCTTTGGCATGAACTCAACTCGCCGTGTTTGGAGGAAGAGAAATGCTGCCTATGACCCAAAGAACACCATCCCCACTGTCAAGCATGAAGGTGGAAATGTTATGTTTTGGGGGTGTTTCTCTGCTAAGGGCACAGGACTACTTCACCGCATCAATGGGAGAATGGATGGGGCCATGTACCGTACAATTCTGAGTGACAACCTCCTTCCCTCTGCCAGGGCCTTAAAAATGGGTCGTGGCTGGGTCTTCCAGCACAACAATGACCCAAAACATACAGCCAAGGCAACAAAGGAGTGGCTCAGGAAGAAGCACATTAGGGTCATGGAGTGGCCTAGCCAGTCACCAGACCTTAATCCCATTGAAAACTTATGGAGGGAGCTGAAGATGCGAGTTGCCAAGCGACAGCCCAGAACACTTAATGATTTAGAGATGTTCTGCAAAGAGGAGTGGACCAAAATTCCTCCTGACATGTGTGCAAACCTCATCATCAACTACAGAAGACGTCTGACCGCTGTGCTTGCCAACAAGGGTTTTGCCACCAAGTATTAGGTCTTGTTTGCCAGAGGGATTAAATACTTATTTCCCTCTGCAGAATGCAAATAAATTCATATACTTTCCACAATGTGATTTTCCGGATTTAATTTGTGATGTGCTATCTCTCACTGTTACCAATAACCTACCCTTCAATTATGGGCTGCTCATGTCTTTGTCAGTGGGCAAACTTACAAAATCAGCAAGGGATCAAATACTTATTTCCCCCACTGTATACTTCTGACTTTGAATTTTCCCAGTATGTAACTTGAGCTAGATTATCTCATTGTAATCCACATTGAACCTTCTAGGTAAATGTGGAATTAAAATGGAGTTGTAATGTAAATAAAAATATTTAACTGTATTTGTCCCCCCCCCCCCCCCCTATTCACAAAGTCGTGCTAGCGGCAGTCACGCGGTAGTGCTGACACAGCCCATTCAAAGTGGCAGCCGCTAGCGCGGGTTTGTAAACAGGGAGGTATGTTTTAACACACAGTAAACATTTTACTGATGGATTCTACCAGGCTCATTTTCGAAAGGGATCACTGGCGATCTCCTGATCCCGGCCAAATCGGTATTATCGAAAGTCGATTTTGATTGGCTTCAACTGCTGTTTCGTTGTGGCGCCAGCCAACCTTCAAGGGGCAGTGTTGGTAGGGTAGTGAAGGCGGGACGAGGGGCGGGGGCGTGGGTATGAGATGGCCGGATTCGCCTTATAATGGAAAAAAGAAGCCGGCTCAAACGAGCATTTCGCCGGCCGGACTTGGTCCATTTATTTTTAGGACCAAGTTTGGAAAAAGTGCCCCAACTGACCAGATGACCACCGGATGGAAGCTGGGATCACCTCCCCTTACTCCCCCAGTGGTCACCAACCCCCTCCCACCCAAAAAGAAAAACCAAAACTTTTTTTATCAGCCTCTATGCCAGCCTGAAATGTCATACCCAGCTCCCTGACAGCAGTATGCAAGTCCCTGGAGCAGTGTTTAGTGGGTGCTGTCCACTTCAGGCAGGTGGACCCAGGTCCACCCCCCTACCTGTTACACTTGTGGTGGTAAATGGGACCCCTCCACCCCCCCCCCAAAACCCACTGTACCCACATGTAGGTGCCCCCCTTCATCCCTTAGGGCTATGGTAGTGTTGTAAAGTTGTGGGTAGTGGGTTTGGGGGTTTTAGAACTGCCCCCTAGGGTGCCCGGTTGGTGTCCTGGTATGTGAGGGGGACCAGTGCACTACAAATGCTGGCTCCTCCCACAACCAAATGTCTTGGATTTCGCCGGGTTTGAGATGGCCAGGCCTGGTTTCCATTATGGCTGAAAAACAAAGCCGGCCATCTCCTCTACACCCGGTGATCGATTTAGCCGGCTCCAACCATCTTTTGAAATGGCTCCTCCCCCTTGCGGTGCCAGCCCCGAAGATGGCCGGCCAGCTATTTGGCGGCGCCATTCGATTATGCCTCTCCAAATGTCATTTTTGTTTAGTTTTTAAAAATTCCAGTAGTGCCTTTCTCATAAAGTAACGGAGTGTGGTAGCCGTGTTAGTCCACTCTTAAGGTTATCAATAGAAATCAAACAAAATAAAACATGGAAAAGAAAATAAGATGATACCTTTTTTATTGGACATAACTTAATACTCATGTGTTTTATTTGTTTTACTCTGTATACTGTTTTGTTACTTTATGATTATCAATAGAAATCAAACAAAATAAAACAATATTCTTGGATATTATTTTGGGTATGTAGCCTTTCTGTTTGAAGGATGCAGTCAGGCTTTTAAGGTGTCTGTCTCTGTCCCCTGGGTCAGAGCAGATATGGTGGTATCTTGTGGCTTGTCTGTAAATGATGGATCTTTTTGTATGTGAAGGATGGAAGCTTGAAAGCTGTATGTCTCTGTTGATCACCCCACCCCTCACCTATCCACACCCATCCTGTTAGAATATCAATGATATGCTTTGATGTCCCCATGCATACCTCCTACCCACCCCCATCCTCCCACCCTGTCAGACTGTCATAGTAATGCTTGAATGTTTTCACTTATATACACTGTCAGCTAGCACATTTGCTTATTTCCGATCTGACGAAGAAGGGCAACCTTCGAAAGCTAATCAAGAAATGTATTAAGTTATCTCTCCCTACATTCCTCCCCGGGAACTCCGTTCACTGGGTAAATCTCTCTTATCTGCACCCTTCTCCTCCAATGCTAACTCCAGACTCCATTCCTTTTATCTTGTTGCACCATATGCCTGGAGTAGACTTCCTGAGCCAGTACGTCAAGCTCCATCTCTAGCCGTCTTCAAATCTAAGCTAAAAGCCCACCTTTTTGATGCTGCTTTTAACTCCTAACCCTTATTGTATCATCCTCACATTAATATTCCCTTATCTCTTGTTTGTCTTGTATGTCTATCCTAATTAGATTGTAAGCTCTGTCGAGCAGGGACTGTCTCTTCATGTTCAAGTGTACAGCGCTGCATACATCTAGTAGCACTTTAGAAATGATAAGTAGTAGTAGTAGTTATGTCCAATAAAAAAGGTATCATCTTATTTTATTTTCCATGTTTTATTTTGTTTGATTTCTATTGATAATCATAAAGTAACAAAACAGTATACAGAGTAAAACAAATAAAACACATGAGTAAATAAATAACAAAAGCAAAAACAACAAAATAACACTCAGATTGCTAGATAATACATGAGACGAGGAAATAGGCACAAAATAGCAAAGAAACAGGAAGCATAGTTCACCCTGTCAGTCTAACTAGAGATCAACCAGTGACCCATAAACAAGTATTCATGCAGTAATAAAGCCTGGATAAAACTCAGGCCTTCAAATTAGTTCTGAATTTGTTTGTGAGGATCTCAATTATGAGAGCTAAAGGGAGTGAATTCCATATGGTGACAAATAAACAAAAGCACCTTGATGTGTTGTCTCTAACCTGGTTCTCAAGGAGGGAAGAAGCATCAAGCGGTTGCTATGAGATAAACAAAAATCAGAAAGAATAGTAAAATAATAAGTAATCAGAGAGATAAACAGGATTATTTAAATGTAATGCACCATGCACGAGAAGCAAAATTTTAAATTTCATTCACCAACAGACTGAAAAGCCAAATGATAAAATAGCAGGAGACACATGATCAAATCTCTGTGTATTATGTAGCATCTTAACAGCTGTACGTTGAATGAGTTGGAGATGGTTTACAGCCAAAGCAGGAAGCGCATTATATAGAGAGGTACAATAATTAATCCTGTTTTGAATGAGGGCATGAATCAGTAATTCAGGCAACGGTCTAAGGGAATAGATTTTGCATAGTGTGAAAAATACAAAAACATGCCACTGCCAAAATATGTAAATCAAAAGAAAAAAAAGCCAAATGTAATTGCCAAAATCATTATACATTTACGAGAAGCCAATGGAATATTCAAAATAGAAGCTGCCAAGGTGGGAATTGGAGATTTCCTAAATATCCAAATAGGCTTCTGAAATAGACAAACTTTGGAACCTTTTTACCAAACAGCGGTAAAAAGTGGCTTTAGCATTCCCTAGGGAAAAATGGCTGAATTTCCTAGTTTTTGTATTAATGGCCACTTTCTAATTTTCCATTAGTGAGTGAGCCCCTACTGCAACCCATTATGTAGGTGGTAGGAGCTCACATGCTAAGCATGAGCTAATCGATTAGTACACTGTTTGCTGTAGAATGGGTAGAAGTGAAATGATTTTTCACTGTTTCAAAAAGTACAAGGAGATAATGAAATTTCATAGAAGTACCTTCAAAACAAATAGGAGGAAATATTTTTTCACTCAACGAATAGTTAAGCTCTGGAATTCACTGCCGAAGGATGTAGTTAGCGTATCTGAGTTTAAAAAAGGTTTAGATATGTTCCTGGAGGAAAAGTACATAATCTGTTATTGAGATGGATTTGAAAGAAGCCACTGCTTGCCCCAGGATTGGTAGCATAGAATGTTGCTACTAATTGGGTTTCTGCCTGGTACTTGAGACTTGGATTGGCCACTGTTGGAAGCAAGATACAGGGTTAGATGGACCATTGGTCTGACCCAGTATGGCTATTCTTAGGTTCTTTGGTGTGCTTCAGTACAAAAACTTAGATTGTGAGCCCTCTAGTGACAGAGAAAGTACCTGCATATAATGAGGCCAATATTTAGACCACAGGAGTTAGCCCAGCTAACTCCTGCAGTCAGCAATAATGCCAGATATTCAATGCCAGGCTGTTTCCAGTGACTGGCATTGAATATCCAGTTTATTTTTAGCCAGGTTGCACTTAATCAGCCAAGACGATATTCAGTGCTGGTCAGTTAAATTCAAACTGGCCAAAGATATTCCAGCTATACACATGAAGAAAGATGGCCACCAAACCCACGCTAAAAACTGATGCATAGCCGGTTATATTGTGTGATATAACCAGCTATCTGCTAGCCACTAACTGGCAATATTCAGTGGAAGACAGCCAGATACCTTCCTCTGAATATTGCCGGATAGCTGGCTATGTACCACTTAACTGGCAAGGTGTCATTCCTGGCCAGTTAAATGGTTTTGAACATCAAGGTGGGGTAGGGGGAATGTGTACAACGTTATGTATGTCTAGTAATGCTATAGAAATAAGTAGAATAAGGGAATATCACAGACTTCTGTATTTAGGCTGGTGCCTTTCAATCTATTTATAAACGATAGGGAAATGAACTAAGGTAATTTTGCTGATGATACAAAATTATTCAAAGTTATTAAATTGCATACGGACTGTGAGAAATTTGCAGGATAACCTTAGGCTACTAGAAAACTGGGCATCCAAATGGCATATGAAATTCAATACAGACTAATTTGATCAACATTGAGAAGAATAAACCAAATTAACGCTACATAATACTAGGTTCCACATTAGGAGTCACCATCCAGGGAAAAAGGTCTAAGGAGTCATAGAGGAGCATAATCGAAAAGGTCGCCCAAGTTTTCCCGAGGACGTCCTTGCAGGACGTCCCGGCGAAAGGGCGGGGAAACCCGTATTATTGAAACAAGATAATACGGTCGGGGGATGCCTAAATCGTGAAATTTAGGTCGACCTTAGAGATGGTCGTCCTTATAGATGGTTGTCCCCGATTTTCGGCGATAATGGAAACCAAGGACGCCCATCTCAGAAATGACCAAATCCAAGCCCTTTGGTCATGGGAGGAACCAGCATTCGTAGTGCACTGGTCCTCCTGACATGTCATGACACCAACCAGGCACCCTAGGGGGCACTGCAGTGGACTTCAGAAATTGCTCCCAGGTGCATAACTCCCTTACCTTGTGTGCTGAGCCCCCCAAACCCCCCCAAAAAACCCACTCCCCACAACTGTACACCCAGGGCCGGTCTTAGGCTGAGGCGACTGAGGCGGCCACATAGGGCCCCGCGCGGCGCGCCTCAGTCAGCCTTGACCTAGCTTCGCCCGCCCGGGGTTCGACGACGCTCGTCCCAACTGCCCACCCTCTTCTCTCCCCCACGATCGAGCCTTTTTATTTTCTTTCTTTTAAATTTACCTCCAGTCCGGCAACGTCAGTGAAAGTGCTCCCAGTAAAAGCGCTTCTCTTTGCTGTGTCCCGCCTTCTTCTGACGTCATGACGTCAGAAGAAGGCGGGTCACTGAGCGAAGAGAAGCGCTTTTACTAGGAGTGCTTTCACTGACGCTGCCGAACTGGAGGTAAATTTAAAAGAAAAAAAAGGAAAGGGATCGATCGTGGGGGAGAGAAGAGGGCGGGCAGGGGAAAGAGGCGGGACATGGATGGGATGGCAGGGCTTAGGGAGAGAGGGGAATTGCTGGATACATGGGTGAATGGAGGGGGGCAGGGAAGAGAGGAACAGATGAGAGGGCAGGGCCCAGGGAGAGGAGAAATTGCTGGAAATGGAGGGGAAGGGAGAGGAGAGAATTATTGGATGTGGATGGAGGAGGGAAGGGCAGAGAGGGCCAAGGATGGACTTGGATGGGATCGCAGGACCCATGGAGAGGAGAAATTGCTGGAAATAGAAGGGAAGGGAGAGAGGAGAATTACTGGATGTGGATGGAGGAGGGAAGGGCAGAGAGGGCCAAGGATGGACTTGGATGGGATGGCAGGGCCCAGAGAGAGGAGAAATTGCTGGAAATGGAGGGGAGGGGAGAGAGGAGAATTGCTGGTTGTGCATGGAGGAGGGAAGGGCAGAGAGGGCCAAGGATGGACTTAGATGGGATGGCAGGGCCCATGAAGAGGAGAAACTGCTGGAAATGGAGGGGAGGGGAGAGAGGAGAATTGCTGGAAATCGAGGGGAGGGGAGAGAGGAGAATTGCTGGATGTGGATGGAGGAGGGAAGGGCAGAGAGGGCCAAGGATGGACTTGGATGGGATGGCAGGGCCCATGGAGAGGAGAAATTGCTGGAAATGGAGGGGAGGGGAGAGAGGAGAATTGCTGGATGTGGATGGAGGAAGGAAGGGCAGAGAGGGCCAAGGATGGACTTGGATGGGATCGCAGTGCTCAGGGAGAGGAGAAATTGCTGGAAATGGAGGGGAGGGGAGAGGGGAGAATTGCTGGATGTGGATGGAGGAGGGAAGGGCAGAGAGGGCCAAGGATGAATAGGATGGCAGGGCCCAGGGAGAGGAGAAATTGCTGGAAATGGAGGGGAGGGGAGAGAGGAGAATTGCTGGATGTGGGTGGAGGAGGGAAGGGCAGAGATGGCCAAGGATGGACTTGGATGGGATGAAAGGCCCAGGGAGAGGAGAAATTGCTGGAAATGGAGTGGAGGGGAGAGAGGAGAAATGCTGGATGTGGATGGAGGGGAAATTGTTGAATTTAAGGGCTGGATCGGAACACTTTGAAGGCAGATGCTGAAACTGGAGAAAGGATAGGGACAGGGGGCTACAGATGGTAGACAGAACACATAAGGACATAGGAGGATGGTGGACATGGTGAGAGAAAAAATATCAAACGGAAAGAAGACACTGCATAAAACAGAAGACACTGGGACCAAAGCGAATAGAAAAACTAAATGATCAGAAACAAAGGTAGAAAAAAAGTATTTTATTCAGAATTTATTAATTGGAATATGTCAGCTTTAGAAATGTGCATCTGTGATATTTTGCATGTAAGTTTCAATTTTTCTAGTATTGCTGCATGCTGAGTCTGACTTCTTGAGGTAACTTTCCATTCAGTATTTTGCCTTCATATTTGTTGTGTCATGTGTTTTTCATGTGTGATCAAGGTACAGTTTCCTGCTAGCGTGTAGTATTTGCAGCCCTTTTTTTTCCCACAAGGTAGTGTATTGGTGTTTTAGAGCCTGGTGTAATTACAGTTCTGCCTTTCCCTGCATAAGGTTGTAGCTCGTCCTGTCCTTGGAATTAGTGCTGTTATGGTTTGGTAAGGTTCTGACTGTGTTTTTGCACAAGTTTGTGTATAGTGTTTTGCAGTGGAGAGATTGTGTGTCCGCACCTCTGACCCCCCGGGGTTATGAGAATTGGAACTACTAATTGTGGACTTGAACTGAATAATTTCTTGGGAGGGGGGGGGGTTCATGATAGCATTGTGCTTATTATTTCAATCAGTTTTTCTGTACAAGTTTAGCTTCATTTGTCTTTATTTGAAATTTCATAAATAAAACATTTTCTAAAAATTGAATAATCTTATCAATGGGTGGGGCGGGGGCGGGTCTAGGATAGGGGCGGGGCTAGGATGGGGCCCCACCAAATTGGTCTGCATAGGGTCCCGCACTTGCTAAGACCGGCCCTGTGTACACCAGTACCATAGCCCTTATGGGTGAAGGGGAGCACCTAGATGTGGGTACAGTGAGTTTGTGGTGGGTTTTGAAGGACTCACATTTACCACCTGAAGTGTAACAGGTAGGGGGTGGGCCTGGGTCTGTCTTCCTATAGTGCACTGCAGTACCCACTAAAACTGCTCCAGGGACCTGCATACTGCTGTCATAGAGCTGGGTATGATATTTGAGGCTGGAAAAATATTTTTTAATTTTTTTTAGGGTGGGGGAGTAAGGGGAGGTCATCCCTGATTCCCTCCGGTGGTCATCTGGTCATTTAGGGCACATTTGTGTGGCTTGGTCATAAGAAAAAAAGGACCAGGTAAAGTTGTCCAAGTGCTCATCAGGGACGCCCTTCTTTTTTCCATTATCAGTCGAGGACGCCCATGTGTTAGGCATGCCCCAGTCCCGCCTTCACTATGCCTCCGATACGCCCCCATGAACTTTGGTCATCCCTGCGACGGAAAGCAGTTGAGGATGCCCAAAATCAGCTTTTGATTATGCCGATTTGGGCGACACTGTGAGAAGGATGCCCATCTTCCCATTTGAGTCGTAAGCCTGATTGTGAATGATACATTGACACCTTCCAAAACAAACCAAAAAACAACAAAATAAATACATGGTTTTGCTAGGAACTAGGAAAGGAATAGAGAATAAAACAAATGTGATCTTACCCCCAGGGTCTGACCACCTGCCTTACTTTACTTCCTGATATTACGGTGGCAATTACTTCAGACAGGGATTTCTAATAAACAGGAGTAAAGGTACATAAATTTAAACTAACCATATCCTGAAATCCCTAGGATAACAGGAAGAAGGTAAACTAAAATGTTATAATTATGTGGTGTAACAAATAATGAGTACTAAAATACAATACAGTTCTTGTACTCTACTGTGTTTAGATTACCGGTTCATTGTGGTGACAACCAAAGAAACCAGTCAAACACTGTGAAATTTTAATCATCAATCAGTAAAAATGATTATAGTTATAAAACTAGGCAAAAGCTGTAGTAATCTAAGAAAAGTTAAATTTAAATGTTTTATGGAAGGTCGTATAGTGATATTCCATTTTAATATCAACACATAAGACAGCCAAAGTTTTTACAGCTTGGTAACAGATTAATGAGCTAAAAAATATCTTGCATTTTATGTTTATTGCTGAAGGGAAATTAATCACTGGAAGGGCTCTTTATATGTACTGATCTATTTGATAGAGCAAAATTAAACAAAACAAACATGTAGGCTGGAGCCTGACTATGTAATACTCTAAATATCGTGGTATAAAATTTGAAAGTGACCCGGCTTTCCAAAAGAAGCCAATGTAGCTTATGAAGGACAGCCACCTGATCAAATCTACATTCACCACGAATTAGTCTAGCTATAACATTTTGCAAAGTTTGCAAATGTTTTCTTAGTTTTTCTGAACAGCCAATATATAACAAATTATAATCAGTTTGCAAAAAAAGCTAAGGTGGTACAAGGCACAAACACAGGACAAAAGGAAACAAAATTGATTGGTTATTCAGAAGAATAATTTCCCTAGTATTCTGTGGAATTCCCTAATGGAATGCACAAATTGGTCATCAGAAGTGGGTAGAGCAGCAATCTATTAAAAAGGGGGAATGTAACCTAATGCTGATGAATTATTCTAGAAGACACTCTGGACAAGGTTTGTAGCAATTCTGATGGAGTATTTCTAATGGCATTAAAAAGGGAATCTGACACTTGCCTGCTTTGAAGACTGATTTCTTCTTATAACTTATATATACACAAATACAGTCCATACGTGGAGCATTGAAAATAATAGACAGCTACTGAAAAGTGAAATAAAATGAAAACAGTAAAAAAATTAAAGAAGAACATGATTAGCACTAAAAAATAATAGAACACAGACAGCCCGATCTTTAAAACAAAAAGGCCACTAACCAGCTTTTTTTTCGAAAGAGAAAAACGCCTATAGTGTGACGTAAATCGGGAGATAGACGTTTGTCTCGCAAAGGCGCCCAAATCGGTATAATCGAAAGCCGATTTTGGGCGTTTCCAACTGCACTCCGTCGCGGAAACGAATAAAGTTGATGGGGGTATGTCGGAGGCATGGTGGAGGCGGAACTAGGGCGTGGTTATCAGCCGAGGAGAGATGGGCGTCTTTAGCTGATAATTGGGAAAAAAAGGCGTTTTTACCACGATTTTGGGTCACTTTTTTTGGACCCTTTTTTTTCACGAACAAGTCCCCAAAAAGTGCTCCAACTGCCCAGATGACCACTGGAGGGAATCGGGGATGACCTCCCCGGACTCCCCCAGTGGTCACTAACCCCCTCCCACCAAAAACCCCCTACTTTAAAAACTTTTTTTCCAGCCTGTATGCCAGCCTCAAATGCCGTACCCACCTCCATGACAGAAGAATGTGTTCGATCCTATCACAGCCTTTCCCTGGGTCAGATGTAGCTTTCGGGTGCACTACAGGGTCACATCAGCATTGCATTGTGGTGGGTGTAGGGTATTGGGCTCCGTGATTTCATTAGCTTGTGTTACAGTCTCACGATGTTGGTAGTTGGTAGGCTCTTCTCCCATGGTGCTTTTCCCCCTGCCTACTGGGTCAGAGTGTGCCCTGTTGTATTTCCTGTTGTAGTCCATGAGGTAGTGGCCATTTTTGTAAGCCAGTTTTAGTTCCCTTTCCTGTGTTAGCCACATTAGACAACTTCGTTCTTCCCTTGAATGTGGCTGAAAGAGGGCATTGTACAGCATTCTGCCAGCTCTGACCTACTGCTAATCTCAGTACCAGGGAGACTCGTTGCAAGTGGGGCACAACCTCTGATCTGCAGTTAACTGTGAGTAAACGCGGTTATTCCAATAAAGGACGTTTTCGGAGAGATTAGTCTTCAGGTGTCAACTGGTGTGCCAATGTTATATAGCAGCAACCAGTTCTAGAGGCCTGCGTGTATGCAGGTCCCTGGAGCACTTTTAGTGGGTACCGCAATGCACTTCATCCAGGTGGCCCCAGGCCCATCCCCCCCACCTGTAACACTTGTGCTGGTAAATGGGAGGCCTCCAAAACCCACTGTACCCACATGTAGCTGCCCCTTCACCCCTAAGAGCTATGGTAGTGTTGTACATTTGTGGGTAGTGGGTTTTGGTGGAGGGGAGTTGGGAGCTCAGCACCTGTGGTAAGGGAGCTATGCATGTGGGAGCTTTTTCTGAAGTCCACCGCACTGACCTAGGGTGCCCATTTGGTGTCCTGGCATATCAGGGGGGCCAGTGTACTGCCAATCCTGGCCCCTCCCACAACCAAATGGCTCGGATTAGGATGTTTTTGAGCTGGGCGTTTTTAGTTTCCATTATCGCTAAAAAAAACAAATGCCCAGCTCAAAAACGTCCATTTTTTCAAAAATACGGTTTGGCCCGCCCCTTCACGGACCTGTTCTCGGAGATAAAAGCCCATGGAGATAGGCGTTTCCATTCGATTATGCCCCTCCACATCAGCTTGTAAGTGACTATCCGCTGATATTCAGTGCCGGACAGCCGGATATCCCATGCTGAATATTACCAGATAGCAGCTTAAAGATAGTTGGTTATCCAGCTTATAATCGAAAGACAAAAACGCCTATATTACGACCTAAATCGGGAGATAGACGTTTATCTCACAAAAACGAGTAAATCAATATAATGGAAACGAATGTTTCAGTGCGTCCGTGTCGCTCGTACGTTCACGTAAAAACGTCCAAATAAGAGGCGTGTCGGGGGCGTGTTAGGGGCGGTGATACGACGTGGACGTGTACAACGTATAACGAATAGCGAAATGGCTCTGGTTGAGCGCGAAGATGGGCGTAATATGATGGACCCGAAATAAAAGCGACCAGAGCAAGGGGGAAAGCGTCTTTAGACCCATTAGCGATTGTGCGTAGTTGGAGAGTGGCGACATTGTTGGTGGAAGAGCTGAAGTGGTGGTTGCAGAGAGAAAGCCGAGCGTGTTGAGTACTTGTGACGGTCGTCTGTGTGCCCTGCCTCTTTTTGTGTCATACCCTTTGACCGTTCCTTACTCCTACTCCTTTGCTCCATCGCCCCCTTCCCCTCCCCCTATCCCTCCCCATTCACTCTTCCCACGTGTATACTCTATTCCCTGACCTCCGTTTGTCTCTGTGTTCCTGTACTGTTTGGCGAGTGAGTGGCTAGAGGGCGTGGTGGCTGGAAGTGACAGATCTGTGTGTGTTGCTGTTTGACTACTAGTCCTAATACTTGTACTGGTGGTGGGGATATGGATGCACTTAATGCACTTGTGGCATGCATGCTACACGAAGAGGCCACCCACCGCAGGAGGTATTCACGGGCCCGAGTGTTTAGGCCCCGCACCACCTTCCTACAACTCACTGACCAGCAGTGTCTAACAAGGTTCAGGTTTGATAGGGCCACCATTCGTCAGCTGTGTGAGCAGCTGAAACCCCTCCTTCAGCCCCAGACACGTAGGAATAACCCCATCCCTGCCCACCTCAAAATCACTTCCTCTCTCTCTGTCCTGGCCACTGGCAGTTTTCAATCCGTATTAGCTGCTAACACAGGCCTCACCCAGGCTTCTATTTCACACTGTCTCACCCAGTTCCTGGATGCCTTCATAACTCACACCTCACACTACATCACTTTCCCCACCACCCCCCAGGCCCTGCACAACAACATGGCCGCCTTCTATGCTCTTGCTAGATTCCCCTCGGTCATCGGTGTGATAGACTGCACACACGTAGCCCTCAGACCCCCCCGTGCACACGAAGCCACCTACAGAAATAGGAAGGCATTTCATTCTATGAACATGCAAGTTGTATGTGATGCCCAGGGGGAGATATTAGACGTGTGTGCCAGGTACCCCGGCTCCACCCACGATGCCTACATCCTACAGCACTCGGGCATCTTCCGCAGGTTCGAGCGAGGGGAGTTCATTGGTGGATGGCTACTAGGTAAGTGCAACATGCATGTACCACCCATACTATACCTCCTCCACTGGGCAACCCTCCGCCCTGGCTTCCTCCACAACTCACTATCCAAATCCCCCCACCCCCCCCTGTACCTGCTCCAAGCAATACACACTCATCTATCTCATTCTGCTTTTCTCCAAAGGTGACCGAGGCTACCCGCAGAGGACATGGCTCATGACCCCTCTGATCCACCCACAACCAGGGGCAGAAGAAACCTACAACAGGAGACATCGCAGCACCCGGGGGATCATTGAGCGCACCTTTGGTTTCTTGAAAAACCGCTTCCGCTGTCTGGACCGGTCTGGAGGAGAGCTGCTCTACAGTCCAGAAAAGGTGGCCAAGATCTTTGTGGCGTGCTGCATGTTACACAATTTGGCCCAGCGCAGAGGACAGCCTCTCCCAGAGGAGCCACAGCCACCACCAGAAGAGGCCCCAGATGAGCTGGAAGAGGAGCCCCCTCCACCCCCAGCCCACAGAGCAGAGCTCAATGCTTACCAGCTTGGCGTAAGAGCAAGACAAAGACTCATTGAAACAAGTTTTAGGTGAAAGTAAGTGAACATTTATTTATTTACATTAAGTGCATGTGTTACTGTGTTCAACCCCACCACCACCACCACCACCACCACCCCCTCCCACACCCACCCCCCTCCCACCAACCCTCACCCTACAGCATGTCCCATCACTTTCCCCTTCCCTTCCCCCGTCCCCTCCTACCCCTCCCACGCCCTTCCTTTGCAGCTGGTGCTGCACGGGAAGTCTCTTCACCCTCTTCTGAGCTGCTGCTCCCAGTGTCCTCCTCCCTATCCCCATGGCAGCCTGCGGCTTCGGCTGCACCATGGAAACCGGGCCACCTTGTTGGTTCTAGTGGTCTGGCCACAGGACCCAGAATGGGAGCAGATTTGGTGGGTGCTGCAGGAGTGGGTGTGGAGGCCGATGATCGCAACGCCCACCTCTTAGCTGGTGGTTGGTGGTGGTCAGTGGAGGAGGACGTTGATGGCAGGGGCTGCTCCAGCAGCACGGGGGCTGGAGTAGGTGCTGTGCCCTGAGGGCGCAGGTGTTGGATGCTCTGCTCCAGCCGTTTCAGTTGCTGGAGCACCTCCTGGTGGCCTTCACGTTGCGCCTGGAGGAGTTCCTGGTGGGCTCGCTGCTGTGCCTCCAGTGCTTGGCGCTGCAGCTCGAGTTTCTGGTGCCGGTACTCCTCCAAGCGCACATTGTGGCGGAGTAATTCCGTGGCCAGCCGCAGGAGTTGCCTCCTTTGGCCGGATGGCCTCTGGTGAGGAGCTGGGCCCTCCTCCTCCTCCTCACCAAAGTCCTTCAGTGCTGGAGGTGCGGCCTCTGCTGGTGGTGCATGTGCCTGTGCTGCAGGTGGTGGAGGCAGAGGCTGGACTGGTGCAGGTGGTGGTGGTGGCAGAGGCTGGACTGGTGCAGGTGGTGGTGGACGCAGAGGCTGGACAGCTGGTGCAGGTGGTGGTGGAGGCAGAGGCTGGACAGCTGGTGCAGGTGGTGGAGGCTGGACTGCTGGTGCTGCAGGGGGTGGAGGCAGAGGCTGGACTGCTGGTGCTGCAGGCTGTGGAGGTTGAGGCTGGACTGCTGGTGTAGGGCGTTGGCCTTGCAGGCCACTAGGGCCAGCCTCCTCTGAGTCATCACCTGTATAGCACAAGAGTGAGGAATAGTGTTGGTGCAAATAACCCACTTTTGTCTTTCAGCATTCATATACATTGGCATGTCCCCCAACCTGATGACCCAGCAAAGAGATGGTGAGGAGGAATGGAATTGACACGGGTGTGAAAGAGAGAGGCCCACAGGCAGCTGGGTAGAGGTGGTGGATGAGCAGCCAAGAGAAGGACACCACTCACAACGTTGTGGACAAGCTGTTAGTTGTATAATTGTTAAATTGAACAACATTGCAGCATGTGTTGTGTTACTACTGACTTGCTAGACTGCATAGAACTGCTTTATGACCCCCATTACAGGCTCCTTCAGTTGAATGCATGTGGCCCACACTCAGTAGAGCACAGAGGTCACAGAAGGAACTAGGCACAGTTTGTTAATGGGAAAATAGGAGGGAGTAGTAGGGAAGGAAGGCCCCCAAAGTTCTGCCACAGTAGTAACCTACACACACCCATAGGAGCCAACTGGAAAGTAGTATTGGGGGTGCTAAGCCCAGTGCCCAAAACTCCTCCCTGCACAGCTACATGATCTTTCCTCAATATTGGGGGTGCTCACACACCCACAGCACCCACCCTGTCTGCTTGCTCCTATAACATACATGACCACTACCACTACTCAAATAGAGCTTACAATTCAATTAAGATGCGCACACAGGACAAGTAAGAGGAAACCCAATGACAACGGTAGGGATAGGGAGTAAGGGTACAGAGCTAGTGAGTAGGGGTTACTAGGTCACAACAGCATCATAAAGGTGGCCTGTTAATGTACATAAAGACAGCCAGAGAAACTCCCCCCCACCTCCCTCCTCCTGCCCCCCACTCCTCACCTCCCTCCCCCTGGCCCCAACTTCTATAACACAAGTGTACTGCAGCACAACAGATACCCCAACTGCATAATGAAACACCTACCTGAGTCCTCAGCCTGGCCCGAGGTGTCCAGGGAGCCAATCCCGTGGATGCCCTCCTGGGGTAGGAAGGAGTGCACCATCAGCTCCATGGGCGTGAGGTTGGCTGTGTCATGGCCTGGGGGATTGGCCCCCGCCTTCCTCCTAACATCCCTCCTCAGCTTCCGCCACTTCCTCTTGCAATCCTCCACGTCTCTCCCAGCATGGAACACAGCATTCAGGCTGTCCCGTACTGCCTCCCATTCGCGCTGCTTTGTCGTTGCAGCCAGCCTTTGCCCTGTGGGAGCAAACAGACTCCGCTGCCGCTGTTGTATTTCCTGCACCAGGAGCTCCACCTCACCTTCTGAAAAATTACCCTTCCGAGTCGGGGGCATACGTGGTGGCATTGTACCAATGGGGTTATCGAAAATACGGAGTGGGCGTTTATATAGTCGCCAAGAACGCCCATTGAGACGGGGGAATAGGCGTTTCTGATATGGGCGTTTGTTTTTCAATTATACACATAATTCCTAAGCGTGCCCAGCTCAGATAGCGATTAGGAACACATGATTTCGATTATGAGTAGATAAGTATGGGCGTCTCCACCTGCCTTCCCTTTCTTCATTGCCATTTAACCTGCCATTTCCTGCACTGAGACCTTGCCGGTTGTTCGTTATAATCATTTACAGGGTTTTACCCTCACTTATATGAAGGTTTGTGTTTAGCAATGTATGCTTGGGTACACCTGTGTATTTAGGGGGGGGGATTATTGTTGGCCCTCAGCCACCACGCCTTCCGTTTCCTCTCTTCCACATCCCCTGATGCTCCCTTCCTTTTTCCCATTCTCTCTGCCTGGTTGTAGCAGGCAGTGTGTGGGGGCCACGAATTTGCTACACTCGCCCCAAATCAAGCACCCCTCGGTAAGGGTCATTTCAATCAGGGAGATGTGCAGCTAATGTGCCAGAAGATAAAAGGCGCACTATACAGTCTTGAAACAGACGTTCATGGTAAGCTCTCATTTGTCTGCCACCTCTTCTCTTTGTGCTCATAGTCAAGGAGTGTGCATTCACTGTATGTATGTAGTCTGGAGTCAGATCTTAGGTAGCTCTCTTTTCACCAGGTTCCTGTGCACTGTACTGTGGGGTTGGCAGGTCCTCAGTGGTGTGGGCCAGCTGTTGGAACTGCTGTATTGGTTCCCGGTAGGTTCCATCTTCCTTGTTTATGTGGTGTACCCCAGTCCCCATTTATGAAGTGGCCACCCATTCTCAAGGTCCATAGGCGGGGGAGGGGAGAATGATTTATGCAATGGATGTGTTTAGGACATTATGGAACACCTTCCTAAATTCCTCCATAGGTAGTAGGGAACATGAACATTGTTTTTAATCGGTAGCCTGGACAAAATGCTCAAGGTGGCTAAAGGTACTGCCACTGAGGCCTAAGACGTGGTGGTGAGGGAGAGGGGTGTGTGTACAGGTGCCAACCCAAAGTACCTGCAGGTGGCTAAAGTCTGGTGGCTGGTGTGGCCTACTGGTTAGAGCACCAGCCTTATAATCATAAGGTTGCTGGTTCAAATCTCACCTAAGGCAAGTCACTTCAGGGACAAAGTTTGACACAAACCCAGAATACCTGAATGTAACACACCTTGATCCACTACTGGAGAAAGTGTGATCACAGCTGCGAATAATGAGCACCATTTTTATTTGTGCCCTTCTCTAACACAAGTATTACATTGCAACTGTGATGAAGTAACCATCCATCTATTGGGTTTCCCATTGTTTCCCCTTTTGCTCCTCAGCATTATATACCATAGCTG
Organism: Microcaecilia unicolor; assembly: GCF_901765095.1. NCBI lineage: Eukaryota > Metazoa > Chordata > Amphibia > Gymnophiona > Siphonopidae > Microcaecilia > Microcaecilia unicolor. The sequence continues at coordinate 78,825,184 of NC_044037.1, read as the reverse complement.
ATGTATTCAATGTGAAAATATGAGCCAGCTGTTTGTAGGTCCTTCTTGCCCCCCCCCCCCCCCCCCCCCCCCCCACCAATGTGGCTTGTGGGTAAGGATATGTGTCCATCACACAGCAAACACTGTGTATGTGCTACCTGGGGTTATGTGGAAGTGTCTACTTGGCAGATCACACGTGGTACACTATTAATCTCTTATTGATGGCACTCTGTGTTGTGGGTCAGTATGGTGGAGGGGAGGGAGGGAGGGAGGGAGGGAGGGAGAGATGCTGGCTGGCCATTTGTATTCATGAACACAAATATCCATCCAGGCTCCCCGGCCCAACCCCCCTGCACATATGGCCATGCAGGTTGGAATGAACAGGTGGCCTTGTGTATGGCCAACATTCTCACACATACATCACCTTCTCATTCACACAGCACATTTAATGCTATGCATATTGCTGCCTCCTTCCTCTCAACTCAACAGCACCATTTGCTGATATGTAATGCACAAGGGAGACAAGCACACATACACACCCTGATAGTTATAGTGTAAGAGAAACATTTATTTCCCCCCACCCCCACCCCTACAAAATAACCCCCAACAATGCCCTCCTCCCCCCCACAACTCCCCACAGAACCCCAACAATTCCCTCCCCCCACAGAACCCCAACAATTCCCTCCCCCCCCACAGAACCCCAACATTTCCCTCCCCCCACATACACAACCCCAAGATTTCCCTCCCCCCACACACACAACCCCAACAATTCCCTCCCCCACCCACTCCCCACACCCCCAACAGGCCCCCCCAATTTAAATTAAGGGCAGGCACGCCCTCTGACCAAGGCCCTCTGTAGCAGGGCAATGAGCAGGCCCAGCAGTACCCTTAGTGGGCCCTGGAGCTGCTCATTGCCCTGCCGTAGGGCTCTCACCTCCTGCAGCAGCTGGTGCTGGCCAACTACAAGCTGCTGCAGGAGGTGCATCATGGCCCCTGCGCCTAGGGCTGCTGGAGGTGGGGCACGGGCTGGAGCAGGCCCAGGGGACAGAGCAGACCCAGGGGACGGAGCAGACCCAGGGGACGGAGCAGACCCAGGGGAACGCGGTGGGGCAGGTGATGGTGCTGCTGCTGCTGCCGCAGGGGATGTGGATGGCTGAGGGGAGGGAGAGGGCTCTGCTGCTGGTACAGGTGGGGAGGGGGCCTCCATATAGTCCTCATCTATGATGAGCACCCCCTCCTCCGAGCCCGATGACTCCTCCTCCTGCTCCTCCTCCTCCTCCTCCGCCTCATGCCTTTCCTACTCCTTCTGCTCCTGCTCCTCCTCCTCCTCCTGGAGGTGGTGGCCCTCCTCATCTTCCCGCTTGGCTTCCTGCTGGTGGAGCCCTGTGTATGTAAAAGGAGTGTGATTGAGATCAGCGCATACAACATGGCTTGCATAGTGCAGTAGCTGGGTGGCGTGAGGCAGGGGTTGGGGCAGGGTGTGGTAAGGCGTAGCCTATGCCCATGGGGAATGAGCTGCATCAGATGACATGACACAGAACCCTGGAACCTCTTCTGACACACACCACACAGGACATGTTGCCATACCAAATTCATTGCTGACCAGCATGTTTGCATTGTGAGATGCAACGAGGGGTTGATGGGCAGTTGTTGTAGGATTTATTGGGGGGGGCAGTGGGGAGGGTGTTGAGCACAAATCTTTTATGTGAGTTAGGCCATGACATGCAGTAAAAGTAGGGCCTCAGGCAGGTCTACCAGGACACACTAATCAGCCACCACAGAAAGGGGAATAGTAAAGTGAGGCATATCATCTCATTCATCTCGGGGGGATGGTCGGAAGTTGCAGGCACACTCATGGGAGAACCCCTGCAACCTGCATCCTTGATCTGGGACAGATATGTTATTACTTACTAGTTGGCTATTAGGCACATGGGAATTGATATTGTACAACACATTTGCGTTGTTCAAGAAATGTATTTACTAATCTGTACAGGTGTCCTGTTTTTGAATACTTACGGCGAGCCCTGAGGTGCCTTCGCACCGCCCGGATGAGGTCGGGCCTCTCCCGCCTCACACGGCGGAACTGCCTCCTGAGGGACTCCAGGTCCCGGTGGACTCCAAAGCGTCTGTAAGATATAAGTTTGTAGAGCAGGGGTCAGGGGGGGATGGTCCTTTTTGTCCTCTGCACACATTCATTTGCTATTCAAATACCAGAGAGAGAGGGTCAACGGTGTTGGGGGGGGGGACCACCTCCATTGGTACTGAATCATAGGAGCCACCTTTTTACCATTTTGGGGGGTGGAACCCCCAGTGGAGATGACCCCTCCCTCCATACATACAAGGCATTTATTTTATATTGGGGGTGATCAAGCACCCACAGCAGCCACCGAGTTGGTTCCTATGCAGATGATGCCAGAGAGGTGGGCATGAGGCCAGACAGTACCGTTTGTATACATTATAATGTATGGTTGTTAAACTACTTTATATGTGTTATCATGACCATGTTATAAAGTATGGTATAGGTTTCATTGGTCTCATGTTTCCACTATTCGGATGCGTTGTAAGCCACATAGAGGCTGCAAAGAGGAGTTGGAAAATGTGGCCTTCACATAACTAACGAAATTGTCACATAAGACTAATATAATAGTCACATAACTAACGAAATACATTCTTGTAGGGATGTGGGAATGGTCATCGTTTCAATAGCATACAATTTATTAGTGATTGTGCATGTTCCTATATTACTCATGATCCTTGCATGGACACTCCAGTTACTGGTGGTAACATTGATGACGGAGCTGTTATATGTGTAGGTACAGGAGGGGAGGGGGGGTTGGCCCATAACCTTACCTTTCCAGCCTGTCCCTGATGCGGGACCAGGCTTGCATGGCCTGGAGCCTGGGGGGCAGGTGGTGGTGCTGCACAAAGAGCCTGTGCCGGTGCCTTAGGCACAGGCGCACCAGCAGCAGGCTCTCCTCCTGTCCGAAGTTGGGTTCTCGTCGTTGTGCCATTTTTCCACGTGTTGGAAAAGAAGTGCCTTATATAGACGACCTTGCGTGAGGGACGTCGTTTCATGCACAGCTCCATATATGGATGACCATTCCATATATGGCCCCTATCAGCACGTGGACGCCCTCGTAAGCATAGACGTCTTTGACGTGCACATGCCTGCACGTGTGTGGAACGTGCCTTATATATGCACCCCACCCGACCCTTTTCACATATACACAATATGCATATAGCTGCATGTTCAGTAGGTGTACAGTGCATGCAGATCCGGACATGCAGATGGGCACATATGATGAAAGTATGGGTGGAGCAGCATGATATGTCTGTAGTTGACACATATACGCGTTTCTCATATTTTCCCGTACCTGGATGGCCTGAACAACATGTACTGTACTTGCGGTACACCTATGTACATTATTTTACACACCACGTGATTTGGTCGTTTGCACCTGCAATAATCGACCGTCTTAGGGCGCCCAATTTAGTCACGCTTATGCGCTCGTCATTTGATTGTTTTCTTACAGGGATAATCGATTATCAAAAAACGCCCACACTATTTTCCCATTATACATGTCTATTTTTGGACGTTTTCGTAAGAACGTCCTAATTCGTACTTGGACGATCTTTCGATTATGCCCCTCTATATCACGCAATATAACCGGCTATCCCTCGAGTTTGAAAACCTGACCAGCCAAGTTTGGCAGTCATATTTGGATGCCACAATAGGTGGAATAACTTTGGCCAGTTTCACTTTAAGCAGCCAACCCTGAATATCAGCATGACTGGTTAAAATCGGACAGGCCAAAGTTAATCCGGATATTCAATGCCGGTCACCGGAAACAGACTGGCATTTGAAAATCTGGGTTTAGCGCTGACCGCAGGAGATAGCCTGCCTATTTCCTGCGATCTGAATATCGGGACCAGAAAATAGGCATTAAAAAAACAGAAATGTATAAATACATACCATAAACACATAAAGCATAGTATTATTCAAATTACTTATTGAAAATATGAAAATAGGAATAATAGGCTTTCAGAGAAACAGATACTGCCTGCCCCATATACCCCTGAATTCTATATAGGTTGCCCAAATTTGGGCATGGAGCCCAGATACACATTTAAACTAAACAGTCAACTGAGTGCTAACAGCAAATTATTGAGCTTAATTCTAGTTAATTTGCACTAATTTGGATTTATACAAGCATTTGCCTACTCATCCTATATAATAAAAGGCACCTCCAACATTCTGAACCTGACTGCATGGCTGAGGCATTCCTGCTCTCTGTATCCATCTCCTGAATTGACATCACGTACTTCCGGGTTCGTCACAAGCAGAAGTGATCAACCACACAAGGTTTCTCGGCTTCAGAATGTTGGAGGTGCATTCTAAGCCAGAGCTCAGTGTCCTGCACAGTAACGTTCAGACACCAGAGAGAGGGAGGGAGGGAGGGGGGCCTGACACCAGAGGGGGGGGGGAGGTATCTCTGTCACACACACTCTCTCTCTCTCTCTCTCACAGTCAATGTCTTTCTCTCTCTCACTCTCACACACTCTCACACTGTATCACATTCACTCTCTATGTGTCACACAGTCACTCACACACTCTCTTCGTCTCATACACTCAGTCTCAAAGAGAGTCTGTGTCTCACACACACTCTCTCTCTCGCACACACTGTATCTGTATGAAACACACTCTCTCTCACACTGTGTCTCACATACGCACTTGCACACATTCTCATTCTCACACACACACTCTCTTTCTCACACACACACTCGCACATTCACTCTCTCTCTCACACACAGTCACTCTCACATACACTCTCTCAAACATACACACTCCGAGGAAAACCTTGCTAGCACCCATTTCATTTGTGTCAGAATTGGACCTTTTTTTACTAGTTATTCTATAATACTGGGCACCCAAAATGTCTTACGCACATCCTAGAAGTGAGCATGGCCATGGGAGGGGTCTGGGAGGGTCAAGGGTGTTCCACATATTTAAGCACAGTGTTATAGAATACCAGGATTATGTGCCCAACTTACATGTCAGGATTTACACCAAATTTCAGCTGGTGTAAGTTCTAGATCCCAAAGTTGGGTGTAGGAATCCACTCTAAGCGCTGTTCTATAAAGGGCAATCAGCCCAGAGTGCCCTTTATAGAATAGTTTATAGTTTATTAAGACTTACTATACTGCTCTAACTGACTAGGCAGGGCAAAGTGGTGTACAGACTACAAAATCAGAAATAGAAAGGAACTCCAGTAAAAATAATAAAGCAAATCAGTCACACAAAGAATTAACTAAAAAGAGAAAAATTACACCAGGGAAAGAAATGTCTACAGAGGGGGAAGGAAATAAAACATTACTGTAGGTAGTTTAATTTAGCTGGTGAACCCGGTTAACTGTCCCCACAAAAGCCTGTCTAAAAAGTCAAGTCTTTAAATTGGCTTTTCATTTTTTAAAGGAAAGATTACTGCGAAGTGTGAGAGAAAGATTGTTCCAGGTGTGAGGTGAGAGGGAAAAAGGCACTATGTCTAGTTGACTCTAGATAGGCAGCTCTAGGACTAGGGAGAACTAGGCAATAATCATTTAAGGAATGGAGGGGCCTGGCAGGTGAATAGGGGATTGTGAGACAGGAAAGATAATTGGGAATACCTATTCTGAAAGCCTTGAAAGTTAGTGTCACAACTTTATAAGTAATCCGCCATTCAACAGGTAACCAGTGATATTGTTTCAGCAAAGATGTTGTATGATCAGAACATCGGGCATGGCACAGTAGTCTTATGGCTGTATTCTGAAGGGTTTGTGGTTTCTTTAGTGTTGTGTGGGATAGGCCTGCATAGAGTATGTTGCAATAGTCAAGTTGGGATGTGAAGAAAGAGAGAATAAGTGCAAGAAAGTGATTCAGATTTTAAAAAGTGGCGGATAGCTTGTAACTGATGAACAATAAGGAAACTGACTTTGGACAAATGGGAAATTTGGGGTAGAAAAGAAAGGGAGGAATCAAAAATTATACCTACATAACAGAAATTTGTCACTGGGGTAACTGAAGTTCCAAAACGTGTAATAGAAGAGGAATGGGGTGAGCGGACAATCCAAGATGGCTGCGCCCTGCTAGGACGCCTTAGACCTCGCTCCTTACGATGCCTAAACACTGAGGGAAAACCGCGGGCAGAGCTTCCCTGCATATATCCCCGTTACCTGGTCCTTTGGATCGTTTCATGAGGCCACGGACACTTATACAAGAAGGCGGAATGCCTCCGATTGGGAACGCCGGCGAACGGGAGATATCGGCTTCCCCCGGACTGGAAACAACTTTAAGCCCCGCTGCACGCACTCCTCCTCCTCAACCACTTGGCGCTAGTTCCTTTCTCTTTGACCTGACGGGGTCTCCCTCGAAAGGAGTAGGGGACCCGGAAGAACTTCGGGGAGAAGCGTCTCTACCATCAGGGGAAGGAATGGAGGGCAGTTTGCCCATATCGTCGCCACGTAATGAGGAGAAAGAAACTGAGGGTCGAAGTGCAGCAGATCTACAGTCTTCAGCAAGGTTTGAACTTCCTAAAGAGTTATTGGCCAAGCCAAAGAATGTGACTTTAGATACTTTGTGGGATTTAATGTCTAATCTGGGACAATGCTTTCTTAAGCAAACTGAAGAGTTTCTACCAAGAGTAAAGAGTATTGAAATTGATTTGAAAAAAAAGGAGGAAGACCTTAAAGTTTTAAATGAAAAAAATGGAAAAATTTGATCAAAGGGTTATGAAGATGGAAAAGTTACAAACTACGATGGTAAAAGATCTAACTAATCTCAGGTGGAAAACAGAGGTTTTTGACAATTATACTAAAAATCATAACCTGAGATTTGTTAACTTTCCTAGGATTCAAAATGTTCTTCCTCTTGAGATGCTGAAACGCTATTTCCGTGAAAATTTGAATGTTCAGGAAAAGGATTTTCCACCCTTTTCCCAAGTCTATTATGTCCCAGAAAAGAACTTGAATCAAGAGACTGAAAAACCTATTGACGTTTCTCTTTTGCTTGAGACCTCTGACTCCGAGCTGGCGACGGCCGCCACTTTGGTAGCGACCATTGCCTTACTACCTGATAAGAATTGGATTTTCCATCTTTTTTTCTGTAATAAGGAGAACCATTTTTTGGGTCTCAAAATATTGTTATTTCCTGATGTCTCCAAGGAGACACGTTGACGGAGGAAACAATTTTTACTCCTTAAGCCAGAAATTCTGCACTTGGGGGGGGGGGGTACCTTCTTTTTAAGGTACCCCTGCAAGTGCATAGTAAGGCTGGGGGGGAGGGGGGAGAAATATGTATTTACTGAACCTGAACATCTGTCAGCACTAGTAGTCTCAGTTAGAATGGAGAAGCTTTAAAGAATAATGTATAATTTCTTAGCACAGTTGGATTTTCCTAAAAACTTTTTTTCTTTAGTATAACTCTCCCCTTAGATTACCTGAAATCTTGGATCTCCAATTATGGACTTGAGTGTCTTATAACATTTGAAAGAGTATAGATTCATGTGCTCTTTTGAGTATATTTTCCTTTTTGTAATAGTTCCTAGTTATACAACACTTTCCTATGCAAGATGTTTCTTGTAAATATTGTTAAATGAATAAATAATAAATAAAAAATAAAAACAAAGAAGAGGAATGGGGTGATACAGCACCAGAAAACCAACAAGTGACAGCACTAGATGATGATCCCTCAGCCAGTTGGCAACTCAATCAAGATAAGATTGAAGTAGGGCAAGGGAAGGGGAAAAGGTAGAAGTAGGATATAGCAACAGAATGTCATCAGCGTAGAAGTAGACTGAAATTTCAAAGGTCTTGATAGGAGCTGCAAGGAAACTCAAGAATAGGTTGAAGAGAAGAGGAAAGAGGATCGATCCCTAGGGTATACCACAGTGTAATTCCCTTTTCTCAGAAATAGTATTAGAAGTGATAACCTTAAAAGAGTGATGGGATAAGAAGGAAGTAAATGGAGTCAGAAACACACCAGAGATGCCAAGGAATGATAGATAAGAAAGGAGAAGAGAGTAGTTAACAAGGTCAACGGTGGCAGAAAGATCTAAGGAAACAACTAAGACTATCTTGTGGTGATCAAGATGGGAGTGGAGTTCACTGAACAAGAATGTCATGACTGACTCTATACTGAAATGTGTTCTAAATACTGATTGGCAGGGGTGTAAGGCCAGTACATTCTCAGAGAAGGAAGTGAGCTGATTGAACACTATTTTTTCAAGAACCTTAGACATATAAGAGAGATTGGCAACAGATTGGGAACAAAGAGATCAAATTGCTTTTTTTCAGGATAGGATGGACTATGGCCATAAATCAGGAAACTAGCCTGTAGACAGATTAAGATTAACTAAGGATAGCAGAGGTTGAAGGAGGCATAACCAAGAAGAGGGGAGAGGGTCACATTGAGAGTAGGTAGTCCTTATTGAAGTCATAAGTTTCTTCAGAGATGAAAGGGTTTGGATTTCAAAGGAAGTCCAGGTAGAAGAACCAATAAATTGAGAGGGGACAGGCAAAGGGGTAGGAGAAGGGGAGGAATTCAGTAAAGTGACTATCTTGTTGGTAAAAAAAAAAAAAGAAAGAAAGAGCTTCTGTTGTGGGGATTATATTAGTTGTCTTTGCTGGTTGTGGGTTTATAATCTGTCATTAGATAGAACAAAGGTCTCCGGAGGGGTTCGAGGATTTCAGGAGTTTCTTAGCAATATATGCCTTTATTTTTTTCCTTTTTAAGAAGAAAATTATAATCCCAATGATGTTGCTGACATTTCTGCTCAATTATATTGTTGTTTGAGGAGGTGGAGGTTAGGGGAGTATCATGAGTTTCTATTGGAAGATATGTAATGATAAAAAATTTTGGGAGCAACTGTATCAAGGCCTTGCATGAAAATAGAATGCTGGATTTCAGTGTGATCAAAGAGACTTAGAATTAAAATCTGAAGGGACTGCAAAAAGCGAGGGGAGAAGTGAGGTTGCATCAATCTGTGAGAGTGCCCTGATCCAATGACAGCTGGCTACTGTATTTGTGAAATAGAAAACTGTGATTTGTGAAAGAGAATAAGAGAATAGTTGGATCAGTAAAGGGAGGTGGATGAGAAAGAAGATGGGAGTACACTTGAATATTAAGTATTAAATCTAATGTATGACCTGCTGTATGAGTCAGGAAAGAAATCTATTGACATAGAGAAAGTCACAGAAAGACTTGGTTCTAGCACAATTTTTTCCCAGTGCCATTTACTGAATTTGGCCCATAGTGAGGAAAGACTCTAGTACAGACAGATTTGTGTAAATGTGATTACTTTAAAGTAACTTATTGACATTAACTTTAATTTTTTCCCATGGTAATCAAAATTGACTTTCCTAATCATCAGTGCCCCTAGTCTCCCATGATTCTACAGTTGTACTAAAGGCTACAAAATCCATTATTTCCCATAGAATCCTCATCTCCTACAGAATTAGTGGTTGAATCAGAAGCAGCAGCTGAGAAATCATTTTTCTCTTGCCCATCAATCCCGGGTAGGCATGGCATCCTATGTTTTTGGTGTTAAGGACTGCTGTGTCACTCTTTGAATCACACAACACTGTAGTGGATCCCTATGTTAAAACAGTGACACTTCAGTCCCTATAAATGGAAGAGGGGGAGGAAGTAGGTTTCCTAAGACAATTTCAGAGCTTGGGTTGCATAACCTGGCCATCCTTTCTAAATATGGTATCATTACAGGATTTTCAAAGTAGCTGTAAGGTTTAAAATTATTGGTAGTAAAAGAGGTTAGTCTAAAAGGTAGATTACAGGGGAGACAATTTGCCGCTCTCCATCAGATCCAGTAGGAGAAGAATAAAAGGGACAACAAATAAAAAGGCAGGCAAGCTAGAGGGCAGATGTGTTTGAATTTCATTGGCAAATTGGTACATCAGTCATTCTGTACCTGAACTAGTTAACTACACACACTACAACTTAAACCAGTTCCTTATATCTTGTTTAACTGTACATAGAACTTGCCTTGAGTTTAGCCACCCATCTATTTACTCCAGTTGATTTTGTATCACCCATCTTGTCCCCATCTATATATTTGCACTTGGCGGTAAGTTGTATTGTAGAAAAGCATTAATATCATATCTATATTATTTGAATGTTCTCATGTGCGTATTAAGCGTTTCATTAGTATTATGCTGACATTAAATTATATCTATATTATTTGAATTTCAATGCTGTTAAAAATGATCCTGTTTCATGGTAGTTCTATTACTAGATTTTAATTTGCAGTTTTCAAGTTTACCTTATTTATTATATTTTGTTTATATTTGGTCATTTTACTATTGTTATACTGTTTAAAAAATATAAGTTTTATGTTAAACTGTACCTGCTGTATACTGCCTTAGGTGAATCTCTTCATAAGGTGGTTAATAAATCTCAATACATAAATAAAATAAATAAAATATATAAAAGCTGTGATCTTGTTATGGTGTTGCCTTTTTTTAATTTCTGGAATGAGGTGGGGGAAGGGAAGAACCAGACATGAACCAGAAAGGAAGGGTAAAGGTATATCACTCACAAGTAATTAATCCCCTCTTGTTACCACTGAAACAACTACTGGTCCAAAATATCCTTTATACAATGAATCTTAAGAGCAAGAGCTTTCAATTTGGAGTAATTGATTTTGTAAATTTGATTGCAAGGCACATGTCTTAACAGTTTAGGAATAGAGATATCTAGCTCAGAAATATTAATATATCATTCCCCCAGAAGAAAGAAATTGGTTATTCACCAATTACCTCACTCAAGGGGTCCCATGCAGCATAGGTATAATTTGCACAAATGATTTTCTAAAATCAAACCAGTCCAAAATCAGATATAAAGATACCCACTGGGCCTGATTAACAGTGTTTTCAGCATCTAATGAAATCCTTTATATCTGCCTGCTGGATATTATACACAGCTTTGCACTATCCATGGAGAAATGACTCCTTAAAAATCTTGACTAATCCTTGCCTGTTTAATCTTTAGGCCAATATCTTAGCTTAGATTTTACAGTTCCAATTAATGGGTGAGGTCTACAATTTTGGATAGTAGCAAGTATGTTACTTGGATTCTCTATTACTGTAATCACAGTTTCTGAAATGATACCTACAGCTTTAGTTAAGGAAATGACATAAAAAGGATTTGAATAAGCACAAGTTTGTTTATAATTTGAGAGTCAGCTTTCTATCAAAGAATAAATAAAATGCTATACTAACATAGCCAAATCCCAGTGATTTACAAGGAACTGATGATTTTGGGAGCAATTTTCAAAATGTTTCACATTGGAAAAAAGCCTCATTGACAATTCTCTACCCCTCATTGTACGTAAAAATAACTAAACTGGCCTGCCAGAAAAAAAGGGACCTCAACAGGGCTAAAACAGGGCCAGCCCTACCACCATTTGAGTTGGGTGGTGAGAGTCTGTGCTGTGGCTCCCTCCATTCTATCTTCTCTTTCTTAAGGCTGGCACCTCAAGCACATTTATAATGCATGGTGGGGGGGGGGGGGGGGCATAACTTACTGATGATTATTTTGATCATCACATGATAAGCATCAGGAAGTGCCGGCCATGTGACTAAGTATTTGAATGTTTGAGGTGCCAACCTTAAAGAAGAGGAGGAAGAACAGCAAGTGCAAAGAGGTGGGAAAATGTGGGATACAAATGCAATAAATAATAATAATAATAAGTACATCAGAGTTGGCAGGTGAAGTGGGGTGGGTAGGCTGGGATCAAGGTTCTATTGGCCTAGGGCGGACAGAAACAGAGCAAGGTCAAAGGAGGTGAAATGGCATGGTGCCTTCATTTTGAATACGCTATGAACACTTCTGCCACATATTTTTGAATCATTTTCAAAGCAGTTGCAAATGTTGTGCAGTCAGTGATATTATGAAAGATAAACCCTTTACAAGTTTACAGGACCCATAGGAATAGAGTTTGTAAGAACATGCAATCCATATGCTAATAAACAGCTTCCTGGATTCCCTTCCATTTAAATATAGATGTCCAATCTGCCTTTTCACTATAAATTTAACTGAGGCTGGGTGAACACATTAAGGGGACCTTTTTCTACCCAGCGGTAGGGCTACTGCTGGGTTTGCATGTGGGAAATCGGCCCTACTGCTGTGCTCACTCAGGATCTCTGGTAGTTTCAGCTTCCAGCATGCACAGTTTCCAATTCAGCAAATGGCCGTGCGCCAATGTGTTTTGTTAGTGCACCGCCATTTACTGTCCCTTAAAAAAAATTACATTTTACCCACAGCGGTAAAAAGTGGCCTTGGTGTGTGGCAATCCCATGCTCTGATGCCACACTATCACAAAATGCCTATCCACCCACATGGGGTTATTCCGCGGCCACTTGGTCTATCCCCAGCGCAGCTCAGGTCCACTTGCACCTGCCACTTGTGCTCTACACTAGCACCCTCTTCCCACCAACTGGGTCACAACTGCCACTGGGCGAGTGTCCAACTCTCAAATTATCCCCAGTGATTTCTGGGTTACTGGGGGCCACATTCCCAGTGGTCCCACAGTCCAGAAAGCACTCACAGACCCAACACACAAACCACTAGGATCCTTTATCAGTCCAGACAGGCAGAGTCAACAAACTAAATTGTTTATTGTCTTAAAGTTGAACAATGAGCAAAAAAATGTGCAATCAGTAAACAATAACAGGTAACTGAAATATGGATCAATTATAACACTAACTAAGCATTTGCTTACTTCCTAGAAAGTACCTGGGGAGATCAGGGCATAGAGCTGATGCTTCAGCAAAGAGATCATAAGTGCAGGAGGGGGCAGGGAAGAGAGGAGGTTCGCTGGACATGGGTGGCTGCAGTGGGCGCAGGGGGAGAGGAGGGTCGCTGGACATGGGTGGCTGCAGGGGAGCCGAGGAAAACCTTGCTAGCGCCCGTTTCATTTGTGTCAGAAATGGGCCTTTTTTTACTAGTATTTATATATAATGTTGTGCTCTCTCTCCCCCCCCCCCCCCCTCCCATACCACCACAACCTTCCTTACAGACATCATTCTGGAGTCTTTTAAATCTGTGGGGAACTATTTTTCTTTTCTGCTACTGCAGGCGTTAGTGTCCCTGTCAAGGCTACCTGGAGGCATATTTTCAAAGCACTTAGACTATGGAACTTTGTAAGTCTAAAATGAAAATGAGCCCCTGGGGTTATGTCCTCTTACTGTCTCCAGGCATGCTTAGCACACTACATGTGTAGGTAAATGCAGTTTTGTCAGCACACAGATTTGTATATGCACATTTGACCATTCAATTTTATAAGAACCATTTTCTGCATGCAAAACATACAGGGTCCAATATTCAGCTGGCGGTGGGACCTGTGCGGGCTTCGACTTTGAATGTCCAGTTGCTTTTAACTTGACTAACAAATAGCCACTTAAGTCGATATTCTGCATTTAAGTGGCCACAGGCTAGAGCATAAAAATAGGACCGACTTTTATGCGTTCCCGTTTATGTGCTAAATCTGGCTGCTTAAGGGCTGAATATCAGCTCTTAAGTGCCCAAGTGCTGACTCTGCCCCCTGAATGCCCCCAACATAGTTGAGTTAGGTGCTAACCATGAATTTCAGGGACACTTAGCTGGATAAGTGCTGCTAAAAAGTGATTAAACTGCTCAGCAACTGGAAAATACTCTATAAAATTAGCCTGATACTGTCTGGTTTACTATTGGTCTTATATCTGTAAGGATAAGTATTTTGGAATTTTCAAAAGCATGAACCACTTATCTCTTACTATTAAACAGAATCAGATTCTGAGTGAAGAAACCATGAGCATAATTGCTGTACGCTCCAGTTTACTAAGCAGCGCTGTCACTTTGAATGGGCCGTGTCAGCACTAGCGTGTGGACAGCTGCTAATGCTGTTTCGAAAACAGACCCCTTAATGAGTAAGAATTAAGCTCTATAGCTTTCAGATATGCCCAGGAAAGGAGAGACAGAGTAATGGGAGTAGTAATATTGCTGGGGGAAGTATGTAACAAAGCAGTTTAGTGAACAGAAACCTCTAACAGATATGCTAGTATCTGGCACATTAGAGCATTTTGGCAAGCATGCTGCTGCTAACTCCCATCCCTCTCCTACAGATTTTCAATCCTTTCCCTCCTTTCTACACCCCACAGTCTTCTGATTCTCCTCCACATCCCCTCCTAAGCTCCAGGTCAACTCCTCCTGTCAATGCCCTGAAAATAAATCATGGAGAATTTAAGACATGCATTGATTTTCAGGAATGAAAAATGTAATACAGTCATTCTACTTTAGCATGGCTGAGCACAACTGTTGTCAGATTACAGCAACATATGGTCCTCCTTCCTCAACCAGATAACATAAGGAATCATAAAAAAAAAGCAATTCCAAATGGGCAGGTTTTATAAAACAAAGCATTTGGTTCCTTCTTTTGTACGCTTATCTATATTTCTAATTTCTCTTTTCATTTCCCTAGTTATCTTCAAATATATTCATCTTAGAAATTATGTATAAATGCTAAAATGACAATTATCTTGTAATGAATTAAGGTGACATTTACTAAATGCTTCACCCCATTTTAAGGGTAATTTTAAAAAGGGTTATTACAAAATGCCAAAAAAGGTTCATCTGTTTTATGCTTATTTTATAATGGCCAAAGAAAGGGACTACAAAAGAATTAATTGTAATGCTGCCCTTATACCCTACTTATCTGCATAAATGTACAGGAAAATAGCACTTAAGATGTCTAAGTGGCAGCAAATCGACATAGCACTATTCTGCAAAGATGCAGATAAGTGGCACTGCACACATACTTAAGGGGGCATTCATGTGGGTGGAGCATGGAAGGGACTGCCACTTACACATGCAACACTAAAGAGACTACAAACAACTTAAAACACAGCAGCAAGGCTTATATTCGGAAAAACATGATTTGAAAGAGCAAGACATTTACTCCAAAACTTACATTGGCTACCCATCAAAGTCATGCATATCATTCAAGATATGCAACCTATACCAAAGAATAATCTTCGACCTTGCTCCAGAATATATGGCAGGCCCAATATACTTACCAATATGCAACATAAACAAGAACACAAAATCCTATCTGACCCTACATTTTCCTAAATGTCAAGGCCTAAGATACAAATCTACATTTACAATCAGTTTCACATGCATCTGCACCAAAATCTGTAACTCTCTACTGAAAGACCTAAAAAGCAAGCAGGACTGTCTAACATTCCGAAAACACTCGAAAGTTCATCTCTTCAGGAAATTCCTTTCCGATGAAATCACATAGCCAAGAAAATCCCGGCCACCACAACACAGCACATGATCATTGACAGAACTGAACCAAGCATGCATTGACCCTTAATGACCTCGATACTCATCTACCTAATTTAATTGTAAGCCACATTGAACTTACCACCGGGTTGGAAAATGTGGGGTACAAATGAAGAAAATAAAATAAATGAAATAAACTGACAAAATATAGCATGTTACACACACCCTTGCTGCATTCAGGTGCCTGCTGTTACACCAGTTCTATGGCTACAGGGTAAAGAGTCCTCCACAGCATCTGAAAGGCAGCCGGTGGTAGAGCTGGGCACCTCTCAGCTGAGGAAAGGCTTACCAGGGGTTAGGCCGAAGCTAACATTCTTCCCCCTGAGGGTCGCCTGACCTTTAGGCAAGGTTTATAGAATAACGCTATGAGGGTTTTTTTCGGTGCTGATTTTCTTTTTGCACCATATATATAATCTGGCCCATAGTGTCCTCTGGAATGCTCTACTGGAGTTGGTGAGAGAAGTATACAAACATTCATTAGAAATTACTAGACCTGTAATAAATAACAAGTGGAATAAAGCATGTCATGCACTTTATTCTGAGCCTGCTAAATCCTTACTTATATACCACATTGTAAGCAGATATGCTATAATTGTAGCATGCACCCTTAGTTTCTCAGATCCTGATTTAGTATATATGCTAGAGCTTTAGAAGGGTTTTATTTTTTCAATGTTACTCTTTTACAAACACATTATAGATGAGTACCTAGATTTAGTGAATCTCTTTACTAGGCTTCTAAATTTAGGTTAAAGGGGGGTTGATGTAAATTGGGAAAGACAGCTAAGACTCCAAGGGCCCTGTTTACTAAGACACACTATAGGCGTGCTAGCATTTTTAGCACATGCTAAAAATTAGCCTGCACTAATGCTAGAGACACCCATAGGAATATATGGGTGTCTCTAGTGTTAGCGAGCACTAAAAACTAGCGCACCTTAGTAAACAGGGCCCCAAGGATGTAATTCTGTAAGTGTGTGCCTATAATTAGGCCCCGAGAAAGCATCTGGCAGGACCTTATGCTTATTTTCCTTTATAGAATATGACTTCAACAGCAAAAATATATGTTTATAATTTAGGTATGAGTACTTAATACTAGCCATAAAGCTGGCATTAAATGAGTGGCCTAGTGGTTAGGGTGGTGGACTTTGGTCCTGGGGAACTGAGGAAGTGAGTTTGATTCCCTGCACAGGCAGCTCTTTGTGACTCTGGGCAAGTCACTTAACCCCCCTCCATTGCCCCATGTAAGCTGCATTGAGCCTGCCATGAGTGGGAAAGCGTGGGGTACAAATGTAACAAAAAAAAAGCCAGAGATATGTACTTAACATAGGGGGTATTTTACTAAGTGGTGGTAAGCCTAGGGTTACCATATGGCTCCAGAAAAAGGAGGACGGATTGAGCCAGCCGGGTTTTACTTCCATTGCTTTCCATTGAAAGCAATGGAAGTAAAACCCGGCTGACTCAATTACTTCCATTGAAAGCAATGGAAGTAAAACCCGGCTGGCTCAATTACTTCCATTGAAAGCAAAGGAAGTAAAACCCGGCTGGCTCAATCCGTCCTCCTTTTTCTGGAGCCATATGGTAACCCTAGGTAAGCCCAACGTGGGTTTACAGGTTGCTAAATAGGAAGTACCGTCAGGCAACTGCAGCTGCCCTGCGGTAGTTCTCACCCCAGTGCGTGCCATTTGCAGTACTACAAATATATTTTTGTAGCGCTGGTGTTTACCCAGCGGTAATTGGGCAGCGTCATGTGCTGCCTGGTTACTGCCAGGTTAACGTGGGAGCCCTTTCCACCACCTCAATGGGTGGCAGTAAGTGCTCCCCCCCAAAATGGCTGTGTGGCAAGTGCTTCACTTGCCGCATGGCCATTTCTTTTAAAAAAAAGCAGCCTTTTACCTGCTGTGGTAAAAGGGGGCCTCAGCGCATGTTAAAAACTGTCATGGTCTATCACGGTCCGTCACGATGTCCTGGGAACAGCAACCAGTAGTGAGCCCTTGTGCAGATCCTAGAGCAGAGGTCCCAGGCCTGAAAGCAAGGGATCAGTTCTAAAACAGGCAGTCGGATAAGCCCAGTGCTTCACCTGCGGTGACCGCTGTTCCCCAGAGGTTGAGCCCCTGGGTGCAGGCGGCTGGCAGGACTTCAGGAGGATCTGGGCAGGAAAAGACTACTAGGAAAGGTATCAGTCTAGTCAGCAGGGAGGCAAAGCAGTGGCCCTTGCCATAGGGTAGCCACTGGTACTGGCAAGAAGAAGAAGGCAGACAACAACGGTAGGCAGAGTCAGGCTACAAGTGCTGGCCGACGGCCAACAGAAGGCAGGGTCAGGTTCAGGCAGAGGTCCAGGCAGGCATGTCAATAGAGAATAAACACACCAGTGCTATCCAATAAAGTAGTAGCTGAGGCAAAGAAACACGAGATGAATCCTTCCTTAAGAGTTGAAGGCGTCTGACGTCAAAAGAAGACCGGGCCCACTGCCGGAATGATGTGTGCAGCCTAAGGACGTGCCAAGATGACTTGCCTAGAGAGGGTGGAGATACACGCATTGCGTCAAATGTGTCTAGATCAGGAGCACAACGGACGTGTGTGTCTAACTCCCCACGTCAGACTCTGGGTTGTGAGAAAAACACACGCCGATGCCAGCACAGACCCCTTTTTCCATAGCTTAATAAAAGGACCCCTTAGTATACTATAAGATATGTGCATAAATATGAGTCCTACTTACGTTGTGCCCAAATTCCACCTATATGTACACCTACCTGTTAAATAGATGGTCTCACTATAAACCACCAGAGTAACTCAGTGCAGAAGTATTATATATTGTTTGCCTCAGCGGTGCAACTCAATGACTTTGACTGAAATCAGTGAGATTTACAGCACCCACCTCATCGGCAAATCAATATGAAATTTTTATGAACATTTTTAGGAAATAATTTGCAATAAATAAAGAAAAAAAATACAAGGTATGTAAGATATACTTATATTAACAGAATAATAGAGAGATAGAGTTTTAACATTTACACAGTATGGAGGAAATTCTGTATAGATTGCTCAAAGTTTGGCGCTGAGATGACCTGCACTAAGACAGTATTCTATAAAGGCTGTTCCACAAAGAAAAATAGTTTAGTGTGCATTTCATGCCTATCTTTGAGTGCGAGCATTTACACATGCCAAAGGCTGGTGTAAATGCTTTTACCCACCAGCAGTTGGTGAGCAAATGCAGGTATTATATAACGCTGCACCTACATTTTGTGCCCCTCCCATGGCCAGAATCCCTTTGGAATTGTGCACTATAAAATTTAGGAGTGCATATTATTGAATAAGATACAGGGCAGATCTGTGTGTATTTCCTAATGACCAGCAAGTGCTTGTTAATGCCAATTATTAATAGTTATTGTACGTGGAGTTAGCTACAGTATAGTGCTTTGAATGCATTATAAGAGTGGGAAGGGTAAAACTGTGTAATGGTAGTTATCAGGATTTCCCAAACCCTATCCCACAAGTTATACCAAGTTCTATTGCTCCAGAAACTGACAATCAAGGAAACAAGCCAATTATAAAAATAAAGGCTATTTATTTGCAAGCAAGTGAAACAACCATAAGTAGAAACATGAACAACTAAGAATTATGTGTAATTTTTTTTTTGTTACATTTGTACCCTGTGCTTTCCCACTCATGGCAGGCTCAATGTGGCAATGGAGGATTCAGTGACTTACCCAGCATCACAAGGAACTGCCTGTGCCTGAAGTGAGAATTGAACTCAGTTTCTCAGGACCAAAGGCCAACACCCTAACCACTAGGCCACTCCTCCACTCCCAGAAAATAAAAAAATTAAATCCTGGGATCAGGCCTAAAATCAAGCCTAAGGAGGCTAGAGCTTTTCAGCTTGGAGAAGAGACTGCTGGGGGAGACATTATAGAGGTATATAAAATAATGAGTGGAGTGGAACAGGTGGATGTGAAGCATCTGTTCACGCTTTCCAAAAATACTAGAACTAGGGGGCATGCGATGAAACTACGGTATAGTAAATTTAAAACAAATCGGAGAAACTTTTTCTTCACCCAACGCAGAATTAAACTCTGGAATTTGTTGCCGGAGAATGTGGTGAAGGCAGTTAGCTTAGCAGAGTTTAAAAAGGGGTTAGATGGTTTCCTAAAGGACAAGTCCATAAACCACTACTAAATGGACTTGGGAAAAATACACAATTGCAGGAATAACATGTATAGAATGTTTGTACGTTTGGGAAGCTTGCCAGGTGCCCTTGGCCTGGATTGGCCGCTGTCGTGGACAGGATGCTGGGCTTGATGGACCCTTGGTCTTTTCCCAGTGTGGCATTACTTATGTACTTTATCAATAATACAGCTGGCATACAACCTAGATGTAGATGAGGGTAGCAGATGATGTCAGTGCAGGACACCAAATGAACAGCTGTATTCAGAATAGCCCTGGAAGGTCTCAGCAGTGCAGCAGTAGACAGCATGGCTGGTAGAAACCTGAAACAATGATAATTCAGGTCGGATGGCAACACTAGCTGCATCTGGTCTCCAGAGCTCCTTCTCTATACAGTTCAGGTACAGGCCTTATCTCTGAGGATAAGATAAGCTCCTATCATCATTCTGGACATTTTGACCTCAGAAACCATAAGAATATCCATTTGAGGTCATTGAAGATGCAATTCTTGGAATTCAGGAAGGTCCCCAGACCCAGGCATCATGGTGTCTGGAGTAGGTCTACCTGGTCTCTGCACAAGAAATTCAGAACATAGTGACTGGGCAATCATAACATCAGCTAAGTAGTCCAGAAACAGGTTCCAGCTGATGAGTAAATTCAGGTCATTTACCCTGCTTTGGATTTGTTCTTGCAGGAGGTTGTCAAGCCAAGCTCTGTATTATAGCCATATAGGCAGGAGCCCAATACACACCCATAACAACTCCCTTTGGAAAATGTGCATGTGATAGATCTCTACACACTTAGGAAACAGAATAGGGCAGACCAATTTTTGTCTAACACAGCCTCAGCAATCATAGAGCTTAGAGTAGGGCTGCTGTCTTTGGCTTCTTCAAACAAATAGTAGTGGAGTGGAGGAGAGGAGTGGCCTAGTGGTTAGCACACTGCTCTTGCAACCCAGAGGTGGCCAGTTCAAATTCCACTGCTGTGCCTTGTGATCTTGGGCAAGTCACTTAACCCTCCATTGCCTCAGGTACAAACTTAGATTGTGAGCCCTCCTGGGACAGAGAAATATCCAGAGTACCTGAATGTAACTTACCTTGAGCTACTACTAAAAAAGGTGTGATCAAAATCTAAATAAATAGTATTCTGCTGTCCTGCCTACACATGTAAATAGTGACTTTCTGAAAACCATTTAAATCTGTTGATCATTTAGACATGCAAAAGCCATGCAAGGCTTCTGGAATTACCTCCTTAAATTACACAAAATTTCATCCTCAAACCTAGGTGCTTCATTTCAGCTGAACTTTCATAAAACTTTGGGTGCCTGAAATGGAGGCACTTAGTTCAAGCACTTTCTTATGATAATCTCTATTAAAACTACAAGTATGAAAATGTATACTGAAAATATAAATTCAACTTTGCTGCCAATTTTATTTAGTAGACAGTTGCAGAAAACTATTGTTCACAACTTGTTTAACAATAACATTAAAATCCAAAAGCACGTTCTGGTAGATTCATTGTACACAGTTTTACACAAGTGCTGTTTCCTTGAAATTCTGTATCTATCATACAAGTAAATGCATTGATGGGTCAAAATAGTTATTGTTGGAAATACACATTGTTCAGTTTTCGTTGAATAGCTGTTTCGAAATAAGCAGCCTAATCTGACAAATGTTGAAATAATGAATGAGCTATAAAGGTGTTTTCAAGACTGAAGGACTAAGTGGTGACAGCAAAACATTATCCATGGCCTTTCTGTTGGACTACTTTACATTTTACCACTCACATAAATCCTATCTTAATGATACACAGCTATTAATTTGGTTAGAGTTCATTTCACTAATTGCTCAATACTTGCATACCTAGTCCATAAATGAGCTCTAAAATGTTTAATTAAAATTAGCATTTTTATCTATTAACAAATCTTAAAACTTCAAACAATAGTATAACAGACATTTTCTCTGTATTGCCAACAAGTAACAGAGGTATTTTTGATTTGAAAGATAATTTCTTTTCGCCATATCTGGCTTGATTCTCCTCACAATACTTGCTTTACTGTTGTTGCACCCTCTTTCTGGAATACCCTTTGCCTCTCTATTAAGACAGAGTCCACCTATCAAATTTTTTAAAGAACAACCACAAGGCTTACCTGTTTACCCAAGCATTTCAATAAAAATGATTCATTTTGGCCCTTTCTTGTAACCTACTGATACCATGCATTTCATCCCTCTTTTGTACTTTCCTTCCCTTTTGTTCCTAATCCCCTATGATATTGTATGTTTTACCTTTTGGTTTCTTTTCCTAGTGTTTTTCCCTTTGTTTCCTCTTGTCTGTTCTTATTTTGTCTTGTTGTTTTATTAAACCTATTACCCAATTTGAAATGATATTGTAAACCACTTAGATATTTTATAATGACTTGCAGAATATCAAAATAAACTTGAACCCTTCTCTACTTGTGGTCTTCAGAGTTCCCCAGGATTCCATTCTGGGGCCAATTCTTTTCAACATCTTCCTAATTCAGTCACTTGGCTTAGGTTATTCATTTATCTGAACAACATTCACAATCCTACCCTATTGACTTGTATTCAACCTACTCTATGGCCACTGTATCTTCTAATTTTGATAAAACTGCTGATTGGCTACATAAAAATAAACTGAAACTAATTAGAATTAAGTTTCAGGCTATCATTTCTTTCCAGGCATGTGTTTTCCTGTACTCATCCTACATTTAGTATCAAAGGGGCAAATCTCTGCTTTAAGGGATTAATTGAGGATCCTTGGTATAGTTTTCAATCAGGATCTCACTTTTAATTCCCATATTTCTAATACAGTCTTCAAATGCTATTTCATGCTTAGACAAATGTGGTCAATCTGATCTTTTCTGAAGTCCTCATCCTCCTATTGGGATTGTCATTCCTATACCAGGATTTACCAGTTACTCACATAAGAAGACTTCAATTAGTACATAATATTGCTATTAGTTTATTTTTAATTTCAGGAAATATGATCATGTAACCCCCCTTTCTGGTCCAATTACCAGTCTCCTATTGCTAGAATCCATTTTAAGATACTGGCAATCTCACACCAGGTGTTCTACATTGGTCTTCCTTTGTGCCTCTTTAGCCTTCTGAGGAACTTCTGTTCCTCTCAACAGAATCATAAGACTGTTCCCGCCTTCTACCAGGTTTGCCTGGATTATACTAAACATTCTTGCTTTCGCATCATTTCTCCCACTTGTGGAACAATCTTACCCTCTATATTTGAGTTGAGAGATCTTTTCAGAAATATAAGGTATCCCGCAAACCTTATTTCTTTACTCAAGCCTTCCTCTGGATATAAGGGACTAGCTGTCCCCTCCCCCATAAATAAGGATCTAGCACCCCCTCCTAACCTTCCTCACATTTGCAGATAGCAGTAGCGTGTTCACCATGCTACTTCTAGCCTGATCCTTTTGTTTCATTATTCATTGATTTATTATAAATTGCCTTTTATTTCTCCTTTATTTGCTTGCTGACTCTGGATTATCATATCTTGTCTTTTGATTCTCTTCCCTACCCCCTACACATACACAAACAGACTGTGTTATTGATTTATGTTATGCTATGTTATGTTTTTTCTAATAAATTTGAAATATGAAATATATAAAGAATCTGAATAATCACTCATATGGTAGTAGATGCTGGGCTTCTTGTTCTCATGCTGTCTTCTTCTCCTCATCACTGGTTGTAGGTTCAGGTATCCTTGAAGGTTAATATGAGGTTGTACGCAGGGTTGTTTCTGAAATCAGATGAAATTAAATTCCCCTACTGTAAAAGGCATCAAATCCTTGACATATCATTTAGATGAGTAGTCAAAACCTTTCTGTTTAGGGAATACTGGATTGATTGTAAATTTTTTGTTGTCGCTGTTGTTGATATGATGGTACGTTACATTTTTAGTAGTATTTTGAACTTTCTGGGAAATTCCCAGTCCATTTTTTGTGTCACCCACATTGAGATATAAAAGGTATCTGTGGGATATAAGAATTGGAAAGTAAAGTAAAGAAAGAATTGCATAAGGGCACACTGAAGTCACCTTTTACTACAGTTTGGTAAATGGGCCCCAATATCTTTCTGTGATTGGATGCTGATTGCTGCATATCTTTGTATGCAGTTTTGATGTAATCACAACTGTGTTCAGAGCTGACATATATGGGATGAAGCCTTCTTGGATGCTAAATCTTAGCATTCTTTTGGTTAACCACAGCCATTTTGAGACCAAAGATAGAGTACTGAACTTTTTTCAATATGGTATGTTTAATTTGGAGTCTGGCTGCCACTCATCTTCCCCAGAAGCAGCCTGATGTCAAAATAGGGCCACTTCATAGTTTGAACTTGTGCAATTTATACATGATTTACAGACGATAGGTATGGTTTATTTGAGTCTGGAGGTAATATTTTTTTATAATATGTATGGGTATCAACACAAATTAAAAACCCCATTGAAGGCGTGGAGGGGCATTTTCGACCGGGGACGCCCATCTCTAAAGGTGCCTATCTCCGAGGACGGTGCAACGAAGGAGCAGGGCCAACCGTATTTTGGAACGAGATGTCCGGCCATCTTTCGTTTCGATAATACGGTTGGGGCCGGCCAAATGTCAGAGATGGCCGGGTTTGAGATGGCTGGCCTCTGTTTTTGCCGATAATGGAAACTGAGGTCGGCCATCTCAAACCCGGCCAAATCCAAGGCATTTGGTCGTGGGAGGAGCCAGCATTTGTAGTGCACTGGTCCCCCTGACGTGCCAGGACACCAGCCGGGCACTTCTAAAAATTAAAAAAAAAAAATTAAAATAGCTCCCAGGTGCATAGCTCTCTTACCTTGGGTGCTGAGCCCCCAATCCCCCCAATCCCCCCCAAAACCCACTCTCCACAACTATATACCACTACCATAGCACTAAGGGGTGAAGGGGTGCACCTACATGTGGGTACAGTGAGTTTCAGGTGGGTTTGGAGGGCTCCCATTTTTCACCTCAAGTGTAACAGATAGGGGGGGATGGGCTTGGGTCCGCCTGCCTGAAGTCCACTGCACCCACTAAAACTGCTCCAGGGACCTGTATACTGCTGCGATGGACCTGAGTATGACATTTGAGCATAGAGGCTTGCAAAAAAAGTTTTTAAAGTTGTTTTTTTTAGGGTGGGAGGGGGTTAGTGACCACTGGGGGAGTCAGGGGAGGTGATCCCCAATTCCCTGCGGTGGTCATCTGGTCAGTTCGGGTACTTTTTTGGGACTTGGACCTGAAAAAAGGGACCAAATAAAGTGGACCAAATTCTCACCAGTGACACCCTTCTTTTTTCCATTAACGGGCGAAGCCGGCCATCTCAAAGCACACCTCCATCCCGCCTTCACTACCCTACCGAAACGCCCCCTTGAAGTTTTGCCGGCTCCATGACGGAAAGCAGTTGGCGCCGGCCAAAATCAGCTTTCAATTATACCGATCTGGCCGGCTTTAAGAGATCGCCGGCCATCTCCCGATTTGTGTCGGAAGATGGCCGGCGATCTCCTTCGAAAATAAGCTGGTTAATTTCCTTGCATGATTTTTTACTTTTTAGATACACTTTATCAAGAGCATTTGACTGATGTTTTGATATGGTGGAGTTTTTTTTTCTGACCTATGATTATATTAACTCTCATCTCTGTAGCACTCTATTAGCATAATGAGTTGTAAATTCTAAGGGGTATTTTCTTCCCACATATTTAAGTCAGATAGTGGGAATAAGCCATAAGGGTGTTCTTTTTGAACTGAATTTCCTTTTGATTTTCTAGATTTATATTCAGTTGTTCCTTTCACTTGTTTATTTTATAGAATGTTTATGCACTCAGTATTTAAAAGTGGCACCTATACCCTCACTGGCCTGCTGTACCTGTACTTTGGAAAGCTTGTGCTTGAGGTGCATGACTGAATGGCCAAAATGGTGATCTCTAGAATAATAGTTTTCTACATTGACCACGTGGCTGTTATGGACAACTTTTGTAGACATCTTACAAAAAGGATGGCATAATTTTCTACCCAACCCCCACTAGATGCATATTATGTGATGTTAGTGAATCTATCCCTTAATGAATACATTTACTTCTACCGGCTTACATTCCACATCATTTGCTGTTTATAGATATATTTGTTTTAATTAGCTAAAATCTCATAAACATTCACAAACATGCTCACAATAGTCCAGTCTCCTGAGTTTCACCTGTTTGAATTATCCTGTGAATACTATAAATTTGTATTCAGATATGGCTATAGGAAAAAGTTAATTCCTCCAGTATCTGCAAATAATTCCCC
Organism: Microcaecilia unicolor; assembly: GCF_901765095.1. Taxonomy (NCBI): domain Eukaryota; kingdom Metazoa; phylum Chordata; class Amphibia; order Gymnophiona; family Siphonopidae; genus Microcaecilia; species Microcaecilia unicolor. Next base: position 78,799,355 of record NC_044037.1, on the reverse strand, counting down.
AAACAAGGCAAAATGAAAGGCAGAACCATACAGCAGCACTAAATGGGAAAAGGAACTGCCCTTGCTGCATAGGGTGGGACAGATACACAAATGTGCAGTGGCCTGGAACTGCTGAAAAAGGGTCTGGGGGGGGGGGCAAGGTGAGGGGGAGGGAAACAGGTAGGAAAGAAGGTAGGGTTAATCAGGTTGGAACAGGGTTAAGGCAATGAGAGGTAATCAAGGGTGGAGAGGAAGAGAGGTAGATACAGTTAGGAGGGGGGAAGGCTAAGACGTAGGTTAAGTGGTGGAGACCTGGAGCAGGAAGAGGGAAATTCACAAGGGTGCAAGTGTAACTTTGCCCACTGCTGTAATTGTGAATATAAATGTAAAAAATTGACAGATTTTCTGAGAGCTGAGATTTTCTTACTCTTCAATTTCATTGTTCCATAAATGTATCATTCCTATTATGAAGAGTTTGGGCATGCTTAATTTGCAGTAGGCATTTCTTTCCATTTCTCTCTTCTTCCATCTCCCTCCTCATAATAATAGTGATCTTAAAAAAAAGAGGAATGGATCTAAAATCCCTTTATCTCTCAGTTGGTTAGAAAGAATCAGTGCTCTACAAAGTCATCAAACCCTGACTCACTTAAGTAGGACAAGCTGGCTCTGAACTTATTGTATGACAGAAATTTTTGTTCAGTTTCTAATCATTTCCTAAATATCGTTATAGGTGCATAATTAAATTGGCTAATTTATAGTAACGCTGCCTTAAAAAGCTAGTATTTGGGGGTTTGTTAATTCATCTATTATACATGTGAGATGAACTAGAGAAAGATCAGAAGAATGTCTTTGCTTTTATTCATTTCTCATCAAATTGCTTCCAATATATTCCTCATAGCAACCATATGCCAAAGCTTTCAGCTATACTAATGCTATCTATGCTGTGCTAGCATACTGTATCCCAGCTTGCACATCCATTTCTCTATTACAAAATGGATCTATCTTACGTACATCGATCACTATGAAGATGTCATTGTCTTTCTCTGAAAGATATAGTTATCTGTTATACTTTTGTGTATAAATATTGACTTCTAGTTTATACTTTTCTCTATAATAGAGAACTGGAAGCTATATGGTTGACAAATTCTTCCCTAAAATTTCAATGTATGTTGCATCAACAAACTCATTTTGACAAGATATATTCTTCATTTCTTGAGGAAACAAAGCTGCAGGACTATCTAGTCCCTTAAGTATCAATAATAGCAGATTCCACAGAGATGAATCAAGAAATAAATGATCTTGTTAAATTACCAAGTATTAAATCAATTTGGTTCACAGATTATATAAAGGTACTTATTTTGTGCCTGGGGCAATAAAGGGTTAAGTGACTTGCCCTGAATCAGAAGGAGCTGCAGTGGAAACTGAACCCAGTTTGCTTGTTTCTCAGGCCACTGCATTAACCATTAGGCTACTCCTCCACTCCTGCTCCATGTGGCCATTATAAAAATTAGCACAAGAACACTTACCAACACCTATTTTGCAGGTGATAAGGGCTCAGACACTAACCCTGTTTAATCAGTGCATGGTAATGTAGCTGTGCTGACTGTTCAGTATAGAAGTACCCACTCTTCACCCCCAATGTGCCCCCTGCATGGAAAAAAAAATAGTGAACAGTTTTCGTGCGCAAATCTCAAATACTCCTGAGTATGTCCTGCAATGTAGCCATTTTAAATTGCAGTTAACACACACTAGTGCATACCACACCTTAGTAAAAGAACCATTCAGTTTGGTAAGAGAGCCTCACAGTAACTTTCAGGCCAATTGCTAACTTATTTTGTGGAAGCAGAGTGGACCATACTTGGTTATAGCTCCTTGATAAGGGACTGCCAGCACATTACTACCTCTCGTCCCCTGAAAATGTATAGGAATCCTTTCTACAAAGGATGGCATGCATAAACATCTATCAAATGCTTTTGTTAAAATGACAGACCAATTACAGAATGAAATTAGTCCCCATAATTAGTATTTCACTTGGATCCTATATATAAGTGCTTTTAGAGAGTTCACAAGGACTAGAAATCACAGATTATGCTAAGTCATTCATTTTAGCATAAAAGTGTCTGTGCAAATTAATGCATTTGTTGAAGTTTTTATAAAACTACAGCTTGATCTTCAGATTATATTGAGAAAAACCTAGTGGGATAAATTGTGCTGGTCAACCTTACAACAACAGATATCCAGCAGCACTTACTTGGATAATGCTGTTGAATACCTGCTCTGACCACTGCAGCACAGTCCCGTCCCCCCCCCCCCCCCCCCCCCCCGGATTCTACATATTATGCAGGATTCCTGAATGGAAATCAAAGCACATTCCATAGCAATGCATAGAAGATAATTGGTTAATCAGCTAATCAGTGCTGATAATTGGATGTTAACAACCAATTATCAGCAATTATTGGCATCAATTAGAATTTATGCACTCTACTTGCTAAATGTATTCTGTAACATGGTGCACATAAATTCTAAACCATGTAGTTGAAAAGGAGGCGTTGTAATGGGCAAGGAATGGGTGAGTTATGGGCATATCAAAAAGAATACACCCATTCTGCACCTACTTTAGGCCTCAGGATTTACACCTGGTTTTACTTAGTGTAATTGACAGCAACTAAATTTAGTTGCTGAGTTTGGAGCTCAGCGTATTTTTTAAACTGCACAGAAATTTAGGCTTATTCTATAAAGTATACCTAAATTAAGGTGTAATTTTTTGAATATGCTTAAGTAAATTTAATTTTGGCACTGATTTTGTAGGCATGATATATGAAATCTAGTCCTGTATGGTTAATTCCCTGCGTTCTGGGGCAGAACCAGGGTGATCTGAAGGGCAAAGTCAGTGCCAGTGCCCAGATAAATAACCAGATATGTTGGAATGCATAGAAGGCAGACCAAACTATGCTTGATTAGCTCTCTGAATATTGGCCATATCTTGATCATTTCTGAGCATTGCCAAACATACAGATATTCAGTGCCAGTATCCAGTCTAGTACTGAATACCTGGATCTCATTTAGCTGGTGATGGTCAGCATTTAAAATTGTAGGTAGGTTTCTGGTGGGCAGTATCATTCCGGTCTATCCCCTCTGCTTACTCCCCCTGTGGTGGTAATTCTTGGGTCAATCCTGTCAATTTTGAAGGTGGAAACTGTTGTGGGGGAGAATTGCTATCCCGGGAGTTGTAAATGCCACAAGTGATGAAACTTAAACTGGCAACTAGTATTAAAGACCTGCATGCTGCAAAGGCCGCTAAGCTGGAGACCGGAGGAGATCAGGATGGAACAGGAAGTTCCCCAATGACAGTGAACCTCGATGATGGATGCAGAGGACAATAATATGGCACTTATGTTAACAGCTTCAGTCTAAACTTAATCCAGAACTTCCTCCAAGGGCAATTACAGTTAAATTGCTGCACTTTTCTGAAACTTGGCATGTGCTTTGTTTGACCAGACAACATAAAAGCTGTAAATATGAAAAACAGACTGTACAGGTATTTCCTGACTTAAGCAGCGAGACCTTGTACAAACGTAAAGAACTGTGGAAATTTAAGATAAGATTTCAAGCAAACGATTTGCAGGTGGAATTTTAGTATCCTGCCAAACTGGTAGTAAATATGGAGGGTAAGTGAAAATTTCTACAATTAGTAAAATAGGTGTAAAGCTTTCTTAAATGGCTAGTGCTTGTCACCTCTGAAAGATCTAGTAATGGAGGACAAAGATGGTACATGACCACAGAGAGAAACCTTGTGGCATGGCCGTGGCGTGCATGGGAACAGGAAGAAGATCAGGAGAGGGAGACTGTCCTGGCAGTTCAGAAAAGCAGATGATAGCACAAAAAATTATTGGAGAGGCGATGGGAGTTCACCACAGATGATGAGAGAATTAAGTCAAGGCTCAGCCCATCATCATCTTTGGGTACAGATCAAGAAATAGATATGAAATCTGTTGTGGGTGAAGATTTTTTGTAGTGTCTATATAATGTTCTTGAAGAAGATGTATAGGTTGGATCGCAGCGTGCTGTTAAAGTTTTGAAGGTGGTACGTGGGAATGATTGACTGGGGAGGAAAAGAAGGTATTTTTTTCATTTGGAGTTTTACTATTTACAGTGGGGGATGGGAGGAGTCAGGTTGCTAGGAAGTGTTTTTAGATGTATGGGAGAGGGAGAGAGGGACAGGGTAAAGAAAAAAGGAGGAGGTGGGGGATGTAAAGGGGATGTATATATGGGGAGGATTACAGGGGGGGTTGGTTTTGGGAAGGGAAGAGGGAACCAGCCAGGGGAGGGGGTGTGGATTTTAAGGACTGCATCATTGTCTGTGAGTTGGAGAAGTGGGGACTGGGTATTTGAGATAATGGGGAGAGTTTCTTTTATACAATGGGCTCTAATACAGTGACATGTAAATATAAGGTCACTTCTTGGAATGTGGGTGGACTGAATAATGTGATTAAACATAAGAGGGTGCTACAACATCTGCATAATGAAAGGGTGGATATTGCTTTGCTTCAAGAAACAAAATTAACATATGTAGCAGTAGGAAAATTGAATGAGAAATGGTGGGTGGTGGGTCAGCATTCTTTTTTGGATCAAAAAAGAGAGCGGCAGTGATCCTTTTGTGATAGTGGATTTGGGAAAAGATGATATAGGTAGAGTAACATAGGTGGTAGGCAAGATAGATACATCACTATTTTGAATATTTATGCTCTAACATGCATTAAAAGTGTTTTAAAGTGATTATGAAGAAGTTATAAACAAAAGTAAGGGGACAATAATTGTGTGCGCGTGTGTGTGTGTGGGGGGGGGGGGGGGGGGAGATATAAATTGTGCTTTGTAAAGGAATGATACAGCTATAGGAGGCAGTAGGGAGATAAGGCAGAACCAGGATTTAAATAATAGTCTGACGAGGCACTGTTTGTCTGATGTTTGGCAACTTCGCAGTCCCTCAGCCAGAGAATATACTTTTTACTTGGGCCAGTATGTCATATTCTCATTTAGCCTACTTGTTTGTTCTTCAAGAACATGCGTGTTGATGGACAGAGTTTAAGTTATATCCTATTTTGATTTCTGTTTCATTGTTTCATAAGCCAGAGATTGGGGATTCTTTACAAGAACACTGACAGGAATATCCGAGCCTTAAATAGACAGGGAGATAGCTAACAATATAGTATAGGATGCTGGTGAAGTTTATATAAGAGGGGTACCTATACAATTTGCTGCAAGAGTGAAGAAGCAGGGAGAATAGAGGATTAGGACAATCTACATTATAGAGAAGTTTCAAAGTAGAGAATGACCGGGGGACAAAGTTTGTCCCCATCACCACCTCATCCCCACAGGCTCTGTCTCTGTCCCCGCCCCATCCCCATAGGTTCTGTCCCCATCCCCATGGGCTCTGTCCCCATCCCCGCCCCATCTCCGGCCTGTCCCCGTGGGATCTGTCCCTGCCCCATCCCTGTGAGCTCTGTCTCTGTTCCCATCCCCACGGTTACTGCAGTTCCCCGTCTCCATGTCATTCTTTTTTCAAAGCAAGGAAACATAGGTCCTCAGGGGAAACTTTCAGAAAATTAATAGCAGTGAAACACCAACTAGATTTACCACAAACTCATAAAATAGTCTACCAATTACAAAGAGCTAATAGAGAGTATATGGAATTGGGAAACCAGGCAAGGAAACTATTAGAATGATAGCTCATACAACAGCACACATTGTTGGAGAGGATGGTAAAAATGTTACATCAAATAAGGAGAAACAGACAGGATCAATAAGGATAAGGGAAGGACAGACAGAAGGACACAAGGATAAGATAAAAGTGATAAGTCAGGAGTCAAAAGCAGCATCGAACAGGTAGGCCTTTAGCCCGGATTTGAAGGCAGCCAGGGATGGAGCTAGACGTAATGGCTCAGGAAGCCTATTCCAGGCATAAGGTGTGTCGAAATAGAAGGAGCGGAGTCTGGAGTTAGCGATGGAGGAGAAGGGTGCAACTAGGAGAGATTTGCCTAGTGAATGGAGTTCTAGGGAAGGAGTATAGGGAGAGATGAGGGTGGAGAGGTAGTAAGGGGCTGCAGACTGAATGCACTTATAGGTCAATAAGAGGAGCTTGAATTGTATACGGAAACGGATATAATGGCCTATTTACAGGAAGTGGGAATGCCCAAATTACAACCTAAAGATTTTGCCACATTGAATAGGGAAATCACTAGGGGGGGAGTGACTGAGGTTATAAAAAAATCTACTGAATGGAAATGCCACAGGAAATGGGCTGTCGGGAGAGTACTAAGGTATTGAGGATATTGGTATAGATCTGTTGGCTAAAGTATTTAATGGGGCTATGCAGGGTGCACCTCTTCCAAAATCCATGTATTCAGCTAATATGGTTGAATTACTAAACCAGACAAGGAACCGGCAAAATGTGGCAGTTATAGGCCAATAGCATTACTGAATATAAATATGAAAACTGTTGCAAAGATCTTGGAAAGCTGCTTTGAGCAGGCCATCCCTTCATTGGTCCATTGAAACCAAACAGGTTTTGTAAAGGATAATATCAGGAGAACTATTGATTTGATAGAAGTTATATAGGCAAGTGTGGCAATAGATGCATAAAAGGTCTTCAACCGAGTCGAGTGGCCTTTTCTTTTTGAGGTATTGAAAGCGGTGGGGGTGGAGTTCATTTTAAAAATACTATTCACTTCAGGCATTGACTCTGATAGTTTGACTATTCTGAGCAACAAGGCAGGGATATCTGATGTTGTCGCTGCTATTAACTTTAGCTTTGGAACCACTGATAAGAAAAATCAGGGTCAATTTGAATATTCAACCTATAAAAGTTGGTTCGGAAAATCATCAAGTTTTCATATACACGAATAACACCCTTATCTTTTTAAAAGATCCCGGGTCTTCCTCGCTAGTATTCCTGCAGGAGTTAGGTAGATTTAGGGAATTATCTGGTTTTAAAATTAATGCTGACAAAACGGAAGCACTTCTATTTAATATGACTTCTGATGAATTGGGAAATGCTTTTCCTTTTAAAGTAGCACCTGGAGCTATATGATATTTGGGAATCTATATTTAAGGGGATCTTAAGGAGCTATAGCAGAGTAATTATGACCATCTGACTAAATTGCTGTTAGAAGATCGGAAAAGGTGTATCACGAATGTGACTATATTTCCTGTCGGACTTGCTTTGGGGTTTCTCCAGCCAAGCTAAGTCGGCGTGTAAATCCTGAAGCCTGGGTGGAAATCCTGAAATCCGTTCCAGTCCAGGCTAGTCCATTCCGGGATCCTGTTCCAGCCAGGCTGTGCTCTGCTCTTGTGTTGCTGAGCCCCACCCTGCTGGTGACCTCACCTGTAGTGCCTTTATTAAGCACCTGGGAACTTTCAGGCCTGACCTTTGCATTGATATAGGTCAGTTGGCATGCTTCTGCACTTCTGATTCTGTTTTCTGTTTGTGGGCTTTTGCCTTCTGCTTTATTGTGTCTGTTTGTGGGCTTTTGCCTACTGCCTTAGTGTGTTGGTTTGTGGGCTTCTGCCTTCTGCCCCAGTGTTCTGTCTGTTTGTGGGCTTTCTGTTTTATTTCCCTGTGTGTTGGTGGCTGCCTGGTGTTCAGCCTTCTGTTGTGTTCTGTTATTAGGTGGTAGTTGTAGCCCAGCTTTGGGTTTAGGCTTGTCTGTCTATTTTGTGTTCTTGTTTCCCTCTGCCTTTCCCTCCAGTCCTTGTTTGTGCAAGCTTGTTGCTGAGTCCTGTTACCTGGGGAGGTTTCCCTAGTTCTGTGTCCTGATTCCTGGCCCTGTTAGTCAAGCTTGCTCTTGAGTCCTTTCCCCTGTGTGTGTTCCTGGATCCTGTAAGTCCTGCCGGCCTCCTGCACCTGGGGGCTCAACCCCTGGGGAATGGTGGTCAAGTGTAGGTGGTCTGTTCCAGTCCTGTATCCCTGCCTGCTTATCTACGTCTGCAGTTCCCTGCCGTGTTGGTCTGTTGCCCAGTACTGGTTGGGGGTTTTGCCTGCCACTTTCACTCTACAGGAGTGGCCCAAGGGCTCACAAATCCTGTTTCTCCGTGAGAGGCCTGACAAGGTGTGACCACTTGCATCTCTCCACATAAGGCCAGCTAGCTACATTAAGCGTGATGGTGTTGCCCAAAATTTTGTGTTTGTTCACACATTTCCCTAATGGTATACCTTCTAAGGAATTTAAGGAGTGGGATAAAATGTTGCACTAATTAACTTCGGGGGGGGGGGGGGGATGTTCCAAAGTGGCTTGGGCATATGAGATTACAGATGCTTCAAGGGATTAGGTGTCCCCAATTTAAAGAGATGTTATGAAACAGCAATATAACAGGCTATGTGGGCACATTTTGGTAATGAAACTGAGACACAGGTGAGAATTGAGAAGCATCATTTACATCCTTACTCTTTATTTGAATAGACTTCAATGAATTGTGGGGAAAGAATGGTAACAAGGGAAGTCTGGAGGTACCTTAGGTTCTTAGCCCCACTTATTAACTATTGGAGGGCAGTAACAACACAATTTTCATTTTCTGTGATTTGGTTTCCAGGTAGTTCAAATATAAGATTATCTTCTCATGTCTATCTCTTATTTTAGTTTATTAAGGAGGAAATTAGAACAGATAGGTTTATAGTAACTCTGGGTTTGTGATATCTTTGTAGCAATTACATGAACTGTGGATATGGAGGTGCCCTTTTATCAGTATTTTCAGTTAAAAGATTTCTTTTTAAATGGGGAGGTACAGGCTAATTTGGGGCCCCTTTTACTCGCTAAATAGGAAGTACCACCAGGCTACTGCAGCAGCCCGGTGGTACTTCTCACCCCTAGTACGCTGTCATATCCAGCACTATAAAAATATATTTATTTTTCTAGCGCTGGAGTGTACCCAGCGGTAATTGGGCAGTGCCACGTGCTGCCCTGCAAGTGCAGGAGTCCTTAGCGCCACCTCAATGGGTGGTCATAACAGCTTTCCCTGAAATGGCCAGGTGGCAAATGCTTTACTTGCCGCATGGCCATTTCCTGTAGGAAAGAGAGACTTCCCTTTTACCGCTGCAGTAAAAGGGGGCCTCGGCACATGTGAAAAACACACGCCAATGCCAGTGCAGGACCCCTTTTGCAGAAAGACTAAGGAGGCTAGGGCTTTTCAGATTGGAGAAGAGATAGCTGAGGGGAGACATGATAGAGGTATATAAAATAATGACTGGAGTGGAACAGGTGAATGTGAAGCGTCTGTTCACACTTTCTAAAAATACTAAGACTACAGTGTAGTAAATTTAAAACAAAGCGGAGAAAATTTCTTCATCCAACGCATAATTAAAGTCTGGAATTTGTTGCCGGAGAAAGTAGTGAAGGCGCTTAGCTTGGCAGAGTTTAAAAAGGGGTTGGACGGTTTCCTAAAGGACAAGTCCATAGACCGCTACTAAATGGACTTGGGAAAAATCCACAATTTCGGAAATAACTTGTATAAAATGTTTGTATGTTTGGGTAGCTTGCCAGGTGCCCTTAACTTGGATTGGCCGCTGTCGGGGACAGGATGCTGGGCTTGATGGACCTTTGGTCTTTTCCCAGTATGGCATTACTTATGTACTTATGTAGGTTAGGGTGCTCTATCCTCTAGAAGGAATATTGTTTAAATGAGGGAGAGTAAGAAATTGTAATTTAAAATGTATAGAGTGTTAGAGGAGAACCCGAGAAATCTCTAGGTCAGTGGAAACAAGTGGGAGGCAAGCTTAGGGGAATCACTTGGAGATGATACTTGGCAGCAGGTTTATGCATGTATACATTGCTGTTCTTCTATAACCAGATTCAAACAAATACAATATAATTTGATGGTTAGAGGTTATTGGACACTGATTGTGTGGCAAATGGCAGAAAGGTATCTTTGAGTACTCCAGACATGCCTCATAGTATGGCCAGCTAAAGGCAGAGTCAGGAAACCTGGCAAGATAAGATAGATGTACATGGGTTCATGAATGACAATGGCTCAAGACTGGCTCATGCTTGCTCTTACTGTAGTACCTGCATATAATAAATATAAGCCATTTTGATTTGATTCCGTTTATTGATTTAATACACTACTTAATACAATAAAGTGCAAAAGTAGTTTACAATAATAATTTAAAACAAGTAAAAGAAATATATATATATATATATATATATATATATATATATATATGTGAGATTCGCCCCCTAGTGGCCAAGAGGCCAGTCAGAATATTGACTAGGGGTAGGATCTACCATCTCCAGAATCTCACTTCCTATGCAAGACTCTCAGGAATTGGAGGGCGGGGGGAGATGATTGGGAAATGGTCTCTGATCAGGGTGATGAGAAGCAGCTGGGGGAACTCTGTGGGGAGGAGGCTATGGAATATGATAAACTGGAAGTAGCTGAGGGGCTGGAGGAGGAGAGTATGGAGATTTCAGCATTAGCACGGACCCAAGGGGGTAAAGTAAAAGGTTTTCTGGCTGCTACAATACCTAAACTGTTTAAGATTGGGGAAAGAAGACTGGTGCAGTTGGGAAGGAATGTGTGGAGGAGGCTAGCCTGGTAAATTGCCCAAGGGGGCAGAAGGGAGTGCTATGAAGGGATGAGATATGAGGAAGAAATGAAATGAAACTGTACTGATGAATGACATGAGACTGGGTTGATGAAGTGCAATGATGGTGAAAAGCTAAAGCAACTGACAAAACTGCTGGAAAGTATAAAGTGGTGTCAGAAGAAGCTGGACAATAATTAAATCTTCCTGAGGAAGGGAGTTGGAACTGTGTTGGGGGAAGTAGAATTAATGTGTGAAGTAAAAGTTGTGAACTGTGTGACTAAAGATTATGCAAATAAAACCCCTAACTTATAAGGATTTGCTGCACATTTTTGGTGAACACTATCGTAAAGATAACTGGGGTTGCAGCCATTTGAGACGAGTGTCAGAACCGGAGGGTGCAAAGTAAGGACAGGACTGTGGTTGGAGCCTCCTAGCCAACAGTGAATCTGGAGAAGCTAAGTTGTGTCAGCCCTGGCTGGTCAGTGGAAGAGGGACCAGCCAACTATATATATATATATATATATATATAACAACCACTAAATGTAAACAAAATATTACATAATCACAATTCAAACTTCAACACAAAATAAAGCATAAAAACACAAAAGCAGTTCTTTAAGCCTCAGAGAGGCCATAGCTGTCTTTAAATAGCCAAGTCATCAAAGCTTTGAATTTATTGAAATTTAGTGGGTGACAAATTCCAAAGAAAGGAACCTGCACAACAAAATGCTATATTTCTTGTTGTACCATAGAAAGGTGATGTATCAAATCCATGATCCTCCACTCTTACTCTTTACCAGAGAAAGACTTGTTGATTTTCCCAATGTTAAACTGATAAATGGGTGACTGGAAATGAAAGCGCTTCCATAGAATATAAACAGCTCTTGAATGACTAGTTTGAATGAGCAAGGAAAATTGAGAGAGCAGCAATAGATGTAAATTGCTCTCAGTTTGAAAGGAAAAAAATAATTTAAATGAGGTTTGCACAGATTTGTGAAAAAGAAACAGATATGAAATAAACAGCTTTTGAGAGGAAGTTGATGTGAGATGTGCTGGAAAAAAAGTGATGAATAACCAACAGTAATAGAGCTAAAGTATTTACTTAGAATAATTATTTTTCTAAGAAGGTTTGAACTGGTGGCACTAATAAAGTGTGGAGTTTTAAGTTGAGTGTGGCTGAAATAAATGATGGTGTTAATCACAGCTAGAGAGATTAATATTATTGTCATTGTTAACAGTTGCTATTAAATACTGCTTGGTCTAAAAATATCAGATATAAAAATAGAGGTAAATATTCACCCACAAACAATATAGTAAAATAAACAGAACAGATCAACAATAAATAAAAATAGAAGTCATTAATGAATGCATTAATAATAGATGACCTTCATCCGCTTTATCTTCCTACACATGTATTCACACTAAGGGGTCCTTTTACAAAGGGACAATAGCATTTTTAGCGCTCACTAAAAATAAATACATGCTAAATGTTAGAGATGTCCATTTATTCCTATGGGTGTCTCTAGCGTTTACCGCATGCTAGTCATTAGTGCATGCTAAAAACACTAGTACACCTTTGAAAAAGATCCCCTGAGAGCACAAAGTATGCCTATCTCCCATGTGTAAGTACTTAAACTGTCATTTGCCGGGTTTTAAAGTATTTTTTAGTACTTGTTAAATTTTTGATTTTAATTGATGTTTCATATATTTTTTATATAATATTTATTATTTACATTGTATGTTTTCATTTTAGTTCTTACCCTTGACGCAGCCTGTGGGTGAAATGCGACCACATTGAATAATCGTTTTCCAATAAATAACTTCTCTTATTATTTATTGCTGATGTGTTTTGTTTATTTTACTGTGGTCTAAAAATACTGCAACTCAGTGCAAGTCTACTAAGTATATAGTGTGAAAGGGGAACTTGTGGAATGTTAAAAAGATTTTGGGTGGTCTAGCTAGGTTTTCAAAAATTATCCTTTTATTTAAAAGGCTGGCAAGAAACACAGTTATAGAATGTGAAGAAAGAGGACACACTTGAAAGAGAAGATTAAATGCATTAGGGAGGTAGTTTTCCTTAATTGTTTAGGGGCCCTTTTACTAAGCTGTGGTAAACACTAATCTGTGCATATCATACTAAAATAGTGCTTACCGCAGAGAGTACTCAGGCATCCCGTGATAATTTTTGCATGTGTGTGTGCTTCCCATGTGCTGAAAAATTATTTTTTAGCATTGGGGTGAGACAGGGTAGAGAATAGACATGTTCTGTGTTAATCAGTTAGCGCAACTACATTGCCATGCACTAACCAATTAGCATGTGAGCACTCACCACATACAAAATAAGTGTAGGTAAATGCTCATACACTAATGGCCATGCACTAATGGGAATAGAAACATCGTCCATTTTACCCATGTGGAAAAATGGCCTTACAGAGTGGCAATGACCCATGTAAGGGTACACTAAGATCACTTTTTACCACAGATTATTAAAAGGACCCCTTAGTAAAGACAGGGAGTAGGTGCTAAGAAAAAGACAAGTAAAGAAGAAAGAAGATACTTACCTGCAAGATGTCCATGGTCATGTTCTTCAGTGCTAGCCAAAGCAGGAGAATACCTGGGAAAAGCAAAGCAGAAGAAGAGATAAATGTCTGAGAAACTATTTCCACACAGTCAGACTCATGTGTGAATACAGAGATAGCCCAGACAAATACAAAAAGACAGGTACTTAAAGATAAAGAGAAAAGTGATTGAAAAAAACCCCTAATATGTTCCTGTTTAAGAATTTTGGATTCTGTAAATAAGGGTATACTGCAGTTCCTGTTAAAACAAAGGGATGAAGGGAATGTAAAGTATCTGTGGATCTTTTTACAAAGGCATACCAGCGGTTTTAGGGAACACTAATCATTAGCACGTGCTAAACACTAGCGATACCCATAGAAATAAATGTGCTACTCTAATGTTTAGCACATGCTTATTTTCAACACGTGCTAAAAATGCTAGCATGCCTTTGTAAAAGGACCCCCTAGTTATTAAATAGTTGACACTAGTAAATAATTGTGAGCAGAGAGTTTCTGAGATATTAATATAATATACTAAGCTGTGCTAATAAATGAGCTTATTGTGCCCTAATGCAGGAATTTCCCCATACATTAAACCTATTTCTAGCTTGGCCGTAAAATAGGCTTTTTTCTTTTTTTATTATGATCTTCAAAATATACTATGGTTACAGAAAAAGATATAAGGAATCACATTATATTCAGCAAAACCCTTAATAATAGAAAGAAAAAAAATCAAACATATATCATCATTATAAAGCTGTTAGTCCACCATAAGGGTAAGAAGATTAAGATTAAGGATAAAGCAAATCTATGTAATTTATTCAAAAGAAACTAAAGATAAGGATTAGGGTGGTCCAGTCACATATTTTAGGCCCACCTGAGACAAAAGCAGAAAGCTGTGCTGGGTCAAAAAGCAAAGAATGCACTTCCTTTTACATAGATAACAGAAAACAAAAGTGGTTCCCATTTGCAGTACCTGAGGTCTTAACAGCAAATACTGTTTTCTCTTCTTTTGTGCAACCCATGATGCATCAGGAAACATGTAAATCTTACAGTTCATATATAATACATCTCTATATTAAAAAAAAAGTTTCATGAGCCATTCCTGATTAGAGTCCAAGGCTAATTGCACAAGTAAAGTTTCAAGGACCATAACCTCCTTATCAAATCTCTCAAGGAGGTCTGCTAAATCCAAAATATCCATGGAAACTCCAAATGACTGAGTTGAAGAAGAAGTTTTCTTTTTCATAGATGGGAGGTAATAGATTTTTAAACATGGCGGAAACATCTACATTTTGTTTCTTAGAGTAACACTTTCCATTCAAATCTCTCCATATGTCTCTGAAGTCTGCAATTTTCCTTCAAAAGTCTCTATTTCTCTGAGTTTTTTAATCTTCAAGACCAATGACTCAGATAGCAGATTCTATAATAGCGAAAATAAAAATTTGAATTTGGGTACTCAAATTCAAATGAAGAGCAGATATCTCTTCCCAAATAGTCTCTAAATTAAATGCCTGAGGACGTAACAAGGAGGTCAACTCAGCTCTGGCACTGAAATCGACTCTTGCTACTGCCCTTGCTTCTGAATCTTATGGAGCCAGCAATGTTGCCCTAGATGCCAGAACCCAAGCTTCTTTGGGCATAGTTCGCAGCACAGCTGTTGAATCTTCACACTGAGTTCATGACAGACACTTCCCCTTCTGCTTGGACTTGTGTCAGCTCCTGCATGCTACACCATTTGAGATTGCACTCCAAATATGGTGACAGTAGCAGCTGCATTGGGGCACTCCTCTCTTCAGGAGAAAGAATTATGTCTTCAAGGGAGACCAGCCAACTTCCTCTCAAAAGGCTACCCCCAGCCGAAGTGCTCACCAAAGAAATACCAGCTCTATGGACCATGAAAGAATCCATCAGTGTCAAAGTGACAGGTACTTTGACTCCTGAGGCAGACACATATTCTGAAACAGCCGTGTGAAGTCTTTTATATGTTAGACCATTGGAGGTGCTAACAATATTAAAGGTTCCATATCCATCTTTTAGAATCCTCATTTCTTTTGTTGACTCACTATCTTTTCTTGCTGTTGCACATTCATGAGGTTTTGACCTTTTCCTTCTTTTTTGGACTGTCTCCTGTGCAAGTATATTATACATGATATGCACATTAATGTGAACATGTGAGTATATAAGCAAAATGGCACTGTGAGCAAGGAAATATGCTTTGCCTTAGAGGACAATCATCTACCAGTGGAGTTCATGAGCTGGATGGAGGACCATCTATTTCTTCCTCTAGTCCAGGAACCTTCATCCAGTAGGCCAGGCATAGTTGTAAGTTGGCACAACAGACATGCCTTATACTCATGGGAAGCTAAGTAACTACAAAGGAGAACTCTAGAGCCAGAGGTTAGGCCTTCAGAAGGAGAAGGGAAAAAGGATTATGGGAATGTTTTGCTGGCTAGGATGGTGTGCTGCTAAGGAGAAAGACTAAACCTCTATCTTTGAGAATGAAACAGCTTCCAAGTTGTCATATTTTGCCCTTGACACTTTTTAGATGTCATTCCCAGTGGGGACACAAGATCTGGGAAGCCTTGAGTGTGTAAAAACACATTAGCAGCTGGCAAGGTCTATGTGAAAGACCTCTCTACTCAGAAAACTTGGGTAGGTGCCTCTACAGTGATACCAAAGAAAGTGCTATAGATAGAAATCAGAATGGACTTACAAGGGGTAGCCACAAAAGAAGAAAAGGCATTACACACAGCTACAGAATCTTTATACATATGTCAGTATCGCTTTTTCTAAACCAAGAACCTTGAAAATATGGCCTCATTCCACAGCCTTTGGAGCTGTGCCTTGCTGCATGGACAATCTTCCCTTATTTCTGGTTAATCATGTCTTTTATCACCACCCTCCTGATGTACTTTCTGTTCCCATTGGCCATCTCTTCATTTCCTTTGCCTTATAAACAGCTCCTCTTTAGTTCTACACTGTTGATGCCTCTTCTTTTTTTTTTTTTTTTATCTCTCAAGCTGCATTTCCCAGCCTTATTTCACTATGTCCCTCATTTGGTAGTCCCCAGAGTAAATGTAGTCACAGTATCATATCTGTCTAACCAACAGCTTTGCAGCCCCACCTGAATTTCATTGCTTCCCTGGAACAGCACTTCTATCAGCTGGACCCCACAGCACTGTGAGCACAGTCTCACATCTGTCTGGTCATCAGCTTCATCTCCCTTGTCTGAATTTCATCAGTGCTCTGGTACAACACCCCTATCTAGCATGTTCCAGAGTACTGCAGGAAAAAGGGTCAAAGACAGATAGACATAACCAGAAGACAAGGCATAATTTTGTCTTTTTTTTATTTAGGAAGAATGCTTAGTAAGTAAATTTGTATCTCTATGTAAATTCAAACAAACAAGTCACTTACCTATCAAAATGTTATATGTTATTATCACTTTTGAATGACAGAAAGAACAGTGAGTTCTGTGTTCAGTAAGACTAAACTCTTTGTGGGTTTTTCTTAGTTATTAAATTTCAAAATGAATTCGGTGGATGCAGATGTCTCAGGTGCCGTTCCACTGTTTCTATTATACATTATTTCTATAATGTATAATACTATTTGTATTTCTATAACAATTTGGTATGAACTGTTCAATCCTACCTTTCACGCTCTGTGCACATCCTCTGTTTCTTTGGATAAACAACAGCACCACCATTTTTTAGCAAAACAACTTTGGGTGAATTTCTCCCACTCCTTCTTTGGGCTACCATCTGACTTGGAACTAGCCTCTGTTTGGGCTATGGCACTATGGGGTCAATTATATAGCAGGGCTCCTAGAATTAGGCATCTGGAGAGCACACAATAGGACACTAATCTGTAAAGGAAAGTAAGCACCTTTGTTTCTTTATAGAATACTATGGTAACAGGGTATATAAGGGTATATAACTGGCATTTAAGTGTTCATGCTTAAATGCCAGTCATAGAGATGGTATAAGTGTGAGCACCTAAATGTGGCAAATACCTAATCAACTCTACAAGGTAGGTATGTACTTTTCTTTGTAGAATACTAGTGTAACAGAGCAAATGTGTGTCTATATTTTAGGCACAACCACTTACCCACTTACATCAGCCAGAGCTGGTGTAAACTTTTATGCCCGAAATGCCAAAAATGTACATAAAGTTGCACCCAAAAATGAAAACACTGGCATTTTTGTGTGTTTTGGACTATCTTGCATGTTTTAATATGCATGGGGTCCCCTTTGTGAAATCATTTGCAGGCAAATCCATTGGCTTTTTCGTTAAATCTCACTATCTGTGAGCTGTGCTCATACAAGTCCACTTTCATTGTAAAGATAGCAATAAGATTATATCACCCAGTATCAGTTCTCCAAAATTTTAAATAGTCACACGTTAATAGGATTGTTGTTTCATTGTATGACTATCTACGAAGATATACAGGCTGTGACATGATCAAGAGCATTTCTTCCAGTTTGATAGACTTAACCTTCATTTTTTTAAATTAGGCCAGCCTTTCAGATTTAATGATTGCATGATATGGAGAGCAGAAACTAATTTGAACTACAACTGTAATGTAGACTGAACTTTCCAAAGCAATGCACTAATAACTGTTTTGCTGTAATACAATTATAAAGCTTTAACAAAAATCATGCACTCATTCAGGGGGTCTTTTACTAACAATTAGTGCATATTATCTGCAGCAAGACCCATAGAAATAAAATGGGCCCTGTGGCAGATAATATGCACTAATCTTTAGCAAAAGACCCCTCAGTGTGCTTCATTGTATTAAACTCCATGGTGTTTCAGAAGGATATGCCTTTTTTCTACAAATAACACATTTATATTTTGTCTATGCCATACTATTTGTTTTAAAAATGACATATTTGTCTTTGTATTTTTTAGTTGAGCATACTGCAAAGTATATTAATTAGACTATTTACATGATTTCCTAACTTAGACCGGCAAAACTTGCCTTCAGCTAGCAAATAATTGGAATTACAATTGCTAGTGATATCACGTTTGTTAATTATCAGAGACTCGATCAAGCTCTGGTAGATTAAATAGCCCTTTTAAAAAGCTTTTTTGTCTTTCTTATTATATTTATGGGGGGGAGCTATTGTAGATATACATGTTGTACATGTCAATTGAGCTAGCAAACCACAATATCTTTTTTGACACTTTTAGTCTACAGGTTCCCAACTGAAGACAGAATAAATAGGGCTTGTCTTTGATATGTTCCTTTGGGACAAATTAGACCTCAAAACTGATGTAAAGGCCTGTCTAACTATCCAGTGTTTGAAGAACAAATAGCAAAGAAACAACCTGAAACAGAAATGGGAAGTGCAAGAGAAAGAAAAATACGTGACACAAAAATAATGTAGTGGTAGTGTCTTTCCAAAGTGGGAAAATTATATACACACACACACACACACACACACACACTATATGGACTAGATTCTATGTATATATGGTGCTCAAAAGCTCAAAATTGCATGTGCAAATTTGGGCATGTGTCCAATTTATACATGCAAATCAATTGGTTAACTAGCCAATTAGCGCTAACAATTGGGCACCAACAACCAAATATTGGTGTTAATTGGCAAAAATGTTGATTTATGTGCACATGTTGCAAAGTGCTATTCTAGTAGAACAAAGATGGATATACAGATTTCAGTCTACTTTTTTTAAAGTTCTCATTAATAAAGTAGAATGGAAAGTGTTTCCATAAGCAAAATAATTTTCCAATTGAAATTAGATGGAAGCCCCTATTGGTTCAAGCATGATGAAGTAAGAAACCAGTCAATAGACGATTGGCTGAATGATGTTAGTATCCTTTTAAGAAAGCTGGGCACCATGTTTCAATCAGAGGGGCATAATCGAAAGGCGCCGGCCATCTCTATGGGCGGCCATCTCCGGCGCCGCAAAGGGGCACAGCCAACCGTATTTTCGAAAAAGATGGCTGGCCATCTTTTTCTTCACTAATATGGTTGGGCTCGGCCAAATATCAGAGTTCATCGGGTTTCAGATGGCCAGCATCGGTTTTCGACCATGATGGAAAAAAATGCCGGTGATCTCAAACCCAGCGAAATGCAAGGCATTTAGTCATGGGAGGAGCCAGCACTGGCCCCTTTGACATGCCAGGACACCAACCGGGCACCCTAGGGGGCACTTCTAAAAATTAAAAATAAAAATAGCTCCCAGGTGCATAGCTCCCTTCCCTTGGTTGTTTAGCCCCCCCAATCCCCCCCAAACCCACTCCCCACAACTCTACACTATTACCATAGCCCTAAGGAGTGAAGGGGGGCACCTACATGTGGGTACAGTGGCTTATGGGGGGGTTTGGAGGGTTCAACATTTACCACCACAAGTGTAACAGGTAGGGGTGATGGGCCTGGGTCCACCTGACTGAAGTGCACTGCACCCACTAAAAACTGCTCCAGGAACTTGCATACTGCTATCAGGGAGCTGGGTATGACATTTGAGGCTGGCATAGATGTTGGCAAAAAAGTTTTTTTTTCGGGTGGGAGGGGGTTGGTGACCACTGGTGGAGCAAGGGGAGGTCATCCCCAATTCCCTCCGGTGGTCATCTGGTCAGTTGGCGCACTTTTTTGAAGCTTGTCAAGCCTGGCTTTTTTTTCCATTATCGGGCGAAGCCGGCCATCTCATGAGCACACCCCCGCCCCCGTCCTGCCTTCACTACCCTACCGACACGCCCCCTTGATGATTCGCCGGCTCTGCGATGGAAAGCAGTTAAACTGAGCCAAAATTGGCTTTCGATAATACTGATTTCGCTGGTTTCAGGAGATCGCCGGCCATCTCCCGATTTGTGTCGGAAGATGGCCGGTGATCACTTTCAAAAATGAGCTGGTCAGACTCATTGAGTGCAGAGAATCAGAAAGTATGTTCTATAAATGGCACTCAACTAAGAGCATAAATTTATAGAATAATGCTGAGTGCAGTTTTTGTTTGGTGCCCAAATCTGAACGCCATGTGTTGAATTCCCCCTATGTGTAGTCATGTTGAAAAGTTTTGAAACAAAATCAAAATTACCAATATTTCAAGTACTACAGGAAATTATTGTATTATTTATGATTTTAATGATTCTAATTTCTGGCAGCTTTTAAACATTGCAGCTTCCTGTTTTGTAGCAGGTTATCAACTTTTTGCATGTCTTGTATTCTTTGTTTAATTCATTCAAAATTTAGTTGAAATGCAGCTTTACTGAGGTAAATATTTCTGATAATTTACTGTGTAGTAACGTTATATTCTGTTGTCCATGCAACAGCACCAGTGGAGTAGCCAGAGAGGCAATTTGCAGTGGGTCTGAGCCCAAGGAGATTGGGCCAGAAGATTTATCTCTTCCTCACCCCTTCCACCTGCCACCCGCTGCCCACCGCAACCCAAACGAAAAGAAATATCTGAACTGGCGGGGATCCACAATCCCTTCCAGCCGAAGACCTCCCCCCCCCCCCCCCCGTCAAAAAGAGCACTTACACCCTATGTCACCGCAAGTAGTGTCCCAGAGTGACTGACACGGCCAGCCTCTACACATGCACACAAACTTAGCATGTTTGAGGGGTGGGGCGGTAGCGGCTCAGGAACACTGCAGCTGACTACACAGGGTGTAAGGGCTCTTTCTTCTAATAGGAGGCCTTCGGTTAGTGTGGCAGGACTTGCAGATCCCCACCACCCACACCAATGGAGCACTGATTTGGGTTTCGCCTGAGCCCAAATGGGTGAGCTCTAGCCCACTCAGGCCCACCCATGACTATGCCATTGAACAACATTAACTGCAACTTATTTGCAGCTTTCTGATGCTACAGGTGTTGGTATTGCAAAAATTAAGTATTCTCATTCATGCATGAGGTTTTATCAGTAATTTAATCTAAATTCATGATAAATAGTGCTTATATAACAATTTTCTATCCAGGGTTACTGTAGACCATATATCTATGTATTTTACATATGAACAGCATGGGTCATCATGATTAAACTTCTATATTATTTTTCAATGGCTCAATATAAAGAACTAAGTCCAGAGAACTGTGCCCCAATCTCAGTTTTGTGACATATGGAGCTGAACTACCATGATATAACCAAGAAGCTCAAGATTTCAGCACCTGCTGCATACAAAACAGTTACGAGAGCTGAACAACTGAAATCATTTGCATTGCATAAGAGAAGTGGTTGTTACAGGTTGACATCAGTGCAAGATGACTGACATTGTAAGAATTGTCAAGAGCTCACCTAAAGCTTTGAGCTTCTCAGTGCAGCTAAGATCCAGGCTATTTGAATTTGGCCTTAACTCATATAAACTTCAAAGTAACTGAAGCCTTCTGATAAAAGCATCCCCCTCAATATTCAGCCGGTTTTGGGCTGCAAGGTGACTGCCCAACACCGGCGGTCAGACCAGATATTCAATGCCAGGCCGTATCCAGTTATTGGCATTTTATATCTGCAGTGGCGTACCAAGGAGGGGGGCGGTGGGGGCGGTCTGCCCCGGGTGCACGCCACTGGGGGGGTGCCGCGCGCCTGTCAGCTCTTCGTTTTCATGCTCCCTTTGCCCCGGAACAGGTTACTTCCTGTTCCGGGGCAGAGGGAGCATGAAAATGAAGAACCGGCAGGCGCGCGGCACCACCTCCAGCGGCGTGCACCCGGGGGAGGGGTTCTTTCGCCGGGGGGGGGGGCGTCGCGCTGTTCCGGGGGGCACTGCACCTGGAGGCGGGGTGCATCAGCGATGCGCCCCGGGTGTCAGCCCCCTAGGAACGCCACTGTATATCTGGTTTCATTTCTGACTGTGGCATCTTAACTGGTTAAGCCGATATTCTGCGCTAACTGGTTAAGTGTTTAGCAGTTAAAGACAGACCTGCTATTTATGCAGCCTATTTTAACTGCTAAACATAGCCAGTTTGGAGCTGAATATCTGCGCCTACCCAGCTATGTCGTGCGATACAGCCGGTTAATGGCTAGCTGCTAACCATGAATATTCCGTGGAGATAACTAGTTATCTGCCATTGAATATCCACGGTTAGGCACTAAAACACCATTCCTGGACAGTTAAATAGTTTTGAATATCGGCCAGATCTATGATAGGATGCAATTAATTACTGGGGAAAGGTAAAGTTCAGTGACAAGTTCACCTTTACTCAGTTTTATTTTTACTACAGGTATGTGAGAAGACCACCAAACAAGTGTTGCAATAGACAATTCATGGTACCTATGGTGAAAGGCTGTAAAAAGTGTGGTTTGGGGTTGTGTCTCAGCTGTTGGTTGTGAAATTTCATGCTAATCCATTTCAACATGATGGAACACCTTAAACTCTGGCTATCACATCTTTGGTCTGTGGCCAGGTAATTACCTTGACTTTGATGGCATCCAAAATGTCTGGACAAGAGGAAGGTTGATGATAGAACCCCAATGTCCTCTGAGGATCTCCAGACAAAGATAGAAGATGCATAGGTTTCCAAATGCTAAAATACTTACTGTAAATGCCACCACTGTGGCTTGCAATACTAATATTAAGGATGGACATTATCATTATGGGCTATTGTTAAGTTGGGTTATTTCACCACAAGTCAGTTTATTTATTTATTTTTAAATTACATTTGTACCCTGTGGTTTCCCACTCATGGCAAGCTCAATGTGGCAGGCAATGGAGGGTTAAGTGACTTGCTCAGAGTCACAAGGAGCTGCCTGTGCCAGGAATTGAACTCAGGTCCTCAGGACCAAAGTCCACCACCCTAACCACTAGGCCACTCCTCCATGCATGGTCTCATTAGGAGGAAGTTATCAATGTGGGCTACTGTTAAGTTTGGTTGTATAGTACCCTTGTCCAAATGTCAAATCTGAAAATCTCACAAAAAATTCTATCTATAATACATGCGCAGAAACACTGAAGAAGAAGAACATCCAAGCACTCACAAAAAAGTGGCGAAAAAAGGCCTCAGTGAAGCCACCCAGCCAACCAGAGTTTTAAGACTTAGGCATGACTCACCATCATGGATCTGAAAAAAACTCCACTATATCAGGGTGCAAAGAATAATCTTTCAAAGCTCAGACAGAATAACCAAAACGCATGCCCACATCCACAGGAAAACTAAAATTTTGGTCACTGTTTAAACAAATTGGTAACGCATTTGTAATCCACTTATTTTATGTTGTCTATCCGGAGTAATAATCCTCTGTCATGACCACTGCTCTTAAATCTCAAGTAGGTAACTGACAAAACGACACCAGCAAGATTTTTAAATAGATAGGGCACCGTCTCCTTTTACAGAGGACAACCAATAACAAATCAGCATCACAGAAAAAAGTCACTAGGGACCACTCTCAAAAAAGGCGGACCATTCCACCTGAACATTCAAACCTTCGGGTTCAACAGAATTAAAGATAAAGATCCACTTCTGTTCTAGTTGTCGCAATAAATGTCCAAAATCCCTTCTACGCTGGGATCGATTAAGTTGTTCCAAAACAATACACTATAATGTCAAATTTATGGTTGTGTGGCTCATAGTGGGACACCAAAGGTGCTTCATGTTTGCATAATTTTAAACAGGAACAATGTTCCAACAGTCTTATTCTCAAACTTCTAGTTGTTTGCCAATGTACACTAAATCACAAGGGCCATGGATCAAATATTTGACTCCCGCCAATTCACAAGTTGTAAATGACTTCAAAGTACACTTTTTTCCAGTTTTAAAATGAAAAAAAAAAATCACTGCTTTCCAACATAATCTCCAGCATGAAGCTTCAATGATGTTTTGCGGTTTGGTTCCCTGAGGAAGAATATTGAAACGGGACTGTTGGCATCAATATGTAAGCTGGAGCATACATTTCAAAGATAAGTGTATTGAGGCACTTTTTGTAAGACAGTGATTGAAAGAGAAAAATTGATGCATGAACAGTGTTCAGGACATTTAAAATTTAAAATAAAAAACAATTAAAAAATTGATAGCCACGGGGGGTTTTCAAGTCGATGATGACTTTTTTGCGTGCAACCAAAATATTTTCTGAGTGGTTGCCGCAACGGTTGAGACTTTTCCCCCTTTTTCAAAAATAGACACCATAGTACTGCTA
The DNA here is from genome assembly GCF_901765095.1 of Microcaecilia unicolor. Classification (NCBI taxonomy): domain Eukaryota; kingdom Metazoa; phylum Chordata; class Amphibia; order Gymnophiona; family Siphonopidae; genus Microcaecilia; species Microcaecilia unicolor. Next base: position 78,775,154 of record NC_044037.1, on the reverse strand, counting down.
GTGTTGTGTGTGTAATAAATCCCATCCCCACAGAAACAGATGCCAGATGTTGAGGCTGCACAAACTTTCCATTCAAGGTCTTCAGTTGTAGAATAACATATGGAATGATGCCCATCATGCCACCTTAAAATATAGGAGTCACAACATAAATAATAAAATTGTTTCATGAGGAAAATATGCTGAATACTATCCTGCATCTTACCATTGGATGTATCAAAATTTAGGGCCCTATTTACTAAGGCGCATTAGCATTTTTTAACGTGCCTACAATTTGCGTGCGCGCTAACCATGTAGACACCTATAAGGATATTGTAGGCGCGTACACAGTTAATGCACATACATGATTAACGCATGTAAAAATGTTAGCACGCCTATAAAGCGGTTTAGTAAACAGGGTCCTTAATGTTTTTGAGCTATAGTATATAATAGTAGGGATAAGAACAGAGAGTTTTTCAGAGGTATAAATAATTTTGCAGTTGATGCTCCCACAATGTAGTGTGCACTGGAAAATACAAGGTTTCCAGCAACCCAACAGAAAATAGATTTTCCTTAGTCAATTTGATTAGGATATAAAATAAAAATATGCTAAAACTGAAAAGCAGTTTGTTGCACCTATAGCACGTGGTAATTCTCATGGTAGTTATGTAATGTACCTATAGTAATCCTGTCTGCAAGGATACAATGAAAGCCACATATCAAAGAAGACTGCATAGGCATTACCTGCTGTGCTTTGAAAATCCCCACTAATTTATTCTCTGTGGTCCTGACCTGCTATCAAGTAACAGTGGCAACTTTTTCTCTTTATTTCAGTGGCAACGGTGGTGGTCCTTGCTTTCTATTTCTTTCTTTGCTCTTTTAGGGGCCCTTTTACTAAGCTGCGTTGGGGCCTATGCCAATTCAGAGTTACCACCTGGCTACCGCATGGCCTGTGCGGTAATTTTATTTTTTACAGATGTCCTCTATGAGCACCAGAAAATATATTTTAATTTTCTGGTGCACAGCAAAAATCGGGTGGAAACTCCAATTTGATGCACGCATGCAATTACCGCACGGTTAATGCGAGAGATCTTACGGCTATGTCAATGGCTGGTGGTAAGGTCTCAGACCTGAAATGGACATGTGCCAATTTTTATTTTGCTGCACATCCATTTTTGGCAAAAATGTAAAAAGGCATTTTTTACAGGTGTGCTGAAAAATGGATCTGCGCATGCTCAAAACCGTGCCTACACTACCACAGGCCATTTTCAGCGCACCTTAGTAAAAGGACACCTTAATGTCATTTTAAAGCTCTATATGCCTTTCTGTTTTTTTTTTAAGTAGATCCTATTGGGGTCCTTTTTAGCATGCTATGGGAAAAGTTGGTCTTAGTGCACCCTTATATGGGTTTTTCTCACACACAAAGGCCAATTTTTTCCACAGCCAGAAAATGACTGATTTTCTATTTTTACAATTAATTGCTATGTGCTAATGTTTAATTAAATCAGTGGAATAAAAAATATTCTTCATTAAGAGGAGTCCATATACTTTATTCAAAAGTGGGATAGGGTTTGTGTTCAATTCTGGTCGCCGCATCTCAAAAAAGATATAGTGGAATTAGAAAAGGTGGAGATTAGGGTGACAAAAATGATAAAGGGGATGGGGCGACGTCCCTATGAGGAAAGGCTAAAGTGGCTAGGGCTCTTCAGCTTGGAGAAAAGGTGGCTGAGGGAGAGATATGATAGAGGTCTATAAAATAATGAGTGGAGTTGAATAGGTAGATGTGAAGCATCTGTTCACGCTTTCCAAAAATACTAGGACTAGGGGCATGCGATGAAGCTACAATGTAGTAAATTTAAAACAAATCAGAGAAAATGTTTCTTCACTCAACGTGTAATTAAACTCTGGAATTCGTTGCCAGAGAATGTGGTAAAGGTGGTTAGCTTAGCGGAGTTTAAAAAAGGTTTGGACGGCTTCCTAAAGGAAAAGTCCATAGACCGTTATTAAATGGACTTGGGGAAAATCCATTATTTCTGGGATAAGCAGTATAAAATGTTTTGTACATTTTTGAGATCTTACCGGGTATTTGTGACCTGGATTGGCCACTGTTGGAAACAGGATGCTGGGCTCGATGAACCTTTGGTCTTTCCCAGTATGGCAATACTTATGTACTAAGATGCATAATGGAAAGAAAAGCACATTAGGACATCCCCTGATGAAGGAAGGGTGAAACGAGTTCCCGTCGTTACACTCTCTATATCGCCTTTGAGCATTTCCAGCACAAAACTAAGCCTTTTCCTCCAACAACGTACTACTAATCATTTCTACAGTGCTACTAGATGTATGCAGTACTGTACACATTATATACAGGTAATTTCTGGCCCTAGAGGGCTCACAATCTACGTTTTTGCATATGGGGCAATGGAGAGTTAAGGGGCTGCAGGATCAAAGCCCTCTGCACTAACCAGTCCTATATAATAATTCTCACCTTCAACAGGATGTGCTTGGGACCGTGCCTGCTGGAAGTGGTCTGCTAGGCAGGCACGCACTAATCTCAGTGACATCAGTGACAGACAATTTGGCAAAGCAAAACAATCTGAATGCTGGCCATTAGGACACAGGGTAGATAGGAGAGTTTTAAAAGACTGAAGGAAACAAAAGTGTTCGGGGGGGGGGGGGGGCAAGTTCTGAATGAATGAAAGAAATGAAAATTTACGAGAGGAACACAATCTGAATGCCGGGCATTTGTACACAGGGTAGATAGGACACTTTCTTTTAAAAATGAAGGACGTGAAAGTATTACATCTTGGGGGAGGGGTGAGGAAGAAAGCGGTGGGGTATCCGGATACTGGGCGTTAGGGCCACGGGGGTACATAGACTTTTGAAAGCCTTAAGGAACCCAAAGTGTGGGAAGAAGGAGGAAAAGGAGGGGAGGGAACGGGGTGAGGGGCATTAGGAACAGGGGAGGGGGCCCTGTCACACACTCATTCTCACACATACACTGTCACACAGACAGTCTCACTCTGTCACACACCCGCACATTCACTCTGGCTCTCTCTCTCAAACATACACACTCCCAGGAAAACCTTGCTAGCGCCCGTTTCATTCGTTCCAGAAACGGGCCTTTTTTACTAGTTTTGAATAAAGTATATGGACTCTTCTTAATGAAGTATATTTATTACAGTGTGTACTAGATATTTCAGTGGAATATATTCTCCAATTATGTGCTAATGTTGCCATTAACAGATATTAGTTTGTGAGCCCTTACAGCCACCCATTCTGTAGGAAGTAAGGGCTCACATTCTAATCCAGCGCTAATCAGTTAACGCACGGCAACATAAATGCACTAACTGATTAGCACAGAAATGCCCACTCTCTGCCCCCGATATGCCCCCTCCAAAGAAAAAAAATCTTTTGCAGTGGTGTTTGCATGCAAATGTCAGATTTATTGCAGGATGCCTAAGCCTTTTTAAGCAGCGTTGAACACACGTTAGTGCCTAATGCAGCTTAATAAAAGGACCCCTTGATTATGAACCACTTGCATGTTATTATTGTTAACATGAATTTAAACAGTCATCTCATGGGAGCTCTAATCCTCCACTGTAGACATAATTAAGTTGTTATATTTGTAAGACAAGAATCTTTTGGGAATCCATTCAAAATACCAAATGGTAGAAAAAGAGAAAAGAGAAACCTTTAGTAATATAAGCATTAATATTAACTAACAGAATCAAAATTTATGCATAGGCAAAAAATTTGTAAGCAAAATTAAATAATACATGCAGCATCTTCTTTATACCTAATTATGAGGTCTATGCATAGAGGGTCCCTTTTAGTCAGCTGTTGTAAAAAGTGGCCTGTGGTAGTGTCAACAAATGAAATTGCGCGAATTGGGCCAGTTTTTTACCGCAGCTGGGGAAAAGGCTTTTTAAAAAAATGGAATATTAAATTGCTATGTGCTAAAATTAGTAGCACGTGGCTATTTGCTACCTGAGCCCTTACTGCCACCCATTGATCTAGCGGTAAGGACTCGCGTGTTAAATAAGCAGTGCACGCAATGTGGCCACACTGCCGATTACAGCTGGGAATGCCCCCCACGGTAGAAAATAGAAAATTATTTTCTACCACAGGAAACAGCATGCACCAACTTCAGAATTACTGCCAGGTGCCCGCACTACCCTGATGATAGTGCTGATTTGGCATGCGCTACCCATGTGTTAGCCCTACAGCTTCTTAGTAAAGAGCCTCTAAAGTAGTATTTCCCCAAGCCTGGATTATTTCATGACTAGGGAAAGAAATAATCTTTCAAGACTCCAGGGAGTCGATATTACAAGTAATTTAACTGTCCAGAAATGGCTCTTGGCTGCAACGGCATCTATGCAGGATGCAAAGAACAACTTATAAAGAAACTACAGACTGCCCAAAACACGGCAGCCAGACTAATATTTGGAAAAACACGTTTCGAAAGTGCCAAACCCCTCCGAGAAAAACTACATTGGCTCCCAATCAAAGAACGTATCGCCTCCAAAATCTGCACGATGGTTCACAACGTTATCTACGGCGAAGCCCTAGGATATATGACAGACACTTTGTTTAGGGAACATACGTTTTTGTTTCTTTGGTAAGCCTATAGATGTGGAGACCACTGACCCTGAGCATTTTTATTTTAGGTGGCAAGGGACTTCTTTGATGGCCTTTGCTCCAGAGTCTACTTTCAAATAGGACCAGACACTTTGCAAAATAATACATAATCTTGCAAAAAGGCACTCAAAACTTATATAGGAAAATTACCACATCATAAAAGCTCTAACCCAACTATGAAAAGACAATGCTATAAATATTACATTGTGCCTCAGAGCACCTATAAACCTAGAGCAGAATCCTTTATCTCAATCACACATGGAGAATATGGACAAGATCCTCACCAGATACAGATTAGGGAATCACATACATGCAGAAAAAAAACTGATACAAGAAAGCTAGTCTCCATAAGCAGGGCAATACTGGTAAAAGAGAAACAGAAATGCATTTTCGCTTGTCTGCTAAATACAAAAATAGAAAAGATGTACATTTCTCAAGTGGGCACATTTCAGTTCTTAAAAGTATTACATTACAATCCTTTTTTTCCCCCCTTTTATACCTTTGTTGTGAGACCATTGTATTTTTTAATTGGACTAGTCCCAGTGTCTTTTCCTCTATCGGTCTTCTATTTCTTATCTTTCTGCTTCTGTTCTTCCCTTCCTTCTCTACATCTGTCTGACCCTATTTTTAATGTTTATTTTCTCACTAAAACATCAGCTATTTCAGCCACATGCAGTTTGAACTGTACAAAGGTTCTGTAGCCACAGAGACCCATGGTTTAAACGAATTAGTCTGGAATCCTATAGCCTAGCTGCTCTGCAAAGCAGGCAGGAGCTGCCTGCCATGAAACTCACCACTGCCTCCAAAACATCAGTCAGACCCAAGCAAAACCAGCTTTCATGCATGGTTGTTTGTGGCTGGAGTGACAAAGGAATGACAAGCCCATATTTCCCACCCTATTCTACCCCATAGCAACGCCTATGTGCTCAGGTTCAAAATAGTGGCTCAGATTCCCCAGTGGTAGTCTCATAGTATTAGCACAAAGGATAAAGCTATCGATGGCATGTGAGAAAACACAATTTGAGGTTTTAACATGTCATTTCAAACGAATGCACATCACTAATTGTTTTTGCACCTTTGTCTTAAGCATACAGAGACACTGTCCTGTTTTGCCTCTGATTAAGGACAGTTTGTGGAACATTATTGCACCACTTGTTATACCCTTGGTCTATTATATTTGTTTTGCTTGAATGTGTTGAAATGCTCTAATGTGTTTTCTTTTCTATGGCCATTCAACTGGTTTATTGTTATTCTGGTTTGACTTGCAGTACAGTTTGGTTTTCTCTTAGATTGTGTCACTTGCCCTGTTTCTTACAGACCCTGGTCTCTGACAAGTTTCATTCCTTTTACATTCAGCACTTTGAAGGAATGCTGGGGGCTGGGTTGAGGAAATGTATGGACATTGTCTGACCTCCCCCCCCCCCCCCTTTACCGTAAAGAATATTTTTCCACCTGGCTTGTGATCCTTGGGGCATAAATAGCATTTCTTCTGCTAGCAGCCCTCTTTGATTGTGAATATTCTCCTTTACTTGAGGTAAGTGCTATAGCATTCTTGTGGAATTCTTTATTATCCTTCATTCACTTTTCTTGCATTGACTCTTTTTAGTCTTTCTTGTATGTCATTCATTTTGTTTAGCTTTCTCAGCCACATGAGCCTTAACCCGCTAAACAAAAATGCTGCTTCTCCAGCCAGCAGGCAAGCTGGATCAGCTGCAGAATTGAAAGACCTTTGACTGCCTCCATGCTGAGGAATGTTGTATGGTTCAAGTGTGTTTCCTGCCTATATATTTTTTTATATCAATTGGAACTTTGATATTTCATTTATGAGCAAACTACAAAATTGACAAGTAGCTTAACCTACAATACTGTGTCTGAAGCAGAACACAGCCCTCTCCCCTAAAGCCCGACTGACGTAAAAGAGTGGGATAAGAACAGATTAAGAAACAGCCACTTTGAGGTAAACAAATCCTTTGAGGACAACTGTCCCTTAAATACCAGAAGAGAATAGGGATGCCAATGACATATCCTATTTTGTTTCATTTAGGAAAACTGATAAAATGTTTCCTCCAGCCCTGCCCCCTACCAACTAAACTCATGATGAACAACTTATTGAAAAGTTCCCTTTCCCTGGGCTTCTCTTGCGAATATTCGTCCCACCTCCTTGACATAGAGTGATATTCACGCTTGTCATGGAATGCCTAGAATTAACCCACTTGGAGACATCACCCACAGATACAGATCTGATTTCAGCTCCAGTGCAGGCTAATAAAACAAACAAAAAAAAGAAGATAAGATGATATTTTTTTAATTGGACTAACAATATACTTTTTTTACAAGCTTTTGAAGGCAGTGCTTGTTCGTTGGGTCAGAAATGAGCAAAAGATAACAAATATCAGAGTATATAAGTAAAACATAAAAGCATTCCAATGACAGTCTCACAGGGAAAGCTAGGAATTGGGGGGGGGGAGGGGGCAGAGAAGAAGCAGGGAGAGATGGATGGGTGATCAGAGGGTGAAAAACCAGTTTAAATGTTATGGTTCATAATGTGATAAGAAACTTAGATATTTGTTTGTGTCAAATATCTCTTCTTTTTAACTTCAAAGGTCTTATGTTCCTGGATTGTTTAAAAATGTCCTCTTAGTATTCTGACCATAAAGTCATTGGTGCAGTGCTGTGGTCTTGCAAAGTGCTCTCCCACAGAGCTGTTACCTTGGTTCGTCTCCATGCAATTTCTCCAAGTTGGTTAATTTTGTGCATGACCAAACAAATGAAGCTGGATAATCCAATGCATGAAGTCCTTTATTGGGACCAAAGATAAATTACCACACAATAAAATGATAAAAGATAGCTGGACTCAACTCAGGCTGTGTTTTGGCACTGTTGCCTTAATTAGGAGTCCATTGGAAAGTGTGTGGTTTTCATATGGGTTTGTAATCAGTAGAAATAAAACAAAATAAAACATGGAAAACAAAATAAGATGATACCTTTTTTATTGGACACAATACATTTCTTGATTAGCTTTTGAAGGTTGCCCTTCTTCGTCAGCTCGGAAATAAGCAAATGTTGGTAGATGACAGTATATATGAACGAAACATCAAAGCATTTCAGTGACAGTCTACATGCATTGAGACAGGGGATGAGTGAAACATCAAAGCATTTCAGTGGCAGTCTAACAGGATGGGGGTGGATAGGTGTGAGTCAGGGAGCCAGGAGAGCAATACAATTTAGAAAGCAATACAATTTTATGCTTTGTAATGGGCTAGAAAACCCAGATCTTTGTTACGTCCTGTCTGGTGGGTGTCAAAATATTTAATCATTTTGCCTTCAAAGGTCTTACGTTCCTGTATTGTTTTAAAGTTCCCTTTCAGGATCCTTACCATGAAATCACTGGTACAGTGTTCTGGTTTTGTAAAGTGCTGTCCCACAGGCGTGACATCTTTGTTTGTACTGGCATTTCTCATATGATATCTATGTAAATTAAATCTCTTCTTTAGCATCTGACTTGTTTCTCCAATGTAGCAGCCTTCATCACACTTTTTACACTGAATGATATATACCACATTGGAAGATGAGCATGTGAAAGATTCCTTAATGTTGAATATTTCCTTTGTGAATGATTGTGGGGTCCTGTGAGATATTTTGTCATAGTTTGCAGCTGGATATATTGCAAGGATGTGTGCCATTCTTTTCTTTTTGAGTCTGTGTTGGGAGCTTACTTCTAATTAGCTTGTGTTTTAAGTTGGGTGGCTGTCTGAAAGCCAGCACTGCTGGGGATGGGAATATCTCTTTCAGTAATTCATTCTCCTGGAGTAGAGGCTGCAGATCTCTTATGATTTGTCTTAATTTTTCCAGCTCTGGGTGCACTATTACCAGCAGATGACATTCATTTCAAACAACAGCCCATCCTTAATGATTCTTGTCAGGTTTTCCAGATCTGGATTGTATGTCACTACAAGGGGAAATCTCTCTGAGGGTTTTCTTTTCTTTATACTGTAATTAGTTTTGTCTGTGTGTTTTGGGGGAAGAGGCAATCTTTTGGAGATTATGTTGGGGTTGTTTGAAGAATCCAGTCAGAATTTTAAGGTGTTTTTCTCTGACCTTTGGGTGAGAGCATATACCTGTGCAGGCTGAAATCTTGAGCTTATCAGTTTGTGAAAGAACCTTCCCTCCTGCTCTTCCTTGTTATGTGCTGGAGCCTACTGACTTAAAGCAATACCCTGTGTGGCTGCTGCCTTTGCACTGCAGAAAATGAGAAAAATGGGACATTAATATGAACAAAGCTCTGACAATGTTTGCTTTATGTATGAAAAGCATGCCCCTGAGAGAAAAGACGATAGCACTGCACATACCTTGGCTGTGGCACTACAAAATGAAGGTATTGTTGATAGAACCAGCAGCATATTTCTACAGCTATTTGGAGCTACTTGCATCATAAGCAGGCTTTGGAGACACAACTTTCCATATTATTGGGGTATTGAACACAACACAAGCAACCCATCCCAGGGTAGACTAATGGAGATTGCTAGGGGTGCTCAGCACCCACTGCACCCACACAGCTTGCACCTATCCTGTGGCCTTGCCATGGCATTTAATTGATACATCTCTGGTGAACTGACACATTGATAATGTAACATAAAACTGTACAAAGTTCTTTGTAGCAGATTAACCAAACCCATGTGTGCAGGTGTGTATGTGTGTGGAGGGGGGAGGGGGGAAACAAGAGTATTAGGACGGGGTTAGTTGGAGACACATAGCCTAAACTGTGTAGATTACCATGGTGTCTGCAATGTAGGAAGGTTTGGGGGAGGGAGAATGCAGTGAGAGCACCCTGAAGCACTTGGTTTACAGTACATAGGGATATCTATTACCAGATAGTGGGGGTTATGGGAAGACATGGAGGGGAAGGATGGATGGGTGGTGAAGACAATAAGACATAAGGGAATGATCACAACCATGTTGTACATATACAGTGTTGAATGTATCAAATACATCACTGCCAGTTGTCTGTGAATGCTGTCAATGTGGAACCATTTTACAGTAGCTGGTTACTGACCTTCCTCTTTCTCCAGCTGTTGTTGGACCCCCTTCATATATTGCTGCTTGTCCTATTTGAGATGGCACTTCCTCTTCCAGAGGCACTCTATCCTGCTTATAATCGAAAGAGAAAAACGCCTATATTGCGACCCAAATCGGGAGATGGGCGTCTTTCTCCCATGGGCGCCCAAATCGGTATAATCGAAAGCCGATTTTGGGCGTTTCCAACTGCAATCCGTTGCAGAAATGGGGGCATGTCGGAGGCGTGGTGAAAGCGGAACTGGGGCATGGTTATCGGCAAAGGAGAGATGGGCGTCTTTAGCTGTTAATCGAAAAAAAGGCGTTTTTACCGCGATTTTGGGTCACTTTTTGTGGACCCTTTTTTTTCACGAACAACTCCCAAAAAGTGCCCCAACTGACCAGGTGACCACTGGAGGGAATCGGGGATGACCTCCCCGGACTCCCCCAGTGGTCACTAACCCCCTCCCACCAAAAAAAACCCACTTTAAAATCTTTTTTTCCAGCCTCTATGCCAGCCTCAAATGCCGTACCCACCTCCATGACAGCAGAATGTGTTCTATCCTGTGACAGCTTTTCCCTGGTTCTGATGTGGCTCTCGGGTGAGTGTGACACCTTTTCTGTTATGCGCACTATAGAGTGACATCAGCATTGCATTGTGGTGGGTGTAGGGTATTGGGCTCCGTGATTCCACTAGCTTGTGGCAAATGCTCACGATGTTGGTAGGCTCTACTCCCATGGTGCTTTTCCCCCTGCTTACTGGGTCAGAGTATGCCCTGTTTTGTTTCCGGTAGTCCATGAGGTAGTGGCCATTTTTGTAAGCCAGTTTTAGATCCCTTTCACGAGTTAGCCACGTTACAGAACTTAGTTCTTACCTTGAATGTGGCTGAAAAGAGGGTATTGTACACCATTCTGCCAGCTCTGATCTACTGCTAATCTCATTACCAGGGAGACTCGTTGCCAGTGGGGCACAACCTCTATCTGCAGTTAACTGTGAGTAAGCATGCTTATTCCAATAAAGGACGTTTTCGGAGACATTAGTCTTCAGGTGTCAACTGGTGTGCCAATGTTATATAGCAGCAACAAGTCCTAGAGGCCTGCGTGTATGCAGGTCCCTGGAGCACTTTTAGTGGGTACCGCAGTGCACTTCAGCCAGGTGGACCCAGGCCCATCCCCCCTACCTGTAACACTTGTGCTGGTAAATGGGAGGTCTCCAAAACCCACTGTACCCACATGTAGGTGCCCCCTTCACCCCTAAGAGCTATGGTAGTGTTGTACATTTGTGGGTAGTGGGTTTTGGGGGAGGGGGGGTTGGGTGCTCAGCACCCGTGGTAAGGGAGCTATGCATGTGGGAGTGTTGTCTGAAGTCCACCGCACTGACCTCTAGGGTGCCCAGTTGGTGTCCTGGCATGTCAGGGGGGCGAGTGTACTACGAATCGTGGCCCCTCCCACAAACAAATGGCTCGGATTAGGACGTTTTTGAGCTGGGCGTTTTTAGTTTCCATTATCGCTAAAAAAAAAAAAAAACGCCCAGCTGAAAAACGTCCATTTTTTCAAAAATACGGTCTGTCCTACCTCTTCACGTACCCGTTTTTGGACATAGACGCCCATGGAGATAGGTGTTCACGTTTGATTATGCCCCTCCACGTGTACTTTCAGATATGCCAAACTGTGTGTCCCCTCAAGCTGATGGACACCCTTTATAGAATTGTGCTTTATGTGCAAAGTGGGCACACTCTTATTAAAAGTGTGCAAAGAGTGCACACTGTTTTCTGATAGTACATTCATCCACAAACTATCATGCATGTTTGAACCATCGTTCATATGCAGGCATACACACACTGTTGGAAAAGTGTGTCCTTATTTTCTCATTAATGACAGCTGATGCCTAGCTTACACATGACTGGAGCATGGGCAGGACATAAATGGGACTCCCACTTGCATGCATAATTATAGAATACTCTAAGTAGCTTGCTCTATGGTTCGTGCAAGTGCAGGAACTTAAACTTTAAGCATGTCAGTACCGAGTTATGCAAAATTAATAATTTTCTAACCCACTCACTGAGGCCCTAATGCTCAAAGCTTACCGTGCTTGCAATGTTTGATTAAGGGCTAGATGCACTAAAGTTAATGAGCCAGCAACGTGGGTTCTGCCAGTTTAACGTGCAAGTAGTAAACAGGGACATGCACAAAAGGGCATTTTCCTGTCACGGTAGCAGCTAACGAAAATGAAATGCAAATGATCCAAAGGCTATTATAATGAGATGCACTACCATTTTCCGATCCCCTTACTGTGGAAAAAATAACGGGAGGTCTACATCTCTCGTTGGGGCAAAAGAAAGAACCGGAAGAAAAAAAATGTCGTCAGGTGGTGGGAGGCGGGGCTGGTGGTTGGGAGGCAGGAATAGTGCTGGGCAGACTTGTACGGTCTGTGCCCTGAAAATGAAAGTTACAAATCAAGGTAAGATATGCACAAAACCTAGCACATATGAGTTTGTCTTGCTGGGCAGACTGGATGGACCGTGCAGGTCTTTTTCTGCCGTCATCTACTATGTTACTATGTTAAGACATCCTTTTTGGACGTCCTTCACCTGTTTAAAAAAAAAAAAAAACAAACACTCCAAAAAGATGTTCTTTTTGGACGTCCTTTACTTTTTATAATAATAAACACTCCAAAAAGATGTCCTTTTTTGGACGTCCTTCACTGCGTGATCCCGTTTAGCTCAGCTGAGAGAGACCTGGAGGTCTCTCAGCCAATCACAGCGCACTTAGCTGAGCTAAACACGCTGTGATTGGCTGAGAGAGACCTAGGGGCAGAAGATGGACGGATGTCGAAGATGTGGATGATGGACGTCCTCAACTGCGCTCTCCTGCGAGGATCACGGAAGGGAGGAACCCGAGCCGCATCGGAGCCTTTCTGCAGCAGGCCATGGAGGGGGTGAGCGGCGCGGCGTCTTCTTTTCCTGGGTTGTACAGGGAGGTGCAAGGACGGCCACAGGCAAAGCAGAAAAAGCGGACGTCATCAGGGACATCCTTTTTGGACGTATTTGGCATGCGCAGAGCAGCCAGCATAACGCTTGGCTGCTCTGCACATCCTCAACCAGCCGACTGGCTTCCGAGGGAATAGAGAATGCAAGTGAGTTACAACGAGCAGCTCATTTGCATTCCATTTCCTTTATGCATGGCCATTCCCTACCGATTCGCTATGGAATCGGTAAAGGAAGGGCTCTTCCGAGGACCTTAGTGCATCTACCCCTTTGGCTGGTTGTAGCCAGTCTAGTGTGCATGTTATTCTGCATCTAATGCACAAAGGGATTCTACATTGCTTTTACCATTTGCTGTAGAAGCTACCGATAATCCTATGTAAATGTATTACAACCAGCTCATTAGTATTAAAATGAGCATTACATGCGATGCACAGATGTTTTTGTGTACTGCAGAGAAAGGAGCACCTACCTTTAATGTGCAAAAGTTTCCGGCAGGTCTGGACCTGTCGTTGCATGAGGGTGACTTCTCGGTGGAGCAGTCTGCTTGCACAACTTATCCAGTGGAGCAGTCTACTTGCATTTTTTAATAGTATCTGCATGTGTGTGTAAAATGTGCCATGTGTGCTTATTATGTGTGTGTGCATCCCACATGTAACACTAGTGCTAAAATGTTGCTGTGGAATTAAAAAAAAGGAAACTCCAAATATGACATCACTGGTTACATGCCTTTTTTCCTGGTTAGAACATCAATGCTTACTGAGAGACTGCTCTGTTTATATGCTAGGCACTTTCCCTACCCAGCTGCTTGCAGAATTTCTGCACATCTTATTTGCATACAGTTTCCTTTGTGCATCAGTCGCTGTTTTGAAATCAGTAAGTTCAACTGAAGCTATAAATGCAGGCAGTACTTAACAGCAACCAAAATGATAGCGGAGATGGAACTTCTCCCATATGACTAAAGGCTAAAGAGGTTAGGGCTCTTCAGCATGGAAAAGAGACGGCTGAGGAGGGATATGATTGAGGTCTACAAAATCCTGAGTTGTGTGGTGCAAGTGGATGTAAATTGATTTTTCACTCATTCAAAAAGCACAAAGATCAGGGGACACTCAATGAAACTGAAAAATACTTTTAAAACTAATAGAAGGAAATATGTTTTCACTCAAAGAATAGTTAAGCTCTGGAACTCGTTGCCAGAGGATGTGGTAACAGCAGTTAGTCTATCTGGGTTTTAAAAAGGTTTGAACATATTCTAGAAGGAACAGTTCATAGTTTGTTATTGAGATGAACATGGGGGAAGCCACTGCTTGCCCTGGGATTGGCAGCATGGAATGGTGCTACTAATTGGGTTTCTGCCAGGTACTTGTGACATGGATTGATCACTGCTGGGGGCAGGATATTGGGCTGGATGGACCATTGGTCTGACCCAGTATGGCTATTCTTATGACTTATGAGCATCTGCCTCTCAATCTTTGAAAATTAATATCAATTGTTTAATTATCTTTTGTTTGATGCTCTGTCATGGGTATCGAGTAGGATTTCATTCTGGTGAAGACGGGATAAGGATAATGTGATTGTGTGTGTGTGTGTGTATTATCTCTGAAACCTCTCTGTAAATAGGAAACACATCCTTAACAAACAATAATTCTAAAGTTTTATTTTCTGAATAAATAGATGTATACAGAAATGTATGACAATTTTAGTGTAAAAAATGTTGCTAGCTATATCTTCTTCTGAAATGGAACAAATATGCAGTGAACCAGTGCATTTCACAGTAAGTTAATATGATAATGTGGAAGCAAGATATGCACTAAGTCCCTTTGCACATTGTTTTGTCTAGTTTCAGAAAACAGTTTGTGGCAGAAATCTTTATAGATCAGAAAAATGGGAGTTCATTGTGAGCAACCTCCACTCAATTGTAAATTGCCTAGAAACAGCCTAAAGCATATTTCGTTTAACTGTGAAAACATAATCTCAACAATGAAAGATCTTTTCATAAGTTTAGTAAGTTTCAAGTTCCACGTTTCCTCTTTATTAGATATACCACCCATCAAAAAATCAGTATGTAGGCAATTTACAGTAACATCTCTTAACATAAACTGAATAAAAGTTAAAAATTAAATAACAATGAAAGCAGAAAATCACTCTGCTACCCCTCATCCTTCTAAATCCCCTGCCCCCCCCCCCCCCCCCCCATACACTTACCCACTATGAAGCACAACATCATTATAAAGGAAAGGCTGGAACCAAAAGCCTTCAAAAAGTAATAAGATTGCATACATTTTTTTAATATGATTTTTGTCGTAAATCTAAGGGAAAAGCATTCCACAATGTAGAGGCCAGAACACAGAAAAGTTGAACAGTAAGTGAAGTCAAGATGTGCCTAAAAGATGGAACAACCAATAGATTTTGCTAGGAGGAATGTAAATATCATAACAACATATAACTTTTTTTCAAAACATGTCCTTACCCATAAATATGTTCTCTTGAACTTGAGCATCCCCATTAAAATGAATTGCATTGCTTAATCACAAAAAATCTCTGAATAAATTAATTTTGGGGCCAATTTAAAATGCTATGTTAATCCTTAGCATGATGATTTACTCAGATTTTGTGTGGATTTTCCTGCACAAATAGTTCTAACCAACATTATTAAATTTTAGCCCTCAAAAATATGCAACAGATCACCATGCTTAGGATTGACGTGATCATCACTGAAATATATGTAAATGAGCTGAATTCTGATTTATTCCTAATGTAATAAACTATGCTATATTTTAGCATGTTTTTTTACTCCAGATTTAATGCTGAATCTTTACTTCAGCTCTGGAGCTGTAGCAAAGATTTTAACATGAGTGCTAAAGGGTCAGAAGTTAAATGCAGCATATCTCTGATGATTACAGGGTACAAAGGTGGCACAGGAAACCCACCTAACAGGAGACTGGCATGTGCTGTAGCTACTAGTCGGGCATGCTCTTCTGTCTGTGAAACAGAACTCTGTGTCTTTATGAAAATTACTGTCTATTTCAGAAAAATAGAACATGTATTAAAGTGCCTTACTCTTTTGTCCATACTGGGTCATCTTCAGGGAGAAAAGTGTATTACTACATTCCTGGAAACCCAGCATGTCCTATCACATTGGTGAGATCTTCTGTCCCCTTACAACACTGTCAGGTACTCCAGAGGCAAATGTAGTCTGCTAATAAATGGCTCAGCACCACAATCAATATTGGACTTCTATTAAACTTATAGGAATGCCATGTTAGATATAGTGAAGCTCCTATATGCTTTTCCAACACCACCAACTTCAACATTCAGGTAATAACATTGTCTAATGAAGAAAGGTAGGCCGGCGAGGGGCATGCCGAGCAGACGCACATAACATGGCAGCTGCTGCCCGGCAACTCCTGCGTCATAGCGACCCTTCCTTTCCGGCTTCCCCAACGGCGATTGAGATGACGCGGCAGGAGACTCGCTTGCCGTTGGTTGGGAAGCCGGAAGGGGCAGGGCTACAGGGGAAAGCATAAAAGCTGCCAACGAGGGCTAAGGAGCCTCTTGTTGGCAGCGAAATACAATGATTGAACAAAACTAAGAATTATTTTATGTTTAACAACAATTTTTATCTTCAAACTAAAGGGGTGGCAATAGGGGCCAGGGATGCCCCCACAATAGCATGTCTCTATATTGCAAATTATGGAGAAAGCATTGTATATGGATTTCAATTTAATATGCACATAATACAATGGAAATGTTTCATTGATAATGTTCTCCTTATATGGGGTGGTGACAGTGATACGTTGCAGCGATTTATTCAATATTTAAATGATTATGATAATAATATATCATTTACACCTCATGTAGGAGTACATCATGTTGAATTTTTGGATGTGCAAATCCAAAATATTAATGGCAAATTTTTCACTCAGTCTTAGAGAAAACAGAATAACAGGACTACTATCCTACATTATCATAATCATCATCCTAAAAAAATGAAGGATAGTATTCCTGTAGGTCAGTTCCTTCGTATACAAAGATTATGTACAGAACAGGCAGTGTTTCAACATCAGGTGGGGCATATGAAAATTAGATTTAAACAATGTTGATATTCATCCAGGGTTATATATAAAAGACTAGTTTCTATATATCATACCTAAAAATTTGGCAGCTGAAATAAAATTTGCCTAAGCACATTATATTCTAGGCATAGTTTATAGAATAAACCTACATTTCCACATAGTTTATAGACTGCACCAAGTGCGGACCCGCACAACTACATTTAGTCATGGGCAGTTATGCCAAGTAAAATCTTGTGTAAATGCTGATGACTAAATTAGGTATGGACTGGGTATATTCTATAACAATATGCATAGATTTAAGAAATGCCCATGAGCCGCCCATTCCACAACCATGGCCACACCCCCTTTTCAACTATGTAACTTAGGTCCAGATGCACTAAACTTAACGAGCCAGCAATGTGGTTTTTAAACTGGTTCTAGCCAGTTTAGCACGCAAGTAGTAAACCGGGACATGCAGAAAAGGGTTCTCTGAGCCATTTTCCTGTCACGGTAACAGCTAACGAAAACGGAAGGCAAATGAGCTAATTACTATTATAATGTGAATGCGATGCGATGCGATGTGATGCATTACCGTTTCCAACCCCATGCAGAAAAGCAGTCCCTACCTTTACCATGATATATTGAACGTGTGCTCAGGGGCTGCCGGTAACTCCAGAGCTGTCATAACCACGTCATAACACGTCCATATAGTGCATGCATAAGCCTCTACAATGTGCTATTTATGCATGGGTACGCACGTGTGCGCATTTGTCAGAGAAGTCATGGCTGCATGCAGGAGGAAGTCCAACTTCTCCGACATGGATGTGCTGTGGCTAGCACAGCTTTATGTGGTCACTTCACACTCTGACACTTACGTGCACTACCATGAAAAAACCCCAGGTATTCATAGTCTGCTATAGACTGCTCATCCATGTCTCTATCCACATAAGAGAACTTAGCCCCTAATGGAGTGATTACTCTTGTGTGACAATCCACTGTTCCTGCCTTTTTGGACATGCTTGGGTGGTAGAGTGTAGCTTGGCCCTTTGTGTCCCAACTTTAAGCGCCCCCTGTTAGTGTGATGCAACAGTATCCCACTTCTGTGTGCATCTCTTGAAGAGCATAGCTGACTGTGACATAAGTTGCACCATAAGGGGCCTTTCTGTGCCCCCTGCACAAATCTGTTTCAAAACAACCTACTTCTTCTGTCCCAAGTCTTACGTCCAGTATGCGCACCATGTAGAGCACACATCTTTTGGACTGATTACTAGTTTCCATCATGCTAGCTTGATCTTTGATATCTGATGGAAAATGTCGTATAAAGGGGGCCAAAACCAGGTGCATTGATCCTGCCGCTGCATGATTGGGTAACTTTTGCTGCAGAACCAATAAAAAAGGGCATATGACCATGTTAGCCAGTACCTAAGAAAAAGGTATTGAATGATGCTTACCATATGTGGCGAAAGGCTAGGTGACATTATGGACTTTTTCTTATTTTTTTTCTTCCTCTGCTTAGTATTTGGTTTTCTCTGTTTTTCTCTTCTTTTGTTGTGGTGTCAGAAATACTATATTTACTTATTTTATTCCTTTGAGTCATGTTGCAGGTTCACCCTATTCTTATTTACTCTACGTTGACTTCATCCAGAAGCTGCATACCATTTCCCGTGTGCAACCCTGACTGTAAACCCTCTACTGCAACCGTATGTCGACTGTGTCCTCTTAATACCAGAATCACCACTGACTTCTGTAAATTCATCTGGCACATGGATATTTCTACACAAACATTATGAACTTTAATTTTCTATTTTTATTCGTACCTTGTATTGAGACCAGTTACAATTTATAATAACATCTCTGTCTTGCTCTTTCCAGACATTGCCAGACAGAGGGGGGATAGTTTGCATATTGGATATTGGATAGTGTGGGTACACCTATCACACTACAAGAAGGTAGCAGAACCTGGAGCTGAAATTGGGTAACCAGAATAGACCAACTTCTCGCAGGAATAATCCCGGCTACAAAGGGGGGGGGGGGGGGGTGCTTCAATAGGAACCCTTGTCTCAAGCCTGGTGAAGAAAACAACAACCCAAGCGAGAACTTAGGATCAAAATGGAAGCCTTAACATCTGATCCAGAAGACCCATGTGAGCAATGGACTTGTAATCCGTTGGGTTGGTCGTGAGCCCTTGGACCCTGGTCGAGGCCAGCAGAGCGTCAACCCAGGCCAAGGGGAGACCGCGACCCACCACCACACATCCCAGCTACACAATACCCCTAAGCTACCCTCCCTTGCGGACCTCAGGAAGAAAGGGAAATAGGCATACAGGTGGGCCTCGCGGCCGAACTGGAACCCAATTACACACAGGGAGGGGTGAAAGAACCCAGAGGGCCCTCCCCAGGGCCCCCAGATTCCAGACACACTCTAAACACCAGTGATAGGGCAGAAGGGGCAACAACAGAACCAGAGTGAAGCCACGCCCTCCCCGGGCCTAGAGCAGGACAGGGGAACTAAGACAGCAAGCCAAAGGAAAGGGTGAGATAGGCCCCAGCCAGGGGCCAGAGGTACAAGACCCAACCGAGGGCAGAAAGCCTTTGCCTCAAACCACAGAAGACAGAGGCAGAGGCACAGAACACAAAGGGTTAAGGTGACAGAGCCAGCAGGCACACGAGGGAGAGCGAGAGCTCCTAAACACAACAAACAAAAAGCTCCCGATGAGGGGAGCACGGCCTACAGAACAAATACACTGTCAAAGGCAAGGACACAATACACACAGTACATAAAGGGTTAACTCACTGAGCCAGCCGGCTGGGGGGCTGGGACACGGGGAAGAGAAATCCTAGAGAAAACAACCAGAGAGGATGTTCTCAGACAAGCAGCTTAGCTGAACCGATGGCTGAGCAAAGCCCAGCCCCCACTGACTAACAAGCAGCTGGCTTCCCACAGAGAGCTGCACACAATGAAGAGAAGCCCAGCTGGAAGCAGGTGAGCTGATAGCACACATACACACACACACACACACACACACACACACACACTGCCCCAGCTAACACAAACACGGGGGAAGGAAAGAAATCCCTGAACGAGCACTGAGCACGTTCTGACAGAGGACTGCCCGGCTTTCGAGTCACCACACGAGTAACGTCAAAGCAGAATGGATAGTCGCATGCAGGCTTAAGTACTACCCACTGACGTCAGCACAAACCCTGGCAGCCAATCAGGAATGAAGTCCACCCCTTTCCCCTGCCAAACCGGTAGAATCATAACAGGACTGAGAGAACACTTCGGAGTCCCCTTGGGCGACTGGAAAAGCGGAAAGCAATCGAGACCTCAACCGACAAACAGATAACAATCCTGGGAACAATTTGTGATATAATTCTATTTTTAAGAGACATATGAGTGTTCCACATTTCCGATCTTACAAGATCTCTCTGCAACAGCCGTGTCTAAGAGACACTAATATACAACTTACTGTATTTGGACTCTTGTTCGTTTGTATTAATATGATTTTATTACTACGGTTTACCACTCAAAGTTTGAATTTGTAGATGTGCCAAAGGGGGGGGGGGGGGGGTGCCAGACCACTAACACTGTACCTGATGGGAGACTATAACCAATTATTGTTGTGATGGCTGCAGCAAGTGAACCAGAAAATGTATGCGGCGTGCCCACATGACAGATTGTATGCGGAGCATGTTCAAGCTCAGTAAGGCCATCAGGTGTCCCGCAATTACCATGCCAGACTAGTCTCTGCTCTCAGCCAGCAAATAGAAAACCACAAATAATCTAATGGTCTCTCTTGTGCCCAATGTAAGAAAGTTCGAAGTAAACTTTTACATCTTAAAATCCTTGAAAAAATTGTGCCTTAATGAAATATGATCTATACAGCGGTATAAATAATTTTATTTCACTCTCAACCACAAAAGACTAATGCAGTTGATGTCTATAGCACAGGATATGAAATCATTTCTATATTACCTAAATAATTTTTCCTTGCTGCTCTGGAGTGGAAGAGTAGCCTAGTGGTTAGTGCAGTGGACTTTGATCCTGGGGAACTGAGTTCAATTCCCACTGCAGCTCCTTGTGACTCTGGGCAAGTCACTTAACCCTCCATTGCCCCTGGTACAAAATAAGTACCTGAATATATGTAAACCGCTTTGAATGTAGTTGCAAAAACCTCAGAAAGGCGGTATATCAACTCCCATTTCCCTTCCCTTCTAGTGTTACAAGGATGTAATGAGTCTTACACTCCTGTTTGGAAAGATCAGGCCTCTCTCAGGTGTGTCTGTTGCAACTGCAGTGAAGCAGAAATGCATTGCATTTAGGGTTCAGGTAAAATGTGGATCTTAAGGGTTCAAGTAAAATGTGGATGCTATGGCCCCCCTGGATTTTGCGGATCTAAACCGCATGACCTTAAGTAGAGGTTGTGACAGCAGCTCTAGCAACCGCTTTCCCCATGTAAAATACTTTGCATCTGAGCTTGTGTGTGACCTGGCCAGGAATGGGAGCCTGACATGAGCGCCCTGGACAGCCACTAGATTTTTCCTTCACTTTCTTAAAACTGGTCCTAACCCAGCAATGGTGGGAGATGCGCCCACGCAGCTCTGTTTGCTCCCCCCAGAATTGTCACTCGCACAGCAACCCTGACTGAGAACTGCAACAGGCCCAAACCCACCGGGGTTCCCAGGGATACAGCCAAGTGCTGATGCATCACATCGGGGGCTCAAAGACGCAGCTCAACACATGTGGTACTTCTCGCACTTCTGGTGGAGCACACATAAGAGGAACATGAAAAACAGTGTTCAAGATCTCTCAGCATTGCTATGGGATGCTGCATGATGCATGGGAATCGGCAGAGATCTGTACGTCCCTCTTCATGAGAAAATGCACAGAGGGGAAACACGTGAGCGAGCACAGCTGAAATGAGTCATCAGCACTTTGTCCGCAAGCAGTGCAGCTCATCTCGTTGAGGCCAGAAGCAATGAAAAACAGGAGATGCACTCCAAGGAAATGCTCTGCCATGCATCCATGACTCTGTCACTCTAGGTAGATGAAAGATGGCTATGAAGCTTGCCTGTTGCCCAGGCAAGTCCAGAATACAGGAAATTGGAACACAAGTGGTGAGTCAGCAAAAACACCGGGGTCGTCCGCGTATCAACGTTGCACATTGCAACCACAATTATCTGTAGCAGTGAAGCAGCAACTGTGGTAAGAAAAATTAGGGGAAAATAAACCCTGGAGCAGACCAAGAAAAACAACATGAGCCATTGGAGCAGCAGGCAAAATGGCAGTTGCACCTTTGCAAATGATACCTTTACCGCTTCCAGTGCCCACCTCCTTTCTTCACCCCCTGGAACTTCCTTTCTATTACCTGCCTCCCTAGCCCTCATCTACCCTTACTACCTCTTTTCTATCCTTGTCCGAGTTTGGTTAGACCTACAATCCCCATCACCCTTTCCCCCAAGACTGCCTTGTCCAGCAGTGCCGGGCTGCCTCCCTTTTGTGCTTGTGACCAGTAAATGTCTGGGTCACTGTCCTTTACTAATAACCCTGGGTTATTTGAGCACATGTGTTGGTGTCTTTGGTTTAAGCAAAACTTGTGGTGCAATTCTGAGGTTTGCATTGGAATACTGGATCCTCTGGTGTCCGTGAATTATTTAAGAATATGCTGAGCAAAAAGTAAACGTTGTAGAAATAATTATTAAGAGCTAGAAATTGTTTAGCACAGAAATATTGTATAGATTTGTTTATGTTTTTATTATATATTATTTTTTAGTCTCGGCTCCTGATGATGCAGCTAAGCAAAAAATGGTTTTGTGTTGGACACGAGAAATTGTTGTTCATTCACAAGAACTGCTGGTTATTCAGGTTGGAATGTAAACATATTACATGCATTCCTGACTGCAATGCTGATGAAATATGTTGGAAAAACTGATTATTTGAATTGGATCAACAGCCCCTTGGGAATCCTTTTATAAAAATTACATGGAAGGGCTTTGGATTCTACTATCAACAACTGTTTCCCATCAAAATTTCAACCTAAGCCCTGAAATGGTACTTTAAAAGGGAAGACATCTGAATTTTCAAGGACTTGTACATGGTAGAGACTTTATAAGCCACTATCAGGAAGGCATAATGGAGTAGTGAAATATATTTGTTCTTATGAGGGATATTGTAGTGTTTGGTCATTTGTAATAAAGATATGTTAAAGTGATGAATAGTTACTTAGGGCCACTTTTACTAAGCCGCTTAGGTGCCTATGCACGACTAACGCACGCCAAATTGGAGTTACCGCCCGGTTACCGCATGGCCCTTGTGGTAATTTCATTTTTGGTGCGTGTCTGCTACACGCATATGAAAAATAAATGTTTTTCTGGTGCATGTAGCGAACACATGCCAAGTGGCATCTGACACATGTAGGTCATTACTGCCCAAATTCTTTACCACTAGGTCTATGGCTGGCAGTAAGGTCTCAGACTCAAAATGGACGCGCGGCAATTTTGATTTTGTAGCACGTCCATTTTAGGCAAAAAAAAGGCGTTTTTTACAGATGTGCTGAAATATGATTCTGTGCACACCCAAAACCCGTGCCTACACTACCGCAGGCATTTTTCAGCACGCCTTTGTAAAAGGACCCCTTAGTTTTTTACTATTGTGATTTGTGACAACAATATTTTTGTGATACCCAATATTTTTATACCAGAGACTTATAGAGACTATTATCACCTACTTTTTTTTACTACTGGCCATTCCTGTCTTTATACATCCAAGCATCCTTCTAGCTTTTTCCATTCCCTTTGCTACCTTAAGATCCTAAGACAGGCTCACCAGATAAATAGACAGTAGGATCTGAATGGGTTATTCTTGGCACAGGCTTGAGTCTTATGGAGTGGGATGGCTACTTAGGTTATGGTGGGGACATAACATGAAATGTATTTTTGAAATACCTCTTCATAACGTTTGTATACATTCTTTGAAGAAAAAAATGAAAATTTTCAGGAAGCTGAATGGAAAAACCAAAATAGAGGAATTGCAATGATCCCTGCACACAGGAAGTGTTGCACATGCTCAGAAATTTACACTAGAGTTCTGAACGCTGGGAGAGCTGTTCTGTCCTAGCACAGTTAGATACCTGTGTGCCTAATTCAATTGTGCTTGTTGACAGAAAATTTCATCATTAGGAAAAAGTGCTGGAGAAGATATACATGAATATCAGGCAAGACACTGTACAAAACAATGATTTTTACATTAGTAGGAAATGGTACCCGGTCAAAATAGCCCCGACAAAAAAGCTCCAAACAAAACAGCTCCCGACGTAATAGCCCCTGACATAACAGCCACTGTCAAAACGGCCTGCCCATAATATAAGCCCTTGACAAATTAGCCCCCTGACAAAATATTTTCCTAATATTCTTACCTTGCCAAATAGGATAAGGTTGGTAAGACTATGAAAATTATGACAATATTGTTTGTTTGTTTTTTAATTAGCATTTCTTTAAAGAGCAGAACAGATCATGAATACCAGTTTGTAGCTATAGAAATTTGTTTATTTATGTATGCTTTATACAATGCAGTGCTGGTAGGAGCCTTTATCAGTGAAAATTTCACTTGTAGTTTATCATCTTTTTTTGTGATGTGTTATTTTTTTTTCTAGGGGGCTATTTTATCAAGGGTTATTTTGTGGGAGGGGCCATTTTGTCAAGGGCTATTTTGTTAGGGGCTGATTTGTCAAGGGCTATTTTGTTTCAAGGCTGTTTTGTCAGGGCTTTTTTGTTGAGGCTATTATGTCAGGGTGCCATAGGAAATGTACACAGTATCCAAAAAAATATTGTGCCTTGATTTTTTTACACACTGCAAAAAGAGCTGCCATTGTACTATCAATCACATTTAAACAGGCCAGAAATGATCTGTTGTACCACTGCTTTTCCAATGTACAGCAGTGATTAGAGCTATAAAAGCAATTAAGAACATGTATACAGTTCATCATAGACATTAAATTAACGATTCCTCAAGGAGTTTTTTTTTTTTTTGGGGGGGGGGTTGTTTTTTTTGGGATGGCTACTAAACCTAGCTTTGTAAATATACTTTTGAGACAATTTTCAATAACTTGTACAATTTGACAGCAGGTGACTGCTTTAATTTATAGCTAATTTATAAAAGAAAACTACCCAGTTACTTTGCACCTGCTGGGTATTGAAACCAGGGCAAAATAATATGTATAGTTTTGAAAATTAAATCTATATATGTTGCATTCCTCCTCAATGTAAACACCATAATGGGATCATATCTTTTTAATTTGACTAAGGGGCCCTTTTACTAAAGTGTTGTAAGCAGTTAGCATGTGAATTAGTGTTCAGTAACTGTTAACACAAGGCTGCAGTGGCCATTACTGTGCTGGCATAACACTGTGAGCTAACTGTATTCTGTATTATGGCATGGGAAATAGGTTATGGGCACTGTACATTTTAGTCAGTGCACAGTATTTTCTGTTTGCTAATTTCACTGATGCAGATTGTATGGATGCATTTATCACCTCCTAAATAGGAAATGGTAAATGCATCTGTGCTGTCATTACACTTCCCACAACATATAGAGAACTCTTACAAAACATCAAATCATCCTACTCAATGTACTTATTAATTAATTTATAATGTAATATACACCGTTAAAGCAATTAAAACAACAGGAAAGGACAGAAAACATAGCCAATTTTTCTTCAGTCTATTTACTAAGGGTCAAAAAGGTTACACCTACCACATCACAAAGTATTTTTCTGTAGTATGCATACTAGCTACTGTGAGGGAGGCAGTTTTCATCTAGCTGTAGAACTAGGCAGCAGCTAAATCCCTTTGAAAGCCATCTTCATTGAGGGTTATTTTTTAATAAACCACTCAACCTGTGTGGTAGATATGCAAATAAGCTGCTTCTTCTGGAGAGAGATCAAGATGGTGTTACAGAAGGTTGTGTTGGCAGCTTGAAGCGAATAAGCAAAAGAATGGCTAAGGAGTGTAAATAAACTGGCTGTCCTTTATGGAGCGATTTGTGAGTGAGAAGCACAATAAGATCTATGGCTGGTGTAACTACGGGCACCTAAATATAAGGTAAGCCGATGCCTGGTTAAGCTAATTGCCCCAATGCCAGGTTAAGTCAGATGCTGTTATAGAATAAGCTTTTGCAAGAAGTAAGCGACGCTCCAGATAAGAATAACTATTTGTTTGATGGTGAACTAGACTTGACACAGCTGTGTTTCGGCCTATGAGGCCTGCATCAGGAGTCTCTTCTGTGCGCCAGAACAAAAACAATGCTATAATCACCATAAAACCGCGAGGTTAGACTCACGGTTTTATGGCGATTATAGCCTTGTTTTTGTTCCGTGCACAGAGCGCAGCAAGCTTTTGTCAGACACATTGACGATGTTAGACATAACAAGTGGATGCAATTCTTGAACACAAGAGACTCCTGATGCAGGCCTCATAGGCCGAAACACAGCTGTGTCGAGTCAAGTTCACCATCAAATAAATAGTTACTCTTATCTGGAGCGTCGTTTACTTCTTGAGTCATCTTCGCTGTCTTGTGACATGTGCCTTTGAGAAAATCTGCTTCTTCTGTTTTACATCAATAGCTTTCACCATATGGCATCAGAGTGCAGAAGAGGAGATGCCCACTCATAAAATTGCTTCCTTAGTGCAAATTTACATGTGGACACCCTGGCTTTCTAAAATTGGTTTTTCAATATTTATTTGAAATATGTTTAAATGCTGACATTTACACATGTAAATCACAAATAGGACTTCTAAAATAAGGACCCAAATCACTTTTGTACAATTTCAGTCTTGCTCTGCCCCATATCTTAACATGCCCTGCACAAAATAATTTAGTTTTCATATTTTTTTGCCTTTTTTTGTTAGTGCTACACATATGGAATAAACTTTTAAGATTCAAGATTTGCCATTCCCTCTCACTTTTTGCTTACATTTATGAGAACTGCATTTTCAAATTAGTTTTCTCTTGACCCCCTCCAACTGTTTTTTTTTCCTTCAGGCAATTCACAGTCTGCACCATTGAACAGGTTTTTGTTCATTTTGTACTTGGTGAATTCTTGTAAGGTACACTGGGCAGCACCACGACAAATAAATGAAAATAAATATAAACTAAAACTAGTTATCCACAGGTTGCACTTTTAGCATTCTGCTCCTTCTGGATCATTTCTAGATTGCAATCCCATCTCCATCAGTTTAAGGAAATTAAATTCAGAGGAAGAAAACAAAACATTGCGTCTCTCTCTCTCACATAGATGCAAACATACTTTAATGCCACTGCTGGACAGTATTTGGCCTGCTTTTTAACCAAAGTCCTCAATTAAGTATACTCTTTATAAAGACAGTGACAAACATTTCTACAGCCCATGGAGTTGTACTGTCTTTAATTTCCTTAGTTTGGGCACACAAAAAGCTTTCTCTCATAGGGGTATGTTTACTAAGGTGTGTTAGCGTTTTTAACGTGCCTGTAAATTTAAGGTGTGTTAAATGCTAATGCACCTATACATTTCTATGGGCATGTTAGCATTTAACACACGTACACCATTTCTTTTTTTAACAGCCTTATACCAAACTTAGGGGCTCTTTACCAAAGTGCACTACATTTTTGCACTTTCTGCATAGTAGTAGGGAAAAATATAGTGTGGGAAGTGTAAAGCTGATGCGGTAACTGCAGGGCACATGCCCAACATCTGCCCTGCATTTAGTGCATTCACCACATACGTTCTGTGTTACATGCTGGAGGGTGGCCAATGTGATACTGATTTTTAAAAAGGGTTCCAGGGGTGATCCAAGTAATTACAGACCAGTAAACCTGATGTCAGTCCCAGGCAAAATAGTGGAAACAATTATAAAGAATAAAATTACAGAACACGTAGACAAACATGGTTTAATGGGACAGAGTCAGCAAGGATTTAGCCATGGGAGGTATAGCCTCACCAGTTTGCTTCATTTCTTTGAAGGCATGAATAAGCACGTGGATAAAGATGAGCCAGTTGATGTAGTATATTTACATTTTCAGAAAGCTTTTCACAAAGTTCCTCATGAGAGATTCCTGAGAAAATTAGAGTCATGGGATAGGAGGCAATATTCTGTTGTGGATTAGGAATTGGTCATTGGATAGAAAACAGAGGATAGGGTTAAATGGTCATTTTTTCTCAATGGAGGGGGGTTAATAGTGGAGTGCTGCAGAGATATGTATTGGTACTGGTGCTATTTAACATATTTATAAATGATCTGGAAATCAGAACGACGAGTGAGGTGATTAAATTTGCGGATGACACAAAACTATTCAAAGTTGTCAAAATGCATTTGGATTGTGAATAATTGCAGGAAGACCTTAGCAAACTGGAAGACTAGGCATCCAAATGGCAGATGAAATTTAATGTAGACAAATGCATAGTGATGCACATTGGGAAGAATAATCCGAATCCTAGTTATCTAATGCTAAGGTCCACTTTAGGAGTCAGCACTCAAGAAAAAACCTAGGTGTCAATGTAAACAATACGCTGAAACCTTCTGCCCAGAGTGTGGTGGTGGCCAAAAAAGCAAAAAGGATGCTAGGAATTATTAGGAGAGGGATGCAAAATAAGACCAAAAATATTATAATGCCTCTGTATCGCTCCATGGTGCGACCTCAACTTGAATACTGTGTGCAGTTCTGGTCATTGCATCTCAAAAAAGATATAGTGGAATTAGAAAAGGTACAGAGAAGGGAAATGAAGATGATAAAGGGGATGGGGTGATTTCCCTGTGAGGAAAGGCTGAAACAGCTAGGGCTCTTCAGCTTGGAGAAAAGACGGCTGAGGGGAGATATGATAGAGGTCTATAAAATAATGAGTGGAGTGGAATGGGTAGACGTAAATCACTTGTTTACTCTTTCCAACAATACTAGGACTAGGGGGCAAGAAATGAAGCTACAAAGTAGTAAATTTAAAACGAATCGGAGAAAATATTTCTTCACTCAATGTGTAATTAAACTCTGGAAATCGTTGCCAGAGAATGTGGTAAAAGCAGTTAGCTTAGCAGGGTTTAAAACGTTTGGATATCTTCCTAAAAGAAATGTCCACAAGCCATTATTAAAATAGTCTTGGAAAAATCCACTGCTTATTTCTAGCATAAGCAGCATAAAATGTATTGTACTATTTTGAGATTTTGCCAGGTACTTGTGACCTGGTTCAGCCACTGTTGGAAACAGGATATTGGGCTTGATGGACCTTCGGTCTGTCCCAGTATGTCAACACTTATGTACTTATGTATTGTGTTCAGTTCTGGTCGCTGTATCTAAAAAAAGATATAGGGGAATTAGAAAAAGTTCAAAGAAGAGTGACCAAAATGATAGAGGAGATGGAACTGCTCCAGCATGAGGAAAGGCTAAAGAGGTTAGAGCTCTTCAACTTGGAAAACAGACGACTGAGGGGGGATATGATTGAGGTCTAAAAAATCCTGAGTGGAGTAGAATGGGTGGAGGTCAATCAGTTTTTCTCTCATTCAAAAAGTACAAAGACCAGGGGACACAATGAAATTGCATGGGAATACTTTTAAATTAAATAGGAGGAAATATTTTTTTTCATTAAAGAATAGTTAAGCTCTGGAACTGATTGCAAGAGGATGTGGTAATGACGGTTGTTCTTTGGAAATGCACTGGTTAGTGTATCTGTTTTTAAAAAACCTTTCGACAAGTTCCAAGAGGAAAAGTCCATAACCGGTTATTTAGATGTACATGGGGGAAGCCACTGTTTGCTCTGGGATTGGAAGCATGGAATGGTGCTACTAATTGTCAGGTACTTGTTTTTGTCAGGTACTTGTGACCTGGATTGGCCACTACTGGAAGCAGGATACTAGGCTGGATGGACCATTGGTCTTACCCGGTATGGTTGTTCTTAAATTCTTATGTACAAATACATGGGAGCAGAGGCACCATTTTGAAGAATGGTGTTGACCCTAGTGTCAGCGGAGGGGCTCTGCTTCCATCTGATATCATTAACCAGACTTTGAATGACCCCAGGTGAGTCACAATGTAGGATCAGTGGTGCAGGAAGCTAAGGATTGGGGGTCAGGCTGGGGGGGGTCTGTAGAGGGATAGAAATATCTGGGGGACTAATTAGATTTCTGCAGAGGAGGTAGATGGGGATTGGACAGCAGGGGAAAGATTTTGAAACAGTACAGGATATCGGGGAAGTGCACTGGTTTTCTGGACTATTTATGTGAGTGTCACCTTGTGGAATCAGGCGGGGGGGGGCACAATAACAGGGAGGAGGATAAGAGAGGAGGAAGGAGAAATAAAGTTAGGTAGCATGGAGGAAGCAATGGAGATTAGTGGTAGGGAGAACTAAGCTGATTGGAGAAGGGGTAGAGTGTTGCTCCAATCAGATTTGTGTACAGTCTGAGGAGCTGGGAACAGTTTAGATGGGAAGGGATTTTGATTAGAGAGTTGAGGCATTTGGAGTGCGTCAACATGCCCACCTGCTCATGGTTATTGTGTTGGGTGGAGCAATGAATGGGAGGAAATAAAGGGTATTTTATTTATTTTATTTATTGCATTTGTACCCCACATTTTCCCACCTATTTGCAGGCTCAATGTGGCTTACATAGTACCGTCAAGGCGTTTGCCCAGTCAGTAAATAGCAGATACAAGGTTGTATATTGATTGTATGAGTTATAAGTGGAGGGTTGCAAGGGATGAAGATTACATGTTGTCCATTCTGATTATAGTCATGCTGTGTTGCTTGGGTGAGGAGGTTTATGTGGGGTCATTGTGGTAGGCCATTTTGAAGAGGTTGGTTTTTAGTGATTTCCTGAAGTGCAGATGGTCATGTATTGTTTTCAGAGCTTTTGGGAAGCCATTCCATAGTTTTGCGCTTATGTAGGAGAAACCGGATGTGTAAGTTGTTTTGTATTTCAGTCCCTTACAATTTGGGTAATGTAGGGTTAGGTACGATCTTGACGATTTGACTATGTTTCTTATTGGCAGGTCTATAAGGTCTATCATGTATCCTGGGACTACACCGTATATGATTTTGTGGACTATGGTGCAGATCTTGAAGGTGATCCGTTCTTTGATTGGGAGCCAGTGTAACTTTTCTTGAAGAGGTTTGGCACTTTCGAAGCGTGTTCTGTTGAATATCAGCCTGGCTGCTGTATTTTGGGCGGTCTGGAGTTTTTTAATGAGTTGTTCTTTGCAACCCGCGTAGATTCCGTTGCAATAATCTGCATGGTTTAGGACCATTTATTGTATTAGATATCAAAAGGTTGCTCTTGGGAAGAAAGGTTTTTGTTGTTTGAGCTTCCACATTGAATAGAACATTTTCTTTGTTACTGAGTTTACTTGGGTCTCGAGAATAAGATTGCAATCAAGTGTGACGCCGAGTATTTTCAAACTGTCTGAGGTGGGGAGGGTATGTCCTGGAGTATCTATGGTTATGGGTTTGTAATTGTTATGTTGAGAGGAGAGAATGAGGCAATGTGTTTTTTCAGTGTTTAATTTCAGTTGGAATGAGTTAGCCCAGGAGTCCATGATGTTCAGGCCATCGTTGATTTTATTGGCTAGTTCTGTTAGATCATGTCTGAAGGGGATGCAGATTGTGATATCATCTGCATAAATGAATGGGTTAAGGCCATGATTGGATAAGGACTGTGCTAGTGTTGAAGAGTATTGGTGATAGTGGTGATCCCTGGGGTACGCCGCAAACTGCTTTCCACGGTGGTGATATATTTGACTTTGATTTTACTTGATAAGTTCTGGTGGTTAGAAAATCTTTGATCCATTTGATTACATTTCCTTCAATCCCAAAGTGGCTTAGCAGTCTTAGTAATATGTTGTGGTTTACCATGTCGAATACACTCGACATGTCGAACTGGAGGAGGAGTATGCTTTTGGTTATGGCTATCTCCTGCTTGAATTTGGCCAGAAGGCTGACTAAGACAGTTTCGGTGCTATGGTAGGATCAGAATCCAGATTGTGAATTATGTAGTATTGAAAACTTGTCCAGGTAATGTGTAAGTTGTTTAGTCACCAAGCTCTCCATCAATTTTACTACTAATGGGATAGACGCAACTGGGAGGTAGTTGGTGAGACTGTTTGTGCTTTTCTTGATGTCTTTTGGTATTGGGGTGAGTAAGATGTTGCCATGTTCTTCAGGGAAGAGACCTTGGTGTAACATGAAGTTTAGGTGTGAGGTGAGGTCTGCTATGAAGCGGTCAGGGGCGGACTTGAGTAGTTGACTGGGACATGTATCCAGTTTGCAGTGGGTCTTGGCAAACCTGTGAGTCACTTGCGTGACTGTTTCAGTGTTGAGGAGACTAAATGTTGACCAAATCTG
Source organism: Microcaecilia unicolor (assembly GCF_901765095.1). NCBI lineage: Eukaryota > Metazoa > Chordata > Amphibia > Gymnophiona > Siphonopidae > Microcaecilia > Microcaecilia unicolor. The sequence goes on along the minus strand of NC_044037.1, from coordinate 78,743,091 downwards.
GTCAGCTGGGTATCCATCGGAGGTTGAATCTAGATCGTTGAAGTAGGTTTCAGTGTCGGTGTTGTGGTGGGGGAGTGTGCTGCGTAGTTTGGTTATTTTTTTGTTGAAGTAGTTAGCTAATTTGACTGCGGGTAGGGTGTCTATGTTGGTTGTGGTAATAGGGGAGGTGTCTAGTAATTTGTTTACTAGTTGAAATAGTTTCTTCATATCTTTGTAATCCGGTCCAAGTTTGGTTTTGTAGTAGGACCTTTTGGTTTGTTTTGTTGCATATTTATATTTTCTTTGTATTTGTTTCCATGCGTTGAGAGTATGTTCATCTTTTATTTTCCTCCATGCTCGTTCAAGTTTTCTAGATTGTGTTTTGAGTTTTTTTAATTCGTTATTGAACCATGGTATAGTGTTCTGTCTTTTTGATGTTCTTGTTTTTAAGGGTGCTATTTTGTTTAATACACTGTTGCATCTGTCATCCCAGTGGTTTAGATAATGTATGGAATCAGTCCATGTGCTCCATTCGTCATCGTATATTTGTTGTCAGAATATTTGTGGATCGATTTGCCCTCTTATAGTGTAAGGTGTGTGTTCTGGTATATGGTTTGAACCGTTCTTCCGCCAATTTAAAGTTAGGTTCAATTTGTAGTGATTGGTCCAAAAGTTCTTTAGTGGGAGGATGATTAGACCTTGTTGCAGCGGGGCTTGGCAGATAATGGTAATTGCTGAGTTGAGTGGAGGTGTTATGAAGAGGAAATGGGAATCAGGTGTCAAGGGTTTGGTTCATGTGCATTTTATGGACCTTGGAAGAGGAGGACAAAAGAGGGATTTTGCATTACTGCAGATCCTGGTACTGAGAGCCTTACAATTATTCAGTGAAGTATTGTTAGTTCACTTCTGACTAACTACAGGTGTTACAGTTCAAAATGTTGAAATTGGAATCGTTCATGGAAACTTGTTAATCAATAATGCTGCAAATAGTTTTGCCAATTAAATGGTCTGGCTAGCTTATTTGGGTTAATAAAGGGAGAGGTGTGGAAGTGAGAGTGCCATGTTTATTTATTTTACTTCCTCAGCTGCTTCGCTACCTCTCTATCAGTAGTGCCACAGCACTTACCACTTCCTCCAGGGCCAGATTAATGCCATATTGGACTCTAAGCAAACATATATTTGTGCCAACCCTCCTACCAGGGACACCATCCTCCTCCATCATTTCACCTCTACAGAAGTAGCAGGGAAAATTGCACAGGTTAGCTGTGGGTATAATAGCAGTAACAGTTTGTGAGTGAGCATGGGGCCATGTAAACATAGACTTTGAATGGAGAGGCTGAATGGTTAGAGCTGGAGAGTAGCCAAGTTACCCAGTTCCATAAGGGAAATTCTGAGCCAGTCCTAGATTTCTGCAACCCTATCCTGGTACATTATGGGACATGAAGTGCTGATGTCAATTGATGGTACATAAGTATACATAAGTATTGCCATACTGGGACAGAATGGTCCATGAAGGTCAGCATCCTGTTTCCAACAGTGGCCAATCCAGGTCACAAGTACCTGGCAAGATCCCTAAACAGTACAATACATGTTATGCTGCTTATTCTAGAAATAAGCAGTGGATTTTCCCCAAGTCCATTTTAATAATGGTCTATGGACTTTTTGTTTAGGAAACCATCTAAACATTTTTTAAACCCTGCTAAGATAACCGCTTTTACTACATTCTCTGGCAACGAATTCCGAGTTTAATTACATGTTGAGTGAAGAAATATTTTCTCTGATTCATTTTAAATTTACTACTTTGTAGCTTCATTGTATGCCCCCTTGTCCTAGTATTTTTGGAAACAGTAAACAAGCGATTCACATCTACCCGTTCCACTCCACTCATTATTTTATAGACCTCTATCATATCTCTCCTTAGCCATCTTTTCTCCAAGCTGAAGAGCCCTAGATGCTTTAGCATTTCCTCATAGGGAAGTTGTCCCATCCTCCTTATCATTTTCGTCATCCTTCTCTGTACCTTTTCTAATTCCACTATATCTTTTTTTGAGATGCGGTGACCAAAATTGAACACAATATTCGAGGTGCAGTCAAACCATGGAGCAATACAGAGGCATTATAATGTCCTCATTTTTGTTTTCCACTCCTTTTCTAATAATACCTAACATTCTATTTGCTTTCTTAGCGGCCGCTGCACACTGAGCAGAGGGTTTCAACTTATCATCAACGCTGACGCCTAGATCCCTTTCCTGGTCGATAACTCTTAATGTGGAACCTTGTATTACATAACTATATTTTGGGTTCCTCTTTCCCACATGCATCACTTTGCACTTACTCAAATTAAACATCATCTGCATACTTGGGTGCTGTGAATTTATGCTGCAGAAATGCTACTCGGACCGCTACCCTGAGGAAGTATTGGTAAACTGACCATGTTGGCAGCAGGTCCAATTTGATAGCAGCAAAAGCTAAGTATCTATGGAGACAATTAAGTTCTAAATACAGTAAAGAATTGTTTGAATAATTACTATGACCAATGATGAGTGGGCATTGGCTGCATTAAAAAATTGAAGATGTTCTCTAATTGCCATATTTTCTGATGGTCCAAAAAAATAACATTATACTTAATATTAAGAAGCATTTTCAATAATATATGTTGTGATATTTGAAATGCTCTAATAGTACATTTTTGCTGGGAGTATTGTGTGTTATTGGACATTTATCCTGCACTTAAGTAGATTTATCTGAAAGGATATAGGCGGAGTGGAGGCAGTATTAGGAGTGTTCAAAGGATTTTGCCCAAGTAATGTAATACTTTATAAGATAAATTCTCTGGGCTGAAAACTTCCTTTCACTTAGTATGTGCACAGGTACATTTGTACCAGTGAACTTCTCCATTCCAGCCCAGATTTTCATAGGGAAGCTTTATTTATGTGACTATCCATACCAGAAACACAGAAACATGCACAAATGGATGCATGCACTCTCTTGCTAGCTCTCTTTTCTAATGTTGTTCTGCTGCTCATGTGATCATTCAAGGACAGTGCCCCCACCCCCCCACCACTAGGTCTTCCCAAAATCATGTAAAATTCTGATACTTACTGCCAGTATTTTCCTCACCTGACTGCAGACCCTCTACACTGTTCCTCATTCTTCAGTCCTACTCAGTGGCATAGCTACAGGGGAGCTATTTATAAGTACAGTTTAACAAAATAATTAATTAGGTTGAGACCTGGAAGCATTTAACATCTTTTTTTCTTGTGCCTACATCAAAAGGAAAAGATGTGGGAACTTGCTACTTTTGTTTTGTGGATTGCGGTGGTATATTATAAAAATATACTTTTTTTTATTTCTACTATTTCACAGAGAAGGTATTGAATAATGAGGGAAGGGAACTGTCCAGTCAGTCTAAATGTGCCAACATTGGCCAGTTCAGCACACTATTAGTCACCAAGTTTAAACAAAGTTAATTATGTTCAATGGAAAATAAATCTGTTGGCTCAGGCTGTTGCTATGTGAAATTTCCATCACTTTCATTATTGCTACCAAGTATTACATATTATGGGCATTTTATTTTAATTACATTTGTACCCCTCACTTTTCCCACTCATGGCAGGCTCAATACAGCTTACATATTGTATACAGGTACTTATTTGTACCTGGAGCAATGGAGGGTTAAGTGACTTGCCCAGAGTCATAAGGAGCTGCCTTTGCCTGAAGTGGGAATCGAACTCAGTTCCTCAGTTCCCCAGGACCAAAGTCCACCACCCTAACCACTAGGGCACTCCTTTGTTTTAATTTGTTTATTCAGTACTTACATGCACATGGTTTTGCTTTTTTTAAACCAAAGGTGAATCCTAAGGGTGGTTGAACAATTAGGTAAAACTATGTTGTTTCTCACTTTACTTCAGGGGCGTAGCCAGACAACAGATTTTGGGTGGGCCTAGGCAACAACTGGGTGTGCACCAGCTGCTCCCCCCCCCCCCCACACACATCAAAAATATATCTCAGCTGGCAGGAAAGTGGTTCTGTCCACCTTTGGCAGTCTGCAGCAGGCATGCGTTGAAACTGAGCATGCGCAGTTGCCAGTATCGTGGAGAGCAGAGTTTTTGTTACCATCAGGGGGAAGACTTCAGCTGGTGGAGCTTGGGATCCCCAACAGTTACCGCTAAACGTGTGCTACTGTTGGGTGGGCCTGAGCCCTAACTGGGTGGGCCTTGGCCCACCCAGGCCCACCTGTGGCTACGCCACTGCTTTACTTGTTTTGAACTGTTTTAGGTCCTACTGATCTGTACATCTGCTGTCTAGGATTTTGGAAGATAGAAATTAGAAAATAAAATTAAGTTTTGGATATGCTCTGTAGAAACTGTTGTGTATGTTTGCAATGTGTGTATGGATGCCTGTTCTGGTGTATGAATGTCTATACATATGGCTATGGTTTCTGAACATGTGGCATTATTAAAGGACAGACTTTTATATGTCCAGTTGGGTATATATGCTAATCTCAACTTTGTTAAATGTTTCACTTATCCATCTATTTGGTCCCATGATATAATTGAGTTATATTATTCTGTTTCACTGTATTTTCAAATGTAAGCCACATGAAGACTAACAAAAAACAAACTGTTCCTTAGTTGGGCTCTAGTATTACCATACTGAAAATGCAACCATACCATGCCTCTGTGATTATGTTCCACTATTAAGTTAAACAATTAACTGGCTTTGTTGAAAGATTTTTAACCATATGACTAGGAACACAAACATATACTTCTTTATTCAATGTCACAATTCCTCATGTAAGGGAGAAGGGGGTAGAAGGAACATGTCAGGAACTCTAGGGAGAGAAAGCAGTAGAACCAGAGGAAGGGACAAGAAGACTTATTTTATTAATACAGCTTAATTAGGCATTTTATATTTGTTATAAAGCAAAGTTGAAAGATATTTTCCAGTATACTGTGCTGTATGTTGAGAGGTTGACCATACTCGTCTATTATAATGCTAAAATTTAAGTTATGGGATAATGCAACTTCATTTAAAAATGTCAATGTTTCCAAGGTTTCCATAAGTGCACATGTAGCTCATGTTGATGCAGGACAGACTGTTTACTTAGAAATCCATTATTAAGAGTATATCAAGCACTACTTACACCTATATGCCTAGTACCCCCATGTCAACTCTGCCCCCCCCCCCAAAAAAAAAAAATGTCAGGTCTGGCTATGCCCCTGGTCCTACTCCGTTTCAACAATCTCCTCCCCTCCACCCAGAACACTCACTAGTTCTACTGATTCTCTCCAAGACCCTGTGCAGACCCTTGAAGCTCAGCACCTCCTTCCTAAAATAACTTCTACACTGCAAGGGGGAAATACTGGAGAGCTGTAGTGGGCTAAACTCTGAAAAATATCCACATACTTAGCCATCTGTCAGGCTTTCAGATAGGTAGTGTAGACATTTTTAGTATCTTGATGAAATCCAGACAGTTTGCAATCCAAGCCTCCTGAATCCCGAGCACATCTGACAGGGCCCCCCTAAGCCGTTGGGCCCAAGGCACATGCCTGGTTTGCCTATGCCTTATTCTGGCTTTGGCTTGCTCTGGAGGTGGTGGTAATTGTGGTTCACTATCACTAGGAGGGACAGCAAAGACCACTCACCATTCCACCCCTCACACCATTGCAACATTAAGCAGTTATTCCCAGATTCTATATATCGCAACCAAAGGTTTCTGAGTGGTAATCAAAGCGTGTTCCATGACAATGCGTATAACTTAATTAGATACCAAGCTAATCAATGCTGTTTATTGGATGTTAACAAGCAATTATCAGTACTACTTGGCATTAATTGAGATTTACACATACAACTTGCTAGCCTGCTTATTTTCGAAAGAGAAAAACGCCTATAGTGCGACCTAAATCGGGAGATAGTCGTTTATCTCGCAAAGTCGCCCAAATCGGTATAATTGAAAGCCGATTTTGGGCGTTTCCAACTGCACTCCGTCGCGGAAACGAATAAAGTTGACGGGGGCGTGTCGGAGGCGTGGTGGAGGCGGAACTGGGGCGTGGTTATCAGCCGAGGAGAGATGGGCGTCTTTAGCTGATAATCGAAAAAAAGGCGTTTTTACCGCGATTTTGGGTCACTTTTTTTTAGCCCTTTTTTTCACGAACAAGTCCCAAAAAAGTGCCCCAACTGCCCAGATGACCACTGGAGGGAATTAGGGATGACCTCCCCGGACTCCACCAGTGGTCACTAACCCCTCCCACCAAAAAAACCCCACTTTACAAACTTTTTTCCAGCCTGTATGCCAGCCTCAAATGCTGTACCCACCTCCATGATAGAAGAATGTGTTTGATCCTGTCACAGCCTTTCCCTGGGTCAGATGTGGCTCTCGGGTGCAGTACAGGGTCATATCAGCATTGCATTGTGGTGGGTGTAGGGTGTTGGGCTCCTTGATTTCATTAGCTTGTGTTACAGTCTCACGATGTTGGTAGTTGGTAGGCTCTTCTCCCATGGTGCTTTTCCCCTGCCTACTGGGTCAGAATGTGCCCTGTTGTGTTTCCTGTTGTAGTCCATGCGGTAGTGGCCATTTTTGTAAGCCAGTTTTAGTTCCCTTTCCTGTGTTAGCCACGTTAGAGAACTTAGTTCTTACCTTGAATGTGGCTGAAAGAGGGCATTGTACAGCATTCTGCCAGCTCTGACCTACTGCTCATCTCAGTACCAGGGAGACTCGTTGCCAGTGGGGCACAACCTCTGATCTGCAGTTAACTGTGAGTAAACGCGGTTATTCCAATAAAGGATGTTTTCGGAGAGATTAGTCTTCAGGTGTCAACTGGTGTGCCAATGTTATACAGAAGCAGCAAATCCTAGAGGCCTGCACGTATGCAGGTTCCTGGAGCACTTTTAGTGGGTACCGCAGTGCACTTCAGCCAGGTGGCCCCAGGCCCATCCCCCCCTACCTGTAACATTTGTGCTGGTAAATGGGAGGCCTCCAAAACCCACTGTACCCACATGTAGGTGCCCCCTTCACCGCTAAAAAAACAAACGCCCAGCTCAAAAACATCCATTTTTTCGAAAATACGGTTCAGCCTGCCCCTTCATGGACCAGTTCTCGGAGATAAACGCCCATGGAGATAGGCGTTTCCATTCGATTATGCCCCTCCACGTGTATTCTATAACATGATGCCCTAAATTCTAAGACACATAGAAGGGCATTTTCAAAATGGACATCCAAGTTTGGATTTGGACGTCCTCGCAAAACATCCCGATCCAGGGGCGGGTAAACCTATATTTTAGAAACAAGATGGACATCCATCTTTCATTTCGAAAATACCATCAGGAACGTCCAAATCCTTAAATTTGGTCGCCCCTAGACATGGACATTTCTGACTTTTTGGCAATTTTCAAAACCAAGGTCATCCATCTCAGAAACGTCCAAATGCAAGCCATTTGGTCATGGGAGGAGCCAGCATTTCTAGTACACTGGTCCCTCTGACATGCCAGGACACCAACCGGGCACCCAAGGGGGCACTGCAGTGGACTTCATAAATTGCTCCCAGGAACGTAGCTCCCTTACTTTGTGTGCTGAGCCCCCCAAAACCCACTACACCCAACTCTACACCACTACCATAGCCCTTACGGGTGAAGGGGGTCACCTAGATGTGGGTACAGTGGGTTTGTGGTGGGTTTTGGAGAGCTCACTGTTTCCTCCACAAACATAACAGGTAGGGGGGAAGGGGCTGGATCCACCTGTCTGAAGTGCGCTGCACCCACTAAAACTGCTCCATGGACCTGCATACTGCTGTCAAGAGCCTCAGTATGACATCTGAGGCTGGCATAGAGGCTGACATGAAATATTTTTACAGATGATTTTTGAGGGTGGAAGGGGGTTAGTGACCACTGGGGGAGTAACGGGAGGTCATCCCCGATTCTCTTCGGTGGCCTTCTGGTCATTTCAGGCACCTTTTTGTGCCATAGCCCAAGTCCCGCCTTCACTATGCCTCCGACATGCCCCCTTGAACTTTGGATGTCCCTGTGATGGAAAGCAGTTGAGGACGTCCAAAATCGGCTTTCGGTTATACCGATTTGGAGGTTTCTGTGAGAAGGACATCCATCTTCCAATTTATTTCAAACGATGGGCGTCCTTCTCTTTCGAAAATGAGCCCAATAGTTGAAAAGGGGACGTGGCCATGGGGGGAGGGGCAAGGGGATTTCTACAATGTATGAGCATTATTACAGAATACACCTGTTCTATGCCTAATTTAGGCATCAGGATTTACACAAAGTGAAATGTGGCCTAAATGGATGTAACTAAATTTGGTCTCATGGAGAGCAACTCGACGTAGTCTATATACCACGTGAAACTTTAAGACAATTCTATAAAATGTAGGCATACTTTAGAAATACACCTAGGTGCATTTCTTTTCCACGCAGATTTTTCTGGCGCCATATATAGAATCTAGCCCCTAGAACCGCATTTATTACCGTATGGTCTGTCTTACAACATGTTAGCAGGTGTCAGCTCTAAAGTTTCACATGGTAAAACCTACACTAACTGCTGGACCCAGCTTAGTAAAAAGGCCCTTCAATTCTTCGAAATATTTTACTCGAACTTCTTTGAAATGCTTTAAAAAAAGATAGCATGGATAGGTATCTTCTCTTAAAATCAGAACATTATTTATGGCAAAGTTTGCAGAAAGTTCTCTTGTGTGAAAGCTCAAGTTGTCATTTTCTTTCCCGCTTGCTTCTTTCCCTCTTTTATCACAATATTTTTGGCACATAGCAATGCCATCACATACATTATAAAGCACATGAGATCAAGCAGAGAGCAAATTTGCTAGTTCCCAAAGTAGTCTGTGCTGGTATTGTTGTTTGAACAGGGTTCAGAATGCTATTTAGTATGACTGGAGAGCCAAAGCCACTCCAGGACAAGGCAGATGGAGGGTTTTTTTTCCACTTCAGTAAACTATAATTGTGATATTATTACTTTTTTTTTCCTGTTCCTTGTTTTATTGCTCCTCTTTTATGTTTGATGCCTTTAATTCCTTTGCCACTGGTGTGCTGTGCAATGGAGACACGGTTGAATGTGCAGGTGTACTGAATTGTGAAAGGGCTAAGTACCTAAACGCATTGTAATTGTCCATGATAAAACATTGAAGACACCCAGCAGCAGATTTATACCACAGTTGCCCTTAGGCATATGGGTACCTGACTGCCACTCCCCCCATTGAAACAGCACAGCACTGCAGCTGTTGATGTAAAACAAGTGACCCATACAGCGGGGTGGATATGTACAGGAAGCGGCCAACTCTGCCTGATTGTAAATATGGATAGCTAAATTTTCTAGACTGTCAACTTATTTTTTTTAATTAATATATATTTTTTGCTTTGTTTTCAGTCATGTCATTCATTTTTTCAAGTTCTTTGGCTCAGATACTAACCGATATTTTGTACAAGATCTATCTTAATTTTCATTATCTAGCACTAATATCTGCCCTTCCCCCAGCTTCCTTCTTTGCACATTGATACAATTATTTTATATTATGGTACCTAATTCATAAACAACAAGTCTGTCATTCTTGTAGAGTGCACAACAAATTTGATATTTGCAAAAGGAATGCATCTAGCAAATATGCAACATACTCCACCTGCAATCTGTAGCTATTGATAGAAAACCACTTTTTCACATGCAGCTACCTATAGATGGACTACAGACTTTCCCAGTAAAACCATGCTGAAGATTGACCCCTTAGCGCCTGACTTTGGGACCCTTTTAGTAAAGGGTATTAATCCCTAGAATGCAGTATCATACAGGAAAATGCTTACTGTAAAACATGTTAAAGGGTTTTGTGGTAATTTGCCACTTCCTGCATTCTACGTAAGTGTTATTTATTTTTCAAAAATATTTTTTCAGAGTGGCCGTGCCCCACTGTTCCTCCAGCTGTATTGCTGCCAGTAGGGGTGGTGCTTCAAACCTGTGTTTTCAATCGCTAGGGATAGGCAGGGTCCCTGGAGTCATGCAAAGATTGCTTGTTCTCACTAGTGAAAATGTGATAGTGAAACAGCAACCATCACCTGCAGGACTGTAGGTATTTATTTATTTATTGTTTGCATTTGTATCCCACATTTTCCCACCTCTTTGCGGGCTCAGTGTGAGCAGTAGAGGACTCCTGCTCAGCTTTGAAGGAGCAGTGGCGTGCCATAGGCAGGAATGGGTATGAAAGTGTTATTCAAGTAATGTATTATGATTCACCCATGCTACCTGGATAAAACAGACTTACTGAGGGAGCTCTTAGCATCTCCTACACAGGAGGTAGAAAGTGCTCCTGCTTTAATTATTTGCAGTTGCCGTGCGCTGCATAACCTGTAAAACCACAAAAAAAGGATTTTTTAAAATGTGTTAAATGTGGGCTTAGTACATGGGAAGCTTTACGTTAAAATGCACTAAGCCCATTTTTAACGCATTGTGGGGCCCTTTTACTAAGCCGCGTAAGCGTCTACATGTGCCCAGCACACACCAAAATGGAGTTACTGCCCGACTACTACATGGCTCTTGCAGTAATTTCATTTTTGGCACGCATCCAATACATGTGTCTGAAAAGTATATTTTATTTTCAGGCACGCATAACAGACGCGTGGCAAGTGGCATTTGATGCATGTAGGTGATTGATTACCACCCAGATTCTTTTCCACTAGGTCAATGGCTGGCAGTAAGGTCTCAGACCTAAAATGGGCGTGTGGCAATTTTGATTTTGCCGCACATCCATTTTTGACAAAAAAGGGCACTTTTGTAGGTGTGCTGAAGAATAATTCTGTGTGTGTCCAAAACACGTGTCTACACTACCGCAGGCCATTTTTCAGCGCACCTTAGTAAAAGGATCCCTGAATGTTCTTTTCTTTAGTTTAACACAAGCAGGAAGCAAGCAGCAGTGTATTTTTAAAAACTTGCTGACTGGGCACTGATTGGCCCAGGAGCTCATTTTCTTTAGAGTCTACTGGTTTTGCCTCCAGTCTGAGCCAGGAAGAAGTGATAGACAGATCTCTTTGCTAAGGCCCTGTAAACAGTTACATTTTATAACTTGTCAGCAGCTATGTGTCCTGATCTTCCCAGGTACTTTTCAGAAAGTAAACAAATGTTTAGTGTTATAATTGATCCATATTTCAGTTATCTGTTATTGTTTGCTGATTGCACATTTTTTGTACACTGTTCAGTGTGGAGGGGCATAATCGAACGGTGCCAGCCATCTATATGGGCGGCCATCTCTAAGGCCGGCGCCGTAAAGAGGCCTCACAAACCGTATTATTGAAACAAGATGGCTGGCCATCTTTCATTTTGATAATATGGTTGGGGCAGGCCAAATATCAGAGATGGCCGGCATCGGTTTTCACCGATAATGGAAACCGATGCTGGCCATCTCAAACTCGGCCAAATCCAAGGCATTTGGTCATGGGAGGAGCCAGCATTTGTAGTGCACTGGTCCCCCTCACATGCCAGGACACCCTAGGGGGCACTGCAGTGGACTTCAAAAATTGCTCCCAGGTGCATACCTCCCTTACCTTGTGTGCTGAGCCCCCCCAGTCCCCCCAAAACCCACTTACCACAACTCTACACCATTACCATAGCACTTATGGGTGAAGGTGGCACCTACATGTGGGTACAGTGGGTTTTTGGGAGGTTTGGAGGGCTCCCATTTACCAGCACAAGTGTACAGTAGGGGAGGTGAACCTGGGTCCACCTGCCTGAAGTGCACTGCACCCACTAAAAACTGCTCCAGGGACCTGCATACTGTCATGGAGTTGGGTATGACATTTCAGGCTGGCATAGAGGCTGAAAAAAATAATTTTTATTTTTTGGGTGGGTGGGGGTTGGTGACCATTGGGGGAGTAAGGGGAGGTGATCCCCGATTCCCTCCGGTGGTCCTCTGGTCATTTGGGGCACTTTTTGGAGGCTTGGTCCTAAAAATAAATGGACCAAGTGAAGCCGGCCAAGTGCTTGTCAGAGCCGGTCTTCTTTTTTCCATTATCGGCTGAAGCCGGCCATCTCTTAACCACGCCCCGTCCCGCCTTCGGTACACTGCCGACACGCCCCCTTGAACTTTGGCCAGCTCCACAACGGAAAGCAGTTGAAGCCGGCCAAAATCGTTGTTCGATTATACTGATTTGGCCGGTTTTAGGAGATGGCCGGCCATCTCCTGATTTGTGTCGGTAGAGGCCGGCCTTCTCGTTCGAAAATAAGCAGGATTGTGTGTTGGGTCTGTGAGTGCTTTCTGGGAACTGTGGGACCACTGGGAGTGCGGCCCCAGTAACCTAGAAATTACTGGGGATAATTTGAGAATGGGAGACTCGCCCAGAGGCGGTTGTGACCCAGTCGGTGGGAGGACGGTGCTAGTCTACAGCATAAGTGGCAGGTGCAGGAGAACCTGAGCTATGCTGAGGATAGATCCTCTATGTGGCCACGGGGTAACCCCAGACAGGTGGCTAGGTGTTTCATGACAGTACTCAATAAACTTGACAAACTTGATAGCACACACTAAATGCTGTATATCCATATCCTATTTATATAGAATCCACTAAAACTCAAAACCAGTGGGGTGTGGAAATGCTAATTCGCTAGAAAACTGTTTCCAAAAATTTCCACTTACCAAAAATGACTAAATCAATTTAATACAAGAAAGGTGCTGTATGTAACTGTCAAAAAAATCATACAGCACCGTGCAGGAAGGAAAACGGAAAAATATTTAAAAAACAGGAAGTTAAATTCATTTTGAAGGTTTTTTGGCCAATGATGAAGGGAAGATCATAAAGATCTGTTTTAGCTCCAATAGATCGAACAGCATCTAGGAGCTCTTTGAGGCCTTTTTACTTCCTGCATAGTGCTGTATCCTATTTTTATACCCATGGGCCATGTGTCACTTACGGATATTCGCAAGTTCCCATGTATCAAAAATGAATTAAACTTGATGATTCAATGAAAAAGGCAGATTCTTAAAAAGTATTATTCTAAAGTGATGTATATATATATATATATATATATATATATATATATATATATATATATATATATATATATATATATATATATATATATATATATATATAAATGGCTTGACAGGACTTTTATAAACTAAAAAGTCTTAAAATTCCAACTTAAAAATGCAAAGATATTAAAACAAAGTAAAACTACTGCAAATTATGTTGGCATCCTTAATAATGACAATAAACTGCTCTTTTGCCAACAGTCCTCAATAGCTTATTTTGTTATTACTATAGTAAATCAAAATATTGGTGCATGCTTTCACTAAAATTAGCATGATATAGAGAGCTTTTTTCTTATAACACTGAACAGTGAATTACCTACATCATCATTATTGTATAGTTAATGATGCTTTCTTAAGATCACGGTGGCTATTATAATTGACCATAACACACTTTTTTTTTCTTTTTCTTTATAAAGAATATTAAACAAGTCCTGATAGCTAATAACACTGTCTAGTCATTCAAGGAATATGAATGAGCAAAAAAATGCAGCTTTAATTTTTAAACACCATGCATACTTAAAAGCGCTTAAATGTACTGTGATTCAGATTTACTCAAGGCGTTATTAATGTAAAGATTCAAAAATCAATCTAATTATAAAGGGATTCAATGTAAAGAGTACATTGCCTTTGAAAAATCAGCAACTTGAATGGCTGTTAGAAACCAAGCAATAGCACAGAGTGTGAATTGTACTGACAAAATGCTGTGTTGCTTCGAGTGTTGCTTTTTTTCAGGCTGTTTTCCCGCACTTCTTTGATTGGCAGTTACTATGAAAAGCTGCTTATTTGCAAACACTGTAAATGTTCCTTCTATTAAATTAATTATATTTAATATCTTGCTGTTGATGATCATGTATATATAAAAAAAGCGATCTATAATAGAGTTGCTGTCCATAACAAAAAACTGATGCCTAATTACCAGCATCAAAAAATATTGTTGGTTCGTGCAACATAGCATTAAAACAGCCTTTCTTGTAGTTATGGAGTTCCATCAGTTTATAAATATTAATATAGCCCATAATTTATATATAGGAGGTGCTACGTGCAACCACATTAACCCCCAAATTCTATCTAAGGCCTTTAAAATTGTGCATGGAATTACGGCCCGGGGCATGCGGTAGCCAGGCGGTGTGTCAATTTGACAAGTGTTGTCATTACTAAAAGAAGGGGGTGCCCTTTTCAGTGTTCACCAAAAGGTGTTTTAGATACAAACTATGGGGTTCTTTTACTAAGGTGCGCTAACAGATTTGGCACATGCTAATGTTTGGTGTGCATTAAATGATGACACCCATTATCCTCCAGATTCTATATAGCGCACCTAGAGATCTGGTCCAAAATCCAGGCATATTCTATAACAGCATGCAAGAACTGGATTGAAAAGATCTTAGGTCTCCTGACCCGGTTTACAGCACTGTGAAGAAATTGTGTGATAGACATCTTTCTCTTGATAAATTATGACCTCATATAAAAGAACACTTTTAACAACACTAGCCCACAATCCACATAAATTTTACAAAACCATCAAGCCTAAGTGGATAATCGAAATAGTACCAAACAGCTAATCTGAAAGAGAAAGGGAAAAGCCTCGGAGGTACATGATAATACAGAACCCTAGCAGACCGGTCTGTGGAATGCTCCTTTCAACCAACAAGAGACTCTGTTGGGGATGTTCACACTAGACCTCAATCTATCATTGGCAAAAACCCTTTCATTAACATTTATTCAACCTCAAAAATGTTTTCATAATTTTTTTAAATATATTGCTTCTATATGTAAAATCTCAAAAGAAATGCAGCACACTTATCTTTACCAATGGGGCCTGTTTCACCCTCAGGCTTCATCGAGGATATAGTGCTTTAACTGAAGCCTGGAAGGAAGATGTCGGACCTCTGAGGCTTTTCCCTTTCATTTTCAGATTAGCTGTTTGGTACCATTTTGATTATCCACTTAGGGTTGATGCTCATATAAAATAGCCCAAATATATGCAGGCACAGCATTCTAAGGTGTCCTTTTACTAAGCGGCGGTATGCATTACTGCATGCTTCTCGTGCGCCAAAATGCACTACTGTGCATGCTTCCCTGGGGTAGAGAGTAGGAGTACATTTGTCCTTTAGATTGTAAGCTCCTTTGAGCAGGGACTGTCCTTCTAAGTTAAATTGTACAGCACTGCGTAACCCTAGTAGGCTTTAGAAATGTCAAGTAGTAGTAGTAGTAGTACCCAGCACTAATTGGTTATCACAGATTAGCGCATGGTTACTGTGTGAGACCTTTCCACCTACTAAATAGGTGTCGGTAAGGGCTCACATGCTAATGGCCACATGCTAATTTGGAAATTAGTGCCTGGTCATTAATAGGAAAAATTGAAATGCAGCCCAGAGGCGTAGCCAGACAACAAATTTTGGGTGGGCCTAGGCAAGAAGTGTTCTCCCCCCCCCCCCCCCCACCAAAAAAATATCTCAGATGACGGGAAAATGTTTCTTTCCGCCTTGGCAGTCTGCAACAGGGATGCGCTGAAAACTGAGCATGCACAGGTGCCAGTATTGTGGAGAATAGCATTTTCATTACCATCAGGGGGAAGTCTTTAGCTGGTGGAACTTGGGATCCCCACCAGCTACCACTAAATGTGTGCTACTGTTGGGTGGGCCTGAGCCCTAAGTGGGTGGGCCACTTTACAACCACGCTAAAAGTGGCCTCAGTGCATGAGGAAACCCACATGCTAATCTTAGCACGTGGCCCCTTTTAGTGCAGCTTAGTAAAAGGCCCCCCTAAGCATCTTAAAATTACAGAGATACCATCAGAATAACTTGAAAATGAACTTTGAATTAACTTTATGTTTATATAAAACTTTATGATAATGACAGTCTTTGGCACAAATATGTTTTTCTTGACCTTTGCTCAAAGCAAGCATGAAAAACAAAACAAACAATAAAAAAAAAACCTAGACTACAGAAAACTCAGTGAAAAAAACCCCCTAATTTTATCTAATGTTGCCTGATGTTTTATTATTCTAAGTATTCATGACCTATTTTTCTACCACTTATTGCCACAAAAATAATTCACTTTTTTCTGTTTGTCTTTTCTATAAGTACCATTAAGAAATACATTTCAATATTGATTTGAATTTCTCAATTATAAAAGCATATGGAAACTGAATTGCACTATGAAAATTCACACAATAGACCCATATTTCCCATATTTAATAAATTTTGACACTATTAAAGTAGTTATTTCCTGTTATATATGTCAAAGACAGGCAGTGAAAATGTTCACTTATTGTAATTTAAATTTCAGGTTTGAGCATTATTACTTCCAAGTAGCATATTACAGAAAATATTTCAATAACATGATTTGACTGTCTCAGTAATACTGTAGCCCAGTATTCAGATGCTACAAACAACTTTACAACAAACTGCCTGAACCCAAATAAAACAAAGCTTCTATGGGTCCCTAACACAAATGGGAAAATATCTGATAACAAAATCTCTTTTGGGAAACATGAACTACCCCTCAAATCGCATCAGGAGCCCTGGAATACAGATGGGTTCAACACTTACTCTGATCCTCCAAATGCAAGCAACCTTCAAGAACAGCTTCTATTACCTGCAACAACTGCACAGCCTGTCTACTTATACTGTGAAGGCAAGCCTCGTTTCAGTTGAGCAAATAATGATAACATCAAGACTGGATTACTATAATGCACTCTAAACTGGTCTGACTACAAAGGGTCTGCACCAGCTCCAAATGATTCAGAATGCTGCAGAAAGACTATTAGAAGGATGCAAGTGACGAGACCACATCACACCATTTTTGCAAAAACTTCATTGGCTACCAATACAATACAGGGCCAAATTTAAAACTTTATGTGTGATCTTCAAGGCCCTTAAATGATATGGCCCAGAGTACTTGAAGAACAGGATCTCCCTCTACACACCTCCAAGGTCACTAAGGCCCTAACCACACCAAAGGACATCATACAATGTGATACCCATAAGCGAGCCTTCTCCGGAGTAGCCCCCCACTCTCTGGAATGCATTCCCTGAAAGGTTTTGCTTAACACTGCATTTTTTTGAGGGGGTGAACAAACATGTGGACAATGGGGAGCCGGTGGATATTGTGTATCTGGATTTTCAAAAGGCGTTTGACAAAGTGCCTCATGAAAGACTCCAGAGGAAACTGGAGAGTCATGGGATCGGAGGTAGGGAATTACTATGGATTAAGAGCTGGTTGAAAGATAGGAAGCAGAGAACAGGATTGAATGGTCAGTATTCTCAATGGAGAAGGGTAGTTAGTGGGGTCCCGCAGGGGTCTGTGCTGGGACTGCTGCTTTTTAACATATTTATAAATGACCTAGAGATGGGAGTAACGAGTGAGGTAATTAAATTCGCAGATGACACAAACTTATTCAGGGTCGTCAAGTCGCAGGAGGAGTGTGAAAGATTACAGGAGGACCATGCGAGACTGGGGGATTGGGCGTTCAAGTGGCAGATGAAATTCAATGTTGACAAGTGCAAAGTGATGCATGTGGGTAAGAGAAACCCGAATTACAGCTATGTCATGCAAGGTTCCGCGTTAGGAGTCACAGACCTAGAAAGGGATCTGGGAGTCATCGTGGATAAGACGTTAAAAACTTCTGTTCAGTGTGCTGCAGCAGCTAAGAAAGTGCACAGAATGTTGCATATTATTAGGAAAGGGATGGAAAACAAACACGAGGATGTTATAATGCTGTTGTATTGCTCCATGGTGCGACCGCACCTCGAATATTGTGTCCAATTCTGGTCACCGCATCTCAAAAAAGATATAAAGGAATTGGAGAAGGTGCAGAGAAGGGCGACGAAAATGATAAAAGGGAAGGAACGACTTCCATATGAGGAAAGGCTGAGAAGGTTAGGGCTCTTCAGCTTGGAGAAAAGGCAGCTGATGGGTGATATGATAGAAGTCTACAAGATAATGAGCGGAGTAGAGCGGACTGATGTGAAGCGTTTGTTTACACTTTCAAACAACAATAGAACCAGGGGACACAAGATGAAGCTAGAATATGGTAGATTTAAAACAAACAGGAGAAAGTTTTTCTTTACTCAGCGTGTAGTTGAACTCTGGAACTCGTTGCTGGAGAATGTAGTGACAGCAGATGGCCTTATGGAGTTTAAATGGGGTTTGGACAGATTCCTGAGGGAAAAGTCCATTGAACATTATTAATTTTTTTTTTTTTTTTTTTTTTGGGGGGGGGGGGGGGGGGTTTGCCAGGTTCTTGAAGCCTGGATTAGCCGCTGTCGGAGACAGGATGCTGGGCTTGATGGACCATTGGTCTTTTCCCAGTATAGCAGTGCTTATGTTCTTATGTTCTTTTGCTTAACACAAGATTATCTCTACTTACCAGGCCTTTAAGGAAAGAAATAACTAACTTGCTAGTCACACACACACACACACACACACACACACACACGACACCAGCTACGCATACTATAGCAGGACATGTTTATCCACTCCTTCCCTAGCTAAGATAACATTCAAGCACCCTTCTGACCTCATTTGCAACTTTCTTTAAATTAGCACCTTATTTTCTTACTCCTATTATTCTATCTTATCTATCTATATGTTCCATCTTTGCTTACATCCTATGCTATCTATTAAAATGTTCTATTGTGTACTGTGTTGACATTGTAATGTAGCATACTAGATTATTGTTTGAATACTTTTACTGCTGTAATTTTCTATTGCTTATATTTGATTTATTCTTGCTGTACACTGCTTTGAATTCCTTCAAAAAAGAGGTAAATAAATCCTAATAAATAAATAACTCTTTTTTTTTCAAGCTGGTCAATTAATCCTGCTATTTGTATCAAATGTAGGTTAATATACTTCATGGACCTGTGAAGGGATAATTCTATAAGGAAGTCATTTGTGTATATTTATAAAAAGTGCATAATTTGCATTTGGGCATTCACATGGGTGGAATTTATGGGTAGCATGAGAGGGACATGGAGGTGCATTTTTGAAAAAAAATATTCAAGTCAGAATTGGGATGTTTAGCTCATTACATCCAAAAAAACACGTCCATCTTAAAGCCATTTTCAAACAATAAAAATGTCTGGGTTTCCTTTTCAAAAATGCATTTGTACAAAAGACATGTACAAAGAAGTCATTTTCCAAAGTTATATGTCCAAATTATAAATGCCAAAGAACCAGGCACTAGAACATCTGTCTGGTATCATTTTGAAAGAAATGGCCGCACAGATATCTCTGCAGATCAGAATGTCCTCGGTTTGCATTATAGGCGAAAACCAAGGCCGCCCATCTCTAAGGTCGGTGATCTCAACATTTAGGTCGACCTAAATGTTGAGATTTGGCCGGCCCCGACCGTATTATCGAAACGAAATATGGACGCCCATCTTTTTTTGATAATATGGGCTGCCCCGCCCATTTACGGAGCCGTCCTTAGAAATGGGTGCCCTTATAGATGGGTGCCCGTTCAATTATGCCCCTCCACGTGACTTAGAATTTACATGCACCATGTTACAGAATACACTTAGCAAGCAGAGTGCATAAATTCTAATTGATGCTAACAATTACTGATAATTGGTTGTTAACACCCAATTATCAGCGCTGATTAGCTGGTTAACCAATTAGCTTCTACACATTATTATGGAATACGCTTCAATTTCCATGCAGAAATTCCGACATGATATATAGAATCCCGAGGACAGTGCCGTGGTGGTCAGAGCCATAGGAGCCGACTCTGTGGGTACTGTGGGTGCTTGAGCACCCCCAATATTGAGAAAATTGCTTGTATGTGTCCAGGGAGGGGTTATTTCCATTGGGCTTAGCACTCCCAATAATTTTGAAAAGTTGGCTCCTATGGTCAGAGCAGATATTCAGCAGCATTATCCAGCTATGTGCTGCCAGATATCTGTTGTAGGGCTGACCAGCACAATTTAACCCTCTAGTTTTTTCTCAATATAATCTGATGATCAAGCTGTAGTTTTATAAAAACTTCAACAAATGCATTAATTTGCAGAAACACTTTTATGCTAAAATGAATGACTTAGCATAATCTGTGAATTCTAGTCCTTGTGTCCTCTCTAAATACACTTATATACAAGATCCGAGTGAAATACTAATTATGGGGGTCTGTCATTTTAACAAAAGCATTTGATAGATGTTTATGCATGCTGTCCTTTGTACAAAGAATTCCTATACATTTTCAGGGGACGAGAGGTAGTAATGTGCTGGCAGTCCCTTATCAAGGAGCAATAACCAAGTATGGTCCACTCTGCTTCCACAAAATAAGTTAGCAATTGGTCTGAAAGTTACTGTGAGGATCTCTTACCAAACTAAATGGTTCTTTTACTAAGCTGCAGTAAGCACAAGTGTGTGTTTACTGCAACTTAAAATGGCTTATTGTAGGGCATGCTCAGGAGTCCTGCGGTATGTTTGAGATTTGTGCACACAAACTGTGCACTATTTTTTTTTCCATGCAGTTGGCACATTGGGGGTGAAGAGTGAGTATTTCTGTACTGAACAGTCAGCACAACTACAATACCATGCACTGATTAGCACAGGGATAGTGTGTGAACCTTACCACCTACAAAATAGGTGATGGTAAGTGTTCATGTGCTGATTTTTGTAATGGCCAAATGGAGTAGGTGTAGAGTGGCCTAATGGTTAATGCAGTGGCCTGAAAAACAAGGGAACTGGGTATAATTTCCACTGCAGCTCCTTCTGATTCTGGACAAGTCAGTTAACCCTATATTGCCCCAGGTACAAAATAAGCACCTGTATGTAATCTGTAAACCACTTTGATTTAATAGTTGGTAATTCAACAATATTCTTTATTTCTTGTTTTATCTCTGTGGAATCTGCTATTATTGATACTTAAGGGACTAAATAGTCCTGCACCTTTGTTTCCTCGAGAAGTGATGAATATATCTTGTCAAAATGAGTTTGTTGATGCAACATACATTGAAATTTTAGGGAAGAATTTGTCAGCCATATAGCTTCCAGTTCTCTATTATAGAGAAAAGTATAAACTAGCAGTCAATCTTTATACACAAAGTATAACAGATAACTTTATCTTTCAGAGAAAGACAATGACATCTTCAAAGTGATCGATGTACTTAAGATAGATCCATTTTTAATAGAGAAATGGATGTGCAAGCTGGCATATAGTATGCTAGCACAGCATAGATAGCATTAGTATAGCTGAAAGCTTTGGCATACGGTTGCTATGCTATATTGGAAGCAATTTGATGAGAAATGAATAAAAGCAATGATATAACATTCTTCTGATCTTTCTCTAATCTTGTTTCATCTCACATGCTTAATAGATGAATTAACAAAACCCCAAAATGCTAGCTTTTTAAGGCAGTGTTACTATAAATTAGCCAATTTAATTATGCACCTATAAAGATATTTAGGAAATGATTAGAAACTGACCCAATGGCCTACCAAAATTTGTCATACAATAAGTTCAGACCAACTTGTCCTACTTAAGTAAGTCAGGGTTTGATGGCTTTGTAGAGCACTGATTCTTTCTAACCAACTGAGAGATAAAGAGATTTTAGATCCATTCCTCTTTTCTTTCAAGATCACTATTATTATGAGGAGGGAGATGGAAGAAGAGAGAAATGGAAAGAAATGCCTACTGTAAATTAAGCATGCCCAAACTCTTCATGATAGGAATGATACATTTATGGAGCAATGAAATTGAAGAGTAAGAAAATCTCAGCTCTCAGAAAAGCTATCAATTTTTGCATTTATATTCACTGATATCAATGTGGACTACTGATTTACAAGCTGGGTTATTTTAGCGCAGGGTCTCATTACATAAACAAGGACCCTATACTAAAATAACCCCCTTTCAAACAGCCCAGAGCCAATGACAAATCAGTAAAAATAAAGGTGAAGACAATTTAAAAAAGAGAACATAGAAGGGAGATCCTTGATCATAGCTTCTGGAAAGGGAGGGTATGAGCTCTTGTCATGTTCCTCCATTCCTTTTCACCAACTGAAAATAAACCCAATATATAAGACAGAGTACTGAACTAGATGTTCAGACAAGACTATAAGCTGCATACTTTGTGAACACAAAATGTAAGCAACATGATGGGCCCTTATTTTCTCCATTTAGAGTTATTTATTTATTATTTAGGGGTCATTTTACCAAGGTGCACTAACAAATTTAGCATGTGCACAAGGTGCACTAAAAGCTAAGTAATCCATTTTCGACTAGATTCTATATATGGCACCTCAAAAATCTGAGTGGAGGAAATCCCACCTAGGCAAGTTCAACAAACCATGTCTAATGTTAGGCACAGTTTATAGAATTTGCCTAGGGTTAGATTCTATATAGTGTGCTTTAAAAATACAGATAAACACATTCTATAAATTCCACCTAAAGTTAAGTGAAGCATATAGAATACGTTTGGGTTGTATGATGTGATATCCACGGGGACATTTGCTACTATTGTTGGTGCTCTCCTTATGGAATTATCCCTTTTCTGCTTCCCTTTATCCTCCAACAGATAGGAGCTCTTTTACTGTTAATGCACACATCTGAATAGAAATGTCTAAGAGATCCTGTTTACTGTGATAGAGTAATATGTTTGTTCTAAGAAAGGCTTTCACAAACTGGGCAGGTAGCACATTGGCACTTTCCTTTCATCTCACACCTTATTTATTATGGCTGCATCATTGTACTACTTATATATATTAAACAAATGTTATAATATCATGTTAATTACAAATATGGTAATCACATACATGAATCCTAGTTTTTGTTGATATTCTGTCTAGATCATGGGGTTCTAGCCTTTCGAGTCACATAGTTCAAACTATTTATTTCCACCTTACTGGGTATAAACTGTAGAAGTTCCCATGCATTACCATCAGTTCTTTCATCAGGGTTTGCCATAAAACACACATCCCCTCCTTACCTGCTGACTCTTTTTCTTGATTCCTTCAGCCCTCCTCCCATTCCATCCAAGTTTGGGGTAGGTACCACCATCCTTCTGTATCTCTGGTACTGGCCCCCTCTGTAGAAGAGGGGGGCTGCCCTGGGTCTTGACATCATCCATGTCACTGCTATTGTATGACAAATCAACTTCACAGTTGACCACTGTTTAAGCTTGATTTGGTCTAAACATGCTGCTGTGTGCTCTATCAGGCTAGGACCCACTGCCACAGACCACAACAGCAACTGAGCAATTGGAGCAGTGGCAAAATGGCACTTAAACCCTTGCAAATATCCCTCTTCCTGCTCCAGGTCTCCATCCTTTAACCTGCCTCTTAGCCTTCCCCTCATTCCTGTTTCTACCATTCCTCCTCTGCACCCTCGATTATCTCCTGTTGTCTTAACTTTGTTCCAACCTGCTTAGTCCTACCTTCTTTCCTACCTGTTTCCATCTCCCTCACCTTGCCCACCCCAGACCGTTTTTCAGCAGTGCCAAGCCACCGGCCATTTGTGTGTCTGTCCTCCCTATGCAGCAAGGGCAGGTACTTTTCCCATGCAGTGCTGCTGTCTGGTTCTGCCTTGCATATTGCCTTGTTTTGGGAATTATTAGTAAATACTGGAGTTGGTTAGTGTAGACTTTGCTGTATTGGTTTGGATTAGTTTGATTACAATAAATCTACAAGCCTACATCAGTATTTGAAATGAAACTTTTTCAGTCTTCTGTCAGTATTCTTAACCCAGCCCTTGGGCAAATCTAGCCAGTCAGGTTTTCAGGATACCCACAATAAATATGCATGAATTACATTTGCTTTCATTGTCTCTTTTGTATGCAAATCCATCTCATGCATATTCCGACTGATTCGGTGTAACCCGAGCACTGGGTTGAAATCCACTGTCTTATGCAATCTGCCTTGAACTATTTTATGACAATGGAAAATACAAATTCTAATATTAAATTAATTGTATTCTATGCAAAAAAATTGGTGGAATATCAATGAGAAGATGGGAAAGTTCAATGAGGAGTGAGGAGACTAATATTTTGCACGACTAATATTTTGCCAAAGTCGTTATGCCCATATCACCCCTCTCCTGAAATCACTTCACTGGCTCCCTATCCGTTTCCGTATACAATTCAAGCTCCTCTTATTGACCTATAAGTGCATTCACTCTGCAGCCCCTCACTGCCTCTCCACCCTCATCTCTCCCTACACTCCTTCCCTAAAACTCCGTTCACTGGGCAAATCTTTCCTAATTGCACCCTTCTCCTCCATCACTAACTCCAGACTCCACTCCATCTTGCCGCACCTTATGCCTGGAATAGGCTTCCTGAGCCATTACGTCTAGCTCCATCCCTCGCAGCCTTCAAATCCGAGCTAAAGGCCTACCTGTTTGATGCTGCTTTCGACTCCTGACTTGTAACTTTTATCCTTATGTGTCCTTCTGTCTGTCCTTCCCTTATCCTTTTTGGTCCTGTCTGTTTGTCCTGATTTAGATTGTAAGCTCTTTTAAGCAGGGATTGTCTTTCTTCTTCATGTTCAATTGTAAAGCGCTGCGTATGACTGGTAGCACTATAAAAGTGATTTATAGTAGTAGTAGTAGGACACGAGTGATGCATAGGAGGGATGAAGGATATGAACAGAAGGGAAATGGGGGTAGGAGGAGAATGCAGTGAGGCAGGGAGCTCTTTACACTGACTCAAAGGCCAGAAATAGCATGACAACCTACAGAACATCCTGATCCATCTGATTCCAGTATCTAAAGATGAGACAATACTTCATAGATGAAGAACATAATATGCCTCTGGAGGGGAGGCACGTCATCCTTTTTGTAAGATATCTACTAAAATGGTCCATAACTACCAAGTGGTCAATGTAGAAAACTATTGTACTAGAGATCACCATTTTGGGCATTCAGTCATGCACCTCAAGCACAAGCTTTCCAAAGTACAGGTACAGCAGGCCAGTGTGAATATAGGTGCCACTTTTGTATACTGAGTACTTAAATATTCTACAAAAGAAACAAGTGAAAGGAACAGCTGAATATCAATATAGAAAATCAAAAGGAAATTCAGTTCAAAAATGTGGGAAGAAAAAAACTCTTAGAATTCACAGCTCATTATGCCAATAGAGTGCTACAGATGAGAGTTAATATAATCATAGGTCAGTAAAAATAAATCCACCATGTCAAAACATCAGCTAGATGCTCTTAATAAAATTTATCTAAAGAATCAAAAATCATGCAAGAAACTAAGCCATCAATGGGGTCTTTAATTTGTATTGATACCCATGCATATTATAAAAAATATTACCTCCAGACTCAAATAAACTTATCTTCTGCAAATTGTGTCTAATTTACAAACGTTCAAACTGTGACACTAAAAATAACAGTGACCCTCTTTCGCTATCATGCTGCTTCTGGGGAAGATGAGTGACAGCCAAACTCCAACTTGAACATACCATATTGAAAAAGTTCAACACTCAAACTTCAATCTCAAAATGTCCATGGTTAACTGAAAGAATGGCAAGATTTAACATCCAAGAAGGCTTCACCCCACATATGTCAGTCCTGTACATAGATGTGATGACATCAAAACTGTATTCAAAGATATACATCAACCAGCATCCAATCACAGAAAGACATCAGGGCCCTTTTACCAAGCTGCAGTAAAAGGTGGCCTCAGTGCGCTCCCATGCAAGTCTTTCTTTACTTTTTCTTTCCAATTCTTATATCCCGCAGATACCTTTACGGCTTAATGCGGGTAACACAAAAAGGAGTGGGAATTTCCCAGGAAGTTCAAAATACTACTAAAAATGTAACATACCATCATATCAACAACAACAAAATTAACAATCAATCCAGTATTTCCTAAACAAAAAGGTTGTGACTACTTGTCTAAATGATAGATAATCAGTTAAACCTCTAACTTCTGTTGGAAAAGAATTCCAAATTAAAACCATTCGATACAATACTGAAAAGTTAGTATGTTTCAAGGATTTGATGCCTTTTATAGTAGGGAAATTTAATTTCATCTTTCAGAAACAATACTGCATTCTGGGGTCATTTTTATCGCAGCAGTAAAATGGCTGAAAATCTTATTTTCTGTATTAATAGCCATGTGCTAATTTTCCCCATTAGCGCATGGCAATTAGCGCAAGCCCCTACTGCCACCTATTTTGTAGGCATAAGGGCTTACATGTTAACCCCTCGCTAATCGGTTAGTGAGTGGCAATGTAGCTGTGCTAACCAATTAGCACGGAACACACCTACTCTCGTGGGAAGTGTATGCAAAGTGCAAAATTACAGTGAAGCATGCTTACTTGAGGGTCCTTGTGCTAAGCTATGGTAAGCACTATCATGTGCTTATCACAGCAAAAGGGGGTTACAGCGGGGCATGCTCAGGCATCCTGCATTAATGTTCACATGTGCGTATGCTATTATTTCGTAACACTGGGGACAGGTCTGAGAGCAGAAAGTTCTGCACTAATCAGTTAGCAAAGCTACATCGCCACGTGCTAACCAATTACTGCAGGGTTAGCATGTGAGCCCTTACCACCTATATAATGGCTGTCAGTAGGAGCTTACATGCACTAATGGGGAAATTAGCACTTGGCCATGAAGGGGAAAATTGAAAAATTGCCCATCTTACCCCAGAAGTACAAATGGTTTTCACACCCTGGAATGACCCATATAAGGACACAGTAAGGCCAATTTTTACCACAGTTTGGTAAAAGGACCCCTTGATCCCCAAGGTTGACCAAAAATTTCATCATAAAAATATCTTTGCAATTGATCATGCAAGTGTACACACGTTAATGAAGAGGAAATAAACTTATTTTTTTTACTATGCAGCATAATTAATTTCTCATTAATTCACAGTAGAAACAGGTTTCTGTTGTCTTGTCAACCAGCATTTATGCAGTCAAGGTAAAATGCAAAGGTTTTTGTGGTGTAGATTTTTATGATGATGTAAACAGTCATTTCTGCCAGTATAAATACCTGCAACATGTAGTTTACCTTTTATTTCTCCATGCACTATGTATTAGTCAACTCATATTCTGCAATTTTTCAGTTTTACAGCTGAAGCTGTACATCATGTGAAGCCTCGTTTTACATAGACTGTTGAGGCTGAAAATTACCACCTATGCTTCTACGTGGGAAGCACAAATGACAGGTATAGCTTGAAATGCATGATGTTCAAAGTTATAAGTGGGTATTAAGTAGTGCCACCTAAATTGGTAACATTGCTAAATATGCATATGATTTGAAACATCTCAGTTAAACATTTCAAATTATATATTGACCATACAGCAGAATAATAATCTCCTTGATTTTCTGTAGTTAAAAACATGAAGTGTGAATCTTTAAATCTTTATTATAATTATTTAAAAATACATTGGCACTAATAGTAGGAGAGCTGTACTCCATAGAGCAAAAAGATTACCATTGATTGACTCTGAAATTTATGTGAGCAAAATTTTATGAAAAACCATAAGCTGTCATGTGTTATTATCTAAACATATATGATTTTATTGTTAGCATTAGAAATTTATTTATGTGATATTGTAATCCGCTGGGAACTGGAAACTGCAGAATATAACTGTTTTAAATAAAATAAATAAATAAATAAATAAATAAATTCTGTCTGTTGCTGAAGCAAGTATTAAAAATATTTTGGGTTATGTCACATATTTTCTCCAGTTACAGCCATTCTTCAGGAGTATGTGGAGGGGCATTTTTGATACGACATCTAAGTCCGACTTTAGGTTTTGCAAAAAATGTCCAAAATCTGAATAGTAAAGAAGTTTATTAAAAAAAAAAAAAAAAAAGTCTGTCTTTTGTTTCTGAAAATACTGTTTCTAACAAGGTTTTGTGCTTTGGATGTTTTGTTTTTTGGTCCATTTTCAAGAAAACCCCGTCCAAGTGAAAAATGTAGAAAATTAAGCCATTGGGATGTAGAAGGGATCAGCATTTTTAGAAGACTGGTCTCCCAGACATCCCAGGAGATAAATGGGGCACCTAGGGGGCACTGCAGTGGACTTCAAAAACATGTTCCCAGGTACAGAGCTCACCATTGCTCCCTTATCTTATCTGCTGAGCCCCCCCCTAAAAAAAACCACTGCCCACAACTATACACCACTACAATAGCCCTTATGAGTGAAGGGAACATCTATATGTGGGTACAATGGGTTTCTGCTGAGTTTTGGAGGGCTCACAATTTCCCCCACAAATGTGACAGGTAGAGGAGATAGGGACCAGAGTCCCCCACTCCATGGTACACTGCACTGACCACTACACTACTCCAGGGACCTACATGCTGCTCTAATAGACCTGGCTCTAACATCCAAGGCTGCAATAGAGGCTACTAAATCATATTTTTTATTCACATTTGTGTGGGGTGGGAGGGAATCAGTGAACACGGTGGGGTATTGGGGGGTCACCCTTGATTCCATCCAGTGGTTATCTGGTCATTTAGGGCACCCTTTTGTGCCTTATTTATTATAAATGCAGGTCTAGCTCAAAACGTCTTAGTTTTAGTCTTGGACACTTTTGTTTTGTTCCATTATAACTGAAAAACATTCAAGTGATAAGAACGCCCAGATACCACCCTTAACACACCCCTGACATGCCCCTCCTTGTGATTTGAAAGCACTTCTGATGGACTTCATAGAAAAATGTCTAAAAATTGGTTTTGAAAATACCAATTTGGATGTTTTTGTGAGAAAAAACATCCAAATGCAGATTATGCCACTTCTGGACGTTTTTCTCTTTTGAAAATGAGCTCCATAGTACACATCAGTATGTTGTTAAAAAAAAGATATCTACTTGCTTGCAGCCCTCTGTTTCCTCCCAACTAGGGTTACCATATGGCTCCAGAAAAAGGAGGACGGATTGAGCCAGCCGGGTTTTACTTCCATTGCTTTCAAGCAATGGAAGTAAAACCCGGCTGGCTCAATTACTTCCATTGAAAGCAATGGAAGTAAAACCCGTCTGGCTCAATCCGTCCTCCTTTTTCTGGAGCCATATGGTAACCCTACTCCCAACCACAACAGCCTCCTGTGATTTTTTGGATGGTACTCACTATTTAACCAATGAGTGTTCCAAGCCTCAGTCTGACATTCCATCTGCTTCTCTTGACATTCCAAGCCTCATTCTGGTGCTCTAACTGCCTTTCTATGTTCCAAGCCTCATTCTGGTGCTCTAATCGCCTCTCTCAGTACATTCCAAGCATCATTCTGAAGTCTCCAGAGATTTTGACTAGACTAACATGGGAATCCCATGGTAACTTCTACCATCGCTGCAGGAAACCTGTGGCAACTCCTTCCATACCCACAGAAATGCTGCGGGTTCCATAAGGTTCCCACAATCCCCATTCCTGTATTGTTCTCTATTTCAGTTCGCTTAGAATTTGTTTCTCAAATAAATGGAATATAAACTGACACCAAAAGTATCCCTCTAGAATTTTTTGCCATTTTATCAGCAGCCACTTTGAATTTCAATGAGAAATTTAATGTACTTATTTAGTCATCATACTTGCATATTACTATTAAACAACATGTAATTATCTTAAGCTATATTGATGTTACTGACATTTTAGAAATTCTACCTAGTGATTTTTTGCACATTAAAAATGTTCAAGCTAAAACACAGTAAAATAACATCATTCAAATGATATAATTAACAATGTGTTAGCATTTTGCAGTTACTGTGAATTCTCAAAGTTCTACTCCAAGCTTTAACACAGAGCTTAAGTTGCTTTCAGAAGTTCTTAACAGCCTTGTCGATCAGTCCCTATGGCAGGCTGTCCCAGATCATCTGCAGCGATTCCTTGAGTTTGGCGATTGTTTGCAACATTGGGAGGAGCTTGTGATAGGCTTCCAACATTTCTCCCCAGACAAATGTATACATCCCTATGACATCATTAACAGTAAGCTGGTACCTCATTTTCTTTTTCCAAATAATGGTAGTTTTATAGTGCAAACAAAAAAAAAACAGCACCACGGGCCTTTAAAAATGGAACACAGTTCTTTAATGAATGAGCCTTGACAAAAAGACCCGACACGGGCCGTGTTTCGGTGACTAGCACCTGCGTCAGGGGTCACAGTGATGACGTGGAAAACTTGGGGAATAACAGTTTGGATACAGAAAGTGAAAGTGCCTTGGTGCTTTGTAGCTTTTACTATATGAGACGTGGGGTAAGGAATAATATATTGTAGAGAAATATATTCGAGTTATTCCCGTGTCGGGTCTTTTTGTCAAGGCTCATTCATTAAAGAACTGTGTTCCATTTTTAAAGGCCCGTGGTGCTGTTTTTTTTGTTTGGACTTTAGTTTGTACTTCGTTCCCTCTCTTTTGTTATATCCAAGTTTTATAGTGCAAAACATTTTTGAATGCACAAAAATTGCTGGGTGGTCACACTAAAAAGTCTGCAACTTTGTTGTACTTAAGAACAAAAGAATAGGCATACTGGGTCAGT
This sequence comes from Microcaecilia unicolor, assembly GCF_901765095.1. Classification (NCBI taxonomy): domain Eukaryota; kingdom Metazoa; phylum Chordata; class Amphibia; order Gymnophiona; family Siphonopidae; genus Microcaecilia; species Microcaecilia unicolor. The sequence goes on along the minus strand of NC_044037.1, from coordinate 78,712,667 downwards.
CTAATGGTCTACCTAGCCCAGTGTCCTGTTTCCAACATTGGCCAATCCAGGTCACAAGTACCTGGCAGAAACCTAAACAGTAACAACATTCAATGCTACCAATCCCATGGCAAGCAGTGGCTTCCTCATGTCTATCTCAATAGCAGACTATGGACTTTTCCTCCAGAAACTTGTCCAAACCTTTTTTAAACCCAAATACACTATTCATTGTTACCACATCCTCTAGCAAGGAGTTCCAGGGCTCAACTATTCTTTGAATGAAAAAAGATTTCCTCCTATTTGTTTTAAAAAATATTTTCATGTAATTTCATTGAGTGTCCCCTGATCTTTGTAATTTTTGAAAGACTGAAAAATTGTTTCACTTTTACCTGTTCTACACCACTTAGGATTTTGAAGACCTCAGCTGTCTCTTTTCCAAGCTGAAGAACCCTAACCTCTTTAGCCTTTCCTCATATGAGAGGAATTCCATCTTCTTTATTATTTTGGTTGCTCTTCTTTGAATCTTTTCTAATTCTACTATTCCATTTTTGAGATATGGTGACCAGAATTGAACCCAATATTCAAGGTGAGGTTGCACCTGCAGTGATAAAGAAGCATTATAATATTCTTAGTCTTATCTACCATCCCTTTCCTAATAATTCCTAGTCTCCTGTTTGATTTTTTGGTTGCCCACTGTACACTGGGCAAGAAGATTTCAGCACATTGTCTACAATTACACCTAGATCTTTTTCTTGGGTCCTGCTGACTCTTAAGGTGGACCCTAGCATTAGGTAACTATGATTCCATTGGTGTACGGTCAGGGCCTTCAAGGTAGTCACAGAATCCCCCAGCACTGCCCCAACATGTTATTTTACCTGCCATTTGGATGCCCACTCTTCCAGCTTCCTAAGGTTTTCTTGCAATTTTTCATATTCCTTATGTGTTTTGACAACTTTGAATATTGTTTATTTATTTACTATGCCATTTCTTATTGCATTCGAAAACAGAACGGTTTACATCATAAAAAATATACAATTTATATTAAAAAACATAAAGAAATCCATTAATTTGATAGGAAAGCACTGCAAAACACTAACATTCATATTAAAAATATATAAACATATATAGCTTTGTGTCATCTGCAAATTTAAGCACCTCACTTGTCATTCAGATTTCCAGATCATTTATAAATATGTTAAATAGCACCAGTACCAATAGTGGTACTCCACCATTCAGCCTCCTCCATTGAGAAATATAGCCAATTAACCCTACCTCTTTTTTCTGTCCAATAACCAATTCCCAATCCGCAGAAGGACATTGACTTCTAAACCATGACTTAAAAAATTTTCTCAGGAGTCTCTCATGTGGAACTTTCTCAAAAACTTTCTGAAAATCTAGATACATTACATCAACCATGTTTAAAGATAATTTCATTCCACTCGGCAAATAAACATTGACAGTAACAACAAATAAAGCTGTAAAATTTCACAATGAAATTCCAAGCGGTTGCTCAGAAAACAATAAAAAAACTGAGTTGGATGCCAGTTATAAAATAACATTTGGGGGCCCTTTTATTAAGCCATGTAAGCATCTATACGTTCCCAATGTGTGCCAAAATGGAGTTACCGCATGGCTACTGTGTGAAAAAAGAATTGAAGTAGTGCAAAGAAAAGCTACGAGGATGGTATGGGATTTGTGTTACAAGACGTATGAGGAGAGACTTGCGGACCTGAACATGTATACCCTGGAGGAAAGGAGGAACAGGGGTGATATGATACAGACATTCAAATATTTGAAAAGTATTAATCCGCAAACAAACCTTTTCCGGAGATGGAAGGGCGGTAGAACGAAAGGGCATGAAATGAGATTGAAGGGGGGCAGACTCAAGAAGAATGTCAGGAAGTATTTTTTCACGGAGAGGGTGGTGGATGCTTGGAATGCCCTCCCGCGGGAGGTGGTGGAGATGAAAACGGTAGCGGAATTCAAACATGCGTGGGATAAACATAAAGGAATCCTTTGCAGAAGGAAGGGATCCTCAGGAGCTTAGCCTAGAATGGGTGGCAGAGCTGGTGGTTGGGAGGCGGGGCTAGTGCTGGGCAGACTTATACGGTCTGTGCCGGGGCTGGTGGTTGGGAGGCGGGACTAGTGCTGGGCAGACTTATACGGTCTGTGCCAGAGCCAGTGGTGGGAGGCAGGGATAGTGCTGGGCAGACTTATACGGTCTGTGCCAGAGCTGGTGGTGGGAGGCGGGACTGGTAGTTGGGAGGCAAGGATAGTGCTGGACAGACTTATACAGTCTGTGCCAGAGCTGGTGGTGGGAGGCGGGGTTGGTGGTTGGGAGGCAGGGATAGGGCTGGCCAGACTTATATGGTCTGTGCCCTGAAGAGGACAGTACAAATAAAAAAGTAGCACATATGAATTTATCTTCTTGGGCAGACTGGATGGACCGTGCAGGTCTTTCTCTGCTGTTATCTACTATGTTACTATGTTATTATGTGTGCCCCTTGTGGTAATTTCACTGTTGGCATGTGTGCATTACGCGCGCCTAAAAAATAATTTTTATTTTCTGGCACACATCAGCTACACATGCCAAATGGCATTTGGTGCGCATACGTCATTACCGCCCAGTTACCATGTGAAACAGTACTGCTAGATCATTGGCTAGCGGTAAGGTCTGAGACCCATTTTCATTTTGCTACATGTCTGTTTTCGGCAAAAATTTTTAAAAGGCATTTTTTTACAGGTACGCTGAAAAATGATTCTGTGTGCAACCAAAAGACGCGTATACACTACCACAGGCCATTTTTCAGCACACCTTTGAAAAAGGGCCCCTTGGTGCTGAGATTCATGCCCAATTTTGGCCATGAGGATTTATATGAACTGAAACCTGGGTAAATTCTTGCATCTATAAATTAGGCACATATCTACCTTAGTCTGTAACACTGCATGCAAATTCTCTGAATGCTCCTAACCTGCCCATGCCCCTCCTATGGCCACACCCATTTTCAGATCCATGCATAAAAATTTACACACACATTTTTATAAAAGAACGACTATAAAGATGCATGCATAAATTCAACTTATTGCCAGTTATCACCAATAATTGATTATTAGCGCCAATTATCGGTGCTAGTATGCACATTATGCAATTAAATTATGCATTCAAATTGGGTACACAACCAAATTGAATGCACAATTGTGTACATAATTTTGAACACCATATGTAGAATTAGGGGGATAAATACAAGGGGTGAATACATGGCAGAGCATGAGTGGGATATGAAAGGGGCTCCCACTTATTTGCCCAAGTTATTAGAGTACAATATCCCTGCTGCATTTACATGTCTGCAGTTGCTCCTGATGTCTGACTGATGTATCTACTGGTATGTAAATGTTAGGCACACCGATACCAGGTTATACTAATATTCTATAATGGAATCTATGTGCCTAGATGCTGTGATAGAAAAGGCTCCCAACACACATACTCGGGGTGCCTGAATGGAGATGTACAGATATAGAATTGCCCTTGAGGCTTTTGTCTATATCCCCTATGCCATCCCTCTGGAAGTCAGAAGCATAGCCAGGTTGAGGGCGTAGGGGAAGTGGAGAGCAGACTGCTGATGGCGCTGGCATATATTTTAAATGTGACAGATCGCGTCAAAAATGGGCACTGTGCCATCAGAAGTTTGTTTGGGGAGCAGCTGCTCCCCGGCAATCCAACTAGCTATGCCTCTGCTGGAAGTGTATGATGTGTATCTAATTGTGGGTTATCAACTGCATTGTTCCTGCCAGATCATGTTTTATAATTTATATACTAGAGGAGGGGGGGGGGGGGTTAGTCTTAAAAGACCTTCTGTTAGTGGTGTTATAGACCTTTTGGTCCCTTATTCTCTGAAATTCACACTTTTTTTAACAGTATTAATATATCTGTGATTTAGTGTTCCCTCTATAACATTTTTTAGCTAAGTGCATTCTCAATTTCCTGATAAAAAGCTAATTTCCAACGGGGGTAGGATTGACTGCTTGTATAGGCAATTGTAATAGGAAATCAAATAGTTAATTTCATAAGCATCAAACACATGAAAATCTGCCTCTACAACTATCAGATCATGAACTCAGTGCTCATTTTATGAAAACAGCACTTTTGTTCAAAATGATTTAATTTACGTTTAATGTAAAGGTCACACAGTAAAAATAGATGAATCAAAATTGCTCCAAAGTAGGAACATCATAAAACACCTTTCCGGAGTATGATTATTTTTTTTCCCACTTGGAAGGCTTTATTTCTAACAGGACAGACAATATTACTCCAGAACTAAAGATTTAAGACCTTCTCTTTAGCCTACAGTAAAACTAATAAAGCTTTTTATTGTGCAAAAACTTATTTTGAATTTTAATAGCTAGAACTGCCTAAATGTCAACATGGAAAATACAAGGATTATATCTACCTTGATGTGCTCTCTTTTTCCTTCCTGTCTGCTTTCCAGTTAAAAGAAAGAAAAACTTGCTTAAGACTTAGGGGTAATTCTATAACTGAGCACTTCCATTTAGGTTGCCCCAAAGATGCCCTGTAGGAGTTTCTTTTCTACCACCACCCAGGCCTTCAGGCTCTGTTATAGAATATAGTGTAACTTATCCCTCTGTTTACAAAGCTGCGCTAGCGGCTGTGGTGCGCTAATGCCGACACAGCTGATTCACTTTGAATGGGCTCTGTCAGCATTGCCGCAAGGCAGCTGCTAGCATGGCTTAGTAAACAGAGGGATTAGTATCAGCACACCTTATATATATATATATATATATATATATATATATGTGTGTGTGTGTGTGTGTGTGTGTGTGCTAAAAATTGTGTGCACAAATTTGGGCATGTGCTCAATTTGCGCACACAATTTAATTGAATAGCAAACCAATTAGTGTCTATAATTGGGCCCTATCAATTATTAGTGCTAATTGGTATAAATTAAAATTTACACATGTATTTTTATGTGTGGCTCCCAAATGAGGGTGTGACCATGGGAAGGACATGGGTGTTCCTGCAATTTATGTGTCCTGGTGTAGAATAAGGGGGAGGGGAAGGGGAAATGGGACTTGATATACCACCTTTCTGTGGTTTTTGCAATTACATTCAAAGCAGTTTACATAGTATATTCAGGTACTTATTTGTTCCAGGGGCAATGGAGGGTTAAGTGACTTGCCCAGAGTCACAAGGAGCTGCAGTAGGAATAGAAAACTCAATTCTCTAGGATCAAAGTCTACTGCACCAACCACTAGGCTACTCCTCTGTGCCTAATTTTGGCATGAAAATTTATTCCAGGGTTTAGTTGGTGCAGATCCTCAGATCTAAAGTTAGCTGCAGTTTCTGGCGCTATTCTATAAATGGTGCCTAATTTTGGGTGCTCTTTATAGAATAGCACAGTTTTTCTGCGGAGCCGATTTGTCAGCATTATTTATAGAATTTAGTTCTATATTCTTTTGTGTTTATATGTTTTAAATTTAAATGTTTAATGTTCAACTAGTTTGGGGTTCTTAGAGAGTAGAAAAAAATCAGCATTTACTGGTGTTTTTGTATGACAGGTACTATTGCTTGTTACATTTTATAGTGGAATAAAATATGTACACTTGTGTTAGTTAGGTGCCATTAGCTCAGGAAAGGCATACTGACCGAGTGAAAGATACAAGTCAAGTCAGGGGAGGGGAGGGGTGAGAGAGTACTAGGGGAAGTGATGTTTTTCCAGTGTTTATCCAATAAATACTTACTTTATTTTGTTTTCCCTTTGGGTGTATTCTATCAACATTTTTCATTAAAACCTGGAAGAAAAGTTCATAAACCATTATTACGATAGACCGGGGGAAAGCCACTGTTTATCTCTGGGGGTTAGTAAGATGGAATCTAGCTATCCTGCCATGTGTCCTGGATTGACCACTGTTGGAAACAGGATACTGAGCTGGATGGCTGACCTAGTATGGCAATTCTTACATTTTTATGTTTTTAACTTAAAATTAGAAGCCCTAGGTACAAGAGCTATAATGTCAGGTGATCTACGTCAGACCCCAGAGGAAAAGCCATTGTAATACATTTACAAGATTTTTTTTAAAGAAGAAACCAGAGCAGAACCCTAAAGGCAGCATCCCAGAAAGGGAGGGGAGGCTAGAACCCCATTCACACTACTTCAAGACTTAGAACAAAGGAATGTAAATGGTTTATGAATCAGGAATTCATGAAACTAGGGTAAGGAGTATGCAACCTGAGGTGGGGCATTTGCAGACTACAGAAAGATTGCCCCAGATCTTGGAGGGACTTGTTCTGCAAAGATTGCTGCCTCCTGAGGTTAGAGAGATGAAGACATGGAATCACGGGGTCAGGCTCGTCTCCTCAAAAGTACGTCGAGGGAGAAGTCACTTCAGGTTTTATAATGTCAAACCTACATTAAAATGCTCAATTAGCTGGGAGATGGAGATTATTGGCAATGTTTGATCATAAAACATAAGAGAGGGAATCCATAGCACACCCAAACAGGACCAAAGTCAACGTAGCACAAGAGGCCTTCAAGAAAAGGGTGTGTTAAATCAGCACTTTATTGAAAAGACCCAACATGGTTGTGTTTTGGCGAAACCATTTGTGTCAAGGGTCTTGTGCAAAAGCCAACGTCAATAATATGTTCATCCAATCAATGAAAGAATACAAACCTTGCTTATGACAACAGAGACACCTATAGGCTGCTGTCCTGTATAACTTCTATCAAATGTTTCATTGAAACAAGGACCGTATCGGGTCTGTTCATTAAAGTGCTAATTTGACGCCCCTTATTCTTGAAGACTCCTTGTGCTTTGTTGACTTTGGTAATGTTGGGGTCATAGTCTGTCACACGATACTCAAAACTTATTTATTTATTTATGTCATTTATATCCCACAGTATTCCTGCCCAAGGGCAGGCTCAATGTGGCGTACAATAGTTAATAAGCAAATAACAGTACAATACACAAGGTCACCAGAGGAAGAAAGAAATAACAGTGGAGGAAAAGGATGAGAGGGAGTTGAAAATTATCACAAAGAGAGCCGTGAGCTAGGAGGGTGTGGCACTTCCATGGAGAAGATCTATTACAGTGGTGGAAATAAGTATTTGATCCCTTGCTGATTTTGTAAGTTTGCCCACTGACAAAGACATGAGCAGCCCATAATTGAAGGGTAGGTTATTGGTAACAGTGAGAGATAGCACATCACAAATTAAATCCGGAAAATCACATTGTGGAAAGTATATGAATTTATTTGCATTCTGCAGAGGGAAATAAGTATTTGATCCCCCACCAACCAGTAAGAGATCTGGCCCCTACAGACCAGGTAGATGCTCCAAATCAACTCGTTACCTGCATGACAGACAGCTGTCGGCAATGGTCACCTGTATGAAAGACACCTGTCCACAGACTCAGTGAATCAGTCAGACTCTTACCTCTACAAAATGGCCAAGAGCAAGGAGCTGTCTAAGGATGTCAGGGACAAGATCATACACCTGCACAAGGCTGGAATGGGCTACAAAACCATCAGTAAGACGCTGGGCGAGAAGGAGACAACTGTTGGTGCCATAGTAAGAAAATGGAAGAAGTACAAAATGACTGTCAATCGACAAAGATCTGGGGCTCCACGCAAAATCTCACCTCGTGGGGTATCCTTGATCATGAGGAAGGTTAGAAATCAGCCTACAACTACAAGGGGGGAACTTGTCAATGATCTCAAGGCAGCTGGGACCACTGTCACCACGAAAACCATTGGTAACACATTACGACATAACGGATTGCAATCCTGCAGTGCCCGCAAGGTCCCCCTGCTCCGGAAGGCACATGTGACGGCCCGTCTGAAGTTTGCCAGTGAACACCTGGATGATGCCGAGAGTGATTGGGAGAAGGTGCTGTGGTCAGATGAGACAAAAATTGAGCTCTTTGGCATGAACTCAACTCGCCGTGTTTGGAGGAAGAGAAATGCTGCCTATGACCCAAAGAACACCATCCCCACTGTCAAGCATGGAGGTGGAAATGTTATGTTTTGGGGGTGTTTCTCTGCTAAGGGCACAGGACTACTTCACTGCATCAATGGGAGAATGGATGGGGCCATGTACCGTACAATTCTGAGTGACAACCTCCTTCCCTCCGCCAGGGCCTTAAAAATGGGTCGTGGCTGGGTCTTCCAGCACGACAATGACCCAAAACATACAGCCAAGGCAACAAAGGAGTGGCTCAGGAAGAAGCACATTAGGGTCATGGAGTGGCCTAGCCAGTCACCAGACCTTAATCCCATTGAAAACTTATGGAGGGAGCTGAAGCTGCGAGTTGCCAAGCGACAGCCCAGAACTCTTAATGATTTAGAGATGATCTGCAAAGAGGAGTGGACCAAAATTCCTCCTGACATGTGTGCAAACCTCATCATCAACTACAGAAGACGTCTGACCGCTGTGCTTGCCAACAAGGGTTTTGCCACCAAGTATTAGGTCTTGTTTGCCAGAGGGATTAAATACTTATTTCCCTCTGCAGAATGCAAATAAATTCATATACTTTCCACAATGTGATTTTACGGATTTAATTTGTGATGTGCTATCTCTCACTGTTACCAATAACCTACCCTTCAATTATGGGCTGCTCATGTCTTTGTCAGTGGGCAAACTTACAAAATCAGCAAGGGATCAAATACTTATTTCCACCACTGTATAGTGCAGCAGCCTGGCCAATTTTTTAAGTACATATAAGGTCAGAACCAAACTAACATGGGCTCTACTGAAAAGCGCTATTGACCTGTGATATTGCAGTTTTTGTTATTCTGCCTGTTTGTCAAGAAAATCAGACTCTGCTGTTTACTGGTTCATACCAGTGCCTGGGGCTTCCAGCATGTGTTTATCTAAGGAAATTTTGAAGAGGTGACACTGAATTATTTTCATTTTACTTTGGAACTTCTGCATTTTGTCTTTCTACTCTGAAGACACTATGGAGTCCTTTTACTAAGCCATGTAAGTGCTTTCGCATGCTCAACGCACGTCAGTTCTGCGTTACCACCTGGCTACTGAGTGGCCTGGTAATTTCATTTTTGGCATGCGTGTGATATGTGCGTCAGAAAATATTTTTATTTTGTGGCACACAGGCAGTAATCTGCATTTGAATGCATGTTGACAATTACCACCCGGTTAACACGTGAAACTTTACCGCTAAATCAATGGTTGGTGGTCTCAGACACAAAATGGACACACACCAATTTTCATTTTGTCGCATGACCATTTTCGGCCCCCCTACCCAAGAAAAGGCATTTTTTACAGGTGTGGTCAAAAATGATCCTGCGTGCGGCCAAAACCCGCACCTACACTACTTCAGACTATTTCTCAGTGCACCTTAGTAAAAGGACTTCTATACATCTGACGTTCATGTGATAATGAGTGTCTTTACAGAGATCAGCCACGGTCTTCACATAGCAAGGGTAATTTAAAAAAATGTATTAACTTACAAGCAGAGACTTGGCTCTTTTAGTTTGTTTTCTTTTTTGCTATATTGTATTTCCTTATTTTTATATTTTCTGCCATATATCCTTCTTGAAAACTATATCCCACAGGTTTGTACAAGTCATCAAGGGAAAGAGTATCTTGTGCTGCTTTCCAAGCAGCACCAACAAGATTCATAGACTTTACTGGACATGGGACATTTATACTTTTGTATGCCAGATACGCAGCTCTCCCCCTGATGGACTGCACCCCTGAAAGATTGGGAGGCAGGAGTCTGCATTGTAAGAAATGATTCAGTTGCCATATTGCAGAGGCCTTTCAGGAATGGACCAGACATCATCTATCTCCCACAAAAGGTTGTAAGACAGTTTATTAGGGCAAGAAGTGATCTAGAGGTTTTCTGTGTTTTGTGATTTAAGTCATTCTTTTTGATATCTTGGTTTTAGCTTCATTAGGAATAGCCTAGTGGTTAATGCAGTGGACTTTGATCCTGGGGAACTGAGTTCAATTCTCACTGCAGTTCTTTGTGACTCTGGGCAAGTCACTTAATCCTCCATTACACCTGGTATGAAATAAGTACCTGAATATATGTAAACTGCTTTGAATGTAGTTGCAAAGACCTCAGAAAGGCGGTATGTCATTTCCCATTAGAAATTTTTATTGTTTGTTAAAATGTTAGGAACAAAATTACTGCTAAGAAAATCATTATTAGTTTTCTTATTTGTTGTTGCCCGTGTATACAATATATATATATAAATCTTTACTTGCATGGACGTGTTTCATGTCTGTGCTCATAATGTGTCACGGTGCTTCCGTGACCCCCCGGCCCTGACCTCCGTTGCACTTAGCCCTTAGATCGGCTTAGGGGGTGGTGTTTTTCCATGCCAGTAGTCAGACATGCCCACCTAGAAAGCATGCATGCACCACAGCTTGATTATTATAGGGCTAGTGGCGGAACAATGGAGGGGCATGGCAGAGTGATGTTATGGACCTGGATGCTTTTAGGCAAGCCCAGCCCCACCTCGAGTACCTTCAGAACTGGTTCCTTCTTGCCAAGTCTGCTTGTTTCCTGGTTCCTGCTTTGCCGAGTCCAGCTTGTCTCCTGGTTCCTGCTTTGCTAAGTCCACTTGTCTCCTGGTTTTGGCCTGCCAAATCCAGCTTGTCTCCTGGTTCCTACTTTGCCAAATCTAGCTTGTCTCCTGGTTCTTGCTTTGAAAAAATCCATTTGTCTCCTGGTTCCTGCATGCCAAGTCCAGCTTGTCTCCTGGTTCCTGCATGCCAAGTCCAGCTTGTCTCCTGGCACCTGCTTTGCCAAGCTTCAGCCTTGTTTCCTAGCGTAATGCTGTGCCAAGCTCTTGTCTTGCCCTTTCTCCTTCAACTCCAGAAATGATCTGTCTGCAATGGTCAGGAATCCAGCTATGGTTCTAGGGCTCAGCAACCAGGATCACAACAGCTTGTGAAGGCCATGAGCTTGACAGAATCACCAGCCCTGCAGCTGCTTCAGCAGCTTGCACTCCCACTGCAACAGCTATCTGGGGCAATGCAAACATTGACCCATCGGATGGACAATATCCAAGGGTCAGATGTATCTCTAGCAGCAGCCCCACCTTTTGCCGCACAATACTGTTGTTCCCAGTGGTGTGGGAATCCACATCATCCCACCTTCTTGCTTTGATGGGTATCTGTTTGGGTGTGCTTTGGATTCCCTTTTATGTTTTATGACTCAAAATTGCCAATAACCTCCATCTCCCAGCTAACTGAGCATTTTAATGTAGGCTTTACATGATTAAATCCTGAAGTGACTGCTGCCTCAATCTACTTTTCAGGAGACAAGCCTGACCCCGTGATTCCATTTCTTCATCTCTCTCTAACCTCAGGAGGCAACAGTCTTTGAAGAACAAGTTCCTCCAAGCTTTGGGGCAATCTTTCTCTAGACTGCAACTGCCATACCTCAGGTTGCCTATTCCTTACCCTAGTTTTATGAATTCCTGATTCATATACCATTTACATTCCTCTGTTCTAAGTCTTGAAGTAGTGTGAATGGGGTCCCCCCCCCCCCTTTCTGGGATGCTGCCTTTAGGGTTCTGCTCTGGTTTCTTCTTTTTTTATATTCTTGTAAATGTACTGCAATGACTTTTCCTCTGGGGTCTGACATAGATCACCTGACATTATAGCTCTTGCACCTAGGGCTTCTATTTTTAGGTTAAGAACAAGACAAGAGCTTGGCACAGCATTAAGTTAGGAGACAATGAAAACTGAAATTTCTTGCCTGTACACATTCCTTGAAGAAAATTGGGTTTTAGACCGAATAAGTAAAGAAAGTAAACTATTCATATGCAGTCTATTCATTCAGAGGTCCTTTTACAAAGGTGTGCTAGTGTTTTTAGCACGCACTAAAAATAAGCATGTGTTAAACTCTGGAGATGCTCAAATATTCCTATGGACATCTCTAGTGTTTAGCATGCACTTAGGGGATCTTTTACTAAAACCTAGCATGAGTTATCTGCAGCAGGGCCCCTAGGAATAAAATAGGCCCTGCTCCAGATAAAATGCTAACCTGCCTTTCTAAAAGACCCCTTCTGAGATTCTGACTGTATTGGTTACTGTCCATACTTCTGGAAATCTAATCTAATCTGTACAAGTAAATTTAGTGGAAAATAAATAGGAAAGGGAAGAGAGGAGTGTTTGAGTTAATTTTTAAAAGTTTTACAGGAGGTCCACAACAGATATTTGAAGCTTCATTTTTAAAACGTTTTGATCAAACATAACATTCAAAGTCTTTACACTTTTTTTTTTTATCCCAAACTAGATAGGATTTAAAAAAAATATAAATCTGATTCTTCAGGTTCGTCAGAAGTTCTTGAGATCTATCAGAAGAGTGAGAAATATTTTTCTTTTTGTCTTCTATATGCAGTAGACAAAGAATATGAGTGTAAGAAAAAAAATCCACAGAAAAATAGTCCAAAAAAGAAATAAAAGGATAAAAATATAAACAGACACCTATGGAGCATGGTAGAATTAAAGCCTTTTTGGTATGGGTTGTCTAGGCAGGAAATAGATGTCCAAATTAGGTCTTTAATAATTTGCAGTGCATTATACAAATGACTTTGTGAATATAGAAGGGTCAGAATTTCTTTAAACGCTGACTGCCACCGGCTAAATTAGACCTGGATATTCAATTCAAGCCATGTATGTGCACTGCAACTGAATATCTGTGTCACTGGCAAGGTCTGGAAGATATGCAGGTAAGGCTGATATTTGATGCTGTATCTGCATAGCTAACTGGGCAAAGTTTGGACAGCCTTTTGTGCCGGGAGAGTTGGGTGATGTGTGTGAGGTGTTGGGAGAGGTTCTTAATGCTGGCAGGAGGGTTGAGTGATATGTGGGGGCCACATTTTGATGATGTTGTTGGAGACAGAGAGAGTTTGGAAGGCTGGCATGTTGTGGGGATTTGTGTATATAGGGGTGTGTGTGTGGGGGGGGGGGGGGGGCGGGGGACTGGTATCACAGTGACCGGTAATGTTAGAATTTACATCTACCTTTACAGCAGGTATTTAGTCATGCCACGGAACAGGTATAAATTCCAATATCCAGGTTTCTCCATGCAGACCTGGATTTTCTATGTGAAATAGATAATTCATGTCTGTATTGTAAACCCATCCAGACTACTCTTTTCCTGCACTCCACATACTTCATTGCCATTTAGATGTGAGCTTCCGTGTGCCTGAATTGTCCGTTCTGAAATGACATTTAAACATCTAGGCCTCTCCAGTTGTATAAATGCTGCCATTTACAGGTGGGGATGCTTCTAAAATAAGGGCCTTAGGGCTTTGCTTATTAAGTCATTCCAAAGGTGCGCTAGTGTTTTTAGCGCACACTAAAAATTAGCGTGCGCTAATGCAAGAGACAACCATAGGAATATATAAGTGTCTCTAGCATTAGCGCGTGCTGATTTTTAGCACAAGCTAAAAATGCTAGTGCACTTTGGTAAACAGGGCCCTTAGTGTTAAAAAGTAGTTTTTTTTCATTACTAGAAATTTCTTTGCGGTAAGTGTCTCCGTGTTAACAGTGTGTTAGTTGCTTATCACATAGTAACTCCACCTTGTTAACTGCAGGGAGCACTCCACATCCATCCCTTGCCCATACTTCACCCAGTATTGCCTCCTAACCAAATACTCCATTAACGCATGACTTACTGTGCACTAATGGAGTTTTATCCCAAAAGCAGGTTAACGCGTCTTTGTGTTAGCAGTTACAGCATCCTAAATCATGCATTAACTGCTAATGCAACTTAGTAAAAGGGCTCCTACGTTTATTTATAGATTTATGTATGACGGTTGTTGACTATTGAAGGAGCACATTAACAATAATTTGTAGATATATATTTGTCTTAAAATCATGAAAAGAAAAGAAACTTTTAATTCCAAATGACCAAATACTTTGAGTAAATGAAGAAGGAGTTGTCTTTTAGCTGATGGGGAATTTTAACTACATATGAGCACTTCAGGCAGAATCTGTTCACTAACATGGGAGCTTAAGACATGGATCAAACTGTCACAAGCTACAGCAAATGAAATATGGAGCACTTAAATTTGAAGGGCCCTATTTTCAGAAGAGTTTCTTGTACTATGTGGTCTATTCATCAAACTGCAATAAACAGTGCATCAAATCACACATTGCAAAAGAATAGGTTGATCTACCACATATATTAAAGTTATTTTATGACACCCTGGATAAGGGTGTCAGATATCTGCCAGAATAAGCAAGTGCTGTCATGGGTCCAACTTGTTCTCTGTATCCTCAAAGCCAATGTATGAATGAACGAGGAAAAAAGCATGTAAACTAAATAAGAGAACTTTATAGAGAACGTTATAATGTTGATATATCTGAAAATTATATTCTGGAAAGTGCTATGTTCAAACATTTATATAACAGTGGTAAACTGCTAATGCTATCTCCTGGCCCCATGTCCTCTGTCATGGCAAATGCATAGGAACACAAGACATGTTGAAAGGTAAGGATCCTAGTATTCCCATTTTATTTTCTGATGTATGCCATAGACCCAGTCTTCAGCTTCCACTCAAATCCGTTGAAATTATGATTCCTCTGTGCTAGTTCCATGCTTTCTCAAATTTCATTACTGCTTTTTTCTTCCCCTTGAACCCCCTCCCTTTGAGGGCCACTCTGCGTTTTACTAGTGTTTCCATGAAAAATCATTTCTGAACTTACTCCTAATTCTACCTCTTTTAGCCTCATATAATGATCTCTTCTCTTAGAACTTCATTTACATACTAAAATATGGTTTGCCTTCTGAGCTTTATTTATAAGATATTTTGCTATCTCTTCTAAATCCCTTGCCTTTTCTCTCCTCTGTGGTGTTCAGTTTCAGCGTCTTACTTTGCTTCATATGTCATAGACCTTTTGGTACAGATCCTTTATCATTTTGATAGTTATTTTATGGGCTGCCTCTCATTTTATTATATCTTTTGTAAGGTGAGATTCCACCTACAACATGTTCAGTGTCATTATTACTGGATTTTTCTACTATCTATCCATCTCCGTATTTTCTGTAGTATTTCTACTACTACTACTATTTAGCATTTCTATAGCTCATTGTAGGTGCCTATAAGGATATTGTAGGCACGTGCATGGTTAATGAGCGTAAATGGTTAACACACATTAAAAATGTTAATGCGCCTATAACGCTGCTTAGTAAACAGAGCCCCTTAGGGGTTCTTTTACATAGGCACACTAAAAAAAATGGCTTGCAGTAGTGTAGGCGCTGGTTTTGGGCATGTGCCGATCCATTTTTTAGCGCACCTGTAAAAAGGCCTTTTTTTTTTGCCAAAAATGGACGTGTGGCAAAATGAAAATTGCCGCCCATCCAGTTTGGGTCTGAGACCTTACCGCCAGCCATTGACCTAGCGGTAAAGACTCACACCATAACTGGGCAGTAATGACCTACACACGCAAAATGCTACTTGGCGCGCATCCATTACGCATGCCAGAAAATAAAAAACATATTTTTCAGACGTGCGTAGCGGCCGTGCACCAAAAATGAATTTACCGCAAAAGCCACATGATAGTCGGGCAGTAACTCCATTTTGGCGCACATTGGGCACATGTAAACATTTACGCGGCTTAGTAATTCAAATCCATCAATCCAGGGTTGTTTGATATGATCTGTAAAGAATCAGAATGGATAGCAGGGAGTATAAACGATTAATCATTTCAGTGGATAAGTTTGCATTGCCTGAGATTAATAAAATGTCTCCCCTACTGACCAGGAGAAACATTCCCCTAGCCTGGGTAGAAAGGAGAGAAGAATTCTCCAGTTCCAGAAGCACTTCAATTCCTTTGTACAGGACAGGTACATGTTGCCCTACAGAAGCAATTTTCTCTCCCTTCTATAAAGAAGAGCGTACTTCAAAGTCCAACATACTGGTGGAGAGAAATATAGGAACTCCCCAATCCACTGCTTAGTGTTTTCACCCTCAAACAGAATATAATATACTGGTACTGATTAATTTGTCTTTTCATCTTCTTCCTTGTGGTAATGTGAATGAAGGTGGGCCCTGGAGTCAGGATAGACTGGAGCCACACAGTAGTCAAGGTCAGCAAAATAATAATACTTGATTTAAGATGATAGTTATGGACGTCCTGTTAGCTTCACGGGTATCCAATCAACAGCAATCACCACCAGCCCCTGGCTGGATCAAGCATCAAGCTCTTCAAGGTCCCCAGTGGCACTGGGCCTACCTATCACAGTTGCAGTTCACACGTAGGTGGTAGAGGCAAATGTGGTTCAGATTGCTGCTTCCCTCTGGCCCCTAGTTTTTATACTTTCTAGTTCCTTTTCTTCTGGCTCTACTCATTCCATGTCACTTCCCCCTTGGGTAGGACTATGGGCCTTAAGGTGGTGTTGACACTGTGAGGGAATATCCTTATGGGGAAGTGGCTGAATCCTGTAGATACTCTCACATTCCTCATCTTTATACTTTCATTTGTCTTAAATCTGAAGTCTATTTCTATTCATTCTTCAATGGATGATCACTTTAGACATTTTATCATTACTTTGTAGTAATTTCCTGGGTCTATATTATTGTGTTTAGCATCTCTGTTAAACCTAGGTGTGACAAATACCTGAATTAGAGGTTCAGTGCTGCACTGATGATTACTATTTTACATATGTTTGCCAAAGAGCCATAATGCAGTGGTAACCAGCCTTTCATGTAAAAAATACCAAAGAACCAAACAGCACAAAATGAAAACCTCATTGGAAAGGGGATAGAGATCAAGGGAGTCTCTCTTTCAAAATAACCCCTGTCCTCACCAGTTTCTCCTCACTCTATGTGTCCTTTCTTTCTTTTTCTCTTCCTTCTCCCAGACATTCTACCCAGAAGTTCTTTCTTTCCTCTTCCACTGCACTCAGTCTATTATATCCTCACTCACTTTATTTTTCCATAACCATTCTCCCCTCATTTCTGTCCAGCCTCTATCCACCTCTGCCTAGCCTTACTTTATCCTCTCCTACATTTGTCACCCACTCCTTTCTAACCAACTTCTCTATCTCTTCTTCCTTCCCTCACTCATATCAACCTTGTCCCTATAAAACATATATTACACTCTGTTATAATATAAAAATGCACACATCATTCATCATCCCCTCTTGTCTTCTCAAACCATCAGCGCTTACAATCCTCACCTCAGCTAAGTGACCCACAAAACTCATTCATACTGTCAACAGTGACTACAGGGTCTAGCAGACATCATCATTCCTGTCTTCAAGGGATCCTATGCAGTACAGATGAATGCTGTTACTGGCAAATGCTGCTGGTCTAGCAAAGTGTTCTTTAGAGGTTGCTACAGAGGCAGTTAGTTATACAGCATTAGAGCCTCAGCACACGTCAACCCTCCCCCCTTTTCAACAGCCATATCACTGAGGGGTTGGGAAAAATAATGTAGGGTACATACATCCCCTGAGGATTTCAGCATATACAGGCAACAGGAGAGAGAATTTTCACCATTTCCACTTGGATGCATGCTTTTGCTTTCTTGTGCCTAAACAGGAAGAGTTAATGCAGGTCTATTTTGCATCATTAAGTTTTTCTCACCTGTAATGAATGGGGATAATTCTATAATATAGGCACTAATATTTACATGTCAGTACATGTTTAGAATACTAGTATATATGCTGGTGTGTGTACACATATGTATGTACATGCTGGATATATGCCTAAGTACTATTCTCTAACTATGCATGTAGCTTTCATAGTATGTAGTTTGCAGGTGGGTATACACATGAGTGTAGTCTGGGCAGAGCATAGATGGGGTACAATGTTACATGCACAACTTATAGAATACTATGATGTTACATGAATACCTCTGGAATGTAGGCATGCAGGTTTGTACGGATATTTTGGGATGTTCAGAGAAAATGACTCATTTTGCTTAGTTTTCTGTTTGATGTTTTTTTCCCCATTTTGCTTTGTTCATCTCTATCTATCTATCTATCTATCTATCTATCTATCTATCTATCTATCTATCTATCTATCTATCTATCTATCTATCTATCTATCTATCTATCTATCACCCTGGTTTGTCTCTCAGTCAGGGCCACTGTCTAAGCTCCTTGGGTCAGATACCCTGAACCAGGGTACATAAAACAGATTGTACTTCATTCAAGCTGGGTACAGGCCAGGGCTGGGTTAAATCCTGGTAGGCCGAAGGGCTCTTTCCCCCTTTCAGAAAAAAAAAAAGACCAGCAGTCTTGGTGAGTAACTTCAACTTTCCATTTACTGAACAGCCAACTCAGAACAAGTTCATGAAAAAAAGTCTAATATATACAACCCCAGTATATAGAAAGGCCAAATAATACTTCATTTATCTCTGGCCCATCCTAGGTCAGGGTTGTTTCTGAGCAGTGACATTGACCTGCCAGGAATGAGGCTCCTCTGCTGTCATTCCTCTCCTGCCTGTTGTGTCTTTTCCCACCAGGTACTCCTTCCCTTAAGGCTCCCCACACCAGGGAAACCATCTTCAGGCACCCTTTACCCTTGGGCAAGGATCTTATCCACCAGTCACTACAGGTTTTAATCCAATCTGTTCCAGGACTTCCCTCTCAGTGCTCAGGGTGTCGGCAGGGGTCAGGCATCCAAAGACCTCACTTCCACAAATACAACTCCTTTTATTTCTTCCTCACTCGGCCCCACTAGGGCTGGGAGTATTTTTCTTCTCCCACAGGGATAGTGGACCCACCCCCCGTTATCATAGTGACCCCAGAAAATCCTCCCAATTTTATAGAATTGCACTTACTGTTGATTACCATGCCTAGGCGCCAAACGTATGCCTGCTAAAACCTGGTGTAAATGCTGGCACCAAAGTTAGGCATGCATTCTATAACTATGCATGCAATTTTTTGAAATGCTTCTGACAAGACTATAGCCACACCCCCTTTTGAGTTATGCACTAGTGCAGTTAGGCACCACGCCTTAAAGCATAATATGCAGCCAGATGCCCATGCAAATTGTAGTGAGTGCCAATTAACCTTAATAATTAGCTGTTAGCACCCAATTATTGATAGTTATGGGATCGTTACTCAATTAAATTGTGTGTGCATCTTGGGTGCATGCACAATTTTGGGTCCCAGGGAAAAGTATGTACATACTGTTCTCTGTGCCATATGTGCCAGATTTTAAAAAGGGTGAGTGCATATGTTCTGCTTTTAAAATTACCCCAGGAAAAATATGTACTTACATTATCAGGTATTTGTGATGCACAAATATTCTAGTCGAATTATCTATACACTGTTGCCTGAATTTTCAAAAGTTGCAAATTACACCCTGAATAGCATAATCATTAATTTTCTCACATATACAAGCTGAATACATGCACGTTTACCCACGTATTCAGGCACTTTTGCAACAGACCGTTTATGCATGAAAAGTGCTGCTTGTTTTACCCAAAGAAATGCTTTGGAAACTACCCTCTAAAGACATCCTACATCTGTAGAGTAACTGGCAATTTTGGGTCATTTAACATAATGCAAAAAGTATATTGAGTGGCAATTGATTCCTACTCTCAAATAATATTTTATTTCCATGAAAAGTCATTTTCCATGAAAGTGACATTTTTGTCATTAAGTTCAGTGCCAGTTTCTTTATGTGAGAAATTGTATAAGATCTGCCAAAAAAAAAAAGTAGCTGGATGATTGCTCTCTTTAATGTATTGTGAATTCAAAAGATACATGAAGCTAACTACCAGATGCTGATACTTGTCCGGTGCAGGAAACCTTTGACATATTCATATGACCAAGAATGAACACTCTGTACATTCCATACACCTCTGCCTTCTAATTATTCTATTATGCTTCAAGTATTCAAAGCACTACTTTATGTTTTCATTTTGAGTGGGAGAGAAAATTGAATACGCTCTGCTAAAGTAAAATAAATAAAGAAAAGAAAGTAACAACAAGCCCCCTAGGAAGAAATGTTTGTGTCCAAAGAATTTTGTGGCTTTGTTTTGGAGTGACTTTTCCCACTGATAATCTTTCATGCTGTTAGGAATTGCTATTACATTTTATTACAGCCATATTCTAGTTTTGCATATGTCCTTTGAAGTTTTTTTTCTTGTTTCTCTTTTATTTACCCTTTTTAAAAGCTTAGTAAAAGCTTAGTGAAAGGACTCCTGATAGTTTCTCTGCTGATCATGCCAAACAAATGGACACAGATAATATATTATCAATAATAATGAATCTCTACTACACTCCTACAGCAATCAACATTGCCAGAAACTGTCATTTGAACAACAGCATGGTGAAAAACAGAACTAAAAGGTGACATCTCAACATCAGTGTATCTCATTGTCAAAACACAGTTTTGTTTTGGATTTATTCATTGCTATTTCAGTTCAAAAACATGGTAGGGAAATATAATAAATGCCAACAAAGGCTCTAGCAGTGAGAAAACAAAGTACAGTGAACAAAAAGAATCCTACAGTGAACAAAAAGGATTCTTTTCGTTCACTGTACTTTGTTTTCTCACTGCTAGATATATATATAAGATCGCCATTTCCATATCTTGATTCCTGGTACCGCATGTTATTGAATCCTGGGATAAATAATGCTGTTTGTGAGCCACCTCTCAGGCAGTTTTATTCCAGTGGCCCAGGAGGATTAGGCTGCAAAATTGAAACCCACTGCTCCCAGGCTGGCAGATCAGGGTCCTCCCATGCTTCCAAGCCCCCCCCCCCCCCCCCCGATTTAACACTCCTAGCAGTAGGTCCACCCATTCCCCACAAGTACAAGCCCCCACTCTCCCTCCCAGGGCTGCTGAGAGACTGAGCCAGGCCTGGGGCAAAGCCGGCTGCTCCCCCAAGGATCGCCGCCGCCGCCGCCACCACCCCCACCCTCACCCTCACAAGGATCGCTGCCCCCCCCCCAATCGCTACTGCTGTCACCTTCTTTTACTGCTCCCAGGCCTCCAGCGCTGTAGTCCCCAGTCTCCACTTGCCTACCCTCAGCTCCCTTCTTTCTGCCACCCAGCCCCCTGCATTTAAATTTAAAAAAATCTCTAAATCGGCAGCGCAGCGCCACCGTGCAGTGCTTTCCATGCAAAAGCGGCAGATCGCCTTAGGCTGGCCTTCTCTCACTGTATCCCACCCTCGCGAAAATAGGAAGTTACATCAGAGGAGGATGGGACACAGTGAGGGAAGGGCCGCTCGAGGCGATCTGCCGCTTTCGCACAGAAGGTGCTGCACTGCTGCATTACAGATTTTTTTTAATAGAGGGGGGTCAGATGGCAGACAGAAGGGGAGCTGAGGGTAGGCAGGTGGAGACTGCGGCACCAGCAGCCTGGGAGCAGGAAAGGGCAAGGGACCCCGGTGCTAGGCCCTCCTTGGAGGCCTGGGCACAGGGAATTTTGGCCCCCTGCCCCCCCTATCGGTGGCCCTGCTCCCTCCCCCACTCACCATTTAGAGATAGCCATCATCCCCCAAAGGTCTACCTTGGTATCACAGGTGGTCTGGGGGGGGATTTCTGGTGGTCTGGGAGGTCTTTGAGCAGGAGTGATGCCCAAGTGCTCCTGCCGAGTTCTGTGCTGGCTTCAAAATGGTGCCCCTAGTGGGAGTCTACTTTTAAGATCTTGAAAATGCAAGATATATAGCTTGCTGCCTACAATCCATTGGGATGAATTTACTTTGTAGTCCCCAAAGCAATGACATGATTAATAGTTGTAAAACTCTGGCCATCATCAGAATGAGACTACTGGAATGAGACTGTGGAACTAAGAGAAGTTTCTAAGGGGTCCTTTTACAAAACTGTGGGAGGGCTACAGCGTGGGTAGAGCATGGCAAATCATCACTACCTCTGGGGTAGCACATGCATCTGGCGGTAATTCCAAGTTTGGCACGAGCTGAATCCCACTGTAGAAAATATTTTTCTATTTTCTACCATGGGGGCATTCCCAGCGGTAATTGGCAGTGTGGCCATGTTGGCGTGCGCTGCATGGTTACCACATGGGTAGCTTGTGAGCCCTTACTGCTAAGTCAATGGCTGGCAGTAAGGGCTCAGGCCATAAATAGGCACGAACTAGTTAAATTTTTTGTTCACACCCATTTCTCGGCCTATTCAAAAATTGCCTTTTTCCCAGCCGCAGTAAAAAGTGTTCCACAGTGTGCCCAAAATATGCGCCCACACTACCACAGACCACTTTTTACCATAGTTCTGTAAAAGGACCCCTAAATAAAGTGCTCCTTCTATTTAAAACTTCTTTTAATAAATGAGGATTTTTGTTGTTTAAGGGAAGGTTCTTTTATGCCCATGATAGAAAAGTAAGGCATAATACATTTAATCCTGTCAGCCTTTTTTGAGGCTTTTTCCATCCTTTTATTTTTTTTAAATATGTTTGTATTAATAGTATTGCAAAAGTGTTAATGTTATATATATATATATATATTTTTTTTTTTTCAGGTTTTTCAGGTGCCATATATAAAATCTAGCCTTATCTGTGTAGTCACTGCTGCCTGGAGTTTAACTTGAGCCAGTGACCATGTCAGCTGAAAATTTACCTCCATTATTTGTGTAAAGGCTCATACAGTAATCTTGTGCTAACCAGTTAGCATGCAGTAATGTTGCTGCACTGATTGGTACAGAAATGCCCACCCCCACCCCCCAGACACACCCCCACAGTGGAAAATTTAACATTTTTTAGTGTGTGGTGCACAGCTTAGTAAAAGGAGCCCTCAACAATTTAAGCTGCTCAAAATTATCCATATATTTTTTTGAAAATATATCTTTAGGCTTTGAATAATTGCCTTTGAATATTGGCTCAATAATGTATAATTACACCACCTTGAGTGAATTCCTTCAAAAAGGCAGTAAATAAATCCTAATAAATAAATAAACAATTATGTTTTCATGTGGAACATTCTCAGACTAAACACTAAAATTCTGGATGCAGAGCAGAAGTAGGATGTTTCATTTTACAAGTTAGCATACAATAAATATGCTATTCAAATTCTGGTGTCAGATCAGTGACAGCAAAATAAACTCACTTCACAGAGTAGCAGTGAGGGGACACAAAACTGCAAATGGATACTCAGAAGCTTACCACACTATACCAGCACCAAGAGCTTAAACTTACCAACCCTATCCATGAAAGGGCAGCACTGCAAATTTAATAGAACAGCAGTACACTCAAATTAGGAAAGAGAATAAGCCAGAAACATAGAATGTTCATGTTAATCTGTTATACCACAGCTTGTACTCTCTCTGAAATACCTTGTAACCCCATTACTATGTAAGCCGCACTGAACCTGCCTCGAGTGGGAAAGCGCGGGGTACAAATGTAACAAATTAATTAATTAACAGAATCCCTCACCTGTGCTACTACAAGTAACTAACTTGTTAGTCTCACTCACACACACAAGGAGTGACTCGGGCTGCACATATTGCAGGGGAACATGTTTATCCACTCCTTCCCTAGCTGTGATAATATTTAACCATCTCTCTGACCTCATGTGCAACTTTCTTCAAATCAGTCACCTTACTTTCTAACTCTTCCTACTTTCTTACTCATCTATATGTTATAACTTTGTCTTACCCTTCACTATTAATTATAATGTTCTATTACATATTGTGTTGACATTGCAAGTAGTATACCATGCCATACTTTGTATTGTTAGTTGAATATTTTTACTGCTGTAATTGCCTATTTCGCATGTTTGATCTATTCTTACTGTACACCGCTTGAGTGAATTCCTTCAAAAAGTTGGTAAATAAATCCTAATAAATAAATAAATATGGAAAGCGGGAAACATCATCTAGTAAAGAATATGAAACTACAAATTGTAAACAATAATGCAGATAAAAATGAAGTGGACCCCCCCTCCCCCCCCACACACACACACACAAAAAGCTGTGGAACATTGAAGAAAGAAATATAATCACATTTCCTTCTCTGGTGAACTGTAAGAAATGTTCATTTTCAAAGCTCATGTATTTCATTCTCTAAAAACTGACAATAAAAAATGTTTTGTATCTTTGTTACCAGATCATATTTTCTAGTTAGGTTGGTCCTGGTCTCTCATTACCACTTAATCTTTTTGTTTTTCTCGTAAAGTCCTCCTCCATGATCTCATTTTCATTTTCTATTTCTTTAATAACCCTCTTTTGCCTTCCGTCTCTACATCTCTCTGTGATGCTGATTATTGTTTCTTCTTCTTTTCCATTTCTTCCATCTGCCTTTTTACCTAAGTAAAGCTAGATGTTATTCCTTCCCTAAGTCTTCAGTCCCCCCTTCTTACTTTTCATTTGCTTACCAGCTTTCTATTTCTTACTAAACTACTGGACAACTACTAAATTATAAGGAGCAACGTTGGATTTTCCAGCTTCAAACACTTCACCCGTCGGGGTTGAATTCTGAAATCGATTAGTGATCTTTGTCTGTTATTTTGGTGATGTGGCCCAATCAGGAGTGCGGTTTAATGATCAGCTGTGTGCTATTTAAAGTCTAACCCCACATTTTGATGCCGCGGCCATCTTTTTCCCTATGCAGGAGTGCAAAATGTACTTGTGAGTGCTGCAGACATTTGCTTACTAGGGGACACTATGTCCTGGTCCACAAAATCGTTCATGGTGGAGCACCGACCTATATGTCAGATCTCATAGACTTGCCAACCAGGAACACAAAAAGATCAGCATGCACATTCATGAATCTTCATTACCCCAATTGCAGGGGAGTTAAATGTAAATCCACGTATGAATCAAGCTTCTTCTACATAAGCGCGCAATTGTGGAATGCACTACCAAAGACCATAAAAACAATGCACGACCTGACAATCTTCCGTAAACTACTGAAAAACCTGTTCAAGAAGGCATACCATAAGGATAAATCCTAAACACTAGACACTTAGACTTTACATGAACTAGACAAATCTGAATGCTTACCCTTGACTGATACCATTGCTACGAGTGAAAGCACGCAATCCATGCACTACTACTCTATTTCTCATACCGGAAATGAACTCACCATAGCTAATTAACTTATTGTTATTACTCACTCTATCATTCAGGAACTTCAGTGTAACACCACTATCCACCTTATAATTGAAAGAGAAAAACGCCTAGATTTCGACCCAAATCGGGAGATAGACGTTTATCTCACAAAAACGAATAAATCGGTATAATGGAAAGCCGATTTTGGACGTTTTCAACTGCACTCCATCGCGGAAGCATACAAAGTTGACGGGGGTAGTGTCGGAGGCGTGGTGAAGGTGGAACTGGGGCATGGTTATCGGCCGAGGAGAGATGGGCGCCTTTCGCCGATAATGGAAGAAAAGTATGCGTTTGTAGCTAGAATTTAGGGCACTTTTCCTGGACCCTGTTTTTTCATGAATAAGGCCCCAAAAAGTGCCCTAAATGACCAGATTACCCCCAGAGGGAATCGGGGATGACCTCCCCTGACTCCTCCAGTGGTCACTAACCCCCTCCCACCACAAAAAATGATGTTTCACAACTTTTTATTTTCACCCTCAAATGTCATACCCACCTCCCTGGCAGCAGTATGCAGGTCCCTGGAGCAGTTGTTAGGGGGTGCAGTGGACTTCAGGCAGGTGGACCCAGGCCCATCCCCCCCCTACCTGTTACAATTGTGCTGCTTAATGCTTAGTCGTCCAACCCCCCCAAACCCACTGTACCCACATGTAGGTGCCCCCCTTCACCCCTTAGGGCTATAGTAATGGTGTAGACTTGTGGGCAGTGGGCTTTGAGGGGGATTTGGGGGGCTCAACACACAAGGGAAGGGTGCTATGCACCTGGGAGCTATTTTACCTTTTTTTTTGTTTTTGTAAAAGTGCCCCCTAGGGTGCCCGGTTGGTGTCATGGCATGTGAGGGGGACCAGTGCACTACGAATCCTAGCCCCTCCCACGAACAAATGCCTTGGATTTATTCGTTTTTGAGCTGGGCGCTTTCATTTTCCATTATCACTGAAAAACAAAAATGCCCAACTCACAAATTGTCGAATAAAACATGGACGTCTATTTTTTTCGAAAATACGGTTCGGTCCGCCCCTTCACGGACCCGTTCTCGGAGATAAACGCCCATGGAGATAGACGTTTTTGTTCAATTATGCCCTTCCACTTATTCCATCTTCCCTTATTGCAATACTACTTGAAATTTCTATCCAGAAATGGCGATCACCATTGCGGTGTAATGTAAGCCACATTGAGCCTGCAAATTGGTGGGAAAATGTGGGATACAAATGCAACAAATAATAATAATAATGTCTAACATAGAATTACAACTTTGCACTTCATCTTATCTTTTTCTCCAGTGAACCTCTTCCCTGAAGAAGGAAATTGAAACCTGGCCATGTTGGCGGAGGTTCTGCCCTGGTGAAAATCACTGCCAGTTAAGTGCTACCTATTCTCAATTCCACTATTGGCTTTAGAAGTATGAAGGTTAAAGAAATTATTAAGATGCAATATAATTAAGATGCAATACAAACTTAAAAAAATAACAACAAAAAATATATACAAAAAATAAGAAAATATATTAAGCGGATCTATGACAATTTGTGCCATACCATTATCATAAAGGGATTCAATTCCCATATGGTGTGTGCGGCAGGATACTCTGATGACCCCTTTAAGAGTAAAGGGGGAAAAAACTATATGTATGTGAATCTACACTGTAATGCAGCTTTGGACATGATAAACATTGTTTGTGGATAAGTCATGATTCAAATAAGAGTACTCTATTGATGAGTGTTTGGGACACTAGATTTGAATTTATATCCTTTAGCGTGCAACTGAAAAGGAGACATGGCCATGGGAGGAGCATGGGTGGGTCAGGGGCATTCACTAAAAATGCATGCACTATTACAGAATTCAGGGGATGTGCATCTAATTTAGGCGTGGGGGATTATTCCAGGGTTCAGTTGGTATAAATCCTCGCGCTTAAAAGTTGGGCATGGATCCCAGTGCTATGCACTATTCTATAAACAGTGCCCAAGGTGCCATTTATAGAATAGCGCTCAGCATGCATTTTTTAAGTACCCAAATTTGGGCACCATTTACAGAATTTAGGGGTCCTTTTACTAAGGTGCGCTGAAAAATGGCCTGCGCTAGTATAGACACATGTTTTGGGCGCACACAGATCCATTTTTCAGCATGCCTGTAAAAAATGCCTTTTTTGGCCAAAAATTGACCTGTGGCAAAATAAAAATTTGAGCGCATCCATTTTCCATGGCTTAGTAAAAGGGCCCCTTAGTTCAGTATAAGATATGTACACACATTTACAGAATAGTGCTTATATATGCTGTATTTTAATCATTTCTGCCTGTATTCATCATGTAAATGTTAGGAACTCATTTACAGAATTACCACATTCTGTCATATATGTGCAAAAATACTTGTATAAAATTGCTACTGGTGCTGTCCTAGTAATACTGTTGGAAACTTTTGTGGTGTATCTGCCCTGGAAATTTTTCGTAAGAACAGATATTTGAGTCTGTTTTTAACCTTAGAACCTTCCCTTAGGCTTTACTTCATTTTACTGCATTCTATATTCTAAGAATGTCTCTGTTAACCTCTGGTTCTATGCCCATTGGCAATCTAATATTGCGCTTTTCTTTCAGAATCCCAGCAAACCATAACCAAAAGATTGCTGTGTCTAATTAGTAAAACTATCTCAAGCACATATGCTAATATTGCCTGTCTCATTGCTGTATATAATGTATACTGGATGATGATGCACTCTATATATAAATCCACAAGATGACTGTAATTGACTGACTACTCATAGCTGCCTTCTACTTCGGCCCACGCAATGATAGCAGTACTCAATTAGGGCACAAGAAAAATATCATTAGTCAGTAATTACCTTGGACTAAGACTGAGAGTGTCTTGCTGTAAAATGCAGTTGGGTATACTATAATTATACACCTCTGTGTGACTAGCGCTTCATAGAAACCCTTTTATTTCTCATTCTTGTTTTTTTCTAATACTTAACTGTTCAGTATCTCCCTCATTCTATAGCAAGGTGCCTCAACACAAGCACCATCCCCCAAATTCTATATAGCGCGACATAAGTTGCCCGCACAAATCCGGTAAAATTCTGGATTTGCGAACACAACTTAATTGGTTAGCAAGCCAATCAGCACCGTTAATTGCCACTTAAGCAATTATTGACACTAATTGTCATTAATTAGAATTTATGCACACAACTGTCTAAGCATATTCTGCATCGTGAGGCGCGTAAAATTCTAAGTTGCATAGTTGAAAGGCGACATGCCATGGGCATAGAATGGATGGATCATGGATGTTTCTCAAATCTATCTGCATTGTTATAGAATGCTCCCAGTCCACGCTTAATTTAGGTGTCTGGATTTACACCAAGTTTTGCTTGACGTAACTGCCCACAACTAAATTTAGTTGTGTGAACAGACATTCAGCGTATTCTACAATCCATATGGAAATTTAAGCTTATACTATAAAGTACGCCTAAATTTAGGCCCACTTTCTAGAATATACCTAGGCGTATTTTTTTCAGCGCAGATTTTCTGATGCAATATATAGAATCTAGACCCATATGCATACTTAAATTTATAGAATAGTAGCACTTATGTGGGTGAATATAAGCATATACACATATATGCTTGGGGAGCATTCAGCGATATTATATAAAATGCATATACAAATGACTTGTGCCTAGCTGCAAAGGTGTGGAGGGGGGCATTCTCCCGGGGAGAAACATGGGTAGACATAGGTGGGACTCACACTTATGCACATAACTTACAGAATACTGTATGTTACACGCTTCTTCTTCACATTTTGACACGCTAAGGTGCCACATTTAAGTGCACACATGTATGCACTGGATGACCCCAGTGGTATTGTTTTGTGGTCAAGCTGCCATATAGGGGCCTAGCAGTAGTATTGTGAGACTACTCCATTTTAAACATATAGCCTGGTGGAGCAGGTGTGACAGGAGGGTCACTTCTGCCCCAGTCACTAGATATCATTCCCGGGGTGGTCTTCATTGGTGGGAGGTCCAGGGAAAAACTCAGGGAGTAGGAGGTCAGAAGCATAGCCAGGTTGAAGACACCGGGGGAGTCGAGAGCAGACTTCTGACGTCACCGGCGCATGTTTTAAATGCATAAACTACACATAACCTGTCAGATCTAAGCCAACACAGAAGGAGGAAGTGACCCTGTGTGCCGCAGTTCACTTCCTCTGCAGGAGCTTAGCACTGGAATGGAAGAGAGAGAGAGAGACGTTTTGGTGGCTGAAAATGAGAAGGTGAGTATACAGTGGAGGATTGGGGGTGGAGGTAAGGTGCAAATCATGTGTCATGGGGATTGGGAGCAGACTAAATGGGGTGAATCATATGTCATGAGGGGATTTGGGCAGACTAAGGGGGATGAATCATGTGCCATAGGGGATTGGGGGGGCAGACTAAAGGGGGTGACCCATGTGTATTGGGGGGAATGGGGCAGACTAAAGGGGGTGAATCATGTACCATGGAGGAGGTATTGGGGCAGACTAAAGGGAGACCAGGGGCAGACTAAAGGGGTGAATATGCCATGGAGATGGGAGCAGCAAGCTGAAGGCTAGCCACGGAGGATAGGATGGCTGGGAATACATTGATAGCTGGAAATTGAGAAGAAACTGATAGAGAGAGAGAGAGAGAGAGAGAGAGAGAGAGAGAGAGAGAGAGAGAGAGAGAGAGAGAGAGAGACACACACACACACACACAATCCACCTTTCTCCAGCCCCCACCACCACCAATGACACACACACACACACACACACACACACACACACAACACACATACACACACACACACACACACACACAACACACATACTATCCACCTTCCTCCAACCTCCCTACCTATGACACACACAACACACACTAACCACCTTTCTCCACCCCCCCCCCCCCACCCATGACACACACATCCACTTTTCTCCAACTCCCAGCACTCCCACTCCCTTGGCATACACCACCCCATCCACCATAATGCAATCCTCCCCCCACCTATTGTATACAGATCCCCCCATGGTATATATCATTTTATCCAGATTTTTTTTCAGGAACCCCCCTCCAGCTCCCTCCTTCCAGTGCAAGGAGAAGCTGTCGAGCACCAAAGTGGCAGAGAAAGGGGAAGCAGCCCAATGTGCTGCTCGGCAGCTCTTCCCTTTGCCACGCTGAAGTGGTGGTGTGCAGGGAGGGAGGGAGGGAGGCAGAGAGAAAGCGTCTGTGCTGTACTGCATTGCAGCAGCAGACTACACAGAATTATGCGCTGTCTGTAGACATAGAAGCAAACTTTTCAAAATGATTGGGGTGCTGAAATTTTTTTTTTTTACTGGTGGTGCATTCCCCCCTCCCCGTCCTCCTCCTCCTCCCCCTCCTCCCCTCCCTCTCCTCCGAGTTCCAGGCCCCCTCTTCTCCGAGTTTCAGGCCCCCTCCCTCTTCTCCAAGTTCCAGGCCCCCCTCCTCCGAGTGCCAGTCCGACCCCAGCCTGACCTCTTCTCCCCCAACACAAGGGTGGGACCAGAGCTGAGAGAGAAGGGAAGGCTGAAGCACCAAGCCTGCTTGCCTTTCACTGCTGCTGCCGGGACCCCGAGGTAAGATGTCTTTTAAAATTCTGGGCGGCACGCAGGAAGGTGAGGGTGGAGGACTGAGGGAGAAGAGAGCAGCCCGGGCAGGTCGGGCTGGCTGGGAAGGGAAATTCCGACTTCCGGCGGGTGAAAATATTGGGGGTGCTTGAGCACCCACATCACCCACAGAGTCGGCGCTTATGTCTGTAGAAGTTAGGAATTCTGCGCAAAGCCTGCATTGCTCAGTAGTTCAGCATTCCCCCAGGACTACCACTTTAATAAATAACTTGCTGTGCAACTTTTAAATCTGCATAAATAAAAATTCCAGTTCAAGTTTGGCTCCTAGATTTTGGGCTGGCTTCTAGTTCCTAAGAAACTTTGCTGAGCCCTACTACCAAGTTCTTTTTTTTGGGTGGGGGGAGGGAGCCTGCCACTGCTGCCTCCTGCCTGCTGAGTCTGGAGTCCTGACTGCCTCTGCTGCCTGCCAAGTCCAAAGACCTGCCTGCCACATGGCTCTGCTTCTGCTGCCCTGCCTCCTGCTTCTGTTCTGCCGCCACTACTCTGCCACCTGCCCCTTCCGCTATCTGTTGCTCTGTGACTTGTAGAAGATCTTTTCCTGAGCAAGTAAGGGGCTCGGTCTTGTTTTGAGTCCCGAAAGTGGGGGGAGGGGATGGAATGTGGATTGATGGAAGTTGTGGGGGGGGGGGGGTGGAATTGTGGAAGTTGCTGTGGGATGGAGGGAGAGAGGGCAGAACTGTGGAAGCTGCTGTTGGGGTTGCTTTCTACATAAGTACATAAGTATTGTCTTACTGGAACAGACCAAAGGTCCATCAAGTCCAGCATTCTATTTCCAACAGGGGCCAATCCAGGTCACAAATAACTGACAAGATCCCCCCAAAAGTACAAAACATTCTATACTGCTTATCCGAGAAATAGTGGATTTTTCAGAAGTCCAATTTAATAATGGCCTATGGACTTTTCCTTTAGGAAATCATCCAAACCTTTTTAAAACTCTGCTAAGCTAACCGCCTTTACCACATTCTCTGGCAACGATTTCCAGAGTTTAATTACACGTTGAGTGAAGAAAAGATTTCTATGATTCGTTTTAAATTTACTCCTTTGTAGCTTCATCGCATGCCCCCTAGTCCTAGTATTTTTGGAAAGCATAAACAGAAGCTTCACGTCTACCCGTTCAACTCCACACATTACTTTATAGACCTCTATCATATCTCCCCTCAGCCACCTTTTCTCCAAGCTGAAGAGCCCTAGCCGCTTTAGCCATTCCTCATAGGGAAGTCATTCCATCCCCTTTATCATTTTCGTCGCCTTTCTCTGCACCTTTTCTAATTCCACTATATCTTTTTTGAGATCCGGTGACCAGAATTGAACACAATATTCAAGGTGCGGTCGCATCATGGAGTGATACAAATGCATTATAACGTCCTCATTTTTGTTTTCCATTTCTTTCCTAATAATACCTAACATTCTATTTGCTTTCTTAACCACCGCAGCACACTGAGCAGAGGTTTCAACGTATCATCAACGACGACACCTAGATCCCTTTCTTGGTCTGTGACTCCTAACGTGGAACCTTGCATGATGTAGCTATAATTCGGATTTCTCTTTCCCACATACATCACTTTGCACTTGCTCACATTAAATGTCATCTGCCATTTAGACGCCAGAGGCATATTTTCAAAGCACTTAGCCTTCCAAAGTTCCATAGGTTTCTATGGAACTTTGGAAGGCTAAGTGCTTTGAAAATATGCCTCTTGGCAAGTCTCCCAGTCTCGTAAGGTCTTCTTGTAATTTTTCACAATCCTCCTGTGATTCAACGACTTTGTGTCATCTGCAAATTTAATTACCTCACTAGTTACTCCCATCTCTAGGTCATTTATAAATATGTTAAAAATCTGCAGTCCCAGCACAAACCCTTGGGGAACCCCACTAACTACCCTTCTTCATTGAGAATGCTGACTATTTAACCCTACTCTCTGTTTTCTATCTTTTAACCATTTTTAATCCACAATAGGACACTATCTCCTATCTCATGACTCTCTAGAGAGAGCTGGACTGGGGGGGGGGGGGGGGGGTCCTTGAAAGGAAAGGACATATCAGGGCATTGGGGCAGCAGGAAAAAGCAGAGAAAAATAATGGGGGGGGGGGGGGTTGGGACAAAAGCTGGAGATAAAAAGAAACTCTTCAGGGGGCTGGTGTGACAAAAGCTGGTAAAAGAGGAGAAAATATTTGGGGAATGAGGGGAAGGAAAGCTAGAAATGAGGAGGAAATATTCCAAGGCAGGGGGCTAGGAGGGGAGGGAAAGCTGGAGAAGAGGAGGAAATATTGTGGTTTCATTAATGTGTAGTTTGTCCCCAATGTGGAGGGTAAGGCAGGTGGGATGCAGGGGCATGGTGGGGGGGGGGGGGGGGGGCACAAAAACAAAAGTTGCTCCAGGTCGCCCTAATCTCTTGATCCGACTCTGAATGGGGGTCTGTTCTTAGGGCTGATATATGAATCCATGGAGATCCATGATTCTGCGCAACAAGCATTAGCATTTTTAAGATGTCCTGGGAGTATTGGGCTGCATATTAGTGGTCCAATGCTCTCAGTAAGAATAATGTGGCTTATAAGGTTGATTGCAAATGATATCATTTATTTATCACAGGAATGGTAAACTAAGTTGTGTTAAAATATAATTTCCTACAGCAGGTTAACTACCCCTCTAAATGTTTAAAAGGCAAGATGCAATATTACTGTAACTTGATCCCTCAAAAATTCAAGGGATCAAGTTTCACCCCCCCCCCCCCCCCCCAAATCTAGTATAATCAAGTATAACTGGAATACTAGTACTCCCTATCACATCCAAACTCAAGTTGGCAGGCAATTCACCTATAAAATTTATGCCTTCTTAACAATGACTTCAAGTACCTGTACTCTCATAATTTTTCATGCAGGCTGTTCTCGAAAATTACAGGTAAAACTGCAAATACTGCACAATATGGCTGCCAGACTGATTTATGGTGCAGTGTGGTTTTAAAGAGCAACATTTTTACTGTATAAATACCATTGACTGCCTATGGATGCACATAATGGCGCTCTAAGTCCACTTTTTACAGCAGATTTTTTTAAAAGGATCCGAAAATGAGGTGTTTTATATGGCATTTTCTCATATGCTGATTCTTTACAAAGCACAGTACAGCTTTTAAGTTGGCCCCATCCATGTACCTCACCTTTTATAGATTTGCTAATCTCCATTTTATAAATCTTTAGCAACAGAGAGAGAATAATTTTCAAAGCCATTTCACAGGCAGTGTTTTCAAAACTATAAATGTTGTTTTAGTCTGAAAATTACGAGCCAAAATAGGGGATGACACTAGCAGTGCTACCGTTAAATTATTGCTAGAGGTCACAGCCACTGTTTTCAAGCCACAGCCACTAGGTACAGGAGCGAGTGGGTTTTTCTCCTACCCCCTTTACCCCAAAAGACTACCAATGAAGTAAAGGTAGGACCAGGGGTGGGGGGGGGGGAGTAGAGAGGCTACTGCTAAAAGGAAGGGAGTTGGGGGTCTATTATTGTTGGGGTGGGTCTGGAATAGGGGTTGGTACAATATAGGGGGACTAGGAAAAAAGACCCATTTCTGACACAAATGAAACGGGCGCTAGCAAGGTTTTCCTCGGAGTGTGTATGTTTGAGAGAGTGTTTCTGAAAGTGACTGTATGAGAGAGAGAGTGAATGTGTGTGTGTGTGTGTGTGTGTGTGTGTATGTGTGACAGAGAGAGAGTGAGACTGGGTGCGAGTGTGTCTGTGAGAGAGAGAGTGTGTCTGTGAGAATGAAAGTGTATGCCAGGGCCTCCACCTCCCTCCCAGTTCTCCCCCCTCCCTCCCAGTTCCAGGGTTTTCTCCCCCCTCCCTCCCTCCCAGGGTCATCCCTCTCCCCCACTCCCTCCCAGTTCCAGGGCCCCCTTCCCTCCATCCTTCCCTCCCAGTTCCAGGGCCTCCCTACCTCCCAGTTCCAGGGTTGCCCTCCCCTCCTCCCTCCCTCAGTCACCTTTGGGGGGCATACCTTACTGCAAGGTCCCTGCCTCACCCTGTACTCTCATCTGACAGGATT
This sequence comes from Microcaecilia unicolor, assembly GCF_901765095.1. Lineage (NCBI taxonomy): Eukaryota > Metazoa > Chordata > Amphibia > Gymnophiona > Siphonopidae > Microcaecilia > Microcaecilia unicolor. The sequence continues at coordinate 78,677,997 of NC_044037.1, read as the reverse complement.
CTATGCACTCTGCTTGGCTCTCTCATTCTCTCCTGACTTTGAAAAAAAAATCTGTGAACCATAAAATTTATTTTAAACAAAGAATTTGCAGAGAGTTAGGGAGTTATCTGTCTGACTGACTGCTGCTGTTTTCAGTGCTGCGCTACAGGGGGGATCAGCTGGTAAGTGCCGGCTTTGTTTTTTTTTTTTTGTAGCAGCATGACGATTCGGGAGGGAGTCGGTCGGGGAGGAGGGGGAGGTCCGAAGTTGGAGAGGAGAGGGCGGGTGTCTGAAGTCGGACAGGAGAGGGAGGTCTGTGGCAGTGTGCATCAGTCCGTTGGTGTGCCTTGTGCTGCTTTCATGTGGTTGGTCAGTGTCTCTGGTGACGTACCAGGAAGTACTGACGTCAATTCATGTGATGGAGAGCACAAATGCCTCAAGGTTTAAGTGCCACGGAGTCAGCTTCAGAACGTTGGAGGTGCTTTTTATTATATAGGATATGGGGGGTTGGTACAGGATGGATTGGGAGTAGGATGAGATCTGATATTCCTTATGCGGTATTCAGCCAGGACTCACATTAGATTCTTATGCGTTTCCAGACTGAATATCGGCTGGGACCTGCATAAATTCTAGTGGCCAACACACGTCCAGACAGATCTGGTTATTCAATGTCAGTGCCAGGATTTGTCCTGGCATTGAATATTAGGGCTTAATTCTGCTTGTAGCAGTTAGCATTTAAAAAAAAAACAAACACCAACACCAACAGTCTCCAACTGAATATTGACTAGTAGACTTTTTCATGAAAATGCAAGGAGTAATTTTCCACTCTTAAGGCTAGAGGCAAATGGTGGTGTAAATGCTTGTGCCCAACTCATGGCAGTTACAGACACAAATGCAGGTATTCTATAACATTGCACCTAATTTCTGGGAATGTCCTGATCTACCCAAGCTCCTCCCATGGCCATGCCCCCTTTGGAGTTGCACACTATGAAATGTAAGCTCACATGTTATAGAATAGGATGCAGGGCAGATCCACGTGTAACTCCTAATTATAGCCAATTAAGGGGGTCCTTTTACTAAGGTGCGCTAAAAAATGGCCTGCGCTAGTGTAGGCATGTGTGTTGGATGTGTGCAGATCAATTTTTCAGTGTGCCTGTAAAAAATGCCTCTTTTTTGGGGGGCCGAAAACGGACGTGCGGCAAAGTAAAAATTGGCGTGCGTCCATTTTGGGTCTGATTCCTTACCGCCACCTATTCACTTAGCAGTAAGATCTCACACATTAACCGGGCGGTAATCGTCAACATGCGTAGACTGCCAATTACCGCCCGGTTAGCGCCACACGTTTGAAAATAAAAAAATATTTTTGGACATACGTAAAAAATAGAATTACCACCCGGGCCACGTGGTAGCTGTGCGGCAGTTCAAAACTGATGTGCGCTGTGCACGTGTACCAACTTGGCTTAGTAAAAGGGCCCATAAGTGCTTGTTAACCCCAATAATTGATTGTTAGTGCTTAATTGCCTATTTAGTTTACACATGGATCTGGGATCCGTGCCCAGAATTGGATGCCCTATACAGAATCTGGGGGTTAATTCCTGGGCAACACATTCCTCAAAAGTGGACCTATAAAACACTATTGGATAAATGAATCTCATTTAAGGGAGGTAAACACTAAAGCCCTTTGTGTGAAAATCTCAATGGATGACTTGTTTCTTAAGGATCCAAATGCCCTGAGCCCCTGAGGTTAAACATTCAGGAGCCCAGGGCAACAGCTGGTGAGGGGGACCCTCAAGGACCACCTGCAGGCTATGCCTCCTCCATCTTGAGGTAGGCTTGGGGACCCCTGTCATATAGGGTATAGGATAGTTGTCCTATTTGCCACTCCTTAACACTGGCCTTTATTTATTGTGAAGCTAAATGAAAGGGTGTGTAAGTATATCTTTTTGTTCATTTACTGTGCTGAAGCTTCTCAGTCAAAAAGCATTTTGGAGGGAAAAATGGAGAAATAAGAATTAGAATGAAATCACTGAAACAAAGTCAAGATAGAACACCTTCTTGAGCATTTAACAGGCCACTAAGCCCAGTGAAGTCACTTATAATATCATTTAGTTTCCACAGAGGGTTTGTAATTAACAATGTTGATTAGTAGCTACAGGCAAGAACTTTATATGTTGATTTGTTCATTTTCGCACACTCTTTTTAAAGGAGCTAATACGATTTGCATATTTTTTCATTACAAAGACCTTTATTGCCATCTATAAACTTTTAAATATCTTAAACACAGCAACAGTTTCCCTTAGTTCAAGGTGTTTCATCATTCCTAAGTTTTTTTAATTGCTGAATGACAATAACACTGCCAAGATGGAGAACACATCATTATGATGATAGTGCAATTGTATGTTGTTAGAGTTTCTAGAGATTGTAAAACTAAAATTGGTGTGAAATAATTCAATGTGAATGGTACAGTGACAAGCGTACACTTTCACATGGAGAAAATAGGATAAGTTCTAGAAGACAATAAGGATAGGGTTGAGATAAAGCTGAGGGGATTCTCATGCACAAATGCCATTCTTAACAACAACACAAAAAAAAAACAACAACAACAAAACAAAATTCGGCCAATATTCAGTCCATGGGAGGCAGGCCGGCTAAGTCCCGCAATCGGTGCTGACCCCTGATATTCAGTGCCAGGCCATTTCTGGGTTTTTAGGGCCAGTTTATACTTAATCAAGTCAATATTCAACACTGGATGGTTAGGTTTTAGGGGCCAAAGATAGGTCTGCTATTTGGGTGGCCTGATTTGGCTGCCACACTTAGCCAGCGATGTGCTGAATATTTGCAGTTAGATGGTTATATCATGTGATATAGCCGTTTAGCTGCTATGCACTAAGCAGTAATATTCAGAGATAACCAGTTATCTCGCTCTAAATATTAGCGCTTAGCTGGTTAAGTGCTATTTAACTGGGCAGGAGCCGTTCCTGGCCAGTTAAATAGCACTGAATATCACCTGGAATGTACTTATAGATGATCTACTAATAAGTATGATAACAGGGTAATTCTATAAAGCAGGTGCTAATATTTACATACCCATTGCACATATACATGTTTAGTTCTACTGCAAGCTTTTCTTTAGGTAGTTGCAAGGAGCAGCAGCGAATAGGCTTTGTTCCTGCCCCCATCACCCTGTTAGAATACCAGGGATGGAAGGTAGGCCTGGGTGAGGGGAGAGACATTCCAGGGGGCTGTGACTCTCCCAGGCTGGGGGGAGGGAAATGAGAGGATTGCATTGGGTGTGGAAGGAGGATCATGGGACTTAATATTACCAAGAGCCACAAAAGCTTTGGCAGCCAGCTCCGCTTAAATTAGCCTCTGATATTCGGTGGCAGTGCCCGGACATGACCTAATACTGATCTGGGGCTAATTCTACCCACAGCTGTCAGCATTTTAAAATTAAAAAATGCTGACTACTGCATCCTGAATATTACCCCCAAATTATCTACTCTTTAGCACATTTAAAACAAATAGAACATTTTTTTCACTCAGCATAAAGAGAACCTTTTACAAAGCTGCAATACGCACTAATGTCTGCTTAATGCAACAAAAATGGCATGTTGTGGAGTGCACTGAAGCATCCTGGGTAATTTTGCCATGCGTACGTGCTACCCATGCACTAAAAATATTTTCTTTTTTGGTGCAAGGGGAATACCTGGGGGTGGAGAGTGGGTGTGTTCTATGCTAATTGGTTAGCGCAGTTACATTGTCGGGCGCTAAACAATTACCACAGGTTTAGTATATGAGTTCCTACCGCCTACAAAATAGGTGGTGGTAGGGGCTAGCCCTCTAATGGTCATATGTTAATGTGAACATTAACACATGGCCATTATTGAAAACTTAAGAAAATCAGCCATTTTACTCCAATAGTAAAAATGACCTCAGCTTGCAGGAATGACCTGCGTAAGGGTAAACTAAGGCCACTTTTTACTACTGTTTGGTAAAAGGGCCCCACAGTTAAGCTCTGGAACTCATTGTTCAAAGCAAGTGGTAAAATTAGTGATTGTAGTTGTGATGAAAAAAAAGGTTTGGACAAGCTCTTGGATGAAAAGCCCACAAAGCTTTATAAAGGCAGACCAGGAGAAAGCTATAGATTATACCTGAGTTTAAGTAGCATGCAATCTTGCTACTTTTTGGAACTCTGGTAAAATATACATGTTGTCTAAACTGTATCAGAAGTAAATTCAGCGTTGAGGCATCATCAATCAAGTGTACTGGCTATGAGATCTCTTATAGCCTCAAGATATAGCAGAATTAGAAAAGGTTCAAAGAAGAGAGGAGGGAAAGAGGAGATATGATATAGACGTTTAAATATCACAAGGGCATTAATGTACAGGAAGTGAGCCTTTTTCAACTGAAGGAAAGCTCTGGAACAAGGAGGCATACGATGAAGTTAAGAGGTAATAATGTTACCGGCCCTCCCTGATAAGGCCTGCGATGGCAGCTATAGTGTCTCTGAGTGTTAGTTATTTGTAGTCGTGACCACGCTCAGGACTCTTTGGCCACACAGGGAGAGAGGTATCAAATACACTAACCTCGTCTCCTGTTCTCAAAGAACAGGAGAGGAATAAAAACTAAATTTGGATAATTCTTGAACTGAAAGGACACCAGACTTTTAAAGCAAACCCAACAATGTTTATTTAAGTACAAAATGTGAACAAATAAAACTTGTATATTCTTTTGTCCTATAATGGTACCATTTGTATTAATCAACTTTTCTAATTGTTAACATGTTAATGTATTATCATTCTAGACAAACACGACCTATAATATAGTAATTACCTTTCCCTTTGTTTACAGAACCTCCTTATCAGCAACGACTTTCACTAAAAATATCAGATAAGTATTAGATTTTTATCTATTTATTATAGTATACCCCAGATTCCATTTATAGAATTTTACTACTAAAAAAATGAATTGATTCTTTGTGTTTCCTTTTATCTCTCTCAGACTTTCCAAGCGTTTCTGTCCCTGTTCAGGTAAGTATAAGTTCTTTCTTTTTATTTTATTTGTGTCCACTGTCACTTAGCTGAATCTTCACTTCCAAATCGTTCCTCGTATTCTTTCTTGCGTCGGGGCCCTTAAACTCCTTCACCACACACGGCTGTCCGAATTCTTCGCAGGTTTAACTTCTCCCTTCACCTCTCTTAATAAACATAAAAGGGAGCAAAACCCTGGCTGCCTGTCTGAGTCAAATTTTCCCTTTTCCTTGGTGAGATTTTAATTATCAAACTGTGGCCAGCACTAACTCAAAATTAAAATAATCCAATCACCCTTTCTTTGAAGCCTAAGCTTGTATTTTGCATTCCCTGTGCTACTGAAGGAGTGCCTTCAGCGGTACCGGAACCCAACCACACAAGACACTTACTCTCTTATTTCTATCCTTATTACTATTTCTTATCTTTTAATAATATAATATAATCCCTTCCCCTAAACACCCACTAACACTTCTCTCACCCCTTCTGAACCCAATTAATCACTAATGAAATTGTAACTCCTATTTCTATTGACTATTAAAAAAACTTTATTCCTAAATATTAACACAATCACTCCTTCCCCCCTTTCATTCTCTTACTTTATACTCCTTCCCAAAAAAGATCCTCCCTTATTCCCCTATTTTCTCAATTATCCTCCTTTCTCTCCAATATCACCAGCCTCTCCTACACACATCCACACTCACCGCACTCCCAACTCCTTCTGATAACTGCCAGCGACTCCGTATCCTAGGTTACGGAACTTCCGCTGGCAGTTCCGAAGACCCTGAGCCAATCCGTCACCACTTCCAAGATTCCAAGATTCACTGCTGACCAACGGAATGTTGGCCAGCAGTGCTAAATCTCCATTTTGTTTAGTTAAATCCCATAGGAATTAATGGAAAATTCTTCCATTAATCTAAATCCCCTCTTAACCTTAATTAATTTACCCCAAAATTTCCACACTAATAAAACTCCCCGTCCCCTATCAAATCATGTTTTTAAAATTTAAAAATACCCCTTTTACTATCCGCCTACCCTTATTCCACTTAAATCCCCTTTTAAAAATCCCAAATTCCCTAAAAACCAGATCAAAAATTAAATTAACCCTTCCTTCACATACCCCGTCGAATAAATTAAATTAACCCTTTCCTAACCTTATAAAATCAGCCCCTTCCCAAAACACGCCTCAAAAATATAAAAATTCAAAAACTAAACCACCTAAAAAATCCCAAAAAATCCCCCGACCCCAAAACTGAAAACAGAATTTAAATAAAAAAAAATCCTGATTTTTTTAAAAATAAAAAACGCAATTCTCACATTTTAAAAATAAATAAATTCAAATTTTTGGTCAAGTAGATTTTTCCCACTCTCGAAGACCCCCATCTGTTTTGGTCCCGACGTCCTCCACGCGAAATCGGAATCAAAATAAAAAAACTTCCGAGCCCGGGCCCAAAATTTAGGCCCCGGCTTCGGCCTATACGGGAAGACGCGCGTTCGCGAAATGTGCATGAGGCGCGCCGCCTCATGCACACGCGTGCCGACGTCTTCTCTTCGCCGGCCATTTTTTCCTTTAAAAAAAACCCCTCCGCAGCGCTCCTTCCTCTGGCCAGGCAGGCCCCGCTCGCTACCCCCATCTAAAATGACGGCGCTGCTCCTGCGCTCCTCTCTTCGCTCCCGGGGACATGCCCAATCGTCCCCGGGAGGCCAAAAACAACGGGAGCGGTGCCCTTTTCGGCACTCCTCTCTCCCAATCCGCCCCACAGACGGCCTGAACCCAGCGGGCCCCCCAAAACCGCGGCGCCATACCGGAAGCACTGCTTCCCTTCACGTAGCGCCCCCGGTTCCCCGGACAGCAACGCCGGCTCCGGGAACGCTGCCTTTTGTAGTGCTCCTTCCCGGAGCATCCCCAACACCCAGGACTACCACTGCCAGCTTGCTCCTGGCCCGGGAACATTCCCGGACCTTCCCAGCCTACCCCAGTGGCCCCCAAGACCCAGGTAAGTATTTTTTTTTTCCTTTTTATTCCTTAACCCTGGTTACATTCGCGCTGGCTTTAAGATCGAATATTGTCCTCAATATTCCCTTCACTTACCAACACTTTTCACAACTATTAACCCAAACACACCAGACATTCCACTCCCAAACTTACACCAAAATCTAATTCACATCACACCGCTGATACTAGCCCCCATATATACACCCAACACTATTGTCATCCTTCCACTCTACAATTCCAACGTCTTCCAATCCACTTCTCACCACCACAGTTTCAGCAACTTCCACCTAAAACTAATACAGTGAAATACCTCACCCTCTCCTCCAACCTAGGGCACCTATAAACCCCCCTAAGGTTTAACAAAAAAAACAGCAACTATCTCATTTTTTTTTCTAACAGCAAATATCATTTGATTGAACCCAACAGGAATCACAGTTTATATATATCCACAGCATCCCCATCATTTAGAATGCGTGTGAATGAGGGGAAACAGAATTTTGATCAGACATCTATCAAAATTCTTCACAATCACCCTCCCTCATTCACCAGCTTAGCTCTCCCTTAATGGGATACGAAGTACCCAACTTCATTTCTCTTTTACAGACAATTCATAACCCCAATACATAAATTAAATTTATTCTAGTATGAAATTCTCTTTAAGAAAAGTGGAACATACCCCCTTATTGCATCTAGCAGATCTCTTAACATTCATCCCATTCCCCTCATCCGGCTCTGAATTACAAGGATTCAGGGTAATCTCAGTAACTAGAGTATATCCCCATTTAGTACCCGTATCTACTTTATCCACATAAGACTCTTCCCTTTTAGTTACCATTTTCTGTTGGACTTGGTTCATTACAGGTTCCTCTAAATTATATTTCTTGACCAAATTCCTATGCACCGTTTTCTCTCCATACATGTCATTCCTCATTTTTATAACCTGAAAAGTATCACCAAAAATTTCTATAATTTTATAAGGCTGCACTTCCCACAAATCTTGCAATTTGTGTCTCCCGGAGAATCTCTGCCTCCTAAGCAACACCCAGTCCCCCACTTGGAGTGCCTCCGCTCCCGTGTGCCGGTTGAAGTCTTTCCTCATCTTTTCCTGCTGTTGCTCCATCGTTCTTCTTGCCAACTCATAAGCCACTTCCATCTTTTCCTGATGTGCAATCATCCAATCTTCAAGATTCCCTCTTAAATTCTCCCCCACTTCATTTTCATTCTTTTCCACAAGCTGGACGAAAGGTGTCAAACTTACTCTACCTAAAAAAAGTGATGCCGGGGTATAGCCCGTCGCCTGATGTATGGAGCTGTTATAAATTTGCATTAGCTCGGGAAGAAACTTTGACCAATTTCTCCTCTTATCCTCTGGAAAGGTACGAAGAATCTGGTGCAGGGTCCGATTAAACCTTTCGCACCTTCCATTTCCTTGGGGGTGGTAAGGAGTGGTTCGTGTCTTTTTAATGCCATACCAGCCGCACAGCTCTTTGATGAGAGATGACTCAAAGGCCGGACCCTGATCTGAATGTAATTTATCAGGTGTACCGTACACTGCAAACCACCGGTCCACCAGGGCTTTTGCTGTGGTCTTCGCCGTCTGGTTCCGGGTGGGTACCACCACCGCAAACCTAGAAAACATATCCGTCAGAACGAGTACGCTCTCGAATCCCGCGCCATCCCTGTCCAACATCGTGTAATCTACCGCCAACACTTCTTGCGGTCTCACCACGTTGAAACATCCCAGTTCCACTCTTTCACGTGGAAACAGCTCTTTCGAATAACAGCATCTTCTGCATTTCCTTATCCATAACTCCACATCCTTCCTCATGCCCACCCAGAAATGACGCCTTCTCAGATTTTTAAAAGTCGTTTCAGTCGCATAATGCCCCATCCTATCATGGAATGTCTCCAACAATTCTTCTCTCAGTTTTTGAGGCACCACAACCTGCAATTCATCATTGCCTCGTCTGCAGTCCTCGTATTTCCGGTACAGAAGATCATTCTCAATCAGCAATCTTCCTCGATGCTTCCATAACGCTTTCTTCTCAGAGGTATCCATCTCCTCCTGAGCTGGGTATTGGTCTTGCGACAGCCAAGAAATCACACACCTTACGGTTTCATCTTCGGCTTGTGCCCTCCTGATAACCTCATTCCTCTCCTCCAGGTTCACCCCTTTACAGCTTCCCTGTCTGTTGGGCTTCCACCCCTTTCTTCGGACTCTTATTAAAGAACATGCGAGTGTCAAGAAATCTTTTCCTGTGTCTTCTTCCACTTCTGGTTCCTCTGAATCAGGTAAACGGGACAAAGCATCTGCCACCAGATTGTTGCGTCCTGGCTTATACTCGACTGAGAACTCCAACTCAGCCAACTGCGCGAGCCATCGTTGCTCTACCGCTTGTACTTTTGCGGTCTCCAGATATTTTAACGGGTTGTGATCCGTTCTGACAATAAACTTCCGGTATAGAAGGTACTCTCGAAATTTGTCAGTGGCGGCCCACTTCAGTGCCAGGAGTTCTAGCTTGAACGCGGAGTAATTACTTGGGTTTCTTTCTGACTTTCTCAGCCCTCTGCTGGCATAGGCGATTACTTTTTCCTCTCCCTCCTGCATCTGACTCAAAACCGCCCCCAAACCTCTGCTGCTTGCATCCGTGGTCAGGATGAACGGCTCTGTGAAGACTGGATAAGCCAACACAGGAGCAGAAGAAAGATTCTGTTTCAGTGTCTCAAAAGCCAACTGACACTCCTCACTCCAACTAAACTCTACTTGCACATTCTTTCCTGTGAGAGCGTGTAAAGGCGCAGCTATCTTTGCAAAGTTCCTGACGAATCTTCGATAAAAGCTGGCAAAGCCTATAAAGCTTCTCACTTCTGTTTTGCTTTTTGGTTCCTTATAGTCTTGAAGCGCTCGCACCTTCTCTGGATCGGCTGAAACCCCTCTGTTGGAGACCACATAACCCAAGTACCTCACTTCTTGGCACAGCAACTTACATTTCGCAGGTTTTAATTTTAACCCATTGTCCCTCATTCTTTGGAAGACTAAATCCAGCCTTTCCAGGTGTTTCTCGAAGCTTGGCGCGTAGATTAAGATGTCGTCCAAGTACAGCAGCAGAATCTCGAAAACGTACTCGTTCAGGACAGTTTCCATAAGTCGTTGGAAGCTGGCCGGTGCATTGCATAACCCAAACGGCATACGGGTCCACTCGAAGAGTCCGAAAGGTGTTGTGACAGCTGTCTTCTCCCTATCTTTGGGGTACATGCCCATTTGGAAATACCCTGACGTCATGTCAAGGGAGGAAAACCACTTCGAGGAACCCAGAGCATCCAATGACTCATCTATCCTGGGCAGAGGGTATGCATCCCTGATGGTCACTGCATTCAACCGGCGGTAGTCAACGCAGAACCTCAAACTTCCATCTTTCTTACGAATGACCACCGCCGGTGAGGCCCACGGACTATGGCTTCTTCTGAGTATGCCTTGCCCCACCAGATCATTCACATGTGTCTTAAATTGATCGAAAAGATGAGGAGACACCCTCCGGAAAGGTTGCCTTATAGGACTGGCATCCCCCGTGTTTATCTTGTGAGACACAAGGCTTGAATACCCGATATCGGTATCATCTACCGAGAATACCGCCCGATGCTTCCACAGCAGTTCTCTCAGTTTCTTGCTTTGCTCCGGTGACAAATTGTCCCACTCAATTTTCATCTTGGAGATGATTCTTTCCCAGTCCTCCTCCGACTCCCTGACCCCTTCAGAGGTTCTCTGAGAAGCTATCCAATCCGGTTTGTAAATTTCCGCTATTTGCGCTCTTCCGGGAATACGTGCATCCTTCACCCCGATGTTGATCATTCTCACCAGCACATTCCCTCGCTGTGGAGTGACCAGGGTATTTGCTACCAAAACTTTCTCTGGTAAGCTGATTTTTCCGGAAGCAGTTACTAAAAGGGCTTCCGAAGTCTTCCTTATCTTCTGGCATTTCCCAAGCAAAACTCGCTCGGACCTAGCCGGAATTATCTGGCTCACACTTCCCTGCAGCTTTACATATCCCTCGGGCTCTCTGGAATTAGTTGTTCGCCTCTGAGATATCTTTGTCAGGATCCCAGCAATTTTTACTGGCTCTAGGGTGAAGCAGGAGAGGTCCCTGAATAACCCTTCCAAATGCTGCAACACATTCATCCCAATAATTCCCTGGATATTCACGTTCTCCACTTGACCTTCTCGGAAGTTGTCCTTCACAATAAAAATGCAACGTTTAGGAATTACTTGCCTCAGACACTCCACATCAGCTTCAATATATCCCAGCACTGGTAGCTCGGTACCGTTCACTGCTACCAGAGTCAGTCGACTTGCATCTTTTAAGCAATCAACATTTTTAAAGTTTTTATAGAAGAAACTAGCCAAGAGAGTAGACACATTAGACCCAGTATCCACTGTGCACATGGTCTCAACTCCCTCTATTTTCACCTTTAAGAGTGGGCTTGGCCCAATCGCTCTCTCTCCAAGCAGTTTTTCCTCCTGGGAATCTTCCTGACTCTTTGGTTTCTGTAATCGGATTACAGTCTTGGAATCACTCTCTCTTGAGGGACCTGCCACCTCCGCTCTCGCGTCCCCATTTCTCTGACCATTACCACGGGCTCGTTGATCTTCCAGTTCCCTTCGGTCCCCTCCGGCACCAGCACGAGTCACTCGTTCACTCCGACAATAGCGCGCTATATGCCCTGGCTCCTGGCACCTGTAGCAAATCACATCCCCTGAAGAAGTCCTGGCAGCACTTCGATTCTGGTTATAACTCATACAGTGGGGGAAATAAGTATTTGATCCCTTGCTGATTTTGTAAGTTTGCCCACTGACAAAGACATGAGCAGCCCATAATTGAAGGGTAGGTTATTGGTAACAGTGAGAGATAGCACATCACAAATTAAATCCGGAAAATCACATTGTGGAAAGTATATGAATTTATTTGCATTCTGCAGAGGGAAATAAGTATTTAATCCCTCTGGCAAACAAGACCTAATACTTGGTGGCAAAACCCTTGTTGGCAAGCACAGCGGTCAGACGTCTTCTGTAGTTGATGATGAGGTTTGCACACATGTCAGGAGGAATTTTGGTCCACTCCTCTTTGCAGATCATCTCTAAATCATTAAGAGTTCTGGGCTGTCGCTTGGCAACTCGCAGCTTCAGCTCCCTCCATAAGTTTTCAATGGGATTAAGGTCTGGTGACTGGCTAGGCCACTCCATGACCCTAATGTGCTTCTTCCTGAGCCACTCCTTTGTTGCCTTGGCTGTATGTTTTGGGTCATTGTCGTGCTGGAAGACCCAGCCACGACCCATTTTTAAGGCCCTGGCGGAGGGAAGGAGGTTGTCACTCAGAATTGTACGGTACATGGCCCCATCCATTCTCCCATTGATGCGGTGAAGTAGTCCTGTGCCCTTAGCAGAGAAACACCCCCAAAACATAACATTTCCACCTCCATGCTTGACAGTGGGGACGGTGTTCTTTGGGTCATAGGCAGCATTTCTCTTCCTCCAAACACGGCGAGTTGAGTTCATGCCAAAGAGCTCAATTTTTGTCTCATCTGACCACAGCACCTTCTCCCAATCACTCTCGGCATCATCCAGGTGTTCACTGGCAAACTTCAGACGGGCCGTCACATGTGCCTTCCGGAGCAGGGGGACCTTGCGGGCACTGCAGGATTGCAATCCGTTATGTCGTAATGTGTTACCAATGGTTTTCGTGGTGACAGTGGTCCCAGCTGCCTTGAGATCATTGACAAGTTCCCCCCCTTGTAGTTGTAGGCTGATTTCTAACCTTCCTCATGATCAAGGATACCCCACGAGGTGAGATTTTGCGTGGAGCCCCAGATCTTTGTCGATTGACAGTCATTTTGTACTTCTTCCATTTTCTTACTATGGCACCAACAGTTGTCTCCTTCTCGCCCAGCGTCTTACTGATGGTTTTGTAGCCCATTCCAGCCTTGTGCAGGTGTATGATCTTGTCCCTGACATCCTTAGACAGCTCCTTGCTCTTGGCCATTTTGTAGAGGTTAGAGTCTGACTGATTCACTGAGTCTGTGGACAGGTGTCTTTCATACAGGTGACCATTGCCGACAGCTGTCTGTCATGCAGGTAACGAGTTGATTTGGAGCATCTACCTGGTCTGTAGGGGCCAGATCTCTTACTGGTTGGTGGGGGATCAAATACTTATTTCCCTCTGCAGAATGCAAATAAATTCATATACTTTCCACAATGTGATTTTCCGGATTTAATTTGTGATGTGCTATCTCTCACTGTTACCAATAACCTACCCTTCAATTATGGGCTGCTCATGTCTTTGTCAGTGGGCAAACTTACAAAATCAGCAAGGGATCAAATACTTATTTCCCCCACTGTATAACCTTCTCCAGAGCTGGGATATCTTTGACTGTTGCGTTCTCTCCTTTGTCTTTCCCATTCCGCCTCCTGTGCGAACATGCTGGTTATCTGCTGCAACACTCCTACCGTGGCAGGCTCCTCAGCCCTGCTGTGATCACCGACATCATCTCGGTTTCTTTGCAGAATTCTCTTGGGTGCTTCCCAGGGAGCCAACCCCCTTTCCTCTCCGGCCCACCGAATAGCCGCCTGCATCAGTTCCCCGAACGGCATCGCAGGGTTGTCCTCGCTCCTTTTCATGATCTCACGTTTCAAGCTCTCGTCCCGTAACCCGATCACAAACTGTTCTTTTAAAGTCTCATCTGGGTTCCCCATACGTCTCCGATCCCTCTTCATTATTGACTCTAGTTTCTCTTGTAGCTTATAGGCAAAGATTCTGATCGTCTCTTTGTCCCCCTGACGATAGTTATAAAATTCTTGGATTCTTAGACCCAAAGCCACCTTGTCACCGTACACCTGCCTCAGCAGATCATAAATTTCGTTAACTGAACAGTCCCTCGGCAGGGAATACTTGATGGTATCCAGGGCGATCCCTCTCAGATGGTCCCTTACGACCTCAACTTGGTCTTCTACCGGAACCCTTAGAATCCTCAATCGCGACTTCATCTTTTCTATCCAGTCCTCAACTTTCAGGTCTTCTGGTCCCCTGGGAAACCCACAAAAATCCGGCACAGTTCTATCCTGGGGTATCACAATGGTGTGAGTTAGAATTTGAGGCACTGCCCGACTTCCTGAAGCCTCTCCGTCCATCTTCTGGATTGACTGGGGAACTGGATGCACCCCAGAAACAAAAATCCTCCGGAACACACAAATGCAAGCCCCAAATAAATCACAACCCCACAGCAAGCTATGTAAATTTTATTGAGACAGCCAAACTCGGTCAATTTTCTTCTAACGGAACTCCGGAACCTGCAATAAACCCTCCAAATTCAATGTTATTTGTAACTCAGTCACAATTACCCCTTTTTGTTTCCCCAAAATCAGGCTAAATCCTGCCGACTACGCCAAATTTGTTACCGGCCCTCCCTGATAAGGCCTGCGATGGCAGCTATAGTGTCTCTGAGTGTTAGTTATTTGTAGTCGTGACCACGCTCAGGACTCTTTGGCCACACAGGGAGAGAGGTATCAAATACACTAACCTCGTCTCCTGTTCTCAAAGAACAGGAGAGGAATAAAAACTAAATTTGGATAATTCTTGAACTGAAAGGACACCAGACTTTTAAAGCAAACCCAACAATGTTTATTTAAGTACAAAATGTGAACAAATAAAACTTGTATATTCTTTTGTCCTATAATGGTACCATTTGTATTAATCAACTTTTCTAATTGTTAACATGTTAATGTATTATCATTCTAGACAAACACGACCTATAATATAGTAATTACCTTTCCCTTTGTTTACAGAACCTCCTTATCAGCAACGACTTTCACTAAAAATATCAGATAAGTATTAGATTTTTATCTATTTATTATAGTATACCCCAGATTCCATTTATAGAATTTTACTACTAAAAAATGAATTGATTCTTTGTGTTTCCTTTTTATCTCTCTCAGACTTTCCAAGCGTTTCTGTCCCTGTTCAGGTAAGTATAAGTTCTTTCTTTTTATTTTATTTGTGTCCACTGTCACTTAGCTGAATCTTCACTTCCAAATCGTTCCTCGTATTCTTTCTTGCGTCGGGGCCCTTAAACTCCTTCACCACACACGGCTGTCCGAATTCTTCGCAGGTTTAACTTCTCCCTTCACCTCTCTTAATAAACATAAAAGGGAGCAAAACCCTGGCTGCCTGTCTGAGTCAAATTTTCCCTTTTCCTTGGTGAGATTTTAATTATCAAACTGTGGCCAGCACTAACTCAAAATTAAAATAATCCAATCACCCTTTCTTTGAAGCCTAAGCTTGTATTTTGCATTCCCTGTGCTACTGAAGGAGTGCCTTCAGCGGTACCGGAACCCAACCACACAAGACACTTACTCTCTTATTTCTATCCTTATTACTATTTCTTATCTTTTAATAATATAATATAATCCCTTCCCCTAAACACCCACTAACACTTCTCTCACCCCTTCTGAACCCAATTAATCACTAATGAAATTGTAACTCCTATTTCTATTGACTATTAAAAAAACTTTATTCCTAAATATTAACACAATCACTCCTTCCCCCCTTTCATTCTCTTACTTTATACTCCTTCCCAAAAAAGATCCTCCCTTATTCCCCTATTTTCTCAATTATCCTCCTTTCTCTCCAATATCACCAGCCTCTCCTACACACATCCACACTCACCGCACTCCCAACTCCTTCTGATAACTGCCAGCGACTCCGTATCCTAGGTTACGGAACTTCCGCTGGCAGTTCCGAAGACCCTGAGCCAATCCGTCACCACTTCCAAGATTCCAAGATTCACTGCTGACCAACGGAATGTTGGCCAGCAGTGCTAAATCTCCATTTTGTTTAGTTAAATCCCATAGGAATTAATGGAAAATTCTTCCATTAATCTAAATCCCCTCTTAACCTTAATTAATTTACCCCAAAATTTCCACACTAATAAAACTCCCCGTCCCCTATCAAATCATGTTTTTAAAATTTAAAAATACCCCTTTTTACTATCCGCCTACCCTTATTCCACTTAAATCCCCTTTTAAAAATCCCAAATTCCCTAAAAACCAGATCAAAAATTAAATTAACCCTTCCTTCACATACCCCGTCGAATAAATTAAATTAACCCTTTCCTAACCTTATAAAATCAGCCCCTTCCCAAAACACGCCTCAAAAATATAAAAATTCAAAAACTAAACCACCTAAAAAATCCCAAAAAATCCCCCGACCCCAAAACTGAAAACAGAATTTAAATAAAAAAAAATCCTGATTTTTTTAAAAATAAAAAACGCAATTCTCACATTTTAAAAATAAATAAATTCAAATTTTTGGTCAAGTGACCCCTTACCTTAAAGTAGATTTTTCCCACTCTCGAAGACCCCCATCTGTTTTGGTCCCGACGTCCTCCACGCGAAATCGGAATCAAAATAAAAAAACTTCCGAGCCGGGCCCAAAATTTAGGCCCCGGCTTCGGCCTATACGGGAAGACGCGCGTTCGCGAAATGTGCATGAGGCGCGCCGCCTCATGCACACGCGCGCCGACGTCTTCTCCTCGCCGGCATTTTTTTCTTTAAAAAAAACCCCTCCGCAGCGCTCCTTCCTCTGGCCAGGCAGGCCCCGCTCGCTACCCCCATCTAAAATGACGGCGCTGCTCCTGCGCTCCTCTCTTCGCTCCCGGGGACATACCCAATCGTCCCCGGGAGCCCAAAAATAACGGGAGCGGTGCCCTTTTCGGCACTCCTCTCTCCCAATCCGCCCCACAGACGGCCTGAACCCAGCGGGCCCCCCAAAACCGCGGCGCCATACCGGAAGCACTGCTTCCCTTCACGTAGCGCCCCCGGTTCCCCGGACAGCAACGCCGGCTCCGGGAACGCTGCCTTTTGCAGTGCTCCTTCCCGGAGCATCCCCAACACCCAGGACTACCAGTGCCAGCTTGCTCCTGGCCCGGGAACATTCCCGGACCTTCCCAGCCTACCCCAGTGGCCCCCAAGACCCAGGTAAGTATTTTTTTTTTCCTTTTTATTCCTTAACCCTGGTTACAATAAGCTTAGGAGTAATCTAAGAAACTATCTAAATTACGGGGAGGGGTAAGATTTCCTGATCTCTTATCATACCATAAAGCTTTTATTATTCGTCAATGCCAGTATTTGGAGAATAAAACCGGTTCAGGGCGGATTTCTATGGTCTATGCCCTGAGAAAGGCAGGGACAAATCAAACTCGGATATACATATAAAGTATTACATACCATGTAAAATGAGTTTATCTTGTTGGGCAGACTGGATGGACCGTTTAGGTCTTTATCTGTCGTCATTTACTATGTTACTATCCTGCTTATTTTCGAAGGAGAAGGCCGGCCATCTTCCGACACAAATTGGGAGATGGCCAGCCATCTCCTAAACCCAGCCAAATCGGTATAATCGAAAGCCAATTTTGGCCAGCTTCAACTGCTTTCCATTGCAGTACTGGCCAAAGTTCAAGGGGGCGTGTTGGCAAGGTACAGAAGACGGGACGGGGACGTGGTCAACAGATGACCGGCTTCGGCCGATAATGGAAAAAAGAAGGCCGGCTCTGACGAGCACTTAGCCGGCTTTACTTGGTCCATTTATTTTTAGAACCAAGCCTCAAAAAAGTGCCCCAACTGACCAGATGACCACAGGAGGGAATCGGGGATGACCTCCCCTTACTCCCTCAGTGGTCACCAACCCCCTCCCATCCAAAAAAAATTTTAAAAACATTTTTTGCCAGCCTCAAATGTCATACCCAGCTCTATCACAGCAGTATGCAGGTCCCTGGAGCAGATTTTTGTGGGTACTACAGTGGACTTCAGGCAGGCAGACCCAGGCCCATCCCCCCCTGCCTGTTACACTTTTGGTGGTAAATGTGAGCCCTCCAAAACCCACCCAAAACCCACTGTACCCACTTGAAGGTGCCCCCCTTCACCCATAAGGGCTATGGTAGTGTTGTACAGTTGTCGGTAGTGGGTTTGGGGGGCTCAGCACCCAAGGTAAGGGAGCTATGCACCTTGGAGCAATTTGTGAAGTCCACTGCAGTGCCCCCTAGGGTGCCCGGTTGGTGTCCTGGCATGTGAGGGGGACCAGTGTGCTACAAATGCTGGCTCCTCCCATGACCAAAGGGCTCAGATTTGGCCGGTTTTGAGATGGCCGCCATTAGTTTCCATTATCGGTGGAAACCAATGGCGGCGATCTCTAACGCCGGCCCAAATGTTGAGATTTGGCCAGCCCCGACCGTATTATCGAAACGAAAGATGGCCTGCCATCTTGTTTCGATAATATGGTCGGTTATGCCGTTTTACGGGGCCGGCCTTAGAGATGGCTGCCCATATAGATGGCCGGCCCCGTTCGATTATGCCCCTCCACATTACTCAAGGATTGGAATGGATTGCTCCTTCTGATATTATTTCCTTACCTAGATGGTTAATCTTGGAGCAATCCATTACAGATCCATTAATTCACTCTCATTTAATTGATATACATCTTCTCAAAAATATTGCCTCTAATCCCATTATCAATACCACTCATAAACTAGTATCCTCTTTTGATAAGCAACTAAACATGCCCTGGTCTACTACCATATACATATCTATATGGAACAATTCCAAATTTACAATTAATAAAAAACAAATTTCCTGGTCACATTGGCAATGCATAGGTATATGGGACTGGATGGGATCCACCCCAGGATATTGAGGGAGCTCAGAGAGGTTCTGGCGAGTCCTCTTAAAGATTTGTTTAATATATCCTTGCAGACGGGAGAGGTTGTGAGGGATTGGAAAACGGCGGAGGTGGTCCCTCTTCACAAAAGTGGTGATAGGGAAGAAGCTGGAAACTACAGGCCGGTAAGCCTCACTTCAGTTATTGGAAAAGTAATGGAAGCGATGCTAAAGGAAAGGATAGTGACTTTCTTGGCAGCCAATAAGTTGCAAGATCCGAGACAACATGGTTTTACCAAAGGGAAATTGTGTCAAACAAATTTCATTGAATTCTTTGATTGGGTGACGGGAGAATTGAATCAGGGACGAGCTATGGATGTAATCTACTTAGATTTCAGCAAAGCTTTTGACACAGTTCCCCACAGGAGGCTCTTAAATAGGCTGAAGATAGGACCCGAAGTGGATTAGGAATTGGTTGACGGACAGAAGCCAGAGGGTGGTGGTGAATGGAATTCACTCGGAGGAGGGAAAGGTGAGTAGTGGTATGCCTCAAGGATCGGTGCTGGGGCTGATTCTGTTCAATATATTTGTGAGTGACATTGCCGGAGGGTTATAAGGTAAAGTTTGCCTATTTGTGGATGATACTAAGATCTGTAATAGAGTGGACACCCCGGAGGGAGTGGAAAACATGAAAAAGGATCTGCAGAAGCTAGAAGAATGGTCTAAGTTTTGGCAATTCAAATTCAACGCGAAGAAATGCAAAGTGATGCACTTAGGGAATAGAAATCCTCGGGAGACGTATGTGTTAGGTGGGGAGAGTCTGATAGGAATGGACAGGGAGAGGGATCTTGGGATGATAGTATCTGAGGATCTGAAGGCGACGAAACAGTGTGACAAGGCGGTGGCAGTAGCTAGAAGGTTGTTAGGCTGTATAGAGAGAGGTGTGACAAGCAGAAGAAAGGGGGTGTTGATGCCCCTGTATAAGTCGTTGGTGAGGCCCCACCTGGAGTATTGTGTTCAGTTTTGGAGGCCGTACCTTGCGAAGGATGTAAAAAGAATTGAAGCAGTGCAAAGAAAAGCTGCGAGAATGGTAAGGGATTTGCGTTACAAGACATATGAGGAGAGACTTGATGACCTGAACATGTATACTCTGGAAGAAAGGAGAAACAGGGGTGATATGATACAGACGTTCAAATATTTGAAATGTATTAATCCGCAAACAACCTTTTCCGGAGATGCGAGGGAGATAAAATGAGAGGACATGAAATGAGATTGAAGGGGGGCAGACTGAAGAAAAATGTCAGGAAGTATTTTTTCATGGATAGAGTAGTGGATGCTTGGAATGCCCTCCCACAGGAGGTGGTGGAAATGAAAACGGTAACAGAATTCAAGCACGCGTGGGATAAACATAAAGGAATCCTCTTCAGAAGGAATAAATCCTAAGGAGTTTAGCCGAGATTGGGTGGCACAGCCGGTGGCGGGAGGTGTGGATAGTGCTGGGCAGACTTACATGGTCTGTGCCCTGAAAAGGACAGGTACAAATCAAGGTAAGGTATACACAAAAAGTAGCATATATGAGTTTATCTTGTTGGGCAGACTGGATGGACCATGCAGGTCTTTTTCTGCCATCATCTACTGTGTTACTATGTTAGCAATTTCATTGATTCAAATAATCACACTTAGAAACCATTTTTAACTATGAAAATTGAATTATTTTTATTAGACTCTCAATTTTATCAATGGTTACAGCTTAGTTCAATGTTAAAAAAGAGCAATTTACAAATTCACGTGATGCATCATACTCCTGAGCTCATTGATATCGCTAAGAGACTCCAATCTACAAGACATGTTGCATCCCATATATATACTTTCATCTTAAGCAAATCTCCTATTAAGTGTATAGGTTTGCGTAAATGCTGGGAAGAGGATATTCAACAAATCGTGGAAACAGATATGGAGTTCACTATTTAAATGTTCCAGATCTTCATCGATAACACAATCTCTTTATTTCTTCAAACATAGATCCCTATGGACACCTCTCAAGTCACACATGATTGACCCTTCTATTTCCAACTTATGTATGTATATGTATTCAAAAATTCTTGGAAGATATATGGCTTATTCTGATAGACATATTCCATCTTTCTGGTCCAATATTATATAAATATATGATACTTAAAGATCAATGTTTTAGAACCACGTTGAAGACTAATGAAAGTATGCTTGTTAATACTATGCTTACTTTAGCCTTGAGGGTAGTTTTTTTCACATTGGAAAGCTCTGCACCAAGTCACTTATCAAGAATGGTGGAATTTATTATTTCAAACATAAATATGAAACATACTTTGCTAAAAAGTCACCTTGTTTTGTTTTATATAAGGAAAAATGGTCTTCACTGTTGTCTTACTTTAAAGAAGTAAAATGAGAAGTGCTTTATATATATATTTTCTCATCCTATTGCTGATTGTCTATCAACTGTGATATATGCATGAATCATACTTTGCCTCATTTCCTCTGTTTTTTTTTTCTCCTTCCATTTCGTCTTCTCTATACTCCCAATGTTGAATCAAAGTTTTGCATTTCACTGCATTACAGTGTATTACATTACAGTTGCTGTTATCTATTATTATTATTTTTGCAACAAAAGTTAATAAAAATACTAAGACTAAAAAGGGATGTGGCTATGGGCAGGAAAATGGGCTTTTCATGGGCGTTCCAAAATTTACGTACTTAGTTATAGAATATGGCTCAGTGTGTGTAAATCTACATGCAGGGATTTATGCCACATTTTTATTGGTGTAAATAAAGTCATGTAGTTTTAGGGGCTGCAATATCAACTAACTGTATTCTATATACCACACCTAAATCTAGGCACCACTTATGGAATACACTTAAATGTACCATGCAGATTTTTTTGGCACCTTATATAGAATCTGTCCCTTAGTGCACATCATCCTGGTGCCTAACTTTAAGTGATCTATACAGAATTATCCTTTCTATGACTCAACAGTGTGCACTATTGAACCATAGTATCACTATTGAGCATGCTTTTAAGCAATAGAGCACAATCTATTGTTGACACAGCAAAAAAGAAACAAAAAACCTAAACGTCAGATTTCTCCACCCCCCGTTGTTTTAGGTTAAATTAATATGAGATGACATAGGATAGGTTGATATTTTCTCAGTCATTTCTTATGAGTGTTATGATGTGCCATGGCTGGGGCACCTCCCTTTGGCAGTACAGACAAGAGCATCTCATGCCTTTCACATTGCTCTCTCACTAAGACACTTGGTTAGAAGGACCAGGACTAACGCCAAGAATCAGTTAGGCTGCTTCTTTTATTTTAAACATAAACCAAAAATCCTTAGAGTGTGCTATCTTTCCTTACTTAAAGGTTCCTCTAACAGGATTCTTTGGCCTAGGCAGGATTTCTAACAAGCTCTGACCCATTTGAATTTATAGCAGCTTTTTTATTTAATTACACTCAAACTTCCAGCTTCTGCTTGTACAGCATCCGTTCTGGCTTTTCTCTCCCCCCTCCTTGCAATAACTGCTTCTGCATAATAAGGAGTTAGATATTTGAGTGTTTCCTTCTTTTGCAGTGCTTCTGTTTTATCCAGCCCTTTATTCACAGGTACAGATTAGCCCCATTACATTTCCAGCTACTTCCAACTTTTTCCCTAAACTTCTCCTGAGCCTGGATCCATTCTTGCTCACTAGAGGCATTCCCTCTGGGCTACTCTGCCATCACATTGTTACCTTCTTACCCTCTCCCTCTTGCAGAGAATATGGCCTTAATAAGGTTTAAGCAAGACTTACCCCTCTTCAAGAAGCCTAATGCTAGCTATTGCCTTTTTATTGTCCTTGCCTAAGAACACTATCCTGCTCTCTACAGCAGCTGCAGAAACAAGGGCTGTTTGAACACAGACTTGGAGAGCATTCATAAGGAAACTATCTTCCCCTGCAACTTGCCAATGCCCACACATTTAGGAGACCTCTTGGAGCACCTCCCCAACCATAGGAGCCAACTTTTCAAAATGATTGGGGGTGCTGAAAATTTTTTTTTTACAGGTGGTGCATTCCCCACCCCCCTTCCCTCTGCCCCTCCCCCTCTCTCCTCTCCCTCCCTCCGAGTTCCAGTCCCGCCCCCTCTCCCAGTTCCAGGCTCCCACCCGACATCCGTCCGAGTTCCAAGGCCCCCCTCCCTCCGTCCGAGTTCCAAGGCCCCCTCCCTCCCTCTCTCCCTCCCAGTTCCAGGCCCTCCCTCCACCTCTCTCCTCTCCTTTCCCTCCCTTCGAGTTCCAAGGCCCCCCTCCCTCCATCTGTCTGAATTTTAAAAGCCCTATTCTTATCTCGTCAGCATAGGCGGTCGGTGACCCAACTGTTTGGGGAGGCTAAAGGGGGCGGGGTTAGGGGTGGGGCCAGGGGTGGAGCTTAAATCCATAATTGTCTAACACAGAAAAAAAAAATAAATAAAAATAAAAGTCACAATACCTTTTATTAAATTTAGATATTAGATATATATCATATGTCAAAGAATAAAGTGGTTGCTCAAAGCATATACTAACCACAATCGCTCAACTTCAAAACACTATGCACAACTTTGTGCAAAAACACACTCAGAACCTTACTGTAACATAAATATTACACTGGGCAGAACCTAATACACCAATATACCACCCATACGGAAAATGCAGACCATCAACAATATGAAACTAGGGATCATAATATCACAATTCTCATGTAGAGCCACAAAACACCCTAATTCATGTTTAATGTGGGATAAAATGCCATAAATAAGTAAATATAAACTTTTAATGTTGAGCACCTGATTCTCAAAGTGGACATATTCCAAACACTATAATGAAAATAAAATGATCTTTTCTACCTTTGTTGTCTGGTGACTTTGTTTTTCTGATCATGCTGGCCCAGTATCCAGTTCTGTTGCTATCTGTCCTCTTAACTCCGTTTCCAGGGCTTCCTTTCCATTTATTTCTTTACTTTCCGTCTTTCTTCTTCAATTCTTGTCCTACATCCGTAAGTAAAAGCTGGGTCCTCCACTTGACTGTCCAGTGGATCCAGCTTCTGCCTATTTTCTTCCTCCATGTGCAGTTTTTCTACTCTCTTCCTTTTCCCTCATCTCATCTCCTTCCTCACTCCTCCCTCCCCCTCCATCCATGTCCAGCATTTCTTCTTCTTCCTTCCCTCTCCTTCATCCATGTAATGCAACCCTCCTCTCCATCCACCCACTCATGTCCAGCAACTCTTCTCTCCCCTGCCCTCCCCCTCTATCCACCCATCCACCCACCCAGCAACCCTCCCCTCCATCCACCCATTTCCAGCAACCCTGCTCTCCCCTCCATCCACCCATGTCCAGCAGACCTCCTC
The DNA here is from genome assembly GCF_901765095.1 of Microcaecilia unicolor. Lineage (NCBI taxonomy): Eukaryota > Metazoa > Chordata > Amphibia > Gymnophiona > Siphonopidae > Microcaecilia > Microcaecilia unicolor. The sequence goes on along the minus strand of NC_044037.1, from coordinate 78,653,908 downwards.
CCCCCTGCCCTCCCCTCCATCCACCCATGTCCAGCAACCCTGCTCTCCCCTCCATCCACCCATGTCCAGGAGCCCTCCTCTCCCCACTGCCCTCCATCCACCCATGTCCAGCAACCCTGCTCTCCCCTCAATCCACCCATGTCCAGCAGCCCTCCTCTCCCCCTTGCCCTGAGCCCTCCCTGCCCACCACCAGCAACTCTTCTTTCCCCTGCTCCCCTCCAGCCATCCTTCGATCCCCCCCCCCCCGGGTCCTGTCTTTTCCGCCCGCCCGCCCATCCATCCGCGTTCTCCCTCACTCCGATGCCGGCGATTCAGATAGAAGCCAGCCTTAGCAGCCTGCATCGGAGACTCGCCCTCAGACGCATCCCGCCTCCTGTAATACAACTTCCTGTCTTACGCAGAGGTGGGTGGGACGCGTCTGAGGGAGATGCTCCGATGCAGGCTGCTAAGGCTGGCTTCTATCTGAATCGCCGGCGTCGGAGTGAGGGAGAACGCTGATGGGTGAGAGCGAGAGCGGCGGCAATGGCGGGGGGGGGTCATCTTTTTGGGGGAGCGACCGCTCCCCCTGCGCCCCAGGAAGTCCACGATTTGGCTCTCCCCAAGCCTCTTATACGGGGCGCCTATGCTCGTCAGTGAAAAGAATGCACTGCAGGCTCGGCGTTCAGCCTTCCCTTCTGTCTCTCAGCTCTGGTCCCGCCCTTCATTTCCTGTTTCCGCAAGGGCGGGACCAGAGCCAAGAGACAGAAGGGAAGGCTGGCTAGAATCACTAGACTGAACCAGAAATGAAAATGAACCAAGGTTGTTTTAATGTATTTATCTCAGGCCTTTTCGGTAGTAGCTCAAGACAAGTTACATTCAGGTGCAGTGATTGTCCTGTCCCTGAAGAGCTTATGATCTAAAAGGAAACGTCTATAATGGGCATGTGCAGTTATGTGCAACCTGGCGCAGCTTCAGCGAAACAAGAGGCCACTTGGGTATTTTATCCACTACCAGCTGGATTGCATGCATATATGCACTGAAGACTTCGGACTTAAGTTTGCTTTTTGCATAGCAAGTGTTTTTGTGTTTCAGACCACTCTCCTGGTACCGTTGGCTTTTGCATGCACACTGGCTTGTAGTGACTTTTTTTGTTTGCCATAATGTGACCGTTCACACTTTTATGGTGGAGCTTTTTAATGTGGTTTGGCTTTTTTCTCCACCTGTATTGTATTGTTTCATGGTGACAGCTAGTTTGCCTGCTGTAGTCTATTGTTGAGACTGTCTTGGAGGGGCTTTTAGCTTTGAGGCTGTACTTCCTGTCTGTTTTTCTTGCTTTTTTCTTCTGTGCACTATATTTGAGTTTGTGTATAGGTCACATATATGCCAGCAAGTTGAGCAGGGAATTTTATTTTTTATTGTATGGTAGTTTGCCCTGCTTCCTCTGTGGATGGTATATTTTCCTTAATTCTCAACCAGCTGCTCTAACAATTCCATGCACAACGCAGCACATATACATTTCAAGCCACCTAGCAGATGGCCAGGACTTTTCCTGCTACATGGCTCTGTAAACATTGCTTTCACAGCAGCCTGAGCCCCTGGCCAGTCCAAGAATCAGAACCTGAGGCAGGGGAATGAAACCCAAGTCACCTGCATAGCAAACCTGCAGATTTCTCAGCACAATTCAGATCACTAACATCTTTATTTCCCTTGAATTATAGGCATCCATTTAAAATAAGACCTTCACCAAGTACTTGAAAACATTTGGTGATTGCACTGCCTTCTACTTAGGAAGTATCTACCATTTCTGTCTTTCTTATTCATAAAATTGATGGCTGAAATGTTAGGAAATGTGTAAAGAATGATTCCTTGGGGCACGTGGAATCAATTTACATAAACTAAAAGGTCTCCTTAGAAAGGACATAGCTAAAAAGGAATTTTATACAGTGGAAAATAGACTGATAAAAAAAAAGGTGATGAGAAATGGAAAAAAAGATACAGCCAGCTCCATTCCAAACTGCACGATGCGTTTGGCAAATTCCTCTCGTTCTTCACAACCGGGAGGTGTTTGTTTTCCCAATGTCTATTTAATACAACATAGAGTTGTATAGGGATAATGGCTGTAATACTCCTCAGATGATGTTTAATGTGAGCAAGTGCAAGTCCGTCCGAATTTTAAAAGCCCTCTTCTTACCTCGTCAGTGAAACTTCAGCCTTCCCTTCTGTCTCTCGGCTCTGGTCCCGCCCATGTGTAAACAGGAAATGAAGGGCGGGACCAGAGCCGAGAGACAGAAGGGAAGGCTGAAGTTTCACTGACGAGGTAAGAAGAGGGCTTTTAAAATTCGGACGGAGGGAGGGACTTTTAAAATTATGGCTGGGCTGCAAGGAAACTTCGGGTGCGTAAAATATTGGGGGTGCTCGAGCACCCACAGCACCCACGGAGTCGGCGCCTATGTCCCCAACACTACCACATGTTTGAGACTCCATGGCTGTGGGAACCTCCCATACCCTTCTCCTAAGTTCCTAGGGCTTCCTTGGTTTCCAGCTTCTACCCTTCCCATGGCACTGATATCAGAATGTATTGTTCCTGGAAAAAAAACTTTCCATTTCTCTCATTCTACCAATTACTTCTCCTGGACCTGTTTCAAGGCTTGGCACAGCTGCCTTTTTCTAGGGTGGAGATTTCCCTTATCACATAGACCTAGGGAATATCAGCTTTCTTTCCCTCTCCATCTCACTTTCTCAGTAAAACAAATCTCTCTTTAAATGCTGTTCTCTACAAGCAGAGAGAGCCAGATAATTATTGTAGCTAGTAATCCTGGCAGCCTGGAACAGGACTCTCTAATTAAAGCAGCTGGCCTCTTGCTGAGTCTAATCTAATCTAATCTAATCTAATATGGGCATTTTTGTTCCCCTTAACCAAAATAAGGCTCAAGGTGGATAACAATAAAATAGGTTGGGCAATGTCCAAAGAAAAATACATATTTCTCACAAAGTACAGAAGTAATACAAATCCTGTGATTAGTTTTCTAGTAAATATTGATGATATAAATGAGTTTTCAAAGCACATCTAAAAGAATAGTAACAGCCTATTACCCTCAAATTGCACAGTAGCCTATTCCAGAACTCAGGTCCTCTATCAACAATGCCTCTTTGTTTCATAGAGGATTTTCAACACAAATAAATCTGAAGCCTCTACAGTTGTCAGTCAAGCAGTCTTAAACCAGTATTATAAAAATCTAATTGAGTTAAGATAGTACCCCTGCAATACTAATTACAGTTGAAATATGCTCAAATATATCATGATCCTATGTAGCATTTTTAAATTGGCAAAATGTTTCCTGAAAAGGTCATTTATATGTTTATCCATAGTCAAATCTATATCAACTGTCACTCCCAAGATCTTCATGTCTGTAGTGAAATTTGCTAATCTTAGAGACACCTTTGGTATGTCAGTCTCCTTCTCTCCTACCCATAATATGTTGGTTTTGTCTAGATTAATTTTTAACCCATTAGCTATTTAGTAATTTTTTTTTCAAACACTGTATTTTTGAAAGCAAAGGTCTCAGTTAAAATACGTTCAATAGGGAACAGATTGGGAATATCATCAGCAGTCTTCCTACCCACCCTGGTGCTGCTGACCTCAAGCCCCATTGCTTCATGGGACTTGTGGTCCAAAACTTCTTAAAGGAAATCTTTCTCTTCTAGTGCAGTTTCTAAAAGTGGGGAAGTGTGGTAGCCATGTTAGTCCACTCTTAAGGTTATCAATAGAAATCAAACAAAATAAAACATGGAAAAGAAAATAAGATGATACCTTTTTATTGGACATAACTTTATACATTCCTTGATTAGCTTTCGAAGGTTGCCCTTCTTCCTCAGATCGGAAATAAGCAAATGTGCTAGCTGACAGTGTATATAAGTGAAAACATTCAAGCATTACTATGACAGTCTGACAGGGTGGGAGGAGGGGGGTGGGTAGGAAGTATGCATGGGGACATCAAAGCATATCATTGATATTCTAACAGGATGGGTGTGGATAGGTGAGGGGAGGGTGATCAACAGAGACATACAGCTTTATGGTTTATAATGGGCTAGGAACCCCAGATCCTTGTTAAGTCCTTTCTGTTGGGTGTTAAAATATTCAATCATTCTGACTTCAAAGGTCTTACGTTCTTGTATGGTTTTAAAGTTACCTTTCAGGATTCTCACTGTGAAGTCACTGGTACAGTGTCCTGGTCCTGTAAAATGTTGACCAACAGGCGTGGGAACCCAACTGACACCAGTATTGTTCAAGTGATGTCTATGTAAATTGAATCTTGTCTTAAGCATCTGGCCTGTTTCTCCAATATAGCACCCTTCGTTACATTTTTTACACTGAATGATATATACCACATTGGAAGATGAGCAAGTGAAAGATCCCTTTATGTTGAATATCTTTCCTTTGTGGATGACTTTGGGGTCCTGTGAAATATTTTGGCATAGTTTGCAACTGGATAAATTACAGGGAAGTGTGCCCTTCTGTTCCTTTTCAGTCTGTGATGGAAGTTTTCTTCTGATTAGCTTGTGTTTTAAATTGGGTGGCTGTCGGAAGGCCAGTACTGGTGGGGATGGGAATATCTCTTTCAGTAATTCATCCTCCTGGAGTATAGGTTGTAGATCTCTTATGATTTTCCTCAGTTTTTCCAGCTCTGGATTGTATGTCACTACAAGCGGGATTCTGTCTGTGGATTTTTTCTTTTTGTACTGTAGCAGATTCTCCCTGGGTGTTTTGAGGGAGGAGGCAATATTCTTGGAGATTATTTTGGGGTTGTAGCCCTTCTGTTTGAAAGATTCAGTCAGGCTTTTAAGGTGTCTGTCTCTGTCCCCTGGGTCAGAGCATTATAATGGGTTCCTAGCCCATTATAAACCATAAAGCTGTATGTCTCTGTTGATCACCCTCCCCTCACCTATCCACACCCATCCTGTTAGAATATCAATGATATGCTTTGATGTCCCCATGCATACTTCCTACCCACCCCCCTCCTCCCACCCTGTCAGACTGTCATAGTAATGCTTGAATGTTTTCACTTATATACACTGTCAGCTAGCACATTTGCTTATTTCCGATCTGAGGAAGAAGGGCAACCTTCGAAAGCTAATCAAGAAATGTATTAAGTTATGTCCAATAAAAAAGGTATCATCTTATTTTCTTTTCCATGTTTTATTTTGTTTGATTTCTATTGATAACCTTAAGAGTGGACTAACACAGCTACCACACTCCTCTACTTAAGATGGAAGATACCGCATACAGCCGCATGAAAAAGCAAGTGAACAAACTTTTGGAAAAAGAAACAAAAGTGAACAGTCATCTTTACTTTCTGACAATCTGCAAGAAGAATGACATCATTCCCAAAGGACTGAGGATCAAAAATCCTTTGGCTACTACTTACAATTCTGACTATGCAGAGAAACTCTGCAAACGCACTAGTCAGAAATTAAGAAATGAACGTATACATCAACTCTACAAGAAAAAAAGAATAATACAAACCCAAAGGGATGTAACCATGAGGAACATGGAGGAATTACATCCACACCTTGTGAACCAACTTAAAGAGGACCTACATAACATCCAAGGAGAAAAACAATACATTGCTATCCGCAAAAAGGAAATAAAACTATATTCTCTTCTTCAAAATCAAAGAGAGAGAAACTGCTTATCCTTGAATAGCTATAACTCTGCAGAACCAACATCCCCAGACACCTTGGAGACACTTGGATACACATCTGAGGCATGTGAAAATCAGAGCCCAAACAAACCAGGGAATACTGATCACACCTTTACAGATGCAAACCAAATGGGGATAATAAACCTCTCGAACCATCAATTATCACAGCATGAGGTCTCGGTGCTATCAAAAGGGCTCTCATTCTGCCCGGCCAGGGAACTAGATGTAATCCAACTATACTCAGACCTAGAGGAATTCTTTAGAAAAATGCGCCTTAAAACACATTTCTATAATAAAGGGACACCAAACAGACCGGAATACAGTCTTAAACAAAAGAACACTTATTTCACCCCACAGGAGGGACAAAACTACAAGCTGGATAATCACATAGAAAGTTTCAGACATAGGGTGAAATCCCAACTTTCCAACAAACAAAAGAGAATCCTGTACAATCTTACCCCACCAGAAAGAGCGGCCATAAGAACCCTACAAACTAACGAACGGATTATCATCAAACCCGCAGACAAAGGAGGCGCAGTGGTAATTATGGACATACAAAAATACATTGAAGAGGGGCACAGACAGCTCTCAGACAATAAATACTACAGGAAACTAACTGAGGACCCCACACAGGATTACACAAAACAGCTGAAAGACCTTATCAAAACATTTCCTACACAAGCGCAACCTCACCTGAAGAAACTCATACTAAATCAACCTTCCATGGGCACATTCTACATGCTACCCAAGATCCACAAACCGGGAAACCCTGGCAAACCAATCATATCAGGTATTGGCAGACTCACGGAAGAAATATCTGGATTCATAGAGGGAATTCTGAAACCTCTCGTACACAAAACTAACAGCTTCATACAAGACACCACAGACTTTCTGAATAAATTGAAAAATATCAAGCAACTACCACCTAACACCCTTCTGGTCACGATGGATGTAGAATCACTATACAGCAACATTCCACATGCGGATGGCATAGCTGCATGTGGAAGACTCCTAAAAAAATCCACACTGGACCATCAGTACTCACCAGAAACTATTACAAAATTAATCAAATTCATTTTAACTCACAACTACTTCCACTTTAACAGTGATATCTATCTGCAAATAATGGGCACTGCGATGGGCACCAGGACAGCACCCCAATATGCCAATCTTTTTATGGCTGAGCTGGAAGAGACATTTCTGAATACACACCAGACCAAACCTCTAAAATACTACCGGTACATCGATGACATTTTTATGATTTGGACGGAGGGTGAAGAAACTCTGAAACAATTTTATTCTGCCTTCAATACATACCATCCTACAATCAGATTCAAAATTAACTACTCCCCAGAAAAAGTCAATTTTTTGGACACCACGGTCTCAATCAGTGATGGCTGTATACAAACATCTATATACAAGAAACCCACAGACAGCTGCAGCTACCTCCACAACTCCAGCTTCCATCCTTCACATACAAAAAGATCCATCATTTACAGCCAAGCCTCAAGATACCACCGTATCTGCTCTGACCCAGGGGACAGAGACAGACACCTTAAAAGCCTGACTGAATCTTTCAAACAGAAGGGCTACAACCCCAAAATAATCTCCAAGGATATTGCCTCCTCCCTCAAAACACCCAGGGAGAATCTGCTATAGTACAAAAAGAAAAAATCCACAGACAGAATCCCGCTTGTAGTGACATACAATCCAGAGCTGGAAAAACTGAGGAAAATCATAAGAGATCTACAACCTATACTCCAGGAGGATGAATTACTGAAAGAGATATTCCCATCCCCACCAGTACTGGCCTTCCGACAGCCACCCAACTTAAAACACAAGCTAATCAGAAGAAAACTTCCATCACAGACTGAAAAGGAACAGAAGGGCACACTTCCCTGTAATTTATCCAGTTGCAAACTATGCCAAAATATTTCACAGGACCCCAAAGTCATCCATAAAGGAAAGATATTCAACATAAAGGGATCTTTCACTTGCTCATCTTCCAATGTGGTATATATCATTCAGTGTAAAAAATGTAACGAAGGATGCTATATTGGAGAAACAGGCCAGATGCTTAAGACAAGATTCAATTTACATAGACATCACATGAACAATACTGGTGCCAGTAGGGTTCCCACGCCTGTTGGTCAACATTTTACAGGACCAGGACACTGTACCAGTGACTTCACAGTGAGAATCCTGAAAAGTAACTTTAAAACCATACAAGAACATAAGACCTTTGAAGTCAGAATGATTGAATATTTTAACACCCAACAGAAAGGACTTAACAAGGATCTGGGGTACCTAGCCCATTATAAACCATAAAGCTGTATGTCTCTGTTGATCACCCTCCCCTCACCTATCCACACCCATCCTGTTAGAATATCAATGATATGATTTGATATCCCCATGCATACTTCCTACCCACCCCCCTCCTCCCACCCTGTCAGACTGTCATAGTAATGCTTGAATGTTTTCACTTATATACACTGTCAGCTAGCACATTTGCTTATTTCCGATCTGAGGAAGAAGGGCAACCTTCGAAAGCTAATCAAGAAATGTATTAAGTTATGTCCAATAAAAAAGGTATCATCTTATTTTCTTTTCCATGTTTTATTTTGTTTGATTTCTATTGATAAAAGTGGGGATAAATACACTACAATTCAAGTCATTCCCTTTTCCCTAACAGACCCCTAGTTCCTTGTCACAATGTACATCCCTAATAAGAATTCCATCAAAAAGTATATTTTAATTTTGTTTTGTCTTAACGTATAGAAAAGTAACCAAATATATTCATCTTCAAGGGCCTATGACCCTTCTTACAATGACATCTCATGTAAATGACCTTTCATGTGAGCATGTTATCACCTGATCTGTGTTTTATGTATTAAACAGTGAAAGCTCATAAATAACACAGAAGGTAAGCACACCACGCTTTTCATCTTGTATATGCTAAAACCTAATTTGAATATGATGTTCCTTTATTTGAATGCAAATGCATGTTAATTCTAGAATAAGCGCAGTAACATATTTCTGGACCACAAGCATTAGGCCTTAATCCCCCAAATTCTATAAAAGTCACAAAAAATTGTGCATTGAAATTTGGGCACATGTCCAATTTGTGTGCACAATTTAATTGAATAATGAGCCAATTAGTGCCAATAATTGAGATTTTAACAAGCAATTGTTGGTGCTAATTAGATTTTATGAGATACACCCGCAAACTAATAGTTCAAACTTTCTAAGTCTTTAGAATTGTCATTCAATTGAGTTTGAATTTCCCTTTTGCATTATAGTGATTAAACTTTATGTGCAGGATCTGACCCCAGTTTTACATGTGGGTACAAAAAGGGGGCATGGTCATGGGAGGGTCAAGGGTGGATCAGTGGTTTTCGTTAGATTTATGTGCATTGAATGAAGAGGATCCATGCCTAATTTAGGTGTGTGAATTTACACTGAGATGTCATTGGTTTAAATGTTTGCACCTAAATGTAGTCATGGTTCCTTGCACTAAGCGCTATTCTATCAATGGCACCTATCTTTAAGCGCCATTTATAGAATAGTGCTAAGCAGTATTTTTTGCGTCAATTTTTCAGGCGCCATTTATAGAATTTAGTCTAATACATTTAGTTTAATTTTTTTGATATACCGCCTTTCAGGCATATGCTGGACAAACAACTTGTTTACAATATAAAATCAAAATTAGGAACAGGCAAAGTCATTGAAAAGATAAAGCTCTAGAAGGAAGGAAATTGGAGAGGTGAGGGAAGGAGAGGAGAAGCATTGAGTCTACCATCCTGAGTTCAAACTCATGTAGAGTTTACATGGTGGACCACCTCCAAAATAAGTAGTGCTAGTCTTATCATTCACAAAAGAGCCTCCCCCCCCCCCCCCCCCATTTACTAAGTTGCACTAGTGGCTATCTTGCGCTAATGTTGACATAGCCCATTCATTTTGAATAGGCTGTTTGGCATAGCTACGCGGCTTAGTAAACAGGGGGGGTTAATGCCCATGTTAAAGGTTATTACATATTCACCAAGATATGTAGAACACCCTGAAATAGTCTTAAATCTGCTTGAATAACTAAACTTCAACTTATTCCATAACCGTTCATATGCACAATGCTGTATATGGGTTGCAAAAAAAAAAAAAAAAGCAGTTTGTTAGTGTGAAACTTTTTGTCCACAAAGCACACTGGATGTCTTTCTTTTTAGAAGAATAGATAGTGTAAACAGCAATTTCCAACACTTGAATTTCCTGTTTTTTTCATCAGATACACATGTTGCAATATTCTTAATGCTTGGCAAACCAATTATATTGTTATGACTGTCAGCAGGTTTTCTGTTGTTGAGGATGAAAAAAACAACACAAATGATTTTAGAAAAGGGGCATCTCTGTCCCTCCATTGTTGGATACATTGCTTCATTTTAACTGTTCTTTGTTTCCTTTAAGTAAAGAAAAAGTTCATTATAGTCATTTAAGTAAATCATGCAGATTCCTACAAATACAAGAACAGAGTTTATCAAGGTCATTGGCACTAAGTAGAACTCAGCACAGTTTAGTTCCTAGCTATTAGGATCTAGTGATTAGAAAGCTAAAAGAATTCTCTGAGCTGGTACACACTTGAAAAGTATTATTGGTGATTAAGAGGCATATATCATTTCAAAATATAATCAGAAAAAGAGGAATGGGATTTGATATACTGCTTTTCTGTGGTTAGAATCAAAGTGGTTTACATATTATATACAGGTACTTATTTTGAACCTGGTGTAATGTAGGGTTAAGGAGGTCTTTTACACAGGTGCAGTAATGATTAGCACACACTAAACGCTAGAGACACCCATAGGAATATATGGGCATCTGTAGCATTTAGTGCGTGCTTATTTTTAGTGCACGCAAAAAATGCTAGCATGTCTTTGTAAAAGGCCCACTATCTAGCTTATTTTCAAAAGAGAAAGACGCCCATATGTCAACCCAGATCGGGAGATGGGCGTCTTTCTCCCGTGGGCGAACAAATCGGTATAATCGAAAGTCGATTTTGGTCGTCTTCAACTGCACTCCGTCGCAGGAACGAACAAAGTGGATGGGGGCGTGGTGATGGCGGGACTGGGGCGTGGTTATCGGCCGAGGAGAGATGGGCATCTTTAGCTGATAATCGAAACAAGAAGGGCGTTTTTGACGAGAATTTGGTCCGCTTTATTTGGACCCTTTTTTTTCAGGTCCAAGTCCCAAAAAAGTGCCCCAACTGACCAGATGACCACTGTAGGGAATCGGAGATCACCTTCCCTGAATCCCCCAGTGGTCACTAACCCCCTCCCACCAAAAAAACCCACTTTACAAACTTTTTTTGCCAGCCTGTATGCCAGCCTCAAATGCCGTACCCATCTCCATGACAGCAGAATGTGTTCTATCCTCTGACAGCCTTTCCCTGGTTCTGATGTGGCTCTCGGGTGAGTGTGACACCTTTTCTGTTATGCGCACTGCAGAGTCACATCAGCAATGCATTGTGGTGGGTGTAGGGTATTGGGCTCCGTGATTCCACTAGCTTGTGTTAAATGCTCACGATGTTGGTAGTTAGTAGGCTCTACTCCCATGGTGCTTTTCCCTCTGCTTACTGGGTCAGAGTGTGCCCTATTTTGTTTCCGGTAGTTCATAAGGTAGTGGCCATTTTTGTAAGCCAGTTTTAGCTCCCTTTCATGTGTTACCCACGTTACTGAAAGTGGGCATTGTACAGCATTCTGTCAGCTCTGACCTACTGCTAATCTCAGTACCAGGGAGACTTTGCCAGTGGGGTACAACCTCTGATCTGCAGTTAACCATGAGTAAACATGCTTATTCCAATAAAGGTCTTTTTCGGAGACATTAGTCTTCAGGTGTCAACTGGTGTGCCAAGGTTCTACAGCAGCAACAAGCCCTAGAGGCCTGGAGCACTTTTAGTGGGTACCGCAGTGCACGTCAGTGGACCCAGGCCCATCCCCCCTACCTGTAACACTTGTGCTGGTAAATGGGAGGCCTCCAAAACCCACTGTACCCACATGTAGGTGCCCCCTTCACCCCTAAGAGCTGCGGTAGTGTTGTACATTTGTGGGTAGTGGATTTGGGGGGGGGGTTGGGGCTCAGCACCCGTGGTAAGGGAGCTATGCATGTGGGAGCTGTTTCTGAAGTCCACCGCACTGACCTCTAGGGTGTCCAGTTGGTGTCCTGGCATGTCAGGGGGGCCAGTATACTACGAATCCTGGCCCCTCCCATGACCAAATGGCTCGGATTAGGACGTTTTTGAGCTGGCTGGTTTTAGTTTCCATTATCGCTAAAAAAAAAAAAAAACCCCGCCCAGCTCAGAAACAAACAAATCCATGGCATTTGGTCCGTAGAAACCGTATTTTCAAAACAAAACAAAGACGTCCATTTTTTTCGAAAATACGGTCTGTCCCGCCTCTTCATGTACCCGTTTTCGGACATAGACACCCATGGAGATAGGCATTCACGTTCGATTATGCCCCTCCACGTGACTTGACCAGAGTCACAAGGAGCTGCAGTGGAAATTGAATCCAGTTCCCTTGGTTCTCAGGCTGCTGTTACTCCTCCACAATAATGAAAGTTTGTGGTCGGATTTTATTTAATGCTGGCAATGGCATTTGAAAATACACCCAAATGTTCAGAACTGGCCTATATCTGGATATCAGCACTGAATGTGTGGGTATACTAGTGAAAACAAATCCAATCGTTTCCAGATAAAGGTGGTAATCAATGATGGTATCTGGCTAGGGAAATGGATGACGTAAGTTATCTAAATAATTATGGATTCTGGCACTGAATATTGCAAGTCTCTGCACAGGCTCCTCCCCGGGATCACCCAACACTGTACAGATAGTACTGGAGAGTGATTTTCAGTGGCACGATCCAGGAAAAGCCACCATAACATTTTGGGAAAATGTATGAATGGAGAATTAACTGAACTGTGCCTGAAGTGATTAGAGTATTAAAACCCCTTCCCTGGGACAGCTGATGGCGAAACATAATACTATTTCATATGTTCATTTTGTATGTTTTTGAGAAGAAGAAATTCTTTATTTAAGATAAATGCTTTATACCATTGGATATTATTAAAATAAATTACAAAAGTTGTATTTCAAAGTGTATTTCAAATTGAGAAGAATTGCTATATATATATATATATATATTTACTTCAGGGTAGACCCCTGAAGGGCTGGGATGGTAATGCTGGATCCAAATTTCCAATGGTAGTGATGTTACATTGGAGAAATTCACTGTGGGGTGTAATCTGGCTACAGGTCAGGCTTAAGGGGTTTGTATCTCATGCATAACCAGAGAAGGAAAGGTCATCAGCTCTTGTGACTTTGTAAGATCAAGCCTGTGGTATCATCATAACTGAATCCTAAGGACTTTTGTGACAACTGTTACTGAATTCTAATTTGTTAAAGTTCTGTTGATTTTCTTGGTTCTCCTCACTACTGTGTGGTTCCTGGGATTGATATGGAGAAAACCTGAAGTGAATAATGTATACCCAGTCTCCCGAACTCCAAGGTCAGCTCTCAGCAGAGATAACCAGAGAGCTTAACCCAGCTAAGTGAGAGGAGCAGGATACACCTGCCTCCCAAGACATGGATTGGATCAGGGAAGAACAGAATATTAATCAAAAGTAATATATAAGGTCAGCCATTACAATGGAACCTTTCCTGGCACATCTGCACCCTGGTACAGTTACCTGCTCCGAGCTCAGCTTCCTTTTTTTTGACTCCTTGTTGCTAGATATGACTGCTCATTCATGGATCTGTTTGTCATGGCTCCTGACTGAAGTTGAGTGCTCTTAGCTCAGCTTCCTGTTTCTTGACTTCTTGTTCTAGATATGACTGCTCATTCTTGGATCCGCTGGTTATGGCTCCTGACTCCAGACTAATAGATCCCCTTGGCTCAATTTCTGTTCATTACAGTCTCCAACTCATTATTGGATGACTTAATTCTGGTCTGTGCAACTGATACCTGTTCTGAATAAGGTCCTTAAGTTGTAAATACTTAAACTATCTGTGGCTTGTTCAGAGTTTGCTCTAATACAGAGAAAGCGTGTCAGTGGTAGAAGTTCAAATTAAAGGCTCCTAAGGAAAATATCAGAGAGGGCCACTAGAGCAGAGGGGATACATCTCAGATTTGGGTGCCACTGAAGAGTATCTACTGATGCCCTGCAACAGAACTTATGCATCACTCATAAGATAAAACGTATGCATCGTCACAGATAAAAGGGTGTATTACTTTACTTTAAACTTTACTAAGATATATGAAGAGTTTTGTGCAAATAAAGTTATATGGTACTTCTGCTTAAATTGTGTGTTTTAAAGAATCTACAAGTGAACATAAGCTGACACAACCTCTTTATGATACAAAGTTAAACATTTTCAGTTAATTTTGCTACATAATTACCATTGATTTGCAGATTTTAACAGATTGAAAATAACAAAAAGTCAGTATGGCAGGTGCTCTGCAACTCATTATTTTTTTAATGGATGTTGTGGTCACAAAAATCTGCTTTAAGTTCAAATAACAAATGTTATTGTCAACAAGCATTATTTTGGCAAATAACTTGCATTATTACATTAACAAACTTTTGTAACTTTGGCTTGTGGAGGGGCGCAATCGAATGGGGCACCCAAATTTTCCTGAGGACGTCCACTTTCCCAGCCACCGGTCCAGCATCCACCACACCAGCTCCCATTCTGGGTCCTGTGGCCAGGTTGCAGGACAAGGGACAGAGAACAAAGTGGCCAGATTTTACCAGGGCAGCTGAGACAGCGGGCTGCCTTGTGGACACCGAGGAGGAGAATGGGAGCTCAGAGGAGGACTCTCAACATAGTTCCCATGCAGCACCAGCTGCAAAGGAACATGGTGGGAAGGGTAGGAAGGGACGGGGGAGGGGCCGGGGAAAGTGATGGCACATGCTGGGGGTTGAGGGGTGGAGGGAGGGGAATATGCACAGAGCGGGTGATGGTGGTGGGAGGGGGGATGTTGTTGGTGTGTAAATACTATAAGATATAAATAAATATGCACACACGTCTAGAATCTCCCCCTGGGCGTCACACACCACTTGCATATTCATGGAGTGGAATGATTTTCTGTTCCTATAAGTGGCCTCTCATGCCCGGGGGGGGGGGGGGGGGGGGGGGGTCTGAGTGCGACATGTGTGCAGTCAATGGCACCTGTGACCGAGGGGAAGCGAGCTACGGCATAGAAGTCAGCCATGTTGTTCTGCAGGGCCTGGGGGGTGGTGGGGAAGGTGATGTACTCAGGGGTGTGGGTGAGGAAGGCATCAAGGAACTGGGTGAGGCAGTTAGAAATGTAAGGCTGCGTGAGACCCGTGTTCACAGCTAGGACAGACTGGAAACTCCCAGTGGCCAGCAAAGAGAAAGAAGCAGTGATCTTTAGGTGCACAGGGATGGGGTTGTTCCTACGGGTCCCGGCCTGCAGGAGGGGTTGGAGCTGGTCAAAGAGGTAATGAATGGCAGCTCTATCAAACCGGAACCTAGTGAGGCACCATAGGTGCCCCATATAAGAGGCTTGGGGAGGCTAAGCTTCCCCAGCCCAACCAACACTGCCCTGCCCCCCCTGCCGCCGCCCGCCGCACCTTTAAATATTATATTTTTGCTAGAGTCGCAGGCAGCGCTGGCATTGAAGGCATCAGCAGGCTCATCTCGGTTCCAGCAGCCTTCCCTCGCAAGTCGCATGATGGCTCCGCCCTCTTCTGACGTATTTCCTGTTTCTGCGAGGGCGGAGCCATCATGCGACTTGCGAGGGAAGGCTGCTGGAACCGAGATGAGCCTGCTGATGCCTTCAATGCCAGCGCTGCCCGTGACTCCAGCAAAAATATAATATTTAAAGGTACGACGGGGGCAGGGGGGGCAGGAAGGAAACGAGGGCTGCCTATCGGGGAGCAAGGGCAGACGGGAGAGGAGAGGAGGGTTGCTGCACATGGTGGAAGAAGGGGAGAGGAGAGGCAGGGGAGAGGAGGGTTGCTGGACATGGGTGGATGGAAGGAAGGAAGGGGAGAGGAGGGTTGCTGCACATGATGGATGAAGGGGGGAGGAGAGGGCAGGGGAGAGGAGGGTTGCTGCACATGGTGGATGAAGGGGAGAGGAGAGGGGGGTTGCTGGACATGGGTGGATGGAGGGCAGGGGGAGAGGAGGGTTGCTGTACATGGTGGATGAAGGGGAGAGGAGAGGGCAGGGGAGAAGAGGGTTGCTGGACATGGGTGGCTGGAGGGCAGGGGGAGAGGAGGGTTGCTGCACATGGTGGCTGAAGGGGAGAGGAGAGGGCAGGGGAGAGGAGAGTTGCTGGACATGGGTGGATGGAGGGGAGGGCAGGGGGAGAGGAGGGTTGCTGGACATGGAGGGGGAGGGAGGAGTGAGGAAGGAGATGAGATGGCGGAGAAGGAAGAGAGCACAAAAACTGCACATGGATGAAGAAAATAGGCAAAAGCTGGGTCCACTGGACAGTCAAGTTTACGGAGGACCCAGCTTTTACTTACGGATGTAGGACAAGAAATGACGAAGAAAGGCGGAAAGTAAACAAATAAATGGAAAGGAAGCCCTGGAAACGGAGTTAAGAGGACAGATAGCAGCAGAATTGGATACTGGGCCAGCACAATCAGAAAAACAAAGTCACCAGACAACAAAGGTAGAAAAGATCATTTTATTTTCATTATAGTGTTTGGAATATGTCCACTTTGACAATTAGGGGTTCAACATTTAAAGTTTATTTACTTATTTATGACATTTTATCCCACATTAAACATGAATTAGGATGTTTTGTGGCTCTACATGAGAATTGTGAAATTATGATCCCTTGTTTCAATATTGTTGACAGTCTGCATTTTCCGTATGGGTGGTATATAGGTGTATTAGGTTCTGCCCAGTGTAATATATATGGTACAGTAAGGTTCAGAGTGTGTTTTTGCACAAAGTTGTGCATAGTGTTTTGCAGTTGAGCGATTGTGGTTAGTATATGCTTTGAGCAACCACTTTATTCTTCGACATATGATACATAACTAATATCTAAATTTAATAAAAGGTATTAATTGTGACATTTATTTTTATTTATTTTTTTTCTGTGTGTGATCAGACAATTATGGATTTAAGCTCCACCCCTGGCCCCACCCCTAACCCCACCCTCTTTAGCCTCCCCAAACAGTTGAGCCACCAACCGCCTATGTGAGGCACTGCAGGTCAGTGAGGTCTAGGAAAGTGGTACGGGGCCTGAACACTCTGGGATGTGCATACCTCCTGCGGTGCCTCCCCTCTTCCTCTAACATGCAAGCCATCTGTGCATTTAGTGCCTCCATTTCCCCACAGTACAGGTGCAATACACCAGTGAAAGACAGCAGGAACACACAGAAGCTGCCACTCACTCTCACACCACCCAGCAACACCCACTACAAACTCTCCTGCCACACCCTCTAGCCAATCTCCAAGCAGCAAACGACAATCTTCACAAACAGCTGCAGCACTACACAGGACAAACACAGAAACAGAGTCTACAAACAGATAAGGGTTTGAATTATGAACTTGGACACACTGAAGGGAGAGGGAGAGGGGATGGAGGAGATAGAGGAAGGAGTAGGTGTGTCTGGGTTTGGGGAGGGGTTAAAGGTGAAAAGGTAAACCACAAATGAGGCAGACATGGGCAAAGGTAACAGGTACTCAACAAACTCTCAGCTTTCTCTGCAAACGCCAGTTCAACTCTCCCAACAACGATTTCGCCACTCTCCAACTTCACACAATCGCTAATGGGTCTAAAGACAATTTCCCTCTTACTCTGGTCGCTTTTATTTGTGGTCTAATCACGCCGCCTCTGTCGCCGCCCATGCGTTACTATTTCGCTATCCGTTATACGTTGCAGCCGGGTGTCTCGTTACCACGCCCCTAACACGCCCCTTATGGGACCGGCCATAGATGACCGGCTTTAC
Source organism: Microcaecilia unicolor (assembly GCF_901765095.1). Classification (NCBI taxonomy): domain Eukaryota; kingdom Metazoa; phylum Chordata; class Amphibia; order Gymnophiona; family Siphonopidae; genus Microcaecilia; species Microcaecilia unicolor. The sequence goes on along the minus strand of NC_044037.1, from coordinate 78,636,253 downwards.
GTTGACGCCGGCGACACGACTGACGATCGATTATTGTATTTAGCCGGCTTTCTCTAACAGAGCTGGCTATGTCCCTTTTTGGTCGCTTTTTCGCCGGCAATTTCTTTCGATTATAAGCTGGTTAGTCAACTATCTTTGGTAATTTTAAGCAGCTAAAATCCCTCCTCACCAAATTGTCTAAATGTGCATAACTAAATGAAAAGCATGGAACCATGTAACCAAATCCAAAACAGAATAAGCCTGAAATGCTGCAAGTGTAAAAAAATGGGACACTTTGAACATATCTTAGGCTAGACATACCTGTTTATAGGTTGAGCTGTATTTACCTTATACTTAAGAGGCATCACTCCAGCATTTATACAGACAAAACAGGAAGTACTCACCGGCCCTGATACTCAGCACCAGTTAGCTGGGTATAAGCGACTCCTACTCATAAAAGTGCCAGACAACAGGGCCATACCCATGTTTTCAATGGCATTATTGAGATAATACTGCGAAAATGATCTCCATCTTCCCCGGTGTTATCAAGGGGCAGAAACAGAAGCTATCTGGGTACCCCTGATATTGTGCTGTTTTCCTGTCCTAACTTATCTGGTTAGTCATCCAAGTACTAACACTGAATATTGGAGGTACCTGGATAACTTTTGGCAATCAATCTATATCAGATATTCTGTAATGATGTCCAGGTATTGGCTAGCGTTGAATATTTGGCTTTAGATTTAAATGATGCAGCCAACATTTAAATCCATTGCTGACCATAATTTTACATATCTGTAGGAGGGTGGAAATGGGGGAGGGTTAAGCTTATGTCTGAAGAAATGTTCTCTGTAAGCAGTGATTTAAGCTCCTCTGTCCCAGCTTACCTCTCTCTAGGGATGCGCCTTTCATTTATAGTTTATTTCAGAAAATTTTTATCCACATACTACCTGATTTTTAAAAACCATTTAACCAACCAGGACCGGCACAGCACCTAACTGGCTATCCAGCAATATTTAGTGGGAGATCTGGTTATCTCCTGTTGAATATTGCCAGTTAACACTTAGCGCTGCCAAAATAGCTGAAATATCTTTGGCTGGTTTAAACGTAACTGCCAGTGCTGAATATCATCTTGGCTGGTTAAATTTAAACAGGCCAAAAAACACCTGGATATTCATTGCTGGTCATTGGAAATAACCAGGCTCAGTCAGTGCTGACTGAGAGAGGTATCCCAGCTACCTCCCAGCTACCTCCTCTGAATACTGGCCCAATGGCCACTCGGTCTGATCCCCCAAAATAGTTCAGGAGTGCCTGCCTGACTCCATTCGCTCCCTCTTTTCCACACCCCCCCCTCCTATGGCCCAGTGTTTCCCCCCTTCCCGAACTTCCTTAGCACCTTCTCAGGCAACACCAGCAATGAACATCTGCTGCCTGCATGGGCCCCGTAGACTTCCCTTGCTGAAATCACTTCCTGTTTCCTCTTTGGCAGGATGCAGCAAAGAGAAGCCTGTGAGGCAGGTGCAGTCAGTGGATGTGCATCGTTGGTGTCACCTGTAAAGATGTTGACGTAGACTCGGGAGAGGGGGTTGTTGGGCCAATGTCCAGGAGGTAAATGCTGGATCTGGGGTTTGACTAAAGAGAGAGAAATGCAGAAGGCTCACCCATCTTAATTGTTAGCCCACCCAAAATCACAGGTCTGGCTACACCACTGATGTTCATGAATCCTCTATCCCATTAAAGTCAGCTATGTTAGTGTCACTTTCTGCTTCTGAACTGGTATATGCTGACTGGATTATTTTTAGCAGATATGTTGAATATTTTATTTATTTATTTATTTGTTGCATTTGTATCCCACCTTATCCCACCTCTTTGCAGGCTCAAAGTGGCTTACAATACATCATGAGTAGTGGAATAATGTTAGTAAATAAACATTTAGTATTGCAGGGTTTTGGTCAACATGATGATAATAAAACAAAGTAATAGTACACAAGCAGATATTAAGAGACAATTCTGAATATAGATGTGCATATTCACATTGGTTAATCTTTCTGGTACGCTTTATTAAAGAGATGGGTCTTCAGTAATGAGCGGAAGTTCATTATTTCGTAGATCGATTTCAAGCAGCGCGGCAGTGCATTCCATAACTGTGTGCTCAGGTAGGTAAAGTTTGATGCATGCATGAAATCTAAATCTTGACTATTGTAATGGGCCAGTATGGAAGCAGGCACATCTTGATACATTGCCCAGTTAGAGGGGCATAATCGAACGGCGCTGGCCATTTACATGGGAGGCCATCTATATGGCCGGCGCCACAAAGAGCAGTCCTGAACCGTATTATCGAAAGAGATGACCGGCCATCTTTTGTTTCGATAATATGGTCGGAGCCGGCCAAATGTCAGAGATGGCCGGGTTTAATATGGCCGGCATCGGTTTTCACCGATAATGGAAACTAATGCCGGCGATCTCAAACCCGGCCAAATACAAGGCATTTGGTCGTGGGAGGAGCCAGCATTTGTAGTGCACTGGTCCCCCTGACATGCCAGGACACCAACCGGGCACCCTAGAGGGCACTGAAGTGGATTTTAAAAATAGTTCCCAGGTGCATAGCTCCCTTACCTTGGGTGCTGAGCCCCCCAAATACCCCCAAAACCCACTCCCCACAACTGTACACCACTACCATAGCCCTTAGAGATGAAGGGGGGCACCTACATGTGGGTACAGTGGGTTTTGGGGGGTTTTGGAGTGTTAACATTTACCACAACAAGTGTAACAGGTGGGGGGGCATGGGCCTGGGTCCACCTGCCTGAAGTGCACTGCACCCACTAAATACTGCTCCAGGGACCTGCATACTGAGCTGGGTATGACATTTGAGGCTGGCAAAAATATATATATTTTGTTTGGGGTGGGAGGGGGTTGGTGACCACTGAGGAAGTAAGGGGAGGTCATCTCCGATTCCCTCCAGTGGTCATTTGGTCAGTTGGGGCACCTTTTTGAAGCTTGGTCCTGAAAAAAAGGGACCAAGTGAAGCTGGCGAAATGCTCGTCAGGGCCAGCTTTCTTTTTTTCCATTATCGGGCGAAGCCGGCCATCTCATGACCATGTCCCCGTCACGCTACCCTACCGACACTGCCCCTTGAAGTTTGGCTAGCTGCACGACGGAAAGCAGTTGGCGCCGGCCAAAATCGGCTTTCGATTATACCGATTTGGCCGGGTTCAGCAGATCGTCGGCCATCTCCCGATTTGTGTCGGAAGATGGTCGGCGATCTCCTTCGAAAATAAGCTGGTTAGTCTACTAAGTTCTTAGAAGATTAACAGGGCAATGTATCATTATCATTTTTCTTGACATTAGCCCTTTGATAACAGAGTAATATAATGCACCAGTAGAAACCGTACTAGTGGAATTATTAAGATACTGTAATTAGGTGAATAGCTTGTCACCCATTGAGAACCCAAGAACGTTAGCCATAAGGGACCAAAAGGAAAAATTCTGGGCTAGACCTATACCTATACCCTTCCCCTGATAGAATTAGAGAAGTAAGGAAGTACATTTCTAGTTGAGGGAATGTTGCTTGTAAATGATATCCTAAGAACATAAGAATAACCATGCTGGATTAGACCAATATTGGTCAATATAGGTCACAATTACCTGGAAGAAACCCAATCACTAGTAACATTCCATGTTACCAATCCTAGTGCAAGCAATGGCTTCCCCATATATGTTTCAATAGCAGACTATTGATTTTTCCTCCAGGTACTTGTCCAAACATTTTTTATACCCAGATATGCTAACTGCTGTTACTATATACTCTGGCAAGGAGTTACAGTACTTAACTGTTCGTTGAGTGAAAAAATATTTCCTCCTATTAGTTTAAAAAATATTTCCATGTAACTTCATTGAGTGTCTCCTAGTCTTTGTACTTTTTGAAAGAGTAAAAATTTGATTCACTTCTCATTGTACACTACTCAGGATTTTATAGACCTCAATCATATCTACTCTCAGTCATCTCTTTCCAAGCTGAAGAGCCCTAACCTCTTTAGCCTTTCCTCATATGAGAGGAGTTCCATCCCCTTTATCATTTTGGTCACTCTTCTCTGAACCTTTTCTAATTCCGCTATATATAAGGTAGACCATAGAATCAGGTAACTATGATTCGGATTATTCTTCCTAATATGTATCACTTTGCATTTGTCTGAATTAAATTTCAACTGCCATTTGGATGGCCAGTTTTCCAATTTTCTAAGGTCTTCTTGCAATTTTTCACTGTATGCATGTTGTTTACCAGTCTTAAACAGTTTTGTGTCATCTGCAAATTTAATCCCCTCACTGATATAAATATGTTAAATATTACCAGTCCTAGTACAGATCCCTGCAGCACTCTATTAGTCACCCTCCTCCATTGAGAGACATGACAATTTAACCCTACTCTCTGTTTTCTGTCCATTAACCAATTCCTAATCCACAACAGAACATTGCCTCCTATCCCTTGATTCTTTAATTTTCTCAGGAGTCTCTAATGAGGAACTTTGTAAAAAGGTTTCTTAAAATCTTGATACACTACATCAACCAGCTCACCTTTATCCACATGTTTATTCATGCCTTTAAGGAAATGAAGCTAATTGGTGAGGCAAGATTTTCCTTGGCTGAAACCATGCTGACTCTATCCCATTAAACTACGTTTATTTATATGTTTCATAATTTTGTTCTTTATAATAGTTTCCACTATTTCACCCAACTCTGATATCAAGCTTATTGGTCTGTAATTTGCTGGATCATTCCTGGAACCCTTTTAAAAAATGAGCATCACTTTGGCCACTCTCTAATCTTCAGGTACTATGGATGACTTTAGAGGTTACAGATTACTGACAGGAGATCAGTAATTTCATATTTGATTTCTTTCAGTACCATTGGATGCATGCCATCCAGTCCAGTTGATTTATTACTTTTTAATTTGTCAATTTGGCTCAGTACATCTTCCAGGTTCATTGAAATTTCTTTAAGTTCCTCTGCATCATCACTCTTGAAAACCCCCAGCTTGAGGCCCTCCAACTTGAGCCCCACTTACCCTTCACAAGTTCAAGCTTACCCACTCTCCCTCCCCCTACTTCCACCTCAGAGGTAGCCCTTGTTCCTTCAAAGAGCTATCTTAACATCATTAGTGATCCATTGGGGGGGGGGGGTGTCTTTCAGCATGAGTAATGACCAGTCACTTCTGCCCAGTCTGGCACCATATCCAATGGCAAGACTACTTCTAGGGGTCATATTTCCATATAAGGAAATATTTCCTTATTTGAAAATATAACCCTTAGTGGTAGTCATGTGAAGTCTAGGGACACCATTTTGAATACACTGCTGGCTACCTTTGAGTTGAGGGGCTTTTCAATAATGGGCAATAATAGGAGCTAAGCTGCAGTAAAAAGGGCCCTCCTCTAACAGCGACAGCTGTTTTTATATGCACGCCAGTGTCCCTTTTACCGAAGTGGGTGAAAATAATCAAAAATGAAATGGTCATGCAGTAAGTTTGCACTTTCCACATAGCCATTTCAGGGGGGGGGGGCACTTACTGATACCAAATGAGATGGCAGTAAGGGCTCCAGCGCTAACCCAGTAGAAACCAGGTAGCGGGTGACGCTGCTGATAACCACTGGGTGAACTCCTATGGAAATATTTTTTCAATATTTCCACTAGCAGTGGAAATGGAACACGTTGGGGGTGGAACTACCACCAACACCCGTGTTGGATCAGGGGTAGTTCCGGGGTGCAGCGAGCCAACCCTTTAGTGAAAGTGCCCCACATTGTTCTCTTCAATAACTACAGGAATGTTATACATTTTTGATTTACCAGAGGGTATAATATGGAATGCTGAATTTTAAAGCATTTCCAATGGTTATGAGTAGTCATAATACTAATGAATTTTATCAGAGACTCCAGGTCTAAGACCTCTATTTACTAAACTATGTTAAGGTGCTAATTGTTGTGTTAATAGCTAACAACAACACAGGTGCCACATTATTAGCAAATGTGGTTCCTTAGCAGTTACCATGCACTAATTTCTGCATTAATCACACTGTAAGAAGACAATTGTAAAACAGAGCACCTATATTTAGGCACATACAGGGCATCTATCCTATTCTATAAAGGAAAGAAGGCATCTATTTTGCTTTATAGAATACTAGCATAACACAAGTATACACCTGCGGGTGTGATTAGGCACAGGCACTAATGATGCCTATAGCATTCTATGAGTTACATATATAATTACGAGTCTTGCCCAGACTCCATCCGTATGTATGCCCATCTGTCAAATACATTCTACAATATAAGATAGAAGCATAGTTGCAGAAAACACTTAAGCAGTTTAATGGTATTTACTCAGGAATGTGCACATTTCCACACTCAAATACCGATATCTAATCATTTGTGAATGTATTTGATATCTAAATATTAATGTCCACTTTATAGAATTGTACATTATTTCTATTACATTCTACTGGACTTCTGCTAATATCATAAATAAGGCCCTGTTTACTAAGCTGCTCTAGAGGCACACTAGTGTTTTTAGCGCATGCTAACCGTGTAGACACCCATAAATATTCCTATGGGCATCTATACAGTTAGCACGTGCTAATTTTTTAAAAACACTAGTGCACCTTAGTAAACAGGGCCCTTAGTTCTAAGCAGGTTACATATTAAATAAGAATGAACCACATGTTCAGATGTTACATATTAATCAGTTATTAAATACAGTAAAGATAAAAGAACATCAACTAAAGATCAGTTTCCTTGCATTGAAATACTTTTGAAATAAAAAAAAGTCTTACGTGACTTCCTAAAGTATAAATAATTTCCTATCAATTGAAGTTTTAATGGTAAGAAGTTCCAAAATGATACTGCCTTATATGAAATAGAAGTAGAGCTTAGTCGAGATCGGGAGGCGGGGCTGGTGGTTGGGAGGCGGGGATAGTGCTGGGCAGACTTATACGGTCTGTGCCAGAACCGATGGTGGAAGGCGGGACTGGTGGTTGGGAGGCAGGGATAGTGCTGGGCAGACTTATATGGTCTGTGCCAGAGCCGGTGATGGGAGGCGGGGCTGGTGGTTGGGAGGCGGGGATAGTGCTGAGCAGACTTATACGGTCTGTGCCCTGAAGAGCACAGGTACAAATCAAAGTAGGGTATACACAAAAAGTAGCACATATGAGTTGTCTTGTTGGGCAGACTGGATGGACCGTGCAGGTCTTTTTCTGTCGTCATCTACTATGTTACTATGTAATAATCCCATAAATCTAACATTATGTACCAATGGAAAGTGCAGTAGACGTCCTCTTAAATGATCAGACTTACAACCGGTGAAAATATAAACCATTTTTACAAGACGGGATAGGGCCTCACTATGCAATATCCTAAAAACAAGACTCCCAAGTTTAAACTGCACCCTCAACTCCACTGGTAGCCAGTGTAAATCAAACAAATATGGTGTTACTGAATCAAATTGATTCAGAGAATAAATCAGCATGACTGCTATATTCTGTATTATCTGCAAACTATGCAATGAAGCTTTGGTACAAACTGAAAAAAAAACACTTATACTAATCAATCCTAGAAAGGATTAAAGATTAAACCACTAATCTAAAGGTGGAGGTGGTAAAATATTTCTTGATGTACCACAACGTTTTAATGATTAAGTTGATATGACATCACATATTAAGCATATTTGGGTACTTAGGGGTCCTTTTACTAATGGGTTGTCGTGTAGCGATGGAATTGCCGCACAGCAAGCTGGAATTCCTGCTGGCACTTGCCTTTAGAATACCCTTTAATCGCTGTGTCTGAAACAGCACACAGAAGGTGAAATGTGGCCAAGTTGGCCTATTTTAATAAAAGTTCCTTCTTCATCTTTTCTGATCCATTGTCTTCTTCTGCAGGTACATGCATAAATACAGTATTCTGTCATTTATGCCGGTATGTAAACACATTGGTTTGTAAATCACCTGTTTCTAGCTACGTGCAATTCTGTAAGTATGCACTGATATTTGATGATGTGTACTTTGCAGGTTGGCAACAGAATATGGGCACATAGATTACAAAATTCTATATGTGCATATTGTCACTATCTTGGTGTAAGCATTTACACTAATTCAAAGGCAGATGTAAGTGCTTGCAGTTAAAATATAGGTGCATATTTGACCTGGTATGCTCCAAATAAGCACTCAAAAATCAGCATGGGAAAAAATTGGTGCTAATCAGTATTCTATAAAGGGTGTTCCGAGCTGAGTGCTTTTTATAGAATCTTACTTACAGCTGATTCTCATTTCAAAAGTTGAGCACTGGTATTTAAGCCAGCTGAAACCTGGTGTAAATACCAATGCTATATGTCAGATGATGTGCTTCTACTTTCTATGACATAGTTAAATGGTGTGAGCACATTTATTTTGTAATTAATGTTTGGATCTTATTGAAGGTAATTTTACTATTTATGCTAGGTTTTACATTTATTATGATTTGTTGCAGGACTGTCCCTGATGCAGTAGCAAAACATGGCCAATGTCAGTCGGTCTGTGATTAAGATAAGTGCTCTTTACTACTTTATTCATATATTTTAAGTTTAGTGACTTTTTTCAAATACTACTACTACTACTAACATTTCTAAAGTGCTACTAGGGTTACACAGCGCTGTACAATTTAAACATAGAAGGACAGTCCCTGCTCAAAGAGCTTACAATCTAAAAGACAAGAGAACAATCTAAAGACAGGTGTACAATCTAGAGGACGAGTGAACAGTTAATCTGATAGGGTGGATAGATTGGGGCATTCTATATTTCTCAAGCGGTTAGGCGCCAAAGGCAGCATTGAAGAGGTGAGTTTTAAGCAGAGATTTGAAGATGGGTAGGGAGGGGGCATGGCGTATGGGTAAAGGAAGATTGTTCCAGGCATAGGGTGAGGCAAGGCAGAATGAGCGGAGCCTGGAGTTGGCAGTGGTGGAGAAAGGTACTGAGAGAAGGGCTTTGTCCTGTGAGCGGAGGTTACGGGCGGGAACATAGAGGGAGATGAGGGTGGAGAGGTAGTGAGGAGCCACAGACTGAGTGCATTTGTAGGTAAGGAGGAGCTTGAATTGTATGCAATATCTGATCGGAAGCCAATGAAGTGATGTGAGGAGAGGAGAGGGGTGATATGAGTATATCGATTCTGGCGGAATATAAGACGTGCGGCAGCGTTCTGAACGGATTGAAGGGGGGATAGATGGCTGAGTGGGAGGCCGGTGAGGAGTAAGTTGCAGTAATCAAGGCGAGAGGTAATGACAGCGTGGACGAGAGTTCTGGTGGTGTGCTCAGAGAGGAAAGGGCGAATTTTGCTAATGTTATAGAGGAAGAAGCGACAGGTCTTGGCTATCTGCTGGATATGCGCAGAGAAGGAGAGGGAGGAGTCAAAGATGACTCCGAGGTTGCGGGCAGTTGGGACGGGGAGGATGAGGGTGTTATCAACTGAGATAGAGAGTGGAGGAAGAGGAGAAGTGGGTTTAGGAGGAAAGACGAGGAGCTCGGTCTTGGACATGTTCAGTTTAAGGTGACGGTTGGACATCCATGCCACAATGTCAGATAAACAGGCCGATACCTTGGCCTGGGTCTCCGCGGTGATGTCAGGTGTGGAGAGGTATAGCTGGGTGTCATCAGCATAAAGATGATACTGAAAACCATGAGACGAGATCAGCGAGCCCAGGGAAGAGGTGTAGATTGAGAAAAGAAGGGGTCCAAGGACAGATCCCTGGGGAACTCCAACAGATAGTGGGATGGGAGTTGAGGAAGATCCATGGGAGTGTACCCTGAAGGTGCGGTGGGAGAGATAAGAGGAGAACCAGGAGAAGACAGAGCCTTGGAACCCAAAAGAGGACAGCGTGGCAAGAAGTAAATCATGATTGACAGTGTCAAACGCGGCGGAAAGATCGAGGAGGATGAGGATGGAGTAGTGACCTCTGGATTTGGCCAGGAGCAGGTCATTGCAAACTTTAGAGAGTGTCGTTTCTGTCGAGTGCAGAGGGCAAAAACCGGATTGAAGTGGATCGAGGATGGCATGAGAGGAGAGAAAATCAAGGCAGCGGCTGTGAACGGCGCGCTCAAGTATTTTGGAGAGGAAGGGTAAAAGAGAGATGGGGCGGTAGTTGGAAGGGCAGGTAGGGTCAAGTGAAGGTTTTTTGAGGAGAGGTGTGACAACGGCGTGCTTGAAGGTGTCAGGGACAGTTGCAGTGGAGAGAGAGAGGTTAAGGATGCGACAGATAGAGGGGGTGACAGTATGGGAGATGGTGTTGAGTAGGTTGGTGGGGATGGGATCAGAGGAACAGGTGGTGCATTTCGAGGAGGAAAGAAGGCGGGAAGTTTCATCCTCGGTGATCTCAGGAAAGGAGGAGAAAGAGGCCTGGGTAGGTTGGTTGAGGGAGAGGGTTAAAGGGTGAAGAGGAGGTGGTGGCTTGTTCGTAAACTCAAGGTTGATCTTTTGCACTTTGTCGCGGAAGTAGTCGGCCAGTGATTGAGGAGAGAGAGAAGGGGGAGTAGGAGCGGGGGGCACTTTTAGGAGGGAGTTAAGGGTGGTGAAGGTATGGTTGTAAAAGTTGTTTATGAGAGCAAACCAAATTATGTTACTGACCCAATGAAGAGGCTAGGTGAGCCATGATTGTGAGGCTCATGTGAAATGAGTTGCCGCGAGGTGTGAGTGCTTTGGATTACGTTCTGCTTGGCGTTGAGTGATTTTATTGCTCAGCTTGTGGCATTTTGACACATAAATGGGGCTATTCTATAAATCTGCATGTACATTTTTGGAATGTTTCTGACCCACCCATGCCCCTCTCCTGGCAATGCCTCCTTTTGAGTTGTGCATGATTGGAATTTAGGCGCTCTGGATTATAACATAGCTTGCAAGCAGATATACACAAATCCAAATTAGTGCAAATTAGGTATGATTATTGATAAGGCCCATTAATTCATACTGCATAACTAGTTAACTAATTTAGTTGAATGCACATCTTGGATCTGCACTGAAATTTTGGTGCTGATAAAATACCATATATAGAATCTGGGGGCAAGGGTACAGGAGATCAATATATTTGCTAGCAGTCAGAAAATGCCCAATTGGCCTATTTGTGTGTGTGTGGGTTTTTTTTTTTGTTTGTTTTTTTTTTGGGGGGGGGGGGGATGGAAGCTGATGACCCAACAAATTCTCCTGGTGTTAGTGCTGAATTAACTAATAATAATTTGTTGTCCCATAAAATAAGTAGAGAAACTTCACTAATGATCATAGCAGGCTGATTAAATCACTAATATCCCAATATTACCTGGGTTAGGGGCAATATCAGAGGTGATATTCAGCTTAATTTTTATGCAATAGTTTTTATGTTTGATTTTGGGCTAAACTAAATGGATAATATTGGTATGATCACCATCCTATTCAGGTATTCAGCTCTGCTACCTATATGGATAGTGGTACTGAATATGTAAATTATGCTAATCATCAGTTCTGACATTCAACTTTAGCTGGAGACTGTTCTTGCTAAATATTTGGCCAACAGATTTTAGACTCCACAGGTAGATTGCAGACTCTTCAAGCCAGTATATGAAAAAGAAACTCCCAAGATGAACTATCACAGTTGATTATATTCAAGTTATATTTAATGAAGTTTTGATTGTTCTTCTTTTAAAAGCCTGTCAGAAAATTACATTACTGTTGAAACTTGTGATCTACATCCTTAATTAATTTTGACAACAATATACATGATAATATATTAGCTATGTGATGATCTAAAGTACTGAACTAACTCATTCATGTTGACCAAACTGGTTTTGTTGAAAATAAATTCTTCATACTATAAGAACCATTTTGCATAGGACATCTAGGTCAGAAAAGAGGCATCCAAGTTGAGACAGTCATAATTTCCTGGATATTATACAAAAGGCTTGCAGAACGTGGATCTTTTTGTAAAATACATATAAAAGTGGGCAGGAGCACATGTTTATCTGCTGGTGCATACAGTTTGAACAGATACTTTACAATATATATATATATATATATATATATATATATATATATATATATATATATATATATATATATATATACACACACACACACAAAAGATCAGCTTATTCTGGTGTATTAAACATATTTGCTGGCATTTACATGTGCAATTGCAAATTTTGCAGCATGTACATATTATTGCAGACAAATTCATATGTAATACCATGTATGCAAAATAAGTCAATTAAGGAGATGAGTTATATACTTTTAATTTTAGATTTTTTTTAGATAGATTTTAAGGACAGAGAGATATGCACACTCCTCAAAACCTCCTCATATGTACCTCGTCAAAAAGCTCACACTTGTGTGTGATTCTGAGGCGGTACACATGCCATCAAGGATATTATTTGAAATATACATCTAGTTGTTTTGTAAAATGGGAAGTATATTTTAAATGCCCTCCCACATCATGTTCAGAAATTGCCTCCTTGAAATCTGTGTATGCTGTGGGAATATACGCATGTACTGCAAGTTATGGATCATTTTGCTGACTTTTACTTTAGCTAGTTCATCAGAAACACAGTCTTCTGAAAATCATTCAGGGTCTACCTCACTTCCATTCCTATTTGTGTTTGTCTTCTGTGCTCCTACTCTTGGCCCTTTATCTTTGAACACAGAACAAAAATATTTGTTAAGCAATTCTGTTTTAACCTCATCATCTTATATGTATTCAGACTTTTATTGTATTTTATGGTGTTTTGCAATTTTTTTTCTCTTATTGTATTGTATTAAGCCATTTCTATTCCACTTTTAACCTTGTAGTTCAAAGCGGATTAGAAACTGAATAAAAGAAAACAAAAACCCAAACAGGTTGAAAAACATCAAAATAAGCAAATAATACACTCTTAACATCTCTAGTTTAAATTAATATAAATGAAAACCATTGGCTTCCAATCAAAGGTCAAATTATGTTTAAAATATGCACAATAATATTCAAAATTTTGTTTGGGATGGCTCCAGATTATATGACCAGCCTACTAGTCTTATCAGCTAGAAATGCAAAGCCAAAACCAAGAGAATATTTGTTACTGCATCTGCCTAGTTGTAAAAAATGTTACATACAAATCTGTTCATACAACCGGATTAGTATCTAGGATCCCAATGGTGGAATCTCATTCAAAATAAATTAGAAACATAATCTCATATCTTCTATTCTGTAAAGATTTAAAAACTTTACAAAATATTTCTCTAATCATTATAATTGTAGAACTAATATTCCAATATACTGTTACATTCATCGTTTGTTTTATTGTAAGCCACATTAAACCGAAATTCACTTTTTGGATAATTGGGATATAAGAATGAATACTGTTTAAACTACCCCTCTATAGACCCCCGTGGGATCCTTCCACACGGAGGTATACAGAGGGTTTGTTCTTCTACGATCTTGCGGACCGCCTCCCTGAATTCCAGTGACACCCCTTCCCATGGGTATCGCAGTTGGGGAGGCATCAGAAGGCGCAGTTCAAATCTAATTCCCATGACCACAGCTTTCTGTCTATTAGGATCTAAGTGTATCTTGGGCCATTTATGTTCCCACATATATACTATTAAAAATCAACCCAATTTGGTTCAGTGAGTGCGTCTTACTTGTGTGTGGATTATTTTGTAGAACAAATGACAGGTAAAGAATAAATAGAAATAAAGACAGAGAGAGTTTACAGAAATAAGATTTTTAATTCTTACCAAAATCAAGTCTTCAATTTGGTACATTCATCAGACAGATTCTAGGTTCAATTGCACAGAGCTCTGCCGTCGAAGAAGCGTTGGGGAACAATTCCAAAGATCTGTCTAATTCTCATCTCTTTTATAGTCTTTGGTCCCAATACAAGTCTATGGAGAGGGATTTTTTCTCTAATATTACTTAATCTGTGAGTCATGACCTCCGGTCAGGTGCCCACCTGCCCCTCCTCCCAAAGATTGCTTAATAATTTCAACTTTTACACTTTCACTTCCTCTTTTCCAATCTTATGACAGAGATCATGTGTTTTTATATCTTATGATACCAGGAGCCATTTTCTCAAAGACATTCTCCATCTTAAGAACCAAACTTTTATCATTTTTATCTCTAATTTCCTCATCTTAAGTGTTACACTCAATTTGAAAGTTGTACCAGGTTTCTTTAAGACTCACCAAGCAGGCCTGCTTTTGCAGGCTCTCTGCTATAAGGCCATCAACAGGTTATTAGGCCTAGTTAGTGCTTCTCAGTTGTTTCAAGCTGTGTAGCTTGGCCCACCACCGTTCCAGTGGATAGGTCTCAAGCTAGAACACATATTAACATTCCCCTCTTCACCCTATCTCATAGGGTGACACCAGGGTTAACGCACCATGGTACCATCCATTCCAGAAGGTATCCTATAAAATTATAGAATCGAGTGAGTCTAATTGAAAACTGGTATAGTCAGATTTGTTTGAATTAAGGTTATAACATATGCACTACTTTGGTAACATACTATAACTACAACAATAATATTTCTAAACCTATTAATATGCAGGTTCAATCTTACTCTTACATATATGGAGATATATATATTGATAACAATCAATAATTCTTTGGTTATATACTGATTATATCTTGAGTATACATGCGCATGGATTACATAGTCATATTGATTATTGATTACATCATTTCATCAAGCTTAACGCTATTATATTGCATCCCTGTGTGCTATTACATGATTATACTGTTGCAGACATTTCTACATTGTCTCTAGGATTTGCATAGCGATTGGTCCATCTCATAGGGAGATAGTCCAACGTGTTATCCCCTGTGGTGTTGGGAAGGAGATTTTCATACAGGGCATATTGTCCTGCGGTTGTCTTTTTTGTTATTGCGGTTTCAATTAAGCGTTCTACTAAGCCTCTAGCACAAGGGATTATGCAGCATCCTACTAATACAAAAATTGCAACCACTATGATTATGGTGGTGGCCGCAGAAATGATAAATGTCTTCCATTTACCAAAAGCTTTATCCATCCAACCGGTCCAAGATGTATCGACACCAGAGTTCTCTGCCAATTCTTGCGACAGTGAGGTTAGACCTTTCAAAGCTCTGGTAATTGACCCATCTGGAGCTGTATTGTTGGGGATAAAGGTGCAACATTGTGTACCTATTTTGTGGCACACTCCGCCATCTGCTGCCAGAATCTGGTCAAGCACTAATCGGTTTTCTAACGTCATTCTGCTAGTGGCGTCTAATTGTGCTGCAATTCCTTGAACTGCATCTCTAGTATAGTTTACAAATCTCTGCTGGTTGTAATATATATAGTTAATCCAGTCTACGTTCTTGTTGATAGTAGCCCACCAAAAGAAGGCAGACTCGAACCCTGCAGCAATCTGATTTCTGGCTTTGAACTCATCAGGTACCCCTCTTGGAACTCCAATTGCATCTATATAGACCCGATCATCAAAAGATCCAGGCATTGCATCTCTCTTCACTCGTGAGGAAGAGCTGCTATGAGGAGGGATCAAGGATGCTATAATGATTGGAATTACCAATTTGACTAAGACACATCTGCCTGTCCAACTTCTGTGAAGTGTATGGTGGATAGAGTGGGTTCCACAATACCACCATACATCTGCTCTAGCCTGTGAGAAGTCCGTAAGGTTCAGACCCCTCAGGGCTCCCTTTGCTAGGGAACTATTGCAATTGGTCAAGTTTCCCAAAAACCGTGAATTTTTCACTCCATATCGTTCCAGACATGTATGATATCTGGTACCAGGATCTGGAATCCTGAATGCAAAATAAAATAAATTGAAATGAAAACAAATATGCTTTAAGAGCTTTGTGAAGATGAATATAAGACGTAGTTAATTGAATTTCCACAGATACACACTGTTCCATATTTTCACTCCCTGGAATGTAAATGAACATTCTCATGCAGTTTTTAAATTCACCTTCTTTACAGATGGAAAGTCAAGAGATACATTTTTAAAACTTCTCAAATGGTTCCTATTAAATTGAGAACAAAAAAGTTTGCCAACCAGTTCAGAATTTAAATCATAAAAGCTTTTGTATACCAAACAAGCAACTTTAAAGCAAATTCAAGACTCCAACTTCAATGAGAGCAGATTCCTTAAGAATCAGCCTTGTTTCTCTATTAAGAAAAATAATTTCATAGAGTTGAGTGGTCATTTCTTATTTTGTTTCCTGATACAGCTTAACTTTGAAAAGTAGTTCATATATTCTTTATTTAAACAAGCAAAGGAGAGTGAATTCAAAGTACAAAAACCATAGATACATACAAGAAGCATAATGAGCCTTCAAGATTGGGTAGCATCAAACGTTTATTGAAGGGCCTGGCATGGGTCATGTTTCAGCAAATGTATAACTCATTTAAAATAAATATTCATAATACAATAAAATTAATAAAAGGTAGTATCAACAGTAAAAAATATAGGTTATCATGAGTGTAATGATCAGGATCTTAGTCCTTATTCCTTCAATGTTCAACAAACAGTACAGTTGCTTGCATGCTAAAACAATAAATATGTATAAATATAAAAGGATGCATAAACAAAATTATATATTACAAAAAAGACCAAGCCAAAATGAACTTAATGATGAATCACTTACAAATGAAAGTTAACAACTATAAAAATAAAAAAATGCAATTATTTAAATATATGTCTATGTATTAAAATATGAGCTAATTGTGAAAATTGAAAATGAAATAAATGAGAACTTATCAATGCTACTGTAAGGTTAGCTAATTGTCTAAAAAAATGAAAAGATTATAGATAAAACCTTACCAATTACAGTAATCCCATGGTGAATACTGCATTCAATCAAAAATATCTATTGAGACAATGATTGAGAATGCTAGCATGAAAACGTTTTATGAATTTTTATGTGCCTGTGAACATCCCAGGTGTGAAGATGGTAGCTGAAAAAGAACAGTGATTAAAAAGTGTAACTTTATTCTAAGGTATATATGTGCAAATATATAAATAAACATGTGGCAAAGCATTTAGGGGTAAATTCAGTAAATGGCACCTAAAGATTGGCAATGACAAAAATAGCACTTAGCAAGTACATTTAGGGGTGACCATTTTCACCAATGAAACCTTAGTGTAAATCTCCACACTTAAATGAGGCACTGATCCTATAACAGTGTGCATAAGTTGTGGGAAAACCCCTGATCCATCCACATCCCTCCCATAGCCATGTCCCCTTTTTGGAGCCATGTGTAATATTAAGTTGTGGATCCAGGCACGGAAATATACATGTGCAATTTTTTATTAATTCCAATTGGTACTGATAATTGATTGTTAGCACCCAATTATCAGTGCTAATTGTTTACAGCTTATTCATTATTCAATTAAATTGCATGCCCAATTTGGCACACACAATTTAAAACACAGTTTATAGAATTAGGGGGTTACTGTTGAAAAGAAAAACTCAATGTGCACAAAAGCAAAATATACAAATAGAACTGCAACATTATGTGGACAGACTTTAAATATTTACTCAAACTGATACAGTCCGTAGTGCAAAGTGGAATTTATTTACCCATTTGCTACTTTGATAGAAAACAGTATTCACAACTCATATGTAACTTATATTTGGTATAATCAATCTCTGCAATTTAATGAGAAGCATATATGTTTCAATAATAGAGTCAAAATACTTAGAAATGGGGTGATGCAAGGTTTGCAGAAATGTTTAGATGGGCTGGTGAAGTCCAGCACGGCAGAGGTAACCTGGGCCTGGTCCTGGATACAGCCAGGCCAGTTAGAAGAGTGGGGGGAGGGGGCATCATTGGCTGAGAGTGGGAACTGGGAGAAAGGGGATGGGACATGAGTATTACTTTCATTTTAGGGGATGCATGAAAAGATGGCTAAAGGTAAAGCATTGATTTTGCTACAGTTTGACTTAACGGTAGGCATTTGATACAGTTGACTATGAAGTCCAACCCCCCAATATTCATTTTAATTTATTTATTTATTGCATTTGTATCCCACTTTTCCCCACCCATCGTAGGTTCAATGTGGCTTACATATTATAAGAGAGAACGGTTACAGAGTTTCGATTTCATTGGAGTAAAGATCTTAATAAAAAAGATCAAAACTGGCATGGACTAAAGGTAGATTGATTAGTTCGGTCATGTAGTCCGGTGCAAGGCCGTAAATAATTCTGAACGTGATTGAGCATATCTTGAAGGCTATGCAAGCATTTATTGGTAGCCAGTGGAAACTTTGGAGGAGGGGTTTTGCGCTTTCGAAGCGGGATTTTCCGTATATAAGTCTGGCTACTATATTCTGTGCTGTCTGTAATTTTCTTATGATTTGGTCTTTTCATCCTGCATATATTCCATTGCAGTAGTCTGCATAGGCTAATACAATTGATTGGATCATGTAGTGGAATATATCCCTGGAGAAGTAGGGTTTTATGATTTGAGTTTCCACATTGTGTGGATCATTCTCTTTTTCGTGATCTTAGCTCTGTTTTTGAATGTCAGGTTGTGATCTATTGTTATGCCTAGAATTTTCAAATTGTCTGAGATTGGGAGAGACATATCCAAAGCATTGATGGTGGTGGGGCGCTTGGTATTGTATTGGGAGGAGAGAATGAGACATTGAATTTTACCTCTGTTGAGTTTTAACTTAAATGCTGAAGCCCAGGATTCCATGTTGTTCATGCTGCTTGTATATCTTTGGTAAATTCGGAGGGATTCTGTTTGAAGAGTATGTTGATACTGATGTCATCCGCATAGAGAAATGGGTTAAGACCTTGTTTGGCTAGTGCTGTGGCCAGTGGGGTCATCATAAGGTCATCATAAAGTTAATAGTATGGGCGAGAGAGGTGAACCCTTTGGTACTTCACATTCTGCTTTCCAGGGTGGAGAGATCTCTGTGTTTGATTTGATTTGGTATGTCCTTGAGGTCAGAAATCCCATGATCCAGTTAAAGACTCGTCCTGTGATTCCTATCTTATCGAGGATTTTCAATAATATATGGTGGTCAACCATGTTGAATGCGCTTGATAAGTCAAATTGAAGCAATAGGATGTTTTTGACCAATGCTATTTCCTGTTTGAATCTGGACAGGAGTGTGACTAGTACTGTTTCTGTACTATGTTGGGGTCTGAAGCCTGATTTGTGCAGTATAGTAAATTTGTTGAGGTATTCTGTTAGTTGCCTGGCTACTAAGCCTTTCATCAACTTGGCTGTTAGGGGAATGGAAGCGATTGGTCTGTAATATGAGAATTTGTCTATTTTTTTCATGGTGTCTTTTGGGATGGGAGTTAGTAGAATGTTTCCTTTAATCTGCGGGAATAGGCCTTGTTGGAGCATATAGTTGATGTGCTCTGTGAGGTCTGTGATGAATCGCTTTGGGGGGCCTTTCAAGATATAATTGGGGCAGGTATCTAGTTGGAAATGGGCGGAGGAGAACTTTCTAATTGCATGTTCCACTGTTTGAGCGGTTAGATGGGTGAAGTTGGACCAGATATGGTCTGCTGGGCATTCTCCTGGGTTAGGATCTAGTTCATTTATGAAGTATTCTGGGTTAACGTTTCCCTGGTGTAGATTGTTTTGTAAGTTGGTAATTTTTTCTTTAAAGTATTTGGCTAGTTTATCAGCAGGTGGGAGTTTTGAGTTTGGAGATGTTACTGAATTAGTATTGAGTATGTTGTTTACTAGTTTGTACAGTTTCTTCACGTTTTTGTAGTCTGTACTTGTTATTTGTAAAATTTTATTTTGGCTTGTCTTATTTTATATTTGTATTTTTTTTTTAATATTGATTGTTTTTGGCTAAATTATTCCTGATATTCAGTGCCGGTCCATGTTCGGTCACCAGCACTGAATTTCAGGGGCTAATTTGTGGTGGACAGGCTGCCAGAGGTTATGCAGGCCTGGCCAATATTCTTCTGGGGCCATATAACTCTTATGTGGCCCCTGCTGAATATCGGGCCTGGGCTGCATATGTTTTTTTTTTAATTTTAAAACATCCCTGATTCCCATCTGCCCCCCCTACCAATGTCCCCTCTTTCCCTCCTTCCCTCCCCTGCAAAACCCCCCACCTCCCCCAACCTTGAAGGTAAGCCTCGGGGCTTACCTACATCCCTGATCTTTGAGCCGGGTCATTGGGGGCAGAAGTTCAGCCCCTTCACTCCTGCCCCTTGTGGTGCCTCTGTAAAATGGCTGCCATGACCAATCATGGCAGCTTGAGGTAAGTGTTTCCAAATACTAGGCAGACGGAGCAAGTCCTGTCAATAGATATATGAAGAATTGGTTTGGAAAAAAAACATAATAATCCGCTGACATAGAGCCAGTACCACAGTCACGTATCTCTGAAAGCGATTTCAGAGATACGTGACTGTGGTACTGGCTCTATGTCAGCGGATTATTATATATTGGAATCTCTGATCGAGCTGTTTTTTTTCCAAACCAATTCTTCATATATCTATTGACAGGACTTGCTCCGTCTGCCTAGTATTTGGCAATAAAGGACCCTTGTATAGCCCCTGAAGCAGCCCAGTTGGGCGAAACACGGCCTGTGTCGGGCTGTTTGTATTTACATGAGTATTGATATACTGTTTAAATAAATTACATTTTACTTTTACACGATCTGCTTTTTTTGTTTTCCATCTTGGAGTTTGCAGACCGTCTGCCTTTGTGCTTTCTTGGACCCTCAGCTTGAGGTAAGTACCATGAGCTGCCATGGGAGGTCATGGCAGACATTTTACAGAGGTTCCACAGGAGGCAGGAATGAAGGGACTGCGCTCCTGCCCCTAATGACCCCACTGGACCATCAAGGATGTAGGTAAGCCCAGGGGGGGGGGGGGTCTTGCTGGGGGGGGGTCTTGATGTGGGCTGGGGGAGGGGAGGTAAAGAGGGGACATTGTCAGGGGGTGAGAGAGGGCTCGGAGTTTTTTTGTTTTCTTAGAAAAAAAAAGTTAAGCAGGTGCCAGAGCAATATTTAGAGCTGGCACTCACATAGCTGAGTGCCACACAGCTCTTGAGCTGTCCTAAATGAAGCTGCATAGCTACGCGGGTGCCAGTACTAAATATTGTCAGCACCCACACAACCTGGGGCTCCTCCCCATTGCCGCCCCAGCGCCACCTCTGATCTATCCACTTTTTGTTAGGGCGGTTTCAGGGGTTATTTAGTGGCATTGTCCAGTTACATGCTGCTGAATATCCCTGGTCAGGCAGTAGGAAGCTATTTAAGTGGGCAGGAGAGGCTCCTGCCTGCTTAAATCAGTTTGAATATCACCCTCCTTCTGTTTAATTTAAGTTCTTGACAAAGCATTAAGTGGACTCATGCTATTGACAGCACATGGTGACTTATCATGTACTAATTGCAAGCATTGTACATTTTGTGTCCCCACCCATTGCCTGCCCCATTTCTCAAACCAAACCGGCTGTTTTAATAGGGATTGTGACTTTTGAGCACTGCCATTTCAGCACCTGTGACTTTTGGTCCCAAATAGCAGCACCTAAAAGCTTTCAGCTTGAGCATGGCTATTCTCCCCTCTTGTGAAAGTAAAGCAGTCAGTGTCTGAACCCTGCTCCTTCCTGCACTAATGCTTCTCTCTGCACCCCAAGCTCACCTCTTCTTCACCTGCCTGGGCCTCAGTGCAGCACTGGCAGAGGCAGAACTCACATGTCTGACTTGACCCTGCTTTAAATGTTCACCAGCTCCCAGCAGCACAGCATGTGGCCCTGCCCTCTTCTTTTACCTGCCTTAAAGGGGCAGCACAATCCAACTTTCTTGCAAAGGTAAGCCAGGGGACTCACTTCAGGCTCCTGAGGAGAGGCAGCAGGCTGAAGAAATGGTGAATGAGGCTGGCAATGATGAGGACACTCCAATTGCTAAGTCTCCCTCCAGGAGTTTGAAGCAGGATTTTTAGTCACTACCATTTGGGCACTGAAAAGTCTGGTGTCCAAAATTCCTGCTTCAATTTTAATATGTGGTAGCAATTAAGATAGGCCTGTGCTAATGGATAACAGACTCTGAATCCCATGCTTACTGCTTAGTTCACCTTAGTAAACAGCCCCTTATTTGCATCAATTCAAATACGGGACTTTTAGTTTTGGAGACATGAACTTCATTTCACATTTTCAAATCACGTGTCTGCAACTGAGGGAAACGTGTGTTTCTTTTATTTTGTAAAACAATAAAAATTTAAATCCCTCAAACCATGTTAAAAAAATAATTATACACAATTTACTCTAATAGAATCACTATAACAAGGGTTTAATTTGCTATAATTTGATATTTAGAAATCCCAGTTGCTAAAAGCATGTGGTTCACTCTAAGACTGTAATGATTGCAGATATCCTAATGAATAGTTCTATGATTGATTAGCTTGATGACATCAGCACAATTACAGGACTGTAAGAGCATTAAATAGCTAAACTGTTGGAAAAACAACTCATGGACCAGAATGTAGATAGGGCTAGAATCTATGCAATGAGCTGCTGGAATAGAACTCCTTTTTCATGGGAATGTGCTTGGAACAATTTAGCAGGAAGCTGTTACTGTTAAGCAGTGTTTCACTAGCTGAGGGAACAATATGCTCTTTTGAGAAGAAAAAAAAAAGTGCATTTCCATGGCATCATGCCCTCCTAGCAATAGTTGTCATGGAAGTAAGTTTTCAATATCAGGCTCTTCAAATCTAATCCATGCTTCTATGTGTTGAGGTATAAATTAGGCATGAATGAATTGAAAGTCATAACCTCTTTCACCCCTATTTAATGTTTGCCTGATGTGCTTTATTTTGCCTGAGTGCTATCAGTTTCTAGACATGCAAATGACACCTGCGAATTAACCGTAATCTGCTATATTTTATTGTGTATAAATTATTACTTAGAAACTGCATCTGTAGCCTGAAGCTTGTTTTCACATTTTTCACACATGCATAGCACAGAAGAAAGCTTGATCTTCCATTAAAGTGGAGACAGTGTTTGGAAAGATTGACTGTAAATCATACTTCTATGATACTGTAGAAAGTGAAAATAAAATAAAATAAAGCTTTATAAACTTTGATTCTTATTTAGGAAGCCCATATTTTCAAATAATTGGCTCCTCAGTTAATAGCTTATGGAAACTATGATTCTCGAGACCCCATTGCTAGGTCAGATTATAAAAGTGTCAGTGGGTGCTCTAGATCTTTTGAAAAGATTAAAGATGTATCCTGCTTCTTATTCTGTGTGGAGTATACTGTCCCAGACTAAATGCATTAGAAAGAGTTGGCAGAAGACCATAACACTGTTGATGGTGAACCTGAAAAATCTACTGGAGCACAGTTAGAGAGTGAAGTGAAAAAGGCCATTAAAACTGAAAAGACATCTTTCAAACATAGAAAGTGGATCAAAATGAAGACAATAGGGAAGAGGATAAGTAATGACAAATTAAAAGTAAAGTTTTAATAAGACAGGCTAGAAGATAATTTGACAAGAAGCTCACCATAAAGGAAAAAACTAATAACTGTTTTAAATACATTCAAAGTAAAAACCTGTGAGGGAGTTAACTAGATCATTAGATGATTGAGGAATCAAAAAAAGCACTCTAAGAGGACATTGTTGTAGCATAGTCAGCTAAAAGTATAAGTGGCTGTAGGCCATAACTAGGCAAGTGCAGGTCTTGGTAAGTCTAGGAGGCTCTGGCAAGATCTGTCAGCGTTTTTCTACCTGCCCAGAATGTCTTTACTCTGAGTTAATCCCACAGGTATTCATGATTAGAAGGATTTAGACAGAACAAACTCACTGGAAGTAGACAGGAGGTGTTGGAACCCAAAGAAGGGGTAAGGCAATAATATAGCAGACAAGCAGAAAAATGGCTCCTAGAAGTAGAATTCAACTGTAGGAGGCACTGGAAGAAATCAAGTTCTGGCAACCAGTTGAAATAATAGACCACAGAGCTGGGAGGAATCACTACCTAATTCTAGAGGCTGAAAGAGGCCCCTGCTGGTGGCAGGCCAAAACTTCCTATTGAGGCTTCATAGACAAGGCCAAAGTAGAGCGGTGGCAGCAAAAAAGATGCTTCCATCACTCTGCAAATAATTTTAAACTTCAGAGAAAATAGGAGAAGGGATTGAAGCTGAGAGCTGTAAAAGGAGGAAGGTAAAAGAAGAGGGTTGGAGCTAGTGGCTGCAAAAGGGGGCAGATGTGAGAAGGGGCGGGGGCTGAAAAAAAGGTAGGTGGGAGAAGGGGCTTGAGCTGAGGGCTGCATAAAGGGAGCAAATAATAGAAGGGGACTGGGGCTGGAACTGAGGACCAGAAAGGGGGGCAGATAGAAGAAGGGGACTGGAGCTAGGGTTGGAGGCTATGAAGAAGAGACTGGTGAGAGAAGGGAGCTGGGGGCTGCTCAAAGGGATATCTGAGAGAAGGGGGATGGGACTGAAAAAGAAGATAAATGGGAGAAGTGGGTTACAAAAGGGGACATATGAGAGAAGGGGGCTGGAACTGGAGCTGGGGGCCGAAAAGGATGCAGATAGGAGAAAGGGGCTGGAGCTGGTATTAGGGGCTGTAAAAGGAACATGTGAGATAAATAAGCAGCAAAAAGAGATGTGTGAGAAGGGGGCTGGGGGCTGAAAAGGGGAAGGTGGGAGAAGGGGCTTGGAAAGGGGACATGTGAAAAAAAGGTAGTTGAAAAACTGGGACTGAAAAGGGGGTCAGGTGGGAGAAAGGGGCTTAAGACTGGGAGAATGAAGAATAGAATTAGATTCAGAGGAAAGGGCAAAACAGAGGGAAGGTGAAGGTGAGGGCCAAAGGAAGGGGACAGATATTTGAAGTAGGTGAGAAAGGGTGGAAATAGGGAAGGTAAAAGTGGAATTGGCAGCCCAAATATGGGGTAAGACAAAGTGACTGAAGCTGGAGAAGGGATGAATGAGAGAAGTAGCTGGGTTTGGTAAAAGGATGAAAGACAGAGACAAGCAATGAATGCAAAGCATGGGAATAGGTGAAAATCAGGAAAAGGAGACTAGGGGAAGAAAAAGACACAGGAATGGGAAGACTAGGGAGGTAAGAGATAAAGCTGGTAAGCAGGTGAATGAGGGAGACTGTGGATGGGGGGTGGTGTTAAAAAAACAAATGAGAGAAATGGAGAAAAAAATGAAACAGAAGGATCAGCGTCAGAATTAGATATAAAGGAGGAAAGGAAGAAGACGGACAGTGAAGAAGCAGAAATGGAAACTAGATCCTGGAACATGACATAAAAGAAAACCAACAGGAGGATGTAGTAAAGAGAAACCAGGACTAAACCAAAATGGTCTGATAAAAAAGGTCTTTTTAACAGCTAAGAATGCTGTATAGAAGAACTAGGGTTAGATAAGATGCAATGTGATCACAAGAATATGTGATACCATCTTGTTTGATATTATATGAAAGTTGATGCACTGCTCCTGATGAAGCATGTAAAGTGAAACGGGTTTGGCCACTGTCGAGCCATAGTCAAGTGCTCAACAACTTTTTATTATATACAAAAAGAAGAGAATATTTGAAAATAAAGGAAAGATTGAAAATTTTAAATACATAGTGTTGACTATTTGATTAAGCACTTACACTGGACTCTTCATGTGTTGATTTTTAAGTATTTGAGTTAGAGTTACAGTAGCCTTCCTCTTTTTGCTGTTACTGATAAAAAAAAGGTACAACAAATTTAGCGGTGTTTTTATTAAGCAGTGCTAAAAAGTGGCCTGCACTAGCCCCAACACTGGTCTTTCTCACACGTTAAGAACACTTTTAGCACTGCCGATAAATGGCCAATTTTCACATTTGTGCAATAATGGTCACATGCTAATTTTCCCATTCGCACATGGCCATTAGCATATGAGCACTTACCAATGCATATCTTGTAGGTGGTAAGAGCTCATGTGCTAATCCTGTGTTAATGAGCTAGCGTGTGGCAATGCCCACAAGCTAACTGATTAGCATAGCCGGGCACACTCTCTGCACCCAAACATTCCCCCAACACTAAAAACTAAATTTGGGGGCCCTTTTACTAAGTAGCCCTAAAAAGTGGACAGTGCTATTCCCAACACGGAAAAAGTGGACAGTGCTATTCCCAACACGGGTCTTTCCTGCTCACTAGTGCTGCCAGGAAATGGATATTTTTTTCTATTTCAGCAGTAATGGCCATGTACTAATTTTCCCATTAGTGTGTCAGAATTAGCACTTACTGATATCTACATTGTAGGCAGTAAGAGCTCATGCACTAGCCACGCACTAATTTGTTAGCGCAAAGCAATGTAGCTGCACTAACTGATAATTGCACAACACGCATACTCTCTGCCCCCAGGCCCTCCCCTAGTGCTAAGAACTAAAATCTATTTTTTAATGGGTGGGTAGTGCGCACATGCAAAACTTACCTCAGGACGCTTGCAGTAGGCCATTTTGAAGTTGTGATAAGCACGTGTTAGGGATTATTGCAGTTTAGTAAAAGGTCACTTTAATTTTTAATATTTAGGGGTCCTTTTACGAAGCTGTGGTAAAGGGGGGGGGGCCTGTGCTAGCATTTGCATGTGTTTTTGATGCTCTCTGAGGCCCCCTTTTACCACGTTGGGTAAAAGGCTGTCTTTTCTGAGGAAAAGAAATGACCGTATGTTAAGTGAAACACTTACCACGTGGCAATTTATTTATATATTTTTTTTGGGGGGGGGGGGGGGAGCCCTTACCGCCATTCATTGAGATGATGGTAAGGGCTCCCGCACTAACCTGGTGGTAACCAGGCAGTATGCGGCAGTACCCCATTAGGACATATTTTTGTGTCACCAGAAATGGCGCTCACTAGGGATGGGGACTACTACCAGGCTTCTGCGGTAGCTCGGCGGTAGTTCTGGATTGTCACACGGTAAGCCCACGGTTGGCTTACCACCGCTTAGTAAAAGGGCATCTTAGAGATAAGATGTGAGCTTTGAAAATGTGGATTTCTTGTATTTTGTGCTATACAGGAGGCAGTGTGTCTTTCTATTTTTCTTTTTTTTTTCAGTGTTCTGCTGCTCACAGTCTGGTTTCTTGGGTTTTCCGTTTCACTTTTTTGTCTAGGTATTTGTTTCTAGTTTTTTTGTTTGTTTTTGCATTTTTTTTAAACTAGGTGATGATCTGTATTTTATTTTTGTTACCGCAGAGAAGGATTCTTTTAACATTTAATACTTAGATTCTGTGTAGGTTTCTTCTTTTTTTCCAGCTGAAGGTGTTCTGGTGTTCTAGAATATTTGTAGTGCTGATTTTCATAGGTAGGATTAGCACAGTTTGAGAGTCTATTTGTAAGCTTTTATGTAGAGAGTTTTTGTTGCTTTCACTGATGTAACTCCAGAGTTTGAACAGAATGTTTTTGTAATTCTACTTCTTTTCTGTACCTGTTGCTGGGAGTTGTATTGGTTGATATAGGAATGTCCCATGTGAATAAATAATTATACTCTAGGGGAGGGGGGGGGGGCAATTTTGTAACTAGGTTCCACAATTTAGGTGTGCTGAGCACTTACAATTGCATCTGTGTGCCAAGATGCCCTTATAGAATAAGAATAGTATAAGTTGGTATTGATATGCCTAAATGCAGGTCTGGCTGTTCATGTCTAAATGTGATACTTACAACTGGGAGCCCAACCTGTCTTTCCTCTTGCCTTGTGTGTAAATTATAACAGCTCTATAGCTGTTATGCACATTTTTTTTTAATTTCCATTTTGCTCACACCTTTTAGTAGCTCAAGGTGAGTTACATTCAGGTACACTGGATGTTTCTCTGTCTCAGGAGGGCTCACAATCTAAGCTTGTTCCTGTGGAAATGGAGGGTTAAGTGACTTGCCTAAGATTAGGAGGAGCAGAAGTGGGATTTGAACCGGCCACCTCTGGATTGCAAGACAGGTGCGCTAACCACTAGGCCACTCCTCCACTCCTTAAATGTGCATTATCCCTCGGATTCTATATAGCACACCTAGAGATTTGTGCCAAAATCCAATCATATTCTGTAACAGCATGTATAAGTTAATTGGCTTAACAAGCCAATCAGAGTTGTTAACAGCACTTAACAAGCAATAATGAGCACTAATTGGCAATAATTAGAATTTACAAGCACAACTCTCTAAGCTTATTCTATAATGCATTATGCCTAAATTCTAATGTGCACAGGCAAAGAGAGGATGGCTATGGGCAGGGAAATGGATGTTATATGGGCATTTCAAAATTTACACTCATAGGTATAGAATATGGCCCACTGCATGTAAATCTGCACACCAAGATTTACGCCACATTTTTGTTGGTGTAAATGGAGATGCATAGTTTTAGGGGCTGTAATATCAAACTAAGTATATTCTATATACCATACCTAAATCTAGGCACCACTTACAAAATACGCTTAGTTTGCACTATTTTCTGCACAGATTTTTTAGGTGCCATATATAGAATCTCCCCCATATGTACATAAATGTTAGTATTCTATGACATATATTCACAAATGACACCTAACTTTAAGCATCCTGTTTTAGAATTAGAGGGATATGATTTACATAAAGTTGACTAATTATAAATTGGTGTGAGAACTGAAGATGGAACTGGGAGGTTGAGGTGCTTGGGTTCCGCCAAACAAAAAGGCATTCTGATGCCCTTGGGGAGGGGAGGGTACAGAAAAGGGGAAAGCTACATGTGTGGGGGGGGGGGGGGGGGGAGGAAAAAGAGAAGAGATGTTGGACAGAGGTGGTGGGCACCAACTTATAGCTTGTAAGGGGGTGCCAGAAATCTAACCCAGACACTAAAAAAGGAAAGAAGATTGGGGCACATAACACTATTAGCATGAGAATATTACATGTGTGGCCAAAGTAATACTTTTAGCAGTTAAGATAAAAAAGACAGAGAAGAACTGGGAGAGAACTGGAGGGGCTAGTAAATGGTGAAGGGGATTAAAAGGGATTATTTTGCTGTGAAGAGCTGGAGGTGATTGAAAGGAGTTATAAGGGGAAGAGAGGTTGGATGAAGGAAGAAAAACTAGAGGAAGGGTAAAAAGGGGTGAAAAGAACTGAAAGGGATTGATTAGGGGAGAGAATTCTGCTGTGAAGGACTGAAAGGGAAAGAGAGCCTGCTCAATGGCAACTGAAGCGGAGGATGGAGCTGGGGAAAGACAGTAGAGGTTGTTAGGAAGGGGTAAAGGGGAAATGAAAAGGGTTAGTGGCAGGGAGAGAGAATGATGTTCTAAAGAGCTGAAAGTGGCAGAAAAAAGCTATAAAGGAAAGAGAGGCTGGGTGATGGGTACAGAGACTGGGTGTGCAGCTATGTGAGAGGAGAAGAAACAGACTATGAGAGTGAGGGGAGACAGCATGGGCTGTGATGTAGGAATGGAGCTGGGAGAAGGAGACATGATGACAGGAAGAAGAACAGGCATAGAGAACACAAGCTGCAGAAGGAGAAGTAGTTAGATGGGAAGCAGCTGAGAGGAAGGTGAGAGGATAGGTCATGATGGAGAGAAGAGACATGGCAGTGAGAAAATGATGAAAAGTGGCATGAGGATCTGAGACTAGACTATAGGAAGATGAGAGAAGGTAGAGAGAGAGGATATGGAAAGATAAAGTCATGGAGGAATGAGAAATGAAATAAATGAGAGGAATACTGGAAAAAGATCATAAAAGGAAAGGCAGAGTGGAAACAAGAGAAGACCAAGAATAAGCAGAGACAGAGGTTAGAAAACTATAGGCACAAAGGTTATGAAATTGTTTAACTTTAGTAAAGATTTCTTTGCCAGGTCTTGGTGTAGAATGGGGAGTAGTTAGTCTTTTGTCCTTATGGGGCCCTATGATCACCAAGGTAAATAATTTAGTTTACTGGAGGAACATGAGAGAAGAGTGGGTTGGAGCTTATGTGATGTCATAGTCTGAAAAATCTCAAGAATTGCTCCTTTTGGCATCTTTATAATGGAGACTACCTATAGTCAAGTCTCAAATTGAAAGAGGAATGGAGAGGAACATGATTTATCTTTTCACATAAATAAAACAATCACTCCCCATTGTACCATTGTATACCATGGAAGACAGTGGAGATGGACCAAATGTGCTCATAATGCTGCATCAACCCAAAGAATTTGCATAGCAGCAACAGGAAGAGGTGACAGGAAATGGGTGGAGTTTTGAAGAGGGCAAACCAGCTACTGAGCCCTGACTTCCTTTCTCACTCTGAGTACTGCTCTGCTGATCAACTCCTGTCTGAGCTCAAGGCTATTTTTCAGAGTAT
This sequence comes from Microcaecilia unicolor, assembly GCF_901765095.1. Taxonomy (NCBI): domain Eukaryota; kingdom Metazoa; phylum Chordata; class Amphibia; order Gymnophiona; family Siphonopidae; genus Microcaecilia; species Microcaecilia unicolor. Next base: position 78,606,057 of record NC_044037.1, on the reverse strand, counting down.
GTGTTCCAAGTGGCTTGCCAAAGCACCATAATTGAGAGGGTATTGGTGTAGTGGTGCCCCAACTCCATATCCATTTCTGCTGTTGTCCTGTAACCTGCATGTTGTCTGTGTCTTGCAGATTGCCTGGTTTTGCTCTGTATTGTGCCTACCTCCCTGCCATCGCAAACTCAGTGGTAGTGCCACTGAAAGTCCCGCCCACCAGCATTGTCAGTCAGATGGTAGAGCCTTTTATTTTGCTTTCTACTAGTGGCACACACAGCATTAGGCATGCATCATGAGTGTGTGCACCGAAGGAGCATACATAAGGAGCAGGTCCAGCTCCTTTGTATGCTCCATTGTGTGCAACCAGAGTACGCACCATTAATTCAAGATCTTCAGCTCCTGCTGATCCTTTTAGACTAGACCATGTTCTTATTCATTGGCTGTCTTTTTGCCATCATTATGTCCCTAACACGGTCTATTCCAGTCTCCTGGGTAACCGACCAAAGCCAAAATGATCTCCACCCAACACAGGACAGTTATGATATATTGCTTTAGTTTCTCTTTCTTGTTCCTCTGCAAATTCCACCTCCCCAAACTATTGTAATGTTTCAGCTGGCTTGCTGAATTGCTGATCAGTTTACCATAAATATACTTTAATTCATGATCTCATACTTTGCCATTCTCTAGACTTTCTATTTCTTACAGAAACCTGGCTCACTGATACAGACGCTGCTTATCTGAATCAAGCAGTTCCTCCAGGTTATAAATACTTTGTTTGTAATCGCTCTAGTTGTCACTGAGGAGGTGTGGCAGTTATTTACTCCTCCATATTAGTTATATCTGGCTTTTCTACCCTGTCACATTTAACTTTAGAATCACTTGAACTTTGGCTTCATAGTATCTCTCCCACAATTTTTCTCCTACTCTATCATCCCTCCCCCCTCAACTTCATCATGCAACCTCCTTCATTCTCTGACATATTTCTGCTTAAATTCTTCCAACCTAATTATTCTGGGAGACTCCTCTTCTTCCTTTTCAAATGATCTTTCAATGTTTCTGATAGATCACGGATTGACACAATATGTCTCCACTCCTACCCATCATGCAGGACATATACTAGACCTTATTCTATCTATTCCAAATTTCACCTACTTACTAAATGTAAACTCTATTTATGCAGTGCCATGGTCAGATCACTCACTTATCTGTTTTAGCCTTTCCATAGATACATTCCAGACTGCTCACCATCAGCTGTAACAAAATCCTACTGAGATCTTTCCCTGATTACTTCACAGTTTCTACTTAATCATTCAAATCTGATTTTCCACTTATTCCCCTCAGAATCAAATCTCTACATGGAATGCTCACCCCTGTACAGCATTTGAAACTATTGCTACACTACAAACAGTCAAACTTTCAGAACAGCAAAGGATACATAGTCCTTGGTTCACAAAAGAATTGCTCTTGCTTAAAAGACAGCTCCATCAAGCAGAACGGAGATGGTGCCGCCTCCTGTCTGATATTCGTCTTTCTATTTTTTAAAATACTGCTCACTCATACAAGCTAGCAATACTGGCTGCTAAAAATAAATTTTTTTCACCACTAAAATTACTAGTGCACTGAACATTTCAGTTCTTTATAAAACCTTAACAGCACTAACCACTTATCACTCCACTTCCACTGTTTCGGAACAAGTACCATCTGCTCAATCGCTATCACAACATTTTGAAAATAAAATCATAAATCTCCACAGTAGTCTTCCTTCAGGAATCATGATTCAAACATCATCACCCACTTTTCAATACTCAAATCACTCTTTTGTTTCATGCAGCACTATGACTCAATTCACTAAACCACCCTCCACAGAGCTTAGTAGAATCATTAAGCAACTCAATACTACAACATCAAAAAATGACCCTATTCTATCGTTCATTCTTAAATGTTCTTTGGAATCAATGTTTCCTTTCATCAGATCCATGATCTGCCTCAACCTTTCTCTGGGCTCTGTGAAAATTCTATGGCCCAAAATTAAGGATCCAACTACCTATCCTATGGATTTCAATAAATACCATCCAATTGCTAACCTTCCTTTTACCACCAAAATCCTTGAATCTGTAGTACATGTACAGTTAGATGATTTCATTACCAAGGTATGGGTATTACATCCTAATCAAACTGCTGTCCACCAACATCATAGTACTGAAAAAACTTTATTAGATATCTCTTCTTTTATATATTGTTTCCTCAATCAGGCCAAATCGGTTCTATTATTATCTTTAGATCTCCCAGCTGCATTTGCCTTGCAGCTGGGAGATCTAGAGATAATAATAGAACCGATTTGGCCTGACTTGACTTGGTTGATCACCAGATTTTATTGTTTAGTCTTCGATCAATTGGTATCTCGGATGTAGTGCTGGACTGGTTGTCTTCATATTTGAAAAACCTCCAATATACAGTACTTTATGATAACATTTTTCCATCCCTTTCAGCCTCAGTTCGGGCGTACTGCAAGGACCCATTTTATCCCTAATTGTATTTAATATTTTCTTGGATCCTCTCCTGACTTTAATTCAATATTCTTGATATGACTGTGTATGCTGATGACATTCAAGTTCTTATTTCCCTGAATACTTTCTCTGCCACAGAAATTTCCATCATTAAGAATAAACTTATCCAGATTTCAGATTGGTTCAAAGAACACAGATTAGTCCTAATCCCAAGTAAGTTTAAAACCATGTTATTCCATCATAAACCAGGTCCTACTTTATCTATTCCAATTCTTCTTGCTAACACTCCTGTGCCTCAGGTCGACACTATTTGCATTCTTGGAATACTTATGGATTCCAGTTTATCATTCTTCCCACAACTCTCTCAGGTCATTAGGCTCTCCTTTTATAAGATATGACTCATTAGCTCTATTCATTCCCCGATACTCCCATCTGCATTAAATATTCTAGTTCATTGATTAGTCATTTCACAAACAGATTATTGTAATTCTCTTTGTAAAACACTTCAGGTTAAAGACATTCATCATGTTCAGAATATTCAAAACACTGCCTTTCATTTGATCTCTAACTCCCATAAATATAAACACGTCATTCCACATCTTAAGGAAGCTCATTGGTCTCCTCTAACTCACTGTCAGGCTCATTTTCGAAAGAGAAGGATGCCCATCTTTCAACACAAATTGGAAGATGGGCGTCCTTCTCACAGGGTCACCCAAATTGGCATAATCAAAAGCTGATTTTGAGCATCCCCAACTGCTTTCTATCGCGGGGATGACCAAAGTTCACAGGGGTGTGTCAGAGGCATAGCGAAGGTGGGACTTAGTCGTGCCTATCACATGGGCATCCTCGACCCATAATGGAAAAAAAAGGGCGTCCCTGACGAACAATTGGACGACTTTACCTGGTCCTGTTTTTCTTACGACCAAGTCACAAAAAGGTGCCCGAACTGACCAGATGACCACTGGAGAGAATCGGGGACGACCTCCCCTTACTCCCTCAGTGGTCCTTAACCCTCTTCCACCCTGAAAAAAACATATTTAAAAATATTTTTTGCCAGCCTCAAATGTCATACTCAGGTCCATTGCAGCAGTATGCAGGTACCTGTAGCAGTTTTACTGGGTGCAGTGCACTTCAGGCAGGAGGACCCAGGCCCATCCCCCCCTACCTGTTACACTTGTGGTGGTAAATGTGAGCCCTCCAAAACCCACCACAATCCTACTGTATCCATATCTAGGTGCCCCCGTTCACCTGTAAGGGCTATGGTAGTGGTGTACAGTTGTGGGTAGTGGGGTTTGGGGGCTCAGCACACAAGGTAAGGGAGCTATGTACCTGGGAGCAATTTCTGAAGTCCACTGCAGTGCCCCCTAGGGTGCCCGGTTGGTGGCCTGGCATGTAAGGGGGACCAGTGCACAACAAATGCTGGCTCCTCCCATGACCAAAGGGCTTGCATTTGGTCATTTTTGAGATGGGCCTCCTTGGTTTCCATTATCGCCGAAAATTAGAAATGACCAAGTCTAGGGGCAACCATCTCTAGGGACGACCTAAATTTCAAGATTCGGGCGTCTCCAATCGTATTATCGAAACGAAAGATGGACATCCATCTTGTTTCGATAATACGGGTTTCCCCGCCTCTTCGTTGGGACGTTTTCAAAGGACGTCCTCAGCAAAACTTGGGCGCCCCATTTGAGTATGCCCTTCTGTATCACCTATAAACTTCTATAACTTGTTTTCAAAATGCTGCAAACTGGAAAACTCCTCTATCTTTTCTGTCATCTTGTCTCTTATTGCCTTGCACGAACATTGAGATCCATTCAACAAAATCAATTAGTCATTTCAAGTTATCGAGAAATAATCCACGAACATAATAGGCACGCCATCTTTAACATACAAGGCCTCCAACTTTTGAATAATCTTCCAGTCTCTCTTCGCCTACAGACAGCATTTGACAAATTCAAATCAGAACTAAAAACTCATCTTCTCATTGATGCATATAACTAATGTCCTCTCTATACCAATGGTTTCCTGGGGAATCTCGAAGATACATGTATAACATATCCACATGTCTTTCCCTCCCCCTTCTATCCTATCTAATATTGTAGTTCTACCCTTTATCCTGCAAGTCATGACTCAGTGTCTAATGTTTTTCATTTGATTATTCATCTCTTCCCTTTCTCTTTTATATTAGATTGTTAACCACCCAGAAGGTTTCACATTGGGTGGGATAGTAAGTAATAAATAAACTTGAAATTTGAAACCTGATTCTATAACAAAATAAGAGGATAAGCAGGTGCCTATTCCAAGCTTATTCTATAAAGAAAAGTAGGTGTCTACATTTCTTTACAGAATATTAGTGTAAGTGGCAAAAAATCTGTCTGCATTTACCCTTGGATTCTGTATATCATACTCGGTGTTCTGCACTATAATCCAAGCATATTCTATAACAATGTGCGTAACTTAATTGGCTTAACAAGCCAATCAGCATTGATAACAGCACTTAACAGGCAATTATGAGCTCTAATTGACAATAATTAGAATTTACACGCATAACTTATAAGCATATACTGTAACTCACTGTGCCTAAATTCTAACACACACATCCAAAAAGGGGCATGGCTATGGGTGGGGACATAGATGTGTCATGGGCATTCCAAGAAACCATGCGCATGGCTATAGAATATACCTGCTCCACGCGTAATTTAGGCACCAGCATTAACACCAGGTTTTACTTGGCATAAATAGCTATGACTAAATTTGGTCACATGGAAAGGCACTCAGTGTATTCTATATATTTATCACATGGAAAGTTAAGAATATTCTATAAAATTTAGGCACACTAGAGAATATGCATAGGTGTAATTTTTTTCCACGTGGATTTTTCAGGTGTCATATATAGAATCTCCCCTTTAAGGTGTAATCACTGCCCCCCCTCCACTGCCCATTACCACCACTGTAAACAACTTGGCTGGTGGGGATCCACAACCCCTGCCAGCTGAAGCACCTCTGTCGCAAATACCTTGGCTGATGGGGGTCCCCAATCCCCACCAGCTGAAGACTTCATCCAGCACTGGTCTCCAGTGCCGCCGCATTGCTTGCCATGCTCTCTCTTCCCCTCATATTGCCATGCTCCTTTTAGTGAAACTCTCAATTTCACTAAAAGGAGCGTGCACGACATGAGGGGAAGAGAGAGCAGGGCAGGCAATGCGGCGGCGCTGCCACAGACTAGCTCTGGATGAAGTCTTCAGTTGACAGGGGTTGGGGACCTCTGCCAGCCAACCAGGTGCCCAGAGCAAATATGGGGGGGGGGGGGGGGGGGCAGGACCCTGTGGCCCCACCTAGCTATGCTACTGGGTGGGAGAGATGTCAGACAGATGAAAGCAATTCAGAGATGGGGTGCTGGGTTTGTGCAATGTCTTGAGAGAAAGAATGAACAAGTTAAAGAAAACACCAAGTTTGTTGCAGGAGGTAGCAGGACATGTGCTATCTGAACCATCACTTGACCCTACTTGTCCCTCCAACTACCTCCCCATTTCCCTCTTACCTTTCCTCTCCAAGATACTTGAACGTGCCGTTCACAACCGTTGCCTTGATTTTCTCTCCTCTCATGTCATCCTCGATCCGCTTCAATCCGGTTTTCGCCCCCTACACTCGACAGAAATGGCACTATCTAAAGTCTGCAATGACCTGTTCCTTGCCAAATCCAAAGGTCACTACTCCATCCTCATCATCCTCGACCTATCCGCCGCTTTTGACACTGTCAATCACAATCTACTTCTTGACACACTGTCCTCATTTGGGTTCCAGGGCTCTGTCCTCTCCTTGTTCTCCTCTTATCTCTCCCACCATACCTTCAGGGTACATTCTCATGGTTCTTCCTCCACCCCATCCCACTCTCTGTTGGAGTTCCTCAGGGATCTGTCCTTGGACCCCTTCTCTTTTCAATCTACACCTCTTCCCTGGGCTCCCTGATCTCATCTCATGGTTTCCAATATCATCTTTATGCTGACGACACCCAGCTTTATCTCTCCACACCAGACATCACTGCGGAAACCCAGGCCAAAAATATCGGCCTGCTTATCCGACATTGCTGCCTGGATGTCCAACTGCCACCTGAAACTGAACATGGCCAAGACCAAGCTTATTGTCTTCCCACCCAAACCCACTTCTCCTCTCCCTCCACTCTCTATCTCAGTTGATAACACCCTTATCATCCCCATCTCATCTGCCCGCAACCTCGGAGTCATCTTCGACTCCTCCCTCTCCTTCTCTGCGCATATCCAGCAGATAGCCAAGACCTGTCGCTTCTTCCTCTATAACATTAGCAAAATTTGTCCTTTCCTCTCTGAGCACACCACCCAAACTCTCATCCACTCTCTCATTACCTCTCGCCTTGACTACTGTAACCTACTCCTCACTGGCCTCCCACTTAGCTATCTATCCCCCCTTCAGTCCATTCAGAACTCTGCTGCACGTCTTATCTTCCGCCTGGACCGATATACTCATATCACCCCGCTCCTCAGGTCACTTCACTGGCTTCCGATCAGGTACCGTATACAGTTCAAGCTTCTCCTACTAACCTACAAATGCACTCGATCTGCAGCCCCTCCTTACCTCTCTACCCTCATCTCTCCTTACGTTCCTACCCGTAACCTCCACTCTCAAGACAAATCCCTCCTTTCAGTACCCTTCTCCACCACCGCCAACTCCAGGCTCCGCCCTTTCTGCCTCGCCTCACCCCATGCTTGGAATAAACTCCCTGAACCCATTCGCCAGGCCCCCTCCCTGCCCATCTTCAAATCCTTACTCAAAGCCCACCTCTTCAATGTCGCCTTCAGCACCTAACCACTACACCTCTATTCAGGAAATCTAGACTGCCCCAACTTGACATTTCATCCTTTAGATTGTAAGCTCCTTTGAGCAGGGACTGTCCTTCTTTGTTAATCTGTACAGTGCTGCGTAACCCTAGTAGCGCTCTAGAAATGTTAAGTAGTAGTAGTAGTAGTAGTAGTAGAATGTCTGGTGGAGAAGGGGCGATCAAGAAAGGGCCCACACAAGCCCAGGGAGGGGAAGGTAAAGGGACCAATAGGGAAAGAACATGCCACCAGGTAGCAGAGGTGGTCTCAGAGGGCAGTCCTCGATTAGAGGGAAAGGTCATACCCTAGGACCCATCAGGACAGAAATAGTAGGAATTATCAGGAAATAACAGTAAGTAAGCAACAGAGCCAAGCTTGGCTGAGAAAGGAAGGAGGTCTTTGCAGGAGAATAAACCACTAGTAACAAACTTTATACAAATAAACAGGGGTGGCTGTGGTACATGTGAGACTACACTTCACATGATGTACTGCTCATATATCTTTGCAGTGAGTGATTACAGCAGTGAAAATCCTTAGAAGTGAAGGCATTAAATACATTTTAGGACTACACTATAAAACTTGTGTAAGGCTTCCGGGGCAGAACATGTGTATCTGATTTTTTTTTCCAAACATGGTCATTTGCTAGATGTTTTTGTGCTCTGTGCATTTATCTTTCTGGCCCATTTTTGGAAAAAAAAAAGTTTAAGTGAGAAGTACACAAAATCAAGGCATTTGGATGTAGGAGGAGCCAGCATTCTTAGTAGACTGGCCACACAGACATCCCAGCAGAGCATTAGGGCACCCTAAGGGGCACTGCAGTGGACTTCACATAAAAGCTCCTAGGTTACACATATCACCATTACCACCTTATATTATATGGGGAGTCCTTCAAAACCTACTAAAAACCTATGGTACTCAATTATATACCACTACAATAGCCTTATGGTTGCAGGTGTCACCTATATATAGGTACCGTAGGTTTTTGGAGGTCTGACACTTTCCGTCACAAGTGTAACAGTTAGAGTGGATTATGGGCCTGGGTTCCCTGCTCTATACTGCACTGCATTGACCACTAGGTTACTCCAGGGACCTGCTTGCTGCTATAATAGGACTTGGCCTAACATCTAAAGCTGTCGTAGAGGCTGGTATGTACTGTTTCTTTCACATCTTTGGAGGGTGAGAAGGGGTCAATGAACACTGGGAGAGTAAGGGATCATTCTTTATTCCTCCGGTGGTCATATGGTCATTTAGGGCACTTTGTTTTGAGGTTTAGTCATTGTTAAAACAGGTCTAGCTCAAATAATCTTTTAGTTTTAGTACTGGATGTTTTTATTTTCTTCCATTATGGCAGAAAAATGTGCATGTGCCAGTCCTGATCAGGGCTGCCGAGAGACTGGGCTAAGCCCAGGGCAAGGCCGCCCCCGGGGACCCGCCCCCGAGGTCATCGTCGTCGCTGCCCCCAGGCCGCCGTACCGCAGTCCCAACCCGCCCCCTCCATCCGCCATCAGGCCGGGCCCCCTGCATTGAAATCATCACAGCGCCTCACCTGTCACCTCGCTCCATGACTGAAAGCACAGCCAGCAGTGGCAGATCAGATTCGCCTCCCTTCGGGCCTTCCCTTCTTGTGTCCCACCCTCGTGGAAGTTACATCAGACAAGGGCGAGACACAGGGAGGGAAGGCATGAAGGGAGGCGAATCTGATCTGCCGCTGCTGGCTGCGCTTTCAGTCACGGAGCGAGGTGACAGGTGAGGCGCTGTGATGATTTCAATGTAGGGGGCCTGGCCCGGTGGCGGACGGTCAACGGAGCCGAGGTTGAGTGAGGTGGGGACTGCGGCGCCGGGACCCCCTTGGAAGCCTGGGCCCAGGGAATTTTGTCCCCCCTGCCCCCCCTCTCGGCGGCCCTGTCCTAATCCCATCCCTAACAAGTCCCCTTGTGATCTGGATGTACTAAAGATGAAATGCATTGATAAATGTATGAAAAATAGGTTTCAAAAATAACAATTTTAACGTTTTGGCAAGCAAAAATGTCCAAATTCTGCTTTATGCCACTTTTAAAACCTTTGTCTCTTGTGAAAATAAGCCCCATATGCCATGTGAAAGTTTGTAAATACCCAGTGTACCTGAATGTACCTCACCTTGAGCTACTATTGAAAAAGTTGTGAGCAAAATCCAAATAAATATATAAAGTCTAAGTGCTTTGAAAATGAGCCCCATGGTGTAATAAAGTCTAAGGGAAAATAGAACCAGCAAGAAATGCAGTATTGTTTCTTTATCTGTGGAACTGAAAACAAAACTTACCAGGAATCTCTACTATACAAGGAAATGACCACAACTTCAGTCCACATGTTTTATGTGTAATTTTCCCTCTGGATACTTTAGCTATTGGGAGAGGAGGATCATCCACAGAAATAGCCTACAAAATTACTTTCAAAGGGTATAAAATGGGATCTTACTAGTAAGGAAGGAAAACCATGTTTCTGGAGCCATTACAAGCAGGAAATTGCACAGGGTCTTTAATAAAAATGAACTTCTATTAAAAAAAAAAACACTCTGAATCACTCTATCCCCACTACTGCAGATTTGCAAATAAAAAATATATGTACATTTAGTCCATAACTTACAAACCAAATCTTACTCAGCAACATGGAATGATCATCGCCTTGTTTTTGTGTAGCCCTAGGTTTACACACTACGAGTTTCCCCAGACTCTGTGCATTCTTTTACAATGGCCTTTTTCTTTGGAATAGTACACCCCTAAACACATGATGTGAATTATCACTTAAGCACTTTAAAGCAAGCCTTAAAGCATGGCTTTTTAGCAAGCTTACCCTCTCTGATTTCTCCCCTTTATCTGGGATCCACAATACACCAGCTTCTGTTTCTCTTCTTGTTACCTACCTTTTATATTGTGTTATGTTATAGAATGATCTTGAATGAATGTTTTTCCTATGCCACAAATGGAGTTCTTTACACTGTTTGTATTTTAAGCTATAAACTGCCCAGCCCTACAAGTCAGATTTGTTCAGTATAGTCAATGACCAATAAATAAATAAAATTACTCCTAAAGCCAGCTGAGAGCATGCACCCTCCACCCAAAGTCCCTCTCAAATCACATGTAGTGTATGTAGATTCATCCTACAGCCCCCGGAGAGTATGCACCCTCTTCTCAAAGCCCCCTAAGATCATGTGCCCTCCTCCCAAATCACCTTTAGAGCATTAACCCTCCTCCAAAAGGCCCCCCACACCATGCACCCTCCATCTAAAGCCCCCCCCCCCCCCAGAGCATTTACACTCTTATTGAAGCCCCTCAGAGCATCCACCCTTGATGGCCCCTAAAACATCCATCCCTCTTCCAAAGCCTCCCTGTAAAAAAAAACACCCATGAATACCTCCCCAAGTGAATCTATCTCCCTCCCAAAAGTCCACCGGAAGAACCCCCCCCCCCCCAAAAAAAAAAGTATCCCCAAGCACATCAAGCCAAGCCCATGGATCCACCCTCAATCCCTGTCACAGTCACCAGTCACCATTTTGAACTGGGGATTGCTGCTGCCCACCATACCATAGAAACACAGACATCCTTTTGGTATGCCCAAAGGAGTCTATGGGGTTTGAAAGGTGTTTGTAAAGGGTGGATGCTCTTTAGGGTGGGATTCTTCAGGAGAAGATGTTCTTCAGGGAGAGGAATATCTTCTATTGAGGGGGGGGGGGGGGGCTTCAGGGTGTGGATGCTCAATGGTACCTGCATCAGTAAGTGTTTGGTACCTGCATCAGTAAGTGTTTAAAAAAAGATGGCCACCCTGGGCTGCATGCATTAATGTGTTAATTATTTTAATAGATGTTAATATTCATTTATTCATTAATCAACATCAGTAATATTTTGCATTGTTGCATGCTAATTCAGCTTAGTACTGCCATACATATCATTTATAGGGGGATGGCTTGTATTCTTTTCTTCAAATTTGCACAATGTATTCCATCTCTGAACCATAGCAGTTGCTTAGATAGAAGGGCATGACATGCAGAAAATAAAAGTAAAGGTTTACCTTGCTACTTGATATGCTTTGTTTAAAAAATAATGAGATATTTGGTAAAACTAGCAAGAGTGTGGTTTATCTCTTATGATTTGTTTCATCTATTAGATGCAAATTCTATAGAATGTGAAAATAAATGTAAAATGTAAATGTTGTTATGTCTAGCTACAACAGTTGACATGTCACAGAATGAATACTTTGAAAATAATGTATCTTTTATACCTTGGGAATGTATTTAGGAGAAAATATTCAAGTTATACTTAAAAGGTTTGACATCAAAGTTTCTTTTCTTTATTTGGGGGGGGGGGGGTCTTTAGTAATGCGTGCTTGCCATAGGTTAACATCCACTACCATGGGGCATACTCTGACATCATGCGGTAGTTTCCAGATTGGCACACACTTCCCATGCACTATATAAAAAACATATTTTTTAGCACTGGGGGCAGAGAGTAGGCATGCCTGTGCGACCATTAATGGGGGAAACAGAAAATGCGGCCATTATACTGCCACGCTAAAAGTGGCCTCAATGAGAGGGAAACCCACATGCTAGTAATACCACAGACCACTTAATGCAGTTTAGTAAAAGGAACCCTTGGTTTGTTGTTGCAGAACAAGACTGACATGTGACAAGGATTCAGTAAAACGTTTAAGAAATAATGTTCTACTCTAAAGGAGATTCAATTTTTATTCTTTGCTGTGATTGTTTATCCAATCAGGCGTGTTGCTTAGGTTACTGGAGTTCAAGGAAGGCAGGTGCACCAAAAGAAAGGTTTGTAATGAAATTGCTTCAGCTACTGATTGACTCTAACAGTAGTACTGAGTTTATCCTGAAGGAGGGGTGGTGTTTCTGTCTTTCTAGTTCCAGTAGTTTGCATTATGGTAGAACATCTGTCATGAGAGGTAAGGTGACGTGAATAGGCTAGATTCTGTATATGACACTTGAAAAATCAGTGCGGTAAAAAAAGCATGCCTAGGCATGTTCTCTAGAATGTGCCTAAATTTTATAGAAGAGGCTTAAATTTGCATTTAGTACATAGAATAGGCCCAGTGCCTCTCCACATGACCAAATTTAGTCATGTCCATTTAGGCCATGTTTTACATAGCGTAAATCCCAACGCCTATATTTGGCACAGAGCTGGTGTATTCTATAATAATGTGCATAGATTTTAGAAACACCCATTCCACGCCCATAACCATGTCCCCTTATCAACTGTGTGACTTTGAGATTTACGTGCACCATGTTAGAGAATATGCTTAGCGAGTTCTGCACGTAAGTTGTAATAAATGCCAATTAGTGCTGATAATTGCTTATTAACATTCAATTAACAGTGCTGATTAGCTGGTTAACCAATTAATTTACGCACATCACACATTTTTATAGAATAAGCTTAGATTTCTGCGTGGAACTGAAGGTGTGATATATATAATTTGAGGGTAAGCAAATTTATGTTTATGTAACAAAGTTACAAATGCTTACTTAAATGTGTTTTCAAGTCTCTTTGAAATACACCAATGTCAGTTGTAGAATGATCTACTCATTGAGTTTCATGCTATAAGGATGGTGCATAAATTGAAAATGCTTGACCTCGTATACATTTTATTTTTACCTGTAAGGGTACATATTAGTCTATCAGAGGTATAGACTTGTACCAGGTTAATGGGCAATTCTATAATTGGGCATCTTGGTTTAGGTGCACTGAGGATGTGCAGTAGGAGACTAGTCTATAATGCCACCAGTTATCATACAGTATGTGCACAATGATGATTCATTTCATTGTTCTTTTTTGCTATAGATGGTGTACACACACACACACACATGAATCTACTGATTTAATCCTATACTGCAAGTTGCTCATTACTGCAGGAAGTTTATTCCTTGCACTGAGCAATTAAAACATATTAATGCAGCAGTGCTTCAAAGCAATTTTCATTCCCATTAATTTTTTTCAGATACTTAATTGACTGACTTAAAATACTGTGCTTGAGAGATTCACCATAATGTATGAATGAAAATAGGTCAGGCTTTCACGAAAAAACAAAACTTGTGGGTCTATTAAATGTTAACTGTAAGTCACATAGAACATATTTTATGGGCAGACTTTCTATAAATTTAAGTAAGCAAGTAACTAACTAACTAAATAAACAAACAAACAAATAAAATCTCTTCTCAACCATCTCTTCTTCAAGTTGAAGATCCATAACCTGTTTAACCTTTCTTCATTGGGAAGCTGTACCATACCCTCTATTGCTTGGTTGAGATGAGGCAGCTGAACTGCATTCATTACTCCAGTGGGTGCCATTCATGGTCCTGGAGGCACTCCAGTCAATCAGGTTTTCAGTATATCCACAATGAATATTCACCTATTCACTAATGAGTTCCTTGATTTTTTCACTAGTTACACTAATATACTTTCTAAATCTAGTACCAGTTCCACTATATTCTTTCTGTCACTCTCTTTTATTTTGCTATTATCTTTATTTTTTATATGCTTGTACAATTTTAAAACAGTGCTTCATGCCTTATTACTCTCTCATTCTACCATTAATTCACATTCTTTCCTCTCAACGGATTCCTACTAACTATTTTTTGAAGGATACATTTGAACTTAGTACACAATAACAGTTTCTTATTTATCTACATACTCCAACTTATATTTATCCTCCGTATACATATAACAGATCTTTATAGGAAATAAAGTTCACAGTCTATTATTGTTATCACAGTCTCTTTAGGTGTTGTTGAATAATATTCCACTTATCTGGCAGATGAACTGTTCAATCCTTCTAACAGTTCATCAGTTTTCACTTTTCTTTAATTTGAAAACTCTCTGATTCTTGATTTCTGGCAATTCAATAGGATCTGTCTCAATACCAATGTTCCCATTAGTTAAAACTTTTCAAGGCCCTACGCGTTTCGCTCCTAGCATCGTCAGGGGCATTGACTAGAAATGAAAGGCATTAAAACAACTTAGAAGCATTTGTACTCTTATAATCTTTATTGCTTCTTACAACATTTACATAAATTTCTGCTATTATCTATTTCTGTGGCTTCTGCCAGTATGGTTCACTTGCCAGTATTCAGGAAAATGGCGACTAACTCCTCTCTCAACACCACTCATGCGCAGTATAATTATGACGCTGTTCATGAATTCAAACCCATTTATATACCCGCCCACTGTACTTCCCTATTCAATATCATAGGTGTCACTGTCCTTCATTCATATATCATTCGTTGTTCTACTTGCATCATTCTCTGTAACACATTGCCTCCTTTGTTGAGATCTATCCGTCTCAGTATTACAAATCTTACTTCTTCTACAGAGTGTTTTTTATAAGCCAATGTTTGACTAAAGGGAATTCTTCTTTTTGCAGTCTTATATTACTGAGATGTTGAGCAACTCTATGTTTCACTTTTTTTATAGTTTGGCCTATGTAAAATAAATCATAAGGACACTTCATATGGCATATATTACAAAAGCAGACTCACAATTGGTTCTAGATTGTAATTGGAATCTCATAGGTCTCTTTTTGTTAGGAATATCTATATACTGTGTCTCAATTGCATATGCATAATAAGTACACCCCTTACATCTATAATGACCTGTTTGATCCTTGTCTCCTGTTTGTTTAACATATTTTAATTTTTCTCCTAAATTGTGTCCTCTTCTATTGGAGAATCTAGGGGATTCACTAAATACCGGATGTAATCTTAACATGGACCAATGTCTGCGTACTATTTGAGTTACTTGTTGAGTATGCGATACATAAGGCAAGATAAATGCAAATCTTGACTCTGCTGATTCATTTCCTTTGTGAAACAACCACTGTCTCTGTGTATTAAATGCCCTCTTAAAGGCTTTGTGTATAACTGGCAGGATACCCTCGTTCCTTAAACCTATTTTTCATCTGTACTGTCTGTTGTACGTGGAGGGGCATAATCGAATGGGGCACCCAAGTTTTCCTGGGGCCATCCTCGCAGGACGGCTCTGTGAAGGGGTGGGGAAACCTGTATCATCGAAACAAGAAGGGTGTCCATCTTTCGTTTCGATAATACGGTCGGGGATGCCCAAATCTCAACATTTAGGTCGACTTTAGAGATGATCATCCTTAGAGATGGTCATCCTCATTTTTTGGTGATAATGGAAACCAAGGATGCCCATCTCAGAAACGACCAAATCCAAGCCATTTGGTCATGGGAGGAGCCAGCATTCATAGTGCACTGGTCCCCCTCACATGCCAGGACACCAACTGTGCACCCTAGGGGGCACTGCAGTGGACTTCACAAATTGCTCCCAGGTGCATAGCTCCCTTACCTTATGTACTGAGCCCCTCAACCCCCCCAAAAAAAAACCCACTCCCCACAACTGTACACCACTACCATAGCCCTTAGGAATGAAGGGGAGCACCTAGATGTGGATACAGTGGATTTGTGGTGGGTTTTGGATGGCTCACATTTACCACCACATTGCAAGTGTAACAGGTAGGGGGGTGGGCCTGTCTCCTCCTGCCTGAAGTGCACTGCACCCACTAAAACTGCTCCAGGGGAGCTGGGTATTACATTTGAGGCTGGCAAGAAAAAAATTAAGTTTTTTTTCAGGGTGGGAGGGGGTTGGTGACCACTGGGGGAGTAAGGAGAGGTCATCCCTGATTCCCTCTGGTGGTCATCTGGTCAGTTCAAGCATCTTTTTGAGGCTTGGTCGCAAGAAAAAATGGACCAAGTCGGCCGAGTGCTCATCAGGGACACCCTTCTTTTTTCCATTATCAGCCATGGACACCCATCTCTTAAGCATGCCCCAGTCCTGCCTTCGCTAGGCTGCTGACACGCCCCGGTGAACTTTGGTCGTCCCCTCGACAGAAAGCAGTTGAGGGCACCCAAAATTGACTTTTGATTATGCCGATTTGGGCGACCCTGAGAGAAGGACGCCCATCTCCCGATTTGTGTTGGATTTGTGTTGGAAGATGGGCGCCCTTCTCTTTCGAAAATAAGCCTGCTAGTCTTCCTTCTGAGAGCATATACTGCGTATGCATAGAAACTGCCCAGCTGGGATTCCATTCTTTAAAGGGACCGGGTGGTGACTAGTATAATGAAGTAATATGTTCCTGTCAGTTGGTTTACGGAATACTTTTGTTATGAATTCCCCTTCACTAAACAATATCTTTACTTCCAGGAATTCCACCTCTCTCTCTCTCTCCTATGTGGGATGTGAATTGTATGTTAGTATCACACCTATTCAAGTATCGTAAGAAATCTTCTAGTGATTGCATGTCTCCATCCCAAACCAGCAATATGTCATCTATATAACGCTTCCATAGGTAAATATGTGTGATAAAATTGCTTCCATATACGAATCTGGTTTCAAACCTATACATGTACAGATTCGCTACCGTGGGGGCTACTGTAGCCCCATGACTACTCCCTTCATTTGCAGGCAATATTCCCTTTCAAACGTAAAGTAATTGTTTGTGATTACTATTTCAGCAATTCTATTTAAAAAATCTTTTTTGATTTGAGAATACTCCATCTCATTCACTTCATGCTGCTTTTTGAGGGATATTAGTACATAATGCTGCCACATCTAGTGTTACTAGTTTGACTTCCTTATTGCTGTTTTGATTTAGGACTTCAAACTGTTGTAATAAATGGGTATAATCCCTTGTATATGATCTAATATCCGGTATAGCTGTATTTACATGAAAATCTAAATATTGAGATAGGGGTTCCATCAATGAGCCTCTTCCATTCACTATTGGTCATCCTGGGGGGTTAGTGATGTTTTTGTGAATTTTTGGTACAAAATATATTTTAGGCACAACTGGGAACTGTCTGTACAGGTATTTCAATTCTTTGTTATTAATGGTACCCTTCTGACAATAGTCTGTCAATACTGAATGTACGTACCCTTGTTGAATACTCTGTCATAGGATCTTTTAACAGAGTCTGGTATTGAGACATCCTATTGAATCGCCAGAAGTCAAGAATGTTGTAAGAAGCAATAGAGTAAAGATTATGAGTACAAATGCTTGTAAGTTGCTTTAATGCCTTTCGTTTCTAGTCAATGCCCCTGACGATGCTAGGAGCGAAATGCATAGGGCCTTGACAAGTTTTAACTGACGGGAACACTGGTATCGAGACAGATCCTATTGAATCGCCAGAAATCAAGAATCAGAGAGTTTTCAAATTAAAGAAAAGTGAAACCTTTTGAGAAAAAGAAGAACGGATGACCTAACACACAGGATTGAACAGTTCATCTGCCAGAAATGGAAGTTAGCAATGGGGATAAGATCACTAGTAAGATTTACTTGAGAGATGAATGGAATTCATAAGGAAGAGTGCAGGGAGGGAAAAGTAATGAAGATTTGCAGTGTGAATACTTTGGTAGGTGAGCAATAGATGTTTGAAATGTATGTGGATGCAGATTGGGGGCTCAATGTAATGACTTGAGAAAGATTGCACAAAAGTTATGTAGCTGCATTTTGATTAGATTGCAGTAGAGAAACATGATAGCATGGAGATCTGTAATGAGTAGGCTGCAGTAATCTGAGTGGGAGGTAATGATAGAGTAGATGAGAATTTGGGTGGAATGCTCAGAGAAGAAGCAAAGGATTTTAGTAATGATAAAAGAAAGAAACAAAACATTTTAGCAGAGGTTTGGATGTGTATAGAGAAGGAAAGAAAGGAATCAAATATTACCTCAACATTACAAGCTGAGAGAAGGGTGAGAGTACCATGCATAGAAACTAGAAAAGAGGGAAGAGGGAAGAGGGGATGTGAGTTTGATGGGATTGAAAAACAAATAGTTGCATCTTGATCATATTAAGGTTAAGATGATGGTGAAACAGCCAGGCAGAGATATCGGACAATAGATAGAGATTTGGGATTGGATTCTTCATTATACGTCTGTCAGAAAGAGGTAGATCTGAGAGCCATGAGTATAAAAATGGTACTGAAATCTAAAACAGAAGACTAGTGCTTTGAGGGAGTACTTTAACTTAAGTGTAGAGAGAAATGAGATGAGAGCATAGGACTGGGCCTTGAGGTGCACTGATTGATAGCAGAATAGAGATGAAGGAAGAACCACCAGATGATACACTGAAAATATAATGGGAAAGGAAGGAATAAAACCTAGATAGTACAGAATCACAAAATCCAACTGAGTATAGTGTGTCTAGATGCTGAAAACAGTGTCAAAAGTGTTTGATAGGTCAAGAAGGAAGACATGAAGGTAAAGACTACTGTACTCAAGATGCAGTTGTATCACAGATTGATATTAAGGCATTATAATCAATGATATCAATTCCTTTCATAATAGTTCCTAACATTCCATGTTCATTTTCTGCCACTACCACATACTGAACTGAGATTTCAACATATTGGCTAACAGTGGTGTAGCTAGGTGGAGCCACATGGGCCTGCCCCCCCCCCCCCCCCCATATTTGGTCTGGCCACCTGGTTGGGTGGCAGGGGTCCCCAACCCCTGCCAGCTGAAGACTTCATCCAGCGCTGGTCTGTGGCAGCGCCGCCGCATTGCCTGCCCTGCACTCTCTTCCCCTTATGTCGGGCAAGCTTCTTTTAGTGATATTGAAAGTTTCACTAAAAGGAGCATGCCAATGTGAGGGGAAGAGAGAGTAAGGAAAATGTGGTGGCACTGGAGACCAGCGCTGGATGAAGTCTTCAGCTGGTGGGGGTTGGGGACCCCCATCAGCCAAGGTATTTGTGGCAGAGGTACTTCAGCTGGTGGGGGTTGGGGACCCCCACCAGCCAAGATGTTTACAGTGGTGGAATGGGTGGCGGAGGGGTGGCGACGAGGTGGCAGAGGAGGCGGCGGTGGGGTAGCGACCAAAATGTACCCCCCATGTTGGGCTCTGGCCCCCTCCCACCTGAATGTCTGACTACGCCCCTGCTCCCACCTCTGCAATAAAGCTTCTTTTCTTCAGATTTCCATTTCCAACCATTGATACAGCTCTCTGAATTATGATGTCTCTTGCCTCGGGGCAATAACTTCTGAAGATCTGCTAACTGTGAGTAAATTGGCTACATGTATTCAATAAAGTAAATTTCACCATTACCACCTTATGTTGTATGGGGAGTATTCCAAAACCTACAAGAAACCTAAGGTACCCAATTATATACCACTGATGTGCCGAGGTTATACTTTTTGGATATTAAAGTTTTAAGGATATTACGTTTTAAGAGGCCTTGACAAGACATTTTGCTGTTTCGAAAATCACTGTATTTGCCATTCGGATTCTGGATGCCTCCATTTTTCCTACCCCTTATTGTCCTAGGAGCTTTTTTCATAACAAATATAGTCAGCCCATCAGGATGCCTCCTAGACCTGAATTCTACCAGGACATAATAGAACTCATAGCAATCATGCCAGGGATATGTCAATTCTTATGTTGCTTTTATGAATTACAAAATGGTCTCATAATGGACTAATAAAAAACATTAAAGGCATATTTCAAGTATTGTTTTACCATAGTACAGATTATGAAGCAGAACTATAGCACCCATATTATGAATTATTAATTGTAGTATCCTCTAATTGATGGGAAGGGTTTAAAAAATAAATTTCATACACAGTTTGCTATTTTTGAACCTTTTTCTACCCTGCACACTTAAATCACTTGCAGCCAGTTAACTGCTGAATATTTTTTTATTTTGTTACATTTGTACCCCGCGCTTTCCCACTCATGGCAGGCTCAATGCTGCTTACATATTGTATACAGGTACTTATTTGTACATGGGGCAATGGAGGGTTAAGTGACTTGCCCAGAGTCACAAGGAGCTGCCTGTGCCTGAAGTGGGAATCAAACTCAGTTCCTCAGTTCCCCAGGACCAAAGTCCACCACCATAACCACTAAGCCATATAACTTCCAGTACCAGCTGTCATACTTTTATTGTCCTCTCCTCCCCCTCCCCCTCTAGTGAAGTCCATACCCCCCTCCCATTCCCCATCCATCCATCAGGAAGGTCCAGTCCCCTCCCACCCCTCAGTAAGGTACCAATCCTCCCTCATTCCTCTTGAATGTCCAAATCCCCCATCTCATCACCCCAATAAGGCAAGATCACTCTTCCAGTCTAGAACTCCTCTCAACCCCTTCCTCTCCCCCCACTTCCCCAACAATACAAGACTCCTCCCTTCCATCCCCCCACAGGTCCAGATCCCCTTCTAATTCCCTAAGTCTTAATGGCCTTCTTCTGGGTCAAGCTAAACTCCCTGGTGATCCAGTGGAGCAATGGAGGCAAGATCAAACCCCACTTGCTCCTGCTCCTTGTGGCTGCCTCTACTAAATGGCTGCCTCAACCTTTCACAGACGTCTCGTGGAACTACCCGACCACTGCAGCCTCAATTATCCCCAGATATTTAGTGACGGGTGCCCAGAGATGGCCCAGCACTTTATATCTAGGGCTAATTCTGTCCACAGCAGTCAGTGTTAAAAATAAATGCTGGAAAATAGAATTCAAGATGGCGACGGTCTGAGATGCACAGCCAGACGCGTCTCAGTCCTTCCTTTTAACGCTGCAAAGCAGGCTCCTTACCTGCTCCACGATATGGGGAAATGGCGAGGCAAAGTCAGGGAGATTCCCTCTCTCCCTGACGGGACAAACCAGCTTCGGCAGACGAAATTGGAGGACTATGGAGTCGCGCTGGGTCCCGGGAGAGTTGTGCCTCCGCTCGAGGAAGCTAGCGCTTCGGCGCTTTCCAGCAGTGCAGACGGGGTTTCCTTGAGCCCCGTCGAACGTGCGGCTCCCCCGCAACCAGGAAATCAAAATCTTCTGCAGAGCCCTTGCCTTCCAGCCCGGAATGGACAGTGGAACGCTCAGGGAGGGAGCCTGTCGGAGACAAGTCAAGACCAGGGAGCTATCAGCTTTGAAACTCCAAAGGTAACATCGTCTCCTGTGCTGTCGATACAGACAGTGAGTATTTTGGAGCAGGCTGCTAAAGCACCGCTTCCTGAGTTGCAAATGGGAAATATGGAAAAACCAGCCGTAGTGACTTTAGAGTCACTATCAGGCTTATTTTCAAAGCACTTTGGGAGGCTAAGTTCCATAGGTTTCTATGGAACTTTGGGAGGCTAAGTGCTTTGAAAATATGCCTCTAAGGGACTTAACTTTTACAACATACTCTTCCCTACAATCTCTAGTAGTTAAGAATGCTACAACAATAAAGACCTTATCTGAAACTGCACTCTCAATATTGGAAAAGACTGATTCTCAAACCTCGGAAGTAAAAGTTCTTACCGAAAGAACTTCTAAAATGGAACTTGTGGTTCAGGCAATGGTTAAAGATAAGAATTTTACTTCTAGAAGGTTGGAACATCTTGAAAATCAGTCTAGAAGATTAAATTTAAGACTGATAAATTTTCCCAGTTCACCCTTGGTCACACCTATACAAATGGTAAAGAAATATCTTGTTGAAATATTGGGTATGTCAGATACCTCTTTGCCACCTATAACTCGAGCTTTTTATTTGCAAACGGATACACCTAGAGTATCAGGAGAATTTCCTCAGGTTTGCAGGGAGATGAATTTGACGACCTTTTTGGAATCATCCCTGGAGGTTGTGACCAAGCGGGCAACATTACTGGTCTCATTCGCTTTGGAATTAGATAGGGATGCAGTATTGAGACTTTCCCTGAGACATTTGGATTCAAATTTTTTGGGGTCTAAAATAAGAATCTACCCTGACCTATCGAGAGAAACCCAGAAGAGACGCAAGGCCTTTTTAGCTTTGCGTACAAGAACTTTGGCAATAGGAGCAAGTTTCCTGTTGAAATTTCCCTGTGTATGTCGAATTGTATTTCAGTCTAAACAGTTTCAATTCTTTGACCCCAAACAATTGGAGGAATTTTTAGTAAGTAGAGAAGAGATAAATGTGAGGGTTTAGTCCCATATGTTCACTGTTTTTCGAACTAGGAGGAAACACCCAGGACGGGTGCATCGTTATGAAAAGTTTATTGTTCAAATATTTCCTTTAGATTATTAGTATGTAATCTTACATCTTGGATTAATTTCCTCAACTAGTGGTCGATATTCAAGCTGTAACTTGATTTAAGAAATTTACATTTATTGTAATAATTTTGGTTTTGTGTATTATCATGCATAATAGTGATTTATGTTTGTTAAAAAGTTTAATAAAACAAAAATGTAAAAAAAAAAATAAATGCTGACCGCCATGGGTTGATTATCAGCCAATACAGTTTTGATATAATTCTGGTAAAAATCATCTGAATAGATTTGCAGCTTTCAGCTGTATTTGCTCTTTTGCCTTGAAATTCTCTTCCTCAGGAACTTAGACAAGAACTCAGACATTTAAAATAGGCTTGGGAACCTAGTTGCTTTAAGAAAGCTTTTGATCCAAACTGAGTTGGATTTCACTATAGGGAATTTTGGAACATCAGATTAATGCTTGAAACACAATTTGGGATGGTATAATTTCTTGGAGTCTTGTTTTGACAGGAGCAGCTACTTAAACTGTAATTAATTCCCTTATGTGTGCCGCTTTTTCATGGTCTGATGGAAGATTTATTCTTGTGCTCTTTATTTCCCTTCCTGTTGTGTCTGTCTATGTTGTGTTGTGTGCCTTGGTTAATGTGATTCTTTTTTGTATCAGTTGTTTGAAAATACTTGTCCATGAAAAGCAGTATATCAAATAATCTAAAATAAATAAATATATTCAACCAAAAGGATAGATTTTAAGTCTTTTTGTTTCTCTCTTTCTGGTTTTGCACTATCATTTTGTTGTATCAGGGTTTAAGGTTTAAGCCTTTAGAGGTAAATATTCAGCCAGTGGTGGTTGTCACTGGTGTTATACCTGGATATTAAATACTGGGCTATGTCCGAACACTGGCATTGAATATCCAGGTATGTGCAACTGGCTACCAATTATCTTGTTAAGTGTGAAATATGGCACTTAACTGCATAAGTTAAACCAAAGATAGTGCTGTGTGTGTGCTTTGTTTTTTAAATTTAAACTCTCCCAATATTCATTCGGCGACGGTGAGCATTTTTTAAAATGCCTAATGTCACCGGCTAGTTTTGCCCTCAATATTCAGTGCCAGGCCATGTCCAGGTATGAGCACTGGATATCAGGGGCTAAATGAGAATGGCCTGGCTGTCGAAGGTTATGCGGATCTGGTCGATATTTACCTGGGGCCCACATCAGAAAGGTATGCAGGCCCTGGCTGAATATTGGGCCAGGACCCGCATAAAAAAAATATATTTTCTCCCTTCCTGCTCCCTCCACCCCAATGTGTGGCGGTACTCCCCAACAGAAGTCCCCCTAAATCAATATCGCCCTCCCATCCCAACCCCAACCCCCACCTCCATTCTCACCTCCTGGTAAGGATAAGACCTCCCCCCCCCCCGGGGCCTACCTGACCTCCCTAGTGGTCCAGTGGACTGTTGGGGGTAGGATAGAACCCCCATAACTCCTGCCCCTAGCTGCAGGATCCTAAAAATGGCTGTCACAACTAATGTAATTCTTAAAAATCAAGATCCCACACCTTCTACACACTTAGAAAGGGTTAGTTGCTGAGCCTGACCATAACCATTTTAGGATCATCTGCATAAGCATAAAATATGATAAATCAAAATGTTTTACTGTTTTTTGTAATGGTGATAAAAATATTATAAAGAAATGTAGAAATGGGGACTCCAACATTTCAATAATTTCTCGCTAGACAAAGACTTGGTATATTATACTTAAAATCTTCTATTGTACATAAAGGAACCAATCCATTGTTTGGCAGGCTTAACAATTCCCAGTTCCTTACAATACATCTTTCAAGCAAACTATCTAGTAATGAATAATGAAAAGCAGCACTTAAATCAACAGAGATCAATGGACCTTTTTTCCCCTTTATCTCTCCAATAATAGATTTCATCTAACATTGTGATTTACAAAGCTGGATCCTTTCCTAAACCCCACTACACCAGAGTTCAAGATATCATTATTATCAAAAAAAACCCCAACTTATTTAGGTCATCACATCCCCCCCCCCTTTTTTTACAAAGTCACACGGCAATGCCAACACAGCCCCCTTTTATAACATGGCTTTGTAAAAGGGGAGGAAGGACATTTTAGCTAATATGGGTATATTTGAAATTGACCTAAAATTTTTGCACATACCTAAGTGTAATTTCTGTTTTGCTTATTGATTTCACCACGTCTTCCTTTGAAGAATTGCTTAGACTTGCTAAAAGACGACCACTTAGACCGTGAGCTCTCCAGGGACAGAAAAGTACCTACTGTACCTGAGCGTATAGAGCTTTAATGGCTTGCAGGTGGTATAAAATAATGTTTGTTTGTTTTTTTTAATACATTGGACTTTTTTTCAAGTAAAAAATATTGGGAACAGATTAAGGGCATTTGTGAGTTGCTCAGTTCACTTACTAATCCCCTAACTCTATCCTACCCAATAGGAGAAAATGCCTCCAGCCAGGACATTATATTTGGAGAGCTCTGAAATGAAATGAAATCAGCCAGTGGAAACATGGATTTGAAAGTAATGATTATTTGTTAAAAAAATATTTTTCCAAAGTATCTGTGGCGAGAGATCTAGAGCATGAACTAGGCCCACAGGTCCATTATGACATTAATTTTTAACTTTTTGAAGCAGCTGTTGGTTTAGCTGTGCTTTTCACAATAGTAAGTTGCTCTTTGCTCATAAGTAAGTTACTCAGGTAATCATTTGATGCTACTCTCCGTTCCACTTTATCTTTAAGTAGACTGGATCTTCTCCAGACCCTTTCTAATTTTCTTATCTTCATGATCTCATTTAAGATTGAGGAAAACCTAGAAATTCAACCAGGAGACTCAATACAGCTGTGTTTCTACAATGTGCATACATCAGGGGTTCAAGAAAGCCAATTATTTTGAGGTTGAATAAATTTACACAGAGCCTGTCAATGCAAAAATCATTCACTGTTTGACCTATATATTGTCCACATATATAAACTCTGTGTAAATTTATCCAGCCTCAAAACATTTGGATTTCTTAGAGCTCTGATGCAGGGGCCATTGTGGAATAATTTATATGTCAGGTCTTCTGGTTGAATTTCCATGACTGACTGTCATTGTGAAAAATACGATTGATTTCCTTGATGGACTTCTAAAAGGTGTCCTCCACTTTGGTCATCTCCATTCCTTCTTTGACATGGCTACATATGTTTGTTCAACTGTTTTCTGTCAACATCTCTACCACCATGCTAGTTGCTATTCTCCAATTCTCAAGTAATTGTTCAATATCCTTGAACAACAACCTCCCAACTTCAATGTCTCCTTTTTCGAAACATCCACCTTGGCTTTGCCCCTTATTTCCTTCCACACACGACTTGAATACAGGCATTTACCTGTGGTCTTGCCATATAAATCTAGGCTTCTCCTTATAAAACATTACCCCCTTTATGCCTTGTCTTATTTCACTAAACTGAAAACAAGGTGCTTTTCTTCCTGCTTGCTAGGCATTTCTCTGGCACTTTTTAAGAGAATAAAATATATATTTTAATTTACAACATCAGACTTTTCATTTTTATATGTTCTGTATGTTGCATTATTCCATGTTGATAATATTCCCTTATTTTATTTATAGCTGTTTCTATGTATCTAGTTGATTTTGCTAATCATATCTAACACAAGAGAAGAGCCCAGTGATAGATGAATGTGAAATTAATACTAATTTCATGATACCTTTTATCATTCATGCTGTATGTATTCTTTCTCCATGGATTTCAATGTAATTAAATTAGGAGCAGAAATGATCTAAGATCTCACTGCCTGCATTTTCTCTAAACAGATAAAGTGAGGCATGTTTGTTTTTAATGTGCCTGTGGCTTATCGGTGCTGTTGTTAAAGAGCAGCCACATTCTCAGGCAGACTACAGGTGTTGTTGACATTTATGGATTCTATTATCTTTAAATGGGCTTCCTTTGAATCAAGATTGCATTCAAAGGCTGTCTTTCAAAACAATTTTATTTCACTTTGAAGAAAGAATTTTGTGCCAAGGCAGCTTACATTTTAACAGTTGGTATGAGGAAAAAAAAGGAAAAAATAAAATGAAAAATAAAGATATGAGCTTTAGCTAAGTATTTAATATGAAGTACTCCAGAACATATTTGCCAGTTCTTCCTGTTTCATTTTCTGACATTGTGTGCATTGCCATGAAAACATGAAGACTGGTGATAGAAAATTCTATTCAATCTATGCAACTGCCTTCATGTTCACACTATAGACAGTGTTCACTGGTCCTCACTTAGACCACACTCAGGGTTAAACTTCCCTATTTGTCCTGAACTGAAAGTGGGGAGGGTGTAATTGGAGAAGAGGAAATCTACCAGATCTTTGAGGACAGGACTAAGGTCACTCAAACACATTCTTTTTACCAGAATTGATGTTCAACAATTAAAAAAAAAAAACCACAACCTGTACTTTTGTGATCAACTATACTCTGGTGATCAATTTGTAAAGTATACATTTTCTCAAAGTTAGAAGTCTCTGTTTTATTGTCTTATGGGTACATTTACTAAGCTATGTAAGCATCTACGTGCCCAACACACGCCAAAATGGAGTTACCACCCGACTACCGTGTGGCTCTTGTGGTCATTTCATTTTTGGAACATGTCCGATACGCACATCTGAAAAATATTTTTTTTATTTTCAGACAAGCGTAATGATGTGCATTTGATGTGCATAGGTCAATACTGTCCGGATTCCTTACCGTTAGGTCAATGGCTGGTGGTAAGGTCTCAGACCCAAAATGGACACGCAACAATTTTGATTTTCATTTTCGGCAAAATAAAGAGGCCTTTTTCACAGGCATACTGAAAAATGGATTGGCGTGCACCGAAAACCCGTGCCTACACTACCGCAAGCCATTTTTCAGCATGCCTTTGTAAAAGGACCCCTAAATATTCTCTTGTTATCAGCAGAACACTTACTTGGATCTCCTGAGAGCTGCTTTTCCTTCAGTGATTGCCCCATAATACCTAAAAATGCATTACTGCCTTCCCTGTGACCTCAGTTTCTGAATTGCAACTGGATTAGTTGACAAAACTTCTTCTCCAACACAGTTTGGTGCTGCTATGGGTTACCAAGAGGTGGGAAGTGTCACTCCCAAAAATAGCTTGCCACCCCATTTTCAGGCAGTGCTTCTACCACTGCTTCTTCAGTTCAGTGCCATGTTTCTTAATTCTTTTTCCTTACAGGTTGCAGCCATGCTGGCTCTTCCACTTCCTCCTTCTGACTCATCAAAGTTCAATGAGGTCTTTGAAGCACATAATGATCTGTAGAGTACACTTGACTTTGTCATGTGGGAGCTGAAACTGAACATGTTTGGGACAGTTCCAGGGCTTGAGCTGGAGCATGCTGAGACATAAGTGTACATGTTGGTACGCATTTGCACTGGAGTGCAACACATGACTGGAGAATAGCTGGCATGAAAGCAGGTCCAAAATAAAAGAGAGGCACAATAAAGCTACAGGAGCAATCCAGAGAACAGGAAACAAAGCAGCCAAAAGAACCAACCAGTGGCTGAATAGTCAATTAAAGTTTATCAAAGGCAACCTTTGATTTAAAAAAAAAAGTGCTTATATGGTCATACCATGTGTTAATAAAAACCCAACATATTTCGGCAACAAACTGCCTGCATCAAGAGAATATTAAGTCTCTATCATACGGACATATAACATTTAGGAAGGAATTCATTAAATGGCACTGAAAAACTTACATGCTAAGCCCTATTCTATAAATAGAATAGCATTTGGTGCAGATCCAGTGCTTAACTTTTGGGCACTGCACTTATGTATGATAAAAACAGGTGTAAATGCCAGCACCCAACTTAGGTGTACTTTGGACAAATTCTATAAATCCGCATGCAACATTTTGTAGTGACCCTGACTCGGCCTTTTTCAGATAGGCGTAATTGAAGTTTTGTGCTGTGCTTTATAGAATATATATATATGTGCTTTATAGAATAGCGTGATGCAATTGCAAATTGTTAAAACTGCCAATTACTATCAATAATTGTTTGCTAGCACCAACTTATTGATGTTTCTGAGCTCATTAGTCAATTTTTTTTGCGTGCGCATCTCTGATGTGCGCACAGAGATGAACATGGAAATGTGGGCATGATATATAGAATCTGGGGGTTAGGGCAGAAAAGTTACTTACACTGGACTCCTCAAAACAAGTATGAGTAGCTCTAAAAACAGCTAAAAAAAATATGCATTTTGATGCATACAAGCACTTTTTTTTTTTTCAAAGGTTGCTTTTAATAAATTTCAATTGACTATTCAGCCACTGGTTGGTTGTTTTGGTTCCTTTTTCCCTGTTCCCTTGCATGAGAGCAGAGCCATGCAGAGAAAGAATGATCTAGCTCACAAGTGAGTGCAGGGAAAAATATTTTGCACTGGAGAACTCCTGCTTGTTGGAAATCTCATCTTTTAACTCACTTTGTGGAAATAGTGTAACTACAGGTGGACCTGAGTGAGCACAGGCCCTCCCACTCTTGGCTCAGGCCCAACCAGCAGCAGTGCCTCACTCCTCCTTCTCCCTTTCCTTCTCCTTAACCCTCTGTCACTCTCCAATGTACCTCCTTGCCTTCACTGCCTGTGCTGACCCCACTGGCTTCCCTCTGCCGTGTCCCACCAGTGAGGAAACAGAAAGCAACCTCAGCAAGGGTAGGAAGCCACACAGAGAAGCTTGCAATAAATATGAATCATTGCTGCCACTAGGGAGGGGGGAAGGGGTGTTCAGAGAGAGGAGGAATTTCATGTCTTGTGTTTATGGGGTGTGGAGGGGGAGGAGATGCAGACATGTTGGGACCAAGGGTAGAGGGAGTGGGAAGGAAGAGAAAGGGAAAGATGTTGGATGAAGGAGCAGAGGGAAAGGTTAAAAAAATACTATATATAATCTACGGAGAAGATGTTGGGAATTAAAAAGGAGATTCTGTACTATGGAAGGGGGGGGGGGGGGGGGGGTTGCAGAAGGGCCCACTCAAGTTTACTCTGGCCCATCCAGTATAGCAGATCTGACTACGCTCCTGCTTTGTGGCTCATTTTGTTTCATTAATGAGCAGTACTGGTGATGCTAGAATATGAATTATGTTTGAGGAGATTCTTTTTCTTGCTGCTACTAATGTGCTACTGTCTATTGGAATTTAATCTGGCACTCGTGTGGTTTGAAACCTGGTTATCTACCCTTTTGTGTTTGTTTTTATTCAATAAGATTGGAATGTTACCTGAAAAGAACGTTAACTAATTCTGTTCCCAGCTTTTAGGTTGAATGAAGTGAGTGCTTCCACAGGACTGGTGTGTGTCGAACAAAAGATTACTATCCATTCCATGAATTAATACACTTTTTTTGGAAGAAGAGAGACCTGCAGACTAAAGGAAGTACTGGATTACCCTGTCCATTTGCCAAAATAAATGTCAGCCTAGTCTTCTACACTATCTGTTTCACTACCCACATAAGACCTGCTGAATATTGGTGGACGACCAGCTCAATAGAGCAGTGGCGTTTCTAGGGCGGCTGACACCCGGGACGGATCGCCGATGTGCCTCCCTCCTGGGTGCAGCGCCCCCCCTGGTGAAACGAAACCTCCCCCCAGCGAAATGACACCCCCCGGGTGCATTTTTACCTGCTGGGAGGTGCCACGCGCCTGTCGGCTTCGCTCGGTCTATGCTCCCTCTGCCCCGGAACAGGAAGTAACCTGTTCCGGGGCAGAGGGAGCATGGAATGAGCGGCGCCAACAGGTGCGTGGCACCCCCCAGCAGCGTGCAACCGGGGCGGACCGCACCCACCGCCCCCCCCTTAGGAACGCCACTGCAATGGAGTTAAACTGGGTAGGAGTCTCTTCTCAATGCTTAATCCCTTTTGAATATCAGGCCTAAAAAAGTGATTCTATAATTGTGTGCCTATAAATAAGCACCCAGAAGGCATTTTCTAGGAGGCCATTATATAAAAGAATGTAGGTACTTACTTTCCTTTATAGAATACTGGTGCAATAACACCTTTGTAAACAGGACCCCAAGACTCTCTTTACCTCTGAGAAAATTCATGAAAAAAAGTTATACTTCCAGAAAATGAGAGAAGTCAAGCCCTCTTCTCTTATCCAACCCACAGGATCTCAAGACAAACAGACACATATGAGCAGTGGATGAAAAGTTTTAGACTTTTTCTCCTCTCCTGAGTTACCAAAAAGAAAAGGGAGGAAGTCACATTCTGTGGGCTGACAGCTCATGACCCACATACAACAGCTCCTGTGATGTGTCTCTGCCTTCGGTTGATCACTGCAGGAGAGAAAGAAGAATATGTTCCCATTCTTCACCACTACCTCTGCACCACTGAACTTTTTCAGAGCACACTGGGGGGTCTCTGCACTGTTTTCTGCATAGGGCATTCTGGCAGCTTTCCAAAGGAGGGGAAGGGTGTTCTTATGAATAGAACATACCATCTGTTAGCATTTCACCAATATCTCCATTGCAAAGAGAAACTATTCAGTAAGGAATCCAATTAGCTTCTTACACATTTGTCTACAATTTCAGTTTAAAATTTTTTTTAAATATTTTGATCATTCTGAGCACCAGAGTTGTTTCTGAGCTTCAGTACACAGAGTTAAGCTTGCTTTTGCTAGAACATACACAAAAGGGATGTTGAGTAAAAAAAAAAAAAAGTGCTAAAAATATCTGTGAAAGAAATCTGCTTAGATAGTTAATGGTTTGATGTCTGACTATATGAAAGGTTTCTAATATGCTCCCCCGGGTTGCAGTTAATATCATACTATCTTAACTTAATTAGTAGTAGGTCTTGAAATATATGAACCATAAAGACACTATCGCAAACTGTTGTATTCTGGCCAGAGTAGAAATTTCATTTAAAATGTTTAAAATGCATTCTGAGATGTACTTTTCTGATAACAATTGTTCCTTCCCTTTCAACATTTGATCATGATCTCAGTCTATCAATCTCAATAGTGTGACTTAACCCTAAGGGATACATTATCAATAGGATATCTATCTGATGAGCCTGTACAGAACAAGATAATTTACAAACACAAGGTACCCACATACATTGAGCTTGAACATAAACTTCCCAATGTTTAACCACAGTGGTCAGAGGTTTTTTTAAAATGCTAGCTACCGAGGTTAAATATGATCTTGGATATTCAATACAGGAATATGGATACAGCCAGTGCTGAATATCTGGATTCACATCCTATTTCTATATATGGTTCTGAAAATCACATGCACAAATATGGCCATGTACCAAATTTATATGTGCAATTTAATTGATTATCGAGCCAATTAGTGCCAATAATTAGATGCTAATAATCAATTATTGGTACTGATTGAAATTTGCGCACACATCTTTAGGTGCTGGGATCTGTGTATAAATTTTATACACAGATCCAAAAGGGAGTGTAGCCAAGGGAGGGGCATGAGCGGATCAGGAGCATTCCTGGAATTTACAAGCAGGTTTATATAAGGGAGACCTGCGCACAATTTAGGCTTGAGAATTTCCACCATGTTTTACTTGGTGCAAATCCAGGCACAGATCCCAGCGTCAAATGCTACTCCATAAATGGCGCCCAACTCTGAACACCGTTTAGAGAACAGTGCTTAGTGTGAAATTTTATTGGCGCCAATTCTTTGGTCCCAGATATAGTATTTTGGCCTCAGAGCAGACCAACAGCTCTATCTATTTAGCAGCAATATTCAAGCCACTAATTGGTTAAAATTAGTATAGCCTTTCGGTGTTCTAACTTTTCCTGGTTATGCAGATAGAGGACTGAATAATCCCCGCTAACTGGATATTCTCCAGCCCCATCCAAGCCCCACCCGGGACCACCCCAGAACTATCAGGATAATGTTGAGGTGGTCAAAGGAAATATTCAGCTGTGCTATCTGGTTAGTGACACTCAATAGTTCACTGGCTGCTACTTATCAAGTTTAACATCACCTACTAACTAGATAAGGGGTCCTTTTATGAAGCTGCGGCAAAAGGGGGCCTGTGTTTTTGACGCACGTCGAGGCCCCCTTTTACTGCAGTGGGTAAAGGTTTCTCTTTTCTTAAAGAAATGGCCGTGAAGCAAGTAAGCCACTTGCTGCATGGACATTTGGGGGAGGAACACTTACTGCTACCCATTTAAATGGCGGTAAGGGCTCCCACACTAATCCAACAGTAACCAGGCAGTGCACGGCACTGCCCAATTACCACCGGGTACACACTGGTGCTACAAATATTGAAATATTTTTGCAGCGCCGGAAATGGTGCATGGTGAGGGAGGGAACTGCCACTGAGCTGCTGCAGAAGCCCGGTGGAACTACCCTTTTAGCGAGCAGTAAACCGCTCTGGGCTTACAGCCACTTTGCAAAAGGGTTCCTAAGAACCTTAGAATGTTGACCTCAGGGTTATTATACAGGTAAATATATGCACGTATATCTAGGCAATGGAAAATGGGATACAAACTTATATGCGTTAATGATATATCATCTACAAACACACATTTTGAAAATCTAAAATATTTTCTAATGCAGAATATGTTTTTAGGTATCCTATTTTGTGTGTGTTATTAAAGTATACATACTTTCAGGCTGTGGAAAATCATCTTAAATGGGTTGCCTCTATTTTCGCCAGTGTTAAAAAAAATGAGGGGCTCTTCTAAACTGTGGTCATTTTTTTCATCTACCCAATAGGTAACGCAAATATTACCATGTGTGCAAAGGCTATGCAGTAAATGCAAGAGATGTAAATATTGTACAGGGTTTAGCAGCGGCACCATGTTACAAGCTATGCCTGATAGCATGGATGTTCCAGCTGCACTTTTCCCACTCAGTATCCCTCTCTCAATACTCCTACATTTGGCACCCTACACCAAACCCAAGCCCCATTGCAATAATTGCACTCCCACAAACCAGAACCTCGACCCTCCAACTTACATCTGATTCTCATTCCTAAAGTTGAACACTGATATGTAAGCCAACTAAAACCTAGTGTAAATGTCGGTTCTCAACTTGTGGCATTTTGGTGCATAAATGGTGCTATTCTATAAAACTGCACACACGTCCCTGACTCACCCATGCCCCTCCCCTGGCAACAACTCTCATTCAGTTGTGCTCTATGAGATGTGGAGGGGCATAATCGAACGGGACGCCCGAGTTTTCCTGAGGATGTCCTCGCAGGGCGTCCTGACGAAGGGGCAGGGAAACCTGTATTATCGAAACAAGATGAGTGTCCATCTTTCGTTTCAATAATATGGTTGGGGACGCCCAAATCTCAACATTTAGGTCAACCTTAGATATGGTCATCCTTAGAGATGGTTGTCCCCGGTTTTTGGCGAAAATGGAAACCGAGGATGCCCATTTCAGAAATGACCAAATGCAAACCCTTTGGTCGTGGGAGGAGCCAGTAGTGCACTGGTCCCCCTGACATGCCAGGACACCAACCAGGCACCCTAGGGGGCACTGCATTGGACTTCACAAATTGCTCCCAGGTGCTTAGCTCCCTTATCTTGTGTGCTAAGCCCCCCCAACCCCACACAACTCTACAACACTACTATAGCCCTAAGGGGTGAAGGGGGGCATCTACATGTGGGTACAGTGGGTTTCTGGTGGGTTTTGAAGGGCTCACATTTACCATGACAAGTGTAACAGGTGGGGGGTGATGGGCCTGGGTACGCCTGCCTGAAGTGCACTGCACCAGGGACCTGCATACTGCTGTCAGGGAGCTGGGTATGGCATTTGAGGCTGGTATAGAGGCTGGCAAAAATATTTTTAAAGGTTTTTTTTAGGGTGGGAGGGGGTTAATGACTACTGGGGGAGTAAAAGGAGGTCATCCCCAATTCCCTCTGGTGGTCATCTGGTCAGTTCGGGCACCTTTTTTGAGGCTTGGTCACAAGAAAAAATGGACCAAGTAAAGTTGGCCAAGTGCTCGTCAGGGATGCCCTTCTTTTTTCCACTATTGGCTGAGGACGCCCATGTGTCAAGCACGCCCCAGTCCCGCCTTTGCTATGCTTACGACATGCCCCCAGGAACTTTGCACGTCCCCTCGACGGAAAGCAGTTCAGGACGCCCAAAATCGGCTTTCGATTATGCTGATTTGAGCGATCCTGTGAGAAGGACGCCCATCTCCCGATTTGTGTCGAAAGTGGGCGCCCTTCTCTTTCGAAAATAAGCCTGTTAGGCACTCAGGATTATAGAATAACACCCAAGCAGATATGCACACAAATCCAAAATTGTTGCTAATTAAGTACAATTATTGACTGTTAAGGCTCATTAATTCATACTCGATAGCTCATTAAGGGCCTATTTCCAAGCTGCGGCAAAAGGGGGGCCTATGTTGGTGTCATTGTATGATTTTCACACACGCAGAGGCCCCCTTTTACCGCAGCAGGTAAAAGGGAAGTCTCTCTTTCCTGCAGGAAATGGCTATGTAGCAAGAATATGATGGTGCGCCAGGGGTGGGAAGTACCAAAGGGCTGCTGCGGTAGCCCAGCAGTACTTCCTGTTTAGCAAATGGTAAGCCTGCGTTGGTGCCGCTGCATAGTAAAAGAGGCCCTAACTAATTTAGGGGCCCTTTTACTAAGCTGTGGTAAAAAGTGGCCTACACTAGTGGGGGCACATAAAATTAGTGCACGTTGAGCCATTTTTTTACCATGGTGAGTAAAAAGGCATTTTTAAAGTGGGGCAGTAAATGGCTGTGTGCTAATATTAAAACTAGTGTGTGGCTATTTACCGCCTGAGCCCTTACCACCACCAATTTACTTGGCGGTAAGGGCTCATACACTACTCATGCGGTAATCAGACAACACGCAGCAGTGTGACCATGTTGCTAATTGACGCCGGGAACGCCCCCATAGTAGAAAATATAACATTTTTTTGTGCCACGGGAAACAGTGTGCGCCAACTTTGGAATTACCGCCAGGTGTCCGTGCTACCCCGGCAGTAGTTTCGATTTGGCACTTGCTACCCACACAGTAGCCCTACCGCAGCTTAATAAAAAGGCCCATTAGTGTGTCCATATCTGGGATAATTCCTTAAGAAAATGGATAATTAAAGAACAGTTCTTACCTCACTAGGTACTGTATTAGAAAATTGGATTTATTGATTTTCCTTACTCCATTTTGATATATTTAGTCTTCTTGTTGCCATTCTGGTCGTTGTGAACCAGTTGTCTTTTTGTCATCTGGGATCACCCCCTTGTTAGGTAATTAATGCTGGGTTTTTAATACATGGAGGGGCATTTTCGATTTGTCTAAGTCCAAATTTGAATGATTTGCTAAAACATCCAAAATTCAAGTGAGGAATATAGCCATTTTCAAAGCAGAAAAACATCTATCTTTTTTCTTTTTTCAAAAATGGCTGTTTCCTAGATGTTTTTGTTCTCTGTCCATTTATCTTTTTGGTCCAGTTAAAAAAAAAAGTCCAAGTGAAAAATGCACAAAATCAAGCCATTGGGATGTAGGAGGAGCCAGCATTCTTAGCAGACTGGCCACACAGAAATCACAGAAGAGTAATGGGACACCTTAGGGGGGCACTGCAGTGTACTTCAGATAAATGCTCCCAGGTACACATCTCACCACTGCTCCCATATCTTGTCTGCTGAGCCCCTCCCCCCAAAAAACCCACCCAAAATCCACTTTCCACAACTGTACACTACTACAATAGCCCTTATGGGTGAAAGGGGCACCTATATGTGAGTACAGTGGGTTTCTGGTGAGTTTTGAAGAGCTCACAGTTTCCACCACAATTGTAACAGGTAGGGAGAGGTATGGGCCTAGGTTCAGCTGCCTGCAGTACACACCCATGACTAGACTACTCCAGGAACCTGCATGCTGCTCTAATGGACCTCAGTATAACATAGACTGACATAGAGGCTGGTAAGTGATGCTTTAAATCACATTTTGGGGGGATTGGAGTGGGTTAATGACCACTGGGGGAGTAAGGGGAGGTCATCCCTGATTACCTCCAGTCGTCATCTAATCATTTAGGGCACTTTTTATGGTTTGTTTATTAATAAAACAGGTCTAGACCAAAACATCCACCTTATAGCCCTGGGTGTTTTTGTTTTGTTCCATTACGCCTAGATCCCGCCCTTGACGCACTCCCTTGTGATTTGAACACACTTCTGACGGACTTCATTTTTAAAAAGTCTAAAGATTGGTTTTGTGAGAAAATGTCCAAATGCAGGTTTATGCCATCTTTTAGAAGTTTTCCTGTTTTGAAAATGAGCCCCAAAGGCTCCCATTTCATCACAGTAGACAGTAGTGTGGGATTGCATTACTGTTTAGCACTCTGAAAACCCTGTTTTAGCTATTTAATGCAGGTTAATAGGAGGGCCTCTAAGAGACCTGTCCAATGAAACTTTCACTAAAAATCATTTTGTATTCACGCACAAAAAAATTTAATAAACACATTATAATGCCACAAGTAAAAAAAAATCACTGACAGTATTCATAATATTATCATATATGAAAACTACAGAAATGTCTTGACTAAATAGCTTCAACATGTTACTTCCTGAATGGTACCTTAATAGCATGGGCACTCTAAACTGATCATGATAAATTATCTTTTCCTCTTTTCTCCTTTTGCTAGCTTCCAAAGGCTATACAAGTATGTCTGGCAGATGAAGCTGTTTGTAACTGCTCATGGAAGTAATAGGAAAACTACTACGCTCCAGGAGAGGAGGTGAAAAGAGAATGGATTTTGAGGAAAACAAGACACGTTTGGAATCATGTGTTTGTGTGTCAGGTTTTTTTGAAGATTTTTATGAGAATGCTTGGTTAGTAACAGAAGAGTGAACAAAGGAGGCAACCCCAGAAGGAGTCTGATAGTGCAGTGGCGTAGGAAGGGGGGGGGGGGTGTCAGCTTCACTGGTTCCCTGCTCTCTCTGCCCCGGAACAGGTTACTTCCTGTTCCGGGGCAGAGAGAGCATGGAACCAGCGGAGCCGACGCAGCTCCCAGCGACGTGCACTCTGGGCGGAATGGCCCTCCCACCCGCCTGCCCCGTTTTCTATGGTAGTGGTAAGCACTCCGGAGGGGGGTTGTGCCGTGCTGCACCCGGGGGGGGGGGGGGTGCGAAGCGGTGACCCGCCTCGGGTGTCAGCTGCCCTCGCTACGGCACTGTGATAGTGCAGTCACATAAGCGCACTGGCCTCTGACCGTTCCCCCACTATTATCACTCTAGTAGAGGCATCATAATGGTTTCTAACAGTCTTCTGTTGCCTTAAAGGTTGCAGAAACCGCTGCATTCAAACCAAAACCACTGGTCGGTTCAGTCTGCTGTTTAGCCTCAATACTTTGAATACAGTAGTATTTGGTCACAGTATCAATTTCAATGACTGCAAAGAACATTCTCCTTTGGCAAGCTGTTTTTTGGACATACTGTACATTTGTCTTGTCTAACGGTAGTTTATTTTTAAATGTTCAGATGTTGGTGTGTCTCCTCTGATACTGACTTTTCTCTGTTATTTTCTTCCCTACACATATCCTCTGTCTTGTTGGCGCCTATGAAATATTTCCAAATTGATGTATGTGTTTGCTTTTGTGTTTGTGTTTGTGTGTGCGTGTGTGTGTGTAAAAGGGGGGATCTCCAAAGGGCAGTGGCATAGACAGACAATTTTGGATGGGCCTGAGCTCAAAGTGGGTGGGCATAAAATTTTCTTTCAGTATCCACCCTCCCCCCACACTCCACCTGTTCCCCAGCACCTCCCAACTCAAAATATAAATATTTTAGCTAATGAGGATCCCCAAGTTTTCTCAGCTGAAGACTTCCTCTGAAGGTGACCAGCCAGCTTATAATCGAAAGTGATCGCCGGCCATCTTCTGACACAAATCGGGAGATGGCCAGCGATTTTTTAAAAGCGGCGAAATCGGTATAATCGAAAGTGGCATTTTTGACTGCATCGCCGCTTTCCCGTCGCTTCGTCGGCGAAAGTTCAAGGGGGCGTATCGGTAGATAAGCGAAGGCGGGACATGGGTGGGCAAAGGCGTGGCTACCAGATAGCCGGCTTTCGCCGATAATGGAAAAAAAAGCGGCGTTAAGCAGTATTTCGCCGGCTTTACTTGGTCCTTTTATTTTCACGACCAAGCCTCAAAAAGGTGCCCCAACTGACCAGATGACCACTGGAGGGAATGGGGGATGACCTCCCCATACTCCCCCAGTGGTCACCAATCCCCTTCCAAACTAAAAAAATAAAACTAAAAACCTTTTTTGCCAGCCTCAAATGCCGTACCCACCTCCATGACAGCAGAATGTGTTGTGGCCTCCGACAGCCTTTCCCTGGTTGCGATGTGGCTCTTGGGTGAGTGTAGTACAAAAAACAGAAGAAACCAATCTTCGCAAGAAAAACAGCCAAAAAAGCAAAACAGCGAAGATGACTAACAAAACAAAAATAATAAAAAAATTAAAAACAAGAAAATATCAAATTTGTATTTAAAAATACAAATACATAAAAAAAAAAATAAATAAAAAGGGCGACACTTGTTCATAAAAAATTAAAACACTTTATTAGCCAAAGGATAGCAGGGAGAAATGGACTCGACACAGCTGTGTTTCAGCCATGCAAGCCTATGTCAGGAGTCTTCTCACCGTGTGTTGATTTTTAACTCTATCCAATTGTATAAGGAATATGTGTGTCTATTTCTGAACTATAGCCTTAGGTAATCCTTGAAAACAAAGTGAAGAATAAACCGTCAGAGCAGCGTCTCGTCTCTGACGGTTTATTCTTCACTTTGTTTTCAAGGATTACCTAAGGCTATAGTTCAGAAAGAGACACACATATTCCTTATACAATTGGATAGAGTTAAAAATCAACACACGGTGAGAAGACTCCTGACGCAGGCCTGCATGGCCTAAACACAGCTGTGTCGAGTCCATTTCTCCCTGCTATCCTTTTGCTAATAAAGTGTTTTAATTTTTTATGAACAAGTGTCGTCCTTTTTATTTTTTTATTTTTTTATGTATTTGTATTTTTAAATACAAATTTGATATTTTCTTGTTTTTAATTTTTTTTTATTATTTTCTTCGCTGTTTTGCTTTCTTGGGTGAGTGTGACACCTTTTCTATTAGGTGCCCTGCAGAGTCACATTAGCAATGCATTGTGGTGGGTGTAGGGTATTGGGCTCTACTCCCCTGGTGCTTTTCCCCACCTGCTAACTGGGTCAGAGTGTGCCCTGTTTTGTTTCCTGTTGTAGTCCATGCAGTAGTGGCCATTTTTGTAAGCCAGTTTTAGTTCCCTTTCCTGTGTTACCCACGTTAGCGAACGTAGTTCTTACCTTGCATGGTGCTGAAAGAGGGCATTGTACACCATTGAGCCAGCTCTGACCTACTGCTAATCTTAGTACCAGGGGACTCTTTGCCAGTGGGGCACAACCTCTGATCTGCAGTTAACTGTGAGTAAACGTGCCTATTTCAAGAAAGGACTTTTTCAGAGAGATTAGTCTTCAGGTGTGAACTGGTATGCCAAAGTTATACAGCAGCAGTAAGTCCTAGAGGCTGTATGCAGGTCCCTGGAACAATTTTAGTGGGTGCAGTACATTTGTGGGTAGTGGGTTTGGGGGGGGGGGGGTTGGGGGGCTCAGCTCCCAAAGTAAGGGAGCTATGCACGTGGGAGCTTTTCTGAAGTCCAGCGCAGTGACCCCTAGGGTGGCTGGTTGGTGTCCTGGCATGTCAGGGGGGCCAGTGCGCTAAAAATGCTGGCTCCTCCCACAGCCAAATGCCTTGAATTTGGCCGGGGTTTGAGATGGCCGACATAACTTTCCATTATCGCTGAAAAACAAACCCGGCCATCTCAAACCCGGCGAACTCCATGGCATTTGGCCGGGCTAAACCGTATTATCAAAAAAAAGAGATGGCCGGCCATCTTTTTCGATAATACGGTTCCGACCAGCTGTAGCGCCGCCGCCAACATAGATTGCCGGCGATCTATTTGGCCGGCGATGTTCGATTATGCCCCTCCAGAACTCCCTTTTACCAAGGTTAGCAGACAGTAGAAACATCTATGAGCCACTGATCCAGCAGCTGACACATGCTTAGTTGATGATGGCTCAAGGATGCAGCCACCAACTGCAGAGCTTGGTAGAAGAGAGTTCTGGCTGCCTTTGGAGGAAGACCTCAGCTGGTGATGCTTATGGATCCCCATCAGCTACAGCAAGGGTCACAGCCAGTGTTAGACATACTAGGGCCCAGGTCAGAAAATACAGAAGGGGGTTCCCTGGATTCCCTCTGCTCCATGTGTTCCTTTGATCTCCCCATTTGCAATATCCTCACCAAATACAGAACAAGGGATCACAAATTAGAAATAAAAATATTTACACAAAAATTGAACTTGAAACCTCATGTTAAACAGCATGACTGTAACACAGGAGAAATGAAAAGGGAAATGCATTTTCCTTTTCTAGTGAACACAATTCAAAGACATCTGCTATGTACATTTCCCAAATCTAGCATATTTCAGTTAATACATTAAAAATAAATGTTTTTTTTTCTACCTTTGTTGCCTGGATATTTTATTTTTCCATCGTGTCCCAGTTTATCTTTTCAGCTTCCTGTCTGTCCTCTGCTAATTTGCTTCAAGCGGCTATCGTCCATTTGTCTTTTCTCCTCTTTCTTGTCTTATTCCATTCTATCACTACACCTGCCTCTGATGTTTTGGTCTTTCCTTTTTAACTCTTTCCTCTCCTTTTTTCTTTACTGCCTCTCTGTTAACTTCAATTTCACCATCTTTCTCACTGTACTCCTTTATACTTTCCATCTAACTACCTCCTACTCTCATCCATTAGCTCTCCCTTTCCTGATCTCACTCCTTCCCCAGCCTTCCATTTCCTTTCATATTTAATCTACTCCCCATTAACATATTTCTACCCCCTATAATCACTATCCTTCTCTCATTCATCCCCCCTTGCCTCTCTCACATGGTTCCACCATTCCCAGTATCTTCCTCCCTCCATCCATGTAGCTCAGGATCTTCCCCTTCTTTCTCCCTTCTCCAGCCTCATAGTTTGATATTTCCCTGTCCCTTCCACTCTACCCCCCAGCATCATCCTGTCACTTTTCTTTTCTCTCCTTCCCCTTTCCCTCATGGTCCAGCATTTCTCCCTCTCTATTCACTCTCTTCCATTGTCCAGCATCTCTCCTTTAATCCTTTCTACACATGGATCCCAAATTTCCCTCTTTCTCTCCTCTACTGTGCATATCTCCCATTGTCCACATTTCTCTCTCTCTCTCTCTCTCTCTGTCTCCCCCCTCTGTTGAATCCTAGGTCCAACATATCTCCCCCCATGCATTATCTCTCCCTTTGTCCCCTCCACTGTCATGTCCCAACATTTCTTCCTCTCTATTGTCCCTTTCCCCATGCAGCATCTCTCTCTCTTTCTCACTTTCTCTCTCTCTCTACCTTGCTCTCTCTTGTCCCTCTCCCTCCCAAGGAGCATCTTCCCACTCTTGCCTCTCTCCCCCCATGCAGCATCTCTCCGTCTTTCCCTGTGGCCAACAATTCTCTCTCTCTTCCCTTCCTCCTTCCCACCGTCCAGCCTTTCTTTAGCATCCCAAGTTTAGATCTCCCTTCCTCTTCCTATCTTAACATGCTTCTCTCTTCAAAGGGGCAACAGCAGTGGCAGCAGCAGTGATTCCTACATGCTGTCTATGGATGATCTCGAAG
Organism: Microcaecilia unicolor; assembly: GCF_901765095.1. Classification (NCBI taxonomy): domain Eukaryota; kingdom Metazoa; phylum Chordata; class Amphibia; order Gymnophiona; family Siphonopidae; genus Microcaecilia; species Microcaecilia unicolor. Next base: position 78,564,020 of record NC_044037.1, on the reverse strand, counting down.
TCTTCCTTCTACTGAGTTCCGCCCAGGTGGAAATAGGAAATTGCATCAGAGGGGATTGGGACACAGCAGAGTGAAGGCTTCTGGGTTAGCCATTGGCAGTGTGTAGGAATGTCTGCCACTGCCCTTTTAAAGAGAAAATTCATTAAGGGAGGTAGAGAGGGAGATGCAGGACTGCAGGAACCCAACTTGCTTCCCTCATGCCGGCTGTCAGGTGTGCACCACTTCTGTGTGGGCTCAGACCCACCCATGGCTACACCTCTGCCTAAGAGGAGACAGCTTAGAAGAGAATTCCTGCTTTTTTGACTACATTTAGGGTAGGGTTGAACTTCCCTTCAAAAAATCTGTTCATAGCCAAAACTCTGTACACTGGCAGCAACTATTGTCCACTCCAGAAAAACCATAGCAAAGACTACAATGAGCTCAGCAATCATGCTAATATTTAGAAATGGTATATAAACATAAAAAAAAAAGTTATATTCCTTGTACATTGTAAGGTGTTAAAAATTATAAGGTCCTCTATGATTTGTAACTGTGTTGTCTGAGAAGACATACTTGTGATATAATTCCTTCAAAAGCATGTGTTGACTATATTTTAATTTAGCAGAGAAAAGTGTAATAAAATGTACCAATCCTCAAGAACTTATAGAAACAGTTTTAAAGTAACATATCCTTTACATAATCTTATTTTTTTCTGGCCATCTATTTGTAATTAACAGACTGCTTGGTGAATACAGTAGCATGGAATGTGCAGACAACAAGAGAGGCGATGATCTGCACTCAAATATGGTAGCAAACAAAAGCAGACCAAAAATATAGGAGTGCTGGGCAGATTTATTAATACAAATACCTGAAGTGGCCATGTTTCGCTCTATGGCTGCATCAGGGATTAAACAAACAGAAAAAGTAAACACTGGGCCCTCAATTAGGCGTATACAGTCACAAAACAGAGGGAAAACAGCATACAAAAGCAACCAAACAAACAGAAAAAGTAAACACTGGGCCTTCAGGAATGAGAAAAATGCAATCCTTTATTAATGATGAATACCCGACACGGGCCGTGTTTCGGCATACAAACGCCTGCATCAGGGGTCTAACATAAAAAACACATAAACATATATCATTAAAAAATTATATATAATATATAATACAATAATGCAGAACCAACATTAAAATCCAAAATGCATATGCATGCCTACATAAACATACATATATATATTTTATAAAGAAATTTAAAACCAAAACATAATAATCATGGTTAAAAGCATATACATATAAAAAATGATAGAACATGATAACATATGATATAAAACATCATCATCATGACCTGAGAAATATTAACCAAATATCCATACATATATCTTCGTATATCTATCTCCCCATTTACATATACTTATTCACAAGCTTCAAAAAAACATGCCCATACATACATATACATACACACCATAATGTTATATTTCAAACTCATGTGTGCCGGTCTGTGAAGACCTTACCATCTGGGATACATATTGCAAAAATGAGTGCAAAAGGGGCTCATAAACTTATAGAGCACGCTTTCAAACACTCATATCATTTAAACAACTTTATTAATTACAGACTATGCATAAAAAAAATATAATAAAACTTAAAAGTAATAATAATAAATGAATAAACATCAAACCTTACCAAAAAACTCTTCTAGGTCAGCTAGTTAGCTAGTAGATAAAGATGATTAACAGACAGGTTATGTTTCCTAATATGAAAAGAACAAAATTTTCAAAATTGATAAATAACATTAAAAACGTCCGTCCAAGAGCAATGTATTCCCATGCATCCACATACAATTAATAAGCAATCGGATAAAATAAACATCTGTTTTAAAGCACTTAATAGTCGAAAAGACCAACAGTCCGACATCGCCTGAGGGAGTATTAGCGCAGAATCTATCATCATTAGATATCTTGTCGAAGGAGAACTTAAAATCTTACCCGCTGTTCGGGCAGCCCGTTTATGGGACGCCTTCAGTCGCGTTGACCACCAAAAGTTAAGAGCATGCGCAGCACAATGTTTGAAGAAGACGTCACGGGGTATATTCTGATAATTAAAACAACTTTACATTTATGAATCTTGAGCGCAATAAAATTAAATATTATCCCCCAGAACAGAGATTCGTTCACGTCATGTCCTAAGTATCGCACGTTAGACAAATTACTGATCGTGGGAATATGTGGAAGTCAAACGGATGTCTATATGCGCTGCGTAAAGAATAACTGAAATGATACGAGTCATAAAAATATTTCATCTATTTCTTAGAAAAACAATTATCTTACCCGGTGTTTGAACAGCTCATAGATAAAACGCCTTCAGCCGCATAAACCGCCAAAAGTTAAGGCATGCACAAAACTATGCTTAAATGGACGGGGGGGAGGAGGAAATGAAGTGACGTCATGGAGCTAGTCCAAATATTTAAAGTGATATAACATTCGCATGTTGTAAATACAAAAAGATGATATATATATATATGCACAAATACACAAAATCCCTCCCTTCACATCTAACCCTTAAAATCAAACAAAGTTATACTTCTCAAATGTCTATAGAAGCCGCGTATACTACATAAAAAGTACCTAAAATGGTTTTACACATAATAAAATGCATAGGAACATTTTGCGTAATTTGATTTAAAATTACAGTATCTGGTATCATGACTCCATATTATTATAAATATCCCTTCAAAACAAGCAACATAAATTCCTTAAAAAGCATACAACCATAATATGAACAGATATAATACATACTTAAATTACATGTTGGTCGTAACCAAAAATCTTTTGGACATATAGAGAAATATATAAAAAAATATATAAATGAAAAAATATGTATGGAAAAATATGAACGAGAAAAATAAATAATATGTGTATAAAAATATATATATAAAAAGTATATATAAATACTATAAGTAGACTTGATGATAACTACTGATATGCACAAAAGACAAAAACAAAACACAAAAAGAGAAAGAAGTCCAAAAAAGGGCCAATCCAAATGGGGTACAAGGACCCTTAAATAATAAATGAATCAATCTTCCTTTCCTTTAGGATTTATGGATAATTCAAATGCAATATATTATGGAGCTCCTTACAAGAACACAGATAAATCCATTTCAGAGTTGAGACCAGCAGGAAAGACCGTATTTAGTTCAAAGATAAAGCGTTGTTCTTGCTGCAGCAGTATCTAATTAATATCAGAACCCCGCCATGATGCCTTGATGACCTTGAGTACCAAGAACTTCAAATCAGCAAAGTCATGTGCACAATCAACACAATGTTGGGCCACTGGTGCCGTCATGTTCTTCCTCTTGATATTACTCCTATGCTCAATCATCCTTAATTTGAGTTTCCTAATGGTCTTCCCTATATAAATCAAGTTACATGTACAGATGATGAGATAAACGACACCCTCTGTATTGCAGTTTGAAGAGTGCCTCAAATGGTACTGTTTACCTGTCTGTGGATGAATAAATGTGGATGTAGTCAAGCTATATTGACATACAGAGCAGGACCCACACGGTTGATGTCCCGTGTGTGGGGGTGGATCTAAGGGTCTTACTGGTAAAGCTGATGGTGCCACAATCTCTTTGATATTTCTGCCTCGTGTATGGGCTATTGTGAGCCATTTGTTCTGAAAGCAAGGGTGGCCCTCCAGAATATGCCAATGTCTCCTCAAAATTTTCTTGATGTCATATGAATAATTGGAGAACCTTAAACCACAAACCAAATCTGGTACAGCACGTTCCCTTTGTCCAACAAGTAAATCCTTTCTATTTGTCGCTATTGCTCTCTCAATTCCCCTCCGAACACAAGCTTCAGGATAACCCCTCTCTATGAACCTCTTAGCCTTAGGTTCTGTGTTGCATCTAAAATCTGACAGATCAAAGCCAAAATTGACCCAGAAATTAATCTCCTTCCTGATATCTTCTGTAGGACTCAGGTTTTCTTACATCAAAAGAGAAGGATTTTCTGACAACACAGGTCCCGATTACACCTGTCATCTATGTTCTTCCAAAAATCCATAAATCTTTGGAGAACCCCCCAGGTAGGCCTATTGTCTCTGGAATAGGCTCTATTTTGGAACCCTTATCTGCCTTTCTTGATTCCTTCCTTGACCTGGATTGGCCACTGTCGGTGACAGGATGCTGGGCTAGATGGACCTTTGGTCTTTCCCAGTATGGCACTACTTATGTACTTATGTACTTATGTAAACCTCTGATACCGTCAGTGAAATCCTATATTAGAGATTCCTCACATGCCATCAATTTATTGGAGGATATTGATGAAGACATGTCAGATATTATTTTGGTAATTTTTGATTTGGAATCATTATACACTAACATTCCACAGGATGAGGCTATTCAAATAATCACTGACGTCCTGAATGAGCGGGGACAGAATACAAGAGTACCGACTGCATTTATCATTGAATTAGCATCAATAGCCCTTTGAAACAACTTTTTTGCATTTCAAGGAAAAATTTTTAAACAGATCAAAGGGACCGCAATGGGGGCCAGTATGGCTCCAGACATTGCCATCCTGTATGTGGCATTTTTTGAAATGAAATTTTTGGAAACACACCCGTACAAGGAGGAAGTGCGGCTTTGGAAGAGGTATATTGACGATATCCTGGTATTATGGAGGGGAACAACTGATAGACTTCATGAATTCTATGGATGGCTCAATGGTTTGGATACCAATTTGAAGTTTACTATGCACTTTGATCTTAGTGCAATTCCTTTCTTGGATATCACTTTTGGTGGTTAACGCGACTGAAGGCGTCCCATAAACGGGCTGCCCGAACAGCGGGTAAGATTTTAAGTTCTCCTTCGACAAGATATCTAATGATGATAGATTCTGCGCTAATACTCCCTCAGGCGATGTCGGACTGTTGGTCTTTTCGACTATTAAGTGCTTTAAAACAGATGTTTATTTTATCCGATTGCTTATTAATTGTATGTGGATGCATGGGAATACATTGCTCTTGGACGGACGTTTTTAATGTTATTTATCAATTTTGAAAATTTTGTTCTTTTCATATTAGGGAACATAACCTGTCTGTTAATCATCTTTATCTACTAGCTAAAGGTTTGATGTTTATTCATTTATTATTATTACTTTTAAGTTTTATTATATTTTTTTTATGCATAGTCTGTAATTAATAAAGTTGTTTAAATGATATGAATGTTTGAAAGCGTGCTCTATAAGTTTATGAGCCCCTTTTGCACTCATTTTTGCAATATGTATCCCAGATGGTAAGGTCTTCACAGACCGGCACACATGAGTTTGAAATATAACATTATGGTGTGTATGTATATGTATGTATGGGCATGTTTTTTGAAGCTTGTGAATAAGTATATGTAAATGGGGAGATAGATATACGAAGATATATGTATGGATATTTGGTTAATATTTCTCAGGTCATGATGATGATGTTTTATATCATATGTTATCATGTTCTATCATTTTTTATATGTATATGCTTTTAACCATGATTATTATGTTTTGGTTTTAAATTTCTTTATAATATATATATGTATGTTTATGTAGGCATGCATATGCATTTTGGATTTTAATGTTGGTTCTGCATTATTGTATTATATATTATATATAATTTTTTAATGATATATGTTTATGTATTTTTTATGTTAGACCCCTGATGCAGGCGTTTGTACGCCGAAACACGGCCCGTGTCGGGTATTCATCATTAATAAAGGATTGCATTTTTCTCATTCCTGAAGGCCCAGTGTTTACTTTTTCTGTTTGTTTGGTTGCTTTTGTATGCTGTTTTCTCTCTGTTTTGTGACTGCATCAGGGATTAGACACTAATAAAAAAACAAAAGAAAAATACAATTAATCAAAATAATAAAATCAGCAAACAATAATTAAAAATTAATTAACAACAATAGGTAAAAATAGCCAAATTAAAAATGACAGCCAATTAAATTAATAGAATAATAAAATATCGAATGTAAATTCATAACACAATTAAAGTGTAATAAATGTATACAAAGGGGTCCTTTTACAAAGGTACGCTGAATAGTGGTTTGCGGTAGTGTAGGCACGAGTTTTGGGCGTGCGCAGAATCATTTTTCTGCGGACTTGTAAAAAAGGCTTCTTTTCCCAAAAATGGACGTGCGGAAAAATCAAAATTGCCGCGTGTCCATTCTGGGTCTCTGACCTTACCGCCAGCCATAGACCTAATGGTAAAGAATTTGGGTGGTAAAGACCTACACGCGTCAGATGCCACTTGGCATGCATCCACTGCACACGTCTGAAAAGAAAAATAATTTTTCAGATGCGCATAGCGGACACACACCAAAAATGAAATTACCGCAACAGCCACATGGTAGTCGAGCGTTAAGTCCATTTTGGCACGCATTGGGTGTGTTTAGGTGCCTATGCGGCTTAGTAAAAGCGGTCCAAACTGAATAAAAACACTGAAACTTAATATTATAGATTAAAATGCTCAAAAAGTAACCTCAGGAGGAGTAAGAGATGCGTGGGAAGCACATACCTATAGAGGAAAATACCCAGCTTTCCCCTGATAGTTGTTATGGTCTCTTTTACTAAGCCGTAGTGGGCTCTATGCGCATGCAGCATGCACCCAAATGAGACTACCACCAGCCCTCCTGACGGTAGTTTCAGATTTGGCGTGTGCCCATAATGCATAGATGAATTATTTATTTATTTCCTCCTACGTGTATCAGCACTTGGCACACGCCGACTGTGCGTTTAGCGCATGAGCCTTTACCCCTAGATCAATGGGTGGCGATAAGGGCTCATGCCAGTTTTGGATGCACACTGGTTTCATTTTTATTGCAGGCCCTTTTCCTGTCCCATTAAAAAAAAACTATTTTTTTTGTAGATGTGGTAAAAACTGACCTGGCACTCACACAATACACGCTTCTACACTACTGCAGGCCACTTTTTACCATGGCTTAGTAAAAGGACCCCTATGTTTCCAAATATCTGTAAAAATAGAAAACCAAGTAGAACTATTAAGAACCAAGAAGAGCAGTGAAAATTAGTTTCTCTGATTAAAATGAAAATGAGCCAAATCTGTGATACTTACATTGCAGTATTTCCTCACTAGTGATTTACCTTCTCATTGCCAGCATTGAGGGACCCTTGTACTAAGCCGTATAAGTGTCTACGTGCACCCAACATGTGACAAAATGGAGTTACCACCCAACTACCGTGTGACTCTTGCAGTAATTTCATTTTTGGTGCACGTGCGATACGCGCGTCTGAAAAATATTTCTTATTTTTGGGTGCTCGTAACGGACGTATGCCAAGTTGCATGTGACACACGTAGGTCATTACCGCCTGGATTCTTTACCACTAGATCAATGGGTGGCGATAAGGTCTCAGATCCAAAATTGACTCGCGGCAAGTTTGATTTTGCCACACTTCCATTTTCAGCAAGAAAAAAAGGCCTTTTTTACAGGCGCACCAAAAAATGTATCGGCGTGCCCTCAAAACCCATGCCTACACTACTGCAAGCCATTTTTCTACACGCCTTAGAAAAAGGACCCCTGAATTTGCTGAGTGGTGCTAAGCACTATTTACACCCTGCATAACGTCATGGATCAGACTCACTTACAAAGAGGCAGTAAGCTCAACGTGCTAAAAAGGAAGTACCGCTGGGCTACCGCAGCAGCCCAGTGGTACTTCGCAGTCCCAGTGTGCCATCATATCAGGCACTACAAAAATATGTTTATTTTTGAAGTGCTGGTGTGTGCCTGGCGGTAATTGTGCAGTGCCACGTGCTGCCTGGCTACTGCCGGGATAGTGCTGGAGCCCTTACTGCCACCTCAATGGATGGTGGTAAGGGATCCCCTCTGAAATGACCACACGGCAAGTGCTTCACTTGCCACGTGGCCATTTCTTAGAAAAAAGAAAGACCTACCTTTTTACCCATTGCAGTAAAAGGGGGACTCGGCGCGTGTCAAAAACATGCGCCAATGCCAGCACAGGCCCCCTTTTGCTCCAGCTTGGTAAAAAGGGCTGTAAAAAACAATTTAAAATCTGGATTCCAGGTTTTAAAAAAAGCCTTGCCAATGGTATCTTAATGAAAAAATGTGCATTTCAGTACAAAAAGTGCTATAAAATCGTGCAAAAAAACCAGAGTTTTCAAAAATATTAAATGTAGAAGACAAGAATTTGGATAAAAACAAATCAATGAACAAAGGACTAATTAGAAAAAAAACTATAAAACCATATAAGAACATGATTATCAAAGCAAAAACCACTTACTATTCAAAAAGTATAGGCAAACCCCCCAAAACAATTAATCCACGAAAACATTACACACTACTAAATAAGATATTGAGATATTGAATACTTAACCTATAACTACTACAAATGAATCCACTCCAACAGCACAGCTGATCAATTGGCATCATACTTTGAGCAGAACATAACTAAAATCAGACAAGAACTAAATAACTCCCTAACATGAATAGACCAGTAGCATCCATCCCCTTAATTACCAAAATAACAGAAGGCTTGGTAACCAATCAACTTACGGATTATCTAGACAAGTTCTCAATTTTACACGACTCCCAATCAGGATTTTGCTCTAATCACAGTACCGAAACCGTACTAGTCTCGCTCATGACCAAACTCAAACAACTGATAGCAAATGGCAACAACATCCTACTGCTACAATTCGACATGTCAAGCGCATTTGACATGGTTGACCATGGAATTTTACTACACATCCTCAAATACTTCGGAATCGGAGGTAACGTTCTCAATTGGTTCAAGGGGTTCCTAACCTCACGCTCATATCAAGTGACATCAAATTTGACCACATCAGCTACATGGACACCTGAATGCAGAGTTCCACAGGGCTCCCCCCTTTCACCAACCATATTCAACCTATTGATGACACCCTTGGCCAAACTACTATCGAATCAGAAACTAAACCCATATATATATATACTGATGACATAACCATCTTCATCCCATTCAAACAGGATCTAAGAGAAATCTCCATCGAAATCATGCAAAGCATGCACATCATGAACTCCTGGGCAGATGCATTTCAGTTTAAACTGAATGCAGAGAAAACCCAATATCTAGTACTCACCTTGCAATACAATAAGAATAAATTCACTACCATTAACACACCGAAACTAAATCTACCAGTCTCGAACACCCTAAAAATTCTTGGAGTCAACATCGATCGACACCTAACTCTTGAGAATCATGCAAAAAACACAACTAAAAAGATGTTTCATTGAATGTGGAAACTAAAAAGAATTAGAGCATTTTTCCCAAGGACTGTCTTCCGCAATCTGGTACAATCATTGGTACTCAGTCATCTGGACTACTGTAACTCACTCTACGCCGGTTGCAAAGAGCAAATACTTAAAAAGCTCCAAACGGCCCAGAACACGGCAGCCAGATTAATATTCGGCTCATCAAAATACGAAAGCGCGAAACCCCTACGAGAAAAACTACACTGGCTTCCACTAAAAGAACGCATCACATTCAAACTCTGCACCCTAGTCCATAAAATAATCCATGGTAACGCTCCTGCCTACATGTCAGATCTAATAGAACTACCACTAAGGAATGCAAAAAAATCTTCTCGCACTTTCCTTAATCTTCATCCTCCCAAGTGTAAAGGTCTGAAATACAAATTGATGCATGCATCTACCTTTTCCTATTCGAGCACACAACTATGGAACGCGTTGCCATGGAACCTGAAAACGACTTATGAACTGACCAATTTCTGAAAACTACTGAAAACCTATCTCTTCAACAAGATATATCACAAAGATCAACATGAGTAACTTCATAACCTCTAAAACTTCCAGAATTGTTTTATAATGTCTGCTGCTTAATACTATTATATATTTCATCACCATATAACACCTAATCCTCTGTAACCAAATGTATATTCTCTTCTACTTCCAATATCCATGACGAATTGTAAGCCACATTGAGCCTGCAAAGAGGTGGGATAATGTGGGATACAAATGCAATAAATAAATAAATAAATAAATAAATAAATAAAATATGATCCATTATGCTCCCAAGCAGACTGAATCTGGTTGGCCTTTCACCCACATAAAACTGATCAAGTCAAATGCACTCTTTATGCTAAATCACAATCCAGCTCATTTTCGAAAGGTATCGCCGGCGATCTTCTGCCACAAATCGGGAGATCACCGGCGATCTCCTGCTTTTTGTTGCGGCGCCAGCCAACCTTCAAGGGGGTGTGTTGGTAGGGTAGTGAAGGCGGGACAGTGGGTGGGGCGGGGACGTGGTTACGGGATGGCCGGCTTCACCTTGTAATGAAAAAAAATGGCTGGCTCAAACGAGAATTCCGCCAGCTGACTTGGTCCATTTATTTTTAGGACCAAGTCTGAAAAAAGTGCCCCAACTGACCAGATGACCACCGGAGGGAAGCGGGGATCACCTCTCCTTACTCCCCCAGTGGTCACCAACCCCCTCCCACCCAAAAAACAAAACAAAACTAAAACTCTTTTTGCCAGCCTGTATGCCAGCCTGACATGTCATACCCAGCTCCTTGACTGCAGTATGCAGGTCCCTGGAGCAGTTTTTAGTGGGTGCAGTGCACTTCAGGCAGGCGGACCCAGGCCCATCTCCCCCTACCTGTTACACTTGTGGTGGTTAATGTTAAGCCCTCCAAAACCCCCCAAAACCCAGTGTACCCACATGTAGGTGCCCCCCTTCACCCCTTAGGGCTATGGTAATGGTGTAGAGTTATGCGGAATGGGTTTTGGGGGGATTTGGGGGGCTCAGCACCCAAGGTAAGAGTGCTATGCACCTGGAAGCTATTTTTTTTAAAATTTTTAAGTGCCCCCCTAGGGTGCCCAGTTGGTTTCCTGGCATGTCAGGGGGGCCAGTGCACTACAAATGCTGGCTCCTCCCATGACCAAATGCCTTGCATTTCGCCGGGTTTGAGATGGCCAGCCCGGTTTCCATTATGGCTGGAAAACGAAGCCGGATATCTCATGTAAACCCGGCGATCCTGCTCTAAACCCCGGCGAGCAATTTGGCCGGCGCCAAGCGTATTTTGAAAATACATTTGGCTCCGCCCCTCACGGAGCCAGCCCCGAAGATAGCCGGCCATCGATTTGGCCGGCGCCGTTCTATTATGCCCCTCCACGCCTACTTGATAACTGCTCTAGTTACCTTCTCAAATCAGCCCCTAATTTACTCATAAGCTATTTGCACACAAATATAACTTTCATGTTATCTCAAGGCCTATTCCCACCTCAAAATGGCAACATTATCATGACTCTCATACCAAAGAATACCCACACCAGGATTTTAAACCCCCCAAAAAGAGCATTGATATGACGAAAGTAAGTACAGAAAATATTATTTCTGTCCGGCTCTAAAGCAAAAGTCACCAAGAGAGTAGTTTGTTCTGTCACTACTTCTAATGAACTTTCCAGAAATTCAGTCAAATTTAAATCAGACACAGACTGAGGTTGCACGTTAAAAATTATTGAAGTCCTTGTTATATATTGGGCTCTAACTATAGGCGGGAAACCCTCGGCCAGTATTCCCAATATTTCTCCAAAATATTTTTTAAGCATTTCCAATGCAGGTATTAAAGGTGATTTTGGAAAGTTTAAAAACCTCAAATTATTTCTACATCCTTGTTTTTCCAGATTTGGCTAGAGACACACAAAAAAAGGAGAGAATTCTTGACATATAAAGGGGAAAGGGAAATGGGTCTTGATATACCACCTTTCTGAGGTTTTTGCAACTATATTCAAAGCGGTTTACATATATTCAGGTACTTATTTTGCACCAAGAGTTCTCAACTTAGGTGCATTGTTTGAGTTAAAATTTCCTTGTAGATGTCTTGTGTCTCTTGATTCTATCAATTACGATTTCTTTGACCCCAAAAAACTGTTAGAATTTATTAATTCTAAAGAAAGTATTAGGGTTTCCTTGGTTATACCCATTAGTTAAAATGCTGTTTAATCGGCTGTGAGTATTGTTTTACTCCCAAATGCTCTAATGATATATACATGTTTTCCTTTTTTTCCCCCCTTCTTTTTGCCTAGTATCTGGATCCGATTGTATTGTGGACAAAATTAATGGGGAATGATTTCTTTGTTTGTATTTGATTTTTTTTTCTTGTTTGAATTTACATATATTGCCTATACATTTATGTTTGAAATGTAAATGTAAAAATTAATAAAAATAAATTAACAAAAAAAAGAATACCCACACCAGGCTAAGTATAGTCTCTAACTACAGACTAGTGGCTTTTATCCCATTATTGGTAAAGGTAATTGAGAGGTTAGTCACGTACCAACTAATGGACTATGTCCAACTTCACTCCATTTTACATAGCTCACAATCTGGTTTTAGACCTTCTCAGAGTACTGAAACAGTTCTCACCACCCTCCTAGCTAAATTTCGATGAGAACTTAGCTTTGGTAATAAAATATTAATACTCCAATTTGATATGTTTTTGGAGATACGGTGACCAAAATTAAACACAATACTCAAGGTGAGATTGCATCATGGAGCGATACTGAGTGATTATAATATTCTTGGTCTTATTTACCATCCCTTTCCTAATAATTCCTAGCACCCTGTTTGTTTGATTTTTGACTGCCACTGCATACTGGGCAGATTTAAGCATATTGTCTACAAAGATACCTAGATCTTTTTCTTGGGTGCTGACTCCCAAGGTGGACCCTAGCATCAGTTAACTATGATTTGGAATATTCTTCTCAATACTAGTTCAGCATAGATCATAACAGCACTAAATTTGGATGCCATTTACCGAATCTTAAGAAGTTAAAGTTAGGTTTTCAGGATATCCACAATGAATATTCAAGAGAGATATTTGTATGCTAGATGATCCTTCCTTAAAATGAGAAAGCAGTAGGGATAGTCAAATAGGATAGGTAGCCAAGGAAGCCTGGCTCCAGATGAGATTGCTATATAAACAGATATACAAGATCAAATTGCCTCTTTACAAAACATACACCTTTAATACATGTCCACTAGATAAATTCCTTAACTGTGTGTTAAACCAGTAGTTCCCAAACCTGGTCCTGGAGGCACCCTAGCCAGTTGGGTTTTCAGGATATCCACAATGAATATGCAGGCAATGGATGTAGTACATGCAAATATCTCTCATGAATATTCATTGTGGATATCCTGAAAACCTAATTGGCTGGGTGCCTTCAGGACCAAGTTTGGGAACCACTGTGTTAAACAGTTAAACTCCATGTCCACATCACTTGTTGATCTTTAGTGTGTCACATTCCAGTTGTTTGGAGTTAATGCACCTTGTCTAAAGGTAGTTATTTTTAAATATTCAGAATGTGGTGTATCGCCTCTGTTACCTATTCTCTCTCTGTTAATTTTCTCCTAATGAACCAAATACACTCGAATGAATGCACATCCCTAAAGAATGTGATGGCAAAAAATGAACCGTAAGGCACATCCAGTCTGCCTCGCTTGTTTTCTTTTGCAATGTCATAGACTGTAGTTGATCTCTGCCTTTTCACTTCTTCACAAATAAGACACCTTTGTGTTTATTCCACACATAAGACTTCAATCGTAGTTTGTCAAAAAGCACTTCAGGCAAAGATTAAAGGACACCTGATCATTTAGCAAGTTGTCAGTGCTTTTCCTCTTTTGGCCAAGAGAGATTTTTGAAACATGAAATATGTAGTAATCTTCCTTTCCAGTCCGGAGGCTGAATTATTCTTCTATGGTGCACCTACTGATTGGCAATATGAGCATCAGAAAACACATATGGAATTGCAGCAATCAAAACCAGTCCTCAGTTTCAACTTAGCATAAATATAGTTATGTGAAGGCTGCCTGCTATGCAGGACACTCAACGAGAGTTCAGCCACTGCTTGAATTAAATTTTCCATGCTGCATAATAAAAAGTGAAAAAGAAATCCAGAAAGTAAACAACGGGCTAAATCTCTGTGAAAAAATGAAGTAGAAAAATAACCCTGAATATCTGTACTGCATTACCCTGTCTCAGGGTGACTGAAGTGGTGGAGTTTCTCTGGCTTTCTCTGTGCAGCTTCATTTTCTTGTTTTTCATTTGTTTGTTTGTTTTTTTATTCCAATATAGTGAATTTTCCATCAGTGCATGCTATGGCATACTCTTTCTGTAAATGTATAGAGTAGCAATTGCAATGTTGGCCACCCTCTCCCTTACCAAACAATGGTTTACTAGAATGATGAAGTTGTGAATAGTCAGAGACATTTAATAGAATAGTACTTTATATTGCATTTCACTTGTAATTTGTGATTTATGACAAGGGACTAGTACGCAAGAAATCATTTTGAATCTTGCTGTTCTCTTTCAGAGTTCCGAATGCTTTATTGAAAATACATTGGCATAACAGGCCTATCCATTGCCCCATAGGGAAGTCTTTTGAATCTGGACATAAATCTTAAGCAGAAAGGAGGGAGCAAGGGGAGCTGGTATGCTGTCAGATTTGCACAGATGCTCACCTCTATGTAAATGTGCACAGCCTTGTGTTCTCTGAAAGCCCACTGAGTGCAGCTTTCAAATGACATTTTGCAAAGTCAAAGAGCATATCAATACCAAAGAAAAGAATTAAAAAAAGTGCAGCCTGGGAACAGGGCTTTATTATATCTTTTGTTCCATGTTTGAATCCATATTTGAAAAAAAAAAATGTATATTTCTTTTCTTGTCTTCGAGGGAATGTTATGTCTTGAATGAATTACATTTTTTGATATAAGAAATATTTCCTCATGATCTTGCATGCTTCTTAATGCACAGAATTTTCACAAAGTTAATCCCTGAATTCTGTAAATGGCACTTTAAATTGATGTGCAAATTAAGGCGTGTGCCCAATTTGCACACACAATTTAATTGAATAATGAGCCAATTAATGCTGATAATTGGAATTTTACCAAGCAATTATTGGTTTTCAGCTATGGATATGGTCCCTGCTACAAAGTAAGTACAAACCCCTATGTACCCATGATGACAGCCCACTTCAGATTTTCAAAAATAAGCTCTTTGGGATGTTTTCTTTTGAAAATGAACTTGCAGGCCTGCAGATACAACATTCCTGTGAGTCTGTGACCATATAAGGTTTTGAAACTGGCTAAAAATCTTATTCCTATTGTAATTGTGTGTCTCCACTGGAAATAATTAACAAACAAATGGTGGAGGAAAAAATCCTCAGTGAAAAATTGTCACAAGCCCTTCATTGAAAAAAAAAAAGAAACAAAAAAAGCTCATTAGGCATTTATGTTTCCATCACTGTAGTTATTGTATTTTTCTGATCATTAGTAGAAATATGCCCTCCCAATGAGTTTTTCAATAAAGGGTTTGCGACGATTTTTCACTGAGGCTTTTTTTCTCTTCCATTTGTTTGTAGACGTATTAAGTGATGACAACACAATTACAGTTGAAACAGTATTATTAATATTTTCAGGTTTTTGACCTTCTATTTCTCTCTTTTTCGATTGGTAGTTGGTTTCAAAATTGCCTCCATAATCACAAATTTTCAAAAACTCAAAGAAATGATGGTGTCTGATCTGAAAAGGGATAGTGAAAGAATTAAAAATGACAAAGTCTAACAACATATTTCTGAAGCATCTGTAGAAGGGAAGGCAAAAAAAAAAAAAGAGAGCAATCACAGATAAGTGATTGGGAAGATGCTGTGATTTACATCAAGATCAGGGCTGCTTAAATAAATGAGAATTCATTTCTTACAACAGACTTAACACCATAAGGAAGAACAATTTAAATAAAAATGGAATCATTCTTATAGTGAAATGTTGCATGGCCTGTATGAAGAAAGGCAAGTACAAGCACAGCTTATTGTTAAGGAAGATAATACTACAGTATTAATGACAGAAACATATATATCTATACCTATCGGACTGTCCATTCACTTGTCTCTTAGATTGTAAGCGCCTTGAGCAGGGACCGTCCTTCTATGTTAATTTGTACAGCGCTGTGTAATCCTAGTAGCGCTTTAGAAATGTTAAGTAGTAGTAGTAGTATATATCATATCATATCTAGATAGTTAGATAGATAGATAGATAGATAGATAGATAGATAGATAGATAGATAGATATAACATTTTTATTTGAGAAGAAAAAAAACCAAACTGTTCTATTTAATAAGTAGAATAAGGGACAATTGGGAAAAAAAGACATTTGTCTTGAAAGTGCAAGAACACTTTGCTCTTGTCTACATTAAATTTAATCTGCCATTTGGATACAAATGTAATTGGTAGACTGAAAGAATGGCTATGTGGAGACTGATAAGGATAAAGTGAATGTGCTAAACAAATACTTCTCTTTGATGTTCTGGAAGAAAATCCTGGAGAAGGACTGCAGTTGGCTGCTGATGGAGAATCTGGGAATGGAGTGGATATTGTGCCATTCACAAAAGAAAGCGTTTGTAAACAACTTGAGAATTTGAAAGTGGACAAAGCTATGGGGCCAGATGAGATACATCCCAGGGTGCTGAGAGAGCTCAGAGAAGTTCTGGTGGGACATCTTAAGGATTTATTTAATAAATCTTTAGAGACAGGAGAAGTTCCTTGGGACTGGAGACGAGCTGATGTGGTCCTTCTTTAGAAAAGTGGAGACAGGGAAGATGTGGGAAACTACAGACTGGTTAGTCTCACGTTGGTGGTAGGAAAAATAATAGAGTCGCTGCTGAAGGAAAGGATAGTGGACTTTCTAGAAGCCAACAGGTTAAAGGATCCGAGGCCACATGGCTTTATTAAAGGAACATCCTGCCAAGCAAATCTGATTGACTTCTTTGACTGGATGACCAAAGAGCTGGATGAAGGACATGCACTAGATGTAATCTGCTTAGATTTTAGCAAAGCCTTTGATATTGACCCAAATTGTGAATTGGATATGAAACTGGTTGACTGACAGGCGGCAGAGGGTGGTGGTAAATGGAATCCACTTGGTGGAAAGAAAGGTAATTAGTGGGGTGCCTCAGGGGTTTGTGCTGGGACCAATTCTGTTTAATATATTTGTGAGCGATATTACTGAAGGAATGGAAGGAAAAGGTTGCCTTTTTATGGATGATATGAATATAGCCAATATAGTGGATACCCTGGAGGGAATAGAAACCATGAGAAGGGTATTTCAAACGCTAGAAGAATAGTCGTGTCTAGCAGTTAAAATTTAATGCCAAGAAGTGCAGAGTGATGTACTTCGGGTGCAGAAATCCAAAAGAGATGTGCCAGATAGTAAGCTCAGCTCAGGAGAGGGACCTTGGGGTGATGATGTCTGAGGATCTGAAGGTGACGAAACAGTGCGACAAGGCAATGGCCGTGGCCAGAAGGATGCTAGGCTGCACAGAGAGGGGTATAGCCAGTAGAAGAAAGGAGGTGTTGATGCCCCTCTACAAGTCATTGGTGTGGCTCCACTTGGAATATTGTGTTTTGGAGGCCATATCTTACCACATAAGTACATAAGTATTACCACACTGGGACACACCAAAGGTCCATCAAGCCAATTCAGGGCACAAATACCTGGCAAGATTCCAAAAAAGTACAAAACATTCTATACTGCTTATCCCAGAAATAGTGGATTTTCCTCAAGTCCATTTAATAATGGTCTATGGACTTTTCCTTTAGGAAGCTGTCCATACCTTTTTTAAACTCAGCTAAGCTAACCACCTTTACCACATTCTCTGGCAACGAATTCCAGAGTTTAATTACACGTTGAGTGAAGAAAGATTTTCTCCGATTCGTTTTAAATGTACTACATTGTAGCTTCATCGCATGCCCCCTAGTCCTAGTAATTTTGGAAAGCGTAAACAGACGCTTCACATCTACCCATTCAACTCCACTGACCAGATGACCCCAGTGGTCACTAACTCCCTCCCACCCTCAATAAATTCTTTAAAAGTATTTTTTTGCCAGCCTCTATGCCAGCCTCAAATGTCATACTCAGGTCCATCGCAGCAGTATGCAGGTTCCTGGAGCAGTTTTAGTGGATGCAGTGCACTTCAGACAGGCGGACCCAGGCCCACCCCCCCTACCTGTTACACTTGTGGTGGTAAATGTGAGGCCTCCAAAACCCACAACAAACCCACTGTGCCCACATCTAGGTGCCCCCTTCACCCATAAGGGCTATGGTAATGGTGTACAGTTGTGGGTAATGGGTTTTGGGGGGCTCAGCACACAAGGTAAGGGAGATATGTACCTGGTAGCTTTTTTTGAAGTCCACTGCAGTGTCCCCTAGGGTCCCCGGTTGGTGTCCTGGCATGTCAAGGGGACCAGTGCACTACCAATGCTGGCTCCTCCCATGACCAAAGGGCTTGGATTTGGTCGTTTCTAAGATGGGAGTCCTTAGTTTCCATTATCGCCGAAAATCAGAAATGACCAAGTCTGAAGACGACCATCTCTCAGGTCTACCTAAATTTCCAGATTTGGGCATCCCCGATCCTATTATCGAAACAAAAGATGGACATCCATCTTGTTTCGATAATTTGGGTTTCCTACAAGGACGTCCTCAGAAAAACTTGGGTGTCCCCTTCAATTTTGCCCCTCTACAGTGGTGGAAATAAGTATTTGATCCCTTGCTGATTTTGTAAGTGTGCCCACTGACAAAGACATGAGCAGCCCAGAATTGAAGGGTAGGTTATTGGTAACAGTGAGAGATAGCACATCACAAATTAAATCCGGAAAATCACATTGTGGAAAGTATATGAATTTATTTGCATTCTGCAGAGGGAAATAAGTATTTAATCCCTCTGGCAAACAAGACCTAATACTTGGTGGCAAAACCCTTGTTGGCAAGCACAGCGGTCAGACGTCTTCTGTAGTTGATGATGACATTTGCACACATGTCAGGAGGAATTTTGGTCCACTCCTCTTTGCAGATCATCTCTAAATCATTAAGAGTTCTGGGCTGTCGCTTGGCAACTCGCAGCTTCAGCTCCCTCCATAAGTTTTCAATGGGATTAAGGTCTGGTGACTGGCTAGGCCACTCCATGACCCTAATGTGCTTCTTCCTGAGCCACTCCTTTGTTGCCTTGGCTGTATGTTTTGGGTCATTGTCGTGCTGGAAGACCCAGCCACGACCCATTTTTAAGGCCCTGGCGGAGGGAAGGAGGTTATCACTCAGAATTGTACGGTACATGGCCCCATCCATTCTCCCATTGATGCGGTGAAGTAGTCCTGTGCCCTTAGCAGAGAAACACCCCCAAAACATAACATTTCCACCTCCATGCTTGACAGTGGGGACGGTGTTCTTTGGGTCATAGGCAGCATTTCTCTTCCTCCAAACACGGCGAGTTGAGTTCATGCCAAAGAGCTCAATTTTTGTCTCATCTGACCACAGCACCTTCTCCCAATCACTCTCGGCATCATCCAGGTGTTCACTGGCAAACTTCAGACGGGCCGTCACATGTGCCTTCCGGAGCAGGGGGACCTTGCGGGCACTGCAGGATTGCAATCCGTTATGTCGTAATGTGTTACCAATGGTTTTCGTGGTGACAGTGGTCCCAGCTGCATTGAGATCATTGACAAGTTCCCCCCTTGTAGTTGTAGGCTGATTTCTAACCTTCCTCATGATCAAGGATACCCCACGAGGTGAGATTTTGCGTGGAGCCCCAGATCTTTGTCGATTGACAGTCATTTTGTACTTCTTCCATTTTCTTACTATGGCACCAACAGTTGTCTCCTTCTCGCCCAGCGTCTTACTGATGGTTTTGTAGCCCATTCCAGCCTTGTGCAGGTGTATGATCTTGTCCCTGACATCCTTAGACAGCTCCTTGCTCTTGGCCATTTTGTAGAGGTTAGAGTCTGACTGATTCACTGAGTCTGTGGACAGGTGTCTTTCATACAGGTGACCATTGCCGACAGCTGTCTGTCATGCAGGTAACGAGTTGATTTGGAGCATCTACCTGGTCTGTAGGGGCCAGATCTCTTACTGGTTGGTGGGGGATCAAATACTTATTTCCCTCTGCAGAATGCAAATAAATTCATATACTTTCCACAATGTGATTTTCCGGATTTAATTTGTGATGTGCTATCTCTCACTGTTACCAATAACCTACCCTTCAATTATGGGCTGCTCATGTCTTTGTCAGTGGGCAAACTTACAAAATCAGCAAGGGATCAAATACTTATTTCCACCACTGTATGTATACCCTATAAAAATGCAGGGACAAGAGAGACATGAAACAGAAATGTAAATGCACACCAAAATGGAGTTACCGCATAGCTATTTTATTTTTATTTATTTATTACATTTGTACCCTGCGCTTTCCCACATACAGCAGGCTCAATGTGGCTTACATAGTAAAAGAAAAAGCATTACAAAGAACATGTAAGAGGAATATGATAAACTGTGATAAGCATAGCTGTTTACATAGTAAAAAACATTACAAAGGACATGTAAGAAGAATATTATAAACTGTGATAAACACAGTGGCAAATGCCTAAGAATATTATGAATTGGAATAGAGAAGGTAGACAAGGATAGGATAGGAAAGGTAAAATGGAAGAAGATTGGGAGGGATATGGCAAAAAGGATGGAGAGGAGAAGATTGGAGATTGAGTATAAGGGGATTTGAAAATAAGGTGAGAGATATAATTGGTGTCAGAGTCAGTGTCATCGTCAGAGCAGGAGTATTGTAGGTACCGTGAGGCTCTTGTGGTAATTTCATTTTTGGTACACATCCGATAAGCGCGGCCGAAAAATAGTTTTTAATTTCTGCCATGCCTATCAGACGCATGCCAAGTGGAATTTGATGCATATAGGTCATTACCGCCTGGTTACTGTGTGAGACTTTACTGCTAGGTCAATGGCTGGCGGTAAAGTCTCAAACCCAAAATGGACATTTGGCAAATTTCATTTTAGCAAACACCCACAGAAGGTGATCTCTCCACAGGAGAAGAAAAGACAAACACACGAACAGTGGATCCAAAAAGAGTTCTCTCACAGTTGGTGTCTTCCTAAACAAGGTCTTTATTCAAATCAGTAAAAACAACCCGACACGTAACGTGTTTCGGCCGTGAAGGCCTGCGTCAGGGGTCTATTGATCTTTGATGCAAAACAACTTGTAAAGCAGATGACTCACAGTCAAATATCTGTTAACAGAGATATCCCTCGTACTAAGCGCATGGCAGCGCGGTCTCATGAGCCGACCAAACAGAGCGTTAATACAAGAACCGGCTGTTTGTCACACGCCGCTTCCTCTCCCTCACACCTACCGCCGGCCGGCTCCGAATACCGCATGTCCATTTTCGGCAAAAATAAAAAAGAACTTTTTTACAGATGTGCTGAAAAATGATTCTGCACACGCCCAAACCTCGCACTTACACTACCGCAGGCCATTTTTCAGCACAGCTTAGTAAAAGGACCCCACTGTTTCTTCACAGTGCTCTTTTAGTAAGATGTGTTCTGAAATGAGCTTAGCACATTTTAACATCTTTGCCTTTATAAATGGGACTCATAGATGGAAGGGGGAGAGCGTGAAATGGTTGTACTACTTATTTGTCCTTGCTTCATATTTGACATTAATTCTTTATGCTAATTGTAGTATCTGGTTGGTGTTTAGAGTTGCAGCTTTACCTTTGCAATTCTCTATTATTTGTGTGTATGTAGGTGGGGGGTGGGGGTCAGGAGAAGGCTGCCTATGTTAGGATAAACAGTGGTGGCACAGAAATATTAACTAATGTGCCATACACCAATTCAAAGGTACAATTAGAGATGTGTACTTGTTAGCATACTCTGGCTTATTGGGCATTAAAATTTTAGTGTATGCAACACAGATTGCTCATAAACATACAATTAATTTGCACATGTTAAAACATTTCTAAAATGCATTCAAAAAAATCATTAAAGTACCCCCCCCCCCCAAAAAAAAAAAAGTAATAATAATTGGGAAAAATCAGAAAATGAAATTAATTCTTTTTTTGGCTGTGGATATCCCTAGCAATAATGTACCATTGACCAAGTAATCAAGGAGATGACATTTCACTTATACTACTGTTTAGTCCATGTCTCGTGTGAACAAATGCACAAATTAGGAATGCCCACTTCCATTTAAATGTTGGCTGTTGTGCAACAGCAGCCTGTCCATTTTGATTTTCAGGCTCTGGTGCATTTCATGTCTGTCCTCTACTGGAAAAACAGAGATCATTCAAAAGAGATCCTGCAAATTGTAAACAACCTGAGGTTTTGCGCCAGTACCAAAAGTTCAGTAGGTGTAGTAACTCTCTGAGCAATTAAATTGTTTTAAAAGAATCTGGCATATCATCAATCGCTAAAGTGTAGAACATATGGTTGATGATGTTTAATACTAGCATGCTAATATAAATATTTGACAATTATGGAAAGGTTTAACTCCCTAGAGTGAGCTTTAGCATATTTCTAACCAAAGTATTTATTACATTCATCAAAAGTTCATATCTATGTGTATAGTTATGATTTATAAAAACATGGCAGTGGTCTATAAAAGGGTGAGATATCTACTTTGCAAAGGATGCTGAAAACAGAGTAACTGGAATTATAAACTAACAATTATATGTCACTAAGCAATAAATTATTTTTAGGGCCTATTTATTTAACTTAATTAGTTGTTTGATGTATTTTTAGCATGGCATTACAGAAAAGAGAAGAATGCATGCATTTGCTTCAAGAGGTGAAGGCTTTGTTTGTGAAACATATGGTGGGATATCATGGGTTAAGCTGTGTTTTTAGGTAATTATGTGCTTGCTTGTATTGATTCTGAATTTGTCAATTGTAGTACGCTTTGGTAGTATGCTGAGGATGGGATTTTCCCCCTCAGATTGGCAAATTATAGCATTTTGGAAATAAACAGATTACATTTAGCATGATCCAGTGCTAACAGTGCCTGCATTAACTGTTAGAATATGCTAATTGACATGTTATAAGTACATAAGTAATGCCACACTGGTGGGAAAAGACCAAGGGTCCATCGAGCCCAGCATCCTGTCCACGGCCAATCCAGGCCAAGGACACCTGGAGAGCTTTCCAAACATACAAACATTCTATACATGTTATTCCTGGAATTGTGGATTTTTCCCAAGTCCATTTAGTACTGGTTTATGGACTTGTCCTTTAGGAAACCATCTAACCCCTTTTTAAACTCTGCTAAGCTAACCACCTTCACCACATTCTCCGGCAACGAATTCCAGAGTTTAATTATGCGTTGGGTGAAGAAAAATGTTCTCCGGTTTATGTTAAATTTACTACACTGTAGTTTCATCGCATGCCCCCTAGTCCTAGTATTGTTGGAAAGCGTGAACAGATGCTTCACATCCACCTGTTCCACTCCACTCATTATTTTATATACCTCTATCATGTCTCCCCTCAGACGTCTCTTCTCCAAGCTAAAAAGCTCTAGCCTCCTTAGTCTTTCTTCATAGGGAAGTCGTCCCATCCCCGCTATCATTTTAGTCGCCCTTCACTGCACCTTTTCCAATTCTACTATATCTTTCTTGAGATGCAGCGACCAGAATTGAACATAATACTCAAGGTGCGGTCGCACCATGGAGCGATACAACGACATTATAACATCCTCACACCTGCTTTCCATACCTTTCCTAATAAAACCCAACATTCTTTTCGCTTTCCTAGTCGCAGCAGCACACTGAGCAGAAGGTTTCAGTGCATTATCGACGACGACACCCAGATTCCTTTCTTGGTCCGAAACTCCTAACGTGGAACCTTGCATGACGTAGCTATAATTTGCGATCTTTTTCCCACATGCATCATCTTGCACTTGCTCACATTAAACGTCATCTGCCATTTAGCCGCCCAGTCTCCCAGTCTCGTAAGGTCCTTCTGTAATTTTTCATAATCCTGTCGCGAGTTAACGACTTTGAATAACTTTGTGTCATCAGCAAATTTAATTACCTCGCTAGTTACTCCCATCTCTAAATCATTTATAAATATATTAAAAAGCAGCGGTCCTAGCACAGACCCCCGAGGAACCCCACTAACTACCCTTCTCTATTGTGAATACTACCCATTTAACCCCACTCTCTGTTTCCTATCCTTCAACCAGTTTTTAATCCACAACAGGACATTTCCTCCTATCCCATGACCCTCCAATTTCCTCTGTAGCCTTTCATGGGGTACCTTGTCAAACGCCTTTTGAAAATTCAGATACACAATATCGACCAGCTCCCTTTCGTCCACATGTTTGTTTACTCCTATGCGGGAACAGGAACTTGAAGAGAAGGCTTCGGGGCAGAGCCAAAGGCAGCGTGTACAACGCTACCGCTGCCAGGAACGCTGGAAGACTGCTGCCTGCGCCGGAGGGAGGGAGGAAGAGAGAGGGGTAGACGGACACGCTGCTCTCCGTCCGCTTGGCTTCCCTGCCCTCTCTGTCTGCGTCCCGCCCGAAAGGAAATGACGTCAGAGGAAGGCGGGACGCAGATAGAGAGGGCAGGGAAGCCAAGCGGACGGAGAGGAGCGCGTGCCTGCATGTGTTTTTTTTTTTTTTTTTTAACTAATGGCGCGGCGGCGCCTCGCGTCGTTTGGGGGGGCACTGCCCCCCCTCGCCCCCCCAGTCTACGCCTATGTAGATAGTGTATGAAGTAGTTGAAAAGTGTGATCAATTGATGAAAGTCAGTGTTAAAAAATGTATAAATTTGAGGTTTTTTTTTAACTTGGAAAGCAAGGTAAGGTGTGGATAAGGTGGTTTATGTGTGAGTTTTTGTGATTTATTCATATATATGTTTTTTGAATTGATTATGTATATGGGTTTATAAGCCATATAGTACAGTATTGTGAGATATTATGGCATATCATTTTTAATAAATGAAATGAAATTCACTTTTTAATTGAATGATTAGTGATTATAGCCCTTATGTTAGAAGCTCTGTTCATGTTTTGGACGACTGAAAACCAGCATTTAGACATCCATATTACATGAGTGTCCAAATGCTGATTTTATAAACCCAGAATATGGACATCTAAAACTGTAGTATGTCTTTATGGCAAGGGGGAGTAGTCTGAATGTTTTTTGGGTGGGATTAAGGAGGGGCCAAAATATGGACATTCAGCTCTGACTTCAGAAGTAGAAGGGATGTCTATGTCCAAAAAGATGGACATTGCTATTTGGACCTGGCACTTGGCACATCCAGGTTACAGAAAGGTGTTCTGATTGAGCAGCTGTCCATGGGGGGATTAAGACAACTCACCTCCTTAATTTCCAGTGATTGATGTCTCCATTCCTCCCCTGAATGTGACAGTGAAACTACCAAGGGATACTGGGATCTATGATAGTTATGGATGTTCATAGTACCAAAATCTTTTTTAAATTAACCTCTTAAGAACTCTCCAAGCAGAGTTAAGGAATAGCCTAATGGTTAGTGTAGTGCAAAGGTTTTCAATGGGAATATCCTGAAAACCTCAACTGGCTGGGTGTGCCCAAGGGCTGGGTTGAAAACCATTGGTGTAGTAGGTTGAGCACTAAGGGACCCAGGTTCAAGTCCCACTCTAGCTGTTTGATTTTTAAATTGTGAGCCTGCCAGGGACAAAAATAAACCTAATGAAGCCAATACTGAGACCATGGGAGAGATCCTAGAAATTCTATATGAGGACCATATCCGATAACTGGCATTGAATTTCTGCAGGGTTTTTTGGCTGCTAAAACATAGATGGTTAAATTGATATTCATCATCTGACCATCTAAGTTATAGTGGCCAAAGATAGACCTGCTATTTACGTGGGTGTATCTGGCCACTAAACGTATACAGTCAGCCAATGAATATTGGCACTAACCGGCTATGTCATGCTGAATATTAGCGGTTAGCCTGCTTTAGGCTATTTAACCAGCCAAGAGCCACTCCTGGTCAGTTAAATATTTTAAAATATTGGACGAAATGTATTTAAATGCATAAGAAACTTACAGGTATGAGGGCTATTGAAGCAGTTTATATTCAGGTACAGCAGATATTTTTCTGTCCTGGGGTGTGTGTCTCACAATTAAAAAAAAATCACAACCAGCTAAACTTGATTCAAACTTGAGTACATCAATTCTCAGCCCATTAACCATTAGGCTGTTCTGCTCTGCATGGATGTCTATATGGCCATTTTATAACATAGACGTTGCTATTCTGCCACAGACACATCTATGTCCCTTGTTTTGCCCCGTTCATAATGTGAACATTTCAGTTTGTAAAATGGATGTCCATGGTGGACAACTATATCATCAGATTTAAAATTCATTAGAAATGAATATTCATATGTGATACACAGACTTGGAGGGGCATAATCGAACTGGGTGCCCCTCTTTATGGGCACCCATCTTTACGGGTGCCCTAGCGAAGGGGTGGGGCATCCCTTATTATCGAAACAAGATGGGCATCCATCTTTCATTTTGATAATACGGTCGGGGACGGCCAAATCTCAACATTTAGGTTGACCGAAATGTTGAGATCGCCGACCTTAGAGATGGCCGACCTCGGTTTTCGCCTATAATGGAAACCGAGGACAGCCATCTCAAAAACGACCAAATCTAAGCCATTTGGTCGTTGGAGGAGCCAGCATTTCTAGTGCACTGGTCCCCTCTCACATGTCATGACACCAACCGGGCACCCTAGGGGCACTGCAGTGGACTTCACAAATTGCTCCCAGGTGCATAACTCCCTTACCTTGGGTGCTGAGCCCCCCCAACCCCCCAAAACCCACTACCCACAACTGTACAACACTACCATAACCCTTAAAGAGTAACGGGGGGCACCTAGATGTGGGTACAATGGGTTTTGGGTGGGTTTTGGAGGGCTCCCATTTACCACCACAAGTGTAACAGGTGGGGGGGGATGGGCCTGGGTCCGCCTGCCTGAAGTGTACTGCACTACCCACTAAAAACTGCTCCAGGGACCTGCATACTGCTATGATGGAGCTGGGTATGACATTTGAGTCTGGCATAGAGGCTGGAGAAAAATGTTTTTTAATTTGTTTTTTTGGGGGTGGGAGGGGGTTGATGACCACTGGGGAAGTAAGGGGAGTTGATCCCCGATTCCCTCTGGTGGTCATCTGGTCAGTTTGGGTACTTTTTCGAGGTTTGGTCGTGAACAAAAAGGGACCAAGTAAAGTTGACCAAATGCTCATCCGGGACGCCCTTCTTTTTTCCATTATTGGCCGAGGACGGCCATCTCTTAACCACGACCCCATCCCGCCTTCGGTACACTGCCGACACGCCCCCTTGAACTTTGGTCATCCCCGCGACGGAAAGCAGTTGGGGCTGCCCAAAATCGGCTTTCGATTATGCCAATTTGGGCGGCCCTGAGAGAAGGACACCCATCTCCCGATTTGTGTTGGAAGATGGGTACCCTTCTCTTTCGAAAATGAGCTGGTTGGACACCTATATTGAGTTGGGAGTCATTTCTAAAATTCAGTTGTGTACTATCACTCCCTCCTCTTTCAAGCTCCAGAGATTAAAAGATTCACCAAATCTTCCGTTATCAGCATAAAATCCTCAGGTTAAAGTCTGTCCTCAATATACATCCATATTTTACCACCTGGCTTCCTCAAGAGGAACAGAGTTCACCCGGGATGAAGTGGGGACCCCAGCCAGATCAACCTAAATGGTCAAAAAATGCTGAAAGAGGAGAGGGTGATATGCCTCATGGACTTTTTCAAATAGACCTGATCAAAGAGGTTTGCTTTTGGATATACATTTCCGTATACAATTCAAGCTCATCTTATTGACCTATAAGTGCATTCACTCCGCAGCCCCTCACTACCTCTTCACCCTCATCTCTCCCTACACTCCTTCCCAGGAACTCCATTCACTAGGTAAATCTCTCCTAACTGCACCCTTCTTCTCCATTGCTAACTCAAGACTCCGTTCCTTTTATCTTACCGTACCTTATGCCTGGATTAGACTTCTGGAGCCATTACGTCAAGTTCCATCCCTGGCCGCCTTCAAATCCGGGCTAAAGACATACGTGTTTGATGTTGCTTTTGACTCCTAACTTGTTACTTGTTTGTAACAATAGTCCCTTATCCCTATGACATGTCCTATCTGTCTGTCCTACCCTTATCCCTTATTTGTCCTGTCTGTCTGTCTTGATTTAGATTGTAAGCTTTTTTGAGCAGGGACTGTCTTTTTCTTCATGTTCAATTATGAAGCGCTGCGTACGACTGGTAGCACTATAGAAATGATTTGTAGTAGTAGTAGGATATCCCTGCACAAATGATAATATCTTGGCCTTTATCAAGCTACTTCAAAATATTGAATTTGGAAGCACTAACAGTTTCATCGTCACTGATTTGGGGACATTTTTGTGAACTGTGGTTAGGTCTTAAAAGATTGATTGATGAGATTATCTTTAGTGCATCAGATTCTCTCATTTCAACTCCTTAGTTTGGTAGTGGAATTTAAATGCACTTATTTATAGCAGTATGAATAAAAGTTTTGTATATTCTTTACCAGTAACAAAAATGTTGGGGTAATTTTATAATGGCTCTTATATTCGTATATGGCTATGTTCACATGAAATGCCATTTATAGTGTTACTCCACATGTAGAAATATGTGCATACTTGTATGTGGTTCTGGGGTAGGCATGTTTGAGGCAGATTTTGGGCACTCTTATGAAGTTGCAGTTTATATCTGATGTTTATAAAATATGCACACGTGTGTATTATATGTATGTACATTATCCCACAATTCTATAAATGGCATGCACATAGCATGAGTAGTTATATAGAACATTACCACTTGTATGCATAATTTAATCACTAAGGGTCCCTTTTACAAAGGCACAGTAGGCTCTACACACATGCAGCATACACCAAAACAAGACTACTGCCAGGCTAGTGTGTCCCCTGGTGGTAATTTCAGATTCGGCGCATGCTCATAATGTTGGGGCAAATTATTTTTTTTATTTCTTACTGCGTGCTGCATTTCCGCTGTTAATCGGCAGGTGGTCAATGGGTGGTGGTAGAGTCTCAGGCCGAAAATGGACATGAGCTAGTTTCAATTTTAGCGCATTTTTCTGGCCCTTTAAAAAAGGCCCTTTTTCCTAGATGCAGTAAAAAATGACCCAGTGTGCACCCAAAAGATGCACACGTACTACCATAGGCCACTTTTTTTTTTATTGTGGCTTAGTAAAAGGACCACTTAATGGGCAATAACATTCAATAATTATTCTTAACTGGCACTACTTTGCACTTAGGAGTGTGAGTTATGACTCTGTTGCACCTATAAATTGTCTAGCTCTTAACTGCAAAGGGCACATTTATATGGAAGGGGCATGGGATGGTCATAGACCTTTCAACTATTCTAGTGTACACTTTATAGAATACTATCAGTTATGTGTACAAGGTACCACATTTAGGTACAGAAATTTCCATCTGCTATAGATATGGCATAAGTTGTCATGCCTATATTTAGCTCCATTTCTGCCGACTTGCTATTCTAGTTTTCTATAATGGATCTGACACTCAAATTTGCAGTTATAGAATACTAGCTCAGTACTCTGTTTTCTGGCACTTAACTTTTAGCGACCTATATATAATTCCCCTGTTGTGTTCAGTCGTAGCCCTAACTGTGGCAGACAGGTCACCTCTAAGTCCAAAGCAAAGGGCAAAGTTGGGATCGACAATGCTGGAACTCAGGACCCAATACTGGAAGCAAGGCTGGACCTCAGGGACAAGCGTGGCTGGAACTCAGAAACAGGCAAAAGCTGGAACTTAGGAACCAATGCTGGAGGCAAGGCTGGACCTTGGGGACAAGTGTGAGTGGAACTCAGGAACCAGAAAAAGCTTGAACTCAGGAACCAACGCTGGAGGCAGGAACAAGAAACATTGGAAGCAAGGCAGGACCTAAGAAGCAAGCAAATTGCAAAGACATTGGAAGAGGGTCTGGGCCTCCGTAAAATATGCCCAGACCCTTGATGTCATCCAGACATGCCCCCAGGACATTCCCACCATAGGTCTGATAAATTAAGGGCTACGATGCGCAGGGTGCTCAACAGACAGCGAAGTGTCATCCTACAGTGGGCCAGAGTGGAGCACGGGAGTCAGAGCAATGGAGTCATGGTAAAACCGTGACATCCCCCTTATAAATAGTCAAATTTTCAGCATCTTTTCAAGGTAATTTTATAAAGATGCATAGGTCTACATGTGTCTTTATAAAAACAGGCACCTACTTGACCTCTCTACCTAGGCTACTTGTTACAAAATTATTTTTTATATGCGCATATAACTGTTACTCTATATCAGTGTGGAGGCAGTGCAGTGGAGGGAGTGCATGCAAATCTTTCTCATGAATATTCATTGTGGACATCCTGAAAACCTGACTGGCTGGTGTGCCTCAGGACCAGGTTTGAGAACCACTGCTCTATCTTCTAGTAAAATACACTGTTGCTTAAATGTCAACACCTTTACTAGACAAGTGAGTACCAGTAATGCCATGACACTTGCAAAATAAAAGTAAAAGCTGCAAAGGGGCAGGAGAATAAAGGGGTCTAGTCTTCAGCTGTCAGTAAGAGACAAGAGACTGACACATTTGAGATCATAAAGAAATTCACTAGTGTCTTTAAAGGTTACATGTTGTGTAGCTGACAAGGAAATGCTATAAATTTTAGCTCACGGTTATTATGCAAATTGTAAAACCATAGAAAATTACTAAGGTAACAGCGTGACTTTTTTCTTGAAAAACAGTGTGAAACCATCAAAAGACAAAGAATACAGTAGTAACGCTCTCAGCTGTAGGAAACTGCAAACTGGGTATTTTTTTAAAACATTTATAATTATTTTTAGTTTCTTATCATATTACCATTCAGGAACCCTATTTCCTTTTTGAATTTCAGGTTAGAAAAATATAATATGGTTTTTGGAAAGAGATGTGAGATAATCAGTCTCTTTCAGATGAACATTTCTACAAAATCCCTATAATATTTCAAAGCAGACATTTTTCACTAAGGCTGTATTGCATAAAATGGGCTTTGTGGCAGACAATTCATGGTAACACCATTATCACTCTCTATTGCTTCCTATATATTGCTAATACTTGAATTTCTTACTTGTCTTTTCCAAATCTGAGTTGAAAGTGAGTTACATTCAGGTGCACAAATTCACTTAACCCCTCCATTGACCCAAGTACACAATAAGTACCTGTATATAATATGTAAACCACTTTGATTGTAACCACAAAAAGTTGATATATCAAATCCTATCCCTTTTCCCTTTCTCTTATTTCCCTGCCTCAGAAGACTTAACAATTTAAATTTTACCTGAAGCAATAGATGTTCTATAAAGTGTCACTAACATGTATGCACCAATTACATATTGAATGATGGCCCATAAGTGACCACAGGTACACATATGTCCATAAATGCAAAAATTCTGCTTAAGTACTATTTTGTAAATATGTGTATATCTTACATATTGCATATTTTACAGGTAGGCATGCAAGTATTATTATTATTATTAACATTTGTATAGCGCTACCAGACGCATGCAGCGCTGAACACCTGACACAGACAGTCCCTGCTTGATAGAGCTTACAATCTAAAAATACAGACAGACAAGACAAGGGTGAGGAAAGTACTGGGTGAGAAGGAACAAGGAGAGGGGAATTGCCAGCGTTACAAGCAGTGTTGCAATTGTATGAGAACTAGCAGAATCAGATAGCGCCAAGAATTGTGTCAAATCCAAACTATCCATTAAAATCAGAGGAGATTGCAAATGCTCCCCAGAAACTCTCTTTTTTGCTGAAGGAAGATAGAGCACCCTTGCAATAGGAGGAATAGTCTCTGCTGGAAATTTATAAAGACATAATCTGAAAATTCTTAATCAAATCATGTGGAAAAAAGTAAGGTACCCTTGGAAAATTCATAACCCAAGGATTTTTCTTACATACAACATTTTCCAAATTTTCCAATTTCCTATGCAAATCAACAGAATCTTTCATGAAAGGTTCTCCATGCTGTTGAACAACTTTCAAAGAGTCTTACACAACACCCACACATTGTTTCAGTGAACCCAATTCCTGATCTTGCCTAGCTGCATTTTGCAACACTTCTGAAAAAAAATTATCATTAATAGTTTGTAACTGAGTGGAAAGAGACGGTTCCAACAGCTAATAAAGAAATAAAGAATAAATCGTAAAATAATAAAACAAAGATAAAACGGAATTTACATAAAAAGCCAATTCTAGGATATACAGAGAACATATAAACAGCACATCAATATAAATCTTTAAGAACTTATTAATTAAAGATTTATATTGATGTGCTGTTTATATGTTCTCTGTAAATCCTATAATTGGCTTTTTATGTAAATGCTGTTTTATCTTTGTTTGATCATTTTATGATATATTCTTTGTTAGCAGTTTTATTTTACTACCCCTGATGCAAAACATGGCCACGTCGTGTCTGTATGAATAAAGAAACTCTTTGGACATTCAGTGTCTGCTTTCTGTGTTTCCCAGCTAATATTCAGCCAGAGCCCACATAAGACAGTTAGTGGGTTCTGGCTCAATATCGGCCGGGACCAGCATATCTGTAGAACAATTGTCTGGAGCAGTCTGAGCCCCCCTCCCCCCAAAACAGTCCCCTTCTCCCATTGTCCCACTGGACCACCATGGAAAACAGGAAGGTCCTATCTAGACCAGGGAGGGTGTTGGGGGGATGTTCAAGAGGGGAGGGGGAATGGGAGAAGAAGGCTGTTTCAAGGGGGTGGGAGGGGACTCGAAGGCCTTCAGACAGCTGTTCTGTAGTACTGGGGCCTGCATAGCTAAGCGGCAGAATTTATGACAGCCTTTGAGCTGAATATTGCCTGTGCCCAAATATCTACCAGCTCCCCCCCAACACCTGCCTCTGTACTGTACTGCCTCTGACCTGCCCATTTGTTTTCCATGGTTGGTCAAATCCAATATATAGCAGCTCTGCCCCCTTAAATCGCTTTGAAAGTTTGTTGGTAGGTTTATAGAATAAGGGAATAAGTCATTTACACACATAACTATAAATTAGTGCTAGTTGATGCCAATTATTGGTATTAATGTCCATTGACTAATAAGGTTACATGTGTGAATGATCCTTGCACCCACTCAACTGCATGCCAAACTTTTAGCACATATTTAGAATTTTTTTTTTTTTTTGTACCCCTTGCTTTCCCACTCATGGCAGGCTCAATGCAGCTTAGGTATTTATTTGTACCTGGGGCAAGGGAGGGTTAAGTGACTTGGCCAGAGTCACAAGGAGCTGCCTATGCCTACAGTGGGAATCAAACCCAGTTCCCCAGGAACAAAGTCCACCACTCTAACCACTAAGCCACTCCTCCACTCCAATTTGGGGGGTAGTATCCAAAATGAGATGTGCAGGGCAAAGTAAAATGAAGTATTGCACACCATGGCTAGAAGTAACAGCAGACACTAACATTTTTTGGCATAATCCTTTGCTAAGGCAGGCAGAAACATTATCATCTCACCTCCCGTGCACACACCCCTTGCCTTTTGTTTGAATTTCAAATTTGCCGTCCTATCCCCTGACCATATGAGTACATAATTTTTTGCACACTGGTAGGTTTTATAAAATGTGTGCTATGTGCTCTAAGGAATGTTTTAGATTTATTTATATTGCAAATTACCTTGAAATCCACATGTACAGAAGGTCCCCACCATTGCTATTGGGATAAGGTTTT
Organism: Microcaecilia unicolor; assembly: GCF_901765095.1. Taxonomy (NCBI): domain Eukaryota; kingdom Metazoa; phylum Chordata; class Amphibia; order Gymnophiona; family Siphonopidae; genus Microcaecilia; species Microcaecilia unicolor. The sequence goes on along the minus strand of NC_044037.1, from coordinate 78,530,359 downwards.
TTTTTCTTGTTCTTTTAGAAAATAAAATTAAGGTCATCATTCATTAAAATTTTTTCTCCTATGCTATCTGAAAAAAAAAGATTAAGTGAATCAGGCCTCAAATGTCTTTATTTGTAACAAAACTATTTTTTTTTTTACTTTTGAATGCCATCTTGCTGTCACTGCTTACCTCTCTATTTCATGGAAAGATATTTGATCATCACTAGAAGGGATGGTCATTTCATTTCTGAGCCATCCAGATATAGCATGTACTTGAAGAGCTTTTTCAGTGTCACATGTAATATAGCAACTGATAATAAAATGCCTTGTAACCAGATCAAAATAAAATCTGTTACAGCTTTCCAAGGGAAGGGGAAGTGAATGGATTTTTAGAAAGAAATAAACCAGTATATTGTGTCATTCATCACAGAAGAGTTTTGATATATTTTTATTAGATTGACTGATGATTATAGGTACTTGCCCTTTTCTTATTCATAATATTATAGTCAATAATAAAAATGATATGAAGACATTTCTCATTAACTGTGAAGTCTACAAGTTTCACCCTAATTTGTACGTCCCTGTCATCTGTGTCCTGTGCTGTGCTGTATTTTAAGCAGAGCTAGGAATCATGGCTGGCCTAACCCAGTAGGCACAGTTATACAAAAGGGCTCATTTTCAAAGCACTTAGGCTTACAAAGTTCCATATATAGTAACCTATGAAACTCTGTAAGTCTAAGTGCTTTGAAAATATGAAAAATTTGAAAATATATACTTTATATGAGATTTCTGGCTGTTCCATTATCACAGAGACCACGTAAAGATGGAAAAAGAATGTGGCAAGATGTATGGGAGACTAACAAGCCCTTACTAGCAATATGGAGCATCTCCTAAGGACATTTATTCAGCTTTACCAATGCCGGGTAAGATCTGGCTGCCATGCATGCCTCATAGATGTCAGAAGAGGGAGTGTCCCTCTCCAAAGACAGTGTAGCCTCAGATATGGCTCCACTTTAGTGCAGTGCTCAGGTTGGACCAATTTTCTCATAGCTCATTTAAAAATAACAGTGATGGCTTCTCAAGTCTACCTACTATTACTACTTAACATTTCTAGAGCGCTACTAGGGTTACGCAGCGCTGTACAGTTTAACAAAGAAGGACAGTCCCTGCTCAAAGGAGCTTACAATCTAAAGGATGAAATGTCAAGTTGGGGCAGTCTAGATTTCCTGAATAAAGGTATGGTGGTTAGGTGCCGAAGGCGACATTGAAGAGGTGGGATTTGAGTAAGGATTTGAAGATGGGCAGGAAGGGGGCCTGGCGAATGGGTTCAGGGAGTTTATTCCAAGCATGGGGTGAGGCAAGGCAGAATGTTTTATAGATCTTTACTTCAGGAACTTTTTCAAAACTCTTTTGACCCTGTTGTTAGTCACCTTGACTATACTCTCCAGAAACAGATTCCACAGTATAATTATGCAGTGCATAAAAATAAATAAAGCAACATTTAAAAAAACATGTATACCATAAAAAACAGCATAATTGATATTATAAATGTAGCTCTAGCCAGGTTTTAGACTTTACCTAGGTGGTTGCCTAGTATGTGTTCAAGAGCATGAGATCTAGCCAGGTACAAAATACATATTTATTTGGGTTTAGGGTGGAATTGGAGATATTCCAAGAGGTCAGAAAGGCTCTATCCATACAAGTACTCCACACTCCTTCCACAGAAAAATACAGGCTACGCAGTTGGATGTGCTCTAAACTAGAAAAATCTTTTCTGAAACATAATAAGTCACTTCAAAATCCATGGGACAAACAGCAGAGACAGTATCAATGTAGAGGTTTAGCAAATATATACAACTCTCTTCTTATTGCTTTATAGCGCTTTACTTTCTTCCTGTTGTATAGGTGAGGATCCATGAAGAGTCTCCCCTCTATTTTTTTCTCTATAATTTATTCCCTCTTTACAGAAATACCAACAGCAGCATTTTACTTCAAACAGAACACACTATCAGTTCTGATGATCTCTAGAGTCAAAGTGGCAGGTGGCTGCCTGGTCTCAGCTGGAGATGTAGGATATGAGAGGTCTTTGTTTTACCCAAACTGGTGGTTGCTATACTAAAGTTGCATGTGCTTCTTTCTCCAAGCCTTTGGCTGGTGCTAGAGAGATCCCAGTAATGGAGAGAAATTCTTAGAGTGTCTCAGGTTATAGACGTTAATTAAGTGGACGGCGTTTAAGAAGGAGATAGAGCAGCTTTTAAACTAGAAATGGGGGGAAGGCCGACAGTCGCTCAAAAGAGCATGGTTCGGGATAAGGTATCTTTCAAAGATATCACCATAACAGGGAAGATAGAGTATCCTGATAGTGAGGTTGCAAAAGAGATTGTAGTAGATCGGGTATCTTTAAATAACAATAAAAATCAGACAAAAGATTGCCAATTAATACTGTCAAGTACTAAGCATGATGTACTTAGGAACAACAAACATAGTTTGAAATGTCTATATGCGAATGCCAGGAGCCTAAGAAATAAGATGGGGGAGTTAGAATATATTGCACTAAATGAAAAATTAGATATAATAGGCATCTCTGAGACCTGGTGGAAGGAGGATAACCAGTGGGACACTGTCATACCGGGGTACAAATTATATCGTAGTGATAGGGTGAATCGGATTGGTGGAGGGGTAGCATTGTATATTAACGAGAGCCTTGAATCAAATAGATTGAAAATTCTGCAGGAAGCAAAACACTCCTTGGAATCACTGTGGATTGAAATTCCATGTGCAAAGGGGAAAAGGATAGTGATAGGAGTGTACTACCGTCCGCCTGGCCAGGACGAACAGACGGATGCGGAAATGTTAAAGGAAATCAGGGACGCAAACAAACTGGGCAACACAATAATAATGGGGGATTTCAATTACCCGCATATAGACTGGGTTAATGTAACATCTGTACACGCAAGGGACATAAGATTTCTTGATGAAATCAAGGACAGCTTCATGGAACAGCTAGTTCAGGAGCCGACAAGAGAAGGAAAAATACTAGACTTAGTCCTTAGTGGTGCTCATGATCTAGTGCAGGGGGTAACGATACGAGGGCCGCTTGATAACAGTGATCATAATATGATCGGTTTTGATATTGGCATTGAAGGAAGTGAAACTAGGAAATCAAGTACGCTAGCGTTTAACTATAGAAAAGGTGATTACGACAAAATGAGAAAAATGGTGAAAAAAAGACTGAAAGGAGCAGCTCGCAGAGTAAAAAACTTGCATCAGGCGTGGATGCTGTTTAAAAACACCATCCTGGAGGGTCAGGACAAATATATTCCACGTATTAGAAAAAAGGGAAAAAAGACTAAACGTCAGCCGGCGTGGCTAAACAGTAAGATAAAGGAAATCATTAGAGCCAAAAAACAATCCTTCAGAAAGTGGAGAAGAGAACCAACTGAAAGTAACAGGATAGATCATAAGGAATGCCAAGCCAAATGCAAAGCGGAGATAAGGAGGGCAAAAAAGGACTTTGAGAAGAAATTAGCGTTGGAAGCAAAAATACATAGTAAAAACTTTTTTAGATACATTAAAAGCAGGAAACCGGCCAAAGAGTCGGTTGGGCCGCTGGACGAAAATGGTGTTAAAGGGGCGATCAAGGAGGACAAAGCCGTAGCGGAGAAATTAAATGAATTCTTTGCTTCGGTCTTCACCGAGGAGGATTTGGGGGGGACACCGGTGCCGGAAAGAATATTTGAAGCGGGGGAGTCGGAGAAACTAAACAAATTCTCTGTAACCTTGGAGGATGTAATGGGTCAGTTCAGCAAGCTGAAGAGTAGTAAATCACCGGGACCTGATGGTATTCATCCCAGAGTATTAATAGAACTAAAAAATGAACTTGCGGAGCTACTGTTAGAAATATGCAATCTGTCCCTAAAATCGAGTGTAATACCGGAAGACTGGAGGGTAGCCAATGTTACTCCGATTTTTAAGAAAGGTTCCAGAGGAGATCCGGGAAATTATAGACCGGTGAGTCTGACGTCGGTGCCGGGCAAGATGGTGGAGGCTATTATTAAGAATAAAATTGCAGAGCATATACAAAAACATGGACTGATGAGACAAAGTCAGCACGGATTTAGTGAAGGGAAGTCTTGCCTCACCAATCTAATGCATTTTTTTGAGGGGGTAAGCAAACATGTGGACAATGGGGAGCCGGTTGATATTGTATATCTGGATTTTCAGAAGGCGTTTGACAAAGTGCCGCACGAAAGACTCCTGAAGAAATTGCAGAGTCATGGAATCGGAGGTAGGGTATTATTATGGATTAAGAACTGGTTGAAAGATAGGAAGCAGAGAGTAGGATTGCGTGGCCAGTATTCTCAGTGGAGGAGGGTAGTTAGTGGGGTCCCGCAGGGGTCTGTGCTGGGTCCGTTGCTTTTTAATGTATTTATAAATGACCTAGAGATGGGAATAACTAGTGAGGTAATTAAATTCGCCGATGACACAAAATTATTCAGGGTCGTCAAGTCGCAGGAGGAATGTGAACGATTACAGGAGGACCTTGCGAGACTGGGAGAATGGGCGTGCAAGTGGCAGATGAAGTTCAATGTTGACAAGTGCAAAGTGATGCATGTGGGTAAGAGGAACCCGAATTATAGCTACGTCTTGCAAGGTTCCGCGTTAGGAGTTACGGATCAAGAAAGGGATCTGGGTGTCGTCGTCGATGATACGCTGAAACCTTCTGCTCAGTGTGCTGCTGCGGCTAGGAAAGCGAATAGAATGTTGGGTGTTATTAGGAAGGGTATGGAGTCCAGGTGTGCGGATGTTATAATGCCGTTGTATCGCTCCATGGTGCGACCGCAGCTGGAGTATTGTGTTCAGTACTGGTCTCCGTATCTCAAAAAAGATATAGTAGAATTGGAAAAGGTACAGCGAAGGGCGACGAAAATGATAGTGGGGATGGGACGACTTTCCTATGAAGAGAGGCTGAGAAGGCTAGGGCTTTTCAGCTTGGAGAAGAGACGGCTGAGGGGAGATATGATAGAAGTGTATAAAATAATGAGTGGAATGGATCGGGTGGATGTGAAGCGACTGTTCACGCTATCCAAAAATACTAGGACTAGAGGGCATGAGTTGAAGCTACAGTGTGGTAAATTTAAAACGAATCGGAGAAAATTTTTCTTCACCCAACGTGTAATTAGACTCTGGAATTCATTGCCGGAGAACGTGGTACGGGCGGTTAGCTTGACGGAGTTTAAAAAGGGGTTAGATAGATTCCTAAAGGACAAGTCCATAGACCGCTATTAAATGGACTGGAAAAATTCCTCATTTTTAGGTATAACTTGTCTGGAATGTTTTTACGTTTGGGGAGCGTGCCAGGTGCCCTTGACCTGGATTGGCCACTGTCGGTGACAGGATGCTGGGCTAGATGGACCTTTGGTCTTTCCCAGTATGGCACTACTTATGTACTTATGTACTTATGGAGGAGTGGCCTAGTGGTTAGGGTGGTGGACTTTGGTCCTGGGGAACTGAGAAACTGAGTTCAATTCCCACTTCAGGCACAGGCAGTCCTTATGATTCTGGGCAAGTCACTTAACCCTCCATTGCCCCATGTAAGCCGCATTGAGCCTGCCAGTGCGGAGTACAAATGTAACAAAATAAATAAAAAATACAGCTCTCTCCTTATTCTCCTCTCTGGAAACAGGAGTGAAGTGGATTCCCCAATTCCCACTATATAAGATACAGGGCAGAGTTCTGGGTGATACTTCTGTATACAGCTCTCAGAAGCTATGTAGCTTTTTATTTATTTATTAGGATTTATTTACCACCTTTTTGAAGAAATTCACTCAAGGCGGTGCACAGTAAGAATAGATCAATCATGATCAATAGGCAGTTACAGCAGTAAAAATATTCAAATAACAATACAAAGTATGGCATAGTATACTACTTACAATGTCAATACAATATATAATAGAACATTTTAATTGATAGTGAAGGGTACAGCAAAGATGGAATATATAGATAGGTAAGAGAGTAAGAAGAGTTATAATGTAAGATGACTAATTTAAAAAAAGTTGCACACAAGGTCAGAGAGATGGTTAAATATTATCTCAGCTAGGGAAGGAGTGGGTAAACATGTCTTGCTGCAGTATGTGCAGCCCGTGTCACTCCTTGTGTGTGTGAGTGAGACTAACAAGTTAGTTACTTCTTCCATTAAAGGCCTGGTTGAAGAGCCAAGCTTTCACCTGCTTCCTGAAGTAAAGATAGTCCTGTGTTAAGCAGAGCTTTTCAGGCAGTGCATTCCAGAGTGTGGGGGTTACTCCGGAGAAGACTCACTTGTGGGTATTACATCATGTTAGCAAGCACAGCTATCCTTGGCTGTATTCAAACTGCAGGGCATGAGGTTGGAGAGCTGTCTCTTATGATGTGGTCCAAGTGTATTCTAAAGCAACACAAGTAACTTAATTGGTTTAACAAGCTAATCAGCATTGCTAACAGCACTTAAGAAGCAATAATGAGCACTAATTGGCAATAATTAGAATTTACATGCATGACTCCTTACGCGTATTCTGTAACACACTGCACCCAAATTGTAATGCGTGCAGGCAAAAGGGGGTGTGGTTATGGGTGTGGAAATTGACGTTTCACGGGCATTCCAAAATGTACATGTGTTGTTATAGAATATGTCCCTCTGCACCTAAATCTACATGCCGGCATTTATACCACATTTTCGTTGGTGTAAATGGATGCTCGTAGTTTTAGGCACTAGGATATCGACTAAGCGTATGTTATATACCGTGCCTAAACCTTGGCGCTGCTTATAGACCTGCAAGTTAGTACAGTTGTTTTATTCCTCCTTCTGCCACTGATTTTGCCCCTCTATCCTATTTTATTGTAATTTTGGTTCTTTTTCTCCCTACTATCTCTCCCTTCTAATGTCCTCTTTTCTTTCTCCTTTCTCAATTTTCTAGATTTGTAAACCGCAAAAATACGTTATTTGACTTTCAGAAAGAAAGATTGAAAGAAACATGGAAACTTGGAAACTTAGTATATGCTTAGGTGGAAATGTTTCCCGAGTGGATTTTTGAAGTGCCAAATATAGAATCTTGCCCATTGCCTGTGCAAAATTCCACAGGTTCCTATAAAAATACACACATATATACAGCAGGAAAAATAAACAATACTATATTTATAAAATAAAATATCTAGGGGTGCTTTTACAAAGCCATGGTAAAAAGTGGCCTGCGGTAGTGTGGGCACGTCTTTTAGGCGCACGCTGGGCCATTTTTTACCACACCTGGAAAAAAAGCTATTTTTAATGGGCAGGGAATTGGGCCTGCACTAATATTAAAACTAGTGTGTGCCTATTTACGACCTAAGTGCTTACCACCACCTCTAACCTAGCAGAAAGGGCTTACGCACTATCTGTGCGATAGGACATGAAAAGTGGGAGTTTGACCACGGGTACCAAAGACTGGAAAGATGTGTACTTGAGTTCAAAAGGTTTATTGAGTAGAAAGACCCAACACAAACGTTGTGTTTTGGCCGCTAGGCCTGTATCAGGAGTCTGTTTAAACAGTAGCTGTACGCTGATGCTCTGGGGTACAGGATTAACCGTCTGTACGCAAATGGTCAAGGGTGCAGGATTATCCTACTGCACGCAATAATCCTACTGCACCGAGTGGAGGAGTGGCCTAGTGGTTAGAGTGGTGGACTTTGGTTCTGGGGAACTGAGGAACTGAGTTTGATTCTCACTTCAGGCACAGGCAGCTCCTTGTGACTCTGGGCAAGTCACTTAACCCTCTATTGCCCCATGTAAGCCGCATTGAGCCTGCCATGAGTGGGAAAGCGCAGGGTACAAATGTACCAAAACAAAAAATATCCAATTTTAAAAGTGGATTAAAATGTTGATCTTTAAAAAGACCTTTGGTAAAGAAAAGACGCTTGCCAGCGAAGCAGGAGTAGAACGGAATTTGAAATGTGCGATAACAATTCAGCATGAACCAACATGGGTGTGCTCCCGGTTACCGCTGGGAATGCCCCCGTGGTAGAAAATAGAAAATTATTTTCTACCATGGGATTCAGCACATGCCAAACTCAGAATTACCGCCGGGTACATGCGCTACCCCAGCAGTAGTGCCAATTGGGTGCAAGCTACCCGCTCGTTATCCCTCCCGCGCCATTGTAAAAAGGCCCCCTAGAAAATAAAACATTACAACATATCCATAAATCTTAAGCTCACTCCTTCTTTCTCACAAAGGAATCAGGGAAAAAAAGAAAGCTGTGTCACACACCAAGAAACAAACTGCAAGATCCTATGCCAACTTTTCTTATTTAACATTACCAGACCCAATAATCTCCCCCATTGCTCCCAAAAGAGGTGGCCTCCTTTCCTTCACACCTTCACTTAAGAAGCAATAATGAGCACTAATTTGCAATAATTAGAATTTACATTCATGACTCCCTAAGCATATTCTGTAACACACTGCACCCACATCTTCTTCTAGATAACTTCAGTAGCTCTTGATGATAAAAATATTGTTCATTATCCATACTGCCTATGGATAAGCATGAAAAAGAAAGCACATATGTTAATTGGCAAAAATAATAACACAGAAATGTTTGCAGATAGAACACAACTGAAGTAAGTTAAAAAATATGAAAAATGTCTAACAGAAGTTAAAAATGAATGGTAAATACCAAAAGAAATATAAAGAACTATACAACTTTTGTGTGTAGAATAAATTACACTACTTAAACACATTTGTGTAGAAAAGTACCCTTTATTTAAGTCATCAATATAGGAAGAAAGTTCCGTTAAAATCTAAATAGCCTAGAGGCCTTTATTATGTTTTTATCCATTTTATGAAGGTAACAGGTTGAGGACAAGCTATATCATCTCATAAGACTCAAACGTTTTTCTTTTCAAATGTGATTATCCACATATGAGATCAAATTTTGATATTATCTCTCATGAGTCTGTTGTTTCTTCAAACTAACATATAAGAAATGAAAAAAAAAAAGACTGTAAGGAATATTGAGCCTTTGTGGAACTTTGATGACATTACACATAAGGCTTTTCAGATATCCTATATTTACTAAACAAGAAATCTTGTTTGATGTAAAACACATAACATGATAACTATAATAAAATAGATTACGTCCCCACCACGTGATATGATGAACATGTGAAAAACAACTTAGATTTGATCGTTATACCACAGAATACAATATCTGCAGAGGTACTCATAACATAACTTATGTTCCTTTTTTTCTCATACAGTTGATACATGATATTCACAATGTTAATAATAAAAAAATTACTATTGTGGTATGTACTTTTATGACAAAGTGCCCATATCAAAGTTCTAAAGAAGTGCCCATTTTCTGCCGAACTCTATATAGCACACCTAGAGATCCATGCCAAAATCCAGGCCTATTCTATAAAAATGTATGTAACTTAATTGACTTAACAAGATAATCAGCGTTGATAACAACACTTATCAAGCAACAATGAGCACTAATTGGCAATAATTAGAATTTACACATGCAACTCATTAAGCGTATTCTGTAATGTATTGTGCCTAAATTCTAATGTGTGTGGTTCCAAAGGGGCATGGCTATGGGTGGGGAAATGGGTGCTCTCTGGGAGCTCCCAAATTTACATACATAGTTCTAGAATATGGCCCAATGCATGTAAATCTATGCACAGGGATTTACATCACATTTTCATTGGTGTAAATAGAATTGCATAGTTTTAGGCGCTGGGATATCAACTAAGCATATTCTATGTACTGTGCCAAAATCTAAACACCGCTTATAGAATACGCTTAGGTGGAAATGTTTACCGTGTGAATTTTTTAGGCACCTTATATAGAACCTGGCCCTTTTGTAAAGGCAATATAAATACCTATATGCCTTTATTAAATAGGCTTTTAGAACTATCCCAAGTAGTTCTCCCAGAAATTTATACCTGCTCCGAATAAGGGGAAAAGTTATCAAAGTGGGCTACAGTTACGTGTTGTTTTACAGTTAACCCCAGTTATTAGTAACTAGGACTCATTGTGTCCCGTCCCGGGTCCTTACCTGTGCTCCCGCGGGTGGGAGCGATGGTTGGCGGGGCTCACGGGGTCCAGGGCGGCGGGAACGAGCCGCCGACGGGGCCGGCGCTGCCGCGGGTCGGCCCGAGGCCGGCGACCCGCTGGATCGAACGCCGGCCTCGGAGAGGGGAACACGCCGGCCAAGATGGTGGCGCCGGCGTCGTCGTCTCCCTGGCCCGGAGCGGACCAGCGAGCAAGCTCCGCCTACTCGCGCCGGATTGGCGCATTGATGTGGAGACTCCGCCTGCAAGGCAGGCTGGCCAATCCAGGCGTCCCTTGCCTGCCAAGGCCGGGGGGATTGGCTCCTGCTGTTGAGAGGGGATGGACTGGCGGGAGATTTAAACAATGGAACGGGAAGGGTCCAGTGCTTCCGTTTCAGATGTCAGAAGCCGTCACAGTGGATCTCGGAGTGTTGCGCCTTCAGAGACTGTGTTCCTCTTCAGGCTAGCCGTCCTTGCTAGCCACCTTCAGAGACTGTGTTCCTCTTCAAGCTAGCCGTCCTTGCTAGCCACCTTCAGAGACTGTGTTCCTCTTCAGGCTAGCCGTCCTTGCTAGCCACCTTCAGAGACTGTGTTCCTCTTCAGGCTAGCCGTCCTTGCTAGCCACCTTCAGAGACTGTGTTCCCTTTCAGTGCTAGCCGTCCTTGCTAGCTGCCCTTCAGAGACTGTGTTGCTGACTACCAGCCAGGCCGGCCGTCACCCCGTGGTTCCAGCAGTCCTGCTGGCCGCCTGCAGCTGGGGGCTCAACCCTTGGTGAACGGCGGTCGCCGCGGGTGAAGATTCGGGGTGCGCGGCTGTCCTCTGAGGTCTTGCGGGGCCTCAGGGAACCTAAGGGCTCACCAATAACCAAAACAGGACAGGAAACGGAAGCCATGAGCTCGCCTACGCAGCCTGATCTACGGGACCTAGCCAAGGTACTTCAGCAACAGCAGGAGCAGTTGAACGCCCTATCAGGGGCGCTCCAAAACGTGCGCTCTCAACTTTCCACGCTTCAGGTACAGAACCAGGCCGCTGCGGCCCAGGGGGCCGCAGCGACTCCCCGTTCGGGAGGGTTCCGCGCGGGACCTCGGTTCCCTGAGCCGGCACGATATGATGGGGCCCCCGGAGGGTGTCGGGGGTTCCTCAATCAGTGCAACCTGGCCTTCCGGATGCAACCGGAGGCATTTGCTTCAGACCAAAGCAAGGTGGGATTTATCATGGGCCTTTGCGAGGGGAAGGCCCTGGCATTGGTGTCACCGTTAAACGAACAACAGGACCCCATCTTGGATGATTATGGCGAATTCCAGCGCCGCTTCCGTATGGTGTTCGACCTTCCGGGCAGACTGTCTTCTGTGGCATCAGAACTGCTGCGGATTCAACAGGAGGAGGGGACGGTGGCGGACTATGCCATTCGTTTTTGAACCCTAGCCACGGAACTGCGCTGGAATCAGGAGTCCCTGGTGGCGATATTTATGGAGGGCCTGCAAGAGCGGATCAAGGACGAATTGGCAGGAAGAGAGGTTCCGGGGCAATTGGATGCACTGATTTCGCTCTGTATACGAGTAGATACCCGGTTCCAGGAGCGAGCTAGAGCCCGGGCGGAACGGCAAAAGTGGGCGCAGGGCGCCTCCCGGACCGGTAAAGGCCCGTCCCCCCGCCGTGGGAACCGGGACTCCAAGGGGAATGGGGAGGAACCGATGGTGATTGGCCGGCAACGGCTGGCTCCCTCAGATCGGAAAAAGCGCTTGTGGGACGGACTGTGCCTCTATTGCGGTGAGGCAGGGCATTTTGTCCGTACTTGTCCCGCTCGGGCGGGAAACGCCTCCCCCAAGGCACCTTGAGGGGAGGGGTCTTGGGGCATTCCGCTCCCCTACCGGCTTCCCTGATAATACTGCCAGTAACTCTACGTTGGCACGAGACCATGATCCAGACCCAGGCCCTGGTGGATTCTGGGTCAGGGGGCAACTTCATTGGGCATGAACTACTACTACAGATGGGCTGGCCCACGCTTCCTCGTCGACCGGCGTTGCAAGTCACCTCCATTCAGGGAACTACCTTACCGCAGCCGGTCACGGACATCACCCCCTTTTTGGAACTTCAGGTAGGGGAGGATCACCAGGAGGAGGTTCAATTCCTGGTGCTGCCCCCGACCATTCACCCGGTGGTCCTAGGGTTGCCCTGGCTACGGTGTCATAATCCCGTGGTTGACTGGATCGGGGGAAGGATCCGGTCTTGGGGTGACACTTGTCTGAAGACGTGCTGCAGGGGCCAGACCGGCGGCTGCCCCGCATTAACTATGGCGCCCTAGGGGGCCCGGGCGGATCTAGGCTCCCTGCCAGTGGCCTATCGGGACTTCATAGACGTATTCAGCCCCGTGGAGGCGGAGAGTCTACCGCCTCACCGCTCATTTGACTGTGCCATTAGATTGATGGCGGACACTATGCCACCCCGGGGCCGACTGTATACCTTGTCCCGGGGAGAGTCCAAGGTGATGCAGGAGTACATCCAGGAGAATCTGCAGAAGGGGTTCATCCGTCCCTCTACGTCCCCTGCCGGGGCCGGATTCTTTTTTGTTACCAAAAAGGATGGCTCCTTGAGGCCCTGTATTGATTATCGAGGATTAAATGCCATCACCATAAAGGATCGGTTTCCTCTACCGCTCATTCCTGAACTCTTTGACAGGCTGCAAGGAGCCCAGATATTTACTAAGTTGGATCTGCGGGGGCCTACAATCTGGTTCGGATCCGGCAGGGGGACGAGTGGAAGACTGCATTTAATACTCACGAGGGACATTTTGAGTATCGGGTGATGCCGTTTGGACTATGCAACGCCCCCGCGGTGTTCCAGCGATTCATCAATTTTGTGCTCGAGGATTTGTTGAACTCCACGGTGATAGTATACCTGGACGACATCCTGATCTACTCCAAGGATCCCGCCGAACATGTGGGGCATGTTCGTGCGGTGCTGCAACGATTACGGCGGTCTCGCCTGTTCGCCAACCTCAGTAAGTGCGCTTTTCATCAGCGGTCTCTGCCATTTTTGGGACATATTCTCTTACCCGAGGGGTTGCGGATGGAGCCTGACAAGCTCCGCGCTATTCGGGAGTGGCCGCAACCGCTGGGTTTGAAAGCGCTACAGTGTTTTTTGGGATTCGCGAACTACTATCGCCAATTTATTCCTCAGTATTCACAACTGACGGCGCCGTTGACGGCGCTCACTAGGAAAAACGCGAATGTCCGGGATTGGCCGCCAGAGGCGCAAGTGGCTTTCCGCCAGGTAAAGGAGGCGTTCAACTCAGCGTCCATCTTGTCAGCCCCGGATCCAGAGAAACCCTTTATTGTGGAAGTGGACGCGTCCGCTTTGGGAGCCGGGGCGGTCCTCTCTCAGGTGAATCCCAAGGGCCGGCGCCAACCTTGCTCTTTCTTCTCTCATAGATTCTCCCCGGCGGAACGTAATTATACAGTAGGGGATAGAGAACTCTTAACATTAAAGTTAGCCCTGCAGGAATGGAGACACCTGCTGGAGGGAGCTGAACACCGGTTCACGGTGATCACTGACCACAAGAATCTGCTGTATCTTCAAGAGGCTCAACGGCTCAATCCCCGACAGGCCCGTTGGTCATTGTTTTTTTGCCAGATTTCATTTTCAATTGGTCTTTCAGGCTGCTGCTCAGAATACCCCGGCGGACTCTCTCTCCAGAGCATTTGAGGTTCCAGAGGAGACCAGGGAGATCCATTCCATGTTAGATCTGACATGCCTCAGCGCGGCCGTGGGGGAAGTCGCTCCCACGAAAGAAGTAGTGCCGGCCGCCGATCGAGCGAAGGTAATGCAATGGGGGCATTTGGCCAGATGGGCCGGGCATTTCGGGTATCAAAAGACTCTTCGTCTCATTGCCCGACAGTATCGATGGCCTCAGATGAGGCGAGACATTCTTCAATTCGTCACCACCTGTCCTGTGTGCGCCCGAACTAAACCAGTAATCGGGACCCCCATGGGGAAGTTACAACCACTGTCCATACCGACAGTCCCCTGGACAGAGCTATCCATGGATTTTATCACCGACCTCCCCAGCTCCCGGGGACACACGGTGATTTGGGTGGTAATTGACCGTTTTTCCAGGATGGTCCATTTTGTTCCCTTGCCGGGACTTCCTTCGGCGGTCTCCTTGGCCCAACTCTTCATTCAACACATTTTTCGACTTCATGGGCTGCCTCTTCGGATTATTAGTGACCGAGGACCACAATTCACCTCACGTTTCTGGAGGGCCTTGTGCACAGCATTGGGGGTTAAGACCCATTTTTCATCAGCGTACCATCCTCAAACCAATGGCATGGTCGAAAGGACGAACCAAACATTAAAGGGGTTCTTCCGAGCCTTTGTCAACAAGCGTCAAGACAACTGGGTCTCCCTGCTTCCTTGGGCCGAGTTTGCATATAACCATAGCGTCCACTCGGCCTCGGGAGACTCTCCATTCTTCTTGGTATATGGACGACATCCTCGGCTTCCAGCGCCTTTCCCATCTGGATCTCCGACCCCCATGGTTAATGTAATGATGGCTGATCTGCAAAGGGTCTGGGAGATGGCCCGAAAACAGTTGCAGAGGGCAGCTGCCAAATACAAGATCTTCGCAGATCGTCGCCGGCGAACTGCTCCAGTCTTACAACCAGGGCAGAAGGTGTGGTTAAGCACGAAATACCTCCGACTCCGGGTGCCCTCCCGGAGATTGGGTCCTCGGTATATTGGACCATTTGCAATCCAATCGCGAATTGGAGCTGTGACATATCGGTTGCGATTACCTAGTACCCTGCGGGTGCATAACGCTTTCCATATTTCCCTATTGAAAAGTTTTCGAGGATCTCGATGGCACCCCCAACGGTAGGAAGCCGAAGCTCTAGAAGCAGATCCCGATCCGGAGTATGAGGTGGAGGATGTGCTGGATTCGAAGAAGCGGCGGGGAAGGCTATATTATTTATTGTCCTGGAAGAATTTTGGTTCCGAAGACAACTCCTGGGAGCCCGCGGCGAATGTACAGGCGCCAGAGTTGATCAGAGCCTTCCACGCCTGGTCTCCTTCCAAACCCGGGCCCGGGGAAAAAGGGGCATCCGGGGAGGATACTGTCCCGTCCCGGGTCCTTACCTGTGCTCCCGCGGGTGGGAGCGATGGTTGGCGGGGCTCGCGGGGTCCAGGGCGGCGGGAACGAGCCGCCGACGGGGCCGGCGCTGCCGCGGGTCAGCCCGAGGCTGGCGACCCGCTGGATCGAACGCCGGCCTTGGAGAGGGGAACACGCCGGCCAAGATGGCGGCGCCGGCGTTGTCGTCTCCCTGGCCCGGAGCGGACCAGCGAGCAAGCTCCGCCTACTCGCGCCAGATTGGCGCATTGATGTGGAGACTCCGCCTGCAAGGCAGGCTGGCCAATCCAGGCGTCCCTTGCCTGCCAAGGCCGGGGGGATTGGCTCCTGCTGTTGAGAGGGGATGGACTGGCGGGAGATTTAAACAACAGAACGGGAAGGGTCCAGTGCTTCCGTTTCAGATGTCAGAAGCCGACACAGTGGATCTCGGAGTGTTGCGCCTTCAGAGACTGTGTTCCTCTTCAGGCTAGCCGTCCTTGCTAGCCACCTTCAGAGACTGTGTTCCTCTTCAAGCTAGCCGTCCTTGCTAGCCACCTTCAGAGACTGTGTTCCTCTTCAGGCTAGCCGTCCTTGCTAGCCACCTTCAGAGACTGTGTTCCTCTTCAACTAGCCGTCCTTGCTAGCCACCTTCAGAGACTGTGTTCCTCTTCAGGCTAGCCGTCCTTGCTAGCCACCTTCAGAGACTGTGTTCCTCTTCAGGCTAGCCGTCCGTGCTAGCCACCTTCAGAGACTGTGTTCCTCTTCAGGCTAGCCGTCCTTGCTAGCCACCTTCAGAGACTGTGTTCCTCTTCAGGCTAGCCGTCCTTGCTAGCCACCTTCAGAGACTGTGTTCCTCTTCAGCGCCTAGCCGTCCTTGCTAGCCACCTTCAGAGACTGTGTTCCCTTTCAGTGCTAGCCGTCCTTGCTAGCTGTCTGCAGAGACTGTGTTCCTCCTCAGTGCTAGCCGTCCTTGCTAGCTGCCCTTCAGAGACTGTGTTGCTGACTACCAGCCAGGCCGGCCGTCACCCCGCAGTTCCAGCAGTCCTGCTGGCCGCCTGCAGCTGGGGGCTCAACCCTTGGTGAACGGCGGTCGCCGCGGGTGAAGATTCGGGGTGCGCGGCTGTCCTCTGAGGTCTTGCGGGGCCTCAGGGAACCTAAGGGCTCACCAATAACCGAAACAGGACACATTGCGTATGTTATTGGTAAAATAAAACGTCTTAACAGTAAGCTATGTTGATACTATCTCCTAAGGTATAAATATGTTTGTGTGATGGGAGTAATTCCATAACTGGATAAATCCATTGAGGTACTCTCGTGCCACATGGTAGGTGCCTATTCTATAACACAACATTTAAAGCATTCAGATTAATCCAACAACTACACCCAGACTTGTCTCAATGTGTCTTCATAACCAGTGTCTTCGAAGTCCTTTAACACAACCTACTATCCTTTTGTGTCTTAGTTGATTAGTTTGGTCCAAACTAATTCCCTATCCCTTATGAGTTAGCAATCGTAACCTAGGCCTCTTTCTGTTTGTATCTTTAACTCTAACCCTTGATTATTTTTTATTCAGATTGTAAAACTCTTAGACATTTTTAATGATTTATGATATAGCAAATAAAGTATGAAATGTTATAGAATACAAGTGTAAGCACTTATCTTGGCTTTTACTGGAACTACTTTGTTAGCCTTCATTGGAACCATTTCCTCTTGGTAGAAAAGTTTCACCAATGCTGGGTGCAAAAAGGGATGTCACCACAACCCTCTAACAATGATAAAACCACAAAATATCTCTAGAGTCTCTCCTCCAGTGCAGCAATGTGTTTCACCCTTTACAGGCTTTTTTTTTTTAGCAAATTAGGTAAATTCTAGAACTGCTCCCTTTCAACAAATCTTCCTTCAAAATCAAACAACATCCACATATCAAACAATTATGGTATCTTTCAGGGATCATACAGATTAAAAAAACAAAACAAAAAAAACACAATGAAAGAACATAAAATCATGCATACTTACTGTACTTACTTAAACAACCATTATTTTCACCTCAAATGCTGTCTATAAATATCTTGTAATACACCAATTGCTATCAGTAATATGGCCATTTCAGAACCACTCATTTGGCATGGTTGCTAGCCACAGCCATTCTCCATTAGGAATACCACTCCACCTCACTATTCAAACCCAATGTTGGAGATACCAATGGCAGACTACCCCCCCCCCCCCATTACTTAGAGGTCACTACCCTGCTTATTTTCAAAAGGAGAAAAACACCCATGTTCGGGAGTTGGGCGTCTGTTTCCCGTGGGCGGCCAAATCGGTATAATTGAAAGCCGATTTTGATCGTCTTCAACTGCACTCCGTCGCGGGAATGAATAAAGTTGATGGGGGCATGTTGGTGGTTTGGTGAAGGCGGGACTTGGGCGTGGTTATCGGCTGAGCAGAGATGGGCGCGCTCGGCCGATAATGGAAAAAAGAAAGGCGTTGTTAGCGAGAATTTAGGACACTTTTTTTTTTAACCTTTTTTCTCACGAACAGGTCCCAAAAAAGTGCCCTAAATGACCAGATGACCACTGGAGGGAATCGGGAATCACCTCCCCTGACTCCCCCAGTGGTCACTAACCCCCTCCCACCAAAAAAAACCCACTTGCAAAAACCTTATTTCCCAGCCTCTATGCTACCCTCAAATTCCGTACCCACCTCCATGACAGCAGAATGTATTCGATCCTCTCACAGCCTTTCCCTGGGTCAGATGTGGCTCTCGGGTGCACTGCAGGGTCACATCAGCATTGCATTGTGGTGGGTGTAGGGTATTGGGCTCCATGATTTCACTAGCTTGTGTTACAGTCTCACGATGTTGGTAGTTGGTAGGCTCTTCTCCCATGGTGCTTTTCCCTCTACTTACTGGGTCAGAATCCTGGCCCCTCCCTCGACTCAAAGCCTTGGATTTGGTCATTTTTGAGCTGGGACGATTATCGCTTAAAAACGAAAACACCCAGCTCAAACAAATGCCCACATCTCAAAAACACCCACATCCAATGCATTTGCCTTGCACAAACCGTATTTGTGAAACTAAAGATAAATGTTCATCTTTTTCGAAAATACGATTCGGCCCACCCCTTCATGGACCCGTTCTCAGAGATGGACGCTCTTACTCATGGGTGTTTGTGTTCGATTATGCCCCTCCACGTTTATTCTCATTTTGGAGGTGAAAATTAATGAAGGGCAATTAAGAAGGATGCCTCCTTAATCCCTCCTGCACAGTCTAGCCAAAATGAGCACTTTTTAAAAAACATTGAATCTTTATTAAGCAAAAGTTATATAACATTACAAAATGTAATCTGTACATTTAACACAAAAAGACAAAAAAAATTTTGTTAGGATGATGTACAGTCTATAAAGCATTCTATGCCCATTTTAAACACACTTGCTGAATGAGTGATCTTTATATTGTTGATTCCATTCACCTTCAGCCAAGCTTCTCCCCAAATCTTTTCCTATGTTTTCAAAAATCCCCACTCCAGGCTCCCTCCCCCTAGAAAGATTATGTAGAGTTTAGAAAGCAGCCCCCTTCATCCCCTTAATCAACCTATAAAGCTTTTCAAACTGTGTTTCCTTTCCTATTAAATCTACCTGTGTTTTCACATAATGGACAACTTGGTTGTAATAGAAACACCCATCCTCCCCCAACTGATACTTCTCCTTGGATTGTGAAAAAAGCTAAAACAGTTCCATCCACCCCAACCACATCTCCAAGAGCTCTAAGGCTCTGTCCCCTTCATTGCCCAAAAACCTTGTGAGCTCACGCAGACAAAACCTCCTCATTTCCAAAAATGAGATTCATCCTACATAACCTCCTGCACCAACCAATATCTTACTTATTTTGTCCCAAACACAAAATAAATCAGTTTGCTACACCCTACTTCTTGCTGTTCATATGACACACCAAGATCACCTCACCACTTGGGGTAGGCACAAAAGCAGCCTGTTCCATCTCCACCCACTGCTTAATAGGCATATCTCCACTCCATACGAACACTGCTTTTAATTGTGCTGCAATATTATATCTTTCTAGATTGGGCACCCCCCCCCCCCCCACACACACACTCATTTTTTTCTGCTGTTCTTACATAAGTACATAAGTAGATAAATAATGCCATACTGGGAAAAGACCAAGGGTCCATCGAGCCCAGCATCCTGTCCACGACAGCGGCCAATCCAGGCCAAGGGCACCTGGCAAGCTTCCCAAACGTACAAACATTCTATACATGTTATTCCTGGAATTTTGGAGTTTTCCAAGTCCGTTTAGTAGCGGTTTATGGACTTGTCCTTTAGGAAACCGTCCAACCCCTTTTTAAACTCTGCTAAGCTAACTGCCTTCACCACTTTCTCCGGCAACGAATTCCAGAGTTTAATTACACGTTGGGTGAAGAAAAATTTTCTCTGATTTGTTTTAAATTTACTACACTGTAGTTTCATCGCATGCCCCCTAGTCCTAGTATTTTTGGAAAGTGTGAACAGACACTTCACATCCACCTGTTCCACTCCACTCATTATTTTATATACCTCTATCATGTCTCCCCTCAGCCGTCTCTTCTCCAAGCTGTATAGCCCTAGCCTCCTTAGTCTTTCTTCATAGGGAAGTCGTCCCATCCCCGCTATCATTTTAGTCGCCCTTCGCTGCACCTTTTCCAATTCTACTATATCTTAGAGAACATCCCTTTTTTTCCAGTGTCTGAGGAATTTAGCTGAGAGCCTATCAGCAAGAGCCATAAATAAATACACTATACGTAAAGAGATATTCATTTTATATATTGCAATTCTTCCACAACAGGACAGCTCCAGCCTCCACCACTGATCTAAGTCCCTCCCTAAAGTTGGTAAAAGTGGCTCATAGCTCAGCTTATAAAGCTGTGCCCAGTCCGCTATAATCTGTACTCTGAGATATTTTATAGAGGTTTTAGCCCATTTAAACTGGACACTCCCTTTTAAATTCTCAACATAAGTGGGGTCTAGGTTCACATTTAATGCCTCTGACTTCCCCTCATTGATTTTGTAACCTGAAACACCTTATCTCTGCCATAAACCAGGCATAAAGATTTGCAGATTATAAATTGTAAAGATAGCACCAGCTGCAAATTTATTTTATATTTCCTCCCCATCATATAAAATCCTTGAATGTTCTTATTCACTCACATGCTGCTAATGGATCTATAGGCATGGCAAACAGCAGGGGTGACAAAGGACATCCCTGCCTCATCTGTCTATACAAAGGAAAACTGTTCTTATAACCCCCCATTAATATGCATTCTGGCTCTGTGCTCTTGATACAAGGCTTGAACTTCCATTATAAAGGTCTGACCCAACCCAACCTTCTGGGAACCTGGAGAAGGAAGCCCCACTCTATTTTATCAAATGCTTTCTCAGCATCTATTGACGATAACATTGTGGGTTGACCCTGTCTCCCAGCTTCCTAGACCAATTGCAAAATCTTCCTAATATTATCCCCTGCTTGTTGTCCAGAGATAAACCCTGAATGAGCCACATGGATGAGTTCCCCTATAACTGATTGGAGCCTTTCTGTCAAGATTCGAACAGTTTTGCATTCAAATTAATAAGGGAGATGGGCCTATATACAACTCACACATGCTGGGGTCTTTCCTCAGCTTGGCAGTGGCCATAAATGAAGGTAAGTTACCCATTTGCAGTATCTCATTGAAAACCACTAACATTTTGGAGTGAGTAGCCCCTGAAATCTCTTAAAGATTTGGCAGAATAGCCATCCAAGCCTGGAGCCTTGCCCCCTTTTCAGTTCCTTTATCACCTGCAGTACTTAGTCTATCTAATAATTTCCAAGTTCAACACTTCCACTTTGGACTTGCTTTTATATAAATCTACTACTACTACTACTATTTAGCATCTCTATAGCGCTACAAGGCATACGCAGCGCTGCACAAACATAGAAGAAAGACAGTCCCTGCTCAAAGAGCTTACAATCTAATAGACAAAAAATAAAGTAAACAAATCAAATCAATTAATGTGTACGGGAAGGAAGAGAGGAGGGTAGGTGGAGGCGAGTGGTTACAAGTGGTTACGAGTCAAAAGCAATGTTAAAGAGGTGGGCTTTCAGTCTAGATTTAAAGGTGGCCAAGGATGGGGCAAAACGTAGGGGCTCAGGAAGTTTATTCCAGGCGTAGGGTGCAGCGAGACAGAAGGCGCAAAGTCTGGAGTTGGCAGTAGTGGAGAAGGGAACAGATAAGAAGGATTTATCCATGGAGCGGAGTGCACGGGAAGGGGTGTAGGGAAGGACAAGTGTGGAGAGATACTGGGGAGCAGCAGGTTAGTATAGGTTAGTAGAAGAAGTTTGAACAGGATGCGAAAACGGATAGAGAGCCAGTGAAGCGACTTGAGGAGAGGGGTAGTATGAGTAAAGCAACCCTGACAGAAGACGAGACGGGCAGCAGAGTTTTGAACTGACTGGAGAGGGGAGAGGTGACTAAGTGGGAGGCCAGCAAGAAGCAGATTGCAGTAGTCTAAATGAGAGGTGACAAGGGTGTGGATGAGGGTTTCGGTAGAGTGCTCAGAAAGAAAGGGGTGGATTTTACAGATGTTGTAAAGAAAGAAATGACAGGTCTTGGCAATCTGCTGGATATGAGTAGAGAAGGAGAGAGAAGAGTCAGAGATGACCTAAAGGTTTTGAGCTGAGGAGACAGGGAGAATGAGAGAGCCATCAACAGAAATAGAAAATGGGGGGGGGGGGAGCGGGGAGGTGGGTTTGGGGGGGAAAATGAGAAGCTCGGTTTTGGTTATATTTAATTTCAGGTGGCGTTGAGACATCCAGACAGCAATGTCAGACAAGCACGCTGAAACTTTGGTTTGGATGCAAGGTGAGATATCAGGGGTAGAAAGGTAGATTTGGGAGTCATCAGCATAGAGATGGTAGGAAAAGCCATGGGATGAGATTAATGAACCAAGGGAAGAAGTGTAGATAGAAAAGAGGAGGGGACCAAAAACAGAACCCTGAGGTATGCCGACAGGCAGAGGGATAGAAGTAGAAGAGGATCCACCAGAGTGAACACTAAAGGTGCGGAGGGAGAGGTAGGAAGAGAACCAGGAAAGGACAGAGCCCTGGAATCCACATAAAATTCATGAAACACCCCCTTAATGTCTTCTTACTCATAAACCATTCCAATCTCTGATTTAAAGTATCTTCTGTTACACTTTCCCTAGCATCTTTAGTAGACTTGCCACACAAACATCCCAGGAGAGCAGTTGGGCACCCTAGTGAGCAGCTCAGTGGACTTCACATAAAAGGTTCCAGGTACACATCTCACCATTACCCCTGTATACTGCATGGTGAGCTCTCCAAAACCCACCAAAAACCTACTGTACACCACTACAGTATCCCTTATGCCTGCAGGTGTCATCTATATGTGGTACAGAAAATATTTGGTGGTTTTGGAAGGTTGACACATTCCACCGCAAGTGTAAAAGTTAGTGGATTATTGGGCTCAATCCCCTTCTCCATAGTACAGTACACCAAACACTAGGCTACTCCAGGGACCTACTTGCTGCACTAATAGGACTGGCTATAACATCTGAGCCTGTCATAGAGGCTTGTATGTAGTGTTTCTTTAACAACTTTGTAGTGTTTGAGGGCATCAGTGAACACTGGGAGAGTAAGGGGAGGTCATTCCTTTGTTCCTCCAATTGTCATTTGGTCATTTAGGTAACTTTTTTGTGGCTTAGGTTTTGTTAAATCAGGCTTAGCTGAAAACAGTTTTAGTCCTGTAAGTTTTGTTTTGTTTCATTATGGCTGAAAAACATCCAGGTCTTAGACATGCCCAAATTCCACCTTTAACACACTCCCAACATGCCCCTCTAAGATTTGGATGCACTGCAGATGAACAGCTTAGAAAAACATCTGGAAATGGGTTTTAAAAATACAGATTTGGATGTTTCAGCAAGAAAAATGTCTAAATGCTGCTTTATGCCATTTTTTATATGTTTTTCTCTTTCCAAAATGAGCCCCATAGAATACTATATCCAGTCAGTGGGAGAGTCATGATCAACAACTCTACCAAAACATTTCAAGATGAGGACGAACTGTTCCAGTGTATAAAAACCTCCAAGAGCAATATCATGGACAACTACTGACTTTCATAATAATATCAGTTAATATGTTTCATCTATCCATGACAGTCTCCCGCTCTCATGGTGTTCCTCAGTGGTTCCTAGGTTACTGGTGCCACTCTTCCAGTAGTTTCACAGTTCCTAGAAAGCACACACACACCCAACACACAAAACAGCAGGATTCTTAATTAGTCCCGATGAGCAGAGACAATAAACTAAAAATGTTTATTGTCATGAAAAATTAGAACAATAAACAAAAAAGGCGCAGTCAGCAAACAGTAACAAATAACTGAATATGGATCAATTATAAAACTATCTAAACATTTGTTTACTATCTAAATAATACCTTGAGAGTTCAGGATATATAGCTGTTCACAGATTATCAAATATAACTGTTCACAGGGCCTCAGCAAAGAGATCTTTCTCTCTTTTCTCCCTAGCTGAATTTGAGCTTCTGGGCCAATCACAGCCCAGAAGAACAAGTTTTAAAAGTAGCTGGCCACATCACTGCAGGTTACCTCTTATCTGTGTTAACTAAAGAGGGAACAGTCATATCTCTTTAACAGCTTTAAACATAAACATGCACTACCGGCTGTTCAAACTAGAGAAATACACTTCAAGAAATAATTAATATAGTTATACAGGCTTAAAATCCACTATTTTGTCACAGTATTCTATAAAGGTGTGCGTGTAAATATTAACATGCGTACATATTTGGGGAAATGGATAGAGACATTTCTGGGAGCATCCCAAATATTATGCATGTTGATATAGAATTTGGCCAAAGTGCACCTAACTGTAGGCACTGGAATTTAAGCAGACTTATAGCAGGCCTAATTGCAGACGTCTAAAGTTAGGCACAGTTTATGCCTAAGCGTGATTCTATAAAGGACACATACTATTTATAGAATTGCACTGTGTGTTAAATTTTAAGCACTAATTTATAGGTGCTACTTTTAGAATATACTCCAAATAGTGCACATTATTTATGAGACATGAAAAAAAATCATTCTTTCCCACTCGTATCAGGCTAAAAACAACACAAAATGACTTGGGAGATAATCATTTGAAATGAATTCATATTCCTAATAGAGAAAAGGTAAATTAATCATAATCCGTGTGCAATTGTTTAATTGTAATGTGGCTATTGGCCCCTAATAGAGTGACATGATTTATGCATTTGTTTATTCTTTTTTAAACTAAACCATCATATTAGTTACACTGCTTTTAAAGCAATCAAAATGACACTGTACCATAGATCAAATGAGGATTGCCAGAGGACTCTCCTTGATGTGAACACAGAATAGAGGCCACTCAGATCTGCACTCTGTTCCTCTTGCAGTCATAGCTTTATTGGCACAATCCAATGATGAGATCGCCACAGAAAGTGAGTAACCTGTCCTGATCACAAGACTTCCCAAGGCTGAATCATCAGAGTTCTCTCTCTCTCTCTCTCTCTCTCTCTCTCTCTCTCATACTTAGTTGCCAATTTTGAAGTATGCAGTACAACAATCTCTTTTATTATCCTTTTGTGTACCTTTGGTTAGCTGACTGGATGACAGGCTGCTAAGGATTTATACTGACTTTGGGTATGAGTTGTTGCAGGTCATAAGCTCTAAACTGTTGAAGTATCTCAATGTTATTACAGGCTAAAGTCTCAATAGACTCATACACAAGATTTATTATTAGAAAATATGATTTTGTTTCCTCTTTCTCTATTTCTGCTAAAATTTTACTAATTACATGTTATCACTAGAGATCAATGTAATAAATAACTATGGGCACTGTTGCAGAAGAAGTGATGTGGGTGAACCAGCTATGGCTCTTGTTTTAGAAGCTTCTCACTGTGAGAAAGTGAGTGTGATAGTGGCAGGTGTCCATAAGAACACTCTCACTGGTGTTACAGGTAAGCTACTTTACAGTAGGTAATGCTAACCTGCTGAGTAGAAGGCTGAGTCAGAAGGGTGGGGGCTCAGGCAGGTAGGTGGTCAAATGCTCTGGACCAGAGTAGATGAGAGAAGGCCCATGGTAAGAGATATCCAGATGAGAGACCCCAAGTGCACAGGTCTCCTGGGGGGGGGGGGGGGGGGGGCAAGTAAGAGAGAGAGAGAGAGAGATCCTCCCAGGGTGTTCTAAGCTGTGAGATACTCAGGGAAGCACAGTGGCCCTCAAGCTTATTGTAATCAAAGTAGAGAAAACATGCTTTTTTTTTCTTACCTGACTCTGAGATAGGGAAACTCAGGGAAGACCCCTGTGAGTGTCCCATGTTGGGGGTGGACCTATCTCAGGATCACATTTTGGTCACAAACCGTGGGGCTTTGGGCCACTACAAAGTTAAAAGAAGCCAGCTTGAGTTGGCAGGAAGGGTTCTTGGTGTTATGGAGGCTTTCTGGGCCTGGATATGGCCTGAGGGTGAGAATGGAGACATTGGGAAAATTGTAGATGTGCTGTGGCATTAGACATTATATCCAACACACGTTTATAAAAATAACTATGATGGCTCCAGAGGGATTCCGGGGTCTCGGGGGGGGGGGAGGGGCACCAGGTTTGACCCAGGAAGGGTCTTATAATATGAAGACCACATTTATTGAATTAAGCGTGATTGCGCATGCACAGATCATGCAAATGTTCAGATCATGCACATGTGGTGCATTTTTAATGAAGCAATGAGTCCAAGAGAGACTGAAAATAAAGATAAGTAAAGAAGGAGAAAACAGTTACAAAGGAGTCTCCGACTTTTAGAAGAAGTAGCACATTCACACTTCCATGTATACTCACTTATACTTACCTTTGAAAATCTGGGACCTTGAAAAGAGAAAGAAAATGTGTCAATAGGTTTAAATTCTTAATAGAAGACAAATTGAAGATATGAATTACAAGTAATACATTTTAGTACACCCTGTAAGAAAAAGGGAAGGAGTTTATTTAATAGTGAACTCATTTGGGACCCAGTTTACTAAGCCGCTCTGTAGGTGCGCTAATACTAGAGACACCCATAGGAATATATGAGTGTCTCTAAAGTTAGCGTGTGCTAAAAATACTAGCGCCTTGTTGGGGCCATGTTTACTAAGCTGCGCTGTAGGTGTACAAACATTTTAGCATGCGCTAAAAATTAGCATGTACTAATGATAGAGACACCCATAGGAATATAATGGGTGTCTCTATCATTAGCACGCACTAAGACGTTTGCGCGCTTACAGTGCAGCTTAGTAAACAGGGACCATAGTTGTTAACTAAAAGTATTTAACATACTTCTTGTACAATATTCATCTGAATGTTTTGTGTGGATATATATACATCTGTGAAGGAAAGAAAATTAGAATTCTAATATCTGGATTTAGTAGGTAGAATTTTAAAATTAATTGTGCACTTTTTAAGATTTTTTTAAACAGTTTTTAACATTTTTAATTAGTTATATTTGATAACAAGTGCAATAAATTCACTGTTTTCACTTTATTGAAGTATTTATTTATTCTTACCTGAGTGAGATATAAGAGACATGTAACATCAATTGATTCCCTTAACAGCATCACACATATATACAATAATTTTTAGTGTTTTTTTGTGGTTTTCATACGGTGACATCTTTTATGGATGGAGTAATTTATTTTGTTATACCTCCCTCCTGTGAGTTCAACGCAGTCTGAGATAACTCGGCTATTTCATGACTACACAAACAGGTAAAGAGTAGCTGGTCAGTTAAATTATGTCTGCAGCATTAAGTGGGAAAGACTGTCAAGGTAGGAAGATTCTGAAACCACTTTGAAGATTCAGATGTTGCATGTCCAGGCTAAAGACAAGCCTGTGTTAATCTGTGTTTGTTTGGAACAGCAACATTGTGTTTGGGGCATGGCCATCAGCCAGCCCTGGTAAGATTGCTTTCATATGGTTTTAAATACATCCACAACTTGCAAGTAAATTTCTCTCTATATTATCATGAAGATCCTGAGGAAAAGACTTCAGATACTCGGTGCTCACTGTTTTATGTTGAACAGTGGACCGCGTTGCTCAGCGCTTACTTTTTGAAATTCAAATTTTTCTTTTGTAAACCAGCTGGCAAGCATCCTCATAAGTCAAAAACCTCGCTTTTTATACTCATTATTTAGATTTCTTTTTATAGTTTTTCTTTACACAGTTTTATATTTTATAATGAGAATGAATAAGCACTTAGCTGCTGTAACACTGGAACTAGTGGGTATGCCCGACAGTGAGCTCCTGTTTCGCTAATGCTTCCTAAGGCGCTGAACCCATAGTTTTCTATAACTCCCTGCAAACAAGTGAACAGCATTAACTTAAACACTTTTCCGAGAGATTAGAGAATTTGTGGATATGTATCTCAATAAATCCTTACACATACTTGCTATATATGTCAGCATCTGACCTGTTAGCAGTCTTTCTGAACTAAGATGGCGGTCGGGTTTTAAACCAACGCCAACTTTAATAACCAATGAAATTTCACTAGAAATTTAAAGGGGACTCGATCTTTTGAGGCAGTTACTCCCAAAATGCATCATTGAACTACTCACTTTCTTTATATATTCGAGGGTAGGTACTTTATAGGAAAACCTTCCATTCCACTCGATTGTTTAACCCTGTTGGAGCTAGGGATCCCAATCTATAAATCCAGTGTTGTTCCCTCTGGACTAATTGTTGGTCTCTATCCCCACCTCTTAGTGATTCTGGAATATGGTCAATTACTATGCACTTGAAATCCTCGAACTTGTGTGTTTTCTCTATATTGTGTGTGACTAAAGGGGTTTCTAGGCGTGAATATTTCAAATTATGCTTATGATCGCTCAGTCCTTTGTTTCAGAGACTGCAAGGTTTTCCCTACATATAATTTTAAGCAAGTACAGATCAAAATGTACACCACATATGTTGTATCACAGTCTGTATCAAATAAGATGATATTCTCTAGTATCTAACGGATTGGTGAATGACTTTGCTGTCATCACAATTGGACAGAAGCTGCATTTTGTACATTTTCTGTGCCCCGGAGACCTGACTGTTCTTGTGGCTAACATTTTGTCTTGCATGCAAGGAAGAAGACTTTTCTCTGCAGCAGAACGGTCGGAGAGCATGTTGGCTGGCGGGGAGTGGGGTCCCCCGCCAGCAAAACGGAAGGTAGGCGGCGGCAGGGAAGGGTTCGCGGCGGGAGGGGGGGTCGGCAGAGACGGGGGGGGGCGACAATGGCGGTGGAAGGGGGGGCGGCGTTGGCGGGGGGGCTAAAATGTGCCCCCTCCCCTCGAGCTCTGGACCCCCCTCCCACAGAAGTCTGGCTATGCCCCTGCCTGCAAATACTTTTGGGACTTCCTCACACCCAAGGGATTTCAGCCTGCTTCAGTACATTAGGGACCTCTTTCCCCAAGGGTTTTAAGCCTGCAACTGCTTCTCTCTTTCTGCTGCTCTCACAACCAATCATTCTCCTTCCATTAGCTTCCCCCACACCCATACCAGCTGAGTTGAGCATTAGATTAATGATGAGCTCCTGCACACAGGGTTTCCTATCTCTCGTTCCCCCTAGTGACAGCCAATCTACACATCCTGCCAGCTTACACCTATGTCTTCCCCTATTGCAGCTAGGAGTCCAGTCCGGGTTCCTCATCTCACCCCCCTGGCTCCTTGCCTGCAATGCATTCTGGGACTTGTATTTCAGACTGAAACTGCCTTAACCCAACTATCCTGGATGTCACTTTATCAGAACATAAAAAACCTATAAAAGAATTACTTGAGAGAGAACCTATTGAAAATCTTCATCTGCTCTTATTCGCCTGCAGTTGTAGGAGTCTCTGATTTCTTCGCTTCCAGAAACAATTTCAACTGATTAGGGTCAAAAAAGATACATTTTTGAGAACCCACAGTCACACAACATTTGCAAGGAAATCTCAAAATAAACTTGGCACCAATTGCAAGCACTAGTTGCCGCATCTGACGAAATAGCTTTCTACAATCTTGTGTACTCTTAGTTAAATCAGGAAACATCCATATTTTCTGACCCATAAAAAAGTTTTAGTCTGTGACAAAAATATAACTTCAAGATGTAGTCATGGTCTTGAGGAAATAAGAAAGTCACTATTAATGTTTCTCAAGTCACAGTCTCAGAATCAGATTTTTCCAGATAAGCAGTCAGATCTAAACTGTCCTGAGATAATTCCTCCACATTTAGAATCTGAACAGCGCCTAAGGGTTTATTCTGTTGAGGTAATGTCTTAGATTTATTAGAAATGTAGTATGCCTTAGCCGTTGGTAGAAAAACTTCTTTTGGCAATAAAATAATATCCTCAAAATAGGTTTTCAATAAATGTACAGAAGAAAAAAAACGGATGCTTTGGGAAATTCAACAGTCTCAAATTCAAAAACCTCATAGAGTTCTCTAGATTCTCAACTTTTCTAGACATATAAACTTTCTTTAATCAGGGCAGCCTGAACCTTCTGTGATTCCAAAGATTCACTAATTTCTGCAGTTGACTTTGTAATGTAGATAAAGCATTCTCAGCCTTCATTACTGAAGAACTGAAAGTCAACATAGCCTTTGTTAATGAGGAAACAGCTTCATTTAAAGAAGTCAGTGCCTTCCAGACCAAATCAAGTGCTACCTTCTCCGATTTCCCCAGCAGTTGCACAGTCTTTAAGGAATCCAACACTGAGGTAAAACTTCTCTGAATTGCTGCAGCTGGGCAGAAGGAACTCCTTCTCCTGAGACACTTCACAAAGCCAAGGGCTCACTGCTACAGCAGCAGCACCAACCTGCAGTGCAAGCAACTGCAGCCCTTCTCTGGCTCTGAGTTCCAATGGGGGGGGGGGGGGAGCAGAATGCTGATCAGGGTTCAAGCTGACATCGACATCTCCCATAGCCATTGTTTCTTGCAGCTTAGCAGGAGAAGACAGCATTCTTGAGGCAAAAGCGTTATCAATTGTAGCCTGCCAGCAAAGGGAACTCATTTGAGATTCAGCAGGAAAATCTCTAGGTTTCCCTTCCACTTCTTCCCCATATTAACAATAGGGAACTGCAGAGCGAAGCTTCCCCATGTCCTCTCTCAGGCAGCCATCTTGAATCTCCCCAACCCTCTGTTTTCTGTCCAATAACCAATTCCTAATCCATGCTACAAGGAAAGGGGAAAGGGAATAAGACTTGATATACCGCCTTTCTGTGGTTTTTGCAACTACATTCAAAGTGGTTTACATAATATAAACAGGTACTTATTTATACCTAGGTCAATGGAGGGTTAAGTTACTTGCTCAGAGTCAAAAGGAGCTCCAGTGGGAATTAAACCCAGGATCAAAGTCTGCTGCGCTAACCATTAGGCTACGTGGAGGGGCATAATTGAATGGCGCCGGCCATCTATTTGGCCGGTGCCACAAAGAGCAGTCCAGAACCGTATTATCGAAAAATATGGCCGGCCATCTTTCATTTCAATAATACGGTTAGGGCCGGCCAAATATCAGAGATGGCCGAGTTTCAGATGGCCAGCATCGTTTTTCACCCATAATGGAAACTAATGCTGGTGATCTCAGTCCCAGCCAAATCCAAGGCATTTGGTCGTGGGAGGAGCCAGCATTTGTAGTGCACTGGGCCCCCTGACATGCCAGGACACTAACCGGGGACCCTAGGGGGCACTGCAGTGGACTTCAAAAATTGCTCCCAGGTTGCATACCTCCCTTTCCTTGTGTGCTGAGTCCCCCAAATCCCCCACAAAACCCACTACCCACAACTCTACACCATTACCATAGCCCTTAAGGGTGAAGGGGGGGCACCTACATGTGGGTACAGTGGTCTTGGGGGGGGGGGGTTTGGAGGGCTCCCATTTACCACCACAAGTGTAACAGGTAGGGGGGATGGGCCTGGATCCACCTGTCTGAAGTGCACTGCACCCACAAAAAACTGCTCCAGGGACCTGCATACTGCTGTCAGGGAGCTGGCATAGAGGCTGGCAAAATATATATACATATATATTTTGTTTTTGGGTGGTAGGGGGTTGGTGACCACTGGGGGAGTATGGGGAGGTCATCTCCGATTCCCTCCGGTGGTCATCTGGTCAGTTGAGGCACCTTTTTGAAGATTGGTCCTGAAACAAAAAGGGACCAAGTGAAGCCAGCAAAATGCTCGTCAAGGTCGGCTTTCTTTTTTCCATTATCGGGCGAAGCCGGCCATCTCGTATCATGCCTCCATCCTGCCCCCGTCCCGCCTTCACTACCCTACCAACACGCCCCCTTGAAGTTTGGCCGGCTCTGTGACGGAAAGCAGTTGGTGCCGGGCAATATTGGCTTTCCATTATACCGATTTGGCTGGGTTCAGGAGATCGCCGGCCATCTCCCGAATTGTGTTGGAAGATGGCCGGCGATCTCCTTCGAAAATGAGCTGGATTGTCTTCTATCCCATGACTATTTCATTTTCTCAGGAATCTCTCATGAGGAACTTTGTCAAAAGCTTTCTGAAAAATCTAGATACACTACATCAGCCAGCTCACCTTTAACCACAAAGAAATTAAGCAAATTGATGAGGCAAGACTTACCTTGGCTGAACCAATGCTGACTCTGTACCATTAAACAATGTTTATATATGTGTTCTGTAATTTTATTCTTTATAGTAGTTATCACTATTTTATCCATCACTGATGCCAGGCTTACTGGCCTGTAATTTCCCAGATCACCTCTGGAACCTTTAAAAAAATCTGCATTACATTGACCACCCTCCAATCTTCAGGTACTACAGATGATTTTAATGACAGGTTACATATTACTAACAGCAGATCAGCAATTTCATGCTTGAGTTCTTTGAGTACACTTGGATATATGCCATCTGGTCGAGGTGATTTACTACTTTTTAATTTGTCAGTTTGGCTCAGTACATCTTCCAGGTTCACTGAGATTTCTTTCAGTTCCTCCACATCATCACCTTTGAAAACCATTTCTGACATATCTTCCCCTGTAAAGACCAAAGTAAATAATTTATTCAGTTTCTCTGCTATAGCCTTGTCCTCCCTGATTAACCCGTTTGCTCCTTCATTATCTAATGGTCTCACAGATTCCCTCACAGTCTTTCTGCTTCTGATATACCTGAAAAATTTGTTAATGTAAGTTTCAGCCACTGCGGCAAGTTTCTCTTCATATTCTTTTTTGGCCTTCTTTATTGATGCTTTGCACCTGACTTGCCAGTGCTTATGTTACTTCTTTTTTCTTTATTTGGGTCCTTTCCCCATTCTTTGAAGGACATTCTTTTGGTTGAAATAACCTCTTTCAATTCAACCTTTAACCATGTTGTCTGTCCTTTTCTCTTCTTTCCACTTTTGCAAATACATGGAATGCATCTGGTCTGGGCTTCCAAGATTGCATTTTTGAACAACACCCATGTCTGGTTTAGTGTCCTAATCTTTGCAGCTGATCCTTTTTGCTTCTTTTTAACCATTTTCCTCATTTCATTACAGTCACCCTTTCAAAAATTAAATGCAGCTGCACTAGATTTTCTTTGTGGCGTCATTCCAGATAGTAGCTCAAACTTGATTATTTTATGATGACTATTTCCCAAGGGACCCAACATCATTACCTCTCCTACTATGCCCTAGATCTAAAATGCCTCCCCCTCCCTTGTCAGTTCCTGGACCAGTTGCTCCAAGAAGACGTCACTTATTATATCTTGAAATAGGGCACAAGGGGTGCTGGGGTGCCAAACTTGCACCCCTTCCATTGGCTTCCCTTGCTGGGGTGAAATAAAGTGGATGAGGCAGGACTGCACTGGAACCGTTTGAGAGGGTGCTTTGCAGCTTGCGACTCTCCTGGTGGATCCTAGTGGTGCTGAGAAAGGGGAAGAATGCAGCTATGCTAATAGCTCCTTCTGTTTAAATTTTAAAAGTTGAAGCAGTTAGAGACTGGTGATTCCCACAGCACAGATTTCTATTTATATGTAGGATGAATGGGGGAGGCAAAAGGACTACCAGATATAGTCTGGAACACTGGAAGCATTAGCTGGTGGAAAATGCTGAGTGACTTAGTTTTAGGCAAGTATAATCAGCTGATATGTTCACTCACAATTTTATAATTGAAGGCAGACAAATGTAGCAATGTGGTAGATGGGTTGGTGCTGCTATGGCATTTCGTAGTGTGAGAGCATGTTTGGTTTAAAATTTTGGAAGAACAGTGAAGCAGTAACACAGTGGCTAGTTTTATGTGAGTGCTAATATGCAAATGATATAATGTTGATTATGGGCCCTGTTTACTAAGGTGCACTAGTGTTTTTAGTGTACACTCAGTGGTGTGTTGGAGCAGGCTCTCACAGGCTCGCAGGAGCCGGTTGTTAAGTTTTTAAGAATTTTGGGAGCCGGTTGTTAAAGTAGGGCCCTCCATGGATACTTTAACAACTGGCTCCCAAAATGTGGGCTTGGGCCCCCTGCTGAATTCTCTTTTACTTTGCTGGTATGGATGCTGAGCCCTGCCAGCCAAGTAAATAGACTGCTGCTGCTCCCCGCTCCTTGTTTCCAGCTCTGAGCAGCAGGCTGGGACTTCTCCAGCATGTGTGAGAAGTTTCAGCATGCTGCTCAGAGCAAGACGTTGGGAGTGGTGGCAGTCCATTTATTGCCTAGCGTGCCCGCACGAAGGGAGGGAGGAGAGAGAGGCAAGTGTTGCTCCCCCTCATCCCGGCCACCCCTAGCCCTTCCAACTGCAGAGCTGGCTACGTCCGGAGAAAGAGCCTGTTGTTAAAAATTTACCAGCACACCCCTTGTGTACACTAAAAATTAGCACTCACTAATGCTAGAGATACCAATAGGAATATATGTATGTCTCTAGCATTAGTGTACGCTAAAAACGCTATGTGCCTACAGTGTGGCTTAGTAAACAGGGCCCTGTATTATGTATGTTTTATGCTTGTAACCACCTAGGCTATAGGCAGGCTAGAAATTGTAAAAATAAATAAATAAACTCCTAAATAAAGCCCTTAATTAAGGTGTCTAAAATCAGGCGCTTAGTGTTAATTGAGTATCAGACTCATAGATTCAAGGTGAATAACTTCTGAAAAGTTATTTTACATTATGATAGTTCAATCATAGCATTAGGGAACTTCTAATATAGCAATCTGCAGTAGGCCTATGGAAACTCTGAAGGGGATCTAAATATATCATGAATTTTCTCAGACCAGCAAATCAGCTTTAAATTTCAAGTGTCAGCTTTGAAGCTCCTTGAGTTCTATGAAAGAAATGTATTTTGTCAACCTCATACCAAACTGAAATTTTCATGGTTCACATTGAACTAAGGAATACTTGTAAATCTCAAACCACAAATCACCTTGTTAGAACAGATTGTTATAGACAAAATGTCAAGCATGTTTATTTCGCTGGCAACAGAAAGAGTTTCATGCTATTTTAATGTGCCCAAGTCTCCATGTATACTTCTAACATTCTGCCATTCTATGATGCATGAAAGCCCCGACCACTGTATAATCTGTACGTTATGAGATGCTGCATTCATTCTATTTTGGTTAGGCTTCTTATAATGTAATTGTTAGAGGTGCGTATGAACTGTGAGTTGGCCTATTATGCAAACATGTTGCTTTTCTCATTGCCAATCCATTTAATAATTATTATCATGTAAGCACAATTTTGGTGCTAATTGTTACCTAGATTGTGATCAACAATCCAAACATCAAGTTAATTTTAATTTTGATTTTGTTTTTAATCAGTGCAAGAATAGGACTGATCCATCGCTACTACTAATAATAGTGACTCTGCCTCCCATTTTCTGAGGAATTTGTGATGAGTCGAAAGCAATGTTTAATACAGAAAATTGGTTCATTGGGTATATCTAAAATTCTAGTCACCAACAGAGAAAAATCTTGTAGTGAAACATTTATTAGGAGCAGAATCTCAAAACACATAAAGTGCTATAATAACTTCTTGTGCCAGATTAGGAATACTATGTCCTTCTTTTGGCCTGAGAAAATTATGCTGATTGCTCTCTTGAGCCATTTAATCAGAAATGCTTTAAGTAACATACACCAACATAGAAAACACATGATTATAGTAGATATTGCGAAACTGAACAAGAGAGCTATCTGTGGTAGCACCGTATAGAGAATTTAGTGACCTGTTTACTAAACTGTGGTAAGTTTTTAGACTGTCCACATTAATTGCAACAGTTAATATGAATTAAGTGCAAAGCTTATTGAATAACTATTGGGGGTTTGGCCAGGATAGACACAAAGGGTCCAATTCTATAGCTGGGCACTTCCATTTAGGAGACTCAAGGATGTGCAGTTAGAGCCTATTCTACAATGGAACCTAGATTCCATTGTAAATTACTACTGAAATCAGTGCTCCTAACATTTACATGGCTGCAGTTATACCGGCTATAGACCTGACATAAATGTGGGTGCATAAATAAGGTAGGTATTCTGTAAGTTACATACAGAAATGGGAACCCTGCCCATGGTCCATCTATGTAAATGTCCCTTGCAAATATGTGCTATGTAAGTCACATGGGTATGTGAAGAATAGCACTTACCAAAACACCAAAGGGCACTGATGAGTTCCACACAGTCACACAAATCAAAACCAAACAGGTGGAAGAAGCCATCCAAAATATCCAAGATGACTAAAGTGTATTCTTCAAAAAAATGCTGATAGAACATCCCGACACAGGCCGTGTTTCTTCATCAGGGGAATCTGTCAAATCAGCAAATAGTATGCGTTTGGCTACACCTGCGCCTCCATGAGAATGTTATTATGGAAATTCCAATATGACAAATTATAATCAATAATCAAAAGGAAATCTCCTTCTAATTTTCTTAACAAAATAATAAATTCAAAAATAGAGGAGATATATAGAAAATAACATCAGCTCAATTTACTGACCAAAAAATACACTCGATTGATTAAGGGAGATGTTGCCTCAAGAAGCCCCCGGCTCTATTGTATATGGAGCTCATGAGGGCTGGATTGCTTCATCATCGGCAACACCACCACGTATATAAAGCAGCCTATACCCAACATATGTTTTTATTCTTTTTTTTTCTTTTTTGTTGAATTTTTAGCTTATGATGGGCATTTGTAAAGTTAATATATAACGGCTACTTAGCTTTTACAAGGTCCGATCCTTCTTTCAGTTAGTTACATCCAGGACGCGACCAAGACCAACAATGGCCAGCGTTTTGTCGCCTGCGTCAGGGTCAGATGGTCTGCGTCTAACTGAAGAAGAAAAAACACAAATGTTAAAGTATTGGGACCGCCATCCAGCGCTGCATTACTTATTTCTCTCAATATTCTTTACTTAACCACCTCCGCTGAAGGATCTAACATTTCCAACGGACCAGCTCAGAGTAAAGATGGCTTCGCTCATTTAAAGGTTTTATTACGTCAGACGCCAATGATTAGCTAGACTAATCAGCTTGTGTTTTTCACCTTACCTTCTACTTACACGGAACACAATTTGTCAAGCAGCTACTAGTGAATAATCTGAGCACTCTACCTAAAAAAGTATGTTTCTAAATAGTGTTGCCAACTATACAAGATATCCAAAATACTCTCAAAGAAAAGGATATTTCTAATTAGAAAAAATGTCCCCATTCAATTCTTGCATTCAAACCCATAGGGGTTAATGAATTCAAACGGTATATCCACTTTTGTTCACCTTGGAAAAGGATCCTTTTTCTATCAACCCCAATGCGGATTCGGGATGCTTCTATTTGTTGTAAGACAAAGCATCTTAATTCGGCAAAGGAGTGTTGTGCTGTATTGCAATGGAGTACCAGAGGTGTAAGCATTCTTTGTGTGTTTAACACACTACGGTGCTCAATCAATCTAACATACAGGGTCCTTGAAGTCTGTCCCACGTACAGTAAACCGCATGGGCACACTAAACAATAGACAACATAGTCAGATTTACAGTTAGTGTTCACTCTCAAATCAAATTCTCGAAAGGATTTTGGATGGATGAAAGTCTCATTCTCCAGCATTATCTCACACATACAGCATGAACCACATTTTTTATGCCCTGCAAAAATAGGGAGCATATCTCCGTTGAATGGTAATACTGACGGGCACAGTAATTCCTTTAAGTTTTTAGATCTACTGTAGGCAAAGCGGATTCTCTTATTGGTGAATACTGGAAGGGTCTGTAATATCCCCCAATGATTATTAAGGATTTTACTAACCCTATGTGCATCTTTATCAAAACGTAAAACACAAGTGATAAAGTCTTCTTCATCACTAGATCTTTCATTGTTGTCGTTCGGGCATAGTAATGTCTCTCGATGGTTAAATTTAGCTCTTCGATATGCTTGTCTCACGATGTTCTTCGGATAGCCCCTACGATGCAAACGCTTGCTCAGTGTTCTTGCTTGTACTTGGAAGTTGATTATAATTTGTCGATTACTTTGGAGAAGGACTTTATAATGGCTGATCAGTCTTGGAGGACCGGACACACTTTTTCTTCTGAGCACATCACGAATACTCTTAGAGGTATCTCCCTTTTGGAATTGGATCCTGCGCTGTCTATGTCAGTATCGTGGACAGCGGTAGGAGATTTATTTAAAAGACTAACAAGAGCGGAATTACATGGGGCAACATTGATAGAATACTGCAAGAAAGAGATTATACCACGAGGTTTACGCATTATAAAACCTCCTAAAATGTTTAACAATGATATTGAATTTCTGACTCAGTGGGCAGGAATATTGAACAAATGCTCCTTAGACCTTATGGTGTTGATTATTAACAAGACTACATCGACAGCGGTCTCAATCAAAGAGGAGATTGGAACGGTCCTTGAGACGTTGAAAACTCAATGTACAGTGGATGTTTTCTCTAAACAACATGAGGAACTAAAAGCTAAGATCGACTCATTTCGTAGGTCTCTTCAAGAATCCAAGATCAAAAAATTGCGTAGAGATGAGGAGGATTATGGTAAGAATCGTGTATATCCGTGGTTACAACAAAAGGATAGACAAGAGGCTCCCCCTCCCTTTGGTGGCGAAGATAGTGAGCTTTCGGACATGAGCTCCTCTGGCTCCGATGGACAGCCTTTTTTAGGGGACTCCAGAGGGAGAAGAGGAAGAGGACGCGGAAGCAGAGGTCGGCGAGGCCGGAGAGGAATGCGGAGAGGAGATCAATACCAGCAAGGGAACTAACCAATGACTTTAATTCAGAAGAAGAAGGATGTATAGTGATTAATTTGTCCAAATATTCCCTTTCAACTACTGAACTATCACTATTGTCTAAAGGCCTCTCTTTTGTTCCTACTCAGTGCCATGATTCCTTCCAATGCAGAGTAGACCTGGAAAAATTCCTACGTAAACTACATTTGAGAGCCCATTTTTCACAGCTGACTGAGTACAGAAGTAATGCAGTGGATACATCGAGAGTCAAATTAAAATCGACCTGGTGTCCTCCAACTCCACCGGACCCTGCCCTCTCCATTTTTCGTCGAGTTGTTCTGCAAGATCTTGAGGGTGTGGAGGAAACAATTAGCCGCCGGAACTTTAACCTATCTAAAGAAGAATGGAAAGCTTTAAACCATCTAAAGAACAATACCCAATTAGTAATACGACGGGCAGATAAGGGAGGTGCAGTGGTGTTACAAGATCGTTCTGCCTATGAATATGAAGTATATAGGCAATTAAATAACACGAATGACTATATACTTCTGGATACCGACCCCACGGAGATGTTGAAGACTGTCATTTTTCAACTGACGGGTGTTGCTTATGCGGATAATTTAATTACTCAGAAAGAATTTCAATTTCTCAATTCTAATGCCCCTCACATACCTGTTTTCTATACGCTACCTAAAGTACATAAGACCTTATGCAATCCACCTGGACGCCCGATTGTTTCAGGGAAGTGCTCGTTGCTGGAACCTCTTTCCATTTATATAGATACCTTTCTGCGTCCATTAGTCCCTGCTGTCAAATCATACATTAAAGACTCGACGCATTTTATGCAGAAGTTGAGTATGTTGAATAAAGACTTAGAGGATACTGTGCTAGTAACCCTTGATGTGGTTGCACTCTATACATCTATTCCTCAAGACGAGGCTCTGGAAGTGATAGAATTGTCACTATTGGAGAAACATGGAACGGCGCTTACGTCTTTTATACTGAAATTAGCTACACTGGCTATGAAGAAGAATTATTTTCAATTTGATCGAAAGATTTTCCAGCAGATTTCGGGTGTAGCGATGGGTGCAACTCTAGCACCTTCAGTGGCTAACTTATTTATGTCAGTCTTTGAGGAGAAATTTGTATACACCTCCACTTTCTGGTCCCACATTAAGATGTGGTGTAGATTTATTGATGATGTATTTTTTGTTTGGGAGGCGGATATACACACTTTGGAACTGTTTATTGAGTTTCTAAATCAATGCCATCCCAGGATTAAATTCACAGGACATCATGAAATACATACAGTACCATCAGTTATCTAGATGTGCAAATCAGTAAAGCCGAAACGTCCTTTGTCACTACAATTTATCGGAAAGAGACTGATGTCAACAGCTTGTTACAATATACAAGCTGTCACCCAAGGTGTCTCAAAGATAGTCTCCCCTTTTCTCAGATGCTGAGATATCGCCGCTTGTGCTCAGAAACTTCAGACTTCCAAGTACAAGCAAGAACACTGAGCAAGCGTTTGCATCGTAGGGGCTATCCGAAGAACAT
This sequence comes from Microcaecilia unicolor, assembly GCF_901765095.1. Lineage (NCBI taxonomy): Eukaryota > Metazoa > Chordata > Amphibia > Gymnophiona > Siphonopidae > Microcaecilia > Microcaecilia unicolor. Next base: position 78,490,438 of record NC_044037.1, on the reverse strand, counting down.
CGTGAGACAAGCATATCGAAGAGCTAAATTTAACCATCGAGAGACATTACTATGCCCGAACGACAACAATGAAAGATCTAGTGATGAAGAAGACTTTATCACTTGTGTTTTATGTTTTGATAAAGATGCACATAGGGTTAGTAAAATCCTTAATAATCATTGGGGGATATTACAGACCCTTCCAGTATTCACCAATAAGAGAATCCGCTTTGCCTACAGTAGATCTAAAAACTTAAAGGAATTACTGTGCCCGTCAGTATTACCATTCAACGGAGATATGCTCCCTATTTTTGCAGGGCATAAAAAATGTGGTTCATGCTGTATGTGTGAGATAATGCTGGAGAATGAGACTTTCATCCATCCAAAATCCTTTCGAGAATTTGATTTGAGAGTGAACACTAACTGTAAATCTGACTATGTTGTCTATTGTTTAGTGTGCCCATGCGGTTTACTGTATGTGGGACAGACTTCAAGGACCCTGTATGTTAGACTGATTGAGCACCGTAGTGTGTTAAACACACAAAGAATGCTTACACCTCTGGTACTCCATTGCAATACAGCACAACACTCCTTTGCCGAATTAAGATGCTTTGTCTTACAACAAATAGAAGCATCCCGAATCCGCATTGGGGTTGATAGAAAAAGGATCCTTTTCCAATGTGAACAAAAGTGGATATACCGTTTGAATTCATTAACCCCTATGGGTTTGAATGCAAGAATTGAATGGGGACATTTTTTCTAATTAGAAATATCCTTTTCTTTGAGAGTATTTTGGATATCTTGTATAGTTGGCAACACTATTTAGAAACATACTTTTTTAGGTAGAGTGCTCAGATTATTCACTAGTAGCTGTTTGACAAATTGTGTTCCGTGTAAGTAGAAGGTAAGGTGAAAAACACAAGCTGATTGGTCTAGCTAATCATTGGCGTCTGACGTAATAAAACCTTTAAATGAGCGAAGCCATCTTTACTCTGAGCTGGTCCGTTGGAAATGTCAGATCCTTCAGCGGAGGTGGTTAAGTAAAGAATATTGAGAGAAATAAGTAATGCAGCGCTGGATGGCGGTCCCAATACTTTAACATTTGTGTTTTTTCTTCTTCAATTAGACGCAGACCATCTGACCCTGACGCAGGCGACGAAACGCTGGCCATTGTTGGTCTTGGTCGCGTCCTGGATGTAACTAACTGAAAGAAGGATCGGACCTTGTAAAAGCTAAGTAGCCGTTATATATTAACTTTACAAATGCCCATCATAAGCTAAAAATTCAACAAAAAAGAAAAAAAGAATAAAAACATATGTTGGGTATAGGCTGCTTTATATACGTGGTGGTGTTGCCGATGATGAAGCAATCCAGCCCTCATGAGCTCCATATACAATAGAGCCGGGGGCTTCTTGAGGCAACATCTCCCTTAATCAATCGAGTGTATTTTTTGGTCAGTAAATTGAGCTGATGTTATTTTCTATATATCTCCTCCATTTTTGAATTTATAATTCCAATATGACAACATACTGTTTGATGATCTGACAGATTCCCCTGAAGAAGACTGTGTTTGTCAAAATATGGCCCGTGTTGGGTTGTTCTATCAGCATTTTTTTTAAAAATAAACTTTGTTCATCCTGGACGTTTTGGTTGACTTACTTCTTTGGTTTTGAAGAATAGCATTCATGCATTCATGCATCCTGCATGACTAACAGTATTCTAGAATCTTACCCCCGGATTCTGTATAGCACAGAACTAACAAACTACAGAGAGACGAATCAAATCTCCAAGGGTCTTTCTAAAGACCATTTAACCTTCAGACTGATCCTTATTTCCTAACCTCCAGATCGAATCCTAGTACCAGAATCATTTAAGACTCCTGAGGCAGGCCTGTGGCCGAAACACGGTACTGTGTCGAGTCTGTGAATAAAGTGGTACTTTGTACATCAGTATCCAATCTCCCTGGAGTCATTGGTCCATTTCCCACTTCCCTCTATCTATAGAATGTTAGCTACTGAATGTGAAAAGGTTCAAAGCAATTAGCAATTCTTTTGATTGAAAGTTCCCAAACTGAAGAATAATAAACACCAAATAATATTGTAATATCTGACTGGTTATTGTCTCATAATCCTTTTAGTTTCTTTCCTTCTTTTAGTCCAGAACTAAAAGAAAGTGTTTGGTCTAATGCACCCCTGCTACTCAGACTTGTCTGATGATTTGAGGTAAGCGGCCAATTTGACTACAATAAATGGTAAAGCCACATATACAGAGTTGGAACAGCAAGAGGTTACACAACCCCCCTTTCAAGACTGCAATAATCCTGTAAATGTTTTCCCCAAACTTTCCTTTCCCAGCCTCTTTACCTTTCTGGTTTACTCAGGCCCTGCTGCTCAGAAACAAACGCGGGAGCTAGAGGCCGTTAGCGTTAGACTAGCCCTGCATTAACCAGCACATGATGCTCAGAGGCCATAACCGTGGGAAACAATGAGCTCAGCAAAGAACAGCACTGATAGCATGCTAATGCTGTCAAAAAGATGTAAATGAGGCCATTTGCTATTCTCTCTGATGCTAAGGGAACAGTGCACTCCACAAGAGTGCCCTTACTGCTGGAAACCTCCTGCTGGAATGAAGGCTCCAAGCACCAAGAAAGAGACAAAGCAGCACCAATATTGAAAGGAAGACCTCAAAGCACCGAGAAAGGGATAAAGTGGCACCTACACTGGCAGTGATCTTTCCATTTTTTTTCTATCAATCTGCTCACTACACTGTCTGTTCTGCACCTTATAGCTGGACTTTAACACACAAAGTTATTGCCTAACTCCTGTGTACCTGAGAGCTGTGTGTGTGTGTGTTTTTTTGCTTGAATAGTTTACCTTTTTCCTCCTAACAGAAGATACAGATCCTTCTTTTCACTGATCCTTCTGTCTCAGCCCCTGTCCCACCCCTCCCCTCCGCCACCGTTCCTGCTCATTATTAATTCCTCAGCTGAACTCTTCTTTCTCAGATTTATCTAGCTGGTGCCTTGCCTCTTAAACTCACCAACTTCAGCCCCCAAATGTAAACAGGGATCTATCAGCCAAATTCTATTCTAAAGTCACAATTACAGCTGTAGGTGCACTTCCCTTTAAGGAGCGGCACATCAGAGTTGCAGAAGCAGTTCTCATTTCCTGTACAGTGAGGATGGGTTTTCTCTCCTTCCAGAATGCTGTTATACTGCTGTGGTTAACTGATTTGCAATGTCAGCAGCTGGTCTCCTCTCTTTTAAGAGGCTCCTTTTGTCATTTTCTTTGCTGAGCTAGAGGCTGACCTTCTATATTTCCTCTGGCATATTGCAGATGTTGATTTCTTTGCAGCAATAGTCTGTCTTCCTTTATCTAGTGTGCTGGGACCATGTTCAAATGTGCAGGAAAAGGGAGGCTGCCTGCATGAGCTCTGAAAACTGTATGTAGTTTCAGATTACAAGGAACACTGCCAACTATTCCAACAGGAGATGACAGTGATGCTCAAACACGCCTTGAGTCACGGCTCCCAGAACAACTGTCCAACTTGTCTTACCTAAAGGACAGCTCTAATTGAACTGGAAGCCCAAAGGGGCAGGAGAAAATGTCATATTTATAGAAAATGGATGTCAGTTATCCCTTACCAATATGTATTATAACAATAGACGCAATAAGAGACAATACTAAGATATGCTAATGGTAGACAAGCTTCACAAAAATATGTACAAATCTTTGCCATCTGGTACAAGGTTATGTTATAGTGCTGTAGCAAATCTATTTGAGTTCACTGAAGATAAGAACAATTTTTTTTGACTATGGAAATTGTTTTAGTTATAAAGCCTATTGATGCCAATGTATCAAGTTGCTTTGGGAGTGAAATATACAACTCAGCCTTTGGAGTTCAAGAAAACAATGTAGAGTATGGGCACACAAAGAATAGATGAATCTCTCATGGATTATTGATTTCTAACTGTAAGACAGACAATCATTTTCTATGTAGTGATAGATAAAGGCATAAAGGATGGACTTGTTACTTCTGGTATAATTTGGTGCCTGTCATATATGGTTCCTGCCTCAGGAGGTCTCTGTTTTTGTGTTCTTGATAAATTTGTTTTTCAATACTGGTATAACTCTTTTGTTAGACAAGGGAAGGTTTCTAAAATGATTCCAACAACAAAATTGTCCATAGTATATCTATTGTCAGCTCCAGTGTTTCCAAGACAACTGCTATGTAAAAGGGTATAGCCTTATAATTTCCTGACCTGCATCATTTACGTGCTATTTTCTGACAGTAAAATTGATTATTTTGACACTAGAGATAATGGAAATGTATGCCAAGGAATCACATTAGGTATTTATAGTTTGAAATGTTTGACAGTGACTCTTCACTCAGTGACCTTATTCCTTTTCACCTTCTCGGAGACATTATAACCTTTGTAGCTAGCACTCGGATGGGTTATCTCCTTTGCAAAGTTGTTTGGTCAAGATGTCAAACAGAATTTATTAACTCTGGGGTTTGAGGGCAGAAACGTGTCTGATTTCAGAGTAACTGTGCTTTAACAAACCTTCTTGATGGTTGCATAGTACATGATGGCAAACAAAGACCAGTATGGTCCATCTAGTCTGTCCAGTAAGAGTTGTACTGTATCTGCTGCTCTTTGCACCTCTTCATGCCTTTGTGTAGAGTTTTACCTGCTACTCCAAGCAGTTAATACTACTTCTCATTTCCATAGTGCTAATAGATGTAGACAGCACTGCACATTATTCCCCAGATTCTATATAGTGCGCTTAGATTTAGGCACCAAAATAGGCGCATATTCAGTAACACAGCGTGTAACTTAATTGGCTTAACAAGCTAATGAGCACTGATAACAGCACTTAACAAGCAATAACTAGCACTAATTGGCAATTATCAGAATTTATGCGCGGAACTCGCTAAGCGTATGCTATAAAGAACTGCACCTAAATTGAAAAGTTTAAAAGTGGCGTGTTTATGGGCATTTTGTGGGTGTGCCAAATTTCCATGTGTAATTACAGAATATGGGCCAGTGTGCCTAAATATACGTGCGTGGATTTATACCAGGTTTTTATTGGCGTAAATAGACGCACGTAGATTTAGAAGCTACAGTATCAACTAAGCGTATTCTATAAACCGCACCTAAATCTTATAGAATACGCTTAAATCATCGTGGATTTTTTAGGTACCATATATAGAATCTAGACCTATATGCATGTACTTTCTCTGCTCCTAGTGGGCTCACAACCTATGTTGTTTTTGTAACTGGGGCAAAGGAGAATTAAGTACTTGCTGCCCAGGATCAGAAGGAGCTGCAGTGAGAGTTGAACCTAGTTCCCCAGGATCTCACCTTACTGCTGCTCCTTCACACCATTCTATGTTTTTTTGTTTTGTTTTTTAGGTATGAAAATTCAAGTTTTGCTTTTATTCCATCATCTTGCTAAGGATCTTCTGCATTTATCCCATGCCTTTTTGAATTCTCCACCAGGAAGGCATTCCAGACATCTACCACCCCTTCCAAACCTAGGCAACCAAGCCTTAGCACAGAAAAGTTATACTTGGGTTGACAGGATCTTTTGGGTTCTTAGCTCAGACATTTTATAGATCTTGCCATCCTCTCTAGGAGTCTTTTCCTCCCTATCGTCTTGTGCCATCCCTGCATAGATCTAAAGATACACCTTCATTCTTCAAAAAAGAGAAACAAGATCATTCTTAAACATCAAAAGCTTCATATCTTACTCTATTATACAGAAAGCTTACTGAAAACTATTTACTGTGCAATATATAGAAAGGGTAAAACAAATACATTTCATTTAGACAATTGGCACTGCAATAATCAACAGACTTATATATTGTGGAATCCTGGTGCAGGCACTATAGCTGAAATACAGCCTGTGTCAAGTCCTATTGTTCTGTCCTCTCTCCATGCATTTTTATGTAAATTGTTAGTAATGAAAGATTTTTTTTTTTTAGAAGACCTTTCTGGCTACACATTGGTCCTTGCTCATCTCCACTGTTTGGCTACTGAATTCCATTTACCATCATCCTCTGTAATCTGTCAGTTAACCAATTTTTAATCCATGTCACCACCTCAGATCCAATCCCGAGGCTGCTTAGTTTATTCATAAGCCTCCTATGGTGAACAGTATAAAAGCTTTTGCTGACACTACAGTAGACTAAATCCAGCACATATTCTGGACCTAGTTTTCTGGTCACTCAGTCAAAGAAATCAATCAAATTTATTTGGCATGATATTTCTTTGGTCAAATTTTGTTGCCTCAGATCTTGCAAACCACTGGATTCTAAACAAAATATTCCCTGTCTTTTCCTTCAGTCATGCATCTATTACTTTTCCAAGCACCAAGGTAAAGCATAGCAGTCTGTCATTTCTCACCTCTTCTCTATTACCACTTTTCTGAAGAGGGACCTTTCCAGTATCTAAGGATCTATTAAACTATAAATGTAATTAAAAATAAATAAACAAATCTTTTTGACTTCCGTTGATGTCATTGGCGAGATGGTGACTGTAGCCTGAAGCTCCGTGCGCTTTCCCCTGAATGTTGGTGTCAGTAGCGCATCCCAGCCCATTTTTGAGTGACTTCATATTCCTTCTCTTTCCTTACCTGCAAGACACTTCAGAAAGAAAACAGCACAACATCACCCAAGTGAGATAAAGAAATATTTCTTCTTGCAATCATGTGAGGAGCCTAGCAAATCCCTAGCAGGGCCTAATCAGTTTGCATCCTTCTCAGAGGAGGGATCTTTTGCTGCTTTCCCCGGTGAACATGATTTGGAAGTGGGAGACTTGCAGATGCCCCTCACTAAAGAAGATTTACAGCAACTGCTTCAGGAGCTAAAAAAGGCCCTAAGGCAGATGCTGTGACGTGGCTAGGGGAACTAGAGGCCAAGACCTTTGAGGTAGACTGGAGGACCTTGTAACACACATGGAGGAGGCAGAGCAGCTTCTTGATGATCTTGCAGAGCATCTGACCACCATTGATACAGGCCTGGATGCCACCTCAGGACAATTTACTATGCTGGCTAACAAGCTGGGCTAACATTTAATTTCATGTCCTCCCGGAGCCTAATGGTGAGGAAGATTGCATTGCACTAGTACAAACCATTTGCTATCAAGTACTGCAGGGCTCAGGCATAGGGTATTGTGCTTGTGAGAGCCCATAGGGTGCTGGAGACTCTGAAAAATAATAAAGCAAAAAGACATAATAGCATGATTTCACTCCTACTCCCTCAAGGAAAAGATTTTTCTAGCAGCACAGAAAATGGGAGCCATCCCTTATCATGACGTCAATGTCACCCTCCTTTAAGATCTATCTACTACCACTTTACAAAAACATCACAAATTTCTTCCAATTATGCAATTGCTGCCGTGGAAACGTATTCACTATAGATGGCTTTTTCCTTTTGGACTTACCTTTTTGATTCAAGGAAAGCCCCATCGAGTAAAGCATCTTTCCACAGAACCAGGGGGATGGATGTCAAAACATCGCTTTCTAAAACTATATAGATACAGGTATAGATATATAGAGATATATTTATATAGATAGATATATACATATATAGATAGATATGAACTTATTTCATGATTACTCTATGTGCATTTCTGGAAAACCAGACTTGTTTGTAGCCCTCACAGAGAAACTGTGACCTAGATTTCAGTAATATATGTGCTATTTTTTTTTCTGATACCAGAATCACTGATTTGGAATGTGAATGCCTGAATATGCTACAAGAAATCTCATAAAGTATAAAACCATGTAGCAAGTTGACCTAGAACTGAATGTTAGATCTATCATAAGCCTGATTAGAGTATCATATAATATATTATAATGATTTTAGACATTTGTTTTGTGTTAGTAAAATGCCTGAGAAAGATAGGTACCTATTTTCTTTTATGCTTTTACAACTTCCAAATCAAGGGCTTGTTTACTTGTGTTGTTAATGTGCATCAATGTGATTTAAAGGACATTATTTAATGCAAATTATTGTATTCTAAATCATGTCTGTTTCCTAACACATGACACATATTAAAGTGCATGAACATATTAATACACATTAGTAAATCTATCCCTGACATTTTGGTCTCACTTGTTCTATTTATTTTTTTTGTTACATTTGTACCCCACGCTTTCCCACTCATGGCAGGCTCAATGTGGCTTACATTGTCTTACATGTAACACTTTCTAGTTTCTAAAAGGTTTAAAATAGTCTTTGCATTTACAGGAAAAAGAAAGAAGACGCACTCAGTGCACAGAAACCTAACATACCATGTTTCACCCATTGGCTGCTTCAGGGGAAATTAAACATATACAACTAAAACTATAAATCCATCAATCAATATAAAATCATTTTAATATAAATAATTGCAAATAAACATATATACATTAGTTTATAGGACTTAAAAATGTATATATATATATATATATATATATATATATATATATATATATATATATATATAAGGTACCACATTACATAGTCCATGAATTGAATATAATTTCTAACGCAAAGCATTAATAATCCCTTGAATCAATCTTTCAGCAGGATATGAAACTCTAACCAGAGCCTCTGACCAGTGAGAAAGACTATCCTTGAATTTGTCCTGAGATATAATATAAAATAACAAAAGGAACATATTCTTTGCAATTAGCAAATGCAATAAGGAACAATTCAATCACTTGGTCATTCGATTTAGGCGCTACAATGGGGCATGTTTAGTCACTATAGATTACTAGTGTAAACCCACATTGCTATGTCAAAAACATATGCATAACCATTTACACTATATTAATGGCAGGTATAAATGGCTATGCCTAAGAGCACCAGGTGGTGCATGTAACTGATAATATTTGTTAAGTTATGCATGTCTCTTGATGCCATGCTCTTGGTCCACCCATGTTCTTCCAAAGTTTATGTCTACCTTGGTGTTGCATGCTATAGCACTTAGGTACTACTTTATAGAATAGTGCTTAGGAAACTTACTTTGCAGGCTCAGACCTCCTTCAATCTGACCCTTTTCTAGAGGTGACCCCCACCTTTGGTCCACCCTGATTCTGGGATGAACTCTCCTGTGCTCCGGTCCCCTGCTCCCAGGCTGGGCCCTCTTCTACCCACCCGTAGCATACTATCTCCCGGTTGACACTTATTGGAGCCACAACCTGCCTCTCACAGTCAGTGAAACTCTCCAATGTTTAGGGATCCCCTCTCTCCTCATGGTCAGTGGCAGGGGATGTACAGGCAACTTTAGGAAGCCGTCTAAACCTTTTTTTTAAACTCTGCTAAGCTAACCGGCTTTACCACATTCTCTGACAACAAATTCCACGTTTAGTTTAATTACACGTTGAGTGAAGAAACATTTTCTCCAATTCGTTTTAAATTTACTACATTGTAGCTTCATCGCATGCCCCCTAGTCCTCCAGCTTTGTGTCAGATTTCATTGTTATCTCTGTTTAAAAAACAGTTGAAAACTTTTCTGCTCTGTAAGGCTTTCTCTTGAAGAATCTTAGGGTTTTGTTCTGGATGCTAGTTGGGTATTATGGGTATTTGTTTTGTAGCTTGTGATGTTGCATATGTGTGTGTGCTTTATTGCAATCCACACAAATGTCTGGATGGTCGGGCTATAAATGTAAAAAACATGCTTGATGACGTTCTATGGCATTTTAAAGCCAGATTTTAAGGTCATTAAGGTATTCTAATGCTTTTTTTTCATGACAGTGTATTTTTGCACCTGATTTCAATTTTCTTTTTTCTTATGTGCTACATTTTTGAATGACCCTTTCGGATTTTATTTGCTATTATTTGGAGTATTTATTTGGTAACACATGCAGATTGTAAATTGGTTGCTACACACATCCTTTGTACCAATACAATGTATAATAATGTTACATACATATATACAGTTGTTTGGTGCAAAGGAAAACCTAGAGCACCTGCACAAGGGGGGGGGGAGAAAGGAATGCATTGCCCCCTCCAGTCCACTTCTGAGTCCCCCCCAAATTGCACGGCTAGCCTGGAGAGAGAGGCTGTTAAAAATTTGCCAGTTGCCCACTGGACACGCCCACTCCAACTCCTCCTACCTAGGGTATCTTTTTCCCTAAGCCCTCTTTGTCATTCCTGAGTCTGGAACATTCCATAGGCACCCACTGCTCTGTAGCACAGACTTCAATCAGCACATACTGCAAACTCCTCCTGATTTGGTTCCCAGGACTTGCCCCTCGGTACTCAGGGTCTCAGCGAGATTGGGCTACCAAAGACCAGAATTTTCTCCATGCAATGCCTTGTCTTACCTCTGGGCCCTATCTCCATGGGCTCTTCACAAAACTATGCACCAGGCTGGCAGGCCCAGCTCCTGTTGTCTTAGTGACTTCCCTGAAAATGACTTCCCTGAAAATCCTCTTACCTTCTGCCTGCAGCAGAGGCAACTTTCGGGGGGGGGGGGGGGGGGGGGGTCGGTCACATATGCCTGGTTAATTATCTAGATACCAACACTGAATATTAGGCAGACCAGAATAACAGACCAAAATTTGATATTCAGAGCTAGTAGCTGGATTAGACCCAGCACTGAATATCTGTGTTTAATTCAGCCTTCAATGGTCAGTATTTAAACATGTGTCTGAATGTTTAGCTCAAAAAAAACCCTCTTTTTTCACAGTGGAGGCATTAATATACCCACAATCATATATCAATCCAGCACTTCATAATATTTACTCAAAGCTTTCCAAGGAAAACATGGACAGGACTGATAAATTAAGTCATGCGGAAACCTCGTCAGCAACTCTTTTCTCACAAGGATGCAACCTATGGCTTCATGACCTTTATCTATTTCTTGGTAATTTACTATATCTTCATTTAATGTATCACAATTTTTAATTTAAGATCACTCATAAAACTTCTGTTGCTCATGAAATTCAGACTGGAACCATGCCAACATGGGCCATGTTTCACCATACTGCATCAGGGCATAAGTTCCTACAACATAAAAATGTATACTTAATAAAATATCTAAGCCAAACAACTATATATATCAAAATTTGTATCAAAAAGCCAACCCACATACCTTGTTAAAGACAGCATAACATTTCAGCGTCTACTCTGCTACTCAGCATACACACTATCTATGTCATTACATTTTTATCTTACTATTGGCTCAAAACCCCAGAAAGCTGAATTGAATCCACCAATCAGAACAAATTCACAAGAGAGAAGCCAAGTCAATCCCAAAGAAAAAAATCCAAAACTGTTCCCTAAAATTCAGCAAATTTTCCATGTCTCCCCCTTCCCTTGCAAAACTTTCCATTTTAAGTCAGTAAGCATATGACATTTCTCTAACCAATGAGACACTAGTGGAGCCTATTTATTTTTCATACTATTCTAGATTTATGTTCATCCAGATGCAATTTAATTGCTCTGGATGTCCTGCCAACACAAACTAAATCACAGGGACATTGTACTACATAAACTACATTTGTTGATTCACAACTGGTATTATCCCTTGCAGTAATGACTGTTTCCTGTTTAGCTAAGCACCATTGTAATCTTGTCATAGCCAACCCTCACCACTGACAATCTGCATATATGCCATGACCTTCCACCAAATCAGTGAAAAGGGAGTAATCAGTTCTATAGGACACTATTTTACCCACTGTGTGTCCTCTTTGATAGCCCTGGCCCCACTCAGTCCACAGACACTGGCTAAGCACTTTGGGCCAGGCACCCTGGGACCAGGATATACAAAAACAGAGTTCAAGGTGTCGAGGCGAGCATAGGTCTATCAACAAAATAATCCTGAATACCTAACATTTGCCAGTATATAAATATCAAGGCTGTAACCATAGAAATATGGGTAGTGTAAGGAAAAACTGGCACAATTCTATCACTAATACGGGTGGTTTGGTATTGCAATAATGCCTACCTCTGAGCTAGGATAACTCCTAACTCTTAAGAGCTCCTGTGAATGCTTAGCTCAGATACCCCAAGTTAAATTTGCTTTTTTTTTACATCCAAGCTAAACATACAAACTATGGGTTTGATATTCAGCCAGTGGCAGTCAGTGTTTTGCTGACCACCACTGACTTTATCCTCAGATATTCAATGTGTGGCCATGTCCATGCACTGGCATTAAATATCCAGGAATACCAGGATATATAACAATCATCCTGTTAAGTGCGATATTCATCGTTTAACCGGTTAGTTAAAGTGAACCACATAAAGATAGGGCCATGTTTTATGTGGTCCTATTTATGCAGCTACCTTATCCGGTTAAGGGACAATTTTACCCTGGACTGCTCACAAAATAGCTGGTTATGGCTTAGGCGCTAACCTGGTAAATTCAATAGCACTATCCAGTTAAGTGAATATCTGTGGTTAACCCTGGACAAGCGATTTAAGCACCAAGGAGCCATTTCTGGCCATGTAATTCACTTTGTATATTGAACCCTCTACGTAAAAGGGGTGAATATTGGTACCTAAGCATGAAATTTCTATGTATATGTGGCTGTTGACCTTTGTCTTTTGGCTTTGCTACTCCTGGTCAGAAGTTGTTCTATGATCTACAGTAGTGCTCTAATAAAATATACACATCCACAATGATAATCCAGCAAAGAAATAGTTTACAATCTGTTGTAGTCTAGTTCTTTTGGTTTCTTACCTTCAAGAAAAGAGAAATCAGTCTCCAACTCTTTAAGTTTAACAGCTTTAGGGTCTTTATTTGGGTTTCCCTTTACAGTCAGGGGAGTCTATAACTAACAGCAATCAAGTATCTTTTAGCCCATTCAGTCTTGGGGTAAACAGAAATCCTCTCCCCTACTCCACAGGGTCTAACAGGGTCCTTTATCTCTTCCAGGTCTTATTAGCAAGCAATGTCCACTGTTCCACTGCTTATGCAAATCATATGCTAATGTATCTTCTAGATCAGTTGCTGGGTATTCTCTCACTCCCAGCACTCAGAAAATTGTATGAATAGAATCTAGAAGGGTTAGTCCCCCTTCCCATCTCTCATTTAGCCTTCCCTGACAAGCTACAACCTTCTGTATAGGGGCCTAAGGTCTTCATCTTGTGTGAGTGAACCACAGGACTAACCTTAATCCAAGTTGGCACTCTATAAGGCCAAGTTGGCACTCTATAAGGCCAAGTTTTGGCCTTATAGAGTGCCAACATGGATTGAGGTTAGTTCCTCCAAGTCCCACCAAGCTTTGGTGTATCTTGGTTAGTCCCACAAAGTTTTGGTGTATCTCTTTTGTTGTTTTTTTTTTACTTTCCTGTGATGGAGTATACAGCCTGTCATGATGATCCTTTCCCCAGACTGCCTTAACCCTGTCCTTTACACTCTAGGTACATTCTTATAGATATTGCTGAATATAGCTATAATGCTATACATAAAAATACATTCACTTTTTTTTAAGAAAAACATTTAGATATTAGGCACAGAATCAAATATCTAAGTGCTTTTTGAATAATGACCTGATAATCCAAATGCATAATGTATATATACTAGATGCTGCCTCAGGAATGCCTTCAGCATGCACCTTTTCCTGTATGGCAATGGTTAAAAGTATTTATTTATTTTTTTAAATAACAGGCCCTTTTTATTTATAAAAAACTATTTGTGGGTCAGTATTTACCAAAAATTGATGAGAAAAACTTGGCAATGTATGATGCTTCCTGTGATTTTCTAGCTATGCAATAATAGAATAATAGCCCTTAAAAAGCAGCTGTGAATGCAGCAGGATTGGGATTGTAAATTTGATGAGCAGTAACTGTTAAATATTCCTTCTCACATGACTTATTTGGTGGTTGTGGAGTCAAGCAAGGTACCGAGTCTAGGTTACAGGATATCTCTCTTTATTGTCCAGTTCTAGTTTGCTCCCCTGTGATTTCATCACATTGCTACAGGAATATAATTTCTCAAAATCCATAAAGGGAAGATTCACTGAACCTTTTGCTCTTCAGATAACACGAGTTAATGCTTTTCCCACACAGAGCTTCCCAAACCTTGGATTTCAGAAGGTATTTAACAAAGTATGTCATGAAAGACTACAGAGGAAATTGGAGAGTCATGGGATAGGAGGAGGGGTGGAGGGGCATAATAGAATGGGGCGCCCAAGTTTTCCTGAGGGTGTCCTTGCAGTATGTCCCCTTGAAGGGGCGAGGAAACCCGTATTATCGAAACAAGATGGGTGGCCATCTTTTGTATTGATAATACGGTCAGGGACGTCCACATTTCAACATTTAGGTCAACCTTAGAGATGATCATCCCTAGAGATAGTTGTCCCCAATTTTTGGTGATAATGGAAACCAAGGATGCCCATCTCAAAAATGACCAAATGCAAGCCCTTTGGTCATGGGAGAAGCCAGCATTCGTAGTGCACTGGTCCCCCTGGCACGCCAGAACACCAACCGGGCACCCTAGGGGACACTGCAGTGGACTTTAGAAAAAGCTCTCAGGTGCATAGCTCCCTTACTTTGTGTGCTGAGCCCCCAAAACCCACTCCCCACAACTTAGGGATGAACGGGGGCACCTAGATGTGGGTACAGTGGTTTTGTGGTGGGTTTTTAGGGTTTGGAGGGTTCACATTTACCACCACAAATATAACAGGTAGGGGGGATGGGCCTGAGTCTGTCTGCTTGAAGTGCACTTCTGTACCTACTAAATTTTCTCCAGGGACCTGCATACTGCTGTCATGGAACTGGGTATGATATTTGAGGCTGGCATAGAGGCTGGAAAAAATATTAATTTTTTTTTAGGGTGGGAGGGGTTTAGTGACCAGTGGGGGAGTAGGGGGAGGTCATCCCCGATTCCCTCCGGTGGTCATCTGGTCATTTAGGGCACATTTTTGTGGCTTGGTCGTAAAAAAAAAAGGACCAAGTAAAGTCGGCCAAGTGTTCGTCAGGGACGCCCTTCTTTTTTCCATTATCGGCTGAGGACACCCATGTGTTAAGTACGCCCCAGTCCTACCTTCGCTATGCTTCCAACATGCCCCTGTGAACTTTGGTCATCCCCGCGACGGAAAGCAGTTGAGGACCCTGGGAAAAGGATGCCCATCTCCTGATTTGTGTTGAAAGATGTGCGCCCTTCTCTTTTGAAAATAAGCCTGATAGTGGATTAAAAACTGGTTAAAAGATAGAAAACAGGTAGTAGGGTTAAATGGTCAGTATTCTCAATGTATTGTACTGTTTTGGGTACTTGTGACCTGGACTGGCCACTGTTGGAAACAGGTTGCTGGTCTTGGACCTTTGGTCTGTCCCAGTAT
The DNA here is from genome assembly GCF_901765095.1 of Microcaecilia unicolor. Taxonomy (NCBI): domain Eukaryota; kingdom Metazoa; phylum Chordata; class Amphibia; order Gymnophiona; family Siphonopidae; genus Microcaecilia; species Microcaecilia unicolor. Next base: position 78,475,178 of record NC_044037.1, on the reverse strand, counting down.
GGCAATACTTACGTATTTATAAACCTGACCTGTCAGATTTCCAGGATAACCATAGGGAATATGCACAGGATAATTCCACATTTGCTGGAAATGCAAAATTTAGGTCCCGATATTCAGCAGGCTATGATCAGCATTTTGCTGGCCACTGCAAGCATTATACCCAGAAATGCAATGAATTATGGAGGCAGTTCTATAAATGGTGCCTAAAAATTATTGTTGAAAACAATTATGCTAAGTTGGATTCTATAAACAACACTTTAAGTTGAGCACTGTTTATAGAATCGTGCTTAGAGCTGATTTCTGTGCCCAAAATACATGCACTGATCGATCGGTCCAGAATTTGTGCACGGATATTCCACATGAATGTTTCCATGCAGAAATAAGCACTGATTTTGATGTGCAATGTGTGATGATGTCAACTGTGTGGGGATAACAAGAAAAATAGCATTGACCTGAAGGCAGCCACATTTCTCTGAGGCTGACACCCTCCTGTTGGCCAGGTTAATTCTTGAAAAGCTTAAAAGACTTCCTCATCCCTAGCCATATTTGTATTATAGAAGAACCTGGCAGAGGCTGACTACCTCCTATAACAGGGAGACAAGAGCAAAGCTCCTGATTGCATATATCAGCTGTGACCCCAGTATAAGAAAACACTGCTTGCTTGCTTGCTAACCTATTGCAATGGGTGAATAGCTCAAGATGACTGAACATGAGTGTTTACATGTCAATGCGGGCAGCAAAATATTAGTATCAGTATAGGCTCAGGCCATTAGAGGCATACAAACACCATGAGGTGAAGGCTCTAACTTTTTCTAAGTTGTGTACATTGCCACTACCTTGTTCCATACTGATATGGGGAAATGGAGTTTCCAATGTAGACCTACTCAGCCAGCAACATCATCAGTGACATATATGTTGATCAGTGTCCCCCTGCTCCATGAATAATAGGCAGCAAACTATTAAAAATCTGAAATGACCATGTAATGACTTGAAGCTACAACATTCCCAACCTTACATGTACCATCTGCCATGAAGCTTGCACTGTTGAGTGCCTGCTCATGATAGCTGCCAATCATGCACATGCCTTCACATTGATCATCTGAAAGGAATCCACAAATTCCTCAGTAAGTGCCATGAGGGAGCCATAGCAAGTCCCTGATACCATAGTACCATAGCCATTGCATATGGTGGAAAATGCTGCACCACCAATTCCATTGTGCAATAGTAACCATGACCCAACTGCAACATCTCCATGTACCAATCAAACCACCATATATCCATTCTAAACTGCCCCCCCCATTGTATATGGGCACCACTTTCTCATCAGTCACATCTTGCCCTCCATGTTGAGTCCATAATCAGATCATACATAACCACTGGCCTGGCTGCTAGTCGTTACCACTGAAAGGGCTAGCCTTTCAACTCATGCTTTTCTCCACATGTCATACTCATCTGTTGATCACTGTCAAATCTACCTACCACACTGCCCTGCAGTGTCACTAACCCCTTATACCTATGCTTTCATTCAAACCACTGTCATGGGCAAGGAAGAGGAGAGATCATTTTCAGAGGAGGGGAAGGAGGAGACAAGCTTTATCTCAGAAGTTGAGGAGGAAACAGGCCAAGGAGGAGAGAAAAGAACAGACAACCACTGCAGAGGAGAAGCTGGTGGAAGAGAGGATCATGGCAGAGGAGGGTCAAGATACTGGGCATGATGGACCTTTGTTCTATGTCAGTATGGCAATGCTTACGTCAGGCTTAGGAGGAAGATGAGAGGACTGTCAAGGTGGAGAGGTGGCCTGAGGGGGCAGAGAAGGAGGAAGTGGTCGAGGAGGAATCTGATGGCCAGACATGGGATCCCCTAGAGCTGCTGGCCATTGAGTCTGTGGTGGCAGCAGAGCTGCTGGACCAGATGGGATCACATGAGGTCCTAGCAGAGTTCTGTAACTCTGAGATCCTGCTGCAACTGCATTCTCTGCATCATGATGAACAGCACTGCTTCAGAGACCTGCTCAATGCTATGATCCAGTGGCATAGCTAGGTGGGGCACCAGGGGAGCAACTACTTGCCCAAACAGAATTTGAACGGTGCTTATTTTTCAGACGGTCTGTCACACCTACACAGTGCATGCATTTGCCTTTCCGCTCCCCCTGGTGTCACAGCCTAGCTATGCTTCTCCTATGATCCTCATGTTGGCCCATTTGAAAGGAATAAAGGCAGAGTTACATGCCTTCATGGATACTTTTAGGCAACAGGAGCATGTTGCTCTGCCCATCCTGAGGCAGACACATAGGGGGAAAATTCCATAAAGGTCACCCAGATTTGGGCACCAAAATTCTCAGTGCTAAGCTAGTAGTTTGCATGCCAAAGCGGTTATAGAATGTTAGCACTAGTCAGCAATGATGCATGGCCATTTAACATCTGCTTTATGGCAGGCGTAAATGTTGGCACTACTACTACTACTACTATTTAGCATTTCTATAGCGCTACAAGGCATACGCAGCGCTGCACAAACATAGAAGAAAGACAGTCCCTGCTCAAAGAGCTTACAATCTAATAGACAAAAAATAAATAAAGTAAGCAAATCAAATCAATTAATGTGAATGGGAAGGAAGAGAGGAGGGTAGGTGGAGGCGAGTGGTTACAAGTGGTTATGAGTCAAAAGCAATGTTAAAGAGGTGGGCTTTCAGTCTAGATTTAAAGGTGGCCAAGGATGGGGCAAGACGTAGGGGCTCAGGAAGTTTATTCCAGGCGTAGGGTGCAGCGAGACAGAAGGCGCAAAGTCTGGAGTTGGCAGTAGTGGAGAAGGGAACAGATAAGAAGGATTTATCCATGGAGCGGAGTGCACGGGAAGGGGTGTAGGGAAGGACGAGTGTGGAGAGATACTGGGGAGTAGCAGAGTGAATACATTTATAGGTTAGTAGAAGAAGTTTGAACAGGATGCGAAAACGGATAGGGAGCCAGTGAAGGGTCTTGAGGAGAGGGGTAGTATGAGTAAAGCGACCCTGGCGGAAGATGAGACGGGCAGCAGAGTTTTGAACCGACTGGAGAGGGGAGAGGTGACTAAGTGGGAGGCCAGCAAGAAGCAGATTGCAGTAGTCTAAACGAGAGGTGACAAGGGTGTGAATGAGGGTTTTGGTAGAGTGCTCGGAAAGAAAGGGGCGGATTTTACGGATGTTGTAAAGAAAGAAACGACAGGTCTTGGCGGTGTGCTGGATATGAGCAGAGAAGGAGAGAGAAGAGTCAAAGATGACCCCAAGGTTTCGAGCTGAGGAGACAGGGAGAATGAGAGAGCCATCAACAGAAATAGAAAATGGGGGGAGCGGGGAGGTGGGTTTGGGGGGGAAAATGAGAAGCTCGGTTTTGGTCATATTTAATTTCAGGTGGCGTTGAGACATCCAGGCAGCAATGTCAGACAAGCACGCTGAAACTTTGGTTTGGATGCAAGGTGAGATATCAGGGGTAGAAAGGTAGATTTGGGAGTCATCAGCATAGAGATGGTAGGAAAAGCCATGGGATGAGATTAATGAACCAAGGGAAGAAGTGTAGATAGAAAAGAGGAGGGGACCAAGAACAGAACCCTGAGGTACGCCGACAGGCATAGGGATAGAAGTAGAAGAGGATCCACCAGAGTGAACACTAAAGGTGCGGAGGGAGAGGTAGGAAGAGGTAGGAAGAGAACCAGGAAAGGACAGAGCCCTGGAATCCAAGTGAGGACAGGGTATCGAGAAGTATGCTGTGATCGACAGTGTCAAAAGCAGCGGAAAGATCAAGAAGAATGAGGATGGAATATTGACCTCTGGATTTAGCCAGTAATAGGCACCTAAATGTGGCAGTCATGTGCATAAATGAGAGTATTTTAGAAAATGTGCGTGAGAATAATCAGAAAGCCCATTATCTACCATGCCCTTCCTATGTGGATGCCCCTTTGCAGTTAGGCACTAAAGAATTGTAAAAGATTATATTTTGTAATAGTTTCTACCATTTACTTTGGCGCTGACATCAGACTCACCAGCCTATTTCCAGGATTTCCCTGGAACCCTTTAAAAAACTGATATTATATCTGTCAATCTTCAGCCTCGAGGTACCACTCAGACCAGGTGATTTACTAATCTTTAGTATATCAGTTTGCTGTATTACATGTTACAGATTCAGTAAGATTTGTTCCAGTGACTCCAAATTTTCACCATTAAATATAATTTCTGGCATTGTTATCTCCCTTACATCTTCCTTAGTAAAACCAAAACAAAGAATGCATTTAGTTTCTCTGTTGTGGCCTTCTCCTCCTCCTTGAGTTCTCCCTTTTACAGTTCAGTCATTAAAAGGTTCAACTGACTCTATCACAGGCTCTTTGTTTCCAATGTACCTGAGAAGGTTCTTATTTTTGAGTTTGCACTTCTTCAGCAAACTTCTTGTCAAATGTTCTTTTTGACTGCCCTTTGCATCAAAGTTGTTAGTGTTTATTCAGTTTTCTATTTGTTTCATTTACATCTCTTTTTGAAAGATGTTATTTTGGCTATAATAGCCTCTTTCACCTCACCTTTTTACTATGCTGGCAGCCTTTTCTAATGAATACAATACTTCTGGTATTATCTTCCGAGATGGTAGTTTTTTTTTAACAACTTCCATGCCAGATTTAAATTCTTAACTTCTGCAGCTGCTCCTTTTAGCTCTTTTTAACTTTTTCCCCTCATTTTATCATAGTCTTTCTTTTGGAAATTAAATGCTATCATAACAGATTTCTTCAGTGTCATCCCTTTAGTTGTTAAGTCAAAGTTGATTATGTTATGATTACTAATGCTATATGGCCCCAACACCATTATTTCTTGTTTGCTTCACTACTTTATGCTAGCATTCTATCATGCATCTGTCCTTTCTGGCCATGCAGACAATAGCGTACCCAATCGTCCTTTCCTTCCCCTTCTTACATTGAATCTCTTCCACAAAGGTTATACACTATATTTTGTTTCCTGCAGCACTTTTATCCTGTTTGGTTCAATCCTTCTTTAAAATAAAGCACCACCCCTCTGCAAGTTTGATCCACCCTATAACTGCTGTATAATGTGTACCCTGGAATCCCAGTGCCCCATTGGTTATCTTCTTTCCGGATGTACTATGTTATTATTTTTATATAATAAATATTAGTATACTTAACATTTCAAATATGCTATAGAAAAGTCTGTTTTGTGAAAGGTGTGTGTGCATGTTTTAGTTTGTATTTTAAGAATTTGAATCAATCTTAGTGTGTCAATGTTAGATAATTAAGTTAATGAGCACACAGTTATATTGTATTTCCTAATATAGAGATTGGTTATCTTCTTTGAAATGACAATTGTATCTACTTGTTTATTCAGTGATACACATTCTAACTCTCACATCGTGTTATAATTCTAGCCTGTATATGCTGACTTTAAAAGGGGTGTTTTCTGTTTGTATTTGTAACCTGCTTATAAGTTGACAGGAGTAGCTCTGCTCTTTAAACATACCTGGACTATTTGTGCTTTTATTGCAACCAATCTACTTCTCTGTTTTGTTAGTATCCTTCAAAGATACATCATTCCAAGACATGTGTTCCTAAGTAACTCTTGTTGTTCTCCAGTGATCTAGCTTAAAAGTTGTTATATTTCCTTTACAAAGGTTAGTGCCAGCTGTCTGGTTGCTCTATGGTTAAAATGAAGCCCAACTTTTCAGAAAAGGCTCCCCCTTTGTCAAAGTGTTGCCCAATTTCTAATAAACATAAAGCGTTCTTCCTTGTACCATCATCTCATCTGTGCATTGAGTCTCCAGAGTTCTGCTTGGTATGTTCTTGGGGATCTATGGAATCTTTGCGGACATTGAGTTGCAACACCAGTATTTGGAGAATAAGGTGGACTTCTACAGTCTGTGCCCTGAGAAAGGCAGGGACAAATCAAACTCGGATATACATATAAAGTATTACATACTGTACCTTGTAAAATGAGTTTATCTTGTTTGGCAGACTGGATGGACTGTTCAGGTCTTTATCTGCCGTCATTTACTATGTTACCATTACTACGTATAGAATGGAGAACATTTCAAAGAATGTTACCCTGGGGGTTCTGGATTTCTTCTTTTCACCTTCTGTAATAGCCTAAATTTTTGCTTCCACAGTTACTTTTCTGCACCTTCCTATGTCATTGTTATACACATGTATCATGACAAACAGTACCTCCCGAGCACTGTCTAACTTCCAATCTAGGAGATATGAGTTCTTCAATATTCATACAAGGCAGGCAAGTTACTAAGCAATCCTCACATTCACCAACCACACAGCTTTCTATATTCCTAATGATTGAATCACAACTACAACAGCATTCCTAACCCTTCCCTCCTGGCCATATACCCCTGGAGACACATCCTCAGTGTGAGAAAACAATGCATCACCTTGAGAACAGATCATAACTATAGAATCACTTTCTGCCACACCAAGTAGAAGCTGTCCTTCCAGGTGGCTTTTATGCACCAAGCGGCACAGGGACAATCAGAGTAGGGATGTGCCTGTTCTATTATGCTCCTGAAGGTCGTCTCTATATATCTCTGTGTCGCCCTTAGCTTCTTTAAGTCTGCTACTCTACCCTCCAGAGACTGGACTTATTTTCTGAGAGCTAGGAGCAGTTTTCACCAAGTAAACACTAGGGATAGGCATCCAGAATATTTTTCCAAGTCAAAACCTCAGAAAGGCGGTATATCAAGTCCGATTTCCCTTCCCTTCCCATAGTGGTTCACACAGGCATGGTAGTTCATGCAAAAGAGTATGCATTATCATCAAATGATAAAAACATAGATTTTTGTTTTTTTCAGCTCCACTTGATAAAGACATGCAACAACATGAGATATGTCATTGACATTTCTCATATCATTGCAACAAACGCCCAACCCTAGTGAACACATGCAGACTCTCATCAGCTGGTAATCATGAGGCAATTAAATCCAACAGAAAATCAGTTCCTTAATATCAGCAGTCTAATAAATGCTCTACTAATGTTGCATCTGCAAAGTTCAAACAGCTCAACAACAAGTTCATGACCTGCAAGCCCTGATGTTAGAGGCAGACTTAGATGTTGTTGCAATGGTTCCCATGAATGGGATACAAACGTACCAGGCTATAATCTATTTAGGAAGGATAGAGATGGTTGTAAAGGTGGAGGAGTAGCTCTGTATGTGAGAAATGATATCGCAGTGACTGAAATGACAGGGGCCTGGGGAAGGAAGAAGCAATATGGATCACCTTAGAAAGAGATGATAGAACCTCTGTCCACGTGGGTGTTGTCTACAGACCTCCGACACAATCTGAGGACCTAGATAAAGATCTGATCACAGATATTCAAACTTTGGGAAAGAAGAGAGAGGTGCTATTGCTGGGAGATTTCAATCTGCCGGATGTAGATTGGAAGGTTCCATCTGTGAAATCGGAAAGAAGTAGAGAGATCATGGATGCTTTTCAAAGTGCTAAGCTCAGACAAATGGTGACAGAACCCACAAGGGAGGGAGGGAGTGACGCTGGATCTTGTGCTCACAAATGGGTATAGTGTGTCAAATGTCCGAGTGGGTGCCCACCTGGGTAGAGGTGACCATCAAACAGTGTGGTTTCATATAACAACTGAAGTGGAGGGCGGCCTCTCAAAACTCAAAGTTCTGGATTTCAAGCATGCTGACTTTTGTAAAATGGGAGAATACCTGAAGAAGGAGCTGATGGGCTTGGAGGACATACGAGAAGTGGAAGGGCAGTTGTCCAGGCTGAAAGAAGCTATAAATATGGCCACAGACCTTTATGTAAGGAGAGTAAATAAAAGCAAGAGAAAAAGGAAACCGATATGGTTCTCCAAGCAAGTGGTTGAGAAAATAAAGGCTAAAGAGTTGGCATTTATGAAATACAAAAAAACTCGAGAAGAGGAAAAAGCGCAAGCGGAAGAACAAATGACTAGAAATGTAAGGAGGGGTAACAATAATTTCTTCAGGTATATTAGTGAAAGGAGGAAGACTAAAAAAGGAATTGTGAGACTGAAAGATGCTGCGAACCGCTATGTAGATAATGATGAAGAAAAAGCAAATTTGCTAAACAGATACTTTTATTCTGTTTTCACAGAAGAAAATCCTGGAGAAGGACCATGATTGACTGGCAAAAGTACATATGAGAACAGAGTGGATATTTCACCATTCACAGAAGAGAGTGTGTATAAACAATTTGAAAATCTAAAGGCTGAAAAAGCCATGGGACCATACGGGATCCACCCCAGGATATTGAGGGAGCTCAGAGAGGTTCTGGTGGGTCCTCTTAAAGATTTGTTTAATAAATCCTTGGAGGTGGGAGAGGTTCCGTGGGATTGGAGAACAGCGGATGTAGTCCCTCTTCACAAAAGTGGTGATAGGGAAGAAGCTGGAAACTACAGGCCGGTAAGCCTCACTTTGATTATTGGAAAAGTAATAGAAGCGATGCTGAAGGAAAGGATACTGAATTCCCTGGAAGCCAATAAGTTGCAAGATCCAAGACAACATGGTTTTACCAAAGGTAAATCGTGCCAAACGAATCTCATTGAATTCTTTGACTGGGTGACCGGAGAATTGAATGATGGACATTCTATAGACGTAATCTACTTAGATTTCAGCAAAGCTTTTGACACAGTTCCCCACAGGAGGTTCTTGAATAAACTTGACAGGCTGAAGATAGGACCCGACGTGGTGAACTGGATTAGGAACTGGTTGATGGACAGATGCCAGAGGGTGGTGGTTAATGGAATTTGCTCGGATGAGGGAAAGGTGAGCAGTGGAGTGCCTCAGGGATCGGTGCTGGGGCTGATTCTGTTCAATATATTTGTGAGTGACATTTCCAAAGGGTTAGAAGGTAAAGTTTGCTTTTTTGCGCATGATACCAAGATTTGTAACAGAGTGGACACCCTGGAGGGAGTGGAAAACATGAAAAAGGATTTGTAGAAGCTAGAAGAATGGTCTAAGGTTTGGCAATTAAAATTCAATGCGAAGAAATGCAAAGTGATGCACTTAGGGAGTAGAAATGCACAGGAGACGTATGTGTTACGCAGTGAAAATCTGATATGTACAGACAAGGAGAGGGATCTTGGGGTGATAGTATCTGAGGATCTGAAGGAGATGAAACAGTGTGACAAGGCAGTGGCCGTAGCCAGAAGACTGCTAGGCTGTACAGAGAGAGGTATGACCAGCAGAAGAAAGGAGGTGGTGATGCCCCTGTAGAAGTCGTTGGTGAGGCCCCACCTGGAGTATTGTGTTCAGTTTTGGAGGCCATATCTTCCTAAGGATGTAAAAAAAGTTGAAGCGGTGGAAAGAAAAACTACAAAAAATTATATGAGATTTGCGTTACATAGTAGATGACGGCATAAAAAGACCTCCATGGTCCATCCAGTCTGCCCAACAAGATAAATTCATATGTGTATACCTTACCTTGATTTGTACCTGTCTTTTCAGGGCACAGACCGTATAAGTCTGCCCAGCAGGATTCCCCGCCTCCCAACCACCAGTCCCGCCTCCCATCACTGGCTCTGGCACAGACCGTATAAGTTTGCCCTCCACTATCCTCGCCTCCCAATCACCAACCCCTCTTCCCCCCACCTGCTCCGTCACCCAATTTTGGCTAAGCTTCTGAGGATCCATTCCTTCTGCACAGGATTCCTTTAGGTATATCCCACGCATGTTTGAATTCCGTTACCGTTTTCATCTCCACCACCTCCCGCAGGAGGGCATTCCAAGCATCCACCACCCTCTCTGTGAAAAAATGCTTCCTGACATCTTTCCCGAGTCTGCCCCCCTTTAATCTCATTTCATGTCCTCTCGTTCTACCGCCTTCCCATCTCTGGAAAAGATTTGTTTGCGGATTAATACCTTTCAAATATTTGAACTTCTGAATCATATCACCCCTGTTCCTCATTTCCACCAGGGTATACATGTTCAGGTCAGCAAGTCTCTTTTCATACGTCTTGGAACGCAATTCCCATACCATTCTCGTAGCTTTTCTTTGCACTGCTTCCATTTTTTTAACAACCTTCACAAGATACGGCCTCCAAAACTGAACACAATACTCCAGGTGGGGCCTCACCAACGACTTGTACAGGGGCATCAACACTTCCTTTCTTCTGCTGATCACACCTCTCTCTATAAAGCCTAGCAACCATCTCGCTACGGCCACCGACTTGTCACACTGTTTCGTCGCCTTCAGATCCTCGGATACTATCACCCCAAGATCCCTCTCCCCCTCAGTACCTATCAGACTCTCACCGCCTAACATATAAGTCTCTCATGGGTTTCTACTCCCTAAGTGCATCACTTTGCATTTCTTTGCATTGAATTTTAATTGCCAAACCTTAGACCATTCTTCTAGCTTCCTCAGATCCTTTTTCATGCTACAAGACGTATGAGGAGAGACTTGATGACCTGAATATGTATACCCTGGAGGAAAGGAGAAACAGGGGTGATATGATATAGATATTCAAATATTTGAAAGGTATTAATCCGTAAATGAACCTGTTCCGGAGATGGGAAGGCGGTAGAACTAGAGGACATGAAATGAGGTTGAAGGGGGGCAGACTCAAGAAAAATGTCTGGAAGTATTTTTTCACAGAGTGGTTGATACTTTTAATTTCCTCCTGTGGAGGTGGTGGATATGAAAACAGTAACGGAATTCAAAAATACGTGGGATAAACATAAGGGAATCCTGTTCAGAAGGAATGGATCCTCAGAAACTTAGCGGAGATTGAGTGACAGCACCAGTGGAAGGAGGTGAGGCCATTGGTTGGGAGGTGGGGCTAGTGCTGACTTCTATGATCTGTGACCTGAAAATGGCAGATACAAATCATTTCAGCTATACACATAAAGTAGCCCATATGAGTTTATCTTGTTGGGCAGACTGGATGGACCATACAGGTCTTTCTCTGCCGTCATCTACTATGTTACTATCAGTCTTATTTTCAAAAGAGATGGGTGCCCATCTTTCGACACAAATCGGAAGCTGGACGTCCTTCTCCCTGGGTCGCCCAAATCGGCATAATCGAAAGCCGTTTTGGGAGTCCTCAACTGCTTTCCGTCGCGGGGATGACCAAAGTTCAAGGGGGCATGTCGGAAGCATAGCAAAGGCGGGACTGGGGCATGGTTAACACATGGGCGTCCTCGGCCGATAATGGAAAAAAGAAGGGAGTCCCTGATAAACACTTGGCTGACTTTACTTGGCCCTTTTTTTTATGACCAAGCCACACAAATGTGCCCTAAATGACCACCGGAGGGAATCAGGGATGACTTCCCCCTACTCCCCCAGTAGTCACTAACCCCCTCCCACCCTAAAAAAAATTAAAATATTTTTTCCAGCCTCTATGTCAGCCTCAAATATCATACCCAGCTCCATGACAGAAGATGCAGGTCCCTGGAGCAGTTTTAGTGGGTACTGCAGTGCACTTCAGGCAGGCAGACCCAGGCCCAACCCCCTACCTGTTAAACTTAGTGTGATAAATGTGAGGCCTCCAAACCCACTGTACCCACATTTAGGTGCCTCCCTTCATAGCTAAGGGCTATGATAATGGTGTACAGTTGTGGGAAGTGGGTTTTGGAGGGGGTTTGGGAGGCTCAGCACACAAAGTAAGGGAGCTATGCACCTGGGAGCTTTTTCTGAAGTCCACTGCAGTGCTCCCTAGGGTTCCCGGTTGGTGTCCTGGCCTGTGAAGGGGACCAGTGCACAATGAATGCTGGCTCCTCCCATGACCAAATGGCTTGGATTTGGTCATTTCTGAGATGGGTGTCCTTGGTTTCCATTATCGCCGAAAATCGGGGACGACCATCTCTAGGGACGACCATTTCTAAGGTCGACCTAAATGTTGAGATTTGGGCATCCCTGACCGTATTATCAAAATGAAAGATGGCCGCCCATCTTGTTTCGATAATACAGATTTCCCCGCCCCTTCACGGGGACGTCCTGTGAGGACGTCCTCAGGAAATCTTGGGTGCCCCCTTCGATTATGCCCCTCCACGTTACCTTATCAAACGTTTCCACATCAATTTTTCCTTTGGAAATACAGTGGAAGCTTGGTACATTTTACATTTTTTTGTATTTGTTTCATTTGCTCTATAAAGGACAGAGTCTACTTGTAATGCTTTGTATTTCACTCTGAATTTTCACTTTGCAGATACTATCTCAGTACTAATAGTAACTGGCAGCTTAAGCAGGTCACAGCTCAAATGAGCTCTGAGCAATGCTCTCAAGGGAACATGGATCTTTGTCACACTTAGCCGTTTTCAATACACATAAATTCTCATATTCTAGAAGTGAGAGTTGTACTTTTGAAATGGTAGTGACAGTAACAAGGAATCTGGATCCATACAGTTTAGGAGAGTCCTACTGTATGTAAAGTATGCAGTTATTGTATTTTGTCCAAAATATAACAAAAGTACATAAGTACATAAGTAATGCCATACTGGGAAAAGACCAAGGGTCCATCGAGCCCAGCATCCTGTCCACGACAGCGGCCAATCCAGGCCAAGGGCACCTGGCAAGCTTCCCAAACGTACAAACATTCTATACATGTTATTCCTGGAATTTTGGATTTTTCCAAGTCCGTTTAGTAGCGGTCTATGGACTTGTCCTTTAGGAAACCGTCCAACCCCTTTTTAAACTCCGCTAAGCTAACCGCCTTCACCACTTTCTCCGGCAACGAATTCCAGAGTTTAATTACACGTTGTGTGAAGAAAAATTTTCTCCGATTTGTTTTAAATTTACTACACTGTAGTTTCATCACATGCCCCCTAGTCCTAGTATTTTTGGAAAGCGTGAACAGAAGCTTCACATCCACCTGTTCCACTCCACTCATTATTTTATATACCTCTATCATGTCTCCCCTCAGCCGTCTCTTCTCCAAGCTGTATAGCCCTAGCCTCCTTAGTCTTTCTTCATAGGGAAGTCGTCCCATCCCCGCTATCATTTTTGTCGCCCTTCGCTGCACCTTTTCCAATTCTACTATATCTTTCTTGAGATGCGGCGACCAGAATTGAACACAATACTCAAGGTGCGGTCGCACCATGGAGCGATACAACGGCATTATAACATCCTCACACCTGTTTTCCATACCTTTCCTAATAATACCCAACATTCTATTCGCTTTCTTAGCCGCAGCAGCACACTGAGCAGAAGGTTTTAGTGTGTTATCGACGACGACACCCAGATCCCTTTCTTGGTCCGTAGCTCCTAACGTGGAACCTTGCATGACGTAGCTATAATTCGGGTTCTTTTTTCCCACATGCATCACCTTGCACTTGCTCACATTAAACATCATCTGCCATTTAGCCGCCCAGTCTCCCAGTCTCGTAAGGTCCTCTTGTAATTTTTCACAATCCTGTCATGATTTAACGACTTTGAATAACTTTGTGTCATCAGCAAATTAGTAAGAATTAGTTTAAGACCTAGGGTGCCAACATTTCAGATCTATTTGTGTTTGTAAATGTACAAAATACCTGAACACTCATGGGTAAGTGTACACTTAACATGCATAAGTGGCAGTAGCACTTAAGTGCAATCCTGTAAGAGCTCACACAAGTGGTATAGTGCATAAATGTTATGGAGTTGTTCACATGAGCGGAGCACATGAAGAGCATGGGTGGTGCTGCCACTTGAACATACCACTTACGGAATACTGTAAATTGTGCACACCCTTGCCGCATCCCAGGTCTATGGCTGGTGTAACCGCGGGCATCTAAATGTTAGGTACCCAGATACTCAGTTACACTAGTATTCTGCAATGGCATCTGGGTGCCCAGGTGCCGATATAGAATAGGTTCTCACTACATGGCATCTGGGCAGTGGCATAGCAAGGGGGGGGGGGGCGGTCTGCCCCGGGTGTCAGCTCAGGGGGGGTGCTCCCTGCCAGCTACCCCCCCCCCGGCGAATCGACACCCCCCCCCCACGCCCGACCAGCTCCCGCACCCTATCTTTAAAAAGAATATCGGGAGGCGAGGCGCAGCGCCTCGCGCCCTGCACGTAAAAGAAATGTGGACCATCGGGTCTTCCCTCGCTCTATCTGTCCCGCCCTCTGCTGACGCAACTTCCTATTTCCGCAAGGGCGGGACAGACAGAGCGAGAGAAGGCCCGACAGTCCACATTTCTTTTACGTGCAGGGCAGGCACGAGGCGCTGCGCCTCGCCTTCCGATATTCTTTTTAAAGGTATGGTGCGGGAGCTGGTCGGGCGGGGGGGGGGTGTCGATTCGCCGGGGGGGGTGCCCCCCCTGCTACGCCACTGCATCTGGGGGCACCTAAAATGAGGCACCCACATATAGAATTACGTCCAAGATGTATAAAGGCTCATTTTATAGTAGAATGTTGACTTCAGAATTGAAAGGTCCAGGTCAAGGCATACTCAACTCTAAATGTGGAGCATTTTGAAAAAAAAAATATATAAGGACATGCTGTAGTACACTTGTGTTTACTTGAATTGCAGTGGTAGCAGCCATTTCACAAATATACATATTGAAAAATGAACAACACAAATGGAAGTGTCAGCATTTCCATATGAATGTGGCGTTTTTGCTATTTCAACCTGTAAGTGTCACCACTTTCATTTTTAGCTGTCCCGTTTAGCAAACCTAAATATGCATGTGCCACCAATTAAATAGTAAGGCTACAATTTTTATTTTGGTTTTTTTTTTCATTTTGGAGGCAGCAAGAAACAGCAGATGAAGGAGAATTACACCCTGTAGCCCTTCTATAGAGTTTTGACTGAAACAATCACTTTTAGACATCTATGTGTGTCTAGAGCTTGATTTATTTATTTATTTATTTATTTATTTATTGCATTTGTATCCCACCTTTCCCCACCTATTTGTAGGCTCAAAGTGGCTTACAGAGTTTGGTTATGACATAATCAATTCGTGTTAACAGGAACATTTCTTATAGTTTGAATGTTGGTAAGAGAAGATAAGCATAGTCGTTTCATTTATAATTCTGGCATCCATAGGCCAGACTGGAAAGAATGGAGATGGAGGAGTTAGAAGATCACATTGGTGATCCTTTGAAAACCATGTGCCAGAAGCAAAAAGGAGCAGGTCCTTCTATTGCCTAAGTATTTACTAACTTCAAAATTTGGCACCCAGGCAATTGCCTGTGTTACCTATGCATAACTCTGGGCAGTATCCTCAGGATTCTATATAGCGCGACTTAAGTTGTACGTGCAAATCCAATCATATTCTGGATTTGCATGCCCAAAGTAATTAGTTATCAAGCCAATCAGAACTGACACTAATTGGCATTAATTAGAATTTACATACAGAACTAAGTGTGTTCTATAACGTGATGCGTGTAAATTCTAAGTCGTATAGGTGAAAAGGTGGCATGGCCATGGGCATGGAATTGGCGGGCTCTAGTTATTTCTAAAATCTATGCACATAGTTATAGAATAAAACAAATACATATATAATTTAGGTGTTTGCATTTACACCAAGTTTTACTTGGTGTAATTGCCCATGGCTAAATTTAGTTACGTGGACAGGCGCTCAGTGTATTCTAGAAAACATATAGAAATTTAGGCTTATTCTATAAAGTATGCCTAAATTTAGGTGTACTTTATAGAATACACCTAAGCACATTTTGTTTCAGCACCAATTTTTTAGGAGTCATATATAGAATCTAGTCCAATGTGCCACTGAGCTAATATAACACTTGGTTGGGAATTTTGTTTTCTATAGATGTGTGTTTCCTTTGTAAAAAAAAAAAAAAAAAACAGGAATACATGTAGGGGGTAGAGGAGTAGCCTGATAGTGCAGTGGGCTGTGAATACGGGGAACTGGGTTCAATTCCCACTGCAGCTCCGTGTGACCCTGCACAAGTTACTTAACCCTCCGTTGCCCTAGATCCCTGATGGCGAACCTATGACACGCGTGTCAGTACTGACACGCGTAGCCATTTTCAGTGACACGCGGCCGCATGTGGCCGCATACAGAGAAGCAGCGGAGTTCCTTGCTGACACCCGGGGCGGATCGCCGATGCGCCCCCCCTCCCCCCCGGTGCAGCGCGACCTCCCCCCCCCCTGGCGAAATCACCCGGTGCATGTTTACCCGCTGGGGGTGTGCCGTGTGCGCTCCTATTGGCTCCCTCCCTGCTGCTCCCTCTGCCCCGGCTCCTCACTTCCGGCCGGCGGAGCAGAGAGCAGCGGAATGCCGTGGGGGACGCATCTCTGAGGGCCCTGTGATCACCATTACCAGCAACCATCATCCAATCTACTGTTCTGGGGTGTCGTGGATTTGTAATTGACCACCATTACTGAGATAGGTGAGGGGGAGGCTGGGAGAGGCGAGGGCATGTGCTATGGGTGCCGTTTCCCGCCATTAGAAATAGCGGCAGCCATCTTAATTTACATAAGGTGGTCAGTTAGGCTAGTTAACCCTTAATTGCCTGCAGGGCTAACAGGCTATCTATAATTCTATCTTCTGTCTCTGCCCCCCTGATGGAGAACTCAAAAAATAAAAAACCAAGGTTAAGTAAAGGAAGTGGTAGTAGCAGTAGCCGACCCTTTCAAGAGACATGGACCGAGATGTATGGCATTATAGAAAAAAATGGCAAATCATTTTGCGTTCTATGTACTGAAACGGTAGTAAGCAGAACGTGGAATATAAATAGACATTTTGAAACTAATCATTCCCAGCTCTTGAAAAAAAGTGAGGATGAACGGAAGGAATACATTTCCAGGCAGCTACACTTTTATAAGAGCCAATCTAAGTCCATCCTTAAATTTGTAAAAGGTTCTACAAATTTAACATCTGCAAGTTTGAGCATTGCTCACTCCATAGCTCAGCATGGAAAAGCACTCAGTGAGGGAGAATTTATTAAAGAAACTCTCCTAAGATGTGCACCAGTTCTATTTCACGATATGCAGAATAAAGATGCAATTATTAAGAGAATATCTGAGTTACCAGGAAATTTGGAGTGCCTGGATCCGATTACCAGACACTTTTAGCACCCTGAAAAATATAGCAATGGCTTTACTCACAATTTTTCCCTCTACGTACTTTTGTGAAACCTTATTCTCAGCGTTAAATAATATCAAAACCAACAAAAGAAACAGATTGACAGATGAAGTTAGTAGCGCTTGCTTGGGCTTGAAGTGTACAAAATACCAACCTTCAATTGAAGATTTAGCCAATGAAATTCAGCAACAAAAAAGTCACTAATAGGCAGATTAGTTAAAGAATTCCCCCTCCCCCTCACTTATCTTAGTTCATGGCACCCCACACAAGTTAAATAATATCAAGACCAACAAAAGAAACCGACTGACAGATGAACAAAGAAGTCACTAAGTAGGTAAGTTAAATAATTAGTTTTTGGTTTATTAAATACAGTTTTATATTACAATTATACATTTTTGTTATTTAAACTATAAATATCGCGAAATTATGGTTTTTTTCTCGAAGTGACACACCACCCGAGTTATGCTCGGTTGTTTGGCGAATTTTGACACACCAAGCTCAAAAGGTTGCCCATCACTGCCCTAGATACACAAAAATTAGACTATGAGCCCAAGAGAAAAAAGTGCAGAAATGCAACGTATAAACTGTTTTGATTGTACCACAGAAAGACGGTTTATAAATAAAATAAAATATTTGTCCTGCCCAAACCATGCTCCTTTGAATTCCTTGCATAGTGTGAACCTCCATGTGAAATGTTGGCTTTCTGAAAGAGATTCAGAAGATTACAAATTGAATTCCTTTCATGCTGTTATATGGCTTTTTGAAATTGTCATTTACACATGTATGCTGTCTATATATGTAAATGCCACTATTACTCTTGGAGATACTTCCAAATACAGTGGTGGAAATAAGTATTTGATCCCTTGCTGATTTTGTAAGTTTGCCCACTGACAAAGACATGAGCAGCCCATAATTGAAGGGTAGGTTATTGGTAACAGTGAGAGATAGCACATCACAAATTAAATCCGGAAAATCACATTGTGGAAAGTATATGAATTTATTTGCATTCTGCAGAGGGAAATAAGTATTTAATCCCTCTGGCAAACAAGACCTAATACTTGGTGGCAAAACCCTTGTTGGCAAGCACAGCGGTCAGACGTCTTCTGTAGTTGATGATGAGGTTTGCACACATGTCAGGAGGAATTTTGGTCCACTCCTCTTTGCAGATCATCTCTAAATCATTAAGAGTTCTGGGCTGTCGCTTGGCAACTCGCAGCTTCAGCTCCCTCCATAAGTTTTCAATGGGATTAAGGTCTGGTGACTGGCTAGGCCACTCCATGACCCTAATGTGCTTCTTCCTGAGCCACTCCTTTGTTGCCTTGGCTGTATGTTTTGGGTCATTGTCGTGCTGGAAGACCCAGCCACGACCCATTTTTAAGGCCCTGGCGGAGGGAAGGAGGTTGTCACTCAGAATTGTACGGTACATGGCCCCATCCATTCTCCCATTGATGCGGTGAAGTAGTCTGTGCCCTTAGCAGAGAAACACCCCCAAAACATAACATTTCCACCTCCATGCTTGACAGTGGGGACGGTGTTCTTTGGGTCATAGGCAGCATTTCTCTTCCTCCAAACACGGCGAGTTGAGTTCATGCCAAAGAGCTCAATTTTTGTCTCATCTGACCACAGCACCTTCTCCCAATCACTCTCGGCATCATCCAGGTGTTCACTGGCAAACTTCAGACAGGCCGTCACATGTGCCTTCCGGAGCAGGGGGACCTTGCGGGCACTGCAGGATTGCAATCCGTTATGTCGTAATGTGTTACCAATGGTTTTCGTGGTGACAGTGGTCCCAGCTGCCTTGAGATCATTGACAAGTTCCCCCCTTGTAGTTGTAGGCTGATTTCTAACCTTCCTCATGATCAAGGATACCCCACGAGGTGAGATTTTGCGTGGAGCCCCAGATCTTTGTCGATTGACAGTCATTTTGTACTTCTTCCATTTTCTTACTATGGCACCAACAGTTGTCTCCTTCTCGCCCAGCGTCTTACTGATGGTTTTGTAGCCCATTCCAGCCTTGTGCAGGTGTATGATCTTGTCCCTGACATCCTTAGACAGCTCCTTGCTCTTGGCCATTTTGTAGAGGTTAGAGTCTGACTGATTCACTGAGTCTGTGGACAGGTGTCTTTCATACAGGTGACCATTGCCGACAGCTGTCTGTCATGCAGGTAACGAGTTGATTTGGAGCATCTACCTGGTCTGTAGGGGCCAGATCTCTTACTGGTTGGTGGGGGATCAAATACTTATTTCCCTCTGCAGAATGCAAATAAATTCATATACTTTCCACAATGTGATTTTCCGGATTTAATTTGTGATGTGCTATCTCTCACTGTTACCAATAACCTACCCTTCAATTATGGGCTGCTCATGTCTTTGTCAGTGGGCAAACTTACAAAATCAGCAAGGGATCAAATACTTATTTCCACCACTGTAGCCTCCTTAACCCATTGGTAGGTTTTAAGGACTCCTTTTACGAAGTGGCACTACTGATTAGCATGCACTGAATGCAAAGAAGCCCATGGGAATTGAATGGGCTTCTTCGTATTCAGCACACACTAATTGGTAGTGCCAATTCATAAAAAGAGCTCTAAGTTAACTGAGGTAATTAAACAATTCAAAGGAACTCAAAGAAAGTACAAAATGGCATAGTTCAGTTATATTAGGATTGATAAGAATCTGGAGATTGAAAAGTATGATTCATTTTGCCTCATCTAAGAGTAGGGATGATTTATTAACCATCTGTTCAAGACATAGTCACCATAAATAGCACTATGCATGACAGGATCGCTACACCTAAGTTGATATACCTGCAATGGCTAATTGAGTCTGTCTTTTGTCAGGTGTAATTTTCTTTAATCTGTTTTTTTTAATGCTTGTGCTAGCAGAAATGCTTATGAAGTTGTAGGTGTTCCTGAAAGATTGTAAAATGCAGCATTGCCTAGCATTTTAACAGGATAAACTATTGCTATCAATTTATGGAAACGTGATGTAAATAGATGGATAATGCTGGGTCAATATTCAATGGCAACTGCAACCAAACCAATTTAAACACTATCATTTAAATTAATATGCATACTTATTGATGTTATATGTATAGCTAATGGCATTAAATACATGTATTATACAGTCATTGTGCCACCGCTGTCCTCCTAATTCAATAAAAGATACTAAAAATTAAGCATGCAGATTTGGACATGCAGAATTTAATTAAATAATGAGCTAATTAAGATGAATAATTGGCTTTTTAATAAGCAATTTTTGGCACTAATTAGATTTAATTGAATTTTACGTATGTGTAAAAAAGGGAGTGCGGAAAGGGAGGGTCATGGATGAAATGGGGGCATTCCAGCATTTACACGTTGTTATAGAATAAGGGGGTATATATACCTAATTTAGGTGCATACATTTGCACCACATTTCTGCTGGTGCAAATGGCCACACCTAAAGTTAGGTGCAATTCTCGGGTGTAATCTCTATTCTATAAACCATGTCTAACTTTAAGTGCACCTTATGGAATAGTGCTTTTTTCAATAACATATATAGAATTCACCCCTATATGTTTAGTTTTGGCCTGCTATTTAGCAGTCCTTATCTTAATGTGTCAGTATTCAGTCGCTGGGCCAATATTCGGATAGTGTCTGACACTCAATATCCAGGTAAAGTGATTAGTGACAATATTCAGTCAGCTTTCTGGATAACATGTTTAGATAACTTTGTACAGCCTTATATCTATCCTAGGTTATCTTGAAAGTTATTCAGACAGCTGACTAAATATCACCACTACCAGAATAAGTTCTGGGATTGCCTTGGCTCTGCCCACATTGTGTCCCACAGCTATTTGTATAATACTGAGGTGGTCTGTAAGGACAAACAAAGCTAAAGAAGAACAAACCTTTGCATAAACAAAACAAAAGAACAAATAACAAAGGTGACAAAAAAAGACCCAAATCAAAAGGTGTGGTACAATATTTATTGTAAGAATCAATGTCTCATTGAAAATATAAATGACTCAACAAGACCCGTGTTTCGGCCGCAAAACCTGCCTTAGGAGTCAATATCAAATATTTCACTTGACATAAATGTTATTTCCAAACCATATAAGTAATTGCACCAAAATAGTGTTCTAAATATAAATCTTCTTGTAGTAGTGCTGACAAACAGCACTGCACCATGAAAGCAAATGCAAATAACACAGCTCATGTTGAGTCATTTATATCTTCAATGAAACACTGATTCCTACAATAAATATTGTACCATACTTTTTGATTTGGGACTTTTTTGTCACCTTTGCTGTTTGTTCTTTTGGTCTGTAAGGACATTCAGGGGCCCTTTTATGAAGTGGTATGTGCTCCCCCCCAAATGGCCACATGGCAAGTGCTTTACTTGCCGTATGGCCATTTTTTGCCTTTTAGCCACTGTTGTAAAAGAGAGCCTCAGCGTACATCAAAATCACACTCCAACGCCAGCGCAGACCCCCCCCCCCCTTTGCCACAGCTTCATAAAAGGACCCCTCACAGACATTATCCAGATACTGCCCTGGTCAGAAGCACTTATCTGTATAGTAGGTACTGTTATCTGGATAAATGCTTGAATATTGACCCATACAATTATAATTTATGCAGATTGTGGGTAATTTTATAAAGCTTATTTTCTATATATGTGGCCACATTAAGAGTTTTTTTTATAAAATACAAACTGGCCTAAAAGTATGCACCTTGTAAAAGATGGGGTGTATTTTACTGTTAGGCAGTCAGGGGCATGTTCTGGGTAGAGCACAGATAGAATCTGCAATAATGTGCAATGATTATAAAATGTTTTATTCAATGTAAGTACTACAGACTTTCTCCCAGATTCTATATACTATGCCTAGACATCCACTCCAAAATTGACATGGATTCTACAACAATGTGCGCAACTTAATTGGCTTAACAAGCTAATGAGCACTGATAACAGCACTTAACAAGCAATAATGAGTACTAATTGGTACTAATTTAAAATTTAAGCGCCAATTTTTTAGGTGCCATATATAGAATCTCCTCCTTTATGGACAAACATTTACATCTGCTTACATGCTGTTTCAAGTGACAACCCATCCCTAACAGAGACTGGACACCTACTAAAAGCACAATTTTAAGGTGCCCATCCTAAGCCTATTTTATAAAGAAAAGTATTTTTTTTTATAAAAATACTAGCATAATTGTCCAAAGACATGGCTTGATTTAAGGGTCAATCACTTATACCGGCCCTGGGTCTGTTGTAAATATCCATATTTAGACAGTAACAAGATTACATGTAAATAATCTGCATATGCTTTACCCAAATTCCATCCATATGTATACCTACAGTAGAAGTATGAGCCATGCAAAGATGGTCAGTATTTTATGAGATCATTTATGCATATACATGCATATTTATGCATGTAAAGGATTAAAATATTTCTATTTGCATGCATTCTTTCTGCCTAGAAACTAGAAACTACCCCCATATTTATTGCTGGTGGTTGATTACGAAGTTGACACTTACTTTGTGTTTTGATTTCCACTTGCTTTGTTGTCAGTTTGTGTTTGAGCATCTGAAGGATAATAGAGGAAGGCTTGGAAGGGGCCAGTAAGTGGTGATCCATTACATGGGTGGTGACATTTGGTACAGAACCTGTTTAGCTCATGCTGTTGTTAAATTCTTGCGTCAAGGCCTCGTGATCCAAGGAAGATCCTGAGATGGCTCCCCATAAACTTGTGAAAAGGCAGGTCTGGATGGCTGGTTGAATACCTAGATCAGCATGCACCATCACTGCCAGCCACAGGCTAATGCACATTTCATAACTGATTCCACTGGCCACCAGCACCTCCCTCAGGTAGAATAAGGAGAGTGGAAGCGAAAAAGAAATGGAAGACTCATAGAAGAGGCTTTGGTTGTTGGATAAGATTCCCTATATATCATCTAATAAAGCTGTAATCATTTTTATCTACTTATAGCATGTTGTGTCGGTGTGTTTCTGTTTCCTTCTGGAATGAGAATGAAAGGGTTAGGAGAGTAGTTATAATGCTGCATCTGCTTCATTATAGCACTTGCTCTTAATTCTTAGAACACGTGGAAGGGAATTTTTGAAAGGACATCCAAGTTAGAGTAGTGTTGTCCAAAGCAGATGTCCATCTCACATGTATTTTCCAGAAGGAAATAGGTCAGGATTTCCTGTTCAAAAATATGTGAGATGGGTGTTTGTGTGCTGAGGACATCCATCATGAACAGCCATTTTACAAACTGGAATGTCCAACATATGAATTGCAAAAAAGCAAGGAAAAGGACATCTGTTCAGCAGCATTCTTAGAAGGATGGCCACACAAATGTCCCTGCAGAGCAGCAGGACAACCTAGTGGTTAGTACAGTAGAATATGCCTTGTAATCTCCTAAATAGTTCATTAATAGGCAGTATGTGAAATAAATATGATACTTGAAACTTAATTACTGCTTCTCCAGTATTATTTAGCTTATGGATTTCTGGCATAGCATCTGGTCCCGCCTGGTAAGAATTCAATAGATATCATAAGTTCTAGGAAATCTCATATAGTTCTTCAAATATTGGATAAAATCCAATGATTCCCTATATGGCATGCAGTCAAAATACAAACATTTTTTATAAAGCATACCATTGTTAATTTCATACATACATATGATATTCTTAACATGTCATAAATGTGATTCAAAAAGGTCACAGATTGCAAGCCGTCCCACTGTTGAGTACAATCATTTTGTCACAGATCTTTAACTTAGACAGAAATGTAAATGAAAATCATTTCAAATTTAATTTGGTTATTGAAATGTGATGCATTACCATCAATATATTCAATCTCGGTTGTAAATGAAGATCAACAGACTCCCTGCTTAATAATATTCACTCTTGCCTTCCTAGGACATTAAGATCAAAAGTGTTTCCCCTGTTGTTTTCAAATTGATTTTATAGCTAGATGAGATATGATTTCACAGCTAGTGATAAAGAGCAAGATTTGCCTATTTTTCAGTTTCTCTGGTAAGTTTGCAGAAAATTGGAGTTTACAGGCTGGTTCATATATAGTGCAAGAGTTCAGTAGGAAATGATTTATGCCAGTTTTTTATGGCAACCTGCTACATGAATATAGTATCTGAGTAGACTCAATCCTCAAAAAAACTGATCATTGAATTTCCTGACTTGCTATTATATTCAGTTTCACATGTTTTCCTCATAAAACAGTGGCCCAACTACAAGCTCACTTGAAAAATAAGAGTTGTTAGTGATGTAGTATTTCTGTGGATACAGGCAATAACTATTACTGCCAGTTGTGATACAGTATCACTGAAGACACTGATATATAGTTCACAGCAATACTGAACCATTAACCACAGACGAGAAGGCACTAGCTAGCCTTTGCCATTATAAGTTTAGGTATTGAAAGACCAAGGTGAAACAAAGGCATCTCAGTGTGTCCAATAGGTCAGTACCTTGTAACGTGCACCTCTGTGTTTAGAATGGTGATCACATGGGTACATTTTCAAGTACCCTGCCTCTACACATACCATATAAAGTACAGATGGGCAATCATAATCATAACTCTATTATATAATCCAGGAATTAGCTCACAGATGGGTTTCATTGGATTGTGAAGGCTGATGTTAATAATACAAACTCAATAAATCAGGATAAAAATGCCAACATTTCAAAACTGATTAGAGGTTTTGTCCTTTCTTCACCAGGCTAATGAGTTTGCAATTATTGTGATTGACAATTGCAATTTAATAAAAGCTGTTCATAGGTGAAAACCTGGGCTAGAGGTATTGAAGGTTATTTTAGAAGGGTTATAGAGGTTCTATATGTGTAAATAATGGTATTTATATGTACAAATGTGCTGTATGTATAAGTGCTAATTCTGCTGTGCTGCTTTTGAGACATGTAGAATTCACGGAAGACACACAATTTGAAGAGTGTGTTCTGGTCATGGTCTGGAAGATCCAAAAATATATATGCATATTTTCCTTTTGAAAAAGGAAATGCATGTATATTTTTAAAGATTTCCCTGTCGGCATTTATACCTACTCTAAGGCAGGCAACAGTGTAAGCTACATGCTTGATTAGTTGTGGGCTCTCCACTAGTGATTAAGGGGCCAATTACTTTCATAGTATCTACCACCACTTCAAAAGAGTTGTGTAAGCTCCTTAATTAGGTCTTCTTGTATGTGTAGTTTTGTGAAATCCAAAACTTAAACATGTAAGTGCTATAAAATACCTGTATCTCAGTTTGAAACGCTGAGAGAGAGAGCTAAGGATTTTTTTCTAGCTCATGTGGAGGAGATGTACCTTGACACAGCACTATGTGTGAAACATGAGTTCGTGTCAGATTAATGAACGTCTCCAAATTTAATTTATATAAGAGATAAACAAAAAAGAAGAAAAGAACGGAAGATTCAGATAAGCTAAGTGTAATTTTTTTACAAGATAGAACATTTAAGATTTAAAATAATGGGTGAAAGTTTAAATATTAAAAAGTATGGATCAATGAGGAATACATGCCCACCATAAGAAAAAATGTCTGGCTCATATATATAGCCTGAATGGTGGTGACATGGTTATCTGACAGACCCATTACTCAAATCCCTTTGATATCTATGTAAGAATATTGTTCAGAAATACTTGGAGTTGGGTATAAAAGATTGTCTATTGAAAGTGTAGCATTTATATATTTTGAGTCTTTACCACCATGCTGAAACATGGCTCGTGTTTATTGGTAGCCGTGTTTTGACATTGATAGTAATCAATGTCAAAACACGGCTACCAATAAAATTCTGCACCATATCCTTTGACTTGGAACTTTTTTGTCACCTTTTGCTGTTTGTATTCTTTATCCAGTGCTTTTTTTGTAGAAAAAAAAGGTGCTGGTACTCATTGTGGGCGGAGCCACCACATATGACCCCACCCCTATTATAACCACACCCACATTTGCCACACCCCTTATACCAGCCATAGTGCATATAAACAGACATCATTGAAAATATTATACTAGTATAGAAGAAAAAAATAATGTGGTTTTTTTTTTCATTATAAATAATTTCTGTAAGCTGTTACAGCTCCAGTATACCCAGTGCAAAATAAGACAGCAGATGTAAATTCTCAAATTGGACATATTCCAGACACTAAAATGACAATAAAATGATTTTTTCTACCTTTGTTGTCTGGTGACTTTGTTTTTCTGATCATGCTGGCTCAGTATCTGATTCTGCTGCTATCTGTCCTCTTAACTCCGTTTCCAGTGCTTCCTTTCCATTTATTTCTTTACTTTCCTCCTTTCTTCTTCATTTCTTGCCCTACATCCATAAGTAAAAGCTGGGTCCTCCGCAGACTTGACTGTCCAGTGGATCTAGCTTTGGCCTTTTTTCTACATCCATGCGCAGTTTTCTCCTCTCTTCCTTTTCCCTCATCTCATCTCCTTCCTCACTCTTCCCTCTCCTCCATCCACCCATGTCTAGCAGCCCTCCTCTCCCCTGCCCTCCATCCACCCATGTCCAGCAACCCCCCTGTCCCCCCTGCCATCCACCCATGTCCAGCAACCCCCCTGTCCCCCCTGCCACCCACCCATGTCCAGTGACCCCCATCCCCCTTGCCATCTACCCATTTCCAGCGATTCTCTCTTCCCCCTGCCATCCACCCATGTCCAGTGATTCTCTCTTCTCCCTGCCATCCACCCGTGTCCAGCGACCCCCCCCCCGTCCCCCCTGCCATCTACCCACATCCAGCAATTCTCTCTTCCCCCTGCCATCCACCCATGTCCAGCAACCCCCTCGTCCCCCCTGCCATCCACCCATGTCCAGCGATTCTCTCTTCCCCTGCCATCCACCCATGTCCAGCAACCCCCCTGTCCCCCTGCCATCCACCTATGTCCAGCGACCCTCCTGTCCCCCTGCCCTCCACCCACATCCAGCGACTCTCCTCGTTTCCCTGCTCCCCTCCCTCCAGCCACCCATACCCATCTGAGCCCCCCTCCCCCCATCTGAGCCCCCCTCCCCGGCCAGTCCCCACTTACCAGCTCCGTGCCGACGACCCTTTTCTCCTGCCACGCGGTACGGTGACCCAGCCTTTAAAAAAATCTATGAAGCGGTGCCTTGCGTCTGCCTGTAAAAGAAGAAAAATTGCCTCGTCGGCTGGCCTTCCCTCACTGTGTTCTGCCCTTGCGGAAATAGGAAGTTACATCAGAGGGCGGGACACAGTGAGGGAAGGCCAGCTGACGAGGCGATTTTTCTTCTTTTACAGGCAGACGCGAGGCACCGCTCTGCCGCTTCATAGATTTTTTTAAAGGCTGGGTCACGGTGCCAGGTGGCAGGAGAAGATGGTCGTTGGCACAGAGCTGGTAGGCTGGTGGGGACTGGGTCGGGGAGGGGACCTGCAAAAAAGGTACCGGTACGCCGTACTGGCGCGTACCGGCACAAAAAAAGCAGTGTCTTTGTCTTCTGCAAAAGATTGTACTTTTTTGTTCTGCTTTGCCATCACTTACATGTGTAAAGCTTCTTGTGATTTCTTTCTTTTTTGCAATGTGTGTCTTTGTAAAATGGCTGTTACCACTAGTCTTTTTGCAAATACACATGTATTCCCTAGAGGTTTTATATATTTTTCAAATGGTTCCATGTCCAGCAGAGCCTTTTGTAAAATATTCAGGGAAATTGTGAATGCCCCAACTTGGATGTCCCAATTCCTATCTATAAAGTCATCTAGACACCCTATGCAAAATTGGGCTTATTCATTATCAGGGGAACTCTATAAATAGTGTTCAAATTGTGTGTACATGTGCACCTAATTTGTGCATGTAATTTAATTGAGTAACAAGCCTGTTAGTGCCAATAATTGGGTGCTAATAATTATTTGTATTACTTAGAAATAATTTGTATTTATGCACGCATCTTGTTCTGCGCTATTCTATAAAGATGCACATGCAATCCTTTAACACTCAACTGCAAAGGGGGTGCGGTCATGGGAGGGGCATGGGCAGGTCAGGGCGTTCATTAAAGATGAATGCACTACTATAGAATTATGGGAATCTGTGCCTAATTAAGTCATGAGGATTTACACCAGTGTTCAGTTGGTGTAAATCCTTACACCTAAAAGTTGGACACAGATCCTGGCATTAGGCATTATACTATAAACAATGCCTAACTCAGAGCACCATTTATAGAATAACACTCAGTGTGCGTTTTTAGTCCTATAAGCATGCCCATTCAGAGCACAGTAATAAAATATTTAGCAACAGAGAGGGCATATATACATTGAGATTGATATTCAAAAGTACCGTTGCAATACTGTTTTCTACAAATTCATCTCTTATCACTCCTTCAGCTTTGTAGCGGGACAGATCACCACATCTTCCAGCTTTACTGGCTGAGATTTTCAAAATAGATGTTCTTTGAGATTGCAATGATACTTTATCTTAATGTGAACCAAATAGACACTATCTAACAGTTCATTAGCTTGGTGCATCTGCTGAATGCAATAGAAAGAATCTTATAGTGTATCTAGATTCATTCATTGCTATTAATACTGTAGCATTGAATGTTTGTCCAAGGTATGCAGCTGGATTTACATTTTTGCTATCAATTGACATTTTCCACTGGATTCTGTATAGGCTGCCCAAAGTGGGGTGTGCAATTTTGGACACAGATCAAAGATCTGCATGTAAACTAATTAGCCATTAGGCGATAACAATCAATTATTGGTGTTAAGGAGCACTTAAGTGGCGGTAGTTAGGAGTTACATATGGATCTGCCCTATGCCCTATTCTATAACATGCATGCCTAATTTTCATAGCACACATCTCCAATGAAGTTGTGGCCATAGGAGGGTCATGGGCAAATCAGGGGTATTCCCAGAAATCAGACACAATCCCCCAGATTTTATTGTGCGCCTAGTGTCCCACACCAAAATCCAAGAGTATTCTATAACAACGCACATAACTTAATTGGCTTAACAAGCCAATCAGCATTGTTAACAGCACTTAACAAACAATAATGAGCACTAATTGACAATAATTAAATGTACGTGTGCAAATCGCTAAGGGGGAGATTCTGTATATGGCGCCTAAAAAATCAGTGCCAACTAAGTGTATTCTATAATCGGTGCCTAGATTTAGGCGTCAATTATAGAATACACTTAGTTGATATTTCAGCGCCTAAATCTACGTGCATCCATTTACACCAAGGAAAACATGGCGTATATCCTAGCACATAGATTTAGGTGCACTGGGCCATATTCTATATCTAGGCATGTAAATATCAGAACATCCATGAAACACCCATTTCCCCACCCATAACCATGCCCCTTTTTGCCTGCACAATTTAGAAGTTCAGCGCAAATTGTTACAGAATAAGCTTAGCGAGTTGTGCACCCAAATTCTAATCAGAGCCCATGTGTACTCATTATTGCTTGTTAAGTGCTGTTATCAGCACTCATTAACTTGTTAAGCTTGTTAAATTATGTGCATTGTTATAAAATCTGTGCCAATTACAGAATAGATGTCTAGGCACGCTATATAGAATCCAGGCAAAAGTGTATTCTCTAATGTACAGCACCTAAATTGCAATGCATGCAGGCAAAAATGGGAATGGTTATGGGTGGGGAAATGGGCGTGTCATAGGTGTTCCAAAATGTACGTGCACTGTTATAGCATATGATCCTCTGTGCCTAAATCTACATGCCAGGATTTACATCATGTTTTCATTGGTATAAATTGAGGTGCATAGATTTAGATGCTAGGGTGTCAACTAAGCATATTTTATATACCGCACCTAAATCTAGGCACTGCTTATAGAATACTCTTATGCGGAAATGTTTTCCGCATGGATTTTCTCAGCGTAAAATATAGAATCCCTCCCAGTGTTATAGAACACCTGAATTTGAGCACCTAACTGTAATAAATTGTGTGTGAGCATTTACGTCAGCCAAAGTTAGGCGCAAACTATGTGCTATCCTAGTATTCAGTAAAGGTTGTTCCTCACAGAGTGCCCTTTACAAAAAAACTAGATTAGTGAGGATCATCCCAAGCCTAATTTTGGATGCCATTTATTAAATCTACCCCTTTGGTACTAGGGATATGCATTTGTTTGAAATGACATTTCCTATGTCATTTTATGTCTTTGGCAATCAAAAATGATCAGAAAAAACCCACATTTCGTTTTTTTCATGTGTCCTCAGTAATACGCGCTGTTCTGAAGAGGTGCACACTCTTTCAAAAGATCTTTCTCCCTTTCCAAAAGAGAGCACAATCTTAATCACATTGCTCCCATGATAACACAAGGGAAAAAAAATGAACATTCTCAAAAACAATATGAGAAATGACACAAAACAAGTATGTTTTGGCTGCACACCACTATTTTTTACATGTGGATAACCTGTGGAGATCAATACTTACGATACTGTACATAGGGCACTAGTATGAACTAGGTATATTTTGCACATAGAATCAACATTTTTCACATTTATTAAAAATTTAGTATGTTCATGTTTTATTTTTTTATGTGAAACAAATCACAAGAGCTGGAAACTCATAAATAGAAAATCACAGAACCACCCAAGTTTCCAAAAACCAGTGGCGTACCAAGGGGAAGCGGTGGGTGCGGTCTGCCCCGGGTGCACGCTGCTGGGGGGTGCCGCGGGCCTGTCCGCTATGTTCGTTCTGTGCTCCTTCTGCCCCGGAACAGGTTACTTCCTGTTCCAGGGCAGAGGGAGCATGGAAACGAATGAAGCGGACTGGCGCGCTGCACCCCCCCCCCCCGCGGTATGCACCCGGGGGGGGTTCCCCGGGGGGTCGCGCTGCACCCGGCGGCCGGGGCGCATCGGCGATCCGCCCCGGGTGTCAGCCCCCCTAGGAACGCCACTGCAAAAAACAAACTACCAGTCACTCCATCTTACTGTATATAAAGGAAGTTAAAACATTTATCAAAAAATGGAAAAAAAAGACCGCAGTGAACAGCCCATGCTCCTCATTAATATATAGAGCCAGAGCTGACAACCATCACCAGTCAAAAACACTCCACAGTCACAGAAAGCGGTAAGCAAAGTGAAAACTGTAGTCATACAAACAAAAACAGTTTGTAAAGCTGCAGAGACAAATAGAACCAAAAAATCTTATCTGTTCATTCACCATCAAATGATCTGCAGTCAATCAACAAACACCAGACAGGGACACCCTGTTTCACATAGCTGCATTAGGGGATGAACTCCTGCATTACGACCTCCACTACTTCAAAATGGAGACTATTTTGATGTAGTGGAGGTCGGAATGCAGGAGTTCATCCCCTGATGCAGCTATGCGAAACAGAGAGTCCCTGTCAGGTGTTTGTTGATTGACTGCAGAACATTTCATGGTGACTGAACAGATTTTTTTGTTCTATTTGTCACTGCAGCTTTATGAACTTTTCCTGTTCATATGACTACAGTTTTCACTCCGCTTACTGCTTTCTGTGACTGTAGTTTTTTTGACCGGTGATGGTTGTCAACTCTGGATCTATAAGTTAGTGATGAGCATGGGCTATTCAATGAAGTCTTTTTCTCCACTTTTTGATACATGTTTTAACTTCCTTTATATACAGTAAGATGGAGTGACTGGTAGTCTGTTTTTGGAAACTTATGTGTTTCTATTATTTTCTATTTATTTTTTATGTGCCAGATCAATATATCAGAATATATTGTCAAACTGGATATCACTACTATTACCTGGAGGCACCATTAATTGCAATTCTATTAATTCATCAAGGTTTGATATTTTTTTTCATTTGTTTCTCTCTAACTCAGTTGCAGAGAAAGTACTGTATAACAAATCTTTACCAGCCGTGCCTACTTCTACTCACCACAGTACTTTAAGAGCTCCAGGAAGTCATTCTCCATGGTCTAAGCCTTGTCAAATTTTATCATTCTAATTTTCTTTCTGCCTCTTTCTATCATGGCTATAAATGCCTTACAGAATTTTATATTCTTCACCTGGAAAATTTATCCTGGTGCTTGGGATATGACTTTCAGCTAGTAAATCCTGAGGCAAAGAATCCATTTAGACTGTAGGCAATATGAACCTCATATGTCACAAACTTCTTGACTTTTTAATAGCTCCGTTAACTCCCTACTGGCTTGCTTGCTCATTATATTTGAAGGTTTTTTGATTGTTTATCCTTAATATGGTTCAACTTGATCATCTTTTCAATGACTTATATTCTTCCTATAACTCTTGATATCTATCCTTATGTGCTCTATAATAAAGTTTCATAATTTTTTTGTCTATTCCTCCTTCATCATTACTGGGTACTCATATTTATCCTTGTTATTAATCTTTATAAATGCATCTATATTATTTATTCATATATATGATGAATAGAGTTACACAGTAGTGTTTCATTTTTATTTCTTTTTAAGTAAGGCAGTCCAGACAAAAAGTCTTGTCTTACTCTCCTTTCTACAAAGCCACAGTAGCAGCTGCTGGTACTGTAGTGCCAATACAGCCCATTCATAGTGATGGGCTGTGTTGGCATTATCGTATGGCAGTCGCCAGCACAGCTTTGTAAAAGGGGGCATTAGTCAGTGAAAGAATAATATAGGTTGGATAGGTAGAAATATATTAGAAAAATAGGTTGACTAAATTCATGCCTGTAATTTACATATTTGGCAAAATTCTATAAATGTGTCTAAAAAAATTGGTGCAAAAATGGTGCTTAGAGCTATTTTATAAACAATGCTTAAAATTAAGCACCGTTTATTGAATAGCACTTAGCACTGGGAACCATGACTACCTTTAGGTGTAACCATTTATACCAAGAAAACCCTTGTGTAAATCCCCATGTCTAAATTAAGTGTGGATCCCCTTTATTCTATAAAAAGGCACACAAATTAAAGGAATGGGAAATGTACATCTCTTATGGCTCTTTATATTGGATAGTACAAGAGGAAATGCATTGCTGTTTCTATTTCTCTAGTGTCACAATACATGCATTGTACTGAGTTCTTGGGGCTTTCAGTTAAAATTTTGTATGCTTATTTATATTTCTTATTTGTGACCATTTATTGTACATTTGACGATGGGCTGTCTGGTGTTTTGCTTGTCTTACAGGCACAGTATTATTTTAATGTTCCTTGCAATGTAGGCGTTTGTAGCAGTCCTGTTAATTATGTTTTACCAATAGAATATATGTTGTATTTGTGGGGCCCATTAAAATATTTGTAGTGCTGCCTTTTAATAGGTAGGAATGGTACTATGAAAGTGCTGGCACTGTTACTGTTATAATATGGAAGGCTTGCTGTAGGAGTTTGTAGTAATTTTATGAGGTACCTACAATTATCACTGGATGAAGATTGTATAAAAGACTGGTAGCTTTAATCCAACCCCACACATGTAAAGTGTGCTCAGATTCTCATGAAGGACTCCATTGGAATCCACCAAAGAAGGGGAGGGAGGGAGAAGCTCAAGTACAATAATTATTTGCACAGGGCAGCAAAAAGGTAGCACCAGCCCTGGCAAAAAGCATTGGTAAGTGCTTGAAATAACTGGACACGGTTGTTGTAGACTACTTAGAAATCCATTTTATACCTATGAGCTTCTTAGCCTTAGCGCACACACTAATTCATTAGCACACACTAATTCATTAGTGTGCACTAAATCCATTAGTGCACCTTAGGAAAAGGATCCCTTAGATTGCAATCCCTCTGAAGACAGGAAACATATCTACGGTACCTGAACTTAACGTGCCTTAATCTACTGAGAATGGTATGAGCTAAATCTAAATTTCTTTTCCTGTTTAACCCACTTATGAGGCACCAAATCTTCTAAACACAAGAAAAATGTCCTACCGAGAAGCAAGTTGGCTCTTGGAAAGATTTTGTTGGCTGAAAATATCAGGGTGGATAGCAAGCAGCTGGTGCAAATCATTAGGGATGGGCAGCCAGAAAATTTCCATTTGTGTCATTTCCCAAGTCAACCCATGAATGTTGATTTCATTTGTTTTCATTTGTAATATCAAATTAATCAAAATAATTGGCTTCTAACTTGCTATAAAGATCTCATCACCATCTCACAAATGCAAGTTGAACATCACATTACTAAGCTCATTCAATCATGAAGATTCAAAATAGGAGGAAAAAAGACTTCAGAAGCTCAGACTTCCGTCCTGCTTTTTAGAATGCTAGATTGACAACTGAGCTGCTTCCTCACAAGTCATAAAAAATGTACAATATTTGTTATTTCTTTATCTTTATGTTTAAACATAACAATTTTTACTAGATTTTTTTTTACTGATTATACATATGAGAAACAAAACAAGTCCAACATTTTCATAAAAGTAAGTACAGCAGGTTCTTATCAAAATGTCACAGCTGGTTTGCTCTACAGCATGTCATCATATTTTTGATATGACGTCTAAGTCCGAATTGGGACATTTTGCTGAAAAGTCTCAAAAAAATGTCTAGCTCACAGCCACAATTGAACCAGAAAAATGTCTAAATTTCTGATTCCATTATGGTTTTGAGATAGAGGTTTTCAGGCTGAACACATCCATCTGTAGGTACAATTTTTGAAAAACACATCCCAGGGAAAAATATAGAAAAATAAGTCATAGGGACATCTGTCTGGCAGCATTCCTAGTGAGCTGTTTGCCGGAGAATGTGTTAATAGTAGTTAGTGTATCTGGGTTTAAAAAAGGTTTTGAAAAATTCCTGGAGGAAAAGTCCATAGTCTGCTATAGAGACAGATATGGGAAGCAACTGCTTGCACTAGGATTTATAGTATGGAGTGTTGCCACGATTTGAATTTCTGCCAGGTACTTGTGACCTGGTTTGGCCACTGTTTGTAAAACAGGATACTGAGCTAGATGGACCATTGGTCTGACCCAGTATGGCTACTCTTATGTTCTTATGTTATGATCATATAGACATCCCAGCTGTACAGAGGGGCAACCTAGTAGTCATTGAAGTGGACTTCACATAAAGGAACCCATGTACAAGTTCCACCTAGACCCCTTCATATTGTATGGTGAGCCCTCCAGGAGCAGAGAAACCCTACTGTACCTTAATGGTCCACAACTACAGTTGTCCTCAGGCTTGCAGGCCAAGTGGTTGCATGGCCATATGGAATTTACAGTAAAGAATATTGTATATTTTAATATTATTTGTAAATTACCTTTGTACCAATAAAACGTTCAATAAAGTTACATACATATATATCGCTTTTTGAGGGGGAGGGGTAAGAGAGAGCCTGTTGTTAAACATTTACCAGCACATCACTGGTCATATTTGAGCTTTATGCATTAAAAGGAAGATTCTATATATGGTGCCTAAACTATTGGTGTTGAAATCAGTTCCAACTAAGTGTATTCTATAATTGGCACCTAAATTTAGGTGTCGATTACAGAATATGCTTAGTTGATTTCTCAGTGCCTAAACCTATGCACATCCTGGCACATAGATTTAGGTTCACTACGTGAGTAAATTTTGTAATGCCCTTGAAATGCCCATTTCCCTGTCCATAACCATGTCCCTTTTTGCCTGCTCACATTAGAAGTCTGACACACTTCATTACAGAATACGCTTAGAGATTTGTGTGTATAAATTCTAATCAGTGCCATTTAGTGCTCATTATTGCTTGTTAAGTGCTGTTATCAGCGCTCATTAGCTTGTTAAGCTTGTTAAGGTAAACGCATTGTTATAGAATCCACTTGGATTTTGGTGAAGATCTCTAGGCACACTGTATAGAATCTGGGAGTAAGTGAAAGAGAATTTGATTTAAAGTTGTTTGCAGAAAGAGAAAATTAAACATGTTATAATCCCTTATGATCCCAAAGTTATGGCTTTTCACAAGCAAAAATATGGCAGAGTATTTGTAATCAGCTAAACGGACATCATTCCAAGTTGCCTTTTCATTAATGATATCCAGAAGAAATGGAAAAACCTTATGAAGAAAACCAAGGCTAAACAGAAAGACTTAAAGAGAGATCTTCCAGCCAGGTGACTTTATCCTTGATCAAGTTCCAGATCCTGTCCATTCTGAGCTTAGCTAGTTGGATATATTTCACTATGTCCCCATCCAGTTTACAAGTGTATGTTTAAGATAACTTACATTAATAAAAGAGTTTGAAAAGAAAGTAGTTGTTTATAAGAAACTTTAAGGCCAAATAAGAAAACAGAAAAAAAAGTAGAAAATATGATAAAGTTTGAGCTTTGTTTTTCTTCTAACACTGCAGTAGATGTAGTTGGAGGTAGACTAGAAGCACAACTAACAGATGGAGTAAAGTACAGTACACCTAATTAAAAAAGTAGATTCTTGTGCCTAGACACAATTAACAGCTACAGAAATAACTACCAGTTGCTATAGGAAACCTTTCAAAAACCTTTTTGCAAATTCAATTGTAGCCTTAGCCAGTGTTCAAGAAGTAGCACATATTGCTTGTTATGTAAGAATGTACTATATAATGAAGGGAAAGTTTATAAGGTTCATCCAAACTGTTCCGTTTCATGTATTGGTGTGATGTCATAAATCCCAATTGGTCATTGGCTTTCCCCTCATTATTTCATATCTAAGGGGCCCTTTTACAAAGGCTCGTTAGGTGCTATGCGTATGCAGCACATGCCAAAATGAGACTACCACCAGGCTACTGCACCCCCGGTGGTAATTGCAGATTTACCGCACCCCCTGGTGGTAATTTCAGATTTGCCACATGCCCGTAATGCCTGGATGAGTTATTTATTTCCTCCCACGTGCGCCATTTCTGGCAATAATCAGCACTTGGCATGCGCTGACCAGTCACCGCACATGTAGCATGAGAGCTCTTACTACTAGATAAATGGGTGGCATTAAGGACTCAGGCCGGTTTGGGGTGTGGACTGGTTTCAGTTTTACTTCAGGCACTTTTCCTGTCCCATTACAAAAAACACCTTTTTTGCAGATACGGTAAAAACTGGCCCAGAACATGCCCAATACACGTGCCTACACTACCGCAGGCCACCTTTTACCATGGCGTAGTAAAAGGACCCCTCAATGCCTTCTATTCTTAACTCTTGCTATCTCAAATTTCATTAATGTTGTCCCCCACTGCATTCATTTGAATGTCATTGCACGCATTAAATGAAAAATATTTTCTTATTTTGCTCCTGAGTCTACGCTTTTGGAGCTTCACTCTGTGAACCCTTTTTCTAAAGCACTCTTTATTTTGAAATTAAAAAAAGGTTGGATCCTTACGTATTATCAAACCTTTAACGAATTTGAATATCTGCATTTTTTTCTTTTTAAAATACTTTATATACAGTATTCCTGCGTATCAGCCTATATGTTCCATTTCAATGAGAAAACCTTGAATCCTTGGATTACTAGAATGTGTTGTAAAAATTTGTGTGAGTCAGAAGTTGAGCATTGCTACTGAATGCAGCAGCTCTGTGTAAGGTAACTGAGTAATTGCTTTCAGGTGGGGCACATTTTTTTCTTTATCTTGCTATTAGAAGCAGGGAAAAAGACATAATAGGTAAGTGAATATTCTAGTCTATTGGAAAGCAAAGGAAGGCATAATAGGGCTTTTCATAACTTCAGATATGTTAAGTGTATGAGAAAGGATTGATTTCAGAATGCAATAGTAAACAAGCCTGCTGGGAGAACAAGGCTGTCCAAAGCTTTGTTAATTGTGACTGTACAGTATGTTAGGATTGTCAAAATGCATTTTTGATTATTTGTTCAGATGTTACAGGAACTCACTTTATCTGAACCCTGGATTTCATTTGATTTGGTTTATTGACTGGATATTAGGGGTGTGCATGCATTTGAAATGGCATGTAAAATGTCAATGATATTTCCTAAGTCATTTCATGTTGATTTTGCTTGAAACAACAGAACAAAACAATTTTTCCCCTCTGTGTGCTATACATGAACAGGGTGTACAATTTGCAACTATTTCCTACTATCTGCACATAATGGACACTCTTTCCTGATCATAATTAAGACTCCCTATCTAGAAACAACCTTCTTTCTGAAGATTTCATGCTATTTATGATATAGCTCCCAAAATGAAAAACAAAACAAAATGAAAACTGGATATCCCACTCCTCTGCACAACATCAAAATAAAGTACAACATGGTGCTATAGTAACACCAAGATCGTAAATGATGGCAGATAAAAACCAATGTCCATCAAGGTGGTTAGGGTTAGGGTTGTAACTACTGTTCTGTATGTTACCACTCCAGGACTTCATTTTTTCGGATTGTTTATGCTGCATCTCCAGTCCCATGTAACACTTCCATCCCCAGAGATCTATTAAAAATATATTTTAGAGGATCCACTAGAGCCCCTCTGACCGCTCTCAGTATACTGGGATGCATCTCATCCAGTTTCATGGCTTTGTCCACTTTCAGTGCAGAAAGTTGTTCACAAATACACTTTGCCAGGAGCAGTATGGTGTCTAGTGTATTCTCACGTGATCTGTAATTAGTTATCTGCAGTAATTTTCCAGGGCTCTATTCTGTGAATATTGAAGAAAAGTATTTATTATTTGAGGTGCCCACGTGAGCCGAACACATGCCAAATTGGAGTTATCGAATGTCCCTTGCAGTAATTTCTATTTTGGTGCGCGGCCGCTACGTGCACCTGAAAAATTATTTTTATTTGCTGGTGTGTGTAATGCATGCGTGCCAAGTGGCATTTGATGCACGCAGGTCATTACTGCCCAGATTCTCTAGGTCTATGGCTAGCAATTTTGATTTTGCCGTGCATCCATTTTTGGCAAAAAAAGAGGTTTTTTTACAGGTGCGATAAAAAATGGATTGGCGCACGCCCAAAACCCGTGCCTACACTACCGCAAGCCATTTTTCAGCGTGCCTTTGTAAAAGACCCCTTAGCTTTTTCTTTATTCCATACATATCAATCTGTGGTGCATTTCAGTCTTTCAGTTCCACTTCTGGCTCTCCTCATTTCCCCTACAAACCTCAAAAAAGTCTTGTCATCTCACTTAGGGCCTCTTTTACTAAACTGCGCTAGCGATTCCCGGCATGGCAAATGCTCCACAGCCCATTAATTTTAAATGGGCTGCATTGCATTTTGCTGCGCAGGAATCGCTAGTGTGGTTTAGCAAAAGAGGCCCTTAATATCTTTGATTATCTTTTCTTCTGCCCATGCTTTTTGCCTTCCTGATTTCTTTGCCTCTCTCAGCATTACTTCATATTTTTCTGTGATCCTTTCTACCTAGTGACTGCTACCCTTTTTGCTCCAATTTTTTCAACAACTTCCATGCAGAACACTTGATTTTCCTTTTCTCTTGCTTTTCTTAACTTTCTGTATACAAAGATCTGTCATCATTTTTATAGCTCCTTTAAATTTAGCTCACAGTCATTCCACTTCCCTTATTTCTTCCCACACTACCAGCTCCTCCCTCAAGCATCTCCCCATATTATTAAAGTCAACATATTTGAATTCCTGACTTTGAGCTTGATATGTCTGATCTCCCTGATGGGCCCCTATATGACCATTAGACATACATCAGCTGGTATTAAAAGTAACTTAAGCAGGCAGGAGAGGTTACTGCCTGCTTAAATCGCCTGGGGCTATCCAACTGCCAATATTCAGCAGCACTTAACTGGTCAGTGCAGCTCAAAAGAGCAAAAGATGTCTTAACTTAGCCGGTGTAGGTTTGTAGGTCCTGGTACTGAATATTGGCTAGGACCTGCCATAACTTTATTTTCATTATGCAGCTTCCCATTATTCCAGAACCTGTAGGATAGTTGGGTCCATCAACCAGCAGGTAGAGACAGAGAACTTAAAACTGAGCTGTGACAAATCTCTCCTGGCATCCGGTCCAGCTCCTCAGTATTTTTTATCTCCAGCAGGTGGAAGGATTGGAGAGCAGGGAGGCAGAGAGTAGAGAAAATATTTTGTGCCCACCTACTTTTCCTATAGGCCCACCCAACATTTGCCATCTGGTTATGCTACTGTTAAGGGGAAATTAAATGTGTTTGGTGTCCATAAATTCACATAAAAATCCTCAGAGATATTCAAAAGAAGTGGCACCACTCTATTCTCCCGTTCAATCCTTCGGGGGATTTTTATGTTTTTGCAAAGTATTTCATACCTTTGTAAAACGAGTAAGACTTAAGAGTCTTGTCTCTTTAAGCAGCCTCTGACGTAAGAAGACATACCTCCATAACCCTCCATGTTGGTTGGCCACATTGAAGTAAGGCGTCTGACATCACCCTTTATAAATAGAGCAGCCATTTTTTGCTCTCACTCATCTTCCTACTATCCAATAGTGCGGAGGCATCAAGTTGATGTTTAATTCTGATGACCGGCTGAGCCAGGAGAACATTTGGTAACCTTCTTCTTTCGCTTCCTAGATAACATGCGAACCACCGAACCCTGAGGCAGGTCTTCGAAACGACGGCCATCGTAGGTCAGGGGTTGAGGAATAGGAAGAATCCGCACCGAGATAATAGTGATGAACACCGCAAAAGATAAGTACAATACTTTTGGTGTGAGTTCACGCAACTCAAATGAGATTGAATAGTTACTTTAACTAGAACTGCTTAAACACAGAGGTTTTCTGGCCGATGATGAAGAAGTAAAGCCAAAACAATATTTGCTGGGGGCTTCTTGAGGCCTTTCCTCTGTACAATATTCTGACCTTTTGAGTTTTTTAAACCTGTGTCACTTATTTTGATGCCAGGTATTTTGAATCTCCCAACTTTCTCTAGATACAAATATATGTTTTGGCATTCAGTGTAGGGCTGATTCTGGGTGTCTATTTTCTAAAGAAATATGGATGCCTACATTGCTTATGTATATGCACTTTAAATAGCTGCCTTTTTGGACTTCTCCCATTGGTGTCCTGTTATAAAATCAGGCCCATAATTTAAGCATTTTATGCCTGCATAGGTCAAAGTCATTGCATACACAAATTGCTTCACTACACTGTGGGCATGCAGAGACATTCGGATTGTATTGTTCAGCTATAATATATGGTGGGGAAACTGAACTAGAAATGAACAGATCATGAGGGCAATGTGAGAAAAATGTTTGTTCACATTTCAGTCAATACACTGTCTCATTTGTATTCTATCTGCTATCAGATTTACTCTGATTCCATAGGATTCAACAGGGAAAACTCCAGCAACAAGAGGCCAATGAAGTATAATGGCATTAAATTCCCGTACCACATATTTTTCAGAAAACAAAAATGTTAGCTGAAAACATGCTAAAATACATAAAATGATGACAACATGGTTAATAGGGTTACCATCATACCAGCTATGATTAATTAATCACCTCTTAAGAAGAGAGGTAAACTGTCCTGGGAAATTAAGAGAAATAATATGTTTTGAATAAGATCCAATTGTTATTTTTGAGGTCATTAATTACATCTGAGACAATTAACACATACAACACATACTGTATCTCACACATAACAATTCTTTAAATTCTGCAGTACTGTTGAAAGAGCAGAAGAAATAGATGCTACTTCAGCTTTCATACAGCTTAACTTAAGTAGTCGGAGAGGAACACCAGGCAATAGTTGAAGAGCCTCTTGTGCTTCTTCTGTTCCACAGAGTTATCATCTGACTGATTTGTCCTACACTCATGACCAGTCAGACTCAAGATCTAAGAATTCTAGTCAAATATCATGAAATGTACTTATAAGGAGATGCAAGCTCCCCCCCTCCCACA
This sequence comes from Microcaecilia unicolor, assembly GCF_901765095.1. Lineage (NCBI taxonomy): Eukaryota > Metazoa > Chordata > Amphibia > Gymnophiona > Siphonopidae > Microcaecilia > Microcaecilia unicolor. Next base: position 78,433,519 of record NC_044037.1, on the reverse strand, counting down.
AACACACATAAACCCAGCTCTTCTTGCATATGCCTCCTACCCATTTTTCCACCCATGTACTAAGAACATAAGCATTGCCAAACTGGGACAGATCAAAGGTACATCATGCCCAGCATCCTCTTTCCAACAGTGGCCAATACAGGTTACAAGTACCTGGCAAGATCCAAAAACAGTAGAATACATTTTATGCTGCTTATCCTAGAAATAAGCAATAGATTTTCCCCAAGTACATTTTAATAATGACTTATGGACTTTTTTTAAAGAAGCTATCCAAACCTTTTTTTAAACCCCACTAAGCTACCCGCTTTTACTATATTCTCTGCCAATGAATTTCAGAGATTAATTACATATTGAGTGAAGAAATATTTTTCTGATTCATTTTAAATGTACTACTTTGTAGCGTCATTGTGTGCCCCCTAATCCTAGTATTTTTGGAAAGAGTAAACAAGCGATTCATGTCTACCCATTCCATTCCACTCATTATTTTACAGTCCTCTATCATATCTCCCCCTTTTTTCCAAGCTGAAGAGCACTAGCTGCCTTAGCCTTTCGTCATAGGGAAGTCGTCCCATCCCATTTATCATTTTCATCGCCCTTCTTTGTACCTTATCTAATTCCATTATATCTTTTTTGAGATGCAGTGACCAGAATTGCACACAATATTTGAGGTGCAGTCATATATGGAGTGATACAAAGGCATTATAACAGCCTCATTTTTATTTTGCATTCCTTTGCTAACACTACAAAGGATTTTATTTGCTTTCTTAGCCACCGCAGCACACTGAGCAAAGGGTTTCAAAATATCATCAACGATGACACCTAGATTCTTTTCGTGGTCGATGATCTTGCATTACATAGCTATAGTTCAGGTTCCTTTTCTCATATGCATAACTTTGCACTTGCTCACATTAAACGTCATCTGCCTTTTAGACGTACAGTCTCCCAGTCTTTTCAGGTTCTCTTGTAATTTTTCACAAACCTCTTGTGATTTAACAACTTTGAATAACCTTGTGTCATCACCAAATTTAATTATCTTACTAGTTACTCCCATCTCTAGATCATTTATAAATATGTTAAAAAGCATCGGTCCCAGCACATACCCCTGGGGAACCCCACTATCTACTCTTCACCATTGAGAATACTGACCTTTTAACCCTACTCTCTGTTTTCTACATTTTAACCAGTTTTTAATCCACAATAGAACACTACCTCCTATTCCATGACTCTCCAATTTTCTCTGGAGTCTTTTATGAGGTACTTTGTCAAATGTCTTCTGAAAATCCAGATACACACATCGATCAGCTCACCTTTATCCACAAGTCGGTTCACCCCGTCAAAGAAATGTAAGATTAGTGAGGCAAGATTTCCCTTCACTAAATCCTTGTTTGCTAGTCTCATTAATCCATGCTTTTGAATATGCTCTGTATTTTGTTCTTTATAATAGTCTCTACTATTTTGTCTGGCACAAACGTCAGGCTCACCAGTGGAGATTGGGTGGCATAGCCGGTGGTGGGAGGCGGGGCTGGTGGTTGGGAGGCAGGGATAGTGCTGGGCAGACTTATACGGTCTGTGCCCTGAAAATGACAGATACAAATCAAGGTAAGGTATACACAAAAAGTAGCACATATGAGTTTATCTTGTTGGGCAGACTGAATGGACCATGCAGGTCTTTTTCTGCCGTCATCTACTATCACGTTTTTCCTGATCACCTCTGGAACCTTTGTAAAAACCCTCCTGGGTTCCCTCCTTATTCTCTCTTTCATGAGTTTGTAGGTTGCTAACCATCTCTACAGTATCCCATCTGTAGAGGGTTTCTGATTCTAGTAGTTTATACATTATAAATGTAGGGAGTCAATATTCAAAGCAAGCTAATTAGATAAGAGAGGTTCTTATCCAATCACTCATGGTGGGGCTCCAATCAGCTTACCCAGGTAGTGCCATTGAATATCCCCTGTAACTGCTAAAGCTGAAGACGGCTATTATGTGGGTGGACCGGGGGCAGAGTCGGCAGTTAACCAGATAAATGCCGATATTCATCCTTTCACCGGCGTGAGTTAATCAGGCAAATAGGACTATATAAATAGCATTCATATATTTTCCAGTTTAGCTTATCCAGTTAAAGGCTGAATATTGCCACTTGTCTGGTTGAGTGCTGACCATCTGCATATACCTGGATATTTAATGCTGGTACCCAGTCTGTCCTGGGTTTGAATATATGGGCAAAATTTCAGCAGTAGTGGTCAGCATTTAAAATAATACTAACCATCACCTGCTAAATATTATTCACATAAGTACTTATTTTCAAGCTAATTAGGTGCTTTGACAGGGTACATGTATATCAATGTTTTTATAACACAAAATTACATTAAACACACTTTTAGATAGTCTATTTATACATTAAAATTTGCAAATTACTGAATATCAGAAGCCTTGTTTATATGTGTCTGTATAGTACAGTCTACATTTAGTACATGCCATATAATTTCTAATTAATAATAATTTGGTAACCTGGATTCTGTGCCTGTCAGAACTTGCCAAACCAAAGTCTTGATGCCATAAGCTAGCAAATAACTGGGCAGGTGAGCAGGTAGGATGACTGGTTTGCTTTTCTTTTAGATCTTAACAGTATTTTTCATATTAAATTACTCTTTTCACTTGCTAAGAGACTTACAAAGAAAAGGGATTTGGGGGGGGAGGGGGAGGTTAAGAAAGGTGCTTCTAGAAATCATCATCTATGGATGTAGAGTATTGAAATGAGAAAAATATAAATCTACCAGGTATGAGTTATTATGATCGGGAATGGTATCACCATGGATACTGCAATGATATTTGCCTGTTGATTATTATACATGCTGTTCATATTGATGCATATAGGATATGGTGACAGTGAAGACCTAGAAAACTAGAGGCCAGTAATAGAAGCACAGACAAAAGGGAAGGATAGTGAACTTCCTATAATCCATCAGGCTGCAAGATTCAAGGCAACATGGTTTTGCAAAGGAAAATCATGACAAATGATTGTAATTTACTTGGATTTCAGCAAAGCCTTTGACGACAGTTCCTCATAGGAGGCTCATGAATAAACTAAGCAAGCTGAAGTTAGCACCAAGATGGTTAACTGGATTAGAAACTGAACGATTAACAAAAGACATACCGTGGTGGTAATTGAAATTCACTCAAAGGCAAGAAAGGTGAGTAGAGAAGTGCTTCAGGGATGAGAGGAGTGGAGGTTTAGCCTAATGGTAAGTGCAGTGGACTGGGGAACTGGGGACAATTCCCACTGCAGCTCCTTGTGACCCTGGGCAAGTCACTTAACCCTCCATTGTACCAGGTACAAAATCACAACAAAACAAAACCTTAGATTGTAAACAGACAGAAAAAGTACCTGCATATAATGTGTACAGCTCTGTATACATCTACCCCCAAATTCTATATAGTGCGACCTATGTTGTGCATGCAAATCTGGTCATATTCTGTTCTGCACATGCAACTTAATTGGCTTAACAAACCAATCAGTGCCAATAATTGCCACTAATTGGTCTTAATTAGAATTTATGTGCACAGCTTTGTACACATATTCTATAAATTGATGCCCATAAATTCTAAGATGCAAATCTGAAAAGGGGGCATGGCCTGAGTGGGGCATGGGCAGGTTGTGGGCATTCTTAGCATTTATGCACAGTGTTACATGCCTGTTACACATGTAACTTAGATGTTGGCATTTACACCAGGTTTTAGTTGTTGTAAATGGCTGCAACTATATTCTATAAACTATGCCTAAATATAGGTGTATTTTTTAAACCATGCTTAAATTTAGGTATAGTTTACAGAAAACACATAGGCAGTGTGTTTTTTCTAGCAAAAAAGGTGCCGGTACTCAAATGCTAGGCCACCTTTTAGGGGTGGGGAAAACACTGAGCGACCCAGCCCACAATGGCCAGCCCCCCTGCAACCAGTCCCAGAATCTATGACAAGGCAGAATTAGTGTGTAGAGCCTGACATCTTTCATTAAAATTTGGGATCAAGTCAATTTTAGGAGACAATGGAAAAGGTGCCAGTACTCAGTACCCCCAAGTACCCCCTCAAAAAAAGCCCTGGGCATCATAAATAGAATCTAGACCCTAATGTGTATAGCTCTGCATACATGTAATAGTGCTGTAGAAATGATTAGTAGGAGGGATTGCTACTTGGGCTAATTCTATTCAATATTTTATAAGTGACATTGCCTTGGGGTTAAAATAAAAGTTTGTCTTTTTGCAGATGACAAGAAGATTTGCAGTACAATGATACTCAAGACAGAGTAGACAGCATGAAAGGAGATCTACAAAAATTAGAATAATAGTCTAATGTTTGGCAGTTAATATATAATGCAAAGAATGCAGAGTGATGCACTTGCAGTCTAGAAATCCAAAGCAGCTCTATGCAGTATGGGGTAAGAGTCTGATATGCACATCAGGAGAGAGATCTTTGAGTAACAGTATGTGAGAATCTCAAGGTGGAAAAACAATGTGACCAGGTGGTAGCCAAAGCCAAAAGGATGGTAGGCTGCATGAAAAGAGGTAAAACCAGCAGAAGGGAGGAAGTTTTAATGTAACTGTATAAGTCATTGGTGAAGCCCCATTTAGAGTATTGTGTTCAGTTGTGGAGGCTGTATCTCGCTAAGAACATAAAGAAATAAAACTGTTCAAAGGATGGTAGTAAAATATAATATGGAGATTGTACCAGAAGACATATGAGAAGAGACTTGAAGACCTGAATTTAGAAACATAGAAACACAGAAATATGTCTGCAGATAAAGGCCAAATGGCTCATTCAGTCTGCCCATCCTCCTTAACCCTTAATTCCTCCTTTTCCTAAGGGATTCCACATGCTTGTCCCATGCTTTCTTAAACTCTGACATAGTCCTCGTCTCCACAACCTCCACTGGGAGGCCATTCCACTACTACTTATCATTTCTAAAGCGCTACTAGACGTACGCAGTGCTGTACACTTGAACATGAAGAGACAGTCCTTGCTCAACAGAGCTTACAATCTAATTAGGACAGACAAACAGGACAAACAAGAGATAAGAGAATATTAAAGTGAGGATGATAAAATAAGGGTTCTGAACAAGTGAACAGGGGTTAGGAGTTAAAAGCAGCATCAAACAAATGGGCTTTTAGCTTAGATTTGAAGACGGCCAGAGATGAAGCTTGACGTACCGGCTCAGGAAGTCTATTCCAGGCATATGGTGCAGCAAGATAAAAGGAATGGAGTCTGGAGTTAGCAGTGGAGGAGAAGGGTGCAGGTAAGAGAGATTTACCCAGTGAACAGAACGTAGGGAGAGATGAGAGTGGAGAGGTACTGAGGAGCTGCAGAGTGAATGCACTTATAGGTCAATAAGAGGAGTTTGAACTGTATGCGGAAATGGATAGGAAGTCAGTGAAGTGACTTGAGGAGATGGCTAATATGAGCATAATGACACTGGCGGAATATCAGTCATGGAGCAGAATTTTGAACAGATTGAAGAGGAGAGAGATGGCTAAGTGGGAGACCTGTGAGAAGCAAGTTGCAATAGTCTAAGCGAGAGGTGATAAGAGTGTGGATGAGGGTTCTGGTAGTGTGCTCAGAAAGACAAGGGCGAATTTTGCTGCTATAGAGAAAGAAACGACAGGTTTTAGCAGTCTGTTGAATATGTACAGAGAAGGAGAGGGAGGAGTCGAAGATGATCCCAAGGTTACGAGCTGATGAGACAGGAAGGATGAGAGTGTTATCCACAGAAATAGAGAATGGGGGAGGAGGAGAGGTTGGTTTAGGGGGAAAGATGAGAAGCTCAGTCTTGGTCATGTTTAGTTTCAGATGGCGCTGAGACATCCAGGCAGCAATGTCAGACAAGCAGGTTGATACTTTGTCCTGGATTTCGGCTGAGATTTCTGGTGTGGAGAGGTAGATCTGGGAGTCATCAGCGTAAAGATGATACTGAAAACCATGGGATGAGATCAGAGTACCAAGGGAAGAATTATAGATGGAGAAAAGAAGAGGTTCCAGGACAGATCCCTGAGGTACACCTCTTAACGTAATCATATGCCCCCTCATTCCAGAGGTTTTCTTCATTTAAAAAAGGCTCTCTTCCTGTACATTAACGCCCCTGAGATATTTAAATGTTTATATCATATTTCCTCATTCCCTCCTCTCTTCCAGCGTATACATGTTCAGGTTCATAAACCTGCTATATATATGTTTTATGTCCAAGACTGCTTATCAAATTTGTAGCCAACCTCTAGACTGACTCCATCCTATTTATTTCTTTCCAAAGGTGAGGTTTCCAGAATTGCACACAGTACTCTAAATGGGTCCTCACCAGAGAATTATGCAAGGGCACTATCATCTCTTTCTTCCTGCTGGTTATCCCTCTCCTTATGCACCCAAGCATTCTTCTGGCTTTCACCATTGATTTTTCTACCTTTGGCCACTTTAAGGTGATCAGACACAATCACCCCAAGTCCCACTCTTCCTTTGTACACAAAAGCACTTCACCCTCTATATTGTACCGCTCCCTCGGATTCTTGTGATCCAAGTGCTTGACTTTGCAATTTTTAGCATGAAATCTTAGTTGCCAAATATCAGACAATTCCTCAAGCTTTGCTATGTTCTTCCTCATGTCATCCACACCCTCCGTGGTGTCCACCCTGTTGCAGAGTTTGATATCATCCACAAAGAGACAAACCTTACCAGACAGATCTTCCGCAATATCACTCACAAAGATAAGAGCCGGCCCTAGGACTGATCCCTGCGGTATTCCATTAATAACATCCTTATCTTCAGAGCAAGCTGCTTTTACCACTACCCTCTGTCTCCTTCCCTTCAACCAAAGTTTAACCCAGTCAGTTACTCTAGATCCCATACCGAGGGAACTCAGTTTATTTATGAGTCGTCTGTGCAGAACTGTGTCAAAGGCCTTGATAAAATTCAAATACACCACCATATCCACATGCAACTGTTTGGTCACCCAGTTGAAAAAATCATCTGACATGACCTGCCTATAGTGAAGCCATGCTGTCTTGGGTCCTGCATTCCATTCATTTCAAGAAACCTTACAATTCTCCGTTTAGAAATGTTTCCATTAGTTTACTCACCACCGAGGTCAGACTAACAGGTCTGTAATTCCCAACCTCCTCCTTACTTACTCTTGTGCAATGAGACAGCATCTGCCCTTCTCCAGTCCTTGGATGTATCCCATCAGGCCCCATCATTTTGTATACTTTTAGTTTAGCTAGCTCCTCATGAACACTGTCCTCTGAGAACTGGTCTTGGTCTATCATACATCCATCCCCTTTTGCATTTATTTTCTGTGGTCTTACTCCCAGCCTTTTATCCATGAACACAGAACAGAAATAATTGCTAAGCAGTTCAGTTTTATCCTTATCAGCTTCCACATATTCCTCCCCATCTGCTTTGAGCCTCATAATACTATTTTGGCATTTATTTCTGTTGCTTACATACCTGAAAAATGTCTTATCTCCCAATTTTACCATATTAGCTATCTTACACTTGCCTCTTCACTTTCTTGACAGTTGTTCCAGCTTCTCTTAGCTTATCCAGGTCTTCTTCTTTCTGAGTGATCTTATATCGTATGAAGGCTAACCTCCTTTCCATTACTTTTTGGCTATTACGTTCGAGAACCAGAGTAGCCTTCTTTTCCTCTTCCTTTTATGTAATTTATTAACATAAATGTTAGTTGCCTTTAAAATAGCTCCTTTCAGTCTTACACTAGAATAAAGGACAGACAGGGGAGATATAATACAGATGTTGAAATACTTGAAAGGTAATAATCTACAAATAAATATTTTTCAGAGATTGAGAAATGATGTACCTAGAGGGCATAAATTGAAGTTGCAAAGAGGTAATCTTAAGAGTAACATCAGGAAAGACTTTCACAGAAAGGGTGATGGATGATTGGAATACCATCTTGATGGAGGTGGTAGGGACAAAAGAGTGACAGAATTCAAAAAGGTGTGAGAGAAACACAAGGGATATCTATATAGAAAGAAGATACAATTCAAGCAATTCTTAAATGACCATCATACTTCAAAAAAACACATAGAGATGTATAACCACAGAGAACAGGTATACCCCCAAACAAAGGCATAGATGATTGTAATCTGCAAGAAACAGCAGGTACAATTTAGCCACCTTATTGGGCAGACTATAAAGGCCATACTGATCTTTATGCTCCACCACTTATTATGTTACTATCAGAACATTATGTAAGCAAACCAACACAAGCGACCAACACAAAGCTTTGGTACAGCAAAGTTGAATAAGGCCTGAATACTCCGGTGGCAATGTCTCCATCAGTGGCCTACTCATGATGTTGATCTTTAAGGACATAAATGTTTGTTCCCTTCTGAAATGGGGAATAAATGTCTATGAACTTGCCAATTCTTATCCTATGCAAAACATGCCCAGACCTTGCCCCTTGCTATTTATATGCACTTAGATTGGATATGTGCATTTCATGGCATTATGCAAGATAAATGTTTAAGTTCTGGTTTATCTTTGAAGGTTGGGACTACCTCTAGGGTTCTAGGGATTGTCCTTGATTTCAGCCTGAACAGGGAACCTCAGTTTAACATAATATTGCAAAAGAGTTTCTTTAAATTTAGGCAGTTGAGATTAGTCCTTTCATATTTCCTTCAAGACTATTTTAGGTTGATGGTGCAGATGGTAATCTTATCTTCATTAGACTACTGCAACTTCTTATATTTATGAACCTCAATTGCAATGGGGGCTATGTTTTATTCAGAATATGGCTGCAAAACTGATATTTTTTAAGACAAAATTTGATCATGTTACACCTCTGTTAATGAAGCTTCATTGGCTTCCTGTGACAGCATGACTTGGTTTTCAGTTTTGTTGCTTGGTATATAAATCTCTATTTGACCGGGCTCCTGAGGTTTTTGTTCCCTGGGTTTCTTTATTAGTTTCCTCTTTCACTGCAGAAATTCTGCCCAGTTGCTTTTGACTTTTCCTACTATTAAAGATTTAATATGCAGGTTCATTTATGAGAAATAGTTTCCTTTGTATACAGTAAAAATCTGGAATTATCTGCCATTAAATGTTCATCTTGCTCCTACATATATTAGTTTCCAGAAGTTATTGAAATGTTATCTGTTCAAAACTTTTATGAAGTAGCAGAATTCTACTTCATGGGTTGTTCGCTTTTCTTTTTGTATCTGTAATATTTGTTATCTTCCTTGAGCCTACTATGGTGGGGATAAGGCAGGCTAGAAGTACTTTAGTATAGTATAGTATCAAAATTATGACAGTTTTATTTGGTTCAAATCAAATACCTACTAAACAAAATTCAAAATAAATTTATGCTAATTATATTCTACTTTAAAACTAGTTTACTGTAGCATCAGGGTATGAAACTAATCTAAATCCTGTCACTTGAAGAACAGTTGACAAGAATGTAATGTAATACAGCTCTTGTATCCCACTAACTCCCACAAAACGTGGATCAAAGCAGGTAACAAAGAATGATATAACAAAATTAACCCCCAAATTTCTTAAAGAAAATCATTTTCAGATTTTTGCGAAAAGAGTAATAAGAACCTAAAGAGCATTGTTCTAATGGAAGAGATGATCAAAATGATTGTATCTGACTCCTAAGAAGGAAGGCAGAAATAAGCGAAATGGATCCCTAGTTCTAGCAGAACTATTAACTGAAGTAAATGAAAAAAAATATCAAGAATATAAACAGGAACAAAACCATTAAATATTTTGAATATTATAAAGGACAATTTAAACAAAACATGGGCTTGGAATTGGAGTGAATGAAAGGAAATAAGAGCTGAAGAAGTAATACTCAAACTTTTAAGACTAAGGGACCTATTTACTATGGTACACTAGTGTTTTTAGAATGTGCTAAAAATTAGCATGCACTAACCGTATAGATACTCATAGGAATATTATAGGCATCTATATGGTTAGCATGCACTAAAAACACTAACGCGCCTCTAGCATGGCCTAGTAAACAGGGCCCTTAATATCAATTTGGCTGCAGCATTTTGCAAGATCTGTAATTTTGAATGAAGTTTAACAGTAATGGATAGATATAAAATACTACAATTGTCAAAATGAAATAATATGATAGCCTGCACCAAGGTAGCAAAATGACAAATCAGACGTAACTGATGAAGGCTGGGGATCAGGGTGAGAGGTCAGGTGGAGGAGTCTGCTGGGGATCCTTGGATAATTCTTTGTTGGTGAGGGGTGGATTAGTGGGGAGATCTGATATGCCATGGGCAGGAGGCATCACAGGTTAACAGGCATGATTGAGAAGAATAGGATACTTGACCTTGGCATTGGCACCATCTGATAGAGAAGGCACTTATTTGTGCCTCTGAGCCATTGCAAATGTCGATGACTAGAATTTTCTCCTTGGCATGGATTTTCTTTGTAAGATGGGGAATCTACATTAATATGTTAAACCTGCCTACATCATGCCCTCTTCTTGCCCCTACCATGCTTTCTGATAAAATATACATGGTGGCCATCACTATGTGTAAAATTCCCCCTTTCTAAAATGGCTGTTTATATGTGTAAGCCAGTCTGTAAAAGCTGATAGTTACATGTGGGGATTTTTCTAAAATAAGAACTATAATCACCTTATGTGTCTTTATGGAATGCTAGTAAAACTACAGCAAAAATCATTGGTAAGATATATTCTTGTACATTTACACTTGCTTGAGAGCAGATATAAATGTGCATGTGTACAATATACAGAATCATGCATATTTTATAAAGTATGGGGTTCTTTTACTAAGGTATGCTGAAAAATGGCATTTACTGATGTAGACATGTGTATTGGATGTACGCAGGTCCATTTTTCAGCGCGTCTGCAAAAAAGGCCTTTTTTGGAGCCAAAAATGGATATGCGGCAAAATAAAAATTGGCGCACGTCCATTTTGGACCTGAGATCTTACTGCCACTCATTGACTTAGTGGTAATGTCTTATATGATAACCAGGCAGTAATCATCAGTGCTTGTACACTGCCGATCACCAACCGGTTAGTGCCGCTTGATGGAAATTTTCCAGTGCGTGTACTGGATGCGCATAAAAAATGAAATTACTTCCCAGGCCACATGATAGTTGGGTGATAGTTCCAAATTGGTGCATGTTGGGCGTGTGTAGGCACCTACGTAGCTTAGTAAAAGAGCCCCTATGTGCGGAAATTGCACCTCCATGCATGCACTGCCCAAACAAGAAAATATGCTGAATGTATGTACAAGTATGTTGAATCTTGACATTGTGCATACCTTAATGCTTCAGAAAGTTTTACAAGTGATATTATTACACGTAAAATGGCATATAGGCCTAAAAAAATGCTTTATAAAATTACCTCCACTATGTACATCTCCAAATATTTAGGGAATAAAGCATGCTATGGTTATTATTCTGCTGTTGATTTGCTGTATAAATCTGGCAAAATCCTGATTACTGGCCTTCTCAATAGAATGTAAAAGCAATTAACTTATATAATATGAAAATTATATAATTCCCAGAAGCCAATGTGGCTTTCTTGCAGGGGAGGCACCATGGATATAATATTTACATCTAGACCATCAAAACATCTATGCTATATCTTTAGATCAAACAATAGTCTTTTATTTTGTCAACAAGGAGTTGCCCAAATAATTTATGATTTTGCAGGAAGGTATGGGGACTTGCATGTTTAATATGTGTAAGAGATCAAAGGGTTTCCTTTTCTTCAATAGAGCAACACAGGTTTTGTCTTATGGAGCAACACAGGGTTTGTTGCCTTCAAACACTGTAATTCAATTGCCTTGCAGCTTTGCACTGATGTTGATATCTTCAACCCCACATAGCTGCAAGTCTAAACAAAGACACTTATGGCAACAATCTATAATCTTGTTGCAGGGAATGTTGTGTTACTGATGCAATATCTTCATGAAATTCATAACTTTTGTTTCATCCTCTTAGTTTTTTTTCCCCACAGAGTCTTAAAAAGTTAGGTTATATATCAGTCATTTTCAACTAATTATCTGTTCTAGCAACAGTTGCCAGGAACAGTAGGTTAAAAGCTGTAGATAAGTTCTGCCAAACCAAGTTTTGCATTTCCACATTTGAAATAGCACCAGTGGAAAGTGCATAGTGTTCAAGTGTTTGCAAAGTTGGCAGGCTATCATGCAGCTGTCCTCAGAACTCTCTGGATGCAAGTCCTGCATTCTATAACATCTCTATCAGAAACATGATCAGTTGCATTTATATAATTTCTGGAGAATCACCAGCATTAGATTGAAGAATAAAGTTCATAAATTTGAGGTACTCTGGATATGCAGCATACCAGACATGGTGGTAATGCTAATAGCAGCTCACCTTCAATGGGCTGCCCATGCTGTAACATGTGCACACATAGGGGCCAATGCACAAAGCTTACAATGCTAGGAATGTCTGATTTTGACTGGTTCTATCCAGTTCAGTGTGTATGTTATTTAGCAAGTAATGCACAAATGGGTTCTGTATCCATTTTACCGATCGCAGTAGCAGGCAATGATAAAATGTATTACAACAAAGCTGATTAGTATTCAAATGAGCATTCTGAGTGATAGACAGCCATTTCCGAGCAATGCACTGAAAGGAGCACCTACCTTTAACATGTAACGTGAGGGCCGGAACTATCGTTGTGTGAGGGCGACTTCTGGGAGAAGCACTCTGATTAGTATTCAAATGAGCATTCTGAGTGATAGACAGCCATTTCTGAGCAATGCACTAAACGTGCAACGTGAGGGCCGGAACTATCGTTGTGTGAGGGCGACTTCTGGGAGAAGCACTCTGTTTGCATTTTTCAATAGCAAAACTGTGTTATTCTGATCCCCTAGATGCTCTGTGGGAGCCTTTCTTAGATTTGGATTTATTTTATAGGAGTTACATTGCAACAGAGGCCAGTGCAGTGGAAAAAGAAGCACAATCCGGGGGTTCCTCTCCCCCTGCAAATATTCCCCCAGTGCAGTTTCCCCACAAATACATATCACAGCCTCATTTCAAGCTCCCCACCTCCAAAGAGCTCACCTGGACCCTCATTCATACATCCTCCTCCCCATGGGCCAAACTTAGATATTCCCTGGTAGTCTGGGGTACCAGCAGGAGCATTCTATGACCATTTCTGCTCTGAGCCTTAGTAGTAGCCTCATGGCACTGGGGTCAAGCTGCCACATAATGGGTAAGGAAGAGGTGGAACCCAGACTGTCCTTTTGCTACCATGCTAGCCCCTTTAAGATGGTGTCTGGGAGCTTTGTGTCATATGTGAGCTTTGTGTCATATGTTAGTTGCACAATGCACCGGGATGGGAAAAATAATGCCAGCTTTGAATAACACAGCTTGTGAAGTTCAACACAAGCTGTGGTGTTCAATTTACATAATAATGATGTATTTTGCATGCATTTGTAAGTTTTGCATCTCATTTTAGGACTGCTTTTGTGAAGTAGGCTGTGAAAACTGTAAGGCTGTTTATAGCTATTTTGCATAGTTTTAGATTCTTTAATTTGTCAATTTGTATTTTGTATTTCTTATGTTTTCATGAATTTGTATTCTTTAATTTATTTAGGGCTGCATTTTGATTAAAATTTGAAATTGTGATTAATCATGTGATTAAAGGCATGTTATTTTTTCCCCCACTGAATCTCACCTCCCCCCCAAGTACAATATATAACTTATGAGCCCATTAGCGACAGTGCCAGTACCTGTAATAGAAATTGTAAACCTTCAGAGGGACTATGCAGTATATCAAGTGGTATATGCAAGGGGTATATGCATGGGTGGGGCACGTCTGTCAAGACTAACTAATCAGCCCCATGCCTGCTCAAACATATGTCTCTTCAATAATTATGAAAGGATACCATACTGCTACACAATCTTAACACCCCAGGCAAAGCATTCCAAATCTGTGGATCAGCAAATGAAAATACAGTGTTTTGAGTACAAGAATATTTCACAGAATGCAATTCTCTAGTTGGCACTTTCCCACTCATGGCAGGCTCAATGTGGCAGGCAATGGAGGGTTAAGTGACTTGCCCAGAGTCACAAGGAGCTGCCTATGCCGGAAATCAAACTCAGTTCCTCAGTTCCCCAGGACCAAAGTCCACCACCCTAACCACTAGGCCACTCCTCCACTAATCCCCTGTTAGACTCGGATTACTGAAGAAAGTAAGTCCCTGTGTAGAGTCACGGGGGGGGGGGGGGGGGGATGAATCCCAGCCCATGGAAGTGTTTATGAAACAAAATGCAGAGGGAAAGTGCCCCTGGAGAGAAGAGTGACAGGAGAGATGGAGTTTATAGGAGATTTTGAGCAGAAAGATGTCCTTGGTTTTGTCTCTAACTAAGGACACCTAGAGGAGCATAATCAAAAGGGACACCCAAGTTTTTCTGAGGACGTCCCCGTGAAGGGGCAGGGAAACCTGTATTATCAAAACAAGATGGACGTCCATCTTTCGTTTTGATAATACGGTCGGGGACGCCCAAATCACAAAACTTAGGTCAACCTTAGAGATGGTCATCCTTAGACTTGGTCGTTTCTGAATTTCAGCGATAATGGAAACTGAGGACGCCTATCTCAGGAAGGACCAAATCCAAGCCCTTTGGTAGTGGGAGGAGCCAGCATTCATAGTGCACTGGTCCCCCTCATTGGCCAGGACACCAACTGGGCACCCTAGGGGGCACTGTAGTGGATTTCAGAAATTGCTCCCAGGTGCATAGCTCCCTTACCGTGTGTGCTGAGCCCCCAACCCCCCCCCCCAAACCCACTCCCCACAACTATACACCACTACCATAGCCCTTATGGGTGAATGGGGGCACCTAGATGTGAGTACAGTGGGTTTGTGGTGGGTTTTGGAGGCCTCACATTTACCATCACAAGTGTAACAGGTAGGGGGGGTGTGGGCCTGGGTCCTCCTGTCTGAAGTGCACTGAACCCACTAAAACTGCTCCAGGGACCTGCATACTGCTGCGATGGACCTAAGTATGACATTTGAGGCTGGCATAAAGGCTGGCAACAAAATTTTAAAAATGTTTTTTGAGGGTGGGAGGGAGTTAGTAACCACTGGGGGAGTAAGGGGAGGGATCCCCGATTCCCTCTGATGATCATCTAGTCAGTTCAGGCACCTTATCGTGGCTTGGTCATAAGAAAAAAGAACCAAGTAAAGTCGTCCAAGTACTTGTCAGGGACACCCTTTTTTTCAATTATGGGTCGAGGATGCCCATGTGTTGTTAGGCACGCCCAGGACACATCTTTGCTACACCTCCAACATGCCCCTGGGAAGCAGTTAAGGACGCCCAAAATCGGCTTTCGATTATGCTGATTTTGGGCGACCCTGGGAGAAGGACGCCCATCTCCCGATTTGTGTCGAAAGACGGGTGTCCTTCTCTTTCAAAAATAAGCCTGCTGGTGAACTCTGATTGTCTGCAAAGCCCATACCAGCCTGCTTATTTTCAAAGGAGAAGGCCGGCCATCTTCCAACACAAATCGGGAGATGGCCGGTCTTCTCCTACGGCCGGCCAAATCGGTATAATCGAAAGCTTTAACTGCTTTCCATCGCAGGGCCGGACAAACTTCAAGGGGACGTGTTGGCAGTGGACCGAAGGCGGGGCAGGGGCATGGTTAAGAGATGGCCGGCCTCTGCCGATAATGGAAAAAAGAATGCCGGCTCTGATGAGCACTTGGCTGGCTTTACTTGGTCCATTTATTTTTAGGACCAAGCCCCAAAAAAGTGCCCCAACTGACCAGATGACCACCGAAGGGAATTGGGGATCACCTCCCCTTACTCCCCCAGGGGTCACCAACCCCCTCCCATCCAAAAAAAATACATTTTTGTCCCAGCCTCTATGCCAGCCTCAAATGTCATACACAGCTCCATCACAGCACTATGCAGATCCCTGGAGCAGTTTTTAGTGCGTACTGCAAGTGCACTTCAGGCAGGCGAACCCAGGCCCATCCCCCCACCTGTTATACTTGTGGTGGTAAAAGAGGGCCCTCCAAAACCCACCACAAACCCACTGTACTCACATCTAGGTGCCCCCCCCCCCCGTTACCCTTTAAGGGCTATGGTAGTGTTGTACAGTTGTGGGTAGTGGGTTTGGGGGTTTTGGGGGATCTCAGCACACAAGGTAAGGGAGCTATGCACCTGAGATCAATTTGTGAAGTTCATTACAGTGCCCCCTAGGGTGCCCAGTTGGTATGTGAGGGGGACCACTGCACTATAAATGCTGGCTCCTCCCACGACCAAATGGCTTGGATTTGGCCGGTTTTGAGATAGCTGCCATTAGTTTCCATTACAGTATCAGTGAAAACCAATGGCGGCCATCTCTAATGCTGGCGATCTCTAAGTGCGGCCCAAATGTTGAGATCTGGCCAGCCCTGACCGTGTTATCGAAATGAAAGATGGCCGGCCATCTTGTGTTGACAATATGGTTGGCTCCGCCCCTTCCTGGGGCCAGCTCCGGAGATGGCCGCCCTTATAGATGGCCGGCCCCATTCGGTTATGCCCCTCCAAGTGACCAAGAAGGAGAAGGGGGGATACTGGAATGCCTTTTACAGTTGGGCTGAAATTAAGGAGCAATTATTGCCATTCTCACAATAACTGGAGAAAGAGTGAGAGCTCTGGTGAGATTGGTGAGTCCTATCCAGCAGTGGAACTTAAAGCAGAAAAGTGTCTGCTCAAGGCCAGGGTGTGATCCAACGAGGTACACTCATGGAAGGAGGACAGCCCTAAAGGGGTCTGTATCTGATGGAAGAGGAGAGGAGAGATTTAGAGTAGGAGAAAGATAGCCCTTGAAACGACATCTGGCTACCAGGATAGGCATGGACAGGAGTGCTTGTCTATATGTAAATAGCCCTGATTTGAGAATTCCCTGTATATATACCTGTGGAGGAAAAGAGTCAGGGTCCATAAGGTCCCACGGACATCAATAGTGTTGACACTGAAACTGTTTGAGAGTTGAAACATTTGGATTGTATTGATGGAAAATTAAAGTCATTAACTGCCTGTTGCAGCCAAATTCAATAAAATTTAAGTTTGTTTATAAAATCTCCAGAAGTGCAGACTTGTTCCTGGACTGAAGAACAGGGTGGAATCCTGCCTGGTCAAGCATCTCCCAAACCCCTGGATCACTATTCCTGACCATTGAGCCACTCCCAGCTTGACTATAGTTTGACTGAAGACTCAAGTGTGGTAAGCATAGCCTGAATGAGCAGTGACTGTTTTATGGACCTGGGACCAGAGCTAGAACCGAGTGAGACTCATGCTACATGCAAAATGTGACAGAGCTTTAACATAAACACTATTTGTACATTCTAACAGTTTTTATAGGCCTCCAAAGATAAGGATAGGTGAATCATCCGTTCTAAACTTGAATATCACTCTGGACAAGGTTCTTCTTGTGCCAGACTGGCTGGGTACCAGGTATTTCTTTACTTACAACATACTGCATGGCCACCACTCTCTTGAGCCTACTCAGAAAAGGCAATTTTAACACCAGTCAATAAATGTCAACTTCTAAAGGATTCAGCTTTGAAGGTTCTTATCCTTTCTTTTGTTTTCTTTTGTTTTCTTTTTCTTTTTTGTCACACAGTGCACATAACTGTCTCTTTTTGATTATTTAACAAAAAATGCCACTTAAGGGGGAATTAATAATCAGCTCCAACAGCTGCACACTCTTTTATCATCCAAGAGGGCAAGGACCTAGCATATGCTAACTGATAAGAAATATTCTTAATATGTCTAATCTTTTAAAACTTTGTGTATCTGTCCATTAATAAGTCATTCTACTTCACCTTCCAACATGATGATATACTTCATACTGACGTAGATAGAGAATTAAACTAGTATAACATTTATTTTTTAATCTCAAAAGGTGTGTTATTTTCTTAATTAAATCCTCGTATTATCTAGCAAATCAATAAACCATCAAAGGAATAGCTTGATGTTACTGTGATCAGATACTGTCTTTCTTACAAGGAATGTATTTTGACTAGACTTGGAGGGCATAGATCATTAGTATTGACCACCTGCCACACCTGCTGCACTATTTTGTGTCTATGAACTCTCCCAGAGCCAGGAACCTATAGTAAACAAGCTGTCAGACTTAATGATCAATGGCAACATAAAATGTACAGACACTCTAGAATATAAGCAGGGGATCAAGAAGGTATTTTATCAGTCAAAATAACATTATTTAGTAAGCCCATTGTTCAGCTGGGAGTAGAGACTCAATTATGGTAGAGTATTCATGTCATTGAACAGATGCAAAAGGCCTTGTAAAGTTTTCACAGAACATAGAAGGGATAAATCTCTAGTTCAAGGAGAAAGCAAACCAATAACTACAAAACAAAGTCCTTCTGTTGTAATGCACTTCATAAATTGAGATAACCACAAATCAGAATTAGTTTCACCAGTATCAAACATTTGCTCTGTGTTGTGGATATGAAGAAACAGGAATTTTATTTTACAGATCATTAAGGAGCAATTTTACTAAGCCACACTCAGAAGTGGCTAGTGCTGTTTGTAGTGCATGTATTTACCGTGCACTGTGGCCACTTTTACTGAGGTGGTAGAATAGCCGCATTTATATATTTTACTGTAATCTACATGCACTAATTTCCCAATTAGTGTATGGCCCTTACTGCAGGAGCCCTTACTGCCACCTATTTCCTAGGCAGTAAGGGCTCCCATGCTACCCCTGTGCTAATTGGGTAGTCTGCGGTTATTTACATGTGCTACCCGATTAGCGAAGGGCACACCTACTCTCCATCCATAGACACTGAGCAGACTCTAAGCTGAGCAGAAGTCCTCTACCTACAGTCCTGCCAGTGGGTGGTGCTATTGCACTATCACATTTTCAATAGTGATGGACAGGCAAGCTCTGCAAGACTCCAGGGATCCTGCCTGTCTGTAGCCATTGAAAACACAACATGAAAACACCCCCTCCCCCACTGGCTACAATGTAGTTGAAGGACTCCCACTCAACTTAGAGGGAAGAATGCAGGATGATTCAGCAAGTCCCACAAAAGTGTTTTTTGGTACACAGTAGTCATGCACTAGAGCCTACCGTGGCTTAGTAAAAGAGCCCCTTAGTATGCATTCATTAGGATGGTAGGTTTGAGCATGAAAGGCATGGTAAAACTAGCAAGTATGTCTTGTTGATGTTCTTTGTTCCCTTAAAACTGATTAATCATCATTGAAATGAATCCCCACTAAAGCATTTATATGATATCAGTTGTATTTTTTTTTCTGAGAAGTTCTGAGAGAAGAGGACATTTCTCTGAGGTAGCAAGTCCAGCAAACTCAATTAGGTGCTAACTAAGGTGTGGGGAAGTAGAATATTTGCATATGTTGCTGAGTTAGCTTCAAAGAGCCTGTTTAAAAAAGGCCCCTTAGATTCAAAACTATATAAAGAGGAAAGGTCCCACTGAACTTTCTTTCTGAGAAGTTCTGAGAGAAGAGGACATTTCTCTGGTAAGTGAACACTATTTTACTTTGTGCTTTGGGAACTAAAAGATTGGGGTTTAAATGAGGAATTGTAGGTTAATGATAGGCAAAATAAAAATATAAAAAAGCAAATTTTATCAACTAATCTCCATAGTCTTTTCCCCTTGGTTTTAAAAATGTTGTACCACCGCATTAACAGATAGACTGTAGCAGGCACTACAGGATCTAGTTTAGCCTGCCTGGTGCGAAGGTGGTGGATCTCACATATCACCTAGATAGGATTTTAGATAGTGCTGGGGAGGAGTCAGCTGTCCTGGTACATGCGGGTACCAATGACATAGGAAAATGTGGGAGAGAGGTTCTGGAAGCCAAATTTAGACTCTTAGGTAGAAAGCTCAAATCCAGAACCTCTAGGGTAGCATTTTCTGAAATGCTACCCATTCCACGCACAGGGACCAAGAGATAGGCAGAGCTCTGTAGTCTCAATGTGTGGATGAGACGATGGTGCAGGGAGGAGGGTTTTAGATTTGTTAGGAAGTGGGCAACATTCTGGGGAAAAGGAAGCCTATTCTGAAAGGATGGGCTCCACCTTAACCGGGGTGCAAGCAGGCTGCTGGAATCGGCATTTAAAAAGGAGATAGAGCAGCTTTTAAACTAGAAACGGGGGGAAGGCCGACGGTCACTCAAACGCGCATGGTTCGGGATAAGGTATCTTTCAAAGATATCACCAAAACAGGGAAGATAGGGTATCCTGATAGTGAGGTTGCAAAAGATACCATAGTAGATCAGGTATCTTTAAATAAAAATAAAAAACAGACAAAAGATTGCAAATTAATACTGTCAAGTACTGAGCATGATGTAAATAGGAACAACAAACATAGTTTGAAATATCTATATGTGAATGCCAGGAGCCTAAGAAATAAGATGGGAAAGTTAGAATATATTGCACTAAATGAAAAATTAGATGTAATAGGCATCTCTGAGACCTGGTGGAAGGAGGAGGATAACCAGTGTGACACTGTCATACCGGGGTACAAATTATATCATAATGTTAGAGTAGATCGAATTGGTGGAGGGGTAGCATTGTATATTAACGAGAGCCTTGAATCAAATAGCTTGAAAATTCTGCAGGAAACAAAACACTTCTTGGAATCACTATGGATTGAAATTCCATGTGTAAAGGGGAAAAGGATAGTGATAGGAGTGTACTACCGCCCACCTGGCCAGGATGAACAACTTCTGCGCCTCCAACTTCTGCGCCTCAGCTCTTCCTCTCTCAGATCATCACCTGATCACCTTCACACTTCATCACCCTCCCCCTCAGTCCTGCCCTACATTAACCACCACCTTCAGGAATCTTCAGGCCGTCGACCCTCCCACCCTATCCTCTAGTATCTCCAATCTCCTCCCCTCCGTCCTGTCCTTCGAGTCCGTTGATAAGGCTGTCTCCACTTACAATGCCACTCTCTCAACTGCTCTGGATACCCTTGCACCATCCATCTCCCGTCCCACAAGGCGAACTAATCCCCAGCCCTGGCTGACCCCCTGCATCCGATACCTTCGCTCCTGCGCTCGATCTGCTGAACGCCTGTGGAGGAAATCTCGCACCCAGACTGTCTTCATTTATTACAAATTCATGCTATCCTCCTTCCAGTTCTCCCTATTCCTTGCCAAACAGGACTATTACACCCAATTAACTAACTCTCTCGGCTCCAACCTTCGTCGTCTCTTCGCCACCCTTAACTCCCTCCTTAAAGTGCCCTCCGCCCCCAATCCCGCCTCACTCTCTCCTCAATCACTGGCTGACTACTTCTGCGATAAGGTACAAAAGATCAACCTCGAATTCACTACCAAACCACCTCCTCCTCACCCTTTAACCCACTCCCTCAACCAACCAACCCAGGCCTCCTTCTCCTCTTTTCCTATTATCACCAAAGAGGAAACCGCCCACCTTCTTTCCTCCTCGAAATGCACCACCTGTTCCTCTGACCCCATCCCCACCAACTTACTTAACACCATCTCTCTCTCCACTGCAACTGTCCCTGACACCTCCTAGCATGCTGTTGTCACACCTCTCCTCAAAATACCATCACTAGACCCTACCTGTTCCTCCAACTACCGCCCCATCTCCCTCCTACCCTTCCTCTCCAAGATACTTGAACGCGCCGTTCACAGCCACTGCCTTGATTTTCTCTCCTCTCATACCATCCTCGATCCGCTGCAATCCGGCTTTCATCCTCTATACTCGACTGAAACGGCACTCACTAAAGTCTTTAATGACCTGTTCCTTGCCAAATCCAAAGGTCACTACTCCATCCTCATCCTCCTTGACCTATCTGCCGCCTTTGACACTGTCAATCATAATTTACTGCTCGCCACACTGTCCTCTTTTGGGTTCCAGGGCTCTGTCCTCTCCTGGTTCTCCTCTTATCTCTCCCACCGTACCTTCAGAGTACATTTTCATGGATCTTCCTCCACCCCCATCCTGCTCTCTGTTGGAGTTCCTCAAGGATCTGTCCTTGGACCCCTTCAATTTTCAATTTACACCTCTTCCCTGGGCTGGTTGATCTCATCTCATGGCTTCCAATATCATCTCTATGCTGACGACACCCAGCTTTATCTCTTCACACCAGACATCACTGCGGAAACCCAGGCCAAAGTATCGGCCTGCTTATCCGACATTGCTGCCTGGATGTCCAACCGGCACCTGAAACTGAACATGTCCAAGACTGAGCTCATTGTCTTTCCACCCAAACCCACTTCCCCTCTCCCTCCACTCTCTATCTCTGTAGATGGCACCCTCATCCTTCCCGTCTCATCTGCCCGCAACCTCGGAGTCATCTTTGACTCCTCCCTCTCCTTCTCCGCGCATATCCAGCAGATAGCCAAGACCTGTCACTTCTTTCTCTATAACATCAGCAAAATTCACCCTTTCCTCTCTGAGCACACCACCCGAACTCTCGTCCACTCTCTCATTACCTCTCGCCTTGACTACTGCAACCTACTCCTCATCGGCCTCCCACTCAGCCATCTATCCCCCCTTCAATCCGTTTAGAACTCTGCTGCACGTCTTATCTTCCGCCTGGACCGATATGCTCATATCTCCCCTCTCCTCAAGTCACTTCACTGGCTTCCGATCAGGTACCGCATACAATTCAAGCTTCTCCTACTAACCTACAAATGCACTCAATCTGCAGCCCCTCATTACTACTCTACCCTTACTACTACTACTACTACTATTTAGCATTTCTATAGCGCTACAAGGCGTACGCAGCGCTGCACAAACATATGCTCTACCTGCAACCTCCGCTCACAGGACAAATCCCTCCTCTCTGTACCCTTCTCCACCACCGCCAACTCCAGGCTCCGCCCTTTCTGCCTCACCTCTCCCTATGCTTGGAATAAACTTCCCGAGCCCATACACCAAGCCCCCTCCCTGCCCATCTTCAAATCCATGTTGAAAGCCCACCTCGTCAATGTCACCTTCGGCACCTAACCATTATATCTCTCTTCAGGAAATCTAGACTGCCCAATTTGATTGTCTGTACATTTTGTCCTTAGTTTGTAAGCTCTTTTGAGCAGGGACAGTCTTTCTTTATTAAACTGTACAGCGCTGCATAACCCTAGTAGCGCTTTAGAAATGTTAAGTTGTAGTAGTAGTAGTAGCATCATAGGAGCCAACTTTTCAAAATTATTGGGGGTGCTAAGCCCAGTGGAAATAACCCCTCCCTGGAAACATACAAGGAATTTTCTCAATTATTGTGGGTGCTCAAGCACCCACAGCACACACAAAGTCGGCTCCTATGATGTAGCATTGTATATTAACGAGAGCCTTGAATCAAATAGATTGAAAATTCTGCAGGAAACAAAACACTTCTTAGAATCACTATAGATTGAAATTCCATGTGTAAAGGGGAAATGGATAGTGATAGGAGTGTACTACCGTCCACCTGGCCAGGATGAACAGACGGATGCAGAAATGTTAAAGGAAATTAGGGATGCAAACAAACTGAGCAACACAATAATAATGGGTGATTTCAATTACCCCGATATTGACTGGGTAAATGTAACATCAGGGCATGCTAGGGAGGTAAAATTCTTTGATGAAATCAAGGACAGCTTTATGGAGCAGCTGGTACAGGAGCCAATGAGAGAAGGAAAAATTCTAGACCTAGTCCTTAGTGGACCGCATGATCTGGTGTGGGAGGTAATGGTGCTGGGGCCGCTCGATAACAGTGATCATAATATGACCAGATTTGATTTTAGCTTTGAAGTATACGTGGAGGGGGATAATTGAATGGGGACGACTAACTCTAAGGGCGCCCTCTCTTAGGACGACCCCGCGAAGAGGCGGGGCATCCCATATTATCGAAACTAGATGGGTGTCCATCTTTCGTTTCGATAATACGGTCGGGGACGCCCAGATCTGAAAATTTAGGTCAACCTAAGAGATGGTCGACCTAAATGTTGAGATGGTTGACCTTAGAGATGGGTGACCTCGGTTTTCGCTGATAATGGAAACCAAGGTCGCCCATCTCAAAAACAACCAAATCCAAGGCATTTGGTAATGGGAGGAGCCAGCATTCATAGTGCACTGGTCCCCCTTACATGCTAGGACACCACCCTAAGGGACATTGCAGTGGACTTCAGAAATTGCTCCCAGAAGCTGAGCCCACCAAAAATACCCCAAAACTCAATCCCACAACTGTACACCACTACCATAGCTCTCAGGGATGAAGTGGGGCACCTAGATGTGGCTAAAGTGGGTTTCGGGTGGGTTTTGGAGGGCTCGCATTTACCACCACAAGTGTAACAGGTAGGGAGGGATGGGCCTGGGTCAGCCTGCCTGAAGTACACTGCTCCCACTAAAAACTGCTCCAGGGACCTGTATACTGCTGTGATGGAGCTGGGTATGACATTTGAGGCTGGCATAGAGACTGGAAAAAATGTTTTTTAATTTATTTTTTGGGGTGGGAGGGGTTGGTAACCACTGGGGGGAGTAAGAGGAGGTCATCCCCATTTCCCTCTGGTGGCCATCTGGTCAGTTCAGACACCTTTTTGAGGCTTGGTTGTGAAAAAAAAATGGACCAAGTAAAGTCGGCCAAATGCTCGTCAGGGACACCCTTCTTTTTTCCATTATCGGCTGAGGACGCCCGTCTGTTAAGCACACCTCTGTGCCGCCTTCGGTACACTGCCGACACGCCCCCGGAAACTTTGGTCGTCCCCGTGACGGAAAGCAGTTGAGGACGCCCAAAATCGGCTTTCGATTATGCCGATCTGGGTGACCCTGAGAGAAGGACGCCCATCTCCCGATTTGTGTCGAAAGATGGACGCCAGTCTCTTTAGAAAATACCCCTGATAGGAAATCAGATACATTAGCGTTTAATTTTAAAAAAGGAGACTATGGTAAAATGAGAAGAACGGTGAAAAACGTAGAGGAGTGGCTGCGAGGGTCAAATATTTACATCAGGCGTGGATGCTGTTCAAAAGCACCATCCTGGAAGCCCAGGCCAGATATATTCCGTGTATTAACAAAGGAGGAAGGAAGACCAGCTGGCATGGTTAAAAAGTGAGGTGAAGGAAGCTATTAGTGCTAAAAGAAAATCCTTCAGAAAATGGAAGAATGAATCGACTAAAAATAATAAAAAACAGCATAAGGAATGTCAAGTCAAATGCAAAGCACTGATAAGGAAGGCTAAGAGGGACTTCGTAAAAAAGATTGCGTTGGAGGCCAAAACACATAGTAAAATTTTTTTAGGTATATTAAAAGCAGGAAGCCGGCAAAAGAATCGGTTGGACTGCTAGATGTCCGAGGTGTAAAAGGGGCGATCAGAAAAGACGAAGTCGTAGCAGAGAGATTAAATGAATTCTTTTCTTTGGTCTTCACCGAGTAAGATTTGGGTGGGATACCAGTGCCAGAAATGGTATTCAAAGCTGACGAGTCGGAGAAACTTAATGAATTCTCTGTAAACCTGAAGGATGTAATGGGGCACTTCTACAAACTGAAGAGTAGCAAATCTCCTGGACCAGATGCTATTCATCCCAGAGTACTGATAGAACTTAAAAATGAACTTGCGGAGTTGTTGTTATCAATATGTAATTTATACTTAAAATCAAGTGTGGTACTGGAAGATTGGAGGGTGGCCAATGTAACACCGATTTTTAAAAAAGGTTCCAGAGGAGATCCGGGAAATTATAGACCGGTGAGTCTGACGTCGGTCCCGGCAAAATGCTAGCGACTATTATAAAGAACAAAATTACAGAGCATATTCAAAAGCATGGATTAATGAGACGTGGAGGGGCATAATTGAACGGGGCGCCCAAGTTTTCCTGAGGGCGTCCTCGTAGGACATCCTTGTAAAGGGGCAGGGAAACCCGTATTATCGAAACAAGATGGGCGTCCATCTTTCATTTTAATGATGATATGTTGAAACCTTCTGTTCAGTGTGCTGCTACGGCTAAGAAAGCAAATAGAATGTTAGGTATTATTAGGAAAGGAATGGAAAATAAAAATGAGGATGTTATAATGCCCTTTTTCATACCATGGTGTGACCGCACCTCATAGGAGCCAACTTTTCAAAATTATTGGGGTTCTAAGCCCAATGAAAATAACCCCTCCTTGGACACATACAAGGAATTTTCTCAATATTGGGGGTGCTCAAGCACCCACAGCACCCACAGAGTCGGCTCCAATGCCGCACCTCGAATATTGTGTTCAGTTCTGGTTGCCGTATCTCAAAAAAGATATAGTGGAATTAAAAAAGGTGCAGAGAAGGGCGACGGAAATGATAAAGGGGATGGGATACCTTCCCTTTGAGGAAAGGCTAAAGTGGCTAGGGCTCTTCAGCTTGGCGAAAAGGCAGCTGAGGGGAGATATGATAGAGGTCTATAAAATAATAAGTGGAGTGGAACGGGTAGATGTGAAGTGTCTGTTTACGCTTTCCAAAAATACTAGGACTAGGGGGCATGTGATGAAGCTACAATGTAGTAAATTTAAAATGAATCAGATAAACTTTTTCTTCACTCAACGTGTAATTAAACTCTGGAATCCGTTGCCAGAGAATGTGGTACAGGCGGTTAGCTTAGCTGAGTTTAAAAAAGGTTTGGACGACTTCCTAAAGAAGAAGTCCATAGACCGTTATTAAATGGACTTGGGGAAAATCCACTATTTCTGGGAAAAGTAGTATAGAATGTTTTGTACTTTTTTGGGATCTTGCCAGGTATTTGTGACCTGGATTAGCCACTGTTGGAAACAGGATGCTGGGCTTCATAGACCTTTGGTCTGTCCCAGTGTGGCAATACTTATGTACTTATCAGACAGATCAAATTATGTATTGATTCTTTTTGTGGTGGATCAACAGTTTAGGTTTTCATGCATTAGTAACTCATGTTTGTGGGTATATTGGTTGAACTGTAAAAATTATGGTACTGTGTTTCGGCACACACAGTGCATTCGTCAGGAGTCTCATTGTCTGTTTGTGAAGAAAACAAACAGATCCTTGATGTGTTGATCTGAATAGTAGTAGTCTTTAAAAAGACCTTTGTAGTTGTAGAGTGTCTGTGTATGTTGAAACACGGTACCTAGTTGCGTCATCCCCCAGTAAAGCTTTACAATTTATATACAGCATCTCTGGTCTGTTTTGAGGAGCCTGACTCTGTTCCCACTCCTTGTTTCTGTCCTGTGTGTTTTTATTTACAAATATTGTTCTCTATGTTTGCGCTCCAGATACACACATTTTTCCCATGACCATATATATACATTTTCAAAAGGCCCCATCTTCAGCTAGCCTTTTACAAAAGACACTGCAACACTGTAAAGGCCTCATATTGGACATCCCTTTTCTGCCCTAGATAAACTATACAAAATTAGGCTTCATTTCTGTAAAAAGAAAAAAAGAAATATGATTCATCCTACCCAATCTTAGAAAGAAGCATAAAGTCGATGAAAAAAAAAGAAGACTTTTATAAGCTGGCATTGATATTTCTCCAGTACCCCTTCTCCTCATCTCTGTCCCCATTCTGTTCTATCTACTCTTGCTATGATAAATTCTAGCTGATCAGGCCACAGAAGCAGTCTCTTTAAAAAAAGACAGTAAAAGAGCAGCTGAGGGCAAGGTGGCAATCAGTATTAGCACTTCAGAGAAGGCTGGTATTAATAACAGGAATGGAATGACCTAGGAATCATTTCCTCATCAGCAAGAGTGCCACAAGCAATGCTAAAAGCCTCATCATCATCCTCATCCCTGTTTACCACACTCTTTTAAGAAGTCCTTCACCATGGCAGAGGCAGAATATACTTTACTGATTGAAAATCCATCAGTGTTTTTTTTTTTCTCAAGGTCTTGTAAATCAAGTCAGATATAATGTATGTCACCAGATTAGATATTACTTGGAAAATGAAGCAGAATTTGTTATAGCGGGGCAGTCAGAATTTAAACATGGACACAGCATTTCTAACATGATGTTTTAGAATGTAGAATTACATAAATTGCAGATTCTATGAGCCCAGTATTCTAAGTTGCAAGCTGTTAATGTGGAAATTGATACACACTAACAGTGAACACATGTGCTGCATTAAAAGTTAACATGCTATCTTTGCAGTTAGCACATTGTAATTTCTTTGTTAACAGCTAATGTGGAATGGGACAGAGAATGGGTAGACAAGTGTTGGGACTTCATTCACATTTATGCAAAGGTAGTTACTTTGCATTAGCAATTGATGTGATGAATAATGTGACACGGTTATCTCCAGATTCTATATAGCGTGACCGAAATTGCGTGTGCATCAATTTAATTACTTAACAATTATTGATACTAATTGGCATTAATTAGTTTTTACATGCACAACTTGTTAGGCGTATTCTGTAAAGTGGTGTACATAAATTCTAATGTGTGCTGCCAAAACGGGATGTGTGGAATGGGTGGACCATGGACATTCTGAAAATGTATGTGCACAGTTATAGCATACACCTGTTCTGCACCTAACTTAGGAGCCAGTATTTACACCAAGTTTTACTTGGCGTAAAAAGGACATGCCTAGAGTTAGGCACAGGCATGGACGCAAAGTGTATTTTAAAAATCAGCTAGGTGTATTCTAAAATCTGCACCTAAATTGACATGTGGAGAACCATTATTCTACAAATATGCATGTAACTCAAAATTACACTCCCAATCTGCCTCAAAACGCATATGAACCTCCCGTTTCCATGCTACTTTTTTTACACCTCTCACAAATTTTAGGCTTGCATCCCATGCCTAACTTTATGCAGGTAAGCCCCAATTCAATCTAATTAGTGCCAATAATTGCTTGTTAAAAAGTCAATTATTGTTTCAGCGCCTATGTGCCTGCCTCAGGAGTCTTATGGTGTGGGTTGTGCAATGGTAAATGGTAATTCCAAGGCCAAATTCAACCAAAATCAGATAAACTTTGTCCACAATGTAGAATAGATGCCTACAGCTGTGTCGAGTCATTTGATGACTTTTAAAAAGATCATATATTTTTGAGTAAGCATCTCCCTTGTTTTCTTTTGGAAGTGCCAGCCACTCTACTCTCTGGATTTTCTTATACCATGTAACCAAAAATATATACATGTGTATATGTCACAAATAAAAAAATTAAAAAAGCAAAATGGCAACAATGATCTGGATGCAGTCAAAAACTGATATGTAAATACCAAACTCGAACATCAATCCCTCAAGAAAACTTTTTAAATACATAAGTTCCAAAATGACTATTTAAATAAAATGAGATATCAAACACAGTGCACCAGCATTACCAAATTCAACATACCTTTGTGGCTAAACTAGTGCTGGTTTCATCATTTATCACATATTTTATAACAAAGTTTGTGTAACTCAATGTGTATGACAGTGTGCACAATAAAATATTTCTAAAATGTCACTTCAAAAAGATCAATGCAATGTCCAAGACAAATTATTGATCACAATACTTAGCTTAATTAAAGCGCAATGTTCAATGACTCAACACTAGAGTTTTAGCAAACTGCCTTTCCCAGGGGTCATCATGGTGCATTGTGCACAGAAGACACAAGAGTCTGAAACCCTTCTCCATGCAAATAGTAAGACTCTCCCATCTCCAAATATTATTGGTCAAAATAACTCTAAATCATTATGCATTAAAGTATGAGGCAAACAATATACAGTGGTGGAAATAAGTATTTGATCCCTTGCTGATTTTGTAAGTTTGCCCACTGACAAAGACATGAGCAGCCCATAATTGAAGGGTAGGTTATTGGTAACAGTGAGAGATAGCACATCACAAATTAAATCCGGAAAATCACATTGTGGAAAGTATATGAATTTATTTGCATTCTGCAGAGGGAAATAAGTATTTAATCCCTCTGGCAAACAAGACCTAATACTTGGTGGCAAAACCCTTGTTGGCAAGCACAGCGGTCAGACGTCTTCTGTAGTTGATGATGAGGTTTGCACACATGTCAGGAGGAATTTTGGTCCACTCCTCTTTGCAGATCATCTCTAAATCATTAAGAGTTCTGGGCTGTCGCTTGGCAACTCGCAGCTTCAGCTCCCTCCATAAGTTTTCAATGGGATTAAGGTCTGGTGACTGGCTAGGCTACTACATGACCCTAATGTGCTTCTTCCTGAGCCACTCCTTTGTTGCCTTGGCTGTATGTTTTGGGTCATTGTCGTGCTGGAAGACCCAGCCACGACCCATTTTTAAGGCCCTGGCGGAGGGAAGGAGGTTGTCACTCAGAATTGTACGGTACATGGCCCCATCCATTCTCCCATTGATGCGGTGAAGTAGTCCTGTGCCCTTAGCAGAGAAACACCCCCAAAACATAACATTTCCACCTCCATGCTTGACAGTGGGGACGGTGTTCTTTGGGTCATAGGCAGCATTTCTCTTCCTCCAAACACGGCGAGTTAAGTTCATGCCAAAGAGCTCAATTTTTGTCTCATCTGACCACAGCACCTTCTCCCAATCACTCTCGGCATCATCCAGGTGTTCACTGGCAAACTTCAGACGGGCCGTCACATGTGCCTTCCGGAGCAGGGGGACCTTGCGGGCACTGCAGGATTGCAATCCGTTATGTCGTAATGTGTTACCAATGGTTTTCGTGGTGACAGTGGTCCCAGCTGCCTTGAGATCATTGACAAGTTCCCCCCTTGTAGTTGTAGGCTGATTTCTAACCTTCCTCATGATCAAGGATACCCCACGAGGTGAGATTTTGCGTGGAGCCCCAGATCTTTGTCGATTGACAGTCATTTTGTACTTCTTCCATTTTCTTACTATGGCACCAACAGTTGTCTCCTTCTCGCCCAGCGTCTTACTGATGGTTTTGTAGCCCATTCCAGCCTTGTGCAGGTGTATGATCTTGTCCCTGACATCCTTAGACAGCTCCTTGCTCTTGGCCATTTTGTAGAGGTTAGAGTCTGACTGATTCACTGAGTCTGTGGACAGGTGTCTTTCATACAGGTGACCATTGCCGACAGCTGTCTGTCATGCAGGTAACGAGTTGATTTGGAGCATCTACCTGGTCTGTAGGGGCCAGATCTCTTACTGGTTGGTGGGGGATCAAATACTTATTTCCCTCTGCAGAATGCAAATAAATTCATATACTTTCCACAATGTGATTTTCCGGATTTAATTTGTAATGTGCTATCTCTCACTGTTACCAATAACCTACCCTTCAATTATGGGCTGCTCATGTCTTTGTCAGTGGGCAAACTTACAAAATCAGCAAGGGATCAAATACTTATTTCCACCACTGTAGGTTAAAAAAATATCTATAGTCTGCAATCACTAGACTTCCTGTGTCAACAGTATCAAAAAGATCCCTTAATATACTGCCACTTCATTGTTACAAAACAAAATGGGGGGGGGGGGGGGGGAATGTCTTGTAGCTGGAACCAAACCCAGGATAGCTTGATTTCCTTCATCAAAGTGAACCACCATAGATCTTTATGTTAGATACATACTGCTCATATTGATACAATGCCAAAGGCTTAGTAAATATTTATTTATTATTATGCCTTTTTGAGCGAACCGGTGCATATGACAGACAGCCATGTCTGTCTTGGCCTTCCTGGCGTTTTTTTCTCATCTGATTTCAAGTTTATGGCTTGTCTAGGTAGGCATACACATCCATTCTTTGTAGGAACCCAAACCATCTAAGTAACCATTGCTGTAGAATCTTATTAAGTGGTGACTAATCGTCTCTCCTATTGCTTCAGTTTTAGTCTTATTTTGCCATGTTAACAGTATTGATGAATTCAAGAATTGTGACGTTTCTGCTCCAAAAGTCTGTCACTACTCACCTCAAGCCCTTGATAGAGAGTGAGCAAAACTTGCAATGGTGTTGGACAATGGATAGAAGTCCTGCTGTGAAGATCAGAAAAGAAAGATACGTGAGATTATCATTACTTTGGTTTTGAATAAGTGGTTTCATTTCCTTTATGGTGCTTATTTGAAAATTTGAACTGTGACAGAGTATAAGTACAAGTTTGTAAGAGAGAGAGAGAGAGAGAGAATAATATTTTGAACACTTTAAGCACATTTAAATCTACTTACACTGCTCTTAGAGGGTACCTGTAACTGAAAAGGCAATGGTCACGAAAAGGAGCTGTGATAAGCAGTTGCTTATGAGCTTTGCCAAGTTCTTTGATGATCCCTCTATCATTTATTAATATCTTGGCTGCACATGTTTTAGGCACTAGATACTGAACTGTTGTAGCTGCATTCTTTTGCTTGTTCTTGTATTTGTGATATATTTATTTGTGGTTTATAATCAAGTTAGTGAGACACCAAGCGTACTTCTATAGTTTTGTTAGCTATCCTTATGTTATGTTTGTACATAATCAAAGAGCAGGGACACATATAGCCTAAACCACCATAACACTGTATTGTAGTGAAGATTGCAGAGCATTTCTGGCTGTTAGATGCCATCCTTTTGATATATAGGTACCTATCAAACTGAGAGTCATTTGCAAATCATTTAAGGGAAATGGAAATAAGACTTGATATACAGCCTTTCTATGGTTTTTGCAACTACATTCAAAGCAGTTTACATAGTATATATAGGTAGTTATTTGTACTTGGGGCAATAGAGGGTCAAGTGACTTGCCCAGAGTCACAAGGAGCTACAGTGGGAATTGAACCCAGTTCCCCAGGATCAAAGTTTGCTGCACTAACCACTAGGCTACATCTCCACTCCTTTAGGTTTTTGAGAAGAAAATGCTAACTTACAGAGACAGAAACCATTTCACTCAGGCACATTAGTAATTCATCTGTATCCCATTTTACCAGTGAAGAAGAAACTAGTTGCATTTGGAAAATTCATAATCCTAAGGAACTAAAAGAATGGTTGATTAGACATGGTTAAAGCATGACAACAAATCACTAAAATGATGGGAGAACTGAAACACTCCCATATGGTACCAAAGAAATTATTCACACTGCTGGACAAAGCTGTGTGGTTTTGTAGAGCTGACTAGCATTGGGCTTCCAATGACATCTGCCTATCTTTTCATTCAATACGGATGTCTAAATGCTATTTTTCAGACATCCACAGTATAAATAGATCTTCTAAATAAGGGAGGGAGGAGAGAGAGAGGGTGAGAGAGAGACTGGAAAAAAGTCATTGTTGTTGCTGAAAGCTTTTGCAGAGAAGTAATAAGCAAGTTTCTTATTTTTATTTTTTTTTTTATTTATGATTTTACAATATTACATCCATTTCAAAAATGTATTAGATACAGAGAATATATAAAGCACACTATAACATAATGAATATATTTGTTCTATTTCGACCACAATCAACACCACATTATGAGGCAAGAAACTAGGAAAATCAAAAAGAAAAGGAAGAAAAAAAAAAACAGTTATTGAGTTTAATTTACTCTAATAAGAGGAAAGAACCCCCAGTTACTCGCTAGCCGATATAACAGCATTTTTAAAGTGGGATCTCAGGTATGAACATCAGTCTTACCATGTTCTTTTGATTCAATATATATTTGCATTTTCCTGGGGTCAAGGAACATATAATTAACACCATCAATAGAGACTAAGCATCTGCATGGATATTTAAGAACAAAAGTCCCAGGTATTGCGAGGATTCGTGGTTTAAGCACCAAGAATTCTCGTCTCCGCTTTTGTGTCTCTTTATTAAGATCAGGAAAAATCTGGATCTTGGCTCCAAAAAAAAGTGCATTCATGTGTCGAAAAAACAATTTGAAGACATTATTTCTATCAAACTCAAGAGCAAATGTCACCAAGAGAGTTGTACGTTCGGTAACCACCTCTAGTGAACTCTCGAGGAACTTGGTCAAATTCATATCCGGATGAGATTGAGAAACCAGGGGTTGAGACCAAATTCCAGATATATAGCAAGCCCCAGTGATGGGAGGAAAACCCTCCACTGGGATTCCTAGAATTTCTCCAAAATATTTTTTAAGCATATCTTTAGCAGGAATTAACGGAGACTTAGGAAAGTTAAGGAATCTCAAATTATTTCTCCTCCCCCGATTATCCAGATACTCTAGCTTTTTAGCTAGAATATCTCTATCTTTTACCAAAGTTCCTGTCAGGTCTTGAATTTTCTTTAACTCTCCTCCCAAGGCGTCAGTTTTTACTTGATTTTCTTGTATCTTCCCACACAACTGCTCTTGGCTTTGTTTTAAACTAACAATTTCTTCTTTTATGGACGTTGTTACCTTAGTTAGGCTGGTGTTCATCCCCTGTATGGCATCCCACAGCCGCTCCAGCGTTATCACAGCCGGTTTTGTTCTCTCACCGCTTACCCCCGGAGGTGCCACCAGGACAGGAGTGAGTGCAGGGCTCCTTGCACCCAAATCTGTAACCGATGTATTCTCTGGGGTTGACGCTTCCACGGGGCCTCCTCCGGTTGCTAACGCACTAAACTCTTCGGTTTGCATTTGCTGCCCCTCCGATAGAGAGCAAACACTTCCGGGTCGCGGTGGAGCTGTGAAGGGAGGCGGACTAAGTGACGCCGCCTCGATGCTGTGGTCCGATAGGCCAGCTACGGACCCCATCGTCGCGGGTGCTGGTGTTCTATTCATCTGGACTCCGTACTTCTCCAACGTTTGTTGCCGGAGCGTCGGGCTTCCAGGGCAGGAGGAGGACTGAATCCCTGTTTTCCCCTTCCTTTTCCCCATGAATCTTCAAGGGGAAAAGTGCCGCTTACTCAGGTAACGTTGTCGGGTTTCTGGAGTTCAGAATCTGCTTCCTCTCAAATCGCCATCTTGCCTGTTGTCCAGGGCTGAACCTTTTCAATAAGCAAGTTTCTTACACAACAAGACATTATGTAGTTTAACAGCACAAGGATAAAAGGTTATTGTACGTTGTGCCTGTATTTTATATAAACTAAACACAAAGCTGAATCTTACAATTCTTGGAATTAATATTAACAAAATGTACGAACACAAGAGATTACTAAGAGGCCCTTACACATTTCAGGTCCACACCCATATATTGCCCAATTTCTGTTACATTGCAACCTTGCCATTGAATTCCCTGGTAAGGCTAAGCATATTTCATTCTCTGATATCAACCTTCTGGTTAGCATATAGCATTGTACAAAATGATGCACACAAAATCTTTAAAATAAACAAAAGCAGTTTAAAAACTATCCCAGTTTGATTTAACTAAAAATGTTTTATCATGAACCTTCCATGTCTCTCTCAATATAAATTTAACAGCCACATTCTCTAACACATGTAAATCTACTCATCTGCCTATCTTGTATTCTTTCCCTCCTCCCCCCCCCCCCAAAAAAAAGCCTGCATAATTAATTGTAAATATCTAGACGTCAATATTGAAAGCAATTTCTCCAGGCAAGAGCTTCTCCTGATTGTATGGCACTATCTGTTGATATTCAGTGGCACAGTCCTAGCTTTATCTGGTTTAATTTATGAGATTATGTGCTGAATATCACACTTAGGGCTCCTTTTACCAAGTGGCCGCGAAAAGGGTCCTGCAGTGACATTGGCGCACAAGTTTGCCATGCAGTAAGGCCGCCTTGCACTGCCACTGGTGAAAGGAAAGAAATGGCTGTGTGGTAAGTTAAACACTTACCATGTGGCCTTTTCCTGGGGGAGCCCGATGGTAACAAGGCAGCACGCGGTACTGCCCGATGACTGTTGGGCATGCCCCCGGCACTAGAAAAGACAAAAATATTTTCTTTCACCAGGAATGGCATGTGGTGGGGATTGAAGCTACTGCCAGATTCTCCCAGGAGCCTGGCAGTAGAGCCAAATTGGTAGGCTTGCTGCACTTTTGTAAAACGGCCCCTAAGCCAGTTACGTGATAGCTGGTATCGCCTGGCATTGAATATCTGGGCATAACACCAGCAATGGTCAAAAAACATTGTCTGCCACCAGCTGATTATTTACACCTTAGTTGCAAGAATTTGTTTGATTTTACAAATCATGTTAAGATTATAAAAACCATACTAATATGAGGTATTAGCACAAGTTTTGCATCCACAAAAAACATACAAAATTTCAGGTTCTATATGTAAGGGAATAACTATTCCAGCCATTGTTGAATTAAATTTTGCAGTTCATCATTTTCTGCCACCTAACCACAATTTTTTTCTGGATGAATTTTCAGCCCATTCTCATATACCCAGCTAGTTCAGGAAATGCCAATATAATATCATCTGTGTAACAATAATGCAACAAACCAATTTTCTATAAACATTTATCTAATGGCCTCAAATACACATTAAAAAGAATGGGTGAATATGGACATCCTTGAAGTATCCCTTGCTGCATTGACCAAATCTTTGAGGTTTTGCTGCAATTGAATAGCCACTACTCCTTCCATCACCTTAGAAAAAACCAAGGAGTTGGCTATAGGACAATATGTGGAGGGGCATTTTCAATATGATGTCTAAGTCCGACTTTGGATGTTTTGCACAAAATATCCAAAATCCAAATAAGAAGGAAGGTAATTTCCAAAAAAAGAAAAACATCTATTTTTTTTTTTGAAAATATAGTTTTGAACAAGATTTTGTGCTTTGTACATTTTTTTACCATTAAAAAAAAATAACATCCGAATGGAAAATGTAGAAAATCAAGCCATTGAGATGAAGGACGGGCAGTCATTTTTAGTTGATTATAGCCCGGTATAACTATATTTCAGTCATAGCTCTCTGTAAACTCTCTCTGTGATCACCACTAAATCCAAATGAACCTCTTCCATCACAGCCTCAAGATCTAAAACCTTATTTCCCATACTTCAGGCATTAATATATACTGCCTTCTATATATTGCCCCCTTTTCCCATGAGATAGAACCTACTGATATTAAAGGAAATGACACCCCTTAATGTGCCTTTCCTGTTATGTATATTCTGCAAAAACTCCCAGATTTGAATTTATGCATTATGTATGATCATCTTTTTTGTGGATCATTGAGTTCACTGGCCATGATGTATCTATTGAATATTTTCTTATTTGGTTATGCTTTGTGTTCCAAAGTGATCTGCAAAAATTTTCTAAGTCACAGCAGTTTGAGTGGATTCAATTCTTGAAGCTGGTGTAATGCATTCTCTTTCCATTACAGACAGCATGAATGATACAAACAGAATTTAATTTCCAAGGTACATTTATCTCCAAATCAAAGCACTGACTGAAGTTAGTGGGATGTTAGTGTAGTTATTGTCAACCATCTTGTCAAATAGTAAAGATAATCCAGTCAACGCAACTTGCAACACAGAGCATTAAATTTTCTTTGTCATTTTGCTATCATCAGGCTTCATTTTTTCCTAATTGAGCAATGTGGTATAATAGCTATCTTAATTTTTGAAATATGAAAATATAATATTGCAAACATGTTTTGCCTCTTTAACCACTTGAATATATGCA
Organism: Microcaecilia unicolor; assembly: GCF_901765095.1. NCBI lineage: Eukaryota > Metazoa > Chordata > Amphibia > Gymnophiona > Siphonopidae > Microcaecilia > Microcaecilia unicolor. Next base: position 78,396,164 of record NC_044037.1, on the reverse strand, counting down.
AACTTGTGTATGATACAAATAGAATATGATAGAAATAGCAGGTATTGTCTAATACATGCATGTAGAATACTGTATGTTATGTTTACTTCAAAAGCAACAGTTAAAAATTATAAGAGTATTACAGAGCGTTCCTTACAGGTTATTTGTTTGTCCCTATTGACTTAACCACCTTCCTCTATTGTTAAACACTGATCCCAAAAAGTTGATCAGATTTCTCATATTTCATTTTCTACCTAGTTAATACTTTTTTAAATTAACTTTCACATGTGTCCAAACCTCTTTTGGACCCTGCTATGTTAGTCACCAGGGGGCACTTTTACAAAGGCACGTAAGCGCCTACGGGTGTCCAGCGTGCACCGAATCGGCATTACTGCCTGGCTACTGCACACCCCAGGTGGTAATTCTGAATGTTGTGCTCGCTAAAAACACGTGGTAGAAAATATTTTCTATTTTCTACTGTGTGGCACTTACCATGAGGTAAACAGCAGTAGATGTGCACTGTATGTCTACTGCCCGGATAGCGTGTGAGACCTTACCACTAAGTTAATGGGTGGTGGTAAGGTCTCTGGCTGAAAACTGATGTGTGCTAGGTTTTTTTTTTGCCACATGTCTATTTTCTGGCCCCTTAAAATGTCCTTTTTCCAGGATGCGGTAAAAACTGGCCTGGCGAGCGCCCAAAAGACAAGCTTGCACTGTCATAGACCACTTTTTGCCATGGCTTAGTAAAAGGGCCCCCATGTCTTCTGCCAACAGATTATACCATTTAATTGTGTGCTGGGTTTACAATGAACAAGTTATTTTCAATATGTTGGTTGCTAGTTTTGTGGAGTGTCCTTTTGTTTTAATACTGTTTGAAAGGTTCAACAACCATTCCCTATTTTTAACTGTTCAGCCCCACTCATAATTTTATTATTCCCTCTAATTCTTCTTATCTCCAGGCTGAAGAGTTTTAGCCCTGATTAATCTTTTTTCACTAAAGAGGTGATTATCCCCTTTATTATTTTTCTCAACCTTTCTGAACTTTTTCTAGTTCTTTCTGAGTTGGGATGAACCAAACCGCACATAGTACTCAAAGAGGGGCATAATCGAAAGGGGCGTCCAAGTTTTCCTGAGGACGTCCTCGCAGGACGTCCCAGAGAAGGGGCGGGGAAACCCGTATTATCGAAACAAGATGGGCGTCCATCTTTTGTTTCGATAATACGGTCGGGGACGCCCAAATCTTACACATTTAGTTCGTCCCTAGAGATGTTCGTCCTTAGACTTGGTCGTTTCTGATTTTCAGCAAACATGGAAACTAAGAACGCCCATCTCAGAAACAACCAAATGCAAGCCCTTTGGTCATGGGAGGAGCCAGCATTCCTAGTGCACTGTTCCCCCTGACATGCCAGGACACCAACCGGGCATGTGGTGGACTTCAGAAATTGTTCCCAGTTGCATAGCTCCCTTACCTTGTGTGCTGAGCCCCCAACCCCCCTCAAAACCCACTACCCACAACTGTAAACCACTACCATAGCCATTATGGGTGAAGGGGGCACCTAGATGTGGGTACAGTGGGTTTCTGGTGGGTTTTGGAGGGCTCACATTTACCACCACAAGTGTAGCAGGTGGAGGGATGGGCCTGGGCCGCCTGCCTAAAGTGCACTGCACCCACTAAAACTGTTCCAGGGACCTGCATAATGCTGTCATGGAGCTGGGTATGATATCTGAGGTTGGCATAGAGGCTGGCAAAAAAATAAAAAAAAATGTTGAGGGTGGGAGGGGGTTGGTAACCACTAGGGGAGTAAGGGGATGTCACCCCCGATTCCCTCCAGTGGTCATCTGGTCAGTTTAGGCACCTTTTTGTGCCTTGGTCATAAGAAAAATAAAGGACCAGGTAAAGTCGTCCAAGTGTTCGTCAGGGACGCCCTTTTTTCCATTATAGGTCGAGGATGCCCATGTGTTAGGCACGCCCAAGTCCCGCCTTTGCTACGCCTCTGACACCCCCCCTGGGAACTTTGGCCATCCTTGCGACGGAAAGCAGTTGAGGATGCCCAAAATCGGCTTTCGATTATACCGATTTGGGCGACCCTATGAGAAGAACGCCCATCTTGCGATTTGTTTTGAAAGGTGGGCATCCTTCTCTTTCGAAAATAAGCCTGAAAGTGTGGTCATATCATGGACCTATACAGAAGCATAATGATATCCTGGTTTGTTTTCTATTCCTTTTCAAACAATCCCTAACATTCTATTTGGGGGGTTTTTTTTTGGCTGCCATGACACACGAGACTGAAAATTTCAACTTATTGTCCACAATGATTCCAAGATTTCTTTTTTCTTATGATGCAACTCTGAACACAGCACTCAGCATTTTTTTCACCTGTTGGTGGATTTATTTTTCCCTGGTTTAAACACATCAGTTTGCATTTATCCTTGTTAAATGTTATCTGCATGAGGGAGAAAGTTTGAATCATGCCTGTGTCATTTGCCCCTGATGCAGCCCTATTAGCGGGTGAAATGTGGCCCAATAAGCAACTTGTTTATTATACCCACAAGTGTTGTTGAATTAAAGTTTCTTTTGGACCCCTCATACTTTGCTTTACTCATTTATTCTGCTACCTTGGCTTTCATAAACCACCTGCCTTACTGTTTCCTTGGACAATTTTTTATTTATTTATTTTTGTTACATTTGTACCCCGCGCTTTCCCACTCATGGCAGTCTCAATGCAGCGTACATGGGGCAATGGAGGGTTAAGTGACTTGCCCAGAGTCACAAGGATCTGCCTGTGCCTGAAGGGGGAATTGAACTCAGTTCCTCAGGACCAAAGTCCACCACCTTAACCACTAGGCCACTCCTCCACTACCATCTGTTTATTCTTACAGTGTTGAAATTCTTCATAATCCTCTGCTGTTTAAATGACTTTGAATAATTGTATGTCATCTGAAAATATGATTACCTCACCACTGCTCCTTTCTACAGTTCATTTATGGAAATACTAAATGGTTTGGGTCCCAGTGCAGATTCTTTGGGCATTTCACTATTGACTCTTTTCCATTTGGAAAATTGACTACTTAATCCTACTCTCTTGTTTCCTATTTTGTAGCCAGTTTCCAATCCAGAACAGGGCACTGCTGCCAATCCTGCTTGTTAAGGTGGTTTATGCATTTAGGGGTAATTCTATAACTGGGCACCTCCTTTTAGGTTCCCCGAAGCCAAGTGGCAGGTGCCTATTCTCTATAACATAGTAGTTGACGGCAGAAAAAGACCTGCACGGTCCATTCAGTCTGCCCAACAAGATAAACTCATATGTGCTACTTTTTGTGTATACCTTACCTTGATTTATATCTGCCATTTTCAGGGCACAGACAGTAGAAGTCTTGCCCAGCACTAGCCCCGCCTCCCAACCACCAACCCGCCTCCCATGTGCCTAATATTTAGGTGCCTGCAGTTATACTAGCCATGGAGCTGGCATAAATGCAGGTGCTTAAATGGGGGTGGGGGGGGGGGAATCTGCATCAGATTTTACACAAGCTCATAGCCGCACATATTTGTAAAAAGTGTTCATTTTTGACAAGGACTTTACATTAGGGATTAAAGGCTTCTTTCACAAAGCCGTGCTAGCAATTTCCATGCGGCAAATGAGAGAAGCCCATGGGAATTGAATGGGCTTCCTCTTATGTGCCGAAAAGGAATCGCTAGCACGGCTTTGTAAAAAAAGCCCTAAGGGAGCAATTGCCCTTAATCCCTTGTTATTACTTTTCCTATCAAAAATGAAGAAAAATAAAAATTGTGCCCTCACTATTTAATTGCAGGCCAGGATTAAGCAACAAGAACAGTGGACCCTCCATCAAAATACAAATACATTTTAAAATACCTATAAATTTGGCCCTTTATGGTATTGCCTGCAGAGGAAAATCCACAGAAGAGAAAGGAAGTTAAGATATGCTGATTTCCAACTCCGCTTGCTGACTGGAGGACAGTACTCAGGGGGTGGGAAGAATAGATCAACCTCCTTGGGCAGTGATGACTCTGCCCTACCCCTTTCCTTCTACCAGCATCTGACTTACCATAGCATATCTAAAAGGGCCTCTCCTAAACATTTGGGCCTGAAGTACATGCAGTGGTGTGCTGGAGCAGGCTCTCACGGGCTCGTGAGAGCCGTTTGTTAAATTTTAAAGAATTTTGGGAGCCGGTTGTTAAAGTAGGCCCTCCATGGCTACTTTAACCACTGGCTCCCAAAAGGTGGGCTCGAGCCCCCACCTCAATTCTCTTTTACTTTGCTGGTGGGGATGCTAAGCTTCGCCAGCCAATTGAATAGACTGGTGCTGCTCCCCGCTCCTGATTTCCAGCTCTGAGCAGCAGGCTGGGACTTCTCCTGCATGTGCAAGAAGTCCCAGCTTGCTGCTTAGAGCCAGAAACAAGCAGGGGGGGGGGTGTGGTGGCAGTCCATAGCATGCCTATATGAGGTGGAGAGAGAGGGGCATGCGTTGTCCGCCCAGTCCACCCCCCCCCCCCCCCCCAAATTTCAGGGCTGGCTATGCCCAGAGAGAGAGAGAGAGAGAGAGAGAGAGAGAGAGAGAGAGAGAGAGAGAGAGAGAGAGAGAGAGAGAGTGTTGTTAAAAATTTACCAGCACATCCCTGAGTACATGCCTAGTTTGACTATTCTTTGATCCTGCCCTGCTTAATTGGTAGCACTTACAGATATAGATTTGTAAAATGGGACAAATATGTGGTGCCACTTGCAAAGAATTTATAAGCTCATAGTTTCCACATGACCATGTTGGCACTTCCATTTGAAGCTGATGAGTTTGTGACATTCATTTTTCAATGTACATGTTCTTTGCTCCACCACACATGCAGCTAAATACATGTGCTTTCCAGTAGATATTTTAGAAAAGGCTCTGAAGATAAAACACATCTGAACCTGGACATCTCAATTCTGATCTTTATGGTCTGTATAAAACCTAATCTGTGGGATCCACAGCCAATTGGATTCTCAGGATATTCATAATAACTGTTCATAAAATAGATCTGAATAGACATCTCCACTGTATACAGATATAGGGCTAGATTCTATATATAGCACCTGAAAAATCCACATGGAAAAAAATTATACCTAAGCATATTCTCTAAGTATACCTAAATTTTATAGAATAGACTTAGATTTCTGTACAGTATATAGAATATGTTGAGTAGCTTGCCACGCAACCAAATTTGGTCATGTCAATTTAGGCCATGTTTTACTTGGTATAAATCCCGACGCCTAAATTAGGTGTAGAGCGGGTGTATTCTATAATAATTTGCATAGATTTTATAAATACCCACGCCCTGCCCATGGCCATGCCCCCTATTCAACTATGCAACTTAGAATTTAGGTGCACCACATTACAGAAAACACTTAGCAGGTTGTGCGTGTAAATCTCAATTAATGCCAATTAGTGCTGATAATTGCTAGTTAACATCCAATAAAAGTGCTGAGTAGCTAGTTAACCAATTAAGGGCCCTGTTTACTAAGCCGCATTGTAGGCGCGTTAACATTTTTAACACACATTAACCATGTACGCTCATTAAATGTGTACACGCCTACAATATCCCTATAGGTGCCTACATGGTTAGAGCGCATGCTAATTGCAGGTGCATTAAAAACACTGACGAGCCGTAGTAAACAGGACCCTAAGTTATGCAAATTGTTATAGAATATGCTTCTGTTTCTGCGCAGATTTTCAGTTTCCATATATAGAATCCGGGGGATAATTCATGCATATTCATTGTGGATTTCCTGAAAATATGACTGGCCAAGAATCTCTTGGACGGTTTCAGAACCATTGCTGTAAAGGTCTTCTGATAGATTTGGTATGGAAGTGCAAATAGTAAGAAAATCTGCCATTTAAAGAAAAAAAGTTTTGTAATTATTTTACTTTTTATTTAAAATATAAATAACTCCAATGCATTTCCCATTCTATAATACAGTTTTGCGGCAGTTCTTTTCACAGCTGCTGCTTCATATATCTGAATTTACAAACCATTAACAACTCATCTGCAGTCAGTTCTCATTGCTGCAAACTTTATATGAACATTTATGACTTCAATATATTGTTCATTGCTTTGTCAGAAAACCTGCACAGTGATTTGTGATTAAGTTGAACACTTTCATTTTGACTGTGTGGAAGAGCTCAGGCTCAGTCTACAGCAGATTTTCCACTAGATTTTAAGGGGCCCTTTTACTAAATGGTTGACGTGCGACAACAGGCTTGCCGCACGCCAATCCGGAACTACCGCCGAGCTGCCGCAAGAGTCTGGCAATAGTTCCCACCCCCAGAGTGTGCCATTTCCGGTGCTACAGTAATTTTTTTGATTTTTCTAGCACTGGAACATAACTGGTGGTAATCGGGCAGCACCGCATACTGCCTGGTTACCACCAGGTTAGCGCGGGAGCCCTTACCGCCATTTCAATGGGTAGCGGTAGGGGCTTCCCCCGAAATGGCCATGTAGTAAGTGGTTCATTTACCGCACAGACATTTCTTTTCCTCAAAAATGGCCAGCCTTTTACCCGCTGCAGTAAAAGGGGGCCTCAGCGCAAATCAAAACCACGCACTGATGCTAGTGCATGCCCCCTATTACTATAGCTTAGTAAACGGACTTATATACAGCCTTTCTGTGGTTTTTCCAACTACATTCAAAGTGTTTTACATATTATATACAGGTACTTATTTGTACCTGAGACAATGGAGGATTAAGTGACTTGCCCAGAATCACAAGGAGCTGCAGTGGAAATCGAACCCAGTTTCCCAGGATCAGAGCCTGCTGCACTAACCACTAGGCTACTCCACTCCTCAAAAGACTCCTAAGAGAATTCTAGTTCATTAAGGTGCTGATTTTACCAAATTTCTAGTTGCATATGTTGTATCTGCTGTGAACTGCTTTAGGTCTAGTAATGAAGCAGAGCATCATATTAACATAAGAAGAACAGTGTTGTCACAGGTAAACTGACAGAATCCAAAAGAACTGGTACAAAATATGAAAGCCTGTAAATTCTGATGGCATTTCTGAAGCTTTGATATTTCACTTCGAATATGCTAGTGTTAGCTCTGAGTGGAAACTGTGCGCTGATCCCCAAACTACCGCAGGATGCCTCAGCATGGCCTGTGATAGGCATTTTAAACCTGTGGTAAGCATGCAGCTGAACATTTGCTTAGATTTGTGAGCCTAATTTATAAGCCTTGTGCTGAAAATCTGTGATAAACTCATTCCCAGCCCTAAATCTATTCCTGTTGCTATCCACTTTTCACTTTCCTAAATTTAGATGTTTAATGAAATTTTGAGTATGGGGGCCCTTTTATAAAGCGGCGGTAAGCCCATATGTGGGCTTACCGCTCACTAAAACAGAAGTTCCGCCGGGCTACCGCAGCAGCCTGATGGTAGTTCTCACACCCAGAACCCACCATTTCCAGCATTACAAAATATTTTTATTTTTGTAGTGCCAGTGTGTACCCGGCAGTAACTGGGCAGTGCCACATGTGTCCGGTTACTGCCGAGGTAGAGCAGGAACCCTTACCGCCACCTCAATGGGTGGCGGTAAGTGCTTCCACCCGAAATGGGTGTTTGGCAAGTACTTCACTTGCTGTACGTCCATTTCTTACATAGTAACATAGTAAATGACGGCAGATAAAGACCTGAATGGTCCATCCAGTCTGCCCAACAAGATAAACTCATTTACATGGTATGTGATACTTTATATGTTTACCCGAGTTTGATTTGTCCTTACCTTTCTCAGGGCACAGACCGTGAAAGTCTGCCCAGCACTGTTCCTGTACTAAAAGTTCTGAAGCTAACGTCGAAGCCCCTTAAAATTTACACTCCAAACCATCCATATCTATTCAGCCACGATCAGGGCACAGACCGTAGAAGTCCACCCAGCATTGGTTTTACTCTCCAATTACCGGCGTCACCACCCAATCTCCGCTAAGATTCTGTTTATCCATTTATTCTAAACAGGATTCCTTTGTGTTTATCCTACACATGTTTGAATTCCATTACCATTTTCATCTCCACCACTTTTCAACCTAAAAAAAACCCCTGCCTTTTACCTGCTACGGTAAAGGGGGGACTCAGTGCTTGTCAAAAACATGCGCCGACACCAGCACAGGCCTCCTTTTGCCACAGGTTTGTAAAAGGACCCCATAATGTGGGCTTAATGCAGAAAAAAAGGTTTACCACAAAACAAATTTAAAAATTTTGAAGTAATTTGCCTGTCAGTGCACATAATCGCATTCTATAAAATAAAATAAAAAACTGAGAAGGGGCGTATTATGGGCAGGAAATGGGCACTGACTTAGGGCTTCTTTTGCAAAGCTGCAGTAGAGATTCTGGTGTGGAAAATGTGACAAAGCCCTTTCAATTCTTATGGGCTTTGTCACATTTGCCTTGCAGGAATCGCTAGTGCGGCTTTCTTAAAGGAGCCCTTAATGCGGGATCAATTACTGCCTCCTAAATAAAAGGCAGTAAATGCTCCCAGGTTAATTTTTTTGCAAGTCCTGTGCACTAATGGAAAAATTAACATAGGATCTGCAAACAATTTTATTTATTTTTATGCTGCAGTAAAAATGGGCTTAGCATGTGGGAAAGTGCCGTATAACCATATTTTTGCCGTGGCTTAGTAAAAGGCCCCCAAAGTTAGGACCATAAATTCTTTGAGTATAAATTAATATTTAGCTAAATCTAATTTTATAAATCTGGCTCTGGGGAGCAGTGATAGAATTGAAGTGTCTCTGTTATATAACCGCGTTAGTGATTCCCACACTACAATGCAGATGAAGCCCATTCAAAGTGAATAAGCTTTGTCAGCATTGTTAGTGCGGTTTAGTAAAAGAGGCCCTAAATGTCACAGACTTGTCATTTCAGTCCCTTTTCATTTGACTACATTTTAGTATATGAAATGAGGAAGGAAGAGCTTTTGCCACTCAGATTTGAGAAAATATGACTGCAATATATTACCAAATATTTTAAACAAAAGGCTTAAACAAATTAGAGTCATAGGGCCCCTTTTACTAAGCCGTGTAGGCGCCTACGCGTGCCAAACACGTGCCAAATTGTAGTTACCAAGCCAGTTACCGCGTGGTCCTTGCAGTAATTTCAATTTTGGCGCACATCTGCTACGGGCATCTGAAAAATATTTTTGATCTTCTGGCACGCGTAACGGATGTGCGCCACGTGGCTTTTGACATACATAGGTCTTTACCGCTAGGTCTATGGCTGGTGGTAAGGTCTCAGACCCAAAATGGATGCACAGCAATTTTGATTTTGCTGCATGTCCATTTTCAGCAAAAGAGAGGCCTTTTTATACAGGCATGCTAAAAAATAGATCAGCGCGCACCCAAACCTGCGCCTAAACTACCGCAAGTCATTTTTCCGCGCACCTTTGTAAAAGGATCTGTTTGCAGTGTACAGATATTGTTGGCAGCTAGTGAATTCATTGTTTAGAGGGGATAGTCAGAAATGCAAGCCTTTTATTGTAGCTGTTTAAAAGGATAGGGGCAAGGAGATGGGCACCAGGGCTCAGCATGAAATTGGAAAACATGAACATTCCCACTGGTGAATTTCATGAAAGCAAATGTTTTAAAGAAAAAATGCCCTGACCTTTAGTAAAATTGTTCAGAATCCTTTTAGGTTGTTATGCTGATTATAGTCAGCAAGACAGGTAACTCCTCTTTCCCTTTTATTGTTTAATGCATTTTTAAGTTCTTTGGTTGTTTACTTATTGAGCCTCAATTTATCTGTGTTTTCTTATGCAGATGATATTTTGTATTGATCTCAGTTCTAGATGCTTTCTCCAATATCTAGAAAGATTCTGCAATTGTACTGTTGCAGTAGAGCAATGGTCATCTTCTAAAGCATAACAAATTAAAAACCAAAGTTGTCTTGTTTAGTAATCTACAATTTTTTGTTTCTTAAGGCATTATATTAAATTCAGGCAACCTGCTTAAGGTAAAGACTTCTTCCAATGTTTTAGGAATTATTCTTCATTCAAGACTGACTATAAAACTGCAGATAAATGCCTTAGTGAAAATGATTTTATTAGGTTAAGACAACATCGCTCGGTCCTTCTTTTACCCAGGTCATTTCAACATATTGGTCCAGGCCTTGATAGTACAGTTTGATTATTGTAATTCATTATGGGGTGTTTATAGTAAGGTGCACTAATGGATTTAGCATGCCCTAATAATTAGTATGCATTTAATGATAAGATGCCCATTATATTCCTAAGAGCATCTTATCTTTTAGTATGTGCTAATCGGTATTGTACAATAACGACCAAATTCTATAAGTAGCACCTAAAAATCAGCATTGAAAATTTAATACAGTTAGTGTGAATCTATAAGGGATGTGCATGCTTTATATAATTGCACTTAGGACTAAATTCTATATATGGCACCTGAAAAATATACACAGAAAAAAATATGCTTAGGCATATTCTCTAAAGTATGTCTAAGTTTTATAGAATAGGCTTAAATTTCCATTCAGTATATAGAATATGCCGAGGGCCTCTCTTTTGAGACTGAGAGACTGGGCATCCAAATGGCAGATGACTTTTAATGTGAGCAACTGCAAAGTGATGCTTGTGGGAAAGAGGAACCCAAATCATAGTTATGTGATGCAAGGTTCCACATTAGGAGTCACCGCCCAGGAAAAGGATCTAGGTGTCATCGTTGATGATACATTGAAACCCTCTGCTCAATGTGCAGCGGTGGCTAAGAAAGCAAATAAAATGTTAAGAATTATTAGGAAAGGAATGGAAAACAAAACTGAGAATGTTATAATGCCTTTTTATTGCTCCATGGTGCAACCACACCTCAAATACTGTGTGCAGTTCTGGTCACCACATCTCAAAAAGGATATAGCGGAATTAGAAAAGGTACAGAAAATGGCAACAAAAATGATAAAGGGGGGGGGTGATGACTTTCTCTATGAGGAAAGGCTGAAGTGGCTAGGGATCTTCAGCTTGGAAAAGAGAGGGCTGAAGGGAGATATGATAGAGGTTTCTAAAATACTGAGTGGAGTGGAACAGGTAGATGTGAATTGCTTGTTTACTCTTTCCAAAAATACTAGGATTAGGGGGGCAAACAAAAATCTACTGAATGGTAAATTTAAAATGAATCAGAGAAAATATTTCTTCACTCAACAAGTAATTAAACTCTAGAATTGTGAGTGCACCACCTGTTCCTCTGATCCCATTCCCACCAATCTGCTTAACAACATCTCTCCTACAGTCAACCCCTCAATCTGTCACATCCTCAACCTCTCTCTCTCCACTGCTACTGTCCCTGACACCTTCAAGCACGCTGTCGTCACACCACTTCTCAAAAAACCATCACTAGACCCCACCTGTCCCTCCAACTACCGTCCCATCTCTCTTCTACCCTTCCTCTCCAAATTACTTGAACGCGCTGTCCACAGCCGCTGCCTTGATTTCCTCTCCTCTCAGGCCGTCCTCGATCCACTCCAATCCGGCTTTCACCCACTTCACTCGACAGAAACAGCACTCTCTAAAGTCTGTAATGACTTGTTCCTTGCCAAATCCAAAGGTCACTATTCCATCCTCATCCTCCTCGACCTATCTGCCGCCTTTGACACCGTCAATCATAATTTACTTCTTGACACACTGTCCTCATTCGGGTTCCAGGGCTCCGTCCTCTCTTGGTTCTCTTCGTATCTTTCCCATCACACCTTCAGAGTATATTCTAATGGCTCTTCTTCCACCCCCATCCCACTCTCTGTTGGAGTTCTTCAAGGTTCTGTCCTTGGACCGCTTCTTTTCTCGATCTACACCTCTTCCCTGGGCTAGCTGATCTCATCACATGGTTTCTAGTACCATCTCTATGCTGATGACACCCAGCTTTATCTCTCCACTCCCGACATCACGGTCGAAACCCAGGCCAAAGTTTTGGTCTGCCTTTCAGACATCGCTGCCTGGATGTCCAACCGGCATCTGAAACTGAACATGGCAAAGACTGAGCTCCTTGTCTTTTCCACCCAAACCCTCTTCTCCTCTTCCCCCACTTTCCGTCTCTGTTGACAAAGCTGTCATCCTCCCCGTCGCTTCAGCCCGCAATCTCGGAGTCATCTTCGACTCCTCCCTCTCCTTCTCTGCCCATATCCAGCAGACAGCTAAGACCTGTCGCTTCTTCCTCTATAATATTAGCAAAATTCGCCCATTCCTCTCTGAACAGACCACCCGAACCCTCGTCCACTCGCTCGTTACCTCTCGTCTTGACTATTGCAACCTTCTCCTCGCTGGCCTCCTGCTTAGCCACCTATCCCCCCTTCAATCTGTCCAAAATTCCGCCGCACGTCTTATCTACCGCGTGAACCGATACTCTCATATCACCCCTCTCCTCAAGTCGCTTCACTGGCTCCCGATCTGCTACCGTATACAGTTCAAGCTTCTCCTATTGACCTTCAAATGCACTCAATCTGCAGCCCCCCATTACCTCTCTACCCTCCTCTCCCCTTATGTTCCCACCCGTAACCTCCGCTCTCAGGACAAAGCACTCCTATCTGTACCCTTCTCCACCACCGCTAACTCCAGACTCTGCCCCTTCTGCCTCGCATCACCATATGCCTGGAACAGCCTTCCCGAGCCCATACGTCATGCGCCCTCCCTGCCCATCTTCAAGTCCTTACTGAAAGCCCATCTCTTCTCCCTTGCTTTTGGCGCATAACCACCTTCCCCACTCATGATAACTACACTGACTACATAGTTTGTAACCTTTAGATTGTAAGCTTTTTTGAGCAGGGACGGTCCTTGCCCATGTTAAACTTGTACAGCGCTGCGTAACCCTGGCAGCGCTATAGAAATGCTAAGTAGTAGTAGTAGAATTCATTGCCAGATAATATGGTAAAAACACTTAGTTTAGCAGGGTTTAAAAAAGGTTTGAATCTTTTACTAAAAGAAAAGTCCATAAGCCATTATTACAATGGACTTAGGAAAATCCATTGCATTTTCTAGGATAAGCAGCATAAAATCTGTTTTACTGTTCTGGGATCTTCCCAGGTGCTCATGACCTGGATTGACCACTGTTGGAAACATGATACTGGTCTTGATGAACCTTTGGTCTGTTCTAGTATGGCAATGATTATGTTCTTATGCTAAATTTGGTCATGTCTATATTAGGCACAGAGCATGTTTATTCTAAAAGAACATGCATAGATTTTAGAAATACCCATTCCACACCTGTAACCATGCCCCCTTTTCAACTATGCAATATATGCGCACCCCATTACAGAATACACTTAACGAGCTGTGCGCATAAATCACAATTAATGCCAATTAGTGCTGATAATTGCTTGTCAACATCTAATTGACAGTGCTGATTAGCTAGTTAAACAATTATGTTACATGCATTGTTATAGAATATGCTTTGATTTCCATATAGAATTTCGGGGTAGGCACCTGTAGGCACTTGTAGGCACCTAATTGCACCTGTACGCACCTGCAATTAAGCTTGCTATGAGGAAGCCTAGCTGTAGGTGCTTACATTTAGATGTGATTCTATATGTGTGCACATAAAATTTCGGAACACTCTCAGAGTGCCCCCAAAACACCCCTAGCTATGCCCACAAATAGTTATATATGTTAGGATTTACACACAGATCGATATAGAATACTAATTAGGGCCAATTAGTGCTGATAAATGGTTATCAGCACTGATTGACTATCTATTCAATTAGGTTACACACATTAAAATGGGTTTGCACCCAATATAACAGACGTAATTCTAACAGGCTCATTTTCGAAAGAGAAGGACGCCCATCTTTCGACACAAATTGGAAGATGGGCATCCTTCTCACAGGGTCGCCCAAACTGGTATAATCGAAAGCCGATTCTGGGCGTCCCCAACTGCTTTCCGTTGCACGGACGGCCAAAGTTCACGGGGGCGTGTCGGAGGTGTAGCGAAGATGAGACTTGGGCGTGCCTAACACATGGGCGTCCTTGACCATAATGGAAAAAAAGGGCGTCCCTGACAAGCACTTGGACGACTTTACCTGGTCCTGTTTTTCTTATGACCAAGGCACAAAAAGGTGCCCGAACTGACCAGATGATCACCGGAGAGAATCGGGAATCACCTCCCCTTACTCCCCCAGTGGTCACCAACCCCCTAACACCCTCAAAAAACATCTTTCAAAATATTTTCTGCCAGCCTCTATGCCAGCCTCAAATGTCATACTCAGGTCCATCACAGCAGTATGCATGTCCCTTGAGCAGTTTTAGTGGGTGCAGTGCACTTCAGGCAGGCGGACCCAGGCCCATCCCCCCCACCTGCTACACTTGTGATGGTAAATGTGAGCCCTCCAAACCCCACCAGAAACCCACTGTACCCACATCTAGGTGCCCCCTTTCACCCATAAGGGTTATGGTAGTGGTACACAGTTGTGGATAGTGGGTTTTGGGGGGGAGTTGGGGGGCTCAGTGCACAAGGTAAGAGAGATATGTACCTGGGAGCAATTTGTGAAGTCCACTGCAGTACCCCTTAGGGTGTGTGGTTGGTGTCCTAGCATGTCAGGGGGGGCCAGTGCACTACCAATGCTGGCTCCTCCCATGACCAACAGGCTTGCATTTGGTTGTTTCTGAGATGGGCGTCCTTGGTTTCCATTATCGCCGAAAATCAGAAATGACCAAGTCTAGGGACAAACATCTCTAAGAATGACCTAAATTTCAAGATTTGAGCATCCCCGACCGTATTATCAAAACAAAAGATGGAAGTCCATCTTGTTTCGATAATATGGGTTTCCACGCCCCTCCACCGGGACGTTTTGCGAGGACATCTTCAGCAAAACTTGGGCGTCCCTTTTGATTATGCCCCTCTAGGTATGCTGTATAGAATTTGGGTGTAAATCTTTTAGCACACCTCAGTAAAAGGAGCTCTATATGTAGGTATTACAGCTAAGCTTTTTGTCTAAATTATAATTGTTGTAGAACACCGGTGCTAAGTTAATCTTTGGTTGTAGTAAGTTTGGCATGGCTACCTCCCTGCTTATTTAGGGCGTCTTTTACTAAGGTGCGCTCACGTTTTTAGCGCGTGCTAAAATTGTGGGCATGCTAAACTTTAGAGACGCCCATAGGAATGCATGGGCGTCTCTAATGTTTAGCACGCCCACAGTTTTAGCGCGCACCAGAACCGTGAGCGCACCTTAGTAAAAGACCCTCTTAATTTACATTGGTTGCTCTTTCATGATCAGGTAGAGTAAAAATTGCATATCTGGTCCATAAGATCCTGATTGGATTCAGACTCCATCATCTTATGCAGTGTTTAGAAAGTTATATTTCCCATAGGTATTTTAACATATAGCTATTTTGAGATTCTGTACTTGTAAATTGTATTTTCACTAATTTTTATTGATTATTTTATGTAAGCTACTTTGAATCTTGCTTGGAAATAGATGGTCTAGAAATGCCTGAATAAAATAAAATAGAATAAAGCTTAGATCTTCACTCCCAGTCCTTGAAGGCTGCAAACAGGTCAGGCTTTCAGGATACCTCTAATGAATATGTATGAAAGAGATCTGTATATAATGCAGGTTGTGGACATGCAAATCTCTGCCATGAATATTAATTAAAAATATCCTGAAAACTTGACCTTTGGTGATCCTTGTAGACAGGAAATGAAGACCAAGGATAAAAGTTTAAGAACATAAGAATGTACATACTGGGTCAGACCAATGATCTAACCCAGTATCCTGTTTTCAACAATGGCCAATCCTGGTCACAAGTACCTGGCAGAAACCCAATTAGTAGCAACATTCCATGCTATTAATCCTGGGGCAAGCAGTAACAGACTATGGACTTTTCCTCCAGGAACTTGCCTTTTTTAATCCCAGATATGATAACTACTGTTACCACAGCATATGGCAATGAGTTCCAGAGCTAAACTATTCTTTGAGTGAAAAAAATATTTCCTCCTACTTGTTTTAAAAGCACTTCCATGTAATTTCATTGAGTGTCCTCTGGTCTTTGTACTTTTTGAAAGAGTAAAAAATCAATTCATTTTTACCTATTCTATACCACTTGGGATTTTATAAGCCTCAATCATTTCCATCCTCAGCCATCTCTTTTCCAAGTTGAAGAGCTCTAACCTCTATAGCCTTTCCTCATATGGGAGGAGTTCCATCCCCTTTATCATTTTGGTCACTCTTCTTTGAACCTTTTCTAGTTCCACTATATCTTTTTTGAGATACGGCGACCAGATCTAAAGTATCAAGCTAATGTTGGTGTTTTCTTGTACAAAGAAAACATAACTGTAGTTTGAAAATGTTCATAACATACAACAAAACCTGGAACCAAGATGATGTCTAATCCTTGTGACTGATTTGTGGTTTTCCAGTTTAGTTAACTCAAATTCTTTGAAGTATGCTACAAATGACCAATTAATTAAATATTATTGTGCTTGAGAATTTGCTAGAATTGTTTCCCCAATTTTTCCTACAAATAGTACTACTGTGTTTTAATATAGCATAAAATCTTGCACAGGAATTTTGCTGCTCATCTGAAAAACGTTTTAGTAAACTTTTAAAAATGTATCTAATACAACATTGCTTGCAGCTGAATGTCCTGAAAATAGACAGGAGCCATTCAAATCCTACAAAAAGAACTTATAATGCTGATATTAAATGCCATCATTAGGATGTGTGAGATGCTTTTTGCACTCTACAACTCTGTTACTGCAAGATACATTATTATATTGTATATATTATACTGTGCGGAAGTTAAGTTTAATGGGAGTTTACATGATCACTACATACTTTGGTTCACTGTAAAAGAAGTGAACAGCACTATACTGATCAAAATATGCCAGGAGGATTTTTTTTCTGTTTTTTTTTATTCTTTTATTTTTTGCTTTAATAGGTAGCTTAAATTGTTTCTATCTGTACTGTTTTCCTTATTATTATGTTTAGAGTACATACTTGTAATTTCTGTTTTGATAATCAATAGATTTTCCAAGTACTATTTTATTCTTTTGTAATGCCATTAACAAATTGTTTAGGACAGCGAATGAGTTTAGAAATGAGTTACTAATGTATGCAGAGCTGTCACTGAAAACAGAAACATTGAACAAATGGATTATAAACTATCTGCTACAGTACCTCTAAGTACATGGAAGAAAACTGAGGATGGTGATAAATGGAGTTCACTCAGAGGAAAAAGATATTACATTTAGACACTGTGGCAGCGTGGTTTGTGGCTGGCTACAGGACCTCATAGAAATGTGACGCACACACAGATTGCAGGTAAAAGTCAAAAGTACTTTATTTATGTACACAAAAAGGGTTGCAGTCAGCTTTGCTACTTCTCTCTCCTCTCTCTCTCTCTCTCTCAATACAGTCCAGTCAATACTCTTCTTGCCCAAACACTCTGGCAACTAATGCCATCTCAGGTCCCTTCTGCACACACCTCAAACTTATACACTTTATATACTGCAAAATTCTCTCCTACCTTGGAGGTTTTCTGCTCATGTATCATTAACTCCTGCTTACAATTTCCCACCATAGGGAAACACTTAGCTCTGGATACTTTCCACTCTGACACTCCCCTCATGTACTGCAGCCTCAGTTGCCACTCCCTTAGAGATCTCTTGACTTGGGACCTCTTGAATCAGGGCCTCACTGATCTGTTCTACCTCTGTGTATTTAACCTCCTCCCTGTCTGAGCCTCGCCCCTCTAACTCAGCAGGTATAACTCCACCTACACCCTAAGATGGCTCAGTCTCAGTGAAGGTGTGATTCTATGGAAACCCTGCTACATACCACACACTCACAGGCTTACTATGGGGTGCACTGAGGTGTCCTGCAGTAAGTTTTTAATCTGCACATGATACCCACATGCTAACAAATATAATTTAGCACTGGGGTGAGTCTGGGGTGGAGAGTGGAAAGGTTCTCTGCTAATCAGCCAAGCTTTATTGCCACACATTAACCAATTAGCACAAAAGCCTTTACTATTTACCTTAATAAACGTGACCTTTTGTTATATCTCCACCAGGACCTACTTGTTGCAATGTTTATAATTTGTATATGCTCTTAAATACGCTTCTTTACTTGTCAAGAGAATTAAGTGGTTTCCTGCAGGTAAGGGGCTGTTACTGCTTTTTTCCTGATAAGGATGAAATTTTTGAAGAAGATCATAATGAGGGGAGCACTGCAAGATGTTGAGGAGGATTAGAGAAAACATACCAGATTAATTCAAGGGCATCACATTGCTAGACAGCAAGGTTTAATTTCAGTTCTTGTCACAAATGAAATGAGCCTGATGGTTTGAAATAAATGCATGAGACAAAAATGGGTGCTCAGACTCCCCAGCACATAAAATCAAGAGTGTTCCGTCTAGCAAAACATTAATCCTGTTTGATAGAACAGAACTCAAGGTGGAATTCTTTTAAGGATCTGGAAGTCTGAAAAATATCACAGATGGAGCTTTGTAGATTGCAGTCTTGTTTCCTTTCAGACACTGCTTGCTTTATGAATCAACAAAGGGCATCAGTCACCGGAGGTATTAATCCTTCAATTTTTTAATGGCAAAGCATTTATCACCATGCAACTTAGAAAAGAAAATTTTGTTCTGTGCCTTAAACCCATGAAATAATTGCACCACTGGGTTTGGGTAACAGGACAGTTTGGTCATATTTGAATTACAACATGAGTCATATAACGGCGAGTCTTCAGCGGTCACAAATTATTGAATTTCAAGTTCTGATAACTCATATACAATACTCCAGCATTTTTTTTTTACAGATGTGCATTTTTTTTTTATTTCATCACAAAACTATTCAGGGGAAATACAAGCATTGCTATCTTTTGCCAGTTTCTCTCTCAAAACACCTCACATCAAAGAATTTTTGAAGTCTTTGTAGAATTGACTTTTTGTAGCTGCTATCAATTTGTTTCTGAATTTTAATATATCAAGGTGCTTTACATGGAGAAGAGATGGCTGAGAGGAGATATGATAGAGGTATATAAAATACTGAGGGGGGTGGAACGGGTAGACATGAATTGCTTGTTTACTCTTTCCAAAAATACTAGCACTAGGGGGCACACAATGAAGCTACTAAGTAGTAAAGTTAAAACAAACCAGAGAAAATATTTCTTCATTCAACATATAATTAAACTCTAGCATTCATTGACAGAGAATGTAGTCAAAGCAGTTAGCTTGGCAGGGTTTAAAAAGATTTGGATACATTCATAAAAGAAACGTTCAAAAACCATTATTAAGATGGGCTGGGGAAAATCCTTTGCTTATTTCTAGGATAAGCAGCATAAAATCTGTTTTACTGTTCTGGGATCTTGCCAGGTAGTTGTGACCTGGATTGACTACTGTTGGAAACAGGATACTGAGCTTAATGAACCTTCTGTCTGTCCCAGTATGGCAATGCTTATGTTCTTATATTCAGAGCTATTCAGAAACTTTCTAAATCCACGTTTATTTAAACAACATAGTACACAATAGCCCCTAGATTTCCTTAGCCTTAAATCATGATATAAAAATACATGGTCATGGCTATTTATTGACTTACATGGCCAGAATGCATCTGTTTAATATGGTGGGAAATCTGCACAAAAGCATTCATGTGCCCAACACCAGATGCTGGCCATATAACTGCTTTTGAATATTAAGATCTTAATATCTAATTAGATACTCAGGATAGTAAAAAGAGGCAAAGATTGTAACATGAAGTGAAGCCATGGTTTGAGCTTTCTCTAGATCTTTCTGTCTCATTTGCCTATTCCTTACTGTAGAACCATATTCAAGGGTAGAGTCAAGTTCAAGGGAACAGTCTGGGAGTCATATTCAATGTTTCCAATGTTTCCCACGTGGCAGGCTACATTTCCAGAGACCTTTCCATACTTACCTCTGATGGCGTTACCCCTGGATGGGAGTGGGGCCCAGATGGCTGCAGAGATAATACTGCACCACCAAGTGGTGGGAAATGCTCATGTGGTAATGTTTTAATGGCCTCACACTAATGGCAACAAGAGCGCATGACCATTAATACAAAAAAAAGAAGAAACCTGGCCACTTTATAACTGTCTGGACTTCTTATTTTTTGCACGTATGACCATGCACTAATGTTGCCAATAGCATGCAGTCATTAAAAAAAACTACTGCATGAGCATTTACCGCCACCCGTTTTGTAGGCAGAAAAGGCTCATGTGGTAATCCTGTGCTAACCAGGTAGCACACACTAATGTGGATGCACTAAGGACTAAATTCTATATATGACATTAAAAAATTGACACAAAAAAGCGCTAATCTCTATTCTATAAACAACATTCCAAGTTGAGCACCATTTATAAAATAGCGCCTAGAGCCAGGATCCATGCCTAAATTTTAGGCATGAGGATTTACACCGAATGAAACCTGGTATAAGTCCCTATGCCTAAATTAAGCATGAATCAGGCATAATCTGTAAAAGTGCGCAGAAATTCTTGGAACAGCCATGACCCTGTCATGGCCATACCTCATTTTCAGATCCATGAACAAAAATTTACATGCATGCCTTTATAGAATAGCGCCTAGCGAGCTGTGCATATAAATTCTAATTATTGCAATTAGTTCCCAATTTTCAGCACTGATTAATTAGTTAATTACTCCAGTAAACTGTGTACACAAATTAGGAACACACTCAAATTTGCGTGCACAACTTTGTGTGTCATATATAGAACCTGGGGGTAGCTGTTTAGCACAAGAACACTCACTCTCTGTTCCTCTCCTTCCCCATCCACCCCAAAAAACTATTTTTAGTGCCTGGATTAATGCACCCTAATCTGGCAATTACTATAAGACGCCTGAGCGTATCATGTGCTATGTTGTTTAAACTGTGTTAGGCACATGTTAGTACCTAATTCAGTTTAGTAAAAGGGCCCCTTAATTTGTTGCTTTTACAATGCCCCTCTAGCAGCCAGACTGTTTGGTGTGATGCACAAACTTAACAATACCAAATTCCACAAAATAAAACAGTTTAAAATCAAATCTCATTAAAACTCCTTTAAGACCCAATACCTTCTTTATTGCTTTCAAGTTGTTTAAAAATAACCTTCATAGATTTTAATGGGCTACTGATAAGAGTCTTCCTCTTATGAGTAAACCAGTCTTTCTAGGCAGATTATTGGCATATGTGCTAGTATTCTAAAGAGTAAGTGCAAAGCCTGTGCGGTAAATGCAGGAAACATGCCAAGGTTCGGCCCTCCATTTACTGCACACGGATGACCCCATCAGTAGTACCCCAAGACTACCACAAAGGGTCATATTGGCTATTGTGAACCTTGAAACTAGATGAGGTAGGAGTGGAGGGAGAATGCTTTAATCTGTTCCACTAGATGATAAAGTATACCCTGAGTAAGCCCTAGGGGGGTCGGGGGTAAGTGGGTGGGAGGGAGGATTGGTTTGATGTTATTGGGAATTGCTCTTGGGAGACAATGTAGGGTTAGGGGCTTAGAGGGGAGACTACTTGATTCATAGGGACTTGAAGAGGTAACTTGATTTGTAGGGAAGCCTGGAGAGGACAGATCTTGGGCAAGATCTAGAGGAAGATACAGTTCTTGGGGGGCTTGATTGAAGAAAAGACTTGCATTAAAGGGGTGAGTTTTTGCTTAGAAAGGCAGCTGATTTGTCTTTTATAGGGTCTTTTAATGCCACCTTACATACTGTTAGCTGTCATGACAGCTAGCATATAGCACCAGCTAGCTGATAGTGAAAACCATGCCTTGCTGCTGTCCTTGTCCTGCCCAGATCCACTTCCACCCCCTATTCATATTAAGCAATTATCATGGAAATTTTGCCTTGTTGGCTAATTTTAGTGTGTGGTAATCATTAGCATGGGTCTGAGCTAATGGCTGCTGTGTTCTAATACCCACACTAGCTACTTATCACAGCTTAGTAAAAGACCCCTTATATTTTACTTTTCAACTTAATGAGCTACAAACTCTATTAGCAAAGATAACTATTGCACATTATTGTATATTATAGGAAAAAATGGCACCTCTGGCTTTTGCTGTTCCGACAGGCACGATGAGTCTGAAATGAAGAAAACTGTTCAGCTATACAACTGGATGATCGGGAGAACAAACTATATAGAATTTAAGAAAAAGACAAGGGAGTTTGAACAATTAGAATTGGCTGAAACATTTTATACATGACAGTTTAGGGTAGTATTTTCTAAGACGTTAACAGAGGGAAAGCAAATCTCATTATTTTTTAATATTATTATATCTAAGAGCATTAATAATTATAGCTATTGTTTTCAATATTTTCCCAAATCTATCCATGAGGTACAGAGGAGGTTATTTTATTCGGTCATATATCATGTTCTGGCAGCCATAAGAAGATGCATTATTAATTTTGGCTTCAGAGCATACAATATATGCTGTGCAATAAGCCTTAATAAGGGAGTTGCTGAATCATAGGGAAGATTGATATGATTGATACTAGATAATTGCTTGATCAATATGAGGGCAATATGACCAAATGTGAAGTAAGCCATCTTCTTCTTGACAGCCTTTCACTATACAACCGGAAGAAACTTGAAAAAATTTAATCTTATCAGATAGGGATTAAATATCAGAGAAAATGTTACTTTTGGGGCTAGAGATAATAAGGCATATTAATGTAATACCACACTTTAATTAACACCTGTTATTTAGCTAATAAACAAACTCATGCATTATTTGTTCTTAAAATATTTTTTTTGCTATAGTACATTAATGAGATGCAAAGCATACAGATTTATACACGTAGATAATTATTATGCAACCTGGTTACCATAGCTTGAATTTAACCTGGTAAGCTGCATCATTAATACAAAGGTAATGCCAGCTCAAGAGGTTTTATCTTTCCTCCCCAGGAGCACTGGGCAACTAATATGTGAACTGATGCTTTCAGGGAACAACTCAAAAGGGTCAGTGTTTTACAAAAGTACAGCACCCCCCCCACCATTTCTCCTTGCAAGAAACATCACTGCTGATTCCCTTTCTAAAACTATCCCTCCAATCTTAATTCATCTGCTTTTTTACTTGATCAGATTCCACTTGGTTATTTGTTGAAATGGAAGGAAATTTTTGTGAATTTTCTTGTACATCTTGTGACTTTCAAGCTCATTTTCAAAAGAGATAGACGTCCATCTTCCGACATAAATCGGTACTTGGACGTCCATCTCTCAGAGACGTCCATGTTAGTATAATCGAAACCCGATTTTGGACGTCTCTAGCAAAAGTCCGTCAAAAAGACGTCCAAATCTCAAGAGGTTGTATCAGAGGTGTGGTGAAGGTGGGACTTGGGCATTCCTAAGACTTGAACGTCTTTGAGCTACAATGGAAAAAAGCAGAGATGTCCAAGACTAAAACTTGGATGTTTTCACCCTGACCTGTTTTTAATACGAATAAGGCACAAAAAGGTGCCCAAAATGACCAGATGACCACTGGAGGGAATCAGGGATGACCTCCTGTTAATCCCCCAGTGGTCACTAACCCCCTCCCACCCTCAAAAAACATTGTTAAAAATATTACGTGCCAGCCTCTATGCCAGCCTCAGATGCCATACTCAGATCCATGACAGCGCATGCAGGTCCCTGGAGCAGTTTTAGTGGGTGCAGTGCACTTCAGACAGGTGGACCCAGGCCCATACCCCCTACCTGTTACATTTGTGGAGGAAACAGCGAGCCCAACAAAACCCACCAGAAACCCTCTGTACCCACATATAGGTGCCCCTTCATCCGTATGGTAGTGGTGTACAGTTGGGGGTAGTGGGCTTTGGGGGGTTGGGGGGGTTGGGGGCTCAGCACAGAAGGTAAGGGAGCTGTGTACCTGAGAGCATTTTATGAAGTCCACTGCAGTGCCCCCTAGGGTGCCTGATTGCTGTCCTGGCATGTTAGTGGGACCAGTGTAGTACAAAGGCTGGCTCCTCCCACGTCCAAATGACTTTTATTTTGACGTTTTAGACAAGTACTAATAGAGTTTAAGATAGCAATTGTAATCCCCTAATCCAAAAAAATATTGAATTTCAGATTATTCCAATTATCAACCTTTTTCAAATCTTTCCTTGCTGCCCAAAGTTGTAGAAAGAGTTTTACTTGGGCAATTAGTCTACTGAGGGGAATTTTCGATATGATCTTCAAATGGAGAAATAAATGTTTATCAGAAATGTTTAAAAACTGAAGTACATAATGGAAGAAAAAAATAAGCATCTTCCAATATTCAAAAATTCAAAAAAAAAAAAATAAAACATTTTGAAAGAGAACATGCTGAAAACTAGATATTTGGAGATAAATGTCTCTGCCAATCGTACAACAGCAGTACTGGTCACCACATCTCAAAAACATGCGGCGATGGCAGGATGTTCCCTCCATATGCAGAACATGCTTACATACCTGTGCATGTGGAAAAACATTTCTCACTGTGCACAGCTATGTCACTGCACAGGGAGCCCAATATCTCAATGCAGAAGTTAGAGCTCCTGGTCCTCCTGTGCCTCAGACAAATACTTAAGCAACACCACCACCATCCTCCACAAGATGTCTCCATGAGGGCATGGAGATCAACAAGGAGAAGCTTGGAAAGATGAGTGTGATGTATTGCCCCCCAGGATCAGAGCACCACTCATGTGCAAACACCATAAATAGGCAGAGTCACATACACTTTGTTGTTGCAATACATGTTATTGCTTTTTTGTTAGAAAGAATAACAAAACATTGCTGAAATCAGAATGTACAGAACATCCAATGGCAACTAATTATAGCCCCCCCCCTCCTCTAACCATGCAATGCTAAAATGAGGTGCGGCACATATCTGGACCCCCCCCCCCCCCACACACACACACATCCTGGCCTATGACATAGAAAAGAATGGGGGAGAGGAGGGAGCCCTCTGGACAGCATCCTCCAGCAACCAATACAAAAGCGCCCAGCATGTCAAACACACCTACCTATCACATTGCAGCCACTATGTCAGGGTAAATAAAACATTAACCCCAAACACCCGTGGTGGGATTGAAACTCATGTCTGCTGCATTTAGGGAACACAATCCTAACCCCTATGCAAAGCATCTGATCAAAGAGTGTTCAAGGAGGAAAGTCCACTGACCACAAAAGGCCATTACAGAATCAGTTGCCCACATATGGTTGTTCTCTCATGCCCCCTAATCCACACTCATGGGATATACAATTGTCAGCTCCAAAGGTCGGTATGCTGCCATGTGAGACATCCATCAAGACCCAAGCTGGGGACCCCTGAAATTTCCACATTATAGTGGGCATCCAACCCTGCTAACGAAACTCCCACCTTCCACCCCCCTGGCATCCCAAAGTATGGGCATGAGTCATGGGATGATGTGCAGCTACCGCCATGACTGAGGACCCTAAAGCAGGTAGCATGAGTACTCCACAGATGTCCCTAAACCTAGGTTTTCCACCTTGATGTCTGGAAATTGCCTTTCTCTTGAGGGTCCCAGCAGAGGTGGCCTCTTGTATGAGGAAAGTCTAAAGAGTTTAGAGCTCTTCAGCTTGGAAGAGAGACAGATGAGATGAGGCATGATTGAGGTCTACAAAATCCTGAGTGGTGTAGAACGAGTAGAAGTGAATCGATTTTTTACTTGTTCCAAAAGTACAAAGATTAGGAGACACTCAAGGAAGTTACATGGAAATATTTTTAGAACAAATGGGAAGAAATATTTTTTCACTCAAAGAATAGTTAAGGTGTGGAACTTGTTGCTGGAGGTTGTGGTAACAGCAGTTAACATATCTGGGTTTAATAAAGGTTTGGACAAGTTACTGTAGGAAAACCCTATAGTCTCCTGTTGAGACAAACATGGGGAAGCTACTGGTTGCCCTGGGATTCAGAGCTCTATAAAAATGTGAATCTCGGGATTTTCAACTGTCCACATCCATGAACTCTTATGGCACCCCAAAAAAAGACCACAAGCAGGTAATGCAATTTCAGTGATGGTGAGATTGAGCTCCTTGTCAAGGAGATCATGGCACGCTATCACAATGTCTTTGCTCCCAAGGGGCAAGCTATATGTGCTTATACAAAGGAAAAATAATGGGTCACCACATGTGACAAGCTTAATGCAGTATAACATGCACATAGATCTATAGAGGACATCAAAAGAAAACGGAGGCAGCTGTAGAGGTTTGTGAGACACAAGGCTAACCCTACCAGATGTGGATACTGTGAACCTCACCCCTATGATGTGCATGGTGCACAGGATTCTAAACTAGGAGGGCATCCATGGCCTAGGAAGCCAGGACACCTCTGCACAGTCTGGGGTGTCAGGTAAGTTTTGGCAAACAAATCTGTACTAGCTGTTCTCTCATTGATAGCATTCCCATGTGTAGTACAGGTCCTCAGGTAGGTGAGGATGTGGTAAGAAGGCACACAAGAGTAAGGCTGAAGGACTGGTTATCAGAGGCCATATCAACAATTCAACATGGAGTACAGGTTAGTGGGCAGTTTTGGAGTCACTCAGCTTGCTGGGTAGAGGGCCCCCCTGTATGATAGTTCTTTCCCCACCTCCACCTAGGCCCATCATCAACCAGTGTCTATTCCTGCTTTCTTTGCCTCTGTGTTCCTCCAACCGTGTCCTCCATACAACTTCCACAATCCATCTTTCTGTACCCACCTGGTTGTGAGACTGTCCAGCACTCTGGCCTCTAAGGTACACAGTGCACCATTCCCCTTGGCTTCAGCTGTGTTGGATATAGAAGCCTACATCTTTGTATTGCATTACAATGCCATTCCTCATCAGCTGTGGTCTAGAAGTGCACATGGAGGTGTATGCTCAAGAAGGATGCAGCAGACTGCCAGGTTAGCAAGTGCAACAGACATATTTCCTTTACTTTCCCTATGTAGGCAAGGACATTGAGACCGATGGAGCCTAGAACTAGCAACCAGGTGGCAGCACAGGCACATCTGGAGGAGGAGGAGGGTGAATCAGTGACTGCTGAGCATTCACAGGAGGGCTCTGTGGGAGAGGAAAAACATGCTGAGGACAACAGCCATGAGTAGCCTGCAGGGGATGAAGAGCAGGTGAAATTAGTGCAGGAGGGAGGCAAAGGAGGCAGATGAGGAGCCACAGCCAGCCCATATGGCACCCAACCACTATATGGAACAGGTGCTACAGCTGGCCAACAAATTGCTGGTGCAGAATTTGCAGCTGGCAAACTACTGGCAGCAGAAGCTACAGCTGCTGTCGAAGGGGCTCTATGTACAGCAGGAATGTGGGCAGGCGGTCATTTAGACTATTGTAATTCTCTTTACCAAAGATTGCCTAAGAATAGTCTAAATAGACTTCAATTATTATAGAATACTGCAGCCAAATTGGTGGCAGGAAAGAAAAACTTTGCTCTTAATCTATGCTGAGCATGATCCATGTAATTCCCTGTCAGTTCCAGGTGTTGCCAAAATTGAGTGAGTAACTCAGCATATTGGAAAAATAATAATGAGTCTCAAACATAGGAAAAAAAATCATGCATTCTCTGGATAAAAGTGAGATGAGTATGATTTCTTTTAATATATGCTCATTTGCATGCAATTCACCTCTATTGAGCCACCCGAACAGGCTGACTTCCAGTGAATTGCAGGCATTTTTAATTGGCTCTCTGACCCACAGAGCTATTCACCTGTGAACAGCTGCCAATTGCAGAATATGTGAATCAATCCTGTAGTTCTTTCATAAATGTCATCCTATTTTTGTTCTGAGAGGCAAAACTGTGGGGCTCTCTTCCATTGATAAAGTTAGGGACCATTTGGCTAATGTTAAATGAAAGGATTTATAGAGCAGAAATGAGAGCCCCCGTACTACATTTGTTCAAGAAAATATTCTCAGAGATTTATGCCTTATCATTTCCTTTGTGACTTTACTATTATACATAATTGGCCATCTGGAGGTAAGCATAGTAATTGTTTTGCTTGAGTTTATAAGTATAAATCAGAACTCCAAGTGATGTTATAAGTATAAATTAGGACTCCAAGTCCTCTTCTTCTACTGAAAACTTCAGATTGCATTCCTATAAAATATTTAATTGCTTATTAATATTGTAATGAGCTTGCTTCTTTGTATAAAAGCTGATTGAATCTGAACATCTACAGCATTATAACATCACCACAAGGGAAAGGCGGGGAGCCTGGAAAGTGTGAGTGGTCTTGAAATATCAGAAGCATGTTTGAAGGCATAGGCTGTGAGAGAGAGAAGAGAGTGGAAGTTTGACGATTATGTGGGTAGGTACTTTGTGGAAGGAGACTGAGCCTTGGTAATTAGGGGAAGGACTCAGATATATGGGGGGGGGGGGGGGAAGGAGAGCAAATAATCCTCAGTTAGTCAGGAAAAAAGGAAGGGGGAACTTAGCAATTATTAGTAGGAGCTGAATAAGCAGAGACTGAATCAAAGTGAGAGACAACTCCAACAACTTGGATTTTCTATGAGGTTCCCAGGTAGTTTATGCCTTATGAAATACCAACAGGTTCTTGCTTCATAATGGAGTTGGGAGTCCCTAATTTCAATGAGCCTATGGCTCCATAATTTCTTCTTTTCTTCCTGTGTCTATAGGGAAATTGTAGTATCGTAAAGGTTTGTCAGACCTGTGAGTTCTTGTATCAAGTAGAGCGCTGCTGAGCCCGGTACTTGGACCAGGTTCTGCTTCGCAGCCAGACAACCCCAGGTTTCACCTGCGCTGACCGCTGTTCCCCAGAGGTTGAGCCCCTAGGTGCGGACGGCCTGCAGGGCTTACAAGATGGAGCAGGAAGTGGGGTGATGAATGTAACGGCCAGATAGGCAGCAGGTCAAGAGAGTGATCCAGGTACAGGCAGAGTCAGTAGGCAGGCAGCAGGTCAAGAGAGTAATCCAGGTACAGGCAGAGTCAGTAGGCAGGCAGCAGACACGAGAGTAATCCTGGTACAGGCAGAGTAAGCAATGAAGAACAAAGTAGAGGAGAAGCACACCAATGAGCAAGTAACATCTATCAAAGTAGAAGCCAAAGCAAGGTGTCTAGGGAGAGCTCAGCTGATAAAGTGCTGGCGTCTGACATCAGCAGGGAGAAGGGGCACAGCCATAGGACAAGAGCAGGGGAAGGAGGAACCAGAAGACCAATAGGACAGAAGCAAGGGAAGCCAGGCAGAGGAAGAGCAGACCCAGGTGGGTGGAAGCAAAACAATCAAGGGGCCTAGAAGCCAGGCAGAGAGAGAGCAGAGCCAGGTGCATGGAAGCAAAGCAATCAAGGAGCCTGCAGCCAGAAAAGAACTACAAACACATGACTCAGGGCTGTGCCAGTCAAGTGTGCATGTCGATGGGACCCTGCGCAGCCCGAGGATGCCGCTTGCATTGAGGTAGGGGACATGAGAAGGTTAGAGTACACAATACACGTGCATAGACTGTCTCCACAAGTGCCTCCTCCTCCTTCACCTGTGATACACTTCTAGTTTAGCAAAGAAGTGCTTTGAAGAGGAGACAGAGCCAGTGAATGTGTATTCGATACTCCTAGCCCCATAGTACTGCAACTGGTTGACATGTGAATGTCATAAAAATATGAACAATGAGAGACTATAGGTAAGGGCTAAGGATATTAGCAGGTAGACAGATCAGGACTAGGATTTATAAGAATGAGGATCTAAGTACAAGGATATGAGATTGGGAGTTGTGAGGGATTTTACAAGACAGGTGTGAAAGAAACTGGGAATATGAGTAGAGATATTTGGGACAGAAAACTAGGAGTGCTATCAGGGATATGATACAAGGCTGGAGATGTGACTTGAAGATTGTGAGGTGGGCTGAATGAATTAGCAGAATGTGTGAGATAGGGGATGTGGGGGTAGTCAAGGGACAAGGGATAGAGGGTGGGTTGGTGGGATCAGAGGTATGAATAACCTGGAGGTCTTGTAGGAAATACAAGGTAGTGGAATGAGACTGTGGTGGGAAAGGGTTCAGAAAACAGAGGAATTGGACACCATTGTAGTAGAGTTGAGAGGGTGCAAAAACAGACTGAGGAAAAAGTGAGAAACAGAGAGATAATTGGAAACTAGATATGAAATAATAACAAAAGTGGCTTGATGTATAAAAAGTGGTGAACAATGGGGAATTAACTGGGGCTGATGAGAGGATGACAGAGGAAAGCAAATGGAGATTAGAAAGGAGTGGAAATGAGGGAGTAAGGAGTGAGAAAAAAGAGAGAGAAACATGAGGCTTGGAAGGAGTGGGGAAATAGAAAGATTGATGAAGTGGTGAGAGAGAAGGTGAGTGAGCTGGTTAGAGAAAAAGTGGGAGATGGACAGCTATTAGGTAGGCAATAAATTGAAAGATGGAGAGTGAGAAGTGGAAGAGGCAGTAAGAGACAAAGGGCCCTGTTTACTAAGCCACACTGTAGGCGCACTATTGTTTTTAGCATGCACTAAAAATTCGCGCACACTAATGGTAGAGACACCCATAGGAATATATGGGCCTCTCTAATGTTAGTGCATGCTAAAAGCACTAGCACACCTTAGTAATCTGGGTCCAAACATATAAGAGGGAGAATATGACAGAAAAAAATAAAAAGTAGGGAGGAATGGTGGAGACTGAAAGGTGAAAGATGTAGAAAATGCCAAGGTAAAGATATGAGGATGGAGAATGGCATATGAAAGTGCTAAGTAGTGCTGCATGCAAAAACAAAATGCATGGGATGATGTAATAGAAGTGGGCATGGCATATAGAAATATCATTTTGCCTTTCCTCTCTCCATAGACCCACCCCCACTCAACCAAATACTTCTGTTTGGAAATCCATTGTTCATATTTGTATGATCAGTATTTAAGAGAAGGGGGCCTATAAAGCACAGACAAAACAACCAGCATCATTTCTTCTTACTGTCAGGTAGATAGGAATGAAATTTAGTGTTGGTTTGTCTATCATTAGTCAGATCATGGAAATATTTACTTATAGAAAGAATACTCAACTAGAGACAATGAATGATAAACGATTGTATGTTTTCTTTTCTTTTGATTTGACTTTTAAAAGACTTTCATACCATGTAATTAATTGGCTAACTAGGGAAATCAGCTGCAGAAATAAGTGCAGCTAAAACAGTTTTTCTTACTATATGATAATAGTTAGAAAATCATTTTTGAATACTACTAAACCATGGATGAGAAACTACCAATTACTTAGTCCTCTGAGAATCTCTTGCAGGAAAAAAAGTACAAGAAATATCATACAATGAGATAATAAAAACACTGAATATATTACTCAAGCCTAGGCCTATGTGTTTTTGGTAACTTTAGTTAGAAGAACTGAGTTCCAATTAAGTCAGTGTGTACCAGTTTAAATAGTTTCCATACTGAAAAAAAGTGGGTGGTTGTATGAGATAGCAGAGCTGTAAAATCTTAAAGGGGCCCTTTTACTAAAACTTAGCATGTGCCAAACACAATTAACGTATGTTAAATGCTAAGAAGCCCACAGCTATAAAATGGGCTTCTTAACATTTACCATGTGCTAATTCCGTTAGCACACACTAAGGTTTAGTAAAGGACCCCAAAGTGAATAACTGTGTATGCACATAGAAATTATGAAATAGCAGGTTGAAATAATTCTTTGGTGCAGCAGAACCTTTCCTAAACTGATTTAAAAAAAGTGATGTTAGCAGATAGAAAGGATGCCAATGCACTGTAATTCAACCACTTTGTAACACAGTTCAATTGTAGCTTTGAAAAGAAGTATGTTACATGAAAGAAGTATGTTACATGAATCATTTGCACTGCAGGAGACAGAAATATGTGGACAAGGTCATACTAAGAACAGAAATTAGAGATGTAGAACTTTTCACTGTACTGAAATCGTGAGCACTCCATTCTTATTCTGAATATTAGTTAACTCACAAATTATTTTCTCTCTCTTTCTTTATTTCGCTCACAGAGGAGAGGTCAAGACTGTCCCACACCAATCCTCAAGGGCAGTAAACTGATGATTTTCAGAATGCAATGAATATTTTAAGATATATTTGCATGCAATAGAGACAGGACATGAAAATATTTCTTATGAATGTTTATTAGAAATATTTTGAAACCAGAATAGTGTGTGGGCCACAAGGACTGGAGAATTATAGAACAGTTATATTAGGTAGACCCAGTTGCATCTACACACGCCAATAACATGTTTTCAGTCTACCAACCACCCTCGTTGTAGGCACACAGGGGCCCTTTTGCACCCGGTGGTAATTCCAAGTTTGGTATGCGCCGAATCCCGCAGTAGAAAAAGAATTTTCTACCGTGGAGGTGTTCCCGGCAGTAATCAGCAGTTGGCATGTGCTGCATGGTTACCACACAGGTAGCGCATGAGCTATTTGACCGCTAGGTCAATGGGTGGCAGTAAGGGCTTAGGCCATAAATAGGTACACACTAGTTTTAATTTCAGTGCACGCCCACTTCTCTGCCCATTAAAAAAGCCCTTTTCCTAGCCAAGGTAAAAAAATGGCCCAGTGCATGCCCAAAACACACACCCACACTACCACAGGACACTTTTTACCATAGCTTAGTAAAAGGATCACACAGTTTTTCTCACACTAGAAAGCTATTACTCATATTATTGCAGTTGTCATGAAAAGAATTGTGTACCCCTGTTGTAGTAGACAAACAGGTACTTAGAAAATAAGTTATTTAAATTATTGAGTTCCACAGGTTGTTTGGCTTAGTGGTTCACCAAATTGCCAGGGGCTAGGATTCTGCAGTGTATCTCAAAGTCAAGTGGATCACAGTGGAATGTGCATAACTTTGTACAGTTGTTAAGGGTCTGTGCATCATTATGTTATTTCTTTGGATGAATGTTATCTATATCTATTTTTTTTCGATGTATGTGCCTAATATGGTGAAAATTTGAATCAAAAGAGAATCCACAAACATGGAGAACTCAGGTGCCATGTGGTAACTCAGAAATCTGTGCATCCTATAAATGTTTTGAAGGAACATGTTATAGGCAGAGAGTAGATGTTCCTGCACTAACCAGTTATCATAGCTATAGGTTTCCTGGTGTTGCTGTAATTCTTGACCAACCTTTCATTCAGCAAGTAGCCTGTTTTGCCCGCTTTAGATATATCAAACATGAAGCTGGGATCATTTCTCCTCTTTACCAAATCTCAGATAAACTTCATAAAGACCGTGAAAGGAGGAAACTTCTTTTGGTGATCCTCTTTATAGTTGGTGCCTTCTCATGACCATTTTTCTCTTATGTCATATGGCAGCTTTGATATAATCTCTTTTATGCCCCAAGCTGTATCTAAGTAGTACAGGCCAGGAAGGTTCAGATCAGCATTGAGTGTTTCCAGTTCCTGGAGGAGATCTAATTCCTGTAACTTGTCATTATCTCTATTTGTCACCTTTTGATCACTGCTTATTTTTTCATCAGTGCCTGTTAGATAGCTTCTTGGCTGCCATAGCACCGGTCAAGTCTCTTCCACATTTTTTCCAAACCTCTTGTGGGGTCATGCAAATATGCATCTGATAATCTCTTTAAACAATTGGCTGACTCAGTTCCAAGCACTTTATCAACAGGTCCTTCTCTTGCACTGGAAATTTGAACAAATGTAATATCAACATGCATTTGCTGGCATATACCAACATGTATGTGCCATCATACCAGAGCAGTAACTGCATTCTTGAACTAACAGTTTGTGCTAATTTACATGCAAATTGTTTAATGCACTTAGGGGACACTTTTCATGCAGCAATAAAATGGTCACATTTCTATATTTTTCTTTAATGGCCACACACTAATTTCCTGACTAGCATGTGGCCATTACCGTGGGAGCCCTTATGACACCTATTTTGTAGTTGCTAAGGGCTCCCATGCTAAGCCCAGAGTAATCGGGCAGCGGGCAGCAATGTACCCACGCTATCAGATTAGCATAGTGTATGCCTACTTTCCACCCATAGTCACGCCTCCCGCACTGAAAAATAAATATTTTTCAGCATGGGATTAGCACTGATGGGCTCACTACCAGGGGACATGCTATACTTTTTGCCGCACAGTAGGCATGCGCTAGTGCTTAATGAAACTACCTTTAAAGGAAACAGGACTCTTTGTGGGGCTTTTCCCTGTATTAAAAAAAAAAATCCATCTCTACTAATAGATGGATTTGTTTGTGTTTTATATTTTAATTTGCAGCAGTACTGCCTCCTTATTAAAGGAGATGTTTAGCTTTCATAATACTACCAAAGCCATATGAATAAATTATTTGCAACATTAGCCTGTATGCATGGTTTTCTGGATCACACACAAAAACTGCCCTCAAATAAAGTTTCCTTTTTCCTACATAACTCCAATCCATCGAAATAAAGCTGGAAAGTAATGAAAGCAAGCTAAAAAGTGCAGCTACATGAAGGTTAAAGTTGATGGATTCAAGTCTTTATTAATTTTACATACTATATACAGCATATGTGGTCTAGACACTGTGTACCTGAATTTCTTAACGTGGGAAGAGTCAGACATGCAAGCAAATTTGTATCTACAGAATAGTGCAGGCCTCAGGATACCTGAGCAGATTTATAATCTTCATTTTTTTTCCAATGAATAGTTTTCAATATCCTCCTTATTCTTCTGTATCATAAATTGAAATGCCTAAGAAGAGCTTTTGAAAAGGCATTTAAACATTTTTCAACCTCTTTTATTATTCCTGCTATATGTTGCTTAAAATATTTGAGGTCAAAAACTGGGATGGTCAATTTCTGTTGTTGAATCCCATTTATCCCCTTTCTCCCTTAATCCTGATCTCTGCCACTCTGTATTCCCTTCAAGCACTGCTGTGAAAGATGATAAACTGATAGTGGAGATGTTTAGCAGTTTATCCCTTTGCAGCCTTATATTTTCCAGTACACAATATACTGTAAGAGTTTATAGGTGGAATAAAGAGCTTTTGCAGTAGATAATTACAATGCTTAAGTGCTTTACCCTTTTACCAAATGCAGTACATTTTTGAATAGATTGTAATCCCATTCATACTCCGGCTTTTGGAATATTTAACAAATTTTAACAACTACAAATCATCATGTAAAATATAACTGAATTAGAGTTTGCACAATAAAATTACTCCATTTTTCAGTAAGGAATATATTTCCTGATATAATTCAAGCATAAATTTCCATCTGCCAAATATTCTTTAACTTAATGGAGTACATAGAATTTCCTTTATTGATTAATTTTGAATTTACGACAATCATGTTTTAATACGGGCTAAGTGAAACCATACTCAGTCTAATGCAGAAGATTCATGGGTGTTCTTAAAAGCTTTTTTTGCAACATACTAAACAGTATATTAAAATAAAACATTTGATTTTGCATAGTTGTAAGTCAAATATTTTGTAACCATATAAGGTGGAAGTTATCAACGTGGCTACCATTAAGATGTTTTACTTTATCATTAACCTCAGTTATTAGTAGCTAGGTCTCATTGCATAAAATGGGACCTGTGTTAAAATAGCACAAGCTATGTGAAGTTATCAAGCTGCATGACTTAAAGGGCACTAATGTGGGTTGTTTTGCCCTAACACAGTGCAATTTAACCCCCCTGTTTACAAAAACAACTGCCGATGCGCTAATGTCGACACAGCCCATTCACTGTGAATGGTAAGCCACTGTGGGTTACATAGCAATGAGGTGTAAACCATGCAAATGCATGCATGCATGCTTATGTTTATTAAAATGATAGTGGGAGATTAAAATGGACATACTCATCAGAGATCAAAATGGACATACTCATCAGAGTCTGGGGGATGGACTTCAATCACATGTGTATGTGTTTAAACATTTGTTTTCTACATTTTACAGATTGGCACATCAAGAGAAAAACTTTTCAAAAATGGCATAAAGTGGCATTTGGACTTTTTTCTTTGAAAAACACCCAGATTGTGATTTTCAAAACTTGGATTTGAGACATTTTTCTCTTCTGTGCATCCAAATCACAAAGGGGAATGTTGGAGGCACGCTGGAGATGGGATTTGGATGTTTCCAAACGTGGACATTTTTCTACCATAATGGAACAAAGCAAAAGCATCTGGGGCTAAAAGTTAGATGTTTTAGTCTAGACCTGTTTCAACCATGACTAAGTCACAAAAAGATGCCCTAAATGACCAGATGACCACTGTAGGGATTAAGACATGGCCCCCTCTTTACTACCACAGTGGTTACTAACCCTCCTCCAACCCCTCCAAAGATGTAAAAGAAACAGTACATACCAGCCTCTATGACAGCTTCAGATATTATGGCCAATCCTATTACAGTAGCAAGCAGGTCACTGAGTAGCCCAAAATGGCTGTCCAGGTTTGTATAGATTTGATGGATATTGTATAGATGTATTTCTAAGTACAATCCAGGATGTTTTGGAAGGTAGTAGCAAGCCTTTTAGGACCTAGAAAGTTGATGTACCCATTTTTAGTCGTAGTTGGGAATTAAAGTGTATAAAATTATTTACATAGAGATTGGATGTAGTGAAGTGGGCGAACATGGGTGATACTGCTGGTAGTCTCCAGGAAGGCAGTTTTTCTGTGATGGATTTATTTGGATAATGGGGCCAACTTGCATTATTGCAGGTTGGACTTTATGAGTTTAATTGTTATCAGCTAAAACTAGGGTGACATAATCTAGTTTCAATAAATATTACTCTGAGGGAATTACACTGTGGTATTGTATTGATGTTTGAGTTGATGTTACTAAAGCTGCAACCAATTTTGGCACTTCCTATTAGTGTAATACTTTATTTGTTAAGGTATATGACTGTTGAATAAGACGTGGTAAAAGTACCTAAGTAATCAATTGCATCTGTTAAAGCAAGTGTAAAATGTCAAACTAGGAATGAACCACTGCTGAATTTCTTTATCAAAATGTAGAACCTACAAAAAATATTGAAAGGCTAATTTTGAAAACATTTACATGGACAAATAGGTGATTTCCTACACATAAAGAACCTTTAACATTTTAACATCCTCCCCCCCCCCCCCCCCCATACTGCCTGGTGCACTGAGGGAAGACAGATATGAAGTTTGGCCAGGGAAAGGAAAGATGGTTTTGGAATTTAATTTTGAAATCACCACATATGCCTTTATACAGTTAATTTACATCTGATTCCAAGTAAATGTAAAATGCTTTTTAGTTTTGAAATACTGTGCTCTGTTGGCACAAACTTTGAAAGGGAAGCTCCACATGAAAATTGCCTTTTGAAAAATAGTTTTGTAGGATTAGAATTATAGTTGGGCCTGTAAACCATGTAGATGGTCTCAAAATTCTGGTCTGAAAGAAGAATATAACACAAAGGAAAGGATCCTCAGGAGCTTAACCGAGATTGGATAGCAGAGCCGGTAGTGGGAGGCGGGGCTGGAGGTTGGGAGGCGGGGATAGTGCGGGGCAGACTTATACGGTCTGTGCCAGAGCCAGTGGTGGGAGGCGGGACTGGAGGTTGGGAGGCAGGGATAGCGCTGGGCAGACTTATACGTTCTGTGCCAGAGCCGGTGGTGGGAGGCGGGGATAGTGCTGGGCAGACTTATACGGTCTATGCCAGAGCCGGTGGTTGGGAGGCGGGGCTAGTGCTGGGCAGACTTATACGGTCTGTGCCCTGAAGAGCACAGGTACAAATCAAAGTAGGGTATACACAAAAGTAGTACACATGAGTTGTCTTGTTGGGCAGACTGGATGGACCGTGCAGGTCTTTTTCTGCCGTCATCTACTATGTTACAATGTATGTTACTATGTTGTCTATCCCTTTGGAGAGGGCAATTTAAAAAGTAATTTATTGGGATAAATATGCTGTTTTAAAATTGTCCACTCTTTACTCTGCTAAAGGTAAATATATATACAGACGATGATACATATTCCTTTATTAGCCTGGTGTGCTTGGGGTGGCATATGATCAGAGGAGGCAATAATATGAGAAGAATGACTCTACAAGCTGCTGTCTAATGTTAGGCACCAAATATATATGCAGATAACAGAATATTGAATATATTCAATATATATACCTGCATATAGCCTCAGCACCAATAATTGGCATATATATGTGTGTAAATGCTAGGTACTATTCTATAAAGTATGCACCAAAATTTGCTTAGTGCATAACTGTAAGGAGGCAGTGGGCAGAACCACATAAAGCACACACATTATAATTGTCTTTGTGGAGTTGTCTCCACCGATGTCTTAGACCTGTGTTCTTCAATGAAAGGCCTGGGGGCCAATGGTGGCTCCCTAGAGACCTCTGAAGCAGCTCCCATTGTCTTTCTGTTTTTTTTTCTTGTACTCTGCCTCTCTACTCAAGCTCAGAACAGAATAGGGAAAGTGGAGGGGAGAAGATCCATATTCTTGAAGGACCGGGCATTTCTCGATAGACACACGAAAATGCATTTGGAAATACTCACAACCTTGAGGATACTGCCCCCCCCCACCCCCATGAATTTTGAAGGTGGACTGGTGGGCATGGATGTCATTGACACATACTGGTGAACAGTGTCATGGCCCTGGATGAGAAGATATTTACTACTTCTACTACTACTACTACTAATAATAATCATTTCTATAGCACTTCTAGACGTATGCAGAGATGTACACATTATATGCAGGTACTTTCTCTGTCCCTAGAGGGCTCACAATCTAAGTTTTTGTACCTGAGGCAATGGAGGGTTAAGTGACTTGCCCAAGATCACAAGGAGCTGCAGTGGGAAGGCAGTTTTTATGTGATGGATTTATTTGGACTGGCATCTCTACTTGAGCTCATTAGAATCCAAAGTGACCCCAGCTTAAAAGGAAGGCCACTGTTTTGGTTGCTCCCACTGCATATAGCTGGTACATACCTGTGTATTCCTTCCTGTATTTTAGAAAAGGCTCTATGTCAGCAGATCCTTTTCTAAAATACTACCGGAATTGCACATGTCCAAAACTGGAAGTCTCAATTCCACATCTATGTTGTAAAATAGAGCAGCAAAAAACAACACTGAGTACCTAATACCATATCAAAAACAAAATATACCTGAGGGTAATTCTATGAAGTTGGTGCATGCTGAGGGCCAAATATATAACAAGACCTTGGTGCTAAGATGTTTTCAGAATGAAGTTTTGGCACCCAGCATAAATTCCAGTGCAGTAGTCTATATGAGATAGGACCAACCAGTGAGTGAGGGTATGGAAGAGCTCCCTCGGGAGGAACTGTCTGATATGTCTCAATCTCCACATTGAGTGGAACATTCATTTATTATCTGTATTGTTTAATCACACCACACAAGGTCAGGCATGAGGCTGCATCAGGAAAGCTCACTGCCATTGTGCATGTAACATCATTATTTCTGTTATGTTTTTATATATTTAAGTCTCCTAATTTTCATTTATCATCTCACAATCTTATCCAGCATTTGACACTATCCTAAAAAAAAGATAGTGAAAGGCATGATTAGCTGATTGACTTATTAGTTCTTTCCTTGTTGATAATTTGGCCAAACGCCTACCAAATTTTGATTTGCTATGCCTTAAAGAGAAGCCACAAAACTACTTTTAGACAATTGTCAGTCAAATTTCAATCAGCTATGTCATATGCTAAGAAGAAAAAAATCATTAATTTTGTTAGCTCATGATTTCTCTGTGGTATCATCATATTACTGGCAGGGCAAGACACCAGGTATCTGACACCATAGGAAAACCATCAGCCATATACTCCTGCCCAGTGGGTCTTTGAGCATCCGCATATATGTTTAAAAACTTGCTGCTGACAGCAACTTTAAAGGGATGCATTGTCACAATCTTTGTTGGCTGTATTAACACTGTACTACTACCCTTGATACCTGTTGCTGTAGGCAGAACTGTAGACTGTTTAGTGGTATGGCTGGCCCTGGTTGCTGGTAATGTTATGTCTCCAGAACTGTCTCTTCATTAGCCCATGTGGATGTTTAGCCATCTCTCTCGTAAGATTATAACTCTGATATTATCTATGTATCAGATTAAGGTTAAGCTTGATCACAAATGATAGCTGAAACTGTTTTTTTCATAATACGTATGTATTTGTACATTTCCTAATTCATGGTGAGAGTAATTTTTGTTTTATATTATATGTACATATGTTTCATCTTAAATATGGTGTCGTATCTCAAAATGTTTTTAAATCATGCCTTACTACAAATTGTACATTTGATAATAAGAGAATTATAAAAAGACCTGAAACCTGTTATCTATTTGGACCTGTGGTGCCCCTTTCAGCCTGAATGTGAAACCAGAGGACATCTTTTGATCACCTAAGTTGTTAGTCTGGATGAACTGATAAAAGCTTAGATTCACTGTTCTAAACAATGTTTTGAAAGACGCGGTGTGATCCTTTCTATCTGTCTCAGAAAACATGGTATTGATTGATTAAACATGCTGGGCAAAGATACATTCAGGATTGAGTAAGCCACCCAGGTTCCTTATCTTCTTCTAGGTTTCAATTGACATTCATTAAAATAATTTGATCATGTTTGTAGTGCTCTTTATTTGATGTTGTGTGCCCACCAATATATTTCTTTTCTTTGCATATAGTTAGTGGGATATGCTGCTCAACCATTATTTAATGTCAAACTACTTACTTAGAGCAAGCAAAATGAATGTTAAGGACTCTAAAGACAGGAAAAATTAAAATCAGTAAAGAAATATTGACCATTATTAAACATATCCACATGTAAATAGCAGCATTTAGGATGGAAAACAAACCAGCAGATCAGTATAATATCCAAAAAAGACTTTATTGAGGATACCGTGTATGAAACAAATGCCCAACACAGGCCGTGTTTCGCCCAACAATAGGGCTGCGTCAGGGGCTAGTCTGTATCTTTCTTAAATAAGATCGCTATCAAATTATATGTAAAAACAAGAATATAAGGAATCTTCTTCATAAAAAACCAGCATGAGCAGCATAAAATAGAATATCCCTGGGTAGAAAGGTGTGGTAGCCGTGCTAGTCCACTTTATAAACCATAAAGTTGTATTGCTCTGTTTGTCACCCTCTTCTCACCTATCCACCCACATCCTGTTAGTCTTTTTGGATATTATACTGATCTGCTGGTTTGTTTTCCACGTTGGATTTTGCAGATCGTTTGCCTTGCTGCTTTCTGGAATAGCAGCATTTACGCATGTCTATCACATACACATGTAAATACCAATTTCAGAAAGCTGCTATATACTATGGAGATCCACACCATGTGGAAATAGTTTGGGTGAGACTCAGATATACATGTATATTCTCCATTTTACAGGGAATACATGTGTATGAAGAAAAACTTCCATACTAGGATTTACAACAGCTCAAAGGCTTGCATAGGTTTTTTTAAGAAGTGCTTGTTTTGAAAAAATGTTGCTCCCATGGCATGTGCCAGCAAATGTGGATGCATTCCTGCACGTACCGTATTTTGGAAAATACTCTGTCAGCGGATCCTTTTTAAAATACCACTGAAATAGAGTAAAGTCTCAATTCCAGTTTCCACAATCTTTATTACAAACCTGTCTGGCTGTTGAGCTCCCAGTTAACGGTCGGTCAGTTGTTGCTTTGCTTCAGAAGATCTTGTGCTGCTTTGGTGTTGCCAGACGGATTCGGTGGTATCATTGGGTTGGAAAGTAGTTACTACTACTACTACTATTTAGCATTTCGATAGAGCTACAAGGCGTACGCAGCGCTGCACAAACATAGAAGAAAGGCAGTCCCTGCTGAAAGAGCTTACAATCTAATAGACAAAAAATAAAGTAAGCAAATCAAATCAATTAATGTGTACAGGAAGGAGGAGAGGAGGGTAGGTGGATGCGAGTGGTTACAAGTGGTTACGAGTCAAAAGCAATGTTAAAGAGGTGGGCTTTCAGTCTAGATTTAAAGGTGGCCAAGGATGGGGCAAGAACTCAGAAACTGTAACCCATATAGTTAGTGAAGGAACCTTATGAATTTATGTCAGGGGGAAAAAAGAGAGGCACATTTTTTATGTAAACCTCCACTACCCAAACTGCAAAATACTTAAATACAAAGCAACCTATGCGTCCAGCTTCTCCTAAATAAGCACACAATTATGGAACACACTGCCAAAAGTTGTGAAGACAACCTGCGACCACCTAAACTTCAGGAAATCGTTAAAAACTTGCCTGTTCAAAAAGGCATACCCCGCCGACCCAACATAAATGTGTGCACTCTGCAACACAACATAATCAAAGCTTGTAATGGACACTACATAATCTTTCCTCTCCTTGATCCCCACTGTAACTGAAACATATGTTCCTTACTCAACCACAATACCATCTGTATTTGTTTCTTTATCGGACATGGTGAACATCTCTACGCTACTATGTAAGCCACATTCACCCTGCAAATAGGTGGGAAAATGTGGGATTCAAATGTAATAAATTAATAAATAAATAACTGGTTGTCCTCCCATAAATTCTAGACAACCATTCAAAGACAATAGCTTCCTGGGTAACTGGGCACCCATTACGTTTTTCACTTACATCAAATCAAAGAGGAACTTCACTGACTCCAGATGATTAATTCAAGTATTTAGTGTTCATCTGGATTACAAACTGGATTTTGAAGCTCAGGTGTCCTTGGTATTTAGGTCTGGTTTCTTTGTGCTTTGGCGTATATGATCTATTCATTCATACGTAGATGTTGCAACTTGTGCAATACTTCTCTGTTCACTGGTTACATCCTGCCTGTATTACTGCAATAGCACATACTCTGGTGTTTCCTCAGCTCTCATAAAACTACTACTACTACTACTACTTAACACTTCTAAAGCGCTACTAGGGTTACGCAGCGCTGTACAATTTAACATAAAGGACAGTCCCTGCTCAAAGAGCTTACAATCTAAAGGACAAGTGAACAGTCAGTCCGATAGGGGCAGTCAAATTGGGGCAGTCTGGATTTCCTGAAAGGTGAGAGTTAGGTGCTGAAAGCAGCATTGAAGAGGTGGGCTTTAAGCAAAGACTTGAAGATAGGCAGGGAGGGGGCTTGGCGTAAGTGCTCAGGAAGGTTGTTCCAGGCATAGGGTGAGGCGAGGCAGAATGAGCAGAGCCTAGAGTTGGCGGTGGTGGAGAAGGGTACTGAGAGGAGGGATTTGTCCTGTGAACGGAGGTTTCGGGCGGGAACGTAAGGGGAGATGAGGGTAGAGAGGTAGTGAGGGGCAGCAGACTGAGTGCATTTGTAGGTAAGAAGGAGAAGCTTGAACTGAATATGGTATCTGATTGAAAGCCAGTGAAGTGATCTGAGGAGAGGGGTGATATGAGTATATCGGTTCTGGCGGAATATAAGACGTGCAGCAGAGTTCTGAACAGATTGAAGGGGGGATAGATGGCTAAGTGGGAGGCCGGTGAGGTGTAGGTTGCAGTAGTCAAGGCGAGAGATAATGAGAGTGTGGACGAGAGTTCGGGTGGTGTGTTCAGAGAGGAAAGGGCGTATTTTGCTGATGTTGAAAAGGAAGAAGCGACAGGTCTTGGCTATCTGCTGGATATGCGCGGAGAAGGAGAGGGAGGAGTCGAAGATGACTCCGAGGTTGCGGGCAGATGAGACGGAGAGGATGAGGGTGTTATCAACTGAGATAGAAAGTGGAGGAAGAGGAGAAGTGGGTTTTGGTGGAAAGACGATGAGCTCGGTCTTGGACATGTTCAGTTTCAGGTGGCGGTTGGACATCTAGGCAGCAATGTCCGATAAGCAGGCCAATACCTTTGCCTGGGTCTCCGCGGTGATGTCTGGTGTGGAAAGATACAGCTGGGTGTCATCAGCATAGAGATGATACTGGAAGCCATGAGATGAGATCAGGGAGCCCAGGAAAGAGGTGTAGATTGAGAAGAGAAGGGGTCCAAGGACAGATCCCTGGGGAACACCAACAGATAGCGGGATGGGGGTGGAGGAAGATCCATGAGAGTGAACTCTGAAGGTGTGGTGGGAGAGATAGGAGGAGAACCAGGAGAGGACAGAGCCCTGGAACCCAAATGAGGACAGTGTGGCAAGGAGTAAATCATG
The DNA here is from genome assembly GCF_901765095.1 of Microcaecilia unicolor. Classification (NCBI taxonomy): domain Eukaryota; kingdom Metazoa; phylum Chordata; class Amphibia; order Gymnophiona; family Siphonopidae; genus Microcaecilia; species Microcaecilia unicolor. Next base: position 78,352,193 of record NC_044037.1, on the reverse strand, counting down.
ATTGACAGTGTCAAAAGCGGCGGATAGATCGAGGAGGATGAGGATGGAGTAGTGGCCTCTGGATTTGGCAAAGAACAGGTCATTACAGACTTTAGAGAGTGCTGTTTCTGTCGAGTGAAGAGGGCGAAAAAGGGTTTCAATCTGTCCAAAATACCTCAGTATGTCTTCACTTGCACACACGTCGTTATGATCATGTCGCCCCCTTTTTAGTTCATCATCACTGGCTACACATGGTCTTCATAATCCAACATAAAATACTTACTATGATATATAAAGTCTTACATTTTTGAATCCCTGTTTACCTAGGCACTAAATGGGAATATTCAGCGGGGGATAAATGGCTATCCCCCACTGAATATCGCCAGATAGACAGTTAAGTGCCATTTAACCGACCAGGTGCTGTTCCTGGCCGGTTAAATGGTTTTGAATATCAGGGGGATTGTTCTTTGGGTAATAATCTCAAGGGAAGACTCAAGGAATTCTGTCAGATTCTTCTGATCTATCTGATGCCATTCAGATCTTTCCCTGGATGACCCAATTAACAAATATTGGGTGGTATATCAGATGGGATCTCCAAAACTTCCATAAAATATTTATGCACCATATCTGCTGGTGAAATCAATGGTGATTTTGGAAAGTTAACAAGTTTAAGATCTTTCTTCCTGATCTGATTCTCCAAATATTCAAGTTTATTAAAGAATATAGCTTATCATTCATCATTGCTGTGCTCATTACTTGATTCTCAGTCACCTTACTTTCCAAAGTTATAATCTTATTAGAATATTGATCCAAAATATTACCATGTGCTTCAATGAAACCAGAGAGTTGATTATTTATTTTTTTATGTTTTAAATTCATTTTATATACCGTTTCTTATTGTGACTACAAAACAGAATGGTTTACATAAAAAAAAATACAACTCATACATACATACAAACAAGTAAGAACTCCAGTCAATGATAGAAAAGCACAGCAACCCAAAATGACAAAGAAGAACATAACTATTAAGATCTACAGATTAAGTACAGTTAAGCCTAACCTTCTACACCTTCTCTACTTATCATAAATTCTGTTCAATACAGTTTATAAAGAAAAAAGTCTTCAAACGTTTTCGGAAGTGAACATAGGACTTCTCTAATCTAATCTCTTTTGGAAGCCCATTCCAAAGAGAGGGAGACAAAAAAAAAGCCAATCCCCGTGTAGATTCCAATCAAGCCTTAGCGAGCGGGGGAATGACTAACCTATTATTTGTTAATAATCTAAGTGTCCGCATAGCAGTGTAGGGAATCAGGTAAATGAATGAAAAAACGTTTATCATAAGTAGCCATAACCTTGAAGTAGTCATTGAGGAATCACAATGCCTCCCAAATTGAGTCTATCATGACAACCTTTGGTTTCACCAGCTCCAGCTGCTTAGGTTTAACAGCCACTGAATCTCCTAAAAGGGGCTGTAAACTTACAGTCTGTTGGCTCAGTTGCTGTAATTCTTCTCCAGTATGATCCAAATGTGAGGCAAAAATCACCATAGGGGACCCCTCCAAAGAGTCAGGGAATGGCTCACTGTTAGCCAAGACCAAACTCTGTTGACCCATGGCATGTACATTCGCTGGCTGGATAGACGTTGTCTTCTCAATGGGACTTAACGAAGCACCATCACCACTGCTGCTAGCAAGAGATCCCTCCAGTGGGGCTAAGGAAGACAGTAGCATAAAAGCTGCCACAACTCCAAACATATCTAAGGTCATCTGCCGAGGCCCAGGGATAGGAGCAGGTATGGGGGGAATTCACTGCTCAGTGCGCCTCAAACAGCAGCCATCTTGATCCCCCTGTACTTTTTTAAAATCCTTGATTGCTTTTCTATACTGTCTTGAATTGTAGGTCTTCTGTTTTCTATTATATTTGGTTGTAAATTGCTTTGATAGACTTTGAAAGGCATTCTATCAAGAGTATACTAAACCATAAACAATGTAAAATGGGGCTCAAAATTAGCTAATAGTGTATAGAGATATATATGTTTGCTCAATGATACAATATCATTCTATTATATTCCTATTCTGTACTCAATATGCATTACAATTAGAGCTATAAGCCCAATTCTGAAATTTTAAAGAGAACCTTAAATGGTAGATAAGTACATAAGTATATAAATATTGCCATACTGGTACAGATCGAAGGTCTATCAAGCCCAGCATTCTGTTTCCAACACTGGCCAATCCAAGTCACAAGTACCTCGCAAGATCCCAGAACAGTACAATACATTTTATACTGCTTATCCTAGAAATTTGTAGTGGATTTTTCCCAATGGCTTATAGACTTTTCTTTTAGGAAACTATCCAAATCTTTTTAAAACCTCGCTAAGCTAACTGATTTTATCACAATCTCTGGCAACAAATTCCAGAGTTTAATTACATGTTGAGTGAAGAAATGTGAGTCTCCGATTTGATTTAAGTTTACTACTTTGTAGCTTCATTGCGTGACCCCTAGTCCTAGTATTTTTGGAAAGAGTAAACAAGCAATTCACGTCTTCCCTTTCCACTCCACTCATTATTTTATAGATCTCTATCATATCTCCCCCAGCCATCTTTTTTCCAAGCTAAAGAGCTCTAGCCACTTTAGCCTTTCCTCATATGGAAGTCATCCCATCCCTTTACCATTCTTGTCGCCCATCTCAGTACCTTTTCTAATTCCACTCTTCAAAGTATGCGGGGCAGGAATTTCAGTTGGTACACTGAGCATATCAAGAGGTCCTTTTACAAAGCTGCGGTAAGCACTAACGCATGCTTACAACTGCTAAAAAAGGGCTTTCTACGGGATGAGCTGAGGCATCTGATGTTCATTTGTGCATGCACAAACCATGCTAAAAAAATTCAAGGGCATTTCTGGGCAGAGAGTGGGCATTTCTGTGCTAGTTGATTAGTGCATCTACATTCCTGCATGCTAACTGATTAGTGCATGATTAGCGGGTGAGCCTTTACTGTCTACAAACTAGGTGGCGGTAAGGGCTCACATGCTAATCTTTTTTTAATGACCACAGACTAGTGGTAAAATTAGTGTGTGGCCATTAATTCAGAAAATGAAAAATTTGCAATTTTCTGGCTGCACTAAAAATTTATTTATTTATTTATTTATTGCATTTGTATCCCACATTTTGGCGGGCTCAGTGTGGCCTTATTATGTGGGAAAGAAGCCTTTTTAGCATAAATTAGTTAAAGGACCTCTGAGTTAAATGTCAGCATTGGTGTTTAGCTTAGTAAAAGTATTCAACACCACTGTTCCCTCTAATCTGAGTGAGAGTCTTCCACACTGTTCCCTCTAAGCTGAGCAGGAGTCCTCCACCTACAGTCCTGCCAGTAGGTGGTGCTGTTTCACTATCACATTTCCAATAGTGAGGGACAGGCAAGCTCTGCAGGACTCCAGGCAACTTGCCTGTCTCTAGTCACTGAAAACACAATATTGAAGTATCCCCCCCCCCCCCCCCCCCACCACCACACACATACACACACTCTGGCAGCAATGCTCAGCTTAGAGGGAACAGTGTTCAGCACTACTTTCCATATAGGTAGCACTACTGAATGTACAAATAAAGGGCAATCCTATAACTGGGTACAAAAATGTATGTGCCAGTTGCAGATGTGAATGTATGGACTCCCTATACATTTGCAGGTAAATGTACACGTAACAACATAGGTGATGATAAAACAGCTAAGTGCTATTCTGCAAGGGTACACATAAGTGGCATAGATTCTATATATGGCGCCTAGAAAATCCACATGGAAACATTTCCACCTAAGCATATTTTATAAGCAGTACCTAGATTTAGGCATGGTATATAGAACACACTTAGCTGATATCCTAGCACCTAAAACTACACACCTCCATCTACACAAATAAAAATGTGGCATAAAACCCTGTATGTAGATTTACATGCACTGGGCAATATTCTATAACAATGCATGTACTTTTAAAAGTGCCTATGAAGTGTCCATTCCTCGCCCATAATCATTCCTGTGCATATTAAAATTTAGATGCACTGCGTTACAGAATACGCTTATGGAGTTGTGTGGGTTAATTTTAATTATTGCCAATTAGTGTTCATTATTGCTTTTTAAGTTCTATTAATAACACTGATTGGCTTATTAAGCCAATTAAGTTATATGCATTGTTATACAATACCCTTGGATTTCAGTGCAGATCTCTAGGCGCGCTATATAGATTCAGGGGTATAGTGTGTAAACGCAAGGGGGCATTCACATGGGTGGAGCAGAGAGGTGTATGGGCAATGCTAAAATTTACACACCCCACTTACAGGAATACTGCAAGTTACAAATGCTTCTTGACACATGTAGGCACTCACAACTTCATCAGGTCTATGACTAGTGTTACTGTAGGTGTCTAGATTTTAGGGGCCCTGATACAAGGTTGACTTAGAGGGGCATAATCAAACAGGGCGCCCAAGATTTCCTGAGGTCGTCCTCGCAGGACGTCCCCGCGAAGCAGCAGGGAAACCCGTATTATCGAAACAAGATGGGCGGCCAACTTTTGTTTCGATAATACGGTCGGGGATGCCCAAATCTCAACATTTAGGTTGACCTTAGAGATGGTCGACCTAAATGTTGAGATGGTCGACCTTAGAGATGGTTGTCCCCAGTTTTTGGTGATAATGGAAATCAAGGACGCCAATCTCAAAAACGACCAAATCCAACTAATTTGGTCATGGGAGGAGCCAGCATTCGTAGTGCACTGGTCCCCCTGACATGCCAGGACACCAATCGGACACTCTAGGGGGCACTGCAGTGGACTAACTGATGCACTAACTGAACGGAAAAAGCCCTTCCCTTACCAATCCCTTAGCGATTCGTAAAGGAACAGGCATGCATGAAGGAAATCGCATGCAAATGAGCTGCTCGCTGTTAGCTCATTTGCACACGATTTCCTTCCTAAGGAGGGGAAGCCAGTGCAGAGTAGCCAAGTGTTATGAGTGGCTGCTCTGTGCATACCAAGACGGCTTCATACACACAGACAAGCTGCGTGCATAATAGTTGTCTACAACCTTAAAAAAACACAAGTTCAGGTGAAAACATCCAAGTGCTCATCAAGGATGTCTTTTTTTTTTTTAGTATGGGTGAAGAATGTCCAAATGTAAGGAGCCTTTGCGACGTCCAAAATGTGGATGTTTCTGTGAGAAGGATGTCCATGCCTCCAACACCCCCTTTATTTATTCATTTAGATTTTGGATCACAAGTAACAGCAGTGGGATTTGAAATGGCCACCTCTCGATTGCAAGACCAGTGCTCTAACCACTAGGCTACTCCTCCACTCCACTCCCTTGAAATTTGGCCATCCCTGTAGGGCGGGGAGCAGTTCAGGACGTCCAAAATGTTTGAAAGAAGGATGTCCACGCCTTCACTATGCCTCCGCTGGCACACACAGACCTGCACCCCCAGGGACCTGCATACTGCTGTGATGGACCCGAGTATGATATTTGAGGCTGGCAAAAAAAGTTTTTAAAGTTGTGTTTTTCAGGGTGGGAGGAGGTTAGTCACCACTGGGGGAGTCAGGGGAGGTCATCCCCAATTCACTCCGGTGGTCATCTGGTCAGTTTGGGCACCTTTTTGAGGCTTGGTCGTAAGAAAAAATGGACCAGGTAAAGTTGGCCAAGTGCTCATCAGGTATGCCCTTCCTGTTTCCATTATCGCTTGAGGACGCCCATCTGTTAAGCACGCCCCACTCCCGCCTTCGCTACATCTCCGACACGCCCCCGGGAACTTTGGTCTTCCCCGTGATGGGAAGCAGTTGGGGATGCCCAAAATCAGCTTTCAATTATGCCGATTTGGGTGACCCTGAGAGAAGGACGCCCATCTGCAGATTTGTGTCGAAAGATGGGCGCCCTTCTCTTTTGAAAATAATGTCCTATAATGAAATCTGGGCACCCAGTGCTATTATAGTGTAGGCTTTTACTGCATGGCATCAGGGCACCTTAAAAAGAGGAACCCACTTAGAGTTACCCCCGTAATGTGGTCACCATGTTGGTAGTATCTGAATTTATTGGGACACCACCTGAATAACACCACTAACCAAATCATTTTTGGCCTGCCCTTACTTTTCACCTAACATGGCCCTCTTTTATATGGACAAAAAGAGGCTGTTTTGGCCTAGTAGAATCCAAACAACTTTTGAAAATTGCCTGATAGGGCAATTATGCATTTATTGGCTGCCAGAGAACATTTAATTGCCTTGGACTATTGGCCTGATAATTCATTTCATGCATACAGAACAGTATTCAGAATTATTTCCTTTGTTTTTGAATCTGATGATGGAAAAATATATGTGTCATGATATCCACAAAAGCTCCACATATGCTCCCAATTCTCTAGACCATGAATTCTGTGCTGATTCTGACAAATAACTCAAGTAATATAAAGCAAAATAAGAGCTTAATTAATCATAGTGGGAGCACCTTTCAAATAATTCACGTACATGTAAAGTCTGCAGGTACTTCTTCATGAACTGTCATAAACCTTTCACCAGTCTCAAATCTATAACATTTATTCTCATAGTTGTTTAAAAAAATGTAATAAATAAATAAATAATGGCATCTTTCATCTGGCAGTTCACAGGCTAACTGCCATAAAACCCATGTAGCTGGAACTGATCAAGAATTGAAACATGATTCAAGATAAACGTTCAACATCTTTAAATCTGATGAATGACATAGAGTGGCATTTAAATTCTCTACACTGTTGTTGGAATATGTCAGACATTTATATTAGCATAGCTACATTATGAGGTACTTTTATTTATTTATTTTATTGCATTTGATATGTGGCAGCTAAGCAGTTAACATTAAAAGCTTATAAGAACAAGAGGTGGGTAAAGAGAGGAAAGCAGAAAATTAGGTTCAGAGGGGCAGAAGAGAAAGAAGCAGTAGAGCCAAGAATTTAAGTAGTAGGGACTGAAGGCATAGGGGGAAATGCCTGGTTGAAAGACCAAGATCTGAGGAGTTTCTTGTAGGTAGGGTAGGACTGTTCAGTCTTTATGTACAGAGGGAGTATGTTCCAGAGTTTTGGACCCATGTATGAAAAGTTAGCTGTTTGAGTAATGTCCAAGGACATATCAGAAGGAGGGGTAAGATAAAGGAGATGCAGTTGAGAGGACCACAAAGGTTGAGGTGTGGGGTATGGAATAAGCAGTTTTGAGATATAATTTGGAGCAGGTTGCTGAAGGCTTTTATATACCAGCAGGAACAGTTTGTAGGTGATTCAATATGAAACTGGAAGCCAGCATTCTTGATTCAAAAGGGATGTGAACATGATTCAATTTTCTGGTGCCATGCGAAAGTTTGACTACTGTAGATTGTACCAACTGTAGTCATTTTAAGGAGGAAAGTGGTAAAAAACAACAGGGCAGTACAGTAATTGAGATGGGTAATAACTAGGGATAGAAGAAGAGTGCAGATACTGGACATGAGGAGATAAGGCTAAACTGAACATATATACTGAAGAGCAAAGAAAGATGATCAAATTATTGTCAATATGGTATTTAAATGCTAGTTTGGGATCAAAAATGACTGCCAGTATATGTAATTTCTCAGAGTGTGCTGTGATACGATCTTGAAAGACAGGAGGTGAACGAATGGTACAATAAGGATTAGGAAAATGCATAGTCTCAGTTTTGGCAACATTAAGGGCATATCCATGATCCTGCAGCCACAGGACAACCTGTTTAAGATAAGAATTGAGTGTAAAAGAGTCAATAGATCTGGCCAAATAAGAGTAAAGAATATGGATATTGCCTGCATAGCAATAAGGGCTACAGCCGTCGATGCCCGATTACTGCTGGGTTACCACTGCACAAGCCATTTCTGGAGGTTTTCTTTTTCTCCAGAAAATGGCACGTGGATGGGGGAGAACTACCACCTGTGGCCACATTGGGCTGGCGGTAGTCCTGATTTAGCATTCAGTAAGCCCGCGTTGGGTTTACTGATGATTTGTAAAAGACACCCTCAGTGCATTGAAAATGCTTTGAGGGGAGTGCTTCCCTGGAATCAAGATGGTGGCTGCATACTAAAACGCTGTTATGAGTCCCTTACCTTAGTTGTGTGTTTTTGTTTTGTTTGGGGTTTTTTTTGCCTGCCAAGAGTAAATGCAGAGGAAAGCAGATGGATAATCTGCAGAAGCTGTCATCTGCTTCTGCCGCTGTGAATGGATCCATTGATAGATTTGTGACTCTCTGAGCAGAGGTGCCTTATTTGCCTGTTTCCTTAATATAAGGATCTCCTTTATTCTCTTCTATGGATTTTGACCCCCAATTTAGAGGACTTTAATCGATGGGTGAATAATTAATTATGTTTTGTTATTTTATTTGCTGATGTGTTTTTTTTCCCTTTTTATTCTATTTGTTTGTTATTTTTCCTATCAGAATTTATGTGCAAGTATTATTGCTTGATTTATGTAAATAAAGAAATGCATCAAGACATTAGGCCCAGTGGTTCAATGACATTACTGCATGATGCTGATAAATTGATTCAAGTACCAGATAGTCCTTTAATGCTGAAGATGCTGCAGAATGCATTCATTGCTTCAGAGGAGAAGGAGTTTGGAGATGAGAGGAATTTATAGTCTATATCTCCCACTGTAACACTAGAAAGGAGATATAAAAATAAAGGGGAAAAAATCCCAGATGGTTATGAATGAAGTTTCGCGGCACTGTAGCTTAACAGATGCTGGTTCTAATTCAGCTGGAAGTGAATGACACAAGAGGAAAGAGGTTAAAAACCCTCAGGATTGATGCCCAATTCTCATTGGGCATCTAAGAAAAAAAAAGCATGCCCAAGTTGGCACATTTATAGTTTAGAAGGTATTTTACAAAAGGGTTGCTGAACATATAGCATTTTATAAAATAGCTGTAATTCCACTGGAAGTTCATTTATCTTTGGTAGCAGCACTTTTACAAGAGCATATTCAAAGGTAGAGCAGCATCACTTGGGATTCTGCACATTTAAATGCCAATGTAAGTAGCATATTTCATAAAACTGGATGCCAAGGAAGAGTCAATTAAGAAACCAAATGGAAAAAAATGTTCTATGAATTTCTCTTTTACCCCAGAGAGGTAAGCATGATTGATCTCTCAATTATAAGTCCCAGGCCCAAGTGAACTGCTAGCTGGCACTTACACCTACCTCATTTCAGATTGCATTTATTTATTCAAAACACTTATCGCCCACTTGACCTACCATTCTCAGTGGGGTACATATAAACATACATAATAAAAACCATAAACAAACAAAATAATAATCAATGAACAAATCTACATTGCAGCCATCTTTATTGTACACCAAATATTATTTAATTTATCACCAAAGGCTTGTTTGGTGTGAGTCTTCAGGACATTCTTGAAAGTTTAAAGACTCCTCGTTGATTTTAATGAAGAAGACTTTTGGGCTCATTTTCGAAAGAGAAGGACTCCCATCTTTCGACACAAATCGGAAGATGGGCGTCCTTCTCCGAGGGTCATCTAAATCGGCATAATCGAAAACCGATTTTGGGCAACCTCAACTGCTTTCCCTCGTGGAGAGAACCAAAATAAGTACAACAAGCTCTTTTGAAGTGTTTTTTTCCTCCAATATTATACATTTCTCTACAAAAATCTGGTTGATTGTATTTGCAACAAAAGTATTTTCCACAGTTTATTTTGAGAGTTTGTCAATATTTAGCCAGCCACAAAATGTAGAGCTGTAAACATACAGTGTCACCCACTGGTCCACACCTGGAGTTCCAGAAGCATTATTCATACAAGTACATAAGTACGTAAATAATGCCACACTGGGAAAAGACCAAGGGTCCATCAAGCCCAGCATCCTGTCCACGACAGCGGCCAATCCAGGCCAAGAGCACCTGGCAAGCTTCCCAAACGTACAAACATTCTATACATGTTATTCCTGGAATTGTGGATTTTTCCCAAGTCCATTTAGTAGTGGTTTATGGACTTGTCCTTTAGGAAACCGTCTAACCCCTTTTTAAACTCTGCTAAGCTAACCGCCTTCACCATGCTCTCCGGCAACGAATTACAATGCCACTAGAAAGTTTTCTGACTGCCGCAGCACTATCTGGGTAGTGCTGGTGTGTTCCAGGGGCATAGTGAAGGCAGAGCCAGAAGTTATTTGGTACCACCAATGTTCGGTGCTGGTACCTAGATAACTACCTCCGCAAATTAAGGCCTGGACAAAATATCCAGGTACAGATTTAAATGCCATGGTCAGCCTTTAAATCTAATGCTGTCAACAGTGCTTAAAAATCAGGGGGGAAAGATTTATTTTGAAAGATATTCAATCCTAAATGTATAAGGGGGTAGTTACTAATGTGTGCTAAAGGAATAATGCATGATTCTGGCCAAATAAAGAGAATTAAATGGCAGTACAATATGAGCTAAATAATAATGAGATGCAAAGTGTGTAAATGCATGCAAAGCACCTTATTATTATGCAAATTGCATAACAGATTGCATTTAACTTTACAAGCTGTGCTATTTGTGAAAGATAAATGATGTTTGAATATGCAGAAGAGAGAGATCATGTTTTTTATATGAATCATCCACTAATCAATTTCCTACTCATTCCTTTGTTGATGGTTAAACTATTCCCATTTCTACTTTGCATAAGAATTTGGGCATGATCCTTTATTCTAGCTTAATACTGAAGGGACATATAAAAAAACATAGCCAAGACTACATTTTTTTAAAGGTCACATTTTATGGCATTTCATATCCTTTTTGAACTTTAATAATCTGCAAACTGATTTTCAGTTTTTGAACATTTCTTATTTAGGTCATTGTTATGGTTTAACAGAGTCAATTTAAGGACACATTTTTGTATTTACTTCATTCTTTATATTCTTCATAATTTTTATTATGTATGCAGTCCACTTCTCATTGTTTCTAATATGGCAGCAGCGTCCTCACAATCAATTACATCATAGTCAGCAGACAGATCTTATTCAATTGAGTCAAACCAATGTCATCCATTCAAAAACTTTTCTAAATCCCCAACCTCCCAACTCTTTTCAACAATTTCCAAAACCCTTCATTGAAGGTTTGTAAGCAGATGATTTTTCTCAATCCAATAAGACACCAATGGAGCAGACCTGTCCGAATTTGGGATTTATGTTCCGTCAATCTAAGCTTCACAGGATGTGATGTTCTTCCTATAATAACATAACTCACAATGGTATTGTATCAAATAAACAACTAGTAAGGAATCACAAGATGTAATGTGTTCCACAACATCTTCATCCCAGACTTAGGGTCTACCCATTCTCTTTCTGCCTTAGTAAAATCACACCATTGGCAGTGGCTGCAGCTACAATGGCAACCTTCTTACCAAGGATTCAGGCCAAACTTTAAAACATTGTTCAAAACAATTTCTTCTTTATTTTTAGACCTCTGAAATACCACTGACAATCTCGGAAGAAGAATCAAAACATTCCAATGCTTCCTAGTAATAGTAGTAATATTACAAGACACTCTAGTATAAGGCAAAATAAAAGTCTGTAGATCTCTTTGAAGATATTCTAAAAGGGGCCATTGAGCATATTGAGCTCATAAATATTCTAGCTTGTTAATATATTCTGGACAGCCCTGCTGCAAAAATTGTTATTTCAACATAGACACTTGCATTTTAAAATCCTCATTGCAGGGGCAGATATGCCTGATCTACAAAAAATTGACTGACAGATAGGCTCCTACATAATGAAAAGGATGAAAACAATCTTTAGGTTTAGTAAAAACAGTGTAGTTTTTATTTGTACCTCAGACCTGATCATCAACAAATCCAGAAAAGCTACTTTAGAACAATCATAAGTCATAGGCCCCCTTTTACCAAGCTGCGACAAAAGGGGGCCTGTGTTGGCATTGGCATGTGTTTTACACGCGCACTGAGGCCCCCTTTTACCTCAGCTGGTAAAAGGGCCGGTCTCGCTTTTCTTCAGGAAATGGCCAGGTGGCAAGTAAAGCACTTGCCATGTGGCCATTTCGGGGGGGGGGGGGGAGCCCTTACCGCCACCCATTGAGGTGGCAGTAAGAGCTCCTGCGCTAACCCGGTAACTGCCCAATTACCGCCAGGTAGTATCAGGCGCTACAAATTTGTGTAGCGCCGGAAATGACGGCACAATTGGGGGGAAAGTACTGACGGGCTAACACAGCAGCCTGGCGGTACTTCCTAAATAGCGAGTGGTAAGCCCATGTTGGGCTTACCAACGCTTAGTAAAAGGAGCCCATAGTGAATTGAAGGTTGGAATCCAAGGTCAAATTGGCCAAATTGATCTTCTTTAGAGTCATAACGCTTCCACAATACAATCGATTGAAAATAAACTGATGGATATATCCAGTGGCGTACCAAGGGGGGGGGGGGCGTGATGGGGGCGGTCTGCCCCGGGTTCACGCCGCTGGGCGGGGGTGCCGCGCGCCTGTCGGCTCTGTTTTCATGCTCCCTTTGCACCGGAACAGGTTACTTCCTGTTCCGGGGCAGAGGGAGCATGAAAACGAAGAGCCGGCAGGCGCGCGGCACCCCCCCCCCCTGCGGCGTGCACCTGGGGGGGTTCTTTCACCAGGGGATCGGGGGTTCTTTCGCCGGGGGGGGGGGCGTCGCGCTGTTCCGGGGGGGCGCTGCACCCGGGGGGCTTGGCGCATCGGCGATCCGCCCCGGGTGTCAGCCCCCCTAGGAACGCCACTGGATATATCCATCCTACGAGGCAGAAGAAATGAACGGATGTATAACTGAAGACATTCACAGTATAGCTATGCAAGGGTAGCACTACTAATAGGTGATTTAAATATGCTGGATGTTAATTTTGGCATTCCTGTTGCAGTGTCATCCAGAAGAAGGAAGATCCTGGATTCTCTACAGGGAGAACTTCCAGCAGCTGGTAATGGAAACCAAGTGGGGTGGGGCCATAGTGGGCCAATGCTAATGAATGGGGAGAGTATTTCTGATGTTATAGTGAGTGACCAACTGGTATCCAGTCATCACTGGATGGTATGGTTCAGTAACATAGTAGATGACGGCAGAAAAAGACCTGCGCGGTACATCCAGTCTGCCCAACAAGATAACTCATATGTGCTACTTTTTGTGTATACCCTACTTTGATTTGTACCTGTGCTCTTCAGGGCACAGACCGTATAAGTCTGCCCAGCTCTATCCTCGCCTCCCAACCACCGGCTCTGGCACAGACCGTATAAGTCTGCCCAGCACTATCCCCGCCTCCCAACCACCAGTCCCGCTTCCCACCACCAGCTCTGGCACAGGCTGTATAAGTCTTCCCAGCATTATCCCCGCCTCCCTACCACCAGCCCCGCCTCCTGATCTTCACTAAGCTCCTGAGGATCTATTCCTTCGGCACAGGATTCCTTTATGCTTTTCCCATGCATGTTTGAATTCCGTTACTGTTTTCATTTCCACCACCTCCTGCGGGAGGCCATTCCAAATCAGTGTGTAGCTAGACACTGAAGGAGAAGGACATACTACAGGAGGCTCTGTTGTTGGAGGAAGGGAGGGGAGCAAGGCTTAGCTCCCTTCCCAGCCATGAGGCAGGGCTCTGGGGAGCACTCCTCAGGGCAGGGCCCGGCTTTGGAGACAGCTGGGCCCAGCTACCAGGAGAGCCGGAGAAGCAGCTCTCAGCCGAGCCTGGCCCCTGGGAGAAGAGAGCGGAGTCCCCTGGACCGTAGAGCCTCGAGGTCCAGGGGGGACAGTAGACCCAGCACCCCTCCCATGACCCAGCGGTTACTGGGTAAGGAGCATGAAGAGCATGGGAGGGGGAGGCAGAGGGTGAGGGTCCTGCAGGCCCAGAAAGTGGCAGAACAGAGGATGGAAGAGGGTCAGGAGCTTCAGCCGGTGCTGGACCCGTTGTACAGTGAGGATGAGTGGTCTGAGGAAGAGGAGGAGGAGGGGGTGGGGCAGCTGGGAAGCAGCAGCCCAGATTCTTCAGCCAGAGGTATCATGGACAGGGTGAGGAGGATTGAGGCCCTTGGGAAGGAGGTGGAAGTGCTGGGGAAAAAACTAAACAGGGCTAGAACCCTGCAGAAGTTGGCACCAGCAGCACAGAAGAGTCTGTATGGAAAGGAAGAAGCTCGTTTGAGAAAGCAGCTTTGTCTGAAAAGAAAGGTGTTGGACTCCCTGAAGAAGGGCTCTGATAACCCTTTAAGGGAACTCTATATTACCAGGGAAGGATTTCAACCCAGGACATTGCCAAACCAGAATCAGCCAGAGGAAACAGGAGAGTTGGTATCTGAGGATTGTTTTACAAAACACCAGGTTGCAGTAGATAAGATGTAGGGGACAAGCAGTCAAGACACTTTACAATTTATGAAGAATCTAGCAACTCAGAACCCTGCAAACCTTACCTTACAGGCAGCTGCCAAGGAAGAGAGGGAAGGAGTTGAAGAGACCTCAATTGGTGCTGCAGAGACTATGGCTGAAAACAAAATGGAGTTGGAACTTAGTCAGTTTACACATTCTGCTGTCTTTGAAACTGAGGACGGTGACTTGGGGTTTTGTGTTATTTCACAAAAAGTGCCTGCATTACCCAACACTGATGCAGGCAACAGTTTGACAGGGAAGGTGAACACTGGAAAGCAAGCTGGAAAGCATACTGGCATTGGGAGTGTGGAGACTAATGAACAGCAGGTCTTAGGGCTGCAGACACAGGTGAGCTTAGTTAGCTCCCTGATTGAGGCACCAGGTTTTCAGCCACAAGTGATGGATTCAGCAGCACGGCCAGGCTCAGGGAACCCCCGGCACAGAAGGGAGGATGGGCAGGATTGGTTTGCCAATAAGGAGATAAACTCTGGCTCTATCTCTGTAACAGCTGTAAGCAGCCTCACGCGGGACCTGCTGGGGCAGGGAGAACAGAGCTCTCCTCAGAGTGTGTCAGCAGTCTCTCTGACAGAAGATATTGCTGGGGGATCGGCAGCCCAGGCAGAGGGAGCTCACTCCCAGGGAAGCATTGTGAAAGTTAAGGACTGTTCAGAACTGGTTATAGAGTCCAGGGGGCTCAGTTCTCTGGGCACTGACTGTGGGCAGAGGTGAGGGGGGGTTGGGGGATGCTGTTCAGGATATGTTGATTTCTGATGTGAGGGAGGGGGATAAGGGGGAAGGGGCAGAGGGTTTGGGGAACTGTTCTGTTGTTGAAAAGGTTGTTGAACGGGTTGCTATTCCGGTTTGTGGAAGGGGGAGGGGGTTGATGGGGAGATGGTAAGGGAAGGTAAAGGGGGTGGGCAGGATCAGCAGGGGGGGGGGGAAGGAATCTTCAGGCAAGGAAGGGATAAGCTCAGGGAGGAGGGGAAGTCAGTGGAGGCAGGGTCAGCCCTCCTTTGCAGATTTGGTTAATAGGGAAGGAGGAAGAGGGAAGGGAAAGTTTTCCTTTAGTAATGACACAGATGCTGGGTTCGGGGGAGGTAGGGGTTTTGGGCAACCACCCAAGAGAAGGATTGTGGTCCAAATCAAGTGGTGGGGGAGGGGGAATGCCTTCACGTGATACAGTGTTGAAACTAGTTTTGGGGTTAGGGTTTGTCCCAGAAGACCTCTATGCCTGTATTCATCCAGTTAATCTCCCAGAATACGATGTCAGTTTTCTGACCCAGAGAGGCATGGAGGTCTTCTGGGAAAAGTATGAGGAGGTAAGAGGAAGGGGGGATTGGAAATGTTATAGGGTAGTTCCCATCAGTCGGCCAGATCTGGTGCAGGTGACTCTGCTAGTCCGTAACGAGTCCATCTCAGGGGCAGACTTGGCCTTTTGGCTGCACAGGTATGCCGAGTTGAGGACTCCATTGACTAAGCTCCCGGATCCAAGTAGAGTCTGGGCGGGGGGGTGGGGGGCTTTGGTTAAACTTCACCAGGTAGGGCAGGTAGTACAACACATTCCTTCAGCGGCTTTTATTGGAAGGGACAGAATCCTGTGTTTCTACAAGGGACAGCCAAGACAATGTTTCCGGTGTGGGTCTTTCCGCCATTTCAACA
Organism: Microcaecilia unicolor; assembly: GCF_901765095.1. Taxonomy (NCBI): domain Eukaryota; kingdom Metazoa; phylum Chordata; class Amphibia; order Gymnophiona; family Siphonopidae; genus Microcaecilia; species Microcaecilia unicolor. The sequence continues at coordinate 78,336,187 of NC_044037.1, read as the reverse complement.
TGTCCTGCCCAGTACAGCAATGTGCTAAGTGCGGATCGAAAGATCATCCCACCGAAAAGTGTTCTTCGATCAGGTGCAATCTTTGTGGTGGTCTGGGGCATTCCTTCCAGGACTGCCCTAGGGCGTCGCATAATGGGGGGAGGGAAGAGGGGGGGAAGAGGAGGTGCAGGAGGAGGGGTTGGGGGAGGGGTTCCGGGTCGGGATCAGGGGGCAAGGGGGGCACAGAGGGGGGTCGTGGAGGTGGTGGTTCCAGAGGCAGCAGCACAGGTGGGGAAACAGGGGCAAGGGCTGGAGGGGGTAGATGAGTGGGCCCAGGTCCCCAGGAAGCAGAGGGGGGTGAAGGGGAAGGGTAGAGGGATTTCAGGGGGGTCAGGAGAGGGGGCTCAGCGAGAGAGGGAGATAGGAAACCGGTTTCAGGTTTTGGCAGAGGAAGAGAAGGAGGTGGAAGAAGAAGGGGAAGGGGTCGGTGGGGTTGTGGGGGGAGGGGAGGAAGGGAAGAGGAAATTAGAGGGGGGGAGGGAGAGGGGGGTAAGCGTAAGAAGAAGAGGGAAGGTTAGGAGGGTGGAGATTAGTGTGGAGGGTGGGGGCGGGTTGGACGGGGAGGGGGAGAGGGGGACAGGAGAGGGGGAGAAGCTTATGAGGTGATCAGATAGAATTCGAGCTCTACAGGGGAAGGATCACGGGAGTGAGAGGGGGAAGGTTCAGGGGGTGGGAGGGATCAGAGGGGGGAGGGGCACATAGAGGAAGGAGGGCGGGGGGTTTGTCTTTGTCTGAAGAGGAGGGGGGTTGGATGAGTCTAAGAAGAAGAAGGGAAGGAAGAAAGGAAGGGGGGAGGGGGTGGGGAAGGAGGGAGTTTTTGAAGCTGGGGTTAGGGATTGGGCGGAGGAAGAAGTGGTTGAAGAAGGGGTTTGGGCTCTAGGTAGGGGTGATGTGAAGGAGGCAGTTCGGCAGGAAGAGGTTGGGAGACAGTCATCTTTCCCTACATAATGGCAGGTATTATATTATTATTTGCCACCCTGAATGTGGCGAGTGTGGCCTCCGAGAGGGCGCAATGTTTGGCCTTTGATGGCCTCTCCACGATCCAGGCAGACTGTTTCCTACTCCAGGAGACACGCTTGCAAACTATGGAGGCAATCAGGCGTGCGAGGAGGGCCTGGAGATGGGGGCCTTCGGTTTGGGGCTTGGCAGGGGATAGGTACAGATTCAAAGGGTGATGGAATTAGGAGTAGGGAGGTGTTTGGTGGTGGATGTTTTGTGGCACGGGGTGGCTTCCCGGATTATTAATGTTTATGGGCCACAAAGTAAGAGGGAACGTTCACGGTTATTTGGTAAAATTAAACCCTATTTATACACAGCACGTCAGGTGGTTTTGGGGGGGGGGGGGGATTTTAACACCATTTTGAGGAAACAGGATAGTAGAGGAAGGGCAGCACAGGTGAGGTATGATGGGATACGGCTAGCTGGGATAATGAAAGGGGCAGGGTTGGTAGATGTGCACCTTGAATTTTCACCAGAGGTGGAGGGTTTCACATTTGCACGGGGACAGTGTAGGAGCAGGATAGACAGATTTTTGGTCCGGGAAGGGGCATGCGTTCGGGGGCCCAGGTTGGTGGATGTGGACTTCTCGGACCATAAACTGGTGTTGGTGGAGGTGGGGGGTTGGGCGGGACATAGGCCGGGGAGGGGGTTATGGCAGCTTAACCTTAAATGGGTTACCAATGAGAAGGTCAAGGAGGAATATCGGGCCTTTTTGGGTGACCAGCTTTCGATCCAGGGTATTTTTCCCTCCATTGGAGAGTGGTGGGAGTTAGTGAAGAGGCGGACGAGGTTTTTTTTCACCTGTCAAGCACGGAGACAAGGAAGGGAGAGAACTCAGCTGGGGACTGCCATTAAGAAACGAAGGGACTATCTACTCTCCAATGGAGGGAGGAAGGAGGATATTTTGGATTTGCAGGAGCAACTTGAAAAGGTCCAGTATGATCGATATTCCTCCTTGGTCTATGAACCGGACTTTGGGAAATTGGTCAGCCCAGACCCGTTTATGTGTTGCAAGGAGCGGAGGGAGCATAGGATTGTGGGGAGTTTAAGGGACATGGGAGGGGTAGTTCAGGTGTCGAAGGAGGGGATTCTAAAGGTGGTGGAAGAGCACTTTGCACGATTTCTGAATAGGATGAAGGAGGTGGTGGTGGTGGTGGGGGGGGGGTGTTAGCAAGTTCACAGGCCTGTGGGATTAAAGGGAGGGGGGTTCTGGAGGCAGCGGCTTGGGTAAGGGAAGGTGTGGAACATAGTCGGGGGGAAGGAAGACTAATGGTGGCATTAGATCAGGATAAGGCTTTTGACAGGGTACAGTGGACAATTCTTTGGCAGGTTTTAGAGCACTATGGGTTTCCTAGGGATTGGGTGGCTCAATTGCGTTTACTTTACACGAGGGCACAGTGTTTTCCCCTGGTGAACGGTTGGAAAGGGAGTAGTTTCGGGGTTACAGCAGGGGTGCGGCAGGGATGTCCTTTAAGCCCGGTACTTTATGCTTTTGCAATTGATCCCTTTGTTAGGCGGTTAGAGCAGGGAGGGCAGGAGGGACTTCGGGGGGTGGAGGTGTGTACAGGGTCTCAATTAAGGGTGGTGGCTTACGCTGATGATGTCACGGTGTGGGTGGAGGACACAGCGGAGGGGAAGAAATTGAACGGGGTCATTTCTGGGTACTCACAGGCTTCAGGGGCTTTGATAAACTTCCACAAAAGTCAGAGTCTGTGGGTGGGTCCTCCAGGGGGTTCTTTTGAATTGGGAGGGGGGGGGGGGTTCCGGAGGCCATTAGCAGACTGCGGGTATTAGGGGTATACTTTGAACAGGGGGATTATGCAACCTTTAATTGGCAGCGGTGCATACAAGGAGCTAAGGAAAAGGTTGACAGATGGAAAGGGTGGAGAATGTCCATGGCTGACCGGGTTCAGCTGATTAAATCTCACCTGGTGCCTATGTTTTTGTTTGTCAGTTATATTTGTTTGTTGCCAGTGCATTGTTATACCACCCTATATAGTGTTTTTTTTTTTTTCAGATGTTGTGGGGGAATCGGCTGAACCCGGTCAAGCGCAACATCACATACTTGGCCCGGGAAGAGGGGGGGGTAGGGATGGTAAACCCTGTACTTTTCTTTAGTTCCCTGTTCATTCAGTTTAACCTGGGACAGGCACTGGACAGGGATCCGCCAGGATGGGCAGGTAGCGTTCTGTCTTGGTGGGAGAGATTCTGGCTCCCGTGGAAGCTGGGAAGGAGGGTGGGGGTGGTAAGGAAGGGGGCTCCGGATCAGGTTGGGTACTATAGGCCCTTAGTTAGGCTGGTATGAATTTGGGGAATTTTGGCAGAGGAAATAAAGACAGGGAGGAGGGAGGTATGGGTGAAACGGGTGAGGTCCCAGACATTCTCATCGCCCCTGGTACTGAAGGATGCACCTGGTCCAGTGCTGAGGCAGGGCTTGCGGTTGGTGGCCTCACGGAGGATCCCGCCGAAATATAGAGACATGGCTTGGCTGTCTTTTCACGGGAAATTGTATGTCAGAGGGAATATTAACTACAGGAATGTGCAGGAACGGGATTGCCCAAGGGGGGAGTGTGTGGGGAGGGAGGAAACGATGGAACATTTTTTATGGGAATGCCCTTTTACATGAATGGTATGTGGCAGGGTAGCATCATTATTACACATCCCGAGTTTTAATTCATATTCATATGCAGATTGGGTTTACGGGCGGCAGGGGGGAGGTGGGTGGTTAGATCCGGTGACGGAGTTCCTCATCTCGGTGATACTCCGGTTTAGCCTCTGGATGGCTCGGTGTGGGGTCTCCTTGCACCAGGACTACCGATCAGCCGATAGCGTTAGTTGAGAGGTGGTTCGGGCAGTCCAGGGGGTAGCCCAGTGGGAACGGGTGGCGGAGGGGATAGCAAGAACTAATGTTTGGTGGAGGCATGTGCACTTGAAACCTCCATAGAGGGGTTGGACAGTTTATTTTGAATTGGCTTTGAGTTTTTATTTGAATTTTATGTTCATTTAATTTCATTTTAGGATGAGTTGGGGTTGACAGTGTATATAGGTATATAGGTGGATTTAAGGTGGGAGACTTGTTTGTATATATTTGGTTTGGGGTTATATGTTTCTGTATGGCTTTGTGTTTCTTTTTTAATAAAAGAGTTCTCCAAGCATCCACCACTCTCTCCGTGAAAAAATACTTCCTGACATTTTTCTTGAGTCTGCCCCCCTTCAATCTCATTTCATGTCCTCTCGTTCTACCATCTTCCCATCTCCGGAAAAGGTTCGTTTGCGGATTAATACCTTTCAAATATTTGAACGTCTGTATCATATCACCCCTGTTTCTCATTTCCTCCAGAGTATACGTTTAGCTCAGCAAGTCTCTCCTCATACGTCTTGTAACGCAAATCCCATACCATTCTCGTAGCTTTTCTTTGCACCGCTTCAATTCTTTTTACATCCTTAACAAGATAAGGCCTCCAAAACTGAACACAATACTCCAGGTGGGGCCTCACCAACAACTTATACAGGGGCATCAACACCCCCTTTCTTCTGCTGGTCACACCTCTCTCTATACAGCCTAACAACCTTCTAGCTATGGCCACCGCCTTGTCACACTGTTTTGTCGCCTTCAAATCCTCAGATACTATCACCCCAAGATCCCTCTCTCCGCCCGTACCTATCAGACTCTCCCCGCCTAACACATATGCCTCCCGTGGATTTCTATTCCCTAAGTGCATCACTTTGCATTTCTTCGCATTGAATTTTAATTGCCAAACCTTAGACCATTCATCTAGGTTCCTCAAACCCTTTTTCATGTTTTCCACTCCCTTCCCGGGTGTCCACTCTGTTACAGATCTTAGTATCATCCGCAAATAGGCAAACGTTACCTTCTAACCCTTCGGCAATGTCACTCACAAATATATTGAACAGAATTGGCCCCAGCACCGATCCCTGAGGCACTCCACTACTCACTTTCCCTCCTCCGAGCGAATTCCATTCACCACCACCCTCTGGCGTCTGTCCGTCAACCAGTTCCTAATCCAGTTCACCACTTCAGGTCCTATCTTCAGCCCATCCAGTTTATTTAAGAGCCTCCTGTGGGGAACCGTGTCAAAAGCTTTGCTGAAATCTAAGTAGATTACGTCCATAGCTCGTCCCTGATTCAATTCTCCTGTCACCCAATCAAAGAACTCAATGAGATTTGTTTGGCACGATTTCCCTTTGGTAAAACCATGTTGTCTCGGATCTTGCAACTTATTGGCTTCCAGGAAATTCACTATCCTTTCCTTCAGCATCGCTTCCATTATTTTTCCAATAACCGAAGTGAGGCTTACCGGCCTGTAGTTTCCAGCTTCTTCCCTATCACCACTTTTGTGAAGAGGGACCACCTCTGCCATTCTCCAGTCCCTCGGAACCTTTCCCGTCTGCAAGGATATATTAAACAAATCTTTAAGAGGACCCGCCAAAACCTCTCTGAGCTCCCTCAATATCCTGGGGTGGATCCCATCCGGTCCCATGGCTTTGTCCACCTTTAGCTTTTCAAGTTGTTGATACACACTGTCTTCCGTGAATGGTGCTCTATCCACTTCATTCTCATTTGTACTATTTCCAGTCCATCGCGGTCCTTCTCCAGGATTTTCTTCTAGGAAAACAGAACAAAAGTATCATTTTCCACATAGCGGTTCGCAGTATCTTTTAGTCTCACAATTCCCTTTTTAGTCATTCTCCTTTCACTAATATACCTAAAGAATTTTTGTCACCCCTCCTTACATTTCTAGCCATTTGTTCTTCCGCTTGCGCTTTTGCCAAGACCGGTGAGCCTGACATGCAAAATGGTAGAGACTATTATAAAGAACAAACTTACAGAGCATATACATAAGCATGGATTAATGAGACAAATCCAACACATCTTTAGCCGAGAGAAATCTTCCCTCACCAATCTACTACACTTCTTTGACAAAGTACCTCATGAAAGACTCCCGAGGAAATTAGAAAATGATGGGATAGGAGGTAACTTCCTACTGTGGATTAAAAACTGGTTAAAAGATAGAAAATAGAGTAGGGTGAAATGGTCAGTATTCTCAATGAAGAAGGATAGATAGTGGACCTACATCATATAAATAACCCTTTTTCTTATGCCTAGCAGAGCAGCATAATAAGTAATCTTCCAAGTTAATTTCTCTTCCCCTGAAAATGATTATTTGTGTTACAATTTTGTTTTCCAGAACCACCCTCAAAAACAAGCCCAGAATCAGGTAAGTTTAAGTTTTTTTTCCCTTATTTTTTCCCTTTTGTTTCTCTTATACCTCCCCCCCCCCCCCCCCCCATTTTACAAAGCTGCGCGGCAATGCCAAAACAGCCCATTTCACTTTGAATGAACTGTGTCGGCATTACCACACTGGCACTGGCTAGTACAGTTTTGTGAAAAAAAAAGGGGGGAGGGTTAGCTTGGTCCATAGTCCAGTTTCCTTTAAGTTTTCTCTTTCTTGCCATGGCTGGCATCAATCTCAGGAAGTCTTCTCCCTACTGTCCTTTCTTTAACAACTCAACTGCCTCCCTAGTGTGTGCATTCTAGATGTGTCCTGCTTTGGCTGATTACTATTTGTGTTTCTAACTAACCTTTCAAAATAAACAAATGATTATAAATCCCTAATTAATCCCAACCCACAACAACAGCCCATCAGCATCTCTCATTAATTATTGCAACTCATAACAGACCATTTCTTCAGCTGTAATGGTTACAGCCCATTTAAGTACTTCACAGTCTAACTTCACTTATTTGACATTTCACATATTCACTAAACCCTCCACTAGCTTTAACTTCACAAAACACTGAACCCTGACTTTGTAGATAAACAGTCTTCTCATAAAGTCTCACTCACTCACTCACACACACACACACACATCTTCACACAATCACAACTCCCTCCCAACTGCCCATTTAGGCAGTTTAGAATTCTGCCCTAGAGTTCTTTTTGTCATGGGACAGCTTGTGCTACAAGTTGCAGCAGGCTGCTTTTGCCCTTTTCAAACCTCTAAACCCCTGACCAACCCCAAATAAATAAACCTCTTTTTATCTTCCCTTACCTTCTCAGGATCTTTTAAACAGCAAACTCTCCATCTTCTATTTGCTTTTGGTCACCTTTTGCTGCATGACTCTGCCCATGAGCTGGCACCCACTGGCACCTGACACATTTGCACTCCTCTTCACATACACAAGCGCTCACAGTTTATTAGGCCCTCACCACTCCAATCTTCAGAGTTCTCCAGATTCCCCAACATATCCTGCCACTGTCAACCCTCCAAGCATTCTTCAGCACTGCCTTCTCCAGCTCATCAGTGCCTCTCACTCACTCCCCAGTAAGCCTCCAGGCATATCTGTTTAAAAAAGCACACGTGACCTGTGTGTGACCCATGACACCAGCACCATGCATATGGGATGACATCATGTTCATGTGTAGTAAGAGACCCAGCAGACCCTTCAGCAACCAGCATTGGCAACTTTCCAGTGCCATGGCACCCACAGCAACCTTCCAGCTCCATGTCCAAACCTGGAACCTCTGCCTCCAGGTACTTAATTTTAAAACCTTTTAACCCTGTAGGGTTACATTTTGTAATATATAAAGCCACTGTGGGACCACAATCATATTATATAAACCTATCTTGCTCAAGAGGGAAAGGTGGTAGGTTTGCCAACACTTCAATTTAATAGCTGTAGAAGTATGGAGGGGGATCACATTAAGTGAGTAAAGCAGTGCCAAGTCCCTTTGGATATGGATCCCTGGATACTTAAAACAGTCTTCAGCCCTAGTAAAAGGAAAATCCCCACCCAATGCTATCGGATCTTGGGTTGTAGTGGCAAGACCAAAGATTTTTGCATGTTAAGACTGAAGCAGATAGGAACCCAAATTCATCTATAGCACTTAGCAACTAAACAAGAGACAGCTAAGGGTCAGTTAATACTAGGAGGATGTCATCCACAAAGACCAACAGTTTCAGGGTAGTAGATCCAAGCTCTAAACCCACTATACCCTCATCCCGCTGGGTAATTTATAACAAAAGTTCTAAATAGAGCAAAAAAAAAAAAAAAAAAGAGAAGGGAAGAGAAGGGAAAGAGGACAGCTCTGCCGAGTCTTGAACGATCTCAAATGGAGGCGACATATAACCATGGACCAATACCTTCCCAGAAGGATCAGCATACAGTGTTTTTATGTGACAAAGGAACCAACCCTCCAAACTCACATACTCCAAAACATGAAATAGAAATATCCAATCCACTTTGTCAAAAGCCTTTTCAGTGTCTAAGCTTACCAGTATTGTGGGGGGTGCTAGTAGTCTGACTGTGGAATATGGTCTGTAAAAATTTCTGCCTGTTCACCACTGAGTAACGTCTTTTCACAATCCCCACCTAGCAATTCCCCAGAATTTTAGAAAAAAAATATATATATATCTACATTAATTAAGAGATTAGGCTTGTATGGCTCAAGCAAGGAAGGGAGGCCTATTTGGTTTACGAATCAATGTGATTAGGGCCATATTATCCTCATGGGGGAAAATCACCCTTACGTTTCAAGGGGGCCACAAAGATGAGGTAACAGCATCTTATAGAAAGCAGCCAAAAACCCATTCAGACCAGGGACAGTGCCCCGCTTCAAAGTCTTAACCACTACTTGTATCTCTGTATCAATGACAAGCAGGCTATCATTCACAGGAACTACCGAGTATAGAGTATGAACATGATGCTGAAAATGGAAACAATCTCAGGAATTTGTTGGTGTGGTTACCATTAGAATGAGTCAGGGTGGGACAAGCCGGGAACCACTCCAACACTTAGTCATATGAGCTATCAGTTTCCACGACTTGTTACCATAGCGGTAAAGCAGTATTTATGAAAAAGTAACATCTTTTTTTGTGCTCTCATAAATCAAATAGTCCAACACCACCTACATAGCTTGCAAGGTTTCCCTATTAGCCAATATAGGGAGCACTGTGGTGCTCTAGCAAGAGAATGCCCTGGACAATTTGCTTATTGCAGGCCACTGCGTAGGCAATAATATCACCCCACAATACAGCTTTCAAGGCTCTCAAAAAAAGCACTGGGGTATCCACATGCTGACTATTATGATCTAAGTAATCAGCAAACCTTTGATTGAGATACTGGTGAAGATCTTCATTGTCCACCAGGTACACTGGGAACTGCCAGCTTACATCACCCCCCTGACTCTGACCACAATCGAGGTCCACCCACATAATAGAATGGTCCAACACCTCTACTGGACCTATCTCCTCCTCTGATACACTGGAAAACAAACTCTGTACAACACATAATCAATACGCAAAATAGTATGCGGGGAAGATGGGTGTAATCTCACTCTGGGGTTGAGAAGATACCAAGGGTCTGCCAAATCTAGTGAGGCACACAGGGAAGCTCCTTATGCTTTCCCAAGAGAGGGGATGTCAAAGAGGCTGATTGGTCTAGATGAGCATCCAAAACTTGATTGAAGTCCCCAGCCAACACAAGAGGCAAAGACATATCCAGCAAACCCTGACAAACCAACTTTTGAAAAAAAGGCATGTTCGTAGCTGTTAAGTGCATAAACTGGTAAGAGAGAAAATTCAAAACCCTGCAAGTTAATATGAAGCATCAAGAATTTACCATAATCATCCTTACAAACCATAGTAGCCTTGACCAGCAGATTATTCCAAATAAGCACTGCAAGCCTACCTTTCCTACAAGTAGTGGAAAAATAAAACATATCCCCCACACACCCCCGCTGCAATTTTTGATGTTCCAGGTCAATGAACCCAATCTCCTGCAAGCAGGTAATAGCATCTTGATGATGGTTTAGCAAAGTAAGAAACTTACTTCGCTGACATTCCATGAGGCAATATATATATGATTGGTGTTCATGTCTCCCCAAGAAAAAAGGCTGATGAACCATGGTACACATTTGGACATCTGCTCTGAGTGCTCAGCCTTCACTTGGAGCAGCAAAATCTCTATCAATACTACTGGCTCCACCAAGCCAGGGTGGAAGGATGAAAAAGGTGAGGGTCCCTAGATCCCCATGCCCGAATATACAAGCTAACAACCTATACATATTAAACAACATGGCATCATCCCCCAATTATACTCCCCCACCCCCATCTACCTTCGCTTCCACACAAACATATCTCCTCTCAGCAGTAACCGAACAAAGAGATGTGGGTCACACATGGAGGGGCATAATCAAATGGGGCACCCAAGTTTTCATGAGGATGTCCTCACTGCAGTTTGTGCAGGATCAGAAGAGTGACAGTGACATCACAAAAAATTTTGAATGGCGGGCTACAACAGCATGAACCGTGCATGCTTTTCACTTAGAGTGGCACACAGTGGAGTGAACTCCGGCCTCTTGTCCATTAACACCACAGAATAATCCTGGAAACTCCTGATGTGTTGATCCTTATACTTAATAGCATCTCTCTTATAGCAATGGAGAAACTCCACTTTTTGATTATAATAATGGAACTTCACTATCACGGGGTGGAGACATGGGTCACCATCTCACTTCAGACCTAGGTGATGGGCCCGGTCAATGTGAACAGAACCCACCTTTGAGTCTTTCAGCAGAGTAGTGGAAAGCCAGGTTTCAAAAATCGTATCTAGTCAGGCTTCCAGGATCGTCTCAGGCAGCTACAAAAACCTCAGATTTTCCCTTCTCGGATGGTTTTCTAAGTCCTCCAACTTGGAGACTGAGTGTCCACCAGCATAGGGAGGGCCAGCAAATTTGTATTTGCATTTTGCATGGTGTCCTTCAAGGCGGACAGTTGTTTCCAGCACGCCAGTGTGGGCAGACACCTCCGTAAATAGTTTCTGCATGCTAGCAAACTTCTCCGACAATTGGAGGAGCCATGGATCCATTGCTTGCACCACAGATGCCGTGAGATATGCCGAGAGTGTATTATGCACCTGCTAGGAAGGAAACATGGGGGAAGCCGCCATGCTATGATCAGCCTGTTTGCTTCACTCTGTCTCGCTGCTGTGACTTAGATGACAGTGGGTTGTCTGTCTTCAGCAAATACTTGTCCATACAAGAAAACCCTATAGAATGGGGTGACACCCCAGTATCAGATTGCCAGGTAAGTAATGGATGAAGGGTGGGCCACTGAACAGTTCATGACAGACACAGCCTGCACTGCTCAGAGCATCACGTGACCTCGGACTGCTGCTTTTTATCATATTTATAAATGAACTAGACATGGGAATAACTAGTGAGTTAATTAAATTTGTGCATAACACAAAGTTTTTCAAAGTTGTTAAATTGCAAGAGGATTGTGAAAAATTGCAAGAGAACCATATGAGAATGGGAGATTGGGCATCCAAATAGCAGGTGACATTTAATGTGAGTAAATGCAAAGTGATGCATGTGGGAAAAGAGCCCAAACTATAGCTACTTGATGCAAGGTTCCACATTAGGAGTCACTGCCCTGCTAATATGAGTGTTTGCCAGGATATGGTAAACACATTTGAGAAAGTGTCAGATTAGTTAGGTATCCCTTTGGCCAGGGATAAATCTGAGGGTCCATGTACAGTTATGTTTGTTTGTTTTTGGAGGGGGGCATAGAATTGGATTCTTTAAAGATGCCGTGTAGATTGCTTGTTGAGAAAGTTCAGAAATTGAATGAGGCAATTGATTATGCATTGAGGGTGAAGAAGTTGACTTTGAAATAGGTCCAATCTTTGACTGATTTATTCAGTTGTGCTGGATGATACCTATGGGGAGGGTTTTCTCTAGAAGATTGGTTTGACAAGGCGTATGATGAAAGGTCATACTCCTTGTATGACTTTATTAGAATTCTATCTCGGGTAAAAGGGGATTTAATGCTGTGGAAAAAAATTTGGAGCAGTTTGTGTGACAGTGTGGCAGACTCCTCCTGTTTCTATGGATCATTTACAACTGTTTTCGGATGCTTCTGAGGGTGTTGGGTTTAGCATTTATTTTGCTTGGTCTTTGAGTGCTGAGGCATGGTCGTCTTTTTGGTTTCAGAAAGGTTGGAATTATTTTCCATTTAGGTTGCATTGATGTTTGGAGTGATAGGTTAAAAAAACAGGACATTAGTTATTATGACAATATGGTGGTTTTATTTGCTATTAATAGTTCATTCATTGTCCTTTGACATTGTATTGCAGATGATTATCTTAAGATGTTTATGTTTAAATATTTTATTGACAGCTTGCCATATTCATGGACATAATAATGATGTGGCTGATACATTAACTTACTTTCAGTGGTCCTGTTTTTGATGGCTTGCTCCAGAGGCGGAAAGAATATGAACGAGAATGCCAGAAGAATTGTGGATGTAGTTTCAGAGTTGTTGGTTAGATCAGATACACTGAAGTCATATACAGTGGGTTGGAGGAAGTTTTGGATGACGGTGGGGCAGAGAGATTAGTGGTGGGTGCCCCGGTTGAACAAAGTCTGATCATAGAATGTATTATAAAGGCAGTAGAGAGTTTGTGGTTAAAGTCAGCTGTTGAAGTTGCCTTGTTAAGTGTTGCCTTTTATTGCAAGTGTTTTGGTTGGTGAAGAAATTGTGAAAAGGGGCCTGTTTATCTCTATTTAAAGTTCAAGATACTCATTTGCATTCACTTATTAGTCACAATATTTTATCATTATTTGAAGTGCTCCCAGGAATTTGTTATTCTAAGTACAAATTGGCTATGTTTAAAGTTGCATTTTCCTGGGCATTTTTGGTACATTTAGGGTAAGTGAATTGGTTGCAAATTCAAAAACTGAGAGGGCTATATGAGGTTTTTTTTTCCTTGGGTGATGTGAAACATTTAGCTGATACAGTTATTTTGTCTATTAGGAAGTCTAAGAATGATCAGTTGAAAAAAAGACAGTGGTTATTTTGAGGCAAGTAAATGGTTTATATACTTGTCTGGTCTAAACTTGTAAAATTTTTATGAAATGGAGGAGGAATGGGGAGAACATTGGTTAAGCCATGATGATTGCCATCCATTGCCTCGTTATCAGTTTGCTGCTCTGTTAAAGTTGATATTGAAATTGGTAACGTTGGACCCTGCTAGTTTTGGAACGGATTCCTTTATAATTGGGGCAGCTTCTTTTATGACACTGCAGGAGTTATCATTTGACGTTATTCAGAGGATTTGTAGATGGCGGTCAGACAGTTATAAGTGCTATTTGTGCTAGCATTATTTTGTTACTAATTCATATTTTCTTTAGTTTTGACTCCAGTACTACACAATGAAGAGATAATTGTTTGGATTTAGGGTCACTGTTATGTATATTGGACACAGAAGTTCTTGGAGAAGTCATCAAATGGAATACACTTAGGATTGGTGTCCCAGGGATTTTGTTTGCTTGGACTTGGAGGAATGTTTTGAGATCAGTTTATGCCTTCTTTAATTCAGGCTCAAAGGTGGTTAGCTGAGTCTAATATTTTGCTGTTACATTTGGGCAGTAATGGTTTGTGTATGATTAAGGGAGTGGACCTCATCAGACAGATGAAGCAGAATATATTGCATACTTATGATTTATTTCCTAGGATAAAAGTTATTTTCCTAGGACAGTATGGAGAGGTGCCCACAAGGTAAAAGCTAATGAACATTTATGGAAAAGAGTGAATTCTGAAATAGCAAAGTTGGTTATGGTGACTGGAAGTTATGTGCTATGTCATGATTTCATATCTGTCGATTGCCAGGTCTTTATTGGTCTGATGAGGTCCATCTTTTTAAATATTAGTTTGAGTATTTTATTGAGTGATTTTCAGGATATTCTAGAAGTAGTGGGTGGTGTTATCAGGGTTGCAGCTGTATGTGGGAACTGAAGACAAGCTGATTTTGGGCACCGGTAATATATCTTCAATTGTATCACCGCTTGAAAATGATAGCAGTGCTACATGGATAATTTATGAAGGCATTTGGTCAGGGAAGGTCCTTGATGTCACCATAGGGGCCTTGTATGACCAATACCATGAAAACCAATTGAATAGTACAATACTGTCTAGTCATACTGTGAAATAAGCTATAATTTGTATTTGCCAGGCTGGAAGGGCAAGGATGAATTAATAAAATGTTTGTTGTCATATTTAAATAAAGTTGTGGCCATGATGTGCCAAATAATTTTCTGTCATGCTTTTTTGTGGGAAAATAAGTGGGGTCTTTGATTTGCACACTTTGGGGCTCATTTTCGAAAGAGAAGGACGTCCATCTTTTGACATAAATCGGAAGATGGACGTCCTTCTCCCAGGCATGTCCAAATCGGTATAATCGAAATGCGATTTAGGACATCTCCAACTGCACTCCGTCGTAAAGACAGCCAAAGTTCAAGGGGGCATGTCGGAGGCGTAGCGAAGGAGGGGCTTGAGCGTACCTAACACTTGGACGTCCTTGACCCAAAATCGAAAAAACCAAGGATGTCCCTGACAAACACTTGGACATTTTCACCCACACCTGTTTTTCTTATGACTAAGGCACAAAAAGGTGCCTGAAATGACCAGATGACCTCCCGTTACTCCCCCAGTGGTCACTAACCCCCTCCCACCCTCAAAAACATCTTTCAAAATATGTCGTGCCAGCCTGTATGCCAGCCTCAGATATCATACTCAAGTCCAGGACAGCGCATGCAGGTCCCTGGCGCAGTTTTAGTGGGTACTGCAGTGCACTTCAGACAGGTGGATCCAGGCCCATACTAGCCATTCTTAAATTTTCTGGGCCCAGAAGAGAGCTGCTGCTACTCGCTGGGGTCCACACTTATGTCTTGCTTCCTTGGGAGTTAGCATTCGCTGGCTTGGAATGCAAGGCATATGTTGGGCTCAACTGCTTCCATTGCTATCATTTTCTATCTAAAACTTTCTTATTTTCTCCTAATTGGCTCAAGGACACCTTTCTCTCTACAGACCCTATGCAGACTTTACACTATAAATGAATGAGAGTTGTTTGAATCCGAAAATATATAAAGCATCAGGTCCAATGGATGCTCCGTAAGCAAAACTGGATATTTTTAAAACCAAACTGTATGCATGTAGTTATTTCCAATAATCTGCATAGCTGTATTGTATGTGCATTCTTTATTAACCATTTCTGTAGGGGCCTATTAAGGGACAGAAGAGCACCCACACATTTGTGAAAAAAAATCTAATAAAGGCATGCTGTTTACTTCCATGATGCAAAAATACCCCTAGGAACACTTTTTTTAAGCCTTACTAAAAGTACTCCTGCTGAGTAGCCGATCTGTAATTTTAGAATATCTGGAAGGGACAGTTTTCAACCCAGTTTCGTAAATCACTTTGAGGTAGATATTCAAAACACCACTGAGGAGCAAAGTAAACTGAGTTTAGTCAGTTATCTTTGTATAGATGGTGAAACAGGATGCGCCACAAGGGCTATGGCTCAACAACTTTTTGCCCAACATAGCAACAAGAAAATTCTGTCAGTCTCTGTATAGTTTATATGGTTAACTTCAAATATGTAAGTATCATGCTATATCTTTGAATGTATAAATAATCACTTTAAAGTTATGCACTTATTTTTAGTGTTCCTGTTTGTAAGTTTGGGATAACTTACATGTTATGCTGATTTCATTTTGCTTATTATTTTTTAGTTACCATCTTTTTAGTTCCTGCTTACTTAATGCCATGAAAGATGTGAATTAAGAGGATTCAATTTACTTCCCTTGTGTTAGTGGCTATGGAAAGTTGACCCCCCTCCCCCACAAAGTTTTCACATTTACCTGTTATACTGATTTCATTGTGCTTATCATTTTTTAGTTACTATCTTTTTATTTCTTGCTTACTCGTTGCCATGAAAGATGTAAATTAAGAGGATTCAATTTATTTCCCTTGTGTTACAGTGGCTATGGAAAGTCAATCCCGTCTCCCCCACAAAGTTTTCATATTTAATCACTGCTTAAGATTTGCATGTATCTAAATGGTGAGAATTTTTACAATGATCTGCATTGTATATGCTATAGTTTTCAGGGCGAAGACATCATACTGGGGAACATATTGCATAGTCAAAAGAACCCCTGAAATGCAAGTCTCCACTCTCCTTAGTCAATGCATGATGAAAGCATATTTGGCAGCAAATGCAGCTGTGAGTCTATGGGGATACGTTTCCATCAATTTGTATTCCTTGATTTGTCGATATTAGGTTATTCTTCTTTACAATTCAAGTTTTGTCAAATTATTCGACGAACATTTAAGTGCCAATCTTCAATCCATTTCACTCATTTTCAATTGGATGGAGGTTTGAATTGGACTACTCAAGGACATTTACAAGACTGTTTTGTTCCTTAATCGCTTCACTGTATCTTTGGCTGTGTGCTTTGCATCATTATCCTGGTAAAAGGTGACCTTCCATTTCATTCTAAGCTTTCTTGCAGAAGGCAGTGGGGTTTTCGTTGGAGAATCTTCTGTATTTTTCTCCATTTATTGCCCCTTTTAGTCTCACAAGTGTCCTAGTCCCTGTCATTCAGAAACATGCTGCAACCACCATGCTCCACAGTAATGATGATATTGTCTAGGTGATGTGCATTGTTTGGGTTCATGCCAAATATAACACTTTGCATTCAGCCGAAAGTTCTAATTTCCTCATACCAAACATGTTACCAGAGGCCTACAGTAGCTCCTGAGCATTCCTTTGCATATTTCAAATTAGATTAAAAGTGGACTTCTCCGAGTAATGACTTCTTACTTTGTATATATACAAAATAACTCAGAGGAGGTGTGTGTGTGTGTATGGAAAATAACATAGAAAAGATGCGTGTGTGTGTGTGTGTGTTTATATATGCAAAATAACCTAGAAAGTGTATGTGTGTTGAGGGGGGGTAAAGAGCAGGTATAATTGTCATGCATAAATTCCCTCAGGTATATTCCCTGTTCATATTTTCATTTTAAACTTCATTGGTACATGCACAGGAGAAATAATATTTATATCAATTACTCCAGTATTATATAGGTATGGGTTTGGGTATATTTTTACTTTCCCTATAATACAAAATTCCAACCAGTGACCCAGGGATATTATGACACTGGGCATCCATATGGCAGTTTAAATGTAACATGAACAAGTGCAAAGAGATGCACATAGGAAAGAAAACCCCCAAACACAGCTATATGATACAGGGTTTCACGTTAGGTGTCACCACCCAGAAAAAGTCTCTAGGCATCATTGTGGGTAATATATTGAAATCTTCTGCTCAGAATGTTAGGAATTATAAGAGAAGAAATGGAGAATAAAAATTGGATATCATAATGTCTTATATCACTTCATTATGCATCAATACCTTAAATATTTTGTGCATCCAACAACAACATAAAAAGACATAGATGAGTTAGAAAAGGTACAGAGAAGGGCTACAAAATGATAAAGGAAATGAAACCCTTTTTAAAATCCAGCTACACTAAAAGCTTTTATCTCATCCTCTGGCAATTAATTCCAGAGCCTAAATATAGACTGAGTGAAGAAAATATATTTTACCTGAGTTGTTTTAAATGTACCGGTATATAATATATTTAAACCACTTTGGTTGTACTACAGAAAGGCAATACATCAAATCCATGACCCTTGACCTTTACACTTTAGTAGAGGGCACACAATGAAGTTACTAAGTTGCACATTTAAAACTTCACAGAGAAAATATTTTTGTTTTCACCCAATGTGTAATTAAGTTCTGGAATTCATTGCCAGAGGATGTGATAAAAGTTTTTAGTGTAACTAGATGTAAAAAAAGGTTTAGACAAGTTCCTGGAGGAAAAGTCCATAAACCATTATAAAGGTGGATTTGAGGTGAGGGTAAACATCATGTATATCTAACTTGTTGGATCCGTCCAGGTTCAAAACAGGATTCTGGCCTTAATGGACCTTTGGGCTGACCCAGTATGGCAGTTCTTACGTTCTTATAGACTTGATCATTTTAGTATTATTCAATTGGCTTTCTTGGACTTGTAAATTCACTGCATGAGTGCTCATTTTTCTGTATATTGAAATACTTTTATATTGGATATAGGAAGTTTATTCAAATATTGTTCTTTCCTGTGGGAGTGCCCCATCTACTTAGAAGAGAGTTATGTGTGAAAAGATAAATATCAATTCAATCAATCACATTTGATTGTTTATGGTGTATAAGTATCAGCAGATAAAAAGTTGAATAGGATTCACAGCACACTACAATTTTCAAACTAATATGTAATCAGAAAGCAACAACACACTGTTCTCTCTGATACTGACTAAAAAAACAACAACCTTAGAAAAGAAATACAGGTGGGTAACTACAAAATCAATTATTATAATCATTAAAACATCAATTAGCTTTAAAAAAAAAAAAAAAAAGATTAAATTTATGGAGGTCTGAAATTTGACTTGTTGCTAACCTAGAGACAGAGGGGCAGGTAACTGCTCATGGAGATGTTATAAGATTCCTGCCTCTCCTCTCCTTGAACTGAATGAACAGCAACTGGGGTTATTACCACTGCATTCCCATCTGAGGGCTAGCCAACAAGAAAAGACAAGCTTTCCTGCAGCTTCTTATAGCTGGGTGATAAACTAGACCCTCTAGCATTGCCTTGGTGCCAGGCAGGGAAGTAGACATCCCCCCCTCCCTTAGTCCCCCATAACTCAGCCAGAAGGGCACATACATTCCCACAGCTCTTCTGCGCCTGATGGTGAGAGAGATATGCCTTCCAATGGCACTTAATGTTATATACCAGGAAGGTTTAATCAATTCTTAGAAATATAAATGCTGATCTGAAAGTTATAGAATTTTACCAAATTTTAGTTTGTACTGTATATATTGTGCTGTTCTTCATGACATTATGTTTTGTTTAATTTAATGTTTGTCTTTGTTATATTTAATTTAGTTTAGATGGGTAAATCATAAATGCATAACTGAAATAAAGTGGTCCTTTTACCAAGCCACGCTAAAAAGTGGCCAGTGCTGGTATCAGCATTTAGCTTTTCTGCATGCTGCAGCCAGTTTTAGTGCGGCAGTAAAATGGCTACCTTGCCATATTTTCTTGTAATGGCCAAATGCTAATGTCCCCATTAGTGCATGGCCAAAATGAGCACTTTAATGGGTACACTTGCAGTGTCGTCTATCCTGAGTAAAAAAAACAACTAATTCTGTTTATATAATTGAGATATTGACCTACATGTACGTTTTAGGTAGATTTTACATTTCCACAGTTCTCACAATAGTTCAAACCAACTGGATATCATTAAACTACCTGTTCAACAGTTGAAACTAGAAGCTATTTTTCCAGTACAAGTACCAGTTCAGTGATTCAATCAAGACAATGTGAATAGAAACATGATGAAACAGTAATTGTGCAGACAGTTCTGTACATTCTGTTCAGTTCTTGTATTCTCTCTGGGGATTCTTCCAACTAACATAAACTAAGAAAGAAAGAAAGAAAGAAAGAAAGAAAGAAAGAAAGAAAGAAAGAAAGATCCTTAGTACTTGATAACATTCACATCATAGTATAAACAAATCTCTGGAATTAAAATCATGTAGTTCTTCATTCCAGAACAATATCAATAGTCATGCCTATATGTCATTACTTTTGAAGATGATATGGTAATTATAATGATACTATCAGGCTTATTTTCGAAAGAGAAGGATGCCCATCTTTTGACACAAATCGCAAGATGGACATCCTTCACACAGGGTCGCCCAAATCAGTATAATCGAAAGCCGATTTTGGGTGTCCCCAACTGCTTTCCGTCGTGGGGACAACCAAAGTTCCCGGGGGCGTGTCAGAGGTGTGTAGCAAAGGCAGGACTTGGGTGTGCCTAACACATGGGCATCCTCGACCCATAATGGAAAAAAGGGCATCCATGATGAACACTCGGATGACTTTACCTGGTCCTTTTTTTCTTACGACCAAGCCACAAAAAGGTGCTCAAACTGACCATATGACCACCGGAGGGAATTGGGGATGACCTCCCCATACTCCCCCAGTGGTCACTAACCCCCTCCCACCCTAAAAAAATTTAAAAATATTTTTGCCAGCATCTATGCCAGCCTCACATATCATACCCAGCTCCATGACAGAAGTATGCAGATCCCTGGAGCAGTTTTAGTGGGTGAAGTGCATTTCAGGCAGACGGACCCAGGCCCATCCCCCCGACCTGTTGCACTTGTGGTGGTAAATGTGAGACCTTCAAACCCCACCAGAAACCCACTTTACCCACATCTAGGTGCGCCCCTTCATTCATAAGGGCTATGGTAGTGGTGTACAGTTGTGGGGAGTGGGGTTTGGGGGGCTCAGCACACAAGGTAAGGGAGCTATGTACCCGGGAGCAATTTGTGAAGTCCACTGCAGTGCCCCCTAGGGTGCGCGGTTGGTGTCCTGGCATGTCAGGGGGACCAGTGCACTACGAATGCTGGCTCCTCCCATGACCAAAGGGCTTGCATTTAGTCATTTCTGAGATGGGCATCCTTGGTTTCCATTATCACTGAAAATCAGAAACGACCATCTCTAGGGACTACCTAAATGTTAAGATTTGGGCGTCCCTGGCCGTATTATTGAAACAAAAGGTGTTTCAATAATACGGGTTTTCCCGCCCCTTTGCTGGGAAGTCCTGCGAGGACATCCTCAGGAAAACTTGGGCACCCCTTTCGATTATGCCCCTCCATACCAACTATATACTTGGCTTCTGTAGAAACAAAGTATTCCAAATGGCCCCTACCATTAATATTATAATTGGTCAGAGAATGTTTACTATTATTGTTACTAAGCCTATGCAAATATATCATGAGCTCATTTTCATGTCCTTTTGATGGACATTCTCAGTCAGGTGAGAGTCTCTCCGTAGCTGGATTCAAGACAAAAAAAAATATTATAAGTATTATTTAAGAGATGAATATGTAAATTACATTAGACCCTATTTACTAAGATTTTTTCAGATAGAGGCGCCCTTTTACTAAGCTGTGCTAAAACGTGTTCT
Organism: Microcaecilia unicolor; assembly: GCF_901765095.1. NCBI lineage: Eukaryota > Metazoa > Chordata > Amphibia > Gymnophiona > Siphonopidae > Microcaecilia > Microcaecilia unicolor. The sequence goes on along the minus strand of NC_044037.1, from coordinate 78,315,210 downwards.
GCACTATGACTAGCACATGGGTTTCCCCTGCACTGAGACCATTTTAAGTGTGGCTGTAAAATGGCCATGTTTTCCATTTCCTCAATTAGTGGCCTTGTACTAATTTCCCGATTAGTACATGGCCATTAGTGCGGGAGCCCTTACCGACACCTATTCTCTAGGAGGTAAGGGCTCCTGCACTAACCACACCCTAATCAATTAGTGCCTATTCTCCACCCCCAAACATGCCCCAGCACTATAAAATAAAAACTATTTTTAGCGTGTGAGAATTGTGCACAAATCCAAAAACTACTGCAAGATACCTGAGCGCGCCCCATGGTACTGGATTTTAACCTGCAGTAAGCACATGATATTGAGGTGTTTTGCATGCATTTGCTTGTCTTATTGGTCATTATTATTTTTTCCATAATGACTGAAACTAATCTATGTTACGGTAATATATGACTAGAGTCTATATTTATCGGCACCTAAAAATTCAGCACTAAAATTAGTGCAAACTAAATGTATTCTATAATCGGCACCTAGGTGCCAATTATAGAATGCCCTTAGTTGATGTCTCAGTGCCTAAAACTACGTGTATCCATTTACACTAACAAAAATGTACCATAAATCCTGGTGTGTAAAATTATGCGCACTGGACAATATTCTATAACTATGTATGTACATTTTTGAATGCCTTTTTTGCCTGTACGTGTTAGAAGTTTGGCACACTTCGTTACAGAATACGCTTAGCGAGTTGTGCATGTAAATTCTAATCAGTGTCAATTAGTGCTCATTATTGCTTGTTAAGAGCTGTTATCAATGCTGATTAACTTGTTAAGCCAATTAAATTACGTGTGTTGTTATAGAATCGGCTTGGATCTCTAGGTGCACTATATAGAATCCAAGGGATAATGTACAATATTGCCATTTAATGCACAAGAAGAGGCAAATATCATGTGTAATTGCCTTAACACACTTTAATTACCCCGCTCCCTCAGTCAACTATGTTGTCTTTATAAAATAGGTGTATTATAGATACATTTTTAGACTTTAGAATCAGCGGCCAAACAGCAATTAACAGAAACAGCAATTAACACATGCTAACAGTTAATGATGATGGCTGCACTAACTGTTAATGTGGGATGGGGCAGAGACTGTGTGGAGGCTGCACCTTCCAGTTATTGGGGAGGTAGCACATGTGAACTGTTAATGTGGAAAATATCATGGCATAATTAATGCTGTCTCAATAAGTGTAGCTATATATGCCGCATTATTTGCAGTACAATTACACAGTACAACTACTTTCATAGCGATTGCCTGCTTTGTATTTCCTTGCTTCTTGATTTCACTCTCAGCATCTTTTTAAAGACAGCCAGTGTTTAGGACTACCAAGTCTATAAACTTTCATATCAAGACCCCTGAGGCAGGCACTTTGCCAAACCACGGTACCGTGTCTGGTAATAAAGTTTTTCCACTGTATCTCCGTCTTCCTGTCGTTATTGGAAGTGCCTTGCTGGTCTCACTACTCTTTTGCGTGGACTCTCATATTTAGCGGCCCACAGTCTCCTGCTCCTGTGATTCTACTTCTCTTCTTGCAGTGCATTTAAGACATGTTAAAAAAAAAACATTTCTATGCAATGATAACCCTAACTGCCTTATGGGGTATATTAGATAGGCCATTTCAGTCTTTCATTTAGAGATCAAAGTTTGTAATAGTGCATCTAGGGTGGGAAGGTACATAGATATATATTTTATAAAGTCCTATTACACTTTTTCACGAACTTTATTATAAATAACAATTTTTCCATGAAATGTATCCAATCCTCTAAGCAGACTCTATGAAGAGGAGTGAATGAGGAATCAGAATGAATTTAAAGGCTGAATGATACATGCAGTCATCAGGAAGCCCTTGCCAAGCTGCGCTGGGGCATTAAAATCCAAATTTGTGAGGATATTGCACTGACTACGGAGCGCCAGTAGTTGAAGGAGTTACGTTTATTGGATTCTATTGGAGCTTTATATTACTCACTGCTGGGGGAGAAATAACTTTTTGAACTGACGTATGGGACAGGAGAATGGCATAAGGACATAAAGACATGAATTCTTGATTATGGTGAACATGTTCCTGGATATGTAGTAGTGAGACAGCACTGTGGTGTATATATATATATATATATATATATATATATATATATATATATATCATATGCCTTTAGATGTTATGTAGTTGGGTTGAATGATGAAGTGAAAGGCTGGTACGAGTGAGTTCCAGAGTCTGCATAGAGGATTGAATATAGTTCATGGAAAAATTGTTATTTATAATAAAGTTCATGAAAAAGTGTAATAGGAGTATGCGTAGTAGTACATGTATGCAAGATTGTACTTCTAGATAATTTACATGATCCCCGTATGGTAATATTTTATAAAGTCAACATATGTACCTGTGCTTTTATAAAATAGCTGTCCAAAACATCCCATTGAGTTTTGCCTGCTCTGAGGCAGTAAGTCTTCTCTCAAAGTCTGTGTGGATAGGAGCAGGTTTTATAACATATACTCACTCGCATCTTCCAGCTCTATCAAGCCTCTATCTCCTGGATGTGCCCTGTATCAGTAGCTAGTAGATTTACGCATATATAGAGAAAAGATGTATAGGACATTTGATGGGATGAACAAGCACCATACATTGGAACAAAAAAGTGAATGGTTAGAATACTATCCCTTCTGCTCAGTTGCAACGAGAGAAAGTAATAAATTCATGGTCTGGGTATTACCAATTAAGGCTCCATTTAGGTTGCCTGGCAAATCAGGGTAGGTCTCCACATGATGCAAAAGGCAGACTGTAAATGAGAGCAACCCAGAGTGTGTGTGTGTGTGGGGGGGGGGGGGGGGGGGGGGGGGTATTCTTTTTTTAATGTTTCTGGCATCTAACAGTCTAGTTTCCAAAATATATTAATTAAATCTAAATAAATAGAGATGGGAGCTGAATCAAACATACAAAATAAATGAATTTGTTATTTACAAAACAGTATTTGGGCATTCTGTTCAGAAGGTAAAGAGAGTAGGAAGGCTTTAGAGGTGATTTGCCAAGTCACAGGGCTTTGATACAGCATAATGCATAGCAATAGATTTGTGGTAGCATGTGTTGGTGACCAGGCACGGACTTCTCACAGATACAGTAAACCAAAAGAAAAGTCTTCATTATGAAATAAGAAGTACCAAAAGTCTGTTATTGTCACAGAACTGGTATGCAAATATAGGCAAGTTTTAAATGTAACTTGATTTCACACAAAAAGGAACTATACTCTCTTAGATGTCCTGGAGCCCAGCTTCATTAACTCACACTTGCACTCACAATGACCACTCCTAGCAGGCTCACTTCAACATTTCACTTGTACTCTGCAAGCTTCCCACCTTGACTTGTCTTCTAACACTGCAGCCACAGGCTAGGTAAATACATCACAAGTAAACCTCCTACTTTGATCCATCTTCCAACACAGCAGTCATAGACTAGGACTCTCCAGGGGGACCCTTCCCTCCTGCCCAGGCTTGGAATCCTTCCATTCTGAGCCTCCCTGCTCTGTTCTGTCCAATGAGGTTTTATGACAGATAGCATAAGTCTATCTGGTCAATTCTGTGGGTTGAAGCCAGTGGGTGGAACTTGCCGTCATATTGAGCTACCCCAAACATTTGCAGGTGTTATTGAAAACAATAGCAAGCTTGTGAGGTTTGTGACTGCATGTGCATGTTTGTTTGTTTGATTGTTTTAAATTCGAAAGCTTCCCATATATAACTGGAGGAGTTTCTTTAACTTCTGGGGACTCCTGAGGCATGAGCCTCGGTCCGTGGGTGCAGGCGCTCTGGAGTGGCATAATTGTTTTTGGATCCGGAGAGGCTTGAATTTTGAGGGGAGGAAGCTTTAATAAAGACCCCAGGTCTGCCTGAGACACAGGGCCAAGTTGTGGGGACCCCTCCCCCCCCCAGAGGTTAAAAAAAACCTTGGGGTACATATGGGAAGCTTTCAAATAAATAAAAAAAGCTGCCAAATAAAATAAAACCACACATAGGCAGTCATAAACCTCACAAGTTTGCTATTGTTTTCAATACTGACTGCGGATGTTTGGGGGTCACACAATATGGCAGTTCTGTGGGAAAGAAGGCTCAACATTTTGACATCATACCATCTCCCATCATAAACCTCCTTGATTCTGCCATATGGCTTTTAAATCCCTTCCTACTTGAGCCCCACCCTCCCGACTCAGCTGTCTATCTCTTTGTTAAGATAGCTCAGTCTCAGTGAGGAAGTGTTTTTAAGGAAACTTGGGCTTATCGCTCACTCTCTCACAAGTTAATACTAATGGAAGGAGATGGTTCCTTTGGTAAATTAGTGGATTTCCAAGTTAGTTTTAACTTTAAGTGAAAAATAAATAGGTTATAAATCATGCTTTTGGTTAATAGTATTTGTTGGCATCCTTGAAAGCAGCAAACAGTTTAGTATTTCAGGGCATTCCTATTGCATATGTATGAGATATACTTGCATGCTTACTGCCTCCATTCCATGCAAATCTCTTTCATGTATATTTAATAGGGATTCTATTAACAAAAAATGGTTTGGAAGGCTAAATGTATAGATGTAACACCTTTTAACTCTTAAATCCACAATCGGGATTATTGCTTATAAATAACTCGGAACCTCAAAACTCCTCATGGACAACTCATTGCTATTAAGCTTGGTTCACCATACAAATAAAGAGTCAGGTATTATCACTGGTTCCAGCGAGGAGAGGAAGAGAAAAACAACCAACCGAAAAAACTCAAATTCATCTGAGAAAACCGGATGGTTTAAAAACTCTTTCTCCCCTCCACTACTAAAAAAAGAGTTAAAGAGGGTACACCACCTCTACTACATGTGATCCCCAACTGGTACTGATCAGTGACAAACTAGAACTTAAACCCTATGTAACTTTATATTTTTATAACAAAAGGTCTCCCCTCTTTGAGCCAAATATAACCCACGATTAGAAAAACACCGCAGGAAATCACTTATCTGAATGTTGAAACCTCGGGGTTCCCTTTAGGAAATCGATCCAGGTCAATGATAGTCCAAATGGAGCACATATGTAACAGTTCAGTTATTTGAAACACCCTCCGTGTTTCCGATAATTCGATGATTTGAAACACCCTTCGTGTTTCCTTTCTGATTATTGTGCTGTTCGACAAGTGCGCCTTGTTTCGCCAAACTTAGGCTGCTTCAGGAAAAAATTTTTTACTCGCGGATTCCACAATGGATCTCGTACATAATAACCGAACTCACTCAGAGTTACTCACAGCATACATTGTTCAACTGCTCCAGTTGAACAATGTATGCTGTGGCTGCTCCAGTTGAACAATGTATGCTGTGAGTAACTCTGAGTGAGTTCGGTTATTATGTACGAGATCCATTGTGGAATCCGCGAGTAAAAATTTTTTTCCTGAAGCAGCCTAAGTTTGGCGAAACAAGGCGCACTTGTCGAACAGCACAATAATCAGAAAGGAAACACGAAGGGTGTTTCAAATCATCGAATTATCGGAAACACGGAGGGTGTTTCAAATAACTGAACTGTTACATATGTGCTCCATTTTGGACTATCATTGACCTGGATCGATTTCCTAAAGGGAACCCCGAGGTTTCAACATTCAGATAAGTGATTTCCTGCGGTGTTTTTCTAATCGTGGGTTATATTTGGCTCAAAGAGGGGAGTCCTTTTGTTATAAAAATATAAAGTTACATAGGGTTTAAGTTCTAGTTTGTCACTGATCAGTACCAGTTGGGGATCATATGTAGTAGAGGTGGTGTACCCTCTTTAACTCCTTTTTTTAGTAGTGGAGGGGAGAAAGAGTTTTTAAACCATCCGGTTTTCTCAGATGAATTTGAGTTTTTTCGGTTGGTTGTTTTTCTCTTCCTCTCCTCGCTGGAACCAGTGATAATACCTGACTCTTTATTTGTATGGTGAACCAAGCTTAATAGCAATGAGTTGTCCATGAGGAGTTTTGAGGTTCCGAGTTATTTATAAGCAATAATCCCGATTGTGGATTTAAGAGTTAAAAGGTGTTACATCTATACATTTAGCCTTCCAAACCATTTTTTGTTAATAGAATTTATAATATACGGGTTTTGGAAAATTCCCTGTAGTGATTTATAGAGTATTTAATAGGGATAACATGAAAACCTAAATTGGAAAATTAAAGCTATGGTATTCAGCTATGGTCCTCAAGGACCACAGCTGTTTGTGGCCCTTGAGGAACATAGCTGAATACCACACTTTTAATTTGTTCAGCGATATGTGTATTTTTGGTTCTTTAATAAATATCAGCAATGCTAATCTTCTCAATTTGTGAGGAACTGTCATACTATATAACACCATAATGGAATTGTCCTTGCTAAACTTGCATAAATAGAATGTGAAAAACATTCTTATGAAGGAAAGTAGAATTCTTTCTTATAAAGGATAATGGATAGCCTTGGATGTAAGGCAGTAGCCATATCAGTACAGTGAGGTTTTTTTTCAGCTTTTTACTGACATAATTCATTACTCTTTTTTATCAATGTTCTATGATACAGTTTTGTACACTATGATTATGGGTTCCTTTTTACAAAGCCATGTTAGCTATTCCTGAATGGCAAATACGACAAAGCCCATAGGAATTGAAGCGCTTCGTCACATTTGCCACATCAGAATCGCTAGTGTGCTTTGTAAAAGGAGTCCTATATTTTCTCTGTTATGGTATTTTTGCTGTATGGCTGCATGAACTGCTTGGCTATAGCAATAAAACAGATGGTTAACAGGGTTGTGGTAGGGAAATAAATCCATGAAAGTTTCCATCAATGGACTTTTCTCCCATGATACTTCTAGACATCTTATGTCCAATATCTTTCAAGGCAAAACTCAAGGCATGGAAAATATTCTGAAAGATTTTATTGACTTATTTCCTACAGCCTGAGGAATGTGGGTTTCTATTTTTGTACCTGCTTCATGCAGTCTCTTATGCTAGTAATTAATATGGAAGGAAATGGACTATTATGGGTATCTTGAGGCTCATTGTGAAAGTAAATGCTAGGAACTATCTTTTAATTCCCTGTTGTTGTTGTTTTCAATATCATAGCTTTAAAAGGGTTCTGCCAAGTTCTACATAATTATTTTCATCAAGGTAAATAGACTTTTCTGTTTTTGCTGATAGCCCATGCTCAGTGAAAAGTTCTCTACAGTATAAAGCATAAGTTTGGATTAATTAGCATTGAGATAAGAGAATCAGATGAATGTATTGCTTCCTCACAGGTGCCCGTGAACTAGTTCAGTGATTTATTTAACTTAATGATCTTTTCTTAGCTATTTCACAAAATCTAAAATATTATTTATATGAGAAAAAAATAAAGAAACATGAAATACAACTATCAAAATAGATATAACAGATTTTCAGTTTAGATCTCTCTCAGAGATCCCATTCTCACTTTGATGGAGGAAGAAAAAATATTCAGTCATATATATATATATATATATATATATATATATATATATATATATATATATATCTCACTGAAGTTTAATCAGTGGCATAGTCATAGGTGGGGAAGAATAGGGAATGAGTGTTCCTCCACTTTGTGTGACAATCACAGGTGGGCCTAGGTGGGTAGGGGCCTACTCACTTTGGGTTCAGGCCTACCCAGTGGCAGCTACACCAACTGAAGATGTCATCTGCTGGAAGCCCTGGGTCTTGTCAACACTGGGCAAGTCAGTGTAATGCGTCTATCCTCTGATGCTCACATTCTCTATTATCGGCTGCCGTTTCTTCAACATCACTGGCACTAGTGACATTGGGTCACATCATAATCCCTCCTTTTCATTCTTTGATGCCTTTTCGGAAGATCAGAGTATACTGGTATCACGCAACTCAGAAAATAGTGTTTGCAATTGTCTGGATTACCAGGACTAAACACTAGCAGTATTGGGGAATGATGATAGAAATGACATTGAAGAGACAGAAAAGATGGTCAATTATGGTGGTTTGGGATTTGGGATAAGTGGCAGATGGCAGCTGGTGGAGGGTTTCAGGACTAAAAGCAGTTAGAGGCTTGGGACTCTCATAGGTAGGGAAAGAGAGCAATATATAGGAGGGTTAAGAAAGGACTGAAGTAGAAGGGAGCAGAAACAGCTGTCAATTTTCCATGTTTTTATGCTAATTTTTCCAGCCACAGAATCAAAGAAAAATGCATAATAACTATATGGCATACAGACTAGTAATACATTTATTATCTCACAAATTAAATTCACTTTTCAAGAATGTATACTGTAAGATGTGAGAAACAAATAAATAATAGCACTGCTTTAACATATTATATAATTCAGTGACAGCCGTTTTATTAGCGATGCAACAGTTTTACTGTTTGAGAGCAAGTATAAACATTAATAAAAATGAGTGAAAATATATTCTTGTTCTAGTAGGCTGAATATATTCACTCTGTGTGGGAAATTACTCTTTGGGTTTTGTTGGGAACATTTGGGGGGGGGGGGGGAGGAATTCTACAACTTGCGCCTCAGGTTAGGCAACTTCATCCCTCACGTTGAATGTTAATTTTATAATGGCATCTTGGCATTATAGAATACTAGTGCAAGTTGACACTGACATACCTATATTTAGGTGTGACCACTTATGCCAGATCTATGGCTTGCATAAGTTGGCACACCTAAGTTTAACATGCAATATTCTATAAGTTATGGACTAGATTCAGTAAATGGTGTCCAAATTTGGGTGCAGGGAAAAAAAAGATGTGTGCTGTGAGCTATTCTATAAATAATGCTCCGAGTTGGATTTTGTTTATAGAATAGCACTCAGTGCCAGGATCCACACCCAACTTTGAGTGCCAGTATTTACACCAACTGAAACCCAGCGTAAATCCTCGGGTATAAATTAGTCACTGATCCCCCAAATTATATAATACTGTGCATATCTTTAGTGAATGCCCCTGATCTGCCCATGCCCCTTCCATGACCATGCCCCCTTTTCAGTTGCATGCAAATATTTATAGAATAGCACCTAGTAAGTGTATGTGCAAATACAAATTCTTGCCAATTAGCACCAATAATTGTTAGTACCCAATAATTGATGCTAATTGGCTCAGTACTCAAATTAAGCACACAAATTGGGAATACGTCCAAATTTTTATGCACACAAATTGGGAATACGTTCAAATTTGAGCATGCAATTTTGAGTGCCATTTATAGAATCTGGACATATGTGTGTATATGTTGATGCTATGCACATGTCCTGCCCATGCTTCAATCAAGTGTATACCCCATTGCAATTATATGCTACTTTATAGAAGAGCAACTAGAGCATTTGAGTGCACAAATAATGCCAATTCTTGTGCTGATAACTGCACGCACCCAGTTTAATTTATTTATTACCTCTGTAGCACAATAGCTTGAAAACACAAAAGGGCAGAACATAAGAATCCCATGAAAAAAACAAAACAAAACAATGAAAACATAAAAAGTGGCAAACAGAAGACTGCTCAAACTAACTATCCAGTGTATTTTCAAAAGAGATCACCGGCCATCTTCCGACACAAATCGGGAGATGGCTGGCCATCTCCTGAAGCTAGTAAAATCGATATAATGGAAAGCTGATTTTGGCCGGCTCCAACTGCTTTCCATCGCAGAGCTGGCCAAAGTTAAAGGGGGCGTTTTGGAAGGGTAAGGAAGGCGGGACGGAGGCGTGGTTATGAGATGGCCGACTTCGGCTGATAATGGAAAAAAGATGGCCGGCTCTTACGAGCATTTTGCCGGCTTCATTTGGTCCATTTATTTTTACGACCAAGCCTCAAAAAAGTGCCCCAATTGACCAGATGACCAGGGAATCACCTCCCCTTACTCCCCCAGTGGTCACCAACCCCCTCCCACCCAAAAAATAAAAAAGCAATTTTTTGCCAGCCTCTATGCCAGCCTCAAATGTCATACCCAGCTCCCGGATAGCAGTATGCAGGTCCCTGGAGCAGATTTTTGTGGGTGCAGTGCACTTCAGGCAGGTGGACCCAGGCCCATCGCCCCCCTACCTGTTACACTTGTGTTGGTAAATGGGAGCCCTCCAACCCCCTCCAAAACCCACTGTACCCACATGTAGGAGCCCCCCTTCACCCTTAGGACTATGGTAGTGGTGTATAGTTGTGGGGAGTGGGTTTTGGGGGGGATTTGGGGGGCTCAGCACCCAAGGTAAGGAAGCTATGCACCTGGGACCAATTTTTGAAGTCCACTGCAGTAAACTCTAGGGTGCCCGGTTGGTGTCCTGGCATGTGAGGGGGGCCAGTGCACTTCAAATGCTGGCTCATCCCACGACTAAATGCCTTGGATTTGGCTGGGTTTGAGATTGCTAGCATTAGTTTCCATTATCGGCGAAAACTGTCGCCGGCCATCTCAAACCCGGCCATCTCGGACATTTGGCCGGCCCCAACCGTATTATCGAAATGAAAGATGGCCAGCCATCTTTTTCGATAATACGGTTTGAGTCTGCTCTTTGTGGCGCCAGCCAAATAGATGGCCGGCCATCTATTTGGCTGGCGCCGTTCGATTATGCCTCTCCACGGGTCTTAAAATTAAACAGCACTTTAATTCATATAGTACATTAAAAAGTCCATTTGTTGTTGTAACATCAAACTCTAAGCTGTTGGGTAAAAGACTTGACATGGCGCCACGTTTCAGCCTGAAAGGCCTGCCTCAGGAGTCTTACAAGTATTTGTCCATAAAAGTAAAATTAACAGCTTCAATGATATATGCTCTATGCAGAGTGTTTCGTACCAAATAGAGAATGCTTCTCTGCATTATTGTTTCTAAGGTTTACTGTAGGTTGATTTTCTTTTAAAGGAGTTGATCTCAATTTTTTTCAAGGTCTTTTTAAAGACCACTATATATCATTGTAGCTGTTATTTTTACTTTTATAGACAAACACCTGTAAGACTCCTGAGGCAGGCCTTTCAAGCTGAAACACAGCACTGTGTCGAGCCTTTTACCTAACAACTTGATGTTACATCAACAAATGGACATGTATTTGCTATATGAATTAAAGAACTGTTTAATTGTACAGTAGTTTGAGCCATTCTATCTTTTCTCGTAGGAGCTTAGTCAGACACACCTGAATTAGCAAGTAATCTTAAATTATACATTTGTAGATTTAGAGAAAAAAATTACTGTAGCAGATTAAGCTCAAAGTAGAAACTAAGAGGTGATTTTCAAAAGAATAGGCACCATTTACACATGTGAAAAGCTGATTTGCACTAATTAATTAATTTAAAATTTAACTAATTAAAAAAGGAGCTACTTATTCATGAGCGTGGCAGCATCTAAAAATTGTAATGGAATGAGGTGTTTGGATTGTGGAGGTTCTTCAAAGTTATACATGGATTCTGTTGTAGAATGCTACCATAATTGGCAGCGGTATACTTACATGTCCATCACCATAGTTATTCCAGCCATAGATCTGGCATAATTATGGTTGCAAATGTGCAGCAGTGGCTCGTATAACTGAGATTGTTCAATAAGTAAACTGAGTAAGTGGCAGTCCCATCCATGGCCCTCCCTATGCTTCACCCATGTGAACAGCCCCCTTGCTTTTATATTCTATGACACTTTAGTACATCCTTACAGTAAGGAGCTTACTTGATTTGCTGACATTTATGCAATTAAGTGTACACTTATCTGCATTTTCTTTTTCATGTCAGAAAACAAATACAGTGGGAATGACCAGACAGATGAATTGGGTAATCCAGCACTGATAATTCTTTATTGTAGAACATGAAACCACATAGACCTTGGCTAATAAGTGGTAAGGGACTCGACACAGGATATTTTTTGGTGTAAGTGCCGAAATATGTAGTTGCCTTTGTTCTACTCTCACACTTTCTCCAGTTTTCAATGCATGTCTTCCCAATCATTTATGGCGTTCCTTTCATTTTTCTAATTGTTTTTAGATTGTACACCACTCTGCTCTGCAATAGCAGCTAAACTGGTATAGCAAGTTTTACTAAACCATAAACCTTATGTGAGCAAGTGCAAAGTGATGCATGTGAGCAAGAGGAACCCAAACTATAGATACGTAATGCAAGGTTCCACAGTAGGAGTCACTGACCAAGAAAAGGATCTCAACGTCATCGCTGATGATACATTGAAACCCTCTGCTGAGTGTGCTGCGGTGGCTAAGAAAGCAAATAGAATGTTAGGTATTATTAGGAAAGGAATGGAAAACAAAAGTAAGGATATTATAATGCCTTTCTATTGGTCCATGGTATGACTGCACCTCGAATATAGTGGAATTAGAAAAGGTACAGAAAAGGACATCAAAAATGATAAAGGGGATGGAACAACTTCCCTATGAGGAAAGGCTGAAGCAGCTAGGGCTTTTCAGCTTGGAGAAAAGACATCTGAGGGGAGATATGATAGAAATCTATAAAATAATGAGTGAAGTGGAATGGGTAGACGTGAATCATTTGTTTACTCTTTCCAAAAATACTAGGACTAGGGGGCATGCGATGAATCTACAAAGTAGAAAATTTAAAATGAATCAGAGAAAATTTTTCTTTACTCAATGTGTAATTAAACTGAAATTCATTGCCAGAGAATGTGGTAAAGGCGGTTAGCTTAGCAGGGTTTTAAAAAGGTATGGACTGCTTCCTAAAGGAAAAGTCCATAGACCATTATTAAATTGACTTGGGAAAATCCACTGCTTATTCCTGGGATAAGCAGCATAAAATGTATTGAACATTTTGGGGATCTTGCCAGGTATTTGTGACCTGGATTGGCCACTGTTGGAAACAGGATGCAGGGCTTGATAGACCTTTTGTGTTTCCCAGTGTGGCAATACTTATGTACTTATAACAGAAAGGAGAATAAGGCTGCTCCTCTTCGCTCCCAATTTCACCAGCTCACAACAACGGTGTAGTCCACGACTCCAGTGCAATCTTAAAGAGTTGAGGACTGCCAGCTGAACAGTCAGTCCTGCATTTCCAGCCTCATTCTGAGTCAAAGCACCTCTTCCCTTCAGCAGCTTGACCAAGCACTGGAGTCATGGACTATGAGGTTGTTGCAAGCCTTTATAATCGGGAGCAACGAGAATGAGCCTTATTCCCCTTTTTGTTATACACTCATAAGGCAACTACATATTGTAATGTAGGCTCCTGACAAAGGCACTTTCCAAAACATGGCCCTTGTTGAGTCCGTTACTATGTATTTGTCAAGATTTATGTGTTTTTAACCATCTTTCTTGTTCCACAAAAAAAAAAAAAATTATCAGTGCTGGTTTACCCAAATCATCCATCTGGTCATTCCCATTTAATTTGTTTTCCGTCTTGGTATCCTGTGGGATTTCTTTTGTTCTTCTTCCTGTTTGGTGGATTATATTTTTTACATATGACAGTGGCATGTAAATGTGTGCACCCAGTTACAGAATACCTATACTGCAAAATAGCCACTTAAGCATTTATACTTGATTTAAGTCAAACATAATCACTGGCTGCTTGTTTGTCCTAGAGTTTGGAGGGATGCATGAGGACAGAACAGTGCTTTCATTTTAGGAATTTAAAACCACCTCAGAACACTAAAAATTTGAATCTGAGAGCTCAGGTCCTTAACTGGCTCACCTGGGATATGCAGTTTTAAAAAAATCTGCCAGCGCATATGGAAGTGGTCTACTTGTACATGTAATTTTATACAGGTCACCTCGTTTGTGAGGTGAAGCAGTGTCTATTTGCACCTATTTTTTAAAGATATACAGACACCTTGCCAAAGCTGCAGAAATTACAGCTATAATGAAGGCCCATACTTTCATAGCAGTTTGAGAGCTGGTATAAACATACACATGCACAATCTCCCGGATTCCATATAGCGTGACCTAAGTACACATGCACAATCTCCCGGATTCCATATAGCATGACTTAAGTTGCATATGCAAATCTAGTTATATTCTGAATTTTGCATGCAATTTAATTATTTAACAAGCCAATCGGTGCTGATAATTGCCACTCAACAAGCAATTATTGACACTAATTGGCATTAAGTAGAATTTATGTGCCGAAAAGTCTAAGTGTATTCTGTAACGTGATATGCATAAATTCTAAGTTGCATAGTTGAAAATGAGGTGTGGAATGGGCAGCTCACGGGCATTTCTAAAATGTATGCACATTGTTATTGAACACACCCGGTCTCTGCGTAATTTGGACGTTGGCATTTACACCAAGTTTTACTTGGCGTAACTGCTCACAACTAAATTTAGTCCTGTGCATGGGCACTCAGCATATTCTACAAACTGTGCAGAAATTTAGGCTTATTCTATAAAGTATAGCTACATTTAGGTGTACTTTATAGAATGCTCCTAGGCGTATTTTGTTTTCGTACTGATTTTTTAGACATGATATATATAGAATCTAGTCCAATATATGTGAACACTGTGCATAAATTATGACAGCAGTTGTGCTGTGCCCCAGATCCACACATCTAGTCCAGAGCTGCACATAAATATATGCATACTTGCCTATGCAAGGTAATTGTATAAGAAGCTTTGTACATGCATTTAGGAGGTAAATTTTATAAACAGTATCACCAGGAACTGTGACTGCATTTTGAAATTTCCATTTATACCACAAAACCTTGGCCTAAATCCCCACACCTAAATTAGGTGCAGATCCCCATTATCCTATAACACATATAAATTAGACCGTGTCCCTTTTGGGGCCCCCTAAGTGCATACATGCCTTCTATAAGTAGAGCTAATGGCCAGTACAGTATTTTTGTGTGTGTGCAGTAACTATACAGGTCTATGCTGAGAACATCTCCAACAGTTAGCACACAGGCTTTGTAGTTATCAGCACTTTAGCAAAAGGACCTCTAAGTATTTCCTCTCCTGTGTTTTAGAAAGTGTTGGCTGCTTTCTGAAGGTCTGCAATGATGTGTTTTCAGATATTTCCATTGCTCATTTGAACAACAGCCTTATTTATAGAGGATATCACTGACAGTCTAATGAGAACCTGTTTGGGAGGCTTGCTAAGCTTTTCTTAAATTAGCAGAACTATTATAAACATGCTTATAAGTAATCTGCAAGTTAGGATCACACTAATTGCTGAATGGACTTTTTAAGCCTGTATATTTCAACGTAATGAGTGGATGTTGAGAGCTAAAATGACCAATATGGACTATAAGACTGCCTTTGCTCTATAATGGCTTAATTGATCTCCACTTGAACACATTCCAGTTCTCTTCTTAGAAAAGAAATTCTTATTATCAATTCTATAATGTAATCAGATGGAGTTATGTCCCTGAAAAAAAATGTAAATGTGCTTACAGTAATTTGGGAAGGATTTTTGTCAGCCCTATTATTTATTCATTTGATAACCACATTCTCAAACTACTACACAGTACTTAGAAACAATGCATTATAGAAAAGTAGAGTGGAAGTACATCTATAGTAATATATATTCACAGGAGAACTTTAGTAAAGATGGAGTACATCTTTTGAAAAAAAAATCTGGATTTGTAGAAAAGAATTCTATAATTAAGGCACCAAACCACCACCAACTATGAAAAGGTTTCCGTTCAATGGTAGTAAATGTAAGATTGCTTCATGGAAGATACACTTGAACAATTAAGTCATGCCTACAAGTACAGTAGGTATGCTCCAGATAAGTTCTTTTTAGGGGGCAGATTGTGGGAAAAGTCACCATTTACACTTGCATTTCTTAAATATATATGATCACAAGTATTGTACATGTATAAATTCACACCTTCTCTCAAGCAGGTATAATGTCCATATGATCAATCTACTGTATGCATGATTTTAGTAGAATTCATTCTAGTATGCATGCAGCACCATTTTAGATAGAATGTAGAAATCAGATTTGAGATATCCAGGTGGGGATGTGTCAAATTCTGGTAATGTTTTAGAAAAGGATCTGCCTTTTCTAAACTACTCGCAGGAATGCATGCCTGTACACTGGTTACATGTAGCAGGAGCAACCACTTTACAATTGTCTACATCTAAAATATTAATAGAGGCAACTAGGCAACATGCACATTTAAAGTAGGCATTTGCACATCTAATTTGCTATTTTAAAACCTAGATGTTCAAGTGTCAGCATATTGATGTGTATGTGTGTGTGCTATTTTGGAAACCTACAGGTCTAAATGTTCCCTATTAAGAATACAGCCTTCAATCATTTCACACTATCAGTGTTTTTTTGAAGAAAAAAGCCACCGAAGGGTTAAGCGTCAATCTCCCCTAATCTATCCTGTAGAATGCTGCCCAAAATGAGCACTTTTGAAAACTATACATACCTGGAAGCAGCTGTAAATCCCAGTGTTGAACATTATGATCATAGACATACTTTCCTCTTTTGAAATGTGGAATACATGCATATCTTTTGCCCAGCTCCCATCCAAACCCCACCGCTTGCCATATGCACATATTTAGTTTTCAACATTTATTCAATATGTACATGTAAATGTCAGTATCCCCATGTGTAAATCACAAAAAGGGCAATGGGACTTGATATACCACCTTTGTGAGGTTTTTACAACTGCATTCAAAGCAGTTTATATATATTCAGGTACTTATTTTGTACCAGGGGCAATGGTGAAGTTACTTGCCCAGAGTTACAAGCAGCTGCAGTGGGAATTGAACTCAGTGCCCCTGGATCAAAGTCCACTACACTAACCACTAGGCTACTCCTATTTGTCTTTATAAAACAGGAAATAGGCACCTTCCTGCCCTATTAACCAGGGCAAAAACAGAACACAGAAGAACACCATACCACCACTGTGCTATATAGGAGAAGAAAAGGCAGAGAAAGCAAAAAGGAAATAAGAACGTCACAGGGATCACACTGTTGGAACCAGTTTATTGATGTTCACAACACTGCCATGTTTCGACATGTGCCTGTGTCAGGAGTTCTTAATGTACTGTGCACAAAACTGTATGATCTGTATAATCTATCAGCACATTGATGTTTATTCAGAAAGATGTATGGTGCCAAGAATAGTTACACAGGGGAATTCTATCTATGCTGCCGCACATTAGACACTACTTACATGCCAAAGTTTAGGCTTAGAAAAGTGTTCTAATGGATAAAAGGCACCAAATTGGAGGCAGAAAACACACTTATGCACTCAATTATATAGTGTCTAAGGGGATTTTTTACTAAGGCGCGCTGGCGTTTTTAGTGCACACTAAGGAGAGGCGCACGCTAAATACTAGAGATACCAATGTATTCCTATGGGCGTCTTTAGCATTTAGCACACACCTATTTTTAGCGTGAGCTAAAAACATCAGCGTGCCTAAGTTAAAAAAAAAACCCTAAGTGTTTCTGCAATGATCTGTAAAGGGGCGTGGCCATGGGAGGGGGTATGGCAGGTCAGGGCATGCCCTAAAAATGTGTGCAGTGTTACAAAATAGTGCAGATCTGTGCCCAACTTGCATGCCGGGATTTATACCTGGTTTCGGTTGGTATAACTCCTTGTGCCCAAGGTTGAGTGTGAATCCCGGCACTGTGAGCTATTCTGTAAAGGGTGCCAATCCCAGAACACTCGTTAAAGAATACTGTTCAGTGCTGATTTTTTTTTCTTTTTTTTTGGCATCAAACTTTGAGTGTAATTTACTGAATCCGTCACATAATGTCTTTTCATTAGAAAGCTTGATAAACCATTGCCAGTTGTGCTCATTTGTTTCATGAAAAGTTTATTATTCCAATGTGGTAGATGGGAAAGACATTATAGCTATTCTTGAGACCATATATCTTTCTGAACACTCATCGTCAATGTGCTGACTATATAGATTCTACAGTTCTGCACAGTGCATTAAGAATAAGAACCCCTGACACAGACACATACCGAAACACGGCCATGTCGGGTCACATCAATAAACTGGTTCCAATACTGTGGTTCCTGTGACGTTCTTATCTCTTTTTGGCCATCTCTGCCTTTTCTTCTTCTACTAACCTAGGCACCATGTTATAGCATTACCATGTAAAAGTTCTAATTGTTGTATGTCTCCAGATTTTATAAAAATAATTTTTGAAAGAATTCATTATAAGTTTATTGGCAAACCACTGTCTTCAGATTATGTTTAATGGACAAGCATCTCATCTAAACTGAGAAATCAAAGAAACTCATGTTACATTTGGGTCAAAGACTGATCCACTACGTTTTACTGGCCCTTTAAACACATCATTTAAATGTGATCAAATCATTTTTATGTATTATTCCTATGTTGTTTTCTCTTTGTATAATATTTCCAAATTGTTTTTCTGCATTTGACTGTGACTTTTAATGTGGTTAAAATATATTCAATGGGTTTGAAATCATCAAAGACAGGATCAACAGTCGTAACACAGCAACATAGTAATATAGGGCAGTGTTTGCAAAGCCTGGTCCTGGAGTACCCCTTGCCAATCAGGTTTTCAGGACATTCACAATGAATATGCATGAACTCGATTTGCATACTCTGCCTCCCTAATATGCAAATCTCTTTCATGCATATTCATTGTGGATATCCTGAAAACCTGACTAGCAAGGGGTACTCCAGGACCAGACTTGGAAAACACTGATATAGGTAGTCATAATTCAGTGGGAAATAATCTGATAAGAATGGCTCCTGCCTGTTTAATGTCTGCTGACTGAGTCCAACACAGATATTCAGTGGTACTGAACTGCGGTAAAAGGGGGCCGTGGCATGCATCCAGTGCAGGCCTCTTTTTGCTGCAGCTTCATAAAAGGACCCTTAATGAAGCTGTAACGAGATAAACATATTTATTTATTTAATTATTTATTTTATTTATAGCCTGCCTAATACCTAAGTGGGTATCAATAAAACATGTATAATAAGATCAACAAACAAAACATAAAAAAAAACAAACATTCTGTACTGAATCCTTGGCCACTGAGCAGCTTTCTCAGCTATGGACCAAATCAATGGAGGAAAAAGCCTCAGATACATAATAGTGCACTTTATCGTGCATCCCAAATTCAGTCATTGGCAAAAAAACCAGTGATAGGTCTATAGTGCCACGTGCTGTATAACAAAACCAAATGTGTATATAAGGTATCAAAAATCTATCAAAGTGTCCAAAATAGGTTAAAAAAAACTTTTAAAATTTATCTGCACATGGTAGCAGCAAAAGCAACTTCAAGCAGGACTTCTTATGAGTCAAATATTATTCAGTCACATCAAACCACTAGGTCCCATCTGCCAATAAGGGCCTTGTTTTGCGGGCAATCCCGCTGCTTCAGGGTGAATCATGGACCAATTCGGTGTGCTGAGCAGAACACTAAAAGCAACAATCAGCACTCTGAATCAGTCCATGATTTGCCTTAAAGCAGCGGGATTTGCTCGCGAAACAAGGCCCTGGTTTGCAGATGGGACCTAGTAGTTTGATGTGACTGAATAAAATTTGACTCATAAGAAGTTCTGCTTGACATTGCTAATGCTGCTACCATATGCAGATAAGTTTTTTTTAGCCTATTTTGGACACTTTGATCATTTTCTTTGATACATTATATATATGTTTAATTTTGTTATAAACCTGCAATGGAGGGGGTTTTTTTGCCAATGACTGAATTTGGGAAGCACAAGAGAATGCCCCATTATGTATCTTTTTCCTCTGTTGATTTGGTAAATCCTGTCTGGTTTATAAATATTCATTTTTAGTGGGGTGTTATTTATTTATATTTTAGATAGTTATAGTCACCATGCAGGCTACCCCCTCCCCCCACGCCTTTGTTTAGGTTTGTTACTATCACTCTGTGCACATTGCCTGTTTTTGGCTTTTTTGAAGTATTGTCATTCAAATGTTGCTCCATTTCATCCTCTTGTTATGAAGGGATCCTCTGTGTTTATCCCATGCCACTTTGAATTCCATCACTTTTTTTGTCCCCAACTACCTCCAAAAGGAGGGCATTCCAGGCACCTACCATCCATTCTGTGAAAAAATATTTCCTGATGTTGCTTTTAAGTTATTTGCACAAACACCTTGTTGCTGAGAAAGCTGCTCAGTGGCCAAAGATTCAGTACAGAATGTTTGTTTTGTATGTTTTGTTTGTTGCTCTTATTATATATATTTTATTGGTACCTACTTAGGGCCCTGTTTACTAAGCCGCGCTGCAGGTACGCTAAAAATTAGCGTGCACCAGGGGCGTATCTGGAATCCGGCGGTAGGGGGGGCCACAGCCAGAGAGGGGGGGCACATTTTTGCCTCCCTCCCCCCCCCCCCCGCCGCCGCCGCCGCCTCTCTCCACCCCCTCCCCGCCGTCAACCCTCCCCCGCTGCTTACTTTTGCTGGCGCCGAGGTCCGACCCGCAATCTCCGTTTTTCGTCTTCCTCCGTGGCCATGCTTCCAGGAAGTAACGCTGCAGTGCTGATTCGTTGAATCCAGTTCGACGTCTGACGTCAGACGCCGAACTGGATTCAACGAATCAGCACTGCAGCGTTACTTCCTGGAAGCATGGCCACGGAGGAAGACGAAAAACGGAGATTGCGGGTCGGACCTCGGCGCCAGCAAAAGTAAGCAGCGGGGGAGGGTTGACGGCGGGGAGGGGGGCCAGGGCGAAATCTGCGGGGGCCCAGGCCCCTGTGGCCCCACGCAGATACGCCCCTGGCGTGCACTAATGATAGAGATACCCGTTATATTCCTATGGCTGTCTCTATCGTTAGCGCACACTAAATTTTAGTGCATGCAAAAAGTTTGTGTGTCTTCAGCGCGGCTTAGTAAACAGGGACCTTAGGTAATAGGCAGGCTATAAATGAAATAAATAATTCAATAAATATATTTATCTCCTTACAGCTTCATTTATTGTCCTCTAGTTTTGTAACTTCCCCATGTTTGAAAAAAGTTTATTTGCTTATAAGAGCTTTCAAATATTTAGATCAGAGAAGCATTTTATCACTGTTAAATATATCTGTAGAACCAAAGATGTTACTGTTCTAACAATGCTACAGAAACCTGAGGCTAATGTTTTAGCCAGATTTTTTTTAAGTAACATCAATAACATACGTAGTTAAGTTTATAATCCTGCAAATCAATTTACTGCTGTTTCATATGCAGAAACAACCTCTGACTTCTCTGTTTCTGCTGATAGACTTTGGGAAAAATTCCTATCGGTCCAATCAATGGAATTTCATTCCTTAATGCAGTGGTTCCCAGCCAGCCAAGTTTTTAGGATATCCGCAATGAATATTCATGAAAGAGATTTTCATGCACTGCCTCCACTGAATGCAAATCTTTCTCATGAATATTTATTGTGGATATCCTGAAACCATAGAGGTGGTGGTAAGGGCTCCCACGCTAACCCGGTGGTAACCGGGCAGTGATTACCACTGGGTACACACCAGTGCTACAAAAATTAAAATATTTTGTAGCACCGGATATGATGGTGTGCTGGGGTAGGAACTACTGCCGGGCTGCTGCGGTAGCCTGGCAGTTCTTTCATTTTAGTGAACAGTAAGCCTGAGTTGGGCTTACAACCGCTTTGTAAAAGGGCCTCTGTGACATTAATGACTCTCTTTTTTTTCAAAGGTAGATCTTTACTTTCTAGGGGATATCAAGCTGTCATTATGCAGAACCTACAAAGAAAAGAAGATATCTTATCATAGCCATAGACTGTCAATTGAGGTGCGCTTCAGGGATTCCCACTAGCCCCTATTCTAATTAATATTTTTATGAGCTCTTTTGGTATGGAACTAAATGATTTGAGGACCTGCTTTTACAGTTATGCTAGTTCCAACTAATCATCCTCTGTAGACCTTATTCCTATCATATAGAAATATTTGAATGTAGTAGAGGGGCGGGCTTCTTCCCATTTATTGAAGTTGAATAAAGAAAACACACAGGGCTTCTTTTACAGAGACGCGCTAGCGATTATTGTTGTGTCAAATGAGAGAAAGCCCATTCAGCTCCTGTGGGCTTCTTCTCATTTGCCGCATGGGAATCGCTAATGCGGCATTGTAGAAGAAGCCTTAAATTCTAATAGTTGGGTAATTCACAACAGGATATTTTGGATAAGAGTTTATTTATAGATGGGGTTCTTTTTCTATCTGAGATTTATTTAAAAGTATTAAGACTCATTTCTATTAATAGAATCTCAGGTCAATGTATTAACCAAATAGATTTTTGTGAGTTTCAAGCAATTAAGGCAGATTACAATTTATATTTTATGATCAATTTAAAGTACAATAATTAGAAAAGAACTACAATAATTTGATAGGAAAGTATCCACATTCATTCACAATGTTAGAGGTTTGAGGGGAGGGATGAGAGAAAGATATAAGAACTTTGTTATAGGGTAGAGAAGGGACAGTGATCACTTAATACTGAAAATATATCTTTAAGATCCTAGAGTCCATTCATGTTGTAGTTTCCAAATATTAAAGGAATAAGATCAAAGAAAATTTTCAACTAACAGCTTTCCTATCAAAACTACGTTGCTTTGGAACAGGGGCGTATCTGGACTCCGGCGGTAGGGGGGGCCAGAGCCAGAGGGAGGGGGCACATTTTAGCTCACCCCCGCCGCCACCGACCCCCCCGCCAGCAACGACTCTCTCCACCCCCTCCCGCCGCCAACCCTGCCCCGCTGCTGTTGCTTACCTTTGCTGGCGGGGGGCCCCAACCCCCGCCAGCCGAGGTCCGATTCCACCTGCTGCTCCCTTAAAAACTATTTCTTCAGCTGGTGGGGGACCCCAAACCCCCACCAGCCGCCCCAAGGTGTTTAAACTTCATCTTCGGCCTCTGTGGCCGTGCTGTTGTTGATAGGAGCTGTTGAATCCAGTTCAGAATCTGACGTCGCAGCACGTACAACTGGATTCAACAGCTCCTATCAACAACAGCACGGCCACGGAGGCCGAAGATGAACTTTAAACACCTCGGGTCGGCTGGCGGGGGTTTGGGGTCCCCTGCCAGCTGAAGAAATAGTTTTTAAGGCAGCGACAGTTGGAAGCCGACCTCGGCTGGCGGGGGTTGGGGTCCCCCGCCAGCAAAAGTAAGCAATGGCAGCAGGGGACGGTTGACGGCGGTAGAGGGGTCCAGGGCAAAATCTGCGGGGGCCCAGGCCCCTGAGGCCCCACGCAGATACGCCCCTGCTTTGGAATGAACTACCCCATGGAATTTTCTCTCAATTAGTCTATATTTCTTTCGAAAAAGCTTTGGAAACTCATCTTTTTAGGAAATGTTTCAACATTTTAATTTCTTATTATGGTTTAGGGGCTCATTTTCAAAACAGGAAAATATCCAAAAAGTGGCACAAAGAAGCATTTTGATGCTTTTTCTATGAAATTCATTTGAAGTGTGACCAAATCACAAATGGGCATGTTGGGGGCATGTTGGAGGCAGGATTTGGGCACTCCTAACACTTGGACATTTCTCTTCCGTAATGGAACAAACCAAACCCAGACGTTTTGGGCTAGACCTGTTTTAATAACGATTAAGTCACAGAAAGATGCCCCGATGACCAAATGACCACTGTAGAGATTACGGTATGACCTCCCCTTACTCCGTTTGCTGGATGTTTTTGTGCTCAGTGCGTTTATCTTTTAGGACCATTAAAACAAACGTCCAAGGCAAAAATGCACAAAAACAAGCCATTGGGTCCTATGGGGGTTGGGGCAGCATTTTTAGCAGATTGACCACGTAGACATCCCAACAGAGTGGTGGGGCACCCTAGGGAGCACTGCAGTGGACTTCACATAAAAGATCCCAGGTACACATCTCACCATTACCTCCTTATATTGTATGGTGATCCTTCCAAAACCCATCAAAAACCTACTGTACACCACCATAATAACCCTTATGTGTGCAAGTGTCACCTATATGTGTGTACAGGAGGTTTTTGGTGGATTTTGGAAGGCTCACACTTCCCACCACAAGTGTAACAGTTAATGGACCTGAGTCCCATTTATATAGTGCACTGCACTGACCACTAGGCTACTCCAGGGACCTGCTTGCTGCTCTAATAGGACTGGCTATAACATCTAAAGTTGTCATAAAAACTGATATGTACTGTTTCTTTCACATCTTTGGGAGGTAGGGGGTTCAGTGACCACTGGGGGAGTAAGGGGTGTCATGCCTTAATCCCTTCAGTGGTCATCTGGGGCATCTTTTTGTGACTTAGTTGTGATTGAAACAGGTCTAGATCAAGCTACCTTTTAGCCTCAGACAATTTTGCTTTGTTCCATTATGGTAGAAAAATGTCTAAGTTTTGGGAATGCCCAAACACGTCCCCTAACACGTCCCCTTGTGATTTGGATGCACTGCATATGAACTGCATAGAAAACCATCTTAAAAATGGGTTTTGAAAATAGTATTTTGGACCTTTTGGTAAAAAAAAAAAAAAAGTCCACCTGCCGCTTTGTGCCACTTTTTGGACGTTTTTTCTGTTTTGAAAATGAGCCCAAAAGTGTCCTGCTAAAATGCACTATCTTTGCCTTTATCTCATCATGGTAGTTGTGATAACATTTTGAAGTCAAATACCCAATTATTACCAGCAATGTGAAACACTGTATTATCTTGAGATCTAACACTACTAGAATGTAAATAACTTATTGGCAAAATCATTTCAACTTACAATGTCTTCTGAGGTGACCAGAACAGTTAATTAAGTGTAATGTGAATGTTCTGTGGCACATGCTGCAAAAAGAGGGCAATTTACAAAGGTTTTCTACTGTAAAACCTGGCTTTACAAATATAAACCAGCTATAAAATATATTTGGGGATTGATGTTGCATCTATATTTACTTGGATTTAGCTAACATGGAAGGGCATAATCGAATGGGTGCACCCATCTATAAGGGCGCCCTTCTCTAAGGACGGCACCGCAAAAGGGCGGGGGAAACCCGCATTATCGGAACAAGATGAGCGTCCATCTTTCGTTTTGATAATACAGTCGGGGACAGCCAAATCTCAACATTTGGGTCGACCTTAGAGATGGCCAACCTAAATGTTGAGATCGCCGACCTTAGAGATGGGCGACCTCGGTTTTTGCCGATAATGGAAACCAAGGACGTCTATCTCAAAAATGGCCAAATCCATGCCCTTTGGTCATGGAAGGAGCCAGCATTTGTAGTGCTCTGGTCCCCCTGACATGCCAGGACACCAACTAGGCACCCTAGGGGGCACTGCAGTAGACTTCACAAATTGCTCCCAGGTGCATAGCTCCCTTACATTGCGTGCTGAGCCCCCCAACCCCCCTAAAACCCACTACCCACAACTGTACACCACTACAATAGCCCTTATGGGTGAAGGGGGGCACCTAGATGTGGGTTCAGTGGGTTTCTGGTGGGTTTTGGAGGGCTCACATTTACCACCACAAGTGTAACATGTAGGGGGGATGGGCCTGGGTCCGCCTGCCTGAAGTGCAGTGCACCCACTAAAACTACTCCAGGGACCTGTATACTGCTGCGATGGACCTGAGTATGGCATTTGAGGCTGGCAAAAAAGTATTTTTAAACTTGTTTTTTTATGGTGGGAGGGGGTTAGTGACCACTGGGGAAGTCAGGGGAGGTCATCCCTGATTCCCGCCGGTGGCCAGTGGTCATCTGGTCAGTTCAGGCACCTTTTTGAGTCTCAGATAGATAGATAGATAGATAGATAGATAGATAGATAGATAGATAGATAGATAGATAGAAATGTTCCTGGGGGCAGAATTTGTGCAGAAGTACATAATGCAAAGCAGAGTGAAACAAACAGCAGACCCACAAATATAGCAAATTAAAATCCTTGCTTTTTGATCATCTGCATTTGTACGTCTGCTGTTTGTTTTGCTCCGTTTGCATCACAGATCTTCTGACTCTTTTGTGTCCCCCTTAATGCAAAGTTTACATGCATAATGGGCCAGATTATATATAAGGTGCCTAAAAGATCCACACGGTAAACATTTCTGCCTTAGCATATTATATAAACGGAGCCTAGATTTAGGCACGGTATATAAAATATGCTTAGTTCATATCACAGTACCTAAAATTACACACCTCTATTTACACCAAAGAAAATGTGGTATAAATCCCTTCACATAGATTTACATGCACTGGGCCATATTCTATAACTATGTGCATACATTTTGGAACACCCATGAAATGCCCATTTCCCCGCCCATTGTCATGCCCCTTTTGAACTGCATGCATTAGAATTTAGGCATTGTTCATTACAGAATACACGTGAGTTGTGTGCGTAAATTCTAATTATTACCAATTAGTGCTCATTATTGCTCTCTAAGTACTCTTATCAATACCAATTAGCTTGTTAAGCCAATTAAGTTATGCACATTGTTATAGAATATACCTAGATTTTAGTGTGGATCTCTAGGTATGCTATATATTAACTGACAGAATGTGGCAAACATACACATGTGTAATTATACCTGCTTCAGAGCAGGGGTAAATTTACATGTGTGTCTGCTGCAGCAAATTGCATGTATGAGCAGTGTTTTTAGACAGAAGAGTAGATAGGTATTTTCTGTATCTTAAAATGACTGTCTTTTACAGTTATACTGATTATATCCATCTTTGACACTTGCTCTAGAATCACCTCCAAAATGCATAGAAAGGATGAGTTGACCTACTCCAACAAGACCTACTCCAACAAAAAAATAGAAATGATAGTTGAATGTTCATTGAAATAATGGGAAATCATATAGCCCCAAAAATATATAAAATATTTCAATATTTAAATTTCTATGTATGTTTTATATTTATCTATACTGTTTATACTCCTCCTATCTATGATTCTATCAGCCAAAACCCCACAAACATGGCATTGCATAGCTACCACGATAAATAATATATCTAGTATGGTGGTGAAGGGGAAATGCTAAGATATTTTTACCTACATGAGCACTAGAATATTTTGGACAGTAACACAAAAAGAAAACATAATCTTTATTTCTAAATGTTTTATGATTTGAAAGCAAAACACTATTTTCTGCTTTTATTTTGAGATAATCAATTGTAATGAGTTTGGCACTAACTTTAACTGCATCCTTTTCCCTTATTTGTACTGAAGCTGTTTTGTTTCAAAACCTTAGCTTTCCTTGTTGTAGCCAGAAGATCTAATTGACTCTTAATTGTGTCACTGGGTGTTTGAGAATGTCCTCGTTCCACATTAGTTTTCCCTTATGCCCATTTCTTACTGCTCTTGTGCTCAGCAATTACCAGCATTCTGGCTGAACAAATGAACTAAATAAACTGTAATTACAAGCTGCATATAGTGCAGTTGATTGAAACGTGGTAGGAACCCATAAGCACAGATACAGCTGCCCACAGACAATCCTGTTCAAAAGTAATCTCTGAGACTTTCTTTCAGACATCTACTACATTTAATTGACTTGCTAGGTAGGACCAAAACTCTAGCGAATATGTATATAATAGTACAAGACGTACATAGCACATAGACATATAAAAGGCAGTACCTGCACTCCTAGAGCCATTCACTCTTTTCTATATTGCTTCAATTCAAGACGTTAACATTTGTAAATGTTCTATTGTGAACCTGTTTATTATGACATATTATGTAATACTCAAATGTTATTGATATGTTAGCTACATTGAACCTGAGTAATTCCTTGGTGAAAATGTGGGATAGAAATGTCAATAAAATAAAATACAATAAATACATAGATACATACATGTAGGTACAGTAGGTATTCTGTGGTTTTAAGGTGCTCACAATTTCCACCACAGCTATACCAATTAGTGCAGGATATGGGCCTGGCTCCCCTTCTCTACAGTGCATTGTACTGATCACTAGGCTACATCAGGGACCTGCTTGCTGCTCTAAGAGGAATGTCCATTGTATTTGAAGCTGTCATAGAGGCTGATATGTATTGCCACTTTCACCTCTTTAGGGAGTGGGATGGGGTCAGTGACCATTGGGGGTGTAAGGGAGGTCATGCCTTTGTCTCTCCAGTAGTCATCTGGTCAGTTTGGGCACCTTTTTTGTCTCTTAGTCATTATTGAAAGTGGTCTAGTCAAAAACATCTTTTTTTTTTTTTTGCCCTGAACATTTTTACAATGTTTCATTATCACTGATAAATGTGTAAATCATAAGCTCACCCTAGTCCCACCAAAAACATGCCTCAAACACACCCCCTTGATATTTAGATGAAATGCATACAAAAAGGTCTTAAAACGGGTTTCAAAACTAGCAGTTTGGGCATTTTGGCATAAAAAAGTCCATCTGCCACTTTATGCCACTTTTTGAACATTTTTCTGTTTTGAAAATGATCCCCATAATGTCTCATCCCTTTATATAGTCACTGTAACTTAACATTGCTTTTATTAAACAAGTAAATTGTAAGTGTAATATATTACTTTTACAAAGTAACTTGTGCAACACTGCCAGTAGGTGCCAGGGGATACTGGGTTATAGAAGTGTTTTTTGTAATGATATGGGGGAATGGGTGGAAATTGGTGCTGTTGGGGAATCAGGGATACTTGGATCTGGGAGGATCAGGATGGGGACATTACTGCAACCCAGAACTTTTGCTCCATGAATTTTTAATCAAACTTACGTAAAAATTGTTGGCAGGTATCTGCCACAGAGTCAACACCAATCTAAAGCAAGAGGGGCAAAGGGTGCTAACAGAAGCATGAAGACTCAAAACTACTGTGAGAGAAGCAAAGAGGCACTAGCATTGGTGTGAAATCTACAATGCACCAGGAGAGCAGTAAAGTAGAAACATTAGCAGGAAGACCTCAAGGTGCCAGTAGCAATTGATGTATTTTGTGCAGAGTCCTACAAACTTCTGTACAAATCTCATTGCCTCGTTCTTGTTAAAAGTCCATCATGTCAATATTTAAAACCTGCAGTCGGTATTTTTTTTTATAATGCCAACTGCAGCATTCAAATTAACCATATATATTAATGCACCAATATACGTATAGTCAGCACTGCTGAATACCTACCGAGCTATTTGTATAGTGGCAATATTTAGCTTCAATCCACATAGCTAAGGGCTCCTTTTATAAAGCTGTGATAAGCACTAGTGCATGTTTAATGTAGCTTAAAAGGGCTTACCATGGGGCGTGCTCAGGCATCCTGGGATACGTTTAGGGTTTGCACATGCAGACCACAGTCTAAAAAAAAATATTTCTACTTTTTACCACAGAAGGAGCATGTCTGGGGGCAGAGTGTGGGCAATACTGTAGTAATCAGTTAGTACAGCTACATTGCTGTGTACTAACTGATTAGTGCATAGTTATTGCATGAGCCCTTACCGCCTACAAAATACATGTCAGTAAGGATTTGTGCGCTTTGACCATGTGCTAATGGCAACAGTAGTGTGTGGCCATTAATACAAAAGTTCAACAATTTGCCGTTTTACTGCTGCACTACAAATGGCCTTAGCATGCAGAAAAGACCCATGTGAGGGTGCAAAAAAAGACCCCTAACTGCCCTGCTTACTAAGCCGCACAGTATGCATGCAAACTTTTTAGCGCACTAAAAATGAGTATGCACTAACGATAGAGACACCCATAGGAATATAATGGGTGTCTTTATCTTTAGCAATCGCTAATGTTAGCATGCCTACAGCGCAGCTTAGTAAATAGGGCCCTAAGAAGCCCTTTTACTAAGCCACAGCAAAAGGAGGCCTATGGTAGTGTGGGAGGATCTATTAGGTGTGCACCGGGCCAGTTTTTATTGCATTTGGAAAAAAAGTGGTTTTTTTTTTTTTGTTACATTTGTACCCTGTACTTTCCCACTCATGGCAGGCTCAATGTGGCTTATATGGGGCAATGGAGGGTTAAGTGACTTACCCAGAGTCACAAGGAGCTGCCTGTGCCTGAAGTGGAAATTGAACTCAGTTCCTCAGGACCAAAGTCCACCACCCTAACCACTAGGCCACTCCTCCACTCCTCCACCATGGGGCAAGAAAAGGGCATGTGCTAAAACTGAATCCAGTGCATGCCTAAT
Organism: Microcaecilia unicolor; assembly: GCF_901765095.1. Lineage (NCBI taxonomy): Eukaryota > Metazoa > Chordata > Amphibia > Gymnophiona > Siphonopidae > Microcaecilia > Microcaecilia unicolor. Next base: position 78,285,269 of record NC_044037.1, on the reverse strand, counting down.
ACCGGCCTGAGCCCTTAATGCCACCCATTGATCTAGCAGTAACAGCTCACATGGACTTGGGAAAAATCCACAATTCCAGAAATAACATGTATAGAATGTTTGTACGTTGGGAAGCTTGCCAGGTGCCCTTGGCCTGGATTGGCCGCTGTCATGGACAGGATGCTGGGCTCGATGGACCCTTGGTCTTTTCCCAGTATGGCATTACTTATGTACTTATGCACATGCTGCATGCACAGTAACTGGTTGGAGTGCGCCAACTGCTGATTTATGCTGCTGGAAATACCACACATGATAGGAAATAAATAAATAATCCAGGTGCTATGAGCAGACGCCAAATCCAAAATTTATGTCAGGAGGTGCGCCAGCCTGGTAGTAGTCTTGTTTTGGCTCACGCTGCATGCACGTAGAAACTATCGCGCCTTTATAAAAGGACCCCTAAGTGTTTTAATTAAGGACAGTATTTTTCTGTGTTACCCCTCTGTGGAGATGGAGAGTGGGTAGACAGGTACATATGTGATCAGAAGGTCACAGGCAGTACTTGTTAGGTCCTTTCTTACCAGTTTAACAGCATCTGAGCCTCTTAACTTCAAACTTCCTGTATTATTTTATGTTTCTGCTGAGCATCCTTACAGTAATATAATTGATGCACTTCTCTAGTTCAGCACTGGACCTCACAGTTACCCACATAAAAAGATATTTAATATAAAGGAGAGCTCACAATGTCCTTCTTCTAATATAGTATATACTTTAGAAGCAGAAAATCTGAAGAAGGATGCTCAATTGATGAAATAGGCCAGATGTTAAGGACAAGAATCAGTTCTCATAGATATAAGATCAGATTCAACAAAGTAGACCAAAGTGACAACTCAATGATTGCACAAGTATTTTTTTTTTTATTTCAAAAGTTATCCCCTGATTCTATAAAGGTTGCCAAACATTGCATGTGCAAATGAAAGCACATTTCTTATTTGCACATGCAATTTAATAGAAAAATGAGCCAATTAGTGCCAATAATTTGCACTAATTAGATTTAATTGGGAATTATCCATGTAAAGGTAGACGTGGGATCCAGGCATAACATTTGCACATGGTCCAAAGAAGTAGGTGGGGAAATGGGAGGGTCATTGGTGTTTCAGGGTGGATCAGGGGTGTGGTTTTGAGTTATGCACATCATTGTAGACTATCCAGCTTATAATCGAAAGAGAAAAACGCCTATATTTCGACTTAAATCGGGAGATGGGCGTTTTTCTCACAAAGGCGCCCAAATCGGTATAATCGAAAGCCGATTTTGGGCGTTTCCATTTGCACTCCATCGCGGAAATGAATAAAGTTGACGGGGGCATGTCGGAGGCGGGACTGGGGCGTGTTTATCAGCCGAGGAGAGATGGGCGTCTGTAGCTGATAATTGAAAAAAAAGGTGTTTTACCGCAATTTTGGGTCACTTTTTGGACTCTTTTTTTTCACAAACAAGTCCCAAAAAAGTGCCCCAACTGCCCAGATGACCACTGGAGGGAATCAGGGATGACGTTCCCGGACTCCCCCAGTGGTCACTAACCCCCTCCCACCAAAAAAACCCACTTTAAAAACTTTTTTCCTAGCCTGTATGCCAGCCTCAAATGCCGTACCCACCTCCATGACAGCAGAATGTGTTTGATCCTCTCACAGCCTTTCCCGGGGTCAGATGTGGCTCTCGGGTGCAGTACAGGGTCACATCAGCATTGCATTGTGGTGGGTGTAGGGTATTGGGCTCCGTGATTTCATTAGCTTGTGTTACAGTCTCACGATGTTGGTAGTTGGTAGGCTCTTCTCCCATGGTGCTTTTCCCCCTGCTTACTGGGTCAGAGTGTGCCCTGTTGTGTTTCCTGTTGTAGTCCATGCGGTAGTGGCCATTTTTGTAAGCCAGTTTTAGTTCCCTTTCCTGTGTTAGCCACGTTAGACAACTTAGTTGTTACCCTGAATGTGGCTGAAAGAGGGCATTGTACAGCATTCTGCCAGCTCTGACCTACTGCTAATCTCAGTACCAGGGAGACTCGTTGCCAGTGGGGCACAACCTCTGCAGTTAACCGAGAGTAAACGTGTTTATTCCAATAAAGGACGTTTTCGGAGAGATTAGTCTTCAGGTGTCAACTGGTGTGCCAATGTTATACAGCAGCAACAAGTCCTAGAGGCCTGCGTGTATGCAGGTCCCTGGAGCACTTTTTGTGGGTACCGCAGTGCACTTCAGCCAGGTGAACCCAGGCCCATCCCCCCTACCTGTAACACTTGTGCTGGTAAATGGGAGGCCTCCAAAACCCACTGTACCCAAATGTAGGTGCCCCCTTCACCCCTAAGAGCTATGGTAGTGTTGTACATTTGTGGGTAGTGGGTTTTGGGGGAGGGGGGTTGGGAGCTCAGCACCCGTGGTAAGAGAGCTATGCATGTGGGAGCTTTTTCTGAAGTCCACCGCACTGACCTAGGGTGCCCAGTTCTTGTCCTGGCATATCAGGGGGCGAGTGTACTACGAATCCTGGCCCCTCCCACGACCAAATGGCTCGGATTAGGATGTTTTTGAGCTGGGCGTTTTTAGTTTCCATTATCGCTAAAAAAACAAACGCCCAGCTCAAAAACGTCCATTTTTTTCTAAAATACGGTTCGGCCCGCCCCTTCACGGACCCGTTCTCGGAGATAAACGCCCATGGAGATAGGCGTTTGCGTTCGATTATGCCCCTCCAGGGGTTCTCTGTGCATAAATTTAGACATGGGCATTTCCACCATGTTTTTGTTGGTGCAATTGGCTGCCCCTAAACTTCTGTGTGACCTCTCCTCTTAAGTGTTAATTCTACAAACAGCTCTGAATTTTAGGTGTGGCTTATAGAATACCACTTATGCAGGAGGTTTTCAGCACCATTTTTTTAGGTGCCATATATAGAATCTAGCCCTGAATGTATAATGCATAGAATGTGCCATTATAAGTTATCCCCCAAATTCTATAAATGGCACCCAAAGTTAGGCGTTCAATTGGGTGATGATTATAGAATAGGATTATGTGAGTAACTAATTAGGGCTGATATTCAGAGCATGAGAGTTAGCCCAGCTAACTCCCATGGTCGGCGCTAATGCTGAGTATTCAATGCCGGGTCATTTCTGGTGACCGGCATTGAATATCCAGTTTATTTTTGGCCGGTTTGAACTTAACTGGCCAAGCCAATGTTCAGCAATGGCCGGTTAAGTTCAAACTGGCAAAAGATATTCCAGCTATCGACATTGCCAAGACATGTCTGCCAAACCCATACTAAAAATCGGAGGATAGCCAGTTATATTGAACGATATAACTGGCTATCCGCTAACTGGTGATATTCAGCGGGAGACAGCCGGCCAACTCCCACTGAATAAAGCTGGATAGGCGACTAAGTACCATTTAACCAGTTAGGTTCCATTCCTGGCCAGTTAAATAATTTTGAATAGGGGGGAATTGGCTCAATTGGCACTTAATTGATGTAACTGTCAATAATTAGCCTTAATGTGCTAATTGGTATTAATTAGTAGTTACATGTGTAACTGTTCTGCGCCCTTTTTCTATAAGCAGTACACCTAATTTCTATAGCATGCAACTCCAAATGGGGTATGGCAAAGGGAGGGGCATGGGTGGATCAGTAAAATGCTTATATTTACACGCCTAAAGTTAAGCATGGAAATGCTACTACTACTTATCATTTCTATAGCACTACTAGACATACACAGTGCTGTACACCAAGGACTAAATTCTATAGTGCCAAAAAATCAGTGCTGAAAAAATAATATGCTGAAAGTAGGTGCTGTTTATAGAATATGATTAGCACCTATTTTAAGATGCGAGGTTTTACACCAAGTAAACCCTGGTGTAAATCCTTGCATCTAAATTAGGTGCGGATCCCCCTCGATCTTTAAAAATGTAAATAAATTCTAGGAATGCCCCTGATATGCCCATAACTCTCCCATGGTCACACCCCCTTTTTTGAAGCAGCACGTAAAATTTACGTGCTGATACACTTGACTAAAAAAGCAATTGTCCAATTAGTGCTGATAATTGAATATTAACACCCAATTATTGGCACTAATTGGCTTGTGATTAAAATACATTGCACTGTGAAGGAGTGGGTGAGGAAAAGGCAGGAAACACTCCCTCATTGATGCAGTTCAACCCCCTTTCAGCATATTGTGCTGGTCTGCCAAAGTGGAGGCTGAGGCTGATACTGTTCAGCCACCTTGCAGCAGGTGGTGCTAGGCTGCAGAGGCTGAATCTGAGGGGCGGGGCTTAGGCCAGGAGCAAGCTAAAAGCCCAGGGGTTGAACAGATCAGGGAGGCCCAGGGAGGGAGGAACTGAAGCCCAAGCCTGTGCTTTTACTAAAGACGTATAGCTGCTGTGACTTGGCTGAGGTTTTGATGTGTTTCCTATTATGATTTTACCTATACTTCAAAATGGAAAAAGTTAAGAAGAAATAAAGATAAGTACTTTGGCTAAACTACTTCTGAGAAGAAAATGATAAAGCAATATATATAGCTAAAGGATCAATAAAGATTACATGCTCATCCTATATTTATGCTTGGCTCAAATAACATAGCCTAATGGTTGAAGCATGCGTATCTGATAGATCCAACAGTACCTTTATAATTGACTTTTAAAGTGAATCTTTGAGAAATATATATAGGAGCTGGGCTTGTTGGTATTGTGAATTTTCTACATCCTCCTTAATTATAGAGCTGATTGGTGCTTATTTGGTAATGTTTTTTTTTACAGCCATTCATATAAGCTGCCTATTCATACATCAGAGATTCAGCCAACGTTATCACTATTTTGGAAAATTTACCATTCTCATGTGCTGATTTATAGCTTGTAACATGATATTGAATCACAACACTAATGTACTACAAACTACTGTTTTGGATATTATTTTTGATCTTTGAAAACTCATGAAAGACTGTCAGATTCCCATTTCATTTTTGATACAATTGACATACTTGACATAAAAAAAAAATAATAATAAATAATTTATTTGATGGGTAATGTTACTTTCAAATTAAGGACACTACTATGGAGACTACTATAGCCCCCAATATTGTCAATATCTATGGGGCCTTTCACTAAAACGGGTCAATAGCTGAGCTTAACACATTTTAATATGGGACTTTCCCATGTGCTAAGCCCAGATCTAACACTGCAGTAATCAGGGATTTTTAAAATATATATTTTTGTGGGAGGAGTCAAGATGGTGGCAGCAGCATAGTTGTGCTCCTGACATGTGGACTATGCCAAAAAAGAAGGAGAAGGTGAGGGTTTTTCTCTCAGAGACTACACTTTAAACCCTGATTCAGATTACTGGACCAAAGGATCCTTTTCTTCAGCGTGATGGAGCAACTTCTTCAACCACTGGTGAGCATCTAGATTGTCCTTTACCACTGCCAGGTGGAGCAGTCTTGGATTTTGGCTCCAATATCTCTCTGTATCCCAACAAATAGATGCCCCCTTCTCAGCCGGCGATGATAAGCACTCAGGACCCTTTGCAGAACACCCATCAGGAGTCGTTGGTACTGCCCTCTTCGAGGGAAAAGGTCTCGGTAGCACAGGGAGAAGTGTTGCAACTTCCTTCAGGTCAACATGTTACCACTTCAGCAGCATGGAATCAGCTGGCATCCCAGTTCTGGAGGTGGATCCTGATGGTAGCAGAAGAATTGTGGATCCAGCTCAATTGATGCCTGAGATTTTCTGCACATATCTCCAGTTTTCATTCTTGAGACTATTTGGATGGCAGTTTCTGAACTAGGTAAAGCACCTTCAGGTGCTATTAATAAGAATATCCAGATTAATGTGACAAATATGTCAGTATTACAGACTCAAATGACTCAGGTGAATCAGAAAGTTGACCAGCGTTCTGAACAAATTGAGACCTCTCAATTACTGCGTGCTTCATTACTTTCTGAGAATAATTTGTTTGGTCGGAAGGTTGAGAATTTGGAGAATGTTGCAAAATGTTATTTATTTATTTAATTTATTACTTTTGTACCCCGTGCTTTCCCGCTCATCACAGGCTCAATGTGGCTTACATTGTAACACGAGAATACAATCGATAGTATCAAAATCAACAAAGGAAGTATGTGATAGGACAAATAAACAAGGAGTAAATGGGATAAAAGAGGTATGAGTGAAAGAACAGGATAGGTAAGGAGGTGGAGCAATAAAGGAGAAGTTGAGGAAGAGCATGGAGGGTAAGAAGGTTGGTAGGAGGTAATATCTGAGTCATTGTTATTAATGATTAGATGAACCGGTAAGTACATGGGATGCTTATGTTTGCTTTTCTAAAGCTCCAATTATTGCACCAAGATATATGTTTAAGTGTTGTGCAACCACAAAAAAAGAGACTGTGAATACACAGGCTGTATCAGATCCTGCTGTTGGTATTGATCTGTTAAATGTTTCAGATATTTTGGAGACTTCTGACACTCAGTCTGTGGTACTGACTATGCTGGTTATTACATTGGCTTTATCCTTTGATTGTGACTGGCTCTTGTGTATGTTTTTCAAGAAAAGTGAAATTTCCTTTCTGGGTTGCCAAGTCAGGATGTTTCCTGACTTGACAAAAGAATTCCAGAAGAGAAGGGAAATTTTCCTTCTATTGAGACCTGCTGTGTTACAGCTAGGTGCTTTATTCTTTCCAAAATACCCTTGTAAAAATGTAATTAATGTAATGCTTATACCCCGCACTTTCCCACTCAGTAGCAGGTTCAATGCGGCTTACGTAGTATATCAGGAAACAAAGTAGCATAGGGTGTGTGCAGCTATAATATAATGAGTAAAGAGGTGGTCAATTAGGTATGTTGAAATTGTGAAATTGAAATTTGTTAAGTATAATTTTTTTGAATGTTCACAGATTTCAGTTTTTGTTAGCAGCAAGAAAGTGATCTCCAGTTCCCTGGGAAGAGAGACACCTTATAGATCTGTATTGTTATTGATAGAAGCACAACTACTGCTGTTAGGTTAGAGGTCTTTTACCAAATTGCAGTTACAGTTATCCCTGTGCTAGCGGTGAGGGCTGTTTTTGCCACACGCGCTGAGGCCCTTTTTACCACTGAAAAAAGAAATGGCCAAGTGGTAAGATTTCACTTATCATGTGACTATGTGGTGGGGGGAGAGCACTTACCACCATCCATTAATATGGCGGTAAGGGCTCCCATGCTAACCCTGCAGTAACCGGGTAGCGTGTAGTGTTGCCCTATTACTGTCAGGTTAGCTCCCGCAGAATATTTTTTGAATATGTCTGCTAGCACCGGAAATGCCACATGCTTGGGGTGGAACTACTGCCGGCACCCCTATTGAGCCACCAGTAGTTCCACTGTCCGGAAGGGCCCCGTACACAAATTCATTTGTGTCATCAGCCGTGAACACATTGTTCAGTATGTTGGGAGATGTTCTTATTTTGAAAAACCATCAAACTATTAATTTGAAGTTTTCTAGCACTTGTAAAACAAAGGATTTATTAATTTATTTGACCTTATCAGCTTTATTATATGGATAAAACATTGTGACTTTGAAACTGGCATGATTGAACATGGGAGTTGCATTCACACAAAGAAAATGGATGCCCCCTTAGTATCTAATTGCATCTTGCTTAAATCACTCATTTGAAGATTTACATTTTTAGCTTGGGAGATATCTTCTTGATGCCCTTACGGGGGGAGATTATGGAGCCCTTTTGCTACATTGTGAACAACACTTGATACTTAGATGGCAATTCTATATAATGGCACCAAGATTCAGGTGCTCAACATCAATTCTATAACAGTATCATGGCATCAAGATGCTGTTGTAGAATACTAGCAAAAGACGGCATTGGTATGTCTAAAGGTGGTGGCAACAGTTATGCCAAGTCAGTGGCAGTCATAACTGTTGGTGCTTAAGGGGTCGTTTAACAAAACAATGGTAAAAAGTGGCCTGCAGTAGTGTGGGTGTGTCTTTTGGGGACTCACTGGGCCACATTTTACCATGGCTGGGAAAAAGGCCATTTTTTTAATGGACTGGGAAATGGCATGCACAGAAATTAAAACTAGCACACGTCCATTTATAGCCTGAGCCGTTATCACTAGCCATTGACTTGATGGTAAGGGCTCATGTGTTACCTGCATGGTAACCATGCAGCGCGTGCCAATGTAGCTGCACTGACAATTACCACCGGGAATGGCCCCCACGGTAGAAAATAGAAAAATATTTTCTACCGTGTAATTTGGCATGCGCCATACTCGGAATTACTGCTGGACACATGCGCTACCACTGCAGTAGTGCTGATTTGCTGCGTGCTACCTGCGCATTAGCCCTCCTGCAGCTTTATGGTATTTTATAAGATATGCGCACATTTCAGAGACACACCCATGAAATTGCATTATTTTCTTCATTCATGTTGGCAGGGGTGGACTGACAGGCAATAAATGTCATGGACCCCTAAATACCTAACTAAATGCAGGCTAGAGGAGAGTGGGCCCCTTATTGCTGTAAGCCCTCAGGTACTGCCCTATTGTCCAAATAGTCAGTCCACCCCTGCATGTTAGTATCGTCCCTTTTGGGTGTTTGTTTGGGGATTTAACATGAATTAAGGATTGTTAACATGTTTATCTGTCAGCTTGCAATAAAATCCTCATGATTAACATATCTCTGGTTTTTATTACTATCATTGTATACAATTTGGTTCTATGCAAGCCACATTGAACTTGTCTATGTAAGGGGAAAGGGAAATGGGACTTGATATACTGCCTTTCTGAGGTTTTTGCAACTACATTCAAAGCGGTTTACATACATTCAGGTACTTATTTTGTACTAGGGGCAATGGAGGGTTAAGAGACTTGCCCAGAGTCACAAGTAGCTGCAGTGGTAATTGAACTCAATTCCCCAGGATCAAAGGCCACTGCACTAACCACTAGGCCACTCCTCCAATTGTAACTCCAGATAGTATGGTATATAAGCACCAATAAATAAATAAATAAATACCAAACTCCAGTGATGAAATGTCTATCCAAGCAGCCCTTGTAGAACAGTGGCCCAAGAAGCCCATTTATAGTTACTCCCATATTTTCTGAGCTGGATCTGGGTTCCTTTTTCATATTTTGCTTGAGGTTACTTAATTTGAACTAATGCCACCATTTTGTTTACAGAAATTACTTGGTAAGGTAGATAAAGGAAACTGATGAGGTGGAGGCAGATTTTAGAATGTAGAGAGGGGAATTCACACATCTAGGCTAGGAAGTGGGGAATTCCCATACTGCTTTACAAGAGGTTCTGCCAAATGTAGAGCCTCTTATAAAATAGATGCAAGAGGTGGGAACTAGTGAGCAATACTCCCATCCTTTTAGAAACCAGGGACCCCCATTAAGACCAGGGAATGGGTCGGGGTGAGGGCTGCTGGGGGAAGTTAGTTTATGTCACATGTGGGGTACTTCATCATGGGTAGGTATGTGTGCTTTGGGGGAGTTTATGCCATGGGGGTCCTGAAATGATAGGGTAAGTGTGCATAAAGAATGAGAGTGGATCTGAGGAGAGGTTTTTTTGTTGTGGGAGGAAGAAGGGCTGAAATGAGGAGTGGAGAAAGTTGGCTTCGGGGGAGTGCAGAGGTCAGTATTTACAGCTGCCCTTACCATAAGCACTTAGTCCCTTAGAAAGGATATAAATACCAACATCTATGTTTCTCCATCCAGACATATATTCCCTATGTGAAATGAGGAATCTATGTCTGTATTGTAGGCCCTCCTTGACTATTCCCTTTTCCAACCCTACCCATATCTCTTTCCTATTCCCCACCCTACCCATATCTCTTTGCTATTTAGATGTATTGAGCTTCCCCATGCGTGAATGGTCCCTGTTTTTAAATAGCATTTAAATGTCTGAACCTCTCCAGACGTTTAAAATCTGCCATTCACATTTAGGGATGATTCTAAAATAAGGGCCTATAATTACTTTGTGACACTCCCTAAAGCTAGCTATTTTGATTTTACTATAAATATGTGTCCAAAAGTACATTTCTTTCTGGACAGGATCTATTTTTAAAGTCAGTTAAAAATGTGAAGCAGAAGAGTGTTCATAATTGTTTTGTATTTAAGAGTAAATATTTTGGATTTGCTACAGTTCATTAATTTAAAATTCTGGGGGCTTTGCAATGACTATCATAGTTGCAGTAAATTTCAGAAAACATTGATACTAACTATTGAACATTTTATATAACATATTAATCATGACGCTAGGTACTTTATGCTTCCCATTGAATTTAGTGATTTTCACAGTCCAAACAGTTTATTAGAGTTTCATATACAGCAATAAACTGTAAATGAACAAAATAGAAAGAACCAAAACAGAAAAAATAACTTTAGCAGTGAAGTATATATATCAGACATGTTACATTTATCTGAAACCAATAAAAATACATTTGTGTATTTAGGGCATTCATTTATCTAAAACTATTGAAACATAATCATCCACTGCCTGCCATGTCTTAACAATGATAGAGCATCTATTTGTTCTTTCTACTGCATGTAATTCGGACTGTTGTACTATGCATGTATTATTCCATCAGTAATGAAAGTTGAACGTGCGGGGGGTATTTCCAGCAGGACAGTATCATTTATAATGTCAAAGAAATTAATAGGCCAAATAAATTATGTTGAGCTTTGGGAAGAGAATTGTTCAACAACAAAGATAATCAATCCATAATAAATCTCAATTTTAAATGCAAGATCTCTGCAATGCCCTAGATGGCCTTCCAAAATGGCCTTCTGTTTATACATTCATAGATCATGTGATAATATGCCCAGGGCATCCCACATTGCCAACATTTAACTTCTCTCAGCTCCACTTTCCAAGGTCTCCAAAGAATCCATGTATCACAGTGAGCTAAGAAAAACATGGACTAAGTGAAACTAACAGATGAAGGGACGAAGGAGGATTTGGTTTTAGCTGTCACCACACACCAATTACATGCTCTAAAGTGCACCTAAGTAAAATGGCACCTAAAATGTTAGCTGTTTAAGGTGAGTTCAATTCAGATTCAGTAGGTATTTCCTTGTCCCTGGAGTGCTTACAGTCTAAGGGGCACTAAGCAACACTAAAATGTGGCCTGTACTATTTTTAGCACATGGGTTTCACACATGCTGAGGCCAGTAAAATGGCCACAATTTATATTTTCCCCTTAATATTTTCCCCTTAATGACCATGCGCTAATTTCCCCACTGGGGCGAAACATGGCCTGTGTCGGGCTTGTTAATTTTTTATTGATCCATATCAATTAAATATTGTTTTCCACATACGTATCTGCTTCGTTTGGTGTCCATCTTGGAGTTTGCAGATCGATTACCCTGCTGTTTTCTTAAAAGAAGACTCTACAATGTACCCTGTTTTGGCACAGGAAGTGCCTTCCTCAGGAGTCTTGATGCTTTGTCAGTAAGTACTTGTAGACAAAGTGATATGGAGTGATCCTCTTATAGAGGAACATTGTGGTCTTCAGAAAGACCTTTTGAAGTGTAGTTTAAAGTATGGCTACTAGATGCCATATGAAGCTTTGGGAGCTGGGGAGATATGTATCTCTAGGTGCTTGGAAGGAAAATATTTGCCCAAGTGTCTGAATGCCTTTTGTTATATACTCCCAGTCTCTAAGGGCTGCTAACAGGTCAGGTTTTCAGGAAGAGTAACCTAGTGGTTAGTGCAGTGGACTTTGATCCTGGGGAACTGAGTTCAATTCCCACTGCAGCTCCTTGTGACTCTGGGCAAGTCACTTAACCCTCCATTGCCCCTGGTAGAAAATAAGTACCTGAATATATGTAAACCACTGTGAATGTAGTTGCAAAAACCTCAGAAAGGCAGTATATCAAGTCCCATTTCCCTTTCCCCTTCCCCTTTCCCTAATATGTATGAGAGAGATTTGCATTCAATGGAGCTATTGCCAATCTATTATGTATATTCTTTAGAGGTATTCTGAAGACTTGACCCGCTACCATCCCTTAAGGACTGGGAATGAATACCATGGCTATAGGATATAAAAAGGAAAATATGCTCAAGATGTTATTAATTTGCAGGGCAATCACCATTTTAGTACTGTAGTCTCCACTCTTCCCTATCAAGAGACTGTGAGTAGGAATCAATGGCTAGCTCAGTAGTTCCCAAATCTGGTCCTGCAGGCACCCCAGCCAGTCTGGTTTTCAGGATATTCATAATGTAGTGGAGTCAGTGCATGCAAATCTCTCTCATGAATATTCATTGTGGATATCCTGAAAACCTGACTGGCTGTGGTGCCTCCAGGACCAGGTTTGGGAACCACTGCGCTAGCTGCATCTTCCAGAAATTTGTAGATCCTATCCAAATTAAGACACAGTGTTTGTTTAGTAGCTTTGTTAAACAGCACTCAAGATATTTCAGCTCCTCTATAGGAAGAGGTAAGTACATCCATATTGTCTGCATCAGTGACAATGCATGGCAAGTTACAAATGCTTTAACTGCAAGGCACAGTCCATGGCCACTCCTCATCTATAAATTACCACATTCCAGGATATGCATTTAGCATAAGAATTAAGGCATTCTGTCATGCCATTGTAGTAACTGTTACCATGGCTGTGCATTAACACAGCCAAACACTAATCTACATATCTCCTTACCACATCTTAATAAAAAAGGCTGCTAAAATGTTAGCTGCTGAAGAGGGAGAAAAGGCTTTCACCATATTAGAGAAAGAACCTGGTGCCAGTGAGGTTCCCAGTGTTTACTAGCAGCTGAATATAACATGACCTAAGGTGACAGCAGTGGCAGAAGTAGTAGTTTGCAGTGCGGTTCCCAAACCACCCTGAAAAAAAAGGAGTATGCAGCCCTGTGCGGTGGTAGCAGAATCAACAAGTTCTGGCAGAAACATATGAAAAAGGGCAGACCCATGGCAGTAGCAGAGGCAGAATGGGTCTGTGCTGGCCTGGTCCACAATCCCTGTCATCACATGATGAGGTGAAGACCCATGGTGATGTTAGATAGAGTGCAAACCCTGAGAAGGAATTTTTCAACTCTCACTGGCATATGGAGAAGGACAAACCTGCAGTGATGGTGGGAAAAATGTGCGATGATGAGTTTCCCAACTTTCACCGGATAGAAATGCTGGCAAGATGGGTGAGGAAGGAAGGTAAAAAGAGCAGAATTTTTATTTATTTATTTATTTATTGCATTTGTATGCCACATTTTCCCACCTCTTTGCAGGCTCAATGTGGCTTACAATCATCGTGAATAGTGGAAGCATGTAAGAAGATATACAATTAGTATTATAGAAGGATCTTGGGTAACATGATAATGAAAAAACATAATAGTAGTTTACCATGCGAACATGATAATGATGAAATAAACTAGTAGTTTAACAAGCTAATATTGTAAGGCATTTCTGGATAGTTGTATTGGGGTTCATATTTGTTGGTTTTTGTGGTATGCCTTGTTAAAGAGATAGAGCATGAAAGGAGACAAATGTGGGTAGGAAGGAGGGTGTGGAAGTAAAAGTAGGATGGAGAGGAGAAGGGAAGGAGGCAAAGGGAAGTGCAAGGAGCAAGAGAAAAAAAGAGGGAATAGAAGGAAAGAAGAAGGAATGAGGTGATATGATTCATGCTCTCACACTAATATACCCCTGCTCAACTACGTATACACCCCCTGCCTGACACTCTCCTGCCACTAGCTTCTTTCTCACTTATACTCCCCTTCTCTGCTGCTCACAACAGCTCCTCTGTCAACTAACCATAACCTCCTCTACTACTCACATCATTTGCCATTCACTCACACCAATCCAGAGTTTCCAACCAGTCACTCACTACCTATGCAATTACCCACACACTCACAAAAAGTATCCATCTACTTACTCACTCAATTAAATGTGCCTGCTGAAATCGGGTGTAAATACTGGCACCCAAAAATGGTGCACAGAGCCAGTATTCTATAATTACATGTGCAACTTTTTGGAACACCAATGGCCACGCCCCCTTTCGAGATGTGTGCATTGCCTCATAAAATAGCATGCGGCCAGATGTGCACGCAGATTTTATTGGGTGCCAATTAACTTCAATAATGGATTAGCACCCAATTATTGGTTAATAGCTCGTTAATCAATTAATTCGTGCATACATCTTGGGACTGCATGCAAATTAGGGCTCACAAATCCGGGTACGATATATAGAATCTGGGGGTTAGTGGTTGTGTTTTTACACTCTCCATATGACTTTCAGTCTTATTCACAGCCAGCTTAAATTCTTGCCTTATTTTGTGTTAAGCTTAGGCTATATAGGTGTCCTTTTACAAAGGTGTGCTAGCATTTTTAGCGTGCGCTAAATGCTAGAGATACCCATATATCTCTAACACACCTTTGTCAAAGATCCCCTTAGTGAATAATAATTCCTAAGGGACAATTTTAAGTAGGAAAGCTTAAGGAACTAGAATTAAGCTTGAAGTGGTCAAACCATGTTTTTAAACAGAAATATACATTTTTGAGTGTGACAAGCGTTTAGCATGTGATAATCACTAAAAACACTAATGCACCTTTATAAAAGATCCCCATAGTGAATAATAATTCCTAAGGGACAATTATAAGTAGGAAAACTTAAGGAACTAGAATTAAGCATGAAATGGCCAAAAATAAATAAAATAAAACCAGAAATATGCATTTTTCAATGTGACAGGCAGTGACCAAAAAAAAAGCATAACAAATTATATCTATACATAAAAATAGAAACACCTTTTATTATGATCTGTGGGGCTGCTATTCAGCCATTGGGAATTAGCCCCACATAAGTGTCATGGTCGGCCTGACCCCAGATATTGAATGCCAGGCCATTTCCGGTGACTGAAATTGAATATCTTGATTTTTTTTGTCCAGTGCTAAATTATCCCTGCTAAGGGCCTCCATTTACATAGCCACGCTAGCGATTTCTGTCCAGTAAAATAGAGGACGCATATAGGAATTTACTGTACAGGAATCGATAGTGTGGTTTTGTAAAAGAAGTCCTAAATGAATATTCAGCACAGGCTGGTTAAGTTAATAGTAGTCAAAGATAGAACCGCTATGTATACGGTCTGATTTGCCTCCTAAACTTAGCTGGTTAATGTTGAATATTGATGGTTATTGAGCAACATATCCGGTTAACTTTTCAGTGCTGACTGCGAATATTCAGCAGAGATGACCAGTTATTTTGCACTGAATATTCATGGTTAGTCACCAAAATGTTATTTAACCGGTTAGCGGCCGTTTCTGGCCAGTTAAGTAGCTTTAGAATATCAGGGGGTATGATTTTTTTATGCTCATACAATATTTTGAGCTATAATTGTTAAATGATAATTACCAAAACCTAATTTGTAGTTCTAAAGATAATAGCTTGCTAATGAAATAAAATTGTAGCACCCATTTTTGTAAATGGTGTTTTTCTTGTATTATTCTTCATTTAATTATATGTACAGCTCATTACTGGATTAAATAGTAATAATTTCATAACCCATACATCTCAAGCGTCTCATAGTCTATACATACAGTATATCTCAACTGTAAGTTCAAAGCCCAATTATCTGTAGGTTTATAAGTATGGAAAGGGATGTCTATGTTGGAAGGTAAAACATTTGTACCATGTTTTATACAACATCATGATTTTCAGTATTCATAAAACAGTAGGGTTCCATTGTCTAGCATGTACTGATTTAATGTTTTAGGGGTCCTTTTACTAAGGTGCACTGAAAAATGGGCTGCGGTAGTGTAGGCACATGCTTTGGGTGCACACAGAAACATTTTTCAGTGCACCTGTAAAAAATTCCTTTTTAAAATTTTGACTGAAAATGGACTTGCGGCAAAATCAAAATTGGTGCACGTCCATTTTGGGTCTGAGACCTTACCACCAGCTATTGACCTAGTGATAAAGACTCACGCGGTAACCGGGTGGTAATGGCCTATGCATGTCAAATGCCACTTTGGCGCGTGTCCGAAAATAAAAATTATTTTGGACTTGCCTATCAGACGCGCAGCAAGAATGAAATTACCACAAGAGCCATGCAGTAGTCTGTCAGTAACTCCATTTTGGCATGTGTTGAGCATACGCGGCTTAGTATAAGGGCCCCTTAGTAAATTGTCATTACTTGTTGATAGGCTCGACTTACTGAACTTTTCCCATATAGACCCAGGGAGGTTAATTTTAAAACAGGCCACTTAACTTGCACAGAAGTTATGTATATTAAGTTACACCAGTTTTCTAAGAAAACATATGCACTTACATTCCCTTTGAAAATCACCCCATGGAAAGTACACACATACACTTCCGCTATTAGTATGAAAAACTTTCCTATATGTGTCATAATAAATGTATCAGAACATAAAAAATAGCCGTACTGGGTCACACCATGCATAACGTAGTTGCCTTAACAAGCTAATGAGTGCTGATAACAGCACTAGTGCTAATTGGCAATGATTAGAATTTAGGCACACAACTCACTAAGCATATTCTGTAACGTACACTATAACACACTTTATAGAATACACCGAGTGCTGGTCCATGCGACTAAATTTAGTCAAGGTCAATTATGCCAAGTTAAACCTGGTGTAAATCCCAAGTGGCACTTCATGTGTGGAGGTCATTACCGCCTGGTTACTGCGTGAGTCTTTACCACTTGATCAATTGCTGGCGGTAAGGTCGTAGACCTAAAATGGATGCATGGCAATTTTGATTTTGCTGCACGTCCATTTTCGGCAAAAATGTTAAAAAGACCTTTTTTAAAGACGGGCTGGAAAATGGATTGGTGCGCGCCCAAAACACATGCAAACATTACCGCAAGCCATTTTCAGCGCACCTTAGTAAAAGAATCCCTTAGATTGTGAGCCCACTTGGGACAGACAAAATACCTGTATATAATGTGTACTGTGTTGCATATATCTAGTAGTGCTATTATTAGTAGTAGTAATTAGAATGACTTTTGGACCCATCAACAGGAACTTTGTTTTTTCTGTCAAGTTTTAGAAACTGCTAGCCAAAAAATCAAAATAATGACCCACTAAAATCTAGAAATATATGTACGATGGGTAGTCATTTAAAGGAAGGAAAAGTCTCAAAGAGCTCCAAATCAACAGATCTATATAGCTTGAAATGATCACATAGATTTTTGTGCACTGGCCCATATTTTATAACCACATCCAATGTTTCCCACTGGACATTTTCTAGAACCCGGAAAACCTCAGTGATGCACCTTGCATATAGAAACTGTTTAAATGCAAGGATTTATAGCACCCACCTCATCTTCGGTTCTCAAAGGGTTCAAAAGCCAATTTGTAATCAATTATTTTCTCTGTTTTTAAATTTCCCCACAATTCCTTCATCAGTTGTATCATTTTGAATGCACTTTAGGATAAAACTTCATATGACTTCTTAGAACTTGCTCTTATCTTGGACAGAGCATAAATCAGGCGGGGGATAGATCCTTGCATTTAAACAGTTTCTACGTATATGCAAGGTGCACTGCTGTGGTTTTTGGGGTTCTAGAAAACTTCCAGTGGGAAACGTTGGATGTGTTCATGATTGATTGTTCCCACTTAAGGTGTTATCCTGGGTGTCCATATTTTATAACAGCATGTGTAGATTTTGGAACACCCAAAAAGCACCTATTTCCATGCCCCCAACCATGCCCCGTTAGAAATTAGGCAAAGTATATTACAGAATATGCTTAGCAATGTACGCGTACAAATTCTAATTTTTTGCCAACTAGTACATATTATTGCTTGTTAAGAGCTGTTAACGCTTAACAACTTGTTAATTAATCTACATACGTAGTTATAAAATTCACCTAGATTTACATACAGAACCATGCGTAACTCTAGGCACGTAATATAGAATCTGGGGGAAAGGGCTAGATTCTACATATGGGGCCTAAACATTTGGTGCCAAAAATGCCCACATAAGCGGTACTCCATTAGCTGTGCCTAAAGTTTGCTGTGGATTATAGAATAGCTGCTTAAGTGGAGAGATCGCACAAAAATTTAGGTGCCACCATTTTCACCAATGCCCACACCTACATTTACACATTGAACACCCGTATTCTATAAATATATGTGTAACTCAAAACCACACCCCTGTTCTACCCCAGAATGCCCATGATCCTCCCATTTTCATGCCCCCTTTTTTGTACCACACATCAAGTTTAAGTGCATATCCTTCTCCTAACTTTGGGGCCCTTTTACTAAGGTGCACCAAAAAATAGGCTGCGCTAGTGTAGGTGCATGTTTTGGGTGCATGCAGATACATTTTTCAGTGCGCATGTAAAAAAGGCCTTGTAAAGATTTTTGCCAAAAATGGATGTGCAGCCAAATAAAAATTGGCGCGCGTCCATTTTGGGTCTGAGACTTTACCGCCAGTCATTGACTTAGCGGTAAGGTCTCACACATTAAATATGCAGTAATCATCTATGCATGTAGAATGACGATTACTGCCTGGTTTCTGCCACGCGCCAGAAAATAAAAAATTACTTTCCAGCGCGTAGAGGATGTGTATCAAAAATGAAATTACCACAAGGGCCACAGGGTAGCTAGGTAGTAACTCCAAATTGACATGTGTTGGGCATGTGTAGTTTCCTATAAGGCCCATTTTCGAAAGAGAAGGATACCCATCTTTCGACATAAATTGGAAGATGGGCGTCCCTCTCATAGGGTCATCCAAAGCGGTATAATCAAAAGCCAATTTTGGACATCCCCAACTGCTTTCCGTCGCAGGGATGACCAAAGTTCAAGGTGGCATATCGGAGGTGTATCGAAGGCGGGACTTGGGCATGCCTAACACTTGGACGTCCTCGACCCATATTTGAAAGAAACAAGGACGTCCCTGACGAGCACTTGGATGACTTTACCTGGTCGTACTTTTCTTATGACCAAGGCACAAAAAGGTGCACAAAATGACCAGATGACCACCAGAGAGAATCGGGGATGACCTCCCATTATTCCCCCAGTGGTCACTAACTTCCTCCCACCCTCAAAAAATATCGTTCAAAATATTGATTGCCAGCCTCTATGCCAGTCTCAGATGTCATACTCAGGTCCATGACAGCAGTATGCAGGTCCCTGGAGCAGTTTTAGTGGGTGCAGTGCACTTCAGGCAGGCTGGCCAAGGCCCCCCCCCCCACCTTTTACATTTGTGGAGGAAACAGCAAGCCTTCAAAACCCACCAGAAACCCACTGTACCCACATCTACGTGCCCCCTTTCATCCGTAAGGGCTATGGTAGTGATGTACAGTTGTGGGTAGTGGGTTTTGGGGGAGGGTTGGGGGGCTCAGCACACAAGGTAAGGGAACTATGTACCTGGGAGCAATTTATGAAGTCAACTGCAGTGCCCCTAGGGTGCCCGGCTGGTGTCCTGACATGTCAGGGGGACCACTGCACTACAAATGCTGGCTCCTCCCACCACCATATGGCTTACATTTGGTCGTTTCTGACATGGACGTCCTTGGTTTCGATTATCGCTGAAAATCAGAAACGATCAAGTCTAGGGACGACCAAATCTAGGGACAACCAAATTTCAGGATTTGGAGATCCCTGACCATATTATTGAAATGAAAGATGGACATCCATCTTGTTTCGAAAATACGGGTTTCCCTGCCCCCGGATTGGGATGTTTTGCGAGGACATCCTCATCAAAACTTGGACGTCCCTTTCGAAAATGCCCCTCCACGTGACTTAGTAAAAGGGCCCCTTTATGTGCATTAGTCCCAATTAAATCTAGTGCCAATAATTGCTTTTTAAAAAATCAGTTATTGCCACTGATTGGCTCATTCTATTAAACTGCATGCACAAGTCAGGAATGCGCCTAAATTTGTGCACATAATTTTTGTAACCCTTACAGAATCAGGGGGAAATGGGCAAAATATGATCATTTATGTACTTTCTTTGCACCTAAAATGAAAAGGCTTCTTTTAAAATGATCCCCTAAATGAATATACTTAGCCTTCTCCTACTAAGAGTAGGGAGTAATTGTTTTCTTTCTTTTCTTATTTTTTTCATAATTTGATATATTTTATCAATATATTTACTGTTTTGATGTTAGACTAAAGAAGAGTTGATATATGATTATTTGCATTTTTTTTCTAAAACCACTTTGAGTTGTTGCTTGGTATATGAGAGATGGACTAGAAATATATATTAAAAGAACATAACATTCAACTAATGTGCCCTGTACATCTGCCAGGCTTTTGACTCATGATCCAGTGATCTTCAGATCACATATCCCTTGAAAAATGATTTGCAGTAACAAATATGAGAACTCATTGCATGTTGCAGTAGCACAGTTACAATAAATATTTTCTCCTCAGTATGTTCATTTATTTATCTTCCTAAAGACGTGCTTACAATGTAGTTATTATAGGTTTTTTCCTAGGTCATTTAACACTACAGGAGAAAAATCACAGGTCTGTTCCCATATGGTAAAGTATCAGTAGTTAAGCAGATTGGCAGGGCCGGGTTGTAATGCACTTTAATCCTTGAAGATTCACGTTCTTGCTTAGCCAACTCAAAATCAGCCTGACATGCTTTTTACCAATGGCACTTTCTAGTTGTCAATAACAGTTCTGTCACACAGCTGATACAAATGTCTTCTGATAGTAGCATTGTGAACATAGACGGGCTTTTAATGGTCCTTTTACTAAGCAGTGGTAGGGCTAACACGACACATCGACACTACCGCCCAGGTAGCATGGGCGCCTGGTGGTAATTTCAAAGCTGGCACATGCTATTTTCCACAGTAGGAAATATTTTTCTAATTTCTACCACGGGGGAGGTCGCAGAGGGGTAACCAGCAATGCGGCCACATTGGTGCATGCTGCATGATTACCATGCGAGTAATGCACGAGCCCTTACCACTAGGTCAATGGGTGACAGTAAGGGCACAAGCTACTTTTAATTTTAGCGCACAGCCATTTACCACCCCAATAAAAAAAGCCCTTTTTCCCAGCTGTGGTAAACGATGGCCTCACACGTGCCTATTTCATGCATCCAGACTACTGCATCTTAGTAAAAGGGCCCCTCAATTCTATATCAAATTCTAGGCTAAATCTGGGAGCAATGCCTTATATTTTTCAAATATTGTCCATGCAACTGTTTGTGTTTCCTGTTTTCTTTCTTTCTTTTTTTCTTTTGCATTTTAATTTTTATCGCTTTTTCCTCTTAAAATACAATTGAAAAGAGTAGGAAAAAGAAGAAATAGAGCAATATGCTCAATGTACAACAAGAATAATGAATCTACTATACTCTACTATAGCAGCATACCACACAAACTAATCCAACACTATGTGCAAAATTGAAGGCATTGCTCACAACTTAGTATATATAGAAAGATAGATATTATGGTGAAGCTATCAATGTAGATTACCATTAAGACTCTTTAGGCCCTGTTTACTACAGTGTGCGTGTTTTTAGCGTGCGCTAAAACTTAGCACACGCTAACTGTGTAGACGCTCATAGGAATATTATGGGCATCTACACGGTTCGCGTGCACTAATGCTTAGCGCATGCTAAAAATGCTTGCGCATCTCTAGAGTGGCTTAGTAAACAGTTGCTAATAACTGTTAACTCCAGTTACTAATAATTTATAGCCCCAGTTATTAGTAACTAGGTCATTGTATAAAATGGGTCGCATGTTACCAATAAAATAACACATGTGTAGCCCCCATAGATAAATATATATTTATATCTCTAAGACCAAGCAGACTGTAAAAATCAATTTGATCAGGCAGCCAAACTTAACACTAAAATGGCTAATAAAAGGAAGAACACTTTACTTCCATAGGAATATCCCAGTAATGTTCCTAAAAATTACAGACCAATAATTGTCTACTTAAAATCTAAAAGGTGTTTACTGCAATAAGGGGCCCTTTTACAAAGGCATGCCAAAAAGTGGCCTGCGGTGGTGTGGGCGCATGTTTTGGACACATGCTAGACGATTTCTCCATCCACATCTGGAGAAAAGGGGTTTTTTTTGGGGGGGGGGGCAGGAAATGGACGTGTGGCAAAATTAAAACCAGCACGTGTCTATTTACAGCCTGAACCTTGACTCCAACCATTGACTTAGCAGTAAGGGCTCACATATTACCCACACGGTAACCATCCAGCATGCGCCAACTGCCAATTACCACCAGGAACGCCCCCATGGTAAAAAATTATTTTCTATCATGTGTTTTAGGTGTGCGCCAAACTTGGAATTACCACCAGGCGAGCATGCTAGTCAGGCGGTAATGCCAATTTGACGCATGCTGGAT
Organism: Microcaecilia unicolor; assembly: GCF_901765095.1. Lineage (NCBI taxonomy): Eukaryota > Metazoa > Chordata > Amphibia > Gymnophiona > Siphonopidae > Microcaecilia > Microcaecilia unicolor. The sequence continues at coordinate 78,263,002 of NC_044037.1, read as the reverse complement.
GCACATAGACCCTTAAGTGCCTTTGTAAAAGGGTCCCTAAATGCTGAAAAAATATATGGACATATTGATTCCATCAACATTATGGCAAAAGAATAGAAGAGTAACAAAAGAAGAATATGGATCCAAAGACCAGTTTTTTTTTTTTTTTAAATAGTCATCTCGGTATAGCATTGATTTATAAGAAGGCTTTTGATGGTATCCCACACTTTTGGATTATAATGTGCCTTAAATATATTCAAATCAGTCCTGAATATATTTTCTACATCAAGTCCACTACGGAAATGCAGCAAACCGCAGTCCATCAAAAGTATGAAGATGGACAGTTTTCTCATTCTTAACATCAAGATCCAGCAAAGAATATTTCAGGGACATTCCCTATCAACACTCAGGGCCCTGTTTACTAAGCCATATTATAGGTGTGCTAGCATTTTTAGTGCGTGCTAAAAATGAGCATATATTCCTATGGGTGTCTCTAGCGTTAGTGCGTGCTAATTTTTAACGTGTGCCAAAAACACTAGCACACCTTAGTAAACAAGGCCCTCAGTTTGTAGAACCCTTAATTTTTTCAGCACTCTTCTTAAATCGTTGGGCTATGTATTGAACCTTAAACCTGATGATGATAATAACCTCAAGGTTAAATCACCCTTATTTGTCTTTATGCAGATGGCTTGAAGCCCTATAGTCCCAATAAATAACATTTGGGGAAGAGGGATTCATCAAACGGCATTAGGGTGTTAACGCATGCTATTTAGCCCTTAATGCAACCTAAAAGGCCTTAACACTGCTTGATTTAAAATATTGCAATGATATTTAGGTTGCTGCAGGTTAGTTAGTAATGAGATGCAAAATATGGGCATGCATGTTTTGCAGCTCATTACTATGCAAATGCCCTAATGTGAACTTGCTGGGGTTATTTTTACTTTCTGGGAGCACAAAGCCTCAAAGCTGCTGTATGATGCTCATAGGCCACTAGTTCAGGGTTTCCCCAGACTTCCACCCCGAGGAGTTGAAGCCCCTTACTCTGTCTCCCCAACCAGGTTGAATTGGTGGTCGGAGTAGGTCTTCTGTGGTCTGGGATGGCTCTTTGGGCAGTAGCGATGCCTATGTACTCCTGCCATGTCTTGTGTCACCTTTAAAATGGCACCCCTAGCAATAGTCTCATGGGGTTACATCTAAGGGTTATATATTTCATATAAAAAAATGTTTCCAGGTGTAGAATAATGACCCCTAGTGGTAGATACACCATTTTGAATGCAGCGCAGGACACAGCAGGAGTGACTGGGCATCGCTCCAGCCTAAAGAGCCCCTACCCCAGACAGACCACAGAAGTCCCCTTAGAGGATCTCTGGATGCTGGAAGACTCCTTCGATTCTTGGAACCTGAAGACCCCTTGGATCCCCAGAGGATTTCCAACCTGGACCACTAATGCAACCTTTCTGGTGGGGGAGGGGGAGTGCTTGAATGGAGGGCTGGAAGTCTGAAGAAACCCAGAGCTTATGGCCTAGGAGCATTCAGGTGATGTTTTGCTGCGTGATACTCCCAGGCCATCGGAATAATGCTGCTTGCGAGGTTGTCTACAAGCAGCATTATTCCTCTAAGGCAGGATTCAGCAACCTGCGGTAATGGGATCTCACAGGTTGCTAAATCCCTTGGGAAATCAAGGTGCGGTAAAGAATGATCTTTTACCATACCTTGATGAATCTCCGTCCTCCCCCTCCCACCAGTGGAGCAACTCTGGTTAGTAAAAAAGCTTTTCAGATGACATTAGGATGACTTTTGGCCTGAACAAATGTGCTAAGGCAACCTTCCTTAGAAGAAAATTGAGCAAAACTGAAAACATCTTTATGACTAATGACTGTGATATAAAGGAACTTGAACAAGAAGGTGTATATAAATACCTATGAGTAGAGGAAAGACCAATAATCCAGCATAAATTACTGAGGGAAAAGATCAATACAGAATATTACAGGAAATTAAAATTGATTTTGAAAAGTGCTTTAACATCAATGAGTAAGCTGCAAACCATCAATCAGCTTTCAAATCCCACACTCTTCTGTAACTTTGGGCATTCAGAGGTTTGAGGTTTAACAACAGTCTGAGCCTCAAATTGTTATATGTTCACCAATTGTTCTTTATTTAATACATTGCTAATTTTTGTGAGGTTTGGGTTTTATCATATTGTGTAATGTTGCTTTGCAATTTCTATCCTACATGGTGTTCATAGTGAAGGGACTGGTTAGATACCAGTTCTTTTCTGAGTCAGGGTAGCATAGCCTTTCATGTTCTTTTTTGTATTCAACCACATTATAAGGACAAAGAAGTGGGGGATCAGTCACAAATAACATGTTACACCAGACCTTGTATGAAAACAAGAGCCTTTATTAACCAAGATCCAATAGAAACTCAAGAGGAATGGCACAAGGATTTGACTCGACACAGCTGTGTTTTGACATCCATGCCTGTGTCAGGAATTGAAAATATCCTAGAATTGTACACTTCATACTTGTAAATACCAAAGTGTAAACAGTAAGCAGCAATAGATATGTATCAATGTCTCAGAAAACCACTACATCAGCGTTCATGCTGACAGCTACAATGTATTAGATCTTGATTAATAAAGGTTCTTGTTTTCACACAATGTCTAGTGTAATCGATCCCCCACTGCTTCGTCCTTGTGGTGATTTTGTGGGTGTTTTTTCCTTCTTTTGGGGCTTTTCTTTCTCAACCACAGTGTGTCACACTGTTACTTGAAGAAGACAGATATTTATAAACCCAAACTTATAAAAGCTACCTTTCTACAAATTTTGCTGACTTTTTACCTTATCTCCTGGAGTGTATTAGCTTTCCTGCTTCTCTTCTCTTCTCTTCTCTTCTCTTCTCTTCTCTTCTCTTCTCTTCTCTTCTCTTCTCTTCTCTTCTCTTCTCTTCTCTTCTCTTCTCTTCCATGTTAACCTTATTTGCATATCCTTTGGAATCCAGGCATCAGAAGGAAAAGATAACTGAGCATGCTCATTTTGGTGTCATCGCACTATATAGCCTCCTGTTGGTAAGCAGCTTGGTCACACTATTTAGGAAATTCAGTTTTAGGTTTTTGTGTATGACAATACATTAAACACACTGTTGGAACAGAGTGTAACTTTATACATATTGAAACTTTTTTTTACGCAACTGTGCGGGTTCATTTTTTAAGTCTAGTTTTAAAGATTTATTGGAGGATTTATTATACTGCCTTTCAACTTTTGCTAAAGACATAGCAAAATGTTAAAATCCAAGAAGGAAATGACAGTTACAATTTATAAATAGAAGTATATAAAAGAATGAATGGAATAGGTGGAAGTGAATCACTTTGTTTACTTTTTCCAAAAATACTAGGACTAGGGAGCACATAATGAAGCTATTAAGTAGTAAATTTAAAACAAATCAGAGAAAATATTTCTTCATTCAACATGTAGTTAAACTCTAGAATTCATTGCCAGAGAATATGGTAAAAGCAGCTAGCTTAGCAGGATTGAATAACTTCTAGAGGAAAGTCCATAATCCATTATAAAGATGGACTTGGGGAAAATTCCACTGCTTATTTCTAAGATAAGCACCATAAAATCTATTTTACTGTTTTGAGATCTTGCCAAGTACTTGTAATCTGGATTGGCCACTGTTGGAAACAGGATACTGGGCTTGATGTAAATATAGAAATGTAAATACAGAAAGAGACAATGATATGAAAGGAGAAGTGAAAGATCTGGTGTTCCTCAAGGTTCTTGATACTGGAATAATTGAGAGATTTTTCCAGAGAAAATGGATGTATTTCTAGGGATGTTTTCAAATGTGCACATTTTTTTCACTGCTTGATTGGTGAGAGTAAAGCCCATTCTAAAGGGCTAAAGAATGAAAAGGCAGAACATCTGGTAGTGCCGTGGCATAACCAATTGGTTAACATACTGGGAGTGAGTAGGTTAATTGGAGTGATATAGACTGAGAAGATCAGCTAGGTAGATAGGCATAGAAATAGGAACTGTTTTTAAAAACAAAAAGCAGAATTTTGTAACATATGCTAGAGTGTACTTGGAGCCAATGGAGTTGCTTAATGTAACCTAAGGGTTAATGGAAATGAATAAATAAATACTTACCTGGGTTTTCTGGGGTGTGTCTGGGCCCCAGAAGACGATGAACTGGCAGTGCTGGGTAGTTGTGGCTGATTCTGGCCATTCAGAAGGAGTCCTGCGGGTTAGGGAAGCAGGACAGGCTGGGGCAGGTATTAATAATAGGGATTTAGTAGGGCTGACCAGCATTCCGTTGGTCAGCAGGAAGGTTTGGAATTCTGAAAAAGGCTTGGGATTGTCTGGGGAGTGCTCGGAATGGCAAGCCAAGGCTAGGGTTTCCTAGGAAACGGGTGTTAGTGGCAGTTTAGAGGAGTTTGCTGCTTTGATGGGGAAAGGTGATGTCTGATTGAGCTCTGAGTGCTGGTGAAAAACTGAGGATAAATTGAGGGTAAAAATAGGATTTTCAGAACTGAGGTGTGTGAATGAGTATGGTAGAGGTGTGGTAATAAGGGAAAGTGCAGGAGAATCTGTTTGAGGTAAAGTAAAGGGAGTTGATGGTTGACAGAGAATGAAAGCCAAATGGTGATTGGGTTTGAGAGAGCAGAAGGGGGGATTGAATGAGGTTGGATGTGAATAGAGGAGAAAACCATTTATTTAAAATTTGAAAAGGAGTTAAATGGTTTATGAGGGTTTTTTGTATCCAATGTACCAAGAGAGAGCAGAATAGAATGTTCACTGCCTGAATGAAAATGGAACCTGGTGTAGAGTGAGTGACAACCAAAGCAGTGCAGCGCCTCAGATTAGGGAGCTTCAGTACAGTATAGGTGTTTAGAAGGGAATATTTAATTAAATTTATTTTAAATAGAAAAGCTGACCACAGTATTTAAGTCCTGATTAAAATTTTCATTGAGGTTGCTGAGAACTGATAGGAAGATAAGGTTTTGCTTCCAGTTATTTTTTTTAAAGAGTGTGAGGTTTAGGAAGAAGAAGAATACGGAAGGGAAGGAGAATATTACAGCGATCGTCTGGGCCCCACGCAAGAAAGCAATTGCTCCATCTGAAGCTTGCCATGCAGCTAAGTGACTGAAAAAGGAAGAGAACCCCCCCCCCCCCCCCCCACAAAGAATCATTTTCTTGCAGGGTGATTTTACATGTTATAGTTTGAAAAAGGGAAGGAAAGGGAGATTTGAATATTTTAAGTGTTTTAATGATATATGTACTTATCTGATAGGCGTCTAGCTGGTTGTGGGTGGGACACAGTTCTGTAATGAAGTAAAATCATACAAGTGTTCACATGGTTATGTATAGTTGAAATATTTTGCAAAGAAAAGAAATTTTATGCAGAGTGATAGTACTTAAATGGTTATTTTAATACATGCAAATAAATGCTGCATTTGTTAAACCAAAGATTTGAATTCGTGCTTACTAAAACAGGAAAAAATCTAACTTTAGTTTATTTTCCCCACACACTCTTTGAGAGTAGGTGGCGAGATTAGTGATTTGTAAGTCCCTCCGGTTTCAGTGGTGAGCCTGAATATTGGTCACGACTACTCACAACTGATATTCTGATGCATCGCCTTTGCTGAAACTCGGGGGGGGGGGGGGGGGTTACATTAAGAGCAAGGGTAATGTGACTGAATCTTTGTGCCTATAAATTAACTGAGCAGCTGAATCAGTCCAAAATATAATACCTATTAACTGGTGTGATTTAAAATAAGTGCAATAGCTGGGAAGAATGGTTGGTTTAACTAAAACTATTCTTCTTAGTCTGACTAATGAATCCAAATGTAGGACTGAGTTCAACCAAACTGCTATTATTTCTCTAGACATAAGTGTATCCTTTACCTAGTTGGTTCCTTATTCCATAACACCAGGCATAAAAAACAGTATTCTAGATTAGTGTTTCTCCAAAATCATACATAGGGGCTCATTTTCCAAAGAGAAAACTTGGTCTTAAAAAAAACACGTCCAAGTAAAGTCATCCAAGTCTTTGTCAGGGACGTCCTTGTTTCTTTCGATTATGGGTCGAGGACGTCCAAGTGTTAGGCACGCCCAAGTCCCGCCTTCACTACACCTCTGATACGCCCCCTTGAACTTTGGTTGTCCCTGCGACGGAAAGCAGTTGGGGACGTCCAAAATCGGCTTTCGATTATACCGATTTGAACGACCCTGTGAGAAGGACGCCTATCTTCCAATTTATGTTGAAAGATGGGCATCCTTCTCTTTAGAAAATGAGCCTGTAAGTGTGTCCTGAGGACTGGATTGAGAATTTCTGAGTTAAACTAACTGGTGTATAATTTCAACCTCTTTCCTATTATCACTTTTATAAAAAGTGTTTGTCTTTCCTTAATATTATGGAACCACTGATCTATGGAACAGATCCTTTCTGACCTCCTTCAATAAGTAAATAGTATTATTGCCATCCTGACAATTCTATCTGTGGTGAATCTGCATCAAATCTATTGGATTTTCTCCAAATTCATCAAGAAAAACCTAGCGAAACTGATACACAACTGAAAACGTGAACTGGAATTTACCCAATTAGCATTCAGACAGTTTTCACTTAACTCTGATCAGGTAGTTAAGAATAACTTAATAGGTTTAAATCAGAAGTATTCGACAACAGGAGTAGAGTTAAATTAACCTTCCTTCAGACTTCTCATTCTGCCAATAACTTCATCCATCAAAAATAATAGACTATTAGAAATACATAAATTCCCAAATTCACCTACTTATTCAAACACCACAATCGTGCTATTTTTGCATCAGTATACTTCCACATTATTTATTTATTTATTTATTTATTTATTTATTTATTTATTTATTTATTTGCAGTATTTGTATCCCCCATTTTCCCACACACTAGCAGGCTCAATGTGGCTTACAAGACACCACATTGGGTCGATGTTAAACAAATACAATCAGAAATAGAGTAAGGGAAGGTAGGGGTAGATGGGAACAATAGATGACAAAGGAAATAAGAAATAACATTGTCTTTTAAATCAGTGCAGGGTTGAGGCAGTTAGGCAGATTCAGAAGGGTAAGATTGATATATTGTTTTAAACCTTAAAAATCGCATTGAAGCCCTAACTTTTTAAATATTTGCATTAACTGGGAATATCACTTTGATAATTTTCTTCCAAATAAGTCTATGCATAGATTTAAGAATACCTTGAAGTTTTAAAAAGAACTCATAAAAAGATATAATCAATATATTACAATTATAATGCATAGTAAAAGAGGATTTGTATGTAATCAATTTTTATATACTTTGGTTCTTATAGTGGAGGGTTCTAATTACAACCCTTTTCAACCCTTTCATTATCATCTCATTATATTGCACCCTGACACTCTTTAAACACATGGCTTGTTGAGACAATATTTAAATTTTAATTCACAGTGGCTTCCAACTATGGAGTTTTCTTATCATCTGTCAGCAATCTATAGAGCCCATTGGGAACCTTTTACATCTTCCGTTAAAAAAATAACATCTGTTTTGTTGTTTAGTTTATTATATCAATCAAAAAGTCATTTCCAATAGCAGAAAGACATTTGCACTAACACTTCTAGGTCAGTCAGTGTGGAAAATGAAAAATGAAACATCAATTTTTTGTCTGTCCCTTTTTGTCCATGAATTTACATTTCATGAATATCATGCTCTTGAAGTTGCCTTTTACGTTAGTTTTTAATTAGTTGCTGTAATAACTATCGACTATGCTTTAGGGTTCTGCTGGTATTATTGATATGACAATTAAATGCAAGATGATTAGACTATTAAAGAAGTACTAATTGACTTCCGCTACACTAGACTGAACTGTTCACAGCTGATTGGTTCAAATTTTGTAAATGTTTCTTTAATTATGCAGCTTTGCATTACTATGTGGCATATCATAATTCATAAATATTTTTCTGATTACTTGCAAAAAAAGTTAGCAATTAATTTAACCTCCTGTAGTCTGGGTTCCACCTACCCTATCATTCATTTGGGTGCTAGTGCTCTGGCTACAAAGTTATTTGTTTATGAATTGTCAAGGTTTCACACAGTTTTCTTTCACATTGTGCTTCACTGTGTATGAAATGTGCTCCAACAATGATTGTCATGTTCTGTAATGAGGTCTAAACTCTTATATTGTAACAACAAAAACACCGATTACACTCACTCCAGATACAGAGCAAATGGATTGATCCAAAAACATAATTACATTGTTTTAAACTAATTTAGTGAATGTTTGTGTAATTGTGCTTCCTTCTCCTTTGCATTCATCTTCTTATAGCAGTAACCCAGAGTGTTCCCTTTGCATACTGTGCTTCATCAGAAAGTCCAGAGTAGAGTATACATGTTGAGATTTTTGTTGACTCTTCCGGTGGATTAAGAAAATATATATAGCATGGAAAGAACTGCTTATGAATTTCATCATTCCATTGATACAACGCAGTGAATTTTTTCAAAAACTTTTAAAAACATAATACAGGTGGGCCTCTCCCTATGCACATCTGTTCTGCTATATTCACATCCTTCAACCAGCAAAACACATCCACCCTCAGACTTCAAAATCGAGACCCACTCATAATCACACACTTACTCTGTCTCTAACACACACATACACACAATATATAGGGAATTTATTTATTTATTTTATTTATGCATTCTTGTATCCCACTATTATCCAAAAATAAGTTTTGGTTTAAAGAGGCTTACAATTTACATTTTGGTGGAGTTACAACAGTGTTGTGCAATGTTGAGAGGGCATCTATAATTTGTGTGGTTATATGGAATAATTTTACAAAGGTTTTTCTTCACATTTATGACAATGCACACATAAAATGAATTTTATAAAATCATCCTATGTATAAAAATATGTGCAGTGTCAAGAATATGTGTACTTGTATGAAATTGAAATGCAGACAATTTGCATGTATTATAAAATACACATGTACCCCAGATTCAGTATAGGTCACCAAAATTTGGGTGTGGATGCCAGATCTACACATAAACTAATTAGTCAATGTGGTGCTAACAGTTCACTATTGGAAGTACTTAGTTGGCAGGAATTAGAGGAGTTATACATGGATTTGCCCTACACCCTATTCTGTACATGTGTGCTTAATAGCATGCAACTCCAAAGGGGGGCGTGGACATGGGGGGGGGGGGGCATGGGCAGGTTGGGGCATTCCCAAGTTTTAGGTGCAATGTTATAGGATACCTGCATTTGTGAGCCTATCTGCCATGAGTTGGGTGTTCGCATTTACACAGCCTTTGGTATTCAAAATTGCTCCAGGTATATCAAAGACTTAATACGGTTTCCATCCAGGATGTGTGCAGGCACAAAATCAATTACTCTCCATTTAATATTCTCAAAGGAGTGGGATTCCAATATTCAATGAGGCACCAGAGGTGCCATTTCATTTTGAGTTTAAATGCAACTCTCATAGGACCTCTTTTACAGAGCCACACTAGCAATTCCTGTAGGGTAAATGAGAGAAAGCCCATTCAGTTCCTATGGGCTTCCTCTCATTTGCTGTGAATGAATCAGTAGAGCGGCTTTGTAAAAGAAGCTCTTAGACACAAGTCTAGAATAAGTCTCTGGGCCCTGCCCTCATACAACAAAGGACATCTGAGGCTGGCATAGAGGCTGTTAAGTAAAGTTTTTAATCATTTTTGGGGGGTGGGAAGGGTTAGTGACAACAGGGGGAGTAAGGTGATTCCCTCCAGTGGTCATCTGGTCATTTAAGGCACCTGTTTGTGCCTTATTTATTATAAAAATATGTCTATCCCAAAACGTCTTAGCTTTAGTCCTAGATGGTTTTGTTTTGTTTTGTTCCTTTATAGCTGAAAAATGTCCTAGAACATTCAAATCCCACCCTTAACACACCCCCTCCAGATCTGGACAAATTGCAAACAGCATAAAAAACATCTGAAAATAGGTTTCAAAAGTACCAATTTGGATGTTTTTGTGAGAAAAACTTCCAAGTACTGCGTTATGTCACTTTTTTAGACGTATTTCTCTTTTGGAAATGAATAATCGAAAGGGGCGCCCACGTTTTCCTGAGGATGTCCTCGCAGGACATCCTGGCGAAGGGGCGGGGAAAACCTTATCGAAACAAGATGAGCATCCATCTTTCGTTTCGATAATAAGGTCGGGGACGCCCAAGTCGTGAAATTTAGGTCAACCTTAGAGATGGTCATCCTTAGAGATGGTCGTCCCTGATTTTCGGCGATAATGGAAACCGAGGACGCCCATCTCTGAATCAACCAAATGTAAACCCTTTGGTCGTGGGAGGAGCCAGCATTCATAGTGCACTGGTCCCCCTGAAATGCCAAGACACCAACCGGGCACCTTAGGGGGCACTGCAGTGGACTTCAGAAATTGCTCCCAGGTGCATAGCTCCCTTACCTTGTGTGCTGAGCCCCCCAAAACCCACTCCTCACAACTGTACACCACTACCATAGCCCTTATGGGTGAAAAGGGGCACCTACATGTGGGTATAGTGGGTTTGTGGTGGGTCTTGAAGGGCTCATATTTACCAGCACAAGTGTAACAGGTAGGGGGGGATGGGCCTGGGTCCACCTGCCTGAAGTACACTGCACCCACTAAAACTGCTCCAGGGACCTGCATACTGCTGTCATGGAGCTGGGTATGATATTTGAGGCTGGCATAGAGGCTGGAAAAATATTTTTTTTGAGGGTGGGAGGGGGTTAGTGACCACTGGGGGAGTAACAGGAGTTCATCCCCGATTCCCTCCAGTGGCCATCTGGTCATTTAGGGCACATTTTTGTGGCTTGGTCATAAGAAAAAAAGGACCAGGTAAAGTCATCCAAGTGTTCATCAGGGACGCCCTTCTTTTTTCCATTATCGGTTGAAGACGCCCATGTGTTAAGCACGCCCCAGTCCCGCCTTCACTACACCTCCGACACCCCCCCCCCCCCCCGTGAACTTTGGTCGTCCCTGCGAAAGAAAGCAGTTGAGGACGCCCAAAATCAACTTTCGATTATGCCAATTTGGGCGACCCTGTAAAAAGGACGTCCATCTTCTCATTTGTGTCGAAAGATGGGCGCCTTTCTCTTTCGAAAATAAGCCTGATAGTAACCTATGGAACTTTGAAAATGAGTCCCATAAGCTCTGATTTCAAAATTATTAGATGGTGCGCACCAAGTTTCCTCTTCCACTGTATATGAACATCAATTACACCATTCACATTTTCCATGTCTCAAAGATGAATCAGATCCATAGCTGGTGCATCTATTAGACAATAATTCACCCAGGTTTTTACCTCTCCTATATCCCATCATTGGAGACTCAGCAAAAATCAGTTAAGAAGGACCAATATTTTCTAATCAACGCAGCCACCCATGATGTACCAATCATATAGGGAAGAACACAGGTGAGATGCTGCTACTCAGCTTGAACTTTATAATCCACCAGACACTCTCTATGGACAACATTCATCCCTTTCTAAGCAGTCTTTAAAATAGCAGAAAGATATGTGTAGCTGTCCCGTCCCGGGCTCTTACCTGGCGGCCCGCAGTAGGGGGCGGGGACCAGTGGCAGCCGCGGGGTCCGGGACGGCGAGGAGGAGCCGCCGACAGGGCCGGCGCTGCCGCGGGCTGCTCCGAGGCCGGCGATCCGCGGGAGCAAGCGCCGGCCTCGGAGAGGGAAATTCGCCGGCCAAGATGGCAGCGCCGGCGTCATCGTCTTCCTCGTAGGAGCAGGACCAGCGAAGCAGCACCGCCCACTCGCGCCGGATTGGCGCATCGACTAGGAGACTCCGCCCGCCGGGCAGGTGGACCAATCCAGGCCTCCTCTGCCTGCCTGGGCCAAGGGGATTGGCTACAGCTGTTGGAAGGGGAAGGACGGGCGGGGGATTTAAACCACTAAACGGAAGGGGTCCAGTGCTTCCGTTTCGTTCATCAGACGCCGACACAGGGGAGCGCGGAGTGTAGCCTACTCCAGAGACAGTGTTCCTCTTCAGCTAGCCGTCCTGCTAGCCCCCTTCAGAGACTGTGCCTCTTCAGCTAGCCGTCCTGCTAGCCCCCTTCAGAGACTGTGTCTTCAGCTAGCCGTCCTTGCTAGCGTACTCCAGGGACAGTGTTCCTCTTCAGCTAGCCGTCCTGCTAGCCCCCTTCAGAGACTGTGTCTTCAGCTAGCCGTCCTTGCTAGCCTACTCCAGAGACAGTGTTCCTCTTCAGCTAGCCGTCCTGCTAGCCCCCTTCAGAGACTGTGTCTTCAGCTAGCCGTCCTTGCTAGCCTACTCCAGAGACAGTGTTCCTCTTCAGCTAGCCGTCCTGCTAGCCCCCTTCAGAGACTGTGTCTTCAGCTAGCAGTCCTTGCTAGCCTACTCCAGAGACAGTGTTCCTCTTCAGCTAGCCGTCCTGCTAGCCTCCTTCAGAGACTGTGTTTCTCTTCAGCTAGCCGTCCTGCTAGCCCTCCCTCAGAGACAGTGGTCCTTGCTAGCCGTCCTGCTAGCCCCCTTCAGAGACTGTGTCTTCAGCTAGCCGTCCTTGCTAGCCTACTCCAGAGACAGTGTTCCTCTTCAGCTAGCCGTCCTGCTAGCCCCCTTCAGAGACTGTGTCTTCAGCTAGCCGTCCTTGCTAGCCTACTCCAGAGACAGTGGTCCTTGCTAGCCGTCCTGCTAGCCTTCATTCAGAGACTGTGACTCTCGCTAGTCGTCCGGCTAGCGCTCTTCCATAGACTGTGCCACGTGCTGGCCGCTCTTGTCAGCTTCTCTCCAGCGACTGTTCCCTCTCGGAGTACTAGCCGCCTTTGCTAGTCCTCCCTTAAAGACTGCGCTCTGACTACCAGCCAGGTCAGCCGTCACCCCGCGGTTCCAGCAGTCCTGCTGGCCGCCTGCAGCTGAGGGCTCAACCCTCGGTGAACGGCGGTCGCCACGGGTGAAGATTCGGGGTGCTCGGCTGTCCTCTGGGGCCTTGTGGGGCCTTAGGGAACCTGAGGGCTCACCAACAGAAAACCGATAGAAACAGGACAGTAGCCTTTGTTATAAGGGTGCCATATACACATTTAGTTTTATTTGTTCAATTACATGGAAGATTTTTGTTAAAAATTATATTTATTTTCTGCAGCATTGTAGGTTTAATTATTAGTTTTTTATGCATTGAAGAAATGTTTACTCTGATGTCATTTCTTGACCACACGCTAAAGGTGGGTGGTTCTCAGATGCTTATACTACTCTTTCCTCTGCTCAGGCATTTGGTACTACAAGGTCAATTTTATAATCTAGGCATCTACCTTATGCACCCCTTGTGCACTCAAATGTATAGAATTTTTTTCTATTTTATTTTTTATTCAGTGTGTTTGATATACTGCTATAGCCTTAAAAAGGCATAATGGGCCAGATTCTATATATAGTGCCTAGAAAATCTGTGTAGAAAACATTTCCACCTAAGTGTATTCTGTAAGCGGTATCTAGATTTAAGTGCAGTATATAGAATACACTTAGTTGATGTCCTAGCGCCTAAATCTACGTGCCTCCATTTACACCAATGAAAATGTGGCATAAGTCGGTGCATAGGTTTAGGCACAGAGGGACATATTCTATAGCAACACATGCAAATTTTGGAATGCCCACAAAATATCCATTCCCACCTATAACCACGCCCCTTTTTGCCTGCACACATAAAAATTTAGGTGTGGCGCGCTACATAATACACTTAGAGGCATATTTTCAAAGCACTTTGGGAGGCTAAGTTCCATAGGTTTCTATGGAACTTTGGGAGGCTAAGTGCTTTGAAAATGAGCCTCTTAGGGAGTTGTGCATGTAAATTCTAATTATTGCCAATTAGTGCTCTTGTCATCATGCTTACTTGCATGTGTGCAAACTCACACATAATTTTATAGCAGGAATTTTCCATGTGGAAAACATTCATGAAGGCTCCATTTATGTAGTGGAAGGAATTAATTAATTGGTGCCAAAAATTGGCGCTGAACATTTTGAGCACTAACCCCCAGATTCTATATAGCGTGCCTAGAGTTCTTTATGCAAATCTAGCTATATTCTATAGCTATACGCATAGATTAATTGTTTTAACAAACTGTTAAGCATCGTTAACAGCTCTTAACAAGCAATAATGAGCACTAATTGGCAAAAATTAGAAATTATGCGCTTATGTAATGTATTCTGTAATGTACTGCACATAAATTCTAATGTGCGCAGGGAAAAAGCGTCGTGGAAATGGGCATTTTGCGGGCATTCCAAAATCTATGTGTGTTGCTATAAAATATGGGCCAGTGCAAGTAAATCTATGTGCGGGGATTTATACCACCTTTTTATACCACTATTTATACCATAAATAGATGCACGTAGATTAAGTCACATGAACTACACCTAAGCGTATTCTAAATACTGCATGTAGATTTACACATGGTATTTAGAATATGTTTGGGCACAATTGCCTAATGTGTGTTTATTTTAGGCACCATATATAGAATCGGGCCTTAAGCGCTGTTCTATATAGGGAGTGCACCCTTTATAGAATAGCATGAGAATCCCATGCCATACTTACAACCACTAAAAACAGGTACAAATGTTGTTGCCCAATTTAGGCACCCTTTGGGTGAATATTTTAAATATACATGCAAATTTTGGAATGCCGCTGACATGCCCCTGGCCATTTCTTCTTTCAGATATGCACAATTTAAGTTAGGTACTATGCTTTATAGAACAGCTCATAGTGAGATCTGCAAATTGTAAGACTGCCAATTAACATCAATATTGGTGGTTAGCACCCAGTTATTGAAGTCTCCAAGCTCATTAGTGAATTTATTTGCGCACACATCTCCAAGTTCAGTTTCATTGGTATTTTTGAAAAGGCTCTACTGATTTTGAGACTTTTTTCTAAAATGCCTGCAGGAGTGTGTATATATTTTGGTGGCAAATACAACAGGAGTAGTCATTTAGAAATATGCATGTGGATAAAATGAATGCCACTTCCACATGGATATGGTGCTGTTGCAACTTCCTTGTGTAAGTGGTGCGGCTTCCATTTTAAGCTGCCCTGCTTTACAAACCCATATTGTAAGTGCCACCAATAAAGTAATGAGGCTAAAATTTTCATTTGGTTCATTTTGGAAACAGAAATGAACAATAGGGGATTAAAAGAATGACACTCTTAGGAGTCCTTTTACCAAGCTGCAGTAAAAGGGAGCCTGCACTAGTGTCAGCATGTGTTTTTGATGCATGCTGAAGCACAGTAATAGGGGGGTAAAAGGCAGCGGGTAAAAGGCTTTCTATTTGCTGGAAAAGAAATAGCCGGATAAGGGATCTTGTGCCAACCTGGTGGTGACCAGGCAGTGCACGGCGCTAACTGGCCAATTACTGCCAGGTAAGCACCAGCACTACAAAAATAGAAATATTTTTATAGCACCAGAAATTGTGCACATGCAGGGGTTAGGAACTTCCGTCGGACTCCTGCAGTTGCTTGGCAGTAGTTCTGGAACAGTGTATGGCAAGCCTGTTGCCTTGCGCCAACCCTTTAGTAAAAGAGTCCCTTAATCCCTTGCGTAAAGCCTTGGCCAAAATGAGCACTTTTTAAAACTGTGTATGGATCTGATCTGGTATAACTAGGAATATTTTTTTACCCATAGACATGTATTACCTTTCCGAAATGGGGAATACATATGTAGATTTTTGTCCTACCCATGCTCTGCCACATCCCCTTAAAATTTCTGCATGATGTGGATCTCTACGTGTAAACGGCTGCTTTCTAAACTCACTTTTTACATCTGTATGTGATACTTAGAGACCTTAACAACAGCATTTGCATATTTGTCTTGTGACACAAAAACTCAATTACACAATACAAAATAAGAATCCTGACAGACCAATAAGTGAAAATACAAGGGCCACAGCTTTATTACAATAAATTATATCAACAACAAACAATTTCCTTTAAAATTTAACAATTCAACATCGGTATTGCTCAACATCCCCCCTCCCCCCCTGGAACTATTCAGTGTCAAACTAGTCCCTGTCATTCAAATTCAAAGAAGCACACGCCTTCCTTCCAACAAGACCCATGTTGTTGCAGGGCCATACCTCCACCCATGGTGGTGTCACAGGGTCTTACCTCCACCCATGGAGGTGTTACACATGAGCAGATATATAGCGTTTTAATCCCAAATCTCAATTTTAGCCACACAATAAAATCCCTCATCATCTGGTATTTTCCAAAAGAAAAAAGCTGCAACAAACTCCCCACCCAACCAAGGAACCCAGAACCAACAAAGGTCCCCACACCTCAAACAAAAGTAACAAAAAGGAGGGAGATAAAGGCATTAAATTATCACACCTCCCACACATTACCAGCTCCCTTCCACTCTTCCACCCTAACTACAACTACCTCAGCCCACCAAAAACACTTCAGTTCTCCAACCAACCACCAGGATACTCCTCACCCACCAGTCACCAAGCATACCCCCCCCCCCCCCACACACACACCTCCTGTTGCTAGCACACTTTCTTGTCACCATACCATACCATACCATACCCAACCCAAACCCTCCTTCCCTCGCTTCCAAACAAAGCCCCACTCTGAGGCTGAGCCAGTGTTATATTGCCCACAGTATTAATACGGTGAGCTCTCTTATATGCAGAAAGTCTTTTATAAAATTATCCCTTATAATTTTTGCAAATAAAATGGGTTGGTTTTATAGGGATTTGTAGGTGTCTATTCCTTATTTTTCCCTATGAAATTCATAATTAAACAATTAGATATCCTACTATATTACACTTTCTGAAGATATATCAAATTAATATTTTTATTTTTAAAAAGTATGTTACTTTTATCTTTTTTGTTAAAAAATTATTGTAAATCTGAATATATTTAAAAGAGGCCCCTTAGTGTCATGTACAGATGTATAGCCAATTGATTCCAGTATTCAATAAAATCTCTCAATCTGCCTTGGAATTACTTCATCTTTATCAATCAAACACTTGAGATTCTCCAGTAGTGAAACCAAATGCCCAGAATACTTTTCCAATTGGAGAAATGTAGCTAAAGCCAGCAAATATACCAAAATATTTAGCTCTGCCCCTTGTAATGACCGAATGATTGCATTTGACTTCCAGATTACAACAGCTAGAAATGAGTGCTTGTAAACATTCATTTTAGTTTTAATTCTGGGCCTAATATCTTTCCGGAGCTGAGAAACATATGAACATTTATATAACATATAAATTAAGGAATCCTTTGAAAACAAGCAATATTGCTATCAATTTTGGTGCTAATAGTAAAAATATTTTGCAGGAGAAGCAAATGTGTTACAGAAAGATAATTTATTATGATAAAAGACAGTGGTGGTCCCAACAGCCATGCACCAGCAGAAAGAGTAGATTGTGTTACTTGGAATTCGTCAAGGCTTTATCAGACCGTGGCACTCCCACAGTCTTAAAAGGGTAGGGGCGTATGGTCTGCTGAGAGAGAGAAAGAGGAGGCACCCCTTTCCTTTCTTGCTGCACTCCCTCAGATGGGAGCAATGGCCCTGCCCCTCTCCTGCACCATTGTAAGGTGACACTCCATCTCCTACTGCATTTCAAATAAGGGCATCTTGTTCCTGCAACCTCAGAGAAGCCTGTCTTCCTTCTCCAAGGGTCTATTTCTCTGCAGTCAGCCCATGTGCAGAGACTAGAGTCGTGATTGTCAACCCAGTTCTCCAGATATACACAAACAGCAAGATTTTCATGATTTCTACAATGAATATGTCTGAAATAGATTTGCACATAAGTAAGTAACTGTGTGCACATTAATCTCCTGCAAATTCATTATGTTTATTGTGAAAACTCAACTGGCTAAATGCAATGTTGCTACTAAGAAACTTTGGGAATCCTCTGCTAGCATTCCCTGAGGGGGGGGGGGGAGGTGGAGTGCTATGATATTGTTTCAATTGCAAGGGACAGTCAAATGCAATCCTGCCTATCTCTCATGACCTAAAAATGTGATATCATAGCACCACCCCAACTGGTAAGAACATCCATGGAAGACTCCCACATAACTAGAAACTGCTTGATGACAACATTGGCTGGGTGTGTCCCAAGAACTGGGTTAAAAAACACTAGCCTAGAAAATATATCCCCATTTTCCTGTGAGAACAGTAGCTTATAATAAGAGAATCAGAGAAAATTTACATTACAGAATAGCACTCAGGAACAGATGTGCTGATGTGTGTGTGTGTGTATTTTTTTTAAATTTGGTAATTATTGGAAGAATGCCTGGTACATCTGGTCTTCAATGATATATAGATGGTTGTAATAACATTTTTGCTCAAAGGCCCCTGGTTTAATAACGTACACTAATGTTTTGCAATTACTATGTAGTAATAGCTAACATTAACATACATTAACTGCAAAGCCTATGGATTAACTATTGAGGCATTTCCAGCATTTTGGAAGTGCTATCATGCTGTTAACACAAAGACAAAGTCATTATCAGGCATTAGTGGC
The DNA here is from genome assembly GCF_901765095.1 of Microcaecilia unicolor. Taxonomy (NCBI): domain Eukaryota; kingdom Metazoa; phylum Chordata; class Amphibia; order Gymnophiona; family Siphonopidae; genus Microcaecilia; species Microcaecilia unicolor. The sequence continues at coordinate 78,244,508 of NC_044037.1, read as the reverse complement.
TCCGGTGATACAGCATTCACTTCTCTGTGCTTGCTGCTGCTTCAACAGGTAGAGGGTAATTAGCAAATGCTAACAGTTGTATATTATGTGCATAAATCATTAGAATAATGGCATATGTGTGTGTATTTGTACAAATACACATTGAGGGAGGCTCTATATATGGCGCCAGGAAAATTCACACGGAAATTATTTTCTCTTAAGCGTAATCTATAAGATTTAGGTGCAGTACACAGATTATGCCTAGTTGATATCCCAGTGCCTAAAACTACACACATCAATTTACACCAATGAAAACATGGCATAAATCCCTATGTGTAGAGTTATGTGGACTGGGTCATATTGAGGGGCATAATTGAACATGAATGCCCATCTCCATGGGCGTCTATCTCCGTGGACGGGTCCGCGAAGGGGCGGGCCGGATCGTATTTTCGAAAAAGATGGGCGTCCATCTTTTGTTTCGATAATACGGTTTGTGCCGGGCAAATGCATCACATTTGGGTGGGTTTGAGCTGGGCAGTATCGGTTTTCAGTGATAATGGAAACCAAAGGTGCCCAGCTCAAAAATGAACAAATCCAGGGCATTTAGTCGTGGGAATGGGCCAGGATTCATAGTGCACTGGTCCCCCTCACATGCCAGGACACCAACTGGGCACCCTAGGGGGCACTTGTAACAATTAAAAAATTTTTTAAATACCTCCCAAGTCCATAGCTCCCTTACCTTGGGTGCTGAGCCCCCCAAATCCCCCCAACCCGCACTGCCCACAACTCTACACCATTACCATAGCACTTATGGGTGAAGGGAGGCACCTAGATGAGGGTACAGTGGGTTTTGGGGGCAGTTTGGAGCGCTCCCATTTACCAGCACAAGTGTAACAGGTAGGGGGGGATGGGCCTGGGTCCACCTGCCTGAGGTCCACTGCACGCACTAACAACTGCTCCAGGGACCTGCATACTGCTGTGATGGAGCTGGGTATGATATTTGAGGCTGGCATACAGGCTGGAAAAAAAAGTTTTTAAAGTTCTTTTTTTTTTCGGTGGGAGGGGGTTAGTGACCACAGGGGGAGTCAGGGGAGGTCAGCCCCGATTCCCTCAGATGGTCATCTGGGCAGTTGGGGCACTTTTTGGGGACTTGTTCATGAAAAAAAGGGTCCAGAAAAAGTGACCCAAATTCTGGCTTCTGGCGCCCTTCTTTTTTCCATTATCGGCCGCGCGACCATCTCTCCTCGGCCAATAAACATGCCCCAGTCCCACCTTCAACACGCCTCCAACATGCCCCCGTCAACTTTGTCCATTACCGCGACAGACTGCAGTTGGAGACGCCCAAAATCAACTTTCGATTATACCGATTTGGGCCCCCATGAAAGAAAGGCGCCCATCTCCCAATTTGGGTCAAAATATGGACGTCTTTCTCTTTTGAAAATAAGCCTGATTGTATAACAATGCATTTAAATTTGGGAATGCCCACAAAACACACATTTCCCTGCCTATAATCATGCCCCTTTTTGGATGTGTGCATTAGAATTTAGGCGCAGTGACTTACAGCATACGCTTAACGAGTTATGCACGTAAATTCTAATTATTGCCCATTAGTGCTCATTATTGCTTGTTAAGTGCTGTTATCAATGCTGATCGGCTTGTTAAGCCAATTAAGTTACACGCATTGTATGGAATACATTTAGATTTAGGCACAATATATAGAATCCGGCAGATTATACCTAAGCGCTATTCTGTAAATATGCACATATTTAACAAAGCCTGTATTTTACAGATAGGCAGAGTCTGGGTACAGCATGGGTGACATTCACACTTATGTATATAACTTAAAGAATACTGCAAGTTACACATGTATCACAGGAATGTAGCACCAGATATGTATACTAGCTCTATGGCTGGTATAAATACTTATGCGTAAGCTATATGCACATATTTTAGGTGCCTATACATGTTTTTTATAGAATAGGCTCCTACCAGGTGCCCTCCATGACACTATTTATAGGCACCCATTTAAAGGATTACCTTCTTAGCCTGAGACTAGATTTTATATATCACACCTAGAAATTCAATGCTAAAATTAAATTTGTCTAAGTGCATTCTATAAAGTAAGCCTTAATTTTAGGCGGACTTTTTAGAATAAGCCTAAATTTCCATGTGGTTTATAGAATATGCAGAGCACCTAGCCATACAACTATATTTAGTTGTGGGCAGTTAGGCCAAGTAAAACCTGGTGTAAAGGCTGACACCTAAATTAGGCACAGACCATGTGTATTCTATAGCATCACACATAATGCCCACAACCTACGCCCATCGTGACACCCCCTTTTCAACTATGTGACTTAGAATTTAGGCGCAGCAAGTTATAGAATACGCCTAGATGGTTCTACACATAAATTCTAATTAATGCCAATTTGTGTCGATTGCTTGTTAATTGGCAATTATCAATGCTGATTGGCTATGTGCATTGTTATAGAATATGCTTCAATTTCCATGCAGAAATCTCAGTGTGATACATAGAATCTCTTGTAACATTATTACATTACCTATTGTAAATAAACATTTTAAAGTTAAATATATGGTCTTTATGTTCTGAGCACATGTCCTTAAACCTTGCAGTGCAGGTTAATATAATTCAACAAATATAGTATTTAATTCCCCCTTTTCTTACATATTCTTACTCTTATCATATTACCTTATATGTAATTGGTGGAGAATAGAATATAGCACTTTAAAATGTTTATTTACAATACAGGTAATGTTATAATGTTACAAGAGAGAGGCAGTTTTAAAGAATCTTTCACAAGGGAAATGTGCTTTTCAAGATTAAAAGGTCTGAATTATAAATTATGCTGCATAATGGTAACTCACTTTGATAGAGGCTGCTGGGTGGAGTGATGAAGATCCTTGCTGAAACAGAATTATTTTGTTGCAGAATTGTTGTTGTCTGGAGAAATTCTTATCAGGGTGTGTGTGAAGTCCAGCAGAGAGGCAGGAGGCAGAGCAAAGAGAACCAGATCCCAAGAGCGCACATTTTACAGGCTTTTTATATTTTCTTGCTGGACCCTAGGCTGAAGTCAGGTGGGGTGTCTGAGAACTGGCTTCATCTGGTTTTGAGATGGGGCATGGTAACTGGTCACATGTTTAATGGCATCATAAGACTTTCTGTCTGGGCATCTGCTGGTAGATACACATCCCTAAGGCATCTGACAGGATTACAAGAGTCTTTGTCTGAGAGTAGGTGGGCTTCTTTTGTCTGATTATATAGCTAGATGGGCTTTTCAGTCTGAGTCATTGTCTGAGAATAGGTGGAGTTTCACTGTCTTTGGTTAACTCCAGTCTTTGTGATTGTTGTCCATCTTCAGAATTTTGTTCTTTGGAGATGTGTTGATGGGCTTAGGTATCCACCCAGGTAGCTTTTGTTATCAGTAGTTTCCAGGGGGAAGGTGAAAGTAAAGTATTTGCATCTGTATATATTTTATATATACATTTGTATCTGATCCAGCAAAATCAATAACTCTGACAATTAAACTCATTTCATGCTACAGAGGTAGTGTCCTATTGTGGATTAAAAAGTGGTTAAACGATAGAAAACAGAGAGTAGAACATCGTTTTTAATGGAGAAGGATAGATAGTAAGGTTCCCCATGGGTCTCTCCTGGGACCACTGCTTTTTACCATATTTATAAATTATCTAGAGATGGGTGTAACTACTGTGGTAATTAAATTTGCTGACGACACAAAGTTGTTCAAAGTTAAATCGCAAGAGAATTGTGAAAAATTACAAGATGACCTTAAGAATCTGGGCATCTAAATGGCAGATAATGTTTAATGTGAGCAAGTGCAAAGGGATGCATGTGAGGAAGAGGAACCCAAATTATAGCTACGTAATGCAAGGTTCCACATTAGGAGTTAGCGACCAGGAAAGGGATCTAGGCGTCATCATTGATGATACGTTGAAACCCTCTACTCATTGTTCAGCGGTGGCTAAGAAAGCAAATAGAATCCTAGGTAGTATTAGCAAAGGAATGGGAAACAAAATTGAGGATGTTATAATAGCTTTGTATCGTTTCATGGTGCGATCACACCTTGAATAGTGTATTCAATTCTGGTCACATCTCAAAAAAGATATAGTGGAATTAGAAAAGGTACAGAGAAGGGTGAAGAAAATGATAAAGTGAATGTGATGACTTCCCTATGAGGAAAGGCTAAAGTGGCTAGGGATCTTCTGTTTGGCGAAAAAACGGCTGAGGGGAGATATGATAGAAGTCTATATTGTGAGTTGGATGTCCTTTCTAAAATTCCACTCCACATATATTTTTCATGTTTTTAAAAATTTTTGTATGTTATAATCCTGTAATATGCTTTGATATTGAACTATGCCAAGCTGATTATCAAATAATAAATCATTTTTCTTGAAGTCATTTTTTACTTTTTCACATGAGTCAGATCTGATTTATGAAAGCCTACTGTCTTTAGTTTACAAAAGAATCACCACCTTAAATCTTCAAGTTGGATAATTGCTGTAATGCATGTTTTAGTTCAAAAAGAAAATCTGTTGTATATATAAACTGATATAACATATTATAGGACTTTTTTTTTACAAAGCTGCACAAGCAATTCCCATGCTCAAATGAGAGGGAAGCCCATAGGAATTGAGGGGGTCTTTTACTAAAGGTTAGCTCAAGTTATCTATAGCAGGTCCCATTTTATTCCTATAGGCCCTGCTACAGATAACTCAAGCTAATCTTTAGTAAAAGACCCCTTGAATGGGCTTCCTCTCATTTACCGTGCAGAAATTGCTAGCATGGCTTTGTAAAACAGGCCCTATCTTTGTCTCTGTTTCTTCATACGATTTTCTTACCTGGCTTTTTCTTACTGGATTTATTGAGTATACATGGAGGGGCATTTTCAATATGATGTATAAAAATCAACTCTGGACATTTTGCAGAAAATGTCCAAAAATCCATTTTCAAACCTGAAAAATGTCTTTTTTTCTACGAAAATGGCCATTTGCTAGATGTTGTTGTGCTCAGTATATCTATCTTTTTTGGACCATTAAAAAAAAAGTCCAAGTGAAAATGTATAAAACCAAGCCTTTGGCATGTAGGAGGAGCCAACATTCTTAGTTGACTGGCCACACAGACATCCCAGTAGACCAGTGGGGCACCCTAGAGGGCACTGCAGTGAACTTCACATAAAATGTCCCAGGTACACATCTCTCAATTGTCTCCTTATATTTTATGGTGAGCCCTGCAAAATCCACCAAAAACCTCCACTACAATAGTCCTTATGCCTGTAAGTGTCACCTTTATGTAGGTACAGTAGGTTTTTGGTGAGTTTTGGAGGGCTTACACATTCCACCACAAGTGTATTAGAGTGGGATATAGGCCTGGGTCCCCTTCTCTACAGTGCACTGCACTGACCACTAGGCTACTCCAGGGACCTGCTTACTGTTCTAATAAGAATGGCCATAACATCTGAAGATGCCATAGATACTGGTATGTACTGTTGCTTTCACTGGGAGAGAAATTGGGGGCATGCCTTAATCCTTCCAGTGGTCATCTAGTCATTTAGGGCACCTTTTTGTGGTTTAGTCATGATTGAAAAAACGTCTAGACCAAAACATCTAAATTGTAGCCCTGGGTGATATGATTTTGTTCCATTATGGAACAAAAAACGTCCAAATCCCACCCCCAACATGCCCCCTTGTGATTTGTATGTACTGCCAATGAAATGCATAAAGAAATGTCTTAAAGATTGTTTTAGAAAATAGAGATTTGGATGATTTAGACAGACCAAAAATCCAAATGTCATTTGTGACATTTTTCTGTTTTGAAAATGAGCCTCTAAGTTTGCCAAGAAAATATAGCATAGAGGAGGTATGAGAGAGCAGGCCTCAAGATGGTTGCTTAGGGAAAGAACTCTCCAGAGGGCCTTCTTATAATTAACATTTTCCTGCAATAAACTAGTAGAATCTGGCCATAGAAAAGTCCTCACTTTTCTCTTAATGTGTTATTTCCCAAGTTGGGTGAAGTTGGAATTAGTTACGGCAATGTCACAAGGAGTGAAAGAAGCTAAGACCGATACACCCTCATCACACAAAACAGCAGTGGCAAAAGAGATCAAAATTACTCTATAAACCTTCATGCAGGACCTCACGCAAGGAACTTTAAAAAGACAATAAAGAGACTGATTTCAAAGCAGAATTGGGTCAGATAAAAGAACAGCTTACTTTGAAGCTGTGTCTCATAGAGCAGTTGGAAATGAAAATAGAAGTCAATTCAGAGGCGATCTTTGCTTTGCAGCAAGGGTCAAGGCAATTGCCGTGCTTGAGCAGAGTCTGGAAGATTTAAATAACCATTCTCGTCCAAATATTATACTGTTCTGATCATTCTGGAAGGGACTGAAGGACAGGGTGCTATTAAGTTGAAGCAAGTCTTCCTTCCTAAATTGCTTAAACTGCAACTTATGCTGGAATTTGAAACCGAAAGGGCCCTCTGATTCCTGCATATAAGGTTCTCTTTTTTGTTTGTTTGTCTTTTTGATTTTACTAAAATGCAGTAAGATTTTACGCTTATTGTGCTTTAACATAAAAAATTAGTGCATGGGCCACAGTAAATACAAAGGCTGTGTGGTGCCTAGCATGTCCTCTGCAGTTGCCATACTGAAAAATTCTTTACTGCACACTTGCAATTAGCTGTTTTCAATTAGCATGAATATATTTAACACATCCTCTTGATGAGATGGTAAATGCACCTGTATTGACTGCTCAAGTGAAAATGTGATGTAAGTATGTCTTACTAATGGTAATATGTAGTCTGCAGCAACCGAGTAGTGAGGTAAAAAACAACAAGGATTTCCAAAGTTTTAGGACCTTTAATATAGTCACAACTTCACAACTTCACCACTTCTGAGACCTGACATGGCTGTGTTTCAGCATGTGAGCCTGCCACAGGGGTACACAAACCTGTGAGCATGTGTCAGTGTGAATACAGGTAAACATATGTTGAAATAATCTATTCCAATTCAAAATAGACACTGTGCTCATGTTAAAATAAGACACTCATGCTGTGCTTGTTTGTATTCACGCTGACACATGCTCACAAGTTTATTGACCTTTGAGGCAGGTTCATACGCTGAAACATGGCTGTGTCTGGTCTCAGATGTGTTGAATTTGTGACTATATTAAAGATCCTTAAACTTTGAAAATCTTCAGTTTTTTACCTCACTACTTGGTTGCTGTCTACACCCTTGTGAGGTTTTGGATTTTCTTCTCCTTTTCTATTTTCCATTGTGTAATCTGCACCATATTCTGTGTATAACCCTCTTGGTTCCTGCCATCTAACACAGTGTGCAATTAACATATGAATTATCACACGCTATATGTTATGCCAGCATGGTAACAATTACCTTACTCATGTGGTAACAGCACATATTAATTTATACATTGACTGCTTAACACTCTTTAGTAAGGGGCCCCATATTGTAGGGCAGTGTTTCCCAAGTCCAGTCCTGGAGTACCCCTTGCCAGTCAGGTTTTCAGGATATCCACAATGAATATGACTATAGCAACCGGCAACAACATACTTCTCCTGCAGTTCGGCATGTCCAGTGCTTCCGACATGGTTGACCATGGAATATTACTAAACATCCTAGAATACGTTGGAGTTGGAGGTAATGTTCTAAATTGGTTCAGAGACTTCCTGACCACAAGATCATACCAAGTAACATCTAACTCAACTACATCAGCCTCATGGATACCTGAATGTGGAGTCTATCAAGGATCTCCCCTCTCGCTGACCCTCTTCAACCTAAAGATGACACCCTTAGCCAAGCTACTATCCAATCAAAACCTCAACCCATATATATATACGCAGATGACGTCACGATATACATCCCATTCAAGCACGACTTAAAGGAAATCACCAGTGACATCAACCAGAGCTTCCAAATCATGCACTCATGGGTGGATGCATTTCAGTTGAAACAATGCAGAAAAAACACAATGTCTTATACTTACATCGCAACATAATACAAGCAAATTCACCACAATAACCACACCAAGCTCTTTTGAGCAGGGACGGTCCTTCCCCATGTTAAACTTGTACAGCGCTGCGTAACCCTGGCAGCACTATAGAAATGCTAAGTAGTAGTAGTAGAAGTAATAACCACACCAAACGTTTCCCTTCCGGTCTCAGACACCCTGAAAATTCTCGGAGTTACTATAGATCGAAATCTTACACTAGAAAATCATTTAAAGAACACAACCAAGAAGATGTTTCATTCAATGTGGAAGCTTAAAAGAGTCAGACCTTTCTTCCCAAGGACCATCTTCCACAACCTGGTATAGTCAATGGTACTGAGTCACCTAGACTACTGCAATGCACTCTACGCTGGCTGTAAAGAGCAAATCATCAAGAAACTTCAAACAGCCCAGAACACTGCCGCTAGACTCATATTTGGGAAAGCAAATCCCTGAAGACCTACCTCTTCAACAAGTCATACCACAATGAGCAACAATTATAATCGTAATATATCACTACTGTACCTTATATACCAAACTGATTTCTTCCAAGATTTGTTTGCATAATTGTCTAATTTTATTATGCTTTCTATGTTATCAATGTAACACCAATCTGTATTCTCTTCACTCTGGAATGGCGCATGCCATAACGGAGCATTGTAAGCCACATTGAGCCTGCAAACAGGTGGGAAAATGTGGGATACAAATGCAACAAATAATAATAATAATAATATGCATGAAAGAGATTTGCATATAATGGTGGCAGTGCATGCAAATCAAGTTCATGCATATTAATTGTGGATATCCTGAAATCCTGACTGGCAAGGGGTACTCCAGGACTGGACTTTGGAAACACTGCTGTAGGGCACCAGTTCCCATGACTCATAATTCTTAGAATCTTCTATTACCCTCAAGTGCCGGACATTTAGTATAAAGCCAAAATGACCATGCTGGTGAAATACAAATTAAAATCCATCTCTAACAAAGCAATGGTCTTCAGATGGGAGCAGGCTATTTTTTCCAGCCATGATGTAAATGAAGACTAACAATATTGCCCACATTTTTGAACATTTGGAGGCACTATAGGACTTCACTGCCAAGATGTTGGGGGCTGCTCTGGATACTTAAGCACTTGGGTTTTCCTGGCCTTCTAATGCCTCTATAAATTGACCTCCTTCTCTGCTTTACAGATGGAAGATCCTATCATTAGGAGACTACCAATTACTTACTGCCTCCTATTTAGGAGATGCTAAGTACTCCCACTTTAACTCTGCTATATCCAATCAGGACATGCTAATCATAATGCACTAGCTTAATAATGCAGGAACTCTCCGCCAATGACATGCTCCCTGGGTTTTTTTGGCAATCTTTTACTAGATATGCAGCAGCCATCCCTGCTTCCTAAATTATTTTGGAGTCCCCCCTGTTCCTAACTTTCCTGACTGCTCAGAAAGGAAGCAAAAAGTAGTGGTGGTCAGTGATTCCTTTCTGAGGAGTACAGAGGAGTCCATCTGCTGACCAAACATGATGTATTCCAGGTGCCAAGATTTCAGATGTTAGAGTGATTGCCAAGACTCATCAAGCCTACTGAATATTGTCCATTGCTGCTCATCCATGTTGGCATGAATGACACTGCTAGGTACCCATCTGAATGTAACAAAAGTGATTTCATGGCTCTGAGAGAGGTAAAGCAGAGGGGTATGCAGGTAATGTTCTCATCAATCCTCCTTGTTGAGGATAAAAGCTAAGACAGAGAAACTTACATTCTAGAGAGGTGGTAGGGGCTCCTGTGGTAGCATGGCTGTAACCAGGCAGTGAGTGGCTCTGCCCGACTACCACTGGGCATGCTCCTGGTGCTAGAAAATAATATCTCTCTATCTATCTCTCTCTCTCTCTCTATATATATATATATCTATATCTCTATATATTGGTGCTTCAAGAGTTGGAACTACCACCAGGCTCCCAGGGGAGCCCGGTGATAGGGTTGAATCACCACACACCAAGCCAGCACTACCCCTACTGCCCTTCTGTAAAAGGGCCCCTTAGTAAGCACATTAAATGTAATGCAAAAATAAGGCAGGAAATGTAAGAATATTATTTTGGTCTGTAGTGTATAGCAAAGAAGAGATTCATTTATTTTACCAGGAAAAGATATTCATTAAGAAATATATGTTGTTATTTTTAAATAAAGGCTCCCTGGTGAGGCTTCTTGATTATCCAAGTAATAAAAACAAATTTTCAGTTCAATATTGCTGACAGTTCTTCTCAAGTGCTTTCCATACTGTACAATATGTACTTTGGTTTGTTTACTGTATTGCCTAGATTTGTATCTTTCTTGCACAATTATCAGCTTTTCATTAGGAAACAATGCATCTGCATGGTAGTATTTTTTAATATCTACTTTATTGGAAAATCAATCTTCTAAATAAGATTAAAGGGTTCATTTTAGGCTTTAAAACATTAATATTAATTTCTTTAAAAAATGTTTTCCTTATATGTAAGCTACTGGGAGTTTAATTCCAAGTTTAAAAAAGAAAACCTTTAATATGCTTGATTTACTGGTTTAAAAGTTCTTAAATAGGTCAGAAAGAATGTTGTGAATAGCAAGGAGGTTAAAATATGTTGAAATAATGCAAATACTGGGGCCCTTTTTTAATGGCATGCCAAAACGTGGCCTGCACTACTTTCAGCACTCAGGCCACCAAATTTCTATTTATGGCAATAATGGCCAGATGCTAAGTCCAAAATTAGCACCTGGCCATTTACCACATGAGTCCTTACCAGCTCCTATTTACTTGGTTCTAACTATTGCCAGGCTCCTGTGCTGCTCCAGTGAAAGGGCCAATTTGGCGCACACTACCCACATGGTAGCCATACCACACCTTTGTAAAAGGGCCCCAGTGACCTTAATTCCCTCTCAGATATAAACTTATTCAATATATATATGGGGAACATGACAATCAAAACAATGTTTTACAAATTTCAGAAAAAATAAGGACTAGGGAACTTGGTGGGGTTAGGACAGGGAAGGGAGACTGCAGAACGTGGAAAGATTTGTAACTAGTAAGGACCCATTGTGCACTGCTAGCCAAATTTTCAACAGTAAACTCCACATGAGTGAACTGACCATTATCAAATATGATATATGTTAGGTATGTGCATTTGTTTGAAAATTAACAAAAAAATTAGTTTGCTAAGAAGATGGCTAAATCAGACTGTGCAAGACTATAATAATTCTATTTATTTATTTATTAAACAAAAAAGGCCTCAAAGCTCAATGAGCATGCCTTGTCCAAAACTGGACACATGCTTACAGATTCCCAAGTTACTATCATCAGGTAATTGCTTGTTTTAAAGTCAATTATTGATGTTAATTAGCTTGTTATTCAATTAAATTATGCATGTAAATTGGGCATGCACCCAAAAACTTATGCACACAATTTTTGGCAACTTTTATAAAATTATGGGGTATGTGGATAGTGCCAGGGTGATCTGTGGGTAGAGTCGTGGATGAACCGCTAGTTATACGTACACCAGTCATTTGCAGTGCCAGTGCCCACAAAGCTAAGTGGCCAGATAGGCAGTCCTATATTTGCCTGCTTAGCCATGTGAATGTCAGCATTGATATCAGCCAGCACCTGCATAATTTTTGTGTTGATGGCAGACCTGGATATTCAATGTCTGTGCCTAATCTGAACATAATTCTGCCTATATATATATATATATATATATATATATATATATATATATATATATATATATACAGTGGTGGAAATAAGTATTTGATCCCTTGCTGATTTTGTAAGTTTGCCCACTGACAAAGACATGAGCAGCCCATAATTGAAGGGTAGGTTATTGGTAACAGTGAGAGATAGCACATCACAAATTAAATCCGTAAAATCACATTGTGGAAAGTATATGAATTTATTTGCATTCTGCAGAGGGAAATAAGTATTTGATCCCCCACCAACCAGTAAGAGATCTGGCCCCTACAGACCAGGTAGATGCTCCAAATCAACTCGTTACCTGCATGACAGACAGCTGTCGGCAATGGTCACCTGTATGAAAGACACCTGTCCACAGACTCAGTGAATCAGTCAGACTCTAACCTCTACAAAATGGCCAAGAGCAAGGAGCTGTCTAAGGATGTCAGGGACAAGATCATACACCTGCACAAGGCTGGAATGGGCTACAAAACCATCAGTAAGACGCTGGGCGAGAAGGAGACAACTGTTGGTGCCATAGTAAGAAAATGGAAGAAGTACAAAATGACTGTCAATCGACAAAGATCTGGGGCTCCACGCAAAATCTCACCTCGTGGGGTATCCTTGATCATGAGGAAGGTTAGAAATCAGCCTACAACTACAAGGGGGGAACTTGTCAATGATCTCAAGGCAGCTGGGACCACTGTCACCACGAAAACCATTGGTAACACATTACGACATAACGGATTGCAATCCTGCAGTGCCCGCAAGGTCCCCCTGCTCCGGAAGGCACATGTGACAGCCCGTCTGAAGTTTGCCAGTGAACACCTGGATGATGCCGAGAGTGATTGGGAGAAGGTGCTGTGGTCAGATGAGACAAAAATTGAGCTCTTTGGCATGAACTCAACTCGCCGTGTTTGGAGGAAGAGAAATGCTGCCTATGACCCAAAGAACACCGTCCCCACTGTCAAGCATGGAGGTGGAAATGTTATGTTTTGGGGGTGTTTCTCTGCTAAGGGCACAGGACTACTTCACCGCATCAATGGGAGAATGGATGGGGCCATGTACCGTACAATTCTGAGTGACAACCTCCTTCCCTCCGCCAGGGCCTTAAAAATGGGTCGTGGCTGGGTCTTCCAGCACAACAATGACCCAAAACATACAGCCAAGGCAACAAAGGAGTGGCTCAGGAAGAAGCACATTAGGGTCATGGAGTGGCCTAGCCAGTCACCAGACCTTAATCCCATTGAAAACTTATGGAGGGAGCTGAAGCTGCGAGTTGCCAAGCGACAGCCCAGAACTCTTAATGATTTAGAGATGATCTGCAAAGAGGAGTGGACCAAAATTCCTCCTGACATGTGTGCAAACCTCATCATCAACTACAGAAGACGTCTGACCGCTGTGCTTGCCAACAAGGGTTTTGCCACCAAGTATTAGGTCTTGTTTGCCAGAGGGATTAAATACTTATTTCCCTCTGCAGAATGCAAATAAATTCATATACTTTCCACAATGTGATTTTCCGGATTTAATTTGTGATGTGCTATCTCTCACTGTTACCAATAACCTACCCTTCAATTATGGGCTGCTCATGTCTTTGTCAGTGGGCAAACTTACAAAATCAGCAAGGGATCAAATACTTATTTCCACCACTGTATATATATATATATATATATATACTGTATATATATCAGTTCATAGAAGTCTACCCAGCACTGCCCATGTACTAAAAATTCTGAAGTTAACGTTGAAGTCCTTAAAATTTACACTCCAACCCATCCATTCCACGTTGGACTAACTGAATTCAAAGCCACTGTTGGATGGTTGGAAAGATGGAAGGAGAAGAACAGCATAAAATTCAAGAAACAGCATGGTGAAAAATAAGACGCTGATGACTTTGGTGCTGAAACTTGGGTTGTTTCAGATCTTCCTACCATTCAAACTTGCATTCAAACATGCCAAAACTACTGGAGGTAAAACGTCGAAGGACCGACTGACGATCTTCCTTTGCTGCAATATGGATGGGAGTGAGAAGTTGGAACCCCTCGTTATTGGAAAGAGCAAACAGCCCCATTGCTTCAAGAAAGTTAAGCGACTTCCTGTGTCATACAAGGCTAACACAAATTCATGGATGACTGTGGAAATTTGGAAGCAGTGGCTAAAGAAGTTAGACACTACAATGCTGGCACAAAAGCATCAGATTTTGTTGCTTTGTGATAATTGTGCTGCACACAGTGATGATGTCAGGCTGTCTAACGTCAAGGTGGTCTTCCTGCCACCAAACACTACCTCTCTGATCCAACATATGGATCAGGGCATAATAGCCAATTTCAAACAACATTATCGGGCTCTTGTGCTATGTCGTCTGATGAGCGTTATGGATGACCAGACTGGCAAGGATAAACATGCTGTTGAACTGGCTCATAATCTATCACTATTGGATTCTCTACATATGCAGAAAGAAGCATGGAATCATGTTACACAGGCAACTATTGTGAACTGCTACAAGTGGATGTGGAGAGGGACGAAACAAATGCAGCTGTTGCAAACACGTCAGATGAACAGGCTATTCACATCCCAGCTGGTGTTATTGAAGAGGAGTTTCATCACTACATAGCTGTTGATTCGATCTACAAACAGCTGACCACAGCACTGATGTCCAGATATGCGCTTACACGCAGGTAACAGCTGATGATGAAACAGATGATGAAATGAGCAGCGAGGCACATGCTGATGAAATTCAACAACCTCCTGTCACTTTTGCAAGAGCGCTGGAGAGTCTAAACACCGTGCGGGCCTATCTGGAGGCCACTGGATGTCAGTGCTATGATAGTTTTTACCATCTGGCAGACGTAGTCTATGGAACTCACAGACACAAGAGTGTACAGAGGACTATGACTGATTACTTCAAGTAAGCCTAACGTCAGTTAACGGAGACTGTATAACATCAGTTAATGGAGACTTATACTGTACATATAATAAACAGTACTGTACATATGTTTATCAGATGTCAAGTTTCTTTGGGTCACAATGGTTAAGTGCACACTCTGGTTAACTGCATGTATTTCTTTGGTCCCAGACCCTTGCACTTAAGTGGATTGCACTGTATTCTATAAATCATGCAGAAATTTAGGCTTATTCTATAAAGTATACCTAAATTAAGGTTTGCTTTATAGAATATGTTTAGGCTTATTTCATTTCGGTGCTGATTTTTTTGAGGCGTGATATATAGAATCTAGTCCAGTGCTACTACTTGAATGTATAATTAGCAAAATCTTCACTTACACATGAAAGAGAGGTAAGTGTTAATGAAGTAACTAATACTTTTTGGCATATATTGTGCATTAAATAGCAAAATATATGGTCACCTTACTAGGATACTGGATGTGATGGACTAGGGACACAGCGAATAAGGAAATAAACAATGCATTCCCACCCTCTTCTTCTCTACTGTCTCTGTCATCTACTTTTTTTTCTCCTTCATCTTTTCTATTATTTGCAACTGGTTTCAGAACTATATACCATTTAGATACTATCAGGCTTATTTTCGAAAGAGAAGGACGCTCATCTTTCGACACAAATGAGAAGATGTGCATCCTACTCCCAGGGTTGCCCAAATCAGCATAATCGAAAGCTTATTTTGGGCGTCCCCAACTGCTTTCCATCACGGGGATGACCAAAGTTCCCGGGGGCATTTTGGAGGCATAGCGAAGGCGTGACTTGGGCGTGCCTAACATATGGGCGTCCTCGACCCATAATGTAAAAAAAAGGGCGTCCCTGATGAGCATTTGGGCGACTTTACCTGGTCGTGTTTTTCTTACGACACACAAAAAGGTGCCCAAATTGACCAGATGACCACCGGAGGGAATCTGGGATGACCTCCCCTTACTCCCCCAGTGGTCACTAACCCCCTCCCACCCTCAAAAAAAAACTTTAAAAATATTTTGTGCCAGCCTCTATGCTAGCCTCAAATGTCATACTCAGGTCCATCGCAGCAGTATGCAGGTTCCTGGAGCAGTTTTAGTGGGTGCAGTGCACTTCAGGCAGGCGGACCCAGGCCCATCCCCCACCCCTACCTGTTACACTTGTGGTGGTAAATGTGAGCCCTCCAAAACCCACCATAAACCCACTGTACCCACATCTAGATGCCCCCTTCACCTGTAAGGGCTATGGTAGTGGTGTACAGTTGTGGGGAGTGGGTTTTGGGGGGCTCAGCACACAAGGTAAGGGAGCTATGTACCTGGGAGCTTTTTCTGAAGTCCACTGCAGTGCCCCCTAGGTTGGTGTCTTGACATGTCAGGGGGACCAGTGCACTACGAATGCTGCCTCCTTCCACGACTAATGGGCTTGCATTTGGTCGTTTCTGAGATGGGCGTCCTTAGTTTCCATTATTACCGAAAATCAGAAATGACCAAGTCTAAGGACAACCACCTCTAGGGACGACCTAAATGTTGGGATTTGGGCGTCCCCGGCCATATTATCAAAACAAAAGATGGACACCCATCTTGTTTTGATAATACGGGTTTCCCCGCCCCTTCGCCAGGATGTCCTGTGAGGACGTCCTAAGGAAAACATGGGCGCCCCTTTCGATTATGCCCCTCCACATGTTCAATATTTAATGTGATTTAAGGGGGCAGGAGAGGCTTCTACACACTAAAATCACTGGGGGCCAGTTATATACCAATATTCAGCGACACTTAACTGGTCAGTGTTGCTGAATATCTGTACTAACCAATATTTTGAAACCTGGCCATATAGGGCCTTTATGTGGGTGGAGTCAAAGAGGAGCCGGCAGTTATACAGTGGTGGAAATAAGTATTTGATCCCTTGCTGATTTTGTAAGTTTGCCCACTGACAAAGACATGAGCAGCCCATAATTGAAGGGTAGGTTATTGGTAACAGTGAGAGATAGCACATCACAAATTAAATCCGGAAAATCACATTGTGGAAAGTATATGAATTTATTTGCATTCTGCAGAGGGAAATAAGTATTTGATCCCCCACCAACCAGTAAGAGATCTGGCCCCTACAGACCAGGTAGATGCTCCAAATCAACTCGTTACCTGCATGACAGACAGCTGTCGGCAATGGTCACCTGTATGAAAGACACCTGTCCACAGACTCAGTGAATCAGTCAGACTCTAACCTCTACAAAATGGCCAAGAGCAAGGAGCTGTCTAAGGATGTCAGGGACAAGATCATACACCTGCACAAGGCTGGAATGGGCTACAAAACCATCAGTAAGACGCTGGGCGAGAAGGAGACAACTGTTGGTGCCATAGTAAGAAAATGGAAGAAGTACAAAATGACTGTCAATCGACAAAGATCTGGGGCTCCACGCAAAACCTCACCTCGTGGGGTATCCTTGATCATGAGGAAGGTTAGAAATCAGCCTACAACTACAAGGGGGGAACTTGTCAATGATCTCAAGGCAGCTGGGACCACTGTCACCACGAAAACCATTGGTAACACATTACGACATAACGGATTGCAATCCTGCAGTGCCCGCAAGGTCCCCCTGCTCCGGAAGGCACATGTGACGGCCCGTCTGAAGTTTGCCAGTGAACACCTGGATGATGCCGAGAGTGATTGGGAGAAGGTGCTGTGGTCAGATGAGACAAAAATTGAGCTCTTTGGCATGAACTCAACTCGCCGTGTTTGGAGGAAGAGAAATGCTGCCTATGACCCAAAGAACACCGTTCCCACTGTCAAGCATGGAGGTGGAAATATTATGTTTTGGGGGTGTTTCTCTGCTAAGGGCACAGGACTACTTCACCGCATCAATGGGAGAATGGATGGGGCCATGTACCGTACAATTCTGAGTGACAACCTCCTTCCCTCCGCCAGGGCCTTAAAAATGGGTCGTGGCTGGGTCTTCCAGCACGACAATGACCCAAAACATACAGCCAAGGCAACAAAGGAGTGGCTCAGGAAGAAGCACATTAGGGTCATGGAGTGGCCTAGCCAGTCACCAGACCTTAATCCCATTGAAAACTTATGGAGGGAGCTGAAGCTGCGAGTTGCCAAGCGACAGCCCAGAACTCTTAATGATTTAGAGATGATCTGCAAAGAGGAGTGGACCAAAATTCCTCCTGACATGTGTGCAAACCTCATCATCAACTACAGAAGACGTCTGACCGCTGTGCTTGCCAACAAGGGTTTTGCCACCAAGTATTAGGTCTTGTTTGCCAGAGGGATTAAATACTTATTTCCCTCTGCAGAATGCAAATAAATTCATATACTTTCCACAATGTGATTTTCCGGATTTAATTTGTGATGTGCTATCTCTCACTGTTACCAATAACCTACCCTTCAATTATGGGCTGCTCATGTCTTTGTCAGTGGGCAAACTTACAAAATCAGCAAGGGATCAAATACTTATTTCCACCACTGTATATATGCTGGAAATATTCAGGAAATGGGGGCTTATTTCACAAGAACAGGGCACTTGCTGGAACAGGAGCAAGGCTAAACCCTGGATTATGTGAAAGGGTAGGTTTAGCACTCCTAATGAGGAGGATCCCAGACCAGCAGAGAAAACCTGGAAAGGAAGAGGAGTTTGGCTCCCAGAATAATCCTAACCTGGATTCACACGTTTCACAGAAGCAAGGAGAGAAGTCTCCAGCCAGAGTTAAGAGGAATTTCCTAGATCAGTGGTACCCAAACTTTTTCAGTTCATGGCATCCCTCCCCCCCCGGCCACACTAATCTTTGCCCCCTCCCCAGCCACACAGGCCTCCACTCCCCCTCCCCCGGCCACACAGGTCTCCATCTTTTTCTCTGTACAAATATAACAATGCTAGATTTTCCCTATAACCAGCCCCTCCAAATGACACAGTGAATACGATTTGTAACAAATTACTACTCTACCTATGAAAAGTTATTCCGTTATTATACTCCTCTTTGTACATCTGTATGCTGCATAAGCCAGCCCCTTTAAAAATAAAAGTGAGATTAAATAAAAAAAATGCCACCAACAATAAAGAATAACTTGGATGCAGCAATTCATAGGTTTTCTTGCTTTGTTTTGAATAGGAAGGGAAATAAAGACCGACGTATTGGTTTCAGCTTTTTTACTTCATCCCGTCTCCTATTTTCATCCAACCTCCTTGGCAGTCGCCTCTGCGAGTCCCAAAGGTCATCTGTTCTGTGTCCCCAGTGGCCGCGACAAAAAAAAAAAATCAAACGCAGGGCCGCAGTAGCCTTCAGGCATGGGCATTCGGCTGTGCTGGTCCTCTGCCAACCCTGATGTCAACTCCCAGTTCTGGGGGCAGAGGACCAGCAGAACTGACAGCACATGCTTGAAGGCTGCTACAACCCTGTGCTTGCTTTTTTTGTTGTTGTTGTTTTCTGCTGCTGCTATCTGCAGTAGCGGTTCGGGTGGAAGGGAGGTCAGAATTTGCTGTAGCACCCCAGAAAATTTGCTGCGATGTACCAGATTGCTGCGGCGCACAGTTTGGGAAACGCTGCCCTAGAGCCTCATGCTGAAACCTGATAGAGAAGGAGGAGGTGGAATATGTTGGAAAGGTGAATGCCTGAAGAGAAAGGTATAGATGTTTTCATGTAATTGTATGAAGTACTGAAGCTGACTCTGTTGTAAATACAAACAGCTAGCAAGTGGGGATGTTAGTGCCAGAAAGGTGCTGCTTGAGAGTCCAAGCAGGATTGCACTCTTCATAGATTAAAAAAAAAAAAGAAAAAAGAGTGGAAGGGCTCTAGTATTTCTGTTTGATCATAGGAAGAGATGGAAGAATTTGATGAGGCAGACTGAGGAAGTCCTATGAACTCTGTTTGTTTATTGTGGTGAACTGAGTAAAAATGGCCCTAGAGGGGTAAAGGCTGTACTAAGCAGCCTGGAAAAGAGTTTTGTACTGCAGCTGGGGAGACCTTTTGGCTTGTAATGACTTTTGAGAGCTGGAAGGCTACCTTGGAGAAAGAACAGAGGAAAACAGAGCTCTCATAACTGATTTAAAATGCTGAGGAGAACACCATAGACATATATTTGGAAAGGTATTATTTAAGAGACTTTAAACCCTGCATCTTACTTCTGCTATGCTCTACTGAGTGCTAGATATAAACTATGGATTGGATTTGGCCTGGAAGAGGATTGAACTCCTTAGATTATATGAATTTATTTGTGCTGGATAGCTTGGAACTGAATATGAACTCTGAATTTAATTTGTTTTGAGAGTGAATTGAACCCCGGGTTCCCAAACCTGTCCTGGGGAAAAAAAACAGCCAGTTGGGTTTTCAGGATATCTACCATCAATATACATGAAAGTATACCAAAGAGGCAATGTTTATAAATTGTTCCAAACATGAATATTAATTGTAGATATCCTGAAAACCTGACTGGTTGTGGTTCTCCTATGACAGGTTTGGAAATCACTGCCACAGGACCAGGGCTCTTTTTGGGCATACTGATGCCTTTTTTTCCTTGCCCGCTCTTCCCCCTGTCTTCCGTGACCACTGTTACTTCTTCTGATGAGCAGCAGCAGCAGGCAAAGCACGTGGTAGCATATGCGGGGCTGCAGTGCTTATGCATTTGTTGTCAGCTCTGCCAGTTTGCTGGTTCCTTGCCTCTTTGATGTCAACTTCCTGACCAGCAAAGATGACAGCCTGTGCCCCAGCACTGTAGCCCTGCACCTTCTACTGCTTGTTTTGCATCGGAAGAGGCAGCAGTGGACCTGGAAAGAATGGAAGGGGGGAGGGAGAAATGATAGACAGAAGTGGGTAGAAGGATACAGGATAGAAAGAGACAGGGGAAACACTGGATGTAAGGGAGAGAGAAAGAGGAGAGATACTGAAAAGAAGAAGCAAGGGGGAGATGCTGGATCTAAGGATGGGGACAGAGAGAAGGAAGATGCAGGAAGGTTGGGGACATAAAGAGGGAAGATGATAGATGGAAGTTTGGAGGAAAGAGGGGCAAATGCTGGATAGAAGTGGAGAGGGGAAATGATGGAAGTAGGAAGGAGAGGGAGGGGAAATGCTGAATGGAAGTGGGGGAGGGGCAAATGATTAGCATGGGAAGGAAAGGGGGAGATGCTGGATGGAAGTGGGGAGAAAGGAGGGAAGAAAGAAGGGGCAAATGCTGGAAAATAGAGAAGGGAAGATGGTGGAAGTGGGGAGTAGAAATGCTGGATGGAAGTGGCGAGAAGAGAGGGGGCAAATGCTGGATGAAAGTAGGGAGGGGAGAGAGGCTGGTAAAATGGGTGTGGTTATTGTGTGGGTGTGGCTACTATAGGGAGCAAAGCCATAGATAGTGACCCTGCCCTTAAGGTTGGCTCTGTATGAGTACAGGTACCTTTTTTCCTGCAAAAAAAAAAAAAAATCACTGCCTTGGATATACAGAGCAGCAGAGTTTGGACACATCTCAATGCATCAAATTCTCATGTCTGTTATAGCCTGTAAGTCTGAGCCCTGGCCAAGTTCCACCTATGTGTACACCCTCTTTAAAAATACACACTGTGTAAGTTAAGTAGATAGTTACAGAATAGTACTTAGGTGGAAGGCATATAAAGGCCATTTACACATATACTCACCCCCCTCATTCTATCAGTGGTGCCCAAAGTTAGATGAACTGTGTGCACAGTTATAGAATAGGGTCAGTTACACACACAACTGAATTCGCTAATTAGTATATACAGACACAACTGCTTTATGCTGCTATATATATATATAGGTTTACGAATCCCTGCCAACCACAGCAACAGTGTCACAATTTTGGGTGGACCCGAGTCCAAATTGAGTGGGCCCTGGCCCACCCAGGCCTTCCTGTGTCTACACCACTAGGTTATTTTACATGCATGTATATAGGTTTACGCATCCCTGCCAACCACAGCAACAGTGTCACAATTTTGGGTGGGCCCGAGTCCAAATTGAGTGGGCCCCAGCCCACCCAGGCCTTTCTGTGTCTACACCACTACAGGAAGGCCTGGGTGGGCCGGGGCCCACTCAATTTGGACTCGGGCCCACCCAAAATTGTGACACTGTTGCTGTGGTTGGCAGGGATCCGTAAACCCTACATACAGAAGACCCCTTCCTCAAGGAGCCAGCACTCTTCTAAACTAACACCAACACTGGCACTCTGCACTTGCTCAGTTGTCACATATGCATAAGCACTGGGCATGTACAACCTGCTGGCAGTGGCATCAGCTTCAGGCAAATGCTGCAGCTGCCATTTGGAAGAGCACCAGCTGCCCGAAGAGGAGGAAGTCTTCTGCTGGCAGGTTTTGGGGATCCCTGCCAGCTCAGATTTTTAATATTTTGGATTTGTGGGGGTGGGCATGGATGCAGGGATGGGGCAGAGAATGAAGCAGGGAGGGGAGGGGAGAGACAAAATTTGTGCCCACTCACCTTCGGCTGAGGCCTACCCAAAATTAGGTTTCTGGCTATGCTTCTGCAATAACCAAGCAATCAAAACTTGTACAGAAAGTGATTTCAATTATTAAATTTAACCCTAAAAGGAAAACATTTATACCATTAAAGGCAGATGTATATATTTTATGAAATAGGCATATACTTGTGTATTTTACATATGATTATTTCTAAATTTATCTTCTTGAGGACAATTCTATAAAGAGGTGCTTATATTTAAGAGCCTGGCATGTGCCTATTGGGAGACTATTCTCTAAAGGAAAGTAAGTGCTTACTTCTTTTTATAGAATCCTATTGTAACTAGGTATAAACACATATATGTTTAGGCAATGAGCACTTACATCAGCTATAGAACTGCTGAAAATGTTTGTACCTAGATTTAGGACATATGCACGCAACATAGTATTCTCTAAGTTGCATGCAAAGTGTCCACCCTGCCCAGACTCCACCCATGTGAATGCCCATCTGCAAAGTACATTCAATTTTTTAAGGTCATCTAAGTCAGCATGAGTTATTTATTAGTATAATTTAGTGCTAGGTGGAAAACATGTGAATACGATTATGTTACAGCTAAAAAAAAAAGTGCATAACCAAGAGAAACAATAGGATCCTTTTATTAAACTGTATTAAGCAGCTAGCATAGGTTTTACCATATACTAACCATTTATGTGGACCCATGCAAGCAGCTACTGTGTGTTAAATCAGCCAGTGTGGTAAGAATTGATACTAGCTGTCTAGTGCAGGTAGGGGTAGCTTGTGGGTGTGAGATAGGTAAACGAAAGGTATAGCTTGCTATGACAGCTAGCAAATAGATCAGTGACATGTGCTAGGTGTTACCACTGCTGATAATGCGGCTGCACATAGCATCACCTCAAGATTTGGCAGTTCAATAGCACAGCCTCAATTCATGTCCCCCTTGCTCAGACTTTCCCCCCTTAATCAGATCCCCTGATTTGACCCACCCCAAATTTAATTCCTTTGATTCAATCCCCGCAATCTGATCCTCCCAATCAGAACCTTTGCTTCATGCTCCCCCAAAGCAAACCCAAACCCAATATATTGACCTATCCCCTTACCTCTTGGATTCCACCCCCATGGACTGACTTGAGGGTCACGCAGGTAGTCCCAAAGCTGTCCTAGGTTTGAAATTGCACCTCTAACCTCTCACTAGGAGTCAGTGCCTTATGTGGCAGTATATATACCAATATATGTAATGTGATGCCCTGTTGTAAGTGTCTGCTAATGCAGGACAGATGCTGGGCATGTTCTGTGCATTTACCACCAGGCTTTTTGCACTTGCTATATCTTTAGATTTGGAGTTAAGATGCAGTAAGTGCAAAATCTTTTTTAGGAAAAAAGGCCCAAACATTTCTTACCAGGATACCACCACATGACCCTTCTTTTGATTCATTGTTAACCCTTTCTCTCTTTGCCGTCTAGTCTTGCTATTGTCATAACAGTCATAGACCAAAAGCCACCAATCATGGCCATATGGAATTCGATACATGTGTCCATCCATTAGGTGTTATTGTTATACAACGACAGATTCATTCTCCAAGTCACTGTGAGTGTTGGTTCTTCAATTTTTAATTCTACAGTTATTAATTCCTGAATTTATTATCAGTGTATATTTTATATAGTACTAGCCGTTGAGCCCGTTAAAATGGGCTAATATGGGGTTTTGGCAAGGCCCCCTCCCCTCGTCGCTACCGCTCCCCCCCCCCCCCCCGAGGTCGCGGCCGCCCCCCTCCACCCGGGCCGGGTCCTCTCCGGTACTGAAGTTACATCGGCGAAACGCAGGCAGCACGCAGATCAGCTGAGCTCCCGTCGGCCTTCCTTCACTGCCTGTGTCCCGCCCTCGTGTGACGTAACGTCGGCGAGGGCGGGACACAGGCAGGGAAGGAAGGCCGACGGGAGCTCAGCTGTTCTGCGTGCTGCGTTTCGCCGATGTAAGTTCAATACCGAAGAGAGTGCTAGGGCCGGGTGGAGGGGGGTGGCGGCGACCTCGGGGGGGAGCGGTAGTGACGTCGGCGGCTTCGCACAGTTTCCCTCTCTGTCCCGCCCCCGTCATCATGTATTGACGCGGGGGCGGGACAGAGAGGGAAGTCTCTACTGCGCATTTGCGAGTGATTACGGTCACTCGCCATTTATATGTTTGTTGTGTAACATCTCTTCATTCTGGGAACCTCCTTTCTAGCTTCTATACATCTCATCACTTTTCACTGCTCCCATTTGTGCCTTAGGCAAAAAAATATTAATTGAGCTGTCATGAAAAGTAACTTCTCATCAGCATGTGAAATAGTATTACCTCTATTGCTGTTAGAAAATAATTTACATTCTGTTCTGTCAAACTCATCATCTCCATCTGTTTGGAGTTGCATGAATATACTTTTACTTTGTCAATAGTTTCAGAAACTTCCTTCATCATAAATTCATCAACTTTCTTTTGTAATTGAGGTAATCTTTTCAAACAAATAGGCTGCTATACTTGTTTACAGGATTTTCTGTGAGCTTTCAGCCAGTTTTGCATGAAAGCTTACTATCCATGCAAATGACTTTCTGTGACTGTCTTGCTAAATATATAACTCTCTCAGCTGTACACAGAACAAGGTAACATATATCTACCCACTCTACCAAAGCAAAATGCTGCACGGTGCTTGCACTGCTGGTGCATGCTGAAGGAGCACAGCCAAGGAACAAGTTGCTCCTGTGTTGCGTTCCTTGGGGCGCCCACAGGGGTGGTTTGCTGGCTGTCACTTTGATAGCCCTTGCCCTTGATTCTAGTCTGTTTTCCCCTAGCAAGGCAACATCATATTCCACTATCAGGCTTATTTTCGAAAGAGAAGGGCGCCCATCTTTCGACACAAATCGGGAGATGGGCGTCCTTCTCACAGGGTCACCCAAATTGACATAATCGAAAGCCGATTTTGGGCATCCCCAACTGCTTCCCGTCGCGGGGATGACCAAAGTTCACGGGGGGGGGTGTCGGAGGTGTAGTGAAGGCGGGACTGGACCGTGCCTAACAGATGGGCATCCTCGAGTGATAATGGAAAAAAGAAGGGCATCCCTGACGAGCACTTGACCCACTTTACTTGGTCCATTTTTTCTTATGACCAAGCCTAAAAAAAGTACCCGAACTGACCAGATGACCACCGGAGGGAATCGGGGATGACCTCACCCTGACTCCCCCAGTGGTGTCTACCCGCCTCCCACCCTGAAAAAATCAACTTTAAAAATGTTTTTTTGCCAGCTTCAAATATCATACTCAAGTCCATCGCAGTAGTATGCAGGTCCCTGGGGGGGGGGGGGGGGGTCATCGGAGGCATAGCGAAGGCATGGATGTCCTTCTTTCAAACATTTTGGATGTCCTGAACTGCCCCTCCCCTCACAGGGATGTCCAAATTTCAAGGGAGTGGAGTGGAGTAGAGTGGAGTGGGGGAGTGGCCTAGTGGTTAGAGCACTGGTCTTGCAATACAGAGGTGGCCAGTTTAAATCCCACTGCTGCTACTTGTGATCCAAAATCCAAATAAATAAGGGGAGTATCAGAGGCATAGCAAAGGCATGGACATCCTTCTCACAGAAACATTCACATTTTGGACATCCTCAATGGAGGCATAACAAAGGCACCTAACACTTGGACGTCCTTCACCCATACTCAAACCCTCCTCCCCCCCGTCCCTGACGAGCACTTGGACATTATCACCTGGACTCGTGCTTTTTTAAGGTTATAGATGGCAATTTATTTAAGGTTGTAGACAGCTATATACACGCAGCTTGTCTGCGTGTAGGAAGCTGTCTTTGGCATGCACAGAGCAGCCACGCATAACGCATGGCTGCTCTGCACTGGCTTCCCCTACTTAGGAAGGAAATCGTGTGCAAATGAGCTAACAGCGATGCAATTTCCTTCATGCATGCCTGTTTCTTTCCGAATCGCTAAGGGATCGGTAAGGGAAGGGCTTTTTCCGTTCAGTTAGTGCATCAGTTAGTCCACTGCAGTGCCCCAGTTGGTGTCCTGGCATGTTAAGGGGAACAGTGCACTACGAATGATGGCTCCTTCAATGACCAAATGAGTTAGATTTGGTTGTTTTTGAGATGGGCGTCCTTGGTTTCCATTATCGCTGAAAACCAGGGACAACCATCTTAACATTTAGATCGACCATCTCTAAGGTCGACCTAAATGTTGAGATTTGGGTGTCCCCAGCCGTATTATCGAAATGAAAGATGGCCGCCCATTTTTTTGAGGGGGTAAGCAAACATGTGGACAATGGGGAGCCGGTTGATATTGTATATCTGGATTTTCAGAAGGCGTTTGACAAAGTGCCGCATGAAAGACTCCTGAAGAAATTGCAGAGTCATGGAATCGGAGGTAGGGTATTATTATGGATTAAGAACTGGTTGAAAGATAGGAAGCAGAGAGTAGGATTGCGTGGCCAGTATTCTCAGTGGAGGAGGGTAGTTAGTGGGGTCCCGCAGGGGTCTGTGCTGGGTCCGTTGCTTTTTAATGTATTTATAAATGACCTAGAGATGGGAATAACTAGTGAGGTAATTAAATTCGCCGATGACACAAAATTATTCAGGGTCGTCAAGTCGCAGGAGGAATGTGAACGATTACAGGAGGACCTTGCGAGACTGGGAGAATGGGCGTGCAAGTGGCAGATGAAGTTCAATGTTGACAAGTGCAAAGTGATGCATGTGGGTAAGAGGAACCCGAATTATAGCTACGTCTTGCAAGGTTCCGCGTTAGGAGTTACGGATCAAGAAAGGGATCTGGGTGTCGTCGTCGATGATACGCTGAAACCTTCTGCTCAGTGTGCTGCTGCGGCTAGGAAAGCGAATAGAATGTTGGGTGTTATTAGGAAGGGTATGGAGTCCAGGTGTGCGGATGTTATAATGCCGTTGTATCGCTCCATGGTGCGACCGCACCTGGAGTATTGTGTTCAGTACTGGTCTCCGTATCTCAAAAAAGATATAGTAGAATTGGAAAAGGTACAGCGAAGGGCAACGAAAATGATAGTGGGGATGGGACGACTTTCCTATGAAGAGAGGCTGAGAAGGCTAGGGCTTTTCAGCTTGGAGAAGAGACGGCTGAGGGGAGATATGATAGAAGTGTATAAAATAATGAGTGGAATGGATCGGGTGGATGTGAAGCGACTGTTCACGCTATCCAAAAATACTAGGACTAGAGGGCATGAGTTGAAGCTACAGTGTGGTAAATTTAAAACGAATCGGAGAAAATTTTTCTTCACCCAACGTGTAATTAGACTCTGGAATTCGTTGCCGGAGAACGTGGTACGGGCGGTTAGCTTGACGGAGTTTAAAAAGGGGTTAGATAGATTCCTAAAGGACAAGTCCATAGACCGCTATTAAATGGACTTGGAAAAATTCCGCATTTTTAGGTATAACTTGTCTGGAATGTTTTTACGTTTGGGGAGCGTGCCAGGTGCCCTTGACCTGGATTGGCCACTGTCGGTGACAGGATGCTGGGCTAGATGGACCTTTGGTCTTTCCCAGTATGGCACTACTTATGTACTTATGTACTTATGTACTTATCTTGTTTTGATAATACGGGTTTCCCTGCCCCTTTGCGGGGGCGTCCTGCAAGGACGCCCTCAGGAAAACCTGGGTGCCTCGTTTGATTATGCCCCTCCACGCCACCTTATTCTGCTATGAATCAATTATCCCTACCTGGTCGGGACAACTGCAAAGGTGTAATTGAGGCCTATCCAATCTACATCCCCACATGTTCAAAATTATTCCATTTTTGAGTAGCACCACTTCCATCTCCTTGCAACTTCCCATTAGGATTGGTTTATTAAATGTACAAAATCTCCAATATGAAGGAATGCTTTCAGTGAGCCTCATCATCAAACACTGTCTTTACTCTGCATTACTGAAACCTGGCAACAGCTAGGAGATACTGCCACCCTGATGGTGGTCCCCCCATCTGAATTTAAAAACATTCACTTCCCATGCTGCTCCATCCATGGAGAAGGATTGGCCTTTTTCTATCCCAAAATTCTACAAGTCACGCAATGTATCTATAAACGTTGTCTTTTTCTGACTTTGGTATTCATTGCATCACTTCAGATCAGGGCTGTTCATTTAACGTGATTAATTACATCAAAACTTTTAACTCACACTAATACATTTTTGATTAATCGCATCATGCTGTTCTCTCCTATAAGGAGGAAGAAAAATGGCAGAAAGTTGAATGTAAAAGATTTTATAGGGGAAGAAGTGAAGAAGGGAGGAGGAGAGAAAAAATTAGTGAGGAGAAAGGAGGCCCTGAAAATACAGTTCAGAGCACAGATAGAGGAACAGAACCAGAGACAGGGAATAAGATGATTAGAAAAATAAAATCACCGGACAACAAAGGTAAGAAAAATGATTTTATTTTCAGTTTAGTATCTGAAGTACAATATGTCAGTTTTGAGAATTGACATCTGTGGTCTATATTTTGCACTATACTGATGAAAATGTGAGGGGAACACTTTATGAGATCAGCCATGTGATTAATATTTTTAATTGCACCTATTTGTGCGATTAGAATTTTTATCGATGGGTAGCCCTATTTCACATGCTATAACATTTTATGTCACTTTAGTTTATTGTCCACTGTCTGCATTCACACATTCTCTTGAGAAACTAGCAGACTTTGTCTTGGATCTCAGCCTCTCTTCCATGCCTTTGCTTTTGCTGGGTGACTTCAATCTCACCTTCTCCGATTGTTCTGCTGACTTTTTATCTCTAGATGCTAATAATGGCCTACAACAATATGTGGCACTCACAACCATGGGAATGCTTTAGATCTCATCTTCTCTCACACAGTGTCTCCTTTAACACCTTTCACTTTTGCATCTTACTCACTGCCTTAGACTATCCATTTTTTGGTTACATTTGGACTTCCATTGTCCTATTCTGCATCACAATTACAAGTTTAACAGCATATTATTAGGACCCCTGGAGACACTGAATACAAAAAGCTTGCCCACTTGGTTGAAGTGCTTCCAGTTCTGACTTTAGTAAACTCCCTAGAAAAGAAATAGACTTCTTCTACTCTTCAATCTCTGATGCTCTTGATACCATAACACCACTGTGAAAGATTATTTCTTCGAAGAAAACACATGTGCCTTGGTGTAATGCAGAACTCTGCCTCTTGAAAAGTCAATTGAAAACTGAACCTTGCTGGTGAAAAATGAACAGCTTACTCTCCTTAATAATTTTTGTTTTTAAAAAACACAAGGAGTATTGACACATCCTTGGAGCTGTTGATAAATATAGTTCTTGTTCCTTTAAAGGAATAAATTGATCATTTGCCCTACTTCCCTCAGGAATATTCATTTTCTTAATGTTGCCAAGACTTTATTTTCCACTAAAGGTGTGTTAGACAAATCTGACTGGATGACCAAGCAGTTGGACATGGGAGGGGCACTAGATGTGGTGTTCTTAGATTTTTGCAAAGCATTTGACACGGTTCCGCACAGGTGACTGATTAGTAAACTGAATGCCCTCGGTGTGGGACCTAAAGTAACTGACTGGGTTAAAATCTGGTTAAACAGAAGAAGACAGAAGGTAGTGGTAAATGAAGTTTGCTCTGAGGAAAAAGGATGTTACAAGTGATGTACTGCATGGGTGGGTCCTTGGGCCAGCTCTTTTTAACATCTTTGTGAGTAATATTACAGAAGGGCTGTCTGGTAAAGTTTGTCTCTTTGTGGATGATGTCAAACTTTGTAATAGGGTGGATACCGGGTGTGGATAACATGAGGAAGGATCTGGCGAAGCTTGAAGAATGGTCCAAAAATTGGCAACTAAGATGTAATGGTAAGAAATACAGGGTCGTGCACTTGGGTCACAAAAACCTGAGGGGAACGGTACAGTATAGGGGGTAAAGAGCGTCTATGTATGAAAGAAGAGCAGGACTTGAAGGTGATTGTATCTGATGATCTAAAGGAGCACATCCTGATTCTTGTGCGTTCTCCTTGGGTGTGCACTGCAGTAGTCTATTGAATTTAACATTCCTGCTGTGACATCACTTTTCAGTGTCTGAGTGTGAGCAGGGTAAGCCTGCTGCATTTGCGGCCCCAACTGGGAAGGAGACCAAACTTTGGAACATGAAGAAGCTTTTTATAAAATCATCCCTTTGTGCTATAAGTAGACTCCTAAACTCTCATGCATTGAATGTGACACTTGTTTTTTTGGAATCTATTTCACAGTCTACAAAACCATATTTCCCAGCATTACATTCTCACTCTACCCTCAGAAATGGGTGCTGCAGGACAACATATCCTAGTATCCCTCCTCCTTGTCTTGATGGCCTACAACTTCATGTCATTTTAAATCTTTCTGCCATGGTTGGAGGATCGGGCTTCTCTTCGGTTTTTAGGCCATAATGCTTTTCTTTCTTCAGCTACCTATAAGCACTGTTCAGACCTCCTGAATGTTATTTATCATCCTGTGGTAGCTGTTCTGCCATCAGTAATCATCCTTCCAGCTATGCCTCACGCACTGGCATTTTGTAAAGTTGACAGCTCTGTGTATGGCTTCTGCATAATCAGTGAGTTCTTTTCTTGTTCTAAACCTTCATTGTATTTTTTTTTTCAAGTGAATCACCTCACTATGCTCAGACATTTCCATCTGCTGCAACATGCAGTGGAGATGGTGATGGCTTATGATGACTTTGGGTATATATATCCTACCATCAAAGGTTGTTAATTCTTTGTGTGCCACTTACTCCTGCTAGTTCGTTGTTTTGATTTTTTTTTTTTTTGGCAATGGATGCCTTTGTATACATCTATCTTTTAAAAGGATAATTTTATAAAGGAATTTGTATAAAGCCTGGAAAGATATTTTATAAAATTGTGTGGTAGAATTCACATGCACATATACATAACCTAAGAAAACTCTGCATATTTATACATGTGCCACAGGTAGGTGTTCCTCA
Organism: Microcaecilia unicolor; assembly: GCF_901765095.1. NCBI lineage: Eukaryota > Metazoa > Chordata > Amphibia > Gymnophiona > Siphonopidae > Microcaecilia > Microcaecilia unicolor. Next base: position 78,213,474 of record NC_044037.1, on the reverse strand, counting down.
GGTGTAATTGGGCTAACCAGGAGCCAAATTGTGATGTATGCACAAGCTATAAAATGAGTACTTGCACATATTAATAGCAATTTTGGAGCAGGTGCAAAATGTGTGTATTGGTATAGGCATGCTGAAGTGGCTAGCTTTGAATGGCCATTCTATAAAGGCATCTAGATGTTCATGTCGCCTTTGTTCAATAGGCTTAAATCAGGCACATTGTATGACTTCTCACATATCATTTATAAGGGTTGCCCAAAATTTCTTATTAAAAAATCTGACTCCATGAAAATCTTAGGGGTGATTTTAGATTCAGACTTTTACCTCTGTTGTTGGGAAACATTTCTATAAGCTACATGAATTCTTGTACATGTCATAGGAATCTCTCATTTAGATTACTGTAAAGCTCTGATCAAAGACTTTGCCAGGAAGAACTCAAACATCTGCAACTAATGCAAAATGTAGCTGTGATATTGACCATGAATGACCAAACATTTGCTCATGTTACTCCTCTCCTAAGGGCAAAGCATTGGTTACCCTTTGAACTACATATCATTTATAAACTCCTGACAGTAGTCCACAAAATGATTCACTTGGGTCAACCACTTTTCTCTCTCTCATTATCTAATTCCATACCTTAGTTCAGGTACATTTTGCTCCTCACAACAGAACCTTCTAGTTTGAGAGTCTATGTGGAGGATTTTGGGGAAGGTATTTGCTTAAAGATGAAAATTAACATCTGTTGTCTGAGGCTTCCTTGGAATGAAGAACTAAAGGGAGAAGTGGATTGATGGATCAAAAAACTATTGTGCTCATTTTTTTTATTCTTTATTTATAATTTTTATATACAACTCCAAAGCGAACTTTGTCAAGAAATATGCCACATGAAAACCATGACCAATCTAACCAGCTTTCGCAAAGCTTTGAAAACACATCTCTTCAACAGAGCCTACAAAAGTCACCCTCAATGAAACAAATCATTCCTTAAACCACCCAAGTACACCAAAAACACCTCTCACATGACCTTACCTAACACCTTTCTATCTAAATTCCTCTTTCACCTCAGCTTATGATCGACTGTTTTCTTAAATCATGTAACGACGTTCTCATTTCCATACTCTGTAAGCCACATTGAGCCTGCAAAAAGGAGGGAAAATGTGGGGTACAAATACAATAAATAAATAAAAATAATGTTCCAAGGAAACACTATACTAAGGGAAACAATTTCCCCTTTCCAACTTCTCATTTTTATGTAGTAGTCCACAAGAAAAGGGAGACATACAGAGATTCTTATAAGAGGATAAGGCTACTAAATAAGAAAAACAAAATTACATCATTTTTGAAGCAGATATATGTCTCAAAATGGCTAAAAACTTCCAAATTGCAATTTTTAAACAGGCAGAATTTGGATGTTTTCTGCTGAGTTCATCCATATAGCAAAGGGGGATGTTGTGGGTATGTTTTGGGCAGGACTAGATTGAGCCCAAAATTAGGCCATCCTAGAGCCGTTTTTGAAAGGGAAACCCAGATGTTTTTCCTGTTCGAAAATGGCTCATCCAACATCATCTGACAGAGGCAGGTGTGGATGCTAACCAGTAATGTAAAAAGTTCTAGCAGCATCCCATCGCGCATGCACTGGTACCTTCCTGCCTGCTGCATGACTGTGGGTCCTCCACTCAGGTGAAAAAGCAAACAGCCTATAGCTAAAGACAACTCCTAGGGGAGATGGGAGGGTATATGAGAATAAATAGCCTGCTGTCCTCCGAGAACACCAGCTACAGGTAAGTATCTTAGTTGACTCCAATGACAAGTAGGCCTTCATATTCTCACATCTGGAAATTCCTAGCTACTAGACTCACTGAAAATAAGAAAACTAGGATAATCTAGTCTCAAAATGTTGAGACTAAAAGTTCAATCAACTTTAAATTATATACATACTAGCTGTGTTGGTGCAGCCTGGAACAGAATAAAACAGTGCCTAGAGGGTGGAGTTGGATTCTTGATACTGAAAAAAAAGTCTGTGGAAGTGCCTGTCTGTCTGAACTGACTGTCATGTCGGGTGTCCTGATCCAAACAGTAGTGGGAAGTGAATGTGTGCACTGAAGACCATGTAAGTAAATCTTCTCTATGTAGACTGATCTCAAGTGGGCTATTGATGCAGCCATGGCATTGACATTTGAGCCATGATATGACCCTCAAGAGTCAGTCCAGCCTAGCCATAAGCAAAGGAGATGCAATCTGCTATCCAATTAGAAAGTGTGCATTTGCCGATGGCCACCCCTAGCCTGTTTGGGTCAAAAGAAATGAAAAGCTGGGTGGACTGTCTATGGGCTTGAGTCTGTTTCATATAGAAGGCTAAAGCTTGCTTGCAGTCTAAAGTATGCAGTACACTTTCGCCAGGATGGGCATAAGGATTTGTGGAAAATATTGGCAGAACAATTGACTAGTTAAGATGGAGCTCCAACACTACCTAAGAAAGGAATTTAGGGTGTGTGCAAAGGACTACTCTGTTGTGATGAAATTTAGTATACGGAGTGTTAGCTATCAGGGTTTGGAGTTCACTGACTCTGCAAGCTGCACCGACTGCTACCAGAAACACAAATTTCCAGGTCAAAAACTTCAGGTGACTGGAATTCAGAGGCTTAAAAGGAGCTTTCATAAGCTGGGTGAGAACTATATTTAGATCCCATGACACAGTGAAAGGTTAGGTGAGGGACTTTATCAGCAACAAACCTCTCATGAAGTGAACAATTAAAGGCTGTACAGATATGTAAAATAGTAAGTGACTACAGATAGACTTAAATGGTTCATCCAGTCTGCCCAACAGTCACATTCATTATCAATTCATGACTAAATCAACAATGAACATGGTCTTTCTTTGGTGTTCTGGAACATAGATCGTAGAAGTTCACCTGGCTCTGTCCTTATGTTTTAACTGCTGGAGTTGCTGTCAAAACCCACTCCAGCCTATCCAAATCAGTCTTGTCATTTGCGAGACATAGACTGTAAAAGTCTGCCCCACACTGTCCTCACATTCCAAATTACTGGAATTTCCATCAAAGCCCTCTCCAGCCCATCCTAATCCAGATTGCCATATGTGGGACCCAGACCGTACAAGCCTTCCCAGTGCTAGCCTTAGTTTTTACAGCTAGAGTTGCCATCTAAGCACCACTTGACATGCAAACTCATATGCAACCATTATATACCATTCATTTTCTAATTACAGATCCTCTGTGCTTATCCCACACCTTTTTTTAATTCTGCCACCATTTTTGTTCTCCACCAGCTCCCTTGGGAGAACATTTGAGGCATCAACCATCCTCTCAGTAAAAAATATTTTCATGACATACTCCTAAACTCCTAAACACCATTTTTCATTCTCTGGAAAATATTTGTTTCTATATTAATACTTTTCAAGCATTTAAACGTCTGTATCATATCTCCCCTGTCCTTCTTCGCCTCAAGGGTATACGTATTCGGGTCTTCCAATCTCTTCCCATGTCTTTTGACCCAAGCCCCTTATCATTTTGTCACTTTCCTCTGAACTACATCAATTCTTTTTACATCCTTCACAAGATACAACCTCCCAAACTGAACATAATACTCCATGTGGGGCCTCTCCAGTGACTTGTACAGGGTCATCAACACCTCCATTCTTCTGCTGTTTATGCCTCTCTTTATACAGCCTAGCATCCTTCTGGTTAAGGCCACCACCTTGTCACACCTTATCACTCAAAGGTTCCTCTTCCTGTATATGCATATCAGCCTCTAACTGTCTAACACATATTGTTCCCTTGGGTTTCTACTCCCTAAGTGCATCACTCTGCACTTCTTTGCTTTGAACTTTAATTGCCAAACATTAGACCTTCTTCTAATTTTTGCAGATCCTTTTTCATGTTTTCTACTCCCTCCTGGGTGTTCACTGTTACAGATCTTGGTATCATCTGCAAAAAGGCAAATGCTTACTTTCTAACCCTTCAGCAATTTCACTCACAAATATATTGAACAGAATCGTCCCCAGCACCGATCCTTGAGGCACTCCAATACTCACTTTTCCTTCCTCTGAGTGAATTCCATTAACCACCATCTTCTGGTGTCTGTCTGTCAACCAGTTCCTATTCCAGTTCACTACTCTGGGTCCTAACTTCAGCCTGTCAAGTTTATTCAAGAGCCCCCCTATGAGAAACCATGTAAAAGGCTTTGCTGAAATCTAAGTAAATTGCATCTAGTGATTGCTTTTGAGCCAGTTCCTTGGTCACCTAGAGGGGCATAATCGAACGTCGCCGGCCAAATAGATCGCCGGCGATCTATGTTGGCGGCGGTGCTACAGCTGGCCGGAACCGTATTATCGAAAAAGATGGCCGGCCATCTTTTTTTTTTCGATAATACGGTTTAGCCCGGCCAAATGCCATGGAGTTTGCCAGGTTTGAGATGGCCGGGTTTGTTTTTCAGCGATAATGGAAAATTATGTCGGCCATCTCAAACCCCGGCCAAATTCAAGGCATTTGGCCATGGGAGGAGCCAGCATTTTTAGTGCACTGGCCCCCCTGACATGCCAGGACACCAACTGGGCTCCCTAGGGGTCACTGCAGTGGACTTCAGAAAAGCTCCCACGTGCATAGCTCCCTTACTTTGGCAGCTGAGCCCCCCAACCCCCTCCCCCAAACCCACTACCCACAAATGTACTGCACCCACTAAAATTGCTCCAGGGACCTGCATACAGCCTCTATACAGCTGCTGTATAACTTTGGCACACCAGTTCACACCTGAAGACTAATCTCTCTGAAAAAGTCCTTTCTTGAAATAACCACGTTTACTGACAGTTAACTGCAGATCAGAGGTTGTGCCCCACTGGCAAAGAGTCCCCTGGTACTAAGATTAGCAGTAGGTCAGAGCTGGCACAATGGTGTACAATGCCCTCTTTCAGCACCATTCAAGGTAAGAACTACGTTCTCTAACGTGGGTAACACAGGAAAGGGAACTAAAACTGGTTTACAAAAATGGCCACTACCGCATGGACTACAACAGGAAACAAAACAGGGCACACTCTGACCCAGTTAGCAGGGGGGAAAAGCACCATGGGAGTAGAGCCCACTACCCTACACCCACCACAATGCATTGCTAATGTGACTCTGCAGGGCACCTAACAGAAAAGGTGTCACACTCACCCGAGAGCCACATCGCAACCAGGGAAAGGCTGTCGGAGGATACAACACATTCTGCTGTCATGGAGGTGGGTACGGCATTTGAGGCTGGCATTCAGGCTGGCAAAAAAGGTTTTTAGTTTTATTTTTTTAGTATGGAAGGGGGTAGGTGACCACTGGGGGAGTATGGGGAGGTCATACCCCATTCCCTCCAGTGGTCATCTGGTCAGTTGGGGCACCTTTTTGAGGCTTGGTTGAGAAAATAAAAGGACCAAGTAAAGCTGGCGAAATACTGCTTAATGCCGCTTTTTTTTTCCATTATCGGCGAAAGCCGGCCATCTGGTAGCCACGCCCATGCCCGCCCATGTCCCACTTTCGCTAATCTACTGACACGCCCCCTTGAACTTTCGCCGGCGAGGCTGTCAAAAATGACACTTTCGATTATATCAATTTCGGCGCTTTTAAGAAATCGCCGGCCATCTCCCGATTTGTGTCGGAAGATGGCCGGTGATCACTTTCGATTATAAGCTGGCTAGTCAAAGAATTCAATCAGATTCATTTAGCATGATTTACCTTTGGTAAAACCATGTTGTCTCGGATCTTGTAACCTATTGGATTCCAGGAAATTCACTATCCTTCAGCATTGCTTCCATTACTTTTCTAATAACCATAGTGAGGCTTACCTGTCTGTAGTTTTCAGCTTCTTCTCTGTCACCACTTTTGTGAAGAGGAATCACATCCATTCTTCTCCATTCCCATGAAACCTCTCTCCTCTCCAAGGATTTATTAAACAAATCTTTAAGAGAACCAATCAGAACTTCTCTTAGCTCCCTCAATATTCTGTGATGGATCCTGTCCAGTCCCATGGCTTTGTCCACTTTCAAAGTTTCAAGTTGTTGATGAACACTTTCTTCCGTGAATGCTACTATATCCACTCCATTCTCATTTGTACCTTTGCCAGCCAATAATGGTCCCTTCTCCAGGATTCTCTTCTGTGAACACAGAACAGAAGTATTGTTGAGCATCTTTGTTTTTTCCTCATCATTCTCCACATAGCGGTTCACAAGATCTTTCAGTCTCACAATTCCATTTTTAGTCTTCCTCCTTTCACTAATATATCTGAAAAAATTATGGTCTCTCCTCCTTACATTTCTAGCCATTTCTTTTTCCACTTGCACTTTCACCAGACATATATCTCTCTTGACTTCTTTAAATTGTACAAAAACAAAAAGAACTGCTGTCACAAAATGACTTAAATGTAGAAATAGCGGAAAAAGCCTCAAAAAGCTTCCAGGTCTTGAATTGATCTGTCGAAGCTACATTGGGTCAAAAGACCCTACTTTCATCATAGGCACAAAAAACCGCTATTGCGTAAAATATTTTTAATTTTTATTGTTTAACTTATCAATTATGCGTTACTCATGGTACTATCCATGTTAAAGTAAACACCACACTTATCTTAATAGCGGGTGCTTCGTGGACAGCGTAAATCTCTGAGTTCACTGAAAACTTCTTTCTTCAGTGCTGGTGCGGGGCCGACGATGGCCAGCGTTTCGCAAAGCTGCTTCAGGGCCTCTATCGCACACTCTAAGGGAGAAATATTAACATTAAGGATAGCACAAAAAACTCAATGATATCATAAATAACCAAACACCTACTTGGAAGAACAGGTCAGCACAATATGTTACGCTCTCCTATTGACTGACAATTCAAAATGGCTACTTTATAGAAAATCTGACGTCAGACGCTGTCAAGGCAAATTGCCAATCGGAAAGCTCTAAAAAAAGTGGCTCCACTCAACACGGTGATTCAGAGATTTACGCTGTCCACGAAGCACCCGCTATTAAGATAAGTGTGGTGTTTACTTTAACATGGATAGTACCGTGAGTAAAGCATAATTGATAAGTTAAACAATAAAAATTAAAAATATTTTACGCAATAGCGGTTTTTTGTGCTTATGATGAAAGTAGGGTCTTTTGACCCGATGTAGCTTCGACAGATCAATTCAAGACCTGGAAGCTTTTTGAGGCTTTTTCCGCTATTTCTACATTTAAGTCATTTTGTGACAGCAGTTCTTTTTGTTTTTGTTCATTGATGAAGTCGTTCTTTAAATTGTATCCAGTATTCTTCTCTGTGTTCCTTTTCATGAGTTTTTCTATATTTCATGAACACCAACTCTTTTTTTGTATGTTTATTTTGTCATCCACTTGCTGGAGAATAATATTGGTTTCCTGTTTTTTTTTCTTGTCTTTATTTACTCTCCTCACATAAAGGTCAGTAGCCAAATTTAAAGGTCCTTGCAACTTGGACTACTGCCTTTCCATTTCTCATATATCCTCCCAGCCCATCAGCTCTTTCTTCAGGTACTTCCCCATTTTACTAAAGTCAGCATGTTTGAAATCCAGGACTTTGAGTTTTGAGTAGCTGCCCTCCACTTTGCCTGTTATATCAAACCAAACCATTGATGATCACTACTGCCCAGGTGAGCACCCACTTGGATATTAGACACACTTCCCCATTTTTTAGCACCAGATACAGTGTTGCTCCTTCTCTTGTGGTTTCCACTACCATTTGTCTGAGAAAAGCACATTGAAAGTCATCCATGATCTCTCTATTTCTTTACGATTCCGCAGATGGAACTTTCCAATACGCATCTGGCAGGTTGAAATCTCCCAGCTACAGCACCTCCCCTTTCTTTCCTAATTTTTAGATATCTGTAATCAGATCTTATAGTTCTCTGATTGTGTCAGAGGTCTATAGCCAACACCCACGTGAACAGAGGTTTCATCTTCTCTTTTCAAAGTGATCCATATCGTTTCTTCTTCCTTTCCCCACGTCTCCTGCATTTCATCTTCTCCTACATGGCTCTAAAATGGATGGTTATTTTGGCCATAATTAGTTAAACATTACAATTTTGACTTGGATGTTTTTTCGCAAATGCCCCTACACATAACAGTTCTTAAAATAAGCCACATTTTTTCACTTTTTTTTGGGGGGGGGGGGCACTTGCAGCACTAACATTTAGGGATAGGAAGCATGAGGCAATGATATGATTTATATCCTAGGTTTTGAAGAATATTCTTCTGGGCAAAAGTTTATTGCACTTCTCTCCCTAATTATTAAAAATGATTTTAAAAGATTAGGCTACATACAATATCATTTTGCTTTTTTAGGTATGGATGATTAATCAGGGCCTCTTTTATCAAACTATGCTAGTGGTCTCTGGTGCGGCAATACCAACAAAACTCATTCACTTTGAATGGACTTTGTCAACATTGCCGCACAGAAAATGCTAGCGCTGCTTGATAAGAGGCCCTTAGTGATTTTTCAGGTTAAAGTGATTTTTTAATAAATAATTTGAAAGAAAAAATGTTGACATTTTTAAATAGATTTAGATTTGTTTATGTAATTGTAGTTAAACAAATATTTTTTCTTTTTTTGGTACAATTTCCTTTTTTTGATAGATGTCATTTTTACTAAATCCCCACAGACTGACTGTAGTTGATACATTGGAGATAGCATGCACAGGCCAGCATCATAACATGTTTCAGTAATCCATTGAAGATCACAGCACTTAAAGCTTTGGAATGTGTGCGCATATGCATTGACCATGACATGGAAATTCAGACAGTTCAGGCATCATGTGTTCTCCCCATATCCTCATCCTCCTGATGAGGAGGAGCACAAAGTAGTGAGGGCTGGTACCCTTCTGTCACTCATAGCTTGCTAAGTGAAAATTGTATAGAATCGGCATTAGCATGTAGATCTCAAGGACAGTAATTATGAGCCTACACTTTGGGTGCAATAGAGGCCATCATGCAGCAGTAGCATGAAATATTAGCTATGCTATGCAGACATGGTGTGGAAAGTCACAAGGCTGTAGATTACCTGTTGTACATGGCAGTGTGTTATCCAGTGTTTGCATATTATGCTGTGGAAGACAATGACCTGGCCTGCATGCTTTACACGAGGGCTGATTCTATGGACACAGAAGGCCTATGTTCAACTGATATGGCCAGACAACAAATGACCTGGGAGCACTCTGTGGTTTTGGTTTGTCTCACCTGCAATCATCTAAGGATTAGGAGGAGGATATGTGAGGTGCTTATGGAACTGTGTGGGGTTTGTCTATTCTCTTTGAAGATGATGTATTGGTTAAGAAGGAATATCCAAGGGCCTGATGGTTAGGGTTCCATAATGCAGATGCAAGTGACTGAATGATGGCCTTTATTGTAAGTGCAGCAGGATGTTTTAGTAGTAGATCACGACAGAATGGCAAAACATACTCTGAAGCCAGATTATAACCTCAAAACAAACAAATATCTTATTGATACCACCTGCAAGGCTAAAACCTGTCATTTCTAGCACAGAGGGCATTTTTATATTCCTGGAAGGCTCATGTTGTGCATTCTTTTCAGATGCTATGGATGATGAGGTGACCTTGCCAACATTGGTAAGATCACCCCAAGGTATTAAGAAGAGTGGCAGAGAAGCATCAATAGTGATAGGAACAACCCAAAGCACTGAGAGAGGGTAACATAAAAGACTAGCATAAAGATCCCTGGCTATGCCTTTTTGCCCTTTATTGTGTGGGTTTTTACCTCTAACCCAGTATCATTAGTATGTGGTTCTAGATCCGTAACTAGAGAGACAGCCTCAGAGATTGTTACTTGGTTGTGAATTTCAGGCATGCACCTTTCTCACTGTCCTATCTATCTGAATGAAGGACAGAAAATGATTATTCCCTGTACCTTTGTTTCACTCCTATTTGAGTACTGGTAACATCTTCAACCATGAGATTTGGTAAGGTAGCAGGGATAGGCTTATTTGGCTGCCTATCAAAATGTTTTAATATGATCAGTGAAATAGCTTCTGTTTTTGCCATGTACAGCTCCCAAAGTGGATGGGTATGTCTCCCCATGGGGATGGTTTGACCAAAAAACATTAACAAATAAGGATTCAGTTCAAACTGGCATTTGTCAAATTCATTTCATTTATTGTAGTTATAATCCACCTATTTCCACATTTTTAGGTAGTCAGCAATTTTGTAAGTGCTGACTACCATAGGCTGAATTCAACTTTGATATTCAGGTGCTGGCACTGAATATCCAGGTGTTTTGCAATGTCTGGAAGTTATCCAAGTATAAGCTAATATGTAGTGCTGTACCTGGATAGCTAACTAGACATAGTTAAGATAATATTAAAACAATTTTATAACTGAGTGCTTGCATTAACACACTCTTTGTGTGTGTAAATATACAGATGCATGTGTAAAGATATATCCTAGCCCTCATTAGTTATTGTTCCCTCTTAGGTGAGCAAGAGCCCTCGACCTATAGTTCTGCCAGTGGGGGGGGGGGGGGGGGGGGGTGCTGTTTTACTATCACATTTTCAATAGTGAGGGACAGGCAAGCTCTGCAGGACTACAAGAAACATGCTTGTCTCTAGCAATTGAAAACACAATATTGAAGTAACCCCACCCCACCCCCACTAACTCTTGCACAGCTTACAGGGAACAGTGTCAATGGTGCCAGCAGGACATCATTGTACTGTTCTTTAATGGTACAGGTAAGTGACATAGGGCCAGATTCTGTCTATGGCACCAAATTAGAGGCACCAGGAAGCTGTGTGCAAAGCCTATAAGGGTGCACGCAGGTCACATCCATCTTAGGGCATCAGACTTATCTCTGGTTCTATCAGGCGTAAGTCTGATGCCCAAAGTTAGGTGCAGATAGGCATTATTCTGTAACATGGTGCCTAACTTTTAGAAATGCCCATGGCCCACCCAGGTACCTTCCATGGCTACATCCCTTTTGACCTGTACATGGGGAAAGTTAGGTGCCATGTTATAGAACAGTGTACCGAGGAGATCCATGTACAACTCTAATTAATTGCTTGTTAGCACCAATTAAGTGTCTGATTGGTGCTTATTACCACCCATTAATTGAGTTGTGCATGGATTTTGTATTCACGTGCAAATTCTGATGTCCAACTTCAGGCAACCTGTAGAATCTGGGGGATAGTGTATAAAGGCAAGGGGGTGTAGACATGGGTGGAGTATTTGCAGGATAAAGATGTGCCTCCCACATACGTGCACAACTTACAGCATATTATAAGTTATTTGCACCCTTGCCATGCTTGTATGCCCACAATTATGCTAGGTCTATGGTTGGTGTAACTGTGGGTGCATAAATGTAAGGCACATTGATACCAGATTATAATAGTATTTTTAATAGAATTTGGGTGCCCAGATCCGTTATAGAATAGGCTTTCATTGTGTGATACTGGGCACCTTAATGGTGACATCCAGTTGTAGAATTTCTCTCTTATGTGTAATCCAACATCCCCAATTATCCAGGAACTAGCACCGAATATCCATGGTGCCCAGATAACTTCTAGGTCTGCCCCAAATCCATTCCCAAACTGCCCTAGCGCTAACCAGATATAACTTCTGTGATCAGTGCCTCTGAATATTAATGGTTAATTGATGGTAAATAATTGCAGTTGTGATCACCAGTGTGATTTAAATAGGCAGAAGCTTCTCCTGCCTGCTTAATTCATTTGGAATATCAACACCACCATTCAAAATAAAATCAATGGAAAGTAAAATACCCTCATTCATCCCATTTTACCATTCATACAAAAAGAAATGCACATCCTTACTATTTGCCAAGTGAAGATGCAAAATGATCCATACTGAATAAGCATATGCAGCTGAATGGTGTGGATCACTGGGGCCATGGTCCAACCAATATTTTGCCCAACACAGCATTAGCAACTAAAGAGCTTGGGAGGGGAAGGAGACTGGCGTGTTTGGCCCATCGACTCAAAAAGGTGTTCAGCTACCCCTGTGGATAAGTCTTTATAAATTGTTATTAACTTTTAGATATTCACATAAGTTGGCTATGACTGAGAAATACACATTAAAAAATATCCTTAACAACTTTCTTGGCAGGGAACATTTGTTCACATGCACAGATGTCTGATGCTTCTGAAAAGTAGGACTGTGATAAACTGTAAGAATGAATTTTACATTTTTAGGCACGATTTACATGTAAAATGCACCGTGGAAAAGAAAAAAAAAACCCCTGCATTTCTGCACTCCAACTGCCATAACATAGTTTGTGCCTGCTTTATAGCTATTATTTTTGAGATTTTGACATCCTGAGAATACTGAAGGTCACAGTAGTTGATAATGCATGTTTCCATAGTATCTGCATAGCAATGACAATATTAAAGGTGTATGCGTATATGCACTGAATGTGCCATGAAACCTCTTCACCAAATCAAAACATTTCAAATGGATTCCAGCTCCATAACATCTTATTTATACATACAAATCTTTAATTTCTATGTTCTGCAGAATGAATGTGCATTTCTTATTTTCCCCCCTTTTAAACACACAGCTTCCCATATGACATGCATTTTTCCTATAGACAAAGAAATTGAAAATTACATGCATTTCTCCATAGTGTATTCAAACAGAGTTTAAACTTTTAGTTTACTGTATTTAGTGGTAAAATGGTATGGTAGCCATTATTAGTCCACTTTTAAAGGTAATAAATAGAAACAAAGAAAATAAAATAAAATAAGATGATACCTTTTTATTGGACTAAACAATATATTTTTGATTAGCTTTTGAAGGTAACTAGTCTTTAGATCAGAACTGAGCAAATGATAAAATAAATAACTTATTTTCTTTTCTATGTTTTATTTCTATTTATCACGTTTATTTAACTGTAACAACTGGCAAGGGGCCATGTGAACTGTCTCATTGCAATACTGCTGCACTAGGGCAGCCTAGTGGTCAATGCAGTGGACTTTAACAAATGGCAAATCAAATCAAAGAATTGAAGGAAGCCAACCAAAATGTTCAGGATAACCAAAGTTTATTCTCTAAAATAAATGCTGATAGAATGACCCAACACGGGCTGTGTTTTGACAAACACAGTTTTCATCAGTGGTATCCTAACAAAAACAGATAAACATAAATAGATAGAATAAATGAATACAAATAGAGTAATAACCCAACAGACATAAAATGAAAACATATCAATGAAAAAATCTAAAACATACACATACACTAGAATAAACATAATAAGTTGCTGAAATTTGTAATATGGCATATCTTTCAAATCAGCAAGCAACGTGTTGTCATATTCAGATTGTCATAACAACATCTATGTAAATAATTCTCGCCTCAAACATTCTGAAGCTCACTGTGTGGCAGGGAAACACTGAAGCCCTGCACTGTTGGTAGGCTAGGCTGTCAGCATCACTCACTGTCACTCATGCACCACTCACTGTCACTCATAGACCCACTCTCAGCCACGCCCCTTCCACACATAATTCGCAACCCCAACGTTCTAAATGAAGCTGCAACTTCCGTTTTGAGGTGGCATAGATCGGAATTTTCCCCCATGAGTGTCTGCCCCTCCCTCGCGTCACATCATGATGATGTCGAGGGGGGGCAATGACACTCAGCGAATCACATCGCCGCACCCACTACTGAACCCTACAGCACAGATCGCCGCCACTCCTCCCTCCCTCCGTCCGACGTCAGCTGCGGAAACTGCGGAGCTATGACACTCATGGGCGCTGCTGCTGTGAGTGTCTCAGTGTGACGGGCAGAGGTGAATGCACGGAGGACTGCAGGTGCTATGTTCTGTATGTTAGCTGAGGCAGGCACTAGGACCTAGAGGGCAGTCCCCCTCCCTCCCTCCGATGTCAGCTGTTTTGTTTTCCCACAAACATGGCGGGCAGCTGTTAAACGGGAACTGCGGAGCAATGACACTCATCGGGCGCTGCTGCTGTGACTGACTCAGTGTGACGGCCAGAGGTGAATGCAGGGAGGACTGCAGCTGCTGTGTTCTGTATGTTAGCTGAGGCAGGCACTAGGACCTAGAGGACGGTGTTTGGGGGCTGCTCTGGAGACCACAGGATTGCATATTCCACCCTGCTGTGCTGTTCTGAGTGACTCAGTGTCAGCTCCAATCCATGCTTAGGAGTCTGTGTTTCATTTACGCTGAGGATAGCCGCTAAAAGTATTCTTTCCACACACAAAAAGGCAAGCAGTTGAGCGCTTAACGGAAAAGTGTAGTTGACAAACACACATAGGCAGTGCTTTTTTTGTAGAAAAAAAGGTGCCGGTACTCATTATGGGCGGGGTCACCACATATGGCTCCACCCCTATGATAGCCACACCCACATTAACCACACCCCCTATACCAGCCATGGCGCATATAAACAGACATCATTGAAAATATTATAGTACTATAGGAGAAAAAAATAACGTGATTTTTTTTTCATTATAAATAATCTCTGTAAGCTCTTACAGCTCCAGTATACCCAGTTCAAAATAAGACAGCCAATGTAAATTCTCAAATTGGACATATTACAAACACTAAAATGAAAATAAAATGATTTTTTTCTACCTTTGTTGTCTGGTGACTGTTTTTCTTTCCATATTGGTCCCAGTCTGTGATTCTGCTTTCCTTTGTTTTCGCTTAACTCTTCTGTGCCATTTGTCATTTTGTCTCCTTTTTCTTTGCTTTCTTCAATATTTTTCAGGCTCTCTCTCTGTCCAGATTTAATTCATTCTTACTATCCATTCTTTAATTTCCTTCATCTACCTGTGGCTTTTCATCTTTTCCTCACCCTTGTTCTCCCCATGCCCCTTCCTCTTATTCTCCAGTCTTTCTCTATTCCCCTTTTCCATCCAGCAGCTCTGCTTTCTCTCCCCATCCTTCCAGTGTCTCCCCTATTTCTTTCTGCATTCTTCCATCCAGCGTCTTCCCTCTTTCTCTCCCTATCCTTCCGTTTTCCCTCTCTCTCTCCCCATCCTTCCATCTGTTTTTTTCCCTCTCTCTCCCCATCCTTCCATCTGTTTTTCCCCCTCTCTCTCCCCATCCTTCCGTTTTCCCTCTCTCTTTCCCCATCCTTCCATCTGTTTTTCCCTCTTCCCCAATCCATCTGTGTTTTTCCCTCTCTCTCTCCATCCTTCCATCTGTGTTTTTCCCTCACTCCCCAATCCTTCCATCTGTGTTTTTCCCTCTCTCTCCCCATCCTTCCATCTGTTTTTCCCCTCTCTCCCCAATCCTTCCATCTGTTTTTCCCCTCTCTCCCCAATCCTTCCATCTGTTTTTCCCTCTCTCTCCCCATCCTTCTGAAACAGGTGAGAAATCAGGAGACGAAAGGCAAATTTTGGTTCCAAACAAGGCAACTTTATTGCTAGCAAGTGAACAGCACCGAGTAGTCTCGGGACACTGTGTGTCATAAATCATCTGACACTTACATTTATACTTCCCTACTGGGCCTGCGCATTTGGCCCCTTACACGTCACAACTGACATGCGCAGTAAACATTTGTAGTTCTTACAGTACAAAATTGTAGTCCCAGTACGTACACACGTCATAACACTGAAATGATACTGACAAGAAAAACGAAACTTAGCAGCTTATTCTTCACACACACACAATGCTCCTTTCTAGCACAGGAGATAAGGTTCGGCTCAGGAATGCAGGGGGGTGTCAGCACCCTCCAAGGTCGCCTATTCAGATGGCGTTGCTACGTGCAAGCTGGTGTTGTACAGGCCTTGCAACCTACTGTTACAAGCTATATGTCTAATAACCCTGCATTCCGTCTTTACATTAGTACTCAGCAAAGTTCTTTTGTTAGTAAACAGTAAAACTAGGTAAGGCCAGTGCAGTAATAAGTTGTGGCTTGGACAGCCACAAGCAGAGGTAGAGTGCATAAGTATAAGTAAAAACATGAGGTTGTTCTGTTGGTCAGTAGTATTCAGGTAGTACCGGCGTTCCACTCCTTCATTCCCCCCTTTTGATACTTGAACATCCATTCAGGTGGAGAGTATCACCTCCATGAACCCTGAAAAGGAAAGAGAGGACAAGGATAGTTAGCGAGGGAGGCAACAAGCGAGCCCTAAGCCCTTGCGCAGCCGTTGGTTGCTTCGCCGGGGTTGAGACGGAGGGCCCCTAGTGGAATCCCCCCCCCTTTGTAGCCGGTCTTTTGCTGGCACAAGGGTAATGGCCCATTAAGTGACTCAGGGGGTTCAAAGTGCACATCAGCCACAAGGTGCTTCGTCGTAAGCTTCATCAGACAGGGGAATGGGGGAGTACATCTGGAGAGCCATAAGTTGGGCAGCAGCACGGCGATCAGCGATGCTTTCCATGGTGGAGCGGAGACACCTGAAAACTAAGGGGAGAGACAAAGGTATTAATAGGCAGGACAGCAAGAACAGGCCACCCATGACGAGGAGGCCTTGCAGGCTCCCGGAGGTTGGGAGCCAGCTGGTGAGGGAGGAAGTCCAATCCCACGCACTGTTCCAGGTCTGGACGGGGACGTGGGCTAGTTTGACCATCCGGTCAGTTATTTCTCTGATGACATGGCTCTGGTCATCAATCTGTAAGCAGCAATTACTGAGGTTAAACTTGCCACACACCCCGCCCTCCTGGGCTAAGAGGTAGTCAAGAGCCAAGCGATTTTGGTAAACGGCGGTAATGAGCTTAGTGTTCTGTCGAGCTAGGATATTGAGGGCAAGGGCCGAATCGTTAGTAAGGATTTCGAGTACGGCCTGTAGGCGAATAATGCGATTCAGCATATAGATAGGGGTACGGTACCCGTATGTACCATCTTCAGCCCATGTGGCCGGTCCATAGTAATGAATGATGCGTTCAGGCGGCCACTCGTTGTCTTTCCAGTCTCCAATTTGGACTTTGGGCTTGACGTGTGGGAAAGACCGTTTGCGTCTGGCCGGGTTATCAGGCCCCTTTTCCACGTATAGGGGGATACCCAGGGTTTCGCCGACTCGCAGGGGCAGAAGGAAAAAACTAGGGCGGACAGTGCCCAAGAGACAGGTACCGTACCAGCGGGCCGGGAGCTGTTCGTAGGCCCTGCGCCCGCAGATATAGTAGTAGCCCTCCGGGGCTACCCACTTGAGGGAGGCATTACCTCCGTATGTCCATGTCGTGTTCAAGGTGGGTTCTGTCCAGATAGGCTCCGGGGCGGGCAGGTTATCTGTTTGCCACCAGGTCGTCCGGCTTCCATTATACTGAAGGACCCCTGTGCAAGCAGAATCTCCCACTGGTACAGAGTACCGCTTCGATGGCGCTCGACTAGCGCAGAGGGTACCTATTATATTTGTTCTCAGGGCCCATTCGTACGGCTTCGGCCGTTGGGGAAAGGTAATGTTAGTGGTGTTGAGTGCATCCCATGTTTGCTGTCGGATCTCTCTCGCTTCCCAGGGCCATTGTTCACCCATGTCGGTTCCTCCACAGACGAAACAGTTGGCAATTCCGAGGGAGAGGGCGATGTTTTCAGCCAAGTTGAGGAACATATTCCGGGCTTCTGGGGAAATGGGGAATTTAGTCTCGGTCTGCTCAGCACGAGCAATTTCATCAAATACGTCTTGGTAGCCGACAACAGTAGTCTGGTAGTGCGTAGGAGGCTTCGTTTCGAGACTCTGATATATGGTAATATATGTCAACGGATCCATTCCTCCGCCGTCAATGCCGAGGCCCCACGTCCCTCTCCAGGGCATGTCGTGTCCTCGGATGGGCCAGTCTAGGGACACATAGTTACCAGAACCTCGACGAAACTCGCCCAGGCCGGCGCATCCGGCATATCCTCCTCCCGTATAAGCACATACTCGGTCCCAGCCCGAGGCTCGAGTGTCGCCGGCGCATGGGAGCCAAACCCACGGGGAGCAGCATCTCATGTCTGGACTGAAGGGGCAGACATACTTGTGGTCGTTAACGTATGCCTCCCGCCAACTCTGGCTGCCACACTTGCGAGACCAAGGGTGTTTGTCCATGGCGGCACAGACGTCGAAGGTTAGGGTTGCTACAGTTTGGATGCCACCGACAAGGATGCGAGTGGAATTGATGTAATACAGAATGCCATCTCCCTCGACTCCCGGAGGTCCGGTCACATACGCAGGGAGTCCTACGCTGAGGGTGACATTGTAGTATCTTGGTTTGGTAGGGCTGTGGCAGATAGTGAGATTTCCTTGGAGGCATCTGTGGAACTGTTGGAGACCATTCGGAGTGATGAGGGCACAAGTCGGGAGAAGCTGGCAATCGCCTTCCGGGGGCTGCGTCTGGTGAATGAGGGTAGTGACTAGGTGATATCCTCCCTCTATACGGTGGCGCACGAGGCGCAAACATTCAGTGCAATTCAGGCTCAGAGTGGCAGGATAGCTCGGAACTGCACACAGGAGAAGGAAGATGGTCAGCATTATATATGTGGTGGAAGGTATCCAAGCTTTTGCAGCAAGAAGATAATGAGGCCCACGATGAAGGCAGCAATAAACAGAGAGCCAAAGACGCAGTGGGTCCAGAAGCTGGGTTCCTGTTGCTGGGCAGGCATGAATCTGATGGTTCACGTATTTCTTAGAGTCAGCCGTAATGGAGCGTCAGGATGTAGGTGCGCACGCCAACGCTTCAGGGTGCTGCTAGTGGGAGCAGCAGGTTTCAGTCGGGTCCAATGTATCCACACTGGGCTTCCTGCAATTTTAACAGCGGTTGAGGTCGTTAGGAGAACAAGGGAGGGCCCCTTCCATTTGGGCTTTAGGCAGTCAGATTCATCCCACTCTTTTACCCAGACCTCGTCTCCCACCCTGAACCTGTGCGTAGGACTGGTGAGGACCAAGGGAGCTACTCTTTCAGTGTACTGCTGGATGTCTTGCACTACCTGGTGTAAGGCTCTCATCTGTTTCACTAAGGAACTCTCACCCTGTATCTGCAAGGAGTCGGGAAAGGAGGGTAGTGGTGGTGGCCTAGCATACATCATCTCGTAAGGAGTAAGGCCGGTAGCCTTGGGGGTACACCTAAGATGCAGCAAGGCCAGTGGAAGTAGGTCGGGCCATTTGGCTTTTGCCTCTTGGCATAGCTTGGCTAGCTGGTTCTTCAGGGATCGGTTAGCCCTCTCCACTACTCCACTGCTTTGGGGTCTCCAGGCACAATGCAACTTCCAATCGAGGCCCAGTCTGGTACTGAGCTGTTGTGTTACTTCGCTAGCGAAGGCGGGACCGTTGTCAGAGTTTATTTGCTTGGGGAGACCATATCTGGGTAGGATTTGATGAAGCAGTAGGGAGGTAACTTCTTTAGCCATTTCCGTTCTAGTGGGCTGGGCTTCAATCCATCCGGTGTAGGTACACACGGCGACGAGGATAGCTTTGTAGCCGCGCACCGGAGGCATGTGTGTGAAGTCAATCTGGCACACGTGGAAAGGGCTGGTGCCTCGGAGAACATGTCCTGGCATAGGGCCGGGCCCCGTTCGAGGGTTGTTCCGGGCACAAGTCGCGCATCGGCTGGAAGCGTTTTTGGTCCACAGGGATAGTTTGTTGATGTAGTAGGTCTTCTCAAGTAAGCGCCCCAGGGCGTCCCTTCCCAGGTGGGTGCGGTCGTGAGCCTCCTTGGCCACCGTCCAGGCCAAGGCTTCGGGTATCCATATGCGCCCATCCTGTAGTATCCACCAGCCATTGCGTGACTGTAGACCCTCTTGTTGGGCCCATTCCGTTTCTTGGGGGGTGTAGATAGGGGTCTCCGTAGGGAGCTGGACGACGAGTACGGGGTCAGAAGGGTGAGAGGAGTAGGGGAGCTGACTTGCCCTTTTTGCAGCGTCGTCTGCCCGCTGATTTCCCCGGGCGATAGGGTCCGTTCTTCCAGTGTGGGCCCTACAGTGCATCACAGCCACCTTCTTCGGCTTCCATACTGACTCGAGTAATTGGCAGATCTCAGCGGCATTTGCAAGTCCTTTCCCCTCAGCTGTCAGAAATCCCCTCTCCTTGTACAAGGCTCCGTGCACCTGGAGGGTGAGGAAAGCGTATTTGGAGTCGGTGTAAATGTTGACAACTTTTCCTTCAGCCCACAGGAGGGCTCTGGTGAGGGCGATCAGCTCCGCTTTCTGGGCTGATGTTCCGGGTGTCAGAGCCATAGCCTCGATCACATGGTCCTCAGACACCACTGCATAGCCAGCTCTTCGAATTCCCTCTATCACCTGGCTGCTTCCATCGGTAAAAAGGGTGATGCCCCCTTGCCAGGGTTGGTCCTTCAGGTCAGGTCTGCTCGAGTGCACAGTGGCCATTACCTCTTCACAGTCGTGGAGTGGTGGTTCAGGGGCCGGAAGGAGGGTGGCAGGATTGAGGTTGGTCGTGTCCAGGATCCGCACCTCCGGATTTTCGCACAGGAGGGCTTGGTATTTGACCAATCGGGAGTTGGTCATCCATCTGGGTCCGTGGCTCTCGAGTAGGCCGCGGATGGTGTGGGGCGTAGTCACAAAAAGTGTTTGGCCAAACGTGAGTTTATTGGCCTCGTGTATCAACAGACAGGCCGCCGCAATGCTTCGTAGGCAGCCCGGCCATCCTCGTGCCACATTGTCCATACTCTTGGAGAGGTATGCCACAGGGCGTTGCCAGGTGCCGACCAGTTGGGTAAGGACCCCAAGTGCCAATCCCTTCTTTTCGTCGATGAACAAGTGGAACGGCTTAGTCACATCTGGCAGTCCGAGCGCAGGTGGGGCCACAAGGGCCTCCTTGAGGTCCTGAAGGGCTTTCAGTTCGTGTTTCTCCCACTGGAGATTTTGGCCCTCGAGTTCAGGTCCTTTTAGCTTGGCATACAGATCATGGGTCAGGACAGCGAAATTGATGATCCATATCCGGCAATATCCAGCGGCTCCGAGGAGTGCCCGTAATTCCTTCTTATTGGCAGGAGTGGGTTGGTCGCGGATAGCTTGGGTTCGGGGGGTACCGAGCCTGCGGGTTCCTTCTCGGAGGCGAAACCCCAGATACTCGACTTCGATCTCGCATATCTGTGCCTTCTTGCGACTGGCCCGGTACCCCTGGGCTTCCAGGGTCTTCAAGAGGTAAAGGGTAGCTTCTGCACAGTCCGTGTACGTTTCACGGGCCACCAACAGGTCATCCACGTATTGGACGACCGGCCCATATTCGTCCTGATACGTCTTCAGGTCCTGGGCGAGTTGGTCGCCGAAGAGGGTGGGGGAGTTCTTAAACCCCTGAGGAAGCCGGGTCCATGTATATTGCTGTTTGGTTCCCGTCTGTAAGTCTTCCCACGTGAAGGCAAACAATTTCTGGCTGTCGGCGGCGAGGGGGATGGAGAAGAAGGCGTCCTTCAGATCAATGACACTGTACCACTTGGTCTGGGATGGCACTTGGGCTAAAATGGAGTAGGGGTTTGGTACGAGGGCAACTATGTCGGCTACCTGGTTGTTGACTTTTCTCAGGTCCTGGACGGGTCTGTATTCTGATGTTCCTGGCTTCTTGACGGGCAACAATGGGGTGTTCCACGCGGATCTAGTCGGTTTAAGGACCCCTTGTTGAAGGAGTTTCTGTAGGTGAATTTGCATACTATGCCGGGCCGCATAGGGGATATGGTATTGTCCTTGGGTGACAACTTGAGCGTTCGGTTTGAGCTCAATCCAGATAGGGATAGCGTTAACGGCCAGTCCTCCGGGGTTCACTTCTGCCCATACATCAGGCACTTCATCCATTATGGCTCGTCTCTGCTGGGCAAAAGAGGTATTCTGGTCGTAACGGCAGCTGCCAGGCCCTACAGTTGGGGGAGCGTGTAGTCTCCATTCTTCTCTTACTGGGCAGATGAGTGTCACTGGCCGATCTTCAAAGCGAGCTTCCACCTCACCCGTGGTCTTG
Source organism: Microcaecilia unicolor (assembly GCF_901765095.1). NCBI lineage: Eukaryota > Metazoa > Chordata > Amphibia > Gymnophiona > Siphonopidae > Microcaecilia > Microcaecilia unicolor. The sequence goes on along the minus strand of NC_044037.1, from coordinate 78,191,658 downwards.
AACTTCAAGGTGGCCTGGAGCTTACAGAGTAGGTCTCGACCAATTAAGGGGACTGGGCATCCAGGGATGTGTATGAACTGATGGGACACCATCGTCCCTCCGATCTGGACTTGGCGCTCTTTGAGGAGGGGGGCCGCAAGGGATTTCCCGGAGGCTCCCACAATTACATAAGTACATAAGTAGTGCCATACTGGGAAAGACCAAAGGTCCATCTAGCCCAGCATCCTGTCACCGACAGTGGCCAATCCAGGTCAAGGGCACCTGGCACGCTCCCCAAACGTAAAAACATTCCAGACAAGTTATACCTAAAAATGAGGAATTTTTCCAGTCCATTTAATAGCGGTCTATGGACTTGTCCTTTAGGAATCTATCTAACCCCTTTTTAAACTCCGTCAAGCTAACCGCCCGTACCACGTTCTCCGGCAACGAATTCCAGAGTCTAATTACACGTTGGGTGAAGAAAAATTTTCTCCGATTCGTTTTAAATTTACCACACTGTAGCTTCAACTCATGCCCTCTAGTCCTAGTATTTTTGGATAGCGTGAACAGTCGCTTCACATCCACCCGATCCATTCCACTCATTATTTTATACACTTCTATCATATCTCCCCTCAGCCGTCTCTTCTCCAAGCTGAAAAGCCCTAGCCTTCTCAGCCTCTCTTCATAGGAAAGTCGTCCCATCCCCACTATCATTTTCGTCGCCCTTCGCTGTACCTTTTCCAATTCTACTATATCTTTTTTGAGATACGGAGACCAGTACTGAACACAATACTCCAGGTGCGGTCGCACCATGGAGCGATACAACGGCATTATAACATCCGCACACCTGGACTCCATACCCTTCTTAATAACACCCAACATTCTATTCGCTTTCCTAGCCGCAGCAGCACACTGAGCAGAAGGTTTCAGCGTATCATCGACGACGACACCCAGATCCCTTTCTTGATCCGTAACTCCTAACGCGGAACCTTGCAAGACGTAGCTATAATTCGGGTTCCTCTTACCCACATGCATCACTTTGCACTTGTCAACATTGAACTTCATCTGCCACTTGCACGCCCATTCTCCCAGTCTCGCAAGGTCCTCCTGTAATCGTTCACATTCCTCCTGCGACTTGACGACCCTGAATAATTTTGTGTCATCGGCGAATTTAATTACCTCACTAGTTATTCCCATCTCTAGGTCATTTATAAATACATTAAAAAGCAACGGGCCCAGCACAGACCCCTGCGGGACCCCACTAACTACCCTCCTCCACTGAGAATACTGGCCACGCAATCCTACTCTCTGCTTCCTATCTTTCAACCAGTTCTTAATCCATAATAATACCCTACCTCCGATTCCATGACTCTGCAATTTCTTCAGGAGTCTTTCGTGCGGCACTTTGTCAAACGCCTTCTGAAAATCCAGATATACAATATCAACCGGCTCCCCATTGTCCACATGTTTGCTTACCCCCTCAAAAAAATGCATTAGATTGGTGAGGCAAGACTTCCCTTCACTAAATCCGTGCTGACTTTGTCTCATCAGTCCATGTTTTTGTATATGCTCTGCAATTTTATTCTTAATAATAGCCTCCACCATCTTGCCCGGCACCGACGTCAGACTCACCGGTCTATAATTTCCCGGATCTCCTCTGGAACCTTTCTTAAAAATCGGAGTAACATTGGCTACCCTCCAGTCTTCCGGTATTACACTCGATTTTAGGGACAGATTGCATATTTCTAACAGTAGCTCCGCAAGTTCATTTTTTAGTTCTATTAATACTCTGGGATGAATACCATCAGGTCCCGGTGATTTACTACTCTTCAGCTTGCTGAACTGACCCATTACATCCTCCAAGGTTACAGAGAATTTGTTTAGTTTCTCCGACTCCCCCGCTTCAAATATTCTTTCCGGCACCGGTGTCCCCCCCAAATCCTCCTCGGTGAAGACCGAAGCAAAGAATTCATTTAATTTCTCCGCTACGGCTTTGTCCTCCTTGATCGCCCCTTTAACACCATTTTCGTCCAGCGGCCCAACCGACTCTTTGGCCGGTTTCCTGCTTTTAATGTATCTAAAAAAGTTTTTACTATGTATTTTTGCTTCCAACGCTAATTTCTTCTCAAAGTCCTTTTTTGCCCTCCTTATCTCCGCTTTGCATTTGGCTTGGCATTCCTTATGATCTATCCTGTTACTTTCAGTTGGTTCTCTTCTCCACTTTCTGAAGGATTGTTTTTTGGCTCTAATGATTTCCTTTATCTTACTGTTTAGCCACGCCGGCTGACGTTTAGTCTTTTTTCCCTTTTTTCTAATACGTGGAATATATTTGTCCTGAACCTCCAGGATGGTGTTTTTAAACAGCATCCACGCCTGATGCAAGTTTTTTACTCTGCGAGCTGCTCCTTTCAGTCTTTTTTTCACCATTTTTCTCATTTTGTCGTAATCACCTTTTCTATAGTTAAACGCTAGCGTACTTGATTTCCTAGTTTCACTTCCTTCAATGCCAATATCAAAACCGATCATATTATGATCACTGTTATCAAGCGGCCCTCGTATCGTTACCCCCTGCACTAGATCATGAGCACCACTAAGGACTAAGTCTAGTATTTTTCCTTCTCTTGTCGGCTCCTGAACTAGCTGTTCCATGAAGCTGTCCTTGATTTCATCAAGAAATCTTATGTCCCTTGCGTGTACAGATGTTACATTACCCCAGTCTATATGCGGGTAATTGAAATCCCCCATTATTATTGTGTTGCCCAGTTTGTTTGCGTCCCTGATTTCCTTTAACATTTCCGCATCCGTCTGTTCGTCCTGGCCAGGCGGACGGTAGTACACTCCTATCACTATCCTTTTCCCCTTTGCACATGGAATTTCAATCCACAGTGATTCCAAGGAGTGTTTTGCTTCCTGCAGAATTTTCAATCTATTTGATTCAAGGCTCTCGTTAATATACAATGCTACCCCTCCACCAATCCGATTCACCCTATCACTACGATATAATTTGTACCCCGGTATGACAGTGTCCCACTGGTTATCCTCCTTCCACCAGGTCTCAGAGATGCCTATTATATCTAATTTTTCATTTAGTGCAATATATTCTAACTCCCCCATCTTATTTCTTAGGCTCCTGGCATTCGCATATAGACATTTCAAACTATGTTTGTTGTTCCTAAGTACATCATGCTTAGTACTTGACAGTATTAATTGGCAATCTTTTGTCTGATTTTTATTGTTATTTAAAGATACCCGATCTACTACAATCTCTTTTGCAACCTCACTATCAGGATACTCTATCTTCCCTGGTATAGTTTCTTTCGTGGCTGGGGCTATGGCGGTGGTGATAACAGATCGCTGGGCCCCCGTGTCTAGTAAGGCCTTCATAGATTCTGTCCCCACCCGAATTTCCACCAGAGGGTCAGTGGGGACTCTGCCCTCCCGGTTTCTTCATGCTGTGCTGTCTCGGGTAGCGTCCACAGCCATCTGCCATTCCCTCCGGTCATCCCGTCCTCTCTCTCTTCGGCCCCTTCCCCGGCCTCGCCTGGGGGCCCCCGTACGGTCGCCGGTCTCCTCCTCTCTCTGCCGGTCCCATGATTCCTCTTCTCTCGGGCTGTCCCGTATCTCCTCCGGACAATCAGCCCACCAGTGTCCTTCTTGTCGGCAATTTGCACACTGGTTACGCCCTATGGGGGACCGCGTTCCTCTTGTTCTCCTGCCCCTCCCCTTTGGTCTAGACCTCATTCGTTCTTCCAGCACCGTGGCCAACACATCTGCCTTCTCCCGCATCCGTCTGGTCGATTCCTTCCGGGCCTCCACCTTCTCCTCCTGGTCGCGATATCCGAATACGCGATCAGCTATAGCTTTCAGTTGGCTGAGGCTCATCCCTTCGAACCCCTCCGTTCTCTGTAGCTTTCTTCGTATATCCGGTGCTGACTGGCTAACAAAACTCATAACCACGGTTGGGAGGTTCTTAGGGTCTTCGGGATTTATCGGGCTGTGCCTCCTGAATGCTTCCATAAGTCGTTCAAGGAAGTCCCCTGGACTCTCGTCCTTTTGTTGGACCACACTGTGGATCTTCCCCATGTTGGTAACCTTCTGCTTTCCCTTCCTTAAAGCGGCCAGGTACGCCTGCTGGTATCGGCGGATAAAGGTTTGGCCTTCAGCGGTTCGGTAGTCCCACGTAGGGGCAGCGATGGGCGCCTCCGTTTCTATTAGGTTCTGTAAGTTGGCATGGGCCGGATTAGTATCCCGGATGGCTTGCTCCATATTTTGTTGTAAAAGGCGGCGTTCTTCAGTGGTCAGGATGTGGGCGCTCAACTGCCTAAGGTCTGCCCAAGTCGGATTATAACTGTATATAATGCCTTCCACCAGCTCTATCAACTGCTCGGGTTTCTGGTCGTAGGACGGCCCATGGAATTTCCAGTTATACAAATCGGCACTTGAGAAGGGAACGTGGCTATAAACTGTTGATTCAATGGGCTGGCCCCCCCCTTCCGCCGGGTTAGGGGTATAGGTGGTGGACTGTCGAACTGGGAATAAGTGGGAGGTTCCCCCTTTTCGGCTGGGCGGGAGGGCCTGATGCGGACTCGATTGGGGGAACCGAGTAATGTTCTTCACAACCCGTTTACTCTTCCGTGTGGTTGCGAGGCCAGGTGACTCGGGTGAGGCTGGTTGGGACGTCTCCCCGGCATCTGACTCTGACCCGGAAGTCTCGGCGTCAGCGGGGCCTTCTGCTAGGCCCGTAAGGTCAGGGTATATAGGGGCATATGGCGGCGGCGCAATGTCGTCTTCGTATGCGTCCGCCGTAGCAAGTATCGGGGCTTTTGGAGGCTTCTTCTCGGGCGAACCCTGAACTTTCCCTGCGGTTTTCTTTGGGGGTTTCTTTCTAGAAAGTGTGTTGGTAGTACTGGGCGTGGTTCCTACCTTGACTCTGGTAGCAGGGGGCGTGGTCTCAGTGGCTTCAGTGCTAGGGGCGGTAGGCCGTATGGGGGCGGTCCCTGCGGCCTTCGGGACGGCAGCGGTTGCCGAGCTTTGGAGAGCGAAGGCATGGGTCGGCAGGGTTCTAAGTTTGGTTTTCCGGCCTTTTCTCTGCTTTACCAACATGAGGGCGGCCTTTTCTACCTTCCGTTGGGCCCAAGCCGGCGGATCCCGGACTACATCCAACCACGCTTCTATATATGGAATGTCCTCGGGACAGCCTGGGTTCCCCTCAATTATAACAATATTCATGACCGCCGCCACTTTTGCATACTCGAATGACCCTTCCGGGGGCCATCCAGCAATTCCTAGCCCCGGCCACATAAATTGACATCTCTGTATCATCCCGGCCCTGCTACATTTATCTAGGTCGAACACTTCGCTAAAGTGTTCCGTCATTAAATCTAACGGTGAAGACCCACCCCCGCCCATCCTAACCTGAGTGCCAAAGGACAGGTGACGGACAAAGGGGGAAAAGGGCGGTGGAGGAGTAAGGGGTCTCGTTCCACCAGACACAGAAGGGTCAACACTCGGCCTGACCAGGACGCGGTCGCCCGGCCTGGAACTGCAAGCCCATTCACACACTTTCATACGCCACAAGAAACCCTCCCGTTCGCCGCTCGGTTTCGTCGTCGGAGCCTAGTGAGTTTCGGGACCTAGTCGGATACCAATAGTCCGTATTAGTCACTGGCTAAAAGAGGGTGATCACGCCTCTTCTTCGGTCCTTACTGGGCCGGTCACTACGTAGAGTATACTCGCCTGTCCGCCGGGGTCGCAGGCTGCGCCGTCGTACGCTTCTCTCTGAAATGGAAAAAGGTGCCTTGTCGGAACCACACAGCCCCCTCTACAGTCAGGCGGAGTGGATCGGCCCTCCTCCGGGAGATGGACGCTGAAATCAGCGGTGGCCACTCACCACCTTCTCAGGTGGGGGTCGATGACCCTACCCGACCGCAGTGGGGGAGGGGAAGAATATAATCCGATTCCCCTTTCTACTTCTGTCCCATCTGGGTCGCCAATGAAACAGGTGAGAAATCAGGAGACGAAAGGCAAATTTTGGTTCCAAACAAGGCAACTTTATTGCTAGCAAGTGAACAGCACCGAGTAGTCTCGGGACACTGTGTGTCATAAATCATCTGACACTTACATTTATACTTCCCTACTGGGCCTGCGCATTTGGCCCCTTACACGTCACAACTGACATGCGCAGTAAACATTTGTAGTTCTTACAGTACAAAATTGTAGTCCCAGTACGTACACACGTCATAACACTGAAATGATACTGGCAAGAAAAACGAAACTTAGCAGCTTATTCTTCACACACACACAATGCTCCTTTCTAGCACAGGAGATAAGGTTCGGCTCAGGAATGCAGGGGGGTGTCAGCACCCTCCAAGGTCGCCTATTCAGATGGCGTTGCTACGTGCAAGCTGGTGTTGTACAGGCCTTGCAACCTACTGTTACAAGCTATATGTCTAATAACCCTGCATTCCGTCTTTACATTAGTACTCAGCAAAGTTCTTTTGTTAGTAAACAGTAAAACTAGGTAAGGCCAGTGCAGTAATAAGTTGTGGCTTGGACAGCCACAAGCAGAGGTAGAGTGCATAAGTATAAGTAAAAACATGAGGTTGTTCTGTTGGTCAGTAGTATTCAGGTAGTACCGGCGTTCCACTCCTTCACTTCCATATGTTTTTCCTTCTCTCTCCCCATCCTTCCATCTGTTTTCCCTTCTCTCTCCCCAATCCTTCCCTCTGTTGTTTTCCCTCTTTCTCTCTCCCCAATCCTTCCCTCTGTTGGTTTCCCTCTTTCTCTCTCTCCCCAATCCTTCCCTCTTTCTCTCTCTCCCCAATCCTTCCCTATTTCTCTCTCTCCCCAATCCTTCCCTCTGTTGGTTTCCCTCTCTCTCTCTCCCTCTCCCCAATCCTTCCCTCTGTTGTTTTCCCTCTTTCTCTCTCCCGAATCCTTCCCTCTGTTGTTTTCCCTCTTTCTCTCTCTCCCCAATCCTTCCCTCTGTTGTTTTCCCCTCTTTCTCTCTCTCCCCAATCCTTCCCTCTGTTGGTTTCCCTCTCTCTCTCTCTCTCTCCCCAATCCTTCCCTCTGTTGTTTTCCCTCTTTCTCTCTCCCGAATCCTTCCCTCTGTTGTTTTCCCTCTTTCTCTCTCTCCCCAATCCTTCCCTCTGTTGTTTTCCCTCTTTCTCTCTCTCCCCCCAATCCTTCCCTCTGTTGGTTTCCCTCTTTCTCTCTCTCCCCAATCCTTCCCTCTGTTGGTTTCCCTCTCTCTCTCTCTCTCTCTCTCTCTCTCTCTCTCTCTCTCTCTCCCCAATCCTTCCCTCTGTTGTTTTCCCTCTTTCTCTCTCCCGAATCCTTCCCTCTGTTGTTTTCCCTCTTTCTCTCTCTCCCCAATCCTTCCCTCTGTTGTTTTCCCTCTTTCTCTCTCTCCCCAATCCTTCCCTCTGTTGGTTTCCCTCTTTCTCTCTCTCCCCAATCCTTCCCTCTGTTGGATTCCCTCTCCCTGCCAAGTTTGGCGCGAACGGCGCGAAGTCGCGACGCACGCGGCACCAGCCCCTATTTCCGGCCGCTGCTGCTTCTCCTGTTGAGCAGCAGCGGCCGCTACACAAAGAAAAAGAAGATTTTTTAAAAAAAACTTCAAACCTGGCTGAAACGCGGCACCCCGGCACTGTAGACAGCCATTAGGCATTGGCTGTTGCCCCGCAGCCGCTCCTCCTCTTGACTCTACGTCACTGCGCTCCTCCGGGGTCTTCCTCCAGGGGCAGTGACGTAGAGGCAAGAGGAGGAGCGGCTGCGGGGCAACAGCCAATGCCTAATGGCTGTCTACAGTGCCGGGGTGCCGCGTTTCAGCCAGGTTTGAAGTTTTTTTTTTTAATCTTCTTTTTCTTTGTGTAGCGGCCGCTGCTGCTCAACAGGAGAAGCAGCAGCGGCCGGAAATGGGGGCTGGCACTGCGTGCGGGACATGGACTCACGGGGGGGGGGGGGGGGGGGAGGGGGGAGAAAAAAAAAAGGTGCCGGTACCGGCACAAAAAAAGCACTGCACATAGGAAGCATGGCAGGGGACGGAGTGAGGGACAGACACACAGACAGTAACACATATTTATTTATTGGGATTTTGTAATCGCAAGGGAAGGCTACAGATGGGCAGGGCTTTCAAAAGAGCAACACAGAATCGGTGGGTGCCTGGAGGGGGGTGGTAGGGGAGAGAGGTGAATCACTGGGTGGCTACAGGGGGGGAAGGGGACAGAGGACAATCGCTGGGTGGCTGCAGGGGGCGGGGGAGACAGGATATCGCACAGTGGCTGGACGGGGCCAGGGGACAGAGCACACTCGCTGGGTGGCTAGAGAGGGGGGCAGGGGACAGAGGACAATTGGTGAGTGGCTGGAGAGGGGGGAAGGGGAGACAGGAGAATCGCTGGGTGGCTGGAGGGGCAGCAGGGAAGAAAGGAGAATCGCTGGGTTTCTGGAGGGGGCCAGGGGCCACAGAAGCATTGCTGGGTGGATATAGGGCGGCAGGGGACAGAGCAGAATTGCTGGGTGCCTGCAGGACGAGCAGCGGAGAGAGAAGAATCGCTGAGTGCCTGGATGGGGGGGGGGGGGGGCCAGGGGACACAGGAGACAGTCTCACTCTCTCCCTATCACACACACACACACTCTCGCACATTCACTCTCTCTCTCTCTCTCACACACACAGTCACTGTCAAACACACATTGTCAAACATACACACTCCAAGGACAACCTTGCTAGTGCCCGTTTCCTTTCTATCCGAAATGGGCCTTTTTTTTACTAGTTCTTCTATAAAACAGATGATAAATATATTATAAAAAAACGTGATAATAAGAAACAGTTCCAAAAGTTGCTATATCCTCCGTGAGCTGATTCAGAGATATGAAACACTTAGAGCTGTTAATACTGACATAACAGTACACATGTTTTGTAGCTGCAGATAAAATAACTTACTCCTTAATCACTTATACAATCAGTGCCGAACACAGAAAACATGAGAGCTTTTTGAATGGAGGTGGTGGAAATGAAATGAAAACGGTAACGGAATTCAAACATGCGTGGGATAAACATAAAGAAATCCTGTTCAGAAGGAATGGATCTTAAGGAGCTTAGCCGAGATTGGGTGGCAGAGCCGGTGGCAGGAGGCGAGGATGGTACTGGGCAGACTTATAAGGTCTGTGCCAGAGCCGGTGGTGGGAGGCGGGACTGGTGGTTGGGAGGCGGGGATAGTGCTGGGCAGACTTATACAGTCTGTGCCCAGAAAAGGACAGGTACAAATCAAGTTAAGGTATACACAAAAAGTAGCACATATGAGTTTATCTTGTTGGGCAGACTGGATGGACCGTGCAGGTCTTTTTCTGCCGTCATCTACTATGTTACCACGTTACTATGTTTTGAAGGAACTCACAGTGGCGACAATGTTAAAATAACTGATAAAACAGGACTTAAAACTTGGGCTAAAATAATGTCAAATGTCAAATACCTTAATACAAAACGTAAATAAAATAAAATGCATTAACTGTTTCCCTTGGGAACAGGCTGTGGAAATGATGTCATAGAGAGAGAACAAAAATGATATATCAAACTAATTTTAACAAAAATATCAAGGTACAATGTTTAAGAAAAAAGGTAACTCAGGAAAACACATGAAAATGTAAGTTTTTTAGAGTTAAAGCCATGTCATGCTACAAGAACTTTAATAAAAAGAGAAAAAGTGTGCTAACTGCTCCTCATAAAACATATAAGCGCTAAAATCTCATCATATTCCTAAAACATTGAGTTAAAGCAATGCACTACCTATGTGGGTCTTTTACTAAAGATTAGCTCGAGTTATCTGCAGCAGGGCCCATTTTATTCCTAGGGGCCCTGCTGCAGATAACTTGAGCTAATCTTTAGTAAAAGACCCCCTATATCACTTAAAAACCAGAATCTTAAAAATGGTGTCATAGCCAACAAAAATGTGGAATGACAACCCAACCATATCCCAAACTGGCAACTCAGTTAAAAGACAAAAGTAAAAAAAAAAGCATCAAAGGACAGCTGCAACCTTGATGCTATAGAATGCTGTTGGTCTGAGAATGCCAAAAACAAAATCATCAAAGTGGATACAAAATCAACCTCTGTATCATGGCTAATAGAGCATAAGGTACTTAACAAATTTAAACGGGAATTATTTTCACGGAGGTGCAGCATGGCTAAGTGCTCCGCAGGAACATTCCACTGCAAAAACGCCAATGTGAGAAAAAACCCGCCATAAAAACCGGCAAAACATAAATATGCAAGAGGCTGATGTAACACATTTCAAACAGAGATTGTATAACATGTAAAACATTAAAGCACCTGTTTGTGACAATAGTATTCAAGTTATAAAGAAATGGGAAAGATAAAACAAATAAAAAAGGAAATAATAAAAAAGAGTCATTCATGAATATGTATAAGTGATGCCATAACTGAAAAAAGAGGTAGGATAAGTTGTCAAAGAAAAATAGGGCAGGACAGGTACTCAAAGAAAAATATGTAAAACAAAATGGATTATTGATCAGATGCTGTTAGTGATATATTGAAAAAGCGTGAAAAAGATGCTACTTAAAAGTCAGAGCAACAAAAAACATGCACTAATAAAAATATGCAGCATGATAATATGATAACTGGAAATATTATCTCTGGTAAGATATGTAATAGGTTGGCTGCCAAAAACAATATATATACACATTTGAGAAGAAACTACTGTGTAAAAACAATGAAAAGTAAAATCACATTAATATAATGTGCATTGGTAAGCGATATAAAAAATAAAAATAAAAAATATAAATACAGCTTTATAATAGAATGAGCTGGAAAAATAGGTCTGAAACAAAAAAATGATGATGTGTAAAAATTGGCGACTTAATGATTAGGTGATTATCTAGCTTATTTTCGAAAGAGAAGGGCGCCCATCTTCCGACACAAATCAGGAGATGGGCGTCCTTCTCGCAAGGCCGCCCAAATCGGCATAATTGAAAGCCAATTTTTTGACACCCTCGACAGCTTTCCGTTGCGGGGACGATCAAAGTTCACGGGGGCGTATCGGCAGGGTAGTGAAGGCGGGACTGGGGCAGGACTGGGGCGTGATTCAGAGATGGGTGTCCTTGGCCGATAATGGAAAAAAAAAGGGCGTCCCTGACGAGCACTTGGCCGACTTTACTTGGTCCATTTTTTCTTGCGACCAAGCCGTGAAAAGATGCCCGAACTGAGCAGATGACCACCGGATGGAATCGGGGATGACCTCCCCTTACTGCCCCAGTGGTCACTAACCCCCTCCCACCATAAAAAACAGGTTAAAAATACTTTTTTGCCAGCCTCTAGGCCAGCCTCAAAAGCCATACTCAGGTCCATTGCAGCAGTATACAGGTCCCTGGAGCAGTTGAAGTGGGTGCAGTGTACTTCAGGCAGGTGGACCTGGGGGGGGGGGGGGGGTTGGGGGGCTCAGCACACAAGGTAAGGGAGCTATGCACCTGGGAGCAATTTGTGAAGTTCACTGCAGTGCCCCCTAGGGGGCCCGGTTGGTGTCCTGGCATGTCAGAGGGAACAGTGCACTACAAATGCTGGCTCCTCCCATGACCAAAGGGCTTGGATTTGGCCGTTTTTGAGATGGACATCTTTGGTTTCCATTATCGGCGAAAACCAAGGTCGGCCATCTCTAAGGGCAACCATCTCTAAGGTCGACCTAAATGTCAAGATTTGGCTGTCCCCGACCATATTATCGAAACGAAAGATGGACGCCCATCTTGTTTCGATAATATGGGTTTCCCCGCCCCTTCATGGCACCATCCTTAGAGATGGGCGCCCGTAGAGACGGGCACCCCCGTTCGATTATGCCCCTTTATGCCATGTGAAATCAGAAGAAACCAATGTGGCATCCACAAATAAGTTACATTATAATAGTGTTCAAAATAAAACTAAAACAAATGCTAAAACAAACAAAGAAAAATCTAAACATGTGAGATGATGACATGTACCATTGTGAGACGGATGAACACATGGTGCAAATATAATACTAACTGTATTATATAAAATAATAGTACTAAAAATTAAAAGAAATCTTGTATGTTGGATGACCATTTGATTACAAAAAATGTACCAACTTAACTATTAGGACCATGTGGAATAACTGTACACAATTCATAAATGAGTCTTTGTTCCAATCTTAAGAGTGCAAGCAGGGCCGTGCCAACACGGTAAGCGAGGTAAGCATGGCAGGGGGGCGCTTCCCTCTGGGGGGGCGCTGCCGCACCATGCTCACCTCGCTCGCCCTCCCGCTCCCATTGTTCAACTTCCCGCCCACTTCTCTCCCCCCAACATCCCTTTTCTTTTTTTTCTTTTTAAATTTACCTCCGTGGCGGTCCAGCAGCGTAGCGTCAGTGAAGGAGGCGGCGCTCCCGACGTCTCTAGCCTTCCCTTCGCTGTGTTCCGCCTTCTTCTGACGTCATTTCCTTGACATCAGAAGAAGGCGGAACACAGCGAAGGGAAGGCTAGAGACGTCGGGAGCGCCGCCTCCTTCACTGACGCTGCGCTACTGGACCGCCACGGAGGTAAATTTAAAAAGAAAAAAAAGAAAAGGGATGTTGGGGGGGGAGAGAAGAGGGCGGGCAGTTGAACAATGGGAGCAGGAGGGCAGGTGAGAGACGAGAGCATGGATGCGAAGGGGGAGGGAAGAAGAGGGCGGGCCAGGCCAGGCCAACTGGGACATGATGGGACATGGGAGCGAGAGGAGAGAGAGGAGCACGGATGTGAGGGGGGGTCATGGAAGGGAGAGAGGGGAATTGCTGGATAGGGATTAATGGAGGGTGACAGAGGAGCATGAATGGGAAGGGCAGGGCTCAGGGAGCGAGGGGAATTGCTGGAAAAGGATGAATGGAGGGGGCAGGGGACAGAGGAGCACGGATGGGCATGGATTGGGAGGGCAGGGCTCAGGGAGAGAGGGGAATTGCTGGAAAGGGATGAATGGAGGGGCAGGGAACAGAGGAGCATGGATGGCCATGGATTGGGAGGGCAGGGCTCAGGAAGAGAGGGGAATTGCTGGATAGGGATGAATGGAGGGGACAGATGGGCATGGATGGATATGGATTGCAGGGCAGGGCTCAGGGAGAGAGGGGAATTGCTGGATAGGGATGAATGGAGGGGGCAGGTGACAGAGGAGCATGGATGGGCATGGATTGGGAGGGCAGGGCTCAGGGAGAGAGGGGAATTGCTGGAAAGGGATGAATGGAGGGAGCAGGGGACAGAGGAGCATGGATGGGCATGGATTGGGAGGGCAGGGCTCAGGGAGAGAGAGGAATTGCTGGATAGGGATGAATGGAGGGCAGGGGACAGAGGATCATGGATGGGAGGGCAGGGCTCAGGGAGAGAGGAATTGCTGGATAGGGATGAATGGAGGGGCAGGGGACAGAGGATCATGGATGGGAGGGCAGGGCTCAGGGAGAGAGAGGAATTGCTGGATAGGGATGAATGGAGGAGGCAGGGGACAGAGGATCATGGATGGGAGGGCAGGTCTCAGGGAGAGAGGGGAATTGCTGGATAGGGATGAATGGAGGGGGCATGGGACAGATGGGCATGGATGGATATGGATTGCAGGGCTCAGGGAGAGAGGGGAATTGCTGGAAAAGGATGAATGGAGGGGGCAGGGGAGAGAGGAGCATGGATGGGCATGGATTGGGAGGGCAGGGCTCAGGGAGAGAGGGGAATTGCTGGAAAGGGATGAATGGAGGGGGCAGGGGACAGAGGAGCATGGATGGGCATGGATTGGGAGGGCAGGGCTCAGGGAGAGAGGGGAATTGCTGGATAAGGATGAATGGAGGGGACAGATGGGCATGGATGGATATGGATTGCAGGGCAGGGCTCAGAGAGAGAGGGGAATTGCTGGAAAGGGATGAATGAAGGGGGCAGGGGACAGAGGAGCATGGATGGGCATGGATTGGGAGGGCAGGGCTCAGGGAGAGAGGGGAATTGCTGGATAAGGATGAATGGAGGGGACAGATGGGCATGGATGGATATGGATTGCAAGGCAGGGCTCAGGGAGAGAGGGGAATTGCTGGATAGGGATGAATGGAGGGGACAGATGGGCATGGATGGATATGGATTGCAGGGCAGGGCTCAGGGAGAGAGGGGAATTGCTGGATAGGGATAAATGGAGGGGGCAGAGGACAGAGGAGCATGGATGGGAGGGCAGGGCTCAGGGAGAGAGGAGAAATTGCTGGACATAGAGGGGAGGGAAGAGAGATGAAGGAGATGAAATGAGGGAAAAGGAAGAGAGGAGAAAAACTGCACATGGATGAAGAAAATAGGCAGAAGCTGAGGACCAGAAATGAAGAAGAAAGGAGGAAAGGAAAGAAATAAATGGAAAGGAAGCCCTGGAAACGAAGTTAAGAGGACAGATAGCAGCAGAATTAGATACTGGGCCAGCATGATCAGAAAAAGAAAGTCACCAGACAACAAAGGTAGAAAAAAAATCATTTTATTTTCATTTTAGTGTTTGGAATATGTCTACTTTGAGAATTTACATCTGCTATCTTATTTTGCAATGTATAGCAATTTGTTTCTAAGAATATTGCTGACAATTCCTGTCAGTGTGGCAAGTGGTGAGCCATCATTTTCACGGGGGGGGGGGGGGGGGGGGGGGGGGGAGGCCGCCGCCAACTGATAGTCTGCAGGGGGGCACCAGAGACCCTAGGCACAGCCCTGAGTGCAAGATCAAGATCTCCTCCTCTCCATCTTTTCCTGAGCATCTTAACAAAAAACTTAAGTTCTTCAATTTTGTATTGTTTCTCTTTCCAATGTTCAACAATGGGTGCAGAATGAACCTGTTAATGCAACTCCTGTGTTCCACAATCCTAGTTCTCACATTTCTCTTTGTTTTCCCTATGTACAGGAATTAACATGGACAGATAATTATGTACATCACACAGCTAGTATTGCAAGTACTATCAAATTGCAATCTATATTCTTTGCCTGACAATGAATGGGAAAAAGGTATTTATAGGTAAAGACTGTTTACATACAGAATAACATTTTGACCCATATGGTTTATGTCCATTCTGAAGCTGAGGTATATGTTCCCTTTCTGGTAAGGCTGAGGGTACCAACCAATTTTTAAGGTTGGAATTACGTGAGAAAGCAACCGTGAGTTTAATATTGCTGAAGCAAGTATATGCCTGAAGTATATGCCAATGTTTATGGATAACTTTTCAGATATCAGATGAAAGGTATGAGAACCTGAGTGGACAAACAAGATCTGGAGGAGTATTCCATTTTGACCAGTTCTTAACAATTTGTCCCACACTTGTTTTCTAGCTTTGTTTAAACTGGCATTGGTGCACTTTACCGGGTATTCCCTATGTCTGAATCTGTCACCCAAAATTCCGGATTGTAATGTAAATTCTTCTGGAGCTGTACACAATCCTGAGGAATTGACTATATGGTAAATTGTCCTTAAATTGTCTATTATGATAGCTTGTGTAATGTATATAATTGCTCTTGTCTGTTGGATCTTGATATAATGTAGTGGTGAAGCAGAATCTATCTTTTTTGATAAGACTATCAAGAAACAGAATCTCATTAAATCATAAGTCATTTTAGACTTCAGATTTGTCTCTCTACTATTTATCCAATTGTGAAATACAAGTAATGAATATTCATCCCCTTTCCATAGAATAAATATATCATCTATGTAGCATTAGATTCAAAGGGATGTGTTACAAGATGTGTTTATTCAAATTCATCAACATAAAGGTATAGCTGTGCTTTTAATTTGATTGTAGAAGCACCCATCAAAACAAAATAGTTCTCAGTGAGAACAATAGTTGCTAATATCAAAATAAGTCTATTAGGCATATGTGGATATGTGACATGTCTAGAAAGATTCTTCTCAATAATACTTAAAACCTGAAGTTGAGGTATATAGGTATATAATAAGTCTTTGTCCATGGTCAATAAAATGACATTAGATAGGTCACCATCAAAGTCATCTAACATTAAAATCATATGCGATGAGTCTCGGACATATGAATTGATGAGTGGCCTGTAGGGTCTCAAAAACACATCAACAAAGTTGGAAAGTGGTTTGAGAACCAAGCCTACCTGGGGGATCAGTAACAGACTTGTGTATTTTAGGCAAAATGTACATAGTTGACATCACTGGGTGTTCTACTGAAAGATAACGCTTTTCTTTTGTGGTTAAATCTCCTTTGTGTATGGCATATTCTAGTGCTTCATAGGCCTATTATCTCAGGGAAAGGTTCGGTTCTCGAACCACTTTCCAACTTTGTTGATGTGTTTTTGTGACCCTACACGTCCGAGACTCATCAAGTCATATATCTGATACTCATTGCATATGATTTTGATTTTAGATGACTTCAATAGTTTTTATTAAGCTATAATCCCAGGAAGTTTCTGGTAAGCATACTACAACATGGAGGTGATTTTAGAAGGTTAATAATACATATAAAAATAAACCATTTTACTGGTATCTGCATGCTTTGTATGTAAATAATGATTTTAGAAGAGACACTAGTTATACCTCTATACAATCACCATGCTCAAATTTAGAAGGGGCATGCCCTAGATATGATGTAGTTGCACATTAGAGATAAATATGTAAGATGTATACTTCAAAAATTGTTCCCTTTGACATTTATACTTGTTCCAAACTATGCATAATTGTGAGTTAACCTTTTATTTGGACCTGGAGTACCTTGGAAAGCATACAGCAGTATCCTGCTGAACATAAGAAAACTCACAACAGTCCATCTAGCCTGGTATCCTGTTCCAACAGTGGCCAGTCCAAGTCACAAGAACCTGGCAGAAACCCCAAATAGTAGCAACATTCCATGCTCCCAATCACCGGGCAAGCAGTGGCTTCCCAATGTCTATCTAAATAGTATATTATAGACTTTTCCTCCAGGAACTTGTCTAAACCTTTTTTAAAGCCAGATATGTTAGCCATTGTTACCACATCCTCTGGCAGCGAGTTTCAGGGCTTATCAATTTGCTGAGTGAAATAATATTTCCTATTTGTTTTAAAAAAGTATTTTCATGTAAGCTCATTGAGTGTCCCCCAGCCTTTGTACTTTTTGAAAGCGTAAAAAATCAATTCATGTGTAACCTATTCTATACCACTCAGGATTTCATAGAACTGAATCATATCTCCCCTCAGTCATCTCTTTTCCAACCTGAAGAACCCTAACCTCTTTAGCCTTTCCTCATATGAGAGGCATTCCATCCCCTTTATTATTGGCTGAAATCTTCTGGGCTACCCAAGAGTGATGATCCATCTTGTTTGTGGAGGATTCCCTACTTGCTATAAAATTCACAGTATTAGAATAATTTACTTTTTTCATAGAAAAGCTATTGTAGTTTTTAAAACATAGGATGAGGTGTATAATGGCTGCTGACCAAATAGCTTATAATGGATAAGTTATCAGCTCAAAGATATATATATATATATATATATATATATATATATATATATATATATATATATATATATATATATATATATATATATATATATATTCAGCAGTGGTAAATAAGTGCTGCCACTGAATGTATATGAATAACTTTTTTAAAGAATGTGTGAAGGCCAAATAAGTGACTATTTCCAGCCCATTTTATAAAGACAAAGCAATAGCAATTGTGAATAGATTTAAAGCCACAGACATTTATGGCATGCTCAGTGGTTGAAATGGGCATCCTGTTGGAAAGAATGCACCCTATATGCATATACCTTCGAATTCTATAATCTTACACTCACATTTTCATGCTCAGCATGCAAATTTGCTCACTGAGGTGCAAATGCTCAAAAGTCTGGCGCTGTTCAAAACAGCACCAGAAAAATGCTGCCACAACAGCAGGGGGAAGGAACTCCCTAATGCTCAACGCTAATGAATTGCCAATTTAGATGCGTTGTTAGCATTCAGTATTAGGGAGAACCATAGGAGGACAATGTCTGACGCATGCCCAAAATGCTAAAAAGGGGAGGAGGGAAGGAGGCGGACGAGCTGCTAGCTGCCGGTAAGTGCAGCTGGAGGGGAATCCGGCCCTTTTAAAAGTTAGCTGGCTTCTCTGTTGAGGGGGGAGAGGAAGAAATTCACACTCTGGTTGCAAAGCAACGCCTGCCAGCTGAAGTAGTAGATGCTGGGGCTACATGTAGCTGGTCACGAGGATGTAGCAGTGTGAAGGTGAATTGAAGGGTTTCGTCACCACCACCACTTCTTTTCCTGTCAGCACGGCCGCCAGCAGTACCAGTCTCCCTATTCCTCCCCTGCTTGGCACAAACCTAAGGTCAGCTCAGAGCTGGTGTACGGTTTGGTGTGGGAGGAATAGGGAGTAGCCTTTGGTGTACTGCCCACTGAGCATTATGGAGGAATGCAGGAGTCCCTCTTTTTCGCATATATTTGAATGCTTATTGTGTTCAGAGCTGGTGAGCTTGTTGTTTCAGGCACTCATTGGCTCTTAGCATTCAGCAGGAGCAAAAGGGGGTGCTAGTCCGGCGTTAAGGGCTTCTAGCACCCTCATGTGCTTCTGAGCACTGGGGTCTCAGATAATTGAATAATGGCAGTTGTACATGCAATTTCATTGTTAAAGTAGACACTAATTGGCACTAACTACCAAGTATAAACTATAACTGGAGTTACTTTTTGCTAATTGGCACATTTGCAGTCATGCAAGTAACTGCCCTTAGTCATAATTCTATAACTTTAGTGTATAATTCCTTTAGGGGCCCTTTTACAAAGAGGTGGTAAGCCCAATGCGAGCTTACTGCTCACTAAAAGAGAAGTACCGCTGGGCTACCGCAACAGCCCGGTGGTAGTTCCCACCCCCAGGGAGCATCATATCCGGTGCTAAAAATATATATATTTTTATATCAACGGTGTGTATCCAGCGGTAATTGGGCAGTGCCACTTGCTGCCAGGTTACCTCTGGGTTAGCATGGAAGCCCTTACCACCACCTGAATGGGTGGCTGTAAGTGCTCCCCCCCCCCCCCCAAATGACCACAAGGCCATTTCCTGAAAAAAAAACAAAGACTTGCCTTTTACCCGCTCTGGTAAAAGGGGGCCTCAGCATGTGTCAAAAACATACGCTGACGTCAACACAGGCCCCCTATTGCCACAGCTTCATAAAAGGGGTCCACAGTGTGCAAATGCTAGGAGTGTGTTTACATGGGAGAGGCATGGCCGGGTCAGGGGTGTGACCAGCACATATACATTAAGGTATATAATGTTGTCAGTTATGCATGTAACTGACAAAAGTTAGGCACAAGAGCTTACTCCAGCCTTTAACATAGTAGACGTGCTTAAGACTAAAGTTAGACTTTAAAATGTAGACTTATGCTAGTATTCTATAACAGCAATAGAAGATATTTGCACTTAGGATCCAGCATTTATCCCTGATTGTATAAAGGTCACCAAAATTGTGCACAAAAATTTAGGCACAGTTCTGATTTGCACACACTAATTGAATAATGAGCCATTTAGTACCAATAATAGGCATTGTAACAAGCAATTATTGGCACTAATTAGATTTAACTGGCTGTTATGTGTATAAAATTAGGCGTGGTAGCCGCATCTAAAATTTAAATGTGGCCCAAAAAAGGGGGATTAGAAAGACGACAGTCATGGGCATTTTGGGGCAGAACAGGGGTTTGATTATGAGTTACATACATAATTACAGAATAAGGGTGCTCCACTTGTAAATGTAGGCATGGGCATTTGCACCATGATTTTGTTGGTGCAAATGGTTGCATTTCAATTTATAAGCAACCATAATGCTTAAGCACAATTCTATAAATCACACTGAACTTTAGGCACAGCTTATAGAATACTGCTGAAGCAGGTGTGTGTGTGTGTGTGTGTGTGGTGGGGGGGGGGGGTTATTGATTTTTTGTTAGGTGACATTTACTGAATCTAGCATCTAACTGTAGACATCCTTTGTAGAATTACCCCCATTGTGCACACTCTTTTGAAAGATTTTGCACTATTATTAGCTAACAAAAAAAGCATGAAATGTGCTTTTTTTTCAGCTTGTTTTCATTCATTAACAGCATGCCTTGACACAGTGTATTGCAAATGACAACCCATCCCTAATGCTTATATTTACTATACACACATATGCATATGTGTTGAACAACTTTAAAAGGCACATTTCTGCACATAAACCCAGTTTAACGCACAGAAATGCATTTTAAATTGATCTCCTTTTTTGTATATAATAAATAAGAAACTATTCTAATGTATTCAAATATCATGATCTGTGTCACTGAATTTTCCAACCTTCTCTGCAGATTCTACCTCTAAGATGTTACAGTAAACAAGGACCTTGCTTATGATCATTGCCACTCAAGATCTTAAATCTATTAAAGGAAACAGATAGCTTGGTTACAGTTATCTCCCATGTTCAATTTATTAAAGAATGGATTTAAAGCTAGATCCAAACCCAACCAATGTATAATGAGAAATGAGAACTATACTGTTGATTAAAATAAATGCTAGCATCTCCCTACCGATTTGTGTCATAATAAAAAAGTTTAAGTTGCATGACCCACTGTCAATTATCCCTGCTAAATTATAGTATATTCATTGTAGTTTCCAATTTGAAGAACAATTTAAAAAGAAATAACTCACCTTTCTATGATATTATGTTTTTCTCTTTGAGCCATGATTTAGGACCATTCCTATAAATGTATGATTGGTGCTTTTGGCATTTACTAAAGTGTGATAAAGTTGATTGGCCTTTTGAAGAAAATAGGCCAATTAAACTTATAAAAACTGTTCAAATTTATGACCTTATCAGCTAGGTTTTATATTTTTCTTTTGTAAATTCTTGTTCATTCTGTATCATCTCTGTCACAACCATTTTGAGGTATTGGACTGACCTTTTGTTTTACAAACATCCATGAATCTAGTGTATGTGTGTGTGTTGTACTTTAAAAATATAACATTTCAAATCTCTTCCTTTGGTAGGATACCTTTTCCTCTCCTACGGAGAGTTAAAAATGGTTAATGAAGCATCCAAGATTACAATAGGGTTGACTATTACCTCCATGTTACTACACTAAACACTAAAAGAGGGAGAGTCAAAATATTTTTAAAAAAGTTGATGATGATATTCAAAGGTTTTGTTAAGCTAACTTTGGAAGTTAGATGGGCAAACTATGTGGCTTAAGTCCCCCATTTCCCCCGCCCCTAACTTCTTGACTGGCTAAATTTGTAGGGTTCAGTAAATCCAGTTGGACAACAACAAGCAGACTAAGGGCTTTCCTGGTTTACAGGTAAGCCTCCATTCTTCAATGCTGATACTACACTTCATTCTTTTCATGAAATTGGCCATGCATGGACCTTATCAGTTATGGGCCCCAGTGTCCCTAATCTTAAGAAGCCAAAACCAACTAATCTTTGTAGTGGTCCAGCCCCTCTCCTCCCTTCAAGTATCCTGCAGGAAATAGGAGTGGAGAGGCTGGAGAAAGTAGCAGATCAATTACTGTTGTCTCTGCAGTGTCCATTTCAGTATCATTTTCTTCTCCTGTTATCTGTTTTCATTGCTACCCTCCCTGCCCCCTTTCTTCATGATTCAGCATATGGGAGGGCAGTGGGGGAAGGGAGGAATTAGACATTAGACATCTTGGATCATAAGTACGAGAACTATAAGTGATTTATGGTGAGACAGGATGTAAATGGTGGAAGGTATGCAAGGTAGAAGATGCTGGAAGAGTGAGAAGGAAATTGTTTGTCTATGAGGAGGGAAGAATTTCTTCAAGTGGGCTAATTTTGTCCATACCATGATAGGAATTAACTTTATCTCTATGCTAGTGTATGTTAAAGAGATAAATCCTTGAGGATGGGGTGGAGGTGCACAAGGAGGGTAAGTGATAATTTGCCTCTCCTATTTCCATGAAATCAGCAATAAAGATGGGCTGTCTTAGGTGGTGAAAGAAATTCAAGAGACCTATGAGGGTGAAGAAGTTGTATGTGTGTGTGTGTTGGGGGGGGGGGTACAAAAGAGCTGGTAGATGTATGAAAGAAAGAGGGAAAGATAGATGACATGACCTATGTGAAGGAATGAAAAAACTAGTATTACCATGTAAAAATGACAGTTCTGCGCTTCCTGGAGCACAATCAGTTAGTAATACCACCTTTGTCCAGAGCAAGACTTGATTCCACCAGGCAGTTAGACTTTATTTTTCTTAGTCCCTGTCCTATGAAATTCACTAACCCAGTATTTCAGATTTGACACCAATTTTATTTTTAGGTAGTGTAGTTTGTACAATGCCCTTTCCGGGAGTATGTAAGAAAGACAGTGTGAGGATGATGGGGAGTAATAAGATAGAGAAGGATTGGATCTTGGGAAAGAGTGCCACGTAGCAGGGGAGTAATAGGAGAAGCAACTCAGTGAGAAGATGGAGGGCTAAGAGGGACAATAGAGGGGAAATACTTGATACAAAAAACTAGAGGGTGAGAGATGGTGAAGGACAAGAGTGAGGGAGAAGGGTTGATATCCAGGTATGAGTGGATAGTGGCATAAGAGAAATTTAGAGGCAGAAAAGAAAGGAAAGAAAATGAAGTAAAGGACAGAGACAGACGTTATGTGAGGAAGGAAGTGATGATGACTGGAGGGAGAAGAAAGGCAGTTTGGAAAGGAGAGATGAAAAAAAATAGTAGACAAATCAAAGGAAATCATGAAAAGAAAATTGAGACCAACACTAAAAAAGAACCAACCCAGATAACAAAAGCAGTTTCAGTTTTGTGATTTCATTTGGATATACAATATATATGACCACTGAAATAAACTGCATTCTCTGCATACTGTGATGACTTTTATTGGATCAATGTAAGGTTAGTTACTCTATAAGAAAACAGCAATTATGAGCCATAGGTGAGTTAATCAATTTTGGTTCTGTAATCAGATAACAACCGTCTTGTAACCAAAATAAATAAGAGAGTATGTGGGTTGAGCTACTCAGTTTTTGTTTTTAGTTAACTGCAAATGCAACCCAAGTACATGCAACTGACATACTGTATGATGCAAAATGATGAGTAAAATAAGTCTGAGTAAATAATTTGTGAATCTCATTCAACTGAAGTAAGTAATAACAACAACACATTTTCACAAGGGAGATTTGCACTTTCAAGGTTAGAGAAGCATCAGTTCTGATGCCCAGACTACACACTCAGATCTTTGTTCTAAAGGCAATCTCATTAAACAAACAAATAGGTTGCTATACATTTTTTTTGTCCTCACCCAAAAGCACTCTGTCTTTCCAGGATCAATTTCCTGTCTTTCAGGATCTATTTCTATCCAAAGCTTAATAACCCTTAGGCATTGGTTAAATCTCCCTGGAGCCTCATCCATTTTTAAACCCGGAGAGACATACATTTTTCTTTATTTGGATTTAACTCGCACTTTTCCATTTGTAACGCAAGGTGGGCTATGTTCAGGCACAGTAGGTATTTACTTGTCTCCATAATGCTTACAATCTATGAGGAACCTCATTTACCAACCTGTGTTTGATGTGTTAATGCACATTCTCAATGAGGTCTATCTGCTAACTATGGGGCCCTTTTACTAAGCAGAGTTAAGCAGCTAGGGTGAGATTCTATATATGGTGCCTGGAAAATCCGCATGGAAATCATTTTCACCTATGCGTATTCTATAATATTTGTGCTTAGTTGACAGCCCAGTGCCTAAGACTATACAACAACAACAACAACAACAACCATTTCTAAAGCGCTACTAGGGTTACGCAGCGCTGTACAATTCAAACATAGAAGGACAGTCCCTGCTCAAAGAGCTTACAATCTAAAAGACAAGAGAACAATCTAAAGACAAGTGAACAGTCTAGAGAACGAGTGAACAGTTAATCTGATAGGGTGGATAGATTGGGGTATTTTATATTTCTCGAGCGGTTAGGCGCCGAAGGCAGCATTGAAGAGGTGAGTTTTAAGCAGAGATTTGAAGATGGGTAGGGAGGGGGCATGGCGTATGGGTAAAGGAAGATTATTCCAGGCATAGGGTGAGGCAAGGCAGAATGAGCAGAGCCTGGAGTTGGCAGTAGTGGAGAAGGGTACTGAGAGAAGGGCTGAAAATGTGAAGTAAATCCCTACATGTAGATTTACGCAGACTGGGCCATATTCTATAACAACTTGTACATTTTGGATGCTCATTTCCCCACCCATAGCCATGCCCCTTTGGAACTCTACACTTTAGAATTTTAGCACAGTTCATCACAGCATGCGCTTTGTGAGTTATGTGTGTAAACTCTAATTAGTGCCAATTAGTGCTCATTATTGCTTATTAAGTGCTGTTAAGAATGTCGATTAGCTTGTTAAGCTAATTACAGTAAGTTGCGTGCATTGTTATAGAATACACTTAAATTTAGGCCTGGAATGCTAGGCGCAATATATAGAATCCGGCAGCTAATGGGGGGTTTACTGCTTAGTAGACAATAGCACAAACCTATGCTACCATCTCCTGCATTAAACAGGTAGCCGCTGTAGTAATAATCCCACAATAGATACCTCTTACAGGAGTGGGTGGGACCAGGATGTCACATGGGTGCTAAACATACCACCAGCACAACAGGAGGCAGTAAGTGCAGCTGCATTACTGACAATCCAGTAGCATGGCTGCTAGAATTAAAGCGGTGGCACTCCTAATCCCCCTCACACAGTACCCTATCCTGATTCCCCTACCATCGGCCCACTCAAGCCCCGACACAACTGGACCTCCCCAAGCCAGAATGCTGAGTCCCAATTCATACCCCTACCATCCAATTAAGGTTTCCTATCTTCCCTTACAAGCTCCCCGACACCCCCAGTTTAGCGACCCAATGCTCCTGGCCAGGAAAAATAATGCCAGATTTTAGCTGGTGTTATTGTTCCAGGAATAACGTAGGTTGCAGTTTTCACCACAATCTGTGTTATTCAATTTACATGCTTTGCATCTCATTACTGTGTCTCCCGTGGTAACAAATTAATGTGTATTACAGTAATATAATGCATGTTATTGCGCTTTCAAGCATGTTAAGGGGCAAATTATGCAAATTCAGGCCATAACACACAATCAGTTCTTGGGCATTATTTCTTCTTATCAGAGCTTTTTTCTTTTGTGACCATTTTTGAATAAAAAAAATCCAAGACAAAAATGCACAAAAACAAGCCATTTGGACATCTGGGGGTCAGCATTCTTAGTAGACTGGCACCAGAGACATCCCAGCAGAGCAGTGGGCACCCTAGGGAGTGCTGCAGTGGGCTTCACATCAAAGGCCCAGGGTACACATCTTACCATTACCTCCTTAAATTGTATGGTGAACCCTTCAAAACCCATCAAAACCCTACTTTACCTAACTGTACACCACTACAATAGCCCTTATGTCTGCAGGTGTCACCTATATGTGGGTACAGTAGGTTTTGGTGGGTTGTGGAGGGCTCACACTTTCCACCATAAGTGTAACAGAGTGGGATATAGGCCTGGGTCCCATTCTCTATAGTTCACTGCACTGACCACTAGGCTACTCCAGGGACCTGCTTGCTGCTCTAATAGAACTGGCCATAACATCTGATGCTGTCATAGAGGCTGGTATATACTGTCTCTTTCACATCTTTGGGGGTTGGGAGGGTGTCAGTGATCACTGGGGGAGAAAGGCGGTCATGCCTTAATCCCTCCAGAGGTCACATGATCATTTAGGGAACCTTTCTGTGACTCACTCATGATTGAAACATGTCTAGACCAAAGCATCCAACTTTTAGCCCTGGACATTTTTGCTTTATTCCATTATGACAGAAAAACATCCAAGGTTTGGGAATGTCTCCACCCCCAACATACCTCCTTGTGATTTGGATGTGATGCAGGTGAACTGCATAGAAACATATCTTTAAAATATGTTTCAAAATAGCAATTTGGACATTTTTTACATCAAACCTGTCCATCTGCTCCTTTGTGCCTCTTTTTGGACATTTTTCTGTTTTGAAAATAAGTCCCGTGGAGAGGGATAATCGAACGGGGACACCCATCTCTAAGGGCGCCCATCTATAAGGATGGCCCCGTAAAGGGCAACCCGTATTATTGAAACAAGATGGATGTCCATCTTTCGTTTCGATAATATGGTTGGGGACACCCAAATCATGAAATTTAGGTCAATCTTAGAGATGGTCATCCCCGGTTTTCGGCAATAATGGAAAGCGAGGATGCCCATCTAAGAAACGACCAAATCCAAGCCATTTGGTCATGGGAGGAGCCAGCATTCGTAGTGCACTGGTCCCACTAACTGAATGGAAAAAGTCCTTCCTGATCCGGAAAGGAACGGGCATGCATGAAGGAAATTGCATGCAAATGAGCTGCTCGCTCATTTGCACATGATTTCCTTCCTAAGGAAGGGAAGCGATGGCACGTCCACAATGTGGATGCTTCTGCAAGAAGGATGTCCCTGCCTTTGCTATGCCTCCCACACCCTTTTTATTTAGATTTTGGATCACAAGTAGCAACAGTGAGACTTGAATCAGCCACCTCTAGATTACAAGACCAGTGCTCTAACCACTAGGTCACTCCTCCATTCTACTCCATTCCCTTGAAATTTGGCCATCCCTGTGGGGGGCAGTTGAGGATGTCCAAAATGTTTGAAGGAAGGACGTCCACACTTTCGTTATGCCTCCGCTGACACACACGTACCCCCCCAGGGACCTGCATACTGTCCCCCCCACAGGGATGGCCAAATTTCAAGTGAATGGAGTGGAGTGGAGGAGTGGCCTAGTAGTTAGAGCACTAGTCTTGCAATCCAGAGGTGGTCAGCTCAAATCCCACCACTGCCACTTGTGATCCAAAATCCAAATATTTAAAGAGGGTGTCAGAGGCATACCAAAGCATGGAGGTCCTTCTCACAGAAATATCCACATTTTGGAAGAGGTCAGTTCAGGCACCTTTTTGATGCTTGGTCGTAAAAAAAAATGGACCAAGTAAAGTCAGCCAAGTGCTCGGGAGGGACGTCCTTCTTTTTTCCATTATCGGCCGAGGACACCCATCTGTTAAACACGCTCCCGTCCCGCCTTCGGTACACTGCCGACATGCCCCCTTGAACTTTGGTTGTCCCCGCAACGGAAAGTAGTTGAGGACGCCCAAAACCGGCTTTTGATTATGCCAATTTGGGCGACCTTAGGAGAAGGACGCCCATCTCCCGATTTGTGTCAGAAGATGGGCGCCCTTCTCCTTCAAAAATAAGCAGGATAGTAATCTATGTAATTGTGTAAGTATGTGCTTTGAAAATGAGCTTCTTAACATGTTAAACTTTAAATCCATCATGAGACATAGGTGAATATTCTAAACCAACAATGTACTTAACCTCTACTTTCAAATCTAATCACAGAAATATTCAATCACTAATAAATTAATCCAATAATCTGTTGCTAATATCAATCCACACACTTGTCAACTGATGACATTGAATAAAATAATTTGACAATGCGCTTAGAGCCCCTTTTACTAAGCTGTATAGTAGCCTACGTGCGCCCAACACATGCCAAATTGGAGTTACTGCCTGGTTACATCAGATAACCTCAAAGAAGACTTAGCTATACCCAGTGGTGTGCTGGAGCAGGTTCTCACAGGCTCTCGAGAGCCGTTTGTTAAGTTTTTAAGAATTTTGGGAGCCGGTTCTCTATGGCTACTTTAACAAATGGATCCCAAAATGTGGGCTTGGGCCCCTCCTGAATTCTCTTTTACTTTGCTGGTGAGAGAGAGCCCCCTGTTAACAATTTACCAGCACACCCCTGGCTATACCCTTGAAAGGAAATTAAACATTAACAAGGAAAGTTATATCACAATGATGTTTTCTTAATTTTGACAATCTGATAAAATACATCAGAATATCTCATGATCATGGCAATATGGTCATCAACAACTTGTCCCTCCCCAGATCACATAATGGGTTTCTGTTATTCAATGCTGTCTAACTAGAAAGATCACTATGTTGTTTCAGCTTATAGCCCAGCTGTATAGACTGTAACATACTTTTTATCATCTAAACAATTCCTGTCTGTAGGTTTATGATATACTTTAGTTGTAAATGTATTATTCTGTATATCAATTTCCACATCTAAAAAAGTAATACTTTGTTTACTAGAACATATAGGTGCTTATTTTAGAAATACTATTTTTGTTTGACTATAAACCAGCATGCAGACATCCATGAATATCCACATCCCAATTTTACAATGCTGGAATACGTGACAGACACAGACACCATCCTGTCATGCAAGATGTCAGAAAATGTGTTAAAGGAAGTGTTTACATTTAAGGAACTAGCTAGGCTAATGTACATAACTCCCAAGAAGCCCGGGATCACAGGAGGTGACTTCCCAAAGCTTAGAAAGGAGATAGCCATCTAGGAAACTTCTATCCCAGCTGGAAGTTGAATGGGAGGAGTGTTCTAAAGGGTAGGGGCAGGGAAGCATACAGCCCCACAGGAAACAGTGCCCATATTAGGAAAGGCAGGATGGAATGCAGACACTTATCCTAATTGGGAGGGAAATGAGAAGTCTGCAGGTTGGTGGAGGACTTTCTGAGAAAGAAAGGGTTTAGGGCCCAAAGCCTCTTGAAAAGTTCTCCTACAAACACTTGGGAGAGGAGAAGAAGCATCCACAGTCATAGATCTGGAAAAAAGCCTGACTAAGGAAACCCTGAGAAGAAAGAGTGACCAAGGAGAGCCAAAGATGGACAGAGAAGGACAAGGTACTTACCTTTACTTGATTGAACAATGGAGTTTTTGAAGTTTTGCTTTGAATGAGAATAACGACTGGGGTGGGGTGGGGGGGGGGGGGGGGGGTTAAAGGTTTGTACTGCAAAGTGGTGATGAAGTTTGCACTATCCAGGGTTAGGAGGCCACTGGTCTAAGGCTCAATGTCCTTATTGGAGTGGGGCCAGCCTATGTGTTTTTGCAACTTCTTTTGTTAGAGGAGAGTTCCAGAGCTTAAAGGAAGCATAGGAGCATAATTTTTATATAACTAGAACTTTAACAAAGTATTTGTTTCTTACTCTTCCTCTTGTGCATAGGAGACAGAATGTTCCAGAAGTAACATGTTTGGTTCTGACTCATACCATTAAATGCCAGTTTAAACAAATGTGTTTTTAAGTGTGTTCTAAGAGATACAAGCTGATGAAATTTACAGAGGTCAGCAGGTAAAAGAGTTCCAATATTGTGGTCCCATGACTGAAAAAGCACTGTTCCTTAATTCAATTAAACTAATTATAAGGAAGGATGGAACATCTAGTAAATTTTTATTCATTGAACATAAAGATCTTCATGGATGGTAAATTTTGAACGTAGCAGCAATGGTTGAAGAGGCTTCATTAGTTAAATCCTTATGTATAGGCAACAAAACTTTGAATTATATACTCCATATTATAGGGAGCCAATGTAATTTAAATAGTACAGGTGTGATATGCTTATATTTGGAACATCCTGAGACCAGCCTTGCTAAAGGACTTGATTAAAAAAAAAAACAGAAAGTGGTTCAAGTAAAAACCCTCAGGATAAAATAATGGGCCTAAATATGAATTTTGGGCAAAATATAAATCACAGGAATCCGGGGGAATTTTGTATTCACAAACTGATGTTCTGATTATGTGAGCAACTCTTGATTTAATCATAGCCTGCAAAGACTTGGTACGATTAGAACTCAACTTCAATTAATTTTGTGCCTGACAGGTTTGTAAATTTCACAATGTGTTTCCAGGACCACTACTACAACCTTAATAATCACGGATCCTGACTCAATCATTTCATTGTATTAAATTCAATCTTTAAATAGACTACAGTTTTAATGATAACAACTGCTCTCTAAGAAATAAGCATCCTTCAATACCAATCTCCTAAGAGTATTATTAATAGTATCTATAGGTCCAAGAAATGTCCAAGTAAATTTTATTTGGACTTCTGATCTATCTATCTAGTTTGTAACTAGGATGATCAAAAAAATATTTAAGACTAACATCGTCATAACGTTTTCCAAATCAACCCCAAGTTGAAAAGAGTTATATAAATGACAAACCCTTTGATAGTAATCACTGTTCTTTTTTGTGATAGATTAACAATAATATGGTGTCCATTCAAATCTACCTCTTCTAAGATTGTGCGCATCTTTCTACTAAATTGCTCAAGAAAGACTCATCTTGTGACCCTTCACTGCCACTGATTTGCTTTTCTGATAGCGAGTCAAACTTAACTCATCTATTGGACCTGCCAGATCAATTCAGTACTCTTCCATGGGTATACAAACTTGTCAACTTGAATGTTATAAATCACTATGGGATCCTTTCACCAAGGTGTGCTAATGTATTTAGCATGTGCTAATGAATTAGTGTGTGTTAAATGCCATGCAGCCCACACTAATTATTAGCGCACACTAAATCAATTAGTGCACCTTAGTAAAAGGACCTCTATACTGTTTCTCAAAACTAGTATATTTTCTTGTGATTGCTGATACAAATTTAACAGTTTTCATTTAATTTAGCTTTTAATCTATTATTTTTGAACTTGATTGTCTCAACTATGTAAAATTTCATGTCTGAGGAGCATTAATTTATCTATAAAAAGTTTCAGAGCATAATCTAGCTACTTTATACACCGTTAAGCCTCTGGGTATCATCTCTTTCTTTTACATATTCCACCAATATAGTGGAATGAAATTCCAATCTCACTTGATTATTACACCCAGAGAATCTCAGCAATATATACTTATTATAAGGGCAAATCATCATACTGAGTGTGTATAGAAAGTTCTTGCAAGAAATCAGAATGAAAAAGAAACAGAGTTGGCACATATGATAGAATATTAGAGTTGGGGAGATGGATCCCCTAATGAAATATAATGCAAAACATGCACCATGTCAGTCTTCAGACAGACTGTTTTAAAGATGAATAAGACAAAGCAGGAATAGGCAACTCCCGACCTCAAGTTCCACAGAGAGGTTAGGTTTTCAAGGTACCCACAATGAATAAGCATGAAATAGATTTGCATGCCATGGATGTAGTGCATGCAAATTTATCTCATGCATGTGTATTTTGAATATCCAGAGAACCTGATCTACCTGTGGCACTGGAGGACTACAGTTGTCTATCCCTGATTTAAAACATTAATATAAATGGTTATTTACAATAAAAATGTGTAAGGAGGTTTTTTTAGGGTCTGATAAGAAGTAATGAGTAACAACAGGCTCCTACCTGCTTAAATTGATATTCAGCACTAATCAACCTGAAACCTGGCAGGAGAGGGACATTAGGAGGTGGAGTTGGGGAAGATTCAGCAGTCATACAGGTGCCAATGATATTCAGTGCTGGTTCCCACATAGCTAACCAGGCAGATAAGAACCGTGTAAAGAACAGTCCTATCTTTGCCCATATAGCTATCTAGGCATGGGCACAGAAAATCAGCTGGTGTCCAGATAACTGCAGTAGCCATTTTGCTACAGGAACCATGATGGGCAAGAGAAAGTGGGCACTGCTCTTACCCCGACATACCCCTAGACAACCAAGAATGTAAAGGTAGATCCGGGGGGGGGGGGGTTGTGGGCCTAGGTGGGTCCTAATTTCTATAGATGATGCTCTTGGGGAAGGTGGGAAGGAGGAAAGGGGGATGATCATGGGAGGTCCAAGTGTTTTGGGGGGGTTCAGAAGAAAGGGAGAACAGCATGGAAGGGATCCCTTATGTGGGTCCTGACTGCCAAAAAATCATCCCGCACATTCCTTAATCTTCACTTCCCCAACTGTAAAGGTCTAAAATACAAACTAACGCATGCGTCAACCTTTTCCTACTTGAGCACAAAATTCTGGAACACGCTGCCGCGCAACTTAAAAACGCTCTATGAACTAACCAACTTCCGCAAATTACTGAAGACCCATCTCTTTAACAAGGCATACCACAAAGACCAACAAATATGAACTCCAATACAAATATCCAGAAATGCCTTACAATATTTGCTTGTTAAACTACTAGTATATTCTATCATTATCATGATTGTTTGTTAAACTATTATTATGTTTTATCATCATCATGTTACCCAAGATCCTTCTATAATGCTAAATGTATATCTTCTTATATGCTTCCACTATTCTTGATGTATTGTAAGCCACATTGAGCCTGCAAAGAGGTGGGAAAATGTGGGATACAAATGCAATAAATAAATAAATAAATAAATAAATAAAATAAATAAATCCTGGAGGTAATCTTATGGCCAGACAGACACAGATATTCTATGCTGGTGCCTGGATATGACATTGAATATCTAGGCCTAATTCTGCCCACACCAATCAGCATTAAAAAACAACAACAACAAAAACCAAACCTGACACCTGCTGAATATTGACTGGTAATTTTCCAAGGTAAGGTTCATAGGCCCCTTTTCCACATTTTTAGAAAAGTGATGCTCATATTTGTATATTTGAAGAGCAGTCAGAAACGATGTAAGCCACATTGAGCCTGCAAATAGGTGGGAAAATGTGGGATACAAATGCAACAAATAAATAAATAAATAAATAAGTGAACCATGCTTCCTGAATTATGTTTGAGCCAGATGTTTAGCTGCAGTATTTTGAATTAGCTATAATATATTGTACTTTTAGCTGGTAAACCCAAGTACAAGACAGCCAGCAACTGACACAGGATGGCAAAATGATGCATTTAGATAAGATCAGGTTGGGTAAAGAATGGGTGAATCTAGCTCAACTGATGTAAATAATAAAACTACACTTTCACTAGGAAAGGAATTTGCATTTCCAAGGTTAGAGCAGCATTAATTTGAAAGCCCAGACTACACACTCAATCCTTTGATTTAATTGTGATCTCATTAAACAAATGGATGGATTGCTATACATTTTTTCTTCCATATCCAAACACTTTGTCTTTTCAGGATCAATTTCTTGTCTTTTCAGGATCTATTTTCCTCCAAAGCTTACATCCCATAGACACTGGTTAAATCCCCCAGAGCTCCCATCTCTATTTAAATCTAGATGGACATACATTTTTTTAAATTTGGACTTAACTTACATGTTTTCATTTATAGCTCAAAACGGGTTATAAGTAAATAATAAATATTCAGGCACATTAAGTATTTCTATGGCTCTCAAAAGGATTACAATCTATAAGGCCCTCATTTACTAACCTGTGTTTAACACTGTAGTGCGCATTAATACATGCCCCATTATTCTCAATGAGGTCTATTTACTAACTATTCTTTTACCGCATTTAACATTGACACTTGTACCACTTTTACACTACCAAACATTAACTAATATCAAAAGAAGGTGAATTAACTATCACAGATTTTAAATGGCACAACACTGGCCGAAGCTGTTATTAAACCTTATCCAACAATTAATGACATTTAACATCATTTATCAAAACATATATTTAAAAAAATGTGATTTTCACATATGTTCACAGATGACATTTAGCTGTACATGAGTGGAGAAGTAGTCCAGTATCTAGATGCCTAGAGCAGCAGACTAGAATCCAGGGAAGCTGGATTTCAAGTCCTGCTTACACATCTTGTGACCTTGGGCAAATCACTTCACCTTCCATTCCATGTTGCTTTTAATTCCTAAAACCAATTCACTTGTTTTATCTTTCCCACCTTAGTACTTCCCTTATCTCTTATTTGTCCTGTTTGTCTGTCCTGATTAGATTGTAAGCTCTGTCGAGCAGGGACTGTCTCTTCATGTTCAAGTGTACAGCGCTGCGTACTTCTAGTACAGCTATAGAAATGATAAATAGTAGTAGTAACATTTTAATTGTCTTCATCCCAGAGCAAACTTTCTCAACACTACACATTTCCATGAAATAGCTAGTCATGTCAAAATAGCTATCATAAGAAATATATGCATCAAAAAGCAAATCTGTCCCTCATACCTGTAAAGGCTTAATGTCAAGCCCCTTCTACATTCACAACTGTGCCACATACAAGCTGGAAACACCCTTATTCTCCTTCCTTTTCCTATTTTTCACCCTTGTTTGGGAATCAACCCCCCCCCCCCCACCACCTCTTTTCCACAGCTGTGACAACCTCCAACCCAATACCATCTCCCCACTGCTGTTTCCCATTTCACCCCTAATTTCATCAGATCAATGAGAGAGAAGGGTGAGAAATTTCTAAGACACGCCTGCACTTCACTCTTCCCCACCTCACCAATCACCAATACCCGTCAAAAAAAAAACTAACTTAAACTTTGCTCTCCTACTCTAACCAATCCCATTGTTAAAAAATAAAATACATATTCTCACTAGCAACCCATTAGTCTCATAGATCTACCAACCAGTTACAGCCCAGGAAAAGAGAGAGCTGAATGCCCTGATCTCCCCAGGTACTTTTTAAGAAGTATGCAAATGTTTAGTTAGCATTGTAATTGATTCATACTTCAGTTACCTGTTATTGTTTGCTGATTGAACTTGTTTAGTTTGTTGACTCTGCCTGATAAGGAATCTTGGTGGTTTGTGTGTTGGGTCTGTGAGTGCTTTCTGGGAACTATGGGACCACTGGGAGTGTGGATCCAGTAACCTAGAAATCACTGGGGATAATTGGAGAGCGGAAGACTCACCCAGAGGTGTTGTGTACTTTTTTGATTCTAATCTTGAACTATTACACATAATTTTTGAGAACTTGAAAGAATATATGTGTATGTTGTTTCTGTTTATGTGTTTGATTGTAGTCCAAATTCCTATTGGCCCACCTGAAAGGAAAAGAAACATGCTGCTCTTGGACCAGGTAACTTACATATATACGATAGTAACATAGTAGATGACGGCAGAAAAAGACCTGCACGGTCCATCCAGTCTGCCCAACAAGATAAACTCATATGTGCTACTTTTTGTGTATACCTTACCTTGATTTGTACCTGTCCTTTTCAGGGCACAGACCGTATAAGTCTGCCCAGAACTATCCCCGCTTCCCACCACTGGTTCTGGCACAGACCGTATAAGTTTGCCCAGCACTATCCCCGCCTCCCAACCACCAGTCCCACCTCCCACCACCGGCTCTGGCACAGACCGTATAAGTCTGCCCAGCACCATCCCCACCTCCCAACCACCATCCCCGCCTCCCACCACCGGCTCTGGTACAGACCATATAAGTCTGCCCTGCACCATCCCTGCCTCCCGCCACCAGAACTGCCACCCAATCTCGGCTAAGCTCCTTAGGATCCATTCCTTCTGAACAGGATTCCTTTATGTTTATCCCACGCATGATTGAATTCCGTTACCGTTTTCATTTCCACCACCTCTCGTGGGAAGGTATTCCAAGCATCCACTACTCTCTCCGTGAAAAAATACTTCCTGACATTTTTCTTGAGTCTGTCCCCCTTCAATCTCATTTCATGTCCTCTAGTTCTACCGCCTTCGCATCTCCGGAAAAGGTTTGTTTGCGGATTAATACCTTTCAAATATTTGAACGTCTGTATCATATCACCCCTGTTTCTCCTTTCCTCCAGTGTATACATGTTCAGGTCAGCAAGTCGCTCCTCATACGTCTTGTAATGCAAATCCCATACCATTCTCGTTGCTTTTCTTTGCACCGCTTCAATTCTTTTTACATTCTTAGCAAGATACGGCCTCCAAAACTGAACACAATACTCTAGGTGGGATCTCACCAACGATTTATACAGGGGCATCAACACCCCCTTTCTTCTGCTGGTCACACCTCTCTCTATACAGCCTAACAACCTTCTAGCTACGGCCACCGCCTTGTCACACTGTTTCGTCGCCATCAAATCCTCAGATACTATCACTCACTTCTAAGGTTGTCCCTCCCCCTCCAGCTCTTCTCACTCATCAGCTTTCCTTCTCCACTCCCTCCACCATGCAATAAGTGACTTATCCCATGGGCAATAAAAAACTTTGAGCTGTCTAGTTGCTGATATTGTGTGGAGTCAAATATGGGTCAAGACGTGGCCCCTTTTCATTGCTCATGTCTTACTGAATTTTCTTTTGGAGGTGAGAGGTCATAATGTTTCTGTTTAATAATCCAGACTAAAGTAAAATAAGAGTATTATGGGAAACCTGCCATTTTGGTAATCTTATATTGAATAGTGGTACTCCAGATCATTAGAAAATGGTATAAAATCCTTATTACATAGTTAATCTATATGAACTTAGGGGTCCTTTTACTAAAGCTTAGCATGCGCTAACATATATTAGTGTGTGCTAAGTGTCACATGGCCCATTGGCATAAAATAGGTCATTCAGCATTTAGTGCGTAGGGGCGGGGCCGACCGTATTTTCGAACGAGATGGCCGGCCATCTTTCATTTCTATAATACGGTTGGGGCCGGCCAAATGTCAGAGATGGCCGGGTTTGAGATGGCCGGCCTCAGTTTTTGCTGATAATGGAAACCGAGGCCGGCCATCTCAAACCTAGCCAAATCCAAGGCATTTGGTCATGGGAGGAGCCAGCATTTGTAGTGCACTGGTCCCCCTGATATGCCAGGACACCAACCGGACATCCTAGGGGGCACTTCTAAAAATTAAAAAAAATTAAAATAGCTGCCAGGTGCATAGCTCCCTTACCTTGGGTGCTGAGCCCGCCAAATCCCCCCAAAAACCCACTCCCCACAACTCTACACCATTACCATAGCCCTTATGGTTGAAGGGGGGCACCTACATGTGGGTACAGTGGGTTTTGGGGGGGGTTGGAGGTCTCCCATTTACCACCACAAGTGTAACAGGTGGGGGGGGGGTCTGGGTCCACCTTCCTGAAGTCCACTGTACCCATTAAAACTGCTCTAGGGACCTGTATACTGCTGCAATGGACCTGAGTATGACATTTGAGGCTAGCATAGGGGCTGGCAAAAAAAAAATTAAGTCATTTTTTTGAGGGTGGGAGAAGGTTAGTGACCACTGGGGGAGTCAAGGTAGGTGATCCCCGATTCCCTCCGGTGGTCATCTGGTCAGTTCAGGCACTTTTTTGGGACTTGGACCTGAAAAAAAGGGACCAAATAAAGTGGACCAAATTCTCGCCAGGGACGCCCTTCTTTTTTCCATTATCAGGCGAAGTCGGCCATCTCAAAGCACGCCCCCATCCCGCCTTCACTACCCTACTGAAACGCCCCCTTGAAGTTTGGCCGGCTCCGCGACGGAAAGCAGTTGGCGCCAGTCAAAGTTGGCTTTCGATTATACCGATTTAGCTGGCTTTAGGAGATCGCCGGCCATCTCCTGATTTGTGTCGGAAGATGGCCGGCGATCTCCTTCAAAAATAAGCTGGTTAGTGTTCCATATCTTGTCTAGAACTTTGCAGATATAATAATAAGAAAAAACTTAGATGGATTCAGGGATATTCAAAGTAGCTGGAATAACTCGAAGTGCCGTTCAGTGGGAGTCTGAAAATATTCCCTGCAGTTCTTTTTGTCTCTAGCAATGGAGTCTGTTCTCACTTTAGGCAATCCTAGAACCTTCAGTGCTTGCTAATAACATCAGCAAATTAGATATTTCATTCCTACAAAGTGAATGAACATTTTGAGAGATTTTTGTTTCATTACAAAGCTCAGATTATGCGTCAACCATTAGCAATCTGTTTATGAAGAAAGAAAACACTCTGGGAATTGTCACTAAGATCTACTGCATATCAGTGCACACTAATGAGTAGTTGTCATTGAAAGAACCTGCTGTGGTCGGCAAAAAGAAATACTGCATAGATTACTGTTATATCTTTTTGGGTAGTCAGAGTCAAGAAAGCAAGAGAAAAGTTGTTACCGTCAGAGAACAAGTACATTAAAATGTAAGTCATTAAAAACAAAACAGGAGTTTCTGTGTTAGAATATTAAATCTTACTGGTTGATGTTCAGACCAGAGCAATCTGTTTTTAAGCTGCAGTCAGTCATTGGACAGAATTATGCCTGGATATTCAGCGGTCCTTTTACTAAGGCGCGCCAAAAAATGGCCTGCGCTAGTGTAGGTGCGTGTTTTGGGCACACGCACATCCATTTTTTAGTGTGCCTGTAAACAATGCCTTTTTTACATTTTTGCCGAAAATGGACATGAGACAAAATGAAAATTGGCACACATCCATTTTGGGTCTGAGACCTTACCGCCAGTCATTGACAGTGGTAAGGTCTCACGCGGTAACCGGGTAGTAATGGTCTAGGCACGTAGAATGCCGATTATTGCTCAGTTTTCGCCGTGTCTCAGATGTGCGTAAAAAATGAAATCACAGGCATTGAATATGGCTGGTGCTTGCATAATTGCCATCTCTTTCATGACTCCTCCCTTGGATTGCCCTGGCAAGTGATGCATGAGGGAAAGAGGAACCCAAACTATATCTACGTGATGCAAGGTTCCATATTAGGAGTCATCGACCAGGAAAGGGATCTAAGTGTCATTGTTGATGATACGTTGAAACCTTCTGCTCAGTGTGCAGTGGCAGCTAAGAAAGCAAATAGAATGTTAGGAATTATTAGGAAAGGAATGGAAAGTAAAAATGAGAATGTTATAATGCCTTTGTGTCACTCTGAGGTGCGACTGCACCTCAAACACGGTGTGCAATTCTGGTCACTGCATCTCAAAAAAGATATAACGGAATTATAAAAGGTACAGAGAAGGGCAATGAAAATGATATAGGAGATGGGATGACTGCCCTATAAGGAAAAGCTAGGGCTATTCAGCTTGTAGAAGAGATAGCTGAGGGGAGTGAATCGCTTGTTTACTCTATTCAAAAATACTAGGATTAGGGGGCATGCAATGAAGCTACCAAGTAGTAAATTTAGAACAAACCAGAGAAAATATTTCTTCACTTAATGTGTAATTAAACTCTAGAATTCATTGCTAGATAATGTGGTAAAAGCAGTTATATTAGCAGGGTTTTAAAAAGGTTTGGCTAATTTCCTAAAAGAAAATTCCATTAGCCATTTTTAAGATGGTCTTATGAAAGTCCACTGTTTATTTCTAGGATAAGCAGCATAAAATATAAAGATTTCCAGTGACTATTGCAGCCTACTCTTTCCTCAAAAGCCAATGTAAATAGGTGGATTTTCAATGCAGTTTTGAACTTATTAAATGATAATTCTAAATGTAAAGTGGTTGGGAAGACATTCCATAATGAAGGTGCTAACGCTGTCACTTGTGTTTCAAAATTTTATATTCTTATGTACTCTTATGTTCTAAGGATTATTCCCATGTATTTAAAATGCAGAACCAGTTTTATAGGGGATCCATGAAGCAG
The DNA here is from genome assembly GCF_901765095.1 of Microcaecilia unicolor. Classification (NCBI taxonomy): domain Eukaryota; kingdom Metazoa; phylum Chordata; class Amphibia; order Gymnophiona; family Siphonopidae; genus Microcaecilia; species Microcaecilia unicolor. The sequence continues at coordinate 78,152,468 of NC_044037.1, read as the reverse complement.
TGGAGTTAAAGAAGGGGATTTTGTACCACTTGTGATCCAGCAAGCTGTTGTCTTAGAAGGACTGAGAAGCCATGAGGAAATTGCATTGAGGTAGTTTGAAACTGAGAAAGATCTAGGAATAGAGAGTGTAGTAGACCAGCAAAATATCATCAGCATAGTAGAATGCACTTATGCCAAGATCTTGAATAAGCATTGTTAAAAGACTTAAGAAAATATTAAATAATAGTGGAGCCTTGAGGCACACTACAGTGTAATTGATAGAAGGACTGTAACTGAGGAAGAGAAAAAGGTCCCATTGATAAGGAATGAGGAGAACCATTGCAGTACAATTCCAGCAATGCTTATGTCGGTCAACCAAGAGAATAATAATGGGTGGTCCACAAGATTAAAAGTTGCAGTGGGCTTGAATGATAGGAGAATGACAATTTTACCATGGTTAGTTTCAGTAGTATAGCCTGATTGATGAGGATGTACGAGTGTTAGTACAGTCAACATGTTGCAATATCTTTTTAGAATGGGCCAGATAAGGGCTTGCTTCCACACTGAGGGAAACTGTCCTGTTAATCAATAGCAATGCTAGAGGAAGACGAGTTCCACTCCTGGATAGCCACAAGGAACGGAACTCCAACAGTTAAGCCATTCTCATCTACACCCTTCTCCTTCACTGCCAACTCCAGACTCCATTCTTTTCATCTTGCTGTGCCATACACCTGAAACAGGCTTCTTGAGTCAGTATGTCATGCTCCATCTCAGGCCCTATTAAGCCCACCCTTCAGTGGCTGTGTTTTTCTCTTAACCCCTTATTTGCTAAATTAATATCCATGTTTTAATCACTCCCATAATAAGTGTAACTACTTAATCCCTTATTTGTCCTATTTGTCTGTCTTGAATAAATTGTATCTCTGTCAGGGGACTGTCTCTTAAGGGTTTGTTTACAGCATTGTGTAATTTCTTATGACAAATAGCATTATAGAAATAATAAGTAGTAGTAGTATTGATATAGATTGTAAGCTCTTTGAGCAGGGACTGTCTTTCTTCTATTTTTGTGCAGTGCTACGTATGCCTTGTAGCGCTATAGAAATGCTAAATAGTAGTAGTCGTAGTAGTAGTAATAGAAATTTCCTATCTCTCTGGGGCAGTTAAAGCTGTCCTCAAAGAATTCCCAGACCCAGCAGATCCAGGGAATGAGATGCCTAGTACTTTGACCTGGGGAACTGTGCTCGTTATAGTGCACAGAACTTCAAACCTGAGTCATTGGATCAGTGGCGTAGCAGGGGGGGGAGCTGCCACCCGGGGCGGGGTGGTTTGCCGTTGCACCCCCCCCCCCGGGTGCAGCACGATGACACCCCCTCCCCCCTCCCGACCAGCTCCCACACCCTACTTTTAAAAAGAATATCGGGAGGCGAGGCACAGCGCCTCGCGCCTGCCCTGCACGTAAAAGAAATGTGGACCGTCGGGCCTTCTCTCGCTCTGTCTGTCCCGCCCTTGCGGAAATAAGAAGTTGCATCAACAGAGGGCGGGACAGATAGAGCAAGGGAAGACCCGACGGTCCACATTTCTTTTACGTGCAGGGCAGGCATGAGGCGCTGTGCCTCGCCTCCCGATATTCTTTTTAAAGGTAGGGTGCGGGAGCTGGTCGGGGGGGGTGTCGATTCACCGAGGGGGGGAGCTGGCAGGGAGCACCCCCCCTGAGCTGACACCCAGGGCGGACCGCCCCTCCCACCCCCCCCCCCTTGCTACGCCACTGCTCTGGATGAATATAGACATGGATTAATGGGTGGGAGATGGGTATGTTCTATCCCTCTCTCTACTCACTAACAATCTCTCTCTCTCTCTCTCTCTCTCTCTCTCATACTTTTTCTTCTATCTTCCCAGCTTTGCTCCTCAGCAGTGGCGTACCAAGGGGGGGGGGGGGGGCGGTCCGCCCCGGGTGCACGCGGCTGGGGGGGTGCCGTGCGCCTGTTGGCTGAGTCCGCTCGTTCCCTCCCTGCTGCTCCCTCTGCGCGGAACAGTTTACTTCCTGTTCCAGGGCAGAGGGAACAGAAGGGAGGGAATGAGCGGACTAGGCAAACAGGCGTGCGGCACCCCCCCAGCAGGTAAAAATGCACCCGGGGTGAAGGGTGTAATTTCATTGGGGGGGGGCACTGCGCTGCACCCGAGGGGGGGGGGGGCGCATCGGCGATCTGCCCTGGGTGTCAGGCAGCCTAAGAATGCCACTGCTCCTCAGTACTCTCCCATTCATCTCTTCTCTGACTACTGTGTTTTCTCATTTCTAACTGCAAGACTTTTCCATTTCTTCTAGAGACAGTCTCCTTATTTGGTGGGGCTGAGGGTTTACCCAAGAGTGGGATACACACATTATTTTGATATCTGTGGCTTTAAAATCAGTTTCCTCCAAAAAACTCTCCCCAAGCACACAGAACAAATATGAAGGGTCCCTGACAGCAGACAGTATAATCAGTATATAGTCTCTGGACAAGCACACAAATCCCAAACTAGAACAATAACTGTAGGAGGCTGGTAAGGATTAGAATAAAAATACCTCTTTATTGGGCCCTCTCCAGTGCACAAACATATAAGTACAGTTATGAAAACCATGAGGCAAATATCATATACTTAAAAGCTTCTTATCAGGAAGCACCTCAACTCTTGAAAGTCTTCTCAAATTCTTCTTCTTCCAATACCCCTTCACCCATAAGGGCAGAAGCGATCCCCAGTTGCTCTTGGCCAAGCATTGTCTCCATTAAAAATGTATTTATTTATTGAGATGTATTAAGCGCCTTTATGAAAAGATTCACCTAACCCAAATTCCCCCCACCCCACAAAAAAGGTCATTTTGCAGTACTACTGTTATGGGATCAAGGTAAAAAATAATGGAGGGGGTTCTTGCAATAAATAGATTGGGGAGATCTTAGGAGATGGGATGGGTAAAACTGGGGATATTTGGTGGAGGGCTTGGGGGTGGATGGGTTGTTCCATCGCTGCCTCTTTTGTGGACCCATATAGGACCTGCTAACTTTGCATTGCTGTGACCAAAAACGTATAATGTTCCCAGCTGAGGCAATGCAAAGTTCAATTTATCATATGAGTCCACTATTCTCTGGTGGTGATATACACCAGGTTAGTGACTTGCATGGTAAATTTGGCTGCAATAAAATAGAATGTTTTTTTTTTTTTTACCACAGCGTAGTTATTACCTCTTTGAGGTGCCCTTTTACAAAGGTGTGTAAGGGCCAAATTGGCATTACTGCCTTTGCAGTAATTCTGAATTTGACGTGCGCTGAAAACATGTGGTAGAAAATAATTTTCTATTTTCTACAACAGGGGCATTCCCAGCGGTAATTAGCAGTTGGCGCATGCTGGACGGTTACCACACAGGTAACACATGAGCCCTCACCGCTAAGTCAATGGGTGGCGTTAAGGGCTCAAGCCATAACTAGACACACGCTGGTTTCTATTTTGCCATACATCCATTTCCCGGCCGCAAAAAAACCCCTTTTTTCCAAACATGGTAGAGAAATAGTCCAACGTGCGTCCAATATATGCACCCATACTACCGCAGGCCACTTTTTGGTGCATCTTTGTAATAGGGCCCCTGAATCTTCTATTGAATATGTCTGATTAACTTTATCCAGATAACTTTAAGACAGCTTTTTATCTGAGCTGACTTGTTCAGGTAAATTTATGTGGCCACAAGTATTGCATATCAGCACCGACCAGATAAAGTTTTGCAACAACCCTGGAGCACTTCAAACTCCATGTGCTTTTATGTAGACAAGTTTAAAACCTCAGGTTGTTCTGCCTAACTCTAAATGTTAACTGGACAAATCCTTTGAATATCAACCCAAGTATTTGTACTCCTAATTTATCTCATCTTGTCAAAGATGTCATTTGACCTTTTTGGTTTTAGTTTAGATCTCCTTTATACATAGCAAGTCATGTCAAGTTCCTCTGCATGATCTTGCATGACTAATAGACATGCTGAAATATTGACATTATGAAGTACAACATGGTAGAGAGCAGTGACCAAGCTGAGCTGCATGTCTCTACTCAAGTTACTTTGACTGGAGCAATATGCAAATTACTGACATTTTAGCAAAGATCATTTGGCTGCATGCATCGCATAAGTAAGAAAATATTCCCAAAAGAAGTATAATCACCTTGTTAGCTTTTCACTGGTTAAAGTGCAATCAACTGACACAGCGGAATTCAATATGCATGTTATTTTAAAATCTGGCATTTGCTATATTTTTCTGGCATAGAATTCAGTTGTCTTTCATAAATGTTGGTTATGCAAGAGCTTTTAAATATTGGTATTTTCCTTTTGTAAATATTAGATTACACATATAACATGATAACATAGGGCCCTGTTTACTAAGCTGCGCTATAGGCATGCTAGCGATTTTAGCACGTGCTAAAAATTAGCACACACTAACACTAGAGGCACCCACAGGAATATATGGTTGTCTCTAGAGTTTAGCATACTCTAAAAATGATAGCGGACCTCAGTAAACAGTACCTGTAATATAAAAGAGCCAACAGAATGAACATCTAATAATAGAAAGAACTGATGTATCTGTATAGCCAAGATAGAAGCTTCTTACTATTCACATTTAACAATAAGAATCCATGATGATTAGGTATTTTAACAATCTGCATAACAATCCATTCAGGTGAGGTCTCATTTGGGCACTTCCTCTGCAGTGGAATGGCTAGGCACCAAACTTTCTACTATGAGTTAGGTAGGAATGGATAGTTAAGAATGTGTATTCATTAGTGCACCCTAAAATGTTTAGTACACTCAAATTGAATATACATGCATATATCTAAAATTTAACATGCATGCAATCTATTTGTGCATGTTAAAATTTTTAAGGCTCCTTTTACCAAGCGGCGGTAAAAGGGACCCTGCAGTAGCATTGGCATACGGGTTTGCCACGCGCCAAGGCCATCTTTTACCGCTGGGGGTAAAAGGCTTTTTTTTCGTGAAGGCGAAGAAAACAGCCATGCGCTAAGCAAAGACATTGGCACACAGCCATTTCCAGGGGCAACCTTTACTGCCTCGTATTTAGGAGGTGGTAAGGGCTCTGGCAGTAGGCTGGTAGTAACGGGGCATCCCATTACAGCCAAGCACACTCCAGTGCTAAAAAATACAAAACTATTTTCTAGCACCAGGAATGGTGTGCGGTGGGAGCTAGAACTACCGCTGGACACTTGTTTTAATTTATTTTTCTTACACAGAGATCTGTTGGCATTTTTATTGCTCCTTTCAGATTTTATCACTGTCTTTCCACTTTTCTTATGTCCTCCCATCGTGTCAGCTTTCAGTTATTCCCAGATTTTACTAAAGTCAACATGGTTGAAATCCATTTTGTGTGTCTGCACTCTGCTTTACTATTTATATCAAAGTATACCATGTAATGATCTTTACTGGCTAGGTGGGCACCCACCCAGACATCAGTTTTCCAGTTGTGAGCACTATATCTAATGTTATCCCTTTCCTTGTGGGTTCCATCACTAGTTGTATGAGCAGAGCACTTTAACAGGCACCCAGAATCTCTCTACTTCTTTCTGATTGTGGGGCATTACAATCTGCCGATGTATATACAGAAGAAGCAAATCCTCACAGAGTAGAAAATGACTGGAACAACAGCGAAGATGACTCGAAAATCAGCAGACGATGCTTCAGCTGGTCAAAATGTTTATTGTAAGGCAAACAAGACTCAACACAGCTGTGCTTTGGCCAACAAGACCTGCATCAGGAGTCTATCATTACAATCTGCACCAGGCAGGTTGAAATCTCCAAGCACAAGCACCTTCCTTTTTATTTCCAGCTTTTGGATATTTATTACCAGATCTTTGTCCAGCTTCTCCAATTGTGTTGGAGGTCTGTACATAACACCTGTGTGGATAGAAGTTTCATCTTCTCTTTCCTCCTTCCCACAGGCTTTCTGAATTTCAGCTGCTTTAATACTATTTTTCATATACAGCCCAACTCCTCTCTCTTTCCAGCCATCTCTGTCCTTCCTAAATAAATTATAGCCCAGTATGATTGTGTCCCAGTCATGGAAGTCATTGAACCATGTCTGTGACAGTAAAAGTATCTTAGTCTGCCTCTAATACCAGAGGTTGTAGATCATGAACTTTGTTGCTTAGGTTATACGTGTTTGTGCTTATTGCTTTCCGGGTATATTTTATTGACATTCTCATCATCTGTATATCTTTTCACCTAGTCTCCCCAATATTTTGTTGCTAATAGGTGAGTTGCAAAGATGTTTTATATATCTATCTTCCCCTCTGCTGTCATGTTTTCACTTTTGCTGGGGTGACTTCCTGAACTCACCTGCTTCCATTTGGTGAACTGGGAAGGAGAAGTGAAAGGCAACTATAAAGAGTCTCACATTGAACTGCATTGAAAAGGAGAGGTGATACTATACAGGTCCATAATGGATCTTGGTTATTGATCTGAATTGTAAATGATCATCTGAGATAGAACCAGCATGGGTTAAAAAAAAGCCTGGCCAACTACGAGGAGGAGAAGCGGGTAGAGTTCCCTCTACTACAAGGACAGTACTGAAGAGAGATGCTAGGAGGATAGAGAGAGACAGCATAAGCTAAGAGCAAACTGAACACTATATGTTATTATTTAACTCTTTAATTGAGGACTGTATGCTGATCATTTTCATATACATTTTTCCCTTTGCAGAATACCAATGAATGGGTATTTTTATCTAACTATTCTTGGACTCTCTTCTTTCTTCTTCTCTGCATTGAATAACTATATCGCTCAATAGATGAATGAAAAACTAGATTTTGCCCTCATTGTGGACCTTTTGTCAGTGTGCTGTGGAATTAGAGCAAAGGAAAGAAGATCTGTTTATAGAGAGAACACAGACACCTCAAATAATATCTGAATGCCTCAGGGGCTATAATTTGGTCTCTGAAAATTAACTAGGTCTGAATGCCTGGTATTTTTCTAGAAATTTAGCTAAACTCCTTAATTTAGGAACATATAAAGTGGGTAACAACAAAGATGGATTTAGGGTGGGGAGGGGGGGGAAGGAGCTTAGCACTCATAAATTAAACTAATAAATCTAGGCAAAGGAACAACAGTCCTGAATTCATAAGCACAACTATTTAAGCTCTTAAGGTGAATTTTCAGATGGAAACTTATGCTCCAAAGCTTGGAGGATAATCGGGCACAACTTTAGGATTCTAACTTTGGAGCATAAATTTAGGAGCCCAATTTTTTAGAATATTGGACCCAATGAAACTACTATACCTTTTTAATCTTTCAGCCTCTTTGCTCCCAATATCCCAGCCCTGCCACATTAATCCCAATAATTTTGGGCAGTGAATTCAGCAATCCAAGACGCCAAGAACCAGGATCATCCAGGATCAGGGCCATTCATCCAATATTCCAATACGTGCCCTGTATTGCTGGGTTTCATGGCTGATTACAGCCACGATGCTCGGTAGATGACATGATGAAATAGGGTAAACCCATAAGAAAGTCCATAAGAATAGAAAATAAGGCAGAGATATGTATATTAAGTGGGGGAAAGCCCACAAATCTGATGTCTACCCAGCTTGGAGAGAGAACTGGTAGATGTTAGACTAGGGGCCCTCAACACTCTCCAATAACAGTTTAGTGATAAAAAAATATGTTGAACTTGAAGGAATCTTCCATGCCTAGATTTTAGTTCCTGCTCAAGACTCAGAACGCCTGCAGTAGCCTTTGACTGGAATAAGTACATCCATAACAGCAATAATCATTTCAATCAAAATGGCACTTTTAGATAGTAAAAGCTTCGGGTACAGATAATACCTACTGTACAAGAATGTAACTTGCCTTGAACTACAACTGGAAAAGACATGGGCTAAATCCAAATCTCCCTTTCTCTTCCCTTGTGCCTTTTACACAGCAGGCTGTTTCACCACCTTTATCTTTCAGCTACAACACAGGCTGATTCCTTTTCTTGCCTATATGCTAAAAAGTCAACACTTCCTCAGAGTCTGGCATTTATTTTTAGCCACTAGCAAAACATGCAGCAATTAAATGCGTGAAGGACAGCATGCAATGTTATTTTGCATCTGCCTACAAAGGCTTTATTTACTTGTGTCGTTCCTTCAGTCCCATGTAGTGTCATGCTAACAACATTTTGCTCCATTTTGGTATGTATATTAGTGTCTTAGTACCTTTGTGTGTATGCTAAGCTTTGGTGCATATCCCTCCGCAAATACACCCAGTAAAATATTCATTCTTCTTATTTTGAAAAATATTTTGATCTGTGGCCTCACTGAAGATCTTCGATTTACAGGGGCAGCACTCTTTAAACACTGACTCAGATGGAAGTATTGTTCTCTAGTTGAAATATTTTACTGTATGTTGGCAAATTCAACAATTTGTAGATTTTCCCCACAGTTTTCTAAGCAATTTCCTCCTGGTAAATTTGACTCAGCATCATTTGGACAGGGAACATATGGAACAACCCTGAAGAAATAACTTAAATACTTACTAATTACACTAAACATGATTTGATGTAAGAAATGTAATTATCTTGTGTAATCATACTGCATTCTTCAACCAGACAGATGTTTTCTAAAAGCATAGTTTTCTTAATCAACAGAAACTAAGAATATTGCTTACCAGTTAAGAACTACATAATAATGGAAAAGAGAAAACTATGGCCAACAATATGTATCTACAGAAATGTTATCAGTGTCCCATTATTCTCCTACTGGAATTGTCATAGACACATAAACACATATTGTTACTGTATGCCAGTAGGAGAACAACAGTACATTTTAAAACATTACTTTAGTTACTAATTGGCCATAGTTTTCTCTTTTCAATTATTAAGCAGTTTTTAACTGGCAAGCACTATTCTGATGAGTCAGTATTTAGCATTTTTTTTTAATGCCGGAAGCGGAAGTCAAAATATCTGGATATTGTTACACAGCAGCTGTGTCAGGACCCCAGGGGTCATGAAGGTTAGGAAATAACCAGTTGCTATACCCAGCTAAAACTCAAAAGTCCAAATGAAAAGCAGAAACTAAAGTTAAAATAAGTCCTTACCTGAGAAATGTGCATCTGCTTCCAGCAAAAATCTCTTTAAACAAACACAAGAGCCTTCGGGGAGGGGTAGCGGGGAACCAGACCTATGAGAGATGCTCAACAGGCAGTCTAGGAAGGAAGCTGCATCTACTGGGAGTTGTAGTACAGGAGCCTGTTTCTTCCCAGGAGGGAAAGGCACTAAGATAACCTTCATCATAGTAGTTCCAGGAAAGGGGTGTGGCTGGAAACACTCTAGCAAGGCTAACAGCCACTATAAAAAGGAACTGCCAAGGAGAGAAAAGAGGACAAGATGGGCTGAAAATCACTGGGTTACTGATAATCCCAAAAGGAATAAAAGGCTAGAGGCAGGTAAAAGCCAAGCTCAGCAGACTAAGGAAAAGTCTAGAAGAAAAAGCCTAGGAAGACTGTACTTGGTAGCCTAGAAAGGGTTTGGAATTGCCCTGGTGTGTAAAAGCCGTCTGGAATTGCCCTGGAGTATGAAAGGGTGTTTCGTATTGCCCAGGAGTGGTAAATGGGGGTTGGAATTTCCCTAGAGTGTGAAAGGGGTTAAAACTGCCCTGGATTATAAAGAGGGTATGTAAATGCCCTGGACTCCTGGAGTAAAAGAAGAATGGGTTTGGAATTTTCCTGAGTTGTAAAAGGAGTTTGAGAACTGCCCTTGGTTGGGAAAAGGGGAGTGTTGTTTGGAGAACTGTTTTGGGGTATAAAGAGTAGCCCTGAGGTAAACCAGCTAGAAATTTGGGACAAAAGGTAATAGAAGAAGATGACATGCTTAAAGGGAACCTTGTATGTTATATATGGTATTTCCTACAAGCTTGTAACAAGGAGTAAAAGTCTAGTTTACTTTCTATTATATATTTGTGCTGAGAAGTCAAGAATGCTTTTGTTTCATTATGTTACTCTCTGGAAGGTGAAAAGAGCAGCCTTGTTTAAGTGAATGAAAATTGTGATACCCATAATAAATGGTATTTTGTTTATTCCAGCCTTGTGAAGGCTTGGTTATTTGCTAGGCAGCTGCCTAAGCTGGGGGCGGCTGATACCTGAGACTTTAAAGTAGTGGGCAGGGTTGCTTAGCCATTGTAGAAAGGGAGTCCTTCAGGGCCAGACGTTTCCACTACAGAAAGAGAGACTCCACTCAGGCAGTCCTTGACTCTGGTGGAAGTATCAGGACCGGGACAAGCACATTAGGGCACCCCCTAGTGGTGACAATATTCAGATTGTGGCCAGTGTTGAATATCTAGATCAGGCAGGTAGCATTAGAACTTATCTGAGTGCTGGCAATATTCAGTCTGCTAACCATATAACTTATCCATATTACCTAGAACAGCCTTGTATCTTTCCTAAGTTATCCATATGGCAGACTGAACATTGCCTCTGCACTGAAAGTGCCAGGTTGGAGCATGGATGGATTCAGGGAGGTCCTAGAACTTATCCAGATAGTGGCAATCTGTAAAGATATTTCTTGGAGGGGTTTGGCACTTTCGAATCATGTTTTACCAAATATCAGCCTGGCTGCTGTGTTTTGAGTGGTCTGGAGTTTCTTTGTGAGTTGTTCTTTACACCCCACATAGATTCCGTTGTAATAGTCTGCATGGCTTAGTACCATTGATTGTATTAGGTTACGGAATATTTCCCTTGGGAAGAAAGGTTTTACTCGTTTAAGTTTCCACATTGAGTGGAACATTTTCTTTGTTGTGGAGTTCACTTGGCTCTCAAGTGTAAGGTTGCGGTCGATTGTAACGCCGAGTATTTTCAGGCTATCTGAGATAGGGAGGGTGTGGTCTGGGGTTTTTATGGTTGTGGGTTTGTACGTATTATGTTGAGATGAGAGGATGAGGCAGTGTGTTTTGTCAGTATTCATTTTCAGTTGAAATGAGTTTGCACATGAATCCATAGTGTTCAGACCAAGCTTGATTTCATTGGTGATTTCTGTCAGATCATGTCTGAAGGGAATGTATATTGTGACATCGTCTGCGTAGATGAATGGGTTGAGACCTTGATTGGATAAGGGCTTAGCCAGCGGGATCATCATTATGTTGAAAAGTAATGATGATAGTGGTGATCCTTGAGGTACTCCGCAGTCTGCTTTCCACGATGGTGATATGTTTGAATTTGATTTCACTTGGTATGTTCTGGTGGTTAGAAAACCCTTGATCTAGCTGAGTATATTTCGACCAATCCCAATGTAGTCTAGGAGTCTTAAGTAGTATATTGTGGTTTACCATGTCGAATGCACTCGACATGTCGAATTGGAGGAGAAGTATGCTTTTATCTGTAGCTATTTCCTGCTGGAATTTGGCCAGGAGAGTGACTAGCACAGTTTCGGTACTACGGAAGGGGCGAAATCCTGATTGTGATTCATGTAGTATTGAGAACAGTTATGCACATAAGTAGCAGAAGTGCAACTAAACTTAAGTGGAAGAGTCCATTAATGCAAAGGTTGGTTGTATGGGTACAGGACTGGTGCTAGATAAGTAGGGGCCCTGGGAAGAAACTGTGAAGATGGCCCCAGAGCCCATCTGCAAGTTATGCCTCCTTCAGCTTCGGGCAGGCTTGGGGCCCCCTGTGGCATGGAGGCACAGGGCAACTGCCCTGTTTGCACCCCCTAATGTCAGCCCAGCATGGGTAGAGCATGGGAAAGACATGGGCGAGGCTGTCGCTTACATATATAACTTACAGACAGTGGTGTGCTGGAGCCGGCTCGCACCAGCTCGCAGGAGCCGGTTGTTAAATTTGTTGACATCTTGTGAGCTGGTTGTTTGCCAAGTGCAAGCCGGCTTGCCTCTCTTCCCCCCACCCCGCGAGCTGCAGGCTCCCCCGCTCCACAGGTCATCCATCAGCTCCCTGATAGCCCTCGTTTCCTTCTTGCTGCCACCCTGCCTTTAAATATTGTATTTTTCCTCAAGTCGCGGTGCCAGCATTGAAAGCAGCAGGTGAGGCTCGGTTCCAGCCTTCCCTTGTATGGTTCTGCCCTCTTTTGATGAATTTCTGCGAGGGCGGAACCATGTGAGGGAAGGCTGGAGCCGAGCCGAACCTCACCTGCTGCTTTCAATGCCGGCACCGCAACTTGAGGAAAAATACAATATTTAAAGGCAGGGCAGCGGCAGGAAGGAAATGAGGGCTACCGTGGAGCTGAGGGCAGACAGGAGATGATGGACAACCTGCGGAGTGGGGGGATCGGGAATCGGGGGGCTGGAAGAAGGCAGGAAATGTCTGATGTTGAGTAGGGGAGGGGCTAGAAGGGAGATGGTTGACATGGGCTGCTGGTGGGGGGGAGGCTGGAAGGAGATGGTTAATAGGTGGATGGAGGGGAGGGCAGGGAGGAGAGGAAGGTTGCTGGACATGGGTGGGTGGATGGAGGGGAGGGCAGGGGGGAGAGAAGGGTTGCTGGACATGGGTGGGTGGATGGAGGGGAGGGCAGGGGGATGGAGGGGAGGGCATGGGAGAGGAAGGTTGCTGGACATGGATGGAGGAGAGGGAAGGGAGAGAGAAGAAATGCTGGACATGGATGGAGAGGAAGGAAGAGTGAGGAAGGAGATGAGATGAGGGAAAAGGAAGAGAGGAGAAAAACTGCACATGGATGAAGAAAATAGGCAGAAGCTGGATCCACTGGACAGTCAAGTCTGCAGAGGACCCAGCTTTTACTTAAGGATGTAGGGCAAGAAATGAAGAAGAAAGACGGAAAGTAAAGAAATAAATGGAAAGGAAGCCCTGGAAACGTAGTTAAGAGGACAGATAGCAGTAGAATCAGATACTGGGCCAGCATGATCAGAAAAACAAAGTCACCAGGCAACAAAGGTAGAAAAAAATCATTTTATTTTCATTATAGTATTTGGAATATGTCCACTTTGAGAATCAGGTGCTCAACATTAAGTTTATATTTATTTACTTATTTATGGCATTTTATCCCACTTTAAACATGAATTAGATTGGAACCTGGGATCATTAAAAAAATTTTTTTCCTAGAGTAATGCATTGCCCCCCCCCCCCCCCAGGCTCACTCCCCGGCTATAGCCAGCTCTGCAAGTTGGGGGGGGGCGCAGAGGTGGGCGGGGGGCGGGGTGCAGAGGTAGATGAGGGGGGGTGCTGAGGTGGACCGGGGAGAGAGCCTGTTGTTAAACATTTACCAGCACACCACTGCTTACAGACTACTGTCAGTTAAGTGCACCATTGTCACTTTTGTGTGACCACATTCACATCAGGTCTATGGATGGTGCAACTGTGGACATGTACATGTATTTATTTATTTATTGGGATTTATTAACAACCTTTATGAAGAGATTCATCCAAGGCAGAATATTGCAGGTACAGCTTGACATAAAAATTACAATTTCGTTAATAGCATAACAATAGAAAAATGACCATATAAAAGCATAAATACAATCAATGAGGTAACCTTGGAGATAGCAAATTGAATTCTAGTAACAGGATAACATGATAACAGTATCAGAAATATACAAACATTTAATAGCACTGTAATGCAAGTATATAACAGAAATATGATAAATGTCAGCAAGTTATAAAATGATAGATTTCTACAAAATGCATGTCTACAAAAAGAAAAGGGGCATTTTTAACATGTTCAGAGAGACTGCATGATACAGTTGGACATTGTTTTGAATGCTAGCCCAATTACCTCCTATGTCCGACTTACACCCCTGTTTACTAAGCCATGTGGCAATGCCTACACAACCCATTCAGAATGAATAGGCTGTGTCGGCCTTAGCGCACGGCAGCCACTAGCACAGCTTAGTAAAAAAGGACGTTAGTCATCCTGATTCTTTGATTGACTCTGAAGTGACACCTTGCCATAACAGTCATCATCTCTGCTGTATCACATACCACTTTCTCTGCCCACCATCTCCCTTTTCCCCATCCTCCTACCTTCTATCTCCTCTTCTCTGCAACCCTTCTCTCATCTTACAGATTTATTAGGGTTGACAACCATTCACTGTTTGAACTACTTGGCCAGTAATCTGAAAGGGAAACTGGTGCCTGGCAGAACAGATAAACAGTCAATTGTCACTGCTGGTTTTCTACTGACTGCCTGACAACCCAGCTTTCACTCCACTCTTCCTGTACTGCATTACGCATCACACTTCTCTCAAGCCAGCAGCATGTAGGCACGCTGATGGTGTCATGTAATGGAATCTGGGTACCCAGATACCATTAGAGAATTTCCCCTAATTGCATTGCAGATAACATGAATGCACTTAACACCACCTATTGAGGGGAGCTATGAGATGCACATAATCTGTCTTGTTAGCTATAAAGTACACCCTCTGCTCATTCTCTCATTCTCTATTAAGCAATTTATGCTAGAATTAGAGGATGCCAACTGTCAAGCTGCTGTTAGTACAGGCTTGCACTAACAGTACATGCTACTTCCTGCATTAACTGCTTAACACACTTTAATAAAAGAGGGCCATAGATCCGAAAATTCAATATACATCCATAATATTAGGACAACCTCAGGATCACCTTCTCCTATTTTGACTAAAGGTACTCACACTATAGAACAGTAAGGGGTTCATTTTTTTGAAACAGAAAAAGCCCCCAAAATGACATTTCTTCACTCAATGTGTAATTAAACTCTGGAATTCGTTGCCAGAGAATGTGGTAAAAGCAGTTAGCTTAGTGAGGTTTAAAAAAAGGTTTGGATAACTTCCTAAAAGAAAAGTCCATAAGCCATTATTAAGATGGACTTGGGGAAAATTCACTGCTTATTTCTAGGATAAGCAGCATAAAATGTATTGTACTGTTTTGGGATCATGCCAGGTACTTGTAACCTTGATTGATCACTGTTGGAAACATGATGCTGGGCTTGATGGACCTTCGTTCTGTCCCAATATGACAATGCTTATATTCTTATGTAACAGGCAAATATACATATTTCTCACAGAAAAACATCTAAAGCATATAATCAAACAAATAAAAAAAGACTGCCCACGTCTTCTAGAAACTGGAAAGATGTTCCCAGAGGGGGTGTTTCATGACATGGGTGGTGCCATGTGATGAACGTTTATTGTCCAAGGCATCCAAATTTAACATCATCATCATTGTGTATTTGTTTATAGCTACACAATGCTATGTTCCACGTCAACACCCTAATCCTATAAGAGTTGCCAAAAATTGTGTGCACAAAATGTCCATTTAGCCCAGTATTCTGTTTCCAATAGTGGCCAATCCAGGTCACAAATACCTGGCGGGCTCCCAAAAAGTAGCAAGATTCTATACAGTGGCTTTTCCCAGGTCTACCTTAATAATATTTTTCAAACTTTTCTTCCAAGAATTTGTCCAATTCTTTTGAAACCCCAGCCACATTAAGCACTTTTACTACATTCTTTGATAACAAGTTCTAGAACTTAACTATGCATTGAGTGAAAACATATTTTCTCTGATTTGTTTTAAATGTACTACTTTGTAATTTCATGACATGCCCCCTAATTTCTGTACTTTGTAAATATTCAATTCATATTTACTCATTCCACTCCACTCAGAATTTTATAGACCTCTGCTATAGCTTTTCCTCATATGAGAGTCTCTCCATTCCCTTAATCATTTTGGTTTCCCTTCTCTGCACCTTTTCTAATTCAACTGTTTTTTTTAGATGCAACAACCAGAATTGCACACAATACTCAAGGTATAGTTGCTTTTTGACCACCACCACCACACATTGAGTAGAAGATTTCAATGCATTTTGCAAGATGACACCTCCTAGATCCCTTTCCTGGGTGTCAAATTTTAGGGTTAGAGTCTAATTATTTCACTGAAACACTTGGTGCTAAAAAAAGCACTTTTCTATGAGCATTGCTTAAAATTAAGTGTGGTTTATAGAATTGCGCTTACTCCTGGGAATCATGCCTAACTTCAGGCATGGCCATTTGCACCAACAAAAACGTGGTGCAAATGTACACACTTACATTAGGCATTATCCCTTGTATTCTAGAATAACACATGTTAATTTTAGGAACACCCTCCCCCCCCCCCCCCCCCATTATGCCCATGTTCCATGTTCCTTTCATTTCCACATCCCTTTTTCAGATTACTTGTAAATTTTAGGCACAGATCCCGTACCTAAATTTATACATGTAAATGCCAATTAAATCTAATTAATGTCAATACTTGATTGTTATTGGCTGGTTATGCAGTTAAAGTGTCTGTATAAATTGAGTGCATACCCAAATTTGTGCACACAATTTTTAGTGACTTTTATAGAATTAGAATTTTTGGCAACTTTTATAGAAATAGGGGGTTTATGTGGAACCTAGCATAATGTAGCTATAAACAAAACACACAGCAATGATGATGTTAAATTCAAATTCCTCAGGCTGTAAGACTCATGGTTCCTTAAAAGAAGAAAAAGAGATATCAATAAGAAAAAAATATGCAGTGTGATTAGTTTTTGACCTTGAGATCTTTTTAGGGAGGTAAGGAGGGGAGGGATATATGTTTTTTAAACATTTCTGCTTAAGGACTTTGAAACATTTTTTCTCAAGGAAACAGTGCTTTGTTGTAAATATGATAGGTTGCTTGATACCTGTAGCAGTTCTTTTATACTAATTAATCTATGTATAAGCTGGATATTCTTAGGATTTTTATTTTTCATTCTTTTAGCCCCAGAGAAGGTAAAATATATCAGGCTATTTTTTTTTTAATTGAATAATGTGTACAGTGCTGCGTATACCTTGTAGCGCTATAGAAATGATTAGTAGTAGTAGTAATTTAACCAGGCAGAAGAGGCTCCTGACTGGTTAAAATGTGCTGTCAGATTTTCAGCATCATGGCCACAGTGCCACTGAAAATCTGGGGAGGCTGCCATGACACTATCCAGTTAGTGCTGGACTGAAGAAGGAGGAGTCTGTGTAGAGCCAGAATTTGAGCAGGCACAAGGGTGGGACTCATCAAAGGAACAATACAAGTCTTTATTCTATAACAACATTTGCTTCCAGACAGCACCTTGATTGAAACAGCTGGCTTTGCTAGAGTGTGGACCTGACACAGCCCGTGTTTCAGCCAATGCCTTCATCGTGAGTTCTGGTGTAGACGCATGTATTGGATGCGTGCAGGTCCATTTTTCAGCACACATGCAAAAAAGGTCTTTTTTTTAGCCAAAAATGGATGTATGGCAAAATAAAAATTGGCGCGCGTCCATTTTGGACCTGAGACCTTATCGCCACCCATTGACCGAGTGGTAAAGTATCACATGTTAACCAGGCAGTAACTGTCAATGCATGTACAATGCTGTTTACCACCTGGTTAGCGCCGCGTGCCAGAAATTTTCCGGGGCATATAGTGGGCATGTGTAGAAAATGAAATTATCGGTCTGGCCACGTGGTAGCCGGACGGTACATAAGTACATAAGTACATAAGTAGTGCCATACTGGGAAAGACCAAAGGTCCATCTAGCCCAGCATCCTGTCACCGACAGTGGCCAATCCAGGTCAAGGGCACCTGGCACGCTCCCCAAACGTAAAAACATTCCAGACAAGTTATACTTAAAAATGAGGAATTTTTCCAGTCCATTTAATAGCGGTCTATGGACTTGTCCTTTAGGAATCTATCTAACCCCTTTTTAAACTCCGTCAAGCTAACCGCCCGTACCACGTTCTCCGGCAATGAATTCCAGAGTCTAATTACACGTTGGGTGAAGAAAAATTTTCTCCGATTCGTTTTAAATTTACCACACTGTAGCTTCAACTCATGCCCTCTAGTCCTAGTATTTTTGGATAGCGTGAACAGTCGCTTCACATCCACCCGATCCATTCCACTCATTATTTTATACACTTCTATCATATCTCCCCTCAGCCGTCTCTTCTCCAAGCTGAAAAGCCCTAGCCTTCTCAGCCTCTCTTCATAGGAAAGTCGTCCCATCCCCACTATCATTTTCGTCGCCCTTCGCTGTACCTTTTCCAATTCTACTATATCTTTTTTGAGATACGGAGACCAGTACTGAACACAATACTCCAGGTGCGGTCGCACCATGGAGCGATACAACGGCATTATAACATCCGCACACCTGGACTCCATACCCTTCTTAATAACACCCAACATTCTATTCGCTTTCCTAGCCGCAGCAGCACACTGAGCAGAAGGTTTCAGCGTATCATCGACGACGACACCCAGATCCCTTTCTTGATCCGTAACTCCTAACGCGGAACCTTGCAAGACGTAGCTATAATTCGGGTTCCTCTTACCCACATGCATCACTTTGCACTTGTCAACATTGAACTTCATCTGCCACTTGCACGCCCATTCTCCCAGTCTCGCAAGGTCCTCCTGTAATCGTTCACATTCCTCCTGCGACTTGACGACCCTGAATAATTTTGTGTCATCGGCGAATTTAATTACCTCACTAGTTATTCCCATCTCTAGGTCATTTATAAATACATTAAAAAGCAACGGACCCAGCACAGACCCCTGCGGGACCCCACTAACTACCCTCCTCCACTGAGAATACTGGCCACGCAATCCTACTCTCTGCTTCCTATCTTTCAACCAGTTCTTAATCCATAATAATACCCTACCTCCGATTCCATGACTCTGCAATTTCTTCAGGAGTCTTTCGTGCGGCACTTAGGATGCACATATGCGCCTACGTAGCTTAGTAAAAGGGCCATTAAAAGAAAAGTCCATAAGCCATTATTAAGATGGATTTGGGAAAATCCACTGCTTATTTCTAGGATAAGCAGCATAAAATCTGTTTTACTCTTTGGGATCTTGCCAGGCACTTGTGACCTGGATTGGCCACTGTTGGGAAACAGGATACTAGGCTTGATGGATCTTTGGTCTGTCCCAGTATGTTCTTATGTAATATATACTACCCCATGTGTGACCATATATTATACACTGATCCCTGCTTCCAGCAATTTTGAGGACTATTCTTGTGAAGGCAATTTAATTGGCACCTGGAAGAGTAAGTGTAGCATCTACTTTAGACTTGTTTACTAAATTCAGGACAGTTTCCACATATTTTATTTTGTGCAGTAATGAAAGTAAAATACATAGAATAGCCACAGTTGTTTGGATTAAAACACAGTTTTCACTTATTTTAGTAGGACCCTGGAAAGCTGTACCCAGAAAGACTCAAATCCTGAAAATTATCAGTGTTTTAAATCTTTGCTGCTGTTTTCTTTGTTTAACATGATTATTTGATCAGGCTGTAGGTCAGCTGTCCCCTAAAGCTAAGTAGACAATTGGAGAGATTAGGATTATTATCAGTGGCAAACAGACAGGCCAGAAATACAGTTTTTTGTAACAGGAGGGCTGAAAAAGCAAAGAGCATATGTTGCTGGCAAATAAAAATAGTTGAAAATTTGGACACTCAGCCAAAGGGGGAGATATTCAAATGGAAAGAGCGACATTTCACCTAAAATCTACCCACAGGCCTCCAGCTTTATTAGGCTTCTTTAAGTAGCATGTGAACGGATCAGACGTCAGCTGTACTGAAATGCACTCCCATTCATGTTCAGAGTTATTGAATTTGTCAAATATTTCAAGTTAATATTTCATGTTTTCTTTTCTACCTAGAGGTGCACAGTGTGATATCATTAAGGGCTTGGTGGATTCCTTAATGAATCGTAAGTGTATATAAAACTAATCCAACAATAGTGAAAAGTTTCACAGATTTTCTAGAAATAGATTGGAAATGTTCAGCATTTCTTCTGTTGTACTGTTTCCTGGATATAAAGCCAGAAGGGTTGATATTCAGTTAGTGTTGGTCAGCAGTGTTTCAGCCACTGACAGCCACAGGCTGAATTAAATCTGGACATTCAATGCCAGCATCCACATAACTAAGTAGGGAAAGATAGGACTGTCTTTTGTGTGGTTCTATCTACCTGCATAGTGATGTGGGCACCAGAAGTTAATATGGCTGCCATGGACCATCCTGGTACTAAATGCAGAGCGCCATGATGGTCAGGGGATATTCAGTGGCACTATGCAGTTAAGTGGCACTGAATATCAAGGGATGGTCTGCTGAGTGGGGTTTCAGCAGGCAGGAGCTTTTCCTACTCAATCAAACTCCATTCAGTATCTGTCCTAGAGTGTATACAATTAGGAACAGTAACATAGTAGATGACAGCAGAAAAAGACCTGTACAGTTCATCCAGTCTGCCCAACAAGATAAACTCATAAGTGCTATTTTATATGTATACCTACCTGACCTTCATTTGTATCTGCCATTTTCAGGGCACAGACCGTAGAAGTCTGCCCAGCCCTAGCCCTGCCTCCCAACCACTATCCCCACTTCCTAACCACTGGTGCTGCCACCCAATCTCTGCTAAGCTTCTGAAGATCCATTTCTTCTGAACAGGATTCCTTTATGTTTATCCCACGCATTTTTGAATTGTGTTTCTGTTTTCATCTCCACCATCTCCCTCGGGAGGGCATTCCAAAGTATCCACCACTCTCTCCGTGAAAAAAATATTTCCTGATATTTTTCTTGAGTCTGCCCCCCTTCAACCTCATTTCATGCCATCAAAACTGCTTGCTGAGGACTATCATGTCAACTATTACTCAGTTTTAATTTGTTAAATAATGCTCAATTAATTTTCTTGACTCTCCTGACTACTGTGTGGTTCCTGGGCTGGATTTGGAGGGAATCTGAAATGAGTAGTGCACACCCAGTATCCCGAACCCCAAGGCCCGCTCTTGGAGGAACCCAGACTGATTTTGGCGCCCAACATGAGGCTTGAAAGACTACAGGAGAAAGGAAATTTTGGATAAGGATTTTTCTCATGGATTACAAATAACAGAGGCCATTTCACAGGCCTAGGATTTACAAATTTGTTCCCGGAGAGATAGAGGGTATCTGCTAGTGGAAATTCAAATTTTCCCACATGACTGGAGCCACTCTCATGGACAGAGAAATGTGTGCCAACAGTGAGTACCTGGGAGAAGGGCAGGAGAAATTCACTGAGTCAGTGAAGGAGGAGCGCAGCACTGTCCAGAAGTGGAGGGCAGCAGAGAGTTGAGCGCTAGTTGCCATTGGACATTGAGCAGAGTGATGTCATTCATAATTTTCATAGACTGAGGAACGCGTACATGGGATGGAAGAGTTATTCATGGGAACAAGCATGCTGGAGAATGACTTGGAGGAAAGAAACTTTGTGCTGGCTCGCTTGAAGCCACAGAAAATCTTTCTGAGATGGCACATAAGATGCAAGCCATGGTGGAGTTATCAGTGGAAGATGAGGCCAATGTGAGTTGAGTGGTGTGCCCTGAGTGTTGGTATCAAAATGATCCAACGCTGATGCATCTATGCTGTGCAGCACGTGGAGAGAAATTCTTTAAAAGAGAAATAACTCAAGCAAAGTTGATTGACACAATTTCTCCTAGGGGAAAGGAGAATCAGAAGATCTGTGCTGATTTGGGTTTGAGCTCCTTGGGGAAGGATTCCCACAGTTCAGCAGAGCCGAGTTTGAGTGATATCCATTTGGAGGCTTATCTCTCTGAAATTGTGAGCCCTAATATCTGTGTCCAGGCCTGCAGCATTCTTAGTTTACTACAAGGAGGCCTGAATATTCAGAAGCCACATCCCAAGTGGTATGGCTGAACTGTGACTGTGGAGTAGGACGGTCCCGTTGAAACCAAATATCCAATGCAATAATCTGTGTGTCCTGTTGACAAATGTTTTTTATGAAAAGTAGTGTTAATATAATTTATATTTGCATAAGAGAAATCATCAGAACTGTGTTAGCATGATAACAATGATTATCAGTTGAATTTAAGTAATGATGAATAAAAGCCATCACTGTTTATATAACAGTGATGGCTTTTATTCATCATTACTTAAATTATAAGATCTAACTGTTTGAAGTTACTCTGAATAAAGATGATTATAAAGTTATGTTATAAATTGCATAGAGTTTAAGATGTCCTTGAGGGCAAGCGGTTTTCGACTTGGGGAAGAATGTAACCCTTTGATATATTGGAGTCCTAGGTGGGAGGAGCCCACCATGGAAAATTCATGGGTCAATCTAACACTTGAGAATGTACTGATTTGAGGAATCTTAGTGTGGGGTGGAGCTAATAATTATTATATAAGGGAGGACAATATTGTAGAGTTTGTCCTTGGTAGCCTGTGTTTGAGAACTTCTAGACCTCCACCAAGTGACTCATTGGGAAGAGAGAGAGGTGTACCTACAGAGCCAACCCTGACATTGGAGTGGAATCAGGGTCATTGCTGTTAATCTCCTTAGCCAATAGAGGAGCTGATCTGCAGGCTGAGATTGGGGAGTCTCACCGCAAACCGGGCTTAGGGGTAGGACGCTGTCTGCCCATGGCTAGTGATTTCTTTCAGGATAAATCCCTGAAAGACTTGGACAGTTAATGCTGGATTCAAATCTTTGATGATAATGGTTCTATATCAGAGAAATTGATTGTGGGGTGCCATCTGGCTACAGGTCAGGTGAAAGGGCTTTTGCACATGTACATAACCCAAGAAGGAAAAGTTATCTGCTCTTGTGACTCTGTAAAATCAAGCCTGAGATGCCATCAAAACTGAATGCTGAGGATTATCATGTCAACTGTTACTCAGTTCTAATTCGTTAAATAAAGTTCAGTTAATTTTCTTGACTCTCCTGATGACCATGTGGTTCCTGGTCTGGGTTTGGAGGGAACCTGAAATGAGTAGTGCACACCCAGTGCCTCTGATACATATGCAGTATTGCCCAGTCGAATATCTCTGGGGCCATTCTACTAAAGGGTTGGCACATGGCAACAGGCTTGCCATGCGCCAATCTGAAACTGCTGCTGGGCTTCCACAGGAACTCAGCAGTAATTCCCATCCCCAGCGTGCACCACTTCTAACGCTATAAAAATATTTTTTATTTTTATTGTGCCTGTGCTTACCCAGCGGCAATCGCTCTCTTGTTATCTCTGGGTTAGCACGTGAGCCTTTACCGCCACCTCTATGGGTGGCGGTAATTGCTCTTCCTCAAAATGGCCACATGGTAAATGGTTCACTTACCACACAATTATTTCTTTTTCAGAAAAAAAGGGAGCCTTTTACCCGCGGCAGTAAAAGGGGGCCTCGGCGCATATAAAAAATGCACGCTGATGCTAGCACAGGTCCCTTTTTAACTGCAGCTTAGTAAAAAGACCTCTCTGTGAGCTCTACTTGATCTTTTGAAGATTTCTGTATTTTGAGATCTATTTTTGCACTTCAGCATGTTTTTTTTTCTACCTAGCGTCTTTTTCTGTCCCTCTCTGACTATAACAGAGAAAATAGTGCACTGCTACTCTGTTTCGTAGTCAGGTGCGGTTGACAGCAGCAGCCATGGGATTTGGGGAAAGGATGGCAGGGATAAACTTGCTTAGCTGCCTGTCAAAAAGTATTAGCATGATTGGTGAAGTTCCGCCTTCACCTCCTTCTAAAATGGCTTTGGTTTATGTCCTCTCCTCACGGGTGAGGTTTGAGCTGAAAACAAATAGAATGAATGAGGATTTGATTCAAACCAGTCCTTCATCCATTTGTTTCGTTTAGAGGTATATCAAGTGAAAATGCACTTATTTGTTACAGTTTACCATTCATTTGAAAATGAATGCACATCCACAGTCAATATCCAGATACTAACAGATTATCACTAAGGATTGTTCCTGCCAAACTGGTCCCATACCCAGCAATATACCCCCATTGGTTCACTTTCCAGTCTCTTTTTGGTTAGAATAAAAATATAGCACCTGAGCTTGAATTGTCCCTTTTTTATGCTTTTGACCATTATCTTTTCCTATTGTGAACACAATGATATTAAAACTCTTGTGAAAGCAGACCGATTAAGTACACTGCAAATCAAAGAAATATATAAACTCTATGCTAGGTTGTTTATATTTCCTTTTTTTAATATACTGAAAATCCAATGTTGTGGCTGGGCTTTTAGCCAAAAATGTCAACTTTGGCTTCTTATCTGAAATTGAAGGCCTGTGCAATATGGGAGTTAACACCCCACAATTTAACTCTGTTTGGGGCACAATGATGTTACAACCTCCTGCAGAAACAAACAGCTTATATATATTTACATTTTCTTTGATTTTTAGAAAAGATGTATTTTATGTTTAGACTTCTTTGTATATTTAAGGAAAAGGGCTTTCCATAAGAAGTTGTTTGCTATGAAGGATAGTTCGGTGTACTTGCAAAGTAATAGAGCAATTTCTGTCACATAAGCCAACTTTATTGATCCCGAAGGTGGTCCACTCAATAGCAAAAGTAATTTTGTTGTCAAGTCCTAATTAATTAAAAAATGGCAAGCGTTTTTGTAGTAATTTCAGACATACTTTGAAATAATGAGCTTAACTCTACAATCCAAGTGTTATTGCATTTGTATACTAGCGAAAGCATCAATAATAATTTTACTCAAATCAATAGCTGGTTGTAAATGCAATTATAAGAGTCCATATAAGCACTTCCTCTACACTCTTTTAATTATTCTTCTCCTTTCCATGGATTATTTCTAGATCATTGCTAAAATTAATTGTACTGAATTTTGAATAGGAGTGAAGTAACAATAAGTAGGCATTTGAATCACTATTTTCAAAGGATCATTTGCCATTACATGCCTTTTTGAAAATAGAACCCCATCACATTCAGTATACTTTGGCAATTACTAGAAATTATGCACTCAATATTCAAAGCAATTTAACCTGGCAGCATTGGGCAGAAGCAAGTGAGCATCACTCCTGCCTATAATACCCCACTGGACCACCAGGTGTTTAACAGGTAGGCCTGTGGGGAGTCATCTATGGGAATGAGGGTGGGATAGAAAGGGTGGCCCAGTCAGCTCTTGCGCATGTCCTAGGTGGGAGGGAGGGGGAAGGAGGTGGTTTCAGACGAGCTGAGTGCACCTTATGTGGATCCCAGCTAATATTCAGCTCCAGTAGCTTCCTTAACCAAATATAGCCACAGATATTCAATGCCGGCACCCAGACATGGCCCAGTATTGAATATCCAGGGCTAATTCGGCTTGCGGCAGTCAGCGTTTAAAATTGGCCATTATTTGTTTTTGTCTGTGTAAGTCAACTAGATGGTATCTGTACAGTGCTGTGTATGTCTTGTAACATTAGAGAGAAGGTTAATGCTAATCAGTATTTAAGATAATCTGAAAAAAATTAATTCAGACATTACTATTAAATGTACTTCTTCTGCATTTGGGGTAAACAGCAACATATGTACTAACTGAGTAGTATAATTGCCGCACTATAAATCAGTGTGTGAGGGGTGGAGGGAGGGGTACTTATCTCACTGGTCTGTGAACAACAGAATAGTTACATAACCACAGCACTTCCTTTTCTTATCTATTTTGAAAGAGGTTTTTTTTTTCAGTTGTTTGCTTCTATCATATTAATGTGTTGGTGTCATTATGCAAAGAGGATGGGAGCAAGCATTGTTGATACTCTTGTACAATGTTTGCACAGAATATAAAGCTAGGCAGTTTACAGTGTCAAATGGTAATCTGAGACATTATGGTCTCATTAGGGTCTGTGGTTTCACAACAGAACAATGAGATTGACTAGTAGTGATTACATGACTGTGTTCACTATATTTATTATCCACTACGATTGCTCTGAAGAGTGCATTCAGACACTGAACAGGCTAATGGCAATCTCAAGACCAAGACGGATTTTATAGATTATTTTAAGACCTATTTTTCTCTTCTTGTAGCACAGTCATGTCAAAGCACCAACAACATACTTTAAGCTTCATACCTCTAAGGGTTCCTATGCTTCTTGCAATAATGAAAACCTATATTGCACCGATAACTGATATCCTAGCATGCCTCATTCTTTAAAGAAGTAAAAGCTAATTTCAGCAAAATTTTCCATCTGGAAGCTTTTAATGGACATACATACATCTGAAAGCCCAGTATTTTGTATGCTTCTCTTTTATGTTTTTAATCCCTACAGTATTTTTCATACTTACACAAACAAACTTGCATGCGGTTTGACCTATTTGTGGGAAACTATACTGCAGCTTAATTTAAAATTTGTTTAACCTGCTTATGCTAGATTTGGCCATGACTTCAAAATTAAACATATGCCTCCTCAGACCTCTTCATCCACCCCCTCCCCTTGCACCATACCTTACCCCATTTTTGTATGATGAAAAAAACCTGAACCATTTTCAAATAATGGACCAGTAGGATGTGAGCAACCAAAGATCTCTATTGCTCCTAAAACCTCCAAGCATTGGTTAAGGTTTTGAGAAGAGAGGGGAAGTGAATAGAGAAGACTGGAAAGACTGATTTTGCTTAGGCTGTTTTTTTCTGACTTTTGTGGCAGTGGGGCCAAGTTCTGAGAGTTTGGGGCTATTTTATTAAGGTGCAGTAAGCACTAATGTATGCTTACTTCAGCATGGACTTTCCCACCACTGGTCTGGCCATGCCTCTTTTCTTTTCTTATCCAGATAAAGATGTCTGTTCTATGACCAGCAAGAATACTTTCATCTACATGTGGGCAGACATATACGGTCTGTGCTGGGGCTGGTGGTTGGGAGGGGGGGACTATTGCTGGGCAGACTTATACAGTCTGTGCCGGGGCTGGTGGTTGGGCGGCGGGGATAGTGCTGGGCAGACTTATACGGTCTGTGCCAGAGCTGGTGGTTGGGAGGCGGGGATAGTGCTGGGCAGACTTATACGGTCTGTGCCAGAGCTGGTGGTTGGGAGGCGGGGTTGGTGGTTGGGAGGCGGGGATAGGGCTGGCCAGACTTATACGGTCTGTGCACTGAAGAGGACAGTACAAATAAAAAAAGTAGCACATATGAATTTATCTTCTTGGGCAGACTGGATGGACCGTGGAGGTCTTTTTCTGCCGTCATCTACTATGTTACTATGTTACTATGTAAGGGAATGAGCAATTTTTCCATGGGAAACCTTTGAAATGTTTTCATATTTAGGGGAAAGTTATTATGCTGTGGAAAAATACCATATTTTAATCCAGCTTAATTTACTGTGGGAGTCACTAACCTGTATTAACTCAGTACCACAGATGACTATTGCCTTCAAGGAATAATGTAACTTACAATCAAATTCACAAGCCACTAACATGAGGCCTGACGATTTCGAAGTCCATTTTAAAAAGAGCTGAGGTTCAATAAATACTGTACAAACTGCCATCTCCCCAGCAAACAGCCTCCCATCTCCTGAAGACACCACCTAAACCCTCAGAACAAACCCACCCCCTTGAAGAGCTACCCACTCCCAGAACAACCTCGATCCTTGCAATAGAACCCCCTCCCCTGGAACATACCCCAGAACCCTTGTAACAGACCCACACCCCCAGAAGGGCCCTCACAGACCTACAGTCCCTATTCTTGGTGACTAATAGGGGTCTTAAAAGTGATCCCCATACACTCTTGCACCCTGGCCTGCCTGATTCAAAATGATGCTTTTTGACTTCTAGCAGTAGTCTCATGGTATTACCATTAGGGTGTCAAGCTGACAAATAAGAAGCTTCTATCCTTATTTTGGCAGCTTGATGCCTAGCCATAGTGCCACAAGACTACTGCTATTATTCCACCACCACCACTTTGAACCTGGCAGCACAGGGGGCAGGATTGATTGTGGATTGCTCATGAGGCTCTCCTACTAGAAACCAGGGATAGGATCTATAGGTTCCAGGGGCTGAGGGTCTCTTTGGGTATGTGGAAGGGGCTGATCCATTGCTCTGGATGCTGTAATGGGGGATAGAAAATGTTCTGGCGATCCATGGGTGTCATTATAGAGTGAGGGTGCTTTTCGTGTGTGTTGGGGGGGGGGGGGTTCATATAACACTTATAGTACATCCAGCCATAGGCGTAGTTTGACTGTTTCATTTGGGGGGGCAAAGAATGGGCGGAGCATATTAGCATATCATTTGCATATATACATATGCAAATGAATATGCTAATGTGGAGGAAGGAATTGAATTTACAGGCAAAATATCACAGATCACATTTCAAAAAGCTGACACATTTCAATTAATAAATTATGAATAAAATACTTTTATCTACCTTTGTTGTCTGATCATTTAGTTTTTCTATTCGCTTTGGTCCCAGTGTCTTCTGTTTTATTCAGTGTCTTCTTTCCAGTAGGCTTCCCTCTGCTCCCCACCCCTCGCAGTCCCATCCATCTCTTGCTCCTTCCTTCTGCTCCCCACCCCTCGCAGTCCCATCCATCTCCTGCTCCTTCCCTCTGCTTCCCACCCCTCCCAGTCCCATCCATCTCCTGCTCCTTCCCTCTGCTTCCCACCCCTCCCAGTCCCATCCATCTCTTGCTCCTTCCCTCTGCTTCCCACCCCTCCCAGTCCCATTCATCTCCTGCTCCTTCCCTCTGCTCCCCACCCCTCGCAGTCCCATCCATCTCCTGCTCCTTCCCTCTGCTTCCCACCCCTCCCAGTCCCATCCATCTCCTGCTCCTTCCCTCTGCTTCCCACCCCTCCCAGTCCCATCCATCTCTTGCTCCTTCCCTCTGCTTCCCACCCCTCCCAGTCATCTCCTGCTCCTTCCCTCTGCTTCCCACCCCTCCCAGTCCCATCCATCTCTTGCTCCTTCCCTCTGCTTCCCACCCCTCCCAGTCCCATCCATCTCCTGCTCCTTCCCTCTGCTTCCCACCCCTCCCAGTCCCATCCATCTCTTGCTCCTTCCCTCTGCTTCCCACCCCTCCCAGTCCTATCCCTCCCAGTCCCATCCATCTGTTGCTCCTTCCCTCTGCTTCCCACCCCTCCCAGTCCCATCCATCTGTTGCTCCTTCCCTCTGCTTCCCACCCCTCCCAGTCCCATTCATCTCCTGCTCCTTCCCTCTGCTTCCCACCCCTCCCAGTCCCATTCATAGGGTTACCATATGTGGTAACCCTACCCATTCATCTCCTGCTCCTTCCCTCTGCTTCCCACCCCTCCCAGTCCCATCCATCTGTTACTCCTTCCCTCTGCTTCCCACCCCTCCCAGTCCCATCCATCTCTTGCTCCTTCCCTCTGCTTCCCACCCCTCCCAGTCCTATCCCTCCCAGTCCCATCCATCTGTTGCTCCTTCCCTCTGCTTCCCACCCCTCCCAGTCCCATCCATCTGTTGCTCCTTCCCTCTGCTTCCCACCCCTCCCAGTCCCATTCATCTCCTGCTCCTTCCCTCTGCTTCCCACCCCTCCCAGTCCCATTCATAGGGTTACCATATGTGGTAACCCTACCCATTCATCTCCTGCTCCTTCCCTCTGCTTCCCACCCCTCCCAGTCCCATCCATCTGTTACTCCTTCCCTCTGCTTCCCACCCCTCCCAGTCCCATTCATCTCCTGCTCCTTCCCTCTGCTTCCCACCCCTCCCAGTCCCATCCATCTGTTGCTCCTTCCCTCTGCTTCCCACCCCTCCCAGTCCCATCCATCTGTTGCTCCTTCCCTCTGCTTCCCACCCCTCCCAGTCCCATTCATCTCCTGCTCCTTCCCTCTGCTTCCCACCCCTCCCAGTCCCATCCATCTGTTGCTCCTTCCCTCTGCTTCCCACCTCTCCCAGTCCCATCCATCTCCTGCTCCTTCCCTCTGCTTCCCACCCCTCCCAGTCCCATTCATCTCCTGCTCCTTCCCTCTGCTCCCCACCCCTCCCAGTCCCATCCATCTGTTGCTCCTTCCCTCTGCTCCCCACCCCTCCCAGTCCCATCCCTCCCAGTCCCATTCATCTCCTGCTCCTTCCCTCTGCTTCCC
This sequence comes from Microcaecilia unicolor, assembly GCF_901765095.1. Lineage (NCBI taxonomy): Eukaryota > Metazoa > Chordata > Amphibia > Gymnophiona > Siphonopidae > Microcaecilia > Microcaecilia unicolor. The sequence continues at coordinate 78,122,727 of NC_044037.1, read as the reverse complement.
ACCCCTCCCAGTCCCATTCATCTCCTGCTCCTTCCCTCTGCTTCCCACCCCTCCCAGTCCCATCCATCTGTTGCTCCTTCCCTCTGCTCCCCACCCCTCCCAGTCCCATCCATCTTCCCTCTGCTCCCCCCCCCGCGAGGTCCAAGATGGTGACTCCGTTTACCCCCTCTCTTCCTCCCTCCCTCCCTCCGGTGCAGGCAACAGTCTTCAGCTTTTTCAGCGTTCCTGGCAGCGGTAGCGATGTACACGCTGCCTTCGGTCTGCCCCGGAAGTCTTCTCTTCAAGTTCCTGTTCCCACCTATGCGGGAACAGGAACTTGAAGAGAAGGCTTCAGGGCAGACCGAAGGCAGCGTGTACAACGCTACCGCTGCCAGGAACGCTGGAAAAGACTGCTGCCTGCGGCGGAGGGAGGGAGGGAGGAAGAGAGAGGGGTAGACGGACACGCTCCTCTCCGTCCGCTACTCCGCTTGGCTTCCCTGCCCTCTCTGTCTGCGTCCCGCCTTCCTCTGACGTCAGAGGAAGGCGGGACGCAGACAGAGAGAGCAGGGAAGCCAAGCGGACGGAGAGGAGCGCGTGCGTGCATGTGTTTTTTTTTTTTTTAACTAATGGCGCGGCGGCGCCTCATCGTCATTCCCCCCCCAGTCTACGCCTATGCATCCAGCCCATTTAAAATGAACTTCAGGTGTATCAAAGTGTTGTTACATTTAACAAATAATGTAGCTTGAAAAGTTAAGTGCAAGTTATAGTAACGTGGAGGGGCATAATCGAAAGGGGTGCCCACGTTTTCCTGAGGACATCCTCGCAGGACGTCCTGGCAAAGGGGTGGGAAACCCGTATTATTGAAACAAAATGGGCATCCATCTTTCATTTTGATAATACAGTCAGGGACACCCAAATCTGGAAATTTAGGTCGACCTTAGAGATGGTGGTCCTTAGAGATGGTCGTCCCTGATTTTTGTTGATAATGGAAACCGAGGATGCCCGTCTCAGAAACCACCAAATCCAAGCCATTTGGTCATGGGAGGAGCCAGCATTCATAGTGCACTGGTCCCCTTGACATGCCAAGACACCAACCGTGCACCCTAGGGGGCACTGCAATGGACTTCAGAAATTGTTCCCAGGTGCATAGCTCTCTTACCTTGGGTGCTGAGCCCCCCCCCCCCCAAACCCACTACCCCCAACTGTACAACACTACCATAGCCCTAAGGGGTGAAGGGGGGCACTTACATGTGGGTACAGTGGGTTTCTGGTGGGTTTTGAAGGGCTCACAGTTACCACCACAAGTGTAACAGGTAGGGGGGATGGGCCTGGGTCTGCCTGGCTGAAGTGCACTGCAGTACCCACTAAAATTGCTCCAGGGCCCTGCATACTGCTGTTAGGGAGCTGGGTATGACATTTGAGGCTGGCATAGAGGCTGGCAAAAATATTTTTAAAGTTTCTTTTTGAGGTGGGAGGGGGAGTAAGAGGAGGTCATCGCTGATTCCCTCCAGTGGTCATCTGGTCAGTTCGGGCACCATTTTGAGGCTTGGTTGTAAGAAAAAAATGGACCAAGTAAAGTTGCCCAAGTGCTCGTCAGGGATGCCCTTCTTTTTTCCATTATCGGTCGAAGATGCCCATGTGTTAGGCATGCCACAGTCCCGCCTTCACTATGCTTCCGACATGCCCCTGTGAAATTTGGTCATCCCCTTGATGGAAAGCAGTTGAGGACGCCCAAAATCGGCTTTCAATTATGCCGATTTGGGTGACCCTGGGAGAAGGACGCCCATCTCCCGATTTGTGTCGAAAGATGTGCGCCCTTCTCTTTCAAAAATAAGCCTGAAAGTAACATAGTAGGTGACAGCAGAAAAAGACCTGTATGGTCCATCCAGTCTGCCCAACAAAATAAACTCATATGTGCTACTTTATATGTATACCTGACCTTGATTTATATCTGCCATTTTCAGGGCACAGACCGTAGAAGTCTTCCCAGCACTAGCCCCGCCTCCTAACCACCGGTGCTGCCACCCAATCTCTGCTAAGCTTCTGAGGATCAATTTCTTCTGAACAGGATTCCTTTATGTTTATCCCACGCATTTTTGAATTGCGTTACTGTTTTCATCTCCACCACCTCCCTCGGGAGGGCATTCCAAGTATCCACCACTCTCTCCGTGACAAAATACTTCCTGTGACAAAATACTTCCTGACATTTTTCTTGAGACTGCCCCCCTTCAACCTCATTTCATGTCCTCTAGTTCTACTGCCTTCCCATCTCCAGAACAGGTTCATTTGCGGATTAATACCTTTCAAATATTTCAACATCTGTATCATATCATCCCTGTTTCACCTTTCCTCCAGGGTATACATGTTCAGGTCAGCAAGACTCTCCTCGTATGTTTTGTAATGCAAATCCGATACCATTTTTCTAGCTTTTCTTTGCAACGCTTCAATTTTTTTTACATCCTTAGCAAGATACGACCTCCAAAACTGATACTATCACTCCAAGTTTCCTCTCCCTGCCTGTACATATCAGAGTCTCACTGCCTAACACATACATCTCCCGAGAATTTCTACTCCCTAAGTATATCACTTTACATTTCTTCACATTGAATTTTAATTGCCAAAGCTTAGACCATTCTTCTAGCTTCTGCAGATCCTTTTTCATGTTTTCCACTCCCTCCAGGGTGTCCACTCTTTTACAAATCTTGGTATCATCCGCAAAAAGGCAAACTTTACCTTCTAATCCTTCGGCAATGTCACTCACAAATATATTGAACAGGATCGGCCCTAGCACCAACCCCTGAGGCACTCCACTAATTACCTTTCCCTGATCCGTGTGAATTCCATTAACCACCACCCCCTGGCGTCTGTCCGTCAACCAGTTCCTAATCCAGTTCACCATATTGGGTCCTATCTTCAGCCTGTCAAGTTTGCTCAAGAGCCTCCTGTGGGGAACCATGTAAAAAAGGCCCTTTTTTTGGCCGAAAATGGACGTGTGGCAAAATCAAAAATGCCGCTCATCCATTTTGGGTCTGAGATCTGTCCGCCAGCCATAGACCTAGCGGTAAAGAATTTGGGCGGTAATGACCTACGTGTGTCAGATGCCACTTGGCGTGCGTCCACTACACACACCAGAAAATAAAAAATATTTTTCAGATGCACGTAGTGGATGCATGACAAAAATTGAAATTACCACAACGGCCACGCGGTAACTGGGTGGTAACTCCTATTTTGTGCACTCTGGCATTTGGCCGGGCTAAACCGTATTATTGACAAAAAAGATGGCCGGCCAGCTGTTGCGCCGCCGCCAAAATAGATCGCTGGCGACCTATTTCGCCGGCAACGTTTGATTATGCCCTTCTATGCGGCTTAATAAAAGGACCCTATATTTGCTATTTGCTATTTTGATTCTGGACATTTTGAGCAAAACATCCAAAGTCAGACTTTGATGTCATATCGAAAATGTCCCTCCACGCAACTTTGTAAGTCTATGTGCTTTGAAAATGTCACGTAAGCTCTATTTTGTAAACACCTGCAAATCTTATATAGCATGTATTTTACAGTTAGGCATACACATGGGCAAAATCTGGGCAGGACTCACACATGCGTAACATAGAATATTATAAATTATGTGTGCTTCTCTGGCATTTAAATGGGAGCACTTACCTCAGTTCTATGGCTGGTGTAAATGCTTGTGCCTAAATTATAGATGTACCTACATACCTTCATAGAAGAAGCACCACGTGGAGGGGATTTTCTAAAGGGATGTCCAAGTTGCGATTTGGACATCCTTGCAAAACAGCGAAATCCAGGGGCGGGAAACCCATATTTTCAAAACAAGATTGACATCCATCTTTCATTTCGAAAATACCATCAGAGACATCTAAATCCTTAAATTTGGACGTCCCTAGACATGGACGTTTCTGACTTTCTGCAATTTTCGAAACCAAAGACGTCTATGTCAAAACTGTCCTAATGAAAGCCATTTGGGTGTGGCAGGAGCCAGCATTTATAGTGCACTGGTCACCCTGACATGCCAGGACACCAACCGGGCATTCATTTTGAAGTATAAATTATGCTCATAAATTTAGGAGCATAACCTTTATATAATGAGGCCCTAAGTGCAGTTGTACATGTAACTGAACTTTTTAACAAGTTGCTAATTGGTGTTAAGAACCAAGAATTGGCTATTATTGGTGTTAATTGGTGCTATTTGGAACAAATTATCCAAGATGGCACTGCCGTAGAGTGGGGTAAAAAGTATGGAATACACTTGGAAACTTGGTACACACCTAATATTGTATGAGATACTCATGCAAAATTCATAGCATACAACAGCAAGGGGGCATGAACTTTGGAAGGGCATGGGAAGGTCAGGGCTGTGGCCAGAACTGACATGCACATCTTCTAGAATACTAGCAGTTACATACAAGAATTTACACCAGCCATTGAGTTGGATTAGGTGCTCATGTAAAATTGTGAGCATATAGGGGTATGTTTCCGTGTTAGCGTTTTTAATGCGCCTTAAAAATTAAGGCGTGTTAAACGCTAATGCACCAATACATTCCTATAGGCGTGTTAGCATTTAATGCACTCTAGCATTCAACACGTTAAAAATGCTAATGTGTCTGTAGCATGCCTTTGTAAACACAGGCGATAGTATTCTATAACTGTAATTGAACATTCAATGGCCAATATAGAATTTGTGCTTAGCACACATCATCCAGGCACCTAATTTTAGGTGATGTATAGAGAATTACCCCCAAAGTGAAAAGGTGTTGCGTTATCCCCTTGAAACAGGTGCGTGACTACCCCTTTTAGCTGCATAACAGCTTGATATTCATGCACAATTTATGCAGGTATCTTTTATTTATAAATCTTATTGTTTTGTTCAGGTATAAATGTATGTGCACAATTTTGCTGTTGGGTACACTATTGGAATTTGACTCTATTGGTGTAAACAGTTAAAGCTCTAATCTAAGCATGAACTTTGCTATTAATTCTTACTGTAGTTTTACAATTGTTATACAATAAAAGCAGCCAATTGAGATCTGCATTATGGGCAGTGTTAATGACTATGAATCATTGTGTATAATGCCTTTTGTAGTTTTCAGTTGATAAAATACAAATACGTTGTAATTGCTTGTTTTGTTTCTGTTCTTGCAGCTTCAATTGCCAACATTTGGATCTAATTGTATTCTGATCCATACACATATTCTTTCAAATTATGAGTTCTATTGACTTAGCCATGTTAAAATCAAGCATTAAAGACCATCCTGGCTTATGTTTAATTCTGAAGTGCCTGTACTGCACAATGCTTTGCAGAAGGATTTGGGCTTGATTCCCAGTTCATGTCTTTCAGTTCCTAAGGAGTCAAGTTGGAGATGTTGCAAAGGCAGCATTCATAATCCCATTGTTGGATGGAGTCAAAGGAGACAAAGCAAAAGCAGAGCACATGTGCGACTGATGGAACCAAAACAGACTTTATTAACAATGTCGGTGATCTATACGAAAGGACCCGACACAGCTGCATTTTGGCAAAAATGGTGACTGCATCAGGGGTCAAGTACACAAAATGGGCAGTGTGATAATAATGGGTGACTTCAATTATCCAAATATAGACTGGGTAAATATAACATCAGGACACGCTAGAGAGGTACAATTCCTTGATGAAATCAAGGACAGCTTTATGGAGCAGCTGGTGCAGGAGCCGAAGAGAGAAGGAGAATTTCTAGACTTGGTCCTTAGTGAAGCGCATGATCTGGTGAGGGACGTTATGGTACTGGGGCCACTTGATAACCGTGATCATAATATGATCAGTTTTGATATCAACCTTGAAGTAACTATACATGGAAAGTCAAATATGTTAGCGTTTAACTTTAAAAAAGGAGACTATGATAAAATGAGAAGAACGGTTAAAAAAATCTTAGGGGGGCAACTGAGAGGGTAAAAACTGTACAACAGGCCAAACATATTCCGCAAATTAGAAAAGAAAGGCGGAACTCCAAAAGACAGCCAGCATGGTTGAAAAGTGAGGTGAAGGAAGCTATTAGGTCTAAAAGAAATGCCTTCAGAAAATGCAAGAAGGAACCGTCTGAAAATAACAAGAAGCAGCATAAGGAGTGTCAAAGCAAATGCAAGGTGCAGATAAAAAAGGCCAAGAGGGATTATGAAAAAAAGATAGCATTAGAGGCAAAAAAAACATAGCAAAAAATTGTTTTCGGTATATTAAAAGCAGGAAGCCGGCAAAAGAATCAGTTGGGCTGCTGGATGATCGAGGAGTAAAAGGGGCAATCAAGGAAGATAAAGATGTAGCGGACAGATTGAATTAATTCTTTGCTTCGGTCTTCACCGAGGAAGATTTGGGTGGGATACCGGTGTCGGAAATGGTATTTCAAGAGGACGAGTCGGAGAAACTTACTGACTTCACGGTAAACCTGGAGGACGTAATGGGGCAGTTCAGCAAACTGAAAAGTAGCAAATCTCCTGGACCGGATGGTATTTACCCTAGAGTACTGCTAGAACTGAAAAATGAGCTTGTGGAGCTACTGTTAGTGATATGCAATTTATCCTTAAAATCGAGCGTGGTACCGGAAGATTGGAGGGTGGCCAATGTAACGCCGATTTTTTAAAAAAGTTCCGGGGGAGATCCGGGAAATTATAGACCGGTGAGTCTGACATCAGTGCCGGGGAAAATGGTAGAGGCTATTATCAAAAACAAAATTACAGAGCACATCCAAGGACACAGGCCGTGTTTAGGTGCTCAACCATGCCTGGTTGTCAGACCCCTGAGGCAGGCGTGGTTGAGTGCCGAAACACGGCATGTGTCGGGTCCTTTTTTATTAAAAATTGTACCATTCCTCCAGTTCTTGAGGCCCTTTTGTGCTTCTTGACTTTGTGTACTTTTGGACCCTCTCTTTGATTGCTCAGCGTTAGCAATGTAAGTACGCTGCCTTTGCACGGCCTGGAAGTCTTCTCTCTATTGCGACATACTGTTTCCACTTAGGCAGGTCGCTCTTTGCAGAGAGAAAGCTTCCCGGCACACGAAGGCAGCGCGCTTACATTGATAATGCTGCCAGCAGCCCAGAAGATGGAAAGGCTGTAGCGGGAGTGACACCGGAGCTTGTAGAGGGGGGAGAGAGAGTGCGACACAGGACCCGGCAGCTGTGGGAGGGGGTGGGAGAGCGAGCAACACCAGACTTTTAGGAAGGGAGAATGACACCGACCCTGTGGGGGGGAGGCAGGAAGATTGGAAAAGTGACACTGAATTTGTGAGGGGAAGGGAGGGAAAGTGACACAAGACCTTGTGGGGAGAGGAGGAGGGAAAGCGACACTGGACTTTGTGTGGGGGGGGGGGGGGGGGGGGTGGTATGGAGGGAATGCAACACCAGACTTTGTGAAGGGGGAAAGGGAGAGAAAGCAACACCGGACCTTGGAGGGAAGGAAGAAGGGAGGGAGGGAGAGTGACGCAACCTTGCAAGAGGGGGAGAGGAAGGAAGGGCATGGGGTATAGGGCCTTGGAAGCAAGGGAATGAAAGAGAGACAAGGATGGAGCTGGGGACTGATAGGGAGATCCAGTGGACGGTAGATGAGGGCTAATAAGATGGGAATGAGGGCTAAGGAAGTGGGTGAAAGATGGGGAAAGATAAGGGTTTAGGAGACTGGATACTAAGTGAGATAGATAGAGGGAGCAACAGTAAAAGTTAGTAGGTAGATGAGAAATGAAACAGAGATTAAGGTGAGAGAAAGGAGGATAAACACAAATAAGGATGGGGGGACATGAAATGAAAGGTCACTGCCAGACAGATGTAGAGAAGGAAAGGAAGAAGACAATAGGAGAGAGAAGAAATGGAAATGCCAACGTGGAAAATAATTTAAAGAAGACTGACACGTGGGAAGTGGAAAAGAGACTGGGACCAGCCCAATTAGAAAAATAAAGTGCTTGGACATCAAAGGTAGAAAAGAAATATTTGTATTTAATACTTTTTAAGGACTGAAATGTGCCTGCTTTGTGAAATGTGCGTCTTTTCTATCATTGTATTTTGCAGAGTGCAAGACAAAATACATTTCTATTTCTCTTTTACCAGTATTTACACAGCTTATAGAGTCTGGCTTTCTTGAGGGAGATCTCTATTTCAGTTTTTCTGTGGTTCCCTGTTTTGTATAGTGAGAAAAGAATTAAATGTGCTTGGAGTTGTAGAATGATTAGGAAAATTAGTGCTCATTATTGCTTGCTATGTGAATGAATATTCCATCACTCTTTCATTATTGCTTGCCAGACCAGTCCAGTATTATTACATTTTAAGGGCATTTATTTTAATTTGTTGATGCAGTCCTTACATGCACATGATTTTGCTTTTTAAACTTAAAGGTAAATCTTAAGGGTGGTTAAACAGTGAGGCTTCTGTGGATAGGGACAGAGTTTGCGAAGATGGTGCGGGGACGGAGACAGAGTTCACGGGGACGGGGCAAGGATGGGGACAGAGTTCATGGGGACGGGGCGTGAATAGGGACAAACATCATTCTCTATTATGCACTACTATTTTTATGTTGCGTGATAGCTAGGTATACATTTTGATATTACAGGAGGAAATAATTTTTTTATTTTTTATGAAGACATTTAGGACCCTGTTTACCAAGCTGTGCAATAGGCATACTAGCATTTTTAGCACATGCTACAAATTAGCACACGCTAAATACTAGAGACACCGCTCTAGCCTTTATCACGTGCTAAAAATGCTAGCACACCTTAGTAAACAGGGCCATTATGGTGTATATTGTAGGTTGACATTTATTGTGTTCTATTTTATTTATTCACCTATTTATTGTGCTTCATTATTTATATATATTTTTATTTCATATTGTCTGTCATAAGTTCATATGATATTTATTTATTTATGCATGCATGCATTTTTCGTTAGTTCATGCATTTTGTATCTATGGCTGTTTCCATCTTTTAAATTTGTAATCTTGCTCTTATATGTAGTTATTTATTTTGGGTTTTAATTCATTTTTATAGAGTGTATTTGACCCCTGACACAGTGCCGAAACACTGCACAAATAGATCACTGACGCTGGCATCAGTCACATGTGTGCTTCACTTTTGCTTTGTCTTCATTGATCTGACTCGTGGAGTTTTTCTCTTTCTTTGGTTTTCTATCTTCATTCTGGGATGGAGTCAAAGACATGCTTAATGGGAAACCTTACTGGTTGGATTTAGGGCCCATGATTCCATGGTTCCAGAAGGATCCAAGGAGCATGTCCCCTGGGCAAGAGACTGCCACTGCACACTAGCAGTAATGATCATTGCCACACAGAAGCGTGCAGAATGTAGAATTTCTAGCCCAAGTTGACAGCAGCAGTGATCATAATTAAAGCACTGGTTGATACAGGATACAATGATGCCAAAAAGGTGTATGTGTGTGTGTGTGTGGGGGGAGAAACAGACCTGCAACATTTCCAATTGGCACTAACAACAGCAGTGATCATTGGGGGGGGGGGGGGGGGGAGTAAAATAGGGAGCAGTCTTTACAATATCAATTAGATCCTTTAGATTTGCACTAGCTGCCAATACATCACAGTGGGGGTCTTTTACTAAGACAAGCTTACGTTTTTAGTGCGCGCTAAAATTGGGCGCTTGCTAAACATTAAAGATGCCCATAGGAATGCATTGGCGTCTCTAAAATTTAGCGTGTGCCCAATTTTAGCGTGTGCTAAAAACGTGAGAGCACCTTAGTAAAAGGGGGTCTGTATCAGTTCTTATATGGGTCATAATGTTTTGGAGCTGAATGAAGAATCAGAATATATACTGCTCTGCAAGTGAGTGTTGAAGAATAGTCTAGTGGTTAGAGCACCAGGCTTGCCCTTCAGGGATGCCTGGTTCAAATCCCACTGCTGTTCCTTGTGATCTTGGGCAAATCACTTACCCTCCATTGCCTCAGATAAAAACAAATTGCACCATAAGCCTACCAGAGAAATTTCTAGTGTACCTGAATATATTGTTCCTTTAGCTAGTACTGAAAAAAGGTGAGAGCAAATTCGCCCTAACTAAATACGATATGAATGATCACATGTATTATGTCTAATTGCTATAAATGCATATTAACGTTGCCCTTCCCCTTTAAACAATGGGAGTAGAAAATAACATAGTAGATGATGGCAGTAAAAGACCTGCACGGTCCATCCAGTCTGCCCAAGATAATTTCACATGTTTAAAAATAGCTGCCGAGACTTCCAGCAATGGCTTGTGAGGCCACCGTTGGAAGTCTCAGCAGCCATTTTAAAGAAGATGCAGCAGCAAGAAGGTCGGCGCCGGCAGTGGGCAGGAAAGACTGGGAATATTTCCTGCTGCAAAGACTCCACTAGACCACCAGCATGGCTTCAGGTATGTGCCAGGAAGGCACCCTATGGCTCAGGGGAGCAGGGAGGAGTCTGGAATGCGGAGGGGAGGAGACTATAAAAAAATCAAGGTAATATCTATGTCATTTGGAGGGGCTGGTTAAAGGGACACCCTAGTACTATTATATTCATGCAGAGATTTTTTTTCTCCTAGTAAAGGGCCACTAAACAGACATCATGTTATGAGAATTGGGTGCTCAACATTCAGAGTTTCCATCTATCTATTTATTTACTTATTTATGGCATTTTATCCCACATTAAACATGAATTAGGTTGAAACCTGGGAGCATTTAAAATATTTTTTTTCCTGTGCCTACATCCAAAGAAAAAAAAGATGACATGTGGGAACTTGTTCCTTTTGCTTTGTGGAATGCAGTGGTATATTAAAAATGCACTTGCCTTTTTTTTTAAATTATTATTACTATTTCTCAAAGAAGTTATTGATTAGTGAGGGGAAGTTTCCTGTGTGCAGAACTGTCCAGAGTCAGTCTAAATGTGTCAACATTGTCCAGTTCAGCACACTATTAGCACCCAAGTTCATACAAAGTTAATTATGTTCAGTGGAAAATAAATCTGTTGGCTCAGGCTGCTTGCTATGTGAATATTCAATCACTGTTTCATTATTGCTACCAAGTATTACATATTAAGGGGATTTGTTTTAATTCATTTATCCAGTCCTTACATGCACATGGTTATGCTTTTTAAACCCAAAGGTATCCTATGACAGCATTGTGCATATTTGAATTAGTTTTTCTGTACAGGTTTTGCTTGATTTGTCTTTATTTGAAATTTAAAAAATGTTTAAAACACATCATGTCAACAAGGGGCGAGGCTAGGTGGGGGTGGGGCTAGGTAGGGGCGGGGGCTCATCAAACTAGTCTGCACAGGACCCCGCAATTGCTAAGACTGGCCCTGTAAATATGTAAATAAGGACCTTGTGGGGGAGCTAGGGAAGGGTATGTTCAAAGGAAACCTAAGGTTATTATCTTTACATGTTCTCTTTTTCCATTCCCACATGATTTTGTGATATACTTTATGATGTTAAAGTTCTCTCTTTCTCTTGAAGTATTGCATAGTATGAAAATTCAATAAAGATATTTCAACAAAAAAACAGTATCAGGATTCAAGTATCTGACTCCCTGGTTTTGTATTCTCCCCAGCCTGTAGGCACCCAAGATCGTTAAGACAAGCTAGTTGTCTTTATCAAATCTTTGTGACCCATCTCCTAGCATTTGTTGACACACCAGTCTGTTGGGACACACTGTTTGAGAACCACTGCTCCATAGCCATGCAAACTAAATATTGAAAATATTTAAATATTTGCCAATTGCTGCTGGATATAGGGATTTCTTTCTCCTTAATATATCCTGCTAAGTGTACCATTGTTTAGAAGCTTCATCCTTAGCAATAGTACCATGAAATTACATAAATGATGGGATAAGAAAAGCCATTGATTATTTCTGCCTCACCACTGATATACCAAGGATATCTCTGGTAAAAGCCAAGGAATAACCATTGGGGTGTATGGAGGGGGTTCACGATGCCGCTTAGAGTTAAGGAGGAGCATGTTGAATGTAACAAACTAAGGGGTCCTTTTACCAAGCTACGGGCAAAAGGTCCCTGTGGTACTGGCAGGGGCCATTTTTCCTGTACACCAGGGCTTTTTTTATTGCAGCGGTTAAAAAGCCCTAAAACCAAAATAGCCATGCAGAAAAAAACTTTTACCATGTGGCCATGTGGCAGGGAGCCCTTACCGCCACCCATTGAGGTAGCAGTAAGGGTCCCTGCGGTAACCAGCAGTAACCAGGCAGCGCACAATTATGCCTGATTACTGCCACACTAACCATTTCCATGGGTTTTTCCCCCAGAAATGGAGTGGGTTTGGCCCTGAACTACCTCAAGCAGCTGCATTGGGCTGGTGGTAGTCCCAGAATAGCGAGCGGTAAGTCTGCATTGGGCTTACCACCACTCTGTAAAAGGGCCCTTAAGGTTACTGCTTGAACCTACAAAAACTAAAAGCAATATTTTCAAAACAAATTGCAGTTTTGGTATTAAGACCATACAATTATCTTTCTACTGTATCAAGGTTATCTATGTAACATCTTTGCATAGCTGTAAAGAAAAAAAATAGATTTATGTACATATACAGGATTGATAAATATAGTGACGCATTGTGGCATTGAGTAGGTTAGGTTGCTATTGGCAACCAGAACACTGTTGCTTTCAGTGGATGTATGACTTTCATCAGTCTGTATACTATAAAATCTTGAAATGGATGGTTTCATGATGATGATTTTTCTTCAAATGACTTCAGCTACTCTGGTAAATTGCATACCAAAAGACCATATACAACTGAGACCTTTCACTCATCATTAAAACTTGATTTATGGTACAAAAGTGGTAGACCATCATACTTTCCAAACCTAATAACTTTCTCAGGTTCCATATTGTGAGTGAAGTCAGATGGTCTTTGTTAATGGTTTTAGGAATCCAATATTCTCCATAGAAGAGTGAGCAAAGATCTATAAGTTCAATTCAGTCACATTTTCTATAGTCTTGGTGATCCATAGTACTATGGATGTGTGTGCCAGTAGTGCTTGTGTGTATGGAGATTGCATGCATATAGATTGTGTTAAGTACAAATGAGTAACTATAACACTGTATATTACTTCTCATATATAATTCTTCTTATGTTAGACCTCAGAGGTGTTGTTGATGTGAATTTCCACTTTGATGTTATAAAACATCCAGAAATCAAACTTGCATGCCTCTCGTCATTGGTCAACCATCTATAGTTTTTTTATTTTTTGCTTTTAAATTTTTAACTTTTTATATAGAAAAAATTCTTTTGTACGTAACTTTAAATAAAGCTTCAAATCATTGAGCTTTCAACCACTCCAAAGGCTCACACCAAATTTTTAACTTTTTATATAGAAAAAAATTTCTTATGTACTTAGCTTTAAATAAATATGTCTTCTCTATTCCGAAACAACTAAGAGACTTCATAGACTTGAAAAAGATAGTCAAGTGAATAAAGAACACAGCAGATAGTAGAAAAGGCGGTTTAAGGGTGTGATGCCTATTCTTAAAGTTCCATTTGCCTGTTTATTTTCTCTGAAATTTCCTCCCCCCCCCCTATATTATGTGGTCTAAGGTAGATATATATGCTTTGTAATTATTTGGGCATACCCCATTCTATTTTGTGTTTAATAGATGTCTAATATTACCTTTAACAAGATAAATGCTTGTGTATAAATTAAATTCACTTAAATAAATAATTAAAAAAAAAAAGAATGTCATCCTCTTTAAGATAATGTGGTCTTGTAACTCAGTCTTCCATCATCAAGTAAATAAGCTTTTACCGTTAAAGTATTTTATTTTCTAGCTCATGTTTTCCAGCAAATATGATCCCATGTAGTTTGTTTAAATATACAGAACAGCACTTAAAAGTTCTTATGAGAGCAGCATCTGTTGTTAATCATGTAGGAGGTATTATTTTTCAAAAATACCAATATGGCTGTATCAGTCACTATGAGAGTAATTCTGTAAATGGGAGCATATATTTAGGCACCAAGAATGTGCCTGTTTGAAGCCCATTATATAAAGAAAAGTATATTCCTACTTTTCCTTATAGAATACCAGCATAAGAGGTCAACTATGTGCCTATATTTTAGGTATGAGAACTTACACCATCCATAGAGTTGGTGTAAATGCGTGTGTCTAGATTATGAAAATACATATAGATTATAATATTTTACAGTATAATCTATGCATGTAAATGTGTGCCTCGCCCATGCACTTTACAAACTCCACCCAGATGAATACCCACCTTCAAATATTGGTGCATTCTTACAGAATACAAATAGCCAGAAACTGCTCATCTATGCACATATATACAGTGCAATCCGCTTAAGTGCAAGGGTCTGGGACCAAAGAAATGCATGCAGTTAACCAGAGCATGCACTTAACCATTGTGACCCAAAGAAGCTTGACATCTGATAAACATATGTACAGTACTGTTAATGATTATACGTACCATATACAGTCTCCGTTAACTGACGTTAGGCTTACTTGAAGTAATTAGTTATAGTCCTCTGTACACTATTGGGTCTGTGAGCTCCATAGACTTCGTCTGCCAGACGGTAAAAACTGTCATAGCACTGACATCCAGTGGCCTCCAGATAGGCCCGCACAGTGTTGAGACTCTCCAGTGCTCTTGCAAAAGTGACAGGAGGTTGATGAATTTCATCAGCGTGTGCCTCGCTGCTGATTTCATCATCTGTTTCATCATCAGCCGTTGCCTGCATGTAGGCGCATATCTGGACATCAATGGTGTTGTCAGCTGTTTGTAGATCGTAATCAACAGCTATGTAGTGATGAAACTCCTCTTCAGTAACACCGGATGGGATGTCAATAACTTGTTCATCTGACACGTATGCAACAGCTGCATCTGTTTCGTCCCTCTCCATATCCTTAACAAAGCTTGCCCGCTTGTAGCAGTTCACAATGGTTGCCTGTGTAATATGATTCCTGGCTTCTTTATGCATATATAGGGAATCCAACAGTGATAGATTACGAGCCAGTTCAACAGCACGTTTATCCTTCCCAGTCTGGTCATCCATAATGCTCATCAGACGACGTAGCACAAGAGCCCGATAATGTTGTTTGAAATAGGCTATTATGCCTGATCCATAGGATGGATCAGAGAGGCAGGAAGACCAACTTGACGTTAGACAGCTTGACATCATTCCTGTGTGCAGCACAATTATCACAAAGCAACAAAATCTGACGCTTTTGTGCCCGCATTCTAGTGTCTAACTTCTTTAGCCACTGCTTCCATATTTCCCCAGTCATCCATGAATTTGCGTTAGCCTCGTATGACACAGAAAATCACTTAACATTCTTGAAACAATGGGGCTGTTTGCTATTTCCAATGACGAGGGTTTTCAACTTCTCACTCCCATCCAGATTGCAGCAAAGGAGGATCGTCAGTTGGTCCTTTGACGTTTTACCTCCAGTAGTTTCGGCATGTTTGAATGCAAGTGTTCCATCAGGAATCACTCGCCAGTAGAGACCGTTTTCGTCAGCATTGAAAATGTCATGAGGTGCAAACTCGTTCAAGATGGTAGGAAGAACTGAAACAACCCAATTTTCAGCACCAAAGTCATCAGCGTCTTGTTTCTCACCATGCTGTTTCTTGAATTTTATGTTGTTTCACTTTTTCCATCTTTCCAACCATCCAACAGTGGCTTTGAATTCAGTTAGTTCAAGACTTTCAGCTAGCTGGCTAGCTTTCTCCATAAGCAGTGGACCACTGACAGGAAACTGTCTTCTCCTGACTCGAGAAAACCACCGAAGAAGAGCATCTTCTACCTCCTCAGCTTTTCCCGCCTGTTTTCGTTTCCATTGTGGATTTGTATTGTTTTGTAAAAGGGCCCCCAAGTGCAGTGTATTAATTGCTGTATACTCTCCGTGCCCATTCTCCACTCATGACATGCCTAGTTCTGCCTCTTAATATAAAATTACCTTAATGTGTGACCTAGTGCATGGTAACCTTAAAATACTGCAAAAGCGGTTAGTCCATTTGTGTATTATCTATTACCACACATTAACAGCCTATCATACTTTAATAAAAAGGCCCCTTTATGTGGATAAGTTATCTGTACAAATTTAGGTCAGCATTTCCATCATGGATTACACCACTGAAAATTCATATATATTGTGATAAACACAGGACTGTCCTATCCTGAAGAGGCCACCAGAGGGCGCTGTCCCAAGGAAAAGTCTTGAAAATTCCCTGATCTGATCACTAGAGGGAGCCAAAAAGGGTACATCTATGTAATGACCTGAAGGGACAGTTAGGGGATGCCCATGGTATAGGACCTGCCCTTCCCTGAAAAGGCCACTAGGGGGAGCTCTCAGAGTAGATGAGAAAAAGATTAAGAGAGTTGTAGGCCTGGATTTTTCTGGATTTAGATGGAAATAATTATTAACCACCCTATAAAGAACACCCTTCAAGAAGAGAAAGGAAAAAGAGAAACCTACTGGAAAAGACCCCCTGGAAACTAAGAGAGAAGGATCCCGCTAAAAACCAAAAAGGTACTTACCTTGCTATGGATATTGTAGTAATGGCACCAAGAACTGTTGTCAAAACCCATGTGAAAAAAAACATTGGCACAGAAAGCACTGAATATTAATTGAACTGGACTAACAGCCATGGGGTGGAGGACAGGACTGTAAAGTTACAGTGAGATTGGAAAGTCCTGTCCAGGGGAGGAGACTTTTAAACTGAGACCCAGGTCTCCCAAATAAGTGAGCTCAGTTGAGGAAAGCCAGAGGAACTATTTGTGGAAAGAAGTTGTTCCCCACAAAACTGGATCTGGGATGCTAATAGAGTGGATTTGCATTGGGTGAATCTAATTTGCATATTTGTGAAGGCTGAGAAACAAGTGTTGCATTCCCCAGAAAGGTGGCAGGGGGCCTCAGGGGTGCCAGAAAGGTGACCTGTTTCCCAATGATGTTTCACAGAAGGATTCTAAGAAATTATGATAAATGAGGAATGGTCACCCTGAGTTGAAGAAGGAGCCCAATTGAAGAGGCTGAGGTTACAGGGCCCCATAGGGGAGAACTGTCTTTGAGCTTTTCTCAAAGACAAAACTCTAGTGAGTACTAACCATAGGTTTGTAATGTTGTATAAGAACCACCAAAGGATCTTTAGCACATAAGATTATTCCTGTGGCTTTACAATATTTATGCAGATATATTTTCCATGTAATTGATGCTTCTCTGAATATTTACTCCCAAATTTTTAGTTTGAATTTTTGAATAATATATTTAGAAAGAAAGAGTTGATGTTGTTACTGTGACACATGTAGATTATTTTGCTTCACTCCCTTGGTTCTTTTACAAAAATGCAGTAAAATCTGGCCATAGTGTGATCTTACATGGTTTTTCCGTCATGCTAAAACTATTTTTACCACAACCATAAAGTAGCTTTTTAAAATCTATTTTCTCCATTAATGGCCATGTACTAAGGAACTCTTACAAAGCGGCGGAAAGCCCAATGCGGGCTTACTACTTGCTAAAAGGGAAGTACCGCCAGGCTACCACTGCAGCCTGGTGGTAGTTCCCTCCCCAGCACACATCATATCCAGCGATATAAAAATATATTTTGTAGCGCTGGTGCGTTTCCGGCAGTAATTGAGCAGTGCTGCGCACTACCCAGTTATGGGTGGTGGTAAGTGCTTCCCTCCCCCCACCCCCCGCGCTGCAAGTACTTCACTTGCCGCATGGTCATTTCCTGAAAAAGACAAAGACCTGCCTTTATCAGCTGCAGTAAAAGGGGGCCTCGGCGGATAGGCGTTTAGCATATTCTATAAAACATGCCAGTGCAGGCCCCCTTTTGCTGCAGCTTCATCAAAGGGGCTCTAAATGTTGTCTTTACCGCACAGCCATTTTTAAATAAATTACTGTAGCAACTGTGGAGTGGAGGAGTGGCCCAGTGGTTAGAGCACCAGTCTTGACATCCAGAGGTGGCTGGTTCAAATCCTACTGCTGCTCCTTGTGACCTTGGGCAAGTCACTTAATTCTCCATAGCCTCAGGTACAAACTTAGATTGTGAGCCCTCCTGGGACAAAGAAATATCCAATGTACCTGAGTGTAACTCACCTTGAGCTACTACTGAAAAGGTGTGAGCAAAATCTAAATAAATAAAACACTTACTGCCACCTATTTGGTAGATGGTAAGAGCTCTTGTTTTATCCATGCATTAACCAGTTAGCACATGGTAATGTAGATGTACTAACTGGCTAGTGCAGAAATGCCCATTTTCTACCCCTGATGTGCCCCCTCAAAAATACAAACAAATTATATAGATGCACTAAAAAGTGGTCTGCACTACTCAGGCCATTTCTTAGCCCAGCTGAAAAATGGTGGAATTTTATTTATCACTCAAAAGTGGAGGAACACTCAATCCCTACGAGTGTCGTCAAAGAAGTTCAAAGAGTAGGGTAAGCTGGCTCTTCCAAAAGAAACCAAGGGAGATGCTTATTCAAAAATATATGATCTTTATTGAAATCATCAAACGACTCGACACAACTACCATGTTTTGACACCCAAAGCGCCTGCGTCAGGAGTCTATAAAACATATAAATACTGGTATAAACATATGTATCATAATGCAAAACATGAAATATAAAAACCATGAGATACAATTACATAAAATGAAATACAATAAAATTAAGTGCAATAGAATCCAAACAACGTACAATAATACAAAAGGTGTGAACTTAAAGCAATATGCAGAAAAAATAAGAAATAAAAAAAAAGAAAAAGAAATACAACTTGTAATAGTACAAATAAAGTGAACTTAAAATAACATGCAAACACATGGAATACCAATATGAAGTAAAAAAAAGAGCTCACCTTATGGTGTAGGTAACAATTCCAAGACCAAATTCAAACAAGTGCAGACAAGTTACTCCTGTTCATATAAAATAAAACAAAAAATGAAAGCATATGAAAGTATTGTCTAAGAACTAAAAGATGTTCTTCTTATGGAACGGCATTTATACTAAATGCTGTCAACTGTAAAATCAATAATGCAAAAATGTTGAATATGACAGAGGATGTGGCTCAAACGAGAGACTCAATACAATAACCGAATAAAGTTATCCCTACTATAGCGTTAGTGGCCAGGTGCTATGTTCCAAATTAGCACAAGACTATTTATCGCATGAGCCCTTATTGTCTCCAATTTACTTGGCGGTGAGGTCTCATGCACTAACTCTGTAGTAATCGGGCAACGTTCAGCAATGTAGCCATTCTGCCAATTATTGCCAAGAATGCCCCCACGGGATAAAATTTTCTACCGTGGGAAACTGTGCATGCCAACTTTGGAACCACCGCCGGGCTCCTGTGGTACTCCAGTGGTAGGGCTGAGTTGGCGCATACTACCCATGTGGTACCCCTATCGTGCTTTTGTAAAAGGGCCCCTAATTGTGTCGTTAGTGTGTACACATTCAACTACTGCAGGATGCTGTAGCACATCCTGCAGTAGGTCAATTGTTTGTTGCATGTTAGCATCTAATACAGCTTAGTAAAATGGCTCCTTACTAATGCCCACAACAATGCATGGCATGGATCTAAACATTTGCTAAGCTAGTTTATCCACCTTTGCTATAATTTGTAACTATTATAACATTGCCAAAAAAAATCCATCTACTAGAATTAGCATTACATTACCGTTTGCAAGAACATTACTATAATTAAATTGTAATTTAAGAAATGCTTATATTGAGCAATGCAATTTTTCAAATTCATCTTTCATTTAAATTCTTTTGAAAGATGCAATGAAATGTATTTTAGAGGAAATATAATTTGTACTAATAAGAGCACCTTTCAAAAACCCTTTTATATCACATTGCAAAGATATGGCTCATCATAATTTATTGAGCACTTTAGATTTGCAGATGTAATTTTAAAGCAAATGGATGCCTATGAGTAACTATTTTACTTTTATTTGCAAAGTGTCTTCAGAAGTCTAGGATGGGTCGATTTTTGTCCACTGTAAATCCTGTCAAGAATTTGTCTCAGTGCAGGTACCAGTGATGAGTTAATGGAAGCTTCTGTCTCCTCACTCTTCTCTGCCATTTTGATCTTCCAGGGTATTAAGTGTGCTTTGCTCTTAATTGAGCCCAGCAGATTGGAACTAATTGACTAACTACACTAAAGATGAAGAGTACAAAGTTTATCATCTGAAATAACAACCAACTATGGAACAGTTCAGCTTCACTCACATTATTAATCATCTGAAAAACTGTTAAAAAAGGCAAAATAATTGTTACTTGATAGCAGAACTTTTCTTTTTCTCATTCTCCAGTCTCTGTCTACCATTTTTCCTTAAGGCTCCAGAATGTGGGTAGGATTCTTAGCACAGGCTTTCTAAAAGTTCACACCTCATCCATTGATATTTTTTTTCTGCCGCTATCAGAAATTTTGATCAGTTATCCAACTCTCTAAATATGCCAGTAGAAAATGCAAGCACATATTATTAGATTGAGAAGATTAACAAGCCAATCAGCACTGATAATTGCTGATTGTTGACACTAATTGGCATTAATTAGAAATATACGTGCAGAACTGTGTAAGTGTATTCTTAATTTCTAAGTCACATAGTTGAAAAGGGGGTGAGGCCATGGGTGTGGAATGAGCAAGTTGTGGGTGTTTCTAAAATGTATATGCGTTGTTACAGAGTACACCCAGTCCACGCATAATTTAGGCGTCAGCATTTATATCAAGTTTTACTTGGTGTAACTGCCCTTGACTAAATTTTGTCATGCAGATAGGCGTTTAGCATATTCTATAAACCTTGTGGAAATTTATGCTAATTCTAAGTAGAGAGGTGTGGTAGCCGTGTTAGTCCACTCTTAAAGGTTATCAATAGAAATCAAACAAAATAAAACATGGAAAAGAAAATAAGATGATACCTTTTTTATTGGACATAACTTAATACGTTTCTTGATTGGCTTTCGAAGGTTTCCGATCTGAGGAAGAAGGGCAACCTTCGAAAGCTAATCAAGAAATGTATTAAGTTATGTCCAATAAAAAAGGTATCATCTTATTTTCTTTTCCATGCTAATTCTATAAAGTATGCCTAAATGTCGACATACTTTATAGAATATGTCTTGGCATATTTCGTTATGACACCGATTTTTTTTAGGTGTGATATATAGAATCTAGTGCTATGTGGGTGCTGGCTAGGTAGATGTGAATTGATTGTTTACTGTTTCCAAAAATACTAGGATTAGGGGGCACATGATGAAGATACAAAGTAGTAAATTTAAAACAAATTGGAAAAAAAATATTTATTCACTCAATGTGTAATTAAACTCTGGAATTTGCTGCCAGAGAATGTAATAAAAGCAGTTAGCTTGGCAGGTTTTAAAAACAGGTTTGGCTAGGTTTCTAAAAGAAAAGTCCATAAGCCATTATTAAAATTGAGTTGGGGAAAATCCACTGCTTATTTTAAGCAGCATAAAATATATTGTACTGTTTTGGGATCTTGCCAGGTACTTGTAACCTGGATTGGCCACTGTTAGAAACAGGATGCTGGGTTTGATGGACCTTTGGTCTGTCCCAGTATGGCAATACTTATGTACTTATTCAGGGTCACTAGAGGCACAAGGATCTTGAAATAACTCCATTACTACTGCAAATATTTCTTATGGCCCATACAAATATTTTTTAAATCCCAGTTTTAAAGTAACCTCTCTTAGCTACATAAATATGATGCTTGTTGACCTCAGGCATCATTATGTGCTGCTTTACTTCTACTGAGCACTTATGTCCTATCCATGCTCATGGAGGGTAATTCCATAAAGTGGGTGCCAACCTGTAGGTGGCAAATATACACATAAGTGGTCAGAATACTGGCACAGATGCATCTATATGCACATTTATGCACATAAACATCAATAAACTGGCCATGTGCTATTCTGCAACTGTGCACATATCTAATATAATTATTTGCTCTGTGAACATTCAAAAGTATCTACCTGGGATCGTAACCACCTGCTGACGTCACTGGCCAGCACTAGAACCCTGCTTGCCTGACATCAGGAGGTGGTTACGATCCCAGAGAGAGGCACGGGAAGCACGTGACTGGCAAAAAGAACAGCAGACAGTTGAAGAACAGCGGGAGCGGGCAGAGATGTCCCTATGTGCACGTTACCCCCCCTCCAAAATCGCAAACCCCCCTCTGCTACCCTCCCCTCTCCCCTCTTACCGGGGTCCCAGCGGCAGCAGTGAAGGGCAAGCAGCAGGCTTGGCGAGTCGGCTGCCTTCCCTTCTCTTCGCTCTCAGCTCTGACTCTGGTCCCGCCCTTGTGGAAACAGGAAATGAGGCCGGATCAGAGACAGAGCTGAGAGCGAAGAGAAGGGAAGGCAGCCGACTCGCTGAGCCTGCTGCTCGCCCTTCACTGCTGCTGCCGGGACCCCGGTAAGAGGGGGGAGGGGAGGGGAGCAGAGGGGGGGGTTGGTGATTTTGGAGGGGGGCGACATGCATGTAGGGGGATGGGTGGGGCCAGTGTCGGGGAGGGCCGTGGGTGGAGGCATCGCAAGGACGTGTCTGTGAGACTGAGAGAGGGTGTCACGCTTCACACGAAACACTGGATAGTGAGCCCTTGGACTACTGCCGAGGGGCGGCAGCGGCAGGAGGAACAAGGCAGAACCCAGACAGACCAGTACCCTCCGGACTGGAGCGGCAGGACCGGAACAGAAGCCACAGCACAGAGCAGGAAGATAGTCCACAAAGCCAGCAGAACCGTGAACAGGCAAATAAAAGCAAGGTCCAGCTCCAGGCCAAGGTTCAAAGGTAGGCAGCAAGCAAAGTCAAAGTCCAGGTCCAGGCAAAGGTTCAAAGGCAGGCAGCAAGCAAAGTCAAAGTCCAGGTCCAGGCTAAGGTTCAAAGGCAGAGATAGGCAGAAACTGAAAGTAGCAAGGAAGCACAGCAACAAACGATCGCAGAAGACACACCTCTGAAGAGCTCTGTTGCAAGGCAAACCAGGGAAGCTTCCAGGTGGTTAATAAAGGCCAACAGCCCGGAAGGTCACCAGGTACGGAAACAGCTTAGTTCCAAAAAGTCTCAATACCAACTGGCAGGCTAGAAAATCCGGACCGGACTGACATGACTTCTGGAACCGGGAAAACCACAAATAGACAGTCCATTGCGATCACCAGGTCTGACCACCAGGGGCCGAGATGCATGAGAGCATGATACCGGGGCAGAGTCATAACAGAGGGATGGTGGCAATTTTGGAGGGGGTGGGGGGTCTGGAACTCAGGGGGGAGGGAGGGGGGTCTGGAACTCGGGGGAGGGAGGGAGGGGGGACTGGAACTCAGAGGACGGACAGAGGGAAGGAGAGAGAGGGAGGGAGAGAGGGAGGGGGGCCTGTAACTCAGAGGAGAGAGGAGGGGGCCTGTAACTCAGAGGAGAGGAGAGGGGCCTGGAACTCAGAGGAGAGGAAGGGGGGAACGCACCACCTGTAAAAACAAAACAAAACAGCACCCCAATCAGGCCCGTACAGAACACCTGGAAATTTATGGACAAAGTAGTGAGTTGCAGGAGAGTGGGAGAGTGGGAGAGTGGAGGGAGGACGGCCTGGAAATCGGAAGGGAAGAAAGGGGACCATGGGACTTGGCGGGGACAGAAGGAGAGAGCGAGGGAGGGGGGATAACCTTGCTAGTGCCCGTTTCATTTCATACAGAAACGGGCCTTTTTTTACTAGTCTTTAATAGTGTATTGTTTGGAGTTGAGCATTCACATGAGTGGAGGCTCACACATGCATAACTTTTAAACTACAATGTTACACATCTCTCCCAAGACTAGACACTATGACTGGTGTAAGTGCTCATGCTTAACCATATACATGTGAAAATACCAGGTTAAACTAGTATGCTATCAAATAAACTAGGTACCTATTTCCCTTTATAGAACAGGCTTCACATAAGCACCCTCAAGGTTCTTAACATATAGGTTCCTAAGCTGAGTCCTTTCTGCATGGGGCATTTGCTGTCTGCTCATTAGATTGTTTCTGGTGGTGGTGGTGGTGGTGGGGGTGATCAAATATTATAGCAGAATATTTATTTAGGAAACAAACACGGAAGCGAAGGACCGTGATACACCAAAAGAATAAAAGCAGTGTAGCCAGCAAATCTCTTCCAGAAAAACCACAGAAAGATGAATGGATGAAAATATAACACTTTATTCCTTGGAGTACCAGACACGGTATCGTGTTTCAGCTAAGTGCCTGCCTCAGGGGTCTAAAAACAGTAAATAAACATACAATGCGAATAAACTTTTGTATACAAGAAAAACATATATAGAATACAAAATATGCATAATAAAAATAATGAACACATTTATAAAGTATATAAAAGTAGCCACACGGTAAGAGTTATTTATTTATTTATTTATTTATGACATTTATATCCCACATTAGCCCGAGTACAACTCAGGTTCAATGTGGCTTACATAACAATTAGAAAAGCATGAACATGTTAAAAATATATTAACAGAAAGTAACGTACATCATATAATGTTAGACCAGTAAAACTTGAGTTAGGAGGAAAAGATATAATTATCTAGCTTAAATCATCGAGGCCCTTTTACAAAGGTGCTGCAGACTCTACGTGTGTGCAGCCTGTGCCAAAACGAGACTACCGCCAGGCTAGTGCGCCCCCCCCCCCCCTGGAGTTAATTTTGGAGTTGGCATGTGCCTATACTGCCGGGACAAATAATATTAAAATTTCCTACTGCATGTGGCATTTCCAGCATTAATTGGCAGTTGGCGCATGATGACTGGTCACCGTGCGTGTAATGTGTGAGCTCTTACCGCTAGATCAATGGGTGGTGGCGTTAATGGCTCAGGTTGTAAATAGGCGCTCATTGTTTTCAATTTTACCACAGGCCCTTTTCCCGGCCCTTGAAATAAAACCCTTTTCCCCAGACATAGTAAAAAATGGCCCGGTGCGCACCAAAAACACATGCTCACACTACCGCAGGCCATCTTTTGCCACAGCTTAGTAAAAGAACCCCTAAGTATTTAATTAAAATATGGAGGAAAAAGTAAGGGCTAGGATTAGCTGGTATTAGACAGAAGTAGTGGGAGGTGGGATGAGGTAAAAATTAATGCCATGAGTTTAATTAAGAAGAGTGTTTATTTCCTTAAAGGCAAGACTGAAGAAGTTTTCAATAGACTTTGGAATAACAAATAATCATTGGTGCATTTGATGGTTTTAGATAAAAGTTCCAAATTTTAGGGCCTTGTTATGAAAAGTTAGCAGTATGGATTATTTTGTAGGTTACTTTCTTACAGTTTGGGAAAGGTATGATAAGATATTCTCTAGATGATTTAGAGGCATTAAATGAGGGTAATTCAATGAGGTTGTTCATATATATTGAGGCTGAACCATAAAAAAAGTTTGTGAATGAAGGTATATAGCTTGAATGATATTTCTGTCTTTTATTGGTAGCCAATGCAATCGTACAAAAGGCGATTGCTTTGATGAAGTGTGTTAGTCTGAATATGAGATGTGTGGCAATGTTTTGAGCAGTTTGTAGTTTCTTTTAGGAGATCCCCTACATAAAGTTGCAGTAATCAAATTTTCTTAGGACTAGGGATTGAGCTAGGGTACGGATGATTGATTTCACAAAGAATTGTCTTAGTTTCCTCAGTTTCCATAATGAATTGAACACTTGAGACCACTTTGGAGATTTGGTTATCTAGAGTGAGAAAGTGATCAACTGTGACTCCTAAGATTTTCATAGTTGAGCAAGTGGATATGTGATGTGGTAAAAAGGGCCCTGGTGAGCTAGAAAAACAGCCCCCTGCCGCTACTACAGGGCCCATTTTCCGACAGCTTAGTAAAATAACCCCTTAGAGCACAATTCTATAAAGGGGCACCTATTTTTAATTGCCTACTTTCCTCTATAGAATTCTAGCTTAGCAGGGCAGATACACACATATATTTTAGGCACGAGTGCTGACACCAGCTATAGAGCTGATGCATATGCTTCTACCTAGATTTCTAAAAAAATATATGTTACAGTATTCAATAATTTGCATATGTAACTGTATTACCCTCCATTATCTGCCTAGACTTCACTCATGTGTATGCCCACCTTCAAACTACACACCATCACATTAAGTGCCACTTTATAGAATAGCACATTCCAGAATATTGGAATGTATGAGCCAGTGGCATAGTCATTGGGGGGGGGGGGGGGGGAACCTTGGGGCCTGAGTTCCTCCAATGTAGATTCAAGCCCCTCCAAATTTGTAGCACCGTCTGCTGCTTTGGCTAGCAGGGGTCCCCAAACCCCACCAGTGGAAATGATCCTCCACCCATGGCTTGCACTTTCCCTAAGTTGCCACTACCATGTTGGGCATCCCCTCTCCCTTCCCGTGCATGCTCTGTGTCTGCTCAGTTTTGTGAAAACTGAGCACATGCTGGGGGAACCACTGCCCAAGGAAAATGCAAGCTTGAAGACCCCCACCAGCTTGGGTATGTTGGGGTCACAGGAGGAAGTGAAATGCATTGAGGTGAGGAAGAATGAAGAACCAGAGGGTGGGGCAATATTTTGTACCCCCCAACAAGATCCAAGGACTGGCTATGCAGCTGGTATGAACATATGTGCTCATATATTCACATAAATGGCAGTATTCTGGTCATTTGAATCTATTTTTGGCATCTAAATGTTCACACCATTCTTATAGAGTTAACCCTTGGGTACAATGTACTGTACCTTACCTCGGAGTAAGAACATCTGTAATATCTATAAGTACACTTTCTGTATGATAAAGTATTTTTTAATGGTATAACTATATAGGAGCATGCTGGGCTCACCCCCAAGAGTTACTGCTCAGATTTGCACTTACTGTTCAGTAATTCAGGCACTTCAAGCAGGTAAATGTAACAGTTTAATGCACTTTAATACAAGGACCTCTTAGATAATAAGTACATAAGTAATGCCACACTGGGAAAAGACCAAGGGTCCATCGAGCACAGCATCCTGTCCCCGACAGCGGCCAATCCAGGCCAAGGGCACCTGGCAAGATTCCCAAATGTACAAACATTCTATACATGTTATTCCTGGAACTGTGGATTAGTATGTGACACTGCATTTTAGAAGGTGCACTAAAATTTAGGGGTCCTTTTACAAAGGTGCGCTGAAAAATGGCTTTCGGTAGTATAGTTGTGGGATTTGGGCGCGTGGCAATCCATTTTTCAGTGCACCTGTGAAAAAGGCCTTTTTTTATAAAAATGGGCATGCGGCAAAATCAAACTTGCCGCGTGTCCATTTTGGCTCTGAGATCTTACCGCCTGCCATTGACCTAGCAGTAAAGAATCTGGGCGGTAATGACCTACGTGTGTCAAATGCCACTTGGCACACATCTGTTACGTGCGTCCGAAAATAAAAAATATTTTTTGGATGCACGCCAAAAGAAATTTACCACAAGCGCCATGGCAGTGACTCCATTTTGGCGCACGTTGAGAATGCTTAGATGCTTAAGCGGCTTAGTAAAAGGACCCCCTTAGTTATCACCTGTTAAGTGTGGTGTTAGTGAATACATCAAATTTTTTGTGAATACACACTAAAAAAATCTAAAACTGCAAGTATTAGTTTCTATGTCCTAAATCTATTCAATACAAAATCTCTATAATAGTCTTTATTTAACTATGCCAGTTACATAGGATCTCTAAGAGGAAGAGAAGATGACATGGCTAGACAGACTAGATAGGCCCGTATGATCTTTATTTGCCTTTACTTTTTTCTGTTTTTATGTTTCTATATAGTTCAAACCAGGGCATAGCCAGACAACAAATTTTGGGTGGGCCTAGGCAAGAATTGGGTGGTCACCAAGTGTTCTCCCCCCCCAAAAAAAAATTATCTCAGCTGGTGGGAAAACGCTTCTTTCCACCTTGGCAGCAGGCATGCACTGAAAACTGAGCATGCGCAGGTGTCGTGGAGAGTAGCATTTTCGTTACCATCAGGGGAAAATCTTCAGCTGGCGGAGCTTGGGATTCCCACCAGTTACCACTAAACATGTGCTACTGTTGGGTGGGCCTGAGCCATAAATGGGTGGGCCCTGGCCCACCCAAGCCCACTATGGCTACGCCACTGGTTCAAACTAACTTAAGTGAACTCAAACACTATGTTCTACAAGGATAAGGTAAGGGAAATGGGACTTGATATACTGCCTTTCTGAGGTTTTTGCAACTACATTCAAAGCTTTTTACATATATGCAGTACTTATTTTGTACCAGGGGCAATGGAGGGTTAAGTGACTGCCCAGAGTCACAAGGAGCTGCAGTGGGAATTGAACTCAGTTCCCCAGGATCAAAGTCCACTGCACTAACCACTAGGCTACTCAATAATTTAGCAATTATGAATCCCACTCCCACTGAACCCCACTCCCAAAGTTTTAAACTGCCAATTTTATCTGTATAGCCCTTTATCAAAGAGGAGGTGACAGACTGCCTTGATTGTAAAAAGCTCTGTTGATGTACATTGCTAGATTCTAAAAATGTGGCCATCATTCATCAACACAGTGAAAGAATAATCAATAACAGCAATGCTACCAATTCCACAGTTGGACAGTACATTATATGATTCACCAGGCATACCAATATCCACTGGAACTGCATGTGCTTTTTAGCTGTGTTTGAAATTCTTCAGAGCTTAGGAAAATATTGATCCAATGAAGATGATGATTCTTGCAAGCTACAAAAAACATGTGCATGCACACAAACACTGCGAAGTAAATACAAACTGACAGCTCCTTTCAGTGCTGCTTGACTTATATTGTGTGTTAAAAGCACATTGATAAAAAGTGATAAAATGTACTAAATAAAAATTTAAAAATCACCAAGAACATAGACAATCCTTTTCTTTTAACACTAGTAAGAAATGCCCGTTTCGGGAAAAAATGAAACGGGCGCTAGCGAGGTAATCCCCCCCCCCACCATCCTCCCTCCCAAGTTCCACACCCCCTCTTCCTCCCTCCCTCCCTTCTGTCCCTCCCTCACTCACTTCAGTGCGAGTTTGCGATGAATGTTCGCAGCGCTTTCTCCACTACTGTAAGTGAATATCAGACTCGCGTGTTGTGCCTTCGCCGCCCCGCCCTCGACGTCATCGCGTTTTTGATGCGAGGGCAGAGCTACAGTGACTGTAGGCCAAACCGGATATCTCGGGTGCCTATTCTGGCTTGAGGCTTCACTGGAACGTTTGGAGGTGCCTTTTATATATATAGATTTTTAAGAAGCTATTTTCAAGAGATTCTTGTGGGTAAGATTTTTTTTCAAGGTCTTTATATATTAGAATAGTCCTTCTAATAAAACCTTAGTTGATAATGAAAATTATGCTGTGATTGACTAAAAGATAACTTGTAATGTAACATCCATTTGCCAATAGTACAAAATTTCTCATGAAGCATCATGAGACTGTCACTAGAGGTTGTGGGCAGCCATTTTGAAGAGCAGGCCTCTCTGAGCAGTAGAGATTGGGCATTGCTCCAGCCCATTTCACCCTAGACCATTAGGGACCCAAAAAGGTAGGCCGGGGCTAGGGCTGGTTTAAATTTTGTATGGAGAGATCTTAAGGTGGAATTCTGAAGTTTGTTGGGTGGGGGGTGGAGAGATAGGAAGGGTTTTCAGAACCGACCAAAATTCTTTATGTGGGTTCCGGACATTATTCAGGTTGGGACCCAGGTAAGTGTCATATGTGGATCCCGGCTGAATATCTGCCAGGACCTGCATAAGACCCAGTGGCTAGGATCTAACAAATTAGTCCTGGTTATTCAATGCTGGTGCCTGGACTCCCACTCTCAAAGCTGTAGCTGCCCTTGCCAATCAGCATTGTAAACACTGACCACTGCAGGCTGACTATGGACCAGATAGTAACTGACAACAGAAAAAGCTAAAAGGTGAAAGACAGGGGATATAATATGAACTGCTAACACCTTGGGATATAAGAAGGAAGCAGAGGGAATTTTAGTAACTGAAAAAAAAAAGCAGGCATGATGATAATAGCTGTCCTGACCCCTTGTCTAGAGGATCAAGCTTTTTCTGTAATTCTTGAAAAAAAATCAGCATATACAGTATACCATTATTCTAATAACATATGAGCGTAATCATGAATACTTTATAGAACTGCTGTGTATTTGTGGAAAAAGTTTTGAAAATTATCTACCACATGCACAATTCACTCTGAAGTAGATTTACTAATGTGTACTAACACAATAGGATCTTTTAGTAAATCTAGCCCTGAAGGTTTACATTCTTTAGTGAACAGTTTGTTAAACTGCTTCAGTGAGGGATTTGGTCCTGCAAAATAAGTTTCACTATGGGATTTGTATCATACATATCTCGACAAGAATAAATCTCATTCTTAAGATAAGGTATATTAGGATGGATTTTGTTTTCTTCTCAAATTATCTGCTAGTAGTATTCTTCTTAATATCTGAATTATTCCAAAGGTGACCTTGGTGCTAGTCTAGAGGACACCTACAACAACTAAGATGCTTCAACAGATTTTTGTTTAAATTTTCATGTCTTTCATTGCTATAGGGCAGGAGCAGCTTGTCAAGGAACTTATTTACAACTAACCCAGGTCAGGTTCACTATTTGCTGGCAATAACAAGGCCTAAGAGAGAGGAATTCTGTGCACATAATGATTTATTGTGTCACTAGCCATTGAGCCTGTTAACACGGGCTAGTATGGGGTTTTTCCAAGGCCCCCCCCCCCCCAGGTTGCCGCTACCGGTCCCTCCCCCCCGGGTCGCCGCCGCCGCCACCCCTCCACCCGGCCGGGCCCTCTCTCGCTATTGAACTTACGTCGCCGAAACGCAACACACGCAGATCGCAGAGCTCCCGTCGGCCTTCCTTCTCTGCCTGTGACCCAGCCCTCGTGTGACGTAACGTCGGCGAGGGCGGGACACAGGCAGGGAAGGAAGGCCAACGGGAGCTCAGCTGATCTGCCGCTGCGTGTCGGCGATGTAAGTTCAGTACGAAGGAGTGCTCGGGCGGGGTGGAGTGGGGGCGGCGGCGGCGACTCCAGGTGGGGGGGATCGGGTAGCGGCAACCTCGGGGGGGGGGGGGAGCGGGGTATAGCGACTTCGACGGTTCCCTCCTCCCCTTCACGCAGTTTCCTCTCTGTCTTGCTCCATCTTCACGTTATTGACGCGGGGGCGGAACAGAGAGGGAAGTCTGTACTGCGCATTTGCGGGTGAGTACAGTCACTCGCCATTTATATGTTTGATAGTATAAAAGCAGCAATTACACGCATGAGATATGTTTCTTAAAAATATTTAATTACAGATGCTTATCTTGTATAAACATAAATTGCACTTTCTATAACTGTGCATACCACCCTGGGCATGTAAATGTCAGAATACCAGCACTTTTCCAGTAGCGTACACTTAAAGCCCACGGTAGCATTTTTGCTTGGTGTAAGGAACCAGCTGATGGTAAACACTTCCACCGGTCCTACCTTGAAGGGTCTCTTGGGGCAAGGAAAGAATACCCTGCTTTCCTGCCTGCTGCCACTACACTGCATGACAATGAGGCCAGCACCACGTGTTTTTACAAATGGCAGCCGGACTTCTGAGCCATGCGGACTACGGCAGTACGTCTTGGCAGCCATTTTGAAAAACACTTGTTGCTGCAGAGGACAGTAACAATAGTGGGCAGGAAAGAGAGGGTTCTTTCTTGACCCCAAAGAAGCCACTAAACCACCAGGCCCTTAACGGTAGGACCAGGGAGGGCAGTGCGGGAGGGGGCAGTGGGGTGGCGGACAGAGGCCAGGGGGACTCCAATGACCGTCCCTGCCCAGGGGCCCCAACCACTGTTGGTCCACCCATGGGCAGTGCTGCTGCTTACACACAACTTAGAGAATACTGTAAGTTGTGCATGCCCTTGCTTGATTTAGGTGCCTGCAGTTACAACAGGTCTAAGGCTAATGTAAACAGTCACCTACATTTTAGGTGTGCCAATGTTGGGTTATGCTAGTAGTCTATAAAGGGACCTGGGAGCCTTGATACTATCACCATGTGGCATCAGAGTGCTTAAATGAAGGTGTCTGTTTGTAGAATTGCCCCAAAGAAAGTTTCCCTAACAAAACCTAAATCAAAAGTATTAGAAAGTCTGATTTGCATTCATAAGTAACATAGTAACATAGTAGATGACGGCAGAAAAGACCTGCATGGTCCATCCAGTCTGCCCAAGACAAACTCATATGTGTATACCTTACCTTGAATTTGTACCCTGTCCTTTTCAGGGCACAGACCATATAAGTCTGCCCAGCAGTATTTCCCGCCTCCCAACCACCAGTCCGCTCCCATCACCGGCTCTGGTACAGACTGTATAAGTCTGCCTCCCCTATCCTCGCCTCCCAACCACCCACCCCCCTCTTCCCCCCAACTGCTCCGCCACCCAATTTCAGCTAAGCTTCTGAGGATCTATTCCTTCTGCACAGGATTCCTCTATGCATATCCCACGCATGTTTGAACTCCATTACCGTTTTCATCTCCACCACCTCCCGCGGGAGGGCATTTCCAAGCGTCCACCACCCTCTCCGTGAAAAAATACTTCCTGATATCTTTCCTGAGTCTGCCCCCGTCAATCTCATTTCATGTCCTCTCGTTCTACCACCTTCCCATCTCCGGGAAAAGATTCGTTTGCGGATTAATACCTTTCAAATATTTGAACGTCTGTATCATATCACCCCTGTTCCTCCTTTCCTCCAGGTTGTACATGTTCAGGTCAGCAAGCCTTTCTTTATACATCTTGGAACGAAAATCCCATACCATCCTTGTAGCTTTTCTTTGCACCGCTTCCATTTTTTTAAACATCCTTCGCAAGATACGGGCTCCAAAACTGAACACAATACTCCAGGTGGGGCCTCACCAACGTTCTTATACAGGGGCATTAAAACCTCCTTTCTTCTGCTGGTCACTCCTCTCTCTATACAGCCTAGCAATCTTCTAGCTACTGCCACCGCCTTGTCGCACTGTTTCGTCGCCTTCAGGTCCTCAGATACTATCACCCCAAGATCCCTCTCCCCGTCCGTGCCTATCAGACTCTCCCCGCCTAACACATACGTCTTCCCTTGGATTTCTACTCCCTAAGTGCATTACTTTGCATTTCTTCGCATTGAATTTAATTGCCAACCGTTTAGGACCATTCTTCTAGCTTCTTCAGATCTTTTTTCATGTTTTCCACACCCTCGGGGTGTCCACTCTGTTGGAAATCTTGGGTCATCCGCAAAAAGGCAAACTTACCTTGTAACCCTTCGGCAATGTCACTCACAAATATATTGCAACAGAATGGGCCCCAGCACCGATCCCTGAGGCACTCACACTACTCACCTTTCCCTCCTCCGAGCGAACTCCATTCACCACCACCCTCTGGCGTCTGTCCGTCAACCAGTTCTTATCCAGTCACCACTTCGGGTCCTATCTTCAGCCCTTCTAGTTTATTCAAGAGCCTCCTGTGGGGAACCGTGTCGAAAGCCTTGCTGGAAATCTAAGTAGATGACGTCCATAGCACGTCCTAGATTTAAGTCTCCTGTCACCCAGTTCAAAGAATTCAATGAGATTCGTTTGGCACGATTTCCCTTTGGTGAAACCATGATGTCTCGGATCTTGCAAACTTATTGGCTTCCAGGAAATTCACTATCCTTTTCCTTCAGCATGGCCTTCCATTACTTTTCCAATAACCGAAGTGGGCTTACCGGCCTGTAGTTTCCAGCTTCTTCCTTATCCCACTTTTGTGAAGAGGGACCACCTCCGTCGTTCTCCAATCCCTCGGAACCTCTCCCGTCTCCAAGGATTTATTAAACAAATTCTTTAGAGGCACCCGCCAGGACCTCTCTGAGCTCCTCAATATTCTGGGGTGGATCCCGTCCGGTCCATGGCTTGTCCACCTTTAAGCTAAGTGTAG
Source organism: Microcaecilia unicolor (assembly GCF_901765095.1). NCBI lineage: Eukaryota > Metazoa > Chordata > Amphibia > Gymnophiona > Siphonopidae > Microcaecilia > Microcaecilia unicolor. The sequence continues at coordinate 78,088,852 of NC_044037.1, read as the reverse complement.
AGCCTCTGCTTTTTGAGGGGGATTCATGTGGTAGAGAGATTAATTTGTGGTTAGGGGGAGTGAATTTTCTTCCCATCCTCTCAGATGGGCATTTTATAAATGTTCTTTATTTGGATTTATTTACCACCTTTTTGAAGAAATTTATTGATTAGCTTTCTTCTCACCTCCCCCCTCTCAAAACACACGTTCTTTTCCTCACATATACACTCTATCACTCTCCTGGGCCTACCCCCTTCTACCAGGTATGCTGTCACCTGCCTTGATAGTCTCATCTGTTCAGTTGTAGATGCAAGAGGGTAACAATAACATATTTTCAAACCTTTTTATTTTTAATTACATTTATTTTAAATTATTTTTATTTACATTTATTTTCTTTATTAATTAAAGTTACCCTTTTCCTCTCCCCTCTTACTTTCTAAGCTATCTTTTTCTGCTGTCATTTTTTGTTCTTTCAGCATTTCCTCTAGATATTTTTCATCCTGTTATTAATTAATTTTCTTAATGCTTGTTATTCCATGGTTCCATTTTTTATTACCTCTTTGTGTGTGTGTGTGTGTGTGTGTGTGTGTATGTTTTTAATTCTACCCATACTCCTCCATAATTCTCTCCCTTTCTTTCTGCTTTCATATATATATATATATATATATCCTTTTTTCCTCGTACATTTTTCCTCTCCTCACTCCCTTTCCCTCCTTTTTCTTCTTTCTCTTTTGTCACATTTTTCCTTTTATATACTCCATACGCCCTCCTTTCTCCTGTCTTCTACACCAACCTTTTCCTCTTTCCTTCTTGCCACTTCTGCCTCATCTTTCCTCCCTACATTTCTTTCAACATCTTCTCCCTTATCTCTGCCCCAGCCCCTGTGTCAGCTCCTTGTCCCTTTCTTCCAACCCCAACATGAGATTCTTTTTTGAGATGATGCCCCCTTCTCTCATCTACAGAAAAGTCAAACAGTAGAGGTAAAAGAAGGCACACTTAGAATAGTGTGCAAATATATTTTAAACTAATTTATTTTAGTGTTCAAAGACCCAACACAGGTCATATTTTGGCCTACAGGCCTGCATCAGGGGTCTAAAAGTTCTGAGATGTGAAGTACAATATTTAGTGTCCGTGCAGAGTAATATTACACTAGTTGCTATTTTCACATGAAATCGAATGAATACAACAGACTACCATCACAGAGTCTGGGCAGAACATCAAGTTACATCACATACATAGCATCTAACTGCATTGGACATTTATGCAGAAGTTATGTGCAGCAGGAGCATCCATTCTAAAATCAGTGGGTCAAAACAGGCACATAAATGTTTGTTACAGAATAGCAACATAGACATTTATGTGCTAGAACATAAATATTTATGCTAGTCTAATGTCTCTTGCCAGTTTTGCTTTTGGAAGATGTGTGTGTGGGGGGGGGGGGGGGAGGGACTCAACCACTGAGAAAATTAAGGGTGTGACTTACTCTAATCCGTCCAGTGAAGCACTATTTATTATGAACACTTTTTTAAACCTAGATGTCCTGAGTAGCAGGTGTAAATCCTAACATGGCTCTTTTTTGGTTATAGTTGTGCATTCCCCCCTCTGAAATAGGGAGTACAGATTTATTTTTTAGGTCCATCGTAGTCCCAATCAAAACACAGCCGAACCACTCCTCCTTGCAGGTGTACTTTTTTCAGTTTTAGACGTTTTTATCCCGGCTTTGTAAAACTCGGGATTTAGACATTTATGAAATATAATTATCTGCAGGCCGGTATATGCGCTTCTAAAATATACTCTTATTGAACTTTAATGTCAGAAATAAGGATATGTGGGGGTCTTTTACTAAGGCGCGCTTACGTTTTTAGTGCGCGCTAAAATTGGGCATGTGCTAAATGTTAGAGACACCCATAGGATTGTATTGTCGTCTCCAACGTTTAGCAAGCGCCCAATTTTAATGTGTGCTAAAAACGTGAGCGAACCTTAGTAAAAGGGGGTCTCTATTTGTTAGAACACATTTACCCCCCTGTTTACGAAGCCATACTAGTGGATAATGGTGTGTTAATGTCGACACAGCCCATTCATTTTGATAGGGCTGTGTCAGTGTTGCAGCGTGGCTTAGTGAATACGGAGGTTAGTTAGCTCACCTTAAAAAAATGTAGTGCATACATGAGGTCAATATTCAGCAGCATTGCAGTGGGTAATCCTGCTGAATAGAAACAAAGAAACATAATGGCAGATAAAGGCCAAATGGCTCATCCAGTCTGCCCATCATGCTCCGTAACCACTAACTCTTCCTTTCCCTAAGGGATCCCACGTGCCTGTCCCATGTTTCTTAAATTCTGATATAGTCTCCATCTCCACGACCTCCACTGGGAGGTCATTCCACACTTCCACCCTTTCCGCAAACACTTCTTAGATTCCTCCTAAGCCTATTTGTCTTAGCTTCATAGGATGCCCCTCACTCCAGAGTTTTCCTTCATTTGAAAAAGGCTCACTTCTTGTACATTAATGTCCCTGAGATATTATACATCTCTCTCATCTCTTCTGTCCCTTCTCTTCCAGCATATACATGTGAGGTTCATAAGCCTGTTTTATGTCCAAGACCACTACTAATTTCATAGCCACCACCCTCTGGACCAACTCCATCCTGTTTATATCCTTTAAGGTAATCAGACACAATAACCCCAAAGTCCCACTCTTCCCTTTGGCTATGAACACTATCCAGCTTATTTCGAAGGAGATCGCCGGCCATCTTCCGACACAAATCGGGAGATGGCCGGCCATCTCCTGAAGCCAGCCAAATTGGTATAATCGAAAGCCAATTTTGGCCTGCTCCAACTGCTTTCCATCACAGAGCCGGCCAAAGTTTCTGGGGGCATGTCGGAAGGGTAGCAAAGGCGGGACAGGGTGTGCTGGGGCATGCTTAAGAGATGGGTGCCCTTGGCTGATAATGGAAAAAAGAAGATTGTCCCTAGTGAGAATTTGGTCCACTTTATTTGGTCCCTTTTTTCAGGTCCAAGTCACAAAAAGTGCCTGAACTGACCAGATGACCACCGGAGGGAATCGGGAATCACTTCCCCTGACTCCCCAGTGGTTACTAACCCCTCCCACCCTAAAAAAAATAACTTTAAAAACTTTTTTGCCAGCCTCTATGCCAGCCACAAATGTCATACTCAGGTCCATCGCAGCAGTACACAGGTCCCTGGAGCAGTTTTAGTGGGTGCAGTGGACTTCAGGCAGGCGGGCCCAGGCCCATCCCCCCTTACCTTTTACACTTGTGCTGGTAAATGGGAGCCCTCCAACCCCCCCCCCAAACCCACTGTACCCACATGTAGGTGCCCCCCTTCACCCATAAGGGCTATGGTAATGGTGTAGAGTTGTGGGGAGTGGGTTTTGGGGGGATTTTGGGGGCTAGCACCCAAGGTAAGGGAGCTATGCACCTGGCAGCTATTTTTATTTTTACTTTTTAGAAGGCCTAGGGTGCCCGGTTGGTGTCCTGGCATGTGAGGGGGACCAGATCACTACAAATGCTGGCCCCTCCCACGACCAAATGCCTTGGATTTGGGGGTTTGAGATGGCCGGCCTCGGTTTCCATTATGGGCAAAAACCGAGGCCGGCCATCTCTGACATTTGGGTGGCCCCAACCGTATTATCGAAACAAAAGATGGCCGGCCATCTTGTTTCGAAAATATGGTCAGCGGCGTCTCCGGAGATGGGCGCCCTTAGAGATGGGCGTCCACGATCGAAAATGCCCCTCCACATAGCACTGTCTGTTTAGTGCCGGGGTGGTCTAGGGGCAGAACTTTGACAGAGCAGGCACTTTACCAGTTAGTGTATTAAATCTGCTAAGTATATGCATAAAGGTAGGACAGAGAAAATGCACTTATACAAAATGCTGTTTCAACTTATTATTTATAACTGTTTATAATTAAATGTTTGTTATACACTACAACCTTGTAAAATTCATAAACTAATTTTTGTAAAGTTTTCAACATTTTTATTTATTAAATTGTATTAAATTATGTGTATACATTGCCTGAATTGTCAGCCTTATTGAGCCTGAACTCTGGGATAATACAGGATACAAATGTCATTATAAATAAAATAAAAACATCATCAATATTTCTGCTATCAGTGCGTTGGTCATTTAGCTCAACATTAACCAAGAATACGAAGTCTGCTTCAACTTTCTTCTCACTCTGGGAAAACAGCTAATTCTGCCAGCTTTATCTGCATGACCCAACAAGTAACCTGTTATTATTTTTTGTTACATTTGTACCCTGTGCTTTCCCACTCATGGCAGGCTCAATGCAGCTTACATGGGGCAATGGAAGGTTAAGTGACTTGCCCAGAGTCACAAGGAGCTGCCTGTGCCTGAAGTGGGAATTGCACTCAGTTCCTCAGTTCCCCAGGACCAAAGTCAACCACCCTAACGACTAGGCCACTCCTGCTTCCATTATTACTGTAGACTGCAGCAGCACAAACTCATATACAAGTACAACAATGATGTCGCAAACGTCCAAAAGGAAATGGCCTGAAGACAATAACTGTATGCAACCATTGCAAGAAAGAAATCTGCATCACTCAGGTTTGTCTGCAAAAGCTGCATTTTGGACTAATGAACAGTTTCTAACGCAGAACTGAATGAATTCTATAGCCAATGCTATTGAAATATATTAGATCACACTTTTTTTTAACCTTCTTTAATTGAAATTTTCCAGTTACATAGTGCAAAACATTACAACAAACAAAGGAAGATCACATCACCAGTTTGATTCAAATATTGATTTGCTATTACACTTTTACTCTGATTGTTTAAACTAAAATTATTATTATTATTTTCAATTTTTTGCACTCATATGTCTTTATTGCATCATTAATTGTAATATTAGCTATCTCGGTATAGCTGCACTTTGATTGGGAACTGATGGACCCCAACATGCTCGGTGTGTGCAAGTTTTTAAGACAATAGGAGGGTAACACACACCTTAGTGTTTGGTTTCTAACTGCAGAGACTGAAGATGGCAACTATTTTATTATGCTGGCAAATGATAACATGGTTTTCTGTTTTGTTTTGTTTTCTAATTTTATAGGGTAGTAGTTGCTATACTAAAGATTTTACACAACCTGGTCTCCATAATGGTAACACTTGGACTATTTTTTCATGTGATCTATTTTAATTAGATTAAAGATACATTTTCCTTCTTTTTGAATACACATTAAATTGCAAGTTCATTACAATAGTAGCATGGCAGAATCTTTTCAAATCTGTAAACAGTTAGAAAGTAAAAGCTTGGGGGAGGCATGATAGTTTGCAGAAAACTGAGAAAACAGAGAGATTATAAGCAAAAGCCTGTGGGAGGCATTATAATCTTGTCACAGTAAGCTTTGTATTGTGTGGTGTGGTGTGTGTGTGTGTGGTGTGTGTGTTAATCTCTTGCTACAGTAATTTTGAATATTTTCCTAGGTATTATTGGACAGACAGATGATCTTTTGTGAACATGAGCGGGTCAACATTGAGTCATGGTGACCAGTGTTTATTTAAATGCCACTGTGGCTGTTTTATACCTGGATATCAGCACCGGTCCATACCTTGGTACTGACGCTGATATCTGGTATTAGGTAGTTCTGGACATTTCCTGGGTACCACCTATATTTAGTAGTTTTACATGGATACTACCTGATTAACTTGGACACCCTTTTTTAACACTGGTACCAGCAGAGGAAGGAGTGATGGTGATGACTTCTGCCCTGTAAAAATTTAAACCCCAGAGATTTCTAAATGTAGATGTGGGGAGGGGAAGAAGAAAATGGACAAAAGGAAATGGAAGAGAGAAGCAACAGAGGGGCATAGAGAGATGAGAACATAAAATGGAAGAAGTAGAGGGAAAAGGAGGGTAGACAGAGATAAATGCAAAGAAATAAGATGAATATGACTGAACACTGTCTGTTAAGCTATCTCCAGCGCCATCCAGTAATCTTTACAACACCCAAACAAAAGTGGACAGGTCAGAGGCAGCGCTGGGGGCAACATTGAGGAGGAACCCCAGGTTATGTGGGTACCAGCAGTATTCAGTGCTGGTACCACATAGCTTAGCGGCTTTATTTTGGACAACTCAAGAGCTGTCCTTAATAAGGCCGCTTAGCTATGGAGCCAGCTGAATATCAGGCTGGCACCCGCATACATTTTTTGTTTAAAAAAAAATAAACCCCTGAGCCCCCTCCTATCAATGTCCCCTCTTTCCCTCAGTGTGCATTAAGACCCCCCCCCCCCCGCAAGACCTTCCACCCCCACCTCCCCGTCCCTGGTGGTCATCGGGGTCTTTGGGGGCAGGAGTGCAGCTTCATGCTCCTGTCTCTTGCGGCACCTTGGTAAAATGGCTGCCACAACCTCTCGCAGCAGCTCTCGCTACTACACAAAGTAATGCAAGCTCTCGAGAGGTCACAGCAATCATTTTACTGAGGCACCACAAGGGGCAGGAGTGAGGGAGCTATGCTCCTGGCCCCAATGACCCTAATGGTTCCAGGGGTCTTACCTTCACCCTTGGGGGGGAGGGGGGGAGAGTCTTACGGGGGGGGGGGGGTGTCTTAATGCATGCTGGGGGGAGGGGGAAAAGGAGACATTGATGGAAGGGGGCTTTAGGACTTGTCTTTTTTTTAAAGAAAGTTATGCAGGCCGGAACACCCGTATTCAGGTGTATGCTCAGCTGAATATCGGCTAGGCCCGCATAACCTCTGGCAGCCTGCCCAACCCAATTATCCCCAATATTCATAGCCAGTGCCGGACATGGCCTGACACTGAATATCAGGGGATAATTTAGCCAGTGACGATCAGCATTAAAAAAAAAACTCTGTGTTGCTGTCTGAAAACGGAGGGTGGTACTCTTTATAGAATAGTTCCTAGCACTTACTCACATAGGACTTATTCTATAAATGTTGCCTTAAAAATTGGCACCAAAGTAAATAGTACTTAGTGCTATTCTATAAATGGTGCTAAAGTTAGGCACCATTTATAGTATAGATCTAAGCGCTGGGAACCGTAACTACATTTAGGCATGACCACTCACACAAAGAAACCCTGGTGTAAATCCCCACACCTAAATTAGGCTCAGATCTCCCTATAACAATGTGCATAAATTAAAGGAATGCACATGATCTGCCCATTACCCTCTCAGACTCTGCCCCTCTTTTACTGCACATAAAATTACATATGTAAATTTTAATTAAATCCAATAGCACCAAAATTGCTCCTTGAATCTCAATTATCAGCACTAATTGGCTTATTATTCAACTAAATTGTGCTTGTAATTTTTATAATATATTTTTTGTTACATTTGTACTCCGCTTTCCCACTCATGGCAGGCTCAATGCGGCTTACATGGGGCAATGGAGGGTTAAGTGACTTGCCTAGAGTCACAAGGAGCTGCCTGTGCTGGGAATCAAACTCAGTTCCTCAGGACCAAAGTCCACCACCCTAACCACTAGGCCACTCCTCCACTGCTCCACTTCTGACATCAGAAGAAGGTGGGGCAGTGAGCAGCGAACAACGGAAGGCTAGAGACGTCGGGACTGGGAGCGCCGCCTCCTTCATGACGCTGCGCTGCAGGAGGAAGGTAAATTTAAAAGAAAAAAAAAGGAACGGGATCTTGGGGGGGGAGAAGAGGGCGGGCAGTTCTACATGGGAGCGGCGAGGGCAGGGGAGAGAGGGGAATCGCTGCCTTGGAGCCAGGCAGGTGCGGGGGGGGGGGGGGGGCGCCAACTGGTAGTCTGCAGGGGGGCGCCAGAGACCCTGGCACGGCCCTGCTCCAGAAGTTCCAATTTTTTACAAGAGCATAATTGTCCTTCATTACCCAGATTAACTGATTTTCGTAGAGAAACCATTTCTGAAATCAAAGTCTTTATTTTTTTATCTTGGACTTCCACTTTGTTAGATAAGTATTGATATAATCACATATTTATTCCTAAAAAAATTTTGACATCTGAAGAAGAGAGTTATTCACACTCTGCAGCACTTCCCAAAGTGTGTCCATTGTGACATTGTTTGGCTTCACCAGGTCCAATTTCTCCACAGAAACTGCTCCAGATATCTTTGGGGGGAAGAGCTCACTCTCCAATCCCCCAGTTACCAGGACCTCCTCGGATCGCGTGAAAATCCTAACCCACTTCGGGCGTTTCCACTGTCGACCTCCATGGCAAAGTGTTACTGTTTCCGGGTCTTGGAGAGGTCATGCCAACAGGGGGACACAAAGTCACTCCCTCTCCACTGAGATTCGGCAATAAAGCCTTGCTGTTCCCCGAAGCAAGAACCGATATCCCCGATGTTATGACCCCGAATCTCTCCAAAGTAGACTGAGAAGTGGTGGGAACCCCAGCCGTGTTCGAGGAGTTCAACACCACGGCTTTGCCTTTCTTCTTCCCCATTCTCTGGGGAGCGCGCCTACTTCTTCAGGTATTCTGTTATAAAACGGGAACTCAACTAATGTACATCCTCCCTCGACGACATCTTGGATCCTCCAGTTTGGGGCACTCTTTGTCTGGTTTCTCCTCAGAGGCCTGTCTGATATGGGTAACCTTTCAGCATAGCCCTCTGAGTCATTGAAACACGGAAGCCCCTCCACCACTTACAAGGTGGTGTCCCTTCGGAGGGGTCTCCGATTTGTTTTAAATTTACTACACTGTAGTTTCATCGCATGCCCCTAGTCCTAGTATTTTTGGAAAGCGTGAACAGACGCTTCTCATCCACCTGTTCCACTACACTGTCTCCCCTCAGCCGTCTCTCCAAGCTGAAAAGCCCTAGCCTAGTCTTTCTTCATAGGGAAGTTCCCATCCCCGCTATCATTTTAGTCGCCCTTCGCTGCACCTTTTCCAATTGCACTATATCTTTCTTGAGATGCGGCAACCAGAATTGAACACAATACTCAAGGTGCGGTCGCACCATGGAGCGATATAACGGCATTATAACATCCTCACACCTGTTTTCCATACCTTTCCTAATAGTACCCAACATTCTATTCGCTTTCCGAGCCACAGCAGCACACTGAGCAGAAAGTTTCAGCATATTATCGACGACGACACCCAGATCCCTTTCTTGGTCCATAACTCCTAACGTGAAACCTTGCATGACAAAGCTATAATTCGGGTTCTTTTTTCCCATATGCATCACCTTGCACTTGCTCACATTAAATGTCATCTGCCATTTAGCCGCCCAGTCTCCCAGTCTCGAAAGGTCCTTCTGTAATTTTTCACAATCCTGTAGCGAGTTAACGACTTTGAATAACTTTATGTCATCAGTACTACTACTACTACTTGACATTTCTAAAGCACTACCAGGGTTACGCAGCGCTGTACAATTTAACATAGAAGGACAGTCCCTGCTCAAGGAGCTTACAATCTAAAAGACAGGTGTACAATCTAAAAACAAGTATAGAGTATAGAGTCCGTCTGATAGGAATACTATAATTCACAAAGGTTAGGTGCCGAAAGCAGCATTGAAGAGGTGAGTTTTAAGCAGAGATTTGAAAATGGGTAGGGAGGGGGCTTGGCGTAGGGGTTGAGGAAGATTGTTCCAGGCAAAGGGTGAGGCAAGGCAGAATGAGCGGAGCCTGGAGTTGGCAGTGGTGGAGAAGGGAACTGAGAGGAGGGATTTGTCCTGTGAGCGAAGGTTACGGGTGGGAACATAGGGGGAGATGAGGGAGGAGAGGTAGTGAGGAGCCGCAGACCGGGTGCATTTGTAGGTAAGGAGGAGAATCTTGAATTGTATGCGGTATCTGATCGGAAGCCAGTGAAGTGACTTGAGGAGGGGGGTGATGTGAGTATATCGGTTCTGGCGGAATATTAGACGTGCGGCAGCGTTCTGAACGGATTGAAGGGGCATCAGCAAATTTAATTACCTTGCTAGTTACTCCTCTCTAAATCATTTATAAATATATTAAAAAGCAGCTGTCCTAGCACAGACCCCTGAAGAACCCCACTAACTACCCGTCTCCATTGTGAATACTGCCCATTTAACCCCACTCTCTGTTTCCTATCCTTCAACCAGTTTTTAATCCACAATAGGACTTTTCCTCTTATCCCATGACCCTCCAATTTCCTCTGTAGTCTTTCATGAGGTACCTTGTCAACGCCTTTTGAAAATCCAGATACACAATATCAACCGGCTCCCCTTTGTACACATGTTTGTTTACTCCTTCAAAGAATTGAAGTAAATTGGACAGGCAAGATTTCCCCACACAAAAGCCGTGCTGACTCAGTCTCAGTAATCCATGTCCTCGGATGTGCTCTGTAATTTTGTTTTTAATAATAGCCTCTACAATTTTCCACGGCACCGACGTCAGACTCACCGGTCTATAATTTCCCGGATCTCCCCTGGAACCTTTTTTAAAAATGGGCGTTATATTGGCCACCCTCCAATGTTCCGGTACCACGCTCGATTTTAAGAATAAATTGCATATCACTAGCAGTAGCTCCGCAAGCTCATTTTTCAGTTCTATCAGTACTCTAGGATGATTACCATCCGGTCCAGGAGATTTGCTACTCTTCAGTTTGCCGAACTGCCCCATTACGTCCTCCAGGTTTACCGTGAAGTCAGTAAGTTTTCCGACTCGTCCGCTTGAAATATCATTTCCGACACTGGTATCCCACCCAAATCTTCCTCGGTGAAGACCGAAGCAAAGAATTCATTCAATCTCTCCGTTACGTCTTTGTCTTCCTTGATCGCCCCCTTTACCCCTCGGTCATCCAGCGGCCCAACCGAATCTTTTGCTGGCTTCCTGCTTTTAATATACTGGAAAAATTTTTTACTATGCTTTTTTGCCTCTAATGCTATCTTTTTTTCGTAATCCCTCTTGGCACTTGCTTTGACACTCCTTATGCTGCTTCTTGTTATTTTCTGAAGGCATTTCTTTTAGCCCTAATAGCTTCCTTCACCTCAATTTTTAACCAGGTCGGCTGTCTTTTGGAGTTCCGTCTTTCTTTTCTAATTCATGGAATATGTTTGGCCTGGGCCTCCAGGATGGTATTTTTGAACAGTGTCAATGCCTGTTGTACAGTTTTTGCCCTCTCAGTTGTCCCCCTAAGTTTTTTTCCCACCGTTCTTCTCATTTTATCATAGTCTCCTTTTTAAAGTTAAACACTAACCTATTTGACTTCCTGTGTATAGTTACTTCAAGGTTGATATCAAAACTGATCATATTATGATCACTGTTATCAAGCAGCCCCAGTACCATAACGTCCCTCACCAGATCATGCGCGCCACTAAGGACCAAGTCTAGAATTTTTCCTTCTCTCATTGGCTCCTGCACCAGCTGCTACATAAAGCTGTCCTTGATTTCATCAAGGAATTGTACCTCTCTAACGTGTCCCAATGTTACATTTACCCAGTCTATATTTGGATAATTGAAGTCACCCATTATTATCACATTGCCCATTTTGTTTGCATCTCTGATTTCTTTTATCATTTCTGCGTCTACCTGCTCATCCTGGCGAGGCGGACGGTAGTACACTCCTATCACCATCCTTTTCCCTTTTATACATGGAATTTCAACCCACAATGATTCAAGGGTGTGATTTGTGTCCTGCTAAATTTGTAATCTATCTGAGTCAAGGCTCTCGTTAATATACAATGCTACCCCTCCAACAGTCCGGTCCACCCTATCACTACGATATACTTTGTACCCTGGTACATAGTCTTTATCTGCCTTCATTTTTCTATCACGCTTATTTTCAAAAGAGAAGGATGCCCATCTTTCGACACAAATCGGTAGATGGGCATCCTTCTCGCAAGGTCGTCCAAATCGGTTCATGGGGGAGTGTCGGCAGGGTAGCGAAGGTGGGACGGGGGCATGATTAGGAGATGGTCGTCCTTGGCCGATAATAGAAAAAAGAAGGGTGTCCCTGACGAGCACTTGGCCGACTTTACTTGGTCCATTTTTTTTCACGACCAAGCCTCAAAAAGGTGCCCGAACTGACCAGATGACCACCGGAGGGGGAAACCTCCTCTTACTCCCACAGTGGTCACTAACCCCCTCCCACCATAACCGCCCCTTCACGGCACCATCCTTAGAGTTGGACGTCCTTAGAGATGGTCGTCCCCGTTTGAAAATGCCCCTCCACATGTCCTATCCAGTCCACCTATCTAAGCCATCTGCGCTCCCTGTCACTCCCATAGTGATCCTATGTACTTGTCCCAAGCTCTCTTGAAATCAGATACTGTTTTTGTCTCTACCACTTCCACCAGAAAGCCATTCCACAAATTTACCACCTTCTCCATGAAGAAGCATTTCCTCAGGTTACTTTTGAGTCTATCTCCTTTCACCTTCATGCTAGGCTGTTTTATTCCAGATTTTCCTTTCAATTGAAAGAGACTTGCCTCCTGTGAATTTATGCCACGTAGGTATTTAAATGTCTCTATCATATCTCCCCTCTGCTGCCTTTCTTCCAAAGTATACATATTAAGACCTTTAAGTCTTGACTACAAAAGAACAGTCCTGCAGAAATAACTGAAACCATTGTTGTACTAGACTTGATAATCCAATATCTCTAAAATGGTTTCGAAATTTATAGTCAACTAAGATGAATGCAGAAAATAAATTAAGGGGAACTGCTAGAGCAACATGGCTACTATCTATCGATCCTTAGCACAGTGGTTCCCAACCTGGTCGTGGAGGCACCCCAGGCAGTCAGGTTTTCAGGATATCCACAATGAATATTCATGAGATTTTTGCATGCCTACATCCATGCATATTCATTGTG